>NC_064626.1:228234497-230734497 GCF_023864275.1 Schistocerca cancellata | reverse complement strand
AAGTTTGAAATTTGACTCAGAGGTGACTACAAACTTCTTCTGTAATGTCGCGTAACAAGGACGTCCTGTGACGTAACCCTCCGACTCGATGACGCTTCAAACAGTAATGTGTAGACACATGCGAAAAGTAGACCGGAACACAGATGCTCACGTGAGATGCGAGGTAGGTTAATGATGAAACTTCCTGACAGATTAAAACTGTGAGCTGGACCGACACTCGAACTCGGGACCTTTGCCTTTCGCGGGCAAGTACTCTACCAACTGAGATACCGAAGCACGACTCGTGACCCGTACTCACAGCTTCAATTCTGCCAGTACCTCGTCTCCTACCTTCCAAACTTCACAGAAGCTCTTCTGCGAACCTTGCAGAAATAGCACTCATGGAAGAAAGGATATTGCGGTGACATGGCTCAGCCATAGCCTAGCGGATGTTTCCAGAATGAGATTTTCACTCTGCAGCGGAGTGTGCGCTGATGTGAAACTTGCTGACAGATTAAAACTGTGAGCCGGACCTAGACTCGAACTCGGGACCTTTGCCTTTCGCGGGAAAGTGTTCTACCAACTTAGCTATCCAAACACGACTCACGACCCGTCCTCGCAGCTTCTCGGTCCGGCTCACAATCTGTCAGGAAGTTACATATCAGCGCATACTCCGCTACAGAGTGAAAATCTCATTCTTGGTTAATGATCTCAAATTGGCACCAAATTTCACCTAAGTTCTGCCTAAAGCCACCGTGAACATTGACACCGTGGGAAAGTCGTTACACCGCCTTTCATCCAAATTTCACCCCTTGTTTTGACGTCTCTGTGCTGGAGGTCAGAACCGCGATGCCCAGAGTTGAAATCACGCAGTTATCGCTGGACGAGGAAAGTATTTCAGAAACACCGCCGCTCAGAATCAACACGAACAGGTCTTAGGTGGCGGTATAAAGGACGCCAGCGAAATGACCACTTTCCTTTGGGCCTCTGTTCCCCACATTTTTCGTTTGAAAACAACAGTTCTCAGTGTGATGAGCCACAGGATGACGTTTTTGACAGCCTTTGACACTGATGACATCAGTTCCACTCCATTCCCCCCCCCTCCCCTCATACCTCCGTTGACGATTCAACCCTTCTCTATGAACATCATCGGCCGGCAGCAACACCGAATGTAATCGCCCTCTTGGAGTGAATATTAACACATAGCTTTCCTTTTCTTTGGAGATCAGCATCATCTCCTACATCTTTACCTGCAAGTACGTGTGATGGCAGTGTTTGCTCTGGTGTACAGCGTGGAACCAATAGTGGCCGTTCAACACCACTGGAAAATATTTGAACGCAGTCCGAAGTAGCAAGGGGTGCTTATGCTTTTCGATGCCCTTTGTTTCACACTCTCCTGTAGCGTGATCACAGATGGGGTGTGACGTTGACACATGCGTTATTAAAACGGCAAAGCGTCCCTCTAAGAGCCTCTAATTTGGTAACACCCTTACTGCTTCCTGCCCGCCTACGTCGAGTGTTCTACAAACGTGTTTCAGCAGACACGAGCTGTGACGAGAGTACTTGGCGCCTGCAGGCATTTTACACTGCTTTTCTATCGCCTGCTAACAGGCATTCAGAAGCAGAGGGGTGTCAAGGGGTCTCGCCTGTATCTTTAAGTGTGTATCCAACAATTAATAGAGCTTTTCTCTCAGCCATTACACGCATCTTGTTATTTTTTTACAAAATGTACCCCACAAATACAACTACTAAGCAGACCGAGGGCCTCATTTTTAACTGTCCTGAGCCTCTGACAGGCTTACCCCATCACTAGGTAATGTGTTGCGTTCTGGTGTTTCCGCATTTTTTTCACCCCCTGTATACGAAACAGACTGGCTACCGTTTCTCAGACGCTGAACTCGTGGCCTCTAATTTACAACAGGCTGGGTTGGCCAGAGGTAACAGGAAACTATGTCGTCATTTGCCCTCATTTTCCTATCTAGTTCTCTTCTCCTGAAGCTTTGATGGAGATGTGAGGTGTCAGAACTTCGACTTTCGCAGATGCTGGCCTGCATGTTCTGCATCGTCAGCATACTGAATAAGTTTTCTTGCACACTCGATACGCGATCTTGTGCTACGGCATCCAGTATTGGAGCTGACACGTACATCCCCCCTTATGGCATTCTGCTAAACCAATGCAGGGCCACTTGTAACACTGGGCATAGCTTCGGTGCAGCTCTTCTATACGCCGTGAGATATCCAGTCCCTGGATGACGAGCTATCTTCCTTTCTAAAGGAAATCTTAAATAAATGTTTCATTATCTATCAACAATAATCTTCACATATTGCTAACTTAATTACTGTTCCCTAATATTCACTTTGTTGTAACCTATTGGGAGCTCAGTCGATCAGACAGAGACTCACATTCTCAGGATTTTGCTGTGTTGCTCATTATGGCACTAAAATACATATTAGAGCATCTGCTTAGCGTTAATGCATTCCTCTGGCACAGCTTTAAGTTCATCCAGTGAGTATCTATCGTCATGGTTCAATGTGCTCTTCAGTTAGGTTCTGCGTTGATAGTACCTCCAATGATTTTTTCGGTCACTATCAGTGATTGTAGCTGGAAGTCGAAACGTAGTTCCTGCTATTTCCCTGGTTGTACCATTAATCAGTAACCCATTACCTCGTAATTCTATCCTTAGGTCAACGACACTCATAGCAATTTATAATAACTATTTCAGGTGTGAATATGCTGGCCCTTTGTAAGTAAGAGTGCAGTGCCAGGATCTCCCTTTGGCATCCTACTGAATCTGGCCGACCTAAAAATAAGTGTACCTGACATGATTTTGTGTTGGTCAGGACCATCTGGATTAGGTATATTGTAACTCGATCTCCCTGGCACCAACGGATCTCAACCGACGATATTAATACATAGCGTTCTTTGGAACTCAGTATCATATCCTACATATTTACTTGCAAGTACCTCCCCAGCACTTGCACTTTACTGGAGAGGGGTGGTCTATGAAACATGTACAATGTACATTGACACCTGCTACTGGAAACTGAACCAATGTCTGAAGTCAGACTCAATCGATGTTAATTCCTACTGTCATCACATTGTGGAGCAGTGACAAACTCTACTCAGTTCGTTTTACAGTGTGTTGTAGTTCCACTGTAAGCTCCTCCTGGACATTCAGTGAAAATATTCCAAGGGTAGTAGTGCACAACTAGGTTGACTAACCAGGTATGTTGCCTTTTGTGGTGCTGTTATCTCCACCCTAATAGCATACCGCATGCTATTAGCTAGCAACCACAGAACTCTTGCAACTGCTACTCTGGTATCTAATAGATACAGTTGAGTCTGTATCACATTCAGATTATGATTCATCACCCCACGGTTGCTTTCACATATATCGTCATTTCTGCTGTCAGTTCCCTCATTGCACATGGCCTGCAATATAAGTACGCACTTCGGTTGTTCCATGCGATATGCTGCTTTTATTGCGCGGCACACCGTTCCTTCACTTAATGAAACATTTAATTAGTTCTGAAGATGTGCGCGTCCAGCGGATTTCCGAGATTTGGTCCGTGCTGCTCTCTGCGGTCTGCGCTGACATTATTGCACGATAGTTTAGGCCCCTGAAATCGTTCGTGAAATTACATTTAGTTGAACTTCTGGTAAAATATCGACAATGTCTCATAGCTGACATAATTGTTCCGTTGATGTTCGGCATTTCTCCTTGCCCTTTTCAGTTGCCCACATTTATTCGTTTTGCTGACCGGTTGATCATGGCTTTCGGATCTCTTTGTCTTTGGGTTAAGTTTCCTGTCTACTCCAGAATGAGATTTTCTCTCTGCAGCGGAGTGTGCGCTGGTATGAAACTTCCTGGCAGATTAAAACTGTGTGCCCGACCGAGACTCTAACTCGGGACCTTTGCCTTTCGCGGGCAAGTGCTCTACCATCTGAGCTACCGAAGCACGAGTCACGACCGGTACCCACAGCTTTACTTCTGCCAGTAACTCGTCTCCTACCTTCCAAACTTTACAGAAGCTCTCCTGCGAAACTTGCAGAACTAGCACTCCTGAAAGAAAGGATATTGCGGAGACTTGGCCTAGCCACAGCCTGGGGGATATTTCCAGAATGAGATTTTCACTCTGCAGTGGAGTGTGCGCCTATATGAAATTTACTGGCAGATTAAAACTGTGTGCCCGACCGAGACTCGAACTCGGGACCTTTGCCTTTCGCGGGCAAGTGCTCTACCATCTGAGCTACCTCAGAGCCAATATCAGTTAAATTAAATAACTTAAATTACTATCAAATCCACCTTCATTAACAGTATTTCACCATCAAATCCGTTATAAACAAAAATCTATTGTAACCCACCTCCTCTTAACTATAAGCTGCACCTCGACCTGCAATATTTTATAATTATAAATCTCGAGAATTATAACTCTAAAAAGATTCTCTGATAACGGAGATATACAAACAAATAAATTAAGTAGAGTAAATCGTGTATTATCAATCACGGGGTAGGTTCCTCTGAATGGAATAGGATACCGCCAAATTCTTTGGGTTTAAAGACCTTAACTAATAGTACACTGGTAAATATAATTAACATTTAAAATAATAGGGTATCTAATCCTAGTTTATTATTTAAATTTCATAGATTCATAAAAAGAGCTACAAATAAATTTTAACATTTCACCTTACAAATTTATATTTTAACCCTAAAAATATAAACAACTGTTTTAACCAATAATATTCACTTGTATCTATCGTATAACCGCGGCTGCTGGCACGAATTATGCCGATACTAAATCAATTGCTAAATCCAAAATCAATTGATAATTAAATCAAATTACTGCAAAAAGAACATTTAGTTTAACGAAACTTACATATAATACAAAGAAAAAGTGAATAAACAAGCAAGAATAAAACTTTTGGAAACAAAAATAAGAAATTTGAAAATTTATAAAATTAAGAAAAAATAAAAGATTCAAATATTTAAAGAAAAAAAACACAAACATTGACAAAAAAAAAAAAAAAAGAAACGTGGCCACGTATGACCACTACAACTTCTCTATTATATATAAAACTTCTGCAAGTTTCGCAGGAGAGCTTCTGTAAAGTTTGGAAGGTAGGAGACGAGGTACTGGCAGAAGTAAAGCTGTGGGTACCGGTCGTGACTCGTGCTTCGGTAGCTCAGATGGTAGAGCACTTGCCCGCGAAAGGCAAAGGTCCCGAGTTCGAGTCTCGGTCGGGCACACAGTTTTAATCTGCCAGGAAGTTTCATATCAGCGCATACTCCGCTGCAGAGTGAAAATCTCATTCTGGAAACATCCCCGAGGCTGTGGCCAAGCCAAGTCTCCGCAATATCCTTTCTTTCAGGAGTGCTAGTTCTGCAAGTTTCGCAGGAGAGCTTCTGTAAAGTTTGGAAGGTAGGAGACGAGGTACTGGCAGAAGTAAAGCTGTGGGTACCGGTCGTGAGTCGTGCTTCGGTAGCTCAGATGGTAGAGCACTTGCCCGCGAAAGGCAAAAGTCCCGAGTTCGAGTCTCGGTCGGGCACACAGTTTTAATCTGCCAGGAAGTTTCCTGTCTACTGTTTGCTTCTCATCTTTCTTAGTTTGAGCTGTCCAACAGTTGAATACAAAGCCACACCACTCCCACAAGAGGATTGTTAACTGTCGACATTTCGTTCAACTTTCTTTTGACGCTTGCTGTTCGGCCGTTTCACATTTTCGTTGGTTCCTACAACTACCGTATGTGTAAAAATTCTCCTCACATGTGAAATGTTCATTAAACGCTCTCCTCCCTGACATAATAAATGGATGAACAACAAGGCCATTAGCCAAAGATGCCAATATTACACATGATGTGCAGAATCACGAATCTGCGTAAGAACGCATCTAACGAAATATTTTTCTTCTATTGATTCAGACCTGGGCACTGCCTCGCCATATCACAAGCACGATTTAAATCACTGTAAAGACTAATCATTAACCTATCCATTGCTAAATTTTGCCTTAATCATTACTTTTATGCAACGCTCGGTCATTGTCTCTTGCTTCCCTCTACATCCCTCAATACTCTGCCTATTTCTTTCTCCTTATACATAACTAATCACAACTCTCACATACCTGTGCTGAGTGGCCATACTGTCCACACGTTGCACAAAATTAATGCTTTTATCTATTACACGTGCTGTACTCAGTCAAATGACGCCGCCCTCTGTGGCCGAGCTGTTCTAGGCTCTTCAGTCCGGAACCGCGCTGCTGCTATGGTCGCCGGTTCGAATCCTGCCTCGGGCATGGATGTGTGTGATGTCCTTAGGTTAGTTAGGTTTAAGTAGTTCTAAGTTCTAGGGGACTGATAACCACAGATGTTAAGTCCCATAGTGCTCATAGCCATTTGAACCATTTCACTCGAATGACACTGAGTGCTCCTAGTAAGACGCAGAATATCTGCTCCTCGCGAGTTCCCTGTGAACAGGCAGAAATCCGGTAAAGCAGTGTCCTGTATCAGTTTCACTAGATATACGGGATATTGTGACATATTCCTATCGCTAACACACACACACACGAGTGACCGGAAACTAGCCGCCAAAAATTCCTACAACTTTTATCTAGTTCCCTGAGCACAATTCTTCCAAAAACAACACAGAAACGACTACAACAATAGCCCTTAAAACTTTTCAGCTGTGAATCAGGATAACGATGGACTTTACTCAACAGCCTTTCCTGTCAATAAGTACAAATTAGTAAAGCACAGGCAACTTAATCCGTTATTTGTTTGGTTGACTCTAATTATTATTAAGGTGCTACATATTATCTTCTGCTCAAAGCACAAAGAAATGAAATGGACAAAATGCTTCAGATTTTAGAGGACTGCATGTCAGGAGTCGTCAATGAAGGTCTTAAAAAATTGTCACAAAAATCTTAATTTGGTGACTTATAAGGCGACTGCGTATGTCAGAAAGCTGCCACGGCTGCGAATCCTGACAAGGTCAGCAAGATCGTGAGTGAGACCACCGTCGGGTAGTCAGCGTACCGCTACGATGCTACTGAGACCCTTAACTGGTGCCCTAATCAGTAAACAAATCACTCCGCTCATAAAAATCATGTGAAATTAACTAATGAAAAGTCGCACAACGGAAATTACTGCAGTCTGGGTTGACAATAGGGGTGGCTCTAACAAGTACGACAACATGGGTCCATAGCTCAGACAGATATATTAAAGAAGAGTTTCATCAAGTTGCAGAAGGAAACTAAAGGTTAGAATCGAGTTAAATTTATTACAAAAATTCAACAGTTCTCTGATATTCGTGTATTGAATTTACAGTCACTATAGAATGCACAGTGATTCAGTGAGATTACAAGGATACCGTGGCATGAGTGGGTGGAAAAAGGATTGCGAATAAAATGATTAAAAGTTCTCACGTAGACCCAAATGGTTGTGAATGCAATTAATCGATAGGTTTGAAGAACAGACCAGAAATAAAAGACCCAGAAAGTTATATGGAAGCATCTGTTCCCTCGCCTAAGTGCGCGGCACATCAGATGAACTGCCACTGTGAATTCAGTTAAGCCAAACCAATCAGGAAGTAAGCAAATTCGCTGTCCCCTAATCACGACGTGTGCAGTTGCTGCACATCCTCACCATACTGGTATTCAATAGACGTAAATTGTATTGGCTGCTGCGGACTCTGCCTCTGGCCACGGGACCTGTGTGCGTTTTGCGACAGAGTCCTAAGACGGAGGCGAAGATGGCCACTCTGCTATAAGAGACGAAGAGATCTCGCTGCCCGCCTAAGATGAAATGTTCTCTCTGTCCGTCCAAGACGAAGTGTGTCTATTCGCCAGTGGCGTAGCATACATAACTGACGCCCGAGGCACGACACCTTATTGGCGCTTCCCCCCCCCTCCCCCCTCCCCCTCCCCCCCTCCCACATCGGTGCCAGTGGCAGAACAGTTTATTGACCCTCTCCTCCTCGGCGCCTGGGGTACGACGCTCAAACGCCACCCCTTCGAGAAACACGTGTAGTAATATAAAATGTAGAATGTACTATAGTAATAAAAATATGTTTCCTGGAAAATCTTATTTCTTTGGAGACCACTGCCGTTCGCTATTACAAATTGAAGCGCCAAAGCTACCGGTATAGGCAGACGTATTCAAATACAGATATATATAAACAGGCAGAATACGGCGCTGCGCTCGGCAACGCCTACAAAAGACAAGTGTCTGACGCAGTTGTTAGATCGGTTACTGCTGCTACAATTCCAGGTTATCAAGAAATAAGTGAGTTTCGACGTGGTGTTACAGTCGGCGCATGAGCGATGTGACACAGCATCTTCGAGGCAGCGATGAAGTGGGGACTTCCTCGTACGACCATTTCACTAGTATACGAGTGAATGCGGTAAAATATCAGATCTCCGACATCGCTGCGTCCGGAAAAAGATAGTGCAAGAACGGGACCAAAGACGACTGAAGAGAATCGTTCAGTGTGACACAAGTGGAACCCTTCTGAAAATTGTTGCAGATTTTAATGCTGTGGCATCAACACATCTCAGCATGCGAACCATTCAACAAAACATTATCGATATGGGCTTTCGGGACCGAAGGCACACTCGTGTACCCTCGATGACTGCTCGACACAAAGCTTTACGCCTCACCAGGGTTCGTCAACGCCGACATTGGACTGTTGATGAATGGAAATATGTTGCCTCGTCAGACGAGTCTTGTTTCAGGCTGTATCGAGCGGATGGACATGTACGAGTATGGAGACAACCTCACGAATTCATGGATCCTGCATGTCAGCAGTGGACTGTTCAAGCTGGTGGAGGCTCTGTAATGGTGAGGGCGTGTGCAGTTGGAGTGATATGGGACCCCTGATACGACCAGATATGACTCTGAGAAGTGGCACGTACGTAAGCATCCTGTCTGATCACCTGCATCCATTCAGGTCCACTGCGCATTCCGACGGACCTGGCAAGCCCAACAGGACAATGCGACACCGCACACGTCTAGAATTGCTACAGAGTGGCTCCAGGAACACACTTCTGAGTTTAAACACCTCCGCTGGCCACCGAACTCTTCCTGCAGGATTCATGGTGTCAGTTCCCTACAGCACTACTTCAGACAATTCTCGAATCCAAAACCACGTCGTGTTGCTGCGCGTCTGCGTCCTCGCTGAGGCCCTACACGAGATTATGCAGGCGTACCAGTTTCTTTGGCTCTTCAGTGCAGAAACTGTGCTGCCTTTCCCAACGTCGGGAACTCTCTAGCCATTATGCAAACGACTGCTAGTTCCAACAAGGGAAAAGTTCCGAAATAAGTTACCAAAATCACATCCCTTACGTATTTCGATCTGATTAGCCAGTGATATTAACTGTATTCAATATGGGGGCAGAAGTTAGGCGTTCTTTCCCGACCAATGCGTGACATTCCATCCTGGCACAATGAGAGGGAAGCCATATCCACACACGCGTGTCTCTCCTCCGATCACAAAATAATTTTCGCTAGTGAACGAGCGTTTGTTTTGCAAATTTGATTAAGAACACCGAGCTTCCTCCTTCCCCACTACGACCACTTTTCCCACTATCATAGCATGTCGTTTTTGTCTTTGCCCATAGAACCATATGTGTGTAAAAGACCTCTGTATCTGTTTGAAAAGAATTCCAAAGTGTCCGGGCGGCCACTGATGTTTCACAATCTCATAGTTTGGCAGGTCGCCCTCTCTTCTTCGTCCTCCTTCTAAATGACTCTGCCCTTCAGTCCACGGCGGTGGCGACCACTTCTGAACTCAGCGCCTGCAGAAAGCAACACATTTATAACCCAGTATCGCACCCCTGTGCGGAAATATCCCACTGCAGTTCGCTTAACATGCTGGCAGAAAGAATAGACGCCGGGGAGTAAAAGGACGCAACAGAAACTAAAGGGATTCGCAGTCATTGTAATAAGGCAGGGCTGTGGAATTTAGTTTTTTCAAGGCTTTTCATTCTGAAGGGTGATTTTTATTAATTTGTGGCCTCTGTTGAAGAATGTGACGTCAGATTTCGGCTATCACCTATGAGAAAACAGTAATAATGCTATAAGGAATTGTCATATTTTTACATTATTAAGATGTTTTAATGTATTAATAAAGACTCTCACAGCTATACTAGTAACCTGCAAACTGTTTACAAATGAATACGGTGAACAAAATGAAACAGCACTTATTTGTTCATCGACTTAATCACAATTTATATTAAACATATTCACGGAGACACTGCACTTTTTCAGTACCGCTTCTTCTTCATATTGAAATCGTGCCTTCGACATTTTTTCATTGATGTAGCTCCACTTTATCTCTTTTTAGAGACCAACAGTAGTACCATAATCCCTTCATCCCACGTGCCCTGATAACATGATTCTATTTCTTTTATGTTTTGATGAGCCATTTCTCCATTTTCTTACTTAACATCTCCAAGATTGTCAGAGAAAAAGTCTAGATGACTGTGAAGAAAATAGATTTTAAGGCTCATATTTGTTCCTAAATTTTTTAGAGCTGTCAACACATTTTCCACCATGGCTTTGAAATTTGGGTGTTTTCTATTCTCTAAGAAAATGTCAACCATATTCTTAGATCCGTCCAAGTCAGTCGTTCTTCTTGTGTTTAGTACATTTTCAAATACTCAATATTTCATCAAACTTCTAATGTTCTATCCCACAAATATTCCTTCTTTAAGTATATCCGCAGACAAAAAAGAAAATTTGGAACTTATATATTTAAAACAGTCACCATCCTTAGTCTATGCTTTGACCAATTGTTTCATGATTACTGTTTAATATGAAGAGGCGGCAGAATGATTTTCTCTCGTTTCACCAGAAACTCTCTTATCACATTTTCTCTCCCCAGGATTCATTGGTGTTTTTATAGGGCACTCTATTCGACTCCAACGCGATTCACGGGCACGATTACCCCAGAGGCACAGGAAACAAGGATAATTCGTAAAGCCTGCTGCATCCCTGTCACTTTCAAGTCTCCACATACAACTCATTGATGTTTCGAATAGGTTCATGCTTCAGCAGCATCTCCATATTTTCACAGGCTTAAGTGCACAGAATATGCTACTAGAACTGAGCCATATTTATTTCCAAAGTTTAAAAGTACCGCCTTGAGGCTTCTTTTGAGAGAATTTATAAATAGGCTCCATTCATTCGAGTTGTATGTAACACCATATCTTCATAACACACCTTCAATGTTCCTACAATAAACAGGAGAGCCTTCTGTAGTGAAATATTCACGATATTCCTATTGTTTTGATCGAAACCAGCAGGTGTTGTGCCCGGGGTAAGAAAATGTTTCTCCTTTACCCGAGACCGCAAAAATTGTGCTGCTTCTTTTGAGAGACGCAGATCTCTTACCACGTCATTCAGTTCTTCTCGTGGAAACTGCTCTGGTTGTCCTTTTGTGGATGTTTTAGTTGACGATGATGATGGTGAAGATTCTTAAGTAATTGTGGGTTCAGGCACGCAATGTTAGGACCATGTGGTATAGGTCTTATGACTGATTTTAGATTTGGATAAACAATTATGCCAGTCAACTTTCACATACAAAAATGACAATCATCTACATGACTTTCTTATTATTTCCATACCATGAAATCCCAAATGGTAAATATTTCTTCTTGCTTTGTGTCAATTTCCTCAAACCTGCAACACATATATGACAGACAATATGTCGTGCAAAAGTTTTGTCCTGGTCTCCTAATTTTGTTCTCAAGTAAGATACGTACACTTTTTTGACAAATGAGGTGATGTTCTCTCCCCTGCCATTGAGAGTCAGAGAACCGCAGATGTAAGAAAACTTGTCAGGGTTTTCACGGATGATCTTCTTCAAGAAGTCGCCGTTATTACGCTGATTTCAAATAACGTGGTAACGTCGACATGCACATATTTCACTTCAAATTTATACTCAAATGACTGTGATGCGTTTGTGTAGCTGTAAACAACAACTCGAGAAGTATCGATCTTTTCACAGTCGATCAGGCTGTATAACTTTACGACCTGTTGCAGTACATATTATGTGGTCAATTTAGGAGTAGAAAACTTTAGAAATTACGTAAAAACTCTGAGTATTAGAAGAAAACAAATTTCATTTTCGTAAACAATTCAAAGATGACTACTTGACCCATTTTCATGTAAAACACCGAAACATCATAGCCGTGTGTAACTCGTGCTCGCATGCATACGTAAGTGGACTATACTTATTACGAATGTTATGGAGGTCTCCAAATTTAATGCACGGTTCTAATTCAAACAAGCAAAAAATAGGAAAAGTTAGGAAATTTTTTTGAGGCAGTGAAAAGACAAACATAGGATCTGTTTGGAGATTATGATTGATCATACTTCGAGCTCTGTTTCAAACTTCCAGTACAAAAACAGAACAAAAACGTCGCCCGTAGTTATGGTTTGATCAAGGGTCTGCGAGTTTGACGTATGCCTACTGAGTGCAGTGAAGCTCCGCAGGAGTTGTCTGAAATTAAAAAGTGGGTAACATGAGTCGATTCTTCATTAAATTTATGGGAGCTTATACCTTACCACAATGAAACAACATTATTAACATTTGTCTTCAAATGACAACCACGGTCTCTAACCATGTCATCATATGACAAAATTGCATGAAACAACATTAAATTTAACGGTAGGGTGCTAAGCCCAACATTGATATCGATTTTTGGGGGTTTGCTTCACTCTTTATGGCTTTACAAAATATGGTTAATATTAAATGGCTCTGAGCACTATGAGACTTAACTGCTGACGTCATCAGTCACCCAGAACTTAGAACTAATTAAACCTAACTAACCTAAGGACATCACACACATCCATGCCCGAGGCAGGATTCGAACCTGCGACCGTAGCGGTCACGCGGTTCCAGACTGAAGCGCCTAGAACCGCACGGCCACACCGGCCGGCCGGTTAATATTAACAAATTTCATATATTTCACGTAAAATCTCCCAAGAAGTATGTCTACTTTTGGGGCCAAAGATAGAAGTTAATAGGTTGAATGGTTTTTGTGTTACAGGCAGTTTCAAAACATTATTTCTAAAGAAAAACCTGTTTAGAGCTTTAGGAAAACTTTTATACGTATTAGTTCAATTTGCATAAAACCTGCATGTTATTATATATTTCTGATGTCGCTAAACACGAATCTGAAGTTAGTTTTTCAAAATTCAAAGTGGATAATCCGGTCCAGCTGACCAAGAAATATGTTTTGACCAATTCTGACAAAAATTTGAACAAAAAGAAAGTGTCTCTTTTACTTACGTTTCGTCTACAAGTCCAGGACCGTATGTCAACCCTTCCTCTAACGCGAAGAGAGCAATTCCCTCGTCCTCCTTGTGAGAAAAGCCGATCTGACCATGCTGGATATGCTGTGTTAGGCAGCATGCACACATTGTTCGTCAGCTTTTTCGGCGAATATGTTTGCATGCATACTGAAATATACATCATTTTGTGAACGTGTGTCACGGCACCACAAGTTTTGAATCTGAGTCGGGCGTCTCCGGCTGAGGGACTCCCCCGGCTGCCGTGACACTGCTTCGAACATTAGGCTGTAGAAACTTTCGTAACGCATGGATTAAAAAACCTATTCGTCCCAACATTCTAGACACAAACACCTTTCAGAAGATGCATTATAAAACCGAATATTCGATGATTTTAAAAATGAACCTGGACTTAAACAATTGAATGGTAATCAGGTTCTGTGTCAGTTTGTTACAACTGCGATATAACAAATAACTTATTTCTTTTCTAGGAGTAAAGTCTACTGGTGACCATCTTATGCAGAAATTAAGTTGTTTATGCTGCATTCCAGAGTTACCTGCTGACTTAAATCACGGCCTTGTGAAATCCATAATTCAGCAAGCCGTGAGACTGTGTGAAAGATAAATGAAGGTACTAACGTTATAAAGCAGCTGGTACTGAGAAAGTCAGCCATAATCGAACCACATACTTCCTGTACGTAATTACACAGTGTTGCAAAATTCTTGAACAGATTGACGCCATCGATATAGGCCCTGTAACATAGGATTTTCGTTGTGGGGTTGTAGAAAAATATCCGCTACCAGTCACAATAAAAGGTTGTTTATTTGTCATACGACCGGTTTTGGGCTTGCGTCCATCTTCAGGTGTTTATACATTCAAGTACATGTTTGTACTGTTGGAGATCACTGTATAAATACAAAAAATTATTTGCTGGTCACTACACAGATACAAGTGGGAAAATTGTAAGTGGTAAGGCAGCATTTGACGAAAATATATCTGTAGTTACAAAAGGATGAAGCACCATTATTACAGTTATGCTGTGGTGATAGTTTTGCCACTTAGTTACACACTTATTGTCATTTTCATGTCCATATATCAGTTTTACCAAGTATATCTCCATATTACAACATTATGTTGTGCACTCGTGAAATACACTATGTTTACATATAAACATGTGGGATGTTGCTTACACAGAAGCTTGTAGGTTCTGGTCAAAGAACTTAGCCACAGGAAGTGCAAAGGTGTTGCATATATAGAAATTTAAAAAGCTATTATAGACTGCGACGTTTCTTGACACACATTATGAAATTTTTTTGATTCACATTTTTGATGGAAAACTTAGATCTAGGAAGTACAATGTTGTTACATATACGAAATTACTCAAAGCTATTACAAATTTGCAAACAAATCCTATCTTTACATATTTCATGAAATATTCAAAAACAGAAAATAATTATCCTCTGATATAATAACAAAGTAATATTCTATGGAAATTCGATGTAGCAGTCATACAACAGTCCAAGCATCATTATCATAATTTGTAATAGTCATATTGTAAACACAAGCTGTAACTGGCATTGTATAATGTGTAATAGCTTTCAAAAATTTCATATGTGTGACATTATTGTACCTCCTAGATCTAAGGTCTCTGACAACAATGTGGCTCAAAACAGTTCTGTCATTTTTTAAATTTGTAATAGCTTTGAGTAATTTCATACATATAACAACATTGTACTTCCTTGATCTAAGTTTTCTGTCAAAAACGTGAAGCAAAAAAATTTCATAATTTGTGTCAAGAAACGTCGCAGTCTGTAATAGCTTTTTAAATTTCTATATATGCAACACTTTTGCCCACCCTGTGGCTAAGTTCTTTGACCAGAACCTACAAGCTTCTGTGTGAGCAACATCTTTACATCTGCTATATCTAAGTTCTTTGACCACAGCCCACATGTTTGTATGTAAACATAGTATATTTGACGAGTGCACATCATAATAGTGTAATATGGAGGTATACTTGGTAAAACCGGTATATGGATGCGAAAATGACCGTACGTGTGTAACTAAGTGGCAAAACTATCACCACAGCTTAAGTGTACCGAGCGAGGTGGCGCAGTGGTTAGCACACTGGACTCGCATTCGGGAGGACGACGGTTCAATCCCGTCTCCGGCCATCCTGATTTAGGTTTTCCGTGATTTCCCTAAATCGCTTCAGGCAAATGCCGGGATGGTTCCTTTGAAAGGGCACGGCTGATTTCCTTCCCCATCCTTCCCTCACCCGAGCTTGCGCTCCGTCTCTAATAACCTCGTTGTTGACGGGACGTTAAACACTAATCTCCTCCTCCTCCACAGCTTAAGTGTAATAATGGTGCTTTACCTTTTTGTAAGTACAGATATATTTTCGTCAAATGCTGCCTTACCGTTGTCCCACTTGTATCTGTGTAGTCACTAGCAAATAATTTGTTGTATTTATACAGTGATCTCCAACTTGTACTTGAATGTATAAACACCTGAAGATGGGCGCAAGCCCGAAACCGGTCGTGTGACGAATAAACAACCTTTTATTGTGACTGGTAGCGGATGTTTTTCTACAACCCCATAAAGGAACAGTCACGGAGTTCGACAGAATCCACTATGGATAAAATTCATGAATTTCGTTGTATCTGCCTTTGATCGGACTTCAGTTCAAGCCTCTGTGATTACATTGTGCCTGTATCGGTTGGGTGGGGCTTTTTCTTTTTTGGGGCAGCCAGTAGGGAGGAGGGTAGGTCGGAGATGCTCCTGTGTCAACAGACGCGGCGAGTGAGCCCGCGGCCGCTGTGTGGTGAGGCGGGGCGAAGTGGCGGCTCAGCGGCCCTCCGCCACCAGGAGAGGCCCTCCACGGCGGAAGAGCTCCAGCCGCGGCACTTTTGACGGCCCGCGGCTTCCCGGCGTCGCTAATTGGTGCTTGTCCTCGCCGAGCGGCAAGTAATGGCCAATTAGCAGTAATCTCGCGGCACACACAGGCGCCGATGCCGCCACCTCGAGTCCGAGATCTGCGTGTCGGGTCTTGCCGTGGGGCGACTGCGGTAACAGAAAGGCCGGCGCCGAATGCCCGTTGTCCTTCAGACCTTACACACGTCTTTGCGTACCGCTAGCAGCGATGGAGACGTTTATGCCAGCGATTCCCAGCCCGAGGGGTCAACTGAAAAGTTGTGATGGTTTGACGGAGATTTCGTGACTACTCTAAGGTAGATTTGTAAGTAGGCTGTTTAGGTTTTTATGTTGGTAACGCCATGTAGCGCTCTGTATGAAAATCACTGACTGTGCTGTGTGCAGTCTGTGGCCGGTTTGCATCGTTGGAATTTGTTATTGTAGTGTTGGGCAGTTGGCTGTTAACAGCGCGTAGCGTTGCGCAGTTGGAGGTGAGCCGCCAGCAGTGGTGGATGTGGGGAGAGAAATGGCGGAGTTTTGAGAGCGGATGATCTGGACGTGTGTCCATCAGAGAAAGTAAATTTGTAAGACTGGATGTCATGAACCGCTATATATATTATGACTTTTGAACACTATTAAGTTAAATACATTGTTTGTTCTCTATCAAAATCTTTCATTTGCTAATTATGCCTATCCGTAGACTCAACATCTTAGGTCATAAGTCCCCTAGAACTTAGAACTACTTAAACTTAACTAACCTAAGGACATCACACACACCCATGCCCGAGGCAGGATTCGAACCTGCGACCGTAGCAGTCCCGCGGTTCCGGACTGCAGCGCCAGAACCGCACGGCCACCGCGGCCGGCTTTAAGATAATCACTGTCAGTATATTACGATAGAAACTACTATAAGCTCGCCTGAAGAAACATTACTCATCCCTAGAGAAATAATTACAAGCATCATTCATTGTCGTGTAATGCCGCCCCTGAACTTGATAACTGCCTGGATTCGGTTAGGAACTGAATCTACAAGTCAAACAATGTAGGCTTTCACGGCCGGTGTTGTCTTCAGTTGAAATTTCCGGGTTGAGAAGCCATGGTCGATGTATAAAATTTCCACCTAACGTTTCGCCTCCATCTGCGCGAGACATCTTCTGAGGTCGTCCGGCTACTGCCACTGAGGCCCTAGGTACTCTCGCATTTATAGAGCGCATAGAGGGCACCACCATTCGTCACGTGACGCCGACGGTATGCCTATTTTTTTTTAAAGGCGTCATCATTCTCGATTAAGAGTAATCGGTTGTCATTCTGCTGACGCAACGTCGACATCCATATTTTGTCTAATTTTAAAACTTCCTCTTTTTTTCCTATTAAAATTGTTATGGTGCTTGCGAATCTCTATTGCTTCTCTATACATGCGCGCATGATAATGGGATGTTCGTGCTTGTCTCATTAAATTTAATTTCATGGTTCCCATCTCGAAAAACATGCTCAGCTACTGCCGATTAAGGAATATTTAAGAACAGCAAAAGAAGCCCGACACCCCCTAGCAACACCTGGGTTGTGGTCAACTATATATCGGAACAACGAAAAGAGGTGTAAACACCCCCTTAACCGAACGTAAAAGAAACTGTCGCTTAGGACAAATCGAAGAATCGGCAGTAGCTGAGCATGTTTTACGAGATGGGAACCATGAAATTAAATTTAATGAGACAATCATTGTAACACTTCCTTGGGGAACGCCGGATATTGCTTCTGTTTTACTCGATGACTTTCCGTCTATTACTACGAACTGTGACCTTTATGACAGGAAATCACGAATCCAGTCACTCAACTTAGGCGATACTCCGTCACGCAGTTTGATTAGAAGACGCTTGTGAGGAACTGTGTCGAAAGCCTTCTGGAAGTCTAAAAATATGGAATATAAAGAGCTAGTTGTGTTTCATACGTGTTTAGCATACGATTGCGTTGTACGAGTTGAACAACAACCCAAAGAAGGAACTTTATGAGAGTTTTACATTGTTGTGTGACGTTATGTGCCTCGTACTTGAGTGGAGCGAGACTATGTAAAACACCTAAGGCACTAAACCTATCATAGTAACTTTTCTCTGGTTTTTATTTATCCGGTGTCGAAACTATTTGAACGAACTGTGTAAAGCGTTCTGAATTACGACGCAATGGGCGTTGCAGGAAAGAAGTGTGTGCTGGTAAAATAGGCATAACCTAGAGTCTCTACAAAAGTGCGCGTGTTTATAAACCCAGTCTGCAGAACGATGGTGACCACTCAAAAGATGGTTTCTTGTGGCAAGCTCTGCCATAAACGTGCTTAGTAAATCTATGAACGTAGGGTTGCAGGATTTACTACAGATGAAATTATATAAAGTACCTTGGTGCAAATAATATTCTGTAAGAAACTCCAATCACAGAAGTTTGTAGTTTTAGGACATTTGTTTGAATCCCACATAGTTTTGAACTGCAGTGGCATGAGCCAGTTTGAACATGGCGACTTGAGAAAGACACACTTTATTTAAAGTCTACTTAACCTCTCATAGAAACCGTTATGCTCAGGTCTTCAGAAACAGAACGTAATTATTCATAAAAGGAAACACTATCACATGTTGATCGCTATTTAAATAAACGCAGAACTACATGTCCCGTAAGTTATTCTATATTCGAGCCTAGTGGTCCTATTGCCACTCACAGCACACTACATTCTCCTCTGACCGCTCGCTATGCTACCTTCTCAGAGTCCGTTTGAAGCGTACCGCCACTACTTCACTTGGTAGTAGACCAATCTCACTTCACGCTAGTGCACAGTCTTTTGAATTAACCAATAAGTATGATATTTTCATTACTAGCTGCGCACTCATGGGCCAATGAAACTATCATTTTCCGATGAAAAATTCAAATTGCTCTGACCACTATGGGACTTAACTTCTGAGGTCATCAGTCCCCTAGAACTTAGAACTATTTAAACCTAAGTAACCTAAGGACATCACGCACATCCATGCCCGAGGTAGGATTCGAACCTGCGACCGTAGCGGTCGCGCGGTTCCAGACTGAAGCGCCTAGAACCGCTCGGTCACACCGGCCAGCTTTCCGATGAAAAGTTCCGTCTAAAATCATTAATCAAAAATTACGAAAATAGTCGTATAATTCTAACAAAGAGAAAGATACATTAATAATGTAATGTATAATTTGTCACGTTAATCCACACTGTTTTTCTACTGATTTCATTAGGGCATTAGTTCTGGGTAAAATGTGCCATTTTTAAATCGTAGGAGTTGCTTAAACAATAAAACGCAGTACTACTACTGCAAAATGCACTTACAAACTTTGAACGATATGAAACAATTCCTCCAACTACAGCTATCGCCGAATTCCGACATACAGATCCTAGCTCGTGTGGGAATGTCCAAATCAGGTCGGCAATATGGCCCTGACGGACTAGTCGATACCGACCGAACGCCGTGTCATCCGCTGTTCACAGTGTCATTCGGATGCAGCCTGCAGGTGTGGAGTAAGCATAACGCTCTTCCAGCCGTTGTCAGTTTCCAAGACTTTGACATTACTATTTCTCAATCAGGTTGTCCCTCAAACGTCATCGCGAGTTCAGTGCATCCCCTTCTAGTCCTTCCACCATAGAAAAATCTGTGGCAGGATCGGGAATTGAACCACTGCCCTCAGCAGAGTAGCCAGACGCGCTGACACTTAGCTACTGAGATGGACTGGTCGTGTGTAAATTGTGTGTCATGTCAAATAGATGTAGTCTTCGGCTTCTGCAGACTTTTGTGAAATGAAACCGGTCAATACATTATAAATTTAACCTTTACGTTCTTAAGATACTATGACCCAAATTTGAGTGCCCTGAAATAAAATTAAATATGACCCATAATCGAATAATAACGCGAACTGACCAACTTTTATCGTATATGCTTTAGTGGCCAGGAAGGTTTTCATGGCCCAGAGGACTAATGAAAGGGGGATTTAAGATAAGCTAAACCAAGATAAATCGAAACCGTAACCTCTGCATTAAAACTCCTCTAGCTACTCGCCAACTGTGTTGTAGATACTCCTTGTAGGCTTAATTTATGCAGTTCCAATGAAGTTACACGCGGTATCCTACAACGCCTAAGAAATGGAAAATAACCTTGGGTGGGAAGTAAATATCGACGTCTTCCTTACTACAGTCACATGTCTTGAAATCCAACTGTGACAGACGCGCACTTTGTGAGCTGAAAATTGTTTATGAAAATAAAATAATCTGGCTACTCTAGGAAGACCATTCCCTTTCTGATTTATGTTATTAAAGATCAGTGAAGTGGAAAAATGACTTCGTTGTATGTATTATTCAGAAAACGAATACAAAACCCTCTTGTCTTACATACAATCATGTAAATGGTGCACATCATAACTCAAGATTCACAGTGGAGGTCTACAATGATACGAAGTAACCTTTCTTAGAGGTGCTGATCGAATGGAAATCGGGTGGACGGCTAGGCCATTCTGTGCACAGAAAACAGATGCATACAGATCTGTATCCTCATGGGCGTAGCTTACACCACCCAGCTCAGAAGAGACCTTAGTGCACGCAACCAGGACTATTTGGAAAAAGAACCACATCTGCTCCGAGATCAATCATCTGACGATAGTCTTCAGAAGAACGATATTCTGTTCCTGACAGCAGCCGCACGGAGTGGCCGCGCGGTTAGAGGCCTCGTGTCACGGACTGCGCGGCCTCTCCCGCCGGAGGTTCGAGTCCTCCCTCGGGCATGGATACCTGTGTTGTTGTTAGCATAAGTTAGTTTAAGTTGTGTGTTAGTCTAGCGACCGATGACCTCAGCAGTTTGGTCCCTTAGGGATTCACACACATTTGAACATTTTTTTCGCGACAGTATACGAACACCCCCGAGGAAACCAAGACGCGACGCCGTTCAGAGAAGCCAAGAGGGCCAACACATAGCGCGGCTTCCATTCTGCGGTGTAAAAATGGGTAAGGTTGGGAGAGTTCTGAACAGGCAACGAATCAGACAAGTCTTCTACCCACCCAGAAATGTTGCGACTAGTCAAGGACAATCTCGGTCTCAGACAACCGCAAATTTATAACATTCTTAGCGAGTGGGGTCAGCTTATACGATCTGTTGCCTATCGCTGCGTTGAGCATCAGATTCCCCTTACGTGGAGGTATCTGGATATATCAGCTGTGGCAGTGGACAGTTTTCAAAATAAGCACAAGATTTTGTTTGTACAAACGAAAATACTTGCTCACTCATCGGCCTATCGGCCTATAGGGATTCTGCGATCAGGGAAGCAGCTGAAATTAGAGTTTGTGAAAAGAATTTCAACAGAGACACCTACTATGCATTTAGCAATGCATGGAAGCGTGCGCTAAAAGAAAAAAAATATCTTTGATACGAGGAGTGGCGCTCGAAACCCCTTAGGGACATGGCTGCGAAGAAGGGAAAGAAAACCAATGTGCATTTCGTGTGCATACTGGGTGGAGTCATTCCAGATGTGGAACGGGTCCTCCCGGATGTCATGAAGAGCACAGGGTGCAGCGAACTGCAGGTGGTTGCTCACCTCGGTACCAATGATGTGTGTCACTTTGGATCAGAATAGATTCTCTCTAGTTTCGAGCGGCTAACAGAAATGGTAAAGGCTGCCAATCTTGCTTGCGAGATGAAAGCAGAGCTGACCATTTGCATCGTGGTCCACAGGACTGATTGCGGACCTCTGGTACAGAGCCGAGCGGAGGGTCTGAATCAGAGGCTCAGGCGGTTCTGCGACCGTGTAGGCTGCATATTCCTCGACTAGTGCGAATGGGTGGTTGGGTTTCTGTTCCGCTGAGTAGGTCAGGTGTCCACTATACGCATGAGGCTGCTACAAGGGTAGCAGGGGCTGTGTGGCGTGGACGGGACGGTTTTTTAGGTTAGAGGGTTTCGGGAAAACATAAGAAGGGCTTCAGCCACAAAGGGTGAGGGCCGAACACAGGAAGAACGTAGATACAGGAACCATCGGTATAACAGTTGTAAATTGTTGTAACTGTGTTGGGAAGTACCAGAGCTCCAAGCGCAAACAGAACGCACTGATGCTTAAATAGTTATAGGCACTAAAAGCTGGCTAAAGCCGGAGATAAGCTCAGCCAAAATTTTTGCGAAGGACATAATGGTGTTCTGAAAGGATAGGCTAAACACGGTTGGCGGTGGCGTGTTTGTTGCTGTTAGAAGTAGTTTATATTGTCACGAAATAGAAGTAGATAGTTCCTAAGAGTTAGTATGGGCAGAGGTCATTGTTGCCAACCGGAATAAAATAGTAATTGCATCCTTTTTTCTGACCTCCTAATTCAGATGGTACAGCTACTGAAAGGTTCGAAGAAACATTGAGTGATTCCAAACACGTACCCGACTCATACGATAATAGTTGGTGGTGACTTTAATTTACCCTCGATATGTTGGTGAAAATACATGTTTAATTCCGGAGGTACGCATAAAAAATCATTCGAAATTGTGCTAAACGCATTCTCTGAAAATTATTTCTTGCAGTTAGTTCATGAGTCCACGCGAATAGCAAACGGTTGTGAAAACACACTTGACCTCTTAGCAGCAAGGGTTGTCGTAGCGCGATTGAATATTGTAACTCACAAATCCTCCAAAAATAAACGAAAAATATACATATTAAAAAAAGCAGATAAAAATTCACTTGATGCCTTACTGAGAGACAATCTCCACTCTAACCAAATTAATGACAAAAGTGTAGACCAAATGCGGCTTGAGTTCCGAAAAATAGTATCGGCTGCAATTGAGAGATTTATGCCAAATAAATTAACAAAAGACGGAGCTGATCCTCCTTGGTACACAAAACGGGCAGAACACTGTTGCAGAAACAACGAAAAAATATGCCAAATTTAAACAGACGCAAAATCCCCAAGATTAGCGATCTTTTACAGAAGCTCGAAATTTAGCCGGACTTCAATGCGAGATGCGTATAGCAGTTTCCACAACGAAACTTTGTCTCGAAACCTGGCAGAAAATCCAAAGAGATTCTTGTCGTATGTGAAGTATGTTAGCGGCAAGAAATAATCAATGCCTTCTCTGAGCGACAGCAATCGAGATACCATCGAAGACAGTGCTGCCAAAGCAGAGTTACTAAACACAGCCATCCGGAATGCCTTCACAAAAGAAGACGAAGTAAATATTCCAGAATTCGAATCATGAACAGCTGCCAACATGAGTAACGTAGAAGTAAATATCCTCGGAGAAGTGAAGCAACTTAAACCACTTAATAAAATCAAGTCTTCTGATACAGACTCTATACCAATTAGGTACTTTTCAAATTATGCTGATGCATTAGCTCCATACTTGACAATCATATACTACCGTTCGCTAGACGAAAGATCCGTACCCAAGAAGTGGTAGGAGTAATCCGCTTAATTACAGGCCCATATCATTAACATCGATATGCAGCAGGATTCTGGAAATATATATTGTGTTCGAACATTATGAATTACCTCGAAGAAAACATTCTATTGACACACATTCAACATGAGTTTAGAAACATCGTTCTTGTGGAACACAATTAGCTCTTTATTCGCATGAAGTGCTGAGTGCTACTGACAAGGGATTTCAGATTAATGCCATATGTCTGGATTTCCAGAGGGCTTTTGACACTGTATCTGAGCAGCCGTCTTAGGTTGTTTTTGCAGATGACCCTGTAGTTTATCGAACCATAAAGTCATGAGAAGATCAACGCAAACTGTTAAACGATTTAGAAACAATATCGGAATGGACTAAAATTAGCAGTTGATCCTAAATAGCGAAAAGTGTAAGGTCCTCCACATGAGTGCTAAAAGGAATCCGTTAAGCTTTGGTTACACGATAAATCAGTCTAATATAAAGGCTGTATAACTGATACCTAGGAATTACAATTACGAAGAACTTAAGTTGAAAGGAAGACAAAGAAAATGTTGTGAGGAGGGCTAACCAAAGACTGCGTTTTATTGGCAGGACGCTTAGAAAATGTTACAGATCTACTAAGGAGACTGCCTCCACTACGCTTGTCCGTTCTGTAAGTACTGCTGCGTGGTGTGGGATCCTTACCAGGTGGGACTGACGGAGTACATCGAAAAAGTTCAAAGAAGGGCAGCACGTTTTGTCTTATCGCGAAATATGGGAGAGAGTGTTGTAAGGTGTCAGGCAAATCCAACACCTTCCATGAAAACCCTGACATGATAAGCAAATCCAGTAGTATGTCACATAGCTCCGAATAAATCGTGACATTAAATTAACCAAAGTAATACGAGTAACGGGTGAGCAAATGGAATACCACAGACTAACACAAGAATGCCTAAATGCATGTCATACCTTCCCACCGTGAGACAGACGCAGTTCCGAGGGGAGAAACGAGAACAGAATCCGAGAGCAGAACCGTGTTAAGCTGGAAGGCCCTACGATAAGGGAGACACCCACTCCGCCAGCTAACCGCTAGGACCACCCCCCAGCCCATGTTAAAAGCTAGAGCCCTCCAGAAGAACAGTAAGAACAAAAAGGGCCACCCCAGCCGCAAGTTTTAGCGTGAGACTTTTTCGCGTCTCTGTTACGTTGCAAACTTTAAAAACATTGCCCCACCACGAAAAGTATAACGTTTCTCATTGGATAGACAGAATGTTTGTAGACAGAGCTTAAGGTTAACATTGAGACCCTGATTGGTCAGATGAAAACACAGCCAGATAGTTTTTTTTAAACCAAATTCGTTAAATTGTAGTAAGGAGAAGTTAGGAGGGATTTGCTTCCGAGATGGCTAGGTGAGCAGAGCTGTGCTGTCCGTCGCCCCCTGACGAACACCGACAAGGTAATTAACGCACGCGATGCCGCATAACAGCGCATAATGCTTCACTCAGAACTGCAGAAGTCTCATCTGTTACACCCCCTATTTGCGTAATACTAGTGTCGATCGTCAATTAAAGCTCTGGTGTTCACATTTGCCACTTGAAGTAAAAATCTGAAACGCGATGATTTTTCTGTTATATAGTTATTGAGAAGCCGCATCAGCCACTGTAATTTACGACAAGTTAGATAAGTAATTAAAGATAATTGAGGGTCACTGTAGACCATTTTGATAGTTTTCTCTTTTGTGAAACTTAATTTAAACCTAGATTATAGATGTGATATGGCATAGGTCATCCTTCGATCCATTGTAGAACTTGGAAACCCATTCAGGGAATATTCGTTCACATTTTTGTTGAACGCAGTTGGTTTTTTACCATCCAGTATTAAAACATTTCCTTTTATCAATAGTGCAATTTATAAACAATGTTTTGTGAGTAGAATAAAATTTCCAATGGTAAACTTAACTGCTTTTTCGACGTTATTTTACCAGCTAACTAAAAATAGGAAAGCATTGAACCACTTCCACCAAATTTATTTAGTATTAAGATTCTTTTACAGGGAGTGCAGTGGAGCTGACGCTGAAATCATTAAGTATTTGGTTATATCATCGCTAGTCTCACTGAACTCTTCTGAACTCTACATGTCATGTGTGGTCTGGCGTCTCCTTACCAGCAACAGGTCCCAGGTTCAAACTAGTCAATTCCCTAAAAAACAGACTCAGAGCGTCGTTGCGCGAAAGTGGTAGAGAGACACGATATAGAACAAACAGACACCACGCAGAATGTTAGAGTGTCACTGAAATGATACAGTATTTGTGCTGGACATCATTAAAAGAAGGCGTTTTTCGTTGCGATGGAATCTTCTAACGAAATTCCTATCACCAACTCTCTCCTCCGATTGCGAAAATATTTTGTTGACGCCGTGCTACATAGAGAAAAACAATCACCATGATAAAACAAGGGAAATCAGAGCTCGTACGGAAACATACAGGTTCTTTCCGCGCGCTATACGAGATTGGAATAATAGAGAATTGTGAAGGTGGTCAGGTGAACCCTCTGTCAGGCACTTAAATGTGATTTGTAGAGTATTCACGTAGATGTATGTCTGTGTTGCATTTGGCCTTACAATTTGGTGACTGAAAAGTATGACATTAAATTTGGATTTATTGTGACAATGCTGGGCACCAGTTTTCAATATTAGAACGACACATTAAATTTGGCGACTGTGTTGGGACTATAGATACATTGCGGAGGAAGGAAGATTGTTTATTACATCCCATCGACGACAAGGTCATTAGAAACATAGCACAAGTTCAGATCGTTTTTCAAGGATGGAGAAAGAAAGGATTCAGCTATTAGTATTAGCACGGCTATTTACAAGTATACAACTGCAGACAAAAGGTGAGAGGCAACTCTGATGAAAATTGAACAAACTGATGGTTCAGATGGTTCTAAGCACTATGGGATTTAACATCTGTGGTCATCAGTCCCCTAGAACTTAGAACTACGTAAACCTAACTAACCTAAGGACATCAGACACATCCATGCCTGAGGCAGGATTCGAACCTGCGACCGCAGCGGTCACGCGGTTCCAGACTGAAGCGAACAAACTGAGACATGAGTTAGAATTAAAAATGTTTGTGGTTATACTGCCTAATTCAGCTGCCCCTACCGATGGGTTTTACGCAACCCACAACGCAAGATTATCATATTCTCTTGCTCGCTATATGCAGACTATTATTCTTACAGAAAAAAATGAACAGGACCTTTTCATAGGAAATTTAATGCAGTTTTATTTGGTATTGGGATACGTTTTCACTGGAGGCGTACGGTTTTCGAGCTGTTCAAGAAAAAGTTTTTTAAAGTCACTTTTGTGCGTTTTCCATGGACAATTATAAAATTATGGCCTCTAGCGAAGACATATCTCAATGCAAAGTTTAAGTACATTAAATTTCCTTCAAAAACGTCCCGTTCATGTTTTCTGTGGGAGTAAGGGTTTGTGCATAGAGAGCGACAGAACATGAAAATGTTGAGTGTGGTATTTCAAGGCGCCGTGGGTTGCATAAAACCGACCAGTAGGGGCAGCTGAATCACCCTGTATTTATACTCACCGTGACTGGAAATTTGAATTATCGCATTATATTTCGCGTTACTGTGACAGGACTAAGTAAACGTCAGGGCGCTATTATATTTGGCGACCGTGACGGGAGTCGCAGCCCCAACTGTCGGTATTAGACCGCACGGCTGCCAGGAGACAGCTGGAGGCAGAGGAAACTTTAGCGGGGCAATATGTTTGGAGAGACAGGACAGCGAAGCGGTCCGATGACACGGCGGGCGGCGCCTTGGCCAAACTGAAAGCGAGTTGCGTGAAAGAGATCCCAGCGGGCGGGCCGTCATGTGGGGGCGAAGCGGCGGCGTGACAGCGGGGGTTTCCCAGGTGGCAGGCAGCAGCTGTCCGGGCCACGCCGCCCTGACGCACACAATTGAAGGCGACGCGTCGGCCGGGCGCCGCGCCGCATGGAGATGAAGCCGGGGAATAGCTCGGCTCCCCCTAACGACGCCAGCCGAGGCTCTCTCTGCTGAGTGGGGGCGACAATGCTTCTGGCCCGGCCTGGCTGAAAGCTTTCTGATAACCGCCGACCGTCTGCCCTTATTAGGGGCGCGGGACCACATGGGCGCGATAAACCGTGGACGAGTAAACCTCAACCCAGGGTGTGCATCAAGGTGTACGAGATAATCACCACATGCGCGGGATCTCACACGAGAATGACACTATTATCTGTCACGTTTATATTTAGATCGCTGCCTTCCCCCACGATATCTATGAATTTGCCGCAACCTTTCCGAACTCTTGTCCGATTACACTCTTATTTAACAGTGGTCTGCGTACAATATGTTCCAAAAAGTAGCGCGTGAAAACGCGATTTTTGAGTGGGTAACTTCTCGTTCTATTGATGACAGAGATAAGATGTCAAGTGTAGTTATTGGCCTAGCGACCATTTGTAGACCTATTGGAAAAACGAGCATACTATAACTATCCCAGGGTCAAAATTTAAACATGACACTTCCTTCAGCCCAGGGCAATTAAGCAAATTGGTTGGTTCTTTTGCGTTAGGTGCGGTCTAAAAAGTGGCTCTGAGCACTATGCGACTTAACTTCTGAGGTCATCAGTCCCCTAGAACTTAGAACTAATTAAACCTAACTAACCTAAGGACATCACACACATCCATGCCCGAGGCAGGATTCAAACCTGCGACCGTAGCGGTCGCTCGGCTCCAGACTGTAGCGCCTAGAACAGCACGGCCACTCCGGCCGGCTTGGTGCGGTCTAGAGCGGACCTTGATCATCTTATAAAAGTGCCATTTTTTCATGTTCGATTCTGAGAAAATAAAGAAAAACTATGATTTTCTTTATACGAGCAGTACCCATTGTAGGGATGGCCACATATATAATTTCTATTCGTGGCAGACCGTCGAAGTTTTCACGACACGTTCTTAAGATGATATCCTCGGGGACCTTCAAAACTTTTTTCAGGTGCGTCATCCATTACCGATATCCGAAGGTTGGAAGTTTCCCTAGTTACAAACACGAAAGATGCACATAATATCCGGTCTGGGGGGTAAATGTAGTTTTAAATAACGTAGTGTACACATAGTGAGGGTTCTGGGATCATCGCAAGGGTTCTGAGGGTAGCAAATTATGTTTTTAGTCTATATTGGAAAATGAGCAGCTCCTCAGAAACTCAGCTCGCTCTGTTCCTCCATGAGGTCCACAACGCAGTGGACAACGGCGCTCAGGCCGATGCCGTGTTCCTTGATTTCAGTAAGGCATTTGGCACCGTCCCGCGTTCCCGTTTAATGAAAAAATTACGAGCTTATCGAGTATCGGAGCAGACCAGCGATTGTATTCAAGACTTTCTTGCAGATGCGAGGTTTGGAACTTCAATAGCCGGCCGCGGTGGCCGAGCGGTTCTAGGCGCTTAAGTCCGGAGCCGTGCGACTGCTACGGTCGCAGGTTCGAATCCTGCCTCGGGCATGGATGTGTGTGATGTCCTTAGGTTAGTTAGGTTTAAGTAGTTCTAGGGGACTGATGACCTCAGATGTTAAGTCCCATAGTGCTCAGAGCCATTTGAACCATTTGAACTTCAATAGTGGCATCTATTTATTTACAGCTCGTACAAAATAGATACGTGTTTCAAAGTTTTACTGATCTTCAGAGTAGTCACCAGCATTGTGTATAGCCAGTTTCCAGCGATGTGGAAGTCGTAAGATACTCTTAGCAGTGCCAGTTGTGTTGACAGTTCGAGGGGCACGGTCTATTGCCCGACCAATTTGTAGCAGTTCTGAAGCGAGTGCCGTGAAGTGTTTCCTTCAGTTTAGAAATCGAGGGCTTAAGTCATGGGAGTGCTGTAGGTGGTATAGCACTTAGCAGCCCCATCAGTCAAACAAATCACTAACAGCTTGCACTGTACGTACTTGAGCATTGTCCTGCAAAATGATGGTCAGGTCCTGCAGAAAGTGTCATCACTTCTGTCTCTATGCTCTTCATTTTTGGAACACAACCCACGACCAGCTTAGGGACTCTGAAGGTCAGTAGAACTTTGAAACAAATATCTATTTGGTACGAGCTGTAAATAAATAGTTGCCGCTATTAAAGTTCCAACCTTCGTATATGCAAGAACGTGCATCGTGAATCAGTCTATTAGAGTAAGCCATATTAAACTCCCTACAGCAGTTGCTGAGTGTAGCCTTCACATACAGAAAGGGGGGTTTAATTTATAATGTGTACAGCTAATGTGCAGTGACAGAAGATACACCGAGGTGGCAGAAGTCATGGGATATGGCGGCAGTATCGCTTACGCAAGGTGTAAAAAGGCAGTGCATTGGCGGAACTGTACTTATGTGATTCATGTGAAAAGGTTTACGGCATGATTATGGTCGCACGATGGGAATTAAAAGAATTTCAATGCGGGATAGTTGTTGGAGCTAGACGCATGGGACATTCCATTTCGGAAATCGTTAGGAAATTCAATATTCCGAGATGCACAGTGTCAAGAGCGTGCCAAGACTACCAAATTTCAGGCATTATCTGTCACCACGGACAACGCTGTGGCCGATGGTCTTCACTTAAGGACCGAAAACAACGGCGAGTGCGTCGAGTTGACAGTGCTAGCAGACAGACAACACTCGTGAAATAACGGTAGAAATCAAAGTGGGACGTACGACGAACGCACCCGTTAGGACAGTGCAGCGAAATTTGGCGTTGATGTGCTGTGGCAACAGCGACTGACTCGAATGCCTTTGCTAACAGCACGCCAGCAGCGCCTCGTGACCATGTTGGTCGGTGATTAGAAAACCATGGCCTTCTCACATGAGTCCAGATTTCACTTGGCTAGAGCTGATGGTAGGGCTCAGTATGACGCTGACCTCACGAAGCCTTGGACTCAGGTCGTTAACAAGACACTGTGCAAGCTAGTAGTGGCTTCGTGGGGGTGTGGACTGTGTTTACATCAGACGGGCTGAGTCCTGTGGTCCAACTGGAGCGGTCATTTACTGGAATTGGTTATGTTCGGCTACTTGGAGACCAACTGCAATGTTTCCAAACAACAATGAAATTTTAATGGAGTGCAATGCGCTATGTTCCCTGGCCACAATTGTTGGCAATGTCTTTGAAGAAAATTCTGTACAGTTCGAGCGAATGATTTGGCCATCCAGACAGCCCGACATGAATCCCATCAAACATTTATAGAACGTAATAGAGAGGACAGTTCGTGCACAAAACCCTACACGGGCAACACTTTCGAAATTATGGACGGGTATAACGCAACATCGGTGATTATTTCTGCAGGTGACTTCCAACGACTTGTTGAGTCCACGTCACATCGAGTTACTGCACTACGTCGGGCAAAAGGAGGTCCAAAATGGTATAGGAGGTATCTCATGACTTTTTTTTTTATCTGAGTGCACGTATAGATGTTAAGCTTTGCTGCTCTCTGGGCTTACTGCAGCTGTTTTCTCCGCCAGATGCGTGAGACCCATAAAATATTAGATACAGTCTCCCAGGTAGATGCCATTTTCCTTGACTTCCGGAGGGCGTTCGACACAGTTCCGCACTGTCGCCTGATAAACAAAGTAAGAGCCTACGGAATATCAGACCAGCTGTGTGGCTGGACTGAAGAGTTATTTGCAAACAGAACACAGCATGTTGTTCTCAATGGGGAGACGTCTACAGACGTTAAAGTAACCTCTGGCGTGCCACAGGGGAGTGTGACGGGACCATTGCTTTTCACAATATATATAAATGACCTTGTAGATAGTGTCGGAAGTTCCATGCGGCTTTTCGTGGATGATGCTGTAGTATACAGAAGTTGCAGCATTAGAAAATTGCAGCGAATTGCAGGAAGATCTGCAGCGGATAGGCACTTGGTACAGGGAGTGGCAACTGACTCTTAACATAGACAAATGTAATGTATTGCGAATACATAGAAAGAAGGATCCTTTATTGTATGATTATATGATAGCCGAACAAACGCTGGTGGCCGTTACTTCTGTAAAATATCTGGGAGTATGCGTACGTAACGATTTGAAGTGGAATGATCATATAAAATTAGTTGTTGATAAGGCGGGTGCCAGGTTGAGATTCATTGGGAGAGTCCTTAGAAAATGTATTCCATCAACAAAGGAGGTAGCTTACATAACACTCGTTCGACCTATACTTGAGTATTGCTCATCAGTGTGGGATTCGTACCAGGTCGGGTTGACAGAGGAGATAGAGAAGACCGAAAGAAAAGCGGCGCGTTTCGTCACAGGGTTGTTTGGTAAGCGTGCTAGCCTTACGGAGATGTTTAACAAACTCAAGTGGCAGACTCTTCAAGAGAGGCGCTCTGCATCTAGCTTGCTGTCCAGGTTTCGAGAGGGTGCGTTTCTGGATGAGGTATCGAATATATTTCTTCCCCATACTTATACCTCCAGAGGAGATCACGAATGTAAAATTAGAGAGATTCGAGCGCACACGGAGGCTTTCCGGCAGTCGTTCTTCCCGTGAACCGTACGCGACTGGAATAGGAAAGTGAGCTAATGATAGTGGCACGTAAAGTGTCCTCAGCCACACACCGTTGGGTGGCTTGCGGAGTATAAATGTAGATGTAGATGTACCTCTATATCAGTCCAGCTCGTTGCTCCCAACAGTGCTATGACATGTCACTCCAAAATATGGAATAGATAACAATACATATTTTACTCACTCATCACTACTGTAATTATAAATTATACACTAATCTTCCTCCTGCCTCATCTGCCTGTTAGTGAAAACCATAAGAAAATTCCTCCTGTAGTGTCTGAGGACATACAGCCAAAAAGACGCGAGCGACTTTAATTTAGTAGTAAGTATAGATAAACAGTCACTGGCTCTAGGTATACGTAATGGACACAGTTAACTACTCTGCATAAGGCTCCTAACAAATGACGGACCAATAAAGTGATGCCAGTCTACGCAGCATGTGCGGACGTCTCGTGAAGTATGTCTGCTGTATGGTTCTGGACTGAGATTAATACCTTAATTAAAGGTACAAGCACCGGAGTTATATTGGCGGACCGCTAACGGCTCTCTCTCGCAATGAATTTAAAGACTCTTCCGTCTACTGAATATTTATTCTCGCCCGCAAACGTGAGCTAAATTCCCTGGAACAATTGCTGCGAGGCAGTTGGCGGAGCTCTCCCATTTTACATCGACGTCCCGTGCGGCCTTAAATTTGTGGCTACCCAGAGCGAAACAAGTTCATCTAAACGTGCCCTACCTTACTAGTGCGCTGAAATGTTGTTCACGTTTAACAGGATGTATTTTCCTCACTCTTCCTCATCGCATACCAATACATGCAGCTGAAGAGTAAAAAAAAAAAAAAAAAATGGTTCAGATGGCTCTGAGCACTATGGGACTTAACATCTATGGTCATCAGTCCCCTAGAACTTAGAACTACTTAAACCTAACTAACTTAAGGACATCACACACATCCATGCCCGAGGCAGGATTCGAACCTGCGACCATAGTAGTCGCGCGGCTCCGGACTGAGCGCCTAGAACCGCTAGACCACCGCGGCCGGCGAAGAGTAAAAGTTTAATGGCTTCAATGTAAAAGTTATAGTTACGAGGTGCTTCCAGAAAGGAAGTTCCGTTTTCTAGTAAAAAGAGAGCAAGTAGAGCAACAAAAACCTATTTATTGGAAAAAAGTATGAAAATCTTAAACTATCTTTTTACAGACTGCCACCACTTTCCAGGTACCTGCCATAGCGTGGCACATGTTTTGTGTGCCATCGTCACAGAACGTTGCCAACTCTGTTTTCAATCACGTCGTATTATATAGAGCGGCATTGTTGTTGATTCTTTGACTGCCAAGTTTGAAAAGAGATGGAATAACTAGGAGCGAGTTCAGGGCGGTACGGAGGTTGTGTCAAACTGCCACCAGTCTGAATGCCGAAAGAGTTGTGTCTTGTTCACCGTGTCAGGTCTGGCATCTGTCACGAATCAAAACAACATCGTTTGTGACCTTTCCGCGCCGCTTACTCTATACTTCCCGACGCAGTTCATGTCTCACAGTAAACATTTGCATTGATTGGGTCACCTTGCGGTAAATTAGCACCAATAGAAACCGATGTTTGTCCCAAAAGACTGTGCACAAATCTCATGGAGGTGTCAAGATTTGCTTGGCTTTTGTTTTCACTGGTGACGCAGTGTGCCCCAGTTCCACTGATTGTCGTTTCGATAGAGTGGTTTCATAACAGAGACAAGATTTATCTCAGGTCGCTATCTTTATTAGATAACTGTCACTGTATTTGCTGTAACATGTCAAAACATCAAGTGCGCTGCGCCGACGCTGCTTTTTGTGTGACTCTGTAAGAGTTCTTGGCTTGCGAAGAGCACAGTTCTCGAAAATTCAGTTGTTCAGAAATAATGTCTTGAAGAAATGATCCTAAAATTTGTAGAAAGTTCTTAGGAAGATAGTATACCGTAAATTTACGGTTTTTCTTTACGGGTTCTTCAACTGCACGACCCAATTCTTCATTAATCAAACACAGGGTCCACTTCTTTAGTTACTGTGCACTTGATTGTGTCCTGAATACAGCTGCCTGACCCATTTCCTTACCATCGAATCACTCAACGCATTTCCTCCGTAAATCTCGTGAATCTGTCGATGAATTTTGACCGGTTTTTGGTCCTTCGTATTTAGAAAATAAGTTAGAGATATTTTCTTCCAAAGACGTGGCATTTTACATCAATACGCCATTCTAAACAAGCACCATATACAATGAACATCACACAAGGTACTTAAAATGTTGTCATTTCCTTCTCCTTGATTCAAAACAACTGTCGTGCGTGGATCAATATGCGACTATAGCTCTGTCGTGCAAGGAAATTCAAACAGAACTTACTTTCTGGTCGTTCCTCATATGTAAAACAAATGGTTCCATCTCGCCTTTGCTCCGACCAGTGCGGTAGGTTTTAGACAACACGCACATTCTGAATTATTTTCGCCTTTCGCTTGGTGCCACAATCGTGCAATTAATATGTGAAAGAAATGATTCCATCTCGTTCGAGCTGGAATCGTTTGTTTCACGTATTAACTGCACGATTGTGGCACCATGTAATGGTTAGGAGAGAGATTTGTACCTGGAAGATGGTGTAGGTATGAACATTTGATGTTTCCTCGTCCGTGTTTTAATCGAGTGACCGATTTTAGAATCGCAAGAAGGTCTGCGCACTGAGCTGTAAGTTGTTTACCCAATTTTCTGCTTCTTTCGTTATTGTTGGACATGAGGTTGTGTTTTGTGTAACTCATTTATGTGCGGCACTGTATATTCAAGTTATTTGGAAAACGTAGTTAATTTTTCACTTAGAGAATTTCATAGTGAGTAAAATTCTTTATATTTTTAAAATTAGTTACACAATGTGTGGAAAATTAAGCCATAATGTAGTAGTTGTGTTCCATCTTGTACCTTAAAACGGAAATGGTAATCTATTATGGAACATGTGATATTTGCAAATGAACTGCGTTTCTCTTTTAATCTCTTTGCAATTTAAACGGTCTTAAATATGGAAGTTTGTATCGGTTTTCAGTAGCTTCTATTGCAAAATGTTTTCAACTTGTAACTGGGTTTTGGTAATACTTCTACTTCATTTCGAGTTACTTACTGGTTATTAGAATGTCCTGGGTTAATGACGTGAAAGACTATTAAACATATTATTGACAAGATTTTCTCGTTCGTAACACTTTTAAATTTCAGTAGAATATTTGTTCGTAGGTACGTGACCATATTGAACCATGGGATAGGAAAGACCTTACTTTACTGTAGTAATTTTTCTAAACTTAGACAAAGGCTGAAGTGCATTAAAACTGAATGCTATCATTTAAAAATGGAGTAGGAAAATTTATTAACCAACTACGACAGAACTGGCTACATAGGAAAATCGGGAAAGTGTACCAAGATACCTAACTCTTCGCTACTATTAAATTGTTAGGTCATTCCATGAATGTCAAAAGGCATCATTTTACTGAGACTATTTTTGTGTAGAGCTATTCCGCGCTTTAGCATAAGCTCATACGCGCTGATGGACCAAAATATTATGATCATTTGCTTAATAGGATGTTGGCCCCCTTTTGAACGCAATGCAGCCCCAATTATGCGTTGCAAACTCCTTGGTATTTCTAGAGGTGCTAATGCACCAGACTCTAAGCACAGGTCACGCAATTCCTGTAAATTACGGAACTGTGGTTCTTAGGAGCGCAGCTGGCGCCAGGAATCGTCTCAGATGTCTTCAATCGGTTTCAGATATTGTGAACTTGGTGGCCAAGGTATCAAGCGCGGTTCAGTATCGTGCTCCTGAAACCACTGCAGAGCGATTCTGCCTTGTGGCACGAACACTTATGCTGCTAGGAGGTGCCATTGCAGTAGGAAATACAACAAGCATGAAGGGATCCTTGTGGTCCGAAACAGTGATCGCATATTCGACAGCTGTCATGATGCCTTCGGTTGCGATCATAGATCCCATACAGTAGCAGGTGACAGTCCTCCATAGCATAACACCGCCCTCACCGGCCATGGTCCGTGATGCACTGCGTGCTTCGAGGAATCGTTCATCTGGATGACGACGTATCTGAACATGACCATCGACTTGATATAACAAGAAACGTGATTCATGCGATCAAGTGAAACTTTTCCATCGATTCACGGTGCCCGTATCGATGAATCGATGACCCCTCTGCAATCGTGGGAGGGGGGGGAGGGAGGAGGGGAAGAAGGAGGAAGAGGGAGATTAATGTTTAACATCTTACCGACAACGAGGTCATTAGAGGCGGAACAAAAGCTCCTCATTTGAGTTTCGGCGCGTTCGTGTTACGAGATAAGGCCAGTGGCTACCATATATTCTAACGTACATCCAGTTTAAGGACTAACATTTCTCCTCTGTGACGTGCTATTGCAGTCCACTAGTAACAAGAAAATCGTTTTATTGTACTTAGCAGCCCTTTGTCAAACAAATACTATGGTACTATTTGTGTGAACCAGTAGTGAGAAATATAGTAAAAGGATTTCTTTACATGATGGTCACCATGTCTCCCTTAGGTAGTATATCTAGTGCGAGTCAGCATACCCTCCATAGCATAACCATAGATGAGGGTGTAGCATGTAAAACTCACTGCTAACTTGCGTATCAATCGAAACAAAACCCTTCTTGGGAATAAAAAGTCGACATGGACCCAACACCCCCTGATATCCCACAGCTACGTAACCAACATTCTCAATATGATTCGATTCTTCCGTCCTCATGCTCCCAAAAACATTTATAGCCGCAACCGCAGATTTTTTAAAATTTCTTTTTATTTTTGGCGAGCGGGAGGTATAAAGTTGAGATATTTCCTGTTTTAATTTTCCGATTCCTTGGTCACTGTGGATACATTTTAAAGACCTAGTTTGCCTAATGGCAATCATCAGTCACACAAATAGTGTCACACTATGTGTGCCCCAAGGTTGGGAAATACAGTAAAAGAAATTCGTTAAAAGATGACCACTGTTTCTCTCTCATGCAGTATACCTAGGACTGTATGCATATCCTTCATAGAACTACCATAGACGTGACGATGAAGGTTGTAAAATCTCACTGGTAAATTGCGTATCAATTTAACACAAAAATAAAATGAAAGCGGTTCCTAGAAATGAAAGGACCACGTGGACCGACACTCCCTAAGATCCTTGAAGTTCATAACTTGTTTTATCAGCATGATTCGTTTCTTCTGTCCTGATCATACCACAAAAAATTATATCCGTAACCAAAGATTTTCTATTTTTTCTCTTTTATTTTTGAAGATCATGGGGTAAAGAGGTGAGAGACTTCCTACACCAATTTTTCGATTCCATGGTTTGAAAGGGTACAGTACCGCCCGACACTGAAAATAGGTACAACATTCTTCGTTATTCTTGTCAGAACAACGTATTTTTTATAGTAATAACTCAGTTTCACTTAATACACTGAAGCCGGATACCAGAGTAGGAAAGAATGACAATTTATTTATTTAATTGATCACATGTGCACTCCCACAAAATAAATCCCTACATACAATTTGGTGAGATCTGTGAAATGAATGAATGTATGGTAGTCTGCTAACCGCAGATAGTGAATGTGCAATATATGATCATCTTTGAGACGGTCCTTTGGTCACCTTTGGTGGAACCAAAAAGATGAAATTTACCTGAGCTTTGAGCGCCTCAAATGCGGCTGACCAATACGGTAGCATGGTGTTCCCCCACCTCGGCCGAGGTGTGAGATGACCTGACGAATGGCCATGTTTCAGCACTCTGGCGCTGGATCTTGTGTTGGTAAGACCTGTCTTAGGTGTGCTCCGTAAAGACAAAAGAGTGTAGAAACAGGTATGCATGTAAAATACTTAAGAGTAGTTTGGAATAATTATTTCTCTATTTCAGGAACTTTTGGGGGGAGAATTAAATGACAGGCAGGTAATATTAAGGGGATCGTAGTAATCTTCGGAAGTGACCAACAGTCACAGTGAAACATCGTGTAGCAATAAGTTGAAATACTTGCGAGTGCTAGTACTAAGTTGGAATACTTGCGAGTGCTAGTACTAAGTTGAAATACTGCCGAGTGCTAAAGTTAAGCTGAATTACTGGCATGTGTACTATAAGTTGGAAATATTTAAGAAATGGCGTGTGCAGGACTTGAAATTAGAGACGAGTACTTCCACGTGGTGAGTACTGTGTGAGTCTCAATCTGTGTATGAGACAAAGGATAAAGAGAAGTACTCGTCCATGGTATCAGTTAAGGACTCACGTGTGTGACGAATATGTTGTTAATATTACTTTGCGTGTTATGTTTCCGTGTGACGCTGGATTCAAACTCTAATACTCTGAGAGTGAAGCAAGGTGAGTCAGCCGTCTATCCAGCAACGCCACTTGACTTGTGCATTGCACAGGAAGACGTGCATATATCCTCCAGAGTTCGTAGTAGGAAAGAAAAGTTACGAAGTGGGGCAGTGTCGTGTGAAACTGGGATGAATACTGATTGAAGTGGGAAAGCTGAAAGTGATGTGATTCTAACATTGTGACTATTCTTTGTGTTGTATTGTATGTTGCCAGTGTGACGTATTTCATGTAATGAAAGTGTGTGTGTTTTGCATGGGAGGGTAGCAAGATAGGTTCAGAGGCAGTGGGTTATGCATGTACCTTTTTGTACCGCTCGGTCTGGAGTAAATTTTCGTGATGATGGGTGTGAGAGTCAAAGTGTGAGATACGGCAAAATATCCACTATCCTATCCAGAAAGTGCACTGTAGCGTTAGATAATTACGAGTCCATAAGATAGAGAATCACCAATGTAAAGCCATGCCAACTGGGCGGAGTTTCTCATGTGTAATTATTGTAAAAAATGAAACAATAGAATAATAGAATTTATCGGAATAAAAAAAAAGATAGTGAAAAGAAAAAAGATTGGTGGCCTTGTTCTTCGAATAGTGTGTAATCATGATATCCAGAATTTATAATGTGTGCGCCATTCACATTCAGTGCGATGGCCATGTGTTGATCAAAGCCGTTGAGTAAGAAAGAAAATGTGGTATTGCCAGTGCGTAGTGAACAATCAGAGTTGTGTAAATTACTAATAGTCAGATGTGCGTTATCCGTTTCCGTTGCGTAATATTCAAACATGAGAATAATTTGTAGTTTAATTGTGAGTACTAGAGCTCATAATCAGTCACTGATGTTTTGCGATAAATAAGAATAATTCCACTCGCTTGGCAGACCACTCATCTTGCAGGCCTGACTGCTTGATGCCACAGTATGAGCAAGGCATGTGGGTGCCTCTCAGGTTAATGTAGATATATTCTGAATAAACTGGTTTGCATAATGACAATCTTCAGACACAGAAATGGTGTCCCGCTACATGGGAATCCCGAAGTTGGGAACTGCAATAATAGGATGGCCACTGTCTCCCTTAGGAAGTATCCCCCGGCCGTCGAGTAACACTTCATAGAATGACCGTAGAGATGAGGATGAAGAATGCAAATTCTCACTGGTAAGTTAGGTACCAGTTGAACCCAAGCATTATTCTTTGGAACAGAAAGACCTTACTGACTAACTAATCCCTGACATCCCCTTGGTTCGTGACTCGCTTTCCATAAATAATTCCTTGCATCCATCCTGATCGTGATTCAAAAATTTATGCGCGTAGCCGTAGATTTTTTTTTGTTTTGTTTTGTTTTCGCAGAGCTTCAGGAGTGAAGGTGACACTTCCAACCTTAATTTTCCGTTTCTGTAGACATCATGGATTCATTTAAGAAAGTCTAGTTTGCGTAATAACAATCTTCGTCTCCCGTGAAATTTTTTAAGTTTACGAGGAAATCGACATACATTTGTTGAGCAGTAACCCTGCATGTATTTCACGGGATGATCCACTCCAGTGCTAATGAAAATGCGATCACTTAATAAATCATGCGACAGCAAATGCGGCGAACTAAACGGCGTGGGAGGTACAGAGAAATTTCACATTCTGGTACGCGCAAAAATTTAAGTAATGGAGGATCCTAATTTATGGATCGGCACTAATTCACGGACACTGTGTGCGCGTCCTAGGACTAATTGCTTCTCTTTAATTTACATAGGGTGTAATTTACAGCTGGAGGGGTGGAGCCGAATTAGAATTTTAAAAGGAGCGGCGGCAGAGCGGAGCGGCGTGGGCGTGGGCACGGGGCTAATGGGACGGAACGGTGATGGCGCGGTGTGCCTGTAATCTGCTGCTACTGCAGCCGCTACTGCTGCCGCCGGCACCGCAGCTGCCGCGGGATGCGCCGTTTCTGCGGGCTGCGGCTCTGCGCGCAGCTGGCCTCATGGGTGTCGCGCGGGTTGTCTACTACACAGGCGCAGAGCGCACGACATGCTCGTTCAGCGTTTCTCCCAAATAAGGACGTTCCGATGTTACTGGCGTCAGTAAACATTGATAATTTCTGTTGTTGATAATTCTTCCGGGTTATATGGCCGTGGTCCATGGAATTCTTCTATTTCTAACGTTTCGTCCAATACTACGTTGGACATCCTCAGAGGTATGGCTGGTCCTGCTGAGTCCTGTCGACTGACGAGTCGGGCGTCGGAGAGCGGCCTAAGTACCGAGGAAAGTGGGCGTGGTCTAGCTTGCACATAGTAGCAGAGAGAAAACTAGTCAAAGATAAAATGTAACTATCGATAATAGTCCGCCATAGATAAAAATCACTTATCGATTCTGTAACGCCACTGTCCATATCTCGCTTAATGTCTCGAAATCAGTTAGACTTCTGGAATTTTCACGTAAGAAGAAAGCACATTCATTGTATGATTGATAATTTCGTTTCGATACATGTGGCAACGGTGTCGATACAAGGAATGAAGTAATTTCACATATTAACAGAAATGGAAATTGACAAATTGCCTGTTGGCTTCTGTCTCGGGTTCTTTGGCCTACTTTTATCTAATGATTTTACTGACGTTTCGCCAGCACGAGAGGCTGGCATTGTCAAAGCTTCACCCTCCATTGCCGGTGGTGAACTGGAGCAGAGTTCGCGGCCGCACACTATATGTACCTGGCCCGCCAACGTCCGAGGGCTGCTCCTCGGTCATTTCCGGTGCGGTTCTCCTCTTGCTACCTGCGACGCCTGTTGGCTTCGCTGCAGTACGGGAAGCCAGGATCCGTTTACCTTAAGGTTTTCCTCTTTCTTGTTGAAGCTGTTCGCGTGTTTTTATATTTCTACAGCTTCTCTGAACAAGCGCGTGTGATAGTGCTTCTCTGCAGCCAGAAGTTCCGTGTCGGCGAATTTTATTACGTGGTCGGTTTCACTCAGTGTGTGCTCTGCCACGGCCGATTTCTCCACTTGCCCCAACCTGCAATGTGACTTATGTTCTTTCACCCTGGTGTTGATTGATCGTCCAGTCATTCCGACATAAACTTTTCGCATGTGCATGGTATACGGTACATTCCAGACATTGTAAGTGGGTCCCTTTTCTCCCTTGCCGATCTAAGACACTCTTTGATCTTCCTTGTCGGTTTGAAAATCGTCTTTGCGCAATGTTTGCGCTATATACGGCCGATTCTGTCCGTCACTCTGGGAATGTATGTAAATTCGCCGACACGGAAATTCTGACAGTAGAGAAGCACTATCACACGCGCTTGTTGAGAGAAGCTGCATAAAAAAAAAACACCCAGATTCAAGAAGAAAGAGGAAAGCCTTAAAGTAAACGGATCCTGGCTTCCCGTACTGCAGCGAACGACCGTCGCAGGTAGCAAGAGGAGAACCGTACCGGAAATGACCGGGGAGAAGCCCTCGGACGTTGGCGCGCCAGGTAGATATAGTCTGCGGCCGCGAGCTCGGCTCCAGTTCACCACCGGCAATGGAGGGTGAAGCTTTGACAATGCCAACCACTCGTGCTAGCGAAACGTCAGTAAAATCACTAGACGAACGTCGGCCGAAGAACCCGAGACAGAAGTCAATAGGATGTTTGTGAACAAGTGGCCACGAAAGCCTTAACAATTTTGAAATGGAAATTGTTTCACCACTCAGGACCTGTTCGATAACTATCGAACTTCGTGGGGTTTATCACAACTTTTTTGGATTATCAGTATTCCGACATTTTATCCTGTGCCAGCCTTCATCTCGGAGTAGCGCCTACTGTCAAAGTCCTGATTTACGAGGTGCATTCAGTAAGGAAAGCAACACACATTTTTTCTCGGCCAGTTTCGGTTGGAAACGTGAGGAATTTGTTGTGAGCTTCGTGGATAATTCCCCCTTGAGCCCCTATAGTTCCATGAGTTTCCGATGTGTGATGTCGCTAAACATAGCCTTCAAAACGGTGTCTGTAACAGAAGGGTGTTCCAAGCAGGATCCCGTCACTGAGGTTTTATTTTTTAAATTTTTTTATGGATACGCGCTTGCAGAATGTATACGGAGACCTGGCAGTGGATAAAAGCTCGTTGAGTCGTAGGGCGAGATGTCTGTCATCATCGCAATAAGATCATGCAAATATGTCGGTCAGCCGTACGCAGTTGCGACTCGTGCATGTTGGAATGTGCGGAGATTCTCATTCGAGGTGATCCACGTATCACAGTCAGACACCTCACTTCTCAACTAGATGTATCTGTTGATAGTGCTGACACACGCGTCCACCAGTTGGGGTACTCAGAATGTGAGCCCGGTGCGTTCCACGCCGCCAGGCAGAAGATCATAAAAAACAACAAAGGACCACGCGTGCGGAATTGCTTGCGCTTTACGAGGCTGATTGTGACAATTTTTTGTCGGACATCGTTACAGATGATGAAAAATTGGTTCATCACTTCGAACCAGTAACCAAACGATAGTCCATGGAATGGCGCCAAGCCATGGGCTCATAAAGGAAACGCTCAAAGTGTTGTTCTGTTTGATGGCCTCACTTACGTTGCGACGTTCAATTCTGAAATATTTTGTGTTACCCTCAGGAAATTGAAGGAATGACTTCAGTGGCTTCGTCGCCACTAAAATTCAAGTGATCTCCTTCTCCATGACAACGTAAGGACTCACACAACTCTGCTCATCAAGAGGAGCTCACAAAACGCCATTGGAATGTTTTTCCTTATCCATCTTACAGCCTGGATCTCACACACTCTGACTTCCATCTGTTTGGCCCAACGAAGGACGAGAAGCAGTACGAGGTTGAAGTGGAGGTTATTGCTGCAGCAAAGCGTTGAATCCGATGTCGACGAGTAGAGCAGTACCCTGCTGGCATACAATCCCTCCCATTAAGGTGGCGTAAGAGGGTCGCAATGACAGGAAATTATATTTCAAAATAGGGTTTTGTAGTCAAAAGAGTGAGGAATAATGTGGTGTGTTGGAATTCTGAAAGAAACATGCCTTCAGAATAAAACGTGTTGCATTACGTATTGAACGCCGTTAGCACTTGTTGGATACATTCCAGTCCCAGTCTTCACTTAAAGGTATTACCCACTGTAACTCCTTGTACCTCATCCTGCCATCTTCTTGTCAGTGTTTCCCGCTTGTATTTTTCCTCTCTGTTTATAGAGAAAAGGTACTCATTTCTTACCTTATCAGTGAACTTAATTTAACGCCATTCTATAGAACCGCATCTAAAACACTGCGATCAACCTTTTTCCCTATTCCCCACGGTCTATGTTTCACTTCCACACATTTCTGTACTGCAGAATTTCCTTCTTAAAATTAGTGCGGAACGATTTGAATTGGAATGATCATATAAAATTAATTGTTGGTAAGGCGGGTACCAGGTTGAGATTCATTGGGAGAGTCCTTAGAAAATGTAGTCCATCAACAAAGGAGGTGGCTTACAAAACACTCGTTCGACCTATACTTGAGTATTGCTCATCAGCATGGGATCCGTACCAGATCGGGTTGACGGAGGAGATAGAGAAGATCCAAAGAAGAGCGGCGCGTTTCGTCACAGGGTTATTTGGTAACCGTGATAGCGTTACGGAGATATTTAACAGACTCAAGTGGCGGACTCTGCAAGAGAGGCGCTCTGCATCGCGGTGTAGCTTGCTGTCCAGGTTTAGAGAGGGTGCGTTTCTGGATGAGGTATCGAATATATTGCTTCCCCCTACTTATACCTCCCGAGGAGATCACGAATGTAAAATTAGAGAGATTAGAGCGCGCACAGAGGCTTTCAGACAGTCGTTCTTCCCGCGAACCATACGCGACTGGAACAGGAAAGGGAGGTAATGACAGTGGCACGTAAAGTGCCCTCCGCCACACACCGTTGGGTGGCTTGCGGAGTATAAATGTAGATGTAGACGTAGATGAGATTCATGTTTGGTAATAGTACACTTCTTTTGCCTGAAACGCCCTCTTTGTCTGTGATAACCTGATTTTTATGACATCCTTGCTTCATCCATCGTACGTCATTTTGCTTCCCTGGTAGTAGCACAATTGCTTTACTTGGTCTTCTTTGTGGTACTCAGTTTTGATGTTAATTTGTCGCTTAACTTCTTTCTGCTTCTCCTCCTTACTTTCGCCTTTGTTCGATTTACTCCCTGTTCACATTCTGTACACAGAAGATTGTTGTATCAGTTCAGAACGCGAGAGCTGCCCTGCTGCCACTGCCTTTTCTATAGCCAAATTGATAGGCGTCTAAGAGATCCTCAGTTTTCTTTTCCGTTATTCTGTACATTGTTACCGTCAGCAATTTGGATGAATGAGATGTTAGGCTCCGCACCTTCGGATGAATAAATTCAACTTATGTCTGCCTTATGTCTTTATTTCGTTAAATACACAACGATGCAATAGTGGAAAAAGTTCCTACACGCTGTGAGTTACACTGCCAGTTACTCCACTGTCATCATATAACTACCCTACTACACTCCTGGAAATGGAAAAAAGAACACATTGACACCGGTGTGTCAGACCCACCATACTTGCTCCGGACACTGCGAGAGGGCTGTACAAGCAATGATCACACGCACGGCACAGCGGACACACCAGGAACCGCGGTGTTGGCCGTCGAATGGCGCTAGCTGTGCAGCATTTGTGCACCGCCGTCAGTGTCAGCCAGTATGCCGTGGCATACGGAGCTCCATCGCAGTCTTTAACACTGGTAGCATGCCGCGACAGCGTGGACGTGAACCGTATGTGCAGCTGACGGACTTTGAACGAGGGCGTATAGTGGGCATGCGGGAGGCCGGGTGGACGTACCGCCGAATTGCTCAACACGTGGGGCGTGAGGTCTCCACAGTACATCGATGTTGTCGCGAGTGGTCGGCGGAAGGTGCACGTGCCCGTCGACCTGGAACCGGACCGCAGCGACGCACGGATGCACGCCAAGACCGTAGGATCCTATGCAGTGCCGTAGGGGACCGCACCGCCACTTCCCAGCAAATTAGGGACACTGTTGCTCCTGGGGTATCGGCGAGGACCATTCGCAACCGTCTCCATGAAGCTGGGCTACGGTCCCGCACACAGTTAGGCCGTCTTCCGCTCACGCCCCAACATCGTGCAGCCCGCCTCCAGTGGTGTCGCGACAGGCGTGAATGGAGGGACGAATGGAGACGTGTCGTCTTCAGCGCTGACAGTCGCTTCTGCCTTGGTGCCAATGATGGTCGTATGCGTGTTTGGCGCCGTGCAGGTGAGCGCCACAATCAGGACTGCATACGACCGAGGCACACAGGGCCAACACCCGGCATCATGGTGTGGGGAGCGATCTCCTACACTGGCCGTACACCACTGGTGATCGTCGAGGGGACACTGAATAGTGCACGGTACATCCAAACCGACATCGAACCCATCGTTCTACCATTCCTAGACCGGCAAGGGAACTTGCTGTTCCAACAGGACAATGCACGTCCGCATGTATCCCGTGCCACCCAACGTGCTCTAGAAGGTGTAAGTCAACTACCCTGGCCACCAAGATCTCCGGATCTGTCCCCCATTGAGCATGTTTGGGACTGGATGAAGCGTCGTCTCACGCGGTCTGCACGTCCAGCACGAACGCTGGTCCAACTGAGGCGCCAGGTTGAAATGGCATGGCAAGCCGTTCCACAGGACTATATCCAGCATCTCTACGATCGTCTCCATGGGAGAATAGCAGCCTGCATTGCTGCGAAAGGTGGATATACACTGTACTAGTGCCGACATTGTGCATGCTCTGTTGCCTGTGTCTATGTGCCTGTGGTTCTGTCAGTGTGATCATGTGATGTATCTGACCCCAGGAATGTGTCAATAAAGTTTCCCCTTCCTGGGACAATGAATTCACGGTGTTCTTATTTCTATTTCCAGGAGTGTATTTTATTCATTGACCCAACTGACGGCACAGTAGAATTGCGGTGGAGGATATGTACCACAGGGAGCTGCAGCTTAGATGAAGTACTTACTTGTGCTGAACTGCGAGCTGACATCAATTGGGTGTTGGAGACATTTGTGCGACTCAGTGCATCACTCCTTGTCACTCGCAGATGAGGAGCATATTGGCTGAAAACAATGACCTTTCTGTGTTATTGGTTATATAATTGACGGATTTTTGTTCGATGCAGTCATACATACAAATTCTTGACTATGTGCTCTCATTGTCAAATACTGGATGAATAAAGTCTAGATATTTACTCGTCAAGGGCTATACTTATTTTTAACCCTGACCCCCGGCAGTTTGATAGGTAAGTGGTTGTTACCTCTACAGTACTTCTTTCCAGACAATAAGTCACATTTGCACCAAGTGCGGTTCAAATAGATCCAATAGTTTAGGAGGAGATGTGGAACGTACATATATATCCACTTTTTATAATATGTATTGGTGCACCATTTACATTTTACCCTCAGGAAGTATAGCGAAACGGTACTAAGAAACAAAGCTATTTTCAAAAACCTTATACATAGCGTGTTTGAAAAATAGTTGGCAAAATCTGACCCTTTGTAAAAATAATCAAAGAACTCTAAACAAAATAAAAAGGCTATTAAATCAGAGGAAAAAGTTATCAAGTTCCAAAGTACATATACTGTAACATCTTAGGATTTCTCTTTGTTCTCTTTGCTGAATCTAAAAGCTCTAATAAAGGGTGTTCGTGTAAGATTTATTTCTGTTCGGTTTCGTGGCGTTGGGAAAACCACTAGACCACCTTCTCCAGCAATTTTATCCCTTGAACGCGTGTTCACTGTAATACTTGTCTGCCAACTGTACGCCTGGGCTTCACAAGTCATTACGAGTAAGCCTAAAGAAAGAAACTACCACAGAAAGTTAATGATAAACAAGCTCCTGCTTTAGGTCTTCACTCGAAGTATTAGTTCTGCCTCCTTTCGTTTTTGTTGTCTCCTCAAGTACACACTGTAATTCACGTTGGACGATCTCAAGAGCGTGCTTTTTTTTTAATATTAAACCGTTTACTGACTTTCTTCCAACCCGTTTTATGTTTCTAGACTATATCAACGGCTTTAGAAATTTTAGACCGACTCCAGTTTCTTTGAAGAGCATTTTCCATTGGAATCTGCAAGAGAACAAGTGTGTGTACAAACACAGGCAGACTTTCAACAGGAAAAAGTAAGGGCTCCGGTTTAGGGAACTGAAGGGGATACAGTTTACGCTACTAGAGCCTACGTTTTTCAACAGAATAAACTTTTAATCAAATATCTTCCCATGAACCATGGACCTTGCCTTTGGTGGGGAGGCTTCCGTGCCTCAGCGATCGAGATAGCCGTACCGTAGGTGCAACCACAATGGAGGGGTATCTGTTGAGAGGCCATGCAAACGTGTGGTTCCTGAAGAGGGGCAGCTGCCTTTTCAGTAGTTGCAGGGGCAACAGTCTTGATGATTGACTGATCTGGCCTTGTAACATCAACCAAAACGGCTTTGATGTGCTGGTACTGCGAACGGCTGAAAGCAATGGAAAACTACGGCCGTAATTTTTCCTGAGGGCATGCAGCTTTACTGTACGGTTAAATGATGAAGGTGTCCTCTTGGGTAAAATATTCCGGAGATAAAATAGTCCCCCATTTGGATCTCCGGGCGAGGGATTACTCAGGAGGACGTCGTTATGAGGAGAAAGAAAATGACGTTCTACGGATCGTAGTGTGGAATGTCAGATCACTTAATCGGGTAGGTAGTTTAGAAAATTTAAAAAGGGAAATGAATAGGTTAAAGCTAGGTATAGTAGGAATTAGTGAAGTTCGGTGGCAGGAAGAACAAATCTTCTGGTCAGTTGAATACAGGGTCATAAATACAACATCAAATAGGGGTCATGCAGTAGTAACTTTAATAATGAATAAAAAATAGGAGTGCGGGTAAGCTGCTACGAACAGCTTAGTGAACGCATTGTTGTAGCAAAGATAGGCACGAAGTCCACGCATACCACAGCAGTACAAGTTTATATGCCAACTAGCTCCGCAGATGACGAAGAGATTGAAGAAATGTATGATGAGATAAAAGAAATTATTCAGGTAGTGAAGGGAGATGAAAATTTAATAGTCATGGGGGAATGGAATACGATAGTAGGAAAAGGAAGAGAAGGAAGAGAAGGAAAAGTAGTAGGTGAATACGGTATGGGGATAAGGAATGAAAGAGGAAGCCACCTGGTAGAATTTTGCAGAGCATAGCTTAATCATAGCTAACACTTGGTTTAAGAATCATGAAGGAAGGTTGTAACATGGAAGAGGCCTGGAGAGCCTTGAAGATTTCAGATAGATTATGTAATGGTAAGACAGAGATTTAGGAACCAGATTTTAAGTTGTAAGACATTTCCAAGGACAAATGTGGACTCTGACCACAATCTATTGTTATCAATTGTAGATTAAACCTGAAAAAACTGCAAAAAGATTGGAATATAAGGAGATGGGACCAGGATAACCTAAAAGAACCAGAGATTGTAGAGAGTTTCAGGAGAGTATTATGGAACGATTGACAAGAACGGAGGAAAGAAATACAGTAGAAGAAGAATGGATAACTTTGAGAGATGAAATAGTGAAGACAGCAGAGGATCTAGTAGGTAATGGAAATGAGTGTTTGGCGTCATTTGCCGGGAGGCCCCTTGCGGGGCAGGTTCCGGCCACCTTGGCGCAGGTCTTATTACATTCGACGCCACAATGGGCGACCTGCGCACCGGATTGGGATGAAATGATGATAAAGACAACACAACACCCAGTCCCTGAGCGGAGAAATTCTCCGACCCAGCAGGGAATCGAACCCGGGCCCGTAGGACGGAAATCCGTCGCGCTGACCACTCAGTTATCGGGGCGGACAAGTATGTAAAAAGACCAGGTCTAGTAGAAATCCTTGGGTAAGAGAACAGATATTGAATTTAACTGATGAAAGGAGAAAATATAAAAATACAGTAAGCGAAACAGGCAAAAAAGAATACAAACGTCTCAAAAATGAGATCGACAGGAAGTTCAAAATAGCTAAGCAGGGATGGCTGCAGGGCAAACGTAAGAGTGTAGAGGCATATATCTCTAGGGGCAAGGTAGATACTGACTACAGGAAAATTAAACAGACCTTTGGAGAAAAGAGAACCACCTGGATGAATCTCAAGAGCTCAGATAGGAAATGAAGGGAAGGCAGGAAAGTGGAAGTAGTATATAGAGGGTCCATACAAGGACGATGTACTTGAGGGCAATATTATTGAAATGGAGGAGGCCGTAGACGAAAATGAGATGGGAGATACGATGTTGCGTGAAGAATTTGACAAAGCACTGAAAGACCCAAGTCGAAACAAGGCCTCGGGAGTAGACAACATTGCATTAGAACTACTGATAGCCTTGGGAGGGCCACCCTGACAAAACTCTACCAAGATGTATGAGACAGGCGAAATATCCTCAGACTTCAAGAAGAATATAATAATTCCAATTCCAAAGAAAGCAGGCTCTGAAAGGTGTGAAAATTACCGAAATACCAGTTAAATCTGTCACGGCTGTAAAATACTGACACGAATTCTTTACAGACGAATGGAAAAAGTGGTAGAAGCCGACCTTGGGCAAGATCAGTTTGGATTCCGTAGAAATGTTGGAACACGTGAGGCAATACCGACCCTACGAATTACTACAGAAGATAGATAAAGGAAAGGCAAACCTACGTTTCTAGCGTTTGCAGACTTGGTGAAAGATTTGACACTGTTGACTGGAATACTCTCTTTCAAATTCTGAAAGTGGCAGGGATCAAATACAGGGAGGGAAAGGCTGCTTAAAATATGTATAGAGACAAGATGGCAGTTATAAGAGTCGAGGGGCATGAAAGAGAAGCGGTGTTTGGGAAGGGAGTGAGACAGGGTTGTAGCCTCTCCCCGATGTTATTCAATGTGTATATTGAGCAGCAGTAAAGGAAACAAAAGATAAATTTCTAGTAGGAACTAAAATCCATGGAGAAGAAATAAAAACTTTGAGGTTTGCCGATGGCATTGTAAGTACATCAGAGACAGCAAAGTACCTGGAAGAGCGGTTGAAGGAATGGTCACTGTCTTGAAAGGAGGATATAGGATGAACATCAACAAAAGCAAAACGAGGATAATGGAAAGCAGTCGAATTAAATCAGGTGATGCTGAGGGAATGAGATTCGGAAATGAGACACTTAAATTGGTAGATGAGTTTTGCTATTTGGGGAGCAAAATAACTGATGATGGTCAATTTAAGGAGGATATAAAAGTATACTGGCAATGGCGAGGAAAGCGTTTCTGAAGAAGAGAAATTTGTTAACATCGAGCATAGATTTAAGTACCAGGAAGTCTTTTCTGATAGTATTGTATGGAGTGTAGCCATGTACGGAAGTGAAATATGGACGATAAATAGTTTAGACAAGAATAGAATAAAAGCTTTCGAAATGTGCTGTTACAGTAGAATGCTGAAGGTTAGGTGGGTAGAGCACGTAACTAATGAGGAGGTTCTGAACAGAATTGGGGAGAATAAGAATTACTGTCACAACTTGACGAGAAGAGGGGATCAATTTCTGAGACATCAAGGGATCACCAATTTATTATTGAAGTGAAGCGCTGAGAGTAAAAATCGTAGAGGGAGACCAAGAGATGAATACACTAAACAGATTCAGAAGGATGTAGGTTACAGTAGTTAGTCGATAATGAAGAAGCTTGCACAGGATAGATTAGCACGGAGAACTGCATCAAACCAATCTCTGGACTGAAGACCACAACAACAAAACATCTAAACATTAACCTCAAACCTTGGTATTCAAGGAAACTGATAATCTGAAATGCTTACGTGTCAATATCTAGGAGAAAAATCGAAAAATATACTGCAATATGAAAAATTTTTCCATTGCCAAACAATGGTGAACTGACAAGTAATAATTGAAACGGGCTACTTGTGTATCCCGCTGCAGAGTGCTGAAAGCCTGACGTATTATTTACGGTTGATACCACGTAAGTTCAAGAAAACGCAGAGCCAAATAACCAGGGAATCCGCTTTTGGTGGGCATTCCAGTTTACGTCACTTACCTCTATATTTTCACACAAGCAAATGATCCTCGAGATACTGACACCGAGCTAAAATAACTAGAGAGTTAATCGTTTATCAGAAAATTCTGACGTCAAAGCAAATTCACCGCGAGTTTTTCACGCGTTCACGTATCCGTTCTGAAGTGTAGCACAATAACATCATTATGTTCATTGCCTCAGCACAATAGTGCTCTGAACTAAGATACCAGAGTTCAGTCATTGATCTCCAATGCGCGTTCATAGTGTGTCACGTAACTTTAACTGCTCTGCCCTGGACTACCCTGCCCTGCATTGCCAGTGTCCAGATGTACGCCCGGACTTAGGGTTCAGTTTTAGCGAGCTATAGCGAGAGCCATGCGGGGTGACGGTGGACGTCCGGCCGGTAGCAAGTAGACAGGCTGTAGGCTGGGGCGCCGGCCGTCGTGTCTGGTGGTGGCGGCTGCGGCGGGCCGGGCACATTTTAGTGCTCCGCGAAATTGCATTTTGATCTTATCGTCGCGGGCCGCCTGCCGCCAGCCGCCTGGCGTCGTGGTGCCACTGGCGGCGGCGCTGGAATTAAATTTGCACCCTTCCATCCCATCCCCTCCAGTCTCGCCATCGCACTCACTACCACCGAACTTGGGTGCTGCCTCTCGCTTTCTCGCCAGACAAGGTCACGGTGAGCATTGTTACGTTGTTGAGCGGGACGGTAGGCATCGTATGGTGACTGGGTCTGAGTTACACTATGTGATTAAAAGTATCCGGACACTTGGCTGAAAATTTACAAGTTCGTGGCGCCCTCCATCGTTAATCTTGGCATTCAGTATGCTGTTGGCCCACTCTTAGCCTTGATGTCAGCTTAAAATTCCCGTAGGCATACCTTCAATCAGGTGCTGGAAGGATTTTTGGGGAATGGCACTCATTTCTGCACGGAGTGCTGCCCTGCGGAGAGGTATCGACGTCGGTCGGTAAGGCCTGGCACGAAGTCGGCATTCCAAAACATCCCAAAGGTGTTCTATAGGATTCAGGCCAGGCCTTTCCATTAAAGGGATGTTAATGTCGTGTACGTTTCAGGACGTGCATTATGAACAGTTGCTCGGTCGTGTTGAAAGATGCAATCGCCACTCTCGAATTGCTCTTCAACAGTGGGAAGCAGGTTGTTATGGTCTTCAGTCCTGAGACTGGTTTGATGGAGCTCACCATGCTACTCTATCCTGTACAAGCTTCTTCATCTCCCAGTACCTACTGCAACCTACATCCTTCTGAATCTGCTTAGTGTATTCATCTATTGATCTCCCTCTACGATTTTTACCCTCCATGCAGCCCTCCAATACTAAAAAATAGTGATCCCTTGATGCCTCAGAACATGTACTACCAACCGCTACCTTCTTCTAGTCAAGTTGTGCCACAAACTCCTCTTCTCCCCACTTGTATTCAATACCTCCTCATTAGTTATGTGATCTACCCATCTAATCTTCAGCATTCTTCTGTAGCACCACACTTCGAAAGCTTCTATTCTCTTCTTGTCGAAACTATTTATCGTCCATGTTTCACTTCCATACATGGCTACACTCCATACAAATACTTTCAGAAACGATTTACTGACACTTAAATCTATTCTCGATGGTATCAAATTTCTCTTCTTCATAAACAGTCTACATTTTCAAGACGGTGCTTAAAACATCAATGTAGGCCTGTTATGTGATAGTGCCACGCAAAACAACGGGGGGTACAAGCTCCCTCCATGAAAAATACGACCACACCATAACACCACCGCCTGTGTTACTGTTGACACTACACACACTGGCAGATGACGTTCACCGGGCATTCGCCATACCCATAATCTGCCGTCAGATCGCCACGTTGTGTACAGTGATTCGTCACTCCACACAACGTTTCTCCACTGTTCAATCGTCCAATGTTTACGCTCCTTACACCAAGCGAGTCTTCATTTGGCATTTACCGGTGTGATGTGTGGGTCATGACCAGCCGTTGTGGCCGAGCGGTTCTAGGCGCTACAGTCTGGAACCGCGCGGCCGCTACGGTTTCACGTTTGAATCCTGCCTCGGGCATGGATGTGTGTGATGTCCTTAGGTTGGTTAGGTTTAAGTAGTTCTAAGTTCTAGGGGACTGATGACCGCAGCAGTTAAGTCCCATAGTGCTCAGAGCCATTTGAACAATTTTTTTTGTGTGGATCATGAGCTGCTGCTCGACCCTGAAATCCAAGTTTTCTCAGCTCCCGCCTAACTTGCATAGTACTTGTACTGGATCCTGATGCAGTTTGGAATTCCTGTATGATGGTCCGGATAGATGTCTGCCTATTACACATTACGACCCTCTTCAACTGTCTGTGTCAATCAACAGACGTGGTCGGCCTGTACGCTTTTGTGCTGTACGTGTCCCTTCACGCTTCAACTTCACTATCACATCGGAAACAGTGTACCTAGGGATGTTTAGGAGTGTGGAAATCTTGCATACAGACGTATGACACAAGTGGCACCCAGTCACCTGACCACGTTCGAAATCCGAGAGTTCCACGCAGCGCCCCATTCTTCTCTCTCACGATGTCTATTGACTAGTGAGGTCGCTGATATGGAGTACCTGGCGGTAGGTGGCAGCACAATGCACATAATATGAAAAACGTATTTTTTTGGGGGTGTCCGTATACTTTTGATCACATAATGTAGGTCCTCCTGGTAGTTCACTATATCGAAAGACGTTTTGTATTGTTAGTGCATTGGCGCATATGGCCCGAGTTATGATAACAGTTTGAAAGTTTTGGTCCCAGGTTAATGAAAACAACTTGTGGTAACACATGATGAGACGTCTGAATGCTTGTTCCTGTCACAGGATAAAAATTAAATCCAAATCGTACTAGTCCAAGACAAGCGATTGCAAAGCTCGCTGCTTCTACAAAATAATAAGTTATCGTTGCAGTTAACACGACTGCCCGATGGCAACGCCGACACAGTGAAGCGAACAATTAGGTATATATGATTTTACTTTTTTCCAACCGGTCGTCTAACGAGGAAACGTTACACAATTTAAAGGGCCTCGAAATCCATGGTAAGATCGAGACTGACGCTTATCTACATCGGCGGAAAAAAGCGCAACACACTCTCTCTCTCTCTCTCTCTCTATCTATCTCTCTCTCTCTCTCTCTCTCACACACACACACACACACAGAGAGAGAGAGAGAGAGAGAGAGAGGTTAAATGATAATTGCGTCTTTGTCGCCTAAAAGGCATTCTTGACTAACATCAACTCATCATGTGCATTCTCAGAAACAACTGACTGCTACAGCATGTATTTAAAGCAAACCTGATTTACGTACTAATAGTGGCAATATTAGCGCACCCTTATGCAACTGGATCGAAAATTGGAATAGACGTCATCAATCAGATGTTGAAACGGGTCTGACAACTTTCGATTATGAAACTTCCTGGCAGATTAAAACTGTGTGCCGGAGCGAGACTCGAACTCGGGACCTTTGCCTTTCGCGGGAAAGTGCTCTACCAACTGAGCTACCCAAGCACGACTCACGCCCCGTCCTCACAGCTGTACTTCTGCCAGTACCTCGTCTCCTGCCTTCCAAACTTTACAGAAATCAGTTTCTCCATCAGCTGACCTCTCCTCTAGATCTGCAATGGAGTAGCCAGCTCCTCAGTAACTTGAGGAAGGCTGCAGTAAAGCTGGCGGAAAAAACTTGATTTAACGTGTACTGCTCTGTGCCTAAGACACCTCTCTGTTGACATCCTGCATTGTTTGGAGTGGAGAGTGCGTATAGAATTTGAGTGCGCACCGGACTGTGTGATGACTATAGAGAGCAGCAGTTTTTAGTTGACATTGGAAATATTTGTAGATCGATTAATTTTATGTAAGCAGTGCTCAAGAGACTTCATTATCATCATCTTCACAGTACACCATGAAGTAGGAATTCCAAGATACCCATCTGTTCCTTGGGCGCCCGGCGACCATTACTTCCCCTAAAACAAAAGTTATCGTGGTTGGAACACCTACCAACATAAAGGGTGATGGTAATCAATTTCTTCCCATTCTCAATATGTCAGCATTATGTGCAATGTTGTCTGCTTTCATCGTTATGAAAAGAATTTGAACCGCTAACTACTATCTATGTGGGTAGGATATCTAATCTTGATCATTGGGATAGGATGGTGTTTCAGTGAGTTACTCACTCACTAAAGTTTGCAGAGTTCTGTGAAATAGGTATACGATTTGTTTCTGCAAGCACGAGTGACAATTGTGGTCATAATCCGTTCTGAGGAGCAATTAACTGTGTGACGTACAAGATACAAGTTACACACTGCTCGGTACTGTGTGGAATATACTTAGTTGTTCTGGCGGGGCCGTGCGGTTCTAGGCGCTACAGTCTGGAGCCGAGTGATCACTCCGGTCGCAGATTCGAATCCTGTCTCGGGCATGAATGTGTGTGATGTCCTTAGGTTTAATTACTTCTAAGTTCTAGGCGACTGATGACCTCAGAAGTTGAGTCGCATAGTGCTCAGAGCCATTTGAACCATTTGTTCTGGCGGCGTGCAGCTTATAAATCTCTTCAACAATCCCTCTCTACTGTCTTTTTCTGTTATAGTGAAGTAGTAATACAGGTAGCTTATACAATGTATACACAATCAGGGAATACTTCTTCTATCGTTACGTACGACACACTTCGTTTTCAATGTTCCACCGACAGAACGATTAAAAATGTGTTCTGTGATAGTGACCGAAATAAATAAAAAGAAATGAATAATGCTCGTACTTATTAAGCACTATGCACCATAGACGAAATACCCTTTGTTCTAGAAACTGTTAACCTAATCTGCGTCCTCGCTCGAAACCCGTAATGCATAGTAGTGACCTGGCGCTTGACCCATAGAGAGTTGCCCACAGTATCTTGTAGCTTGAGGGCATCTGATAACATTGATGGTCTACCATCTGACCGAGGAGGTGGTTTAAATCCTAAGCCGTGTTGATACCTTTCACCATTCTGTTTCCTAAAACACAACCACAATACATCACGCCTGTGAGCATGAAATCATCGCCATTATCTCACACACAATCCTCGGGTTAAAACAAGTGAATTCTGCATCTGTTCTATCGTTCCTAAGAACTATAAGCATTATCATTGCACTCACTGACAATTAAAATAATTGTACCTTTTTGCGCTGCTCTAGGATTCAATAACAACGGATGAATAATATACCTAAAGGTAGACCAATTGTTTGTAACGAGGTTAATGTAAACGTGACTTTAAACACCGCAGACAGCAGTAGGGTGATGATGATGATAACAGGATTCAAAGATTTATCACAAAGAAGGATTGTTCGTATTTAACTATCGTCATTTATTATATTAAATTGATTGTGAGTAAGAAATTAAAAGAGGGATAACGTTATGAAGCATCGAAACATACGTGTCGAGTAGAGAGGTTTAAACATGTCTTCCCATTTACATTTGGCTATCTACAACAACTACTGTCGAAGGCTTCCAAGTTGAACCTTACTAACATTTACAGGCTACATGTTTGTTTAATTGTTTGTTGTTGAAACAAAGCTATAATACATTTGCTTAACTTAATTTTTATTTTCCTGTATGAAGAAACAAAACATAAAATTTTAAAATGTAAATGTTGTGGGAAAGCAAACATATAAAGGAAACTAGGCAAACGAATAGCGCAGAGGACTGGAGACTAGAAATCTACTCTGTAGGAATCAGCATGGGTTTCGAAAAAGACGGTCATGTGAAACGCAGCTCGCGCTACTCGTCCACGAGACTCAGAGGGCCATAGACACGGGTTCACAGGTAGATGCCGTGTTTCTTGGCTTCCGCAAGGCATTCGATACAGTTCCCCACAGTCGTTTAATGAACAAAGTAAGAGCATATGGACTATCAGACCAATTGTGTGATTGGATTGAGGAGTTCCTAGATAACAGGACGCAGCATGTTATTCTCAATGGAGAGAAGTCTTCCGAAGTAAGAGTGATTTCAGGTGTGCCGCAGGGGAGTGTCATAGGACCGTTGCTATTCACAATATACATAAATGACCTGGTGGATGACATCGGAAGTTCACTGAGGCTTTTTGCAGATGATGCTGTGGTGTATCGAGAGGTTGTAACAATTGAGAAAATTGTACTGAAATGCAGGAGGATCTGCAGCGAATTGACGCATGGTGCAGGGAATGGCAATTGAATCTCAATGTAGACAAGTGTAATGTGCTGCGAATACACAGAAAGATAGATCCCTTATCATTTAGCTACAAAATAGCAGGTCAGCAACTGGAAGCAGTTAATACCATAAATTATCTGGGAGTACGCATTAGGAGTGATTTAAAATGGAATGATCATATAATGTTGATCGTCGGTAAAGCAGATGCCAGACTGAGATTCATTGGAAGAATCCTAAGGAAATGCAATCCCAAAACAAAGGAAGTAGGGTACAGTACGCTTGTTCGCCCACTGCTTGAATACTGCTCAGCAGTGTGGGATCCGTACCAGATAGGGTTGATACAAGACATAGAGAAGATCCAACGGAGAGCAGCGCGCTTCGTTACAGGATCATTTAGTAATCGCGAAAGCGTTACCGAGATGATAGATAAACTCCAGTGGAAGACTCTGCAGGAGAGACGCTCAGTAGCTCGGTACGGGCTTTTGTCAAAGTTTCGAGAACATCCCTTCACCGAAGAGTCATGCAGTATATTGCTCCCTCCTACGTATATCTCGCGAAGAGACCATGAGGATAAAATCAGAGAGATTAGAGCCCACACAGAGGCATACCGACAATCCTTCTTTCCACAAACAATACGAGACTGGAATAGAAGGGAGAACCGATAGAGGTACTGAAGGTACCCTCCGCCACACACCGTCAGGTGGCTTGCGGAGTATGGATGTAGATGTAGATGTAGAACTCTTCCATGGGGGCGGCATGCTGGTAAAAATTTGACACGTCGATCTTCACAATTCTTAAATTTTCAAGATTAGAAATGAAATAAAACCTTTGGTGAAAAATGCCGAGAAACACTAGATTACTGGTTATTTGCAAAAATCCCACAGGTGTTGTCGTCTTAAGGAGCTACAGACTCACTTTGGTGACATTTTGCGATATAGCCACATCACTCAATTTTCCCTCCCCCCTCTCCCTCACCCTTGAATCTTCAGACAAAAGACCTTTTAAAAAAATGGTGCTTGTATCCTTCTCTTTGTTGTAATTTTCCTTGTGCATTTCATTGTCACTACGTGCGCGTTGAGGCGTCGCAACACAAAATTACGCATTGCATAACATATTTTTATGGCATAGTTCGATAGTGAATGTTTAGAAAATAATGATTGTTAAGCTATATAGCATTTGGTCTCGATGTTTTTGAAGAGGTTGACGTTAATAGCTACGAACCTCTCATTTCGTAATTAACTTTGATTTAAATGGAAAACTCATCACTAGAAACTATATTTCCCCTAGGTTAAATGTGTTGAAGTTATCAACATTACGTGGCATTAACATCTGCGCTATTGAGCTTCTGCAACTCAGTTGTGGAGTAATGAATGTGAATTACGACTTGAAGTGGTTTCTTTCCTATTAATTGAGCAGTTTTCCAGATTATAAAGTATCATAGAGATTCAAACGACAAGTATTTAACGTTCATAAAAAAGAAATTATTTCACAAAAAGCTAATCGGATTTCGAGTCAAGATGCATAGTCGGCATTTTAATAGTAAAATAACTAAGAATAGAGCACTTAAGGCGCTCAGTCGTTGTGTGACCAAACAAGCCGTTTCCAACTTAATTTAAACGGCCATAAATTAATTGTCTGATTTAATTAAAACAGGAGAGTTGAGAGATTTGTCATGTTACAGGATACCACAGGGTCAAAATGAAACATTCCAATTATTATTGGCGAAAAGACGGATCTAGTACAACTTACATCTGTATCGTGTCAATGTTAGAACAAGGAAAGAAAATATATTTTCTCAAAATTCGCAGGCGGAATATTTATCAGCGAACAAAAACCGATAATATCAATTATATTATAACTTCAGTGTATTACAGTTATTGATTTTTTTCAAGATTGCTTTTCCATAGTTACAACCTAAAGAAATAGTGTTTTGCTGTTCATTTGATAGAGATGACGTAAGCTTGCAAACATTTTATCTGAAGTAATATTAGTAGTTGTTAAGCGGCAGTCCACAAGCAGAAATATCATTTGACATTGTTACTATCACGTCCATTCAGGATTATTTAGTTAGGCACAGGAGTTCAGCGTTGCCTCCTCATCAAAAGATTTGTTATACACTCTGCTAATTCAGTTTAATGAAAGGTTACACCAGAACTCCTGAGAGACAAGAAATTGAAAACACTGAAAAATGTGTAGTATGAGGCAGCTAAGAAAGGGCACAGCAAAATCGATACCAGTAATTATACAGGACACTATTTTAACTTGAGACAACAAAAGATCTCGAAAATGACAGACAGTAAGAAAAATACGCTGAGGATGAAAAGTTAAAGTGAAGGGGACATCTCTCTGCGCCACAACTGACCATCTCTTAATCACCGTTTCGACGAGGAGGCGTCAACTTTGTCTTTTGAAATAGAATACCCTTCCCCCATTTTATTGCATATTCGGATTCTACGTCAAGAAATATGTACGGTTTACTCAAACCATAGTTTTCCAATCATGATAGATATAATTTATAGTGTAAATGTAAAACTTTGTGTTCTAAAGGTTGATATTTACGTCAGAAATTTACTTTAGTGTTGTAAATTTGATTGTACGGTATAATGTGATTAGGCATTTCAATTTCGTGTTAGAAACTTCGGTTAGCGGGATCCAGGAATAACTACGTGCATTTTATAGTCTTCTGTTCGCATCGGTATGCTTAATATCAATGAGTCCCTTGCCCTAACCACTGGGGTCCTTAATTCTCTGAGTCCCCTTGCCTCTCACTATTAGGATGCTTGATTTTCGTAAGTATTGATGTCAGATGTGCTCGCAGAGTTTCACCTTTCTCTCGAGAGGGACATTATAGAAAAATATGCTACAGAACGGGAAGAAGCTGGTAGGGGAAGGCAGTACGATGACGAGAATCCCCTGCGATTCACAGGGAGACATTTTCAGCCGGCCGTGTGGCCGAGCGGTTCTAGGCCCTTTAGTCTGGAACCGCGTGACCGCTACGGTCGCAGGTTCGAGTCCTGCCTCGGGCATGGATGTGTTTGATGTCCTTAGGTTAGTTAGGTTTAAGTAGTTCTAAGTTCTAGGGGACTGATGACCTCAGATGTTAAGTCCCATAGTGCTCAGAGCCATTTGAACCATGTTTTGAGAGATTTTCCAGCTGTTATCGTGAGTGAATATTCGCTGAAAAGTGTAATAATGCGCAGATGCGTGGTTTGCACGAAACAGAAAGTGCGCCTGCAAACTAGATACCAATGTAAAACTTGCAATATTCCATTACGTGATACAAGCTACTTTGAGACTTATCATAAAAAGAAGCATTACTGATCACTGGGAACTAAATCTGAGAAAATTTATTGACACTTCTAAATGAATTATTACAAAATATATAAATCTGTTTTTAACTTCGCCAATGCCGCTCCAAAGCCTGGATCGAAAATAAGGACCGGAAATAGATGCAACAGGTGTAAAATTATTCAAACGAAGCCTGACTTCTTCATATGCAGCAGTATACTGGCAAATGACCGGACTTGGTGATCGAGATGGCGCGATGTCTGTACTGTGTCAATTGTAAGGCGGCCGGGGTGGCCGTGCGGTTCTAGGCGCTACAGTCTGGAACCGCGGGACCGCTACGGTCGGAGGTTCGAATCCTGCCTCGGGCATGGATGTGTGAGATGTCATTAGGTTAGTTGGTTCAAATGGCTCTGAGCACTATGGGACTTAACATCTGTGGTCATCAGTCCCCTAGAACTTAGAACTACTTAAACCTAACTAACCTAAGGACATCACACACATCCATGCCCGAGGTAGGATTCGAACCTGCGACCGTAGCAGTCCCGCGGTTCCGGACTGACCGCCTAGAACCGCTAGACCACCGCGCCGACCATTAGGTTAGTTAGGTTTAAGTAGTTCTAAGTTCTAGGGGACTGATGACCTTAGAAGTTAAGTCCCATAGTGCTCAGAGCTATTTGAACCATTTTGTCAATTGTAATTACATTGTGCCAGTATAACAAACCCATATATTAATCTACGTACGATACATTTAAATTATTAATACCTAATATGGACAGTTATGTTCTTTTAACCTTAGTAGTGTAAATGTAGATCACATTCGGTCTACTTGTACAAATCCTGTTTTCCATAACTAATTTAAACGCGTTTCATCAACGAGAAACAACATGCCAAAGTTAAAACTCTATTCTCAGTTTGCTACTTTGCCTCCGTCGTTAGCCACTATTGGAAATTAAACTCGTTGTTCTGGCGAGGGTGGGGGGCTTAAAATTTGTTTTTCGAATGAGACTGGTTTTGAAGCATTAATAGAAAACAGTATTTGTAAAAGAAGTATCGAATATACCCTGATTCTATCTTTTCATAAAAATCAACATCTCTTCGACTAATTTGTTGATTATTGAAAAATAGTCGGGGAATAAATTTTTTCATCCCTTTTCCTTGTGCTGTCAATTTATTGCATTCTAAATTTCATTTTCATCATGCGTTCACTGTATTAGATATGCTAATCCAAAGTTTACATTGGTTTCGGGCCTGATTTTCATTCCCAACTTTCATTCAAGTTATAAAGATTGGTATGTTTAACAGAGCATAGTTTTTTAGCAAAATCAGAACGAAAATACCGCATTTTTGAGGTTTTTACAAAATATTCAATTTTTCGCTTGTTTCATTTAGCACTGGAAAGTGCTATGGAAATGAAACTTTATATTTAAGAACCAAGTTTCACGTTCGTCATAGCATTAGTTCAGGAGATGCAAGAAGCCAAACTTTTAAGTTTTGTCGGGCGCCAATTTTTTTGGCCGATTTACCTACAATTTTGTTGCTCAGTATGGCTCGTAAAATTCTTTCAATATTATACTTAAGAGAACGCATAAACGTGTACAAGGTGGCCAAATTTGATTTTTTTATAAAAACTATTGCCCGAGATAGTAGAGCTGAAAGTCTCCAAAAATTCGTGCTGGCTCTGCGCGAGCTCAGAAGTATTCAGCACAGGACGGGCTTGGCAGCGTGGGCCGATCCGGTCCCGGTGGCGGCTCCGAGGGACAGACATGCAGCGCAGGTAGCCGGATTACGCCGCAGGCCGCGCCAAGCAGATGGTGCGCCTCCAGCAAAGAGTTACGTGCGATATGAAGTAACTGCGATATCCGCACCTACACTCCAACAGGGCAGCAACCGCAGCATACCGGCGACTTGCGGGTGGCCTAGCCTCAGGCGTTGTCCAGCTTGCTGCACAGGCGTCTGCAAGACGGCTCGACGGTAACAATTCCAGGCCATCAGCCAGCGCGATCACAACAGATACAATGCGCCCTGTTATCGCCGAGAACTCAGGACGCCATCACTGGAGACACTACTTTCTGCGTTTGGTGGCGTTCCATTGACGATAGGAGGCGCAGCCTACGGGGGACCCTTTGCCTCAGCTAATAAAGTGCCTGAAAATTGCCCGCACTGTATGCCTCCGCCTCAGCAGCACTTAGTCCCGTGCACGGTCTGCAAGAAACCAGTTATCATTGGGAGATAAGCCGGACAAATAGCCCAGCCGCTTGACGGTCCCTCAGTCCGTGTACGTCAACCAGCACCAATCTCCGCGGGTTTTAAGGAATCTGACTCGCTGACTTAAGCTTCCTGCTGCACCTCACTGTGTTAGGGCTTCAGTATACTTTCTTGATAGTGTTATCTCTTTGTGTAACTCACTGAGAGCTGTACGTAACCTGTCGTGTTATCTCTTCTTGTAATTGTTCCTGAATAAACAAGTAATCATTCCATTCTGCGGGTCACCAATTATTTCCTGCGCACATCTTCATCACTCGCCCGCGGAATACAAGGAGGGCGTGGTGAAAAATAATGCCTTCGAATTTTCTATGCAAAAACTCCTAAAGCTTATTAAATAAAACAAACTTTATTAACTTTCTACATATTTATTCTTCCTATCTACATGTTTATTCCTCGACATAGCCACCCTGGCGATGAACTCATTTCTTCCAACGAGGGACCAGTTTGTTGACACTGTCGCTCTAGAAAGTTTGTTGACGAAGCCACTTCAACTCTGCTCGACCCACTTTATCACGACATTTTCAGCAAGACAACGCACGATCACGTGTTGCTGTATGAACATGTGCCTCCTTGGTGTTGGTTGGTTGGTTGGTTTGGGAAGGAGACCAGACAGCGAGGTCATCGGTCTCATCGGATTAGGGAAGGACGGGGAAGGAAGTCGGCCGTGCCCTTTGAAAGGAACCATCTCGGCATTTGCCTGGAGCGATTTAGAGAAATCATGGAAAACCTAAATCAGGATGGCCGGACGCGGGCTTGAACCGTCGTCCTCCCGAATGCGAGTCCAGTTTCTAACCACTGCGCCACCTCGCTCGGTCCTCCTTGGTGTCACAGAAAGTCAGCCTTTTGCTCTAACCCGCCAGATCAACAGACATGTCGCCAATCGGAAATGTGTGGGGTATGGTGAAACGACCGGTGTAGCGCTGTGACCCATGGCCGAACGCCACAGATGAACTTTGGAACCAGGTGAATGCAGATGGATGGCTGTACCAGAGAACGCCACTCATGCCTTCTGCGCATCGATTTCATCAAGCGTGGAGAAAGTTATCAGGACCCAGTGCAGACCCTGCGACTATTTTGGCAAAATGTGTGTGAAATCTTATGGGACTTAACTGCAAAGTTCATCAGTCCCTAAGCTTACACACTACTTAACCTAAATTATCCTAAGGACAAAGACACACACCCATGCCCGAGGGAGGTCTCGAAGCTCCTCCGGGACCACCCGCACAGTCCTGCGACTATTGGGCAACAGGAAATATGCTGAACCGAGGTGACCGATATACTCATTATTTCTGCAGAACATGAGTGTATGATCGTCTTATCTCTAAACATTAAAGGTGTTCTGTTCTTTATTTTTTCCTGAACAGTGGTGTACTACGTTATCCGCACCTACTTTCCGAGTGGAAAGCAACCGCAGAACACATGTGTCTTGCGGATGATCTAGTCAGCTCAACAGAACGTTTCCGGGTAGCAAGCCAGCGTAGTCACAAGAAGTAAAATTCGTCGTGTTATCTCCGGGGCCAATGTTTTCGTTCTTAAAAAATATTGAGGCTATGACCAGCAACAAGAAAAATTTCTAAATTCTACGTCTATCTTATTCGTGTCTCCGTATTTATTTCTCAACATAGTCATCCTTGCGACGAATACATTTCTCCCAAGGAGAGACTACTTTATTGACACCACCACTGAAGATTTCTTGACATTGTTGTCGGAGCCACTACAACTCTGCTTGCACCGCTTCAGCATTATCAAAGTGATATTCTCCAAAGTTTTCTTTAAATTTTGGAAGGAGGTGAAAATCAGATGGGGCCAAGTTGGGACTGTGTGGAGGAAGATCGATGACAGTGAACCCAAGGTGTCCGATTGTTCCAGGTGTCGCAGCACACGTGTGTGATCTGGCATTGTCATCCTTAAGGAGAGAGTGGTCCATGTATGGGCGAAATCTTCGAATTCGTTCTTTTCATTTTCTGTGAGTGTTGCAGTACCTTTATGGTGATGCCTTTAGGTATGAATTCCAAATGCTCTAGACGTTGAACACCCAGGAACACTATGAGCATGACTGCGTGCTGAATCGCGTGCCCTTCAACTTTTTTGGTGTCGGCGATTCTTTATTATGGAACTCCACTGATGATCTCTTGTTTTCGTAGTCAAATTGGTGAACCCAGCTTTCATCACCTGTAACAAAGTTGTTAAGAAACGCATCACCCTTGCGATCAAAAGGTAAAAGAATTTGTTGACGTGCTGTATCCCCTGTTTCATGTCAGGAGTGATCATGCGAGTCGTCCACTATGCACTTAGTTTTCTGTACTGCAGTTGTGCAATGACGCCCTGTACATGCTCCTGTGATATGCCGTACTTGCCTGTGAGGACTCCGAGCTCTATAACGAACGTTGAGGTTAGCCCTACCGTTTCCTTCATTACGAGCACGAACAACCCAACGTCGCAGATTAATGATGTTGATACAGTCATCACCGTCCACAGCTTTAATTTTTCACTGTATTTCAGTTGCTGGTACTTTTTTTTTTGCAGTCAGAAACTCGATTACAACACCAACGGAGTTACATTCCACAACTTCATATTACACGTTACAGTTTGGAAGCTGGAAAGTCAATCGTGTAATCTGCAGTACTTCAACCGATACTGTGAACAGAATAAAAAAAATCGGATGCATTACGTTTCAGGATGTCCTTTTATTACTTTCGTGTCCTAGCACAGGGTCATCACAAAAATGAACCTTTAAAGTGTTCATTAAGTTGTTTGAAACTAGTCAGTTCTAATTTCACTGTGTTAACTTCTTAGGTAACCTTCATTATTGTCATTGTCGTTAAGGGGAGACTCGATCCAAAAATTAAGCTTTTCTTCTCCTTTGCCGATTTTAACCAAGTTTTAAAATCTTGTCCATCGCGAAAGATGTAACAACACACTACCTTTAATGTCGAGAATTTCATTTCTTTTTCAATTTTGAATTTTAATATGATTTTAATCGTATTTTGGAAATATACTTTTGTTGCTCAGAATTCACAAGACATTGCCGAACAATTGTATGCGCTCATTTTATGACAAATTTTCTTAATTTACTTTCAGTATTGTGTTCATGTTCAAAACTTAAAAAAATTCTTTAATTATCTCGAAATACTGTAAATGTGATAATAAAATAGACAACTTACATTTTCGGTTGTATTAATGTGTTGAAGAATGCAAATATCGCAAGACTATTCCCTGACGAAATTTCGTTGAGATTAGTTAACATTAACGATAACAAAGTTTGCATTGAACTTAGAAAAACAAATTTATAGGAAATTAGATTTAACAATTTTACTTAAAATAAATGCGAGTATAAGACACATTCACATTAAATGTCTCCAGCACGTTTTCTCTTCCTGTTCCTGTAGGGATTCTTCTTGTTGTAATTTCAAAAGCAGGGTAGACTTTTACTTGAAATTTTGCGACTCCAGGCAGCAGTTTGTGGACTGCTTGAACCATCATTGATGTTTAGATAAGCAGATCTTCTTCTGGGAGGGTGATAAACGAGTGCTGCGATTTATGTTTTCTTCAGTCTTCAAGCATCCCATATTCCACTGAATAACAGGACAATACCCAACAGCAACAAAACCCAAAAAGTCATTTTTTTCTTTTTGTGTTCTCTGGGACACTTAGACCAAATTACACAGTGCAACCTTTAGCTTACACTTTGCGTCTTGCCATCAGCCATCTTGCCAGTAGTACATTAGATGCAAGTCTCTGACAAATAGGTACTATGTTGACTACCGAATGAGATTTTCCCTCTAGCGGAGTGTGCGCTGATATGAAACTTCCTGGCAGATTAAAACTGTGTGCCGGACAGAGACTCGACATCGGGACCTTTGCCTTTCGCGGGCAAGTACTCTACCATCTGAGCTACCCAAGTACGACTCTCACGACCCGTCCTCACAACTTCAATTCTGCCAGTACCTCATCTACTACCTTCCAAACTTCACAGAACCTCTTCTGCAAGGTTCGCAGAAGAGCTTCTGTGAAGATTGGAAGGTAGGAGACGAGGTACTGGCAGAATTGAAGTTATGAGGACGGGTCGTGAGTCGTGCTTGAGTAGCTCAGATGGTACCAAAAAAAAGTGGTAGAGCACTTGCCTGTGAAAGGCAAAGGTCCCGAGTTCGAGTCTCGGTCCGGCACACAGTTTTAATCTGCCAGGAAGTTTCACTGTCTTGACTACTTTGACAGTTGTAAGCATACCACGCCTCCTCGCGATCTCAAAATATTTCTTAGACGTACTTTTAAATCGAATACAGGCAGTACATTTTGGGATCTAAAACATTCCAAAGATGTGAAATAGCCTTTAATTTTTTAAAGATATTTGAAGTTTTAGAGTCGAGTCTCCGTTAACCTGATAGGCAGAGAGAGGGGCCATTACACTTGCTCTTTAGTGAACCTACTGGGTTTATAGTTACCAGAGTGACTAAAGAATCAGTACAGAGGTTGAGACCAGGACGTTAGAACCGCTCTGCTGAAACTGAGACGCTAAAGTGTCCGCACATCACGTGGGCGTGCATGGATGCGATAAACTTGACTTTGCGTCGACTGGAGACTGTCTAGCCAAGTTGTAATACGACAGCACACAATTCGATTCTGCGGGTGACACGAGGGGCTGTCGTGCCGGAGTGGCAGGCGTTCGTTACGGGCGGGTGTTATTTGTTTGGCCGGCGTGAGATTGGCTGTGAGCCGCCGCCAGCAGCAGCGGCGGCAGCACGCCCCACTGCTCGCGCCGTGTTTCCGAGCGGCCGGCCAACCGCAGCGCGGGCCTGGCGCGGCGCGGCTGCAGGTGCTATTTCACGGCTGATTGCAGTGGCGCGGCCCCGCCGGCCTGCCGCGGCGCGCTGGCGCGTGAAACCGGCGCCGAGTGGCGCATTGTGCGCCGCGGGGAACCCCCGACCGGTCTGGCCCGACCCGGCCCGGCCCCGGGGAAGCCCCCGCGCCCTCGCCGCACAGTGACGCCGCGTGCCGCCCCCGTGCCCTTTCCTCTTCTTCTGGAGCAACCTTCAGTTTACAAGACTTCGTGGATACGTGACGTCACACGCAATTATCGAAGACAGAAGGAACTGCGAGCGGGGTGCTCGGGTAGTTTATATATGACTCCGTTGCATTAACGTGAACACCGCCCATGTCAGACGTCAGCGAGCAATAAGCTCTCACAGAAGATAGGTGGCAGCATTAGCAGTCGAAGGTATACAGGGTGTTACAAAAAGGTAGGGCCAAACTTTCAGGAAACATTCCTCTCACACAAATAAAGAAAAGATGTTATGTGGACATGTGTCCGGAAACGCTTAATTTCCATGTTAGAGCTCATTTTAGTTTAGTCAGTATGTACTGTACTTCATCGATTCACCGCCAGTTGGCCCAATTGAAGGAAGGTAATGTTCACTTCGGTGCTTGTGTTGACATACGACTCATTGCTCTACAGTACTAGCATCAAACACATCATTACATAGCATCAACAGGTTAGTGTTCATCACGAACGTGGTTTTGCAGTCAGTGCAATGTTTACAAATGCGGAGTTGGTAGATGCCCATTTAATGTATGGATTAGCACGGGGCAATTACCGTGGCGCGGTACGTTTGTAACGAAACAGATTTCCAGAATGAAGGTGTCCCGACAGGAAGACGTTCGAAGCAATTGATCGGTGTCTTAGGGAGCACGGAACATTCCAGCCTATGACTCGCGACTGGGGAAGACCTAGAACGACGAGGACACGTGCAGTGGACGAGGCAATTCTTCGTGCAGTTGACGATAACCCTAATGACAGCGTCAGAGAAGTTGCTGCTGTACAAGGTAACGTTGACCACGTCACTGTATGGAGAGTGCTACCGGAGAACCAGTTGTTTCCGTACCATGTACAGCGTGTGCAGGCACTATCAGCAGCTGATTGGCCTCCACGGGTACACTTCTGCGAATGGTTAATCCAACAATGTGTCAATCCTCATTTCAGTGCAAATGTTCTCTTTACGGATGAGGCTTCATTTCAACGTGATCAAATTGTAAATTTTCACAATCAACATGTGTGGGCTGACGAGAATCCGCACGCAATTGTGCAATCACGTCATCAACACAGATTTTCTGTGAACGTTTGGGCAAGCATTGTTGGTGATGTCTTGATTGGGCCCCATGTTCTTCCACCTACGCTCAATGGAGCACGTTATCATGATTTCATACGGGATACTCTACCTGTACTGCTAAAACATGTGCCTTTACAAGTACGACACAACATGTGGTTCATGCACGATGGAGCTCCTGCACATTGCAGTCGAAATGCTCGTACGCTTCTGAACAACAGTCTCGGTGACCGATGGGTTGGTAGAGGCGGACCAATTCCATGGCCTCCACGCTCTCCTGACCTCAACCCTCTTGACTTTCATTTATGGGGGCATTTGAAAGCTCTTGTCTACGCAACCCCGGTACCAAATGTAGAGACTCTTCATGCTCCTACTGTGGACGTCTGTGAAACAATACGCCATTCTCCAGGGCTGCATCAGCGCATCAGGGATTCCATGCGACGGAGGGTGGATGCATGTATCCTCGCTAACGGAGGACATTTTGAAGATTTTCTGTAACAAAGTGTTTGAAGTCACGCTGGTACGTTCTGTTGCTGTGTGTTTCCATTCCATGATTAATGTGATTTGAAGAGAAGTAATAAAATGAGCTCTAACATGGAAAGTAAGCGTTTCCGGACACATGTCCACATAACATATTTTCTTTCTTTGTGTGTGAGGATCGTTTCTTGAAAGTTTGGCCGTACCTTTTTGTAACACCCTGTATAACGCGTGTCGAAGGGGGGAGGGGGGGGAGGAGCGGAAAAGAGCGCAGTTGTGGTCTTAAAGCGCAAATGGAGCGATTTATCTGACGTCCAAAAGTGCTTCAGCGTTGGCTTTCAGGAAATGGGTGGAAGCATTTCCGAAACGCCTAAGTTTGTATAGTATCCCATACTGCCATGGTTAAAGTATGTTCAGCATGCCAGAATGGTACTACCCAAAAACGGCGCCGAGGCTACTGTGATGCACCACAGGCCATAAACTATTGGGATGGCCAAGAGCTGTGGAGATGAGTACGGGCGAACAGACGTGTAACTGTTGAGCAGCTGACGGCACAAATGAAATAAGGCGCTATCAACAGTGTCTCCTCAAGGAACGTTCACCGAACATTGCTGCATGTGGGTCTCTGCAGCAGGCGCCTAGTTATGCACCTGTGCGGACTGCTGTTTATCGGCGACGAAGGCTGCAATTTGTACGCCATTACACCAACTGGACTTTTCAACACCCTCATTGGCATTGTAGCGAGAAGGAAGTAATTCTCTGTGCGGTATCACTAGCCTGCTGTCTTGCTGCTTCGGTAAGTCCCTCGTAGCACAGTAGCAGCACTCAGTCGCCAGGTTCCATGTAGGTGGCTATCCTGCTGAATTGGAGTGTTTAGGGATGCTATTTGTTAGTTCTTAACTTCTTTTAATAGAGAAATTGCTTTGTCACACACGTCACTGAATCAGAATTTGCAATATGGCGGCTCTGGACTACGCCGTTATTCGACCCTTTACACACATTTAACACATTTCATAATGATAGACACTGCCCCCGACACGTGGCGTTCTTATAACCAAGAACTTCACTTTATATCTTGTTTAACATTTGAAGTATGAACTCGCGACCGTTCTTTTAGAGCCGCCCCGGTTACTCGACCGAGTGTTAAGAGTGGCTCCTTGTGACTAACTCGCCCTGTCTTCCCGAAGGACAAGAGAGACCACCCCACCTTTCTCTCTCAGCCAATGACGACACTTCTCTCGTTCCCTATATATATATATATATATATATATATATATATATATATATATATATATATATATATATACTCCTGGAAATTGAAATAAGAACACCGTGAATTCATTGTCCCAGGAAGGGGAAATTTTATTGACACATTCCTGGGGTCAGATACATCACATGATCACACTGACAGAACCACAGGCACATAGACACAGGCAACAGAGCATGCACAATGTCGGCACTAGTACAGTGTATATCCACCTTTCGCAGCAATGCAGGCTGCTATTCTCCCATGGAGACGATCGTAGAGATGCTGGATGTAGTCCTGTGGAACGGCTTGCCATGCCATTTCCACCTGGCGCCTCAGTTGGACCAGCGTTCGTGCTGGACGTGCAGACCGCGTGAGACGACGCTTCATCCAGTCCCAAACATGCTCAATGGGGGACAGATCCGGAGATCTTGCTGGCCAGGGTAGTTGACTTACACCTTCTAGAGCACGTTGGGTGGCACGGGATACATGCGGACGTGCATTGTCCTGTTGGAACAGCAAGTTCCCTTGCCGGTCTAGGAATAGTAGAACGATGGGTTCGATGACGGTTTGGATGTACCGTGCACTATTCAGTGTCCCCTCGACGATCACCAGTGGTGTACGGCCAGTGTAGGAGATCGCTCCCCACACCATGATGCCGGGTGTTGGCCCTGTGTGCCTCGGTCGTATGCAGTCCTGATTGTGGCGCTCACCTGCACGGCGCCAAACACGCATACGACCATCATTGGCACCAAGGCAGAAGCGACTCTCATCGCTGAAGACGACACGTCTCCATTCGTCCCTCCATTCACGCCTGTCGCGACACCACTGGAGGCGGGCTGCACGATGTTGGGGCGTGAGCGGAAGACGGCCTAACGGTGTGCGGGACCGTAGCCCAGCTTCATGGAGACGGTTGCGAATGGTCCTCGCCGATACCCCAGGAGCAACAGTGTCCCTAATTTGCTGGGAAGTGGCGGTGCGGTCCCCTACGGCACTGCGTAGGATCCTACGGTCTTGGCGTGCATCCGTGCGTCGCTGCGGTCCGGTCCCAGGTCGACGGGCACGTGCACCTTCCGCCGACCACTGGCGACAACATCGATGTACTGTGGAGACCTCACGCCCCACGTGTTGAGCAATTCGGCGGTACGTCCACCCGGCCTCCCGCATGCCCACTATACACCCTCGCTCAAAGTCCGTCAACTGCACATACGGTTCACGTCGACGCTGTCGCGGCATGCTACCAGTGTTAAAGACTGCGATGGAGCTCCGTATGCCACGGCAAACTGGCTGACACTGACGGCGGCGGTGCACAAATGTTGCGCAGCTAGCGCCATTCGACGGCCAACACCGCGGTTCCTGGTGTGTCCGCTGTGCCGTGCGTGTGATCATTGCTTGTACAGCCCTCTCGCAGTGTCCGGAGCAAGTATGGTGGGTCTGACACACCGGTGTCAATGTGTTCTTTTTTTCCATTTCCAGGAATATATATATATATATATATATATATATATATATATATATATATATAGGGTGATTCAAAAAGAATACCACAACTTTAGGAATTTAAAACTCTGCAACGACAAAAGGCAGAGCTAAGCACTATCTGTCGGCGAATTAAGGGAGCTATAAAGTTTCATTTAGTTGTACATTTGTTCGCTTGAGGCGCTGTTGACTAGGCGTCAGCGTCAGTTGATGCTAAGATGGCGACCGCTCAACAGAAAGCTTTTTGTGTTATTGAGTACGGCAGAAGTGAATCGACGACAGTTGTGCAGCGTGCATTTCGAACGAAGTATGGTGTTAAACCTCCTGATAGGTGGTGTATTAAACATTGGTATAAACAGTTTACAGAGAATGGGTGTTTGTGCAAAGGGAAAAGTTCTGGACGGCCGAGAAAGAGTGATGAAAATGTAGCACGCATCCAGCAAGCATTTGTTCGCAGCCCAGGAAAATCGACTCGCAGAGCTAGCAGAGAGCTGTAAATTCCAAAATCAACTGGATAGAGAGTCCTACCAAAAAGGTTAGTAACTACCTGAACGTCAACTACCCGAGGCGATGGATCGGCCGCCAGGCAGCCCGTGACAGAGCACTTCATCACTGGCCTCCAAGAAGCCCTGATCTTACCCCCTGCGATTTTTTCTTATGGGGGTATGTTAAGGATATGGTGTTTCGGCCACCTCTCCCAGCCACCATTGATGATTTGAAACGAGAAATAACAGCAGCTATCCAAACTGTTACGCCTGATATGCTACAGAGAGTGTGGAACGAGTTGGAGTATCGGGTTGATATTGCTCGAGTGTCTGGAGGGGGCCATATTGATCATCTCTGTACTTGTTTTTGAGTGAAAAAAAACCTTCTTAAATACTCTTTGTAATGATGTATAACAGAAGGTTATATTATGTTTCTTTCATTAAATACACATTTTTAAAGTTGTGGTATTCTTTTTGAATCACCCTGTATATACACTCCTGGAAATGGAAAAAAGAACACATTGACACCGGGGTGTCAGACCCACCATACTTGCTCCGGACACTGCGAGAGGGCTGTACAAGCAATGATCACACGCACGGCACAGCGGACACACCAGGAACCGCGGTGTTGGCCGTCGAATGGCGCTAGCTGCGCAGCATTTGTGCACCGCCGCCGTCAGTGTCAGCCAGTTTGCCGTGGCATACGGAGCTCCATCACAGTCTTTAACACTGGTAGCATGCCGCGACAGCGTGGACGTGAACCGTATGTGCAGTTGACGGACTTTGAGCGAGGGCGTATAGTGGGCATGCGGGAGGCCGGGTGGACGTACCGCCGAATTGCTCAACACGTGGGGCGTGAGGTCTCCACAGTACATCGATGTTGTCGCCAGTGGTCGGCGGAAGGTGCACGTGCCCGTCGTCCTGGGACCGGACCGCAGCGGCGCATGGATGCACGCCAAGACCGTAGGATCCTACGCAGTGCCGTAGGGGACCGCACCGCCATTTCCCAGCAAATTAGGGACACTGTTGCTCCTGGGGTATCGGCGAGGACCATTCGCAACCGTCTCCAAGAAGCTAGGCTACGGTCCCGCACACCGTTAGGCCGTCTTCCGCTCACGCCCCAACATCGTGCAGCCCGCCTCCAGTGGTGTCGCGACAGGCGTGAATGGAGGGACGAATGGAGACGTGTCTTCTTCAGCGATGAGAGTCGCTTCTGCCTTGGTGCCAATGATGGTCGTATGCGTGTTTGGCGCCGTGCAGGTGAGCGCCACAATCAGGACTGCATACGACCAAGGCACACAGGGCCAACACCCGGCATCATGGTGTGGGGAGCGATCTCCTACACTGGCCGTACACCACTGGTGATCGTCGAGGGGCCACTGAATAGTGCACGGTACATCCAAACCGTCATCGAACCCATCGTTCTACCATTCCTAGACCGGCAAGGGAACTTGCTGTTCCAACAGGACAATGCACGTCCGCATGTATCCCGTGCCACCCAACGTGCTCTAGAAGGTGTAAGTCAACTACCCTGGCCAGCAAGATCTCCGGATCTGTCCCCCATTGAGCATGTTTGGGACTGGATGAAGCGTCGTCTCACGCGGTCTGCACGTCCAGCACGAACGCTGGTCCAACTGAGGCGCCAGGTGGAAATGGCATGGCAAGCCGTTCCACAGGACTACATCCAGCATCTCTACGATCGTCTCCATGGGCGAATAGCAGCCTGCATTGCTGCGAAAGGTGGATATACACTGTACTAGTGCCGACATTGTGCATGCTCTGTTGCCTGTGTCTATGTGCCTGTGGTTCTGTCAGTGTGATCATGTGATGTATCTGACCCCAGGAATGTGTCAATAAAGTTTCCCCTTCCTGGGACAATGAATTCACGGTGTTCTTATTTCAATTTCCAGGAGTGTATATATATATATATATCCAAACTTTCTGCCAATGGACGTTCAGATCGCTGTTGCTAAGCGGATCTGACGTCACGTTTGCGGACATTGTAACGGAAGTTGGTCTCGGAACACTGTTTCAGATTGTAAGATCCTGCTCCCGAATAGTCGGGTCTTGTCCCTACTAAGGTTGCACAACATTGCCTCCTCTGATTTCATCACTAATGCTCCTTGCTGACGCTTAACTGTTAAATGTACATGTAGCGTGGCTGCTAATGAGCATTCCCGATCGCATAAATATGCATAATGTTTGGCTTAAACACGTGAAGGGAATGCAAATATGCATTACAACGTCCAATGAGTGACGACAGTGACCTCTTCAGACGAATCATGTTTTAGGCTTCACAGGATAGATGACTCTTGGATCGACGAAAGGGTCCCTGCAGAGGCGGGGGCGTTATTGTTTGGGGAATGTTTTCGTGGCATTCCCTGAGTAATCTCTCCATTAAGGAAGATACAATGGATCAACACAAGTATTCATCTATCCTTGGGGATCACGTCCACTCATAAACGCAGTTTGTTTCTTCTCGCCACTACGGCATTTACCAGCAGTAGATTGCAACGTCTCATACAGCGGGCTGTGGATGTGGGTGGCTGGCCACCAAACATACCGGATATTAACCCATAAAAAACCTGTGAGATTACTGCAATAGGGCTGCTCCGCCATGTATCCTCAACCAGGAAATCAAGAGCAGCTGTCCATGCCGCAGGAGTCAGTATGGCTCCACAACCCTGTCGGTAACTTCTAAAGCTTCGTTGACCCTCTTCTTGCACGCCTCGCAGCCGTCTGCTCCGCGAAGTGTGGTTATTTAGGATTTTGACAGGTGATAGCATTATTGTGAATGGACAGCGTACTTTTCGTATCCTAAATTGAGTATAATAAAAGTATACCGCTTCAGGCAACGGCATATTGAAGATTTATAAAAACACATTATTATCGGTACAGTTTGATATAATTAAACAGTGGTTATATGCGTGCAGTTAAGAAGTGTTAGGTAAGTGTTTAGCGTCGTGTCGTGTCCGATATCTTTCGCCTTCGCGTTTCTAAATTTTTCGGGACTTCTTATCAAAATGAATGTGGTGATCTCCTGGCTGCGAAGCATGTTCCACAACAGATGATCTACCCCTTTCTGCAATGTACTTGGGTTATGGTCGGTATTTGACCGTCCTTTTTGTAGTATCCATGTACGTCTCCCCACAACCATACGGAATTCTATAAATGCATACTTTAGCCATCGGTCTGCGAGCATCCTTGTCCAGTTTCAAGTGATCTTGTCTCTTCGGGGTGGGACTGTAGATTACTCCACTGTTCCGTTTTTCAAGATCTTCCCCACGTAGTCAGTAACGTCCTTAATGAAACACAGAAAAACTTTCAATTCCTTTGGCTGTTGTATATCGCTATGAGTCGTGCGCGGGGATATTAACGCTCTTTGTACCTCAGCAGACGAACAACCATTCTTGAGCAATCAATTGGAGAGGTGTTTTAATTCTGAATCAAGCATATCTGGTTTTCAGAAGCTCCTTGCAATAACTGCCAACGCTTTTATGATGCCTTGCTTTTGTTGTGGGTGGTGATTCGAATTCTGGTGCAGGTAACGGTCTGTGTGCGTGCGTTTTCGGTAAACTGTGTGGTCTAAGCTACCACCTTCTTTCTTGAAAACTAGCACATCAATAAAATTTAATGTTCCATCTACCTGTAAAAAGACTTAGTTCCTCTCTGTCATGCATGCAGAAAACAAACGTGTCATCCACGTACCGAAGCCAAATATTCGGTTGGCAGTTTCCAGAGACTGTATCTCGAATTTTTCTGTAAGGAATTTCGCTACAACTGGTTCTCTATAGGTACTCTATCCGTCTGTTCATAGTACTGATCGTTCCATTTGAAGTATATGATTGTGAGGCAATATATAAACAAATCTTGAAAACATTACTAGGAAAATATGTGGGCCGATCCGATTTGTGTATCAAGAATTCGGCACATTTTATCAGTAATTTAAAAGACGTAGTGGTACAGCCGCAGAACATATTATTTAGTTTTGATGTAGTATTGAAATTTACTATGGTTCAGCTCAATGAGGAGGTGCAGCTGAATCGGATATTTCGCCCCTGATATTGCAGAACTCTATATACGTTGCCCCACAGCCACGTATTTCAAATGAAACCTTGAGGTTATGAGCAGACGGATGGCGTCGCTATGAGGAGCCCCTTAAACCCAGTTCCAGCAAACTTCTTTAAGAAAAAATTCGAGGACCAGGCATCGGAAACTGCCAACGAGAAACGAAATATTTAGAACCGGTACGTGGATGATACGTTTGTCTTGTGGAGGAATGACATAGAGGAACTACATTGTTTTTACACTACTGGCCATTAAAATTGCTACGTCACGAAGATGACGTGCTACAGACGCGAAATTTAATCAGCAGGAAGAAGATGCTGTGATATGCAAATGATTAGCTTTCCAGAGCATTCACACAAGGTTGGCGCCGGTGGCGACACCTACAACGTGCTGACATGACGAAAGTTACCAACCGATTTCTCATACACAAACAGCAGTTGACCGGCGTTGCCTGGAGAAACGTCGTTGTGATGCCTCGTGTAAGGAGGAAAAATGCGCACCATCACGTTTCCGACTTTGATAAAGGTCGGATTGTAGCCTATCGCGATTGCGGTTTATCGTATCGCGACGCTGCTGCTCGCGTTGGTCGAGATCTAATGACTGTTAGCAGCATATGGAATCGGTGGGTTCAGGAGGGTAATACGAAACGCAGTGCTGGATCCCAGCGGCCTCGTTTCACTAGCAGTCGAGATGACAACCATCTTATCCGCATGGCCGTAACGGATCGTGCAGCCACGTCTCGATCCCTGAGTCAACAGATGGGGACGTATGCAAGACAACAACCATCTGCACGAACAGTTCGACGACGTTTGCAGCAGCATGGACTATCAGCTCGGAGACCATGGCTGCGGCTACCCTTGACGCTGCATCACAGACAGGAGCGCCTGCGATGGTGAACTCAACGACGAACCTGGGTGCACGAATGGCAAAACGTCATTTTTTCGGATGAATCCAGGTTCTGTTTACAGCATCATGATGGTCGCATCCGTGTTTGACGACATCGCGGTGAACGCACGTTGGAAGCGTGTATTCGTCAATGCCATATTGGCGTATCACCCGGCGTGATGGTATGGGGTGAAATTGGTTACACCTCTCGGTCACCTCTTATTTGCATAGACGACACTTTGAATAGTGGACGTTACATTTTAGATGTGTTACGACCCGTGGCTCTACCCTTCATTCGATCCCTGCGAAACCCTACATTTCAGCAGGATAACGCACGACCGCTTGTTGCAGGTCCTGTACGGGCCTTTCTGGATACAGAAAATGTTCGATTGCTGCCCTGGCCAGCACATTCTCCAGATCTCTCACCAATTGAAAACGTCTGGTCAATGGCTCGTCACAATACATCAATCACTACTCTTGATGAATTGTGGTATCGTGTTGAAGCTGCATGGGCAGCTGTACCTGTACACGGCATCCAAGCTCTGTTTGACTCAATGCCCAGGCGTATCAAGGCCGTTATTACAGCCAGAGGTGGTTGTTCTGGGTACTGATTTCTCAGGATCTATGCACCCAAATTGCGTGAAAATGTAATCACATGTCAGTTCTAGTATAATATATTTGTCCAATGAATAAATTTTAATGGCCAGTAGAGTATACGCAGCGGTGACACCGTGGATGGTTCACCGAACGGTGTTTACTCAGTTACATGTGAGCCAAAGCGAACACAGTCCGACCGCTTTGTAACAGGTCGTTGCTTACGCCTATATGTAAGAAGCATATAACACGGTTCCCCATTGTAGGCTATCAACGAACGTATGAGCATATGGAACAAGTTCACAGGTATGCGGGTGGCTCAAAGGCTTCCTAAGTAATAGAAACCTAAATGTTTTCCTCGACGATGATTGTTCGTCAAACACGAGGGTATCGTCAGGAGGGCCCCAGGGAAGTGTAGCAGGACTGCTGTTGTTCTCTAAATACATAAATGATTTGGCGGACAGAGTGGGCAGCAACCTGCGGTTGTTTTCTGATGATGCTGCAGCGTACGGCAAGATATTGAAGTAGAGTGGCTGAAGGAAGGCAGAAGACGACTTGCAGAAAATTTCTAGATGGTGTGATGAATGGCAGCTAGCTAGGAATGTGGAAAAATGTAAGTTAATGCAGATGGGGAGGAAGAACAAACCTGTAATGTTCTGATACTGTATTACTAGTGTCCTGCTTGAAACAGTCAAGTCGTTTAAACATCTGGCCCTAACGTTGCAAAGCGATATGAAATGGAACGAGCACGTCAGAACTGTGGTAGCGAAGTTGAATGGTCGACTTCGGTTTATTGGGAGAATATTAGGTTCAAATGGCTCTGAGCACTATGGGACTTAACTACTGTGGTCATCAGTCCCCTATAACCTAGAACTACGTAAACCTAACTAACCTAAGGACATCACACACATCCATGACCGAGGCAGGATTCGAACCTGCGACCGCAGCAGTCGCGCGGGTCCGGACTGCGCGCCTAGAACCGCTAGACCACCGCGGCCGGCGGAGAATATTAGGAAAGTATGGTTCATGTGTAAAGGAGACCACACCGACACTAGTGCGACCTATTAAGGAAGACATCGAAGCATTTCATAGGCGGAATGTTAGATTTGTTGCTGGTAGATTAGAGCTACACTAAGTGTTACGGATATGCTTAAGTGGGAATCCCCGTAGGGAATGCGACGCTGTTTTCGAGAAACTCTATTGAGAAAATTTATAGAACCGGCATTTGAAGCTGACTGCCGAATGATTCTACTCAGGCCAACATACATTGCGCATAAGGACTGCGAAGATGAGATATGAGAAATTAGGGCTAGTAGGGAAGTACGCAGACAATCGTTTCTCTGTCGCTCGATTTGCGAGTGGAAGAGGAAAGGGAATAACTATTAGTGGTACAGTATATCCTCCGCCACGCACCGTGCGGTATTTTGTAGGTGTAGATGTAGAAGTTATTCATAGGAGGTAAATGGTGCAAGATTCAGACCCTACTGTTAATCAACTTTTTTAGCACCACACTAATTTACCTGGCCGTACGACTAATTGTCTTATGTATACCTTGTTTATTGAGTCTACTCTTCGTACGGCAGAACAAGGTGGCGCATTGTTTTAAGATGTTAGATTTGTCACTAGCTTTATCTGCTCAGACAGTCTTACATGCCAATTTGGTGTTTTCCAGATAGCTTGTAAAAAGAGATTGCTTAGATGCTTGAGATTGCTTGGATGTAAATGCTGCATGATTTTATTCTACAGCTCTACATCTACTTCTAATCTGCTTCCACACTATTTCTCTACCCTACGACTCTGTAATAACAGGAGGGAAAACGAATACTTAAATTTAGGCGTACGAGCTCCTATTTCCCATTTTATTGTGATCATTTTTTGCTGTCTATGTGGGAGGCAACAAAATACTTTCGCATTCTGGGGAGATAGATAGTTGTTGATCGACATTTCGTGAAAACATCTCGCCGAAACGAGAAAGGCCTATGTTTTATTGACTACCACCCCCGTGTCTCATATCTGTGGTACTCTCTCTCCTTTTGCGCACTAATACAAAACGGGCTACCCTTCTTTTAACTTGTTTGATGTCCACTCCGATCCTAACCGATAGAGATCTCATACCAAGCATCACTACTCCAAAAGAGGACAGACAGACTTACGGAGGCAGCCTCACTAGTAGATCTTTGTATCTTCTAAGAGTTCCTCAAAAAACGCTTTGTTTGCTTCGCCTTCCTCTTAAATTCATTTTTACTCTTGTGAGATATTACGTTATGAAACTGGCCTGTCTTTCGTCAGGTAGCCACGGGTTGTGGGCTATAGCGCCAGAAACTGGTCCCGAAGAATGTTTGAATAAAAACTAAAACTAAACTTCGTGCGAACAGGCCTTGGAAGGCCCAACGCTACCGACCGGCCACCGTGTCATCCCCAGCCTCCAGGAGTCACTGGATGAGGATATGAAGGGACATGTGGTCAGCACGCCGCTCTCCAGGCCGTGTCATTTTGTGAGACCGGAGTCGCTGCTCCTCAATCAAGTAGCTCCTCAGTTTGCCTCACAAGGGCTGAGTGCACCCCGCTTGTCAACAGCGCTTGGCAGACTGGATGGTCACCCATCCAAGTGCTAGTCCAGCCCGACAGCGCTTAACTTCGGTGATCTGACGGCAACCGGTGTTACCACTGCGGCAAGGCCGTTGGCAAAGTGTTTGAACGGATATAATAAAATTAATATACATGGCTACTGTCGACACACTGGTGCCCAAATAAGGGATGGAAAAAGGGTAACAAAATCTTTACTTATATTCAGAATTAAACACAGTAGCCTTAGTATAGGAACAGGAATCATATCACCTGAGCAAATCAGAAAACTTACTTTAACATGCGATTACCGCAGGTTCATCATAAAAAAGAGGACAGTGCATACAAAAAACATGACATACTTTATCGATAACATAATGCAGTCTGCAACTTAAAAATAAATCACTTAAAACAATCCTAAACTAAAACAGTGATTTTTCATCTTTATTTTAAGACTAAATATGCAATACCTTGAGAGTTTACTCGTCATCAGTACACTCAATAATCTCATTATTGATTAATACGATACAATTTTTACTCTTACGATATTTATACGACTTACCTTTGTTAGGAACTGATAAGAATGTTCCATCACGGCGAATCAAACAGTCTGCATCAAGCTTGTTTCTTCCTCTTTTGAATGGCAACTTCCTAATGATGTCACCAACGACGCAAAAAGAAACCACCCAAATCAAAGATAGATTATTTTGTAAAATGTATTACAATTGCATTTATTAACAGTTAATTGTAGTGACAACTTATTTCATTTGTTTAAAACTAGCATCTTTTTCTAGGAGACAAAAACGAGGACGTATGTAAATTTCTATGCCTCAAAAAGAGTATGTGGCAGGGAAAAAGAGGACGCTTGGAAACCCTACTTTAATATACTGTGGAAAAATGTTTTTCCACCTCGTCCAGGGAAAATACTGTGGCAGAAGTAGAAGATTTAACTTCTCTGCCAGAAAACATTTCAGCGTTACGGTGTTGAAACAAATATATGGACTCAGAACGCTTTTATCGATAAAGCTTGCCCATTTATTTCGTGGGAATAAAGTACTCGTCGAAAATCATTGCATGTGCGCTAACTGTCGGCGCAATGTTATTGGAGGTAACGCGGTTACTTCCAGCGCGACTAACCTCGTTTGCTCGGCTGGCGTTTAACGGCCGCTCGCCAACCACGCCGTCGCTGATGTAACGCTCGCGATAGCCGGAATACGGGACAGTGGCAGAGCACAGGCGAACGAGGCGATCGAGAAAGGGATGGGGAGAATCTCTGCTGCGATACCGCCACCGAACTCCCTGCCGCCGTTGGATAAGCAGCTGCCAGCAGCAAGTCGTATACTCGTAGCTCAATTATTTGTTACATAGTTTAATTCTTAATTTCTTTGCGTGTTTTTGGTACTTGCATTGTTTAATTCATAAATTTCGGGCGTATTATAGTATTTGAGAGTTGTAGCATCGCGTTTTAGTACCTGAATAGTGTAAAATCGCGTAGTCGTCTGTCTTCTGTTTTTGTTTTGAACGGCCAGTGTCGGTTGGTCACAGCCAGTGTGCTCCCTGCCGCCATTGGATAAGCAGCTGCCAGCAGCAAGTCGTATACTCCTAGCTCACTTACTTGTTACATAGTTTAATTCTTAATTTCTTTGCGTGTTTTTGGTACTTGCATTGTTTAATTCATAAATTTCGGGTGTGTTATAGTATTTGAGAGTTGCAGCATCGCGTTTTAGTACCTGAATAGTGTAAAATCGCGTAGTCTCCTTCCGCCGCCGAGAAGTGTGTCAGCAGTGCGCAAGTAGCAGCATTACTGCATTTACTAGGCAATCTTGTATTTTAATAACCGTTTAAATTTTGTGTCGAATTGTTTGTGCTCTCTGGAGATTAGTTCAGACGTTCTTTGCACAACAGTTTTTAGCATGGATAGGGACTGCAACTGCTGTGTTCGGATGCAGGCTGAGTTGGCATCCCTTCGCTCCCAGCTTCAGGCAGTGTTGGCTTCGGTCACACAGCTTGAGGCTGTTGCCAATGGGCATCACTGTGGTGGTCCGGATGGGGGTTTGTCGGGGACGGCCAGCTCATCCCACGCATCCCCCGATCGGACTACGACTGTGGCTGCCCGGGATACTGTCCACATTGAGGCTGATCCCTCACCTGTGGAAGAGGGGGAGGTCGTCTCGAGGTGTGGGCGAAAGACATTCCGGAGGTCTGAACGGAAGGCCTCTCCAGTTTGTCTGACGAACCGGTTTCAGGCTCTGTCTCAGGCTGATACTGATCTTCGGCCGGATATGGCTGCTTGTCCTGTTCCAGAGGTTGCCCCCCAGTCTGCAAGATCCGGGCGGTCACAGAGGGTGGGCTTACTGGTAGTTGGGAGCTCCAACGTCAGGCGCGTAATGGGGCCCCTTAGGGATATGGCAGCAAGAGAGGGGAAGAAAAACAATGTGCACTCCGTGTGCATACCGGGGGGAGTCATTCCAGATGTGTAAAGGGTCCTTCCGGAAGCCATGAGGGGTACAGGGTGCACCTATCTGCAGGTGTCGCTCATGTCGGCACCAATGATGTGTTTCGCTATGGATCAGAGGAAATCCTCTCTGGCTTCCGGCGGCTATCTGATTTGGTGAAGACTGCCAGTCTCGCTAGCGGGATGAAAGCAGAGCTCACCATCTGCAGCATCGTCGATAGGACTGACTGCGGGCCTTTGGTAGAGAGCCGAGTGGAGGGTCTGAATCAGAGGCTGAGACGGTTCTGCGACCGTGTGGGCTGCAGATACCTCGACTTGCGCCATAGGGTGGTGGGGTTTCGGGTTCCGTTGGATAGGTCAGGAGTCCACTACACGCAGCAAGCGGCTACAGGGGTAACAGGGGTTGTGTGGCGTGGACTGGGTGGTTTTTTAGGTTAGATGGCCTCGGGCAAGTACAGAAAGGGCAACAGCCTCAAAGGGTGCGGGGCAAAGTCAGGACATGCGGGGACCAAGCAGCAATCGGTATTGTAATTGTAAAATGTCGAAGCTGCATTGGTAAAGTACCGGAACTTCAAGCGCTGATAGAAAGCACCGAAGCTGAAGTCGTTATAGGTACAGAAAGCTGGCTTAAGCCAGAGATAAAGTCTGCCGAAATTTTTACAAAGAAAAAGACGGTGTTTAGAAAGGATTGATTGCATGCAACCGGTGGTGGCGTGTTTGTCTCTGTTAGTAGTAGTTTATCCCGTAGTGAAGTAGAAGTGGATAGTTCCTGTGAATTATTATGGGTGGACGTTACACTCAACAACCGAGATAGGTTAATAATTGGCTCCTTTTACCGACCTCCCGACTCAGCAGCATTAGTGGCAGAAAAACTGAGAGAAAATTTGGAATACATCTCACATAAATTTGCTCAGCATGTTGTAGTCTTAGGTGGAGATTTCAGTTTACCAGATATAGACTGGGACACTCAGATGTTTAGGACGGGTGGTAGGGACATTATACTGAGTGCACTATCCGCAAATTACCTCAAGCAATTAAACAGAGGACCGACTCGTGGAGATAACATCTTGGACCTACTGATAACAAACAGACCCGAACTTTTCGACTCTGTAAGTGCAGAACAGGGAATCAGTGATCATAAGGCCGTTGCAGCATCCCTGAATATGGAAGTTAATAGGAATATAAAAAAAGGGAGGAAGGTTTATCTGTTTAGCAAGAGTAATAGAAGGCAGATTTCAGACTACCTAGCAGATCAAGACGAAAATTTCTGTTCCGACACTGACAATGTTGAGTGTTTATGGAAAAAGTTCAAGGCGATCGTAAAATGCGTTTTAGACAGGTACGTGCCGATTAAAACTGTGAGGGACGGGAAAAACCCACCGTGGTTCAACAACAAAGTTAGGAAACTACTGCGAAAACAAAGAGAGCTTCACTCCAAGTATAAACGCAGCCAAAACCTCTCAGACAAACAGAAGCTAAACGATGTCAAAGTTAGCGTAAGGAGGGCTATGCGTGAAGCGTTCAGTGAATTCGAAAGTAAAATTCTATGTACCGACTTGACAGAAAATCCTAGGAAGTTCTGGTTTTATGTTAAATCAGTAAGTGGCTCGAAACAGCATATCCAGACACTCTGGGATGATGATGGCATTGAAACAGAGGATGACACGCGTAAAGCTGAAATACTAAACACCTTTTTCCAATGCTGTTTCTCAGAGGAAGACCGCACTGCAGTTCCTTCTCTAAATCCTCGCACAAACGAAAAAATGGCTGACATCGAAATAAGTGTCCAAGGAATAGAAAAGCAACTGGAATCACTCAACAGAGGAAAGACCACTGGACCTGACGGGATACCAATTCGATTCTACACAGAGTACGCGAAAGAACTTGCCCCCCTTCTAACAGCCGTGTACCGCAAGTCTCTAGAGGAACGGAAGGTTCCAAATGATTGGAAAAGGGCACAGGTAGTCCCAGTCTTCAAGAAGGGTCGTCGAGCAGATGCGCAAAACTATAGACCTATATCTCTGACGTCGATCTGTTGTAGAATTTTAGAACATGTTTTTTGTTCGAGTATCATGTCGTTTTTGGAAACCCAGAATCTACTCTGTAGGAATCAACATGGATTCCGGAAACAGTGATCGTGTGAGACCCAACTCGCTTTATTTGTTCATGAGACCCAGAAAATATTAGATACAGGCTCCCAGGTAGATGCTATTTTCCTTGACTTCCGGAAGGCGTTCGATACAGTTCCGCACTGTCGCCTGGTCGCCTGGTAAACAAAGTAAGAGCCTACGGAATATCAGACCAGCTGTGTGGCTGGATTGAAGAGTTTTTAGCAAACAGAACACAGCATGTTATTATCAATGGAGAGACGTCTACAGAAGTTAAAGTAACCTCTGGCGTGCCACAGGGGAGTGTTATGGGACCATTGCTATTCACAATATATATAAATGACCTAGTAGATAGTGTCGGAAGTTCCATGCGGCTTTTCGCGGATGATGCTGTAGTATACAGGGAAGTTGCAGCATTAGAAAATTGTAGCGAAATGCAGGAAGATCTCCAGCGGATAGGCACTTGGCGCAGGGAGTGGCAACTGACCCTTAACATAGACAAATGTAATGTATTGCGAATACATAGAAAGAAGGATCCTTTATTGTATGATTATATGATAGCGGGACAAATACTGGTAGCAGTTACTTCTGTAAAATTTCTGGGAGTATGCGTGCGGAACGATTTGAAGTGGAATGATCATATAAAATTAATTGTTGGTAAGGCGGGTACCAGGTTGAGATTCATTGGGAGAGTCCTTAGAAAATGTAGTCCATCAACAAAGGAGGTGGCTTACAAAACACTCGTTCGACCTATACTTGAGTATTGCTCATCATTGTGGGATCCGTACCAGATCGGGTTGACGAAGGAGATAGAGAAGATCCAAAGAAGAGCGGCGCGTTTCGTCACAGGGTTATTTGGTAACCGTGATAGCGTTACGGAGATGTTTAGCAGGCTCGAGTGGCAGACTCTGCAAGAGAGACGCTCTGGATCGCGGTGTAGCTTGCTGTCCAGGTTTCGAGAGGGTGCGTTTCTGGATGAGGTATCGAATATATTGCTTCCCCCTGCTTATACCTGCCGAGGAGATCACGAATGTAAAATTAGAGAGATTCGAGCGCGCACGGAGGCTTTCAGACAGTCGTTCTTCCCGCGAACCATACGCGACTGGAACAAAAAAGGGAGGTAATGACAGTGGCACGTAAAGTGCCCTCCGCCACACACCGTTGGGTGGCTTGCGGAGTATAAATGTAGATGTAGAAACAGTCTGCGATGGGTCGTCCTCTGTGTAGCTCGAGGTTAGTCACCGAAACTTGCCAGATATACAGGGTGGTCCATTGATCGTGACCGGGCCAAATATTTCACGAAATAAGTGTCAAACGAAAAAACTACGACGAACGAAACTTGTCTAGCTTGAAGGGGGAAACCAGATGGCGCTATGGTTGGCCCGGTAGATGGCGCTGCCATAGGTCAAACGGATATCAACTGCGTTTCTTTAAATAGGAACCCCCATTTTTTATTACACATTCGTGTAGGACGTAAAGAAATATGGATGTTTTAGTTCGATCACTTTTTTCGCTTTGTGATAGATGGCGCTGTAATGGTCTCAAACATATGGCTCACAATTTTAGACGGAAAGTTGGTAACAGGTAGGTTTTTTAAATTAAAATACAGAACGTGGGTACGTTTGAACATTTTATTTCGGTTGTGCCAATGTGATACATGTACCTTTGTGACCTTATCATTTCTGAGAACGCATGCTGTTACAGCATGATTACCTGTAAATTCCACATTAATGCAATAAATGCTCAAAATGATGTCCGTCAACCTCAATGCATTTGGCTGTACGTGTACCGACATTCCTCTCAACAGCGCGTAGTTTGCCTACCGTAATGTTCGTACATCCACTGACAATGCGCTGACGCATGTTGTCAGGCGTTGGCGGTGGATCACGATAGCAAATATCCTTCAACTTTCCCCACAGAAAGAAATCTGGTGAGGTCAGATCCGGTGAACGTGTGGGCCATGGTATGGTGCTTCGACGACCAATCCACCTGTCATGAAATATGCTATTCAATACCACTCCAACCGCACGCGAGCTATGTGCCGGACATCCATCATGTTGGAAGTACATCGCCATTCTGTCATGCAGTGAAACATCTTGTAGTAACATCGGTAGAACATTACGTAGGAAATCAGCATACATTGCACCATTTAGATTGCCATCGATAAAATGGGGGCCAATTATCCTTCCTCCCATAATGCCGCACCATACATTAACCCGTCATGGTCACTGATGTTCCACTTGTCGCAGCCATCGTGGATTTTTCGTTACCCAATGGTGCATATTATTCCGGTTTACGTTACCGCTGTTGGTGAATGGCGCTTCGTCGCTAAATAGAACGCGTCCAAAAAATCTGTCATCGTCCCGTAATTTCTCTTATGCACAAAAATGGTTCAAATGGCTCTGAGCACTATGGGACTTAACATCTGAGGTCATCAGTCCCCTAGAACTTAGAACTACTTAAACCTAACTAACCTAATGACATCACACAAATCCATGCCGGAGGCAGGATTCGAACCTGCGACCGTAGCGGTCGCGCGGTTCCAGACTGAAGCACCTAGAACCGCTTGGCGACTACGGCCGGCTCTTGTGCACAGTGGCAAAACTGTACACGACGTTCAAAGTCGTCGCCATGCAATTCCTGGTGCATAGAAATATGGTACGGGTGCAATCGATGTTGATGTAGCGTTCTCAACACCGACGTTTTTGAGATTCCCGATTCTCGTGCAATTTGTCTGTTACTGATGTGCGGATTAACCGTGACAGAAGTTAAAACACGTAGTTGGGCATCATCATTTGTTGTTGGTTGACGTTTCACATGTGGCTGTTTCCTTAAATAACGTAACTATCCGGCGACCGGCTGGACTCTTGGATGATGTCCAGGATACCGAGCAGCATACATAGCACACGCCCGTTGGGCATTTTGATCACAATAGCCATACAGCAACACGATATAGACCTTTTCCGCAATGGTAAACGGTCCATTTTAACACAGGTAATGTATCACGAAGCAAATACCGTCCGCACTGGCGGAATGTTACGTGATACCACGTACTTATACGTTTGTGGCTATTACAGCGCCATCTATCACAAAGTGAAAAAAGTGGTCGAACTAAAACATTCGTATTTCTGTACGTCCTACACGAATATGTAATAAAAAAAGGGGTTCCTATTTAAAAAACCGCAGTTGATATCCGTGTGACCTACGGCAGTGCCACCTAGCGGGCCAGCCATAGCGCCATCTTGTTCCCGTTCAAGCTAGACGAGTTTCGTTCTTTGTAGTTTTTTCGTTTGAAGCTTATTTCGTGAGATATTTGGCCTGGTCACTATCAATGGACCACCCTGTATATTACAATTTCGTTCGTTCGGTTGCTGACTTAACTTACGTAAACTGCTCGTCACTTCAATAACTCCCTTAAACCCCTCTGAAGGTAATTTCTAAACGATGGAACCATTTTAAAAACTTCCGTAAGCTGTCAGTTTTATTATGCAAAGTGCCTTTACGGTAACATGTATGTAGTATTTCAGTTTATTGGCCAGTTTCAGCCTTTGGCTATTTTCAGATGTCTGCGAATAGAATACCAAAAGAACAGTAAACAAGAAAGAGACATATGTGCCGTGCGAGTACATCGTGGCGCGAATTAATATCCATAGATCCATCTGGTTGTCTGCATCAATGGTGGTGGTATCGTCAGAGCGATTTTCCACTTTCGTAAGGAAGCGCAGAGGTGTTGCATCGATTTAAGTGCGACCGCTCTGTCTCAGTGATTGAGTGCCAAGTTGTTTGTGTGGCGACGGCGGGCAGTAAGCATCGTGACGTCGTGGCCGATAAGGTCCTTTGCTCGCTAGTACGTTTGGAATGTTAATTCGAGCGTGTTACGCGATATCCTGTGTCCGCCGGATCAGTGGAGACTGCCCAATGTAGAAGTTATTTCGGTGTTTTGCTTGTGCACCTTCTCGTTATTCGATGTGGATCATTTGGAAGTGTCCTGTGTCCATTGTGGTGCCTAGTTGGTTTCCTGTCAGCCAGTTACAAAGTACTGAACAACATACCGACTGGTGGATACTTTTAACTGATTGAAGCCATTTATCGGACGGTTGTTGACTTATGTTCCTGTTTCCTCGAAATCAAGGTGAGCATCCAATTACAGTCACAACCGTTATAGCTTACGTTTGAAAATGCTACTCTCTTATCTGCAATCTTGATTGTCCTTCGTCGTCTGTAATGCATTATCGTGAACATTTGAAATTATCCCATTCAAGTAATTTTATTGTGTATTTTTGACTATTAAACTGGCGATGTGAAAGCCTCCAGCCTGGTTTTGGTCGCACTAGCTGGGGTTATCTAAATTAAGAAGTAGGTAACGTGATTTCAGAGCACAGCTCGCTTTTTTTTCACATTTTCACCATTGTCTTTTAGCGTTGTAGTTTTTGTGAAAATATTAATTAGTACTATATGCGTAACATGATAGCTTGAGCACTTATATCGTTTGTATTGTGAGTTCCGCTGAAAGGATCTTGAGTAAAAGAACTGATTAGTCCTGAAGTGGTTGCTCTCTCTGTTAAACGTACTAAGATGAGAATCTAAAAACTCTGCTGGCTAACCATAAAAAAAGGTATTTTCGCCCTACACAGATACTTTGTCTGCACGACCGACTGATTGTATGTTATGTAAACTTGTCATCATCCTATTTACATGTATTTCTTGTTTTTACTAATTACATGCGATCAGTTTTACTTGCCATTGGATGTCGAATGTTTACTAGCAGTTACTCATTTCTCTAGGTTTCTAATGCTCAAACTTGACGTGCATTGTTAAATGCCACATTGTTGATTTTATTAAACATGTGTGTTAAGACCTGGATTTAGTGTCAAGATTTCAGAAAGTAGTCATAAGACTTTTTCTTAAATTTTTTTCTTAAATGTTATTTTAGAGGTACTGTAAATTCTGGTGGCTTTCCCCCAAAACAAAAAGATAGTAGTGAATTAAATTTTGGCGGTAGTTATTCAGAATTTTAGATCTTTGTCATGTTGCGGAAAAGAAGCTTATTTTTTATTAAATTTGTTAAATATAATTATGGCCCCCTGTCTTACAACTCAACACCGTGTCCCTATCACATTTCAACACTGATGAACATCATTACGCCTGCGCATTACAGTTGTTGTTAAATTACCATAGCATTGGAGATGTGTATGCCACATTTAAAAGCTGTTTCTTGCTATGTCTGGACTGTCTCTTGTTGTCGCGCGCGCCACACACACACACATACACACACACACGCAGGCCGAACATATCTTTTTATGGACTTGTACAACACAAACTACTTCCAATCACGCAGTCATATAACAACTAACACTACTAACTGCAAACTTCGTGATCCTTGGAAATGCATTTAATGTCACAATATGTTTGTTCGCTTCCTCATACACCACCAAATACGCTACAAAATAGAAGGAAATATGCAAAGACTCTACTCACACGCCGATTTGCAGAGAGTCACAGTTTATTGACAGAGGCACCTACAGTTATGTCTCTACAGTACAGCATTCTTAATCCTTTTATTAAGAATTTACTGAGAACTAACTGACCCGATAGACGTTGTTGTTTGTGATCGTTTCGCGAATTTGTGAAAAGCTATGCTAAATGTGTAAACAAAGTGAAAAATAAGAAAAAAGTGTTTTTCAGTTATTGTAACTATTAACAGCTGTGGCCATGGATACATTCAGAAGTACGCCAATGCGAAATTTTACATGTGAGATAAATTTTATCTCCATTATAGCGGTGAATGCTAGAAATGTGTGATGTGCGGAGAATGTGAACGACTTTGTACCATGAAGTTTTGCTCCAAAATTTAAGCCTCAACTTAATTAAGTCAGAATTAATTTCAATCACGTGATATATTGCCTTCCATAAAATGAGAAATAAAAATGAATCACAAGATGTTTTATTTACATTATGATTTCGATTGATTTCAAGTGGCGTCATCATTTCATTCATTGCAATTCTTTATAATACACGACGTTTCTTGTCTTGTTGTCTGTCGCGTGAAGAAACAAAGCTGATGGTTTATCGAGAAGGGCACACATACAGTCGACCATGCAAGAAGCAACTGTTTTGAAGGTTATTTATTGCCTTAAACAATAACTGCCCTTGTGATTTGTTTATTTCAGTATATTTTGGATAAATGGCAGCTCGGTTGTGAATATTGAAATCCTTTATTTTACAGATCGATTTCAGTCACTGTGTGACCAACCTCAGTGCAAGTAGGCCCATATCATAATAGCATAATATTTTCAAAGAGGTGTAACTTGTACTGTGAGCCGGCCGGAGTGGCCGAGCGGTTCTAGGCGCTACAGTCTGGAACTGTGCGACCGCTACGGTCCCAGGTTCGAATCCTGCCTCAGGCATGGATGTGTGTGATGTCCTTAGGTTAGTTAGGTTTAAGTAGTTCTAGGGGACTGATGACCTCAGAAGTAAAGTCCCATAGTACTCACAGCCATTTGAACCATTTTGTACTGTGATGATGACTTCTAATATATATCTCCACTTTTACTTCATACAATAATTTTTAAGTTTACAGAAGAGCCATCTTGTACCTTAGCAGTTTCCGATCCAACGTACAGACCGCACGTTAGGTGTATCGTGCAATAGAACCAACGAAAAAGTCAGCAGTTGCTGACTTGTACGCTTTGAGTGCTGGTGCAGAATTGTGTACAACAGATTTGTCGTGTAACATCGGGTTAAGTTACCACAGTATTGTGAGGATAGTTGCTGACAGTAAAATAATATTTTATTAACACTTAACAGAGCTAAGCCTGTGATATTACGTAGCTCTGAATGTCGCAAAAAATGCCTTGTCGTAATATTACGGGCACGGCATCTTATTGAGGGCTGCCTCGTCCGTAAATATTGCTGGCAGCGTCTCTCGCCCAGCTGATATCTCTTGTGAATAAAACTAGCCATCTAGCAGATAAGACAAGGCCCATAAACACTCTAGCACACATTTCTGGTAGTTTGGTTGGCGACAATACAACACTCAGACTACACAGTTGAGTGTGACACCCACTGTTAGCGCTGTGTGTGTAATAGAAGGGATACGTCTGGCAACTGTCCAGCCAGTGGTGCACAGGTTCTTCCCATTCTCTAAGAATCTGAAGATAATCGTAGCGGTGGTTTTGATGCTGATGACAATGACGAAGATCCTATTTACGATTTTTCTGATCCAGATAAGTAAATAGTCATCGTCGACGACGTTCGAAAGTGTATTGTGTTAATTTTTCATACAAGTGTTAGCGAACGACCTCCAGTCGCAGACGAATGGAGCAAATATGGAGATACTTTGTTTCAGTGTGGTGTACGCGAAGTGGGGCTTTTTGTACAATCATTTTTTCACCTGTACCATACAAAATAGGGCTACTTTAAACAGTAAATGGTTCTCATAATATATTCTCCTTTTCGTTGTATAAAGAGGCTTAAACTCATGCGTTTTACCCGTATGTTATGAATTAAATCTTAAAATAAAATTCTTGCACGTGACAAACGCTATCTTTCCCATGCTCTGTGACGACGAGTGGTATAACAGAACAATGATATCATTGACATTTATTTAAAAAGCAATTAATAAACTTTATTTCAAATTAAGAAAATAGCTTCATGATGTTTTCTGAGTTTGTAGCAGAGAGTCAAATTATAGCGAAAATGCCCGCGACTGGATAAATAACACGGAGATGGCAGGCTGACCCAGGGGAAAAGGGGTTTATGAAGGTGACTGGTACTCTAAGAGTTAACTTCTGTTTGCTATAATGTTGTTTTTCAATGCAAAGATGCCACCATGCTTAGTCAGATAAGTTTAATCTGAACATCACTCTCGTGTTTCACGTTCTCATGTACAAAAATTTAGCTTCTAGCGACCACTTATCACATATATGATAGATACGTTCACATTATTTCTATTCGCAAACTGAGCTGTACCTCGTATCAAAGTGGAGTGTATCTCATTCGGTAGACTTCGTAGAACGAAAGTATCTGCAGTCTGTCATTTTCAGGACATCATACATGTCAGAATCGATCAATAACGAGTGATATTTGGGTTGTCGAGTGCAACTCACCGGGAAATAAATTATCCCCACCTCCGCGAGACTCCACGCTAATGCCTTGTAACAGCGTCTCTAGTGTTGATAATTCACTCAATACACCGAGGATGAGCGCCCACGAATGTGTCCATGTTTGCCACATCCAGCTGAAACCACTCATTAGTAATTAGATCCAATACAGTTACCAAACCGCGAGGAAGTTGGCTGCCACGCTTCCCTGCTGGACCAGATGGACACAGTCATGTTATGTCGGATTAAGGGTTATTAAGCGGGTCACTGGACCAGTGTTCATCAAACCCGGAACGGGTATGTGCAGCCCCATGAATACGGCTGACGTCATTTTGGAAAACCGTAGTGCCTGCAGCGTATTAGTCGTGAAGGTGTAGACGAAAGGCAACACTTGGTTACGAGAATGTTGAAATAACTATCCTTTTTATGTTCTTGCTAAACTACATGAGTGTTGCCAAGTCATTGTACGGAAACACCCCCTACCCCCCAAAAAAGTCACAAAGCAACCTCCAGCCTAAACTGCAGCCTCCACAGTCTGGCGGTTAAAAGCGTCATTGTGTTGCTGGTGCACTCGATATCTTGCATCGTCTGAAAATAACCAGATCAATACGTACTACATTTCTCCTATCACCTACTATCTAACTTCTACGTTGTTTTGTTCACTGGCGACGTCCCGCTGTGATAAATGGCATTTTACGAGATAACCGAGTACAAACGTCCATTCGAGGCAGAACTTTTGGCAGCATTCACTCGGAAACTGCTTGAAGTGGACCTGAATACACTGACACTAGCCATTCAAACAGATTGTCATTAGCGAGGATTGACTGTCGTTCTCGATCTCTGTCGGATAGGATATTTGACGACCACATTTGCTACTCCTCCTTACAGGGTTTCGGGTAGTACACCGTTCCTTGTAAAGAAACTGGAGAGTATTCGACACACCAACTATGTAGGTAGCTTCTCTCACCTTGTAGTCATTTCTGCTGATCTGTCACGTTTCCACGCCAACCCGTCTCACTATTCTAAGTCTGTACAATAGACTGGTACATAGACACCTCATTTACTACCTTCATATGCATATGCATAAACGTACCATGTACAGCACTTCAATGACATCAATGCACTCTTTACAGGGATGAGCAACACATTTAACGGTGATTTCACCTTCATAAAAAAAATCATTACTACTGAGTTAGCTTTATTTCCTCTATAATAGTTGTAAGTAGGCTGTTTAGGTTTTCTTATTGGTAACGCCACGTAGCGCTCTGTATGAAAAATCACTGGCTGTGCTGTGTGCAGTCTGTGGCTAGTTTGCATTGTTGTCTGCCATTGTAGTGTTGGGCAGATGGATGTGAACAGCGCGCAACGTTGAGCAGTTGGAGGTGAGCCGCCAGCAGTGCTGGATGTGGGGAGAGAGATGGCGGAGTTTTGAAATTTGTAAGACTGGATGTCATGAACTGCTATATACATATCACTTTTGAACACTATTGAGGTAAATAAATTGTTTGTTCTCTATCAAAATCTTTCATTTGCTAACTATGCCTGTCAGTAGTTAGTGCCTTCAGTAGTTTGAATCTTTTATTTAGCTGGCAGTAGTGGCGCTCGCTGTATTGTAGTAGTTCGAGTAACGAAGATTTTTGTTAGGTAAGTGATTTGTGAAAGGTATAGGTTAATGTTAGTCAGGGCCATTCTTTTGTAGGAATTTTTGAAAGTCAGATTGCGTTGCGCTAAAAATATTGTGTGTCAGCTTAAGCACAGTTTTGTATAATTTTTCTAAGGGGACGTTTCATATGTCGACCCTTAGCCGAGGATACCTCACTGGAATCTTCTGATTTTTTCTTGTAGTTTGTGCAATTAGTGCAGCCTTTGTTTATTTCTAGCGCGTAATTGTAGAGAGATTCTCCTTTGTAGTTTCAGTCTTTCATTATTGTACAGTAAAACAGTTGTGGCATGTATGCAGATTTGCACCAAGTATTTTGTAGCTGCGCTTGCGATTAACTAGATATTATTTTCAGTGCTATGTTAAAGTGTTTTCTTATTTTTGCTCTTCAAATTGTGCTTTTCTGTCTTATTGTGTGAAATATTGTGACAATTATGGCGTGTCAAAAACGTAATACTAGGCTCCAAAGTAAACTGAGAAATGACAGTGAAGACGAAGGCAGTGTGTTAGCGCCACCGTGTAATGAATTAACTAATGTTCAAAGTAGTAATTTGGTAACTGTGCATAGTGAAATGGAGCGGGCTGCAAATAATGGTGTAGGCAGTGAAACAATTAGTGAACAGGGAAGCATTATCGATCGATCGGTCGGCAACAGCTTGCCTCAGGAATCCGAAATGACAGGACACAATCTTGCAAATACTGTACATTCAGGTTTTGCGTCCTCACCGTTTTCTTAAATAAATCAAGACACATTTTCTGCTTTTCAAAATGCGAATATTGCCAGTTCAAATGCACTGCCGAATAGCACTGAGGAACATGTTTCAGACACCAGTGCACTGTTACTACAGTTAATGCAACAAATGGGACAAAGGCTACAAAAGTTAGGCACAACGCTTGAACAAAATCAGAAACAAATGGGACAAAATCTTCAAAACTTCATAAATCAGTTTTCACGACATTTCGAACACGGTACTGAGAGCTTGGTTCCACGAATGCTCACACACATTCAAGAACTCGTCGAAGCGAGACACCGGCAGAAATGTTTCACCTCCGTCAGGACAGGTCAGTTCAGACACTTCTTCAGCCACCTAGTCATGGCGGACAAATGTTGCCCATGAGATAAGGGAGCAAAGCAAGTACTGGAAACACATGAAGTCACCACAGTCGAAAATGGCGAAGGGCCTGTCATCATCGGACAGTGTGAAGCTGAATTGTTTCACGGACTGCCATATTGTGGTTCTAACAGATTATGTTGGTTACAGACAAACCGTGGCAGGCTCATGTTACTGAAATTCTTCACAAAATTACAGGAGGTGATGAAGTTGTAGCGTCGTGGGAAGCTGCCCATAGAGATGTTTCTGCTACACGACAATGTCCCGACTCGCTCTGCAGAGGACACAAACTTCATGCCTTTCTGAGGTATCATATTTTGCCCCATACCTCATATTCTCTTGATTTGGCACTGTAACGTCGTTTATATGCAATCCGAGCAAAGAACTAATTACGAAAAATCTTTTAGCTCAACAGTGTCCACTGTAGGAATCATTCACTAGCGAATCGTGGTTTCAGATCACATAAAAATGCCCGATACATTGGCGAGAGAGAAAACTGCGCCGAATTTCCATAATAATGTTACTATCCTTGACTCTCTCTCTCTCTCTCTCTCTCTCTCTCTCTCTCTCTCTCTCTCTCTCTACCGTCCTTACATATGTAAATATTAAATATTTCTTTCAGAATTAACTGGCACCGCAGAAAACTTTATGACCGTGAATCTTCAAAATTATAAGCACGTCAATTTCTGTTAGCATTGATAGATCGGTCTCTGTTAAGATAAAACACGCAAGTTCTACGTAAGCAATAAAAATGCTAATTATCTCAATGAGAGGTACAGAATGGAGGCTGTGCAAATCGCGACCAAGACGGCTAATTCTTCTCACAAAAGCTCGCTGACTGATGCGTGAGATGAACTGTTAAAAATTAATAAGCATTCAGTATCTAGTGAGAAAGTTCTGGTACTGAAATGAGACATATTTGGCTGCTGTAACATTCGTTATTATTTAAAAACACTTACATGAATTCTCCGTCCCAAAAGTGACAAGCAAGAAAAAACAAGAGAGAAAAACAACTGACAGGTCGACAGTCTTCTTTACACATGAAAGCAAAAAATTAATTAGCGTTTCAAAGAGACTACATGTATCTTACCGAGCGAGGTGGACTCGCACTCGGGAGGGCGACTACTCAAACCGGCGTCCGGCCATCCTGATTCAGGTTTCTCGAGATTTCCATAAATCGCTTCAGGCAAATACCGGGATGGTTCCTCTGAAAGAGCACGGCCGATTTCCTTCCACATCCTACCTAGTCGGGTGGAATGGATTACCTCACTGTTTGGACCACTCCATCAAATCAACCAACCAACAATGTGTCTCAGATACGCATATATATTTAAACATGACGCGAGTTCGTCGCTCTGCGGAAACGTATTATTTTATGATTGAATAAATATCATTATTAACTCGAAGTGAATTAGACAGTTCAAGGCTGAAAAAAACTATCGTTACATTTCAGGACCTCTTTTCTTTTTTATTGTGAATTAATACGACATTGAAGTTGTTTCTCGCAACATAGCATTCAGAATCTCCTGCCTCTACAATCTTCCGCCTGCAGAACTCTCTGACGTAGCTCTTCTGACTTTCTGTTAACATGTTGTTTTTGGGCGTCTCCTCCTTCTTCTTCTTCTGTTGGATCGAATCCATTCCTTCCATTCTCTTAGACCATCTGTCCTCAACCAAATGGCATACATGCCCGTACCATACCAACCGCTCAATAATCTGATTATATTCATTACAGTGGTGGGCAAACTTATTCTCTTACTTATGCAGTCGTTTTTAATTTTATCCCGTTGTGTCACCCAACACCAGCACCTCTAAAAACCCATCTCCATTCACAATAAGTTCCTCTTAACTCTTTCAGTTACTTCCCATGTTTCTGCTCAACACTTTGCTATACTTTCTACAATAGTTTTTAATGTCCTAATCTTCGTTTCTGATCTAATGGTCGTGTTCGATTTATCTGTTCGGTTGCTTGTCAACCTTGGACAATGCGGTTCTTAATTTCGATTTCATTGGATCCATCTTCGTTGCCACTGACGCTCAAATATGTATAAGAGTAATCAGCCCTTATAGCTATGCGTTTAAAAACGCCGCTTGCGAGACGGAGAGGTGCTACGTCCCCGAATCGAATCTGCCCTTCGATTAACAAGTGTCGCTGTCCTGGCCAGCCTGTATATGATGTTTAGGCGATTTCTCACACTCCAATAGGTAAGTACCGGACTGGTACCCAAGTCCCGCGTCAGTTACACGATACGTAAACAATTAGAAAACTTCCACTCACTCTTACGTGACATAACACACAAACAGTTGGTGTACATATATTGCGTCCAGTGGGTAACGGGGTGCGACAGAAACTTCATCAGGCGACCCCTTAACCTAATCATGTCAAATCCATTCATAACCATGTCGACCCTGCGCCAATGAGGGACATAAGACAGAAGAAAAAAAGACAAAATACAAGGGCGTAATGAAAAGCAATATCTCCGAAATTTTATGTTAATGCTTGTGGTGTCACATACCGACACCACGTTACCAGCGTTAAGTTGGCAGTGGAATAGCAAGTTTTTGTCTGATGCTGATAGCAGTCGCATGGGATCTGCACCCCCCCCTCCACCCCCCTCCCACCCCCACCCCCCCGGGGGGCCCAATCGTGCGCCCCATATGAGCAACACTTTAGGCAGCTCCTCGGCGTTCGAAAACATCCCAAAGGTGTTCTATAGGATTCAGGTCTGTGCAGGCCAGTCCATTACAGAGATATTATTGTCGTGTAACCACTCCGCCACAGGCCGTGCATTATGAACGATGCTCCATCGTGTTGAAAGATGCAGTCGCCATCCCCGAATTGCTGTTCAACAGTGGGAAGCAAAAGGTGCTTAAAACATCAGTTTAGGCCTGTACTGTGATAGTTCCACGCAAACCAACAAGCGGTGCAAGCCCCCTCTATGAAAAATACGACCACATCATAATACCCCCGCCTCCGAATTTTACTGTTGGTACTACACACGCTGGCAGATGACGTTCACCGGGCATTCGCCATACCTACACCCTGCCATCTGATCGTCACATTGTGTACCATGATTCGTCACTCCACACAACGTTTTTCCACAGTTCAGTCGTCGAATGTTTACGTTCCTTACACCAAGCAAGGCGTCGATTGGCATTTACCGGCTCGATGTATGCCTTATGAGCAGCCGCTCGACCATGAAATCCAAGTTTTCTCACCTCCCGCGTAACTGTGAGACCCGATCACCTGACCACGTTTGAAGTCCGTGTGTTCCGCGGGGCGCCCCATTCTGCTGTCTCACGATGTCTAATGACTACTGCGGTAGTTGATATGGAGTACCTGACAGGAGGAGGCAGCACAATGCACCTAATCGAGACTAGAATCAGCCAGAGCACTCTGACAGTCGTATTCTGCGATTTATGCGCCATATGCGCTTCAGCCTTCATTGGAAGGTAACATGAGTTCCAGATACCCGCCAACACTTAAATGTGATACTCCATCTTGCCTTACTACTGTGCGAAAACGGCTGACGCCACGGGTACTGGTAATAAACTTGATAATGCTCGTTGACAAGCCACTGCATGAGTAATTGTGCTAGAGCTCTCATCTCCTTCAGTGATACGACCAACGAAACTAATTCATCGAGACTATTACTGCATTCCTATAAAACAGGCAATGCAGGCATCTGTACATTCTGGCGAACGTATAACTAACGACGTTTAGCAGAGAATGACACAAACTTAGCAGACCTGTTATTGGAGCTTTATGCCTATCCCATTTGAGTAAATGTCTAGGTAAGTGAAACAGGTCCTAGGCTACTTGCTGAAGCATGACTTAAGCCATGATCATTTGTGTTTGGCTTGCTCCAGTGTTTTACGAGTAATTATACTAAATAAGTTTGGTAATGTCGGAATAAAAATTCACTTACGGGACAGGCAAAGAGTTCAAACGTTATTGAAATGTGCTAATGGTCGTATTTTAATTAAAGTTTTAGTGGCATCTAAAAATAAGTGTATTCTGTCACAACCCAGCACCAACCACACCCATTGGAATTCCATCCTTTCTACACAAATACAATTTACGGAAGGGGCTGTTACGACAGGCATTCTTAAGATCAGTGGAAACAAAAATGAAACGTCTGCTGAGCAGTAGACTGCTCCGCCAGGCATCAGCCTTTGGCAAAAACGTGTCGCATTGAAGAATGTATAGAGGACGACCACCATCTGCAACATTCATGGGCGCAGCTTGACTGTTTCGAAGCGATATCTAGAACTGTGTGACTAGAAACTGTATGACTGGCCCACGTACGGATGAATCCGTATTTGCGTCTCGAACGATAAAGGGACAGGAGGGCGTGTAGCGAACCTCCGGGGCAGAGAGAGACGCGTTTGTGCATTTATTTCGCCGCTCCGTCCGGCTAGCGTGTGCAGAGCGTATTCACTGGCTGGGAGCTGGTCGGAGCGCTTACGCTGACACGACACGACAGGTGACGGATGCACCTCCACCGCTAGCGCCGGCCGCTCTGTCTATTTTGAGCCGATTGCCGTTTAATCCTCTGCGCGGAAGATTACAACGCGCGCCCCTCGTTTAATTAATACGTGTGAAGCCAGACGGCGGCAGGCAATTTTCCGATTACGCAAGTCCGCGGCCAGCAAGCATAACATGTCCGCTTTTAATCAGCTAATTAAGCAGGGTTTAAAAGCACGTTGTGGGTTGGAAGGGGTAGAGATGGACGGCTGTGTGGGATCGCACGTGTGTATGCGAGGCGCGATGACACTAGCTCGCCCTGCGGTAACACTACCTCTATATAAAATGACTTTTGGCTATTTTCACGGAATAATTTTAGAGGCTGATTAATCATTTCGGGTTATCAGACGAGTCGTGGGGTCATGTTGTCATAATATTTCTTACTCAAGCGAAGTGACTCCGCCTGAAGATTACGAGAAGGAAACTCGTGGAAACGTTGCGACAACACGACGCCACGGCTTGGCTTATAGTACGAGAAGACTTCAGCAATGATGATCACCAACAAAGCCTGCATTGACTATTTTATAGGAATGCAGTAATAGTCTCGATGGATTAGTTTCGTTGGTCGTATCACTGAAGGAGATGAGAGCTCTAGCACAATTATTCATGCAGTGGCTTGTCAACGAGCATTATCAAGTTTATTACCAGTATCCGTGGCGTCAGCCGTTTTCGCACAGCAGTAAGGCAAGATGGAGTATCACATTTAAGTGTTGGCAGGTATCTGGGTGTCATGTTACCTTCCAATGAAGGCGCATATGGCGCATAAATCGCAGAATACGACTGTCAGAGTGCTCTAGCTGATTCTAGTCTCGATTTGGAGAATTTCGTGGCCACAGAGAGAAAAACTTTTCTATTGGGTTGATAAAATTAACACCTGAAGAGCTGCTAGTTACTGAATACAGAGTTTGTGGACCATGACTGTTAACAAAGTTTTGCCTCCGGCATCTGTACTTCGTCCATTACTTTCCAACATATACACCGATGACCCAAAACACTATGATCAGCTTAATAGTGCGCTGGTCCACCTGTAACGCTATACAATAATGGTTTTGTGTGGCATGGATTCGATAAGTCCTTGGTCGGTTTCCGGAGATGTGTGGCGCCAGGCGCTTATCCACAGGTTTGTGGGCGACGAGTTGGCTGACGGTAGCGTTTCAGGTGTGTTCTGTTGGATTCAGATCACGCGAACATCATGGTCAAGACATGAATGTGGGTTCATTACCGCACTCCTACAACGATTGTAACACGATACGGGCCTTGTCACTCAGTTATCATCATAAGCAACGCAATCTATACCGATAATCTACAATGATCTCAAGATGAGTTTATGGATAACATCCATGAATTTGAAATATTTGATGGCTACTCGACGATGGCAGCCTCTGCTGCTAAGAAATACACAATAAATCAGCAGCCCACTAATCTCCTGGTACTTTAAATAATTGAAATCTTATGTATGAAGCAGGTAAAACGTCACTACAAATGACCTAATCTGTTAAATATTTCACGAGAATGGAAAATTTCTAGGAATGAAGACACAGAACCCTAACTATCGTCATTATCTGATACTTTCGTCTAGGTAATACACTACTGGCTATTAAAATTGCTACGCCACGAAGATGACATGCTACATATGTGAAATTTAACCGACAGGAAGAAGATGCTGTGATATGCAAATGATTAGCTGTTCAGAGCATTCACACAAGATTGGGGCCGGTGGCGACACCTACAACGTGCTGACATGAAGAAAGTTTCCAACCGATTTCTCATACACAAACAGCAGTTGACCGGCGTTGCCTGGTGAAACGTTGTTGTCATGCATCGTGTAAGGAGGAGAAATGCGTACCATCACGTTTCGGACTTGTATCGTATCGTATCGCGACATTGCTGCTCGCGTTGGTCGAGATCCAATGACTGTTAGCAGCATATGGAATCGGTGGGTTCAGGAGGGTAATACAGAACGCCGTGCTGGATCCCAACGGCCTCGTATCACTAGCAGTCGATATGGCAGGCATCTTATCTGCATGGCTGTAACGGATCGTACAGCCACGTTTCGATCCCTGAATCAACAGATGGGGACGTTTGCAAGACAACAACCATCTGCACGAACAGTTCGACGACGTTTGCAGCAGGATGGACTATCAGCACGGAGACCATGACTGCGATTACCCTTGACGCTGCATCACAGACAGGAGCGCCTCCGATGGTGTACTCAACGACGAACCTGGGTGCACGAATGCCAAAACGTCATTTTTTTTCAGATGAATCCAGATTCTGTTTACAGCAACATGATGGTCGCATCCGTGTTTGGCGACATCTCGGTGAACGCACATTGGAAGCGTGTATTCGTCATCGCCATACTGGCGTATCACCAGGCGTGATGGTGTGCGGTGCCATTGGTTACACGTCTCAGTCACATCTTGTTCGCATTGACGGCACTTTGAACAGTGGACGTTACATTTCCGATGTGTTACGACCCGTGGCTCTGCCCTTCATTAGATCCCTGCGAAACCCTACATTTCAGCAGGATAATGCACGACCGCATGTTGCAGGTCCTGTACGGGCCTTTCTGGATACAGAAAATGTACGACTGCTGCCCTGTCCAGCACATTCTCCAGATCTCTCACCAATTGAAAACGTCTGGTTAATGTTGACCGAGCAACTGGCTCGTCACAATACGCCAGTCGCTACTCTTGATGAACTGTTGTATCGTGTTGAAGCTGCATGGGCAGCTGTACCTGTTCACGCCATCCAAGCTCTGTTTGACTCAATGCCCAGGCGTATCAAGGCCGTTATTACGGCCAGAGGTGGTTGTTCTGGGTACTGATTTCTCAGGATCTATGCACCCAAATTGCGTGAAAATGTAATCACATGTCAGTTCTAGTATAATATATTTGTCCAATGAATACCCATTTATCATCTGCATTTCTTCTTGGTGTAGCAATTTTAATGGCCAATAGTGTATGTAAGTGGTTAGTATTTCAAGATCACATGTTAATTTAAGCCACTGGAAACGTTAATGGCTGGTACATTAATAAACGGTGTAACCAGATTGTTAAACGCAAGCATGCAAATGTGCATGGATTGAATTGTACAGGTACCGTAGGTCAGTTTGTGGAATGGATTCCTTGCCCGTTGTATTCAGTCGGTCAATAAGGGGAAGGTTAAAGCTGTTTGTGGATGACGCTGGAGTTGTCGTCCGAAGATGCCCCATATGTGCTCGACTGGAGACAGATCCGGTGATCGAGCAGGCCATGACAACATTCGACCCTCTATACATGTCGGGTTAGAACAGTGGTATGTGGGCGGATGTTATTTTGTTGGAAACCACAGTCTGGAATACTGCTCATGAATGGCAGCACAGCATATCGTATCACCAGAGTGATGTACAAATTTCCAGTCAGGGTGAGGGGCATATCCGCGAAAATGCCCCTGCTATCATACAATATAGAATCTCAGACGGTAACTCCAGATGTAGATCCAGTGTGGCTAGCACGCAGACAGGTTGGTATCAGGCCCTCAATTGGTCTTCTTCTAACCAAAACATAACCATCAATCGCACCAAGGCAGAACCAGAGTTTATCATAAAACACAACACCATCTACGTTACAACCAATGAGCTCTCGCTTAGCACCACTGAAGTCGCAAATGGCGGTGCTTTGGTGTCAGTGGAGTGCACGCTACAGGGTGTGTGGCTCGGAGCTGTCATTTGAGTAACTGATTTGTACCAGTTCGTTGTGTCATTGAGGTGCCAATTACTGCTGCAGGTGCAGTACGCTGCGCCAGAGCCATACGATGAACACAATGGTCTTCACTCTCGGTAGTGTCACGTGGTTGTCCGGAACATGATTTTGTTGCGACCATACACTATCGTGACCACCGGTGCCAGCAGTGATGTAACCTGGCTACATTCCTGTCAAGTCCTTTTGCGACATCGCAGAAGGAACATCCAGCTTCTCGTAGCCCTATTACACGACCCCGTTCTTAGTGAGGTGCTGATAACGGTGTCTTTGCGCTCTAAAGGCATTCTTCACTAAATCAACTCACAGTAACTAACTATCACGACCGTTACAGCGTATATTTAAAGAAAGCCTGATTCGCATCCTCAGGTGGCTGGCGCGAAATTGGAATAGACATCTTTCATGTATAAAAAATGTGTGTGAAATCTTACGGGACTTAACTGCTAAGGTCATCAGTCCCTAAGCTTACACGTACTTAACCTAAGTTATCCTAAGGACAAACACACACACACCCATGCCTGAGGGAGGACTCGAACCTAAGCCGGGACCAGCCGCAAAGTCCATGACTGCAGCGCCTTAGACTTTCATGTATAGAAACACGCCTACCAACTTTCGTTTATGTCGCATAACTCCTTCTTGGGATACGATACGATACTGCAGTGAATGTGTTATTCTGATTACGATGGAAAGCTCCTTTGGGCATGCTTGCACGTAGACACATGGCTGATGACATATGAGAATTTTGGTCTGGCGGTGAGTCGTGCATTGATAGCAAAATGCTGAGGCCACCGCTAGAGATAAGCGGCAAATCCGGATTCGAGTCACGGTCCGGCGCAAATTTTCATTGTCGTCATTCCATTCTACAGCTGAAGGTAGTCCTTATTCGCAATTGCGAATTTATTTGATGGGACTCCTTCTTGGTGTTGCGGTTTTTTCCTTCGTGATTGTCCCTTACAATTATATAATTTTGCGCATACATTCAATAGTATATGTGGATATTACCTACAGGATGTGTTACCAATAGAGGTGCCGGTCGGGGTGGCCGAGTGGTTCTAGTCGCTACAGTCTGGAACGGCGTGACCGCTACGGTCGCAGGTTCGAATCCTGCCTCGGGCATGGATGTGTGTGATGTCCTTAGGTTAGTTAGGTTTAAGTAGTTCTATGTTCTAGGGGACTGATGACCTCAGAAGTTAAGTCCCATAGTGCTCAGAGCCATTTTTTGAACCAATAGAGGTAGTAGTAACGCAGTAATAAATTAAAATTTCATGGCTGATACTGACCTTCTAGTTCATCAACAGCGAAAATATAGTAAGCAATAAACTTTATTTCTTTTATTATTTTGTGCGAGGTGTCAGCGAGAAATATCTCTAAAATATTTGAAAATGTGTATGTAGTTTGTTGTAAGTCGCCTAGGGCTTTCTTTATCATGTGGGTAGTGTCTGCGTAATTTGCGAACTGTGAATCACGCTGCGTTGAGAAGGATGTACCATTTCTTATTTCGGTAATTGGCTTATTTTGTTGTACTTTTAATGTAAGGTTGCTTCTCTTAGTGAGTAATTATTAAAAGCATTTTAAATTTTTCAGTTTGCTCAATAATTATATGAAATTCCGAAAAGCAAAGTTTCTTTGCTCCTGGGAGCCGATAGATAGGCAATCGGCCATTGATATCGATCACTACGTTATCGTTTCAGCAGTTTAGTAATACAGGCTGTATAAAAGCATGTGTGATAAACTTCAGAGACTTGTTCGTGGTATGAAAACATTAGAAAATGTTCATATGAAGATGGGCCCAAAAACCTTCGTTAGGAAAGTATAGAAGAAATTTCTTGTAGTAACTCCTGATAGCGTAATTTACCACAAACGTAAATTTTTTACTCACTTCCTTATTTAAAATTGCTCATGGAATTTGTTTTGTTCAGTTTGATTGCTCTTTCTTCTTTTTTAGAGTAACTTCCAGCAAAACTCATCACAACGATGTATTCAGTGTTTGAAATAACAGATGTGCACTACTTGTACGACCTAGCAGGTGAAAATGCAGGCGCATCTTGCCAACTCTTTTGCTTCTCTGGGAGGCGGTTACCTTGTGCAAAAACGTTTGTACGCCTCTACCAAGGCTTGTGAGAGACAGACTCATTTGAGAAGAGAGTTGAAGATGGCAGGAAAGCACGCGATATACCTACGCTTGAGGTTGAAGAATAGGTTCTGTGGATGAAACTCCATCATCTAGTACAAGGAAAAATGCGAGAAGCGAAGGCGTTAATAACATGGCCATCTGGAATATTCTTCTGTAATAGTATCACGCCGCGCGGGATTAGTCGAGCGGTCTAAGGCGCTGCAGTCATGGACTGTGCGGTTGGTCCCGACGGAGGTTCGAGTCCTCCCTTGGGCATGGGTGTGTGTGTTTGTCCTTAGGATAATTTAGTGTGTAAGCTTAGGGACTGATGACCTTAGCACTCAAGTCCCATAAGATTTCATACACATTTGAACACACTAGTATCACGTATAACGGTTGTCGTAGATTAAATGAGGCAGACTTTCAGCCAAGAATAAGGCACCGTAGTTTTTACTGTTGTTAACATGTATCTTATTCACTGATGTTGGCTTCTCACTTGATGGCATCTTCAATTATCACAACGATCACGTCTGCGGTTTATGAAAACCCTCACGATGTGTGACAGGACATAACAGAGGATCAACGTCAGTGAGGGGGTGTAAATATGTGTAATAATTTCATCGATCCCTAATTCCTTCTGCAGCACCTTACTGAACAAACGTATCCACATTTTTTCAGATATTAGTTGCTTCATTGTCCTCACTATGTAGCTCTAGACGCCATGCAATTAATATGGTTTATGGGCAACGGTGCTCCATCTCACTTCCCACGGATAATTCGTCATTATCTCGATAGCTACGTAATTTCAGAGCAGGGGACACGGTAGAGGTGGATCCGTTGCCTGCCCTCTTAGGTGCCAGATTTGAATTCAGTAATTTTTTTTCCATTTGGGCATTTGAAATCCTTAGTGTATTCAGCTACCGTACTTAACGTCGATGTTCTGAGGGAGCATATCCAAGATGCATTTAACCAAACACGGAACACACAAGGACCTTTCCACAAAGCACGGCAAAGTATTCACGGAAACAGATGGTGGTCGCTGCGAACAGTTTTTGTAAAAGTTAATATGTCTGATAAATGTTCGTTTCTGTAGCATGAATAATAAATTCTGTCATACATATGAAAGTGTTTTGTAAATGCATCGTTTTTTGCTATGAATAATAAATTCTTTCATACCTCCCTAACGAAGGCTTGTCCGCTGCCGCTTGTGGTCTCGCGGTAGCGTTCTCGCTTCCCGAGCACTGGGTCCCGGATTCGATTCCCAGCGCCGTCGGGGATTTTCACCTGCCTCTAGATGACTGGATGTCGTTGTGTCGTCTTCATCATCATCATTGATCCCCATTACGGTCAGAGGAAGGCAATGGCAAACCACCTCCACTAGGACCTTCCCTAGAACGGCGGTGCGGGTCTCTCGCATCGCTCCCCTATACTCTGTGAAGGAGTATGGGACTTCAACATCATCAACGAAGGATTTTCGGATCCATGTTCCTATGGACCTTTTGTGATGGTTTGATGTCGAGAATAAACTCCATAATACACATATTTTATATACCCTGTATAAATATGGACGTTGGAGCATGTCCATGACAATAAGGATTAATGTACAGCGACAAAATTTGATCAAGCGGCCGGAATTGTTTACATGGGTACAATAAATATGCTGTTTGGATTATACAAATTAAAACTGTCAGGTACAATACTGGCAGCAGAGCATGTATCGCTTCTTACGAATTACAAGACGCACTTTTATCTTAGAAAAATTGCATCCAAAATTCCTGTGCGTCTTGTACTCTAAATTAATGTAAAAATGTCCAGTTTTTGATTTAAAATTCCCGACAGTCCTAAAAATGGCCATATATTCGATACCGCAAAAGACCTGTCTCTCTGTGGCAACAATGGTTTAAACTGGCAGCAGCAGTGCACCAATGCGACGACCATGAGTTTCGTGGATTCACGAGCTTGCTCACATTGTCTCCTCCCCGCACCGCCATCGCAAACAGAGAACATTATCTAGCCTATGATGCGTCATTGCAGCCTACGGCGCCAGTGAATTTGAACTGCAAATTCTTGGGTTATCGTTAACAGTATAACATTTTTGCTAGTAGCTAAATACGTAATGGAAAAAAATCATCGTGTTCATACACTAAAGTATCAAAGAAACTGGTATAGGCATGCGTATTCAAATACAGAGATATGTGAGTAGGCAGAATACGGGCATGCGGTCGGCAAGACCTGTATAAGACAATAAGAACGGCTCTGTCCACCTGCCTTCGCACTTGACGTAAAAAGGGCTGACAGGCCACGACTCGTCTTCTCGGCGCTTGGTCGGCAGACTCAGTGAGTTGCACAACCGAAGGACTCTTCGTAGCAGCATGTTTTCTCTGCGCGTACTTCTTTCCCAAGCCGTGGGGCGCAGAACACGACAATCTGCTGGCGTTGTGAAAACAACACATTACAATTTGCTTCCCGTGGTGCCTACAGCACAGAAACTTCTTCACGAGCTCACAAAGGCCGAGTAAGCGTAGCGCGCAACGGCAGCGACGCGCACACCTCGCTAGATCCAATTCAAAAGACTGTGTAACTCACTCAATATACGCTTAACTTTTTCATTTTAGTCACTCAGACGCACCCTGCACCATACGAGGTGCATTCAAGTTCTAAGGCCTCCGATTTTTTTTCTAATTTTAACTACTCACCCGAAATCGATGAAACTGGCGTTAGTTCTCGACGTAATCGCCCTGCAGACGTACACATTTTTCACAACTGACGCCATGATTCCATGGCAGCGGCGAAGGCTTATTTAGGAGTCTGTTTTGACCACTGGAAAATCGCTGAGACAATAGCAGCACGGCTGGTGAATGTGCGGCCACGGAGAGTGTCTTTCATTGTTGGAAAAAGCCAAAAGTCACTAGGAGCCAGGTCAGGTGAGTAGGGAGCATGAGGAATCACTTCAAAGTTGTTATCGCGAAGAAACTGTTGCGTAACGTTAGCTCGATGTGCGGGTGCGTTGTCTTGGTGAAACAGCACACGCGCAGCCCTTCCCGGACGTTTTTGTTGCAGTGCAGGAAGGAATTTGTTCTTCAAAACATTTTCGTAGGATGCACCTGTTACCGTAGTGCCCTTTGGAACGCAATGGGTAAGGATTACGCCCTCGCTGTCCCAGAACATGGACACCATCATTTTTTCAGCACTGGCGGTTACCCGAAATTTTTTTGGTGGAGGTGAATCTGTGTGCTTCCATTGAGCTGACTGGCGCTTTGTTTCTGGATTGAAAAATGGCATCCACGTCTCATCCATTGTCACAACCGACGAAAAGAAAGTCCCATTCGTGCTGTCATTGAACGTCAACATTGCTCAGCAACATGCCACACGGGCAGCCGTGTGGTCGTCCGTCAGCATTCGTGGCACCCACCTGGATGACACTTTTCGCATTTTCAGGTCGTCATGCAGGATTGTGTGCACAGAACCCACTGAAATGCCAACTCTGGAGGCGATCTGTTCAACAGTCATTCGGCGATCCCCCAAAACAATTCTCTCCACTTTCCCGATCGTGTCGTCAGACCGGTTTGTGCGAGCCCGAGGTTGTTTCGGTTTGTTGTCACACGATGTTCTGCCTTCATTAAACTGTCGCACCCACGAACGCACTTTTGACACATCCATAATTCCATCACTACATGTCTCCTTCAACTGTCGATGAATTTCAATTGGTTTCACACCACGCAAATTCAGAAAACGAATGATTGCACGCTGTTCAAGTAAGGAAAACGTTGCCATTTTAAGTATTTAAAACAGTTCTCATTCTCGCCGCTGCGGGTAAAATTCCATCTGCCGTACGGTGCTGCCATCTCTGGGACTTATTGACAGTGAACGCGGCCTCATTTTAAAACAATGCGCATGTTTCTATCTCTTTCCAGTCCGGAGAAAAAAAATCGGAGGCCTTAGAACTTCAATGCACCTCGTACTGTATATGATCTTCTTGATCTTTTTCCAAGTTTTTTCTTCTTTTCTTCTTTCTGGACTCCTTAGTGGCCAACTGTGCTGCATACTCTGCTTTATCAGTGCGAACCTTGTCCATCCATTCAAGTTCTCTGATGCAGTTTTTCTCGAGCATTAACTCTCATATGCTGTAGCACTTTCACCCTACCGCTGTTTCCATGATTAAAAGCAATAACAGCGTCACTGATCTCCCACTTTAGTGTGTTCATTCCAACAAAAACCTTTTTCGGTAAGCGCGTCCATATAAGATTATTGAACGGCTCATTGGGATTTTGAGTCTGACCATGCAGACACCTCTTCAGTAATTCAGGATTTGCCAGGTCTCTGTAAACAGGTTTTATGATATCCCTGAGTGCTGCTGGTATAGAATGTTTATGGCTGCATGAACTGTTTGAGTACTGGGCATTGCAGTAATTGCACCGCGAATCAGGTTCAGGAGGGCAAAGTACTGGTTTGTCACCAGTTGACAGTCTGTGGAAGCAGGTAGCCCATACTGCGTGCTTCATTTTGAACAAATCCTCAGTATTATTTCTAATGCCCCCCCCCCCCAATAATACTGCTGTAGTTCATCAATTATTTTGCCCATCAGCCTGCCTCTTATGGTTTTAACATCCGAAAGTTTCTTGCCTCTCAGACTTTGTTTCAGTTTCCTCAACCTGGTGCCCACCCGCTTCTGGACATGACCAACACATTCCGGTTTATAAAACAGCAATCGATAGCCTTCTATAAAAAAAAAATACCGATTTTATTATATCTTTAAGTAATGCACGTAAAAGTTTTAACATTTTCAACTGGTGTAGATTATATTTAAAAAATAAAATAAAATACTTCCTATGCGAGTTTATAAGTGACATATACATCATTTTATTCGGAAAATTGCAAATTTTATTATGAGGTAAAAATCCGAAAACGAAAATAAAATTTCCGTTACAACTTCCCTTAACTGAATTTGGTGTATCTGAAGAAAGCTGTGGACTCTTTTCCTCAACGAGACTGCACTATCAAGACTGGAAATGGTGCCACCCAGCATTAGTGTGATGTCTCTTGGCAGCTGCCAAAGCTTTCGTCTGGTGTACTTATTTGTGTGTGTTTCAGGATATCTTGGTCCACCATGACGCCTTTCGAGTTTGCGCTGCGCCGTTGTGATATACACTGACAAAAGGCATGGGATAGCGATATGCCACACACAGATGGCTGGAGTATCACCTACAAGATATAGAAGGACAGTGCATTGGCGGAGCTGTCATTTTTATTCAGGTGATTCATGTAAGAGCTGATGGTAGGGTTCGAGTGTGGCGCAGTCTCCACGAAGCCGTGCACACAAATTGTCAACAAGGCACTGTGCAAGCTGATGGCTCCGTAAGGGCATGGGCTATGTTTACATGGAATAAACTGGGTCATCTAGTCAAACTGAACCGATCTTTAAAATTTTATGTAAATTTTCTTCTACTTTGCGAATATTTGCAGTCATTCACCGACTTCATGTTCACTGGACAATTATAGCGAATGATTTGGTCACCCAGTTCGTCTGGCAGTAATCACTTCGAAAATTTATGGAAGGTAATCGAGAGGTGAGTTCGTGCACAAAATCTTGCACCAGCAACTATTATGGAAGCAGCATGACTGAATACAATATTTCTGTGTGGGATTTCCAACGGCTTGTTGAGTCCATGGCACGGAGATTCGCAGCACTACGCCGAGCAAAAGGAGGGTCGACACGATATTAGGATGTATCCCATGACTTTTGTCACTTCAGTTTAGGATTTCATAGTTCTGTTGTAATCAGGTCTGTGCACGTTGTGCTTTGTGGGACTGGCCGAACGTCGAGTGCCGTCAGCTGGGAAGCGCTTGGCTGTAGCGCCGAGCGCGCAGGCAACCCGCGCACCGCCTTGCCCTGTTCGAGCGCAAGAGCCTAGTTTCACTCTCCCCACGTGACAGCCTTTGAAAGGCGATCGCGTCAGCGCGCCTGTAACTAAATATTACGTGCGCCGCCACGTCGGTTGCGATCTCGTTACCGCGCCGCGTTCGTTAACGACTCCCGTCAGTGTAAAGGGCCATTTTGTGGGTGAATTCGGAGCATGATGCTACTGAATATACCAGCATATCTCTCTACTGAACGTATTGGGCGTTCGCGTAGTGACGTTACTTAAGCAAACAGTCGATTCAATAACACCTTGGACTAAATTTTTACCATTTACTGAACGATTGTGAACTACGTAGAGTGAACTTTTCTGTATTTACACTTCTTTTTTGTAGTTGTTGGCGACAATCTGTTTTGTGTAGTTCAGATGTGATATAGTGCGTGTTGTTAGGGCATATTACCTTAAATGAGCTCTGTAAGTGAAAGTGTCGTCTCAGAAACGCGTTTTGTTCGATATGAAGCTATGAGAAGAAGCGTTGTTGACTGTTGAATGACGGGTTGGGAAAAAAAATATGGTAAACTAGATTTCTGTGAGCGGCTTCATCACTTACGTGTATGTTACGCATATTTCTCAGAGTGACTGCGACTCCGAAAAAGCCTCAGACGTATAAAGAGTAGATGGAGAAAAAAACAGGTAAGTTCATATCCGTTTCGAAATGGCTACCACTTGATCCTCAATTGAAAATACATTTACAGGAATGAAACAGAAGCAGAAACGGGTTAGTCGTGGGTTTATTTGACATTAAAATTTTAGCATACAGGGAAAGAAGCAGGTAAGACAACTTTTCCAATGAAAAACTCAGGCGAATTATATGAACTACAATAGATGGCCAAAACTTGAAAAAAATCGAGAATCTAATATCGCCTTTTATTGTGGAGATAGTATGTCAGTACAGTTGTAAAGGCTTTTGAATCAGAAATATGTACTGAAATGTGAGTTTGAGACGTAGCTCGTGATGAAAATCGTGGACTAATCCGTCCAACCTCGTGTACTAAACTGGGAAGAAACACACACAGTAGAGCCATAATAAGAAAGCCAGACAAAGGTGCTTAGACATAAAAAAATAAGAAACAGGATAGCTGGAGCTACGTGCTTCAACCTACAAATAAATCTGTTGTCTTCAGGTGTGCTAGGCCTTTCCAGAGCAAAATACCAATGTGTCAGGAGTCTTATGATAATATTATGAGTCTCGTAATATTCTACGGCCAATCAGCAGTTCAGTTTTTTCATGTTTGGTACATGACTGATAAGGTGTGAGGTTACTGTGAGTTATTTATCGTTGTAATTAGAACGAATGATATTATAAATTATCATAATAGTTTTTTTTAGTTATGCAGAAAAAAAGTGGCTTATATGTCTCGTTCGCTTTACGTTACAGCAGAATTACCACCTTTTTCCCAGAGGAAGTTGGTGTTTGAGCGAAATTTTTGGTTTTGTTTCATATTATTTGTATTAACTACATCAAATACCATCTCATTTGGTCCAGTGCACATAAAATTTCGGTATTTCACTTTCTTTGAAATAATTACGTTATGTGAGAAGCGCATATTATACTTTGAACTAAAAAATTGTTTTCTGTGCTTCATGACAAAAGCGACAAAATTTACTTTCTCCCCAGACCTTTGATTTTTTTCGGCTTACCTTGTTTATAGGACAAGATGAGAACATGATTATAGGAAGTAGTGTAGTCAGTTAATGAATGGCCAAATCATGTTAAAAACTTATTAACGATAGAAATGTAACCAGATACAGACATCTATAGGCTACAACTTCATACTATCGAGTCAAACAAAGGTGTATGTAAATTTTCAGCCACATTAATTGCCAAGTGATTAACATGTAACAAGTCAATAGAACTAAAATCTGACACTGTTACATAATACCGCCTAATCGCTTAATATATAATTATACCATGTGAAGCCGTTATGTATTATTATGTCATGAGCCGCCAGAGGTATACTGAGTGTATACTTGAATAAAATATATGGTACAGGCGGTATGGGCTATGTTGGAAAGCGTATAAATTAATTTAAAAAACTGTTCTGTTTTGTTTTGCTGAATCTTTACTTGAATAAAACGGGTGGTAATGGCTTATGGGTTATGTTCAGAGACCTATAAGTTAATTAAAAACATTTTGTTGTTCTCTTTTACCTGGGAATCACACTGGTTGACGATGTGCTAGAATGACATCTTGTGCTTGGTAGCCATGTTAATTCTGGCCTTGGGCAACAGACGGAACCACGATCACTCAAACACAAAAAATGTTCAAACAATGTGTTTGAGTTAATACAAGAAATTGTTGAACTGTGGAAGAAAACATTTAAAGTATTTGTAATGAAATGGCCATTTATAGTAACTATAAAGAAACAGTACGTAAGATCATTGTGTCTTTTCTTAGTCTGCTAGACATTTCGGACGACAAGTATTTTTCTGGAACCTGCAAGAGCTATTGTAGTGGTAATGTCTCTAAGAAAGTATTTTGAATACTTTTTAGTAAAGAGCTGTCCAATGAATAGTAATGTGAGGAATAATCGATGTTAGAAAGAACAAGAATGACTGCTAGTTTATCTGTAGTAGACTAATTTAAAATCAGGGGTTCTACAGTCCCAGCTTGCCGAGACCTGCAGAAATTGATTGCAGCGGCAGTTTAAATTAGACTTAAGGTTTCATTGAAAATAGCCGTTATTATTTTTTGCCTCAGTACCTTAAAAACATTATTGAACAAAGTTGATTACGTATTCCGTCATGTTTCTGGCATGCATACGAGACAGAGATACCTCATCTTCCGATATTTCTGTGTTAGCCGCATAGCCATCTTCAAGGTGGCTCGATAACTATATGACAGAGAGTCAAAAAAGTCACAGTGCTCACAAAATGAGTGATTAATTGTTATTGCTGTCCAAATACCGTTCTTTTACAGTTCATGGTCTTTAACATATACAACTTTTACCACTCCGAAAAGGAATTTCACAGTTACCTGCATTTCATCAAATCAGTTCACCTTTCGCAAATACCATAAGATCTCTCTTGGCTGGTGGGCGAAAGATCACATCCACTTCTTTGTCATCGTCTGATGACTTGTCTGATGTAGCTCTTCATGCTGGTCAGCTCCCCATAATGACTGCAACTTACATTCGTTTGACCCCACTTACGGTATTCAAGACTTATTTTCCCTCTACATTTTTCACCCCTATAGTTCCCTCCTTTACGAAACTGACATTTCCTTGACGAATCATGAGGTGCCCTATAAACCGACTCCGTCTTTTAATCAATTTTTGCCACAATTTTTCCCCAATTTGTTTCAGTACTTCCTCATTAGTTCTTCGATCTGCCCATCTAATACTTAGTTTTATCCTATAGCACCAAATTTAAAAGCTTCAATTCTCTTCTTGTCTTAACTGCTTATTAACCACGTTTCACTTCCATGGAAGACTAAATTCAATACGAATACCATTAGAAAAAACTTTATAACGCCTAAATATATATTTGATATTAAAATATTTCTCATCCTCAGAAATACTTTCACTGCAACTGCCATTTTTCATTTTACATCCTTTCTACTTGCGGCACAAACAGCAAAACTCATCTACTACTTTTTATGTTTCATTTCCTAATCTAGTTTCCCCAGTATCGCTTCATCTAATTCGACTGCATCTTATCACCCGTATTTTACTTTCGTTGATATATAACCTCTTTTCAGGTCTCCATTCCGTTCAACTGCTCTTGAAAATGCATTGCTATCCCTGAAAGGATAAAACGTCATCGGAAAAACGCAAAATTATTATTTCTTCTTCCCAAACATAAATTCCCCTTCCTAATTTCTCCTTGATTTGTTTTATTACTTGCTCTATGTACAGATCTGATAACACTGAGCAGAGGTTATAACGTTGACTCATCCCTTTCTCAACTACTGCATCGCTTTCATGTCCCACGAATGACAGATATTGTAACTGCATTCTCGTTTCTATACGGGACGAAGATAACTTCGCGTTACGTGCATTTTACGCCTGATATCTTCAGAGTTTGAAATACTGCATTCCAGTCAACGTTTTCAAAGCTTTCTCTAAATCTACAAAAGCTGTATCTACATCTACATCTACATCCATACTCCGCAAGCCACCTGACGGTGTGTGGCGGAGGGTACCTTAAGTACCTCTATCGGTTCTCCCTTCTATTCCAGTCTCGTATTGTTCGTGGAAAGAAGGATTGTCGGTATCCCTCTGTGTGGGCTCTAATCTCTCTGATTTTATCCTTATGGTCTCTTCGCGAGATATACGTAGGAGGGAGCAATATACTGCTTGACTCTTCGGTGAAGGTATGTTCTCGAAACTTTGACAAAAGCCCGTACCGAGCTACTGAGCGTCTCTCCTGCAGAGTCTTCCACTGGAGTTTATCTATCATCTCCGTAACGCTTTCGCGATTACTAAATGATCCTGTAACGAAGCGCGCTGCTCTCCGTTGGATCTTCTCTATATCTTCTATCAACCCTATCTGGTACGGATCCCACACTGCTGAGCAGTATTCAAGCAGTGGGCGAACAAGCGCACTGTAACCTACTTCCTTTGTTTTCGGATTGCATTTCCGTAGGATTCTTCCAATGAATCTCAGTCTGGCATCTGCTTTACCGACGATCAACATTATATGATCATTCCATTTTAAATCACTCCTAATGCGTACTCCCAGATAATTTATGGTATTAACTGCTTCCAGTTGCTGACCTGCTATTTTGTAGCTAAATGATAAAGGATCTATCTTTCTGTGTATTCGCAGCACATTACACTTGTCTACATTGAGATTCAATTGCCATTCCCTGCACCATGCGTCAATTCGTTGCAGATCCTCCTGCATTTCAGTACAATTTTCCATTGTTAAACGTAGGTTTGTCTTTCTTCAGTCTATCCAAGTCTTAGGGTCAGTATAGCTTGTTCCTACCATTCTCCAGTTCCCAGAATGATGTCCCCCAAGATCGACTTCTACTAGTTTTTCCATACTATTGCAAATAATTCATGTCAGTATGTTGCAACTATGACTTATTAAACTAATGCTATGGTAATAGTCACACCTCTCACCACATACTTTTTTGGGAACAGGAATTATACATGTGCGCAAAATACAGGGTGTTACAAAAACGTACGGCCAGACTTTCAGGAAACATTCCTCACACACAAATAAAGAAAGGGAAAGTAAACGTTTCTGGACACATGTCCACATAACATATTTTCTTTCTTTGTGTGTAAGGAATGTTTTCTGAAAGTTTGGCCGTACCTCTTTGTAACACCCTGTATAAGTCGAAAGCAGCTTTTGTATGATGTGTCACTGCCAAGTAACATAGCTCGATGAAACTTGGACCAAACATAAAAGGAAATGCTGAAGTGTTGTACGCAAAGTAACTGAGGGAAATATGCAGTGACACGAACAGAAATGACACTTCTTATCAAAGACGTTACTAATGACGTCACCGCAATTCATGATGATCAGCTGAACATTACAAAATGCGAGGCATGGTTCTTACTAGAGCGTGTGATCACACGAACAGCAGAGCATGCTCTGTAACGTGCTCCTATGCTGACCACATGGTTGTTGAGAAGGGTGTTCCATTCCTCCATCAGCTCTTGCTTGATGATCTTTGGTATGCGTGGATGTGCTCCAATACGTCTTCCCAACGCATTCCACACTTGTTCGACGGGAGTTGAGTCGGGGAAACGTGCTGGAAAGTCGGTTCGCCGAATATCCCCTCGTTTTAAGAGCTGCTCCATCTGCGCTGATCGATGCGGCCACGCATTGTCATACATAAAATGAATTCAGGACCAAATGCACTCCTGAAAAGACGCGCATGGGGCAGGAGTAGTGTGACAATGACACTGGCAGGTCAGTACACGGTGTTCGGATATTTGGAGGAGAGCACGCCAGTCAACATTATACCTCTTCACGCCATAACACATGGATCACGAAACCGATTATGCTTCACAATGCTCCTGAGTGCACTGCATATTCCAACCTCTGGCCATATGAAGGTACGTCCTGAATCACTACTCAGACTGAAAATGGCTCTGAGCACTATGGGACTCAACTGCTGTGGTCATAAGTCCCCTAGAACTTAGAACTACTTAAACCTAACTAACCTAAGGACACCACACACATCCATGCTCGAGGCAGGATTCGAACCTGCGACCGTAGCGGTCGTGCGGTTCCAGACTGTAGCGCCTTTAACCGCTCGGCCACTCCGGCCGGCTACTCAGACTGAATTTCCTTTCAACGGAAAGAGCGCGCGACCGTTAACCTCTTGGTCCAGCCACTGTGTTCTCCGGCCCATTACGTATTTTGAACATAGTAAAATCACAAAAGTTATTGTGATAATGTAAAAATGGTTGAAATGGCTCTGAGCACTATGGGACTTAACTGCTGTGGTCATCAGTCCCCTAGAACTTAGAACTACTTAAACCTAACTAACCTAAGGACATCACACACATCCATGCCCGAGGCAGGATTCGAACCTGCCACCGTAGCGGTCGCGCGGTTCCAGCTGTAGCGCCTAGAACCGCCCGGCCACCCCGGCCGGCTCTGATACTGTACTCCTACCCACTTTGCACCTTTTCTGGTTTGCATATGAACGGACGACATTTTTATGGATGACAATGCACCACCGCATAAAACACCTCAGATGGGGAACGGGAGTATGTTCGACTTAAGTTCCATCGCGTACATGAAAATATGCGTTGAGGAGACGTTCTGCAGCACGTCCGCATGCACCAGCGTCCATCCAACAGTTGTCAAACGCGCTGGTGGAGAAATTAAAAGCCGTTCCAGAACAACTCCTTACCGACCTTGAGCACATTGCAGAGCGCACTCTATAGAGAACCGTAACACGCCTTATGTAATGCCGAGGGGACTATAATCAACCGCGGTGGCTTCAGTATATGTATTATCTTTGAAAATTTGTGTGTTACTGCTCTTCATATAATTGCGTATTTCTTCCAGTTACCTTCTATACTGTACTGTACTGTATTGTACTGCTGAACTTCGTACTGTGCGTGGCACAAGTCACATGGGACTATTTACTTGGCGGTGGCACGTCATGCGAATATTTCATTCGTCCTTACGCAACTTTTTTTGAAGTCTAGAATTAGGTATCTACTGAGTTAGTTCACTTGTAAAATTGCACTCTAGGCCTCCTTTAAATGTGTCTTAGATTAAAATATGACGAACTTTTTAAGTACGGCTGAACACTTCTTAGCGGGGTTTCTGTGGTTGTTATTTAAACTTCAATCAGTTACAGGTGATCGCTTGTTGAGTCACAGAATATGTAATACCACAACTTCGTCAGAAGAAATGATGCTCTGTCATACTACTTGCTTCGTCAATTTTCACATAGTGTCTTAAGTACTTTATAGAGCTATGGATTTGATACTTCCAGTAGAAGAAAGTAAGTAAACAACGTAACAGCTAAACATCTGGTAGGCGACGTGGGTTGTATCACCAAGAATTTCTCGAGAGTTTGCGTATATAATGCAAAATTCGACAATATGCTCCCACCTGTGCTCCTAATATCAGAACTTGGCCTTAATGGCAAACTTGATTTAAATTTTTACTGACAATACTATGAAACGACATGAAACGTAACGAGTGCGTAACGTCAGTAGTAAGTAAGGCTAGTTGCAGACATCGGGTGACTATGGGGCAAGGTAGCTCTTGGCAAATGAAGTCAAATTCAAGTCCAAAATGAATCCTCCAATTATCACGCATCTCGAAGGGAGTTCAAAAGCAGCGTGAGAGGTTTAAAGACAGTTACAGGAGAAGAATTACAGGATCTGTTGAACGGAAACAAAAGCGTTATGAGTACAGATTATGGATTGAGAGCAAATTTATTGAAACACGAAAGTAATGAGGAATTGCAGAGATAAGAGCGGCGAGAAACTTAAAATTGGCATTGGGGATCACGAAATTGACGAATTTAGGGAATTCTGCTACCTAGACAGCAAAATAACCGATGATGGACGAAGCAAGAAGGACATAGAAACCATACTAGCACTGGAAGAAAGGCATTCCTGGCGAAGAGAAGTCTGCTAGTAGCTAACATAATTAATTCTAGACATAAATTTCTGGGCATGTTCGTTCAGAGCACAGTAGTCAATGGCAAAGAAACATGGACTGTGGGAAAACCGGTAAAGAAGAAAATAGAAGCATTTGAGATGCAGCGCTACAGAATGATCTTGAAAATTAGGTGGACTGATTAGGTGATGAGTAGGGAGATTCTCCGCAGAATCACTAGTTCTTCACGTGGACAACAGACACATACGAAACAGTCTCACCAGAGTTGTATTCCCAGATTACTTGAGAAAAGCAATGAAGTCGAGACAGCTGTCATAAAGAATATTGAAATCATTGCAGCTAGTCTGGCTGGTCTGTACCTTCCTTTTTCAAAATGGTGTTATTTATTCTATGTGATCTTTGCTTTTGTGCGAGGTGTTGTAACGCTCTTATTTTATACAAAGATAGCATACATATCTGGAAATGGATACGTTTACATTAAGTGCAACTGTAAGTGATAGGTCCATACTGTTTTTAAGGTCCGCCCTCAGTAGCTGAGTGGTGAATGCGACAGAATGTCAATCCTAAGTGCCCGGATTCGATTCCCGGAGATTTTCTCCACTGCGGGACTGTGTGTTGTGTTGTCCTAATCATCATCATTTCATCCCCATCTACGCGCAAGTCGCCGAAGTGGCTTCAGATCGAAATATGTGCACGCGGCGAACGATCTACCCGACGGGAGGCCCTATTCACACGACATTCACATTTTCTTACTGTTTTTAAGATACCAGTGGATTGAAACTGATCATAAACTATAAATGTATTACCGATAAACTGTAAAAGAAATGTAATTTTGCTCTTGTAATTGCTTACTATCCCTCCTGCTGGTGCACAGGTGCATATTTCGTCGTAATCTACGCACACTTTATTAATGGAAGAGAAAGTACATACTATAAAATTTAATATACTAACTTAATTGAGATGTTTATAAATTTAACACCAAAGCTTCAGAAATACAAACCGATCGATGAATAACGCAACGTCTCTGATACGTAGAATAAATAAAGTACGTCATGTGTGAATAGTAGATGCAGATAAAATCTAGGTCCACCTGATAGGAACCTGTACGTACACATTACTCTTACATAGCTTAAATTTCCAATTTTACCAGTGCAATACCTGCGAAAAATTACATGTAAAAGACAAAGTATAGAATGTTTTGTAGCTGCTTTGCTGCTAAGAAAAGGCGTCAGTGTTCTAAATAATTACCATAATTTCACTACGTCATTCCCCACATCGTGAAAATGGTGGTGTGAACCACCGAAGCGAGTAATGGTGCAATAAACAATACACAAATAACTAACTCAGAAAACTGGCGATATATACTGTATATGATTTTCAGTTCACTTTCCTGACTGCCTTAGTAAATCCTTTATTTGCTTTTAGCAGTTACATTTTTAACGTTTTCTGAGCAAACACAACTTGTTCCCTAGGAGAGAGGATGGCTGTAACAGTCAATCAATAATCCGTTAACCCGGCAGTCGAACACTTCATAACTCTTCTCTCTCCGTCCGAACAGGCCACGAGGGGCCAACAGTAACCTACAGACTGACTACTTTGTCACCCTTAGCCAATAAGCGTCACTGGTTGCAGATATGGAGTGGAATGTGGCCAGCGTATCGCTCTCCCTGCTGTTCTCAATTTTCGTGACCAGAGCCGCTACTTCTCAGTCAAATAGCTTCTCAATTGGCCTCTCAAGGGCTGAGTGCGTCCCCCGCTTGTGAACAGCGCTCGTCAGACACGAACGATGACCCATCCAAGTCCGACAACATTTAGCTTCTGTGGTCTGACGGAAACTGGTGTTACCGGTGAGGCAACATTTTTTTACAGTGTTACCAAAATTAAAGTGCGCCATTTTAATTTATTTTTTCTTCGCAATTCATTCAACTCATTTGTTTTAACACAGTGACTCTATCATCTAGGTGTGCCACATATGCAGGACGACATCTCCTAACATGTTTGCCCACACTCCCTTGCCGGCCGGGGTGGCCGAGCGGTTCTAGGCGCTACTGTCTGGAACCGCGCGACCGCTACGGTCGCATGTTCGAATCCTGCCTCGGGCATGGATGTGTGTGATGTCCTTAGGTTAGTTAGGTTTAAGTAGTTCTAAGTTCTAGGGGACTGATGACCTCAGAAGTTAAGTCCCATACTGCTCAGAGCCATTTTGAACACTCCCTTATAATCGCAGGTACGATAATATATGGGCATTACTGACGTACTTAGACTGCGCGCAACAAATAAAACTGATAGGTTGCTCTGCAACTACAGTGGATATTGTATACATATTTACGATTGGTGTTTTTCGAATTAGTTATTTTAAACCAAACTTAGTGTGCCTTACTTACAGAAATGAAAATGTTCAGAATATGCACGAAACTGGTAACCATTGTAAAGACAAAGGTGACGGTAAACTGTAGCAAAAATTGTTCCACAGTTAAGGTCATTGGAGTTTTACAAAAAAAAAAAAAAAAAAAAAGTTGAAATGGCTCTGAGTGAGTGCTATGGGATTTGACATCTGAGGTCATCAGTCCCCTAGAACTCAGAACTACTTAAACCTAACTAACCTAAGGACATCGCACACACCCATGCTCGAGGCAGGATTCGAACTTGCGGCCGTAGCGGTCGTGCGGTTCCAGACTGTAGCGCCTAGAACCGCTCAGCCACTTCGGCCGGCAGTTTTACAAGACGAAGAAATTGAAAGTCAAAGGTGACGGCAAACTGTAGCAAAAATTGTTCTACAGTTAAGGTCATGATTGTAAAGACAAAGGTGACGGTAAAGTGTAGTAAAATTTGTTCTACAGTAAACGTCATTGGAGTTTTACAAGACGAAGAGAAGCTGCTGGCGTTGAAGTAGCAGTCACACGTGCTATTTGTCGTAAGTACTTGCGTTGCTGTGAGTAAGCACGCGGATGAAATCGTAATAACATTCGGCGCGGGGAACACGTAGCGATAAAATTTTAATACTGTTTACGGCAAAGTTGTGCGACATAAGTTGAGGCCGTCGGCAGGCGGCGGAGGGAAGTTGTCGGCCCGCGTGGGAGCCGAGTGGCAGCGCCCAGTGTGTGTGTGTCGAACAGCGGCGGGGGGTGCGGGCCGGCCGGTCCCTTATTGATCTGCCAGTGAGTGGCAGTTTTTCTTGGAGCCGGGGCCCCCATGTGACGGTTTGTCTCTCAACTTACAACAGAGTCGTCCCCCGTAAAACTTGGGGTATAGACTCCGGAGCGGGCGGCCGCCGGGCGCCCAGTATATACAATATAAATGGTTCCCGAAGAAGCAGCCGACTTCCCGGCGCGGCGGGTCGTTAGAGTTGGCAACTGCTGCTAACAGCTTACAGCACCGCCGCGCCGGACCGGGTCGGGACCCGCCGGCAAGTTGTCTGCGCCGCCCCCTGAAAGATGGCCGTCTTGTGTCCAGCCCACGCGAAGCCGCTCCCCGCACGAGCTCCTTAGCTCCGGAACATAATACGAAGAGTGAATAATTTCCTAAGCAGGTCTACAGGGTATCCCAAGACGAATGGTCAATATCCAGGGATATGACAGGAACGATTAACCGAAATAAAAATGTATAGTAAGCGTGGGCACAAAAATGCACCATAAGCTCTTTGCTTTCCATATGTTGATTGTGGTAGTACGAAGAAAAAAAAAAGGGATCTAAAGCGCATATCTTAAGAGCTATGACCACTTGTTTATCTTCACTATTGTGAAACACATCTACTGAACAAGTGGTGCCGGCCGCGGTGGCCGAGCTGTTCTAGGCGCTTCAGTCCGGAACATCGCGACTGCTACAGTCGCAGGTTCGAATCCTGCCTCGGCCATGGATATGTGTGATGTCCTTAGGTTAGTTAGGTTTAAGTAGTTCTAAGTCTACGGGACTGATGACCTCAGATATTAAGTCCCATAGTGCTCAGGGCCATTTGAACCATTTGAACAAGTGGTCATAGCTCTTACGGAATCATTTTTAGAGACCATGTTTACAAGGAAATTTTTTCTTGTTTTGTTCCACACTTCCTCCTTCCAAAATAAGGAAACCAAAGAATTTGCAGTAGAAGTTACTTGTTTCACTGTATCGAAGATGAAGCGCTCGTAGCCCTTAAGGTATGTGTCTTAAAACCCACGTTTCCTGGATTTTTTTGCTTAAAACGATCTCCTTTCTGGCTGAGAAAAGAAAAGGTAGAATGGGAAGTGGTAAGGCGCCGCGGAAAATTTTTAATGAGAATATTACCACAAAGTTTATATTGTCAGTAAATAAGAAATACAAAATTGTTTTGCAAACATATTTACACATTTTTCAGTTTCAGTATTTTGTTGACAGAGAACGAGCAACTTTATAAAATTTCTTGAAGATTTTACTAACAGTTCTGTCAACAGTTGCAGTACTTACAATTGGCGACCAAGTTCAAAACTTACAGGTTAATTATCAAGCCTGGGCTATCGAGATTCTCTAACAGTGCCTAATTTTAATAATAAATATCAAAGTTGCAACACAAGTTTTATAAATCTTTGCAGAATGAATGCCACAAATCAAACGTGTCTTTCGACTTGTTAAGTGGCGAGTGTGGATTGTGACATTCATTCTGCAAACACTCAGAAAGCATGCGTTCCCACTTTGATATTTATCATTAAGATCAAGCATTGTCAATTCCGCCTCGGTAGGTCAAGCTTGAAAACTAGTCGTCTACTGTAAGTACTGCCACTATTAACGTAACAAGATATTTACACGTTTCATCATAAAACCATTAACTAAATTCAATAGTAAAAATAAACATCCATGATATTAACAACAAGTACAACCTTCATCTACCTGAACTGATTACCAGACATTACTTGGAAATATCAGTGAAATTATTAAACAATAAAAACGCTTACTAGCTTATAAATCAATCACTCTTGTTTTGAAAAAAAATAAATGAATTGTACCTTTGGTTCACTGGTGTTGGCAAACAGTCGACTGGCGTCTTGGAATGGTAATAACTAATGGACAGGGTAGCAAATAATGAATTGCTATAATAGAATTGAAAACAGTACTAAGACCTATAAAAGTTCAATGTAAACACAAATCAAATCTGGTCACTAAACACGAAGGAGAAGCATAAACGTTTCTTGCTAAAACTTTAAAAGATTAAAAAATCATAGCAGAGTATAAACGAGATAATCAAATGAAACTACACTCCTGGAAATTGAAATAAGAACACCGTGAATTCATTTTCCCAGGAAGGGGAAACTTTATTGACACATTCCTGGGGTCAGATACATTACATGATCACACTGACAGAACCACAGGCACATAGACACAGGCAACAGAGCATGCACAATGTCGGCACTAGTACAGTGTATATCCACCTTTCGCAGCAATGCAGGCTGCTATTCTCCCATGGAGACGATCGTAGAGATGCTGGCTGTAGTCCTGTGGAACGGCTTGCCATGCCATTTCCACCTGGCGCCTCAGTTGGACCAGCGTTCGTGCTGGACGTGCAGACCGCGTGAGACGACGCTTCATCCAGTCCCAAACATGCTCAATGGGGGACAGATCCGGAGATCTTGCTGGCCAGGGTAGTTGACTTACACCTTCTAGAGCACGTTGGGTGGCACGGATACATGCGGACGTGCATTGTCCTGTTGGAACAGCAAGTTCCCTTGCCGGTATAGGAATGGTAGAACGATGGGTTCGATGACGGTTTGGATGTACCGTGCACTATTCAGTGTCCCCTCGACGATCACCAGTGGTGTACGGCCAGTGTAGGAGATCGCTCCCCACACCATGATGCCGGGTGTTGGCCCTGTGTGCCTCGGTCGTATGCAGTCCTGATTGTGGCGCTCACCTGCACGGCGCCAAACACGCATACGACCATCATTGGCACCAAGGCAGAAGCGACTCTCATCGCTGAAGACGACACGTCTCCATTCGTCCCTCCATTCACGCCTGTCGCGACACCACTGGAGGCGGGTTGCACGATGTTGGGGCGTGAGCGGAAGACGGCCTAACGGTGTGCGGGACCGTAGCCCAGCTTCATGGAGACGGTTGCGAATGGTCCTCGCCGATACCCCAGGAGCAACAGTGTCCTTAATTTGCTGGGAAGTGGCGGTGCGGTCCCCTACGGCACTGCGTAGGATCCTACGGTCTTGGCGTGCATCCGTGCGTCGCTGCGGTCCGGTCCCAGGTTGACGGGCACGTGCACCTTCCGCCGACCACTGGCGACAACATCGATGTACTGTGGAGACCTCACGCCCCACGTGTTGAGCAATTCGGCGGTACGTCCACCCGGCCTCCCGCATGCCCACTATACGCCCTCGCTCAAAGTCCGTCAACTGCACATACGCTTCACGTCCACGCTGTCGCGGCATGCTACCAGTGTTAAAGACTGCGATGGAGCTCCGTATGCCACGGCAAACTGGCTGACACTGACGGCGGCGGTGCACAAATGCTGCGCAGCTAGCGCCATTCGACGGCCAACACCGCGGTTCCTGGTGTGTCCGCTGTGCCGTGCGTGTGATCATTGCTTGTACAGCCCTCTCGCAGTGTCCGGAGCAAGTATGGTGGGTCTGACACACCGGTGTCAATGTGTTCTTTTTTCCATTTCCAGGAGTGTATATGGTTCCAGAAACCTTTCGAAGTCTCAAACAACTATGATGTATGTATACTGACTGAAGCGATGGATGAAAATTTGCGCAAACGCCGCGGTTCGAACGTGGGTCTCCTACTCACAAGGCAAATGGACTAACCACTTCACCACACTGGCACAGTGCACAGCTCCAAGGACTACCCTAGCATGGTTACCTTCTCCCATTCACGCCTCAGCCCACTTCGTGTTCCCCCTTAGCTCGAAGAGCATTGCAAAGGCTCTCGAACTGTATGGCCTAGTGATCAGGAGGCCTGGGTTCGAATCCCAGCCGTGCCACTAATTTTGATTCGTCTTAGATGATTGAGAGTTGAAAAGGTCTCGGAAACCATTAAGTATAATTTTTTAAAGCGCCTGTGCTTGGGTTTCACGCAAGATTCTCCTTTCGTTCGATGCTGAGTTGCTTTCCCAATAAAGTTGGAGAGCGTCTACAGTGCTCTTCGAATTTAAGGGGAATACCGAGTGGAATCAGACGTGAATGGAAATCTGAATCGAGGAGGGAGGTGTGAAAAAACATCTGTGCGAAGATGACGTAGTGGTTGCTGCATCTCCCTCCTGAGGAGACCCGTCTTCGGAACCTGGTCTTGGTACAAATTTTCATTCGTCGCTTCATTTTGCGTATAAACATCATAAATGAGATAGATGTGGTTAAGTGTTGTAAACACTACTCTGTTTTTGCACTCCCAAAATCAATATACTTTATAAACAAAAACAATAGTTGTGTTAAAACAGATTTCCACACCTAAGGTATATCACAGGAATATCAGTATGTGTTATCTCTCGGATTAAGTTGACACTAGGGAACAAATACACAAATCACCCACCATGGCAGCAGACAGCAGTACTCAAATGAAACTTCTTGGCAGATTAAAACTGTGTGTCACACCGAACCTCGAACTCGGGACCTTTGCCTTTCGTTAAGTACCGTTGCCAGACCGCAAACGCATCTTCATACGGCCCGAAAACCAGGCTTGATGTTTTGGTGTGTCACTTGGTACAGAACACAATGACATGTAGCTCACGGAGTCTGTAATATGTACATCGACCACTACATTTGTGGCTTGAAGAATTTTCATTCATTTTAACAAAAAAATTTAAAAGATGTTTTCAAGATTTTTGGGAGAATCTTTGTAAAACCGCTACCGGCTTTTATAAACGCTGAGAGAACTGCAGAGCATGCTGGCTAAGGCTGCGTTAGCTATGTAGACGTTCATTTGTTAGGCAACACAACCTGTTTCACACCATTATAGGAGCATCTTTAGTTGATGCTGGCTAATGGTTTTATCCACCTGATGGAGACGTTGTACGTGCTAACAGCACTCCTCTTCCAATGGGGATTTTTAAAAAGAGAGTGCATCTCGGCGAAAATATAACTATTGCTGGGCAGAAGCCTAGTAATGAAAGAATTGATTTTGTATGTGTTGTGTACATAGTTCCGCGTAGTCAGCGCGTACACAACTTTCCCACTAGAGCGCGCCCCGCTAAGCGCAACAGCGCAGGCGCAGCGCTCGTCCGTCTCCGCACTTTGCGATGGCGCTGCCTTAGAGGCGGATCAAATTCTGCTTCCGCCGATCCGCGTATTAATATGTAACGCAGCCATTGAGATTGCTGTTAACGTAGAACCTTTTCTCCTCGCGGATCACACTCGCGCAGTGATAGCTGAACGCGCGAGGTATTATAACGATTGTACAGACCTCCGATTAGTCAGTCTGCATTTGTCTGTACCAGTCTATAGTCAAGTTTCAGTCTGCGCCTAATAAGATTACCATATTCCTGTACATGAAGATAAGTGAATAGCCACTTTGTCAAGTATCAGAGATATATGAGAGAATAAGATTAACGTACCAAGACCAAAGGAACTTCAGATTGTCAATTGTAAACAGCATCCAGAATCAAGTTACGTAATGTCTATGTTTTTTTATTATTTTAATAAATGTGTGTGAAAATTAATCAAGTTCTGTTTAAAGTTGGTCACCGTCAATCTGCTACTCTAAGCGTGCAAGTGGCATTTCTATCGTCTGACCTAACGGCAGAAGATAAACACGCCACGATAAGACCACGAGACATATTGCTGACACTCGCCTACTTCGTTAGAGCAGCAAGTCAAATAACCTGATGGTGTGTGTACCGAAGGTCTTACAGTACGCACACCACAGTATGTCTGATGTGTGTGCAGGCGGCAACTAGCGCCTTGTGCAGTGTGTTCTCCCCGGGCGGCTCATCGGATACGCCGGCCGGCAGGGCCTCTTCCCGGCGTCATTTCAGCGGGTCAGCCGCCGTGAATAATTCAGCCAGCCAGCGGTCGGCTCCTTTAAGCACAGACTCGGGCAGGCAGTTCTCCACAGGATCTGCGCTAAATCTTGCACGCGCTGCGGTCGAAGACGTTAGCGCCGCGTCGGGTTAGTCGCGCGTAATCAGCGGAGTAATCAAGTGAGATCCATCTGGAATGCGGGCGGGCGGAGTTCTGCTGTTGTAGGATGATATTCCGTCGGGCCGCGATAGGAACTTGCAGCCCTGCTTCCCCGAACGGAGGTACCGGAGTGCTGAGCGGCGATTCATGTGAAATGCATCGCGCCCCGTGCTGGGAACGGCTAACAGGTGATCTCATAACTGCGGGCTGTCTGCCAACATGGTTGATCAGCAGGTGCAGAGGCCTCCCACCTGCGTTTTGAAGTTTGACAGCTCTGTTCGTTGGCTCGATAGCGTGCGATTACAAGGAGACCTCGTTTTCTACACGAGGAGGTGATAATGGATTATACATTTGTCTAGCAGGACATCCAGTCCGATTATCACTACTCAAACTACATGGTGGTAATGTCTTAAATAAACGAATTATACCGATATAGCTACTCTTCTTCCAGTCAGTTCATCAGTGTCTCTCCTTCAGTGCTCTTACGTTCACGTGTGCAACTCTGTGCCTCCGTTTGTGTATAGTAATGAACTTTTTTATACAACCAGTGCGTCCGTGAACGCCTACCGGGTGATCAAAAAGTCAGTATAAATTTGAAAACTGAATAAATCATGAAATAATGAAGATAGAGAGGTACACATTGACACACATGCTTGGAATAACATGGGGTTTTATTAGAACCACAAAAATATAAACGTTCAAAAAATGTCCGACAGATGGCTCTTCATCTGATCAGAATAGCAATAATTAGCATAACAAAGTAAGACAAAGCAAAGATGATGTTCTTTACAGGAAATGCTAAATATGTCAACCATCATTCCTCAACAATAGCGGTAGTCGAGGAATAATGTTGTGGACAGCACTGTAAAGCGTGACCGGAGTTATGGTGAGGCATTGACGTCGGATGTTGTCTTTCAGCATCCCTAGAGATGTCGGTCGATCACGATACACTTGCGACTTCAGGTAACCCCAAAGCCAATAATCGCAAGCATGACGAAAGTGTCGGCTGAGCACACGATCACCACCAAACGGCACGCGCAACAGATCTTCCACGCGTCTAGCAATATGGGGTTGAGCGCCATCCTGCATAAACATCGTACGTTCCAGCAGGTGTTTATCAGCCAGGCTGGGGATGATGCGATTCTGTAACATATCGGCGTACCTCTCACCCGTCACGGTAGTAGTTTTGCAGTCCAGCGCCATCTGTCGGACATTTTGTGAACTTTTTTTGTTTTGTTTTTTTGTTCTAATAAAACCCCATGTCATTCCAAGCATGTGTGTCAATTTTTACTTCTCTATCTACATTATTCCGTGGTTTATTACGTTTTCAAATTTATACTGACTTTTTGATCACCCTGTGTCTCCTGTTTATACCCTCCGTGTATGTTTGTTTTTGTGTCTTCCTGTTTAATGTATGTTTTTCTACGACCAAAGAGCGGAATAGATAGACCGTTGCCGGCCTACCTTTATGTAAATGTTTGAAAGTCACTATAAACAAAATAAATAAGAAAGAAAAGATATAGCTAATAAATTTACTCTTCGAAAATTAGACTTCGTCTCCAAAGTGCAGGTTCGACGTTTTAAGGAAAACAAATTGAAAATTTTTCTCAAAATTATTTCCACAAGGTTGTATGGAAGGCGTAATTCATTATAAAACATATCACGGACCTTATTCAGCATATGAAGACATTCGCGGAAAAACTGACTAACCCTCAAACTTATAGACATGTGTTGCCATCTGTTGCTGGGTACGGGAACTATCAGAATTGACGTTGGCCTCACCCCTAAAAGATATATAGGTGTGAGACGATAGTCAATTTTGATTGTTCCCGTCCGCAGCAACGAATAGCAAGACTTATCTTTAAGCTTTTACATTTGAGGTTTAGCCCGCTTTTCGGCGCATGTCTTCGTATGTAAAGTAATATTCTATCGAATATGATTTATCTTGAAATGAAGTATAACGATATTATGAAAGCACGTACGACTACAAGATAAATTAATTTTATCTGCATTCATCTACACCTCAATATACATGATTACTCTGCAGTTCACAATTAAGAGCCTGATAGAGAATTCATGGAACCACCTTCAGGTTATTTCTCTGCCGTTGCGCTCTCAAACAGCGCCCGGTAAAGACGAACACTTAAATCTTTCGGAGCGAGCTCTCGTTTCTTTATTATGATGATCATATCTCCCTTTGTAGGCGGCGCCAACAAATTATTTTCACACTCTGAGGAGAAAGTTGGAGATTCAAAGTTCATGAGAAAATCCTACCGTAATAAAAAAAAAACGGTTTACTTTAATGATTGTCAACCCAATTCGTGTGTCATGTCCATGTGACTCTGTCCCCTATTTTGTGAGAATAACTTTGTGGGCTACACTCTTAAGTCCAGCGTTCTATCAGGTGCCCTTTTATTTGTCATTGAAACGTCACCAGGATAACATAGTGCAGACTATCGTTTTGATGTAGAACTAGAGTCAAATAAACTAACTGTTTTCTGAGCTGAATATTTTTTTGGGTTTGACACTTCCACTCCAAGTTCTTCGTCCTCCAAGCTTTCAAAATTTCAAGATTTTGAACATGACTGCACTTCAGCAACTGTGCATGCAAGAGCTTCAATGAATTGGAAATAACAGCCAACCAGTGGCAAAATACAGGTTTATTGAACATTTACCATTTGTCAACGGCTTTAAATCTGTCTTCTTCAGAATATGTAGTAGCTATTAACAAGATTACTACGTTGTGTATGGAACAAAGATATTAGCATTACAATAGCCAAATTGCAGGAAATGTAGCAAAAATATTTTAGAGAAGCATACTCACGTAAAATAATATTATCTATGGTCAATGCGGGAGTCGTTGACTGTCTAGTACATGTCATCCACTTAATCACCATTTAAAACACATTATATAAAAGTGGTATCCTTCTACTGTAAGGCTTCGTCTTACAACTTCTAATTTTTATAAAAGTATCACACATTTGAAGCAGGATACAACAACATACACTATGCCACTTGAAATATTAATCTAAAACTGACATTTAATTATAAAACGTCGTGTCAGACACCATAGAGCGTAAATATTTCGCTTTCTGAGCTAGTGACATGCGCCAACTGGCTGAAAAGTAGAAGCACCAGTCTGAAGTCATCTCTAGCACGTGGCGCTCCTCGCGTCCTATATGCGCCTAGGTGCAATGAGCGGCGTGTGTGATTTCACTAGTACATATTATTAACAGAATTAATATTATTAATAGAATTAACATATTAACTAAATAGTTGAAAACAGGGGGAGGGGAGAGGTTTAAAAGAAATACACACACACACACACACACGCGAGTGTCATTAAAGTCATATGGCTTACAAAGAGACCGCAGGCTCAAGCGTGTAAACAGAGGAGATTCTTTGCAAACTGTGCAAACCGCTCGAGAAGCGCTTGTGGGTGAATACGCAACCCTAACAAGCATAACAAGGCAATGTGTCCTATGGGATTAAACGCCTTTGGCGAATAAATATGAATTAAAGATAACTTTTTCTGCTAATAATGACTTAAAGAACCATCTCGTGCATACTATCAAAAATGCTAAGGATCCGTTCTCGATTCTGGAATTTACAAAATGATCTGCAGTAATAGTACCAGTTAGTAAATAGGTCGAACTGGTAGAGCAATCAAAGTGAGATGTAAAGAATATCTATTGGGAAAGAAAGGTAATAATATATACAGTTCCGCCTTTGCAGAACGTTTATTTATTGCTGGTCATACTACGAAAGATTTAGAGGATATAGTAATGTTATACAAAGAAGTAAAAAGGCGTAGATGAAATATATGGGAAGAGCTTGAAATTTTCGAACACTAGAAGAAAAACAATAGCTACATTTTAAGTAGCATCTTCAACCTGCAAGCAGAAATTTCGTGGAAGGCTTTAAGCCTCTGCTTCTGGCCATTTAGCTAAGCTGACCGCCCGGTGGAAACCTCCGCGATAATGTTTGTATCCCTCAAAATTCAATACGAATACATCTATTATTATTTTACTCAGTACTTTGTCTTCCGCAGTTGGTTGCTGTTCAATATTTTTGTAATGTACCACCTTAGACCTATTCCCCCCACCCTTTTCTTATTTCTTAGGGTGTTTTTGTCCTAACTATAACATCGGGATTTCTAGGTTATATTCCTGTTAGTGACGCTTCGTTTACTATTTTACTGGTTATTTTGTCACACACTCCTCCTAGTATATTTGTACATTTGATCAATCCCCCTACTTCCACCCGCCATTCTCTTCCTAACTTGCATTTGTCTTTCAGTATATGCCGTTTCTCCGTCACAGTGTGTCCTTTCACAATAGTCCAGCATGACCGTGGTCAACTGGATGCGTCTAGTGTTGGGTCTGTTATACAGTGACAGATTTCCTTGAAGCGGTTTTGCTTTGATACTCATACATGGCATGGTTGCGTATTCACGCGCAAGCGCTTCTCGTGCGGTTTGCATATTTTGTAAATAGTCTGCTCTGTTTACCCAAGCCTACGGGCTCTTTATAAGCTATATGATTTTAATGGCGCCCTATTTACCCACCTCTCTTCTCCCTACTTTCAATTACTTAGATAATATTTTAATTCTGTCAACAATACGTAGCAGTGAAATTACACATTCTGGTCATTGTAGCTACGCGGATATACGGCGCGCAGGAGCGCCACGTACCAGAGGTGACTTAAGGCCAGTGTCTCTACCCTTCAGCCGGTCGACACGTGTCACTGACTCTAAAGCCCGCCCCAACAGCTGAACCGTCAGCGCGTTGGAATGCCACATACGGGTGCGCGGGTTCGATTCCCGGCTGCGGAGGAAGATTTTCTCCCCTCAGGAGCTGGGTGTTGTGCTGTCCTCATCATTTCATCCCCATTGTCGACGCGCAATAAGACTTGCACTTGGCGGCCGAACTTCCGCCTGGGGACTCCCGGCCGCTGACGCCATATAATCATTTTCACTAGCTCTAAACGTGACGCTGCATAGAGTCTGATGCCACGTTTTACATTTAAATGTCACTTTCATACAAATGTTTCAAGCGGCATAGTATATATTGTTGTATACTGCCTCAATTATGTGATATTTTAATTTTTTTGAGAGTTTTCAGACGAAGTTAGACAAAATGGTTCGAATGGCTCTGAGCACTATGGGACTCAACATCTTAGGTCATCAGTCCCCTAGAACTTAGAACTACTTAAACCTAACTAACCTAAGGACATCACACACACCCATGCCCGAGGCAGGATTCGAACCTGTGACCGTAGCAGTCCCGCGGTTCTGGACTGCTGCGCCAGAACCGCTAGACCACCGCGGCCGGCTTTATTAGACAGCTACTATTTTTGTGTGACGTATGGTGGTTAAGTGGATGACATTTACTAGACTATCAGAGAGACTCAACGACCCTCAGGTTCACTACAGATAATGTGATTTTATGCAAATGTATTTGGAATGGACTGAGTCCTTGTTATGTTCGGATACTTGTAGAACCTTTACAGCCATTCAGAGATTCATATTCCCAAGCAACAAAGGAAAATTTGTAGAGGACAATGGGCCATGTTAGCTGGCCACAATTGTTCACAATTGGTTTGAAGGACGTACTGGACAATTTGAGCGATCGCCCGACATGAATTCCATCGAAAAATTATGTTACATAATCGAGAGGCCAGATTGTGCAGAGGGTAATGCACCGGCAACACTTCCGCGATTATCGACGACTATAGAGGCAGTTTGGCTCAATATTTTTGCAGGGGACTTCCAACGACTTGTTGAGTCCATGGCACGTCGAACTGATGCACTCCGCCGGGCAAAAGGAGGTCCGACACGGTATTAGGTGGTTTCACCAACTGCGACACAATCGCGTGTACAAACAGTGATGCAATACTGTAAAATGCTTTTTTATTCCAGTCTCTGATCACAGATGGATTCTTCAGACGATGACCGATTTCAGTCTGTAACGACCATCTTGAGGAAAGCATTTAACAGAAACCGGCCACACTGCAGACAATATCGAGAGCTTTACTCGTATTTTACACAGGGCGGAAAAGGGCCGCGCTCTCGACTTTTTGGAAAAGATAGAAATTTACAAAGCCAAAGGCCCACTAGGGTACTCAACGGACAAAGCGATTCTGTGTCCAACGCCTACTTTCCTTTGTTTGATAAACATACTACGATAACCAAAGAATGCCTCGCGTATTTATACCTAGCCTTACTTGATGAGTTATGTTGAGAACAGAAGGCATTTACCTTACTTCCGCACACTGGACTCGCATTCGGGAGGACGACGGTTCAATCCCGTCTCCGGCCATCCTGATTTAGGTTTTCCGTGATTTCCCTAAATCGCTTCAGGCAAATGCCGGGATGGATCCTTTGAAAGGGCACAGCCGATTTCCTTCCCCATCCTTCCATAACCCGAGCTTGCGCTCCGTCTCTAATGACCTCGTTGTATACGGGACGTTAAACACTAAATCTTCTCCACCTTACTTCCGCACAGTAGTCGCTCTAATCTTGTAACTGATTATCTCCTACCTACTCATGGATTGCATAGCCAAACTATATAATTTTATTTATTGAATGCTTGTAAGTTGTTTAAAAGTCTTCTGTGGGAGACATGTCACGATGTATGTAAAGCCCTCTGTTGGTTTAGTTCTTACGATCGGTGCGCGCCTACATAACATCCTAAAGGCCACCCAACAGAGGGCGCTGTTTGATTGATCTGTCTCTTTTTCAGCTGTCATATAGACATTTTATCTGTCATAAGTAATTTATAGGTTGCCACAGGCAATGTATTACGCTATATTAATTGGTGACCGTAAATTCATCATAAAAAAAAGGGTCGGACCTATACTCTTCATATATTTTCTTTTAATAATTTAACATCGGTAACTGCATTCATCTTTTAATGTATCACAATTGGTTTCTATGATAGTCATCAATTTCAATAAGTCTGCTACATGCATTTTATCTAATGTGCCTTTATCAGATCATGTTTTTGCGTAAATGATGACTACATATAAGCTAGCCCACAGTAGCGACATCGAGGGAGGGTGTAGGCAAACAGGTTTCTGGATGCTACTGTACCTCAGTAGCTAGTTGGCAATAATCACTGTGTGTACGATGTGGCCTATTCTACACCATATTTTAAATCTATGTGACGATGCTATGCTGATTATATGTTTTGACGATGCCATTATGGCCATATCACTATAGGACATGGTGTAAGAAAGGTACGTTACACCATATTTTATCTGTACGTTTCCCTGGTGTATGCCAGTATATTGTTATACATATTGCTGTTTTACGTTAAAAGACACAGTGCTCACTAGATGTATATATTTATATATTTTATATCTGAAGATGGTCATTACAGACTGAAACCGGTCATCGTCTAAAGAATTCATTTGTGATCAGAGACTGGAATAAAAAAGCGTATTAGAAGGTATCGCATGTCCTTCCAAAACCCAGGCGATCATTGTAGGCAAAACCACCCCTTCCTTCCGCCTCCTCGATTTCTATGTAACCATCTATGGCCGTCCTATCGCCCTCACCCCCACCCTTAAGTACCTTGGCGTCACCCTCGACCATCGCCTCTCCTGGACCCCCCACCTACAGACAATCCAAGCCAAGGCACGCTCCCGTTTCCTCAAGCTCCTTTCTGGCCATACATGGGGTCTGGATCCCTCCACCATCCTCCACACCTATAAATCCCTCATCCGCCCTATCCTCTGCTATGCCCATCCTGCCTGGATCTCCACCCCTTCTACCTTTTACAAATCCCTTCAAATGCTCTCCGCCTCGCCTATCGTATCCGTCTCCCACCCCCACGAGGATCCTGTACGACCTTATCCCGTTCCCCCACCTCCTCTTTTTCCTCGAACGGATTCGTATCCTATACACCTCCCATAAACTAGATCCCCCTCACCCGCGCTCGCCTCTCACATCCTCTCCCACCCCCGTACGCTGCCGAGCCTGTATTTCCTCGTCCCACCTGCTCTCCATCTCTCCATCCTCCTTACCCTCTCCCAAGGTGGCTTCCGCCGGCTCCCCCATCCTGATGATGCCCTCCTCCCCTCCATCTACCACTCCTACCAACTTTGATCCTCCCTCCCTCTTCCTGTGTTTGTTCCTATGGGCACCCTCTCTCCCTTCTCTCCCCCTTCCCTCCCTCCTCCCCCCTTTCTCACCACTCTTCCCTGGGCTCCCCCTACCCCCATACCTCCATTCCTCCTACCATCTCCTCTGCCATTGGCATCTTTGTTCTCCCTCCCCCCCCAATCCCCTTCATCCCCTCTCGGCAGGTCCCCGGACACGCACACGTTATAGTCTGTCTGTAAACTCAAGAGCGAGCAGCGCTTTTGGTGGGGGAAGTGGTCTTTTCCGGAAGAACCCTGCCACTGGCCTACAGGGCAGCCCAAAATCAGTTGCCAGTTACCTGTCTAGCGGTGTAGTTCGGCGTGCAGTGATATACGTCGTTTCTGTTCGTGGGATCTTGGTTGCCAATCTCAGTCACTTGACTTTGTGTACTCACTGATATACTTCAGTATCCGGAAGTAATGAATAATCGCCCTACATTGCAAGAAGATGTGCAGAATACGAAGGAGATATTTGCACAGAACGAGCGTTCGATCGTCCGTAAAGTTATTAGAGCTTGTGTTAAGGAGGCTGCACAAAAAAAAAAAAAAATGTTGGCTAATATTACCAGTCCCAGTCAAAGGGCTGCAGTTTATGCAAACGTCAGCCTCGCCAAAATATGACGCATAAGGAAGGAACGCGAAAACAAGGCGCATGGTTTACTGGAATCGCAGCGAAGAAAAACTAATAATTTAGGGAGGAAACCCATCGATATAGACAGTTTCACCAAATCGGTCATGCGACAAACGATGGAGGACTTTTACATAAACCAAAAAATAATGCCCACATTACGGAAATTACTCACTGGCGTGAAACGAAAAATACATTTTCGTTGCAGGAAGATGTTTTACACAAGACATTGCGTGAAATGGGACGTACCTGGAAATACTTTTCAGACATGTTTACGAAGACAATGAAAAAAAAAAGCAGTGCGAATCGAACTAATACAACACACGTAATTATACATTTCTGGTTACTTTTTAAACACTCTTCGTGTTGCAAGAATTGTTAAGTTTTAATGCAGCCCTTCAGAGAAAACTTCTACCTTTTAGTAGAAACACAAAGTAAGAGCAAGCCTTAAATTCTACAGACTGATTGCACTATATCTGGTTCGTCTTACGAATAGATGAACATACATTCATATGAATAGGCATTCGGTTCTAGGTTTGTAGTAGAATCCTGACTTCCGTTCTTATGTAATATTATTTACTCTATAATGTTTTGTTTCGAAGAAGCTATCGTCTTTCGTTTTCCTTATAATCTTAACGCATTTGTCTAGAAATAAACGCAGACGGGACGGATCTGTACACGGCGTCGTCACAGATTTAAAGCGGGCGCCGCGGCAGGGCCGGTACTACGTTGTGGAACAGCCTGTAGAAGCGCCCTGTGACGTAGCTGGGTAGGCAGAGTGGGGACTCGCGCGCTCGCTCTTCAGTTTACCGACAGACTATAACTGGACATTCGCGCGCCGGAGATCATCGCCATGAGTTTCTCGTGTGTGTGCCATCGTGTTTGTGGTTTAGTGTTCTTCGCCGTCACGCTCCCTCATTCACCTGTACCGTCTACGTCGTCAGAGTTTGTACGCAGTGCCGACAGTTTTTTTAGTATGGTTTTCGTCGCGTGTGAACGGCTTCGTGTTATATGTTTCTGTGTCTACTGTTTTTTGCCCGCCACTTCGTTCAGTATCTTATGTGTCTTCTTTGTATTTTCATTGTCAACCTCGAGGCTGAAGAGCAGCGTCGTATGCTGCTGCCAGCCCACCTTATGTAAAGGTGTTTAAATAACAATAAAGGAAAAAAAGTTAAAAGACACATTTAATATTTTTTGTGGGATCTGAAATTTAAAATCCTTTCTCATACCGACCTGATTTAGCTTCACTGATCAGGATGGTAAAAAACATTCGTATATTAAGGGAATTTTCATTCACAAAGCAGGCTTATCACATTCACACAGTTCAATACTGTTCTATCCTGATTAAATTGAGCTTAACTTAAATTCCATAAGGCAGTGAAGCAATTTCGAAGTCTCGGTGCGACGAAAATTGTCAGTCGATCTCCTGAAAACATTTGTAATAATTATTAACTTTCGGTGATCACATGGGGAAGACCGGAGATCTGCTGGTAAGACCGTGTTAGCCTATTTATTGGAAGTAATAAACTGGATATCTTGAGCATACAAAACGGCAGGTTCGTCCAGTGAAAATCAGACTTTCCCCACTGATCCCGTGCAACACAGCGTAGTAAGCAGACACTGTCAATAATAATCAATTAAATAATACGCGAACACACTTACTTTAGTTTAGTTCATGTATTAAATTCCTTCTCATACAGAATCTCATCAAGATGGCGACTAGTTTAACAATACATACATATACATCTTCGTTCTTTCACGGCTAATCGGCAAGATCTGAATTTTTCTTTTCACAAGAGAAAACATAGATAGCAGAGAAGCTATTCTATGGAGTAAATGCACGCTCCAAGGAATAATAGGGCTTGAAACTACTTTGCACTGATAATCATCGTATATTAAAGTTTAGGAATCGGTAAGATAAGAAGAGATATTTCGAGATATGTACTGAGTTATATAATTTATAAAAAATTTCTGAAAATATCGCGGAGAGACCGCTGCAAGAGACATTACACACACTGCTCACTAGATGTATATATTTATATATTTTAGATCTGAAGATGGTCATTACAGACTGAAACCGGTCATCGCCTAAAGAATTCATTTGTGATCAGAGACTGGAATAGAAAAGCGTATTAGGAGGTATCGCATGACTTTTGTCAAGTCAGTGTATAGGCCAGGAGTGCAAATCCATTACTTTATAAAATATGTTGGTGCTAAGAAACTGTTCGTCGTCAGTTTCGCTGCAGGCGACCTGGGCGTGTTTTGGAAGTGCGCAGCCGGCGGGGCGGCGTCTGCCGGCGGTTGCGCAGCGCTGATGAACTGTCCGGAAAGCCAGCGGAGGCCGTCGCCGTAATGGTGGGCCGCGGCGGTGCGCGGCGCGCCTGAATCACACTCGGGGCCGCGGCCCTGCCCGCCGCATTACACATTCCAGTTGCACGCCCGCGTTACTGCCTCCGCCCCGCCACCGGCGCCGGCGCGCCCTGTAAATGGCCCAATTCTACACCCGCCCCCGGAACCCCACCCCCAATGCCACACCTCCCCTCCCCTTTTCAATATCGAAAATCCATAAATATAACCGGCCGGCCGCTACAACTACTGCTACACCACGCACCCCCCCCCCTCCCTCCACCCTCCTCCACACCCCCGCGCTCGGCTCGCACTGCCCGCCGCTTGTATCGAAAATCCGCTAAATTGTTATGGAACTTTTTTCCTCGCTGCTCCGCTGCCGCGTCGCTTCGCTCCCTTTCGCAACGCCGCGCGCGCGTCTAGATTTATAATATAGTTAAATTTAATTGAGTCAAAATAATGAATGCTGGTGCGCTGCCAGGTTTTAGGGCCCGCATCCGGATATAGGAATTATTTTAATAGGAGCGCCGCGCCCCTAACTGCGGGGGCAGTTGCAGCCCCGGCGCTAATCTTGGCCCGCTCGTATTTCAGCGACGCTATCTGTGCACGCCGCTGCCCGCGCGTCGCCGGTTTTTACCCGGCTTACGCGCCGGCGGCGTCGCTGCTACTACTGTACCCTGCAATAAAATTCTGTAGCATATCCCAATCGTTTGTCAGTATGTCACCTGAGTGTCGGTACTAATGTACAGGGTGTTCGGAGATTCCCGTTACAAACTTCTAGGACTTGTAAATAAAAATCAAATGGCTCTGAGCACTATGGGACTTGACATCTGAGGTCATCAGTCCCCTAGAACTTAGAACTACTTAAACCTAACTAACCCAAGGACATCACACACATCCAGGCCCGAGGCAGGATTCGAACCTGCGACCGTAGCAGTCACGCGGTTCCGGACTGAAGCGCCTAGAACCACTCGGCCACCACGACCGGCTAGGACTTGTAGAGGGGAGTGAGTACATTATACTTTGAATAGAAAACCACGTCAGGAAACATAACGTACTACAGCCGTCTGAAAACGAGTTGTTAGGTAAGTATGACATCGCGCAGTTGTGGTGGGGAGATGGTTACATCGGGTAGGCATCATTTGACTATCACGCTACCTCTCTGACATGATTCGAGCCTCATTCATGTGTCTGTCTTAGAGCAACTTGGTTGAGTACACTTTTGTAGAATACACGAACATGATACTTCCGTACGGCGAAATTCAAAGTAATGTAAGAGCCGAAACTTTCTGACAGATTAAACTGTGTGCCGGACCGAGGTTCGAACTCGGGATCTTTGCCTTTCGCCGGCAAGTGCTCTACCAACTGAGCTACCCAAGCACGGAACGACTCATACTCCGTCCTCACAGCTGTACTTCCGCCTGTACCTCGTCTCCTACTTTCCAAACTTCACAGAAGCTCTCCTGCGAATAGGGTGGGAGTCGTGGTTGGGTAGCTCAGTTGGCAGAACACTTTCCCGCGAAAGGCAAAGGTCCCCAGTTCGAGTCTCGGTCCGGCACACAGTTTTAATCTGCCAGGAAGTTTCATATCAGCACACAATCCGCTGCAGAGTCAAAATCTCATTCTGTTAATCGAAGGGCTGCTCGTCGCCTTCATCAAGATGGTTATGCTCAACGTCCGACTCCATCGTATACACTTTTTGCCAGAATTATGCAATGCCTTCGAGAAACAGGTGCCTTCACCGTCAGCACACGTGGCTGTGGAGCTGTAAGAAGAGGAGTTTGACTGTAAACTACAGTTTGTGAAAATTGATTACGTTTGCTCTTTGTTTCTTTTGTTATTACTGAATGTAGTTGTAAGACACGTTATGTACTCAGTCTAGCCCAATAAATTACTTTTAAAAGTGGTCGCGTTGTGGATATGTTCTCAAATGGTTGTAGTACGGAAACGTTTTCGTACTCGGTCCCCTCTACAAGTTTTAGTAGTTTGTAACGGGAATTTCCGAACACCCTGTTTACCAATGTAGAAGGTAATGGCACTAGAGAGGGAATTCTGAAATTGCGATTGGTAATGGAAACGACACTGAAGAAATCAAGACACGTTCAGAGGATATGTCGATCTGAAAAAAGCGTTCGAGAATGAAAATGTTCGAAATTCTGAGAAAAACAAGGGTAAGCCGTAGCTAAGACTGGTAACACACGATATGTACAAGTACTGTGAGAGAAAACTGGGAGAACAAGAACAATGTGCTCGACTTAAAAAGGAAGTAAAGCAGGGATGCAGTCTTTCCCCGCTGTTGTTCAGTCTATACATCGAAGAAGCAATGACGGAAATAACAGGAAGTTTCAAGAGTGTGATTAAGATTCGAGCTGAAAGGACGTCAGTAACAACATTTGCTTATAACATTGCTATCTTCAGTCAAAGTGAAGAAGAATTACAAGTTGTGTGCCCGCATCTCGTGGTCGTGCGCTAGCGTTCTCGCTTCCCACGCCGGGGTTCCCGGGTTCGATTCCCGGCGGGGTCAGGGATTTTCTCTGCCTCGTGATGGCTGGGTGTTGTGTGCTGTCCTTAGGTTAGTTAGGTTTAAGTAGTTCTAAGTTCTAGGGGACTTATGACCTCAGCAGTTGAGTCCCATAGTGCTCAGAGCCATTTGAACCATTTTTTTTACAAGTTGTGTTGAATGGATTACCAGCCCAATGAATACAGAATGTGGACATAGTAAATCAAAGAAAGGCGAAAGTAATGAGAAATAGCAGAAAAGGAAAGCGATAAACTTGTAAGTAGGCTGTTTAGGTTTTTATATTGGTAACGCCACGTAGCGCTCTGATGAAAATCACTGGCTGCACACAGCACAGCCAGTGATTTTCATCAGAGCGCTACTTGGCGTTACCAATATAAAAAACCTGCCATATGAAACGTCCCCTTAGAAAAATTATACATGACTGTGCTTAAACTGACACACAATATTTTTAGCGCAACGCAGTCTGACTTTCAATAATCCCTACAAAAGAATGGCCCTGACTAACATTAACCTATTCCTTTCACAAATCACTTACCTCACAAAAATCTTCGTTACTCGAATTACTGCAATACAGCGAGCGCCACTACTGCCAGCTAAATAAAAGATTCAAACTACGGAAGGCACTAACTACTGATAGGCATAGTTAGCAAATGAAAGATTTTGATAGAGAACAAACAATGTATTTACCTTAATAATATTCAAAAGTCATCATATATATATCACTTCATGACATCCAGTCTTACAAATTTCAAAACTCCGCCATTTCTCTCCCCACATCCACCACTGCTGGCGGCTCACCTCCAACTGCGCAACGCTACGCGCTGTTCACATCCAGCTGCCCAACACTACAAAGGCGAGTATTACAACAATGCCAACCAGCCACTGACTGCACACAGCACAGCCAGTGATTTTCGTCAGAGCGCTACGTGGCATTACCAATATAAAAACCTAAAACAGCCAGCCTACAAACTTAGCATAAAACCTGGTGATAACAAAGTAGAAGTTTATGTAGCAAAATAAACCGCTATGGACGGAGAAAGCAGGACATATAAATCTGATCTGGCGAAAAGAATATTCATGGACAAGAGGTCTCAAGCTTCGGAGAATGTGTTTGAAGCACAGCATTGTACGGTAGTGAAACAGGGGCTGTGTGAAAATCGGAGCAGAAGAGAATTGAAGCATTTGAGATGTGGAGGTAGAGAAGAACGTTGGATAACAGGTGAACTGATAAGATAAGGAATGAGGAAGTTCTCCGCAGACTCGATGAGGAAAGAAATATATTTAAAACACTGACAAGCGTCATAACGTACTGACAGTAATTACTACTAAGCTTTTGCAGTGTAGTTCACAATAGACTATAAAGAGTGACGGACTATTTTTGCCTAAGGGTCTCTTAAAAAACGGTAATTAATTTAGGAAACTAAAAAGTAATATAGAAACAAATTGTACAGGGTGTTAAAAAAGGTGTCTAGTATTTGAAAGGTGGTATTACCGACTAAAACAAGAACAAACGTCTGATAAACATAGGGTTTAAAATACATACTTCAGGAACTATGATCAGTTGTTAGTCTTCGACACTGTGAAAATATCTCTTCTACTGAAAGCTCTTTTCTTTCTATACTTTGAGAGTAGCTCTAATTATGGACCAAAACAAGAAAAAAAGTCCGATACACTCAGGATCTAAAGTGCATACCTTAAGAGCTATGAATGGTTGTTGATATTCGCTACTGTGAAACACATCTATTCTGTTGAAGAAGTCCTCATACTTCTTAAGATACGAATTTCAGAGCTCAATTTTACTGGATTTTTTCTCGTTTTGGTGAGTCTGCCGCCATTAAAACTATTCGAAACATATTTTCAGAACCTTGTACATGAAACTGATAATGTCAAATAGTAATAAAGAGGCTTGATACGATTTTGAGGCTTTCCCTTCCTATCACTGACGTTGACGGACAACCTAGTTATCAACGATTTCCTATCTTTTTTAATTTTTTTCTACATTACTAGCATTCTTACATAACATCATACGTTTCCCTTAACTAATTTGTAGCTTATGTCTTGTGTGATTTCCATCGTAACTCATTATTATTATAACGATTTTTCTTTGCTGAAGACAACATTTGCTTCTATAATGGAGTATTTTACATTATTGCATGATGAAAACTAAAATGTACGACGTGTTTTAAAATACTAGGTAACAGGCCTTTGAGTATGCAATAAATGGAATGAAATGAAAAACAAACTGGATGTCCTTCAGCACTTCCACATAGTGAATCACACACTGTTTTAAATTCATCTTATTCAATTCAGATTGCGTCACACGCATTATTCACACGCTCTTGTAGCATTTACACACTGTAAAAGAGTTGGGCGTACACCAATGCCTTTAAATGAACCAGAAATCCAACGGATTCACGTCTGGTGAACGGGGAGGGCATGCTACCGGATCTGTTCCATCAATCCATCGCCCACGAAACGTTGTGATATGGTACTGCCTCACTGTAGAAATCTGGGTGGTGTACCGTTGCGCGTGAATCACAGCCGTTATCTTTCTGCAAAGATAACGTTCTGCAAAATTCCTGGTAATTCATCGCTCACAGAAGTCACCATCACCCTACACTCGCCTCCTGCTGCTCATATATTCCTCCAGTGTGGTCTGCTCTGGAAATTTCAAGAAGCATATTGGGATAAATTCTCAAAACCGTTGAATGAGTAAGTAGAAGAGATTCCTGCCCTACTGAACTCGTAGTTTCTAAGGACTGTCATGTTTACTGCAAAAAGCAAAGCACCCAGAGAATGCCATAAAGTGTACTTTCCTGATGGAATCAAGAGATCAACCATCTATTTAATAACTTCAAGGAAAGTGGAGACAAAGAAACGACCACTAATTTGATGACTTCCCTGAATGAACAAAGAAGAGAAAAATGGCACAACTAAAGCAGAGATTTCCAGGAGATCAACAGATAAAACAAATGTTTGGCAAATAAGGAAAGAACGTACTGAAGTAAAGAAATCTTTACAATATAACCTACAACCTACAACTCTCCATTTACGATCATTGAACTGGAGACAAAATGTAGGAGCACTGCAGGTGCAGACGTGTTCCACCTTGAATTTTTAGTGCTCGAGAGAGAGAGAGAGAGAGAGAGAGAGAGAGAGAGAGAGAGAGGGGGGGGGGGGGGAGGGAGACTTGATTGTCTTCTCAACGACATTCTCCGCACAGGAAAGTTACCAGAAAAGTTTAAGAGATCTAGAATTATTGCCACCAACATACCGGGGAAACAAGGAAGCTGCAGAACACTTTCGCCCAATAACTCTACATAGCTGTGGTTTAAAACAGTTGGAAAAAATGATCTTAAACCGAATGAAAGACCAAATTAATTCTATGGCAGCATCTGAACAAGCGGGATACAGCCCTCACAGAACCTGCTGTGAGAAAGTGTTCTTGTCTATTCACATAGCAAATTAAATCAGTACGTTACAAAACTCTAGATAACGTCTCAAGCAACATGTTGAGCGATCGGTGGTTTAAAGTATACCAAGGTGAAAAGAAGAGCAGAGGGCATTTACTCAGTAATGGGTTCGCTCAAGACTCTGTTCTTTCCCCAGTGTTGTTCAATCTCTACACACCAGACCTGCCGAACTTGACCTATCGAAAGTTCCAATATACTGATGACCTTACAATTTTTTGTGAGTATAGAGATATTTCTGAACTTGAATAAAACCTAACAACCAATCTCATTAAATTCTATGCATATTTTCAGACATGGTGATACAGACCAATTTTCTCTGAAACAGAAGTATGTCTCTTCCACAGCTGTAGCCTTCTAGCATCAGTGAAGAGCAGCCCATAGTTCGGTCCTCTTGGCGTAGTCAAATCCATCGAGAAGTCAAAATATCTTGGTATCACATTAGACAGAATACTGACATATCATTAACATCTTTCCCATGCATCTAAGAAGGTACAAACACGAGTGAACTAGTTTTGATGCTGGCAGGTAGTACATTGGGAACAAAATAAATCAGTTCCATGTCTAGCATCCCTTTGTAAGTAGGCTGTTTATGTTTTCTTATTGGCAACGTTACGTAGCGCTCTGTATGAAAATCACTGGCTGTACTGAGTGCAGTCTGTGGCTAGTTTGCATTGTTGTCTGCCATTGTAGTGTTGGGCAGCGGCAGCTGGATGTGAACAGCGCGTACCGTTGCGCAGTTGGAGGTGAGCCGCCAGCAGTGGTGGATGTGGGGAGAGAGATGGCGGAGTTTTGTAATTTGTCATGAACTGCTATATATATTATGACTATTAAGGTAAATACATTGTTAGTTCTCTATTAAAATCTCTCATTTGCTAACTATGCCTATCAGTAGTTAGTGCCTTCCGTAGTTTGAATCTTTTATTTAGCTGGCAGTAGTGGCGCTCGCTGTATTGCTGTAGCTTGAGTAACGAAGATTTTTGTGAGGTAAGTGATTTGTGAAACGTATAGGTTAATGTTAGTCAGGGCCATTCTTTTGTAGGGATTTTTGAAAGTCAGATTGCGTTGCGCTAAAAAATATTGTGTGTCAGTTTAAGCACAGTCGTGTATAAATTATTCTAAGGGGACGTTTCATACCTTGCTTTTTTATACTCTGTATCAGAATAACTGGGTGGCTTCGCAGCAGTCATGTGACGTAAGCTGACATTCGTTTGAGCATAGCTATGAGAGTACATGATGGCTGCCAGTACTATCAAACATCTTACCAGCTCACCTTTGTCGAAAGGCGGCTCTCTACAGCCTTTTCCGGCAAGTTTCAAAAAAGTGGCTCAGTTCCCCCTCACGAAAATTTACTCTCGCTGTCTACGAAACACCTCAAGTCCAGGAAACAAGAGTATGAAATGCTCTCCACTGACCTGAGAGGGAAACGTGAGTGGCTAACAAAAAATGGTTCAAATGGCTCTGAGCACTATGGGACTTAACTGCTGAGGTCATTAGTCCCCTAGAACTTAGAACTACTTAAACCTAACTAACCTAAGGACATCACACACATCCATGCCTGAGGCAGGATTCGAACCTGTGACCGTAGCGTGCGCGCGGTTCCAGACTGTAGCGCCTAGAACCGCTCGGCCGACACCCGCCGGATGAGTGGCTAACAGCTAACACTTGTAACCACGAACTTACTGACAAAATAGCTGTAAAAGTTCCGTTTTTCGTCATCTGAGGGAGGTGTGGGTATAGCTTAACAGGCACCGGACTAAACAAATTATGTGCAAATACAACATGTACAAGTGGGGCTTTTGCACTGGCATTATGTGTGCCTGTGATGACCTGAAGAAAATGAGCTACGTTGTAAATGAATGTCCTAAAAAACATCTCCCTGGTGGCATCAATAATCTATAGCGTGCAGTCAAATGAAACGGTCCATCTGAATGTAATGACCATGGCTGTTGGGCCACTTATCCCACCTTGACACGAGATTATGAATGCCCTGGAGGAGAACTCCTTGGGTTTAGTATGAAACCTGCTTGTTGCACTTCTTCATCCGATCCACACTGGTGCCGCCGGAGGTGTTTCTTGAGTGGCCCAGAAATGTGGAAACCACAAGGACTCAAGTCAGAACTGTACATGGGACGGTTTAGCACTTCCCACATCCATGACACCTAAAGCTACCATGTTTGGCAACATGAGGCTCCTCCAGGACATCAAAACTTTCGTCTTGCGCGAACCACGTCTTGTGAAAATCAGGGTCATTTTGCATAATAGGGATGAAATCAGCTTCCAAAACCTTCACGTACCATTCAGTAGTCACCGTGCTGTCAAGGAAAATCGCACTGATTATTCAGGCTCTGGCTCTGAGCACTATGGGACTTGACATCTATGGTCATCAGTCCCCTAGAACTTTTAACTACTTAAACCTAACTAATCTAAGGACAGCACACAACACCCAGTCATAACGAGGCAGAGAAAATCCCTGACCCCGCCGGGAATCGAACCCGGGAACCCGGGCGTGGGAATTATTCAGAGACTGGACATTGCACACAGCTCAGTTGCCCGGTGAGAGTGACAGGACTTGACGAAATGTAGATTCTCAGTCCCCCAAATAGGCCAATTTTGCTTATTAACGAACCCATCCAAATGAAAGTGGGCTTTGTCGCTAAACCAAACCACACTGGCATACTAATTACCACCATGCCCCGTGGCCAACAGTGCAGTTTGGACCTCCTAACGCAAACTGTTCAGAAGTTAGGAAGATTTTATTTCATATAGTTCAATAATTGTCAGCCTGTACTTCGTTCTGCGTACTCCACTATTGGCACAGAACTGCAGGTAACGATCCCCAGGCATTCGCCAAACTCAAACCACTCCATCGGATTGTCACAGTACATTTGAAACGTCCCCTTATAAAAAATTGTACATGACTGTGCTTAAACTGACACGCAATATTTTTAGCGCAACGCAATCTGACTATCAAAGATCCCTGCAAAAGAATGGCCCTGAGTAACATTAAACTATACCTTTCAGAAATCACTTACCTCACAAAAGTCTTCGTTACTCGAACTACTGCAATACAGCGAGCGCCACTACTGCCAGCTAAATAAAAGATTCAAACTACGGAAGGCACTAACTACAGATAGGGATAGTTAGCAAATGAAAGATATTAATAGAGAACAAACAATGTATTTAGCTTAATAGTCATAATATGTATAGCAGTTCATGACAAATTACAAAACTCCGCCATCTCTCTCCCCACATCCACCACTGCTGGCGGCTCACCTCCAACTGAGCAATGCTACACGCTGTTCACATCCAGCTGCCGCTGCCCAACACTACAATGGCAGACAACAATGCGAACTAGCCAGAGACTGCACACAGTACAGCCAGTGATTTTCATACAGAGCGCTATGTAACGTTGCCAATAAGAAAACATAAACAGCCTACTTACATAAAGAAAACATAAACAGCCTACTTACATAGCCCCCACGCTCCCCACAAAAAATTTTACAAATTTTTTTTGGGCAGTGGCCAATACAGATTATGAAAAATTTTTTCATAATTACAGTAAGAAAGATATCAAATGCACACACTTATTGATACAATGTTGGTCAAAAGCTAAAATTTTGTCACAGTCCATAAAGACAGTCCAGATTGTTCATCACTGTAAAATTGCAGTGTTTTTCTCAAAGTCTGAGCAGTAAAAGAAAATGCACACGGAAGTAGTGGATTTCCATGGAGTCTTGAAGAAGCAGTGTTGTCCTTCGAACGGAAAGACAGTGCTGACTCTTGACATGCTGACAGGTAATGGGCCACAACAGAGCAAACCCACAGCAGAGTCATTCGACATTTTGAAGAATATTGGTAGGTAGGTCATCACAGAGTAGACCCACTGTAGTCCTGGTAGAGATTACGGTATTGGTGGGCCACCAGAGGTGCAGACCCACTGCAGTCTTTGTATAAATAATGGTACTGGTGAGTCAGCAAAGGTGTAGACCCACTGCAGTCCTTGTAGAAATTGTGGTATTGGTGGGTCATCAGAGATGCAGACCCACTGTAGTCCTTGTAGAGATGGCCAGCAGCCATCTGTTGTGACTGTGCAGGTGCACAATCACCATTGAAGAGTCTTGCGGATAATATAGCAAGTTCATAACCACCACTTGTGCACTCACAAAGTTTTTGGAATTGTCCTTAGAACCAGCAATGCTGTTATCCAGTCCCTTGCTGAATTATTAACACACGTGCAAACACTATCAGTCCTTACTCCTCACATATTGTCCACTATGACCAACAGAAACGTGTGCAGTGAAATGGAACTTACAAGTTAATAATATGATGAACTGGTGTCAATTACAATTTTATAACATAAGAATACAATTACAAAGGTACAAAATACATAATTAAAAACATAATACTACAGATAGCATTTGTAGTAATACAGGCTTTACTAAATAATAGAAATAAACATATACATCAGTGTTACAGGAATTATGACATAAGTAAATACATAAAAGGTCAGAATAACTTTTGAAACATCAACTTTACACATAAGCATTAAAACAAAACAGAATAAATCATGTCTAAACATCTTTACAAGGTAAATAACATATTATTAATGCCAATTATATTCGAGGATAACAGTATTCCTCATCGTAGTGAATGTAGCTTAGTATTAGAAGAAGAAAAATATCTATGAAACTACACAGAGACAGGAAGAAAACAAATACACAAGGGTACACAAACACATAGTGGGATAACACAAAAGGAAAGGACAGGGTTTGTTTTCATTGTAACATTTGTAACTGCAGTCCAACCCAAAACTTCATTCCATAGATCGTTCGTCTTATTTCAACCTTTGCTTCCACCAAAAAATCCTATCCAAGCATGCTTTCTGTATTTATATGTTCACATATTTCTTACCTCATTATTTATTTTCCATTATCTTACCTCATCATTAATTTCCAAGAAAATCCTACCTATGCATGCTTTCTGTACTTTTTTCGTATAACTTCTCAATGCATTTCTACCAATTCATCGCAACTCATTCTCTTATAGTCTACCCCCTCTTAAGCTAACTTAAATCTACTGAGCTCAGATGCTAAACTAAGGGACAAGGCAATGCAGCAGCATAAAACAATTAACACAAACATCAAGGACAAAAATTTTAAATAGGCGAAGCAATTGCAGTACTACAACTAATATAAGGCACTGTGCAGCAAACAAGAAAAATAAAACAGTAGTAAAACCAGCTTAGAAAAGTAACACAAAGTCAAATTCAGTAACACTATGCCTGGCAAACAGCAGTAACTTATACCTAAACAGACATAGCTCAAGCAGAAAAAATATTACAGTAAAAACAACAATGCAGAAAAGGGAAATGTCTATTCATATCTTAATGTCTATGTAATTAAAGTGGTGCACCACAAAAACTAATTCTACAAAAAATTACCAAGTACTTGAAAAGAAAATTATATATGCAGTTATTGTTATCAGCCCTTCTTATTGTCCTTTCCATTCCAAGAGCTCCTTTTTCGAAGAATGTGGATCATAAAATAATTATTTAATAGATCTGTTGACAGAAAGTGTTCACATTAGCAAATGCATTTAATTTTATTTTATGAAACCAATGCTGCAAGACAGCTGGAAACCAGATATCAAATGAAATAAGCAACTATGTACAAAGTAAAGCATAAGAACATCATTCAGTAGTCATGAGGCATTTCATAAGTTAGTAGAAAAATCTCTCAACTAGAGAGACAGTAGTCATAATCAGGTGTATAGACATAAAAATATTTCTCGTCATTTCATTAGGCATTTCAGTAAATATCATAAATTACGAGCTCCACAGTATGCTTTCAACAAGGAAATGTCAATAGCGAGGACAATGGCCTCCCCTTTCTTTTTTTCTACCTGTGCTTCTGACGAGGCTTTTTTTCCGGGCGTCTGTCGCACAGCTGGGTGCCCACGATGCATTACGTGCAGGTGGTCACTTAACTTTCTTACGGAAATATTTACGACAGCAGTTTCCGCTACAGTGACAGTCTCATACAAAAATATTTCACAGGTCAAGAATTTGCGTTACAAATCTGTAGAAACCAAATGCTATTGATATAACAGTGTCCAAAAAATTTTGTCGGCATTGTGCTACATTCACGCATTTACATACATTTCATAACTCTTAAAGTACGTTTCTTGGTTTCCGACATCCTTTTCATAAATCAGAGTCCCTAACCACTATTCATTACTCCTTACCTTACTACACATATACATATTTGTCGACACTTTTTCAATATTTCATCTTAATAAGTATGTAGCATAATCTAATTCCTCATATAACATCGGCTTATTGATCATAAACATACCTCAACAGCATAATACACATCGTCGTCGTAAAAATAACATCATAACACCTCAGTCAAATCTCAAAAACGTCGTAGCTTTTTGCAATAATTTCAAAACCTAAAGAAAATTCTGTGCTCATATCAGTAGTGTCATCTACCTCAAATGCACTTTAATAGTCATGATCTCATACCAAATACATCATTCAAAGCTCTCATAGTATCACAATGGGTCCGAAAAAATATGAACAGTTCATACAGTACAGACAAAATACAATTTCGTAAGTGTGAAGTTATCCAACAGTGTAATTGCGTAAACATGTGTCACTGATGTAAAAAAAAGTTTATCTCTCAGTTAAATGATCAGATAGCTGTGTAATTATGTGTTAGAGGAATATGGTACCGATGTGTAAAGTTGTATAAGCAAATACCATATTAGCTAGGGCTCCTTGTGCTTGCCAAACACATGGTACACAAAGTAAGCGTGTACCCCCCTGAGGATTAATGTAATTATACCCTCAGGTGTTACAGATTACAGCAATGGAATGAAATGTATCACGGAAAACTTTCTTTGTAATTCAAAAATCTTTAAAAATAAATGTTTTAAGTACACAATTAATCACTCAAATACGTGTCCTGTAGCGCTAAATGTGCGTCTTGCGGTAAGATAATCTCTGTGGAAGTGTCGTAGTTATCGTCCTCCAAAAGCTAAGTTCTGCAGAAGTCAATGTACTTACCTCATGATAAACAAAAGTGAAATGCTTTGTGTATAAATATCTTACTTATTATGCTTATTGCCGTGATGAAGAAAGTACTGTGCTGTAATGTATTGTTGTGCTACGGAAAAGGCTGTCTCATTGTAGCTGTACCACAAAAGTTACTACTCAAACATGTTTTACATTCCAGAAGAATTCAGAAAAACCGTGCAGATATAAAACAGATACTCCACAAAAGCAACAATGTAAATTGTGTCACACATTAGTAACGTCGTGATATAATCGTGTAGCTGTCACATTAACTAACCACTGTGTCATCTGGTATCTCCCAGAAAGTACTTTAATTCAGAATGTATTTTCAAGTACACCAAAATGTTGCATTAAAATCTCATTAGCAGTACTGGTAAATGTTCTAAGTATGTGAGCCTCATAGTCGTTACGTAATCGTGCAACTAACAAGCAAGAATGCACACACACAATAACACTGTGTCGTCTGTTCGCAATAACAATGCATTCGTAATTTCTGTTTAAATAAGTTCTCTTGGTTCTTGATGGATATTTAACTTCAAGCATTGTTGCATGGTAACAGTTTCTAAAGCATACTAGTAACGTGAAGTGAAACGTTTTATGGCAAAGACAAAATTAAAAAACAGTTTATCTCTTAATAAACGGTTTTACATGTGAGATGTGGTGTAACCCTTTGCTCTTCTCAGTACGCAGAGTTTCAACTTGAATGCAATTATCATGTGGTATACGTCGGTAAAGGATACTGGAATTTTTCTCAAGGTTAGCGTCTATGTTATTTTTCCCTGAGCCAGCGGGCGCAGGTGGCTGCCTGCGGTGCGAGTTATTGTCTGTTTCTTTGTTGGCGCGCGTCGTTACTGGGATTAGAAGACCTAGCTTCTACAAATTCACCGTGACGAGAGTGCGCTGCTCTGTTTAAATCCCGCCAGTTCTGATGCAGTTCAGGTCTGTCGTTACAATCATATCGTCTGTCGTCTTGTCGGTAGTTCCTGTAGTTTCTTTCTTGTCGGTTAAGTGGTGGAGAATTTCTCCCTGAATCGTAACTGCGCGCTGGACCGTTGCGTCTGAAGTTATTCTGTCTCCTGTGATAATAATAGTTCTGGTTGCCAAATTGTCTGTTTCTATGATTGTTTCTGTCATATTCATTACTACGGAAATGCGATCTTTTTCTGTAACTATTACTGTGCTAGTGGTTGTCATACGGGTGGTGTCTCTTTTGGTCACGATTTACGTTGTAAGAATAGAATTGTCGTGTCCAGTTATTGTTTCTGTCGTCATGGAATTGTGACGGATGTGACCTGTAGTTGTTGTGTTCCTGTTTTCGCGTTACGCGATTGTCAGTGTCAATTTCTAGTTCTTGTAACAGTCCCTGAAAAGCTTCAATGTCGTCTTTGCAACGTCCTGCTAAAATAATATGTCGTAAATGTTCAGGCAGTTTGATTAAGCAAATGCGGATGAGTTCTGAGGGGCTGTATGGGTTTGACAAGTACTGATTCTTGTGCAACATGTCTTCAAAATATTTCACAAGACTGGAAAATTCAGATTGATCGAAATGTTTCATCATTATGATGCCATGTTTTACTCGGTCTTGTGTGGCTTGAGACCAATATGCTGAGAGGAAGGCATGGTAAAATTCTCCTTCAATGTGGCAATCGTGAATGACCGATCGCATTCTTACAGCTGGTTCATTCTCCAAGTAGCCACACATAAATTCTAACCTGTGCTCTAATGACCAGTTGGGAGGAAAACAATGAGAGAATTGATGGAGCCACGCTTGTGGATGAATGTCGTTGGCAGAATTCTTAAATGTTTTGAATTTATGTGTAGTAATGAACAGCTTATAGTCAAAATCGTCATGTCGGCGAGTCGCAATCGCTCATTGTTACTTCGTTTCGGCGGTTCCATCTCAAAATCCAATGCGCCTTGCCAATTTCTTTCATAATTACCGAAATGCCCTGTGTTATTATTTTGTGGCTTTTCCGTATTTCTAAGTTCCTCTTCCCATGTTGGAGCGCGAGTGTCCTCTGAAATATGTAATTCTTGTATTACCTGCGTCAACTGATCTTGTACTTCCCGGATTTCTCTTTTGTACTGTGTATTGATTTGATTTTGATTTTGTTTGAATTTTCTTATTTGTTCATACTCTTCTGTGTCAGTGAAGGCTACGGGTCTTGTGTCATTCAGATCATCATCTACCTTTGTAGATAAGTTAGTGACCTGATCCGAAAGTTCGGCTACTTTCTCCGATAGTGTACTTATTTCCTCCATGTGTCTTTCTGAACCAATTTTCAGGGTATCTACTGTGTCCTTTAAGTTTTCCTGAGTTTTTGCAAGTTGCGTAACTGAATCGGTAGATGCAACTGAGTCAATTTTAGCTTGCAAGGTCTCATGATTTTCACGAACAGTAGTTTGCAGTTCTTTTATGTCTGCTTCGTGATTCTGTAATGCATTTTCATGACGCGAAAAAATAGGTTGGAAATGCTCACAAATTTGTGTTTTTACGTCATTACAGACCTTTTGACATTTCGATTCGATGTTATGTAACTCAGTGGTTAAATCTTCACGTGTTTGTTCAAGTGTGGTGTCTAACTTTTGAAGATTTTGTTCCATTGTGTCTAACTTTTGCTGTGTTTGTCTCTGATTTTGTTCCATTTGTTGCATTAGTTGTAATAACAATTCATTAGTGTCTGGAATCTGTTCCTCTACACTTTTCGGCAGTGCATTTGCACCAGCAACATTCACATTTTGACAAGCAGAAAATGTGTCTTGACTCATTTGAGAAAACGGTGAGGACCCAAAACCTGAATCTACAGTATTTGCAAAATTGTGTCCTATCATTTCGGATTCCTGAGGCGAGCTGTTGCCGAGCGATCGATCGATAATGCTTTCCTGTTCACTAATTGTTTCACTGCCTACGCCATTGTTTGCCGCCGGCTCCATTTCCCTATGCACAGTTACCAAATTACTATGTTGAACATTAGTTAATTCATTACATGGTGGCGCTAACACACTACTTTCGTCTTCACTGTCATTTCTCAGTTTACTTTGGAGCCTAGTATTACGTTTCTCACACGCCATTATTGTCACAATATTTCACACAACAACACAGAAAAACATATTTTGAAGAGCAAAAATAGGGGAATACATTAACATAGCACTGAAAATAATATCTAGTTAATTGCAAGCGCAGCTGCGAAATACTTGGTGCAAATCTACATGCATGCCACAACTGTTTTACTGTACAACTATGAAAGACTGCAACTACAAAGGAGATTCTCAATACAATTACGCACTAGCAATAAACAAAATCTACACTAAAAAATCAGAAGATTCCAGTGAGGTATCCTGGCAGGGTCGCCATATGAAACGTCCCCTTATAAAAAATTGTACATGACTGTGCTTAAACTGACACACAATATTTTTAGCGCAACGCAATCTGACTATCAAAGATCCCTGCAAAAGAATGGCCCTGAGTAACATTAAACTATACCTTTCAGAAATCACTTACCTCACAAAAATCTTAATTACTCGAACTACTGCAATACAGCGAGCGCTACTACTGCCAGCTAAATAAAAGATTCAAACTACGGAAGGCACTAACTACAGATAGGGATAGTTAGCAAATGAAAGATATTAATAGAGAACAAACAATGTATTTACCTTAATAGTCATAATATATATAGCAGTTCATGACAAATTACAAAACTCCGCCATCTCTCTCCCCACATCCACCACTGCTGGCGGCTCACCTCCAACTGCGCAACGCTACGCGCTGTTCACATCCAGCTGCCGCTGCCCAACACTACAATGGCAGACAACAATGCAAACTAGCCACAGACTGCACACAGTACAGCCAGTGATTTTCATACAGAGCGCTATGTAACGTTGCCAATAAGAAAACATAAACAGCCTACTTACATATTGAAAACATAAACAGCCTACTTACACATTTCGTGATTCATCATTGCAAATTACTCGTTTCCAGTTATCCACTGTCCACTAGCATTGTTCTTGACACCACCTCTAGCGTCGCTTAGCACTGAGTGCAGGAATATGTGTCTTGTGAGGATTGCTCGATTGTTGAACCCCAATACTTTTAAGCGCCTGCACACTGTCACTGTGCTAGCTAGACTGCTGGTAGCACTTTGGAACTCTCGTTGGATACCTTCCACCGATTTCAAACTATTTTTGAAACAACTTTCCTCAATCCTAGATGATCGTCGTGTGTCAGTAGGTGAGCTGTGCCTGGTTCTTGGTTTACCTATAGTTGTTTTATGTCGTCGTCGTGTCTGTAGAGCTGTACCATGGGAGAGAATACTGTTTGGTGGCCGGTATCCTCTTTCTGTAATACAACCTACACACATAGATTAACTGGGTTCTTTATTTATAAGAATAGAAAGTTACTTATCTCAAGATGGTCGTTGTGGTACAAGCTCCTTTGTATTGTCCACGTTAGCCCCACTGCTCGTAAAGTACAAAGTCGGCTATATTCAATATTATGAGTTCTATGTGCTGCCTGAGTTAGCGGCGGAGCTATCTGCTACTTCGATTCCCGCTGCAATGCGACTGATGACACTGGAGCTTATTTGGTGCGACAGACTCGCCCTTCGGTTCACAGCGAGGATCCTAAATACCGGTGGCCAAGAGGGCGTTGGCAGCGCGTTTCCTGCAAGGCTGTTGTGGCCTCTATCTATCGTCTCGCAACCTCTTTGCCGCATGGTGTTTTGGCTCCAACAGCACAAGATGTTCTTCCACGTTTCTAATTCAGAACAATATAACCGACACTCGACTTGGGCAGCTTTAGAATGGTTGAAATGCGCCTGACGGATTTGTTACTCAGGTGATATTCAGTAACTTCGAACGAGGACGACCTCGTTCGAAGTCACTGAGCCCTCCTGATCAACCCATTCTGTTGTTACTGCTCGACAATAAAATACTCCCCACCTCTTTTGATACCATCAGGTCTGCTTCTCTTGACACATAGTGGTCATTTCTGCATTACATAGGGGTGTCCGGGTAGCTTTCACCAGACAGTGTACACAGTTTATCAGCCACGACAAGCGATGCTTCCAGATTGTTCGATGGAGGATCATATGGAAATGCGGAACGACTTGGGCAAGGGACAAATAAAGGGTGTTTCCATAAGACCGTGCAAACATGTAACAGGACATAGATGATACTCCACTGAACAGTTCGAGGTACGAAACCTGGGGTCGGTGAAACCAGCTTAAGGAGACACGGAAGTAAACTTGTCTACCGATTTGTCTAGCATTACTGTTTTCACCTTATTTACAGCTAACGTGCGTACAAGTTTGCACGTACTGTGGTGTTTATTTACATGTACATTCTGTATTTCTTGCAAAGAAACAAGGAGAAATTAGCCTGATTACTAGGAAGTCATGATGGAGGTTTTTTTTCACTTTACTTGTCCATAGGGTGGCTCTGCTATATCGTATTCACACTGTCCCATGACAGAACGTGCTACGAATCAACGACATACCCATTCATTACTCAGTGCTATTCGGAGACGTATAGAGCAATACCATGTATCAGTACCGGTGCAGAACTCACTGACATGCACTTTGTGTATGTGGAAGTACGTTGCAATGATCTCGCTGATGAAAGGCTGTACAGGGAACGATTTCCTAACAGGCATAATCTGTTACGAGCTATGTTTATTTCTCTCGATCGACGATTGCGTGAGACTGGGTCATTGGAAAGAAGAAACGAGGGTCCTGGCAATGAGGACCACTCGCACACTCGATATTAAAGAGCAGGTGCTGGAACGTGTGCCAGCGAAGCCCACTACAAGTACTCGTCGTATTGCGCGTAAAACGGGCACTGTACGTATTAGCGTGTGGCGAGTACTCTACGAAAAATAATTCCACTCATCCCACCGACAACCAATCCTTGTAATGCTTGTGACTGGCTTTGCACCAAGGATCGCATTGTGCTAGTGGTTGCTCCAACAATGGATCGATGGAGCAGATTTCCTTCAAATCGTGCTGTTTACTTACGAGGCCTGATTTGATCCTGATGCTATTTCGAAGGAACAGCCATTTGTTGGACGAGGAAAACCGTCACGCTGGAGTAGTCACGCTATCAAGTTCGTCAGGCTGTGAATATCTGGGCCAGTATTGTAGACGACAATCTCACTGGGCCATATCTTCTACCTGGCCGTCTGTATGGTCACCTGAACTTGACGTTTTTGTAGGGATTTCTGAGTTGTTGGAGAACCTACCCTTGGCTGTTCGTGTGAGGATGTGGGTGCAACATGTGAGTGCACCGCCTCACTTCAGTGTGGATATCCGCAGCCATCTCAAAATGGTTCAAATGGCTCAGAGCACTATAGGACTTAACATCTGAGGTCACCAGTCCCCTAGAACTTAGGACTTAACATCTGAGGTCATCAGTCCCCTAGAACTTAGAACTACTTAAACCTAACTAACCTAAGGACATCACACCCATCCATGCCCGAGGCAGGATTCGAAACTGTGACCGTAGCAGCAGCGCGGTTCCGGACTGAAGCGCCTAGAACCTCTCGACCACAGCGGCCGGCGCAGCCATCTCAATGCTGTATTTACTGGTCGCTGGATTCGAAGGGGAGGTCCTATTCAGTGGCCTGTGTGATTACCTGACCTGAATGCTCTTGATTATTTCCTATGGGTATATCCAAAGTCACTTGTGTATGAGGCTCCAGTGGATATGCAGATGGAAGTAGTAACCAGAATGGTAGCTGCCTGTGATCTAATAAGAAACGCACCACGGATATTTGTTAGGGTGCGTCAGAATCTTGTTCGCCGATGTCATGCTTGCATTGAGATTGATGGCCGTCAGTTTCAGCACATTTTATAAGATACAGTACAGATGGTCCGTTCATTGTGTCAGTGATGATATTTGTAGTTAACTGTAAATTAATGTAAATAAAAAAGTACAAAGTAATGTGATTTTATTCGTATTATCTTCTTAAGCTGGCTTCTCGGACACCAGGTTCCCTAACTCAAACTGTTCAATGGAACATCCTCTATGTCCTGTTACATTTTTGCCCGCTATTACGGATATAAAATAATGCTCTATAACAGTGTCCGATTACAAGATTGGTAGGAAACTTTTGGTTCCACACAAATAGTTCAAGTATTTAGGGATAAACTAAAAAACAGTATTATATATGGAGAAAATGTGTAGGAAACTCAAATGGAAAAACATAAATTTATCGGAAGTGCAGTACATCTATAAAGGAAATCACACACGACGCTAGTGTGGGCAGTTTTAGAGTTCCGATCAATTGTTCACCTTTTTTAAAAAGTCGGTGTGGCAGTAAACACAGAATCGGAGAGGTGTTGGTAAAATCATAGCAGGATGCTGCAGCATATACGGAAGTATAGAAAATGCATTTGTAATGCAAAAACTGAATAAAATTAAACTGAAAACAAGTATTATAGTGATGCTGTGCGAACTTAAATGATAATCGTAGATTTCACGTATCTCTAGAGGGTAATTGAACAATAATCGTATTGAGAAAGACTACCGCATAATTCCGCTTGTTCCAGCGAATGTCTCGCGTATGAATCATGACAATAAGATACGTGAGATTAGATTATGAATGGCGACATACTGACAGTCATTTCTCCCTCACTCAATTCACATGTGGACAGAAAATTCGCTGATATTGGTACGGAGTGCCCTACACCACGTACTAGGTGGCTTGCGGGTTATGTATGTAGATACAGGTGTCGATGAAGGCTTAATTTGTAATCGATTGACGCTTTCATGCCTGCGTTCGTGCGGATGTCAAACGAAATACAATGCAGACGGCTGCTAAGTGCGACCATGTCGGTTGTCCACTTGTCTCCAAAAAGAACTGATAGTAGTAGTTCTCTTTCCCTCTGATGTAAATTTGCACAGGAGACACAGTTTGAGTCATACTTTTCGGTGTAGTCTCTTCCAGTTTCCATTGGTGTTACCTTCCACCTACGTGTCAGCATGTTCGGTGTAAATCGTAAGATCTTTTACTTACGAGGTTATCTGCGAATAATTACGTGATCACTGCCCTTGCTCTCCAATTTCTGCCACATTCCTTTCACGACAATCGTAAGTTTTATTGGAATCTCGGTGGTATTTAATTAATGTCTGTCTGAACATTTATGTGTGAGTTATGACCTCCCAGCCAACGTAATGATCTGGAAATTGGAACCTTGACGGGCCACCGTAATGCTGATGACATTTTTCAACCTCATGTAACACCTTCTCTCCATGGCCTTCAGGGACACTTTTCCAGCACACTAATAATCGTCCGCATTCAGCTGGAATTGCTCAAGAGTTCTACGGCTGGCCTGCTACCAGGAGTTGCCTCTAGAGAGCTGAAACGCCAAATGCAGCTGTGCCACTCTTTACAGCATTTGGAGGTGCCTGATCATGGTTTGTGGGCCGTTCTGCCTCAGAACAACGTGTAAGCAACTCGATGCCGGACCGTGTTGGGGCATGTATTGCAGCAAAGGTAATCCCACGCGGTATTGCTGTTTTTCTGTATTTTTCTACTTGTATTCACTGTATTTGTTCATGAGGCTTGATTTTAGGATAAAGAGAATCATCTGTATCGTAATGTCTAATGAATTTCATTTCGATCCGATGTTGTTGCAGTGCTATTTGCAATGTTCTTGAGTGTGTATAGGACCTTTATTGAGAAGGATAAGATAGGAGGAGGCAGGTTACGTGGTGGTATGACGGAACAGAATGGTAATTTATTTGATGTGTTGGTATGTAAATATGTGTAGTGTCAGAGCGTAAGTGCAGCGGATATGGAAACTTGGATGGGGGTAACAAGAATGGAGGGCAAGCCTTGGTGATGGAGAGGGAACAAAATGAAAGGATTGGAGAGAAGACGGGAATCCTAAAGTATCACAGCGGGTTTCCTTGTCTCTGAGAATAAGGCTGAGGAAACTGTAACGGGAATGGATTGCGAGGGAGTGTAGGTGTGAGGTCGATATTGACTCTAAAGAAAATAGGGATACGTGGATAGGAGGAAATGACAGGGGTTTAGGAGTTAAGTTCGTGGGATGTGTAGGACATACAGTTACGTTTAAATTGGTGGAAGAGTGAGGGAAACAGCATCAATTGGTAAAGAATTTGGATAATTTAGTTCAGCGTTCAACTATCTAACATGTCCGGAAAGGCCAGCGCGTTAATGCGCACACTACCGTATGATGGGAAGGCAAGCCTGCCCCGCACTGAATCCGCGTCGCGGATTAACGAAGAGAGCTAATGACCGGACGAGGCTGGATGTGGCTTGGGCCACTAAGATCTTTGCTCAAGGTTGTTGATGGGAACGGGGCGTGTTGTGGTATGGAGAATTGGGGAGTGGTAACGGAAGACGGTGTGAGAGGTCCGCCCGGCGACTAAGGTGAGCACTTGCACAAGCGTCTTGGGCACGGAATCCGGCGAGTGATTGCTGGGCATATTTGTGGAATCTTCGAGCGTAGCCTGGCCAGCCAGTTCTGGGTTGTGGCATACCGATGAGAGAGTTGAAGCTAGTTTCGCTGTTCTGAAATGTGGGTCCCCTTTGGAACCGGCTAGCTTCAGCTTCGATTCGTGAACTTCAGTAGGATTTTGGATTTTGCGGTCTTAACCGTTATTTTCTAATTGTTACTTATAGGTCTGGTGCGATCATTTCGATTTCTTAGCTGATCTATTTCCCCACCAGTTGGTTCCTTGAATTGTGACTGTTGTTTACTTTTCCTGAGTCGATACTGGCCTTGGTTGTTTGTTAACAGTGTAACTTAAACTGTGTGAGCCGATGGTGCTTCTTGAGCCGGAGCGATTACGTGTTCCTTCTATGCTGTGGCCTGACCGCTTCCCTCCCCCCCCCCCCCCCCGCCCTCCCCCACCCCTACCCCGCTCCATCGCCAAGACGGTTGGGTTTTTGCTGATCTGCCTGCCAAACGAATTCGAACACCAGATAAGTACCTTTCTTTTGTAACACGGCCGGGTGCCGGTTTCGAGATATCTTCAGGAATTGCAGACGTCATCGTTCTATTAATTATATTGGCTTAGGGGGTGCCTGGATCTCAAAATTTGTAATTGCTGAGGCTACGTAAGTGGATCTGGTAGCCTTGTTTTCTTTCGGGCTTTCGCCGTCGTTGTAGAGGCGGTATCTTACTGTGATGTGGGTATACCGTTTGGCTAGTTATTTTTGGTTTAACGTAATTAACCTTGCTGTGTTAATATTTCTTTTGCCGATCTATAACCAACGAAAAGGCCCTTGGAAGGCTGATCCTCTCGTTGTAACATTTCTTGGCCTTCTTGTTGTCCTTGCATATAAGCCTTCTGATGCACTTCTTGTGAAGAGCTGTTATCTATTTGGAAATTTTACGTAACTGAAGTTGTTGTTATTGAAGGCCTGCCAGTACCTTTTTAACTAAATTTAGAGCTATTTCGTAATTTGAGTTAGCTGGAACTCTTATTCATCAATGCCTCTTATTACCTATTATTGAGGTCTGATATTTTAATGTCTGTGTTGTAATTAACTGAAGTTGTGATTGTCAAAGGTCTACCTGTTTAATAGGTATTTATGTCAGTAAGATAGTAGCAGGGAATGACAAATGATAGTACATGGGTCCTAACCTTTCGTCTTACATCCGTTTAACCATAATTGTAGTTTAAACATCTACAGTTTAACGTGGAATCTGAACCACGTTCTCTTTCTGACGAATGTCCACATCGCTGGCAGGTGAATGCAGGGTTAAAAACAGTGAATAATATGGGATGTGACCAGGATTCGATTCCACGATTTTATAGTTTCCAGGCACACGCTTTATTTGTAGGCTTAGATTCTACTCAAGCTTTGATATTGACTGCAAGCTGTGGCTGTATTGCGAGGGGGTAAGTCCATTGTTTTCACTGTGGCGGTGGGCTTTAATAAAGTTCAACGAATTTCCACAGAAATTTATTTATAGGATTGTACTCTGTTTGCAACATATTCCCCAGACAGTAAACACATATGTCGCTGAGTCTACCTAGAAGAACACATAGTTCAGCAGATATGAAGTCATAAAAATGGAGCTGCATGAAAAAGAAACTGCAGGGTGAAACTCGATAGAGATATTGGTGAACCGTGTTTACAAATATATACGAAGTATGTTACTTGTATGTGAAACATATGTAAAGTGCGCATACACAGGGAATGACATGAGTAAAAAGCCCCTCCCAAACCTCTGGAGCTATTTCAATCACACAGACTAATGACTATATGGAAAGAAGTATTGTGGGGTAAGAGCCAGGAACCGACTACTGGAGCAGGGGTGATAATGTAGACACAGAAGGGGGTATGACGTGCTGGACACAGAAATTTGGGAGAAGGAGGTGGACAGAGTGAAGGGGAGGGGATAAGAACAGGGAGAAAAGAGGAGATGCTCAGAGAAAGGGTAGAGGTGGATGTGGACAGAGGAGAGAGGAGGAGAATGGAATGAGGAAGAATAGACAGAGGAGGAGAGGGAGATGAACAGAGAACAGAAAGACAATGGCTGCCCAGAGAGACGGGGAGGAGATGATTTATGTAGAGGGGATGAGGAGGAGATAGAGGAAGAAGGACATGGATTTACAGATGTACAGGGGAGAGTAGCAGATGGACTTGAGGTAGAGGAGCAGATAGAGGTAGCAGGATTAGATGGACGGAGGTGGGAGGACTGGATGGATGGGAGAAGGAAGGGTGAGGACATGTACAGTGAAGGAAGGAGATTGATAGACGGAGTGAGGAGCGGACAGAGAGAGTGGGGAAGGAGAAAATAAGACATAGAAAAAGAAGAGAAAGAGATGCACAGAGAAAGGCAAGAGGAGGATATGGACAGGGAGAGCAAGAGAAGGGAATGGACAGAGAGAGAGAGGGGCGCCAGGAGCAGACAAGTGGAATAAATACATACCAGGGCAACTCAGTACTCAGGTAGTTTATGTATTGTATACAGAGCAGAAGAGCTGATACACATTTTGTGTTCAACTAACTGAATGCACTTGAACTTCTTGAAATAAGACGGTCCTGGTTGCAACTTGTTTCACCTATTTTTGGTAATGATAGCTTTCGCCCTTGTAATACTAACACATGACATTAAGATAAAATTTATAAGGAAACATCGTCCATATAATTTTCATCCTAATGCCATATGTTGGCACTAAGGACGGTTGTTGCCTCATAACATTACTTCTTACATTAATCTGAAGATGCCCCACAAGGGCGAAACGCATCGTTGCTAGTAAATAGATAAAACATGTTGCAACCAAGACTACCTTCAAAGAATTCATAGGAAGTTGCTGTACCAGACGCCCAGCGTAGAAAGCAACCAATTCTTGAACTTCGTGTTTCTATGGTGGATTCACACATACAAAAGAACTGCAGCATCCTTTGTCATGTTGACATCGGGGCTTTGATGATGATTACAGGCGAACGTTGCATCAGAACGGTCTGGGAAATTCTCTGTGCCAAACAGTGATTTCCTGAAAATTACCAGTTTTGTACTTGGATGCGAACAGCAGCATTGGAGAGCACTAGCCTCACACGTACTGGAGGCACGGGCGTTTTGCGCGGTAGTCGTGTTCTAAGGCAGAGCTTTATCAACGGCGGCGGGGCGTCCTACCTGCGGCCGCGAGAAATAAAAGGGGGGAGGGGATAGGCGAGGAGGAGGAGGGAGGCGGGGGACGGTGATAGGAAATGGCGTTTTGCGGGCCGGCCGTTAGATTGGGGCAGCGCGCCTTTGTGTGTGCCCGCCAAGTTCTAAATTGGGAAAGTTTTCTTTGGGTTTTTCGGACGTGCCGGGTAATTGGGCGGCGAGGTGCGCAGGGCGCTGGGCGAGGCGCGGGGGCGGGCGAAGGGCGACCTCTTGACACGTCGGCGCTAAACGCCGCTTGTCCGCCCTAGCCCTACCTGCGCCCTAATCCCAGCGCCCTACACGTCGTGCCCAAACTTGCAGCCCAAATTAGACGCCGGCAGCCGCCTCGAATAGTTGGCCTTCACTCTACTCCCTGTCCTTCACAGGGCGAAATCTTTCTTTCTTTTACTTAGCGTAAATCCCGGTTTTTAGTGCGGAGTCAGTTGTACTCGAGTTTTGGGAACTTTATTTTGTGGCTGAATGTCTTTCCTGTTTCCGTCCTCACACGATCCGGGCAACGCACTCACTTTCTCTGCATTGTGCTTCCGAACGCTCAGAAACGACGCGGGTTGTGCACACGGTACGTGTGCCTCGGCGTGGTATACGTGGTCGCAGCGTGCTCCAGCGGCAGTTGTCGGCAGTATCTGGCTCTCAAATCACACAGTTTGCTTACGAAATGGGCAGGTTCTATTAAAATGCACACATCCTCCATTTTCCACGCGCAAGTCATGTTGTTCTGCCTGTAATATACATAAAAAGAAACTGTATGCATTAAACGTGTTATAAGGTAAATAGTGAAGTTTCATGTCCGGATGTCAGTTTATAGAAGGATCATTACAAATAGATACGGATTTACAAGTCTTCCATACGACATAAAACTAATTCCATTAGTCTCACTTTTTAATAAAACCCTAAGATCATTATTATCTGATCACTAGAACATTTGAAAAGCAAGGAATTTGAACAAGAAAGTGCAAAACATCTTACTGCAAGTAGAGCTCTCTTGTAGATAAAACAAATCGAACGAACACAGTACACTTACATTTACAAAACATTTAACATTATAGAATACACTTCTATTAATAAGAAAGTCTCGTAACCTATTAGGAAACGCGAAGTTGAGTGAAAAAAAGTTGGATATAATGAGACGTGAGCCACCCACACAGCACACGTGACTTCGTAATTCTGTGCCCTATACTTTAAGCTACACTGATGTAACCTCTGTATTGTAAGAACTTGTCTTGTAAGTTACTATGTTCTGAAGGCTTTAATCACAGACAAGTTATATACTAATTAATCATGACAAATCGTACCGAGAACAGTGTGTTTTGGATGTATTCACTGTCCCTTTGTACTCTAAGGGCATGCTTTCAGAACACACAAATTACAATTCGAAAATCCTTTAAACACCAATATGACGTTACCCGTCATTTCATTGTAACAAACCGTAGCAATAAACGTCGGGTTTTTCATACATCATAAATTCGCCATTGCTTAACAGTATATATTCATAGGACGTACCTTACAAAACCCACCAAATATGGGCTTCAACTGAAAGCTAATATGACGTCTCTCGACAGCGCACTGAAAAGAGATGGCCTGCACGGGACGTACTAGGTACCGCTTTTTCATCCACTGGTCTGCATTCAGACGCTCGTTCAGATTATCTGTCATGCTTCATATTGTTCCACACGTTTGGAAGGACTCTACTACGTGCTTTTTCCACGCTATGACGTCAGAAACGTGGCACAGTCTATGGTGACATTCGAATGAACGGTCCGTGTGACGACATCTTAAGAGACGGAAATCGTGTTCGCCACCAGTCAATAAATTGTGTAAACTTCATTCTGTTTGTGATCGCATTTTAATTGTTTGTGTATCGTATTTTCTGACGATTATAGAAAACTGTTTGACTTTACTGTTGAGGGGATATATCTATTCTTTCTAAACCGTCGGTGTGGGCGATAAGTCCAAATATACAAACATACAAATACACAGTCTCAAGAAAGGAAATTGCGCCATCTTTAGTCACAAAATCAACATGGAATAGGGGAAGCCACTCGTGTGAAAACGTAGGGTATATTATTCGTACGCGATACCTTACATTGACTAGATGGAATATGGACATGCACAGCTTTATCCGGCCCTTCTACGGTCATGGCTGTTCAACATTTGACATCCTGAAGGCGGGATGCAATAAAAATCAAATGTAGTGAAGTAGCCACACATTTCAGTGCAACCACGCCAAGCAAGTACGAATAACGCTATCTACAGGATGGGTAAAATACGAGGTTTTTTTTCACGGTCCTATCGTTCGTGAAATTAAAACCACAATGAAAATACAAAAAAGCTTTGTACAGATGTATTCCGAAGTGTCTCTAGTATTACCATCGACCGCATCACATCTCTCTTTCCAGTTCGGAGCGCACAGTGAGCACTTAAATATCCCAAGAACAATAGAGACTCCCACCATGTATGATGTGCGTGCTGTCATTCGCTTTCTTCACACTGAGGGGATCCGCATGATTGCACGCAGCCCACTGAACGCAACTGCTATGTGTATCAGCAAAGTGCGGCACTGGTGCAGGAACTTTGAAGCAGGACATACTGACATTCATGATGTAGGCCGTCAGAGAAGGGAGCGAGTGTCACACGATGATCTTGTTCAGCGAGTGTTTCAGACAGTTCGAGAAAATCGTCTACGAAAGGTGATGGCTCTCGATCTTTACGGCAAGAAAAAAAAATAAAGTGAGATAGTGTTAAAACTTTCATTCTTCTTTACCTTCTCTGCATTACTGCAGATGACGTGTCACTGAGAACATTTGTACTGTGCATGCAGTACACGTGAGGTGCCTAGTTGTTTCCACTGCCCTGTGTGGAATACATAAGATCTTGTACACTTCACTAACCTGCTGTCTTCATGATGATGATGATGTCCCCAGCGCAGAAAACAGCACGCAGGTCGTGGATTCTTTTTCTTGAGGCTGAAATTAACTTCGCAAGGAACTGCTGCTACGAATAATCTATAACTCATTTGTGATGCCACTCGCGTTTTTATTGATGTAGACACGAGAAACTATTCTTGATCACAACGTATTCAACATATCTTTCCACAGTTATTATATCTGGCTAAAATAACGTGAAATACATCCTGTCACAGACAACATGTCTGTCTACTGGAACGGTCAGAACTGGAGAATAAAATTACATGAATCAAATACTACTATTACAGACAACATGTCTGTACCTAGCGACGGTCGGAACTGTATTAAATAAAATTGCATGAAACAAATACTGTTATAACAGACAACATGTCTGTCTACTGGAACGGTCAGAATCGGACTGCCCGAGACACTTCGCGCGCCAAACCAGCAATGCGTGACCCGAACGCCACCGAAGTGCATCGGCAGTAATATCGTCAGTCTTTTGTTTTAGTAATACTTTGATTTTAATAATTTTGAAATGACTGATTGATAGCTGGCTGTTGAGAGATGTTTATTTTAAAAAAAATGAAGTAATTTGGATGACAGGTTTAATTAATAATAGCAACTAAAGTTTAACGTTTTGGCGCCCTACCGCCGAACACAGCAGCCAATCACAGAGCAGCAGCATCATGCAGGCGGTCTTTCTCAAGGGAATGGAACCGAATCTAACATCTGTCACCGGTACCTCAGCCCACATTGCGTCATCTCTATGCTTTTTGCATCTCCACTGCCCTGGGAATAGCTTCCTGGACAGTCAACGCAAATCCCGAGAGGTACAGATATTTAACAATCGGTGCTTGGAGGCCAAACGTCAATTTCTTTTACAAAGTGGAAGATTATTAATTGGGTGACATCGATTTTATATAGTGGTTCCAGAGTTCTGACTGAAAAGAGGGAACCACTGAAGCATAAGGTGGCGTTGGTGCTCGATGCGGCGGTCGGCAACGGTTCTTACAGCCAATAAGAAGCCGTCATTTGCATATAAAAGTGGGAACCTCGCTAGTTCACGACAGTCAGTTTTAGCCCTGACGACGACCATGGAGGTAGTGGTCGAAAGCTTGAAGATTTATCCTGATTTGACGCGGCATGTACACCGAGAAATTTTTACTCATCCCTGCCAGGTGTCTACCGGTGATAATGTTTCTCTGTTCGATAGATAGGTAATTGAAGAAAACGTACCAAAAGCAACAACTCGAATGTCCGTCTTTGAATCGACGTAACTAGACCGAGAAGTTTAACTAGGTAGCACGCGTCATTCGCCAAACCGACATTTAGGGCTAGCGCACACATCAATTTTTATCGTACGGAAATATGTCGTACGATCAAATTCTTTTAGTGGAACAAAGAAGTTCCTATGCTCTCCTTTGTTCCTCTAAAAGAATTTAATCGTACAAATTTTTACGTACGATAAAAATCGCTGCGTGTGCGCTTGGCCTTATTCATAATGCTGCCGAATACGTTTCGACACGAAATTGCCGCTATGTTTGTATGCTCATGGATGAGCTGTGTATTGACTGCAATTGTTAAATCCGCTCAATCTACCGTAGAAACGCTAGAACTAATAGTGGCCGATAGTGCTAAGCCTTTTCTCACTCCCTACACAGTTTTCGGCCATTATTATTGTTTGTGTCACGAGCTCCCGCCAACAACGGCTGTTGTGGTATTACACGTATACATTGTGTTACACGTGTACATTATTCTTATAGACTAGAGATAATTTTTATGGCAAAACAACGTTTGACGGGTTAGCTATAACATATAAAGATTTTCAGAGGCGGAACAAAGTTCGCAGGGTATAGCTAGTAAAGCTATGAATTTACTTTAGAACCTTAAGGAAATATTGTTCAAACATGAAGAAAGTGGATTACAAGGTGCTTGTTGACCGATTCTTGAGAAGTGCTTATTAGTCTGGGATTCTTTTCAGGTAGGGTTGATAGAAGAGACAGATGAAATCCAAAGAAGAGCGGCGTGTTTCGTCATGTTATCATTTAGTCGGATTCACAGAGATGCTCAGCAAACTCCAGCGACGGACTTCACAAAAGAGGCGTTGTGCATCACAGAGAGGTTTAATTTTGAAATTTCGGGAGAGCGCTTTCCGGGAAGATTAGATAACATATTGCTTCCTCTTACGTATAACCCGCGAAATGTTAAAAAAATATTCAAATGTATGTGAATTCCTATGGGACCAACCTGCTGAAGTCATCAGTCCCTAGTCTTACACATTACTTAAACTAACTTAAACGAACGTCTGCTAAGAACAACACACATGCCCATGCCCGAGAGAGAACTCGAACCTCCGGTGGGAAGGGCTGCGCAGTCTATGACATGACGCCTCAAACCGCGCGGCCACTCCGCGCGGCTTGCGAAATGAGCACGGCCGGAAAATACGAGAAATTAGAACTAATACAGAGATTTACCGACTGTAATTCTTCACACGTGTCTTTCGCCAGTGGAACACTGAAGAGAGGGATCACTTAGTGGTACCGGAAGTACCGTCCACCGCACGAATACAGTAAGCAGGTTTAAATGGACGTAGATTGCAGTAGTTATTCGGAGATGGAAAAGCTTTGACAGGGTTTACTGGCTTAGAGAGCTGCGTCAACTTTCACTCTAAGACTCAAAAAACGAATCATCATGAAGGAGTTATCGGAATGAGACGGGAATTGGAAGATATGTTGTACATGTACAGAGAAAGGAATTACTGAACTGTCAAAAAAATTGGATGATTTATTCAAGAGAAAGAGCTTCACAAATTGAGAAGGTCAGTAAGATGTTTATAAAATGACTTTTATCTTAATAATATGAATATTTATATATGTGTTTGGAGAGAGAGAGAGAGAGAGAGAGAGAGAGAGAGAGAGAGAGAGAGAGAGATTGATTTTTGATTGAGATTTTTACTTTAGGTCGTAACTGGTACCTGAATTTTGGTTACTGCCTCCAGCTTCTGTACCAGTTGCTGACGTATTATAATTTAGAGGAAGTCATTGTTCTTTAAGATTTAAAATACGAATCTGTTAGTTACTTGGCCGTATTGCGGATAGCTTTGAGCCCAAGTTTTCGTAGCTTTTCATACCTAAGGGACCACTGTTGTAAGTAAATAAGATCAAACAGCAACCTGCTTTCCGTGAGAAAAGGAGATTGCTTGTCACACAAACGTCCTTCAAACTACACGTCCTGCTACATCAAAATTCGTCAGTGGAGTTCAGCACCATACTATTGTACAGGAACATAATCCAATTACTGTAATTAAGAAATTATGAGAGGTTGTTACTTATTGAATGAAAACTGTAGAGAATGCATTTCTTTTCCTGTATTTTAGTGAACTTTGTACACTTACAATTCTGTCTATTGATAGACTGCGACGACAATGAAGTTCACCTCCTTTTCCAAAAACAAGATATTTCTAATCTTCACTTCCAGAAAATTTGTATACATAAACGTTTGGCAACTCTTACACATACTTTACTCGGTGTTATCACTAAAATATCAATTTTCATTGAATGTAACAATACGTTCTGAGCGACGGCGTAGCAACACGTCCTCTTTCCACAAGATACAGATTAACAGTCCTCTTTTATTTTAATAAATCAATTGCCTTTTTTATTAGAGTCCATACTCAAAGATTCACAACTACTATCGTTGCGGGGGTTGCGCGCTAAAGAGTTTCTTGCTGTCCAGCTGCGCTTCACTTCACTTCAAGTACTTTTTGTATCACATTTACATTTACTGTATTTACATACATTACTGAGCTTCTCAGAAAAAAATCTGGCACAAATTAGTTTTAAAAACAGCAGTGAGGCACACGCAACATTACACGTTGGTCCACCTCTCGCCCTTATGCAAGCAGTTATTCGGCTTGATATGGATTGATCGAGTTGTCGGACGTCTTTCTGAGGGATAACGTGCCAAATTCTGTCCAACTGACGCGTAAGAATCCCGAGCTGGTTGCAGGGCTCTGCCCATAATGCCCCAAAAGTTCTCAACTGAGGAGAGATCGGGCTGCCTTGCTGGCCGAGATAGGGTTTGACAAGTGACAGTCAGGTTGGTATTCCACCACAATCCCAGGCGTCTCCAGACACGTCTTTGGCCTAGTGAGATGGTTGTCTTGTCCAAGAAGATCGCTGGGCCTCCCCCCAGTTGAGGAAGTTTGGAGCATTCTGTTGGGGGTGGGAGGGGGAGTGAGAACTGTCAAACCACCTAGGGATTTTTGTAATGTATCACGCCATTTGGACAGCATTTTGCGCTATATCCCTCAGGAGGACATCCGACTTCTCTATCAATCAATGACAAACAGAACTAGTGTTTACATAAAGTCCAGCGGTCGACCAACGCTTTATTGATTTGCTAAACTTGTGAATACCTTTCCTTGAATAAAATATCCAATTTTTCTGAAATCATAATCTGTATATGAACATGTATGTCTTAGACAAAGTCATCCGAAAATGGGAAAAAGAACTGAAGAATCAAAATTACTGGAAGCCTATACAACTAGGAAGATCGAAAGATGGTATTAAAATTTCATGCTTGGCATTTGCAGATGACGTGGCCATTCTAGCAGAAAACGAGACCACAGCAATTAAACAGATAGACATTCTCAAAGAATGCGCCGAAAAAGTTGGGCTACAAATTTCCTTCCAAAAAACCAAATTCATCTGCTCAAAATTTGAAACTCAAAAACTGACTACAAAATATGGACGAATTGAGAGAGTTCCATTCTTTAAATACTTAGGCGAGGTCCTAGAACCCACAGGGGGAGAGAAAACTGCACAAAAAGTTCGACTGCAAAAACTGAAAAGAGCATACTGGAAAACCCACAACATCTACAATAAAAAGTGTCTCTCCATTCACTCAAAAATACGACACTACAATACAGTAATCAAGCCCGAAGCACTATATGCCAGCGAAACACTCACACTCCATAGAAAAGGCGACCTGGAAGGCATCCTGAAAGAGGAACGCAAAATTATCAGAAAGATTCTTGGCCCAAAAAGAACTGAAGATGGATAAAGGTTACAGTCTCGGAAAACTACAGAAAAATTATCTAACCTCGCCGCAGACATCCGGAAAAGAAGACTAAAATTTTACGGTCATATCCACAGACTCCCAACACCCAGACTCTCCCACAAAATTTTAATATACATTGAAAAATTGAAAACCATACCCTGGATAAAAGAAACCAAAACAGATCTAGCAAATGCACAAATAAATTCTTCAGAAGTTATAAACAGAAATGTATACAGGCAAAAAATCAATAGTTGGAAAGTACAACCCGAGAATGAAGTTTGCAAGAGACAGGGGACAAAATGGACAGAGGAAAGAAAGAGAATTCATGGGGAAAGAATGAGAGAAGTTTGGAGAATTAAAAAAATTGAATCGGAAAAGCTTTGCGTGATCCGTATGGGTCCAATCGCACATAATAAATAATATATGTACATCTTATATAACGATTTCCATCCCATTTGGATAGTTCCTTCATGATCCGTCTTTGTCTTTTGCCGGACTAAAGACCATCATAACAGTAAGACTGTTTCCTTGGGCGGAGTCTGTGGGGCGCCGCTTCCACAGCAGGTAGGCCGCCTCCTGCGCGGGCGCTGAAGGATGCCCTGGCGGCAGCTGCCGGAAGCTCAGCAGCTCGGCGTGTGTAGCGCTTTGTTGCGCGCCCGCTGACAGATAACGGCCTCCCACAATGGGCGGGAAATTAGTTGTAAAGATGGACGGCGGAGGCGGTGGAGGCGGGCTTTGTGCGCCGGCCGGAGGCGGCGTCGCGAGTGCTGGCGCCGGCGCCGCCGGAAGTCCTCGACACGCACTTCCGCCGCAGCCCGCCGTCCATCTCACCACACTGAGGACGCTTCAAGGAACAGCGCTTCTGCTTGCCAGGATTTCTACCGTCCTGTCAGCGACAGCTGCTCCGTCAACTGCTGGCGCAGTGCTACTTTCTTTGGAAGGCCCGTTGAAGACACGACCACTAAAAGTAACGGAGAATTACAATATCATATGCAGTGACGGCTCTGCATCAACATCAACGCACACGTCAGTCACGGAATAGTGCGTGACGGGGTGTACATCGCTCCAATGTTTTCGATTCTTTTCCCTATTTCAATTGCGTACTGAGTGAGGGAAAAGTTGTTGTATAATTATAGCAATGGTGATCTTTGTTAATGAAAGTGCCACTAAAATAGAGTTACAAAACGTGGTTTTTCGAAATTCCTTCACCAAAGAAGAAGTAAATAGTCCAGAATTTGAATGAAGAATAACTGCCAATATGAGTAACTTAGACGTACGTATCATCGGTGTAGCAAAGCAGCTTAAATCAATTAATAAAGGAAAGGCCTCCGGTTCATTTTGTAATAGCAGTTACGTTCATTTCAGAATATGCTGTTACAATAGCCATATACTTAAAAAAATTGTAAAACCGCTCGTTAGTCTAAAGATCGCCCATATCACTAATGTCGATTTGCAGTAGGATTTTGGAACATACCTAGAAGAATATGATTTATTGACGAATAGCCAGCACGGATTAAAAAAATGCCATTCATATGAAACACAACTGGTTCTGGTTCAAATGGCTCTGAGCACTATGGGACTTAACATCTGTGGTCATCAGTCCCCTAGAACTTAGAACTACTTAAACCTAACTAACCTAAGGACATCACACACATCCATGCCCGAGGCAGGATTCGAACCTGCGACCGTAGCAGTCTCGCGGTTCCAGACTGCAGCGCCTAGAACCGCACGGTCACTTCGACCGGCAACTGGTTCTGTATCCACACCAAGTGATGATTGCTATCGACAGGGCATATCAAATTTGTTCCTTATTTTTAGATTTCCAAAAGGCTTTTCACACTGTTCCTCACAAGCAGCTTCTAATTAAATTGGGTGCCTAGGATATCGTCTCTGGTGTGCCACTCGATTCTTGGTATCCTGTAAGAAATGTAAGAATTCGTAGTAACTGACGGAAAGTAGTCCGGTAAAACAGATGTGATATCTGACGTTCCCCAAAAATGTGTTATAGGTGCTATGCTGCTACCGATTTACATAAGCGATTTAGAAGCCAATTTGAGCAGCCCACGTTGTTTTCTGCAGATGGTCTGTCACTTACAGTCTTGTAAAGACATCAGATGATCAAAACCAATTGCAGAATGATTCGGACAAGATATCCGTATGGTGCGAAAAGTGGCAATTGACTGTAAATAATGCTCATTTTGTCGGAGGCTTGTGATTATAAGGCTGACGTTTGTTTGAATAAATTACGTCGCACCATCGAGTGCTTCACTTGAATTTGTGACTCATAAGATCCAGTGCATTCATTTGATTCTAATACGGATGATTTTGAGAGCACAGGTGTAGTGATATGTAATGTGATTATTTTCCTGGTGCTGGATTTGTAAAGGATACCCCCAGTATTCTGTCGCATAATGTGCTCGACCCTCCTCTCTTCCCGAACAGGCCTTGGGAGGCCCAACGGTACCAACCGGCCGCCGTGTCATCCTCAGTTCACAGTCGTCACTGGATGTGGGTATGGGGGGGGGGGGTGGTATGTGGTCAGCACACCGCACTCCTGGAAGTAAGTTAGTTTACGAGACCGGAGCCGCTACTTCTCAGTCGAGTAGCTCCTCAGTTTGCCTCACAAGGGCTGAGTGTATCCCGCTTGCCAACAGCGCTCGGCAGACAAGATGGTCACCCATCCAAGTGCTAGCCCAGCCCGACAGCGCGTTAATTTCGGTGATCTGACGGGAACCGGTGTTACCACTGCGGCAAGGCCGTTGGCGTTGCTTGACCCTAATGTTGATAAAAATTAAAAATATTAGTTCACACAATGATAAAGCTGTTTTGGTGAGTGTTGACATTCATAGTAAAATAGTTGAGCTCCACCTGGGCACTGGTTCATAGAAAACCATCGTCAACAGTGATACCTATGCTTTAACTGGGACCCCACATTTCTTCAAATTCCATGGAACATTGACAAGTTACAGTGTACAATTCTATTCACATCAAATGTGATTCTGAAGTGCATGTTAGATATAAGAGCAAGCATGTGCAAGCGATGCATTTTGTGATGAAACAGATTACAGCAGCAAGTATCTTCGGTCTAGATTCATTCCATCTTCTGTGTTTCACGGCCTAGGATTACATCAATCACATCTAAGTCAGGGATCTTGGAATGACCTGGCTGTATATATAAGCAACGTACACGCATATTTTTTCTGGCTCACATGGGGCCGTCAAAGACGATAATGTACCACTCATCACCTTGCGCTCTGAAGCAGTACCTAAACTCTGTAAGGCACGCTCTTTTCTTTTGGTGTTGTGGGACAAGTTTAAACAATAGTTGGACCGATTGGCACTATAAGACCAGCGTTTAACAGTATGTGGGCCACAAGGCTGGTCATCTCGAGACCCGGCAATCTTAGATACTGTGAAGACTTCAAAGCAACTATGAATGACAAAGCCATTGTCGACACGTATCCTATTCCATGAGCTGAAGAAATCACGACCAAACTGAGGCATGGTCGATTCTTCTCTCAAATAGATTTGACTGATCAACAGCTGCTTCACTACAGAAAGAGTCAACAAGGGTTTAGATCAATACACATTTCGGGGTCTACAAATACAAGCGATACATTTTTGACGTTAACTTGGCCCAACACTATTTCAGCTATGTCTTTGGCTGATCCTCAACGTCTTTGGTACAGCCAATTATCTCGATGATATCATTATCACCAGCAACGCGATCGATGAACACCTACGTAACTGGAATCACTGTAGCACACCTTAAACCATTCGGGTCCCCCAGTTTAGTTATTGAAGGGTACTTGGGTCAAATTCTCTCTGTAGACGGCCTCCATCCCAGAAATAAACACCTCCAGATGTTCACCTGACTCCCAGCGCCAACTAACGTGAAGCCACTTCAGTCTGTCTAAGGGCAAATAGCACATTTCCGGAAATTCATGCCTGTGGTGCCACCATTTTAGAACCACTTCACAAAGTATTGGATAATGGTGAACGCTGAAATAGTATTGTGAATGTCATTTGCTTTCGAGCGACTAAAAGAAGCATTCCTTAACCCTAAATGCTTGGTAGACGACGAATATCGCAACAAGCCCTTGACAGTCACCGCAAACGTATATATCATGTACTATAGAGTTTACGGTTCATTCTCATCATTTCTTTCAAGTTTCTCGCAGTCACAAGAAGGTGGCAGCACTTTCGAAAAACACAGTTTTTGCGTACGAACGAAGATGTCATGTGACAGAAAAGGTAAGAAACATAAATAGTATTACTTACAACGAATAATCATGAGAACTATAAGCAAATAAGTGTAAATACACTACGTGATCAAAAGTATCCGGACACCCCCAAAATATACGTTTTTCATATTAGGTGCATTGTTCTACCACCTACTGCGAGGTACACCATATCAGCGACCTCAGTAGACATTAGACATCGTGAGAGCGTAGAATGGGGCGTTCCGCGGAACTCACAGACATCGAATGTGGTCGGGTGATTGGCTGTCACTTGTGCCATACGCGAGATTTCCACACTCCTAAACATCCCTCGGTCCACTGTTTCTGATGTGATAGTGAAGTGGAAACGTAAAGGGACACGTACAGCACAAAAGCGTACAGGCCCACCTCATCTGTTGACTGCCAGAGACCGCTGACAGTTGAAGAGTGTCATAATGCGTAATAGACAGACATCTAACCAGGCCATCACACAGGAATTTCAAACTGCATCAAGATCCACTGCAAGTACTGTGACAGTTAGGCGGGATGTGAGAAAACTTGGATTTCTTGGAAGAGCGACTGCTTACAAACCACACATCACGCCGGTAAATGCCAAACAATGCCTTGCTTGGTGTAAGGGGCGTAAACATTGGACTATTGAACAGTGGAAAAACGTTGAGTGGAGTGACAAATCGCAGTACACAGTGTGGCCATCTGATGGCGGGGTGTGGGTGTGGCGAATTCCCGGTAAACGTCATCTGCCAGCGTGTGTAGTGCCAACAGTAAAATTCGGAGGCGGTGATTTTATGATGTGGTCGTGTGTTTTGGAGGGGGCTTCCACCCCCTGTTGTTCTGCGTGGCACTATCACAGCGCAAGCCTACATTGATGTTTTAAGCAGCTTCTTGCTTCTCACTGTCGAAGAGCAATTCGGGGATGGTTCAAATGGCTCTGACCACTATGGGACTCAACTGCTGAGGTCATTAGTCCCCTAGAACTTAGAACTAGTTAAACCTAACTAAGGACATCACAAACATCCATGCCCGAGGCAGGATTCGAACCTGCGACCGAAGCGGTCTTGCGGTTCCAGACTGCAGCGGCTTTAACCGCACGGCCACTTCGGCCGGCTCGGGGATGGTGATCGAGCACCTGTTCATAATGTACGGCCTGCGGCAGAGTGGTTACACGACAATTGTGCACTGGCCTGCACAGAGTTCTGACCTGGATCCTATAGAACAACTTTGGAATGTTTTGGAACTCCGACTTCGTGCCAGGCCTCACCGATCGGCAACGATACCTCTCCTCGGTGCACCACTCCGTGAAGAATGGGCTACCATTCCCCAAGAAATCTTCCAGCACCTGATTGAACGTATGCCTGCGAGAGTGGAAGCCGTCATCAAGACTAAGGGTGGCTCAACACCATATTGAATTCTAGCATTATCGATGGAGGGCGCCACGAATTCGTAAGTCATTTTCAAACAGGTGTCCGAATACTTTTGATCACATAGTGTTCTTTACTTACGTCACCTGCTAAGTTCGTGCATGTGTTTACAAGTCTCAGCGCACGTGTAAACGTACTGTATCAAATTTGATACAATCGGACGGTATGACTACATTTTGACATTATCAGGCCAGATATGTTTACGTATGTGCGATGTAAAACAAATGGTGTTTGTCTGCTACATTTTATTTGCTGTAAAAAAAAAAAATGAATAATTTCGTAGGCTGTAGATCGGATATATAAGTTTGACGGATTCAAAAATTCTGGAAGTGCTTCTGAAGTCAATTCACCCAAATATTTCGGACGAAAAGGGAAGATATGAAACAAAGGACCGTAAGTAATTCATCCCACTAGTGAAAAAAAGATCTAGAAATGCATTGTATCTGCTGGGAGACAAAAATATAGATCTCGATGACGAATGCAAGGTTGCTCCAGTCATATATATATATATATATATATATATATATTACAAATTGTTGGCTTTTAGTGACACTAAGAAGTGAAATATTACCAGTTTTTTCAGTTATTTCCTTAAAAGTTTGTTTCCTGGTCTCCAGAGGATAATTGTATGGAAGAAGGTGTAAATAAAACAGTATTGTACATTCAGGATTAGGCGAACATCACTGCGCAGTTTTTAAGCACTCAGTAGTATGGAGATTCTAATCCCTTCTATTATCCTAATCTCGATTTTTCGAGGTTTTCGGCAGTTTCAGTGCTGGCCTTTATAATTACACCATCATGAAAATCGCAGGCAAGAAATGTCAGATTTAGATGACATGTGCTACACTCCCCTGCAGAACTTAAGGACGCGGTAGATAAAGTAAAATCACACATTAACAACTCGCGCCGAGCAGTTACGGTGCACTATAGTGGTATTTCTCATTATAACAAGGCCCGGGGACAACATTTTGATAACTTAATACGGGGAAGAAACATCGGGAAACTAGAAGAAGGATGAACTGTGATAACTATAGCCCAAGAATTTGGTATTACGCACAACATTGTTTCAGGTGCATGGCGAGCGTTCTGAGCCATAGGCACTGCTGCCCGAAGTAGACGAGGTGGCCAACTGTGGTGAGTTACAACAGCAGATGACCCCCACATTGTGCTACAGCAAGAAGATACACTACTGGCCATTAAAATTGCTACACCACGATGATGACGTGCTACAGAGGTGAAATTTAACCGACAGGAAGAAGATGCTGTGATATGCAAATGAGTAGCTTTTCAGAGCATTCACACAAGGTTGGCGCCGGTGGCGACACCTACAACGTGCTGACATGAGGAAAGTTTCCAACCGATTTCTCATACACAAACAGCAGTTGACCGGCGTTGCCTGGTGAAACGTTGTTGTGATGCCTCGTGTAAGAAAGAGAAATGCGTACCATCACGTTTCCGACTTTGATAAAGGTCGGATTGTAGCCTATCGCGATTGCGGTTTATCGTATCGCGACATTGCTGCTCGCGTTGGTCGAGATCCAATGACTGTTAGCGGAATATGGAATCGGTGGGTTCAGGACGGTAATACGGAACGCTGTGCTGGATCCCAACGGCCTCGTATCACTAGCAGTCGAGATGACAGGCATCTTATCCGCATGGCTGTAACGGATCGTGCAGCCACGTCTCGATCCCTGACTCAACAGATGGGACGTTTTCAAGACAACTACCATCTGCACGAACAGTTCGACGACGTTTGCAGCAGCATGGACTATCAGCTCGGAGAACGTGGCTGCGGTTACCCTTGACGCTGCATCACAGACAGGAGGTGTACTCAACGACAAACGTGGGTGCACAAATGGCAAATGAATCCAGGTCCTGTTTACAGCATCATGATGGTCGCATCTGTGTTTGGCGACATCGCGGTGAACGCACATTGGAAGCGTGTATTCTTCATCGCCATACTGGCGTGATGGTATGGGGTGCCATTGATTACACGTCTTGGTCACTTCTTATTCGCATTGACGGCACTTTTAACAGTGGACGTTACATTTCACATGTGTTATGACCCGTGGCTCTACCCTTCATTCGATATCTGGGAAACCCTACATTTCAGCAGGATAGTGCACGACCGCATGTTGCAGGTCCTGTACGGACCTTTCTGGATACAGAAAATGTTCCACTGTTGCAGATTCTCCAGATCTCTCACCAATTGTCTGGTCAATGGTGACCGATCAACTGGCTCGTCACTACTCTTGATGAACTGTGGTATCGTGTTGAAGCTGCATGGGCAGCTGTACTTGTACACGCAATCCAAGCTCTGTTTGACTCAATGCCCAGGCGTATCAAGGCCGTTATTACGGCTAGAGGTGGTTGTTGTGGGTATTGATTTCTCAGGATCTGTGCACCGAAATTGTTTGAAAATGTAATCACTTGTCAGTTCTAGTATAATATATTTGTCCAGTGAATACCCGTTTATCATCTGCATTTCTTCTTGTTGTAACAATTTTAGTGGCCAGTAGTGTATCACGTCAAACAGGACTGCCAAGCAAACATTCTCACGCTCCACGGTGGCGCGGTGTGGCTATAGAAGCGTCTTGCCTTTGGATTATGTCTCCATCTCGACCGATCTCACTGCGCTGAGACTATACAGCCGACTAGCACGTACACACTTCATTGCTACATCTGCGATGAAGGGTCACATGTTCGCATCGTGCCATTTTTATATAATTTACAATTCTCCAAAGTTACATTTCGCCATTTTAAATGAAAGACGTTTCTTCGGTGCGGTCATTCTTCGGTGCGCTCACTGCATATCCGTCGCTGGAATGTAGGTTTGACTTTGAGTGTTTATTAAACACCACATCTCTGACTACGCTCATTCCACTGTAACACAGTCACTCGGAGAATACTGTGTACGGTACGGGTAAATAGCCTACTACTTTTGGAGAAAGCTAAAAGGCTCATCGAGATGAACGTTTTCCTCAGACACATGGGTCATAACTAGCTCTTTCTTTAGCGAACTGTGATGCTGTTTGGAACAGTGACGCGAAATCTGTAGACTAGAAATGACCCGTCACCTTCTTTCTCTAAATAGTCGAATGTAAGCGGTATGATTAGGATGAATTTGTGATATTTGGTCTACAATCACAATTCGCATACAACTAAATAGTATTCAGTTCATGCAGCCATGTAATTCCAGTAGTTCATTACTACGTGGCCTAACCTAAAAACTGAACGGATGCAATACAAAAATGGTTCAAATGGCTCTGAGCACTATGGGACGTAACATCTGAGCTCATCAGTCCCCTAGACCTAGAACTACTTAAACCTAACTAACCTAAGGACATCACACACATCCATGCCCGAGGCAGGATTCGAACCTGCGACCGTAGCAGTCGCGCGGTTCCGGACTGAAGCGCCTAGAACCGCTCGGCCATAACGGCTGTCGGATGCAATACATTAAAGCTTTTTCTTTACTACCGGAGATGTGCCTAGTCATTTACTAATAATACTAATACGCTATTTCGAAAGACACAGCGAGAAAACACAAGACAGTTCTGCAAGAAATAACGGAGAAATTCTGGAGCAATGCACAAAGTACCGCACGCCTTAACTGACCGTCTTCTTCTCTTTATATTTCAGTCTCTTCAACAGTTCATCACCCGACTTTTGCTTCGCCATACAAATTACAGGCAACTGCCCCTGAACATGCCATAAATTATTCTCGTGTTTAATTAATTAATCAGGCAATACGTTTACTGTGAAGAATTATTCAGTAGCGGCAGCATATTAAAGTGAGGGTAAGCTATATTGAAAGGTGAATAATTCAATCCATTCTTATTTGTCGTTTCCACGTGGTAAATGTTTAAAGCTCTATTTCAGAAGTGCAAAGAATGAAAAAAAGTATGACGCAGAGGTTTTTCCTTAGTTCAGACGAGAACGTTGGCAATCAAACTTTCCAAGAAAAAACTATTCATCAAAAATTAAAAGAAATCGCTGTTAAGGAATCCTTGACTTAAATCTATGACCTACTAGTTCGATGAAGAAAGATTTTAATTTTTGAGACTTAATTTTCATTGATCATGAATTTTTTGTTTAAGATAGAATAAGTACCGTCTGTGTTAGCTCGGTGGAAAGATGTACATAATTCACTGATCTCTGTTAAACAACATGTAAGGGTTCGATTCCCGGCGGTGTCAGGGATTTTCTCTGCCTCGTGATGACTGGGTGTTGTGTGCTGTCCTTAGGTTAGTTAGGTTTAAGTAGTTCTAAGTTGTAGGGGACTGATGACCTCAGATGTTAAGTCCCATAGTGCTCAGAGCCATTTGAACCATAATATTTAACGCTTCAGTTTAGCGTGCAGCACATAAAGTGGCCCCTTTCTAGAACCCACTCATTGTCAAAGTTTTTGGAAACATCGCTTCTCGAAAAAAAAAGTGATATAACTTCGAATGATTTTGTGGTGTTAGGACAGACCTCTAGCTGAACTAAAGCCAACGAGGACAGGATTGTTTCAACTGTCTTTCAGCTACGCACAGCGCTGTGGCTACAACTAAGATATTTGTGGTGTGTGGTATCGATAGCTCCTATGCCACGGCGTAGGTTGGCACTACGACACAGACACCGACGACAACACTCTCTAGCCGGAGCGGCAGAGCTCTACGAGCTCCGCTCCAGATTCTCCCCATTTCATCAAGAGCAGACGGCCTGGAAACATCGCTTCGACCTCAGCTTGCTACTGAGACTATGTATCTACTTACGACGGGAATACGGTTTCGCACCTCCGTGCCCCTCAATGTAAAGTTACGTATCTCATTGACTAATAATTAAATGTACTTTCACGTGTAAAGCTATACCGAGATTCTTACCTCACCTGCTCCTACTCACTTCCTACATTCGGCCTATCCATTACGTTTACAGGAGCAGACCCACGCGCCGCCTTCCGGGTGGGATGCGAAATGGTCGATAAAAATGTTTCCGAAATAGAGCTCAGATGTTTCGTTGCTTCATCGCACAACGAACGGCAGCTTGATCATAGGATCAGAACAAATCACTATGAAAAATGTATGTGAGAAACAAGTTCATTCTACATAGCTGTTAAGACTACTTGAATTTGGTGTGTCTCCATTGCTTATGCAACATGCTGATGTAACAAATAAACTCAGGAATTATTTTCAGCTCGTTGGTAAAACGGAGGTAACATGTATACAGCAGCTATAGGTTAGAGCAGAAATTTGAATGGTAGCAATAGCTGTAATAGTATACTGTCCAGTCACATTAATATGACCACCTGCCAGTAACCTGAAAAACCACCTTTTGCAGTGCCGTCCGCAGCGAGACATGCAGAAACAGAGTCAATGAAGTTCTGGAAGGTATTGGCAGAGATGTGAGGCCATGTCAACTCTAGTGCTCTAGCCAGCTTCGCTAGGTTTCTCAGATCCCTGGCGCAAACAGAGCTGGTTCCTTAATTCTCGATTGTGTTTAAATCCGGGGAGTATGGTGACTATGGGAATATAGTAAACTCATCCTCGTATTATTCGAACCATTCTGTGAGCTGTGTGACCTGTTGCATTGTCCTGCTGATAGAGGCCGTCGTGCCGAGGGAAAGAACAAGTTGCATGTAGGGGTGGACATGGTCTCCAAGGACAGATACGTACTAGTGTTGGTCCACTGTGCCATGTAAAGAGATCACCAACGAAATGCCACGAAAACTTCCCCAGAGCCGGCCGGTGTGGCCGTGTGGTTCTAGGCGCTTCAGTCTGGAACCGCGTGACCGCTACGGTCGCAGGTTCGAATCCTCCCTCGGGCATGGATGTGTGTGATGTCCTTAGGTTAGTTAGGTTTAAGTCGTTCTAAGTTCTAGGGGACTGATGACCACAGATGTTAAGTCCCATAGTGCTCAGAGCCATTTGAACCATTTTGAACCATTCCCCAGGCAATAAAGTTCCTCCCTCCAGCCTGGACCATTCCGACGTTTGTTGAAGGGTTGTTTACGCCAATGGCTATCTGTCCGATTCAGGATAAAACGCGATTCATCTGAAAAGGCCATGTGTCACCATTCAACGGATGTCCAGTTGCAATACTGACGTGGAAAGCCCAGCCTTCGTTGCCGACGAACAGCAGTCGACATGAGTGCAAGAACCAGCAGCTTGCTGCGGAGGCCAGTAACGGCAACGTCCGCTGAGCCGTCGTTGAGGAGAGACTGTAGGTAGTCGCTTGATTCATCTAGACGGTCAGTTACTCAACAACTGCGCGCCTATTCGTCCGTGTACGTCACGGCAGCCGTCGTACACCCTTGTCACCTATGGCCTGTGGATCACCACAGCTGCCACGGAGCCGGTTTTGTTAGCACCATGTTGCTATGCGCGTTATACTTTAAACATGGCGGCACACCTAAAGTTTATAAACATCGGCATTTCGGAACTGCTTCCATCGTTGGACCGAAAGTCAGCGATCATGCCCTTTTGGACGTTAGATAAATCGCTCCGGTTCCGCATTACGATAACGACTGCACTGTTTTCCGCGTCTCCCCGACATAAATTATATAGCCTCCATTGCTAGTGCTGCCATCCGCCGTATGTGACTGGTTATTGCACGATGACCTCGGACATCGGCGGTGGTCACATAATGTGACTGGATCGTGTAATAAGTTCTCGTATGCATTACTTTTTCAAGGGTAATGGATCTATCGTGGTATTACAGTTTAAAAACGACCACCATAATTCATACAAACACATCTACAACTCTGCTTAAAACTTTCGGGCTGATAGGTCGTGATAGATATAAAACTCTCCCCTGACGCTTCGTCTCCGACTGAGGGAGACGTTCTCCGAGGTAAAGCGGGCGAACTGCAAAGAGAACTCGAGGAAGCGCTGATTATATAGGCAGTACTGAGGACGACACTGTCCATCACGTAGCGTCGGCTGTGAGACTGTCTCTCGTAATGCCAAATTCTCGACTGGAAGTAATCTATCGTCACGCTTCTGGTGCAACGCTAACTTCCATATCTTATCCACTTTAACACCTTCGTCTTTCCTGTTAAAATTATTACCGTGTTTATCAATATCGAAGGCATTTCTGTACAGTTGCGCATAACAATACGAAGTTTTAGATATGACGCTCGTCTCGCTGAATTTTATTTCATGATTACTTTCCTGGTAAATATGTTCTGTTACGGCCGATTTATCCGTGTGACCCAGACGGCAATTCCTCTTATGTTCAACAAGACGGGTGTTGACACTTCTCTTTGTGGTACCGTTATAAACCTGTCCACAACTACAAATAATTTCATATAGCCAAAGGGCCAAAGGGTGTCGTACATCTTTTGCCGATCTTCAATATTCTTTTTTTTTCCTAGTGGGTCTGAAAAAACACTCCTGGAAATTGAAATAAGAACAACGTGAATTCATTGTCCCAGGAAGGGGAAACTTTATTGACACATTCCTGGGGTCAGATACATCACATGATCACACTGACAGAACCACAGGCACATAGACACAGGCAACAGAGCATGCACAATGTCGGCACTAGTACAGTGTATATCCACCTTTCGCAGCAATGCAGGCTGCTATTCTCCCATGGAGACGATCGTAGAGATGCTGGATGTAGTCCTGTGGAACGGCTTGCCATGCCATTTCCACCTGGCGCCTCAGTTGGACCAGCGTTCGTGCTGGACGTGCAGACTGCGTGAGACGACGCTTCATCCAGTCCCAAACATGCTCAATGGGGGACAGATCCGGAGATCTTGCTGGCCAGGGTAGTTGACTTACACCTTCTAGAGCACGTTGGGTGGCACGGGATACATGCGGACGTGCATTGTCCTGTTGGAACAGCAAGTTCCCTTGCCGGTCTAGGAATGGTAGAACGATGGGTTCGATGACGGTTTGGATGTACCGTGCACTATTCAGTGTCCCCTCGACGATCACCAGTGGTGTACGGCCAGTGTAGGAGATGGCTCCCCACACCATGATGCCGGGTGTTGGCCCTGTGTGCCTCGGTCGTATGCAGTCCTGATTGTGGCGCTCACCTGCACGGCGCCAAACACGCATACGACCATCATTGGCACCAAGGCAGAAGCGACTCTCATCGCTGAAGACGACACGTCTCCATTCGTCCCTCCATTCACGCCTGTCGCGACAACACTGGAGGCGGGCTGCACGATGTTGGGGCATGAGCGGAAGACGGCCTAACGGTGTGCGGGACCGTAGCCCAGCTTCATGGAGACGGTTGCGAATGGTCCTCGCCGATACCCCAGGAGCAACAGTGTCCCTAATTTGCTGGGAAGTGGCGGTGCGGTCCCCTACGGCACTGCGTAGGATCCTACGGTCTTGGCGTGCATCCGTGCGTCGCTGCGGTCTGGTCCCAGGTCGACGGGCACGTGCACCTTCCGCCGACCACTGGCGACAACATCGATGTACTGTGGAGACCTCACGCCCCACGTGTTGAGCAATTCGGCGGTACGTCCACCCGGCCTCCCGCATGCCCACTATACGCCCTCGCTCAAAGTCCGTCAACTGCACATACGGTTCACGTCCACGCTGTCGCGGCATGCTACCAGTGTTAAAGACTGCGATGGAGCTCCGTATGCCACGGCAAACTGGCTGACACTGACGGCGGCGGTGCACAAATGCTGCGCAGCTAGAGCCATTCGACGGCCAACACCGCGGTTCCTGGTGTGTCCGCTGTGCCGTGCGTGTGATCATTGCTTGTACAGCCCTCTCGCAGTGTCCGGAGCAAGTATGGTGGGTCTGACACACCGGTGTCAATGTGTTCTTTTTTCCATTTCCAGGAGTGTAGTTTCCACCCGTATTTGCTTAACACTTTCCCAATGCGACTGTTGTTCGTCGTTGCTCCTGATTCTCTGCCTAGAGTTCTCGATCTATGTCCTTCCTAGAATAGTCATTCTTCATGAAAGTTGACCGTAGATGTTCAATCTCATCTTTTAAATAAACGGGTTCACAAATTTTGTACACCATGTCTACCAAGGTAGCTGTGTAATTCGCCTCGGCTCCGCCACACACGAGCGATTTACCAGGCAATTTAAACCAGTATTCTGAACACAACTTTGTCGAGAAATTATTACTTTACAGAAAATGTAAACACTTTTGCCTTCTAGTAGTCATCTGCAGTTAATAATTGTATATCAGTGTAATATATGGAATGAGAACAGCCCCAAGTTGATTTTGTATATGTGTCTTCCATATCGTAGCCCTCAATACGTTTTTCATCCGTTAATCTTATAGTTTAACGGCGAGCAACTACATTTTTTTTTAATTTGTAATCGCTATATGTCTACAGAAATATTGTCAATAGCAGCACTGTTAACAACAGTCACTCTTTTTATAAACTTTGTTAAGTAATCCTCTTGTGGTTGAAGCTCTTTTGTTGCTCGCGTTTGCTTCCTAACATGTAATAAGGAAATGTGGTACTGCCTTAAGCAAACACAACTTTCTTTTTGTAGTACCCAAACAGGTTTCCTTGAAGTTTCTTCAGCTTCAGTTGTCTCATTTATTCTCTGTTGAATAACATGTAAAGGATTTATGCCTTACAGTATATAACAGTTCTTCAGGTTATAGTATTTACATAAATATTAAGAACAAAAATAAATGAACACCTTAGTACTAAATGTTGGTGTTAACGTGGCTGCAATTAATAAACGTTCAGTTGTGTTTTGTTTTGCAATTTGTCAAATTTTAGCCCTAATATTAAATTATGCATGTTTATTTTTTCTTATTATTTTTCCTTTCTCTTGTTTTTAGCGTTGTTGTCATTATGTTGTGTTGTAAACAAATATTCCCAATTTTACTCTTTGACTAGCGTTTTTTAGGTTACAGTACCAGCTCTCGAAAAATGTGTTGAAGTACATGCTGACTGTGAATAGGCTTTGTGAAATGATGAGCAGAACGGGGAAAGAGGAAGGAAGGCTACGTACATAAATGTGTATACTTTCTTTTTATTGACGTCGCGTTTTCGTGGTTTACAGGGTGGCTGAGTGGAGTTTCCTAATACACACTGTTTCACTGTTTGTATAATGTTCACTTGTGCTTCCATCTTGTTACTTAAAAAACGATAGGTAGGGAGCAAAACAGTGAATCTTTGTTTACAACACAGCGTAATTTACGAATAATGACAGTAGTGCTATAATAAGGAAAAATAAAAAAAATATTAAAAAGGATAAACATCGATAATTTAATATTGGCCCTAAAATTACGTAGTAAAACATTGATAAACTTTACAATCTTAAGCATGGCCGCAGCAGCAATCGTGCAGATGTAATATACGGTACAAATCCAGCCATTCATATTGGTTGGAACCTAGATCAAGAGTTTCGACTACTACCTTTTGCAACTTGTGACTGTTTTTATTCCATATATACACTGATAAACAATTATTAACTGCAGGTGACTACTAGAAGGCAATAAATATAGCTGTGCTGCAAATATCAGGCAGCCATATGGACAATAATATATAATACTAAGGTGTATATTTATTTTTCTTGTTAATATTTCTATACTTACTTTTATTAATGGAAATACTACAATCTCAAGGACTGTTACGTATTATTATGTATAAATTCTTTATATGCTATTTAACAGAGAATAAGGTGCTACGGAAGAATATTGAAAATCATGTGGATTGATAACGTAAGGAATGAGGAGGTTCTCCGCAGCTTCGACGAAGAAAGGAATATGTGGAAAATACTGACAAGAAGGAGGGACAGGATGATAGGGCATCTGTCAAGACATCACAGAATAACTTTCATGGAGTAGAGGGAGGAGTAGAGTGTGAAAACGTAGAGGAGATTGGGATAGAGCTACCAGATTATTGTGGACGCAGGTATCAGTGGTACTCTGAGATGAAAAGGTTGGCACAGAAGTGGAATTTGTAGTGCGCTGCATCAGACGAGTCAGAAGACTGATGAAAAAATAGTAAGTAAATAAATAATAAAAAGCCCACTGAAAGCGAAGAAACTTCTCCGAAATATGTTTGGGTAGAAAAACAGGAAAAATTGTGTTTGCATAAGGCAGAACGATGGTTCCCCATTATGTATTAGGTACAATTAGATTGTATGAAATTTCAAGGTACTTCAGTATAGGTACCTAATATATGTGCCCCAAGTATTTAAATTAAATATATCCACTTACAGTGGGTCATTCTGTTTAGACGTTAAAAATTTTAGTAATATGTGTAATTGTTCCGTAAATAACGGTGTAATGATATTCCGAGATCTTACAGTGTTAGATGAATCAACCAATATACATCTTTCTCATGTGTATATGTAATGGGAAAAGACTGTAGGAATTATAGACATTCGAGCTCACGTGGTAGCTTTCCAAGAGTCGTTCTTTCCATGTAGCATTAGCAACTGGAACAGGAACAGCGAGACTGAGGCTGTGGTACGTTCGCCATGGAGTACAACGTACACTGTGGTGTATAGAAGTAGCTGCAGTTATCAGGAAAAAACCAAAATCTCTGATTGGATGAAAATGCGAAGGTAAAGCGCTTCTGTTCTTTTCACAGGAACCACAGCAGGACTGACCTAGCGGTTTTAGAAAAACCGCTGAAGACCAAAATATGAATGGCTGAACGGAGATTTGAAACCGATTCCTCCTAAATACGAGGTCACTGCCTTAACCACTGTGCCCCTGGTAGGTGTCGACAGTCAACGATTTTGCATAGAAAAAAAGTGCATGTCTCTCACTGTAAAATTATAAAGTCGAGAAAAAGGTAAACAATGCGCAGAAATTTCGTAGCACATTGACTTTATGTGTGAAACAGGGAACAGTTGCTATCGCAAACTCTGCTTCTACGATGAGGAGAGGTTCATTTCCCGATGCAGTGTAAAATTTAACCAGGCATGACTGTTCAACAGAACAAACTCGACGACATAAATTATAAGGGGTGGTCCAAAAGTTTAGAGGTGTTGCTGCATCGTATATGCAACTCAGCGCTATTCGGTTGCGGGTACAGAAGTACCGACATATAGGTAAGAGGTCAGTGTGGTCTTCGAACGGAAGCATTTTGACGCTCCTTATTCAAAGTTTGACATTCGTTATTCAAAGTTGGCTCGCGTAATACTAAAACAGGCAAAGAGGAAATTCTTGGACAAGAGAAGTCTACTGGTTTCAGACGTAGGCCTTCATGCGAGGAAGATGATTTTATGAATTTGCGTTTGGAGTATAACATTGCACGGTAGTGAACCACGAACAGTGGGAAAACGGAACAGAAGAGAACCGAGGAATTTGAGATGAGATGTTGTTGAATGTTGAAAGACAGGTGGACTGACACGGCGAGAAGTGAAGAGCTTTTCCGCAGAGCAGGCCAAGAAAGGAACATAATAATTGCTTATATTGGACGTCAGCTGCCGTACCTGCGCCAAGCATCGATGCCTTATAGGTCTTCCTGCATGTCGCTATTGTTTTCAATAGTTGTGACATCTCCGTATACAATATATCATCTGCCTACTACTTCATTGAGTTTCCGACATAAACTATCTGATTTATACATTGTAAAATAGTAATGGTCCGATAACACTCCCGTTGCGTTAGGCGGATGTGACGTTTACCTTTGAAGATCTGAGTTAAGAATATGATTCTGGGTTCTGTTTTCTTTCTTCTCGTCAGTGCCGTGACGTTAACATATTTCTTAACTTAAATAGTGTGGTTTGTCTTTCAAATTTCTGTTACTGAGCTGATTGTACCCCGCATACCAAAAAATTTCAATGCTGGATTAATAAAAAATAGAGAAAAGTTAATAAGTTCCTGTTAATGTCCGCGTCTACCACGTAGCCTCGCGCGCTCTTGAGTAGTAGGAGCCTTTCTTTGTGAGGTTGTTCAACTCTCATCATACTGACAATCCTTCGGTCTCGGCACAGTTCTCTGCAATTTGTCGGTTTTGTGGTAGCTCCATACAGATCTCATCACCAGTAATAATTTTTTTCAGAAAAAAGCTTTTGACTTTTGCGGCAGGCGTCCACACATAGCTGGTTTTGTTCGGAAGTCAACGTGTGTGAGACGAATCTCCTCTTCAGATTCTTGAGACTATCTTATATACTTGTTCGAGAGATACTGTGTTCGTTGCTACACTGCGATTTGTGACCCACTACGTCAGCACGTCCAGTACTTAACAACACTGCTTGCTTACAACTGACAGGTCGAATGCCTGTCTGTTGTTTACAGTTATTGGCTTAAGCTTCCACCGTGGAAACTGCCCTGACGTCACTTATATGCAAGGAATAAAGTCAGTCTCTGAACGACATGGGCGACTGACGGTGTTGTGTCAGTCTTCACTGACAAGTACTTGAGGGATGAAATTATTTTGATAGCCTTCTCTTTATACTTCAGTAAACAGGAGACCTGTGTTATGGGATTCTCTGCAATGTCGGGACAGGGAATAGTGATGCAGGGTAAGGTTAAGCTACCGGCTGTAAAATATTTGGCATCAGTTCCGTCCTCCGGATACGATAAATGAGAGGCTGTTGTTTCTACTAAATGTAACATTATCATTAGTTCCAATTCGCCTTCGGTAGCACGGAAGTACTCTAAATTAGCTACCGCAGAAACGTCTTGTGATGCTCCAGTTTGACGTGAAATGACGGGGTAAATGACGGGGTGTGCGCAGTATTCAGAGCTGAGTACCTCAGTAGGGAGTACAAATTTGTTTGAGTCAGTGGTATCGATATATATCAATATTTAGTACCCAAGCTGGGAACATAGTTGCTCAACAGCGTGACTTGTGTATATATTTGCAGTATAGATGGGATTTTTATAGTCGGAGTTTTGTAAACTGTCATTCTGACATCTACATAAGGTGACTCTATCTAGTTTATTACCATGTTTTATTTTTTCCTTAACAAAGTTGATCTCCATCTGAACTTATTACACAATAACTGCATACACTTCATACAACAAAGGTTATGCAGTGTGTTAAAATACCATCCAGAATATTTATTGCGCTCTGCCATACCCAGCTTGTTGTGTGATACCTGATTACTTTCGGTTAAGTACTTTTCTTGGTCTCTCGTAGTTCTCCATTACGAAAATGTATATTTATATGCTCCGCATTCATTATAATCTTTTTCGGTGTTTAGCAGGAGCCCCTTCTGCAGTATGACAACTATTTTCTTGCCATTTTACCGCAAGCAGCAGTTAGTATCTTTACCATCATCAGCTATTGTATCGCCAGCAAGTCCTATGCACCATGTGTCCATGATTGGTATATTCAATTAGTGGTGGTAATGCCATGGTGCAATTTATCCAAATCCATTCTCTCATTGATTCCACTATGTTATATAATCAGTATCACCTCTTGCCAGCAGCTGCCCCAAAAATGCTACTGTTTCTCAAACAAATTTATTTTTATAGTGTGGTATGGCAAGTTCTACGATTTCGAATAACGCATATGCTTCTTAGCTATAGTCTAGTGCCATACACAATGTTTAGAAGGTGTAAGTGCCGACATTTCTGTGCGACTGAGGACGATGTACTGAAGGATTTTACATGAGTATTTACTTCATCTGCAGACTAATAATCATAGATGTTAGGAGTAGTACGTTTTTAGGTTGTTTAATGACTCCATGTGACAAGAGCAAGCCTTTAATGCTTATTCTCCCTGGGCAGCAGATCAGGCATTGAAGTGTGGATGCATGGATGCGAATTTGTTAGTCTATTCTGACACTCGTATGGCACTTAGTGGTGCTGTTATGACCATGCAGTCTGGTAATAGAGTTTGTGACATGTTTTGGGAAGACTGTTCGATGCAGCGAAAAGCGACCAACACACTGATGTGTGTACATATTAAGGAACCACATATAAACATATTTGCATTGTACCTACTACACCCTGTATATGTGTCTAAAGTTGTATGCCTGTGTTCTGTAATCTCTTTCGGACTCCTGCTGAAGTTTTGCCAAAGTCTTTCATGTGACAGAAAACGTCGCAGCAACGCATCTCGTCGCGTTTTATTTGCCGGGAGTGAAATGCGTTCACAAAGCGGCCCGCCTGGGACTTCGGCTTGTCGTGTGTGCGGAGAGGCGTCTCGCAGGAGGTGGCATCGCAAATGAGCCTTCACGACGCGGCGCTGGCGGCAGCTTTCAGCCACGCTGACAAATCACTGGCGGCAGCCGTCTCCATGGCGACAAGCCCTCATTGTGCGATGGAATTCATTCCGGGGCGCATCGCATACCTGCCCGCCCGCCCGGCGTAAACACGCCGCCATTGTCAGCATCTGGCGCTGGCGCTGCGCCTGATTGCTGGCGCCAGCAGCGCACGAGAAATGCGCCGCAAGTGGCTGCGCAAGTTGGGCGCTGCGGGCACAATGACGCACACTCGGCTCGCTTGCCAGCGGCCTCTGCTGACGGGCCGGAAGTCTGCCAAAGTCAGGCAAGCGTCCTACTGCCTCGCGGAAATTCTTCTGACGAGTCGAGGAGATGGTGTTCCGGAGTGCGTTACCTCCATAGGAGGCCGGAAATCCCCTCCTGAAATTAGGGAAACCGCAAAGTCCTAAATCAATAAAATTTACTGTTTTCTTCCTTGTCGTAATCTAGTCTACGAGCACTGTACTGTAACTATATCAATGCGAACCGAGCACTAGCCGCGCGGGGTAGCCGCGCGGTCTCAGGCATCTTGCCGCGGTTCGCGCGGCTGTCCCCGTCGGAGGTTCGAGTCCTCCCTCGGGCATGGGTGCGTGTGTTGTCCTTAGCGTTAGTTAGATTAAGCAGTGTGTAAGCCTATACACCGATGACCTCAATAGTTTGGTCCCATAGAAACTTACCACCACCACCACCACCACCACCACCACCAGTGAGCACTATGCTAGTCTAGTGTGTTAATCAAAGAATGAAACTGAACACAAAAAAATCAGCTCAAAACTAAAATGTGATTAAGAGTGCCAGATGCAAGCAATAGAAATGCAACATACGGAGCGAGTCGCTTAAGACGTAAACACCACTTTTATTTCGTAAATTGTACAAGGTATCTGAAGTCACGGTACGATGGAGGGAACGTAATTCTCTAACATGTTTAATCTTCTTGACTTCTGTAGTGATCGAGATATTCAAGCATTGGCCAATTTCAATGCGACTATATAGGGAGTTTGACTGTTTCAGGTAGAAACGAAAGATGCAAATAGAGGACAATGAAATAAAGAAGTAATTCTAGGAAAGATACACTGCCCTCCATAAGTTCGGAAACACCATGCCGCGTATTACAACGGAGCAAGATGGAAGTGATCTATGTGAGTTATTTGTTAGAAAACGGAATAGCAAGCTCAAATATTGGTTGATAATGACACGTACAGCGTTGTACACTTAATTGTTGTACATATACATACATATTGGAACATACTAGTATGGCTCCGTTTTACGTAAACCATCTGTCCAAGCAGTTCTACTAAATACGCGAGGTGGTGCGCCTAGCCTGCATGACTATGTAGAGGTATTGTGTTTAGATTTATGTTCACTTGTAGTTGCGTTTGCATAAAGGTATAACACGCCGCGAAAGTAATTGAAAATGGTCCCGAAGTGTCATATTCCTTATGAATCACGGGTACTAATAATCGCTTTGCACGAAGAAGGCAACAGTGCCCGACAAATAGCAAAGAAACTGTTGATTTGTATCAGCGGAGTTGTCAAAACAATATGCTGGCATCGAGAAACAGACTCCTATGGAGATCGTCCTCGCGCAGGTGCACCCAGGAAAATTTCAGAACGCCAGGAAAAGTATTTGGTAGTGACCAGCAAACGTAACAGATTAAAAACTGTCCGCGAATTGACATCTGAACTAAAGGCAACGAGGGATACACCGGTGACTGAGTCAACAGTGAGACGACGCCTGGCAGACAACAACTTCCGAGGTTATGTAGCAACAAGGAAACCACTGTTGCGCCCTGTTAACAAGAAGAAAAGGCTTCAGTGGGCTACGACACACCAACATTGGACTGTTGGGGATTGGGAAAGAGTCTTATTTACTGACGAATCCAAGTTCGATATATTTGGAAGTAAACGCTGTCAATTTGTACGCCGTTTACCCCATGAACGCTTGAATCCTCAGTGCGTAATTCCAACTGTAACGCATGGAAGGGGTTCTGTGATGGGATGGGGATCCTTTGGAGGGAATAAAGTCGGAGATTTGGTGAAAACAGATGGAAAAATGAACCAAAAAGATTATCATGCCATTCTCCAGCAACATGCTAAGGCATCTGGTTTGCGTCTGATTGGGAAAGGGTTTATCTTGCAGCAAGACAACGACCCGAATCATACGTCTCGCTTGTGTCAGAACTATGTGAAGTCTCTAGAAGTTCGTAAAATATTGAAAAACATGGAATGGCCGTTCCAATCCACGACTGTAACCCAATCGAGCTGCTATGGGATGAACTGGACAGGAGGATCCGAAAACGGGAAATCATGAGTGGGTCACAGTTGTTCACAGCTGCAGCAAGAATGGAGATTAATTCCAGCTAAAACCTTGGAAAAACTGACGAAGCGCATACCGAGAGTGTGCAAGGCAGTGATGAAAGCAAAGGGTGGCTATTTTGAGGAATCGAAAATTTAATTGTTGCATCTTCCTGTGTATTATTTGAGCTTAATAAACATTTGGAAAACAACAAAATGCATTTTTATACTGTATTTCCTTTCCATTGTCTATAACTACTAGGTGTTTCCAAACATATGGAGGGTAGTGTAGGTCTGAAAACCCATGGCTTCCCGAATAAGACCTTTGCACAAGTGCAACCATTGCTGCGTTACAATCCTATTAATGTCCAAATATTTGGATGACGTTCGTAATGGCGAAAGGAAATGTATGTAGTAGCTTTTGATAATGTTTATGGAGTCCGATAACGCGCTAATGCATTATCTATGGATTTCAGTGCCTTCTGAAACTGCCTGAGGTTTCTCAACGACTACTGGCATCGGTAGGGAGACACGTTCAGCCCTGTTTTTACATGAACTGTGGCCACCTGGAACACTTTTTGTAATCCTGTTTTCATTACGAGAGTTGTACTCTTGTAATATTTCAAAAAAGTTTCGTGTTTTGTTTGACCAATCCTCTGGGCTGTTTACTTTCTTGTAATTTTCGTCCCAAGTTCCTCAGAAACTCTGTTATCGAATTACAAGGCGATTTATGAAAAGCGTCTCCGAAAACCATTCGCCGTGTGATAAAAACAGTCGACATGTAATTTCAACGACGGCCTAACAGACATTATGGAAAGTATTAAGTGCTCCAGTTTGAGATAGGAGCAGCCTGCTACAACTTCTGCACGAAAAGCTTATCGAGCGAGCAGAGCGGCAGATGTTAGGAGCTGCCGAAGAGGTTCGTGGAACACCCACGGTTACGAAGAAGATGGAGGTAGACTTCCTTTTGGACATGGAAGGATTGCTGTATGATCCAGGGTTCGCTGACAAGAGATCTGTTTAATTTAACTAAAAAAAGATAAAGTAACACAAAACACGTTTTCCCCGAAACCACATTTTTCAAATTGCCGGGAATCATATCGTCAGAAGAGTACATACGATTTTGATACGAATTTGATGCCAGCATTCTATGTTGGATTCTATACCCGCTTACGTAGTCGCTCTGCGATATCTTCTTAAGTCTGTTTTCGGTGCATGCATTTGTATCGATTTTGTGGGCAAAGATAATGACATTTTTTTCAACATGTCCGAAATAACAAACACCATTTATATAATTAAGGCGATGAGAGGCCAATGTTTCCTCCAGTGCAGATGCACACTACGCTCGAACTTTTACAGGAATTGGAGAGATGTCGCGAGTAATGAGGCTCATGAGAAGGGGCACTACATCACTAGTGTGTTGCATACTTGCGGTTGTAATGGTCAGCGCATCTGCCGAGTGAGCAAGAGACTGGGCTTAGAATACCAGTCCGGCACAAATTCTCAGCTTGCCCCGATGACATAAATCAATGCTCCGTGGCAGCTAATGGCGTTAATTTCTTTGTATCTTGTATTCTATGTACTCTGATAGAAAATGTATGGAAAAAAACTTAATCTAAATTATTTTGTTACAGGTCCAATAGGAGGACTTGGAACGTTTTTGTGTTTGGTGTTACGAACTACAACTAAACTGGGCTGAAATAGTTTCCCATCATTAAATTCGCGTGTGTCTGTGTTGTAATCTTGTACAACGTAAATGTTGTAGTTATGAAAGATTATCTGATAAAGTGAGTCGCCTAACTAAATGCAGCTGTATAGTTAAATAACTTTGTCGCAATTAACTTCAACCAAATTAAATATAAAATCTAATGCTGTAAGCTAAAGAAACAGTTCTGTGATATTGTGTGTTGTTCAGTACAATGAACTGTGCATAGGCGTGAGTCACAATACGTGACTAGTAATTCCAGCATACAAAAGTAACAGAATAAAAAATGTTACAAAAAATTAAAAATTGAATATTGAAAGAATAAATAACCAAAATATTTCTGTGAAAAAGCCCTGAGATTCCACGTTCGCAAACTGACTAAATAATATTCCGAACACTAACCGATGCACACACGACTGTTACACCGCACTGCAAAAATAGACGGTCCGTATATTAAATGATATCTGAAATGAAATTTACCTAAACTGAACCTGATAATAATTCTGAAATGCAAAGCTAACTGTAAATGAGCTTGCTGTTTTGACTGTGATGTTAACTGGCCCTAATTAATTTTCATGGCTTACTTGCGGCTACGGACACTCGGTACTGCTCAAAGTGATGAACATAAAAAAGTAGCCCAGCAGGAAACTAGCTAAATGAAAGAAAGCCTTCCATAGTGTACTGCAAAGACATGCAACTATCGTACGCACATTCAGCTTTAGTTTTACAGTGCATCTTTATTCCGCTCAGTGTAAAGCGGCGACGCGCAACAGAAAATCCAAAGTTTCTCTGAGGAGATGGTGGAAGATGAATATCTTACTAAATAACTGAAAAGAGACTAGCATTCAAAAACTATAATGTGAACGTAGAATCATTATTTGTTATTAAAAATATGACTTTGCTGTGAAATTACTGGTAAAGGGGTGGTAAATCTGTAACTTCTGAGTGCAGGCCATTTGAGCTGATAACTTTACTTAATCATGTCTCAAAGATCGAGCTGACTGACCTGAACCATAAAGAAAAATACTGCTAAAACTTTCCCCTTTTTTAAAATACATCATAAATTACGTGCAGGTGAGCAATGTAACAACAACATTACGTCAAAATCTTCACACTTGTCAAGTTAATCTTCACTGAATCATATCTCTAAATTTGAAAATCCCTTGCAACTTTCTAGCAAGCTCTTTCCAGACAGCTCAGAAGTGTGATCAACACCCAACTCATTCACTTACTCCTCACACAATGCTACTACCAACGACAGTGCTACTAGCTACCAAAGATCACAGCGCTTACATTCAGAAACTCTGTGGCGCAACGTATCGACTATCGGAGACTAATGTTTGAAAAATGTCCAGAGCACAGATATGAAGTTAACACATGGAACGAGAATACAGAGCTGACATCATATTTCTTGAATACAAAAGGTAAACAGTCTTCGGGGTAATTCCGGACGATGATCAGTGTTCCTGCAGGTACGGGCCCTTCCACCTCGTTCAGCGATTATGGGGAGCGACCAATGTGGGGTGATCTCTTAAACACAAAAATAATATCCTTGGTTTTAGCATTGGATAGTATTTTATTTGACAAAACACACGAAAAAGGTACATATGTGCCGTTTGGATCATCGGGGCCTCCGTTACAAGATGTTCCCGTACTCAGTGGCAATAAATCGTATCGGGGAAACCGTCGGTTTTTGGGCATAAGTTTTCTAGGGTTATTTGCTTGTTTCACTGTTCTCTACTCACTCCTTTTGTTTATACCTGTAGTAATCAAGCAAAGTGTATACTGTTTTAGCGTCATTTGAAACCACTTGAAAACAGGAGTTTAGTGATGTAAAGGTGGTGAATATTGAAATATCCCTCGAAAATGGCTGAGAAATGTGCTAAAATTCGAAGGAAAACAGGCTATAGTTGACTCTAGCGGTGTAAACACGGCCAAAATGTGGCTCTCATACCAAGATCCCTTGTTTTATCAAGATCACCAATTTATTACTTGTTTGTACAAGAGCTATACGGCTACACAAGAGTAGGCATACATACTTGTGTTTGCAATAGTTATCCTAAACACTTTCGCATTCGGGAGGACGACGGTTCAATCACGCGTCCGGCCATCCTGATTTAGGTTTTCCGTGATTTCCCTAAATCGCTACAGGCAAATGCTGGGATGGTTCCTTTGAAAGCTAACGGCCGACTTCCTTCTCCGTATTTCCTTAAACCGATGAGACCGATGACCTCGCAGTTTGGTCACTTCCCCCAAAACAACCCAAACCTAAACACTTTCTGATATGCTACAAGTTAATACATAGCTCCATTTACAAAAAGCCATAACTCACCTGTACATACATTGTATAAAGTGTAACCGCAGGAAATACGTTTTGTAGTAGTAGCCCAGGCCTATCTTTGGGCTGCAATGACGACGGAGCCTGGCATAAACGCTCCGTTAGGTGTTACATACACTCCATAGCCGATTCCCATCTTATTGCCTTTCAGTTTCAGCCTATTTATCTCACACTTTTGCGAAAAGTTTCGCTGATACCACTAACAAGCATTACACCTCTATAATCGTCCTTCGAATAGTTTTCGAATGCTGTTAAAAATTATGCCCTTATCATTAAAAATATGAACGTGCTTCATTATTTCGGTCGATGTTGTGGATAAAACTCTCAGCCACACAAAAAAACTGCGTTCCTCTTTGCGTACTGAAAATCACCAAAACCTCGTCTCAGTATCTTGAAATGTTCACGAAACAAAAGGAGGGTGTGCTACGTCGTATGTGACTTATTACATCTCTCGAACAGAATGTTTTTGGGTACGGTTAAATTTCTTATATTTCAATCACAAGACTTTCATGGAAATATAGTACATTTATTTCGAGATTATAAGGCAACCGTACATTCAAGAACAACCCAACAATAATGCATCTGAAATTCAAATGTAGTCTCAATAGATTGCTTGAATTTTCTTTAGAAATTCTTTCTGACAATTCAAGCTGATACAGCCTCTCACAGTTTTGTGTTTTTATACGCGTTATCTCCACAGATGGGGCAGAAATCCATTCCTCAGCTTTGGAAAATCGTTTTTTCTCACAAGCAAGCTGATACAACCGCTTATAATTTGGAGGTCTGATACGTGTTATCTACACAGAGTTGGTGCCAAACCTGTTCCTCAGGTTTTCGGAAGCGAAGAGACCTAAGTTCAATAAAAGTTATTCCTCTTTTGATGTAGTCTATTGCATCGAATATTCATCAGTACATCAGGTCAATTTAATAAACGTCGAGCACCATATCATCCTACTGAATAAACTGAAATTTGAACTAGAATATGGCAAGAACAGTACAATACCAAAAAATAACTAGGAGCGATCGGTGAGAGATACAGGAATGCACATGTAGCTCAAAAAATTTTTGGGGCACGACTAAAGTACGAGGGTTGGAACTTTAATAGTGGCTACTATTTATTTACAGCTCGTACAAAGTAGATACGTGTTTCAAAGTTTTTCTGAGCTGCAAAGTAGTCACCAGCGCTGTGTATAACCCGTTGCCAGCTATGTGGAAGTCGTAGGATACTCTTAGCAGTGTCAGTTGTGTTGACAGTTCGAGAGGCGCGGTCTATTGCCTGACGAATTTGTTGCAGTTCTGAAGCGAATGCCGTGAAGAGTTTCCCTTTCGTTTACAAATCGAGTTCAGCTCACGAGGGCTTTAGTCAGGGGAGTGTAGTAGATAGTATAGCAATTAGCAGCCCCATCGGTCAAACAAATCAGTAACAGCTTGTACTGTACGTGCCTGAGTATTGTCCTGCAAAATGATGGTCAGGTCCTGCAGAAAGTTTCATAACTTTTAAGCTGGTCTACATTTATACTCCGCAAGCCAACCAACGGTGTGTGGCGGAGGGCACTTTACGTGCCACTGTCATTACCTCCTTTTCCTGTTCCAGTCGTGTATGGTTCGCGGGAAGAACGACTGTCTGAAAGCCTCCGTGCGCGCTCTAATCGCTCTAATTTTACATTCGTGATCTCCTCGGGAGCTATAAGTAGGGGGAAGCAATATATTCGATACCTCATCCAGAAACGCACCCTCTCGAAACCTGGACAGCAAGCTACACCGCGATGCAGAGCGCCTCTCTTGCAGAGTCTGCCACTTGAGTTTGTTAAACATCTCCGTAACGCTATCACGGTTACCAAATAACCCTGTGACGAAACGCGCCGCTCTCCTTTGGATCTTCTTGATCTCCTCCGTCAACCCGATCTGGTACGGATCCCACACAGATGAGCAATACTCAAGTATAGGTCGAACGAGTGTTATGTAAGCCACCTCCTTTGTTGATGGACTACATTTTCTAAGGACTCTCCCAATGAATCTCAACCTGGTACCCGCCTTACCAACAATTAATTTTATATGATCATTCCACTTCAAATCGTTCCGCACGCATACTCCCAGATATTTCACAGAAGTAACTGCTACCAGTGTTTGTTCCTCTATCATATAATCATATAATAAAGGATCCTTCTTTCTATGTATTCGCAATACATTACATTTGTCTGTGTTAAGGGTCAGTTGCCACTCCCTGCACCAAGTGCCTATCCGCTGCAGATCTTCCTGCATTTCGCTACAATTTTCTAATGCTGCAACTTCTCTGTATACTACAGCATCATCCGCGAAAAGCCGCATGGAACTTCCGACACTATCTACTAGGTCATTTATATATATTGTGAAAAGCAATGGTCCCATAACACTCCCCTGTGACACGCCAGAGGTTACTTTAACGTCTGTAGACGTCTCTCCATTGATAACAACATGCTGTGTTCTGTTTGCTAAAAACTCTTCAATCCAGCCACACAGCTGGTCTGATATTCCGTAGGGTCTTACTTTGTTTATCAGGCGACAGTGCGGAACTGTATCGAACATCTTCCGGAAGTCAAGAAAAATAGGATCTACCTGGGAGCCTGTATCTAATATTTTCTGGATCTCATGAACAAATAAAGCGAGTTGGGTCTCACACGATCGCTGTTTCCGGAATCCACGTTGATTGCTACATAGTAGATTCTGAGTTTCCAAAAACGACATGATACTCGAGCAAAAAACATGTTCTAAAATTCTACAACAGATCGACGTCAGAGATATAGGTCTATAGTTTTGCGCATCTGCTCGACGACCCTTCTTGAAGACTGGGACTACCTGTGCTCTTTTCCAATCATTTGGAACCTTCCGTTCCTCTAGAGACTTGCGGTACACGGCTGTTAGAAAAGGGGCAAATTCTTTCACGTACTCTGTGTAGAATCGAATTGGTATCCCGTCAGGTCCAGTGGACTTTCCTCTGTTGAGTGATTCCAGTTGCTTTTCTATTCCTTGGACACTTATTTCGATGTCAGCCATTTTTTCGTTTGTTCGAGGATTTAGAGAAGGAACTGCAGTGCGGTCTTCCTCTGAGAAATAGCTTTGGAAAAAGGTGTTTAGTATTTCAGCTTTACGCGTGTCGTCCTCTGTTTCAGTGCCATCAGCGTCCCAGAGTGTCTGGATATGCTGTTTCGATCCACTTATTGATTTAACGTAAGACCAGAACTTCCTAGGGTTTTCTGTCAAGTCGGTACATAGAATTTTACTTTCGTAGTGGTCGTAGGTTGTGTTCCAAAAATGAACAGCATGGAGGCAGAAGTGATGTCACTTTCAGTGTACTGAAAATTCAAGACAGTTCTAAGACTTAAAAAAACTGTAAAAAGGTATCACAGTTACCCAGAAATTTGTTTTTGTTAACTAAAGACTAGTTTCGGACCTCTTCAGTCCATTTTTAAATCATACACGTAAATCATATAACATCATCCATTACGTGCGGACGCTGGCTACATAGCGTGCGTATGTGTGCTTGAATGCAACACACACTGAGGTGACAAAATTCGTGGGATGCCTCCTAACAGTGTCCAACTATCTTTTGCCCGGCCTAGTGCATCACGTCGGCGTGGCACGGACTCAAAAAGTCGTTGGGAGTCCCCTGCAGAAATATTGAGCCATGTGGCCTCTAAGGCCGTCCATAATTGCGAAAGTGTTGCCGTTGCAGTATTTTGCGCACCAACTGACCTCTCGATTACGTCCCATAAATGATCGATCGGATTCATCTCTGGTGATCTGGGTGGCTAAATCATTCGCTCGAGTTGTCCAGAATGTTGTTCAAACCAGTCGCGATCAGTTTTGACTCGAGGACACAGCACATTGTGATCCATAGGATTTTCATCGTTGTTAGGGAATATAAAGTCCATGAATGACGGCAGTTGGTCTCCAAGAAACCTAACGTAACCATCGCTTGAGTTGGATCAGTGAACCCAGCCAATTTCATGTAAACACTGGCCACACCATTGATGAAGAGCCTGCACAGAGCTTTGTTGACAGCTTGGGTCCGTGGCGTCATGCAGTCTGCGCCACATTCGAATCCTACCATCAGCTCCACCAGTCTAAATACGCATAGAGTCTCAAGCCGCTTATGACCCATAACAGTAACCCATAAATTCAACATTATAATTTACGTCAGATCGACATCAGTCAGAACTCCATAAACATCAAAAGCGTGCTTCTGATAAGAACATCATGTTATTCCACATAAGCTAGCTGTATGGAGAAGTGAAGGACGAGGCAGGAACTCTGATAAACTAACGGAGTCCTACTCATGATATTGTACCGAATATCCCACAAATGAGCTGAGGATTTTGTCAATTCGGGCCCAAAAACGTAACCTGGCATCATCACTTTATTTAATCAGTTTGGATTCTTCCGTTATTTGCTATGTTTTGAGTAGTACTGTTCACTCCATAAGTACTTTATAATATGATTCCAGTTAATAAATTCTTTTTCGCGCACCGTCGTTGACGCCCATTGGTGCGCAAGCATGTTACTTAATTAGTGTACTTAAACTTTGGTGCTGTATTGGTCTTCACTTAATTACCTATCGTTTCGCTTTATTATTTAGCCCGCATTACTATCGCGATATAGCTTACGATGTGTCAGTTCCTATTTAGATGGGTTCGTCATTTTATAGACAGATCGTAACGCTGATATCTTACGCTCTCAGGGAAGTAGAATGAAGTTGTCGGCTGAGAATGTTAGTTAAGCCGACCAGTGGTGGCCATGCGGTTCTAGGCGCTTCAGTCTGGAACCGCGCGACCACCACGGTCGCAGGTTCGAATCCTGCCTCGGGCATGGATACGTGCGATGTCCTTAGGTTAGTTAGGTTTAAGTAGTTCTAAGTTCTAGGGGACTGATGACCTGAGATGTTAAGGCCCATAGTGCTCAGAGCCATTTGAACCAATGTTAGTTAAATTGTATTTGAGATCCTTGTTTAATTCAGTTCACTTTTTACTTCAATTTAGTGTAAAATGTATGCTCTCAAGAAATTTGTATTTTTCACATGCTCTTTGAATTCCATTTTTCTCTTAATATGTTATCTGCCGTTGGGTTTTGCGTCCGGTTGCAATTTGATGCTTGACGACTTATGATACCACCAGTTGTGATAGTACTTGGATCATAGTTATGCACATTATTGTGCGCTTCATAAATTACAGTGCGACATTTTATCTTAAATGAGGATAGATCCTCATATATAGGCTACTATTGAATTCTCATCTGTAATAATTATATAGGATTTTTATTTAAAAGAATTGACAATCTTTGTCCTGATTGTATACTGTCTAGTTCTGGTCTTTTTAATGTTTGGCATGTTCTCTTATAAATCCGTGATATTAAATAGTTTCATGATTAACAAGAATGTACACAGAGATTTATCTTAACGATGCTATTTTCATTTTGTAGTTTTAAGTACGATTATTGTTACCCACCACTTTCTGTAAAGCTTGCTGTAGTTCACCGTGATACACACTACAAGTATACTCTTTTTATTATGCAGGTGCCTGAAGATGGCATAATGGAATGCCGAAACTGGTAGTTAATATAAAATAAAAAAAACATCACAATTGCACTGTTATTGCGAATTTCATTGCTAAATACTTGACCTGCTGCTGTCTCATGTCCACATTCCGCAATGGATCAACAGAGATAGAATGTCAAACGCTGCCTGTCGGTACGTGGTCCATATCCCACCTACTTACTAAAAACACAGCAGAGCATCACAGACACTTGTGAATGTGGTGCAATCGGCAAACCGGACATCATCTGGCAACTTGCCACTATGTAAAATGTTACTGATCAGGACAGGAACGCATTTGAAAATGCACAGTCTACTGTCTAATAAGGGATGAGGATCTGCGGTATAAGCTCAACTCGCAGACAGCTAAAACAGAAGCTTGTGAATTACAAGCCCACACGGCTGAGAGACAGCCAAGAAGAAGCAGTACAATATGACAACGAGACAAACCACGGTGGAATATCCATCTACAACATCTGTCTGGAAGAAGTGAGGAGATGAGCCTCGGAGAGGACCAGCAAAGATTTCCTGAAGTCCTGACAGCCATCTCTCAGTCTCCGCATCATTAGTGGCACAGCCCCGTGAATCCTGAGTTGCGCCTCAGTGCATCGGGGCTAACCATTTAGACAATGAGGTATACAGCTTGGTTGTGATACCAAGTAAGGTAGTGTACTGTAGCGTTGTATAGTAGTGTTGTTCAGGATTATAAATTACAAAATTTATGGTCTACCAATGCTGCGTAGCAGCGTGTACCTTCTGGATTGCGGATGAACAGATATATGTGCGCCAGATGGCCAAATGGTATTATGCAGACTTTCTTTTAGTTATTAATATTCTTATTATTGTTATGTGGATATTCTATGTGTATTTCTTTCCCCCCTTAAATAGCATTATGCTTGGTTTTTACTAACGCATCTGAAATTGCGTTAAAATGTTATGTGCTATATTCATGCCAATTCATGTGAAACATCCGGTCTGTTCTTTTTTGTAGAAAACTGCCTAAAAGAAAATAGCAAATAAATAAGTGAATATACTTCGCCTGATTTCATCCACATCTCACAACGTATCTGTCATGCGTTTCCTTCTTCATGACAATGCTCTACCGCACACTGCGGCTGCAACAAAGACAACTTTGTAACTTTTCGATGAGAAATCTTTGATAGCCCGCCTTACAGCCCCGACTTGGCTCCCTATGAATTTCATCTCTGCTCTCGTGAAACGTTGGCTATGAAGACAACATTTTGGCACAGACAGCGAGCTGCAGGCCATCGTAGAATTGACGGAAAGCAAAGCATAACGAGGGTATCGGAAAGTTGGTAGAATGCTGCGACAAATGTGTAAGTCGGAGTGGCGACTTTGTAGAGAAGTAGCTGGAATGTGGTGCAAACTGCTGCAAATAAAACAATTTAGATTTTCGCCGTTGTTTCAATTCCGCGACTCATTGAACTTCAATAAACCAATAGCCATCTTAGATGACATTGCCGCGGGCCAATTAGTGAGGCTGCACTGAAAATGGTACTTATCCAACCATGCAGCACACTTCATGATAATCTGACATTTGCTTCACGCCGTCATGATTGTGTTGCGCTTTTACTGGCCAGCAGTTAGAGATGCGCTCTGTTCATTTGTGTATATTACATAAATCTTTACAGAAGATAAACTGCATTTTATAAGAAATAAAAATTAGTTACTTCTACGCTTTGTATAACCAATGCAATTAGTATTGATGGAAGTACAATAAACATGCACAAAAATATATACATAATGACAATTAGTGAACTACACCAAAAAGACAAAAAATAGTTACACTTTGTTCAACGTGTAAACATCGTTACAGATATTCGCATTTAGGTTATGACATGTTCGATATGTCTGCCATCATTGGAGATAATGTGGCGCAGACGAATAGAGAAATTACGCATTATCCGCTGAAGTGTGGGAACGTCGATTTAGCAGATGACCTCCTGAAGGGCTGTTATCTCAGTAGCGGTTTTGGGATTGTTGCTGTACACCTTGTCTTTAATATAGTCTCAGAAAAAGGACTCGCATGTGAGAATATGCCGGCCAATCCACGCCCATGCCAGGGGCCTCTGGATGCCCCAAAACCAGAATACGGTCCCCAAAAGTGCTCCTCCAGGGCATTAAACACTCTCCTGCTTCAGTGGGGTCAAATTCCGTAGATGCAATAATCACAATCAAAACGATTGGACGACAGTGATACTGAAGATGTGAATATTCAGGCTTTATACACTTAGAATTTGACACCAATGAACCACATATTGACAATATCAGGGTCCCTTTGGATAATGGGGATGGAATCATCTTCAAAAAATCTCTCGCGTACCGTTCGGTAATCACTGTACCACCAAGGAATATCGCACCGATTGTCCCGTGACGATTGCACACCATATAATCACCCGTTGAGGATGAAGAGACTTCTCGATCGCGAACTGCGGATTCTCAGTCCCCTAAACGCGCCATATTTGCTTATTGAAGAACCCATCCAAAAGAAAGTGGGCTTCCTCGCTAAACCAAACTATATTATTCACATCATGCCCGGCGGCCAAGCGTGCTGTTTGAACGTCCTAACGCAAACTGTTCAGAAGTTATGACGATTTTATTTCATATAGCTCAGTTACTGCTGCTGCAATGGCAGGTTATCAAGATCGGAACGTGACGTTATAGTCAGCGCACAAGTGATGGGACACAGCATCTCCGAGGTAGCGATGAAGTGGGGGTTTCCCCGTACGATCATTTCACGAGTGTAGCGTGAATATACGGAATCCGGTAAAATATCAAAGCTCCGAAATCAGTGCGGCCGGAAAAAGAGCCTGCAAGAACGTGACCAACGACGATTGGAGAGAACCGTTCAACATGAGACAAGTGCAACCCTTCTGCGAACTGCTGCAGATTTCAATACTGGGCCATCAACAAGTGTCAGTGTACGAACCACTCAACAAAACACCGACAAGAGCTTTCGGAGCCGAAGACCCACTCGTGTACCCTTGATGATTGCACGACACAAAACTTTACACCTCGCCTGGGCAGGTCAAAACTGACATTGGACTGTTGGTGACTGGAAACATGATGCCTGGTCGGACGAGTCTCGTTACAAAATGTATCGTGCGGATGGACGTGTTCGGAAATGAAGACAAGCTCATGAGTCCATGGACCCTGCATGTCAGCAGGCGACTGTTCAAGCTGGTGGAGGCTCTGTAACGGTGTGGGGCGTATGCAGTTGGAACGATGAGGGGCCCCTGATACGTATAGATACGACTCTGACAGGTGACACGTACGTAAGCATCCTGTCTGATCACCTGCATCCATTCATGTCCATTGGGCATTCCGACGGACTTGAGCAACTCCAGGAGGACATGCAACAACAGAATTACTACAGAGTGCTCCAGGAAGACTCTTTTGAGTTTAAACACTTCCTCTGGCCACCAAAGTCCCCATAAATGAACATTATTGAGCTTGTCTGGGATGCCTTGCAACGTGCTGTTCAGAAGATGTCTCCATCCCCTCGTATTATTTCGGATTTATGGTGTTCAAATGGCTCTGAGCGCTATGGGACTTAACATCTGTGGTCATCAGTCCCCTAGAACTTAGAACTACTTAAACCTATATAACCTAAGGACATCACACACATCCATGCCCGAGGCAGGATTCGAACCTCCGACCGTAGCAGTCGCGCGGTTCCCGACTGCGCGCCTAGAACCGCTAGACCACCGCGGCCGGCGATTTATGGTGTCAATTCCCTCCAGCACTACTTCAGGCATTAGTCGGGTCCATGCCACGTTGTGTTGCGGCGTTTCTGCGTGCTCGCTGGGGCCCTCAGGAACGTGTTTTACATTATTTCGATAAATTATTGAAAAGTCGTTTGATATATTTTTGTTTTGGGTTCTTTTATTTTACCTTCTTGGTGAGAAAATTATGTTTTCCAGAGTTAATACGTATCTTATCCTTTATTTTTATTGCAAGATGCTTGTGTATTACATTACAGATCAACAAATTTCGAATAAAACCTGAATTAATCGTTGACAATCTCGATTTTGCTATAAATAATGTTTACTTTTAAGTAACAGACAGGAGGATAACAATAAGAACAAAATTGTTCCATAAGTTACCCGGCTATTTATACATCCTCACTCGGTTTCTAGGAAGTTCATCACCTCCTGTTTTCAGGGGAATCTATTAAAACACTGATCACATATGTAAGCGAAGCGATCAGTATGAGGTAACGTCCGGTAGGTATGCAACACAATGTACAGATAACGCGAGTACGATCTTAAACTGACTAAAGCTACTATGTGAACACCCATAGTCTACGCTTGCTTACGACAGTATACAGTAACCTACAGTACCTCTAAAGCTCTACCATTAGTACATTTCGCTCGCCGCATTTCACTTGGATCCCGATGGGAGGGAGGCTACACGGTAGAGTGAACGACCTGCACAGGTGTCAACTGACGCTGACCAAAGCAAAGCAACTTCGTCATAGCGGCGGCTGCGATTGGCGGGCATCTAGGGCCCTGAGGATTATTGGCGCAGCCGCACAAATCCCTGTCCCACGGTTTGGCGCCGCCGAGCTGAAAGGGTTAATCTGGCGGCGGCCTGCGTCCACCTGAGAGGCCAGAGAGAGGCTCGGCTAAGAGGCTTCCTTCCTCGGGGGATCGCAGTAATCTCCGGGCCGGAGCGCCACGTGTCCAACCTAGGGGCGCAGCGCTACTGCGGTAGCACTTTCACTCTGCCTCTTCCTGTCTCATGGTCAACGGCTCAATCTCTTCAGTATCATTTGGACGCTTCAGGAATAAGAAGGGGTCACGTCATTATCTGACTTCTGAGAAAACCACCCATTAATGTTACTTTTTTATGACGTATACAGGGTGTTACAAAAAGGTATGGCCAAACTTTCAGGAAACATTCCTGACACACAAATAAAGAAAAGATGTTATGTGGAAATGCGCCCGGAAACGCTAAATTTCCATGTTAGAGCTCATTTTAGTTTAGTCAGTATGTACTGTACTTCCTCGATTCACCACCAGTTGGCCCAATTGAATATAGGTAATGTTGACTTCGGTGCTTGTGTTGACATGCGACTCATTGCTCTAGAGTACTAGCATCAAGCACATCAGTACGTAGCATCAACAGGTTAGTGTTCATCACGAACGTGGTTTTGCAGTCAGTGCAATGTTTACAAATGCGGAATTGGCAGATGCCCATTCGATGTATGGATTAGCACGGGGCGGTAGCCGTGGCGCGGTACGTTTGTATCGAGACAGATTTCCAGAACGAAGGTGTCCCGACAGGAAGACGTTCGAAGCAATTGATCGGTGTCTTAGGGAGCACGGAACATTCCAGCCTATGACTCGCGACTGGGGAAGACCTAGAAGGACGAGGACACCTGCAGTGGACGGGGCAATTCTTCGTGCAGTTGACGATAACCCTAATGACAGCGTCAGAGAAGTTGCTGATGTACAAGGCTACGTTGACCTTGTCACTGTATGGAGAGTGCTACGGGAGAACCAGTTGTTTCCGTACCATGTACAGCGTGTGCAGGCACTATCAGCAGCTGATTGGCCTCCACGAGTACACTTCTGCAAATGGTTCATCCAACAATGTGTCAATCCTCATTTCAGTGCAAATGTTCTCTTTACGGATGAGGCTTCATTCCAACGTGATCAAATTGTAAATTTTCACAATCAACATGTGTGGGCTGACGAGAATCCGCACGCAATTGTGCAATCACGTCATCAACACAGATTTTCTGTGAACGTTTGGGCAGGCATTGTTGGTGATGTCTTGATTGGGCCCCATATTCTTCCACCTACGCTCAATGGAGCACGTTATCATGATTTCATTCGGGATACTCTACCTGTACTGCTAGAACACGTGCCTTTACAAGTACGACACAACATGTGGTTCATGCACGATGGAGCTCCTGCACGTTTCAGTCGAAGTGTTCGTACGCTTCTGAAGAACAGTTTCGGTGACCGATGGATTGGTAGAGGCGGACCAATTCCATGGCCTCCACGCTCTCCTGACCTCAACCCTCTTGACTTTCATTTATGGTGGCATTTGAAAGCTCTTGTCTACGCAACCCCGGAAACCAAATGTAGAGATTCTTCGTGATCGTATTGTGGACGGCTGTGATACAATACACCATTCTCCAGGGCTGCATCAGCGCATCAGGGATTCCATGTGATGGAGGGTGGATGCATGTATCCTCGCTAACGGAGGACATTTTGAACATTTCCTGTAACAAAGTGTTTGAAGTCACGCTGGTACGTTCTGTTGCTGTGTGTTTTCAGTCTATGATTAATGTGATTTGAAGAGAAGTAATAAAATGAGCTCTAACATGGAAAGTAAGCGTTTCCGGTCACATGTCCACATAACATATTTTCTTTCGTTGTGTGTGAGGAATGTTTCCTGAAAGATTGGCCGTACCTTTTTGTAACACCCTGTATATGCAGACTGAAACGACGAATGAAAATTTTCACCAAGGCCGGGATTCGAAGCCAGGTCTCCTGCTCACTACGCATATGCGCTAACCACATCGCCAGCCGGCCTTAGTAGCTTTGCACAACTGTGTGGACTAACCTAGCACGCCTCTCTCGTCGCATCTCGATCCAAAATCCCACTCACGCCTTAGCCCACTCACTTGGTATACCCTGTAAACTCGAACAGCTTAGCAGAAGCAGGCGGATTTCTTACTTAGTTTCTGACTTAGTTTATCACAGTTGCTGACAGGGCTGCAACATGTTAAAAGTTCAAAATTACAGGTTTTCTAAGCTTTCATGTTGCCTCGGGCGTACCGGTTGAAACGTCCCCTTAGAACAATTTATACAAGACTGTGCTTAAACTGACACACAATATTTTTTAGCGCAACGCAATCTGACTTTCAAAAATCCCTACAAAAGAATGGCCCTGACTAACATTAACCTATACCTTTCACAAATCACTTACCTCACAAAAATCTTCATTACTCGAACTATTGCAATACAGCGAGCGCCACTACTGCCAGCTAAATAAAAGATTCAAACTACGGAAGGCACTAACTACTAGTAGGCATAGTTAGCAAATGAAAGACTTTAATAGAGAACAAACAATGTATTTACCTTAATATTCATAATTGACATCCAGTCTTACGAATTTCAAAACTCCGCCATCTCTCTCCCCACATCCACCACTGCTGGCGGCTCACCTCCAACTGCGCAACGCTACGCGCTGTTCACATCCAGCTGCCCAACACTACAATGGCTGACAACAATGCAAACAAGCCACAGACTGCACACAGCACAGCCAGTGATTTTCGTACAGAGCGCTACGTAACGTTGCCAATAAGAAAACATAAACAGCCTACTTACACGGTATATACGCACGAGTGCTGTGATTGTCAAGCAGCTTTTTTTGGTTAGATGGAAAGGGCTTTTAAAATTAGGTTTCATGAACCTTTAGTAACTAAAAAGGGGCAGGTTAAGCTTAATTCTGCCTTCGCTGAGCAGCTTAAATCCAGTGGCCACCAACCACCTACATTCCGGAACTTAAGAGTTTTGCATCACGCTCCCAAAGATAAGAGGCTTAGCTGCTTAAAGAGATCGAAATAGTTAAACATTCACACGCTAAGAAGGATTAGTGATTAGTTATAAAGCAAAAATCTGGTTCTCTATGGTTGCATATTTCCTTTTACTAAACAAATTATTAGTTTTTACCTTTCTCTTACCAGGATCTTCGTCGCTTGTCATGTGTATGTAATTATTTAGCATTGTTACCTTTCACCGATATATTTGTTGTCTAATCTTATTTTATTGCTCAACGTATTACACTTCATCATTCTTTCACACTGCATGTGAAAAGGTTTTTTATGTTTCTGTACATAGCATTCGAACTAGCATGTCTTGCATTGTGTATATGACCATATGCTCTATTATATTTTATTTATTTCTTAACTGAAAATGAAATGAGCGTATGACAGTGTTGGTTGGGGGGCCCCATGTGGGGGAGTTCGGCCGCAAATCGTTTTTAGTTGACGCCACTTCGGCGACTTACGGGTCAATGATGATGAAGGACAAATAACACCCCTTCCCCTGCCGGGAATCGAACCCAGGCCCCTTGCGCGACAGACGGAAACGCTACCACTACGCTACGGAGGCGTACTCATGCATTGCTATTCGAATTTTACGCCCTGCGTTACCACACTGTACACCCGACGGCAGCGCCGCATGGCGACTGTCATTACTACTAGCTCAAAACTTTGCATGAGTTTAAGCGTTCATATGTATGCACTGTGAATACGGTTGTGCTTGTGGGACCGTTACAGAGTACGGCTGAGTTTACAGTTTGCGTGCGCGGTCCCGTTCTGCGCAGCTATGACAGCTGTCGTCTCCGTGAGGTAATACTCATTTTACGGTTTCTCCTTCGCTATCTAATGATGACTGATCCAGGTTATTTTATTTCATTCATTTAAAAAAATATTCCCTATCTGTTACCTTTCAGTACGTTTTATGCGGTATCATGGCTTCTTGGCGAATGCGTTTCGGCAGAAGACGGGAGTTACATTACTTTTCTCTATGTACGAGGGTTGGAACTTCAATAGTGGAAACTGTTTATTCACAGCTCGTACAAAATAAATACGTGTTTCAAAGTTTTACTGACCTTCGAAGTAGTCACCAGCATTGTGTATAACCCGTTGCCAGCGATGTAGAAGTCGGAGGATACTCTTAGCAGTGCCATTTGTGTTGACAGTTCGAGTGGCGTGGTCTACTGCCCGACGAATTTGTAGCAGTTCTGAAGCTGGTGGTAGCTTATGTTCCAAAAATAAACAGCATAGAGGCAGAATTGATGACACTTTCTGCAGGACCTGCCCATCGTTTGCAGGACAATGCTCAAGCACATACAGCACAAGCTGTTACTGATTTGACTGACGTGGCTGCTAAGTACTACATCACCTACTGCACACCCCTGACTAAAGCCCTCGTACGTTCAACTCGATTTCTAAACAGAGGGAAACGCTTCACGGCATTCACTTTAGAACAGATACAAATTCATCGGGCAACAGACCGCGCTACTCGAACTGTCAACGCAACTGGCACTACTAGGAGCATCCTCCGACTTCCACATCGCTGACAACGGGTTATCACAACGCTGGTGACTACTTTGAAGGTCAGTAAAACTTTGAAACACATATATTTTGAACGAGCTGTGAATAAACAGTTGCCACTATTAAAGTTCCAACCCTCGCAATTTTAATTCGGTCTGTCTTTGAAGAGTATATTGCTTTCATAATAGCCGAGAATAGGACCACATCGAATTTATTGTAGTTTTGTCGTCCCCTTATATTTTCAGATAACCTGATGACGCCCTATCCGGGCAAAACGCATCGTCCTTGAGTTGATAAAGAACACTGTGCAACCTACGACTGTTTTTTGAATAATAAAATAATTTCTCCTGGCGCTATACAGATTCATAAATCTATACAGACAATCCTGAAAACATATGATTGTGATTATTTAATAGCTATAGAAATAAAGCTATAAAAGTACTTCTAAGGTTTAGAACGAAAAACATTAGGTAGGTCCAATATGTAATAGTATAGGAAGGAACTTTGATTTATCAGTTAGCAAGAAGTGTAAAAGTAAGGAAGTCAACTATTCGTGCACCAATCACTGCAGGTGTTGCATGTGACGAAGGTTTTGGTTTTTAATCACAAAAGTACTTACACAGCCATTAAAATTCACTGTCACAATTTTTCAAAACTATCTGCGTGGCGTTAGGAATCTGGATAGTGTTAGGAAAAATTGTTTTTTAATGAGATGAAACTGTATTGTTCCAGACACGTTTCCAAGTTCAAACATTTTTGTCGTTTGCATATTGACTGAAGCTACGAATGAAAGTCTGTGAAGGCTGGGCCACTGTGCCGTGGTTGCGTAGTCGTTAGCACATCTGCCTAGCGAGCTGGAAACCCGGGTTAGAGTACCGGCCACGGAATAAAATTTTTATTCACCGCTCCAGTCTGCATATATACATAAATTATTATTTACTTTTAATTGTGATTTGAAAATGAGATATGTTAAAAATTAGAGAGCACTTTCTTCTAGTCACTTTCTCTCCTGCATCTCCTTGCATCGCAGTCTGCTAAATTTATGGCACTATGGATGGACTGTAATCCTGGATCTAACGGTCAACCGGTTCCGTTCGGCCTACTTTCGTCCGCTCAGGATTCATGTCACGCTTCTGGAACAGTGAGCATGTATTTTCTGCTAACTGCGTCATCTGTTCATAGACAAACAATCTCGGTTCTGGCCACGTTGCAAGTTTCTTATGACTTTACATATCTAGTATGATGATGTGGCTTGTAGTAGTCGAAAGCGGTCATTAAATAAATTTACAAGAGCAGCGAATTACTATTAGTCTAACAGCCCTACAAGGGTTCGCAGTTTTGAAATATGTATGGGAATTACATTTACATCCCAAATTTTCTTTCCCTCCCCCCCCCCCCTCCTCTCTCTGCTCATATTCTCACCCCATTCCCTACCCCTCCTCTCCTCCTCTCTCTCTCGTTCTCTGTACATCTCCTCTCCCGCCTCTCTCTGTCCATCTCCTCTTCCCCCTCTCTATGTCCGTTTAAATGTTCAGTATTGTCGTGTTAAAATTTGAAGCAAGTCGGTCAAGAACTTCACGAGATTTGTGATAACTACGCTTCCCTTCCATATTTTAGATATACAGTATATGCATATATCGTTAATGGCTCTTTAAAGAGAATGCTAAAACAGTTTACATGAAATTTTCTTTCTGTGTCTTTCTTTTTTCATCCCAGAGGCTCTCAGATATTGACTGTGTTTTTTCTCCTGTCTTCTGTCCACTTCTATCCTGTTTTCTTCTCTATAGGCGTTTGCTGAAATTTCAGATTTCTGATTTTTCGCTCTACATTTTTCCCTGTCTGTCATGTAATCTGGGGAGACTTTCAGTTTCTTGATGTAATCTATGGTTTCCTTTACCAACTTCGTTTTCACTGTCTAAGTTGCCACTATGCTAAAAATTTTCTTGGTCTTCTTTTTTCTTACTTGATACGATGGCTATATCACTGGCAAAGGCTGGATATTTTATATTGGCGCACCTGTCCTAATGTCTCCCTAGCTTTATTCCACGGACTCCTTTGTCCCATTTCCTGATCACGTTCTCTAAAACCAAGTTAAATAGATTGAGTGACAGGCTATCTTCCTCCCTCACTCCTGTCTCGATTTCGAATGGATCCAAGATCTCTCTCATAAACTTAACGTTGGATGGTGTATTTGTTAAGGTTTCCTGGATTGGCTTTTCATCTTCTTGTCCACTTCTTTTCTTCCAGTGTGCTGAAGAGTGTTTATCTGTCTATGGCGTCGTAGTCGTAGGCCTTCCTGAAGTCGACGAATGTTATTGTGATATTCCTGGACTTCCTTGTTGTTAATATTGTTCTCAGGCACCAGATCTGTTCACTGCATGATCTTCAATTTATGAACCCTCGTTGGTGTTCTGTGTGTGGATCTGAGGTTCTAGCAGATTTAAGAGAGCTTTTGATAAAAGTTTTGTATGTCTGCAGTTACTGGTCACTTTTTTTTTTTTTTTTTTTTTTTTTTTTTTTTGCGGAGACGGGCTGTATTAGCGCTGACTTCCATTCCATATTTTTCCCAGACGTTTCTGATGATTTTGTGTATTTCGGATGTGATGTGTTCGTGATCCAATTTCAAGATTCCCACAATCAGTCCATCTTCTCTGGTGACCTATTATTTTTAATAATTTTACTATTTTCACGATATCCCCCTATGTTGGCGGTTTGGAATAGTTTGGTATCGGGCATCTCGAACTGTATGACCTGTATCGGCTTCTCACAGTTTAGAAGTGTGTCAAGGTATTATGAAAATATGTCACAGTTCTTTTTCGGGTTTGTCTCCAGTGTTCCGTCATGTCTTTTGAAGCAGAAACTTGGTGGTTGGTATCAAGCCAAATTTTCTCTGAATGTTCTGTAAAAATTTCGTATGATGTTTTTGTTAAGTTCTCTTCTATCTCTTTCATTCTGTTTTCGTAACCTGTTTCCCCTCTATGAATTATTATCGAAGTGGTCTCCTGTATCCTATTGATTTCTTGCTTTCTTGGGATTTTATTTGACTGGTACATTTTTTCCAGGCTTGTATTGTCTTCCAAGGTTCTCATATGTCATATTCCACCATCTTTGTTTCTTTTTTCTCGCTGGTTGCCCCAATTTTATCAGTTTCTTATTTTTCTGACAGTTTTGTCAAATCGTTACTGTCGAAATCCTTAATTTTTCTGGTATTTGTTTCTTGTTTAATTGCATGTACTTTGGGTCTGCTCTGAAAGTTCTGCTCCTTCTCTTGTCTACTGGGTATAAATTTTGCTTATATTTGGAGTAGGTGATGATCGGATTCTAAAAATCCTTTTCTTTCTCTTACATTCACAAATTCTATGGTGTCTTACGTGGATAACGTAATGTGGTCTATTTCCAAGTTCATAGTTTCTTGTGAGTTTCTGGAATTGCTTAGACATGATCTTGAGGTCGAAATTACTGCAGGAATTGCTCAGGTTCTCTCTTTTCTTGTTTGTCCGCTTCTAGGCCATGTGTTTTCCTGTTGTGTCCTTCAATTTTCTTTCCCTGTCTAATTGGGCATTACAATCTCCTAGTAAAGCTTCCCATGGTTCGTGGGGATTTTGTTGGTGGTACCTTCCAGAAATCTGTCATCCGTGGGTCCTTATTGTTATATATACAATGACCGTCAGAACGTTCATTAGTTCCATGTAAAAATTTGTAGTAAATCTGACAAGAACTATTAGCGATTTTCGGTAAAGTTTCCCTTTTACGTATTACTTATGTATTTATATACAGGGTGAGACACTAACTATTCCCACCTAGAATAATTCAGAAAGTGTTATAGTAGCTGAAATGTTTATGGTACAAATGTTGCATGGGACAACAGGGGCCATAACATGACGGTGGTTTCTTGTTGCTAGGTGGCGTCGCGTCAAAGATATGAAGGTCAACTTTGTTTTTTTTTAAATGGAATGCTAAAGTTTGGTACTTCTATTCTGATAGCGGCTATCGAGACGAATCCAATTATGTTTAACAGTAAGGTCTTTCAAGGTCAACGAAGGTCAGACAGGTGGCATGAACGTCCATTTACAGAAGGTGCTGCAAGTGATGGCCATTGGTATCAGTGTAGTACTGCAATCTTCTTATCATGATCTGAGTGGAATTCCTTACCACTTCGGCACTTATCGAAGCACATGCTCTGATAATTCTCTCTCGTATATCGTGCAAATAGTATATATTCGCCGAATACGGCGTATCCATCTAACGTGACATTGACATTCGACGGTTTCGAAATACAACACTAATAGGAACGGTAAGACTAGTGCCGTCGAATCAGGCGAATGCAAATGATGTATTCCTTCGAAGAACAAGTCGATATGCTTCTCATTTACGGAGAACGCCAACGAAATTCAATGAGAGCTAGGGACGTATACGCTGAAAGGTATCGTCAACGTACTCACTCTACACGTCGTACATTTAAATGTGTGTATGATAAATTGAGAACAACTGGATCTTTAACTCATCGGAAACATATCAAGGAGAGGAAAGCTACTAATGAGGAAACGGAAATTGCAACTCTTGCCACTGTGGTTCGAGGTCCTTTTGTTAGTTCGCGTCAAATCGCAAGGGAATTTGGCGTGAGCCAGAGTAGTTTTGTTCGTGTTCTGCATCGCCATAAATATCATCCTTACCATATCAGTCTTGGACAACTGCCGTACTCACATCATCTACAGCGCATTCAAGGCCTAAGGGCACAGAATCAACACGGCAACAGCAGTTCGTCAATGGCTGTTGCAGAAGTGTGCCGCAGATCTACTGGTCACATCCAAGATTTTATTTACCGATGAGGCAGGGTTCACAAGAGATGGTGCTGTGAATTTCCATTACCACTGTTTATGGGTAGATGTAAATCTCCGAGCTACTCATGAAAGAGGGCATCAACACCGATTCTCAGTCAGTGTATGGACAGGCGTACTCATAGATATATTAGTAGGACCGTAAGTGCTACCACAAAGGTAAACTGGGGCACATTATCCGGACCCACAATTTGTCGTTCGCCTCAAAGCAGACACTATTCCCCACATCACCAACAATTTTTAACCGTCATTATGTGCCATCAGGGGAAGATACCGAACTGGAATCGGGCGTCATCGCTTGTTGTCGTATTGGGCTTCTTCTTCCATTGTTGGTTTTTTTTTATTATTGGGCCTCCGGAATTTGTACTCTATTAAGCTATCGAATACATACGTTTACATGGAATACAGAAGTGTACAGACAAAATGCGTATTTACAGAATTGAAAGCTCAAGCTGTCAGTTTTTTTTTTACAACATACATTTTGCGAATGGTATGATAAGTAAAGAAGACTTTTTTATCAGTTCACACTGTTTCTTAATGTAGTAATAAGCAATATAGATAAATGGAAATGTGACCATAGCAATTTCGTTAGGAAAGCAAGTGAGAAGACGCTGATTGAGGGAGGAGATAACGCACACTCATCGAAGTCTTCAAAAATTCAGAAACTTCATTGTTAAATTTCTAACAAGAGAATAGGATGTGGTTTACGTCAGTTTATTACGCAGATTCACACTCACATGCAGGAGATTCACAAACATTAATTCCATACAGATGAACAGGAAACGAAACATGGTTAATGCAGAGTCGACCTATGGTGGAAATCGTAGGTCGATTGAAATGTTGCTCGTAAACTATGATCTTGTAGGAATTTGAGGTCGTAATGCCACATAATATCTACCTTTCGTTCGTTGGGACTCATTCCACGTCTCTTTCCGTTATTGTTTTCCGTGAATCTTAACTTCACATAAGAATGTACACGGTAATGGTTCAAATGGTTCAAGTGGCTCTGAGCACTATGGGACTTAACATCTGTGGTCATCAGTCCCCTAGAACTTAGAACTACTTAAACCTAACTAACCGAAGGACATCACACACATCCATGCCCGAGGTAGGATTCGAACCTGCGACCGTAGCGGTCACGCGGTTCCAAACTGAAGCGCCCAGAACCGCACGGCCACGCTACACGGTAATGTTAAATCGAGAACAGTTCCTGTAGACGCAGCTTGTTTCGCTAGAACGTCAACTTCCTCCATATGACGGATTCAAGGGTGGGAAACGAACTGAGCGACCGCTACGGTCGCAGGTTCGAATCCTGCCTCGGACATGGATGTGTGTGACGTCCTTAGGTTAGTTAGGTTTAAGTAGTTCTAAGTTCTAGGGGACTGATGACCTCAGATGTTAAGTCCCATAGCGCTCAGAGCCATTTGAGCCAAGCGTGGGAAAGCATCCACAGCACAGCGATTGTCTCCCTTCTCTGTTTACAGCGAACATATTCCAGTATCACACCCAAAATATAACATTTGGTTGTTTTATTCCACCTACAGTGTAGAATATTTTTAACAACGTTGTTGAAGTCTGACACGCGTAATGTCTTTAACGAGAAAGTGGAAGATACAAATCTGACTGCTTCCAAAATCGCCACAGTTTCCGTCTAGGCTTTACTGACTTGGTTGTGAGACCATAGAAAAGCACATCCAGTAAAGTCTTTCGGAATTTTAAATCCAACGTTATATACTCTGAGTTTATGGGAAAGCGATATTCAGATATACACATGGCAGCAGTATCGCGTACACAAGGTACAAAAGAGCATTCCATTGGCGGAGCTGCCATTTGTACTCAGGGATTCATCTGAAAAGGTTTCCGACGTGTTATAGCCGCACGACGGGAATTAACAGATTCTGTACGCGAATGGTAGTTGGAGCTTGACGCATGGAACATTTTATTTCGTAAATCGTTAGGGAATGTAATATTCCGAGATCCATAATGTCAATAGTGCGCCGAGAATGCCATATTTTGGGTATTACCTCTCACCACGAACAACGCGATGCCCGATGGCATTTACTTAACGATCTGGAGCAGCGGCGTTTGTGTAGATCTTCAGTTCTAACAGACCAGCACATCGTGTGAAATAACCGCAGAAATCAGTCTGGGACGTACGAGAAAGTATCTGTTAGGAGAATGCGGCGAAATTTAGCGTTAATGGGCTATGGAATCAGACGACCGACGCGTGTGCCTTTGCTAACAGCACATCTCCTGCAACGCCTCTCCTGGAGTCGTGAACGTATCGATTGGCCTCTAGACGACTGGAAAACCGTGGCTTGATCATATAAGTCACGATTTTAGTCAATAAGAGCCGATGGTATGGATCGAGTGTGACGCAGACCCCACAAAGCCATGGACCCGAGTTGTCAAATAGGCAATGGGCAAGCTGGTGGTGGCTCCAGAATAATGTGGCCTTTTTCATGGACTGGGTCCTCTTGTCCAGCTGTACCTATCATTAGCTGGAAATGGTTATGTTGAGATACTTAGATTATTGGTTGATTCGGGGGAGGTGATCAAACAGCGAGGTCACCGGTCCCATCGGATTAGAGAAGGGTGGCGAAGGCAGTCGGCCGTGCCCTTTCAAGGGAATCATTCAGGCATTCACCTGAAGTGACTTAGGGAAATAAAGGAAAACGTAAATAAGGATAGCCGGACGCGGCTTTGAATCGTCCTTCAGAGTGCGAGTCCAGTGTGCTAACCACTGCGCCACCTTGCTCGCCATTTGCAACCATTTGCAGCCATTCATTGACTCATGTTCCCGTAAAACGTCGGAATTTTTATGAATGACAATGGGCAACGTCACCGGGCCACAATTGTTTGCGACTGGTGTGAAATGAGCAAATTTGAGACAATGATTTGGCCATTCAGATCGACTGACATGAATCCCATCGAATATTTATGGGACATAATCAAGAGGTCCGTTTGTGCACAAAATCATGCACCGGCAACACTTTCGCAAATATGGACAGCTCACCATGGCTCAGTATTTCTGCAGGGGACTTCCAACGACTGGTGTCCATGCCACGTCGACAACACTGCGCCAAGCAAAACACTGTCCGACACTGTATTAGGACGTACCCCGTGACTTTTGTCATCTTATTGTATATAGAATTAAGCAGGCCACTGACATTATAAGTAGAATGGAATCTGCTAGGTAGCGGTTTCAGGATCATATTCAGATAAAAGAAACGTCAATGAACTTCGCTTGGATTGTGTGACAGAAGTATCAAAGCTGCTGGATACAGCCGGAATTTTAGTTCTGTTAGAGGCATTGCGTACATGGTGAGGCTAGTTTGGAAATACTGCTAGATAAGCTGTTGGTTTTTCTTCCGTTGTCGTCTACAGCGTCCGATATCGGGTCGGGAGGATTACGGATCCAATTAAGTGGAGCCTTAGAGGACGATGTTGATAGTTTCGGTGTAACGTATCTGTTTAATTATGTAATTAGCTTGGCTGATGGAAAATTATTCTGTTATGTAGGCTGGTGCATTTTTATGTGAAGTTAAATTGGGACTTTATTACGGAAGCTATCTCGGGTTACCACCTGCACTAGACTAACACTTAATTATCCTGAACATTTGCTTAAAAAGAAATCTTTGAATGGGTTTCAATCCAGGAAAAAGGTATATCTTGATAGTTGTAGATTGATTCTGTGGGATAATCAGTTTGGAAGATGCTCTTAAATACGGTACTAATCAAAAGGTGTGAAATGGCCTGGAAGAGTTTAAATAGGAAATTAGATAAATAATGGGTGAGTTATTGAACATCAGGAATGCCTTGTACTATACATTTATTTCACAATTAATTATTTAAAAAGGGAAGCACATGAACAAATGTATAGACGTACATTTAACAGAAAAAACCCTACGATGGAGTGTTGATGCTGAATGTTGCTGGTAAAACGAGCTGAAATGCCTACATGGATAACAGGAGCATTTGAAATCAGAAGTTCTGTGGGATGATGGATTACACACGCACACATATATAGCAAAGAAAGTTGTTCAGAAACTTAGTAAAGCAAACAAAATCTAAATTGGGTTTGAGAGAGACTGCCCTCGATGGTTAAACACCTTAACAGAAAATTATTCACAAGATTTATAAAAAAAAAAAAAAAAAAATTGGCGAGACTGAAATTAAGAACAATGAATGGGAACTAAGTTCCGTCAACAATTCTTCCGAAACGCAGGGGCTACCGAAAGTTGCAAGTAATCACGTGGCTACCCTTTACAAAGATATATCAATAAAATATAAAAAAGAAGCACTAAAAGAAAGCTCACGAAATGAAACAATAAAATACGAAAATTTGTTTAAGAAAGGAAACGGATTCATTTGCAAGCGCACAATACTAAACCACAATTTCACGAACAAAGCACGTGTTTACAGCTACCAACCATGCACGTAGGAAACTCACTAAAATCTGCACAAAACACGTTGGCCTTCATTAATATGACTACTCAATGTCAATACTCACTGCTCATAATCATTTAAACAATTTATTCAGGAACTGAATTACAGTCTTAGAATCACGTGACCTCATGCTCCACAATTCCAAAATTACAGATCATAAAGAAAACACAGCTATAAATTCGAAAAAATCGCGAAATTATTCAGTTCCTGCCTGCGTAAGGTACTCAGTCATTCTTTAACAGCTGAAACCCACTAGGAACCGAATTAAGGACTCCGTTAAGCTGAAACTTACACTTTCACAAAACGAAACATTAACGACTAAAACTAGATGTCACGTCTTAGACGATTCCCTGCGCGGTGAGGCAGTTCGCTACTCACCCACAGACCCTAGCGCGGACCGGAAGCTGGCGAACGGACAACATGCACTTTCTGCCTTTGCCAACATACCAAAAGCGACGGAACATCGCTCGCCGGTGTCTCTCTGACTCAGAAAGGTTCGCCTTTCTTGCATACAGAAGTTGGCTAAACTGTTCCTACGTTCAGAGAAATTTACCCCAAGTCCAGAGAGATACACTCCAGCAGACACCCAACAAGCTTCCATGCAACCAACCAGAGGTGTGGAACAAGGAACACACAGGCTGATAACGCAGATACATAATAAGTCCTTTTCTGTATCAAATTAAATTCCCACTATGTATCCAGCTAATGTGAAAAATGATTATAGACATGAGATACAATTCAGATATAGTAATTTGATATAGAAATGTCACTATGGCTGCCAGATAGAGCACCCATATAATCATCTTTCTCTTAATCTGAATTTATAGGAGCACCGACTCCTAAATGGTGTTGCTCAGACACGTAAATCTGGGTATCTACCCTGAAAGTCAGCGAGCGAGATGGTGCAGTGGTTAGCAGACTTGGACTCGCATTCGGTAGGACGATTCTTCAAAACCGCTCCGCCCCCCTCCCCCCTCATCTGATTTAGGTTTCCCGTGATTTCCATAAATCGCTTCAGGCAAATGACGGGATGGTCCCTTTCAAAGTGCACCGCCGACTTACTTCCCCCATCCTTCGCTAATCCTATGGGACTGATGGCATCGCTGTCTGGTCCCCTCCCCTAAATCCACCACCACCACCATCACCACCACCAACCCCGAAAGTCGATGAAGCGACTTACATAGAGACACTTCACCGGCTACGTCGTTGTCGCCAGCTGACATGCCTACCACCTGCTTCCATTTCTCCTGGCGATTCTGTACGGATACCGCTGCCAGACACCAAAAGGACGGCAGTGCGAGGATTCAAGCCCAGCTCCTCCGGTACAAGTGTACAGTTCTTAGCGCTGTGCCCGCTCGCTCGGTGCGCCATTAACGAGTTACCGAGTTGGAAGCGGTGCGTTAAACTCGAAGGATTAGGGTTCTCAGGGCTCTTCCAGATGACTTGGTGCGCTGGCTGTCTGAGGGAGACGTCACGGTAGCGGCAAGTGCCCGCTGTTTGGCGAGCGCCGGCGTTAGCATTCAGCGGGCCGGCGCTGGATATTGGCAGCGGCGTCCGGCCGCCGCGCTCGCTACGTGCGCCGAATGCCCGCCGCTGCCGGCGCAGCAGCCGCCGCCGGTTCGCCGCTACTTTGCGCCGCCCCAAAGACGCGGACAGCTGCTGCTGATACTCTGTGCGCCGGCCATTACGACGGCCCTAAACGTACTGCGGCGCGGGGTTAATACCTTACCCTACTGTTAGCTAATTTCGCCCCGCGCGCCTACTGGAGCGTAGTAATGGCTCAGCGTAGCGGCATGCGACGCCCTTGTCGGAACGGGCCGGGTACTGAATGCGCAGTTAGTGTGTACCACCAGTTCGATGGCTGTCTAAGCCCATATCGACTTTGCACCTCCATGTGGAACGTGCTGGACATTCAATAGTCGCTTCAGTGCAGCTTTGTACGTTGGTGAGACAGTCCAAACCAAGGTTTCATAGCCAACGTCCTCTGTGAGGATACTGTGAGGGCAGTTCTGGGAGCCGCGAGTACTGTACCCCCTCCAGCGTCACAGGGAATAGGGTGGGGAGCCGTGTGAAGACTTGTGTAACGAGAAAACCGATAAACCGATACTGAAGAAACCGCTTCGAGGAACCTAGACTTTCTTTATAACCCCTGTCGCAGATCAATTAATTCAAGTGAGCCGTGGCGGCTGGGGCTAGGGTGTTCTACTTGCATCCTTGATATCGATATTGCCGGCCGGAGTGGCCGTACGGTTCTAGGCGCTACAATCTGGAACCGAGCGACCGCTACGGTCGCAGGTTCGAATCCTGCCTCGGGCATGGATGGGTGTGATGTCCTTAGGTTAGTTAGGTTTAATTAGTTCTAAGTTATAGGTGACTGATGACCTCAGAAGTTAAGTCGCATAGTTCTCAGAGCCATTTGAACCATTTGAGCCGGCCGAAGTGGCTAGGCGCTTCAGTTTGGAACCGCGCGACCGGTACGGTCGCAGGTTCGAATCCTGCCTTGGGCATGGCTGTGTTTGATGTCCTTAGGTTTAGTTAGGTTTAATTAGTCCTAAGTTCTAGGGGACTGTTGACCTCAGATGTTAAGTCCCATATTGCTGAGAGCCATTTGAATTTTTTTTGAACCATTTGATATCGATATTCGACTGTCTTGCTATCTTTGACCGCTCCCCCCGGCGGGTTTTCCGGTTGAATGTGTGACGGAGAGTCTCCGGTCGGCGTTCATCGAGCACCATAACCGTGGTGCATGGGCCTCGCCGTGCTCGCCGTTCTTGCCTTTGGTCGCCCCGGATGTACGGCGCCGATCATTGGGCTCCTTGACATCCAAAATATTGGTGGGTTCGTCGTCTCACCCTGAACAGCTTCCCAGCTCGTAATTTGCAAGCTGAAACAAGTTATGTTGTGTTTAACTGAGAAGATTGTTGAAACTTATTGTGGCATGGGTAGCCGCCGGAGATGGTTCTGAACTTGGTTCCACAGTGGATATTTTAAGGAGGCTGCTGTTCCTCATTTCGTTTCTCATCATTTGTGGAGAGTGTGTTTTAAGTGGTTTTCATGCACGTTTTAACTTGTTTTAGGGCATTTTGACCGCTTGGGGACTAGTTGCCGTTGTGTACGCGCCCGGCAGCCGTAGAGTTAATGGTTTAATCATTTGTCACGACAGGATTTGGTATGTTTATTTAATGTTGAAAGTGCCTTAAGGCAATTGAAAATGATCTCTAAGTTTCCTGCTAATTTACTGGGAGACGGGTAATGTTAGAGTATGGCTCCATAAGGATTTGGGGGCATGCTTATCATATATTCCAGTGTGGCTGTGATTTGACCTTGTTTTCATTGCTATCTATTTGTGCTGCAAGCTATTTGTTAAGTCTGCTCGATTCCTGGCGTCGGTGCAGTTACGGATTCTTGTCAGGACCGCGCATTGTGAGGCCGGTCGGACTATATATAAATATATACCGCCGGCTGGTGAGCCTGTGCACAAGCCATGGGGAGTGAACGCTCGAACTGCCTGCCAGCCGTAGCGTTATTGCTTCCAAATACTGCTGTGGGCCTTAACGCTGGTCTCTAAAGTTAAGTGAGGCTACTTTGTTAACAACAGCGTTTCTGTAAGTTATTTTACTGGTTATTACTTGCCATTCTTATTCAACACTTACGTTAATCATTTGTGTATCTTTAATGAATGTCAACTTGTTATTTTTCCGCCGGCCGCGGTGGTCTAGCGGTTCTGGCGCTGCAGTCCGGAACCGCGGGACTGCTACGGTCGCAGGTTCGAATCCTGCCTCGGACATGGGTGTGTGTGATGTCCTTAGGTTAGTTAGGTTGAAGTAGTTCTAAGTTCTAGGGGACTTATGACATAAGATGTTGAGTCCCATAGTGCTCAGAGCCATTTGAACCATTTTTTTGTTATTTTTCCTGTATGTGGGCAGGTCAGTTTTATTAATCTTTAATATCTTTATTTTTAATTAAGTTGTGGTATTATGTGGCTGCGTGACTTGGGGTTGGAAGTGTATAGTGTTACTAGCCTTTCGAGATACGGTTAAACAAGAACGGTTGTTTATGATATATTATTCACCGTGCCTACTATCTATGTTTTTGGTTGAGGATGCAAAATATGGTTCTTATTCGTGTTTATGTAATTCAATTAAAGTAAAAATTGGTATGCTGCATCAGTAAGAGGGCAAATGTCCGAATTGAAGTTTATAATAAAGTCTGTTTGAGTCAAATTAAAATTGTAAAACAATCACAAGCTTGTCCATCACCAGTGATTCCGGGCTTCCGATTTTCTTTAAATAACTGCGGTGAGATTGTAATTTTGATTCTCTAAGAATTGAGTAGTACCATGGTTCATCAAGTTCCTGGCAGGAGGAGGAGGGGGAGGAGGAGGGAGACGGAGATCAGTGTTTAACTTACCGTTGACAATGAAATCATTATAGACGGAACACAGGGATCAGTGAAGGATGGCGAAGGAAATCGGCCATTCCTTTTCTATGGCATTTGTCTTAAGCAATTTTGGGATATCAGGGCAAACCTGTACTAGGATGCGTGACAAGGGTTTGAACCATTGTCCTCCCGAATGCGAATCCAGTTTAATTAACCACTAATCCAAGTTTCAGATTAGCGCTAATTGGTTACTGGAAGCATTTACCTTCACCCTTTCAATTTCGCAACGGATCCTAATTTTATTCCCAACGTAACTGACTCTCGGTCTGTAGGAACAGTAACTAATAAATCCACAACAAACTCGTATTTTCTACTCTTTCTTCAACGATGCTAAGAATTACAAATACCTGACAATGGCAGCTGGAGAACAATCATGAATTCAATGTAAAGCAGTAAACTTACTACAATAAACTTACAAATTCCATTATATGACTAAGATAGCAAGAGTAAAACATTAAAACATATAACTGTCTCCTCATGGCAACAGTCATACATGTGTCGCACATCGAGAAGTGTGGCATGTGTCTGATTTGACTGCCAGCTACATGCTGCCGGATATCAGTTGGTCTAATAGAGTAATACAGAAGAGTACTACGAGAGGGTAGTAGTTTCATGAATAATAAATGTTTTCTACTTTTTTTTAGCAATGTAACATGTAACAGTATATGGGAGAACAGAATGTGAATCATGTCATCGCCGGCGGGAGTTAATAAGAGACAGGGGTATCGTTAGGAGTGCATCAAAGAAGTGTGACAGGACCGCTATTACTTCCTATCTACATAAATCATCTGGCTGTCAGTATGGGCAACAATATGCGGTTGTTTGCTGTTGATGCTATGGTGTATGGTAACGTGTCGAAGTTGAGTGATGACAGTGGTCCCGAGCGCCTTTCTAGATGGCATTATTATCCCCGTACATAAACCGCACGGGTTATCGAGGGTCCAGGACTATCGACCAATTACTTTGCTCGACAGCGACATGAAAATATTCACACGGCTATTGGCATCGCGACTCAAGAAGGTCGCCGTTACGTCACATCCTGCGACCAGACTTCCTTAGGAGGCGACAACAACATCCGTACGGCTCTTTGCCGTTACATAGACATGATAGCATTGGCGCATTATCAACGTCTCCCTGGCGCCTTGGCTTCACTGGACTTTAGCCAGGCTTGACCGTGTTGACCATTTCTTTTACGGACAGTTCTGGAGTTTATGGGATTTCCTGGCGGTATTGTCACAGTGGTTATGCGCCTGTTGAGTAGTGCAACCTCTAAAATCATGTACAGTGGTCGCCTCACACCGCCCCTGGTCATCGCACGATCTGTACGACAAGGCTGCCCCCTTTCCATGATTTTGTATGCTGTCGCCTTGGAACCCCTGCTCCAGGGCATGCGCCAACGTTTGGAAGGTATGGCTGTGCACGGCCACCGTTTTTGTTGTCCAGCCTACGCAGACGACATAGTACTATATCTGCGCAGTGAAGATGAAGTACGAGCAGCACTGACATGGGTGGCGACTTACGGCGAAGCGTCGGGGAGCTGCCTCAACGTGTCAAAATCCAAGGTCCTGCTCATTGGTGAGGGCTTGCCGGAGAGATGCGTTGCCCCCCTTAGTGTCGCCGCCACCATTCGATGTCTTGGACTTGATTTCGCAGCAGATCTGCGCCGCTCAGCGACTATCAATGGTAGACGCTTGCTACAGACAATCAGAGCAAATCTCGCAGATCACCGGCTACGAGCTCTCGACGTTATCCAACGCGCGCAATACATGAACATGTATCATGCTTCCCGTATACCACACGTGGCTCAAGTACTACCAGTCCCAAATCTCCTGGCCCGACGACTGTTGATGGCTTTCGGCTCCTTCAGCTCGGGGATGTTATTCAAGATGCAATTTTAATCCCTTGCACTGCCACGAGATCGTGGCGGGGTGGGACTCGTCCACGTGCCGACTCGTGTCAAGGCACTTTATGTCAGCTCCCAACTAAAACTTTGGCATCGTTGCCCGCAGAGCCTTACTAGCCTCCTGCTTCACAACTTTGCGCCGGCCTCCTTGTCTGCCCCAGTACTGGTATCGACCATTCCAACCCCCTTTTATCACATCCAACGATTTTTCCTGGAGTTCAGCTATGTCTACCGGTCCTTACCACTTACACGTTTGTACCTTACGAAAACAGTCTCCGAATTGTTACAACAGTGCCGCCCGTCCAACCCCATCGAACGCAAGTATCCACAATACGTGTGGCGACACATATGGAAGGCGATCCATGCGCGTTTTCTCGAATCAGACGTTCAATCAGCGTGGTACATCACCGTGAATGACAAACAAGTTAACCGAGATCGTCTGCACCGCATCCATCTCGCCGATTCATCCCTCTGCACCCACTGTGGAGTGGAAGACACGGATGCCCACCGGTCCCACTGTGGCACAGCTTTCGATGTCTGGACACTTGCGCGGCGAATTTTGGCGTTTCTTACTTGACAGACACCAGCTCAGATCGACGTCCACATGCTTTTGTACCCCGATAAGACTTTCTACCCCTCCACCAAAACTAACTCTGTGACTTGGATCTGTGGCCACACGATCCGCTATCTTTTTACTTCTGGCGACAAGTCTATGCTAGGATATTGGACTTATCTCAACGAACGACACTGCGTCCTGATCCGTAACCCACGCTATAAGCCAAATTTTTTTACCAATTCCTTACGGAGCACCTTCGATGACCCACCTCGTAGCTGAAGCCCTGAGAAGCTGAAAACTGTATTAACCGAACCGAACGGAATAGATTTGCTACCCAGAACCCTCGCCTACGCAATGAGAAGACACGTTTGGACGAGCTGGCGTGCTGTAGGCGGAGACACTTCAGGCGCTCCTGTAAGAACTGGTCTTCAACTACAAGTCGCACAACGACTTTCTATAAAATAAATAAATAAATAAATAAAATAAAGAAAACTTTTCCTTATTTATTCCTCATAATTTCTTGTAAAGGAAAATTAAATTTGATTTCGGCTTTGAGAAACGTTTTTTTTTGTTCCACAAGAAAAAAAAAAGCGGTCTGAGACGCTGCAGTCATGGACTGTGCGGCTGATCCCGGCGGAGGTTCGAGTCCTCCCTCGGGCATGGGTATGTGTGTTTGTCCTTAGGATAATTTAGTTTAAGTAGTGTGTAAGCTTAGGGACTTATGACCTTAGCAGTTAAGTCCCATAAGACTTCACACACATTTGAACTTTTTTTTTTTTTATTTTTTTTTTATTCCGTACCTGGTTGAATTAAGGGAAGACATCGAAGCAATACAAAGGCGGGCTGCTAAATTTGTTACCGGCAAGCCTGAACAACATGCAGCTGAGAGAGACGCATCGGGGACTGAAATGGGAATCCATGAGAATTGGGCGACGTTCTTTTCGAGGAACGCTATTGAGAAAATTTAGTGAACCGGCATTTGAAACTGACAGCTTAACGATTCTGCTGCCACCAACATACATTTCGAGACAGGAGAAATTTGGGCTCAGATAGACGTTTTCCCCTCGCTCTGTTTGGGAGTGGAACTAGAAAGTAAATGACTAGTAAGCGGTACACACCACGCACCGTACGGTGGGCTGCGGAGTGTGTACGTACCAGTAGAAGAGATTGAAAGGGTAACACGGGAAAAAAGGGGAAAAAATGATTGGCGTCATGCTGGCCACGTGTTTCGCGATCATAGGTCGCCGCTCATCGCACTGCCATGCAGGAAGCGGTCGGAAGAGTTGGAGCACGCTTCAGGCCTAATCCTTGAGTGCTGTTTACTCATTATCAGCATTAATTTGTGTTATCACATCATCAACTAAACTCACATCACTCCATCCATGACTCCACTCACACAGCAACAATAACAGTCCCCTTGTGATAAATTGCTTTGGCATCCATGCCAGTAAACAAAACTGCAAGTATTTACATCACTTTTACAGATCAGAAACACTTTAGGTACTTCAAGTTTCAGGCACAAAACATAAATACAAAATATGTTTATAACATAATATTATAATTAAGATCGGTAAGGCTCTCTAGTATATGTTACACTTGAATGTTTTCACCTGCCTAAACCACTACTTAGCTACACGTTTCTCACTATTACTTCTTGATGGATTTTCTTTACTACTCATCGATATTAGTCGCTACACGGTGAAAAATTTAATCACTTATAGGAAATTATTTAGTAAGCGACGAAGACGTTACATACAGCTGAACGAGGGAAATTTGAGAGCTTTCACCGTGTATCTGTTACCAATCGCATGTCCCTGTTGCGGTATTTTGGTATAGTTGGCGACATTTTGCATTGAAATTTAATATAAAATGCAGGTCTGTTCATAAGTATCTCAGAGGTCTCAGAAGAACACTACAGGCAAACAAGACACCCAGAAAAATGATCTATCAGTCGACAGAACACCTGTCCAAGTTCTGATTCATAACGAAAGCCACTGCATGTTTATCAAACGGTGGTGATAAACGAAACTTTAATTTATGGGAAACTTACTGATCGTGCATGTGACGTTGTACAAATTTCGTAGAAAGCGAAAGGATATGTTTGAGTTTTTGCACTCGAGCGAAAATGTAATGTGCACAATGAACTAAAAATATTACTTAAATAGCAAAGAAAATAAATTCCCTAAAGGTGGATGTAATGATTTGGAATTTTTGCGAGTAAAGTCGCCTGCAACACCAAATGTGTTTCCCGTTTTTCCGACGTTCGAGGTACGGTCATCATCATATCAGAGCTAACATCTAGTAAAATTATGTTTAGCGTCAGTTGCAATAAAAGCTATACGAACGCGAGGCGTCTCTTAGTTGACGACCCACATGAACACAGCTTTTACTGCAACTGACCCTGAACACTGTTTCACTTTATTCAATATGTCGATGGCAGTTGCTGAATCGTAGTAAACATTGAAAATATATTTAGCAATGTAGACTACTTTATTCACAAAAGAATCTCATTCACGCCGGAGGATAGTGCGCGTTATGATAGTGCATTTTCCTTCGAGATCATAAAATGTCTCAGAGCTTTCTGGCTTCTACGACAACACCGTAACTTAATCTAAAATCTTCGAACGGTCCTCGAACTAATAATTCAGTGAATGCAGTTGTCTGATGAGACTGCAATGGTTTGAAGGCCAGCTCACAGAAGAATAAAAATACACTGCCCAAAGAGTTCAGTGGAACATGACTCTGTGCGTCTGCCATACTCCGCTGAACTATAATTGTGTACTGGTCATGTTACCAAATTAAACCTTGATCTTCCGCATATTAAGTACACAACAAAACATCACTCCTCCCTCGATCTTTCACATAAAAACAACTGAAACGTCCGACAGGTGTCGAAAACAAAGTGGAAAGAATCATTCATCCCATCATTCTGGGTGCTGTTCATTGGACTTTCACAGAATTTCCGTAAAGTGTATGCCCTCCGTGAGCGTTTATCGCTGCCTGACACCTACAGATCTCCTGTATAAGTCTACAGTCACCCAGTGGTATGCGTCCCCATTCTTCAATGAGACCCCATGAGACTTCTTGGTGAGTGTGTGGTGGAACAGAATGTCAATGAACATGTTTGTCAACCACGTACCACAGTGTCCAGGCTTCACAAGACATCCTTGCTGACACGCGCCACATAGGCCTCGGCATTAGATGGAATACAGGGTCACCACCGTATTCAGCAATAACCACATGGTACAACAGGATCTTTTCGATGTATTGCCTAGCGATAACGCAATCTCGAATGACGACCAGATCCGTATGGCTGTCAACATCGAAGCTCCCCACAACAACACAGATCCTTGGAATTGTGTCGACTCCCTGAATCACATTTGGCAGGTACCGCCCACAACGGATTTTAGGACACGAACACGGCCATCACCTTGAGTCAGAGGATATCTGGACTTGTATGTGGCCGGCCGGAGTGGCAGAGCGGTTCTAGGCGCTACAGTCTGGAACCGCGCGACCGCTACGGTCGCAGGTTCGAATCCTGCTTCGGGCATGGATGTGTGTGATGTCCTTAGGTTAGTTAGGTTTAAGTAGTTATAAGTTCTAGGGGACTGATGACCTCAGAAGTTAAGTCCCATAGTGCTCAGAGCCATTTGAACCATTTGAACTTGTCTGTGAATAACACGTTTCGCCAGTGATGGAGTTGCAAGTAGACTTGAGATCGGCAGAACTCAAGCGAGCTGCGAGGTGTTGTCAGACAGAACAAGACGTCTGGGTCGTAACGTCCTTTCTCTTACCTGTTCATTACTCTGTGAGCGGACACAGTCTCTCTAGTGAACCTTCTGAGATCGTCTTTCAGTGCTCTGGTGGTATCCGTGCGACATCAGAAGGCAGAAAAGATCGCATATCGGTCTTCACGTGAAGTTTTAATGTGTCGGCATCCTTCGCAAATTAGCCTTGTTTACTGACCTGTCTCTCTTTAGCGTGCCCACAACCTATGGATGACACACGGAGAGGCATTGTCATCTGCAGCAGTACTACCGAAAGTCCATCCTTTTTGGATGAAACAGACAGTCCTTGCAACTTGCACTGCATTAAGATGCCGTGTTGGTGGAACACAACGTCCAAAATAGCAACTGCCATGTGTACCTTAACAAGAAATTCTGGGATACCGGTATTCACTTGCTTCTGAGGTGTCATCTGACACTGTAATGCATAGCACAGCCGATAAATTGCGAATTATTTTAGTTGTCTACATTGAAAGGAAAGATCTCAAGCCTTATAATAAGGCCACAGGTACCGCCTGTATCAAAGGAGATTTAACATAGCGACGTCGATAAGGGTGTTTTCCTAATTCTTTGAATAGTGTATTTGCAAGATGTGGTGTAGCAAGACAGCATGTGAAAGTACTAAGAAACTCAGCAGTTTCTTTCTTTTCTGAACGACACACGAGAGAGGGGTGCATGAAGGACACGCTAGTAGTAGTAGGGAGGGGAAGAGACAGACAAAGAGAGAGAGAGAGAGAGTGAGACAGAGAGAGAGAGAGAGAGAGAGAGAGAGAGTGAGTGTGAGACAGACAGACAGAGAGAGAGAGAGAGAGAGAGAGAGAGAAGCCTTCCGACCGCCGCCACGCAGTGCCCTGCTTGCTCTAGGGATGGCCCAGCCGCTGGAAATTAAGGGATTCGGGGAAAATCGTTACTGCTCTGGGATTTCGCCGCTGGAAGACCTCGATCGTCCTTCACCTGCCCCTATCCGTTCTGCTCCCGCAGCGAAGGGAGGAGGCCGGCAGAAAAGAAGACGCTCCTGTTCATCTGTCCCCTGTGAGGGCTTCCTCCTCCGGCTGATCGATAAAATAACAAACAAAAGAACGAAGACCCGAGCACAGCGGCGTGTCTGCGTCCTAGAATAGCCGTTCCGGGAACTGGAAGCAGAGCGCAGCCACCGAATTTCCCTGCGCCGAGCACGCGACGTAACAGAGAGCTGATACGATATAAACAGAGCAAGTGTCTGGGATCCTGCTTCTTTACCCCTGCGTCAGAGAAAGAGCAGCCACCTCCTGAATGAATAAAAGCAGACCACATCAAGTAAATGAAAGGCTAAGGGCTCTACAAGATATTTGCACCTTTATCACAGACAGTATTATGGTTGACATCTTAGATATTCGGGATTCCAGCCGGATGTTCGTGTCGTTCTCGCACGATATTTCAACAGCGTGCCTCGCTGTCTTCTTCATGTGCTACTTGAGACTGAATGTCCAAGATGTCAACAGATCGCCGGGAAAGCATGAAGAATTACATCAGTATTATGGTTTTTTTTGGGAAGAGGGAGACGGAAGTTTTGTACCGCTAGAAATGCTAGAGATGTTGTGATTGTACATATACCAACAAAAGTGTTGCATCACCCCGATGCGTAGTGTAGGTGTGTTGCTACTGTGGATACTCCTGTACCGATATGAAGGTCTCCCCTGTTGTTATTTGCAATCATTTACCCAGCTACCATGAACGCTAAGTATGAATAGAAAGCTCTAGTCGAATGGAATGCAGCGTGTCAGTTGAAAGTAAAGCACCCACGTAAAAGCATCACAGGAGGCGTCTGTGGAACAGTAGGATGAAAATCCACCTTGCCGCGAAGGACAGTCGATGATAGGAACCGCATCGTCGCGTTACGCACAGACAACCAGTAAAGTTTCTCGACATGTGCACCGCAGTCAGAGTGATGTAATGCGGGCCTAGAATCGGCACTAATTGACAGGTAACATTAAGGACGCACGCCGGACAAACCGTCCACATTCGACAGGTGCACAAGATGATCGATATCTATGACTTTTGAGTCGAAGGAACCATGGGCTAAGTGCTCCAGAACTTAATTCGGCGTTCGAAGAAATTTCATGACGCCATGTTTCACATCAGACTGTCAGGAGACGATTGCATGATGCGAAACTGCATTTCCAAAGATCATGGCCACCAACACATGATACGCCACAACACTATGGGGTCCGTGGCAAATGGACAAGATGTCACACAGGACGCCCCGCGATTGGCGTCGGCCGCGCGGGATTAGCCGAGATGTCTGAGGCGCTGCAGTCATGGACCGTGCGGCTGGTCCCGGCGGAGGTTCGAGTCCTCCATCGGGCATGGGTGTGTGTGTGTTTGGATAAGTTAGCTTAAGTAGTGTGTAAGTTTAGCGACTGATGACCTTAGCAGTTAAGTTCCATAAGATTTCACACACATTTGAACATTTCTTTGATTGGCGTCGGGTTTTCTTTGTGGTAGAAATGGTGATCTGTCTGTACCCTGATAATGGCAGACAACGTGTACGGAGACAATCTGGTAACACCTAACGCCACACGCTGTGTCTCAGATGTACAACATCGTGTTGGTAAAGTGATATTCTGGAGTGTCATTACGTGGTACAACGTGCACCTCTCAAGGCTGCCTAGGGCAGTCTCACTGCTCTACGGTACTGGGTCGAGATTCTGTAACAAATAGTGTGACCTTATCACCAACACTTTGGTAACCATTTCACCTTCGTAAATAACTCGTGTGCTCATCGTGCTGTCCCCGCGCACATGTTCCTTCAGGATCACAAGAATGGAGCTGACTGCCTGCTCCCCAAACATTTTTATCCAGTCAAACAAGTGTGTGATCGAAACGAGCTGATTTTGGGCGTCGACAATGACCACGAACTGTGCGTGACTTTCACAGAATTGCCATGAAAGGGTGGGGCAGTTTGGTGCGTTGATGATCTCATCCATGATGTCACAACGGATTCAGGATAGGAACTAAACAACGGGACGTTCTACCATATATTGACGTTTCTCAAGAGTGGTGTGAAAAAAACCCAGAGAGAGAGAGAAACGATTTTGTCGTTGCTATTTTTATTTGGTGATTTGGACACACTGCAAATGAGTGTATATGCATGCATCAGATATAATTTTTGTATTCTGTGCCATACATTTTGAAATAAAGGGGTGATGCAAAACTATTGTTGATGTGTGTATTGCTGTGACCCGACGCAGAAAAGTACAATAAAACAATTTATTAACAAGACGGTAGCTAATTTTCCCTTCCGTTGTGCGCCTGGTCTATGTGAAGCATTTTTGTCACAGTACTTCAGTGAAACAGTGTCGTTGCATTTCACAGACATTTGTATATTTTTGAGGTTACCACGTGTTAGAGGTTGATAATTAGATTCAGGTCGAATGGAGCCGTACACGTGCAGACAAAAGTGGTCTGTTTAATTTTATTTGCACTTCGTTATTGCAACGTGCCCAGCAGATGTTTGATTTAGCCTAGCATCGGACGGAGGCTTGTTTGTACGATCCGCACTTCAGTTCAAGGCGGTTGTGTGCTTTGTACGGAAATAGCGGCGCGCCTACATCGTCCTATTCAATGTTGCTGCAAGCAGCGTCGCATTGTCTCCTCAATAGTCCGCACCACGACGCCTTAGCACTTCATAACAAGTCACGAAACCATAGATGTTACCCATAGCAGAGTGTTCTTTCGAATTGTGAAAATCGTGGATATCTGTGCAACTTCTATTGTGTTACACGATCGCATATTTCAAGTACAGGGAATTACCTTTCACGGAACCCCACAATAAAATCAGATACAATTGTTATCACAGGACGTGGAATGCTATGAAAATGCGAGATCCATAAGTCCGATCCATAGTTAAGGTAACTAATTGTTCATTGAATAGTACTTTGAAGTCTTAAAATGTGGTTCGATAGTAACTGTGCAAAGACACATTGCAATGTAAAATGACAAAGTGAATTTCAGTGCAGTAACTTGCAGTACGTAATTCGAAAACAAAGTTCTATATAAGCAAGTTTTTAATTAACTGACTGTGGTCTGCAGAACTATTACTTTCAATGCTCTCGTAATTCAGAATAAACTAATACGTTATTAGATATCCGTTTCCGAAGTAATTCAACACTTATTTTCGGTGCTTATCTGTCTAACTCTTCAGTTGGATGCTTTTCTGTTCACACTGTTGCTCCAGCAACCAGTACAATTCGCCTAGCGAAACTCCATCTGTAAGTCTACTAAACTTGAAATCGGTCACTAGTCCCTTTAGGATGTTTGCTTGTTTCAAGCGCCAAGCAACTGGTTATTAGCAAGCGTTCTTTAGTGTGTGAAATATTGCCACTTTGGTAAACACCCATGTGGTGAAACAAGTAGAAAACTCATGTCTTTATATGAGTACCGGCAATCCTTGTGAACTGCTAAACATGTATGGGAATCGGATATACATATTAATCTGTCGTGTCTCTCCTCTCCGTTTCTGGACACAAACAACGGCTCCTCGCTGCGACTTCACCCATTTTAAGATACGGATCTTGAAATTATAATGAATCATAGAGAATATGAAGGAAAGGGCCCCTTTGTTATCGCTTTCGGTTTTAATGTTTTTGAGTTTTTTAATTTTTTTCCATGCAATTCAATTACAAACTTCAGAATATGAAACATTTTTCGTTGTTTGGGTATTGTGTGGTAGTAAAATAACTGATCATACAATCCTGGAAATGGAAAAAAGAACACATTGACACCGGTGTGTCAGACCCACCATACTTGCTCCGGACACTGCGAGAGGGCTGTACAAGCAATGATCACACGCACGGCACAGCGGACACACCAAGAACCGTGGTGTTGGCCGTCGAATGGCGCTAGCTGCGCAGCATTTGTGCACCGCCGCCGTCAGTGTCAGCCAGTTTGCCGTGGCATACGGAGCTCCATCGCAGTCTTTAACACTGGTAGCATGCCGCGACAGCGTGGACGTGAACCGTATGTGCAGTTGACGGACTTTGAGCGAGGGCGTATAGTGGGCATGCGGGAGGCCGGGTGGACGTACCGCCGAATTGCTCAACACGTGGGGCGTGAGGTCTCCACAGTACATCGATGTTGTCGCCAGTGGTCGGCGGAAGGTGCACGTGCCCGTCGACCTGGGACCGGACCGCAGCGACGCACGGATGCACGCCAAGACCGTAGGATCCTACGCAGTGCCGTAGGGGACCGCACCGCCACTTCCCAGCAAATTAGGGACACTGTTGCTCCTGGGGTATCGGCGAGGACCATTCGCAACCGTCTCCATGAAGCTGGGCTACGGTCCCGCACACCGTTAGGCCGTCTTCCGCTCACGCCCCAACATCGTGCAGCCCGCCTCCAGTGGTGTCGCGACAGGCGTGAATGGAGGGACGAATGGAGACGTGTCGTCTTCAGCGATGAGAGTCGCTTCTGCCTTGGTGCCAATGATGGTCGTATGCGTGTTTGGCGCCGTGCAGGTGAGCGCCACAATCAGGACTGCATACGACCGAGGCACACAGGGCCAACACCCGGCATCATGGTGTGGGGAGCGATCTCCTACACTGGCCGTACACCACTGGTGATCGTCGAGGGGACACTGAATAGTGCACGGTACATCCAAACCGTCATCGAACCCATCGTTCTACCATTCCTAGACCGGCAAGGGAATTTGCTGTTCGAACAGGACAATGCACGTCCGCATGTATCCCGTGCCACCCAACGTGCTCTAGAAGGTGTAAGTCAACTACCCTGGCCAGCAAGATCTCCGGATCTGTCCCCCATTGAGCATGTTTGGGACTGGATGAAGCGTCGTCTCACGCGGTCTGCACGTCCAGCACGAACGCTGGTCCAACTGAGGCGCCAGGTGGAAATGGCATGGCAAGCCGTTCCACAGGACTACTACCAGCATCTCTACGATCGTCTCCATGGGAGAATAGCAGCCTGCATTGCTGCGAGAGGTGGATATACACTGTACTAGTGCCGACATTGTGCATGCTCTGTTGCCTGTGTCTATGTGCGTGTGGTTCTGTCAGTGTGATCATGTGATGTATCTGACCCCAGGAATGTGTCAATAAAGTTTCCCCTTCCTGGGACAATGAATTCACGGTGTTCTTATTTCAATTTCCAGGAGTGTAGTAAAAATAGCTTGATCGTAACTCAGTTTCGACTTATGTGGATGTTCGACCTTGATCCTTCTTTATTGTTACTAGTAATTGAATGTTGATTCCCTCATATTCAAAGGGATCGTTGGGTAAGGTGTATGACAGAAGCCTCTGCAGTTGCTGAATCTGTGAGTATGGTAGATACAGTGACGTCATTTTGCATAGTTCAATAGCTTTAATCGGGAAAAGTGTAGCACAACAAAGTTTAGAATTAATCAGATTGCAGTGGAGTATTTCAGTTGTAAGCCGATAATACATCAATACAACTTCGCTAATAAACACGTTTTCCGCTAAAACCGACTGTGAGAAAGTAAACCATACTCGTAACTGAACAATTTCATAGCACAGCACAGCTCAGAACAGCATTTCATTTCTTGTCACGAGTTTTAACAGAAGATCTGTACATTGTTCTTAAATGAATATTAAATTTGAATGTTTCTCAGAACATGGTATAAAAAATTTGAAGTAAATAAGTGAAGAACTTCTCTACTGTGTAAGTGCATATATATGTACACGATCTCCTCTAAAACCATCCATCAATTTTAACCAAATTTATCTCACAAGCAGCAGCCTTAAGGAGTATCATCATTGTGGGGTTAGAGCCTCATAGCTCTCATAAGAGCGAAGGTTGGGAAAAGAGTTTTCCAGCCCCTGATGGGTAGGCTAGTCCCATGTTCCATGGGAATAGAATCAACCTACATTATTAACATGCTTTGCAGGGCAACCTACATGTCAGGGGCTGATATTCAAGTCAATGACATGTAGGCTGTCCAGAAGAATAGTCTTGGATACGAAAATGGGGGAAGAATAAACAAACTGAGAGAGGTGGCAGCAGGACTGTGGATGGGCATTGTTACGCGAATGTTGAGGTGGAAATCTATGTGAGACATACGACAAACGTGTCCGTTAGGATACTGCGGCGAATCTTAGCGTTAGTGTGCTGTGGCTGCAGACGACCGACTCGAGTGTCTTTGCAAACAACTTGCAGCGCCTCTTCTGCACTCGTCACCATATTGGCTGGACCCCAGACAATTGAAAAACAGTGGCATAGTCACATGAGTCCAGATTTCAGTTGGTAAGAGTTGATGGTAGGGCTTGATTGTGGCGCAGAACTTATGGATCCAGGACTTTAACAAGGTAATGTGCAAGCTGCTGGTGGCTTTGTGTGTAGGCTTTGTTTACACTGAATGGTCTGCGTCCTCTGATCCAAGTCAACCGATCATTGACTGGAAATGGTTATCTTCGCATACTTGGAGACCGTTTGCAGCCTTTCATGGACTTCGTGTTCTCAAACAACGATGGAATTTTTATGGTTGGCAAAGCGGCACGTCACCGGACCACAATCGTACGCAGTTTGAAGAACGTTCTGAACAATTCGAGTGAATGATCTGGTCACTCAGATTTCCCGATCTGAATTCCATGGAAAATTTATGGGACATGTTAGAGAGGTCAGTCAGCGCCCAAATCTTGCACCGGCGTCACTTCCGTAATTATGGACCGCTGTAGAGGCATCACGGCTCAATATTTCTGCAGGGGATTTCCAACGACTTGCTGAGTCCGCGCCACGTCAAGTTTCTGCACTATGCCGGGCAAAAGAACGTCCGCCACTATGTTGGGAGTTATCCCATGATTTCTGTCACCTCAGTGTATGTGGTAAGAATTGGTTGGTTGCGCGTTGAACCTGTGCACAGTGTGTTCCATAGAAACTTTCTTGTTTAAGGATACAGTACATCCATCGCTGAAATAGAAATCTCGATGATTTTAGTCTGTTACAGGCAGGCTATCTAAGCCTAGAATTGCGAGGCTTTTGAGAATGTTTTAAGTTTAATGTCTAATAACGAAGATAACAATCTTTTTTGGTGTGATATAACTACAAATTAACAGTTTCGCGATTTTCCCCTTCACTTGTACTATGAAACACTGATTACTGAGAAATGACATGATTTAGGTCAATAGGTTCAAATGGTACAAATGGCTCTGAGCACTATGGGACTTAACATCTACGGTCATCAGTCCCCTAGAACTTAGAACTACTTAAACCTAACTAACCTAAGGACATCACAGAACACCCAGCCATCACGAGGCAGAGAAAATCCCTGACCCCGCCGGGAATCGAACCCGGGAACCCGGGCGCGGGAAGCGAGAACGCTACCGCACGATTAGGTCAATAGGAAGTACAGTAAATGTTTTACTGTGTGAGTTTGCAAAAGTGAAATTGGGTGACATAACTGACCGTATCTTTTAATTGCATCGACCTAGAAACCTATTTTCTTACACCGCCAGGGGCTATAGACCATAGTACGTGACATACTTCTCAACTTACTACGTCTATCCGTTCTTGAGAAGAAGGAATCTTAACAGACGGACAGACAGTCGAACAACAAGAAATTTTTTCTGAGCTGTATAATTACAAATTCACAATTTTAGAATTTTTTCGTTCACTTTACTGTGAAACCGTGCTTCTTGTCAAATTTCAACATTCTTTTTCAACGAGAAGTACCTTACAGTTTCGATGAGGGAGTTTGTGAGTATCAAAGTATGTGACATATATGGCCGTATCGTTTGATTAGACTGACTTAGAAGCTTCAATTTTTTACAACGCCGTGGGACCGTAGACCTCAGTATGTGACATAAAATTCTCGAGAAAAATGGTTTTTGACAGACAGAAAGACAGACCGACAGCAAAGCGATCCTAACAAGGTCCGCTTGTAGCGACTGAGGTACGGAACCCTAAAAAACACGTAGATTGATTCTTTTTAATGGGGAAAATAATGATTTTCATGCATTTAAAAGTGCTCTGCTTCTTGATTGTCTACAATTAGTGTTGGACTACAGTCATGTTGGAGTTTGCCTCATAATGGACGTAACGTTTACGGGATCTTCCTGTTGTTGCTGTTGCAGGGGACGCTCATCTGGGCTGCCGCCGGTGACCGGTAAGTCTGCAACTCGGCGCCACCACCTCACCATCGATCTTACCAAGACATTCAAGTTCCTGCGGACAAAAACTATGAATAACCTTTGTAACCCCGTTTATTAATCTGCATAGCTGTAATTCTGAACACTACAATTTACATTACGTCTGAGACTTCGTCTGATCGAGATGATTAGCACAAAAGGCTAGAAGAGACTGAGATTAAGATAAATGCACGCTGTGTGTCCTCAGCCGTAGGTTGTATATATTGGAACTCTAGAGCGGGGCATCAACGAAGGCTTCCAACAGTTCGGTTGCAGTTAAAAGCGAATAATTCGATTAATGTTATTTCAAGAAAATGAAACATAGTCAGTGGTCATTGAGTGGCTAATTATCTTCCTTTTTTTCTTGCGACAACAAACACAAAATCGTTTCTAAATTGCACCAGTTAGTGGCCGTCGTCAGACTGTCTGTCGATAAAAAGAAGTAGCCAAGAGTCACTGCAACATCTGCAAAGTCTTCGAAGTAATTATGTGTTGGTCTGGTTCTCAGTCTGAAGACCAGTTTGGTGTAGCTCTCCATGCGTGCCTCCTCATATCTGCATACCTCTATTCAAGTCTTTCTGTCACTACACAGTTTTTATCTTCTGCTCTCTCCTACACCACCCCCACTCCCCACAGACAAACGCACTAGCAGTATCAATTACAATCGTTGATGGCTCAGGATGTGTCTCATCAATCGATCGCTTCTTTTTGTGAAGTTGTGCCACAAATTTCGTTTTTCCCCATTTCATACAGTACCTCCACATTTGTCCAATCTACCCATCAGATCCTCACCATTATTCTACAGCATCACATTTCAAAAGATACTGTCTCTTCCTTGTTTGAATTGCGTAATTTCAACATTTCAATCCAATAGAGACTGTTAAATTTATATTACATTATTACGAATTCCTCTCTTTCAGAAATTTTCTTCTTCCTATTGCCAGTCTGCATTTTGTATCCTCGCTACTTGGGCCAAAATAGGGAATCCTTTTGCTCAACTAACAAAACTCAACTCTTACTTTCAGCGTCCCATTTCCTAATCTAATTCCCTCGTCATCGCCTAATTTACTTCGATTGCATTCCATTGCCTTTGTTTTGCTATTATTGATCTTCATTATGTAATCTCTTTCCAGGACATTGTCCAATCTATACTACTGTTCTTCCAACTCCACAGCCGCCTCTGAGAGACTTCTAATGTCATCGGAAAACCACAAAATTTTTATTTCTCCCTGAAATGTAATTCCCTTTTCATATTTCTTCTTGGTTCCCTTCACTGATTTCTCAGTGTGCAGACTGAATCACGCCAGGGATTGGCTAGTACCCTATACCAATCCCTTCTTCTTCTTAACTACTGTTTTCCTTTCATGCCTTTCGACTCAGATGCAGTCTCGTTTCTCTAGAAGTTGTAAATGATAAGGGCCCATCAAAACGTTTCCGTTCGGAGGCCTTACTTTCCAGAACGGGTGTGTCAATCAGACAAAAGCCCCGTGACGACAGAACAATCATCCCACCGAAGCAGCAGGTTGACGACACCCACGGTGTTGCGTGAAGAAGTCTGTAACTGACTGCTGCACATCCATGCCCGACAGGAATCGTCGACCCTTCATTTTTAAGGACCCAAAGGCGTGATACTTGAACGAGGACTAGGTGCGGGTGCTCGCATGTCTCCTACTTGCCCGTAATGGACGAGGTCGGCCACCCAGATGGACCGGTGTCTTGTGTCGGACCGTGACCAGGACAGAACTTGGCGCACCATTCCACAATGGTGATTTTCGACAGATTTCCCGCCCCACACTTATACCTCATTCTCTGATGGATGTCTGTCGGTGTTTTCTCTTCGGCAGCCAAGAAAAGAATAGCATCACGTTGGTCCTGTTGGGACGCATTCGGTAATAACGTCGCCAAAAAACCACGTTTGCACATTCACTGCATGTACATGAGAAAGACACGAATACAACACGAATCCCTTTCCAACAAGTCACTGCTTACACATCTGCATCGGAGTCGTGTTACGTAGCATATACGCCGCAGCAGCGACCTCAAACGGAAACTGTTTGTTTGCCTTACCCTTTTCGGTTCTAGTACTTTATCCCTGCTACCTTACGAATTTCAAGGAGTGTCGTCCAGTATACATTCTTCAAAGCTTTTTCTAAACCTATAAATGCTATAATGGTTGGTTTACATCGCCTTTCTTCAACATCCAAGAAAATGCTTTGGGTCAGTATTGCTTCACGTGTTGCTACATTCTTCGAAAGTCAAATTTATATCCCTTCACCGTCAGCCTCTACCAATTTTTCCTTTCTTCTGTAAACAGTAAGTGTCAGTATTCTGCAATTGCAGTGTTTTTATGGTTCGGTAATAAAAACACAAGGCAGGAACTGCCTTCATAGGTCTTTCAATTATTATATTCTTCAAGAAATATGAACGTATTTGACCTGCCTCGTGTATCTTGCACAGCATGTGGAATAATTTTGTTGCCGGCCGAAGTGGCCGAGCGGTTAAAGGCGCTACAGTCTGGAACCGCACGACCGCTACGGTCGCAGGTTCGAATCCTGCCTCGGGCATGGATGTGTGTGATGTCCTTAGGTTAGTTAGGTTTAAGTAGTTCTAAGTTCTAGGGGACTTATGACCACAGCAGTTGAGTCCCATAGTGCTCAGAGCCATTTGAACCAATAATTTTGTTATGGCGGTTTCTCTGTAGGATCTCAGCAATTCTGAGGAAATGTCATCTACTAAATCTTCCTTTCCTTTCCCTCAGCTCACATTCTCCATCTATTTTTCGTTCTCTTACTTTTTTAAATACCACAAAAATTAGTGTCTCCTTTACCTATCTGAACAATTTCTGCGTAACGATAAAACGAGAGCAAAATTTTCCATAAATGCACATGCTGCAACCGGTGACGTAAGGTTAGGATACCGTTGTGTTGTCTCCAGAAATGTAGACAACAGTGTGCAGAGCTCTGGGTTTTATAGGCGGATTGCCGTAGTTTCTGTCAGTTCATGTAAGTCTACATTTACGAAAGAAACAGCTACTGGAAAAGACTTTACAGCTACATTAGAAAACTAATTTTGACATTAGTTTATACGAGGGCGTAATGAGAAGTAACGCGTCCGACCTTTCTATTCGGTTCTCAAAAGTTATTGGAGTAGTATATGTCATCCATCTCGCTCGCTCCACTTTCCCGCTTCACTGACGGAAGTTTCAACCGTTTGCCGCTACCGGACTCCGAGCTGTAGCGTGTAACATGGCGGCTCATAACAGAACTATGTTAGCGTGTGAGGGACTCTCAGAAAAATTAAAACAAGAGTTCGAAGAGTTCGTCCACACACGGAACACGCTCTCCTTCAGCATATCGATTCCAGACCACACAAGAGCTCGGCGACATCTGCAACAAGCATTGTCATTCATCGTCCTCTATACAGTGCCGGCTTAGCCCCATCCGATCTTCATCTGTTTCCAAAACTTAAAGCGTGTCTTCAAGAACTTCACTTTGGTAGTGATGAAGCGGTGCAGGCAGAAGTGAGGTGGTAGCTCCGTCAACAAACACTCCACAGTGACTGTATCAACAAACTGCTCTCTCGTTATGAGAAATGTATTCGTCACCAGAGTGACTGTGTTGACAGATCAATATCTAGACATCAAGAATAAAGATGCAGAATGATAATAAACTTTCTTTTGTTTAAATTCTTTAGGATTTTTCACGTGAAAAGATGGGGGGCATTTCTTTTCAGCACGGTCTGGTATATTTTAGCATTGTAAAGAGGGGATGGGCGGGGGGGGGGGGGGTAGCGACACATTATGATGTGGGCGTATTAAATAAGTAAATTATTGGGTAGGGACAATAATTAAATACACTAAAGTAATGTAGGTAAACAGGAAAATTCATTAATCGCATGTTGTATTCGTCAGCGAAAATGAACATGAGGAGCACGCTGACGTCTAAATGGCGCTGCATTTCCGTCTTCCATCTGCGACGTCGTTATGTACACTTGAACTATAGTTGTCGGTGTTACTTGCTGTCCATTATGATAACAACCCTATTACTGAACTGTTGAATGTAGCTAACTCTCTTCGGTAACTTATTATTCATAACGAATCCTACTCCCGTTAAACCGTTTCCTGCTGCTGTTCATATTAACCTGTATTCATCTGACCACAAATTCCTGTCTTCTTTCCATTTTACTCCACTGCTCACCTGTATATCGAAACTGATCGTCTGCATTTCCCTACTTCGATTTTCTAGCTTCCCTACGCCTTTAGACTTCCGACATTCCATCCGTCAACTAGTAGGACGTTATCTTTACGTCAGTTATTCAATCTTATTGTCATGGTCACCCCTTCCTTGGCAGGCCTCTCCCAGAGATCCGAATGTGGAACTAGTACGGGATCTTTTGCCAGTGGAGAGATCATTACGACAATTTTTTAACTACAGACTCTATGTCCCGTTGAAGCACGTTATGTGTATTTAACGCAGTGATTTCCATTGCCTTCTGCATCCTCATGCCGTTGATCATTGCTGATTCTTCCGCCTTCCAATGAAGACAATGTACAAAACACTTGTGCAACCCATTTTTGAGTACTGCTTGAGTGTTGTGATACCCATCAGTTTGGATTAAAGAAAGGCTTTGAAGCATCTCAGAAACGTACAGTTACATTTGTTACCAGTAAGTTTGATGAACGGGCCAGTGATACAGAAATGATCTGTAAACTCAAAGAGGAATCGCTGGAGGGACCAGACAACTTTTTGGCAAAACACTATTGAGAAAGCTCAGATAAGAGGAGTTTGCGATAGTGTCAGAAAGATTCCACTGCCACCAACGAACATCCTGATAAGGACTACGAAGACAAGAGAAATTAGGGCTGATACAAAATCATAAATATAGTGTTTTTGTTTTGTCTATTTCCTAGTGGAACAGAAAAGTGAATGAAAATGTACTCTTCACCATACGGTGATTTGTAGAGTGTGCGTAGATACAGATATTGTATAATGTTGACTTCGCAATGTTATCTCGAAAACCGCTGAGATGTACCTTACCTGCATTCACTGACAGCAACAACGCCTGTCGGATTCGAAACAAAAATTCTCTTTGCGGTCACTGTCCTTAAGGCACGTTACACTGCTGCTAGAGGTATACCTGTCCTTAAAGACAATTCGGACAGACCTCATTGAGACACTAATACATCCATAAATTTCATTGACGGGCATGTCCAACACAATAGCTCCTTTGCTGAATGCTAACACCGTATTTTTATGTCCATCGTAGACTATCAAAAAAATTTTTACAGAAACACTTTTTTATACAGATAAACTTTATTAATCTGTAATAAAATATGGTTTTTGTCTTTTAGAAACTATTTCGAGACCGTGGATCCCACAGATTAAGAAACTGACAACTCCTTTCTTCCATTCTGTCACGTCTCCACGTCGACCGATATTACTGCGCTAATTCTGTACAACAGACTGGAACATACACACTACTTCACTTGGGGCACACTGGAAATACGGACCCCGCAATGAATCTGTGACGTCACACTAGTTGCCTTGTCCGACATACTTCGCGAACGTCATATGTTATCAAGAACGTGAGTCTATTTAAACACGCAGCTACGAAGGTTTAAAGTGGTTCGACAAACATAATTAGACTATAGACGTATGGAAGAACAGCATAGTTGTATTGTTTAAAACACACGAGGAGTACATATTGAAACATCCCCTTAGAAAAATCTATAAATGACAGTGCTGGAAAATCTCTGTTATTTGATTTTCAAACAGCTAAGCAAAACTGAACGTACTCAGACATTTCTTTCTATACTTATTCTGACATAATCACTTACCTCACAAAAATCTTCGTTACTCAAACTACTGCAACACAGCGAGAGCCAATACTGCCAGCTAAATAGAAGATTCTAATATAATTGCGTAATTCTAACTACTGAAGGCACTAACTACTGATAGGCATAGATAGCAAATGAAAGATTTTGATGGAGAACAAACAATGTATTTACCTCAATAGTGTTCAAAAGTCATCATATGTATATCAGTTCATGGCATCCAGTCTTACAAATATCCTTTTTCTGACGGACACACGTCCAGACTGTCCGCTCTCAAAACTCTGCCATTTATCTCCCCACATCCACCACTTGTGGCGTCTGACCTCCAACTGCCCAAAGCTACGCGCTGTTCACATCCAGCTGCCCATCACTACAATAGCGAATATTCCAACAATGCAAACCAGCCACAGACTGCACACAGCGCAGTCAGTGATTTTCATACAGAGCACTACGTGGCGTTACCAACATGAAAACCTAAAGAGCCTACTTACAATATACAGTAAATCACTGACTAAATATTAGTATTGTCCGCTGTCCAGGAAAGGTATTGCCTAATATGATTCATGCGAGCGTTCTATAGAAAATTTAACTAACCATGCAGCGTGGTAGCTGTCCCTCTCGCAAGTAAGGTAACGAGCATAGTAGTCATGTTTTCTGAGACTAGGCCGCTACTAACACGAACCACACACTTCAACCCACTTTGAGATGAAAATTGTGGACCGAACGATAAAGACACGGTGCAAAGGGCAAGAGGGCATTGTGATGAGAACTGTGGAGAATTGAACACCAGACGTACCTTCTTAACTGCTTTAGCTGAGAGTGGTCGACCGTAAAAAGCGGGAGCCGCCACTGTGGCAACCTCGGCGTCGGTGGACTGCGGATAACTTAGCGGCGCGGACGTTGAAAATTAATATTCCCTAACCGCATGGTTTAATGTGCCGAAACTTGCTAACATTTTCTGATCATATCTATATGAAACAGATAAAGACGGATGCCCTGTGCTAAGGCTATCGGCCTAGCGGTACATCTCCTGCGTCCTATACGGAGTGACCGTTACCTGTCTCGGTTGGTTGGTCCACTACCCCGAATCGACCAACCAAACAGCGCCGTCATGGCTTCCATATGATTAGGGAAGGATGGACAAGGAAGTCGACCGTACCCTTTCTAAGGAACCAACCCGTCATTTGTCTGAAGCGATTTAGGGAAATTACGGAAAACCTAAATCAGGATGGCTGGACTCGGATTTGAGCCTTCGTCCACCCGAATGCTAACTTCCACTGCTCAGTCTATCTCGGTCTGGTCTGGACTAGACGGAGGTAGCAAGTGAGGAGGAGTCAAGGTGTGCTCGGAGTTTTTTCGGCTCGGTTACAGAAAAAAAATAAGGGACTGCCTAGATCTGCATGTAACAAACATGCTCGTGAAAAGGGCCGAAGTCTATCACCATACAACAAGGTACGGGAGGGGCCGTTGAAAAAGGCTTTCAGATGACATCCATTGGGCGGCGAACAGGTTTCTTTTAACTAAATGACCACTTTCAAACTTGGCAAGCTCGTGGTAGAGACAACCTCCTAACGAAGTAGCCGCTATCGAACCGGCCAACGATGGCTTCCTTAAAGCCACCATCTTGGGCGTTTTGATTAAATAATTGACAGTTGATGCTATAAAGCTAAACGTTTTGATAAAATTAATTTCTCCTGTACCTGGGGAAGTTGTTGATTCACTTCTTGCTCTTCCCAACGCAACTCAATAAATTTAACTAATTATTTATCGAAAATACTACAAAAATTATTACTGAGTAACTGGTATAATGGTTTAAGGAAAACTCTCAATGTTTGAGGTGCTACGCATTTTGCTCCTTCAAGTGAGTGACTAATACTTTCTGTTGGGCTTACGTGTACTAGGTTTGGTTGAAACTGTGCACTGTGCACTGTGCTCGAGAGACTACACCAGTGGACGTAATGGAGCCGAGAGGTCCTTGAGCTGGACCGATAAATGTAACGACCAGTCAAATGAAAACGAGAGAGATGAAAAAATATAAGTAAACTGTTTATAATTTCAACAGTAATCACCATAGCTGTGAATACATTTATCCTGCTGTGATACAAGATTGTCGAAGTCTTTACGGATAAATGTTTGCAGTTGCCTATGGTATCATGATAGTGCCCAGGCGTGCAGCTGTTCGTCCGAAACAAATCGACGGCCACGAGTCTTTATTCAGGGCTACAAACATTTGGAAATCGCATAGGGAGAGATGGACACTGTACGATGTGCAGGGGCTTCCCAGCGTAAGTTACACAGTGTAATCGAAACGAACTGCCTGTAAAATGCCCGGCCACATTCTGCCAAAGTTTTTTTTACCATGCTGCAGAAGTTTCGCTGGGAATTCGCTGGGAATCTTTTAATCATTCTTCATCCGTACAGTCCCGATCTCTCCCCATGTGATCCATATCTTTGGAGACATGAAGTAGGCATTCGTGGACGTCGATTTGCTTCAAGCGAAGAGGTACAAGCAGGGGCGCAATCATGTTCCACAGGAAAACGAATCTGTACAACAGCGTCTCCTATTCAGTTGTATACTTATATGGACGACTTATATCCATATAAGTATATAGTTCTGACAATACCGGCCATGACCTTCCTCTTCTGTGCGGATGCACACATATTACCCGAACTCTTACGGTACTTCGTAAGAATGTCTTCCACGAGTAATGCTTGTGTTGGGTAGGGACACTACGAATGTAGTGTGTGGACATATAAGGTGAGGATGTGGGTCTCGCGGAAGGCGTGCGCGAGATAGTCCCTGCAGTTGCACTATCCTGTGTGCCCTCGGTGGCCCAGATCGATAGAGCGTCTGCCATGTAAGCAGGAGATTCTGAGTTCGAGTCCCGGTCGGGGCACAAATTTTCACCTGCCCCCGTTGATATATATCATCGCCCGTCGGCAGCTGAAGGTATTAATGTACAACTCTAATTTTATTCAGTAGTAGGTGAGGATAAATCTCCGTTTAATAAACTGTTCGGTATATTCATATTTTGAAGATGTTCCTTTGAAAATTGCATATCTTTTTATGTAAGCTTTCGGGATTACTATGTTGTTTGGCGACTATTATTTGGAACATTAGCCTGCTTCATATTTTTTCTAGTATATTTTAATAATCTATTTCTTTCATTTTCGTGTTGCTTATGAAAACGTTAACTATCCTATGAAGCCAAATTTGCTCCTTTCGTCAGGAACAGTTAGATAATTATAACTTGTTACCAAAAACTATGCTTAAAACTATATACTTTTTTCTTTATAAAATAAGTATCTATTTAGATTGTTACTGTCATTATCAATATTAACTCAGAGTTGCTGTATTGATGTTACCTTATAAACTTGTTGCACAGATAAAATATACCATCTTAGTTTACTGTAATATACACTGAAGCGCGAAAGAAACCGATGTAGGACTGCATATTCAAATACATAGGTATGTAAACAGGCAGAATACGGCGCTCCGGTCGGCAACGGCTATATAAAGCAACAAGTGTCCGGCGCAGTTGTTAGATCGGTTATAGCTGCTACAATGGCAAAAAATGTTCAAATGTGTGTGAAATCTTATGGGACTTAACTGCTAAGGTCATCAGTCCCTAAGCTTACACACTACGTAACATAAATTATCATAAGGACGAACATACACACCCATGCCCGAGGGAGGACTCGAACCTCCGCCGGGACCAGCCGCTGAGTCCATGACTGCAGCCCCTTAGACCGCTTGGCTAATCCCGCGCGGCGCTACAATGTTAGGTTATCAAGATTTAAGTGAGTTTGAACGTGATGTTATAGTCGTTGCACGAGCGATGGGACACAGTATTTGCGATATAGCGATGAACTGGGGATTTTCCCGTACGACCATTTCACGAGTGTAACGCGAATATCAGGAGTTGGGTAAAACGTCAAATGTCCGACATCGCTGCGACCGGAAAAAGATTCTACAAGAACAGGACCAACGACGACTGAAGAGAATCGTTCAACGTGACATAAGTGCAACCCTTCCACAAATTTCGGCACATTTCAATGCTGGACCATCAAAAAGTGTCAGCGTGCGAACCATTCAACCAATCATCGATATGGGTCTTCGGACCGATGGCCCACTCGTGTACCCTTGATGACTGCATGACACAAAGCTTTACGCCTCGCCTGGGCCCGTCAGTGCCGACACTGGACTGTTGTTGCCTGATCGGACGAGTCTCGTTTCAAATAGTGTCGAGCGGATGGACCTGTTATGGAGACAATCTCATGAATCCATGGACCCTGCATGTCAGCAGGAGACTATTAAGGCTAGTGGATGGTCTGTAATGGTGTGGGGCATGTGTAGTTTGATTGATATGAGACCCATGATACGTCTAGATACGACTCTGACAAGTGTCACGTATGTAAGAATCCTGTTTGATCAGCTGCATCCATTCGTACCATTGTGCATTCCGAGGGACTTGGCAAATCCAGCAGGACAATGCGACATCCCACACGTCCAGAATTGTTACAGAGTGGCTCCAGGAAAACTTGCTTGAGCAGAAGAGATCTGTACCCTGTCGTCCTCTTATGGATTAGTGGACGGCCCTGAGGGATTCATGGTGTCAACTCCCTTCAGCACTACTTCGGACATTAGTCGAGTCCATTCCACGTCAAGTTGCGGCACATCCGCGTGCCTGTAGGGTGGCCTACATGATATTAGGCAGGTGTACCAACTTCTTTGGCTCTTCAATGTAGCTCTAGCTGGAGAGTATCCGTTTAAGTGTTGGTGGAGTACAGACGTAGGAAGCCAAGTCTACTACTTGCTTTCACGTTAGCTGATTTTAAATTTGTATTCTGAGCTGACTACGGTCAAATATGTTTATGTCAAGAATGCATAGATTTTTAATGCATCAGTATGAGAAGAAATATAAACTCAGTCAGTCATAAAAACAGCATTTCACTCGAAAATGATAGTTTTCAACCAGCGTCAGTAAATGAGGAGAACCGTATTATTTACAGTTGCGTCCAAGCATGTACGATAATCGATCATCAACAAGTTAACATTTTTTCGTAATCCTCTGGAGGAGTCACACACCAAATTTTACTGGATGACGACTGAGTCAACAGTACCTACTAAAAATAAGGATGAGAGTATTTATTAACTATTAATTACTGCTGTGGTCAACTTATGAACATTCCAGCTATAATTATACATTTATACGTCGGTTGATGCTGACAGAAATGTCAAAAAATCAACTATCAATACTTATTATCTTTGTGATTCTTAGAGCAGACAACCACAACAATTTTTCCAAGAAGGCATTGACAGTCATGCCTCACAGCGAGATAAGTGTACTGTTATGGCGATTAGTTTGAATTAATAAACAGTTCGATTGCTTTTTTTCCATTTCTGTCGTTGCCACCTGACAGCCCCTTATACATATTTTTTATACGGATCTAAACTGCTGTCGTTTGTGACTGGCACGTTCAGTGCATCCTCACTGCACGCCGCGATTCCTGTAGAATGGCTGCACGTGAAGAGGCAGCGTCCTGGCCACCGTGGCATTTATGCTGCAGTAGTGGGAGGAAGGGCCGCTTTGTCGGAGCCCCGTCTGGCGGTCCTGAATTAGTAAGGCGTCCGCGCGGCCGACTCAACAGCTGTCGCCCTAAATATTGCAGCCTTTAATAGCGGCGGGTATCGCGTAAAGCAGAGCGCATTAGCCCGTTAAGTAGCTCCGCAAGCATGCCTTGAGGGGAGGGAGGGGGGGGGGGCGGGCAGCCGAGGCGAGCTCCTTCATCAGTGTTCCCCCACACTGGCGGGTTCCTTAGCGTGTATTGCTGCGCCTGTCTAATCCCTAATCTCAAATGAGGATCAAACACCTGCACATCTGTACACGAACAGTCGTCTTTCAGAGCGTATAGTTCTTTCAAGAATGAATCTGTCGCCCTGATGCATTAGAAAATTGCAGCGAAATGCAGGAAGATCTGCAGCGGATAGGCACTTCGTGTAGGGAGTGCCAACTGACCCTTAACATCGACAAATGTAATGTATTGCGAATACATAGAAAGAAGGATCCTTTATTGTATTATTCCGCTATGTATAGCGGAACAAAAACTGGTAGCAGTTACTTCCCTAAAATATCTGGGAGTACGCGTACGGAACGTTTTGAAGTGAAATGAGCATATAAAATTAATCGTTGGTAAGGTGGGTGCCCGGTTGAGATTCATTGGGAGAGTCCTTAGAAAATGTAGTCCATCAACAAAGGAGGTGGCTTACAAAACACTCGGTACGGCCTATACTTGAGTATTGCTCATCAGTGTGGGATCCGTACCAGGTTGGGTTGCCAGAGGAGATAGAGAAGATCCAAAGAAGAGCGGCGCGTTTCGTCACAGGGTTATTTGGTAAGCGTGATAACGTTGCGGAGATGTTTAGCAAACTCAAGTGGCAGACTCCTCAAGAGAGGCGCTCTGCATCGCAGTGTATCTTGCTGTCCAGGTTTCGAGAGGGTGCGTTTCTGGATGAGGGATCGAATATATTGCTTCCCCCTACTTATACCTCCCGGGGAGATCACGAATGTAAAATTAGAGAGATTCGAGCGCGCACGGAGGCTTTCCGGCAGTCGTTCTTCCCGCGAACCATACGCGACTGGAACAGGAACGGGAGGTAATGACAGTGGCACATGAAGTGCCCTCCGCAAAACCCTGTTGGGTGGCTTGCGGAGTATAAATGTAGATGTAGAATCTTTCACTGTGTAGCGGAGTGTGTGCTGTTCTGAAACATCCTGGCAGAATAAATCTGTGTGCCTAAACAGGATCCGAACTCGAAACTGTGCGTTTCGCGAGCAGTGCTCTCACCGAGTAAGATATCCGGAACGACGCGTGATCCGTCGTCACAGCTTCACTTCTGCAAGTACCGCTCTCTCCTGCTTTCTCAACCATGCCTAACGAGACCAACACTCCTAGATGAAAGGATATCGCTGACAAGGGAAAGTTCCCATCGCATCCTCCTCGGATTTAATGTAAGATGCCCCAGTGGATAGTCCGTCAAAAACTTAACACGATCAAGCATGAAAACAGGAAGAAAGTGTACTGAACTGTGAAAAAAGAAGCAAAATGGAAACTGTGCACGGTCCAAGCATAAGATGTGCATCATCGAGCGGTTGTGTACAGTCACGATGTCGTCTTCAGTGGGGTCAATCCTGACCAACTGTAGTAAATGACGAAAGTGCTATATGAATCCTTGTGATTTACTAAGCACGCGGGTGGTGGGCTATCGCAACTCCATCATCCGATTGACTGACGCCACTACCACTGAAGACCCTATAAAATTTCTTAATAGTAAAGAGTTAAAGACAGTGCACGCGTGAATGAAACCACGTGTATCGCTATAAAATACAGGAGCGCCGTTGTCCCGTGGTTAGCGTGAGCAGCTGCGGAACGAGAGGTCCTTGGTTCAAGTCTTCCATCGAGTGAAAAGTTTAATGTTACCGGCCCTTTAACTCAGCGTCTACGGTCAGAGGGTTAGCTGCCCTCTGTAATAAAAAAAAAAAAACTGAGTTAATGGCTCATCGACGAACTTAAACGGGTGTCTTGCGACGTCCGCACAGAGCAGATGAAACGTTCGAAAGCGAACAAAATGAGATTTAAAAAAAAGTCGTGGTTATGTGGTCTCCTACGAAGGAGATCAGTGTTCAGATCTCTCTCGTGCCCCATTATTTTTTTCACAAATTTCTGAACTGTCCATCCGGCCATTGATGTGTGTGATGGCTGTACTCAAATTTGTCTCTGCGTTGTGGTGTAACTTCCGTTTGCAACAGCGAGGTGTGAAGAAGGGTCTTCCAGACGTATGTATCTCCTATTTGTTCTACACAGGTACCACATATTATGAACCTTGGTTCTACAAGGGAAGTTTGAGTCTTTAATTCCTTTGTTATAACATAGTCCACACCCGTTTATTTTTCGTTTTAATTTATCTCGCCCGCTCTCAGTATGCATCCATCACATTTACTTGCGACGATAACTATTACTACATGACTCATATTCTATGACCAACGGGAAGTATGACAGTTGCCAATGAATTTAATTTTTGATTTAGTTTCTGATAGTGTTTGTTCGATCAGTTTAGATTATTATTATTATTATTATTATTATTATTATTATTATTGGTAACAGTGGCAGCAGTAGAAGTACTGTCTGTATTAACTTTATTAGTTCATAGTCAGTGTTATTTATTCACATTCTCTATAGGCAATCAAATTATTTCAGTACTATTTGATGTATTAAAATTATTTCTTATGTAACTGTGATGTAAAGAAAATACTGTATGTATAAAACCCTGGTCCGATATAAGAGAGTAGCTGATAACCCTAAACAGATCTGGTTAGATAATCACTGTATGCGGAAGCACGTTCACGTTATATTTCGCAAATACAACGAGTGGCCCTTACGTTTCTTACTTCTTTCCCCACAATGAGCGGATTTAGATTTCGGACATGTTGACGAAAACAATTTACTTCGTTAATAGGAAATCTATTAGTAATCCTGCTTGATTTATGTAGCAAAGTTGCTCAGTGCACGCGCAAGGATCGAGCCGAATCTTAAACAAATGAGAAAATTTAAGCCACAATCTGACCTCTACTGAATGAGAAAGCAGGCACAGCTGAAACGCAGCTGATCCGGTGCGATCACTCGAGGCTGAACCATCTCAGTGCGCTTTTTGTTATTAATCTTTTTCCAAATCATATATCTCACAATTTTGGGGAAGAACTCATAATGGATACCTAAACTGCACAGGGACAATCAACTGTTACTTAAAGCTCAACTGTTACTTAAAGCTTACTTCATAGCACAAGACAATTACCCAGCAATAGAAATAATATTCAAACAAACTGTGGTTCCGTAAATAGATTGGTAGTGAAACAAAATCAAATGAGGAACCAGAAGACCAGCTTGTCAGAAGAATATGGGAAGAAATAATAAATTATATTGGAAGAAAAATAGTAGAAGTCCAACATGATCGTTAAAATTTAGTTATGTAACCAAGAGTCACACCAAGACAGAGAAGATCATCCATAAACACCAAAGTGCTACTGTCGACAGATGGGATCACGTAGTTCATTTGAAACGGTTAGTTGGAAAAGGAGCCAAGTCCATTTTTTCCAAGTTACATTTACCAGCGATAACTGATCTTTATATTTGTACTCATCATTTGGTATAAAAAGATGGTCGGCAATTGTGGCCGAGCGGTTCTAGGCGCTTCAGTCCGAAACCGCGTTGCTGATACGGTCGCAGGTTCGAATGCTGCCTCGGGCATGGATGTGCGTGCTGTCCTTAGGTTAGTTAGGTTTAAGTAGTTCTAAGTCCCATTGTGCTTAGAGCCATTTGAAATGGCTCAAATGGCTCTGAGCACTATGGGACTTGACATCCATGTTCATCAGTCCCCTAGAACTTAGAACTACTTAAACCTAACTAACCTAAGGACAGCACACAACACCCAGTCATCACGTGGCAGAGAAAATCCCTGACCCCGCCGGGAATCGAACCCGGGAACCCGGGCGCGGGAAGCGAGAACGCTACCCCACGACCACGAGCTGCGGACCAGCCATTTGAACCATTTGAATAAAAAGATGTTATATCCCATCAAAAGAGCGCTTCATACGTGCTTGTTTGATGGGTATTGAGTTAGAGAAGGGGGCATGTCCAGATAAACCAGCGCACGGTGGACGTGTTTCAATAAAAAAAGAAGGAACTATATGACGTAAAGAAAATTCTATTACCTCATGAGCAGAAACCGTTTATAACAGCATCTGCCAGTGGCCAGTGAACGATGGACAAGGTGAAGATGAAGCATGCCCACCATTGCCTTCTTTCCAGTATTTTGATCATGGTTTTCGGGTACTTAATGAATAAACTTGTATGCTCATAACACACTTTTATTGCTACAGTGAAGGTGATGCATGTAAACTTGCATAAGACAATTTTTCCGCTGCAAAAAGAATTCCTCATCAACATCATCAAGTTCGAAAAAGTATAATCTCCTGTTCATTCAAACGGGCTTACTGGCCATACTCGATGGCTAAAGTATGTCTCAATTGTGTATACAACTTCATCCTGCGGCCAGTTTCTACGTACCAACTCCACGACAAGATGGCTCAAACCTGTCATTTGGTGAAGCAGTTCGTGTCTCCTGAACGATTTACTTTCTAGTACATGACACCTATTTCAACCAACCGATGAAATTGAAAAGTGCTGAAGGCTAACGGAGAGGAGATCTTCTTCCGGTTGCAAAGTACTTTAAATTTAACGAAGCGCATCATGAATTGTGGAGACTTCAAAGTAGGCGTTCACGTACCAAGCAGACATTCGAAGGATCGAATTTTATCTAGTGAAACATTTCTTAAATCAGTTAGCACAATTTTGTCGCCACGTGCTTTTCAACACCGCACAAAGGGATGACCTGGTCGTAGTAAAAGTCGCGTTATTGGGAACAAGTAACTTACCACTCATACTAGACTTATTGTGACAAGAATTCGCTGAAGGCAAGAAAGTAAAGAATAAACGGACAGTACCCAAGATTGCAAAGGACACGCTTGGGTCTAACAGCCATGAAAACTTCAAAGTACTGCTAAAATTTCTTAAGAACGTCGTTTAGATTACGCTCCACTAAACGAAACACCACGCATGCAAGGCCCGACATAGGAAAGTTACACTAAACAACAAATTTGAAGTGAAACTGTGAAAATTGCAAGATTTTGAGTTAGTTATATTTATTTTAGTATAAAACGACACAAAATCATCTTCATAGTATTTGTTAAAAAAGTAATCTACATTTTTGTATAAATAACTCACTAACTAAATATGAATTCATGTTCCAAGATTCAGTATAACAAATTTTAAGTGAATAATTGCTTGAATTATGTTATATTTTATGCATTGATAAATTTCAGTGCCACTCTGGAAGTACAAAACAAAAAATGAAGATAATATTACATGAATGAAAATACTTTGTAAGTCTACTTTGTACCAGAACTATGTAAAGCACAAAAGAAAATATTTAAATTAACTGGTCACATATGTATAAAAAGGATTACAAATGTTAAATGTCCATATGTATAGTATATACAATAACATATTTTGTTCAGAGATAAATTCAGAAGATGGCCGTTTACGCTTGGCTTGACGTTCATACACTTACTTGGGAACATCCCTTATGACAGTCCAGCAGTAATCTGCTAAAATAATAGGGCTCCACTTTCCGGCATACCTCTTCTCAAATGTGGCAAAATCTTGATGAAATCGCTGCCCATGTTCATCACTTACTTCACCACAATCTTTGGGGAAGAAGTCTAGATGACTACATAAGAATTGCATTTTGAATGACATGTTGCAACCAAGTTTCTCATAAGATGACATGTTATCTACAATCTACTTGTCATTTGTCGCTCGATTGCTCGCTAATAACTATAAGCAGACTGCGTTAAAACATTCCCATGCCTACTTCTTATCACCTAGTATGATTGCATCAAAAATATGGTCTCCAAAAAGCTCTCGAATCTATGGGCCGACAATGATGTCCTCCTTTACTTTGGCATCACTTAAGTAAGGGAATTTTTGCCTTAACTTCTTAAACGCGTCACCATCTTTGTTCATTCCCTTAACAAAGGGAACTTGATGTGCAAGGACGGGAGGAGAATCTTTTTAGGATCTACTAGAGGTTCACTCTTAGCGTTATTTGTACCTGGTTGAAGAGATTTTCTAGTGAGCCATTCATGTTTACTGAAATGAGATGCACGAACTCGGCTATCACAATCGCAGAGACAGCAGTAATATTTAGTAAACCCTAACTGCATACCTAATAGCAGTGCAACTACTTTCAAGTCACCACAAATCTGCCATTTAGAGTCATTATAATTGGTATCAAAATGTTTATATCCAAAATATTGCACACAAGTAAGACCAGGGACAATAATATAATCCATTGTTACTTGTTTTATGACTTTGACAAACCATTATAATATTTGACTTTAATCTTAACATAAAAAACCGTGACCGCTATGGTCGCAGGTTCGAATCCCGCCTCGGGCATGGATGTGTGTGATGTCCTTAGGTTAGTTAGGTTTAAGCAGTTCTAAGTTCTAGGCGACTGCTGACCTTAGAAGTTAAGTCGCATAGTGCTCAGATCCATTTGAACCATAAAAATCCGTGTATAATTATCACACAGGAATAAAACCGTGTAAAATGAAAACTAGAGCTAATTTTGAATTGTCTTTGTGAAATTCGCGTTCAGCACATTAGAACTGATAGAAATTTGCTATTTTAATTCGATTTACATTTTCATTATTGCACAGTCATGTGACTAGGGATTTCCCGTCGGGTAGACCGTTCGCTGGGTGCAAGTCTTTCGATTTGACGACACTTCGGTGACTTGTGCGTCGATGGGGATGAAATAATGATGATTAGGACAACACAACACCCAGTCCCTGAGAAGGGAAATTCTCCGACCCAGCTGGGAACCGAACCCGGGTCCTTAGGATTGACATTTTGTCGCGCTGACCACTCAGCTACCAGGGGCGGACTGTTGCACAGTGATTATCACAAGTAGAGGCGAAACTATCACATGGGCAGTGATAACAAAAAAAGCCTTAACGAGACCATCACGTTTAACAAAGGGATATTATGGACTGTGCGGATGGTCCCGGCGGAGGTTCGAGTCCTCCCTCGGGCATGGGTGTATGTGTTCGTCCTTAGGATAATTTAGGTTAAGTAGTGTGTAAGCTTAGGGACTGATGACCTTAGCAGTTAAGTCCCATAAGATTTCACACACATTAGAACATTTTTTTTAACAAAGGATAACTAACTGAACTCATCTTTACCTAATATTCCCAAGCAAATACATGCTCACACAGCAAGATTTGCAGCACGACTCCCCATAAAAAGTCTTAGTCTGTACTGCCTTTAGCAGCGGCCCTAATTTTTTTCTATTGAGAGGAGGTGGGACCCGCTCGACTACACAATTGGGAGGAAGAGTAAAGCAGTGAATTCGTACTGTAAGGTCGAACAGTCTCATCATCGTGATGTCATTCTGGCAAAATCGCCATGAGAATTGATGCATTCATCCCTCCGACGCACCCGCTTAAGATACTCTCTGCTGCACTTGTTCATCCGTTGCGCATTACCGTTCGCCTATCACGGAGACATCATGTTTCTTGAAATGGATGAGGCTGGCCTCACAGATAGACCGACGTTTTGTGTCCGACCGTAACCACCACAGAAGTTGGCACACCATACCACAGCAGTGGTTTTCAATAGATATTGTCTGTATTAGTGTGCATACCGATAGATTGCAACAAATATAAGTTTTATTATGATTAAACGCTCAAAAAATAAATATAACTGAAATTTTATTTTTGTAATCTGTTATGAAATACGAAACCAAGCTTTGTTCAGTGTTCCTTGCGCGATATCATTGTCACTTCAGTGCCATGCATTCTCTATTTCCCCCTCTTCACATGCAGATATTGTAGTGTGATAGGGGGGGAAGGGTGCAGCCAATCAACGGAACTCCACACAAGGGCGAGAGCACAGCATGTGTGCAGAATTCTTGGCCATCCCATTCCTACATGGATACGGAAACATGCCGGAAAGAACTGACGGACTACAAACACTCACCCGACAGCCCACAGCTAGCTCATATTGTTACACATGTTCCACTATAACCACGTACCATTATGTGTGCTAGCAGGCAAAGAAAAGAATGACTAACTACAGCTAATTAAACATGCGATACACCTGAAAGAAATTTAAAACACTCTGCTGACATACTTAGTGCAAAACAATCGCGATATAGTCTAGTTATGAACAAAGGGCACACTTTGTAAATCGCCCCAAGTATAAAACAAAAAAGGAAACACTGACTTAATAGGAATTAATTAAGCTAGTGATATATCTGAAAGAATATCATCGGAGAGGAATAAAATACTTCCCTATTTGGGAAGACGGGGCACACTGACCACCAAGCGTTAAATTGGACAACGAAAACACTGTCTAGTCTAGATTGATTAATCTGGTGAGATATAAGAAAGAAATAACTGCAAGCAATAATCGGCAAAATTCTTAAAAATAATTAACTAGTCTCAAAACACAAACAACCGGAGACACAGCGGTCACACGGTCCGCCAACAGCTAACCCAAGAGGACCAAATCGGCTCTCAGAAAGCCAGAGCTTTCGGGTCCCTGCACGAGATGCCCCCTCCCACGCGTACTTTCCCAGCAAACAAGCCGACTTAGCAAACTACGTTGCCCCCCTCGGCTCGAGAACTTGTTGACTTGTCCGGTCAGTGATCCCACAGTGTATCCACTGGGCCAAAGGTCTAGTGCACAGAACCTTTAAAAATTGTTGGGATTACGGAAGATTGCTAACTGAGTGCATTAACTGCTGTTAGGACTGATAGAATAGAAGTGGGGAAACATACCTTCAGTGCGGGAAACGTTAGTCATTTATCCACTTATATCTCGAATTTATTCCTTTATGGTATAGGGAAGCTTAATGTATGTGTACTTATGACACGTCTCAGCCGGAATATTTGAAGTTTCAGATGTAACGCAACTACTCATTCTGATTACACTTGCTTCTTCCTCCCTCGCTTATTTCGTAAGTTTGTCTGTTCTTTTACCGAGAAGGCATGACACGGAAAGAGGGCAGTGATTTTTACCCGACGATGCCGTGAAACGTTTGGTGGCTGGATATTGGATTTCGGAATTAGTGATAGCAATAAAATTTAGCTCAGATGGGAGCATCAGTTATACAGAAGCATCTTCCTTACACCACAGCGTTAAGCTTAACGACTAGCGCCGGCCGCGGTGGTCTAGTGGTTCTAGGCGCGCAGTCCTGAACCGCGGGACTGCTACGGTCGCAGGTTCGAATCCTGCCTCGGGCATGGATGTGTGTGATGTCCTTAGGTTAGTTAGGTTTAATTAGTTCTAAGTTCTAGGGGACTGATGACCACAGAAGTTAAGCCCCATAGTGCTCAGAGCCATTTTAACGACTAGCTGGAAGACATGTAATCTTATTAAAAAAAATTAGCAATTATGCCGTTGCCTGTTTAAAAACGGTTGCTGTGACTGTGTATCCGAAACTGAAATAATGGACAGAATATTTTGATGGCATCGCAAACGTTCGAGAAGACAAGGTTATTAGATATTTTGGCACTGCATTTTGCAGTAACAGCTCTGACAATATCTGCTGGCGAAACGCCTCTTTTTATCGGCATATAGCGACAGTACCACACAGTGTAAAGCTGTAATGAGAAACATGGATAATTATTTAATATAATGATGATTAATGTTAATTGAACTATTAGAACAGACTGAATCAACTTAAAGATATTTTGCGATATTTACGTGAAAGTTACACTAAAAAAACTGTAACGGCATCTATAACGAAAATATGGAGCCCAGCCGTAACTAGAGGTAAAACATAAGTGTGGCCTTTTCACGGCAGCGAGAGAGATGTAAAAAAAAGGATTCATTTAGTTAAACAAAATACATCAGAGAGCGTAATGAACGGTTCTTAAACGCAGTTCATCACTGCTCTTTCGATATGAGGTTGTTACATGTGCAACCGCTCATCTGCGAGTAAACTGTTTACCCACGACATCTTTTCTTCTGAAAATCTTGTTCCCAACTTAGAAACGTAAAAAGAAGTAAGGGACTCCTCAGAAATAGGTGCAATGTAAACATGTACTCCTGTAAACTACACTCCTGGAAATTGAAATAAGAACACCGTGAATTCATTGTCCCAGGAAGGGGAAACTTTATTGACACATTCCTGGGGTCAGATACATCACATGATCACACTGACAGAACCGCAGGCACATAGACACAGGCAACAGAGCATGCACAATGTCGGCACTAGTACAGTGTATATCCACCTTTCGCAGCGATGCAGGCTGCTATTCTCCCATGGAGTCGATCGTAGAGATGCTGGATGTAGTCCTGTGGAACGGCTTGCCATGCCATTTCCACCTGGTGCCTCAGTTGACCCAGCGTTCGTGCTGGACGTGCAGACCGCGTGAAACGACGCTTCATCCAGTCCCAAACATGCTCAATGGGGGACAGATCCGGAGAACTTGCTGGCCAGGATAGTTGACTTACACCTTCTAGAACACGTTGGGTGGCACGGGATACATGCGGACGTGCATTGTCCTGTTGGAACAGCAAGTTCCCTTGCCGGTCTAGGAATGGTAGAACGATGGGTTCGATGACGGTTTGGATGTACCGTGCACTGTTCAGTGTCCCCTCGACGATCACCAGTGGTGTACGGCCAGTGTAGGAGATCGCTTCCCACACCATGATGCCGGTTGTTGGCCCTGTGTGCCTCGGTCGTATGCAGTCCTGATAGTGGCGCTCACCTGCACGGCGCCAAACACGCATACGACCATCATTGGCACCAAGGCAGAAGCGACTCTCATCGCTGAAGACGACACGTCACCATTCGTCCCTCCATTCACGCCTGTCGCGACACCACTGGAGGCGGGCTGCACGATGTTGGGGCGTGAGCGGAAGACGGCCTAACGGTGTGCGGGACCGTAGCCCAGCTTCATGGAGACGGTTGCGAATGGTCCTCGCCGATACCCCAGGAGCAACAGTGTCCCTAATTTGCTGGGAAGTGGCGGTGCGGTCCCCTACGACACTGCGTAGGATCCTACGGTCTTGGCGTGCATCCGTGCGTCGCTGCGGTCCGGTCCCAGTTCGACGGGCACGTGCACCTTCCGCCGACCACTGGCGACAACATCGATGTACTGTGGAGACCTCACGCCCCACGTGTTGAGCAATTCGGCGGTACGTCCACCCGGCCTCCCGCATGCCCACTATACGCCCTCGCTCAAAGTCCGTCAACTGCACATACGGTTCACGTCCACGCTGTCGCGGCATGCTACCAGTGTTAAAGACTGCGATGGAGCTCCGTATGCCACGGCAAACTGGCTGACACTGACGGCGGCGGTGCACAAATGCTGCGCAGCTAGCGCCATTCGACAGCCAACACCGCTGTTCCTGGTGTGTCCGCAGTGCCGTGCGTGTGATCATTGCTTGTACAGCCCTCTCGCAGTGTCCGGAGCAAGTATGGTGGGTCTGACACACGGGTGTCAATGTGTTCTTTTTTCCATTTCCAGGAGTGTATATTGAGAGAAAACTGAATTTGATTAACAAAGGCACACCACTTAAGAATGATCGAAGAGCATGATAGTACCTTAATACCATTTTACTAACCCATGGTCTGTAATGCTGAAGTAGTGAGTTACATCACAATGCTGAACAGTGCGACTGTGTGAAAGCGCGTCAGTTGCTGTATTACATTTTTAAACTTTTTAATTGTCACATATTCCGGACTTACTGTCGGTTGGAAGAGCGAGCAGAACAGTCTGAAAAAGAATTATTTGCGTTTATCTGTAGTCGCACTTGTATTCTGCCTACTCGTTACCACTTTCGGTGCCAAGTAACACAGTCGACCCATCCTCCGGCGCTCATTCGTCAAGCTCGCTTCACAAGTACGCCGTCTGATCAAAAGAATCCGGACGCCTGTTACTGGACACTAAGAAGGGTTGCGTCCGAATGTTACTTTTATGAAGGGCTGGAGTCTGCTGGAGTTATTTTCAACGTCTGTAGACGAATGGCAGCCCGTTCTTCCTCAACAGCTGTAACTACAGAAGGTGGACGATCTAACTCTGCCCAGAGGTGTTCCATTGGTTTCAGGTCAGGACCCTGGAAAGTCTGGTCCATTTCAAGGATGCTGTTACTGCCCACAAGCCGTTGCCTCACAGATGCTGCTTTATGACTGGAGCGGGGGGGGGGGGGGGGCGGGGAGGGCATTGTCATGCTGATACAAAGAATCATCGTCCCTGAACTGTTACTCTATTGTACACAGTACACTATGTTGTAAAATGTGTTCATATACTTCCACAATTGGCGTTTTGTTAAGTGCAGTGAAGGGGTCACACCCTAGCCACGAAGAACATTACCATACGGTAACATCGTAGGGAACGTTCTCGAGGCGTTCGCCGAACCTAAACCCTTCAATCAAATTACCACAGGGTACAGCATGATTCATTAGCCCAAACCATTCGTTTACAGTCATCCACAGTCCAGTAGCGTTGCTGTTTACGCCAATTCAAGCATCGCTTAGCACTGACTACCGAAATGCTCTACCATTGTACCCGATTCCTTTTAATTTCCGACGCACAGTCATTGTTCTGGCTGGACTGCTTGCAACACTCTGGAACTCAAGAGTAGTTCCTAACGTTGATTTTATGTCACTTTTTAAATCCACCCTACGCAGTGCTCGGTGGTTTCTGCCTGTCAGTATATAAGGTCTTCCTGATTTTGATTTAGCAGTGCTTGCTCTTTTGCGTTTCCGCTTCAGCCTCATCACAGACAGGTGACTTCAGCAGCTATTTAGAAGGGTCGAAATGTCGCTGATGGATCTGTTACTGCCGTTATGTCAAATGACTGATCCACATTCAAAGCTAGTGAGCTATACGGACAGACTCACTGCGCTGTTACCGCTTCTCTACTGACAACAAACTGCTCACAGCCTACTTTTATACCGGTGGGTCTCCTCTCGTGACATCTAGTGGTCAAGTCCACATTTCATAGTGGTGTCCGCATGCTTACCAGATATTGTAGATGTGGGATAAAATTCAATATTGCCTATTTGTTCTCTGTTTATCATCTTGGTAGGTACCTTTCTCATACATTTCTCCCAAGACAAGACAGAAGTGCTCTAACGATCACGTCCACAAACCTGTCCAGCTCAGCCACAAGTGATTCGAAAATACCACTGCTAGCGCAAAACCCTTCTGACCTTAAGAGTGGGGGAGAAAAATTCTTCGAAATAAAAAATAACGAAACGAAATCACTCCAATTTTAATTTTCTTAACCTTGCCTAGGCCTGTCTCCTCCGTCGTATCTGCAACCGTTCTATGCAGAGAACAGTCCCTCCGTTTAAAGAGAAATAGGCGGATGAGATTTGTTCATTCTGAAGCGACGAACCTCGTTTCAGGCTTCGATTTATCTGAAGGTCTGTTACCTACGCTATCGTGCCTAAAACAGTGTTGTCATAGGACTATTCCTCCGTTTAAATAAGTGTGAAAAGGGAGGGGGGAGATGTTTAGGTCTGACACTCACAGCCAAATTTTTTTCTCTCGATGCCTGTTTCGTCCTCCCTTTTGTGTCTATATGCGACATTAATTTTCAAATACCGAGCCAATCGTTCAGCCAACGGTCTTCATGCGGTGGTAACACCAGTTCCCATCGGATCACCGAAGTTACGCGCTGTTGTGCTTTGCTAGCGCTTCGCCTGCCGAGCACAGTTGGCAAGCGGCGTGCACTCAGCCCTTGTAAGATGAATTGAAGAGTAAAATATGGAGTTTCAGTCTTCGATCGCTATTCTTTATTTTCAATTACCGGTTTCGGGCTAGCTGCCCATCTTCAGATCTGTTAGACAATGTTAAAAATGTAATTAATAAGAGAGATACAGTTAGTGAAAAAATATCTTAGTTCACAAAAAGAAATTTTGGAACGTATAAAATGCCAACATACCATATGTTGTAGTTACAGAGTAACTTGTCCGTACAGAACACACAGTTCACTGTCATAAGTATAGTAAATTTCAATCTGTTAAAACATTATATCGCAGTATTTAAGAGTAACCTGATTGGTAACAGTAAAAAGTGCCCTCTACCTATAACAATTGTGCATCTGTTATTATTTCGCCGTATATATTATTGGCGAATATTCTTTTTAATAAAACAATTTTTAAGGTAATAACAAATGAATAATCTTTTTGAGTGGACCATGAAACGAAAAATTTTTACATTAATTTAAAATTTCTTTATAAAGAAACATAAAATATAATTAAAATGTAGATATCCTTCCGAATATGTGCGTTTACTCTTCTTTGTTTTTGATTGGTGGTTGAGTGGATTTCCCTACGTCAGAACGTATACAACGCCACGCCGAGTTGTCTTGCGCCTCGCCCAATTCACCTCGCCGCCAGTACGCTGAGGACCGTTCCGCTGTAGCTGTTTCTTACTGGGGCGTGCTGTTGCATTCAAGAGTAAACCTAAAACAGGTCTTTAAAAATTTACTTTACGTATGACAGTGAACTGTGTGTTCTGTACGGACAAGTTACTCTGTAACTACAACATATGGTATGTTGGCATTTTATACGTTCCAAAATTTCTTTTTGTGAACTAAGATATTTTTTCACTAACTGTATCTCTCTTATTAATTACATTTTTAACATTGTCTAACAGATCTGAAGATGGGCAGCTAGCCCGAAACCGGTAATTGAAAATAAAGAATAGCGATCGAAGACTGAAACTCCATATTTTACTTAATGAACGATCGCGGAATTCCCAGTGAGACAACTATGTCTAGTTTTGATGAATTGAAGAGTTACTTGGCTGAGACGTAGCTGTTTCGGTCACGGCCAGGAGAGCGGTCAACTGTACACAGGCCCATCCATTTCCCTACCCAGTGGCGCTTATTAGCTGAAGATGTCACCGAGATCGATCGGTATCGTTTGGGCATCCAAGACCTGTTCCACCGAAGTTGAGACAATCGTTCAACAACACTCACTCGTGGAACACAGAACAAAAGAAATTAAAAATGCAGCCCATAGAAATGAAGGAAATAAAAAGCCTAGCTTGGTCTGTCTCGCTACCCTAGAACTTTTAGTGCAGTCTTGTCAGAGTAAAGATTCAGCTTTGCAGACCACATAAGGGCACAACGAACATGGCGTGCATGAGACAAATTTAGTCCATTATGTAAAACGAACCAGCGGGCATGTTGCAAACCACTTAATTGGAAAGCGAGCGTTACAACCATCATACAGAATACGGTCTGATTATGGTTCTTGGCGCCACTAGACTAAATAGAAATGCACATATACACTAAAAAAAATTTTTTTTCTTTTTACGTATTCCTTAAATAATTTTTCCGGCCACTTCATATTCGTCAAAAGATGCTCGACATCGTATCTAAGTGCTGTAATTTCCACGCTGGTATGTAAGAGGGATACTTTCAAAGTACCTTGCTCACAACATTCAAGGACACATGTTGTCACCATCCTCCCAGAAACTACACTGTGTAACTCAATAATATAGGTTTTTTCTAAACGGCGTAATTCTCTCTTATTGCAAAACGTAAGTTTGATATTTGGATCAAAGGTGCTTACAACATTCCTGATACAAAAACGTCACTCTCGGGCTCGGCGATGCTTCAAAGAACAAGGTGTCGACATAAAAAAAAAGCCATAGCTCGGAAGTTCATGTGTTGTCACTTCGGCATTAGATTTAATCACTATCATGCCCATCGCCACCGTGGACGTGTCACGCGATGGGAAGGTCGTCAGTTCCCCCACTTACCCACATTTCAACCCTCATTTTGACTCCTTTGCAGTGGAGGTCAGTACCACGACGTTCAACACTGAAATTAGGTGGTTTTGCTCTTGGTGACGGAGTAAAATATTTCAGAGGCACCGCCGCTCAGAACTGACATAATGCGGTAGCGTTCTCGCTTCCCACGCCCGGGTTCCCGGGTTCGATTCCCGTCGGGGTCAGGGATTTTCTCTGCCTCGTGATGACTGTGTGTTGTGTGCTGTCCTTAGGTTAGTTAGGTTTAAGTAGTTCTAAGTTCTAGGGGACTGATGACCATAGATGTTAAGTCCCATAGTGCTCAGAGCCATTTGAACCAACTGACATAAAAAGGCGTTAGAGGGTGGCAGAAAGGGCTTCAAACAAACCACCCCTTCCCTCCGGCCGTTAATTACCATACATTTCTCGGTCGAAAACAGTCCGCAGTGTGATGAGCAATAGGACGCCGTTCTTGACAACTTCGTCATTGCTGACACCCTTCGGGCGATTCAACCCTTCTCTAAAGACATTGCAGGCCATGAACAGCGATGAACGTGATCTCGCGTCTTTCGAGTGCAGTGCGATCACAGTTTTTAGTCTGGCGTGGAGGGTGGTACCACTAGAGACAGTCCAGAACCATTCGATGAAATTTAAACGCAATCCGAATCATAAAAGGGTGCCTATGCTTTCTCACCCATCCTGTTTCGCATTCCCCTGTGGCGCAGCCACAGAGAGGTGCAACGTTGACACACGCGTGAATAAAATGGCAAAAGATTTCCATCTTCTTACGCAGTTGGGCAACACCCACGGCGCCACACGACCATCTTTGTTCAGCAACTTGTTCAACTGTTGAAGATTGAGTGCTAATTATACTGAACAGGTGTTTGACCACATTTTAATCATTTTTTCCACATTCGTTTCTTCTAACGTATGTTAGGGCACTAATAATCTCGCCGTTGAACGCCCGTAAGCACCAAACACACACACACACACACACACACACACACACACACAGTGTCCTAGCAAACATAGATCGTCGCTGCGCGTGCACCACTATTCCTTGTTCAGAAGTAGTGGCAGAGGCGGGGGTTGCTCAACCTGAAGTCGTGCCACAGGTGTGCTCCGCCGTGTCAAGGGCTCAGGCCTCGCGTGCGCTCCTAGACAGCAAGCCGCGACATGCAATCTGCCACCAACGCTGAACAACACCCGCACGCAAACAGTTGTCGGAGCAGAAGAATAACGGCGTGCATACAGCTGCTTCTGCTGAAGGCAATCGTCCTGCCAGCTGTAAAAACTAGAGGACAAAAATGAGGAGTTTAGTCTGGTCGACAATGAGTTCATTGGAGTCGGCGAAAAAGATAGAACGGGTGCAATTTTGCCAGCGTGAAGATCTGCTTTAAAACGTAGTGGACAACGTTGTGTCTGGAACCCTGCCTACTCGGTTCGCTAGGTAAACAAACAACTCGTATTATTCAGTTTTACTGTAACAAGATTACTGAACTTTGATAGATGTGTCACAATCAAAGGACGACATACAAAATAATGTCTCCTTCAGAACAGACAAACACAAGTGTGTGCTACGTAGAGATTGCTAACGGTAGAGGCTACGATGCTTCGGCTAACGAAATGGCTTACGTTGAAGCAGTTATCAAATCGGGCTGCCACTAGTCGGGCGTGGCGCTTATGTCCTCTTCACCCAGGCGCCGCTGCTGTTGCGTTGTCGTCCTGGAGGGAGGTCAGTCAGCGTGCGATTGGCTGACCTCTTCTCACAGCCGTCTCTTCTCTGTCGTTCCCGACTAGCGCGCCGGCGCTGACTTTCCGCCGTAACAGACATGATAAAAAAATTAATTGCAATGAGGACGGCAGATTAATAAACCGTATTGAAATATTTTGTGTTAATTCTTGTGCATTGGACAAAATAAACTCAGCACTGTTCGGCCACTCACCCAAAGGCAAGCTCAGCTGCTCTGAAAACACGTTAATCGCGATACTTGATGAAGACAAAGTTGTTCAGGAAACTAGACAATTGTAGATACAGGTTGTAATAACGATGTATACAAAATTTGAGTATTTGGGAAAGATAAAAATAAACACTTTTTATGTGATAAAAATGAGACAAAGCGCATCCATTTCCCGCAAGGGGTGAGTGAAGGTTTCGACGCCAGTAATGAGAGACGCTTTTCAGACTGCCACATAGTGATGAACATTGTTCTGGAGATGTTGATGGTCTCCTATGAAATTTCTTTGTGGATGAGATAAAACGTTTGGTGTACGAGAAACCGACACACATTCCAGAAGAGCTGGTTCACCGTTGTAGCTGAAGCTGCAGCCATTATTCGATAAACGCCTGGGTGTTTTGGGTGTTTTAGTAACTCATTAGCACACAGATGCCAGTTTTGCATTAATGTAAACGGACGACACTTCCAGCGACGTCTCTAAAACGATGTTCATTACACGGCATTTTGAAGATGGTCTATGAACATCATTCGCGTAGAAACGGTGCACATGTGAAATCTGTGTCACGTATCTCCTCTAAACACTCTAAAACTTTTTATACGTTTAAAAGGTAGTCAAGTAAGAACGATACAGCTGGAAAATAAGTAAACCGCTTATTATTTCAAAAGTAAACACCATAACTGTTAGTACATGTATCCCACTGTGAGACAAGAGGGTCAATGGCTTCATGGAAAAGTGTTCGTGGTTAGCCGCGGAACCAGGCAAATCAATGGCCACGAAAGTCTTTCTTCAGGGCTCCAAAAATACGCAAATTGCACGGGGAGAGGTCGGGACAATATGGAGGCTATGTAAGGAATTCCCAGCGAAAGTTCAGCAGCGTAGTGGATCTCTCCCCATGCAATTTCCATATTGTTGAATGTGTTGAAGTTTAGACTCTGTCATGAAGATTAAATATCTAGATGTAGCTCTGCGGGACAGTTTGAAGTGAAACGAGCACATAATGTTAGTTGTAGGGATTGCGAATGGTCCACTTCGGTTTATTCGCAGAATTGTAGGAAAGCGCAGTGCACCGTTAATGCTACCAACATGAAAGCTTAAAAAACACTTGTCCGACCGATACTTGAGTGTTACTGTAGAGTTCAGCACCTATGTTGGCGGGCCTAAGAAAGAAATACGAAGAAATTCTGAGGCGTGCTGGTAGATTCGTTACTGACGAATGAAGTCAGTATTAGGGTATAAGGGAAATACTACGCCAGATTAAATGGGAACTATTGGAGGAAAGAAGGCATTCTTTTCACGGGAAGCTATTGAAAAATTTAAAGATAGTGCGTAAAACGATTCTACGATTTCCAGTGCAGATATCGCGCAATGTCCTGAAGGAAAGAAAAGAAAGACTACGGCTTGTACAGAAGCAATATTTTTTCCTCACTCCATTTTAGAGTGGTACAGGAAATCTAATAACCAGAAGTGGTAGAAAACACCCTCCACCATGAACCGTGTAATGGCTTGCGGAGTATATTATCAAGACAAAGTTCTAATTTCACCTCATCGAGCAGATATTTTCTCTCTGACCTACCGCAAGATGAGCAGCCGCAATGTCCAGCCTTCCTGACAAAGAGAGAGGGTCCCAATAAAATAAAATTTGCATTTCTGATTGTTGATTTAGGCTGTATGTCAAATTTGCGAATGGTTTGATACATGGCTTGAATCGCTGAGAATAATATTCCGAAATTCGATGAAATTAGTCATTAACTAAGTGGAATCAGACGAATTTTCCACGGCCTGTAGAGATCACCGTAGGCTTGCCTAAACACATTATTGTTGTCTCGCTGGGGCCGAGTACTTTTACGAGCTTATTTTTAATTATTTATAGTAGTTTGCAACATGACGACTCCCCATAAGGTTGCTCGACCCGTTAGCTAGGATTTCTTGTCCCGGTTTCCTCGCGGCCCAGGGGCACGTGTCCGTACCGCCCTTTCGCAGGACTGCCACTACTCCACGAACCCCAGCCTGTCAACCGTAGGACCAGACCAGGATGGAACAAATCCAAACTTTCACACCGTTTAGGTTGGCCACAGTGTCTGTTTTTGCTGGCGGACGCGTACTGGGTACAGTGCCCTCGGCAGCAAACCTGACGAGAGAGTCTCTCTCGTCCTCAGTCGTCTGTAGTTCCTAGCTGGAGTCGGTTCGTGATCCTCAGTAGCAAATGTTGCCACCGTTTATATGCCCTTAAGCATGCTTACTGTTCTTGGTAGCAGCCGTGGACTCACTGCTCGGGCTAGTACTGTTTCGTAATCATTGAAATTGAACTGCGAATATTTCGGTCATGAATTCTTAGAAGTGCAACGGCTTCAATCTCATTCAGAGACAAGACAGCTATCCGTGCTTTTCTTGTGACTATTTCTCAGTTTCAAGAATCCCCCACAAGGAACCCCTTGAGTGCGAGGTCGCATGTTCAATCTTCAGTAAGGCTCATTTGATAGTGTTGTGTTAACAGTTATGACAGGAAAAAGTATTAGATGCTAATGACTCGCCATATGCGTCACGAGGGCGACAGAAAAAGGGTGTCCGGAAGGAGCAGTGCTCCAGCTTCTACGGGGTGTATGTTTTACTACAGCTCACAAAATGGACATCGTCGACATTCGAAAACTTGCAACATGAACACGGAATGAAAAATGGCGCGCCGCAATGATCATAAAGAGATTCGTTCCATCGAAATCAAAGGCGAATCTTTGGGAGTTACAAACCATCCAGGACGTCCCCTAGGTATCCACTCTTAAAGAATTCATATAGAATCATATGGGTCTAACGGGGTGATAAGAATTTATAGCATGTGATGGCATGAAACGGAATGGGAACAGTCTGTCCTGGCGCTTTTCTTGAAATGGCTATCCTTTAAGGTATAGCGGCAGATAGTGCGATAATACGTTCTGTAGGCACTGAAAAAGTTAACATCCAGAGACTGAATTTCTCCAATCATTCCAGGTGGTATGAACTGCAATGTCACGCACTTTTCGTGAGAGATAGCTTACTCTAAAGGAGTATGACTTTTATACGCAGACCAGGAATCAAGCAAAACAAATTATTTTGAAAAGCTATTGGTCAAAAGCAGTGCTGATACCATGGCTGTGAGTCTCTTATGCCCATTTTCACACTCTTCTTAGCTGTGACACAAATATTCCCTGCTGCCGTTGCAAGATCATGCACACCAGAAAGAATCTGAGGGGACAAAGCACCTCCAACATGTCGCAGCACAATAAATAACTTTCCAGTCAATTAACAGTCGGCATGAATTTTTTTGAGTCATCAGTCGTCTAACTAGTTTGATGCGGTCCACCACGAATTCCTTTTACGTGTCAACCTCTTCATCTTAGAGTAACACTTGCAACCCATGTCCTCAATTATTTGCTGGATGTATTCCAATCTCTGTCTTACGCTACAAATTTAACCCTTTGCAGCTCCCTCTTGTTCCATGGAAGTTATTCACTGATGTTTTAACAGATGTCCTATCACTCTGTCCCTCCTTGTTAGTGTTTCCCATACATTCCTTTCCTTTAACACTACCCTGTCTGTTTTACGTTTCTCTGCACCCCTGTCTTACACCCATCTTAATTCGAACACTTCGTTCTTGGTGTTCCATTCTTATTGTTTCCTCTTGACTCTTGTACATGTTATGTATTATCTGTCTCTCCCTAGAACTTATCCCTATTTTCCTCAGAATTTCGAACACCTTGCAACATTTGACATTGTCGAAGCTTGCTCCAGGTCGGCAAATCTTATGAACGTGTCTTGATTTTTCTTTAGTGTTGCATCCATTATCAACCGCCTCTTTGATGCCTTTAGCTTCCATAAAGCTAAAATGGTCATCATCTAACACATCCTCAAATTTCTTTTCCATTCTTTTGTATATTGTTCTTGTCAGAAAATTGGATGCATTAGCTGTTAAGCGGATTGTGCTATAATTCTCTCACTTGTCAGCTCTTGCAGTCTTCCGACTGTGTGGATGATGTTTTTCAGAAAGTCAGATGGTATGTCGCCGGTCTCATACACTCTACACACCAGCGTGAATAGTCGTTTTGTTGCCACATTTCCCATGCTTTTAGAAATTATGATTGAATATTATCTATCTATTCTGCCTTATTTTATCTTAAGTACTCTAAAGCTCTCTTAAATTCTGATTGTAATACTGGATCCCCTATCCCTTCCGTATCGCCTCCTGTTTCTTTTTCTATCACACCAGACAAATCTTCCCCTCATACAGGCCTTAAAAGTACTCTTTCCACCTATTCGCTCTCTCCTCTGCATATCGCAGTGAAATTTTCGTTGCACTTTTTTAATGTTACCACCCTTGCTTTTAATTTCACCGAAAGTTATTTGATTTTCTCATACGCTGAGCCAGTACTTCCGAGAACCATTTCTTTTTCGATTTCTTCACATTCTTCCTGTAGCCATTTCGCCTTTTCCTTACACTTTCCATTTATTTCACTCCTAAGTGACATACATTTGTATATTCACGAATTTCCGGAAACATTTTTTTACTTCCTTCGTTCGTCGGTCAACTGTAGTATTTCTTTTGTTATATAAGGTTTCTTCGCAGTTAGCTTTCTTGTGCTTACCTTTTTTCTCTGCAACTTCTGTGATCACCTTTTTCAGATGTCCATTCCTCATAAACTGTACTGGCTTCTGAGTTGTTCATTATCGTAGTATTTATAGCTTAGAGAACTTCAAGCATATCTCTTCATGCCTCGTTACTTCCTTATCCCACTTCCTTGCGCATAGATTCTTCCCGTCTATTGTCTTAAACTTTGGACTGCTTTTCATCACTACTAAATTGTGATCTGAGTCTGTATCTGCTCCTGAGTAGCCGTTACAATCCAGCACCTGACTTCGGAGGTAATTTACCGGAAATCCTTTTGTATCTTCCGGCCTTTTACAAGTACACCACCTCCTCTTGTGATTATTGGACAGACTATTCTCTATCTGTCGCTGAAATTTATTGCAGAACTCAATTAGTTTTTCTCCACTCCCATTCCTAATAGCCAGCCCATATTTTCCCGTAATTCTTTTTTTCTACTCCTTCTCCTATAAGCGCATTCAGTCCCCCATGATTATTAGATTTTCAACTCGCTGTACGTACTGAATTACCAGTTCAGTATCCTCGTATACTTTCTCTGTATCCTCACCTTCAGCTAGCCTATCACTGAACTGTTCACAGTAACCCTCTCTTTGCCATACCTCCATATTCATAGTGAATCCTACTCCTATTACACCATTTTCTGCTGCTGTTAATATCACCCTATACTCATCTGACCAGAAATCCTTGTCTTGTTTCCATTTCGGTTCTTTGACCCCTACTGTATCTGGATTGAGCCTTTAAATTTCACTTTCCAGATTTTCTAGCTTGCTTACCAAATTCAGGCTTCTGACAGTCCACGCCCCGACTCGTAGAACAATTTCTTTACGTTGGTTATTCAATCTTTTTCTCATGGTCACCTCCCCTTTGGCAGTGCCCTCCCGGAGATTCGAATGGGGGACTATTCCGGAATCTTTTGCCAATGGAGAGATCATCACGACACTTTTTCAGATATAGGCCACACGTCCTGTGGATACGCACTGTGCGTCTCTAATGAAGTGGTTTCCATTGCCTTCTGCTTCCTCATGCCGTTGATCATTTCCGATTGTCCGCTTTTAGGGGCAGTTTCCCACCCGAAGGGCAAGAGAGTGCCGTAAATCTGTCCGCTCCTCCATCGTTGGCAAAATGAAGGTGGTTTCTGATGCCGGAAGTCTTCGGCCGCCGAAGCTGATGATTGTTCGAAATTTAAGGCTGACTTCGAACCCGGTACCGATTACGTTTTGATTAATAAATAATCACGCCACCCCTAGATCATTGGTGCAATGATCATAATTTTATGCAAATGCGTTAAGGCTTTGATGTTAGTTGACATTGATGTAGCTCTCTCAGTACCTTTAATTTTGAGTGTTTCTTTCATAAGCATTTCCTCTTCAAATGTCGATTGGTCGGATATGAAAAGAAATTTCTTACTCAAGGAAGGGATAAGTTTGTTTATCTCATCTACAAATTTCTGGTGCGATTCCGGAGTTTGCTGTGGGTTGTATTATTGACGCTTTGTTTGAAATTTCGTTATCTTACGCCTTCCAATTCTGTAGCATTGATCGAAATTATGCAACCATCCACTGCTCCCTTGAAATCACTGTAATCTATGTCGCACGCAATTTGACGTGCGTAGCGTAGTAGGTCGCTAACATGCACATCATGTAAATTGTATCGAGCATCCTTGAAGCGCGCAAACAGCTTTTGTAACAAATGCACCTGTCCTATTTTGAATATTGGTAGTCTTTCTTATACTCTACGCGGTCATATTGCTGCGGAATTACGCAAAATCTGTTCATAATTGTTTCTTAATGTTCTGTGGATGATCTACCATGCACGTAATTATGTTTAGTACCCGCTCCTTGGACAACGATTGTCCTTTGCTACGTTCCACGGGAGGCAAGATTTGCGGCTCCCTGTCCGACAAAAGAATGAAGTACGCGGCTCGACATCTGTTTCAAGATAATTTTCACTTCTTAAACACGTATCGTCGTCATTGTAATCCTGATGTGCACCGTCTGCACAGTCGGGCGTATGCGACACCACGCATGTCACCTACTTATCTTACAGAAACGCTAATATTTTCTCTGCAACGTCTTTCTCATTCTGCGAAATTCCTTGGGGTTCTTTCTAACGAAATGTCAACTTCGGCAACTGTTGCTGTAAATAATAATGCTTTGTTTGCTTTTTTATCTTTGCCATTTCTCTACTTTGTACTCAACAACAAAAGCGCTAGAGCACTGTTGTCAGTTACTCGTCCACTAAGCATTTCATCTGCGCTCTATACCCTCATGCGGTACTCACAGTTGGATACCTCCAGTCCCATCCCCTGTTACCGTTAGCATCCAACATCGTGGCTGCAAGGGAGACAATACGTCGGGCTTTGAATGCCGTAAACATCACTGGCATTTTGAACCTTTCACTAAAGAGATTCCTCGTCAGTATTATCTCTCTCTCTCTCTCTCTCTCTCTCTCTCTCTCTCTCTCTCTGGAGGATGGACGAGTTATCAAAACGCAATTTCCAATTACTTACTTCGTTTGTCTTGTTCTTCAGCAAGACTTGTCAGGCTAGGTTGATCAATTGTGCGTGGGTAAGACGTATTCCAGGTCAATACTCTCCATCTGGACTGGGTACCACACTGAGAGCCTGCATTGCCTCCTGTGGAGGCTACACCACGCACTGGCATGCGTATTTCAGAACAGGTACACACCCGGTACCTCACAACCGATTGTGCTACTGATCTGTAAATGCAATCATTTCAAGTACTCCATATGCACTGTTGCAACAACTAATCTTGAGTGGACTGGAAACGTCTAAGAGGTTGTACTAATTCTTTTTTACAGCACTGACGCAGTAAAGCGTCAGAAGCCTTCCATACCGATGGTCACCGAAATGTTCAATATGTGGGCCAAATGCGCGGTACAGGTCAAACACCACATCTTGAAAGAGTCTATACACCGAAACCATTTGTACTATAATCACTTTCGTCAGAACCATAGCTCTGCCTCCAGTGGGGCTGTTACTTGGTTACCGTATGGGGCCAAAAATTGGAAATTTATGGTAAGATGTATGGGACCAAACTGCTAAGGTCATCGATACTTAATCTAACTTAAACTTACGCTAAGGACAAAACACACACACACACACACACACACACACACACAAACACACACACGCCCTAGGGAGGACTCGAACTTCCGACGGGGGTGGGGGGGGGGGGGGGAGCCACGCGATCCGTGGCAAGGCGCAATTAGACCGTACGGCTACCCTGAGCAGCTATGGGGCCAACTGCTAAGGTCATCGATACTTAATCTAACTTAAACTTACGCTAAGGACAAAACACACACACAGACACACACACACACACACACACACGCCCTAGGGAGGACTCGAACTTCCGAGGGGGTGGGGGGGGGGGGAGCCACGCGATCCGTGGCAAGGCGCAATTAGACCGTACGGCTACCCCGAGCAGCTATGGGGCCAACTGCTAAGGTCATCGATACTTAATCTAACTTAAACTTACGCTAAGGACAAAACACACACACAGACACACACACACACACACACACACACACACACACGCCCTAGGGAGGACTCGAACTTCCGACGGGGGTGGGGGGGGGGGGGGGAGCCACGCGATCCGTGGCAAGGCGCAATTAGACCGTACGGCTACCCTGAGCAGCTATGGGGCCAACTGCTAAGGTCATCGATACTTAATCTAACTTAAACTTACGCTAAGGACAAAACACACACACAGACACACACACACACACACACACACACACACACACGCCCTAGGGAGGACTCGAACTTCCGAGGGGGTGGGGGGGGGGGGAGCCACGCGATCCGTGGCAAGGCGCAATTAGACCGTACGGCTACCCCGAGCAGCTATGGGGCCAACTGCTAAGGTCATCGATACTTAATCTAACTTAAACTTACGCTAAGGACAAAACACACACACACACACACACACACACACACACACACACACACACACGCCCTAGGGAGGACTCGAACTTCCGACGGGGGTGGGGGTGGGGGAGCCACGCGATCCGTGGCAAGGCGCAATTAGACCGTACGGCTACCCCGAGCAGCTATGGGGCCAACAACACGTGGACTGCTGACACAGATCACATCTGCATGTGGGCAACCCACCCTGATGCAGTTCAGCTTGTAGTTCCTGCAACAGCAGGCAAACGCTGGCAATAGGGGAAGCTGCACACCGATAGCAATACAGCGTCAACCAGCACGAGGTTAGTAGGTCACTGTCTGCTAAGTCACTGTTCTATTGCCTACCGGCAATCCAGGGCGTCAACAGTACCAGAGGGAATGGAATTCCTAGGCCATGTGACCGCCATCTTGCACTGGGCCGTGGCTAGGTACAATAATTAAGAACAATGAATACTTGAAAAGTCAATAAACTTCTTCTGGGTTTGAGGGCGCATTGTCATCTGTAGCTGGCCACGGTGGCCGGGCTGTTCTAGGCGCTTCAGTCCGGAACTGCGCGACTTCTACGGTCGCAGGTTCGAATCCTGCCTCGGCCATGGATGTGTGTGATGTCCTTAGGTTAGTTAGGTTTAAGTAGTTCTAAGTTCTAGGGGACTTATGACCTCAGCTGTTGAGCCCCATAGTGCTCAGAGCCATTTGAACCATTTTTTTTTTTGTCATCTGTAAAATTCCGACGTTTCGGTGACTGTTGCAAGGCGCCTTCCTCAGGGTGTATTGCTAACAATACAGCCTGGGGAAAGCGCCTTGCAACAGTCGCCGAAACGTCGGAATTTTACAGACAACAATGTGGCCTCAAACCCAGAAGAATTTTATTGACTGTGACAACGGCCGCGGAAGCCTACGTTTACTATTACTTGAAGACTTTCTCTGCCGCCGTCAGTCGTCCGTCCACCCACACCAAGCTACTTACACCCATAAGTGGCGTCAACACTCCTGATGTACCATTCTGTAACTTCTTCTTCTTACCTCGGGGTTTTTGAGTTGAAACGTTTTCTGAGCAGCCATGACACAGACTTCGTTTTTTATTAACTATGGGACTTAACTGCTGAGGTCATCAGTCCCCTAGAACTTAGAAACTACTTAAACTTTACTAACCTGAGGACATCACACACATCCATGCCCGAGGCAGGATTCGAACCTGCGACAGTAGCGGTCGCTCGGTTGCAGATTGTAGCGCCTAGAACCGCTCGGCCACTCCGGCCGGCGACACAGACTTTAACAACCAAGGTCTCCCCCTAAACATCCATGTTTGGAAAAAAAATGTGTCGCAATGAAGACTGAATATGTAGAAAAGTGCTGACATCGTCAACAGATCTGTCACAGTTTCATTATTTCTGAGTGATCGTTAACACTTAATGACTGTCCTTCGTACACAACCTCTTTGCATTCATTAACTCCAAACACATTTACAGCTACAGTTTCATACACCGGCATTCTAGCAAAGGAACAAGTATTTCATTTCGGTGTGAGTTTGCCTCTCTGTCATTAACGGCATACGAATGTGCTGCGAATCTGAAAGCGCCTGGCGACTTCACAGTGTATCAGAGGAACAGACAGAAAGGTGGTACACAATGCGGCCTAGTGTGGCGTGCTGCTGTCGGAACGAATGGGATCCCAAAGGGTCGTGTCCGCCCGGCACAAAAGCCTGCGAACGCCCGCGCGCCACAGCACACCAGGCCGCGCCGCCGGTTTTGCACAAATGTATGGCCCGTATTTCAAGGGAAACGCATGGCGGCGGCCGGGCCGTTTGCGAGACCGCACGAGTGTTTTATGGCAGTTTATATGGGCAGCGAGGGCCGTTAGTTTTGAATAAGCGTGACCACAGAGCGCTGGCAGTGCTTTTTGTCGGTCGACGGGGCCCGGCATTACCAGAGATAGCACTCACTCCTGCCTTACTGGCCGGCTGATGCCGCTGGTCAGGCCGTACGCATGTCATTCCTAAGCCCTCCTTCCAGGGAGCTTCGACCTGAAGTGTGAAGAAGGACGACCGTCCTAACAACCAGCCGCTGACACAACTGGAGGTTGAGCTCCTATCTACCGTGAAATCCCAACGAGAATCTAAGAGATCTATTTGTTTATTAAGGCCCGATCGGTCGCGAAATGGAAAGCACCGTTAGCTACACCTTCCAGCTACCTGTTTACATTGTCACCTCTCCGACTTAGGCATTTGTCGTAGCGTTGTGCCAACTTTCCAGTAACTTCGTCACATAAGGCAGCCCGAGCGGTCTAAGGAGCTGCAGTCATGGACTGTGCGGCTGGTCCCGGCGGAGGTTCGAGTCCTCCCTAGGGCATGGAAGTGTGTGTTTGTCCTTAGGATAATTTAGGTTAAGTAGTGTGTAAGATTAGGGACTTATGACCTTAGCAGTTAAGTCCCATAAGATTTCACACACATTTGAACATTTTTGAACAGAAGGCAGCCACCTGTGCTGTTTTCCGCCAATTGTCTACGCTGACCTGCAGCTCATTGTCAGTGCCAAAATGTTTTCCTTATAGCCAGTAGTTCATGTGAGCAGAGATAAAAATGAAAGCTAATGAAGTCTGGGCTGTAAGGTGGGTGTTCAAACACTTCCCATCGAATATGTCACAGAAGCATCTTCTCTGCTACTCCAGTGAGAGGACGAGAGTTGTCATTAAGGTGGAAATGCAAGACAGTTACGTTATGTGGGCTGCAAGAAATAAGGAGAAGTCTCTCAGCAGCATTCACACTTGGCTGCAGACACTATTTTCTACGCATCTTCACGCGGGTAGTCTGAAAAATTCCTGACCCAACAAAGAGATACGACATTTTTTCTTCAAATTCTTTTTTTAAATTACAAAACAGTCTATATCTTAAGAATCGTTTATTAAGAGGTGACAGGTTTCGATCATCACATGATCATCTTCAGATCTTCAACCATACTGTTGGACAATGGTTGTGCACGGAGCAAGAACCACTGAATAACGATAGTCAACTTCTTAAAACTATCCTCATTCAGCGGTTTCTGCTCCATGCACAGCCATTGTCCATGCATATGGTTGAAGGCCTGAGGGTGATCGTGTGATGATCTGAACCGTTCAGCTTTTAAAAAACGAGCTTTGTGATCTAGACTGTTTTATAATCAATTTCAAATATTACGTTCTGGCCGCTGACTTTCTTTGACAGTTTCCAAAAAATTGTTTTTGTTTTTCTACGTAATCTCCTTGTAGATCTGTGCACGTCTCCCAGCAATGCTCCCATCTCTTTAATCCGTACAAATAATAGTGTTTTTATCTGCAACGTAGTCATCGAGAAATATTATGGCCTTTTGAGTAGACGACAATTTCTGTCCTCTGAGCTCAACTTTTAGCCGAGGGCCAGCCTCTGTGGCCGCGCGGTTCTAGGCGCTTCAGTCCGGAACCGCGCTGCTGCTACGGTCGCAGGTTCGAATCATGCCTCGGGCATGGATGTTTGTGATGTCCTTACGTTAGTTAGGTTTAAGTAGTTCTAATTCTAGGGGCCTGATGACCTCAGATGTCAAGTTCAAAAATGGCTATGGGACTTAACATCCGAGGTCATCAGTCCCCTAGAACGTAGAACTACTTAAACCTAACTAACCTAAGAACATCATACACATCCATGCACGAGGCATGATTCGAACCTGCGACCGTAGCAGCAGCGCGGTTCCGTACTGTAGCGCCTAGAACCGCTCGGCCACATCGGACGGCTCAGATGGTAAGTCCCATAGTGCTTAGAGCCATTTGAACCATTTTTTTAGCCTAGGGAACAAACGCAAAGTCGCATGGTGGCTAGACCTAGTGAGTGAGGAGGATAATAAAATAGTTTAAACAGCAATTCGTGGATTTCACCATGAAAACCACTGACTGAAAGGTGAGATGGCGCATTCTTTTGCTGAAACAATCATTTTCACTTCCGCAAGTGTGACCGCTTTCCCTCAATTTCCGCTTGCAGCTTGTCAAGTAATGTCGCTTAGTATGCCTCTGTAATAGTCTTTCCTTTTTCTTGAGCACTATTTGTTGAAGATGAGAATATAATCGTCTGTGCTTGCTGTTGTTGGCCTTCGCTTTTCACAAAAACACTGGCATCGGCTCACTAAATCGAGTGTCTCACATCAACGGAGCTTCTGAAATTTTGAGTGTCTTACTACGCATGCACAAACAAATCCCTCATCTTTGTTGACAAGTGATATCTTCATGTTGAGATGGGATACTTCTGACGCTATCCTCGTACTTGCTCACTGTGTGCTCAGAAATTAAAAGAGCGACGTGACGCGATCGAAGGGCTTACTAGAGATACCGCCTAACACGCTATGCAAACGTTCATCCGATTTCACTGTGGTTCCCATTTCGCTGCTGATCGGATCTTAATACGCGAATAGCTCTCGTACACCTCTCGAAAACGTGAACATTCCAGGTAATCACTTTGCTGTAGTCTAATAAATGCACAGGAATGAAGTAGAACAAAATCTCTACTTACCTGACTTTCACGGACATCTGTTTTCCTTCATGCACTTTGGCTTTTTCCTATAAGGCCGTTGTGGAGTGTCGTATGCTAGCCAATCAGAGGCCAGAAAAGACAACACTTCTTGTAAGGGCGTGCGCTGGACAGCCGGATGGAGACGAGGAAACGTACGCTTCAGTCGTTTCCCGTCATCGACCTCACACGCTGTGTGTCATCACGACATATTGCCTGTCGTCCAGATAAATTTGCCCCATATCGCACAACATAGCTGTTTCATTATACTGCATTAGTTGGGTGAAATAACTGTGTCTCGATAAACAAACATCTTTCAGATTTGACAGATGGCAGCATACGACCAGTTAGCAAAGAATCGCAAGAAACTTACATGTCTCCCATTGATGATGCAACTAATACCAAAACTACTGAACAGCTTTCATAGGGAAGTAACCAGTGAGAGACAAAAATTAGTGTCGACGTTGAAACACTGAAGAAAATTGTCATTTCCTGTATTTGGTCTGTGAAATAACATACGAAGAGGTCCGGAATAAAATGATTTTTAAAAAAGCAAATCCCATTAGAAAAAATGTAGGACAACTGTATTATTTTTCAAAGGAAAACTGAGGGGAGAAAGGCAAATGAAATTCTATAAAGTAATGACAGTTCCGACATAGCTGAAAGAAAGATTTTAGGCACTTGGAGACATCGTGAATTAATTTTTCTGACCCGTAAAAGGTTGCAGCAGAGAAGAAAAAGTTTGGAACAGTCACTGATTTTCTTAGATTATCAGTCACCTGAATAGTTTGATGGGGCACATTCCAAATTCCTCTTCTGTGCCAACTTCTTCATCTCAAACTAGATCTTTAATCTTACATCTTCAATTATATGTTGGATATATTCCAATCTCTCTTTATCCTCTATCGCTCATTTAAGTGCCACTGACGTTTTTTATTAACGTCAACACATGTCGCATTATCCTGTCTCTTCTTCTTGTCAGTATTTTCCACACGCTCCTCTTTTCACTGATTCGACACAGACCCATTTCAGTTCTTATCTTACCAGTCCACTTAATTTTCAAGAGCTTTCTGTAGTACCACATACTAAATGCTTTGTTTCTCTTCTGGTTTTCACGCATTCCATGATTCACTTACATACAGTACTGTGCTCCAAATTTACAGTCCTCAGGAAGGCTGATTTTGGTCTTAATGGCTCTGAGCACTATGGGACTCAACTGCTGTGGTCATCAGTCCCCTAGAACTTAGAACTACTTAAACCTAACTAACCTAAGGACATCACACACACCCATGCCCGAGGCAGGATTCGAACCTGCGACCGTAGCAGCAGCGCGGCTCCGGACTGGAGCGCCTAGAACCGCACGGCCACCGCGGCCGGCGATTTTGGTCTTAGTAGACTTCATTTGGCCAGGAATGCATTGTTTGCTTGTGATAGTACGCTTTTAGTGTTCTTCTTGCTTCGATCATGTCTTATTTTGCTACCAGTGTAACTGAATTCCTTTTAAAGCACTACCGTCTCTCAAAAGACGCAAATAAGCTACACTGCCCTTGGTTTGCGGCTGTAAAAAGACGTCTGTACTCTTCACCAACGCCAACAGTGTAAATAAACCATTCTCCGCCTAAAGATGATGGTGTGAACCACAAAAGCAGAGTGGTAAAATAAACAAGTGACTGACGCAGAAACTTTCATTTGTACTGATCAACAGTTACAGGCCTCATAATGCCGTTCGTTATGGATGAAATATTAATTCACTTCCTTCGTAGTCACCAATTTCGACGTCAAGTTTACCACTATGCTCTCTTCTGCTGCTCTTCATTACTTTCGTCTTTCTTAGATTAACTTTAAATCTACAGAGTTTTTTCATTAGACTGTTCATTGCACTTAAGAGATCCTGCAATTCTTCTTCAGTTTCACTGACAAAAGCAATTTCATCAGCTAATCTTATCAACGATACCCTTTTATCCTTAATTTTAATCCCACTCCAGTATCGTCCTTTCACTTCCGTTATTGCTTCTTCGATGCAAAAATTGAACGGTAGGAGTAAAAGACTACATATTTGGATTATATCGTTGCAATCAGAGCACTCCGTTTTTGGCCTTGGGTTCTTATTTCTCTCTCTTGGCTCTTATACATATTGCATACTAGCTTAGCAACTGCTACTTCGCTCGCGTAGACTGTATGGCTTTTAGAGACTTTTTTGTTCCTGTTTAATCGAACTAAGCTTTTCACGCTAATAAGGCCATATAAGCATGGCCTTTTCTTAATGTACATCTGACCGAAAAACCATTCTGGCAGCTGCAGTCCAAAGTTTTTGTTGCCCTTTGCGTTCTTATGGCGATATTTCCATACCAAATTCCATCCCCTAATAAATATTTCTTTATATGTAACTGAGAAGTGAAACAGCAATATTAATAAATTAACTTAACTTTTTTTATATAAGTAAATATTTTCTTAAATATTTTCATCCCCTATTGCACTCTATTAGGAGCTGAATTTCCAGAAAGAATGAAGCACGTATTTTTTACTTTCTAGCCGATAAATTGCCATACATGCAGCCTTCAAAATCCTTTAGTAGTTCTTTAGTATTTATTTATTTTAAGAAAAGCTTTCACCCACTATTTTACACACTTAGTGGTTGAATTCCCAAAACTGCTGAAACAAGTCTTTTATTATTTTCTTACTGAGAAACCAAATTGCAGTTTTCGTAGTTCAAAATTCCCTTAATAGTGGCATAGCTTCTTAAAGACTTTCATCCCCTATTTCACCCACTTAAGAGTACTATTTCGGACAATCCCTTCTTAAACGATACCTACACTGTGAGCCACACCCTGGACAAACTTCAGTCCTTAGCGGTTTGGGCTGGGCGATGACGTCAATCACTCGTCAGTCAGTCAGGACATTGCCTTTCACATACAGAGATTACCCAACTTATCCTACAGTGTGTATCTAAGAATTTCGAAAATCTTGCACCATTTTACATCGTCGCACGATTTTTCAATGTTGATAGAATCTATGAAGGTGTTCTGATTTTTATCACCTTTTGTTTCCGTCACCAAGTGTAACGTGAAAGCTGTCTGTCTGGCGCCTTTATACTTCTTAAACCCAGATTGCCATCACATCGACACAACCTCAGTTGTCTTTTCCATTATTTTGCATATTATTCTTGTCAGCAGCGCGGACGCATGAGCTGTTAATCTGATTGCGTGGATGGTGTTTCCCGAAAGTCTCCACGAACGTAGTCACTTGGCGGCCACTTCTCCCGATTATTTGAAAAATTCTGAAAAAATGTTATCTGAACCTTCTGTCACATTGGATCACAAAGATTACAACTCTTCCAGTTGCATATGCCACAATGAGATGAAAATCTGTAAGAGAGATTCACAGAAGGAAAATAAATGGAAGTAATACGTTCTGCGTATATCGGAGATCAAGATTCCAAACCACGCCTTACATATGATGAACCTTCGTAGAGTAGACCGGTGGTCAGATCGATGACATGGTGGGGAATAAAATAATCATGACCTTGTCGAACGATACATCGTGGAAGTAACCTAAATTCATTTAGGGTGTGTACGTGCAGTGCATTAGCTTAGAGATAGCACGTTGCTGTCAAAATGTGAGAGATGTTAGACAGCAGCAGGTGGAAAGAAAATAGTAGGTAAAATTTAGTGCAAACAACTTCAGGAGACGTTTTTCGCCTGATATTGCAGAAATGGACTTGCTACAACTAATCAGTCATTCAGTTTTGTACTGTTAGACATACCTACAGACTGCCACAGTTTCGCAAGGGCAGAACTAAGTATTCACTACATGTATAAACTTTGTAGCAAGCCGCCCAAGACCGTGGGTCCTTTGTACGAAAATACTCAAAAGGTACTGAATATCTCAATAACCGGTGAAGGTTTGTCGGTGGAGTCTTCGCTCACCTTGTATACTTTAAAAAGTAACGTCGCTGTAGCACTATTTTGGGGTGCTGCAGAAGTTAATTTTACACCTTTCGATTTCATCTCATTAACAGGAGTTTAGGTCCTATGTCCAAGATAGTCTGCTCTAATATTTGGCAGTCTCATATTTAGTTCACTTAGCGATAGGGTGGAACTACATCTACATCTACATTTATACTCCGCAAGCCACCCAACGGTGTGTGGCGGAGGGCACTTTACGTGCCATTGTCATTACCTCCCTTTCCTGTTCCAGTTGCGTATGGTTCGCGGGAAGAACGACTGTCTGAAAGCCTCCGTGCGCGCTCTAATCTCTCTAATTTTACATTCGTGATCTCCTCGGGAGGTATAAGTAGGGGGAAGCAATATATTCGATACCTCATCCAGAAACGCACCCTCTCGAAACCTGGACAGCAAGCTACACCGCGATGCAGAGCGCCTCTCTTGCAGAGTCTGCCACTTGAGTTTACTAAACATCTCCGTAACGCTATCACGGTTACCAAATAACCCTGTGACGAAACGCGCCGCTCTTCTTTGGATCTTCTCTATCTCCTCCGTCAACCCGATCTGGTACGGATCCCACACTGATGCGCAGTACTCAAGTATAGGTCGAACGGGTGTTTTGTAAGCCATCTCTTTTGTTGATGGACTACATTTTCTAAGGACTCTCCCAATGAATCTCAACCTGGTACCCGCCTTACCAACAATTAATTTTATATCGAATGCCTTCCGGAATTTATGGAACACGGCATACTTTGCTGTTGTAAGGTATTTCGTTCTGTATCTCCTGAAGGAAGAGAGCTATCCGAGCGTCGCAAGACCACTGTTTGCAGGATCCATGTTTATTCGTACAAAGATATTTTTGTTTCCCAATAATATTTATAATAAATTAGCGTAAACGTGTTGGATAACTCTACCAACAAGTCGATATAAATATATATTTTTGTGCATCGGTACGGTGCTCCTCCTTAAAAATATCCCGCCTTATCATAAGGAAACAAAGGTAAAACAAAGTAGCTAAATAAGAAATGAATGCTTATTCATTCCATAATTTTTAGAACGTAGTCAGAAAGCAAATTATATTTTTCTCCTCATACCTTGTGAAGAAATTTTGGGAAGCTGTCTAAACACGGGAAAAGAACGGTACCGTGCAGATGGCTGCGAATTCGACTGTTCAGTGATTAAATACAAATAAAAAAAAACACTCGCAGTTATTATAAACACACTTTAGCCGGCTGAAGTGGCCGAGCGGTTCTAGGCGCTTCAGTCTGAAACCACGCGACCGCTACGGTCGCAGGTTCGAATCCTGCCTCGGGCATGGGTGTGTGTGGTGTCCTTAGGTTAGTTAGGTTTAAGTAGTTCTAAGTTCTAGGGGACTTATGGCCTAAGATGTTGAGTCCCATAGTGCTCAGAGCCATTTGAGCCATTTGAACCTGCCTCGGGCATGAATGTGTGTGATGTCCTTGTGTTAGTTAGGTTTAAGTAGTTCTAAGTTCTAGGGGACTGATGACCGCAGACGTTAAGTGCCATAGTGGTCAGAGACATTTGAACCATTTATGAACACACTTTAATGTGTGAGGTTAAGGTAAGAGAGTGTTTTGAATTCCAGCTGATTAAGCTGTCGTCATTCAGGTCGTCCTGAATGACCACGTTTACGGCATTACCAGTCTCAGCAAGTTATGCGCGGTACCTGTTTCCAAATGCTTTCTGTTAGCCGCTTTGTTTGGAGCTGTGTGTTGATCGTTGTTGTCTTTTCACATTTTAAGGCAGCGCCGATCATAGCAAGCAACTGCTTGGTAGCCCTTGCCCAAATTATTTGTGTCTTATGCTGTGAGTTGTATGTTGCTCGTTGTAGTCCTTCCTTATTTTGAAATGAGTCAAGAGACTAATCCTGTTCCGTGAAGGCGTCAGAGCACAGCTCTCAAAACACTAGAAGGAGGCAACGAGCTAGGTGACGCTGTGGTTAGAACACTGCACTCACATCCGGGAGGGCGAAGGTTCAAACCTACGTCCAGCCATCTTGATTTAGGTTTTCTGTGATTTCCGTATATCGTTTCAGGCAAGTACTGGAATGGTTCCTTGGACAGGTCACGGCTGATTTCCTTCCCCATTCTTCTCTAATTCGAGCTTGTGCTCCGTCTCTAATGTAATGACCTCGTTGTCGATGGGACATTAAACACTAATCTCCTCTGGCAATTCTTATTTAGGTTTTCCGTGAGTTCCCTAAATCGCTCCAGGCAAATGCCGGGATGGTTCCTTTGAAAGGGCAAGGCCGACTTCCTTCCCCATCCTTCCCTAATCCAATGCGACCGATGACCTCACTGTTTGATCTCTTCCCCCAAACAACCCAACCCAACTAATCTCCTCCTCCTCCTCTTCTCGAAGGAATCCGTCATCCGTGTGGCAGGCGTCAGCTCTGCATTCGATGAAACACATATCACTACCGTAGACAGGCAACTGTGCTAGAGGAAAGAGGGGGCTCCATATCAGACGAACTAACAGAAATGGCAGTTCCGCTTGGGTTCTTTGGGTCTGGGAATGCCTGCAATCCTGTACATTTTGCATGCGTACTTTACTGTACTCGAGAGCACTGCATCTGAGTTTGATAGATTCACTGTTTGCAAACTGTATCGAATATGTTGCAAGTGTCTGAAAATTTTGAAATTTGTGGTAAGGTCTTACGGCGGCCAACTGCTGACGTCATCGGTCCCTAAGCTTACGCACTACTTAATCTAAGTTAAACTACCTTACGCTAAGGACAACACACACACCCATGCCCGAGGGCGGACTCGAATCTCCGACGGGGCGAGCCGCGCGAACCGTGACAAGACGACATAGACCGCGCGGCTACCACGCGCATCCCAAGTGTTTGATCCAGTGGTTTGTAACAACATGACTTCCTCGTTCGGTTTTTGGCGTCTGCATGTTGCACCAAATAAATGTATGTCCCAGGTTATTTATAGTTTGTGGGCTCTGCCTCGAGTATCCGTACCCCTGTAGCTGAGCGGGCGTTAGTTACAGCTGATTAGCCGCCTCCGTGCGTCGTTGGCGCGGCAGTGAGCGCTGTTCCCGTAGATCTGGAGTTCTCGAACGGAAAGCCTTCCTTCGCCAGCGGCTCGAGGGGCATTTAAGAACACAAGTGGCTATTTAAATGCAATGAGGCAGCTGAAAGCGATTTAGTTTGCCGGTGGGCCAGCTCATTATTGGATTTGGCGGGGCGCAGTTCTGTAAATCTCCCAAGTATTCTGGCCGGGACGATAACTTCCGCCACGCTGAGCAGATTAAAACCCGATTTGGAAAGCTGCGACGTGCATTATGCGGCTGCAGAATCACCTTGCCGTCCTGGGCCGCTCGATATCTTGTTCCGTCACTCCCCTTTGTATATACTTATTTATCTACACGCTAAATGTGACATTACGTTTTATTCTGTGAGAGTAACAGAGAATGATCTAAGAACATCTGTTACCGGGTTTTCATTAAGTACTCGATGGCCACCACGTATTTTTTTTTTTTAATTTAATAGTTTCTAGGCCGTGGGCTACGATAACACAGTTGCCTTCAATCTGTAGCTTCATTTTTGCTTCATCAGTATTCTCTGACTTACTCTTGCTTGCTTTTTTTCCTGGAAATACTGATCAAGCTCTCCTTTCTCACTCTTTGGATAGATCTACTCCTTACATCCTGATGTAAGAGGGGTATTATAAAGTTCAAATTATCATTTAGAAAGAAAACATGAAAAATGTTATTAACAAGAAGTAGTAAGATTCTGGCAGGGCCGCCAAATTAAAGTAGTGTATTAGTAACAAACAATCCGGCAGGATGAGCTAAATGAAGGTGGAGTATTGTCACGTAATATGTCAAGAGAAACTAAGCACCCTAGCTGAGTAAGCCAAATGAAAGATGTTTACTATGGGGGAGCTACACAAAAATGGTTCAAATGGCTCTGAGCACTATGCGACTTAACTTCTGAGGTCATCAGTCGCCTAGAACTTAGAACTAATTAAACCTAACTAACCTAAGGACATCACACACATCCATGCCCGAGGCAGGATTCGAACCTGCGACCGTAGCGGTCGCTCGGTTCCAGACTGTAGCGCCTAGAACCGCACGGCCACTCCGGCCGGCAGCTACACAAGATGCTGCTTCTTTTTCTACTCACAGTTCAATACAAAGATGGCCAGATGCCTGAGCATCAATGATTGGTATAAAACAAAGGAGTGTATACCATGTCCTGGAGGCTGATCGAAAGCCATCTGTTATTTAAAAGACGATCTGCACCATGGAACTGTCATAAGAAACATTGTCCTTCACATATAAATACTGCTGATGGCCTTGGTTAATTCATGTCAATAGACATGGGATTAATTAACTAATGAAATGATATATTATACCTAAAGGAATTCGATTACTGTAAATTTATTGTACAAAAATTTACACATAAGGGAAAAACTATACGTGCTAGCATCTTTGTTCGAAAACAACAAAAAAAAAGTAAATTATTAAACTGTCTCCGCTAAGTCATATATATATATATATTGGGTCTGCAAGGCACTGGGAAAGACAGCATCAGAGAGGAATTCCGTCCAGAGGTCGCGACTAAAACGGCTTTAAAGATTTTCAGAAATTACTGCATTACTCAGGATACTGAGGAAAGGTTCGACATGCACCAGAATTAATTTGTGAACTGTGCAAGTTAATGAGCAAATCATGATAACTAAAGATTCGCTGTAACAGAGTCCTGAATCACGAAACAAGTGAAATAAAAAATTAAGAATCATGACTACTGCTGCGAAACTACACTAGTTTCGTCGCAAGGTACTCAGACTTCACACGATGTCGATCTCACTAACACTGTAGCGAGAATACTCGGCAATCTGGCATCCATCTCGGATCTCGAACGAACACCAACTGCTCCTCTACAATCTCAGAACCAGAAATCTGCTGTTTTCTATGACTCTCAACAGAATATTCGCTCCACTGTTCTCTTTTGTCCACGGAACACATGGGCGAAGAGGCGCACGACTCACATGTGAAACGCGGCCATCCGAACATTAGTCTACCTCATGAGAACAAAAAAAAACTATTGTTTCATTAAAATTTCACTTTACTAGTCATTTGACGTGTAAAGAGGAGTATCTAAGCGTCTATCTAGACTCTGTTAAAAGCAGCTAATTACGAGGGTGGTTATAAATGTTTCTGCTTTGTATACACCCAAACTGAAATAACTGGTGCAAACCAATCTTGACCGACTTTTAATCACTGCCTGCAGATGTCTCGGTCAAAATGCAAGTAGCGATACACACAACAGCATCTTCCCACGTTTTTATTAATCAACCTCTTCGTCTTCTGTTGGATTTTCAAACTAGTTGGATTAGAAATGGAGTCAGGAAAGTAGACCCAGATTATCACTTACTAAACATACAAACCTATGTTATTAGCGCCAGTTTTGTGTAATGCCACATTCTGCAATTATCCTTAATTTATGAGTGTACAATATTTAAATGGTGAGTATGCTTTTGATAGCTCTATTTTTCTAAACAAGAGTGGAGTTCATCGGTCTGGGAGAATATGTGACTGGTTTTCGGAACACTCACCCACTCAATTACATCTCAACTGACATGCAAAATCACCCGACATCAACCGCACAGGGGTAAAACGCCGACACCGGCATCCCAGCAACTTTGTGGAATTGCGTGATCAAATCCTTAGCAAGTGGCTTATCCTGGATGCCATATACCTGAAAAACCTTATGGATTCACTTCCTAAACGAATTTGGGTGGATATCATGTCCAGGAGTGGAATAGACGTTGTTAAATGACGTGTGTAATGATTTATCTAGGGAGTACATTTTGTCCGGTGAGTTTCATTTCAATAGGTGTAACATTTTTCTACACCAGGATCTTCGTTAGAAATTTACTCTCCTTTTTATATGTTTCTTGGAGTCCCGTACTGGCACTTGTGTCTACTGCATATAGAGATTCAGTACTGTAGTGTCTGAATTTGGAATGAACAGATTTTGTTCAAAATGGTTCAAATGGTTCTGAGCACTATGGGACTCAACTGCTGTGGTCATAAGTCCCCTAGAACTTAGAACTACTTAAACCTAACTAACCTAAGGACATCACACACATCCATGCCCGAGGCAGGATTCGAACCTGCGACTGTAGCGGTCGTGCGGTTCCAGACTGTAGCGCCTTTAACCGCTCGGCCACTCCGCCCGGCTGAACAGATTTGTGAGTACTCTAGTGTAGTCTGAATGGTGCCTGTATTTGTTCGGCTCTTTCTTCGGCTGCTGCCTTAGCATTGAGATAAGTAGCTGAGAATCTCACCTAGGTATTGGAACTCGTACTATTCCATTTTTGCCTTCATTGTCCACGTTGGATCTTTTCAACTATAGGTACAATGAAAATGAGACAGATAGAAAAAAATCAGTAAATTGTGTATTATTACGCAAGTAATCGCTATAATTGTAAATACGTATATTCCATTGTGAGCCGGCCGAAGTGGCCGTGCGGTTCTAGGCGCTGCAGTCTGGAACCGCGAGACCGCTACGGTCGCAGGTTCGAATCCTGCCTCGGGCATGGATGTGTGTGATGTCCTTAGGTTAGTTAGGTTTAACTAGTTCTAAGTTCTAGGGGACTAATGACCTCAGAAGTTGAGTCCCATAGTGCTCAGAGCCATTTGAACCATTTTTCCACTGTGAGACAAGATGGTCATTGTTTTCGTGATAAAATATTTGTTGTTGGCTATGCTACCATGATTGTACCATGTGGGCGTGCCCACTCTCACCAAAGGATGGATACTATCTTTATCTGCTGGAAATCCTGTCGTCACACCCAAGGAAACGCACACGGGGGAGTGGTTGTCCGAGGCACACGTCAGATGTGTCCGTCACCGTCATCACTATAAACACTGCCGCGGGTGACCTTGTTTTAAGCAGAAAATGTCAGTAGCCAAGCTGAGTAAATTATTTTGCAGACGTGAGTGACTTAGTTTTAGTCAAAGATTTACATAGCCAAACTGAATGAATTGCCTTATGTTGAAGGAATTACTGGGGACACTGTCTGCGAAGGCATCAAAGGTAGCGACTGATAAAAGCACGTTGTCGTTTGCTCAGGCGTGAGTGGTGATCCTCAGAGATTTATTGTTACTGTGTGGGTGAACTGAGTGTCATATAGACTATGTATACACACACCATTCAACGGTACGTCTACATGACAAAGTTTCCCACGTTTCAGGTACATACCATGGCAGCGATGAAGTGCCAGTATATGCACCGTCTCATCCAATGTGCACTCGTCCGTTACACCGGCAGGCCACACCGAGGACCACGAGAAAGACAGGCCGCGGCGCGTACGTCACGAAGGTAGCCCTGAACTCGTTCGCTCGCTCAGCTCAGCAGATAAAATGCGTTTCTAAACCTGTTAACTCGCAGGTGGGTGTGTAAGTACTAACGAGAATTGCATCTTCCACTGGAATCTGCTATTATGAAGCCTCACTGATTAACAGCGCTACAGCAAAATTTAATTGAAGATCAATTCACGATACACGTTACACTATTAGTGTAACGGCTTGTTTTTAGCATTTAGTCTCTTCTGCTTAACAGTACTCATTACATGCTGGAAGTGGTGCCTTACGTAACTGATAATCATTTTAGCATGATTTTATTTTATTGTACGCCAGTACAGCCGTAACAAATTGTAAGTGGCCCCATGGACTTCCCATCATTATAGGACTAATAACAGTAAAATTCCATAATAGCGAATTCCAATAGAAGATTCAGTTTTAGTTTGTACGGACACGCCTAGTTACGAGTTAGCAGGTATAGAAACGTAGTTTGTCTGCTGATTTGAGCGAGCGCAGGACTACGCGCAGGACTACCTTCGTCACGTACGCGTCTTTCTCGTAGGCCTCGGGCCACACGATGTGACGTATAACTCACGGGACGCTCCCACCTAACCCATTCGCCAAGGTGAAGAGTGGTGGCCGATCCCCATCTCAACTATTTGTTTATCAGTTAGTGAGAGGACAATTTACATTCTGTATAATTTATTGCGAACTGGACATGGGACAATACTTCAATGAATTTCCGTCATGCCGTAGCATTACACAGGTGGCATGCAAGATATACGAGACTGGTAAAATACTTTCAGACTTAGAGAAGAATGTAATAATTCAAATTTGAAAGAAGGCAGCGATGACTGGTGTGAACATCACGGAGCTATCAGTTTCTTAAGTCGCGGTTTCAAAATACTGACATGAACTATTTACAGAAGAATGGAAATACTGGTAGAATCCGATCACGAGCTGCGGACAGGGAAACAACATTCACAGCTTTCCTATGTTCAGAGAATGCTTATGACAATGTTGAGTGAAAAACGGCTTTTCATTTTCTGCAGTTATGAGGGATAAAATACAGGGAATGGAAAACTATCTACTAGTACAAATGGTATAGAAAGCGGACTGTACTTAAAAAAACTCGAAAGACATGAGAGGGAAGCAGTGATTGACAAATGAGTGATACAAGTTTCAGCCTGTTCTCCATGTTATTCAATCAATGCGTTGATGAAACAGTAAAGTAAGTCAATGAGAAATTTGGGAACAAATTCCAAAGGAAAGATATAAAAATTTTAAGTTTGTAAGTGAGATTATAATTCTGCCGGAGACGGTAAATGACTTCAAAGAGCAGTTAAAAGGAATAAATAGGAGGTTATATAATAATGACAATCAGAAGTACACTGAAGAGCAAAATAAGGAAAAAAAACTGGTACACCTGCCTAATATCAGTATGGCCCCCGCGAGCATGCAGAAGTGCCGCAACACGACGTGGCATGGACTCGACTGGTGTCTGAAGTAGTGCTGGAGCGAAATGACACCATGAATCTTGCACGGCTATTCATAGATCCGTAAGAGTACGAGGGGGTGTACATGTCTTCTGAACAGCACGTTGCAAAGCATCCCAGGTAAGCTCGATAATGTTCATGTCAGAGGAGTTTGGTGGCCAGCGGAAGTGTTTAAACTCAGAAGAGTATTACTGGAGCACTCTGTAGGCATACCGGACATGTGGGGTGTTGCATTGTCCTGCTGGATTTGCTCAAGTCTGTCGGAATGCGCAATGCACAATGAACATGAATGGATGCAGGTGATGAGACAGGTTATTCACGTACATGTCACCTGTCAGACTTGTATCAGGGGTCCCATATCACTCCAACTGCACACTACTGACATGCAGGGTCCATGCATCCTTGAAGTTGTCTCCATACCGGTACACGTCCACCTGCTCGAAACACTTTGAAACGAGACTCGTGCGACCAGTCAACATGTTTCCAGTCATCAACAGTCCAATGTCTGTGTTCACGGGCCCAGGCGAGGCGTAAAGCTTTGAGTCGTGCAGTCATCAAGGGTACACGGGCAGGCCTTCCCCTCCGAAAGCCCATATCGATGATATTTCGTTGAATGTTTCGCACGCTGACATTTGTTGATGGCCAAGCATTGAAATCTGCAGCAATTTGCGGAAGGGTTGCACATCTGTCACTTTCTAGCCGTCGTTGGTGTTGTTCAAAAATGGTTCAAATGGGTCTGAGCACTATGGGACTTAACATCTGAGGCCATCAGTCCCCTAGAACTTAGAACTACTTAAACCTAACTAACCTAAGGACATCACACACATCCATGCCCGAGGCAGGATTCAAACCTGCGACCGTAGCGGTCGCGCGGTTTCAGACTGTAGCGCCTAGAACCGCTTGGCCACTCTGGCCGGCTGGTGTCGTTCTTGTTGGATCTTTTTCCTGTCGCAGTGATGTCGGAGATTCGATGTTTTACTGGATTCCTGATATTCACGGTACACTCGTGAAATATCATACGGGAAAATCCCCACTTCATCGCCACTTCGAAGATGATGCGTCCCATCGCTCGTGCGCCGATTGTAACACCACGTTCAAAGTCACTTAAATCTTGCAACCTGCAATTTTAGAAGCAATACCCGATCTAACAACTGCCCCAGACACTTGTTGTCTTATATAGGCGTTACCGACCGCAGTGCCTTATTCTGCGTGTTTATATAAGTCCGTATTTGAATGCGCTTGCCTATACCAGTTTCTTTGGCGCTCCAGTGTAAAATAAGGGCAGCTGAATGTAGTAGCATTAAATCACGCAAACGAACTGCATCAGGGAACAAAGCACTAAATGTAATAGCTGAACTTTTTATTCGGGCAGGAAAATAACTGGCGATGTCTGAAGTACAGACGATATAATATGCATAGTGCCAGTACTAACACGAAAATTTCTGAAAAAGAGGAATTTGTCAATGCCGCAAAAAAATTTAATTGTATCGAAACCTTCTCTAAAAGTACACGACTGGAGTGCAGCTTTGTACATAAATCGAACTTCCACGACGATGTGTTCAGAGAGGAAGAGAATATAAGTTTTTGAAATTTGGTGGTCCAGGAGGTAGGTGACGTTTAGATGCATAGATCAACTAACTAATGACGATGTACATAGTCGATTTTCTTGTATGAGAGAGAAATAATTTACTGCACAACTTGAGTAAAAGAAGAGAGCGGTTAATAGGAGATATCTGGAATCGTCAAGGAATTGTCAGTTTAGCGGTGTACGAAAGTTTGGAGAGTAAACGTCGTTGCCCGGTGGCAATCAAGTCTACATAAATGTAGACTGCAGTAGTTATGAAAGGCGAAGACGCTTAGCAAATGACAGACTTCTGTGGTGAGCTGCATCGAGCCAGTGTTACGACAGAAGACCGCAACAACAGTGTGCACTGTCTGAGAGGGCACTTGTTAGTGGACGTTAATATGGGGTATGTCTAACCTTCGCCATTTTGACGGCTTGTGCTCAACTTGGAATACTTTCAACGAAGTGTATGAATGTCTGTAAAACGGTGGCAGTACTTTCTTCTAATGGAGACGAAACCAGAGAAGGTAATGATGTCAGACCCTGAGGTGTGGAGCAAAGTCGACGTCCCAACTCATCACAAAGCTGTTCTATCGGGTTCAAATCTGAAGCTGACCAGTCCATTTCAGGACTGTTATTATTCTTAAACCATTGACTCAAAGATGTCGCTTTTTGCAGGGTGCATTGCCATTCTAATATAATCATAGTCACCGATTTGTTCCTTTACTATGCGAGGTATGCAATGTTGTAAAATGTGTACATATAGCCGGCCGCTGGTGGCCGAGCGGTTCTAGGCGCTCCAGTCTGGAACCGCGCGACCGCTACGGTCGCAGGTTCGAATCCTGCCTCGGGCATGGATTTGTGTGATGCCCTTAGTTTAGTTAGGTTTAAGTAGTTCTAAGTTCTAGGGGACTGATGACCTGAGATGTTAAGTCCCATAGTGCTCAGAGCCTTTTGAACCATTTTTTTGTACATATACTCTTTTATGATATTCGTCGCAATAATAAAACCACACAACCACGAAAAACATCACCTTAGTGTAATAGCGTCTCTCCTGTACCTCACTGTTGGCACTGGGATAGCAGGACAGAGCGGATGAGGTTATATTTGTGGAAAGGGGCCAAACTAAGTTGTTACTCACAGTTGCACTCAACATCTAAACTTTATTTGTTAAAACACACAATCACATAAGCAAGAATCAAAACTCTAAACATTTTAACGAAAGACCTCCTTTGATTTAATTTAGATCGGCTGAAGGCCACATCGAAAATCCAAGGCAAAAGGCCTAAACAAGGAATTGAGGTACAGGAATTCTTCTGGAGGTTCCACATCTTTAGAAATTTTTTTTATCTTCAATATAAATAGGCTGAAAGCCTTAGCTTAAATTTTGCCCCTAGAATTCGGGTGAAGCCCACATCGTTAAACAAGAAGAGTGTTACGGCTTAAGGCCGAGACAAAGATTTTCAATGTTTAATATAAATTGGCTGAAAATACGGCTGAAGGCCGCATATGAACAAACAATTTAACGGCATAAGGCCTAGGGAGAAGAGCTTTCAATTTGAGAAGGCTGAAGGCCGTATCTTTATTTCGTGTAAAACTCAGCTGAAGGCCTCATACTAAACAAAAACAATCTTATGACTTAAGGGCAAGACAAGGATTTTGAATTTTTAATTTAAGATAGGCTGAAGGCCAGACACCATGCAGAAAACAATTATACGGCTTAAGGCATAAAAGAAAGAGATTCTAAATTTCAACTAAAACAGGCTAAAGGCTTTATCCTAAAATGCTTCACATAAAACTCGGCTGAAGGCCACATACGAAACCCAAACAATCTCACGACTTAAAGTCCATACTAAAAAATATCAAATGTTTAATTTAAGCTGGAAAACTCGGCTGAAGGCTACATACAAACTAGAAATATTTCTTATGGCTAGACAAAATTTTTCAACTTTTGATCTGAAAAGGCTGAAAACTCGTCTGAAAGCCCAATTACCAACTTGAAACAAATTTACGGCTTAAGGCCTAGACACAAGGAATTTTCAATTTTAATTTTGAAAGGCTGAAACTCGTCTGAAGGCCACATACCAAACAAGAAACATTTTTTTTCTTTTTTACGGCTTAAGGCCTAAGAAGAAATGCCTTGCAATTTTAATAAGCTAAGACCTGGCTGAAGGCCACACAGAGTACTTAACCGTAAAAAGGAAATCACTATGGCCGGCCGGAGTGGCCGAGCGGTTCTAAGCGCTACAGTCTGGATCCGCGCTACGGTCGCAGGTTCGAATCCTGCCTCGGGCATGGATGTGTGTGATGTCATTAGGTTAGTTAGGTTTAAGTAGTTCTAAGTCTAGAGGACTGATGACCTCAGATGTTAAGTCCCATAGTGCTTAGAGCCATTTGAACCATTTGAAATCACTATGTGGGACACAAGAGCGGCGCTCAGAAGGTTCCAAGGGTCTGCCTGGGAAATAACACTAACGCACCTTTAGGTGAGACAAGCAGCCAGACCGACAACTTCTTAATCGGAAGACAATACAGCCGCACGCCAGCCAATGAACCAACTAACAAGATCAGTTCTGCTCCACCCGACCAACAAAACGACAACAAGATGTCAATAGCACAACGTTCTGAATACTGGTGCCCCAATCCAGCCAAGTCACAATAAACGCCCAAAACTACCAACACCACCTCAGCTGTCGAACTAACGCCGTGCTGGACAGCATCAACACGATGAGGAAAATAAACTGCCGAAAACTACGTCAACGCCCAGGGCAGGTAATCGGAACATCAACGGCCACAAGGCAGAAGATACCGCTGGTACACTTCATTAATGAAGGATTGAATTAAATAAATTTAAACACGACACAGGAAGACAGTTGCAATTCTAGCCGACTTCAATGCACACACGTTGTTGCTCTCGGGAATCTCCCAAGGATCAAAGGAAGAGATTTGACGGCAGTTGAGGTTTGATAGTGGGTTAAGTGAGCAATCAACTTTAGTGTACAGGATCGGTGGGCGAAGAACTTCGTAACCCTCGCAAGAAGCGCCTCACAACTCCAACCGCGCGTGCACGCCGCCAGCGGCTCTGGCCTGACTTCGTGCCACGGAGACTTCTTCGCTGCTCTGCCCCAACCGACCAACTGCCTCACACACGGAAGGCGTCAAAAGACCAAATACACGTTGGCCGATGAGACAACGGTCGTTCCCTTTCCAGTCGCCTTCCGTCGGACAGTGCGTGTGTGTCCCCAGCAGTATGCAAGTATTGTCTCTCAGCATCTCACCGGCGCTCCGTCCCCGACGCTGCTCCGTGCCCGACTGCACGCCTGACCCGTCTCCAGCTAACTTCCAGACACACGACGACCCGGAAATACTATCGGTCGCTTCAGAGATGGTACGACAGTGCACTTATCGATAAGGGCTGCTGTTGCCACTCACGGGCAAGTAAGGCAGAAGTTAGTGACACCAGTAAATGGAATAAGAAAACGAGGCAGCAGTACCGTAAAAGGAAGATGACAAACGATAAATGGCACGAACATGAGCCGCGCACGGCTCAGCAGCTACCTAACATTCTCCAGGCATATGTCAGACTCCATTTCTTCAGTCGGATTCCTAAAGGGTATAGTGTGATACATTACTACAAATCATTTGTCACCAGTTACCTACAACGCCGTTGCGTCGCTGTATACAACACCTCAGGTGTCGCGCAGCACTGACTACAGAAACGTGCGGTTTATGAAGAGCTGCAGGACAACTGTACGCATCCCTGTGCACAGATTATGCTACTTGGACTGCTGATGGTACCTACGAACTCAATAGTTATAATTTCCGCTCATTTCACGTGATTTTTTGTAATCACCCTCCTCCAACCTCGGCGGTCCTTCTTAGTCAGTACACAGTCATGGGATACCTCCTAATTTCGTGTCGGACCTCATTTTTCCCGGCGTAGTGCAGCAGCTCGATGTGGCATGCTCTCAAGTCGCTGGGAGTCCCCTGCAGAAATATTGAGCCTTGCTGCCTCTATAGCTGTCCATAATACCGAAAGTGTTGTCGGTGAAGGATTTTGTATACGAACTGACCTCTCGATTACGTCCGATGAAAAAGAAAAAAGGTTCAGATGGCTCTGAGCACTATGCGACTTAACTTATGAGGTCATCAGTCGCCTAGAACTTAGAACTATAAAAATCTAACGAACCTAAGAACATCACACACACCCATACCCGAGGCAGGATTCGAACCTGCGATCGTAGCAGCAGTGCGGTTGCGGACTGAAGCGCCTAGAACCACTCGGCCACAGCGGCCGGCACGTCTAATAAATGTCCGGTGGGATTCACACCGGGGGATGTGGGTGACCAAATCATTCGCTCTAACTTTCCAGAATGTTCTTCAGATCAATCGCGAACAGTCGTGGCCCAGTGACATGGCGAACGATAACCTATAAAACTCCAATCATTGTTTAAAACACGAAGTCCATTAATGGCGGCCAACAGTCTCGAAGCTCGAAGTAGCAGAACATAAACATGTGGGTCTCACAGGAAGCGTGCAAAGGATAAATCCCTGCAGTCGGACTATCCTCTATGCCCTCCGTGGCTCAGATGGATAGAGCTACTGCCATGTAAGCAGGAGATCACAGGTTTGAGTCCCGGTCGGGGCACACATTTTTAACTGTCCCCGTTGATGTATAACAACGCTTGTCGGCAGCTTAGTGTCTTGATTTAATTATCATTTCATTCTATAGAGCTACACTGTCACCGATGGTATCTGTTCTTTCTGACAGATACCATCTTCATATACACTCTTGGAAATGGAAAAAAGAACACATTGACACCGGTGTGTGAGACCCACCATACTTGCTCCGGACACTGCGGGAGGGCTGTACAAGCAATGATCACACGCACGGCACAGCGGACACACCAGGAACCGCGGTGTTGGCCGTCGAATGGCGCTAGCTGCGCAGCATTTGTGCACCGCCGCCGTCAGTGTCAGCCAGTTTGCCGTGGCATACGGAGCTCCATCGCAATCTTTAACACTGGTAGCATGCCGCGACAGCGTGGACGTGAATCGTATGTGCAGTTGACGGACTTTGAGCGAGGGCGTATAGTGGGCATGCGGGAGGCCGGGTGGACGTACCGCCGAATTGCTCAACACGTGGGGCGTGAGGTCTCCACAGTACATAGATGTTGTCGCCAGTGGTCGGCGGAAGGTGCACGTGCCCGTCGACCTGGGACCGGACCGCAGCGACGCACGGATGCACGCCAAGACCGTAGGATACTACGCAGTGCCGTAGGGGACCGCACCGCCACTTCCCAGCAAATTAGGGACACTGTTGCTCCTGGGGTATCGGCGAGGACCATTCGCAACCGTCTCCATGAAGCTGGGCTACGGTCCCGCACACCGTTAGGCCGTCTTCCGCTCACGCTCCAACATCGTGCAGCCCGCCTCCAGTGGTGTCGCGACAGGCGTGAATGGAGGGACGAATGGAGACGTGTCGTCTTCAGCGATAAGAGTCGCTTCTGCCTTGGTGCCAATGATGGTCGTATGCGTGTTTGGCGCCGTGCAGGTGAGCGCCACAATCAGGACTGCATACGACCGAGGCACACAGGGCCAACACCCGGCATCATGGTGTGGGGAGCGATCTCCTACACTGGCCGTACACCACTGGTGATCGTCGAGGGGACACTGAATAGTGCACGGTACATCCAAACCGTCATCGAACCCATCGTTCTACCATTCCTAGACCGGCAAGGGAACTTGCTGTTCCAACAGGACAATGCACGTCCGCATGTATCCCGTGCCACCCAACGTGCTCTAGAAGGTGTAAGTCAACTACCCTGGCCAGCAAGATCTCCGGATCTGTCCCCCATTGAGCATGTTTGGGACTGGATGAAGCGTCGTCTCACGCGGTCTGCACGTCCAGCACGAACGCTGGTCCAACTGAGGCGCCAGGTGGAAATGGCATGGCAAGCCGTTCCACAGGACTACATCCAGCATCTCTACGATCGTCTCCATGGGAGAATAGCAGCCTGCATTTCTGCGAAAGGTGGATATACACTGTACTAGTGCCGACATTGTGCATGCTCTGTTGCCTGTGTCTATGTGCCTGTGGTTCTGTCAGTGTGATCATGTGATGTATCTGACCCCAGGAATGTGTCAATAAAGTTTCCCCTTCCTGGGACAATGAATTCACGGTGTTCTTATTTCAATTTCCAGGAGTGTAGTTAAGGCTAACCGGCCATTGACCTCCTCCTGTGCGGATACACACGCATTACCCGAACTCTTACTGGACTCCGTAAGATTTCAGCCGCGAGTAATGAGAGTAATGGGCAGGAGCACAACGAATGTAGTGTGTGCACATTAAGATGGGAATGCGGGTCTCACTAGGAGTGCAAGGGTTAAATCCCTGCAGTCGCACTATCCTCTGAGCCCTCGGTGGCTCAGATGCATAGAGCATCTGCCATGTAAGCAGACAATCCCAGGTTCGTGTCCCGGTCGGGGCACACATTCTCAACTGTCCCCGTTGATGTATATAAATGCCTGTCGGCAGCTTAGAGTCTTCATTTAATTATCATTTCATAAACATTTACAGTCAATGGTTGGTTCAGTTGGACCTGGATACCCAATGCATTCCATGTAAACACAGCCAGACGATTATGGAGCTACAACCAGCTTGCACAGTACCTTGTTGACAACTTGCGTCCATGGATTAGTGAGGCTCTTACTAACTGAAATCAGCACTCATCTGATCAGGCCATGCTTTTACAGGTCCAAGTGATATGGCCATGAGCCCAGGAGAGGCGTTGCAGACGTCGCGCTGTTAGCAAAAGCACTCGTTCCGGTGGTTTTCTCATAGCCCATTTACGTCAGGTTTCGCCACACTATCCTAACGGATACGTCTTACGTTCCACTTTGATTTCTGCAGTTATTTTACGCAGAGTTTCTTGTCTGTTAGCACTGACGACTCTACGCAAACGCCGCTTCTATCGGCTGTTAAGTGAAGACTGTCGGCCACTGCGTTGTCAGAGATGAGAGGTAATGCCTGAAACTTGAAAATCTGTGCACACTATTGACACTGCGGGTCTCGGAGTATTGAATACCCTAACGATTTCCGAAATAGAATGTTCCATGCGTCCATCTGCAACTACCATTCCGCTTTCAAAGTCTGCTAATTCCCGTCGCGCGGCCACAATAACGTCGGAAACCTTATCACGTGAATCACCCGAGTTGAGTTTGAAACATCTGGAGGATCGCAGGATCAAGTGTGTACTCCTCAAAGGAGACTGCATCGAGAAGTAGGGTGAACTTTTTTTAACTTTGTGTTCTGCCTTATGGCAGGTCTTGTCATGGGGGAAGCCTCGTCAGAGATGTTCACCGCATGAGCGTCTAGGGAAGTGATTCCAGTGGTGGATTCCCGTTGCCTTCCACTGATGATGATGAAATGATAATGAGGACAACACAACACCCAGTCCCTGAGCGGAGAAAATCTCCGACCCAGGCTCCTTGGCGTGACAGACCGCCGCGGTGACCACTAAGATACCGGGGCGGACAGTAGGGTGAGTGGCTTAAGAAAAAAACATTTTTCGTGCTTTTTTACCGGAGTTCTGAACAACCTGTGCACAGTTCTGCATTACGCAAGGGTGTCAGGGCACTTTTGATCGGAAAGTGTACATGTGTGACACGGCTGCACATTAATAGGCTAGAGCCTTTGGAATGTTCCTTGCACGGAATACCCACGATCTGGTTATATCTCGCCCACCCTGTACTCGTCTGTGACTCTGATGCCGGCGGTCTCTCGCATGTCATTTCCTAGCTGCACATTTACGCGATTTTCTACGGTGATAGTTTCTCTCTCTCTCTCTCTCTCTCTCTCTCTCTCTCTCGCTATCTCTCTATCACCCCCCTCCCCCTCCCCCAAATCCCACCCTCATCACCTTCCTTCTGGTTTTCTTCATCCCTCTGCCCCTTCCGCTTCCTTTCCAACACAGCAGTTACGTCCAATTTAGTTGCTTATATGCGTATAACAGTAGTATTTAGTATTCCCTGTTTCACTCACATCATTCTGTGTCAAATATTTAGGGAGAATTATCAAATAGTTCAAATGGATCTAAGCAGTATGGGACTTAACGTCTGAGGTCATCACTCCCCTAGACTTAGAACTGCTTAAACCTAACTAACCTAAGGACATCACACACATCCCCGCCCGAGGCAGGATTCGAACCTGCGACCGTAGCAGCAGCGCGGTTCCGGGCTGAAGTAGCTAGAACCACTCGGCCACAGCGGCCGGCGGCGAATTATTAATGATGAATTATCACCACAATAATTTACTAGAGATTTGTGGTTTAAGTTATCATACGGTAAGTAGGCTGTCTAGGATTTTATATTGGTAACGCCACGTAGCGCTCTGTTTGAAAACCACTGGCTGCGCTGTGTGCAGTCTGTGACTGGTTGGCATTGTTGTAATATTCGCTATTGTAGTGTTGGGCAGTTGGATGTGAACAGCGCGTAGCGTTGCGCAGTTGGAGGTGAGCCGCCAGCGGTGGTGGATGTGGGGAGAGAGATGGCAGAATTTTGAGAGCGGACGATCTGGACGTGTGTCCATCAGAGACAGTAAATTTGTAAGACTGGATGCCATGGACTGCTATATATATTATGACATTTGAACACTATTAAGGTAAATACATTGTTTGTTCTCTATCAAAATCTTTCAAAAACGGTTCAAATGGCTCTGAGCACTATGGGACTCAACTGCTGTGGTTATAAGTCCCCTAGAACTTAGAACTACTTAAACCTAACTAACCTAAGGACAGCACACAACACCCAGCCATCACGAGGCAGAGAAAATCCCTGACCCCGCCGGGAATCGAACCCGGGAACCCGGGCGTGGGAAGCGAGAACGCTACAAAATCTTTCATTTGCTAACTATGCCTATCAGTAGTTAGTGACTTCAGTACTTAGAATCTTTTATTTAGCTGGCAGTATAGGTACTCGCTGTATTGCAGTAGATCGAGTAACGAAGATTTTGTCAGGTAAGTGATTCATTGAAGGTATAGGTTATTGTTAGTCAGGGCCATTCTTTTGTAGGGATTATTGAAAGTCAGATTGCAATGCGCTAAAAATATTGTGTGTCAGTTTAGTGATGATCAGAATAAGTAAAGAGAGAAATTTCTGAGTACATTCAGTTTTGCTCAGCTGTTTGAAAATCAAATAACGTAAGGGGTTTATCAGCACAGTCATTCATCATTTTTCTAAGGGGACGTTTCAATACTTTCAAATACACCGAAATTAATGGCGTGTACCGCAAACCGCGTTGCACATCGCAGTTGCATCGCGCTGAGACACTGAATCGGGGTGAAGCAGCCAGTGTCGCCTCCCCCGGGGTGGGGGCTGTGGGGAGTGCGGCGGCAACGGCGGCGGCGAAGGCACGGCGATGTGTGTGGACGAGCGCACATCCTGTCGCCGCGGTGCCCCGTAATTAATTGGCAGCCCATCAGGCGGGACCGGCGGCGGCCATTAATTAAGAAGTGCGGCCGACGGGGCGCGCTTCCTCGGCCACCTGTCTTGTAATTAGCTAATTGATTAACCGCGGTCACCGGCCGCACCGGCTGCCCACAGCCACCCCTTCGCCAGCGTCTGGCCCACACCGCGGAACTCACACTATACACTGTAGTCGAGGAAAAGGGAACGTCTCTGGTGCTGAAACACTCGCCACAGATCACTCCTAACGTGCAGAGATCTTATTTTTTGAAAGGGGGGTGGGATGGGGAGAGAGACCCTAGTCTCCTCACTTGTTAGGCGTGGCTTGTCGCGACTGCCTCTCCTGTGCCAAACTGTTCATCAGAAGAGAATCTCTTACACACAGCGTCCTCGATTATTTGTTCGATAGTCGTAAACAGCGGTATGTATTGGCCTGCGGGCAGTATCGGCCACTTAACGATTTTCGGATTTGCCGCAAAACACGGACGCATGCAGTGTGTGGAATACGAAGGTAGTTCAATAAGTATGATTCATTTTCTTCTAGTCCAATTTCGGTTCAAAATATGCGGAATTTGTTGTGGAGCATCGTGGAATATCCTCACTTCCGCCTCTATTAAGTTCTAATAGGTTTCGGTACTATACCTTGTTTTCAAAATGGCGTCTGTAACAGAGGTGTGTTCCAAGCCGAGATCCCTCATTGAGATTCTTTTGGCGGAAAACCAGAGCCTCGCAGATATCCATACGCTCGTGCAGAATGTCTGCGGAGCTGCGGAGACCTTGCAGTGTACAAAATGACGGTGGATCGTTGGGCGAGGCGTCTGTCATCGCAAACAGGTCGCGCAAACGTGTCTGATCTCTAGCGTACCGACCGTCCGAATACAGGCGTGACTCTTGCCATCTTGGAGCATGCGGACACACTTATTCGAGCTGATACGAACGAGCATCTTCTTCTCCGTAATTACGCAAGGCCTCACACAAGCCTATGCACCCGAGAAGAGCCTACGAATCTTCATTGGACTGTTCTTACTTATCCGTCCCATATCCGTATGTCGCAACCTCCCGACTTACACCTGTTATGCTAAATGAACGATGCATTCTGTGGGAAGCGGTATGCAGATGGTTGGGAGGTTACTGATGCAGCAACACGTTGGCTCCGACGTCGACTGGTAGAGTGTTTCCTTGTGGGCATCCAATCTCTACCAGTAAAGTGGTGCCATGACGTCGCATTGAACGGAGATTACGTTGAAAAAGAGTATTGCAGCTAAAGATTATGGGGAATAATATTGTGTATTGTAATCTTCAATAAAACGGACCTGCTTTCACGAAAAAGTGTTGCATTACTTAATGAACGCCCCTACTAAAACACAGACACCCCGCTGCCATTTGCCAGAACTTGAATGTTGTATTTGTTGAGTTTGTCACGAGTAAATTTCATTTGACGCGTAAATTTTGTTCTTGAGTGCTAAAGTGGCCATCTGCTCTAAATAATGAAAAGTTTGGGGTCATTAAAATGAGTAGTAAAGAGATTTCGTTAAATTTCGATATGCACGATAAATCACGCATTTCTCATGGTTGTCAGTTTAACTTAAGATCTAGGGATTACAATTACGAAAAAAAAAATGAACCATCACATACAGAATGTTGAGAGGATGGCGAACCAAAGACCTCGTTTTATTGGAAGAACACTTCGAAAATGCAACAGGTCTACTAAAGAGACTACTTACGCTACACTTGTCCTTCCTCTTCGGGAGATATGGGACACGTATCCAGTTAGAATGATGGAGGACATAGAAAAAGTTCTACATGGGCAGCTCGTTTTGTACTGTCGCCTAATAGGAGAGAGTGTGTCACGGTTATGATACTTTGGCGGGATGGCGAGGCAGTGATTAAAACTCACTTCTTTTCGTCGCAGCGAGATCTTTTCAGGAAATTTCAATCACGAACTTTCTCTCAAAAATGTTCAAATGTGTGTGAAATCTTATGGGGCTTATCTGCTAAGATCATCAGTTCCTACGCTTACATCTACATCTACATCTATACTCCGCGAGCCACCTTACGGTGTGTGGCGGAGGGTACTTATTGTACCACTATCTGATCCCCCCTTCCCTGTTCCATTCACGAATTGTGCGTGGGAAGAACGACTGCTTGTAAGTCTCCGTATTTGCTCTAATTTCTCGGATCTTTTCGTTGTGATCATTACGCGAGATATATGTGGGCGGTAGTAATATGTTGCCCATCTCTTCCCGGAATGTGCTCTCTCGTAATTTCGATAATAAACCTCTCCGTATTGCGTAACGCCTTTCTTGAAGTGTCCGCCACTGGAGCTTGTTCAGCATCTCCGTAACGCTCTCGCGCTGACTAAATGTCCCCATGACGAATCGCGCTGCTTTTCGCTGGATCATGTCTATCTCTTCTATTAATCCAACCTGGTAAGGGTCCCATACTGATGAGCAATACTCAAGAATCGGACGAACAAGCGTTTTGCTTACACACTACTTAACCTAAATTATCCTAAGGGCAAACACACACGCCCATGCCCGATGGAGGACTCGAACCTCCGCCGGGACCAGCCGCACAGTCCATGACTGCAGCGCCTGAGACCGCTCGGCTAATCCCGCGCGGCCAACTTTCTCTCCTTAATGCAAAAATAAGAGTATATTCTTCACGCCAAGCTACATCGCTAGAAATGATTATCGTAACAAAGTGAGAGAATACAGACTCGCACTGAAAAATTTTAGTGCTTTTCGGCAGAGAAAATGGTGATTCGATCAACCTTTTGCTAGTCACTTCAGTCAGAATTGCAAAACAGTCATGTAGATGTAGGTGCTGGCGAATCGTGTAATTTTCAGCATCCTCTGCCGTACTGAGGCTATATCGATTGTTTATTCGTCTGTTTCGATATAAATGCCATAATAAGCGCCTCCGGGGGCGGACTGACGGCTTGATGTCGTGCCGGCCGCGAAGATAAAGGCTGGAAGGGCCTGCAGGAGCAGCGCGCAGAGGCAATGTCTACGGATCGGTGGATCGAGCAGGGTGTGTGTCCAGTAGCTCTGCTGTGCTGTTGTAGTCCACTTGGACTGTGAGTGCTGGTGGCGGCAGCCGACATTTCTACAGCACTGATTTGAGGCACGTGCAGTTCTGTTAGTATTCGCAGAACCTCTGGCTCAGGTTAACCACACTTGAGGAATTGAACGCCGTACAAGAGGTTCAGCTTTGGAAATAAGTAGTTATCAAGCCCGTGGCATTAAATTCACTAGCAGAGGCTCAGTAGCCTAGCGTAAGTGCATCTGCCAGTGCAGGTGTTACTGTACCTTGTGATTCATATTCATTCTGCGACACATGATTTATGTGCTTGTAGAGCTCTTTTATCAATTAGGTTGGTACCCAAATTCCTAGAGTATTTGTTTTGCATGTTGGTATTCCTGTTGTTCAACGGTTGCCATTTTTTATTTGTGGTTCCCGCATATTCTTCTGTTTGAGTTTAATAGAGCGTTGACAGCAGCAGATGCACCCAGAAACATTTTCTCCCTGTGTGGAGTTAATGCCATTGGACAGAGCACGGCAAGAAAACAGTTTTCTCGTTTTGAGGGGGATCGTTTTGGCGTTAGTGACTCTCCGCGTTCAGGAAAAACTTCAAGGTTTCTGCAGTAGCTCGTGTGAAGCACCGGTCCACCAGAAATATTTGACTATAATTTTCACCTGGGCGGTGTTTCTTCATCGTCATTTTTTAATGTTAAGATATTTGGGGACCGTTTCGTTATAAGTTTCAGATGACGTTTATTTAATTTTGACTGAAATTGCCAGAGTCACTGATCAGCACAATACTTTCATACCTGTCACCTGCATGAAGTCTCTCAATGCTCAGACGTAACTGTAGTGACCGTAAACTGACGCAGGACTCTCTCTCCTGATGCCGATACTTCTTTGTTTTTGGCGCTGTGTTCTGTTCGTTGTATTTTACTTAATTGCTGTAATTCGCCGTGTACTCCAGTTTATCCGCGGAAGACCACTTGTGAGTTCTCTACATCTACATCCATACTCCGCAAGCCACCTGACGGTGTGTGGCGGAGGGTACCTTCAGTACCTCTATCGGTTCTCCCTTCTATTCCAGTCTCGTATTGTTCGTGGAAAGAAGGATTGTCGGTATGCCTCTGTGTGGGCTCTAATCTCTCTGATTTTATCCTCATGGTCTCTTCGCGAGATATACGTAGGAGGGAGCAATATACTGCTTGACTCTTCGGTGAAGGTATGTTCTCGAAACTTTGACAAAAGCCCGTACCGAGCTACTGAGCGTCTCTCCTGCAGAGTCTTCCACTGGAGTTTATCTATCATCTCCGTAACGCTTTCGCGATTACTAAATGATCCTGTAACGAAGCGCGCTGCTCTCCGTTGGATCTTCTCTATGTCTTGTATCAACCCTATCTGGTACGGATCCCACACTGCTGAGCAGTATTCAAGCAGTGGGCGAACAAGCGTACTGTAACCTACTTCCTTTGTTTTCGGATTGCATTTCCTTAGGATTCTTCCAATGAATCTCAGTCTGGCATCTGCTTTACCGACAATCAACATTATATGATCATTCCATTTTAAATCACTCCTAATGCGTACTCCCAGATAATTTATGGTATTAACTGCTTCCAGTTGCTGACCTGCTATTTTGTAGCTAAATGATAAAGGATCTATCTTTCTGTGTATTCGCAGCACATTACACTTGTCTACATTGAGATTCAGTTGCCATTCCCTGCACCATGCGTCAATTCGCTGCAGATCCTCCTGCATTTCAGTACAATTTTCCATTGTTACAACCTCTCGATACACCACAGCATCATCTGCAAAAAGCCTCAGTGAACTTCCGATGTCATCCACCAGGTCATTTATGTATATTGTGAATAGCAACGGTCCTATGACACTCCCCTGCGGCACACCTGAAATTACTCTTACTTCGGAAGACTTCTCTCCATTGAGAATAACATGCTGCGTCCTGTTATCTAGGAATTCCTCAATCCAATCACACAATTGGTCTGATAGTCTATATGCTCTTACTTTGTTCAATAAACGACTGTGGGGAACTGTATCGAACGCCTTGCGGAAGTCAAGAAACACGGCATCTACCTGTGAACCCGTGTCTATGGCCCTCTGAGTCTCGTGGACGAATAGCGCGAGCTGGGTTTCACATGACCGTCTTTTTCGAAACCCATGCTGATTCCTACAGAGTAGATTTCTAGTCTCCAGAAAAGTCATTATACTCGAACACAATACGTGTTCCAAAATTCTACAACTGATCGACGTTAGAGATATAGGTCTATAGTTCTGCACATCTGTTCGACGTCCCTTCTTGAAAACGGGGATGACCTGTGCCCTTTTCCACTCCTTTGGAACGCTACGCTCTTCTAGAGACCTACGGTACACCGCTGCAAGAAGGGGGGCAAGTTCCTTCGCATACTCTGTGTAAAATTGAACTGGTATCCCATCAGGTCCAGAGGCCTTTCCTCTTTTGAGCGATTTTAATTGTTTCTCTATCCCTCTGTCGTCTATTTCGATATCTACCATTTTGTCATCTGTGCGACAATCTAGAGAAGGAACTACAGTGCAGTCTTCCTCTGTGAAACAGCTTTGGAAAAAGACATTTAGTATTTCGGCCTTTAGTCTGTCATCCTCTGTTTCAGTACCATTTTGGTCACAGAGTGTCTGGACGTTTTGTTTTGATCCACCTACCGCTTTGACATAAGACCCAAATTTCTTAGGATTTTCTGCCAAGTCAGTACATAGAATTTTACTTTCGAATTCATTGAACGCCTCTCGCATAGCTCTCTTCACACTACATTTCGCTTCGCGTAATTTTTGTTTGTCTGCAAGGCTTTGGCTATGTTTATGTTTGCTGTGAAGTTCCCTTTGCTTCCGCAGCAGTTTTCTAACTCGGTTGTTGAACCACGGCGGCTCTTTTCCATCTCTTACGATCTTGCTTGGCACATACTCATCTAACGCATATTGTACGATGGTTTTGAACTTTGTCCACTGATCCTCAACACTATCAGTACTTGAGACAAAACTTTTGTGTTGAGCCAACAGGTACTCTGAAATCTGCTTTTTGTCACTTTTTCTAAACAGAAAAATCTTCCTACCCTTTTTAATATTCCTATTTACGGCTGAAATCATCGATGCCGTAACCGCTTTATGATCACTGATTCCCTGTTCTGCGTTAACTTTTTCAAATAGTTCGGGTCTGTTTGTCACCAGAAGGTCTAATATGTTGTCGCCACGAGTCGGTTCTCTGTTTAACTGCTCAAGGTAGTTTTCAGATAAAGCACTTAAAAAAATTTCACTGGATTCTTTGTCCCTGCCACCCGTTATGAACGTCTGAGTCTCCCAGTCTATATCCGGCAAATTAAAATCTCCACCCAGAACTATAACATGGTGGGGAAATCTACTCGAAATATTTTCCAAATTATCCTTCAAGTGCTCAGCCACAACAGCTGCTGAGCCAGGAGGCCTATAGAGACATCCAATTACCATGTCTGAGCCTGCTTTAACCGCGACCTTCACCCAAATCATTTCACATTTCGGATCTCCATCAATTTCCTTCGATACTATTGCACTTATTACCGCTATAAACACGCCTCCCCCTTCACTGTTCAGCCTGTCTCTGCGGTATACATTCCAATCTGAGTGCAGGATTTCGTTACTGTTTACGTCTGGTTTCAGCCAACTTTCTGTCCCTAGTACTATATGGGCGTTGTGATCGTTTATTAATGAGAGCAGTTCTGGGACCTTTCTATAGACGCTCCTGCAGTTTACTATTAGCACATTAATATTGTTATTCCCTGTTGCATTTTGCCTACTCCTATCTTGCCGCGTCTCAGGAGGCGTCTTGTCGGGCCTAGGGAGGGGATTCTCTAACCTAAAAAACCCCCATGTGCACTCCACACGTACTCCGCTACCCTTGTAGCCGCTTCCGGCGTGTAGTGCACGCCTGACCTATTCAGGGGGACCCTACATTTCTCCACCCGATAGCGGAGGTCGAGAAATTTGCACCCCAGATCTCCGCAGAATCGTCTGAGCCTCTGGTTTAAGCCTTCCACTCGGCTCCAAACCAGAGGACCGCGATCGGTTCTGGGAACGATACTACAAATAGTTAGCTCTGATTCCACCCCGCGAGCGAGGCTTTCCGCCTTCACCAATTCCGCCAACCGCCTGTACGAACTGAGGATGACCTCTGAACCCAGACGGCAGGAGTCATTGGTGCCGACATGAGCAACAATTTGCAGTCGGGTGCACCCAGTGCTCTCTATCGCCGCCGGTAGGGCCTCCTCCACATCTCGGATGAGACCCCCCGGCAAGCAGACAGAGTGAACACTGGCCTTCTTCCCCGACCTTCTCGCTATTTCCCTAAGGGGCTCCATCACCCGCCTAACGTTGGAGGCAGTTGAGGCCACGCGACGGTTGGCCATTGGCTCAGTTTAAATCTGCCTGCTGCCTTGTACAGCAGCGTGTTGTCTCGTCGCTGGTAGTGATAACTGTAATTAAAGTGCTTGCCTATCCGTCTGTTGAGCGTCGAGGTCAAGTAGGCCTGGTGAGTGATTTAGTTTCTTTGAACAGCATTGTATTGAGGTTGTAATATCTTGTTTTGAGGCCAGCTAATATCATCTCAGCTATAGGCATTGTTACCGCTGCAGGTTTAAACTTACGCCTTAATCGAAATCTGTTAGCTGTCATTTGATTACACTATCGAAGTAATTGACATTAAGCCTCTCTTGCTACGGCTCTAGTGCGCAGCGGTGGTTAATGTAAAAGTCTGATAAATTGTTTTTATGTTTGTCTTGCATTTTGCGGTTATTCTTGGCTCAACTTGAAGTTGTGTGTTTCGTTGCTAGCCTTCGCTGTTGAGAATTTCTTGCCCCAACGCACTGAGGCGCGATCGGTTTTACATGATTTTCCACACTTGACACTGATGTACATTGTTTAAACTAAGGATACTTGCGTCCTTTAAGGGTGCCGGACCTCACGTATAGCTAGTGCTGGTTGCTAGTGGGGTTGCTTTAATTAAAGGAGTTGTTCTCTCTAATTCCTGTGTGAATACGTCACGTCCAAGCTAAATTACGTTTTTGAATCCTCTTAAGTACACTTACGTTTTCTTAAATGTGACATATATTACGTCTAGCCTATATTATATGTCTTGATTGTGTTTAAGAAATTCCTCTTTTCTTAAAGGTGGCACAATCGCGTTTAGCTGTGTGATAGCTTCGATTCAGTCTAAGTGAAGTCCTGTCTTTTTCCCAGGCGATATACGTAATGTTTCGGTAAATTCTGCCATTTAAGGCTGTTGGAGTAAATTACCTTTTAATTTAAGGTGACACACGTCACGTCTGAACTTTGAAATATTCGTATATGCTAGACATCAATGGACTTAGGTAAATGTTGTGCATCTATTTTAATTACTTCTGCCTTCAATAACTAGTGTGCTTAATGTCTTAATAAAATAAATTTTTTATTGTTTCATAATGGTAAATATTTTGTTGCTATTTATGGGCCAGTACCTTACCACTCAACTCAGCCGCTACCCTATGACATATCATAACCGTTTATACGTTTAAAGATAAGAAGTAATGTTATCATAATATTTAAGAAATATAAGGTACAGGGTGACTATTATTGAACTATATGAAAAAACACAAATTAGTTACAAACTACGCACGTCATTCAATATGTAAACGTCACTAAAGATACTCGGATGCAGGTTATGACATGTTCGATACGCCTGCCAACCTTAGCGATGATGTGGCGCAGGCGAATAGCAAAATTGTGCATCACCCGCTGAAGCGTCGGAACATCAATGATGTCGATGACCTCCTGAATGGCTGTGTCCAGCTCATCAATGGTTTTGGGGTTACTGCTGTACACTTTGTCTTTAATATAGCCCCACAAAATGCGTTCAGATCCAGAGAATAAGGCGGCCAATCGGGACCCTTGCCAGTGGCCTCTGGGAACCTCAGAGCCAGAAAACGGTCACCAAAGTGCTTCTATAGGACATCAAACACTATTCTACTTCGACGGGGTCGAGATCCGTCATGCATGAAGCACATCTTGTCGAAATCAGGGTCATTTTGGATAATGGGGATGAAATCATTTTCCAAAACTTTCACGTCCCTTCGGTAGTCATTGAGTCATCAAGGAATATCGCACCGATTAATCCGGGGCTGGACACTGCACACCACACAGTCACCCGTTAAGGGTGAAGAGACTCCTCGATTGCGAAAGGATTATTCTCCTGCAGATGCGCCAATTTTGCTTACTGACGAACCCATCCAAATGAAAGTGGGCTTTGTCACTAAATCAGACCATTCTTGAACATACTGATACCCATCACGCCCAGAGGCGAACTGTGCAGTTTGAAAGTTCTAAAACAAACAGACAAATAGCTCAGAAATTACGACGATTTTATCTCATATACTTCAATAATTGTCACCCTGTAGACGGTCTCTGTTTTCACCATGTTTTAATGTGCAATGGCTGTCTTTTTTATATTTTTTGCTCGATACCAAGGTTGAAGATGAAGCGCGCCTGCAAGTGTCAGCGGGGCATGGTTCGAGACTGAATGAAAGCAACCATTCCCAAGTGTTTGGGAAAGCTAAACGACTGACAGGACTGCTGCCGATCGTTTAAATATTTCCGGGGCACACTGCAAGGGAAACTGATATTCTAGGGACTCATCGCACATCTACGACACTTCAGTTTTAGTTTTTCAATGCAAAAGCTGAACAAAATTACAAAGAAATGCTTGCAGCACACATGAGAGATTTAGATTCCAGGTCAACGCCGCTAGCTAAGATTGAATTTCAAAACCTGACTTATTATTTGATACAATATTTTAAACTTCCTCACAATTGTAAAAGAGAAAAGAAATTGGCAGATGAAGATTCCTAACAAAACTTTATGAATAAGCACCCAAAACCATATTACGGATAACGTCCTCCGCAAGTAGAAGGGTTTCCTAAAGTTTATTATTTCTCCGTTTTTATGTACACACCGATCAATTTGTTTGTGAACCAAAAAAAATTTGAAAATATATATATTTCGTTGTATGGTCCATACGACCTGGTACTTTTCTTATCTCGAACTGTAAGTCTTAGAAAATCCTTTCTTTCTATATGTTGTTTTGACTAGAAATCTTTATAATATACCAAAAAAAAGTTCAGTAAAGGTTTGATGCTGTTATACCTTACTTCAAAACAGCAACATACGTTTTATATCAGTTTTGAATAGAGTTACCCATATTAGACACCGTCCTCCTATGCCAGCCTCGTTTTACTCCTACATTTGCCTCCACAATGATTAGTCATAATGATTTAATTACCACCTCGGAAAAAAGTAACGTAATTTCCTTTTTTGTTTGTTTGGAGAAATACAGGATGGTTCAGATGCCTTACCACTTAGTTTTGATTCAATTCCCCGTCCAGCCATCCTGATTTAGGTTTTCCGTGATTTCCCTAAATCACTCCAGGCAAATGCTGGGATGGTTCGTTTGAAAGGGCACGGCCGACTTCCTTCCCCATCCTTCCCTAATCCGATGAGACCGATGACCTCGCTGTTTGGTCTCTTCCCCCAAAACAACCCAACCCACTGAGTTTTATGCAACCCACAAGGCCTTCAAATACCACATGCAAGATTTTCATATTCTCTCACTGGCTGCAAGCAAACTATCAGCCCTACATAAAAAATGAACAGGACCCTTCTTTCGCAAGTTTAACGTAGTTAAGTTTTGTACTGTTATACGTTTCTGCCCAAGGCCTTTGTTTTCGAATTATTCAAGAAAAACGCGCGAAATAGACACACTTTTATTGCGTAATCCTAAAACCGTGACTTCCAGCGAAAACGTATCTCAATACAAGATTTAACTACATTAAATTTCCTACAAAATGGTCATGTTAATTTTTTATAGAACTAATAGTTCGCCCGTAGCGAACGAGAGAACAAAAACTTCGCTCTTAGTTTTTGAAGGTTTTTGTGAGTTGCATAAAATCCAGCAGTAGGGCACCTGAATCATTTTATATGGCTGCAGTTCTGGCACACATTGAAGTGCTCGCACCACAGTGCCATAGAACGCCGCTAGAGCACCCAAACGAAAATACTGCAGTTCACCACTTTATCAACTGGCAATGTATCTTTTTTCTCTGTCCGACAGTGATATGCCGGCCGGAGTGGCCGAGCGGTTAAAGGCGCTACAGTCTGGAACCGCACGACCGCTACGGTCGCAGGTTCGAATCCTGCCTCGGGCATGGATGTGTGTGATGTCCTTAGGTTAGTTAGGTTTAATTAGTTCTAAGTTCTAGGGGACTTATGACCGCAGCAGTTGAGTCCCATAGTGCTCAGAGCCATTTGAACCATTTTTTTTTTTTTTTTTGACAGTGATGTGCCTTGATATTATGATGCGAGGATTTCAGTGCTTTCCAGGACTATACATATTTACCTGTAAATAGATAAAAAATTAAATACATAACTTTATTTTTTCGAGATGATTTTTATAGACAGTGGAGAAAAATGTGGGAACACCAAAAACGTAACACATTACCAGGCCTACTGCCATGTACGAAAACCGCTGGGATTCAAAACAGCTTCCAGTCGTCTCAAAATGGATAAATGCAGGTCCTGTATGGTTTCAGGGGAATGTTGTACCATTATTTCTGCAAAACAGTGGCAAATTCATGTAAGACCAATACTGATGGACAGCGATACGCACTCTACTCTCTAAAGTTGGTCACAACGCTCCAGTAATTGTGAGACGTAGCTACAATGGTCAGTGCAGGTACGATAATTCATCCTCATACTCACGAAACCAGTCCTGGACGACACGAGTTGGCACCCAGTCGTTACTGAACACATAACCACTGGCACACTACCGCTGTACAATGGGAAAGGCCTGAGCTGAAAAAATTCTCTCTCAACCTTTGGCAGTAATGCGCTCTTGCATAGTACCGATGGGACGCGTGGAATTGTACGATACAGCTGCACAAATAACCGAACCCGTACTATGTTTCACTCTTGGGACTTAATCTCGGCCGGCCGCTGTGGCCGAGCGGTTCTAGGTGCTTCATTCCGGAACAACGTGGCTGCTACTATCGCAGGTTCAAATGCTGCGTCGGGCATGGATGTGTGTGATGTCCTTAGGTTAGTTAGGTTTAAGTAGTTCTAAGTCTCGGGGATTGATGACCTCAGATGTTAAGTCCCATAGTGCTTAAAGCCATTTTGACCATTTTTAATCTCGGAGTGAAGCTGGAAACAACATGCTACAAGACTTCCTTCCATTGGTCCATAGTCCAGCTTTTATGGCTTCAGCACCATGTTGTACAGTTACGAGCATTTGACACACTAACGAATTGCTTCGGAGTTCCAGCTCCCCCTGCTTATGGAGCTTCCTTCACATTGTTTTGGTGTTGACTGGGTTCATGAATGCGATATTTAGTTGTGAAATGATTTTTGCAGCTGTCATCCTTTCATTTCCCTCAAAATGCTCTTCAGTGACCACATGTGATTATCACACAACACTCACTTTCATGCGTGTTGGGATCTAGTGAATGGTGTTGTTCTACTTTCCTTGTATGTGATACATGTCCTCAATAGCCTCCTGAAAAATCAAACACTTCGGCTACCTCTGTTAGAGAAGCACCCAAATTCGAATTCACATAGCACTAGCATGTTGCACTCACAATTACACACAACACTTTCACAACACACAACTGATATTTGCAGCTTATTGTGAACATTGCACAGGTGCTGTCTGTGGTCTAATACAACAGCACAACCTACGGGATTGGCTAGCATCTTCATTTATATTGGAACATGCATTTCTCATGGTGTTTCAAGATGGCCGCCGAGTGAGATCACAGGTATATTCTTCGTCCGCAAAGAGAATTTATTTAAGAGAAATAGTGTCAAATTTAAAATTACTTTGTTTCATATACCTGCTGTGGTGTCTGTTCTTGTCTCACAACTGAGTATTAGCGCCCCAGCAGAGCTTATTCTTGAATAAACTTCTTGTTATCTGTAGTCTCGATGATCGCGACATTACCAGAAATTTTGCGTAACATAAACACAAAAAATTCTTTTAAAGTTTTTTTGATAGTGCAAAATTCGTTTAAAAAAGATAGATACTAGTTTCATCAGTGTCTATTGTCTTAATGGAAGTGTAATTAAACGTTTCTAAATCGTATCTAACACATTTCATATTGTTTACTAGTTAAATACACGCTATCTAGGCCTAAATTTTCCAAGTTACAAACTTTTAAAAATCTGACCAAACACGCTTGATACGTAAATTCTCTAGCAAAGTAATTACTAATTCATTCTTCTGTCGTTGTATCTCTAAATCAGTACAGAAACAACAACAATCGCACATAAGACCTTTGTGTCGTTTTTTGTTTACATATAGCCAATATCGTATCTTTGACAAATTTAAAACATTCTTTGAACTTAATTATTCTTTCGAAACTGACCATGAGTGAGAAATGTAGGAGAAGTTACAGCATACTGAATAGAGGGATTTGTTGCCAAACTTGTAGGAAATATTATCAGTGAGGGGTGGATGCAGCGAGGAGAATGGCGAAAGAAAAGAAGTGGCTCTCTCTTGGAACTGCAGAGTATGCAATAGGAACATTTTGGTTGGTAAACAGGAAAGGAAAATCTGTCCCCTTCAGGCACACTTGCATGAAGCAAGGAAGGAACTGATAAGGATCAAGGAAGATAGGGGGGAGGAGGGCGGTTGGGAACTGGCAGCTGGTACGAGGGTAAGAAGAAAGACAACGCGATCTGACAGTTTTATAATCAACACCAAAAACAGTTATCTACCACTGCCAGAATTAAGTGGAGAAGAGCCTCAGGTAGAATGAGGCACCTGAAAATGAGGCTTTAGGCTTCGCAACCGGTAGTATAATAAATAAGATATTAACGGCAGCTAAACCGGATTCTTGTATACTTCTAATAAGTTACGAAGTGGCGGCTATTCGCGTGATGAAACACTTTGTTCCAAAGACATGAAATAATTTGTGTCATACAGCACATTGTAATTTAGTTCCGCAACCAACACGTATTTCATGTTTTCAGATCTCGTGGCAGAACTTCGTGTCTGTTTAGGTGTTGCCGGAGCAGAGTTACTAAACACAGCCTTTCGAAATGTATTCACGAAAGAAGACGAAGTAAATATTCCAGAATTCGAATCGAGAACAGCTGCCAACATTAGTAACGTAGAAGTAAATATCATCGGAGTAGTGAAGCAACTAAATTCATTTAATAAAAGCAAGTCTTCTAGTCAAGGATGTATACCAATTAGGTTCCTTTCGGAGTATGCTGATGCCTACTTAACAATCGTATACAACCGTTCGCTCGACGAAAGATTCGTACCCAAAGACTAGAAAGTTGCACAGGTCACACCAATATTCAAAAAATCTAGTAGAAGTAATCCATTAAATTACAGGCCCATATCGTTAACAACGATATGCAGCAGGATTTTAGAACATATATACCTCTAAGGAAACGGTCTATGGGTTTAGAAAACATCCTTCCTGTCAAACACAACTAGTTCTTTATTCATATGAAGTGTTGAGTGCTATTGACATGGGATTTCAGATAGATTCCGTATTTCTGGATTTCCGGAAGGCTTTCGACACTGTACCACGCAAACGGCTGGTAGTGAAATTGCGTGCTTATGGAATATCGTCTCAGTTATGTGACTGTATTTGTGATTTCCTGTCAGAGTGGTCACAGTTCTTAGTAATTGACGGAAAGTCATCGAGCAAAACAGAAGTGATTTCTGGCGTTCCCCAAGATAGTGTTATAGGTCCTTTGTTGTTCCTTATCTATATAAACGATTTGGGAGACAATCTGAGCAGCCGTCTTCGTTTGTTTGCAGATGACGCTGTCGTTTATCGAGTAATAAAGTCATCAGAAGATCAAAACAAACTGCAAAACGATTTAGAAGAAATATCGGAATGGTGCGAAAATTGGCAGTTGACCCTAAATAAAGAAAAGTGTGAGGTCGTCCACGTGAGAGCTAAAAAGAACTTGTTAAACTTCGGTTACACGATAAATCAGTCTAATCTAAAAGCCGTAAATTCAACTAAATACCTAGGTATTACAATTACGAACAACTTAAATTGGAAGGAACACATAGAAAATGTTGCGGGGAGGGCTAACCAAAGACTGCGTTTTATTGGCAGGATACTTAGAAAATGTAACAGACCTACTAAGTAGACAGCCTACACTACGCTTGTCCGTCCTCTTTTAGAATACTGCTGCGCGGCGTGGTATCCTTACCAGAAAGGACTGACGGAGTACGTCGAAAAAGTTCAAAGAAAGGCAGCACGTTTTGTATTATCACGAAATATGGTAGAGAGTGTCACAGAAATGATACAGGATTTGGACTGGAATTCATTGAGAGGATGGCGTTTTTCGTTGCGACGGAATCTTCTCACGAAATTCCAATCACCAACGTTCTCCTTCGAATGCGAAAATATTTTGTTGGCACCGATATAGATAGGGAGGAACGATCACCACGGTAGAATAAGGGAAATCAGAGCTCGTACGGAAAGATATAGGTGTTCATTCTTTCCGCGCGCTATACGAGATTGGAATAATTGAGAAATGTGAATGTGGTTCGATGAACCCTCTGCCAGGCACTTGAATGTGATTTGCAGAGTATCCATGTAGATGTAGGTGCTTATTATACTATTACACTATGATGCTCAAAACTTAAGAACGAAAGTAACTTTCGCATGATCCATCACTACCAAGTACCATAGACCGGTAAACTTGGACCATACATAGTGTCCCAAACGACTGGGCAAAAGCGCAGATGACTCCTTCATATTAGAAGGGTAAAAGAAAGAAACCACAAAATTACAGACCCATATCCTTAATATCGGTTTGCTGCACAATTATAGAACGTATTCAGAACTCGAATATAATAAATTTCCTTTAGAACGAAATGCTTATGTCCATTAATCAGCACGGTTTTAGAAAGCATCGCTCGTGGGAAACTCAACTTCCCCTTTTCTCTCATAATATACTGCAAGCTATGGAGGAAGGACAACGGACAGATTCCATATTCCTAGATTTCCGTAAAGCATTTGATACGGTATCCCACCACAGATTTTTAACGAAGGTACGAGCATACGAAATAGGTTGCCAGTTATGTGAGTGATACGATAACTTAAGTTATAGAATCCAGTATATTGTCCTCGACGGCGATTGTTTGTCAGAGACAAGGGAATGGTCAGGGATTTGTGATAGAACCTCTATTATTTTCTATGTATACAAATGATAAGGCGGTCAGGGTGGGTACAATTTGCGTTTGTTTGCTGATGTGCAGTGGCGTACGGGCAGGTATCGAAGGTGCCTGAATTGAAGCAGAATACAAGACGACTTAAACAAAATATTTAATTGGTGTGATGAACGGCAGCTGGCTCTAGATGTAGACAAATGTAAGTTAATGCGAATGAGTAGGAAAAATAAACCCGTAATGTTCGGAGGCAGCATTAGTATTGCCCTGCTTAGCACAGTCATGTCGTTTAAATATCTGAGTGTTACGGTACAGAGCGCTGTGGAATGGAACGAGCATGTGGGGACTGTGCCAGGGAATGCATATTGTCGATTCCGGATTCTCGGCAGAATTTTAGGAAGTATGGTCGTCTGTAAAGGAGACAGCACGTAGGACGCCGGTGGACCTATTCTTGAGTACTGCTCGAGTGTTAGGTAGCCGCACCAGCTTGGGTTAAAGGAAGACACTGATCAATTCAGAACTTGGTTCCTACAACACGTAAGTGCTACGGAGTTGCTTCGGGAACTCAAATGGGAATCCCAGGAGGGAAGGCGAGGTTCTTTTCGTGAAATACTACTGAGAAAATTTAGAGAACCGGCAGCTGAAGCTGATTATAGAACGATCCTAATGCCAACGCGCATTTCTTGGAAGGACCACGGACACAGGATACAAAAAATTAAGAGTCATGTGCAGACAGTCGTTTTTCCGACGATCTGTCTTCGAGTGGAATTGGAAAAGAGTAGAAGTGGCACAGGGTACCCTCCACGATGTACGGAATAGTGGCTTGCAGAGTGTGTAAGTAGATTTATATGAACTGCTACACTGCAGCAAAATACACAGCTGCAAAATACTAACACGAATTCTTTACAGACGAATGGAAAAACTAGTAGAAGTCGACCTCGGGGAAGATCAGTTTGGATTCCGTAGAAATACTGGAACGCGTGAGGCAATACTGACCTTACGACTTATCTTAGAAGAAAGATTAAGGAAAGGAAAACCTACGTTTCTAGCATTTGTAGACTTAAAGAAAGCTTTTAACAATGTTGACTGGAATACACTCTTTCAAATTCTGAAGGTGGCAGGGGTAAAATACAGGGAGCGAAAGGTTATTTACAATTTGTATAGAAACCAAATGGCAGTCAGTTGAGGGGCATGAAAGGGAAGCAGTGGTTGGGAAGGGAGTGAGACAGGGTTGTAGCCTCTCCCCGATGTTATTCAATCTGTATATTGAGCAAGCAGTAAAGGAAACAAAAGAAAAATTTGGAATAGGAATTAAAATCCATGGAGAAGAAATAAAAACTTTGAGGTTCGCCGATGACATTGTAATTCTGTCAGAGACAGCAAAGGACTTGGAAGAGCAGTTGAACGGAATGGATGGTGTCCTGAAGGGAGGATAAAAGATGAACATCAACAAAAGCAAAACGAGGATAATCGAATGTAGTCGAATTAAGTCGGGTGATGTTGAGGGTATTAGATTAGGAAATGAGACACTTAAAGTAGTAAAGGAGTTTTGCTATTTGGGGAGCAAAATAACTGATTATGGTCGAAGTAGAGAGGATATAAAATGTAGACTGGCAATGGCAAGGAAAGCGTTTCTGAAGAAGAGAAATTTGTTAACATCGAGTATAGATTTAAATGTCAGGAAGTCATTTCTGAAAGTATTTGTATGGAGTGTAGCCATGTATGGAAGTGAAACATGGACGGTAAATAGTTTGGACAAGAGGAGAATAGAAGCTTTCGAAATGTGGTGCTACAGAAGAATGCTGAAGATTAGATGGGTAGATCACATAACTAATGAGGAAGTATTGAATTGGATTGGGGAGAAGAGAAGTTTGTGGCACAACTTGACCAGAAGAAGGGTTCGGTTGGTAGGACATGTTCTGAGGCATCAAGGGATCACCAATTTAGTATTGGAGGGCCGCGTGGAGGGTAAAAATCGTAGGGGGAGACCAAGAGATGAATACACTAAGCAGATTCAGAAGGATGTATGTTGCAGTAGGTACTGGGAGATGAAGAAGCTTGCACAGGATAGAGTAGCATGGAGAGCTGCATCAAACCAGTCTCAGGACTGAAGACCACAACAACAACAAAAACACTATAGTGCAGAACATAACTGAAAGAAATACGCAGTAAGACGGACAGAAGACAATTTTATTCAAAGGCAATAGTTGCACTGAAGCTAGCGCGATTCCTGATGGTCCCCTGGACATTACACAAGGCGACAAGGCGGGACACAGTTTTCAGTAGGGTGTGTGATCAGCACGGACGGCAATGCATGCTGTGGAACGTGCTGTCATGCTGGCCACAAAGTTGGTTAGCATGTCTCATTGCCGACACCATAGCGCCTATACTACTGAATCGATTATGTTAGACAATGCTGGACATGCCCTCATATGGCAAGATGTGGAAACAGGTAATGCAGCCAGGAACATTGTATAACATGAGACTTTCATTAGTACGGCTATATGCTGTGGAGAGGCGCTTACCAGTCAACGTAGTTTTGACAATGTAGTCCGTCCCCTTTGCGACCTTCTAGGTGTGCATTCACCCATGACTGCATTTGTATGGATGGCAATGCGCGAACCAGTCGAACATCGCCGGAGGAGCAGCTCTTGGAACACGAGGATATTCGGCGAATGGACTGACCTGCCCTTTCCCCGACTTAAATGTCACTGAACACGTGTAGGATGTGGCAAGTAGACCTGTTGCGGCACGACTGCATGAAGCAACGATGTCAAGCGAGTTGATGGAGGAATGTAACGCCCCATTACAAGAACTCCATAGTAACCTCGTATCCAGCATGGGAGTAGATCGCACACCTGTTCTAAACCATTTCCTCCCTTCTGAAGTGACCAGGTCACCATTATAAACCGCCGTGACTTCAGTGGAATCACTGTCTTTGAATAAAAGCGCCATAGCTGTTCGTCTCATTGCATAATTCTTCCAGTTACTTCTGTACTGTACTGCACTGTACCAGATCTTTCTATGTGTGGTCCAAGTTTCGTCGAGCTACACTACTGGCCATCAAAATTGCTACACCAAGAAGAAATGCAGATGATAAACGGGTATTCATTGGACAAATATACTAGAGCTGACATGTGATTACATTTTCAAGCAATTTCGGTGCATAGATCCTGAGAAATCAGTACCCAGAACAACCACCTCTGGCCGTAATAACGGCATTGATACGCCTGGGCATTGAGTCACACAGAGCTTGGATGGAGTGTACAGGTACAGCTGCCCATGCAGCTTCGATACCACAGTTCATCAAGAGTAGTGACTGGTATTTTGTGACGAGCCAGTTGCTCGGCCACCATTGACCAGACGTTTTCAGTTGGTGAGAGATCTGGAGAATGTGCTGGCCAGGGCAGCAGTCGAACATTTTCTGTATCCAGAAAGGCCCGTACAGGACCTGCAACATATGGTCGTGCATTATCCTGCTGAAATGTAGAGTTTCGCACGGATCGAATGAAGGGTGGAGCCACGGGTGGTAACACATCTGAAATGTAACTTCCACTGTTGAAAGTGCCGTCAATCCGAAAAAGAGGTGACCGAGACGTGCAACCAATGGCACCCCATACCATCACGCCGGGTGATACGCAAGTATGGCGATGACGAATACACGCTTCCAATGTGTGTTCAACGCGATGTCGGCAAACACGGATGCGACCATCATGATGCTATAAACAGAACCTGGATTCATCCGAAAAAATTACGTTTTGCCATTCGTGCACCCAGGCTAGTCGTCGAGTACACCATAACAAGCGCTCCTGTCTATGATGCAGCGTCAAGGGTAACCGCAGCCATGGTCTCCGAGCTGATAGACCATGCCGGTGCAAACGTCATCGAACCCACCGATGCCATATTCTGCTGACAGTCATTGGATCTCGACCAACGCGAGCAGCAATGTCGCGATACGATAAACCGCAATCGTGATAGGCTACAATCCGATTTTATCAAAGTCGGAAACATGATGATTCGCATTTCTCCTCCTTACACGAGGCATCACAACAACGTTTCACCAGGCAACGCCGGTAAAGTGCTGTTTGTGTATGCGAAATGTCAGCACGTTGTAGGTACCGCCACCAGCGCCAACCTTGTGTGAATGCTCTGAAAAGCTAATCATTTGCGTATCACAGCATCTTGTTCCTGTCGGTTAAATTTCGCGTCTTTAGCACGTCATCTTCGTGGTGTAGCAATTTTAATGGCCAGTAGTGTATGTTACTTCGCAGTGACACACAATGCGAAATTTACTTTCGTCCATAAGTTTCGCGCCGCGTGGGATTAGCCGAGCGGTCTTAGGCGCTGCAGTCATGCAGTGTGCCGCTGGTCCCGGCGGAAGATAGAGTCCTCCCTCGGGCATGGGTGTGTGTGTTTGTCCTTAGGATAATTTAGGATAAGTAGTGCGTAATCTTAGGTGCTAATGACCTTAGTAGTTAAGTCCCATAAGATTTCACACATACGGAAGTTTCGCGCACCAGTGTAAGGTGCAGTGCAGGACCACTGGAAAATGGTGTAACGCCGAAATTGGGCCAGTAGTGGAACAATGGTTCATCATCAGTTTTGACGAGTATGTCGCCATTCAGACTACTTTGATTTCCACGTTACAGTCACCACTTTTAACTGACATTGTCACGATGTGACTAGAAAGAACGTTAGAGTAATTTCCCGTAAGTACCATTCTCTCTTAGGAAGACTCTGTTCCTATACATGCCAGTGCGTTCACCAACTACTCGGCGGTAGTTTGTCGCGACTGCGAGACGTCTACGTCTGCGGCTTGGACGCAGCGCTGGTGCTGTCGCTGCCGTAGCTTGCGGGTTGGCATTTCCTTTCCGCCAACTCGGCTGCCGCCGCGTCGCGGAGTATTGCTAATTAGTACACAAGTCGCTGCGTCTTCACGGGACGGCGGCGCTCCTAATTAAGAGCGTGCACAATCACAGCACGCCGCGCCCTTTGTGACGAACGCAGGCCGCCAGCAGCGCGGAGCCGGAGACACGGGCGCGGTAGCAGCGTCGCGACGCCGGAGGCAGCGCTGCCGTGTCGGGGCGACGTCTCCTGCCAGCACGCCTGTGCTTCTAGGAAGCGAGGAGAGCCCGACTGACGGCAAGACCAAGTTATTGGGCGGTTCCACTGTACAACGTCCGACACAAAAAGCGAGACATTTCGTAGAATTATGGATCTCCCTTTAGTGATCAATTTCTGCGAGGAATACAGACACTCAGAGACAGACACACACATTACCTCCATCCTCCCTCCATATTTAGCATCAAGTTATTACAAGCGGCGATTAGTAAGTAGTGCGACAGATGTTTTCCTGAATTTTCTTTGTTTTTATTCAGGATTCCAATACACCACATTTTTCCCCACTCTTTGGCTACAAACATGTGTTTTTCCAACATATCCGTTCGACGCGACAGCCTTACGCCACCTCACTTGGTGCGCTTGTATGCACGTGTGGTACCGTCCTAGTGGTCGACATAGAAACCAACGTCTTGCTGCATCAGTTACCTCCCCATAATCCACGTAAAGCTTCCCGGGGAGTTGATCCAGCAATCCAGCATTGGGTCAAAGAGATGTGAGTCGGAATCTGCGAGGTCTAGGCTGTACGATATGTGAGGGACAAGTCCAATGAAGGTTTGTGAGCTCCACTCGCGCGCTGGCTTGTGTGAGGTCTTGCGTTGCCATGAACTAGTTTGTTTGCAATTTTGTGGCAACGAACACGCTGAAGTCGCTTCAGTTTCCTGAGGCTAGCACAATACATCTACATCTACATCCATACTCCGCTAGCCACCTGACGGTGTGTGGCGGAGGGTGAGTACCCCTATGGGTTCTCCCTTCTATTCCAGTCTCGTATTGTTCGCGGAAAGAAGGATTGTCGGTATGCCTCTGTGTGGGCTCTAATCTCTCTGATTTTATCCTCATGGTCTCTCCGCGAGATATACGTAGGGGGGAGCAGTATACTGCTTGACTCCTCCGTGAAGGTATGTTCTCGAAACTTCAACAAAAGCCCGTACCGAGCTACTGAGCGTCTCTCCTTCAGAGTCTTCCACTGGAGTTTATCTATCATCTCCGGTTGTATCTTCTCTATCTCTTCTATCAACCCTATCTGGTACGGATCCCACACTGTTGAGCAGTATTCAAGCAGTAGGCGAACAAGCGTACTGTAACCTGCTTCCTTCGTTTTCGGATTGAATTTCCTTAGGATTCTTCCAATGAATCTCAGTCTGGCATCTGCTTTACCGACGATCAAATGGCTCTGAGCACTATGGGACTCAACTGCTGTGGTCATAAGTCCCCTAGAACTTAGAACTACTTAAACCTAACTAACCTAAGGACAGCACACAACACCCAGCCATCACGAGGCAGAGAAAATCCCTGACCCCGCCGGGAATCGAACCCGGGAACCCGGGCGTGGGAAGCGAGAACGCTACCGCACGACCACGAGATGCGGGCATTTACCGACGATCAACTTTATATGATCATTCCATTTTTAAATCACTCCTAATGCGTACTCCCAGATAATTTATGGAATTAACTGCTTCCAGTTGCTGACCTGCTATATTGTAGCTAAATGATAAGGGATCTTTCTTTTTATGTATTCGCAGTGCATTACATTTGTCTACATTGAGATTCAATTGCCATTCCCTGCACCATGTGTCAATTCTCTGCAGATCCTATTGTATTTCAGTACAATTTTCCATTGTTACAACCTCTCGATATACCACAGCATCATCCGCAAAAAGCCTCAGTGAAGTTCCGATGTCATCCACAAGATCATTTATGTATAATGTGAATAGCAACGGTCCTACGACACTCCCCTACGGCACACCTGAAACCACTCTTACTTCTGAAGACTTCTCTCCATTTAGAACCACATGCTGCGTTCTGTTATCTAGGAACTCTTCAATCCAATCACACAATTTGTCTGATAGTCCATATGCTCTTACTTTGTTCATTAAACGACTGTGGGGAACTGTATCAAACGCCTTGCGGAAGTCAAGAAACACGGCATCTACCTGGGAACCCGTGTCTATGGCCCTCTGAGTCTCGTGGACGAAGAGCGTCAGCTGGGTTTCACACGATCGTCTTTTTCGAAACCCATGCTGATTCCTACAGAGTAGATTTCTAGTCTCCAGAAAATTCGTTATACTCGAACATAATACGTGTTCCAAAACTCTGCAAGTGACAGACGTTAGAGATACAGGTCTATAGTTCTGCACAACTGTTCGACCTCCTTTCTTGAAAACTGGGATGACCTGTACCCTTTTCCAATTCTTTGGAACGCTACGCTCTTCTAGAGACCTACGGGACACCGCTGCAAGAAGGGGGGCAAGTTCCTTCGCGTACTTTGTGTAAAATCGAACTGGTATCCCATCAGGTCCAGCGGCCTTTCCTCTTTTGAGCGATTTTAATTGTTTCTCTATCCCTCTGTCGTCTATATCTACCATTTTGTCATCTGTGCGACAATCTAGAGAAGGAACTACAGTGCAGTCTTCCTCTGTGAAACAGCTTTGGAAAAAGACATTCAGTATTTCGGCCTTCAGTCTGTCATCCTCTGTTTCATTACCATTTTGGTCACAGAGTGTCTGGACATTTTGTATTGATCCACCTATCACTTTGGCATAAGACCAAAATTTCTTAGGATTTTCTGCCAAGTCAGTACATAGAACTTTACTTTCGAACTCATTGAACGCCTCTCGCATAGCCCTCCTCACACTACATTTCGCTTCGCGTAATTTTTGTTTGTCGCAAGGCTTTGGGAATGTTTATGTTTGCTGTGAAGTTCCCTTTGCTTCCGCAGCAGTTTTCTAACTCGGTTGTTGTACCGCGGTGGCTCTTTTCCATCTCTTACGATCTTGCTTGGCACATACTCATCTAACGCATATGCTGATCGTTGCACGACATTAAGAAGAATAACCCCTTCATAATCCCAAGACTTTATCTTCTGAGGATACGGCTTTGAACTTTTTCTTCGGGGTAGAGGTTATTTGGCTCCAGTCCATAGATGGACGTTTGGTTTCCGGTTCGATGTGGTCAACTCGAGTTTCATTGTCTGTGACGATGTTCGACAAACAATCAGGATCAGCCTCGTAACCGCAGGCAGTTCCGCACAGATGATCTGTTGTTGCTCCTTGCAGTTTTCTGTTAGATATTATAAATAATAAATGATTTCTATGTATTTGTGGCGGGTGCTATGACATCATCTACAAACCAGCCGTCTCCGTAAGCTAGGAGATTCGACTCAAGGGTCTCCGGCGTTATCCGTTTAATGGAACACACGAAACCTGAGTCTGTTGTTAGGTACACTTGAACTGTAAAAATTTTTTGTTTATTTATAGACACAATCACATGTTTATGACACAGTCATAATCGGTTCCGGCCATACAATGATCTTCTTCAGATTCTAAAGGCGGCATACACCGAACACAGGTTCATGCGTTGACATGCCGCCTTTAGAATGTGACTGTGACTGTGACTGTGACTGTGTCATAAACATGTGATTGTGTCTATACGTAAACAAAAAAAGTTTTACAAGAGAATCAATCACTCACTCCATAGACAAAATGTTGTTTTTTTCCAAAAACACTTGAACTGTACCAGCACAGACGGGAGAACGTGCACACGAATACGCAAGTATAATCGAGGACTCACTGTATTGCCGATACATACTCAATCTTTGGACATGCTGGTAATTATACACACGCAATTCGCTATTAGCCCCAAATGGTAGTTGTCTTGACCAAAAGAATACGTAAATAGGCGTTTGTTTTGTTTGTATTGGACGAAATTTTTTTGTTCTTCGTCTGAAGTGTGGTCTATGAGCATCGATCTTATTCCAGACATCACTAGTCTTCTACTGGAGCACATTTGAAAATGTATGGAATGGAAATGAAGTCCCATGCTTCTTTACAGAGCGTAGGGGAACGATGCGGGAGACCCGCACCGCCTTACTAGGCAAGGTCCTAATGGAGGTGGTTTGCCGTTGCCTTCCTCCGACCGTAATGGGGATGAATGATGATGATGAAGACGACACAACAACAGCCAGTCATCTCGAGGCAGGAAAAATCCCTGACCCCGCCGGGAATCGAACCCGGGACCCCGTGCTCGGGAAGCGAGAACGCTACCGCGAGACCACGAGGGCGGACTGAAAATGTATACACCGCATCAATTAATTTTCATCTTACACCCTCCACAATCTCACAAAACACGATTTCGTCAGAGGCCATCTGATCCCAACAATCAGTTATTTCGCGTTGTCGTTGTTACTTTACAACAGCAAGACGGGCGCTGAACGTCTGTACTAAGTCACGACTAGCCTTACATTTCTACACGCTTCAGAAAACGAGATAGAGTCTAAGAGTTGGAAGCGATCACATCGCCACTGTATTCTGACTCATCATACTCGTGTAAGTACAGATGTAAAGAAGGAAGCCAGTGCATCACTGACGTAAGAGCGGCCCCTTGATTTCTAAACTATGCAACCCACATCATTGGAGTCGCCCTCACTCCATTTCTGATCTATATGTGATATACAGGGGTTGGACAAAGTAGTAGTAATAGTAGTAGCTTTATTCATCTGTAGATCTATTTTTACAATGATATAGGACATGTAAAAGTATTTACAAGTTTAGACCAATTTAAAATAAGATAATTCGTATACACATACATTTACAGGCTTCTGGTTAGAGACAATCATTAGACTTACTCCCGGTATACAATACTTTCTTGACAAACACATTACTAAATAATATAATGCCACACTGTTCACTCATATCTCACTATAAGTCACTGCACACACTATACACACATTGTTTCATAACACTTCACTCACTACACACACAAACACTCATTGGTAATCTCTGGGCCATTTTCTGTACCATAACTTCCCATTTGCTATCCTGAAAAACTGAGTCAGCGTCCCTCTATAAGGAGTGAGATGATGTGATCAGAAAGAGGAAGAGGTGCTAGTATTGTGCAATGCATGGCTCGGGGATAGGTTTTTCTAGAAAAGGGAAAAAAAAGGAGCTGCTAGGTGCGATGTTGGAGGTTTTATAATCATTATTAGTATTTATCTGTATAATTTTTTTTTTACCAAACCCCTACTATTTTATCTAAGTAATCATTCAATGTACATAGGCTGGAACTTAAATAATGGCAACACTGCTGTGGAGACACTGTATATTGTTTGCCGCCCGCTCCATTTCCCTATGCACAATTACCAAATTACTATGTTGAACATTAGTTAATTCATTACACGGTGGCGCTAACGCACTGCTTTCGTCTTCACTGTCATTTCTCAGTTTACTTTGGAGCCTAGTATTACGTTTTTCACACGCCATTATTGTCACAATATTTCACACGACAACACAGAAAAACACAATTTGAAGAGCAAAAATAGGGGAAAAGAAAAGAATAGAAATAAACATATACATCAGTGTTACAGGAATTATGACATAAGTGAATATATAAAATAATGAGAATAGTTTTCGAAACATTAATTTCACACATGAGCATTAAAACAGAACAGAATAAATAATGTCTAAACATCTTTACAAAGTAAATAACATATTATTAATGCAAATTATATTAGAGGATAACAGTATTCCTCATCACAGTTCACGTAGCTGAGTGTGCGTTGATAATTCAGCGAGGGACTGGATAACAGCATTGCTGGTTCTAAGGACATTTCAAAAAAATTTTTGTGAGTGCACAAGTGGTGGTTCATGGACTTGCTATATTGTCCACAAGACTCTTCGATGGTGATTGTGCACCTGCACAGTCGCAACAGTTGGCTGTTGGCCATCTCTACAAGGACTACAGTGGGTCTACACCTTTCTTAACTAACCAGTACCATTATTTCTACAAGGACTGCAGTGGGTCTGCAACTCTGGTCGCCAACCAATACCATACTCTCTACCAGGACTACAGTGGGTCTGCTCTGTGATGACCTACCTACCAATATTCTTCAAAACTTCGACTGACTCTGCTGGGGTTTGCTCTGTTGTGGCGCATTACCTGTCTGCATGTCAAGAGTCAGCACTGTCTTTCTGTTGGAAGGACAACACTACTTCTTCAAGACTGCATGGAAATCCACTACTTCCGTGTGCATTTTCTTTTACTGCTCAGCCTTTGAGAAAAACACTGCAATTTTACTGTGATGAATGATCAGGACTGTGTTTATGGACTGTGATAAAATTTTAGCTTTTGACCAACATTGTATCAATAAGTGTGTGCACTTGATATCTTTGTTATTGTAATTATGAAAAATTTTATCAAATCATTATTGGCCACTGCCCAAAACAATTTGTAAAATTTTTTGTGGGGAGCATGGGGGCTATGTAAGTAGGCTGTTTATGTTTTCTTATTGGCAACGTTACGTAGCGCTCTGTATGAAAATCACTGGCTGTGCTGTGTGCAGTCTGTGGCCAGTTTGCATTGTTGTCAGCCATTGTAGTGTTGGGCAGATGGATGTTAACAGCGCGTAGCGTTGGGCAGTTGGAGGTGAGCCGCCAGCAATGGTGGATGAGGGGAGAGAGATGGCGGAGTTTTGAAATTTGTAAGACTGGATGTCATGAACTGCTATATATATTATGACAATTAAGGTAAATACATTGTTTGTTCTCTATTAAAATCTTTCATTTGCTAACTATCCCTATCAGTAGTTAGTGCCTTCCGTAGTTTGAATCTTTTATTTAGCTGGCAGTAGTGGCGCTCGCTGTATTGCAGTAGTTCGAGTAGTGAAGATTTTTGTGAGGTAAGTGATTTGTGAAAGGTATAGGTTAATGTTAGTCAGGGCCATTCTTTTGTAGGGATTTTTGAAAGTCAGATTGCGTTGCGCTAAAAATATTGTGTGTCAGTTTAAGCACAGTCCTATATAATTTTTCAAAGGGGACGTTTCAACACTATGCAATGGAATCTATTATTGTCGCTGATAGCACATGTTTTCCACGTACCTACCTTACCTCCAAGCAAATGGACTCGCCCGTCCCATGTCACCGGTGTGCGCACAATCGAGGGAGAAACAGTCACTTGTGCTCGCGAGCGGTCTAACGTTACGGTGTCACTATGTTTTCGAATCAGGAACAACGGAGCTGGATCAAGATTGAATGTGCCAGAGGTCGTACAGCACGACAGTGTCATCAAGGTCTTCAAGAGGCGTGCGGCGAATAGGCATTGCCGTACAGAACAGTGGCACGTTGGGTAAAAGCCTTCAACGAAGGTCTGCAAACTGTAGCAGGCATGCATTGTCTCTGAAGAAGAAGTACATGGTGTTGCCGCGTTAGTGGACAGTGATCGACGCCATACGATTCGTGAGTTCGCTTACGGAACCGGATTAGCGTATACAACTGTGCTTCGCATCGTGAAGGGAACGCCTGGGCATGCGAAAAATTACATCACGATGGGTTCCGCATGGCTTGATGGGAATGTAGAAATGGATGCGTTTCGGCGCTGCTCAGACGCCCTCGGAGCGATATGAGCGCGAAGGAGAGGTTTTCTTACGCCGTATCGTAACACTGAATCAGACATGGGCCACATCGTACGAGCCAAAGCTGAAACGCCAATCCAACGAATGGCGTCATTATGGGTCGCCTCGAAAGTCGAACCTGCGTCAGATCCCCAGTTTGGTGAAAGTTATGGTGATTCTCGTGTACGACTGTAATGGTGTTATTCTAACGCATTACGTTCCTCCATGCAGACTGTCCATGCACAATATTACTGTTCGTTTTTGGAGCATCACCTGCGACCAGCTTTTCGAAAGAAGCGATGACACATTCTGCGCAATCCACCCATCATTTTGCATGACAGTTCACGGGCGCATACAGTGCAAGCTGTGGCTGCTATGTTCGGTCGATGGGACTGGGAAATACTGTACCATCCTCCATACTCCCCGGACTTAATTCCTTGTGACTTTGATTTGATTCCGAAGACGAAGGAACCACTTCGTGGCATTCGCTTCAGAACTGTTCCAGAGATTCGGTAGGCAGTAGACTGTTACATTCGCACAATCAACAGTACAGGCTCTGCTAACGGTATACTACGCCTTCCACATCGCTGGCAACGGGTTCTACACAACGCTGGTGACTATTTTGAAGGACACTAACAGGTGCAAACATGTAACTCTTTTGTATCGGTTGTGTTAAATAGTTGCTACTATTTATGTTCCAACCCTTATATAAAATGTACTTCATAACAGGTACTGTTTAGCTGCCATTTTAAATAAACGTATTTTTGCAACTTCTTTCATCTCTCTTCGTAATATATTGTACAGTTTTATTCTTTGGGATAAAATGCTGTTTTGAGTTTTACGTTTATTTTTTTCTTGGCAAATGTAAGTTGAGTCTAGCTCTTGTTCCATGGTCATGGACAGAACTGTATGTGTAGTAATTACCAATGTTACCTTTGATGTGTAGATGTTTTCACACAGAGTAGTTAAAATCCCTAGTGTTTTGAACAGATCTTTACAATGAGCTCGACTACCATTTTTTAACATGATTCTTGTGGCTCTTTTCTGGACCTTGAAAATGGTAATCATATTTTGTGCATTTTTCCCCAAAAAAGAATGCCACAGCTAAGAATTGAGTATACATGTGAATAGTATGTAACTAAAAGACGTTGCACGTTACACACTGATGATAGGATTCTAAGGGCATAACATGCTCATGATATTCTGAATATTGAGTCTCAGTTGAAGTCGTATGAACACACAAAGGTACTATCAAACAATCCTAGAAATTTTACATTTGTTACACAGTCTATAGATGTGCTATCTACATTTAATTTAACATTGTCATTTTCCGTCTTCAAACTGAAATTCATGGCATTAGTTGTTTTTGTTCAGTGTAACTTTATTGCTTATTGACAAATATTCCTTGATAGCTTCATTTGCTTTCTCTGCAAGGAGTTCTCTCGTTTCCTCAGTGACTATGATATTGCTGACATCAGTGAAGCGAATTTTTTCACCATGAGTAACACTACTGGGAAAATGATCGATGTATATCAGGAATAGTATTGGTCCTAATATGCTACTTTGCAGAACCCCAATATTAATCTATTATCGTTCTGATAAGAGTTTTACTGTACCTTTATATCTGTTTGAAGTATGTGTTATCTCTACTCTTTGTACTCTATCTGCTAGGTATGATCAAAACCAGTCACTAGCTACCCCCCCCCCCCCCTTATTCCTAATGCTTCTAATTTACTTAATAGAATCTTGTGGTCAACTGTAGCGAAGGCCTTAGAATGATCCAAAAATACACCTGTGACATACTCATCTTTGTCAAGAGCATCAAGTACAACCTTTGTGATTTCTACTGTGGCCGACTCCGTATATTTTGCCACTTTGGAAACCAAACTGTGATTTGGTTAAAAGATTGTATTTATTCAGGTAATTCATTAATCTGTCTTTCATAATCGCTTCTATTATTTTTGAGAATGGTAACAGCAGGGAAATGGGCCAGCAATATTCTATGTCTTCTGCATTGACTTTCCTAAGTAAAGATAAGGCTCTTGCCTGCTTTACCTGCTCTGGAAATGTCCCTGATGTGAAGGATTCATTAATTATATTTATTAAGGGGCCTTGTATAATCTCTATGCATTGTTTCAGTACACACATTGGTCCTTCATCTAAGCCTACTGACTTTGTAGTTTTTAGTTTTTGAACAGTTTTGTTGACTTCATTCTCTGTGGTTGGAAGTAACATCATTGTATTTAGTGCAACATTATTTGCCGGTGTTATATTTGTTTTGGGGACTTTTTGTTGTAACTTCTCTGCAATACTTGAAAAATGCTCGTTTACATAGTTTGCTAAGTCTTATGAATCATTTATTACCTTATCCCCCTCCCATAGCAGTATGTTATTCTGCGTTTGTTTGCCTCGCCCCGTTTCCTTTTTTGTAAGATCCCAGACTGCTTTTCTTTTATTCTCTGCATTATATATTATTGTGACATTAAATGACTTTTTTGGAGCAATCAGCACGTTCCTATATATCTTTTTGTATCTATGATAGAAATTTAAGAATTCTGGATCATTGCGAATCTTTTTCGTGGAACTGAGGTGTTTAAGCGTTTGGGAAGACTTCTTAATACTTGCTGTTATCCATCTGTTTTTGTGAGATGTTGATACAGACATGCATTCTCTTGGGAATGCCTTCGCAAAGTTCAATTTTAATAATGTGGAGAATTTAGAGAATTTCATATTCACATTGGTTTCCTTAAACACTTCATCCCAGCTTTGTTTTGCTAGTTCTTTTGAAAAATCTTTTATTTTGATTTATGGTAGATGTCGTTTATAGGCTTGTAGTTTAGGGAACGATTCGATGCCCGATTTTACTGTTGTTGTTTGACAGATGGTTTGATAGTCCGAGATCTTTTACGCCTACATCACATTTTTCCCTGTCCATACTTGTGGTCACATGGTCAACTACTGATTCAGTCATTGTAGTAACCTTGTTGCACTATTGACCAATAGGGACATGCTAAAACTTTGAAGGATGTTTATGAAGATGCCGCTGGATTCATTTATGATATTAGTGTTGATGTTAATGTCTCCACACGGAATTATGTTGACCTTTGTACTTGAGACTTTATCTAGAACGTCTGTTAATTTAACTACCACTGGGAGATCTATACACACACAAAAAGATTAATTTCTTGGTGATATCGAGCCCTGTTAATTCAGTAGCTGATATTTGAAAGTGTTTGTCTTCTCTTGCTGTACTGAGGTCATCTCTTGATTTGAACTATGAGCGTTTTCTGGTATAAATGCATGATCCTCCACTCCTTGAAGCAGTTCTGCAGTAAGAGTTTGCCCATTAATACGACGATAAGACTACATGTTGCATTTCTGTCTCTCTACACCACTGCTCAGTAACTCAAATTACTGTGCAGTTCAAAGGCTGGAGCTCAACTTCTAATAGTTGTATTTTATTTTTTATTGATTGCATCTTTTGATGGAGTCTGTGAAATGCCTCATGTTACTCTTTCCAGTTGTTTGTTTTACTTTGTGACATCTGGTATCTGTGATATTTGAAGTGTTAAAATCTGTTTTGCGAGTGATTGTTTCAGCGTTTTTTTTAAAGTGCTGGAGATATTATTTAGGCAGGGGAACCTGTTGTCTGGATTTATCCTAAAATGACACTTTTTCTACCCATAACAACAGTTATTTGACCATATGTGGCCCGAGATCCACTCCCTACACTTTCATGAATTAGCTGTACCAAATAAATGTGAGGCTCCAGGGACAGTCAGTCATGGGGGTTTCCATCCACGACAACAAACGCATGGTAGCACGCTATCAACAACTGCGGCACTCACATAGACAGCACGACACGTTAGTAGTAACTATTTGGTGGCACCTGAAGACGAAGCTCTAAGGATGGAAACCAGTCGTGCAATAAATAAGAAATTACTAGCAACTGAAGTGTGTTTTTTATTATATTAACAATTTCTTTCATGTGGTTTCTTCACTATACACTGAGGAGACAAAGCATTATGATATTGACCATTGTGTGATTAAATTTCGCCTGGTGATTAGCAAAAAAGTGGAACAGAGGCAAATCAGGCATTATTCAAGCGACGAAACCAGCTGAAAAAGTGGAAATCCAGTAATATAAATGTATTGACAAAAGGTATGTTGTTATGCCCTGACAGCTGGGAAAAACCATATCAGAAACGGCGCAGCTGGTCGACTGTTTGCGAGCTCTGGTAGTGGGCAACTATGGCATGTGGTCAAAAGATAGCGAAGCCCCGAGTAGGAGAATAGGTGTTGGACAATCACAGTTGGAAAACAATAGCAACTTTCGATCAAATTTGACCTTTGAATTTTGGATTGTCTACGAATAGGGGACGGACAGGGGCCGAGACACGCTATCATAATGCCCCCGCCATTCTACGGCACGTCTTCCTCCTCAGTAAATATAGCTCTCCCTTTCCGACACTACTTCTTTCCATCCCTAGCCCTCATTTTTTATTTAATTTCTTAGAAATAAGTCTATCCGAAAGGTTATAAGCCAATTACAATTCACATGTTTCGCTCTCCCAATCATAGCTCACTGTTTTATTGCCTTATCAGCTCGTCCAATAACTTTTTTCTCAATTGCCCCCTAAGAAACATCTCTTTTCCAGAAATAGGCCAATCACTGAGCTTCCTATGTCAATATGAATCACGACATCATTCCCTTCGAGTGGTAGTGCCAGTTTCGTAATTGTCCACTATCTACTTTGGAGCAGACGTAATTAGTTTGTCTCATACAAGCAAGTTCTTTCACAGTGTGGAATGCAGGCCCTTACAAAGTAAGTACTTTCGCGAAATATCACGAGATATATATACAAGTAATTTTGTACATGCCTGACGGAGATGAAATATTATGTCTGTAACGCAGGTTCAAACTACGATTACGTTTCCATAATATTTCTATAATCACTGTTTTATTTTCAGTAAGTGACATTTACAATTTTTCTACATCGGAACACATAGATTAGAATTTCAGTACATTACATTTACAGCCAGTAGGCTACAAAAAAAATGGTTCAAATGGCTCTGAGCACTATAGGACTTAACATCTGAGGTCATCAGTCCCCTAGAACTTAGAACTACTTAAACCTAACTAACCTAAGGACATCACACACATCCATGCCCGATGCAGGATTCGAACCTGCGACCGTAGCGGTCGCGCGGTTCCAGACTGAAGCGCCTAGAACCGTTCGGCCACTCCGGCCGGCCACTAGGCTACAGCAAAATCAAATTTTGTCGCCGTGTCCTTCGGACATAAGAGCTGACTAGCCCTGCCTCCTTGAAAATGATCCTAAGCTTCGATGATCAAATTATCATAAAAATATGAAGCGTTTATCGTCTCTTGCCGGTAATACAATTTACATTGCCTTACTGTAGAAACTGTATGCAGCTTGGATAGAATTATACATTGAACAATCGATTTATTAATATCATTCAGTACACATTCCTGGTAATCTTTAATGCTTAATTCCTTTTCCGATGAATGTTCCACACCTCTGTGTATTATGCAACAGTTCCAGGAATGAAAATTTTTTCTCTTAGTTCTTTGAATTCTGTAATAATGTACTCCGATAACTCTTTCATTAAACCTAATTTCTTTTCATTGGCACATGGAACGTTATAAATTTTTTATCAAGGTAACCCGAAGTGTTAAACCACCTATGCTCATCACTTTTAATAATATTACTACCGGACCGGTGGTTTTTATATGCTGTTAACGTCGTGGGCAGTGCATGATGTAATTACCTTTTGGCTTGACGTATGAAATCAGAGCGATAGGTCGTACAACGTCGCTTTAAAGCCTATACACTTAACGCAGAACACATTCTTAAACCCTTTTGTTAATAACCAAATTACTGGGACAAAATTATACATTGAAAAAAGTCTGGGTAAATCCTGTAGGATAAATGAAGTAAATGAAACCAGATAGCAATAGCTTAAGCGAAAAAAATATTTATTAATAAAGTACACACATACGGGAACAGTGGCCTCACACTGACTGCAGATTCAGAATAAAAACAATCAAAAATAAAAATTATGTGGTTATGTAGGGCAAACATCCAGAAAAAAAATCGAGCAAAGTTTGTGTAACGGCACATTAATTCACCGAAGTCAACAGCAAACATTCAAATTTCGAAATATCATTTTTCTAATATCAGTTGTGACGTAAAGAAAGGTGTTTTATCTTGAACCAGTGCACGAAACATACAACAAAGTCCATTCGCAGCTAATCTAAATACCAATAGCACCACGTAATTAGTTTTCAGTGACTTGAAATCCCTTGAACTAAATAAAATCCTTTGTAGTTACGCAAAAATCATTCACCAAATAACAGATACTCTAAGCACAGTCGTAAGATGGATCCCGTAAATCGCACTCTTGAAACCATTCCACGTCCACTGAAATGTTAAAAGTATTTAACTTGCTCATGGATGCTCGTCTGCACAGACTCCTAGAAAATCTCAGTGATGCCAACCACTTACGAAAAACTCTGCTCAAGGAACCCATCGACCACTAAAAGATTCCGCTTGCCTCACAGCACGCCCTTAAATGCTCTGTGTGACGTCACACTCTGCTAAATCAAAGATAGATACTTAAATAACGACCACCATTCAATTTTAAAGCTGATTTTACATATACATGTATATATATAATACATTGGATGACAGACAAAATTATTCCGGTCACTTTATGATCTCTCATCAAAATATCAACACAGTATTCAAAAAGTTCATAAGGTTCATAATGCATACATGCCTTCGGTTTTTCAACGTGACAAAACATTATAAATACTTATCAGATAGTAGACTGAGGTCAGTCATTCACTAGGAGTATTCCACAAGGATCGAGGAAACGCATACTTTCTTCATATTACGAAGGTGTTACAAAAAGTAATGTCTCCGATTATTTCATGTGAAAAATCATTGAAGCTTGATAAATAAAACTAACTTCATCAACATTCTCCGGTTTTATTATTCATTTCTACATATTTATTTCTCAACATAGTCACCCTGGCGACGAACACATTTCTCCCAACGAGAGACCAGTTTGTTGGTACAGTCACTGTACGATATTTGACTCCGTTGACGGAGCCACAACCACATCTCTGATTACACTGCTTCATCACTATCAAAGTGAACTCTTCGAAGGTGTTCTTTCAGGTTTGAAAAACAAGCAGAAATCAGAAGGGGTGAAGTTGGGACTGTATGCAGGAATATCGATGAGACTGAACACAAGATGTCTTACTGTTGTAGATGTCACAGTGCTCGTATGTGGTCTGACAATGTCATGCTGAAGGAGACGGTGCTTCATGTGTGGACGAACTCTTTGAATTTGCACTTTCATTTCTGAGAGGCTCGCAGTACCTTTCAGAGTTTATGTTGGTGCCTTTAGGCATAGGGCAACGGTCTTGTCGCAGTGGATACACCGGTTCCCGTGAGATCTCCGAAGTTAAGCGCTGTCGGGCTTGGTTGGCACTTGGATGGGTGACCATCCAGGTAGCCATGCGCTGTTGCCATTTTTCGGGGTGCACTCAGCCTCGTGATGCCAGTGAGGAGCTAGTCGACCGAATAGTAGCGGCTTCGTTCAAGAATACTATCATAACGACTGGGAGAGCGGTTGTGCTGACCCCACGCCCCTCCTATCTGCATCCTCCACCGAGGATGACACGGCGGTCGGATGGTCCCTGTAAGCCACTCGTAGCCTGAAGACTGAGTGCTTTAGGCGTAAATTCCTAATGTACCACATCTTGAAGTCCCAGACACTGTGAGCATAACTCTTTCTGCTGATAGCATGGGCTTAAACTTCTTTGGCGTCGGTGACTCTGTGTAGCGGAACTCCATTGATGCTCACCTGTCTTAGGGATCAGAGCGGTGAACCCAGCTTTCACCACCTATCACAATATTGTTAAGGAACTCATCACCCTCACGTTCAAAGGTAAAAGAAGATGCTGAAAGATGTTAAGAAACCTGATTTTCAGTTGGCGGCACGTTTTAGCGGTTAGAAAATAGTTCACAACGCTCCGTTTTTCACACCCGACATAGTTACACACCGCCATGTTACATGCTATAATTCGGAGACCTCTAGAGCTCCAGCGTTGCAGCTTTCATCAATGAATCGAGCGAGTTATATGAATGTCGTGTAATACCTCAACAGATATGGAGAACAGAATACTAAATTCAGAGGCATAACTTTTCAAAAGTCCCTGGTGCCTATAGCTTGTGGGTATAATGGACACTGACATATTTCGACATCTACGTTAATAAACTCGCAGTATATTCGTTATACACATACCTGTTGTAGTGTTTATTTACGTCGCAGGCCTTCATAGGATGCATCACGTAATCAGAATACTCTTTCTATTGATTTGTTATTAATTTTTATGGCCTATCACAATGAAATTAATAGTACTTTCGTAATAATTATCTTAAGATTATGCTCAAATTTTCAATTAGCTCATCTGATCACTATGATCTTTCGTGTATACTTGGTTTCGCTGCACGATATTTCATGTTGGTAGGATATGCAATATATACCACAATATAATGGGAATTAGTGAAGTTCGGTGACAGGTCAGGTGAATACAGGGTTATTAATACAAAATCAAATAGGGGTAATGCAGGAGTAGGTTTAATAATTAATAAAAAAATAGGAGTGCGGGTAAGCTGCTACAAACAGCATAGTGAATTCACTATTGTGGCCAAAATAGGCAAGAAGCCCACGCCTACTACAGTAGTGCAAGTTTATTTGCCAACTAGCTATGCAGATGACGAAGAGATTGATGTAATGTATGATGAGATAAAAGAAATTAGTCAGATAGTGAAGGGAGAGGAAAATTTAATTGTCATGGGTGACTGGAATTCGATAGTATGGAAAGGAAGAGAAGGAAACGTAATACGTGAATATGGATAGGGGTTAAGAAATGAAAGAGGAAGCCGCCTGGTAGAATTTTGCACAGAGAATAACTTAATCATAGCTAACACTTGGTTCAATAATCATGAAAGAAGGTTGTAAACATGTAAGAATCCTGGAGATACTAGAAGGTATTAGATAGATCATATAATGGTAAGACAGAGATTTAGGAACCAGGTTTTGAATTGTAAGACATTTCCAGGGGCAGATGTGGACTCTGACCACAACCTATTGGTTATGAACTGTAGATTAAAACTGAAGAAACTGCAAAATGGTGGGAATTTAAGGAGATGGGACATAGATATACTGACTAAACCAGAGGTTGTACAGACTTTCAGAGAGAGCATAAGGAAACAATTGACAGAAATGGGGGAAATAAATACAGTAGAAGAAGAATGGGTAGCTTTGAGGGATGAAGTAGTGAAGGCAGCAGAGGATCAAGTAGGTAAAAAGACGAGGGACAGTAGAAATCCTTGGGTAGCAGAAGAAATATTAATTTAATTGATGAAAGGAGAATATATAAAAATGCACTAAATGAAGCAGGCAAAAAGGAACGTCTCAAAAATGAGATCGACAGGAAGTACAAAATGGCTAAGCAGGGATGGCTAGGCGACAAATGTATGAATGTAGAGGCTTATCTCACTAGGGGTAAGAGAGATACTGCCTACAGTGAAATTAAAGAGACCTTTGTAGAAAAGGGAAACACTTGCATGAATATCAAGAGCTCAGATGGAAGCGCAGTTCTAAGCAACGAAGGGAAAGCAAAAAGGTGGAAGGAGTATTTAAAGGGTCTATACAAGGGCGATGTACTTGAGAAAAATATTATGGAAATGGAAGAGGATGTAGATGGAGATGAAATGGGAGATATAATAGTGAGTGAAGAGTTTGACAGAGCACTGAAAGACCTAAGTCGAAACAAGGCCGCGGGAATAGACAACATTCCATTAGATCTACTGACAGATTTGGGAGAGCCAGTCCTGACAAAACTATACCATCTGGTGAGCAAGATGTGTGAAACAGGCGAAATACCCTCAGACTTCAAGAAGAATATAATAATTCCAATCCCAAAGAAAGCAGGTGTTGACAGATGTGAAAATTACTGAACCATCAGCTTAATAAGTCATGGCTGCAAAATACTAACGTGAATTCTTTACAGACAAATGGAAGAATGATAGGAGCCGACCTCGGGGAAGATCAATTTGGATTCCGTAGAAATATTGGAACACGTGAGGCAATACTGACCCTACGACTTATCTTAGAAGATAGATCAAGGAAAGGCAAACCTATGTTTCTACCATTTGTAGCCTTGCAGAAAGCTTCTGACAATATTGACTGGAATACTCTCTTTCAAATTCTGAGGGTGTCAGGGGTAAAATACAGGGGGCGATAGGCTATTTACAATTTGTACAGAACCCAGATGGCAGCTATAAGAATCGAGGGACATGAAAGGGAAGCAGTGGTTGGGAAGGGAGTGCGACAGGGTTGTAGCCTCGCTCCGATGTTATTCAATCTGTATATTAAGCAAGCAGTAAAGGAAACAAAAGAAAAATTCGGAGTAGGAATTAAAATACATGGAGAAGAAATTACAACTTTGAGGTTCGCCGATGACATTGTAATTCTGTCAGAGACAGCAAAGGACTTGGAAGAGCAGTTGAACGGAATGGACAGTGTCTTGAAAGGAGGGTATAAGATGAACATCAACGAAAGCAAAACTAGGATAATGGAAAGTATTCGAATTAAGTCGGGTGATGCTGAGGGAATTAGATTACGAAATGAGATGCTGAAAGTAGTAAAGGAGTTTTGCTATTTGGGGAGCAAAATAACTGATGAAGGTCGAAGCAGGGAGGATATGAAATGTAGACTGGCAATGGCAAGGAAAGCGTTTCTGAAGAAGAGAAAACTGTTAACATCGAGTATAGAGTGAAGTGTAAGGAAGTCGTTTCTGAAAGTTTTTATATGGAGTGTAGCCATGTATAGAAGTTAAACATGGACGATAACTAGTTTGGACAAGAAGAGAATAGCAGATTTCGAAATATGGTGCTACAGAAGAATGCTGAAGATTAGATGGGTAGATCACATAACTAATGTGGAGGTATTGAATAGAATTAGGGAGAAGAGGAGTTTGTGGCACAACTTGACTAGAAGAAGTGATCGATTGGTAGGATATGTTATGAGGCATCAAGAGATCACCAATTTAGTATTGGAGGGCAGCGTGGAGGGTAAAAATCGTATAGAGAGACCAAGAGCGAAGCAGATTCAGGAGGATGTAGGTTGCAGTAGGTACTGGGAGATAAAGCAGCTTGCACAGGATAGAGAAGCATGGAGAGCTGCATCAAACCAGTTTCAGGACTGAAGACTACAACAACAACAGGATCTGTAATGTAATTTCGTTGAAGATGTATGATTTTCTCGTTTCATACAGTCCATATTAGCTGCCATTGAATCGTCTCTACCACCTTCAGACAACGTGCACGTTATTGCCTCGTGTAAAATAGTCATCAGGGTGCTCAGTCATCAGTTCTAACGCATTTACCTGTATGTCTCCCCCGGATTGTTCGCTTTGGCCAACTGGCTGCCCTGGCCATCAAATACTCAACACTGTTTCCCGTGGGGTGAAACGGTTTTTCGTAATGTCACAGCATTATAAATATTTGAGATAGTTACACAACATATTAAGCTACACTATGTGATCAGATGTATCCGGACACCCCCAAAAACATACGTTTTTCATATTAGGTGCATTGCACTACCCCCTACTGTCAGGTACTCCATATCAGCGACCTCAGTAGTCATTAGACATCGTTAGAAGGCAGAATGGGATGCTCCGCGGAACTCACGGTCTTGGGACGTTTTCAGGTGATAGTGTGTCACTTGTGTCATACTCCTGTACCCGAGATTTCCACATTACTAATCATCCCGAGGTTCACTGTTTCCGATGTGATACTGAAGTGGAAACGTGAAGGGACACGTACAGCACAAAAGCGTACAGGCCGACCTCGTCTGTTGACTGACAGAGACCACCAACAGTTGAAGAGGGTCGTAATGTGTAATAGGAAGACATCTATCCAGACCATCACACATGAATTCCAAACTGCATCAGGACCCACTGCAACTACTATGAAAATTGGACAGAAGGTGAGAAAACTTAGATTTCATGGTTGAGCTGCTGCTCATAAGCCACACATCACGCCCGTAAATGCCAAACGATGTCTCGCTTGGTGTAAGTGGCGTCAAAATGGGACAACTGAACAGTGGAAAAACGTAGTGTGGAGTGACGAATCACTGTACACAATGTGGTGATCCGATGGCAGGGTGTGGGTATGGCGAATGCCCGGTGAACCTCATCCTCCAGTGTGTGTAGTGCCAACAGTAAAATATTGAGGCAGTGGTGTTACGTTTTGGCCGTTTATTTCACGGAAGGGCTTGCTCACTTTGTTGTTTTGCGTGGCACTATCAGAGCACGGGCCTACATTGATGTTTTTTACACCTTCTTGCTTCCCATTGTTGAAGAGCAATCCGGGGATGGTGATTGCATCTTTCAACACGATAGATCACCTATTCATAATGCACGGCCTGTAGCAGAGTGGTTACACGACAATAAAATCCCTGTAATGGACTGTCCTGCACAAAGCCTTGACCAGAATCCTAGAGAACACCTTTGGAATGTTTTGGAACGCCAACTTCGTGCCAGGCCTCACCGACCGACATCGATACCTCACCTCAGTGCAGCACTCCGTGAAGAATGGGCTGCCATTCCCCAAGAAACCTTGCAGCACCTAATTGAACGTATGCCTGCGAGAGTGGAAGCAGTCATCAAGGCTAAAGGTGGGCCAAAACCATGTTGAATTCCAGCATTACCGATGGAGGGTGCCACGAACTTTGTCATTTTCAGCCAGGTGTTCCGATACTTTTCATCACATAGTGTATCTATGTGTGTAGAACATACTCGTATTTCAACTTTTTCGACTCAAATTTCGTAAATGTGTACCCATAATGGTAATCTACTAGCTTCGTAAAATTTAAACAGCCAGTTCTACAGCTATACATTATTCAAACACAGTGTTAGTCTATTTAATTCAGTAATAATAAAATTTTCCTGAAATATCACACTGCACTTACGATTTGGACTTCTAATCAGAGCAGCAGCTTCCTATCTGCCGTCCCAACGTTCAAATGGCTCTGAGCACTATGCGACTTAACTTCTGAGGTCATCAGTCACCTAGAACTTAGAACTAATTAAACGTAACTAACGTAAGGACATCACACACATCCATGCCCGAGGCAGGATTCGAACCTGCGACCGTAGCGGTCACACGGTTCCACACTGAAGCGCGTAGAACAGCACGGCCACACCGGCCGGCCCGTCCCAACGTGTTACTATCTCAAATCACTAATTTTTGACACATTCTGCACAGTTGTATAAAAAATCTGTTATTCCTTAGTTTTAAAAGATTCTTTTCATTTTTGTACTTGTACGTTTCTCAGCATCGATACCAATAACGGTTCCATTCAGGTAGCTTGACGTGATGATGATATACAGTGAATTTGGCTTAGAATAAGGTTATTATTCTGCCACTACTTTAAATTTTCATACTGAGCCACATAAATTTTAAATATATTTCGAGAAAATTAGCTTCTTAGGAATTCCTTGATTGTTGATAAAAGTTTGAGGAATCATGTTCTCTGGGCACAACGTTAGATCATCGTGATATTCATATATTTTTTCTAGATACTTGTGATCTACTTCTAAAACACAACCTATGTGTGAAGCACCTAGTATTATCATTTCAACAAAATCTTGCAAAACCGGTGAGTGACAGCTATTGCATCATTGCCGAGTTGAAATGGTTATTGACACTGAGGTATATAACATGCGATTCATAGTTACTTTCATTACAGTCAGCCACGAAGCTATTGCTTGCAACATCGTGTATATGCGAACACTGAAAAATACTACGTCCAACAATATACTCAACAGTTTATAATTGTTTTATGTCCGCAATAAGTTACAATTTTACGTTAATAATTTTCAGCAAACTGTCCCGCGCTAAACCAGGGGAAGTCACATAATATGCTAGAGCCAGTGTGGCGTTTTTTGATAGAAATCACGCGTAGGAAGGTAATAGTTTTTGAATGTAAGTCGGAGTAATCTCCGAATGTTTTACGTTCAAAGAAACACCAAATTGTGCGTAATGTAGAGTATTCATATTCTTTGATGGTGGCTTTGCCAGTCAGCAAGCTTCTGAAGGCTTCAGTTCACGGCAGCGATTCATCTAACAGAACAGATTCATCAGTTACACACTGACAGGCAAACACGCCCTTCTTGTTTATCAAATGAAACTGTTCACAGTCGAGAAAATACTTTCTTTCCAGAAAACACACCAAGAAAAACCTAAATGATTCGCTTTGCCGCCACGGTAGCTCAGCGTGTTCGGTCAGAGGGCTAGCTACCCTCTGTAATAAAAAATCTGAGTGAACGGATCAACGAACAACCTGAAGGGGTGTCATGAGACATCCACCCCGAACATATATACAACGAACAAAATAGAACAAAATGAGATCAACAAAGAATTAAAAAAAAAAGGCGCTTCAGTCTGGAACCGCGCTACCACTACGGTCGCAAGTTCGAATCCTGCCTCGGGCATGGGTGTGTGTAATGTCCTTAGGTTAGTTAGGTCTAAGTAGTTCTAAGTTCTAGGGGACTGACAACCTCAGATGGTAAGTCTCATAGTGCTCAGAGCCATTGTTTTTGCTGAGGTCATCGGTCCTTACACTTACACACTACTTAATATAACTTCAACCAACGTAAACTAACGTACAGTAAGGACAACGCGCACATACCCATGGCCGAGGGAGGACTCGAACCTCCAACGGGGGGAGCCGCACAAACTGTGACAAGGCGCCCTAGACCACGCGCGTACTCCACGCGGCTCGATATCATAGAATCGTGGTGAATTTATTTTCACTGTTTTATTACGCTCAGTTCCTTCCACTTCAGGAACGGGTTCATAACTATAAAATGAAAGTCGTAATTTGTCAGATTGTGAACTCAAGATGCACTACAGAATTAGGTCTATAATTTAAACTGAATTTACCATATGCAGCTCCCCGAGGTCCGCCTACAAAATGGCAATAATCTCTGCGTTCCAAATAAATTTTCGTGAAACGTTCCTCGTATATGTGCAGACGTCTCTTTTTCGAAATTCTTCTTCCTCCTAATAAAAATGGCATCTTGCTATGCAACAAGTAATTTTTTATATGCTCAGAAATCAGATACACCCGTTTGCTAAGCCACTGCAGCAAATCGGTAGAACTGATACTCTGAATATTCCTCATTATAACTACAGTTTACGCAGAAAGCAGTATTACTTTATATGTTTCATGCACATTGTTACAACTGGTTGCAGCAACTACTCGATATCTGCATATATGACAAATGGCAGCTTTAATTGCCTGCTGTGCTGGTCGAATTTTATGAACTGCTTCTCTGCATTTGGCGTGAGGAAACTGGCAAGTTTCAGTTGTGAACAATCACCTAAATAAGCGGTCAGCTTCTCTTTGGAAGGGAGACAGCACTAATTACACACACGTATCTCAGTTGAATGTGGGTAGGCAGTAATTCTGCTCCGTGCTAGCCACACATTGTTTTTCATATAACAAAAATGGAAAATTTCTGTCTCTTCATCCGGCGGTATTAATAAATTTACATCTTTCTCACGTTTATCGTATTTCGTGACATACAACGGAACCACTTTTAATTTTTTACCTTCGTATCCTTTTTTCCCTTCCTGTAGCCATCCACCTGTAATCAGAATACTGAAGACGATACACATCGTAAGAGCAAAACGCGGTTATGTAAACACCGCAATGACAAATAGCGGGCTTATCAGTATGAAATTCATGAAAATTGAACATAAAAATAATATAGAAGATTACAGCAATAGCGAATGTGTTGTAGCAACTAGAATTATTGTCGGTCACGGTCTCAGGAAATGTAGAACCCTAATTGTAATTATCACAGTTAGTGGGTAACATCTGACACGTGATTCGTTCAAACAAATGCATTTCATCTGCAAGCTGACACAGTGTTCTCCTTACCGTCTTTACAGAAAAATGCATACACAGAATGAGATAAGTTATATTCAGAATATTGGGGCCTCACTGTGGTGTGAAAATCCATCTACGTACATTAGAATGGATTAAGATACTCAGCCAACGCTCTGTATTGCATGGTACTGACGGATAATGGGAGAAGAATGCCAGTTACGTTATTGCAGTTCAGTAACGAATAAATCACAAGCAAACTGAAATAATATTTGAGTAATACTATACTTAATTTGGTTGCAAACTCAGTTGAACAAAATAAAACATACCTTCTTGGCAACACACATTATATAAAGTGCATATGCACACTGAATACGTGACCAACGTCTGTGTAGTTGCTTCTTGTGACGTAGCATGATAGCGAGATGAGGAATCGCCTGGTCGCTCTTAATTTTACACGTCTCTGAAGGAGGGAAATGCATGACGCAATCCAGCGATCTGCCTTCCTTCACGTATTTACCCTACACCACCTACCACGGCTAAGTGTAAATACCTCTCTCTGTATCGGAACCCTAAAGAAATCCGAACTGTGACTTGGACAGTATATTATTTGCAGTCAGATTATTTAGGACACACTTGAAGACAACCTTTTCAAATATTTTTGAGGAAGCTGGCAAAAGTGAAATTCGTCGATAGTTTGATGGTATCTCTTTATCCCCCTTCTTGTAAAGAGGCTTAACTTCAGCATTTTTAACCAGTCTGATAAGAGGTTGATTATACAAATAACTTAAAATAGAACTGAATTCGCATGAGCACTGTTTGATTAACTTCGTTGATATTTTATCATACCCACTGGAATACTTAGATTTTAAGTGTTTTATGATGGATGATTCTTCTTTGGGAGACGTGAGTGTCATTTATATTTTACTGGAGCTATTTTAGACTTGTCTCAGATATTTCATTGCACTCCTCACCAAACTTGATAACCCCACGCCGTCAGTAACAGAAATGAAGTACTTGTTATGAGGTTTGCAACACTACATCTACCAAAGTCTCATTTATTGTTAGAGCTATCTGTTTATCTTCCTTTTGGCCCCACCTGTCTCTGACTTCACTATATCCCATACAGTTTTTATTTTGTTGCCTGATGTAATTATCTTTTTCTGATAATAAAGCTGCTTCGATTTCTAGATTACTTGCTTCACTATTTTGCTGTTTTCTTTGTAATGCATTAGAATTCTAACATCAGAGCTGTTCCTAGATAGTCTCTATTTTTCCCACGTGATATCTTTATTTCTTGTGTAATCCACAGTTTTTTGATTTCTGTGTGATTTGAGTTACCTTTACGGAAAACAATTTTCAAAAGTGGAGGTAACTTTATTAACGAATGCTTTGTATTTTCCACTTGAGTAAGAAGTATTGTAAACATCTATTCAGTTTATGTCTTTGAGCAGTTTCCTGAATTTCTCAAGTTTTTAATTATTTATTATCCTCCTCTACTGATTTAATAGATCTTTTATCTTGACTAGATTCAACATTTAACACAAGATGCTGCATGTCATTGATTTTGTGATATGACTTTTTTCCCTAGATTTGTCAACAAAGATATAAAGAATAGTAGCATTTAGACATACTAGTAGCAAAGTTCACAGTAGGAACTAAATTGAATGATAGTGTTACTGACTGCAATAACTGTTCACTGACAGAGCTTTTCAACAAATCCGCATTAAAATCACCAACAACAACTTTTCCTTGTTTCTTACCAGGAGATGGGACAGATTCTTAACAGACGGCAAATAAGAAATCGCGAGAATTCTATGTTTCTGTCTCAACTTGCCTCCTTGACTATAGGAAAACCTTTGACTATATTGTCTAGGAAAAGTTGTGGTAGATGTTTGCAGAGTTCCGTACCCTACCACATTTGACAGTACTGATAAAAAGTCTATACATCAATCACCTCGAAGCTGTGAAGAGATGCGCTGGCACGTCTGATTCCTTCAGCGTATCAGAAGATGTCAGACAGGTTTGTGGTTTTATCCCCGCAACTATACAACATCTATGCATTAAATGTCAGTAAGAGTAAAGGCATCTCAGTTGTTGATATAACTATTAACAACCTCCAATTTCCTGAGGATCTAGTGCTTTTGGCCAGCAGCGAAGATGGTCTTGCTGTGTTGTTAACAAAACCGAAGGGCATTGGTCTATCATATCCTCCACCATTTGGATCTCGATCTCAATAAATCCAACTCATGGAAACTGTTGGAGTATCAGTTCAACTCACAGGTCGATTAAAGGAACTGAAAGTTATCCTTTTCTTTCATCTGTCTTGGGCCAAACATTTGTGACACGGGTAGCTGTGAAGATAAGAAAACAAATCACGCTAGGACGAGTGGTTATGAAGAAGCTCACCAAGATATGACAGAACAGAGCAATAACGAACCACAAAGGTCCGGCTTGTTGAAACACTCGTGTTTTCTATCTTCTTTTATGTTTGAGAGACATGGACCCTTACAGCCAGAGACAAGCAGCGCATCCATGTATTTGAGGTTTGATGTTGACGCAGGGTGCTGCTAATGAAATGAATTGAAAGAAAAACAAACGTATCCATGACTGAGCGACTCAGTATCTCCACGCGCCTTTCTTCTTGTGTCAAACAAAAATTCTCCAGTCTTTGGCCATATTGTGAGAAGAGATTGAGAAAGCCAAGATAAAATCACCATGGAAGATCGAAGGCAAGAAACCGAGAGGAAGAGCAGCGAAAGATGGATTGATCCAGTCAAGATGATCTTTGGTCTATTTCTTCAGCAGGCTCCAAAAGAAGCTTGTAATCATCCAGGATAGAGACACTTGGTTCATGGTGTCACGACGCTGAACGATGAGCATGACTTGTGATGACTGGCCGGCCTTAGTGGCCGAGCGGTTCTAGGCGCTTCAGTCTGGAACCGCGCGACCGCTACGGTCGCAGGTTACAATCCTGCCTCGGGTATGGATGTATGTGATGTCCTTAGGTTATTTAAGTTTAAGTAGTTCTAAGTTCTAGGGGACTGATGACCTCAGAAGTTAAGTCCCATAGAGCTCAAAGCCATTTTGTGATGACTGTCCACAATCAATGTCATATTCAATATTTTCAGGTTCAGGAGTCTAACACATCAGTATGCCTTTAAAAAGTGTATGTGAATAAAAATAAACAAATTAGTGAAATTTGTGTTCTTAAATCTTTTGTGTGGTGGTCTTAAAGTATATCTCTCCCTCCCCTCACCGGTAGTACTCGTTACTGGAAGGGCGTTGGTGTTTCTAAGTGTGTGCTAAAACCTACCTTCAAGTTCTGGGCTCTACTTACACATTAATATTTATTCAAGAGCCTGTTGTCAATATATATCAACAACCACTAACAAATTTTATTTTTATAAATCTTTTTAGGATGGATATAAAGTAGGCTCCCTCTACGCCATGGTAACATGCGCCATAGAAAAAAATTTTGGTATTGTAAGCGTAAATTTACCATTAACCTTCTAAGAAGTCTGAAACTAATTAATATTTCATTAAATTGCTCATACTGCTTGGACTTATACGTGCTGTTTTATCTGGGTACAGCCTTGTTGTCCGGGTTTTATATTGATGATGTAGGAGAAAGACACTACCCTTCTTGCCGGATACGTTTCTTATACGAGGTGTGATTTGAAAGTTTTAAGAATGGGCTTGCAATTGTACAATGGTGGTACTTACATATGGTACTGTGATGAATCTCCTTCAAAATAGTCCCCTCCTGGCTGAACACACTGACTCTTACGGTGTTTCCACTTTTGGAAACATACGTGGACAATTTTTTTTCATGAATTGTGTTAAGGACGCTCTCGCTATTTGCCTGGATGTCTTCAGTCGAGTCAAATCGCTTCCCTTTCAGTGAAAATTTCAGTTCAGGGAACAGGTATAAGTCCGCAGAGGCCAAATCAGGAGAATATGGCGCTTGTGGAAGCACAGGAATTTTGAATTTGGTAAAACATTCAACGATGGAGAAGGCACGATGAGCCAGAGCATTGTCACGGTGTGGCACCCAACTCCTGTCTTTTCACAATGCAGGTCTTCTCTTGCGCACCTTTTCGCGCAAACGCTCAAGGACACGTTTATAGTATTCCAGGTTAACTGTCTGTCCTCCAGGGGTAAATACATGATGCACAATACCGGTAGAATCGAGAAAAATCACCAACATCGTCTTCACCTTCGACCGACTTTGCCGAGCTTTTTTCGGCCGTGTTGAACCTGGAGTCTTCCATTGCGAAGACTACCCTTTGGTTTCAGGACCATATCCATATATCCACGATTCGTTACCTGTAATTACCCTATTTAATAAAACTGGGTCATTTTTAGTCCGATTAATCAGCTCTTAGCACACTTCAATTCAGTATTGTCTCTGGTCACTTGACAACACTTTCAGAATGAACTTTGCAGACACTCGATGCATGTTCAGATCTTCAGTTAAAATTGACTGAACTGCATAGAATCTTAAGTTAATCAGCCATCTCCCAAATTGTAGGTCTATGATCAGAGCGCAGTAAGTCGCGGAGTTTTACAACACTTTCATTCGTTTTGGAAGGACGGCCGGACCGTGGTTCATCTTCAAATGATTCGCGTCCGTTTTCAGATCTGTTGAACCAGACAAAGACATTTGACTGGCTCATACAGTTACCTCCAAAAGCTGGTTTTAATAGTTCGTAAGTCTCAGAAGCTGATTTCCCGGTTTTAAGACAAAATTTCACACAAACTCGTTGCTCCGTTTTTACAGACAGAATCTGGCAACAAGCCCTAATAGACCCGCATTCAACCAGCTGCCACAACGAATTGAAAAAAGGAAGACGCAGTTTCCCGTCAGACGGCGTTCAAAGACAAGGCAACGACTCACTTCCCCACCCTCCATGTACCTGCCTGCCAAACCGATAAGCAATAGCGGCTCCATTCTTAAAACTTTCCAATCACATCTCGTAGATAGAAAAAGGAAACTGACAAGGATCCACACTTCAATTTCTATGACTGTTGATAGCACACTGCCCATGCAAAACATAGCAGAGTCCTCTGCAACTGTGGCCGAAACGTCCGTTTCAATCAGGCACTGACATTTTTTGGCTCGGAACACGGAATACTCAAATGTTAAATAGACTCGTATGGTTGAAGACTGTATTGGACGGAAGAGTCTGGAGCATGTGGAATGGCTCATGATTGTGATAGTTGATAGTGACTGTAATGGAAAACATTCCGAAGGTCTGGTCTGATTAAGGCGAAAAGTTTTAGAGTTTCGTTCCGAAATCATTTTACGCGAAGTAGTGTCTATCAGATACATTCGGTGGTGCCGTGGCTGAAGTCTTGCTGCAATTTAAAAGCCCCCCCCCCCCACCCAGCGTGCGATTTCCGAGAATAGCACAGCGAGGTGAGCACGGCGGGCGCCTCTGTGCTCTGAACAATGAGGCAGCAGCTCCGCTCGGCGGCATTCATTAGCGCCGCTGCATTTGTGTGGCGCGACGGCACGGCTGCAGCCGCAGCCACAGCCGGCGGGGCGGGGTAGGGGTGCCGGACGCCCGCGGCGGCACTCGAGCGCCAAGCACCCTCCGCCAGCCACCAGCCGGCGCCTGCAAGTGATCAGCGGCGCGCCGCTTTTGTGGCCCGGCCTGCCCCGGGCCCAGCGCTCTCCGCTCCTCTTAACTGCCCGTTTTGCTGCGGAGGAAGCACTCACTTCAGCGCCAGACCCCGACCCACACAGCGGGGCTGTCTTTCCAGTAGCGTCTTAAGAGAAACGACAAGGGCTCGCTGAAAGTAATGCCTCAGAATTTATATGAAATCTCTCAACGCTTTTTCAATGAAACGAACGTTATTAACATTCAGTGTCTTTATTCTTGATTTCTGCATAATTATTTCTAAACGTAATCATCGTGACGCGAACATGTATGAGCCGTTACTTCCTGCGGTGCTCTTGGCGGGATGGTTTCTCTGTCGAAGTTACGCGCTTTGCGGCGTCCTGGTTGGCTAGCGCCCTCTATTTAGGACGGCCGCGGCTCTCAAGGTATTTCACTAAACGGCGCCCTATACTCCGAAACATCATCTCAATCGGGGGTGTCCGGGTCCCGTGGTTCAAAATGGTTCAAATGGCTCTAATCACTATGGGACTTAACATCTGACGTCATCAGTCCCCTAGAACTTAGAACTATTTGAGTATCTCGGGGTCTGGTTGGATAATAAACTTTTCTTCCACCGCCACGCAGAATACGTCACCCACAAAGGGTTAAAGTTGACAAAGACCTTGTACCCGCTCTTCTCCAGCCGAGAACTGAATTTAGATACCTAACTCCGGCTGTATCACTCCGTTGTCCTACCATCACTAACGTTAGCCGGCACGGTAGCCCAGCGTGTGCGGTGAGAGGGCTACGTGCCCTCTGTAATAAAAAAAACTGAGTTAATCGATCATCAACGAACATAAACGGATGTCTTACGACGTCCGCCCCGAGCAGATGCAACGAACAAAAGCGAACAAAATGAGATTAAAAAAAAAAGTACGGTTTCTCTGCGTGGGCCACGATTAGTAAGTCCCGGACGGATGATGACGCTCCAGCGCCTACAGAATAAAGTTCTCAGGTGGAATCTTCACGCCCCTCCACTCACCAGTGAAACCCTCCCGTCTCCTCTATATCTCTTTTGCTACGCAACCTTCCCTTCTACAATAACATATGAAACCTTCCCTTAGGATTTCTATCTCTAGCTTAGTAATAACAAATGAAATCTTCCCTTTGAAATTAATTCTCTTTCTCAATAATAATAACAAGTGCAATCTTCGCATACAAATTTAAATGTTGCTTATTAAAAGTGATTTTCTGATTATTTCGACGAAACATAGTATGAGTCGTCGTCGTGGCCCTCAATCGTTACCTGCAATAACCCAAAACTGTTCCTTACCTTTTTTACTGTTACTGGATCGCCCTCTGACTGCTACATCGAACTGCGCACATGAATATACTTACTCTGTTTTACTATACTCTATTAGCTGCTGGTGGGCTGTCATAAAAAGTGGCTGTATTTATTACCAAAGCTGACGTTATTCTTTAATAGCAAAGCTGACGTTATTCTTTAATTAATTTGACTGAAGTTACGTAATTCATAGTTAAACTTTTTCTTGACAACAATAAAATTTGGCAAAGTTAAAAGTAGCGAGCTCTATCTTCTTATCTCGTGTTTTCTACTGAAAATCTCGTGCTTCTACTCTTGTTAACTTTACTATTACAGAGATCGCCAAAACTTATATTTTTTTATTGGTCCTGTGCGCAACAAATAACTTACTTGGTCTTTCTGCTGCCACTGCTTGATCTGCTGCATTCCATTATTAAATAAAAAAAAACATAAGAAAACCTATTACTCATGCTGAGTGCAATGCATGTTCTGTATGGCGGCTCCTGCTGTTGCTGCGGCTGCTGCTGCTGCTGTTTACTACAACTACATGTAATTGAAGAGAAAGGGTTTGGTCAAATCTAAACTCGATAAATGATAACCCAAACAAAAAACTATGTTCTGAAAGCGATTCTTTCTCATTCAACTAACAAAACACTAGAAGCTCTTTGAACAATCACTTCGTTTGTAAATCTGCCTCCAGTGGCATTAAAGCAATATTACAAATTAATCAAACTCTTGAGACAGACTGAAATACTTCTCAATTGAATACATAGTGAAACAATTCCCTGACAATTACAAAAGAAATCAATGACAAAAATCAATACTTAATCTAACAATGGTTTCCCCTTAAGAATTCAACTCCTATCATTATCAAAATTACCGTCTGCTGCTACGCACATACACAAACCCTTTTTTTTTAAATTAATAAGCGCGCTGCAAATTATAAAAAATATCAACTCAATACCAAATCCTGTTTCGCTGCTGGCGGAGAAGGCAATACGGCAGCTCGGCGACGACCCCTCGCCCAACACACGTGCACACCACAGCAAGCGGGCTCCTACACTCGCTTCAAAACTGCCACAAGTTAATCCGTGCGCTGTGAGGCGCGAAAACAATATCTTAGATTCCAGAGCTTGTGTATGCGCGCTGTAGCCAACCTTTACATCCTAAGAGAGTATTGCCAACTCTCAAAGTTTTACGTTAATGGTTTTTGGGATGGATTATAATCAGTAATGCAATATTGCTGGCAAAAATTAATTATATTCTGAATGAAATAATTTTACAAACGTTCAAATCGGACTTACTTTTTACCATAATCTTACAACTAGCAATGCGAAAACATACCTTCAGTAGTCTTGAGTTTCTCAAAAAATTAATTCAATAATATCAGTTCCTCTTATGATTAACAGTTAGCTGATGTCTCTGTACATCCGTTTATAGTCTCTTGTAAATCATAGCTGGTGGCTGGCAGGCACGCCGCTCCTCTCAACCTCTCGCTTCAGACCTGCTACCGACTCGCTTCACATCTCGCTTAGTACTGACTTCCTACGAACGCTAAAGTGCGGTCTCTCCTGCCAACAATGCTTTACGGTGCAGACAATCCCTGCTACCATTACAAAATGAATCAATGCGCGGTCTTTCCCGCTCTTTTCTTAAAATGTATCCATACGCTGTCTCTCCCGCCCCTTTTTAAAATTATATCAATGTGTGGTCTCTCTTGCCAACAATACTTTGGTGCAGACACTCCCTGCTACCACAATTATTTCCAACATGACAAATATTAATTATTCCTACTTAATCCTACTAATAAAATATAAACAGCTTTCATAAATTGTGGTTTGACAATAGACAATAGAAATATACACGTCTTACACCAGGATTGTCACTCTGCATGAGACAAATACAGCCCTTCTCAAGGCGACCATTCGTCGTAAGGCTCACCAACTGTACAGAAAAGTGGACGTCTTCTGTGAGACAATAGCTGGGCTCCAAACCATCGGCTCTACAGTTCCACGGCGCTGGCACCGACACCCCATTCCGCTCACCATCTTGGAGGACTCGGATTCGGGCTATGACTGACGATAGGCCCAATACGACCTCGTTTTTCTGTCCGTTTCCGTGCAGTCACTAGCATCGGCCTGTTCACGTCCAGCCAATTTTCTCCTTGACAACAGAGTTGGTGCATTACTGCACCACTCCTCTGTCCTTCCACCGTCGGAGGGTGGCACGGAACTCAAAGTTCCACCGCCAAACCTTCAAAGTGCTATGCTCGGTTGTTATTCAGCCGTTGCTTTGAGTGTTCTCTTACTTGTCTACCGAGACTGTTGGACCGTATCTGAACCGGTGACGCTGTGTGTCAGAATCTGCCAAAAAAAAAAAAAAAAATCGAGTTGAGACTCGGTCGGGGCAGTGACAGAGGTAAGTCAGTCGGCTCTTGGTGTACTGCGAGGACACATGGTGTTGACATTCCGGCGCCTGGGTCTGGCGGCGGGCGGGACTGGACTGGGGAAGCAGTCAACGGTCAACATAGACTCTGTTCAAGAGTCGTGCCTAACTCGAATCCTGAGGAGAGCGCGGGAGTTTGTCGTGTCATGCATGTTAACAGCGAGCTCCTGGACTAACTTTAAATGACGATCAATTTTGTGGTGGAAGTTTTGGATGTGATTGCTCTGTGTAGCCACTCTGATTATCGCAAGTCATTTCTTAAACAACTTGGACGTGGGCCCGGGATATTGGATATTGCAAGTCCATCTAACTGCGTTGTGCCCTGTTTCCGTTGCATTTATCTTGAATTACAAGTGTGGCCGGTATTCGGCGATTCCTTCTTTTATTATTATTGTTAATATGTTAAGTGGTCAGTTTTATGAATCAAAGTTTATATTCTGTACAAAACTTCAGCCGTTAATTGAAATTGGAATTGTAAACTTTTTCCTTGTTGACAACTATAATAGTAACAATTTTGCGCTGTCCAACAGTGCTTCGGTGTTTAAGGGTGTGTGCGGATTGTCTGGTCATTAGTTGTGGTTTATAAATTTACTAAGTGAAATTCCACGTCATTGGAGATTGTTTGATCAACTATTGCTTTAATAGTAACTTCGGTTGTAACACTACAACGTTTAACATCTCTTCCTGCATTTGGCGCTACCCAGTGGTTTTAGTATTTCACTGAACTGTGCATTAATACGGGGATTGTGTGTTCTAGAAGCCGTTACTGGTGTGCGCAGGCCCTCCTGTGTGTTGTCACTTGAACTCTCGAGCACGGAATTCAGACGCACGGCCGATGTGACCGCCAAACGTCGAGAATGTACTGATAGCTGTGTAGATCTTTCAGGTTGTCATAACATCATATAGCGAAATGATATTCATAATACGAGTAGTTAATCACGTGTTTATGAGATCTTGCTATTTGAGTGTTTTTGAAACCTAACAGCTTTTACAAATTGTTATTTTTTACGTTAATAAAACCTGTTAATGACTTAATTTTACAACTAGTGAGCTCAGATCCGCAGTTATGTTAAAGTTACATTTGTTTAAAGTAATTTTTTATTAATATAAAGTTGGGGCCATCAGGATGTTTTTCTTTTAAAATTTTTTTAATTACTCTCATTGCTAATCATTTTGTTGTTACCAGTGCTCCGTTTTAATTAACATGGTGAAAATACATTTTTGTATCCTCAAACAGGGGCAGCATTCCACTCCAGCAGCTCATGTGCCCAGCTTGCCGATCTTATACCTTACCAATGTCTCTCCCAAAGAGAGACCAGATTTCTGATACTCACTGCAGTAAGTTTGACTTCATTGCCATAACCTTATCTTTGCTTTCACCGCTTCATCACTAGAAAAATGAAGTCTACGAAGGTTTTCTTTAAGTATTGGAAACAGATGAAAATTGGGTTGGGCCAAAGTGCGGCGATATGGAGGATGATCGATGACAGCGAGCCCAACGCCCCGGATTGTTACAAAAGTCGCAACGCTCATTTCTGGTCTGCCATTGTCATGTGAATGAGAAGGTTCTCTTCGAACTCGAAAGTCGATCTCACCACGCTGTTCTTCAAGCACCGGCTGCCATGTTACACGCTGCAGTTCGGAATCCTCTAGCGGCAGAGCGCTGAAAATATTTAGACACGAAGAATGAAAGTGTTGAATGTTAATAACGCTTAATTTATTTAGATACCTTTAAGAGATTTCACATAAATTCGGTGACATTAATTTTCAGCACGCCCTCGTATTTACTCAACCTGCCACGCTTAGTAGCGCATCGACTAAAACTAAAAATCACGGAAATGATCGTAAGAGGTGTGTATGTGAATTCCTAAGGGATCATCGGTCCCTAGACTAAAACACTACTTAAACAAAATTATACTAAGAACACCACAAACACACATGCCCGAGGGAGGATTCGAACCTCCGGCGCGAGGGGCCGCGCAATCCGTGACATGGCGCCTTAAACCACGCGGCCACTCCGCGCGGCAACCTTAAGAGGATAGTCTTTTTTGGGCACATGAAATATAGGTCCTCTTTCTCCAGCACAGTAAAAAGTAATGCTAAATTTAATTATACTATTTTATTCCTTACACTTTTGCCAATAAGAAATCATTTTTTGTGTCCACATCGGAAGCTGTTGCACCAGGGGTAAGACCCCTTGCAGCCGGAACATGGACCATGCGGGAATTCCCGAAGCCGTCGCCGCCAGACACCAAGCATGAAGGTGGGCTACAAGGATGTTAAGCAGTCAACAGCTCTTACCGTGCTTTAGACTTTCATGGAATCCCAGACGAATGTCCCCCACAGCATAAATCTGCCGCCACTGGCCTGCATCCATGGCGCGGTGCATGTTTCGACTTTCGAGCACCTTTTCGTCTGGATAACAACCGATCCAAACCCGACAGTCGAACTAGTGTAACAAGAAACACGGTTCTTCCAACCGAACAAAAAGTTTCGATTGATTCACGGACCATTCTCGATGATTCCGTGCTCACCGCAGTCTTAGTGGCGATGTCATTGGCTGAAGATGGGAACACGTAGCGGTCTTTTGCTGCGGTGCTCCACATTCAAAATCTGCGCCAAGCAGCACTCTCCGAAGCAGTTGCCTTGTCTACTTTATCGTCAGATCTGCCTCATATCGCCGCCCATTATGCTTTACAGACCAGCAAAGTCTCCAGCTGCCACGTTCTGCCATTACTCTGCGACGTCCAACAGTTTCTCGGCAACTCGTGGTTTCAGCGTCCTTCAATCACTTTACGTAGATGATTACGAGAGGAGCTCACCAGCGGCTGACATTTCCCAGATCTTCGGCCATAACGCTCTGCCCTCTTAATGTTAAATCACTAGGGTTCACCTTTCACACCCGGCATCATCCCTAGAGTGTTTCACCAGTAGTGTCTACTCTGCTGGTGCGCAAAACTTAAGGACGACTGCTTCGAATAGCGCAGGTGAAGCAGCTCCTGGAACTGGAGGATATTCGCCGAATGGATTGGCCTGCCGGTTACCCATACTCAAATCCAAACGAGCACGTGGGGGATGTGATGGCATAATTACTGCAGCACGTCCACACGCACCAATGACATTCCATCATTTGTAAAGCACGCTGGTGGGCGAATGTAACGCCCTGCCAGAAGAATTCCTGATCAATTTTGTATCGAGCCACTTGCACTGTGGTTAGAACACTGGACTCACATGCGGGAGGACGATGGTTCAAACACACGTCCACCCACACTGATATAGATTTTCCGTGTTTTCCCTAAATCGCTTCAGGCAAATGCCGGGATGGTTCCTTTGAAAGGACACGGCCGACTTCATTCCCCATCCTTCCCTAATACGATGGGACCTATGACCTCGCTGTTTGGTCCCAAAAATGTTCAAATGTGTGTGAAATCTAATGGGGCTTAACTGCTAAGGTCATCAGTCCCTAAGCTTACACACTACTTAACCTAAATTATCCTAAAGACAAACACACACACCCATGCCCGAGGAAGGACTCGAACCACCGCCGGGATGTTTGGTCCCCTCCCAAAAATCAACCAACCAACTAACTCTGTGGCCAGCGTGGGCACACGTTGTAGAGGATGCACTGCCGTCTATCGTTATCACACACCCTGTTATGGACCATATCCCATCCTCTGTAATGCCCAATAGACCATCAGAAATCGTAGTGACTTGAGTGTGATAATTGTGTTCGAATAAAAGCTTCATTTCTCTTCGTCTCATTGCGTATTTCTCATAGTTAACCTCTGAACTGTAGTGTAGCAGTTCTTTCTCTGTATGAGCTATATAACTTGGCAGTAATACGTGACGAGAAAGTTAATATAGTCGCCAAGTTTTGCACACGAGTGTAGATACCTTACCTCGTGACGTGCATGCAGACCAATCAGGCGGCGTTTAATCTTACGTTGATCACTGGTCACAAGGAATTCACAAATCAGCGTATGAAATTACCCTTAGTTACAACGTATATTTTACAGATTACACACAGTCCAGTAGTAATGCTGTTCATATCAATGCCGTTGTGTTTCAAATGCGAGCCCCTGTCTATGCTGCTGCAGTAGCAGTACCTACCACACTTCATCTACAGGATTCAACAGCAGCAGAAGATGAAGCAACATCCAAATCTCCACTGTCACCAGTTGCCACAACAATGCCTACAGCAGCAGCAGCAGCAGTACCTACCACACTTCACCAGCAAGATTCAACAGCAGCAGAAGAAGAAGCAACCACCTTATCTCCTCAGTCACTAGATGCCACAACAGTGCCTCCAGACACCATAACAGAAGTTCCATCAATTCCTCTAGTAGCAGCTTCATCTACAATATCATCACAAGGAGGGAAGAGTAGGCATACAACAGTAGATGTGCTACCACTTCAAGTGAACAATTTTTTAGTAAAAGGCAACAAGAGGCAGAAATCCAAAAGATAAGCCCTGAAAAACGTTTGAAAACCAATCACCATAGTGTTCAGTGTGTAAGCAATAAGAGCATGGATTTTAAAATATGTTACCTTAACGTTCAAGGACTGAAAGATAAAGAACTTATCATAAATGAGTTTGGTCTGGATAACCAGTTTGATATTTTTTGTCTGAGTGAACACTGGGCTAATGAGAATGAACTTGCAGTTGCCAAATTTGACAATTTTAGTGTAGTAAATAGCTACTGTAGGAAAGAGCACATTAGAGGTGGTGTGGCAATTTATTCCAACCAGTCACTCAATTGTACAATAACCAAACTAGACCTAAATTCCTTGTGTGATGAACAGCACTTTGAAGTTACGGGTATAATCATTAACAGTCATAAGCTAATAGTAGTATCCATGTACAGATCACCAAAGGGAAGCATTAACATATTTTTAGAAAAATGGACATGCTATTGAGTGAATTGAGTAATATTAAATGGCTACATTATGATATTGCTATAGGAGGTGATTTGAATGCTGATTTTGATGTTACTAAATGTAAGGGTAGTGTTGCAGATCTGGAAAACTTACTAAGACAATACAATTTATATCATGTTAATAACAGGCCCACAAGAAACAAAGCATGTTTAGATAACATCTTTGTAAACTTCAAGACCACTGAAAACACATGCAAAGTTGTAGTGTTCCCATTCTCTGACCATGACTCCGTATCTCTAAATTATGCAAGTAAAATTCCCCTCAATAGGAGCAATGCAAACAGACCTGTCCCAACAGTTGTGATTACCAGACCCATAACTGAGGATAAAATTAACACATTTCGTAATTCCCTTGCTGACAGAGACTGGTTTCGCCATTGTAGTGTCGATGGACATTACACATCAAGTAATGACCTGCCAGCCAAAATAATATTTGATAGATTTTTTAATGCATTCTTGACCCTATTTAACCATAGTATTCCCATAAAGAAAATCAAAATAATGGACAGCAGCCACAAATCCAGATCTCAAAACAGACAAAATATATGGTACAATAAACAGCTGACAGATCTAAAGAAACAAGTTTTGTTACTGTACAACATATACAATAGTATAAAGTCTGACTGTGTCAAATCAGCCTATGTGGAATGCAGGAATGAATACAAAAAAGCTATCCTGCAAGCCAAAAAAACCTACAATGCCAACAGCATACATAATTCCACCAATAAATACAAAACTGCTTGGAAAGTAATTAACATTGCCGCCAGAGATACTAAAAAAGAAAAAATTAATATCCCACCACAAACACTCAATGAGTTTTTTATTAATTCAGTGAAAGAAATAGGAGACGCAATAATCAAACCAGACATTAGTCCATCAGAGTTACTCTCCCAAAATTGGGGTAGACAGTCACTAAATACAAGCATGGTAACCTTCTCCGAAGTATCGCCTAGATATGTACAAGGGCTCATAAAACAACTGAAATCATCTGATAGCTTAGATATATATGGCATATCATGCAACCTGCTAAAAAAAGTGTGTGACCGCATTCTCTACCCCTTAACCCATTGCATAAACAAGTGCTTACTTGAGGGATATTTTCCTGATGAGTTAAAACTGTCTAGGATCGTCCCAGTATACAAAAAGGGAGATAAAGACTCTCCATCTAGCTACAGGCCTGTTTCAATAGTACCCGCATTCTCCAAGGTAATAGAATGCATCATGTACCAACAATTATCATCTCACTTTGAGAACCTAGGAATAATTAATGCTACACAATATGGGTTTAGGAAGAATCTGTCGACCATTGATGCAATCAACACGGTAGTCAGTTACATCCTCAAAGTTTTTGAGAACAAAGGCTTTGTTCAGGTCTCATTCTGTGACCTAAGCAAGGCCTTCGACTGTGTTGAGCACATGCCACTACTAGAGAAACTAGAATTCTACGGCATCAAAGAAAACAGTCTCAGACTATTAAAAGCTTATCTCAACAACCGTAAACAGGTAGTTTGTGTTGGTAAGGAAATGTCAAACATAGAAAATGTTAAAGTAGGTGTGCCTCAGGGATCTGTACTGGGGCCCTTCCTGTTTCTGATAATGATCAATGACCTCCCCTCGTTTATTAGATCCACCACTGTATTGTATGCAGATGATACGACTTTTCTCCATAGCAGTAACAATCTTAATGATCTTAAAACCTGTGCTGAAAATACACTCACTCATGCAGCATATTGGTTCAGAGCAAATGGTTTCCTGCTAAATGAAAATAAAACTCAGCAGATAATCTTCACTCTAAGAGACAAGCCACTATCTGATGACCCTAGTTCTGTTAAATTCCTGGGAGTTTATTTAGACGAAAAGTTATCCTGGGGCCAACATGTAAACTATATTAGTAGTAAACTATCTAGAGTAATTTATTTATTAAGACAACTCAGAAATTGTGTACCTGAAACATACATCAGATCATCTTATTTTGCATTTTTCCAGAGTATAATATCCTATGGCATTATCTTGTGGGGTAACTGTAGTCATATACATGACATCCTATTATTGCAGAAGAAAGCCATTAGGATAATTACAAATTCTTCACATAAGGCTCACTGCAAACCCTTATTTACTGAACAAAAAATTATGACTGTAATAAACCTCTATATATACAATGTCTTAATCTTTACGAAGAACAACCTACAAGATGTGAAACGTAGAGAAAATGTACATTGTTACAACACAAGAAGCATCAAACACATATACACGCCTTACCACAGACTATCAAAATCAATAAATAGCTATGAAGTCACAGGACACAAGCTATTTAATAAGCTGCCACATGCCATACAGGATCTTCCTGAACATACATTCAAAGAAAGACTGCATGAATGGTTTATTGCCCACCCGTTCTATGATACCAATGAATTCTTCAACTGTAAAATGCAGTAATCCAACAGATGACCCACTGTACATTTATTGTAATATAAGCTAAAATACACTCCTGGAAATTGAAATAAGAACACCGTGAATTCATTGTCCCAGGAAGGGGAAACTTTATTGACACATTCCTGGGGTCAGATACATCACATGATCACACTGACAGAACCACAGGCACATAGACACAGGCAACAGAGCATGCACAATGTCAGCACTAGTACAGTGTATATCCACCTTTCGCAGCAATGCAGGCTGCTATTCTCCCATGGAGACGATCGTAGAGATGCTGGATGTAGTCCTGTGGAACGGCTTGCCATGCCATTTCCACCTGGCGCCTCAGTTGGACCAGCGTTCGTGCTGGACGTGCAGACCGCGTGAGTCGACGCTTCATCCAGTCCCAAACATGCTCAACGGGGGACAGATCCGGAGATCTTGCTGGCCAGGGTAGTTGACTTACACCTTCTAGAGCACGTTGGGTGGCACGGGATACATGCGGACGTGCATTGTCCTGTTGGAACAGCAAGTTCCCTTGCCGGTCTAGGAATGGTATAACGATGGGTTCGATGACGGTTTGGATGTACCGTGCACTATTCAGTGTCCCCTCGACGATAACCAGTGGTGTACGGCCAGTGTAGGAGATCGCTCCCCACACCACGATGCCGGGTGTTGGCCCTGTGTGCCTCAGTCGTATGCAGTCCTGATTGTGGCGCTCACCTGCACGGCGCCAAACACGCATATGACCATCATTGGCACCAAGGCAGAAGCGACTCTCATCGCTGAAGACGACACGTCTCCATTCGTCCCTCCATTCACGCCTGTCGCGACACCACTGGAGGTGGGCTGCACGATGTTGGGGCGTGAGCGGAAGACGGCCTAACGGTGTGCGGGACCGTAGCCCAGCTTCATGGAGACGGTTGCGAATGGTCCTAGCCAATACCCCAGCAGCAACAGTGCCCCTAATTTGCTGGGAAGTGGCGGTGCGGTCCCCTAGGGCACTGCGTAGGATCCTACGGTCTTGGCGTGCATCCGTGCGTTGCTGCGGTCCGGTCCCAGGTCGACGGGCACGTGCACCTTCCGCCGACCACTGGCGACAACATCGATGTACTGTGGAGACCTCACGCCCCACGTGTTGAGCAATTCGGCGGTACGTCCACCCGGCCTCCCGCATGCCCACTATACGCCCTCGCTCAAAGTCCGTCAACTGCACATACGGTTCACGTCCACGCTGTCGCAGCATGCTACCAGTGTTAAAGACTGCGATGGAGCTCCGTATGCCACGGCAAACTGGCTGACACTGACGGCGGCGGTGCACAAATGCTGCGCAGCTAGCGCCATTCGACGGCCAACACCGCGGTTCATGGTGTGTCTGCTGTGCCGTGCGTGTGATCATTGCTTGTACAGCCCTCTCTCAGTGTCTGTAGGAAGTATGGTGGGTCTGACACACCGGTGTCAATGTGTTCTTTTTTCCATTTCCAGGAGTGTATTTCAGTAGTCAATACCTTATCACACTGTATTATAAATTGTAACTTCATTTGACGTTGTCAATTGCTGTAATGGCCTAAAGACAATAAAATCTTTATTATTATTATTATAGTAACCACGAAGTTGTCTTTATCTGTTCAGTTGAATGTTACAGTTCAGTTTAATCACCAGCAGTCATTGTCCACACCTGCTTATACACTACTGGCCTTTAAAATTGCTACATCACGAAGATGACGTGCTACAGACGCAAAATTTAACCGACAGGAAGAGGATGGTGTGATATGCAAATGATTAGCTTTTCAGAGCATTCACACAAGGTTCGACACCTACAACGTGCTGACATGAGGAAAGTTTCCAACCGATTTCTCATACACAAACCGCAGTTGACAGGTGTTGCCTGGTGAAACGTTGTTGTGATGCCTCTCGTAAGGAGGAGAAATGCGTACCATCACGTTTCCGACTTTGATAAAGGTCGGATTGTAGCCTATCGCGATTGCGGTTTATCGTATCGCAACATTGCTGCTCGCGCTAGTCGAGATCCAATGACTGTTAGCATAATATGGAATTAGTGGGTTCAGGAGGGTAATACGGACCGCCGTGCTGGATCGCGACGACCTCAAATCACTAGCATTCGAGATGACAGGCAACTTGTCCTCATGTCTGTAACGGATCTTGCAGCCACGGCTCGATCCCTGAGTCAACGGATGGGAACGTTTGCAAGGCAACAACCATCTGCACGAACAGTTCGACGACGCTTGCAGTAGCATGGACTATCAGCTCGAAGACTATGGCTCCCGTTACCCTTTACGCTGCACCACTCTTGATGAACTGTGGTATCGTGTTGAAGCTGCATGGGCAGCTGTACCTGTACTCGCCATCCAAGCTCTGTTTGACTCAATGCCCAGGCGTATCAAGGCCGTTATTACGGCCAGAGGTGGTTGTTCTGGGTTCTGATTTCTCAGGATATATGCCCCCAAATTACGTGAAAATGTAATCACATGTCAGTTCTAGTATAATATATTTGTCCAATGAATACCCGTTTATCATCTGTATTTCTTCTTGGTGTAGAAATTTTAATGGCCAGTAGTGTATATCCGTATACACACACCGCAAGCCACCATGTGGTGGATGGCGGAAGGTACCTCACATGACAACTAGTCGTTTCGCTTCCTGTTCCAGTCGAAAATAAAGCGAGGGGAAACGACTGTCAATATTCAGATGGCTCTAAGGGCTATGGGACTTAACATCTGAGGTCATTAGTCCCCTAGACTTCGAAATAGTTAAACCTAACTAACCTAAGGACATCACACACATCCATGCCCGAGGCAGGATTCGAACCTGCGACCGTAGCAGCAGCGCGGTTCCGGACTGAAGCGCGTAGAACCGCTCGGCCATAACGGCCGGCGACTGTCTATGTGCCTCAGTACGAGTGCAAATTTCTTGTCTTCGCGGTCCTTACGCGTGGTCAAGTACGGATCAGGGTTCTATAATTTTATCAACAATTTTCGCGAGGAGGAGGTTGCGTTTTCTCCAGGGATTTCCATTTGAGTTCACTAACACCTACGCAATACTCGCGTGTTGATCGAAACTACTGGTGCAAAACCTAGCAGCACACCTCTGAATCACTTCGATGTCTTCCTTTAATTCAACTTCTTGTTGGGGATCTCGAACACACGAGCAGCACTCAAGAAGGGGCTGTAATGCCATTATATTGACGTTCTGATTTACAGTTGAGCTATACTTCCCTGAGTTTTCTTAGTTAAACGAAATCGATGTTTCATCTTCCATACTACAGACCTTACGTTCTCATTCGATTTGGTATTGCTTTGCGACGTTGCTCCCACATATTTACAGTACTGGTCATTAAAATTGCTACACCAAGAAGAAATGCAGATGATAAACAGGCATTCATTTGACAAACATATTATACTAGAACTGACATGTGATTACATTTTCACGCAATTTGGGTGCATAGACCGCGAGAAATCAGTACCCAGAACAACCACTTCTGACCGTAATAACGGCCTTGATACGCCTGGGCATTGAGTCAAACAGAGCTTGGATGGCATGTACAGGTGCAGTTGCCCATGCAGCTTCAACACGATACCACAGTTCACCAAGAGTAGTGACTGGCGTATTGTGACGAGCCAGTTGCTCGGCCACCATTGACCAGACGTTTTCAGTTGGTGAGAGATCTGGAGAATGTGCTGGCCAGGGCAACAGTCAAAGATTTTCTGTATCCAGAAAGGCTCGCAAGGACCTGCAACATGCTGTCGTGCATTATCAAATGGTTCAAATGGCTCTGAGCACTATGGGACTTAACATCTATGGTCATCAGTCCCCTAGAACTTAGAACTACTTAAACCTAACTAACCTAAGGACAGCACACAACACCCAGCTATCACGAGGCAGAGAAAATCCCTGACCCCGCCGGGAATCGAACCCGGGAATCCGGGCGTGGGAAGCGAGAACGCTACCGCACGACCACGAGATGCGGGCGGTCGTGCATTATCCTGCTGAAATGTAGGGTTCAGCAGGGATCGAATGAAGGGCAGAGCCATGGGGCGTAGCACATCTGAAATGTAACGTCCACTGTTCAACGTGGCGTCAACGCGAACAAGAGGTGACAGAGACGTGTAACCAATGGCACCCCATACCAACACGCCGGCTGATACACCAGTATGGCGATGAAGAATACACGCTTCCAATATGCGTTCATCGCGATATCGCCAATCACGGATACGACCATCACGATGCTGTAAACAGAACATGGATTCATCCGAAAAAATGACGTTTTGCCATTCGTGCACCCAAGTTCGCCGTTGAGTACACCATGGCAGGCGCTTCTGTCTGTGATGCAGCGTCAAGGGTAACTGCAGCCATGGTCTCCGAGCTGATAGTCCATGCTGCTGCAAACGTCGTCGAACTGTTTGTGCAGATGGTTGTTGTCTTGCAAACGTCCCCATCTGTTGACTCAAGGATCGAGACGTGGGTGCACGATCCGTTACAGCCATGCGGATAAGATGCCTGTCATCTCGACTGCTAATGATACGTGGCCGTTGGGATCCAGCACGGCGTTCCGTATTACTCTTGAACCCACCGATTCCATATTCCGCTAACAGTCATTGGATCTCGACCAACGCAAGCAGCAATGTCGCGATACGACCGCAATCGCGATAGGCTACAATCCGACCTTTATCCAAGTCGTAAACGTGCTGGTACGCATTTCTCCTCCTTACACGAGGCATCACAACTACGTTTTACCAGGCAACGCCGGTTAACTGCTGTTTGTGTATGAGAAAGCGGTTGGAAACTTTCCTCATGTCAACACGCTGTAGGTGTCGCCACCGGCGCGAACCTTGTGTGAATGCTCTGAAAAGCTAATCATTTTCGTACCACAGCATCTTCTTCCTGTCGGTTAATTTCGAGCCTGTAGCACGTCATCTTCGTGGTGTAGCAATTTTAATGGCCAGTAGTGCAATCAACGCGATTGTGTCAAGCAGCACACCACTAATACTGTATTCGAACGTTACACGATTGTTTTTCCTACTCATCTGCAATTATCTACATTTTCTACGTTTAAACAAGCCGTCAAAATTATCCTGTATTCCCATATAGTACCGAACGACGACACTTTCGCTTACACTACAGCATCATCAGGTTGGTTGGTTGGTTTGGGGAAGGAGACCAGACAGCGTGATCATCGGTCTCATCGGAGTAGGGAAGGATGGGGAAGGAAGTCGGCCGTGCCCTTTCAGAGGAACCATCCCGGCATTTGCCTGGAATGATTTAGGGAAATCACGGAAAACCTAAATCAGGATGGCCGGACGCGCGATTGAACCGTTGTCCTCCCGAATGCGAGTCCAGTGTCTAACCTGCATCATCAGCAAACAGTCGCAAAATGCTGCTCACGCTATCTTTCTCAGATCATTTATGTATAATATAGGCAACAAGAACGGTCCTATAACACTTCTCTGGGGCTAACCTGACGATACCCTTGTCTCTGATGAACACGTGCCGTCCAGAAAAAATGTACTGCGTTGTGTTACTTAAGAAATCTTCGAGCCACTCACATATTTGAGAACGTTTTCAGTATGTTCGGACTTCTGTTAATGGTCCGCAGTAGGGCATATCGTGCGAGGAAAGGGAAAGCTGAGCTTTGCACGACCAATGCTTCATAAATCCGGGTTGAATCTGTATCAGGGAAATTAATTATATTATAATTATTATTACATTCGAAATTAAGAATTCTGCGCCCGACCAGTCTTAAGGAAATAGGTATGTAATTTTGTATGTCAGATCCCTTACCCTTTTTATAGACAGCAGTCACCTACTGTTTTTTGCTAATGCCTCTGCCGTAGAGAACTGGGATTCCATCTGGACCTGGTGACTTACTTGTTTCGAACTGTGTCAGCTTGTTCTCTTCGGCAGGGATGCCTATTTCTTTGTTCTCCATACGGGAGGCTGCGCGACGATCAAACGAAGGTATGTGTCTACGATCCTCCAGCGTGAATGATTTTTTAAACGCTAAATTTAGAACTTGAGCTTCCCATTTGCTGTCTTCTACTGCCACACTAGACTTGTCGATGTGTGACGTACAAGCCTTCGACCCACTTATTGGTATTCAAAAATGGCTCTGAGCACTATGCGACTTAAATTCTGAGGTCATCAGTTGCCTAGAACTTCGAACTAATTAAACCTAACTTACCTATGGACATCACACACATCAATGCCCGAGGCAGGATTCGAACCTGCGACCGTAGCGGTCGCTCGGTTCCAGACTGTAGCGCCTAGAATCTCACGGCCATTCCGGCCGGCCTTATTTGTATCACTGGGCTCGATTTCTCAGCAAGACCTTTTGCTAAGCTATGATGGCAGACATCTTATGCTTCACACATGGAGCTTTTTATACGTACGTATTTTCTTTAGTTTTGCCTGTCGACATTTCCACGTTCTTTTTTAAGTCGAGAACACAACGTTTTCCACTACCTCAGTTTTTTTTCACATCTTATTTTTAAAGCATGGTTTTTAATCCCCTTACTTGGTACATACTTTTCTAAAGAACGATTTACAGTTACTTTCATCTTTGCCCATAATACCTCTACAGCCATCGTATGGGAAGTAAATATCCATTAATTGTATAAGAGGATTGCTAAGAACTGTTGACCTACTCTATACAGCCTTCTTCATATTTTTATTAACTTTATTGACCATCGTCGATACAATGACATTATGATCGCTATTCCTAGTCTCTCTACTGACACTGTCAATATGGTCAGACCTGTTTGTAAATACGTCTAAAATATTTCCATTGCATGTGTATTGTCGAATTAGCTGCTGAAGACAGAATTTGCAAAACGTGTTCGGAATTACTTCCCAGGACAACACATAAAAAACCAATATAGCTAAGTTTATATTCGTTGGGTTAAAGCAGCCTCCAACTAGTACTGCGTGATCGAGGAGGTACTTCAACGCTACTGAGCGTATACGAGGGCCAGCCATGGTGTGCCAAACTAAATGCGGACCGATTGCGCCAGCCATAGGCAAGCTAAGACGCAGCCTGTCTCCGCTTTGCTCACTGCTTCCCGGAACTACTCGTCACAACGCGACATTTATTTAGTACTGGGGTGTGGCGTTTTCGGATCGAAATGACTCTCTTCAGCACGGTGTCAGCACTGTTCACTCTTCGCTATTTGTTTGTGGTATGATGGATGTTCACAGGGACCAGTGTACGAGGTGCATTCAAGTTCTAAGGCCTCCGATTTTTTTTCTCCGGACTGGAAAGAGATAGAAACATGCGCATTGTTTTAAAACGAGGCCGCGTTCATTGTCAATACGTCCCAGAGATGGCAGCACCGTACGGCAGATGGAATTTTACCGCCAGTGGCGAGAATGAGAACTGTTGTAAATACTTAAAATGGCGACGTTTTCCTTACTTGCACAGCGTGCAATCATTCGTTTTCTGAATTTGCGTGGTGTGAAACCAATTGAAACTCATCGACAGTTGAAGGAGACATGTGGTGATGGAGTTATGGATGTTCGAAAGTGCGTTCGTGGGTGCGACAGTTTAATGAAGGCAGAACATCGCGTGACAACAAACCGAAACAAACTCGGGCTCGCACAAGCCGGTCTGACGACATGATCGAGAAAGTGGAGAGAATTGTTTTGGGGGATCGCCGAATGACTGTTGAACAGATCGCCTCCAGAGTTGGCATTTCTGTGGGTTCTATGCATACAATCCTGCATGACGACCTGAAAATGCGAAAAGCGTCATCCAGGTGGGTGCCACGAATGCTGACGGACGACTACATGGCTGCCCGTGTGACATGTTGCCAAGCAATGTTGACGCGCAACGACAGCATGAATGGGACTTTCTTTTCGTCGGTTGTGACAATGGATGAGACGTGAATGCCATTTTTCAATCCAGAAACAAAGCACCAGTCAGCTCAATGGAAGCACACAGATTCACCGCCACCAAAAAAATTTCGGGTAACCGCCAGTGCTGAAAAAATGATGGTGTCCATGTTCTGGGACAGCGAGGGCGTTATCCTTACCCATTGCGTTCCAAAGGGCACTACGGTAACAGGTGCATCCTACGAAAATGTTTTGAAGAACAAATTCCTTCCTGCACTGCAACAAAAACGTCCGGGAAAGGCTGCGCGTGTGCTGTTTCACCAAGACAACGCACCCGCACATCGAGCTAACGTTACGCAACAGTTTCTTCGTGATAACTTTGAAGTGATTCCTCATGCTTCCTACTCACCTGACATGCCTCCTAGTGACTTTTGGCTTTTTCCAACAATGAAAGACACTCTCCGTGGCCGCACATTCACCAGCCGTGCTGCTATTGCCTCAGCGATTTTCCAGTGGTCAAAACAGACTCCTAAAGAAGCTTCGCTGCTGCCATGGAATCATGGCGTCAGCGTTGTGAAAAATGTGTACATCTGCAGGGCGATTACGTCGAGAAGTAACGCCAGTTTCATCGATTTCGGGTGAGTAGTTAATTAGGAAAAAAAAATCGGAGACCTTAGAACTTGAACGCACCTCGCATGTTCGCACAAAAAGAGGCAGTCTAGCGATCTATCGTTACAAGCCTTGAAAATCGAGTGGATATGACAGAAGAGAGAGATGAGAACTCCCACTGTATATTATGCAGTCCCATAAGCGATAGGTTCTGTAAGTTTGCTCGTATACGAATTACAATATTCAGCAGAAATAATTTAATGAGTGTCAGAGGGGATTCACTGCTAAGTACATCAAGAAGCACTTCGTGCTAAGTTTGTAGGGAACAAGCACGTGAAGATATTGGTGGTATGAATAATAAAATTTATGAAGTCCGACGTGTTATTCCACTGTTAGTTCGAAGTTCTCCGTGGAACAGAGTAGAGAGTATTGAGATTTTATATAATTATGCAAAGCACGTTAGTTAAGTCAAGGAGCAAGCCTGGAAAGATTTCTCGCTTTAAAACTCGCTGCCGTTGAATTTATGAATCAAAAGACGGGTAGGAACTAAAATTAGAACATCTGGAATGGACTGTAGATCTGGCGTTTTAGGTGGACTTCATTGCACACTGCCCACAGTAAGACACTGCAATGTGAGGAACAACTTCTTCTAGATTTCATAGAGATGCGTTTACAAAGAAAAAAGCATTATAGAACGGACACATTTTGACTAACACAGCCGGCCTTTGTGGCCGAGCGGTTCTAGGCGCTTAACTCTGGAACCGCGCGACCGCTACGGTCGCAGGTTCGAATCCTGCCTCGGGCATGGATGTGTGTGATGCCCTTAGGCTAGTTAGGTTTAAGTAGTTCTAAGTTCTAGGGAACTGATGACCTCAGATGTTAAGTCCCATAGTCCTCAGAGCCATTTGAACCATTCTGAATAAACACAGTCCAGCTCCCTCCACTCACTGCCGTGAAAGGAAACGCGAGGCTTCAAGAATCCATTCTGGCCTTGAAACACAATGATATTTTCCAAAGCATTTTGAGCACACTGTCAATCTTACATTAGCTTTCGCGTTCTTTTCGAGACCGATTGCCATTTCAGCTGAAAGCGTCCCTGTGAATGTGCAGATCTGACTGACTGGCCTGCAACGGGTCTTAAATTTCAATGACAAAGCCTTTTACGTTAAAACTGTACTGGACGTCCACATTGCTTTCCTCAGGTAGTTTGTCCACGTCTCCATGACGAGAATGCAGAATTGCTACAACGTTTCGATCGAAATATTTGTGTGACAGATCTTTTTTCGGTCACTAAAGTAAATAAGTCACGATTATGTGGCAACTTGGGAGTGAAGATACTTGAAATTGTGTTCGTCTATCCGTATGCCAACAGTTTCTACCAAATAAAAATTCAGCGAGCCAAAAGTAATTAAATAATACTAAAAATTATTTTTTGTAATCTATGTTGTTGAGAAATAAAACAAGTATAAAACAAAGTCGTGTGCAGTGCGACTGCACTGCCATTCAAATACGGCGCGTTCGCAGTTTCCCCCTCTCGCCCCTCCTGACGCTCAGACAGGGTAGCACGGCGGTAGGGAAATACGTACCGAGGCTGAACTCGGTTGCACTTTTTGCATAACTGTCGTCCTACGAGCCGAATCTTGGCCGCTCCTGGAGTAGACTTCCTTCGACTGACTCGGATGAATCGGATGATCAGTAAAAACATCCAGTGGTTATGCTGAGTTACTCGCGTCGAGATAATTTCACCGTCAGACTCAGTTACAACCTCAATGGACACAATATTCTCGTTGATTGCAATTAACACTTACTCTCTTATGACGTCTAACTTCGTTTTCGTTATACCTTCCGTGCTTCACCAAATATTTCGAGCTTCGTTTCATTCATCTCTGAATACCGAGTACGATTTGAGTTCTCCCGCTTTCCCGGAGGGCGGTAAATTTAGGAACTTTGCGACGGATACTTTGGCAATTTACTGTTACATATTTGACGTTAAAAGTGTCTTTCCTTTGCGCACGATACAATTCCGCCCTTTGCATATCGAATGGCTATCTGTACTAATCCAGTTCACAAGCAATTCTGAGCATTTTAGCTGTGTAGCTTCACATCAGAGCAACGAGCAGCCACCCATTTGCATCCAATCCCGCAACCGACTAGATCGATAGTTAATTCTCTACTTCTATATCAGCTCTCGTAACAAAAATCACCAACTCATACAGTGAAAAATGCCCTAGCAGAAGAATTATCAGTTATTGAGAACACCGCGCTATCAGTAAATACAATTAAAAAAGAGGAAAAGAATTTAAAGAAAAGGGTCTGTTGTTTTGTAAAACGGTTTGTCTAGAATTAAGGAATGAAGTTGACTGGGAAAGCATTTGACGTCGGTTTGAATGGTAATCGAAAGCATGTAGAGCAAAAGATGTGTCGACTGCGAATTTAAAGCTCAATATTTAATTTAGAATTTCAAAAAGTACTAGAGGATATTTGTCTTTGGAGATCCTATTGCCCTGCATGACTGAATGCATAATTCAAAGGCACATCAAATGTTTGTGTAATCGATTTTCTTTCTTATTTTTAGAAATTTTAATTTCATAAAACATTTAACGGATATTATTCAATTTTTTTATTTTCAAATTTTGTTCTTCATTACCCTGATTACTTTGAAGCTACTAAATATTTTTTTTCAAAAATACAACTTGTGCATGTGTGGTTATGGGCGCTCAACGTCTAGTCTGGTTAAAATTAGTTAGTAGTTGACACTTGAAGCATTGCAGCTGGTTTCCTCCAATCACAGCGCCCACCCTCATGTCCGAACCGTTCATCGTTGCCAAACTGCCACAACAATTGGTCAGTTCACTTCCAATTCCTGTCCGAGCTTTCTTTCTGGATGGTTTTGGATCCCGAATCATACTTCATCACACATGATAACCACACTACAGACAACGCGCACACATAACGATCCTAATGAAATACACGCATTGCATACCAGCAATAATGGATACTTCATACAAAACGCCATTCAGTGTCACATATGCTGTTATGAAAATTGCAGAGATCTGCTTACAATTGATAAGCTTCACACAACATTGGGTAAAACTAAGTTTTTGGAGGCTAATGAATAATTACAACTCGGTGGTTACAATAAAAAAGGTAACAGCTACACACATTGTAGTACTTTAGTGCAATGGTTAGCGAATTGTCCTGGCATGCTAGGTTTGGAACTGACAAATCTCGTGAAATTTTTTGTTTCTAAATTATCATTTTCATTAAGTTTACTGGTTTAAAACTAATTTTTTATTTGTAAGTATTTGCCACGTCATTTTTATCATCGTACTGACTTTTTATATGCACTTATCTTTCTACCTTTCATTCATTTTTCGTCTGGAATCTGTCTGTATCGTCTGCAACTAAGTTCCAACGAGGACTGCTCATGAGTTCGTAATGCGGTAGTTTATGTAGCAAGTGAGATGATAATTTCAGGCAACCGATGATAGCAAGAAATTTACAGTTTGCTTTTAGCGCTGAAACTGGACTTTATCTGTCTTGAGTTTGCTTGTTGCGGTTAACATTAATAGCCATCAACACAGCGATAGTGATTCTATCTCTGCCGCAGATCGTTGATCATCTCTTCCTCAGGTACATACATACCACATCACGAGGTTGTGGTTAGCTTATGACACGAGTTTAAATTCAGGGCTACAAAACGCGTCCCCTGCCGCAGTCCAGTAACTGGTCACCTAAAATCGGCTATCGACGTGTTACCTAGAACCGAGCGGCCGCTGTCGCAATACCGTAGCGCCAAGTGAGAGACGCCCACTATCAAGTAGCTTTAAACGAACTACAGGGAATCTGCGTCTGTAGAAGTATTGCTACGGACGAATGCGGTTATAATGGTATAAACAAGGAAGTGCAAGTGCACACAAATGCAGACTCTCTCTTAACCTCATTCACGGTTGTCTGTGCAATCACAACATCTCACATTCTTTAAAATAATGCCGGCCACGGTGGTCTCGCGTTCCTAGGCGCTCAGTCCGGAACCGCGCGACTGCTACGGTCGCAGGTTCGAATCTTGCCTCGGGCATGGATGTGTGTGATGTCCTTAGGTTAGTTAGGTTTAAGTAGTTCTAAGTTCTAGGGGACTGATGACCGCAGCTGTTAAGTCCCATAGTGCTCAGAGCCATTTGAACCATTTTTTTAAAATAATGTAAAAAATAGGCAGATGTTCTAAAACTGGCAATTAAAGCACAAGTAATACAGGAGAAAAGCTATAATAATTACCTGCGGAATTGAGATAGGCTGAGTTCTTAAAAAAGAAAAATTTGGATGAGCCAGTCACCCTCAAAACGCATTAAAACTCCTCCCTACAATTTTAGTGAGTAACTTACACCCTTAAAAGTCGTACCGCAATCGTGTCATTGTCAGTGAAAATCAATGGCAAATCTGTTGACAAATGACATGCTAACGTTTTGTCTGAATGTAAAGTGTATTATGCGCTCCCGGCTAGCCGTGCGGTCTAACGCGCTGCTTCCCGGGCGAGAAGGTTTGCTGGACCCCGTTTCGAATCCGCCCGGCGGTTTATTGTCGAGGTCCGGTGTGCCGGCCAGCCTGTGGATGGTTTTTAAGGCTGTTTTCCATCTACGATGGGGAATGCTGTCTGGTTCCCCTTATTCCGTCTCAGTTACACAGTGTTGACGATTGTTGCGCAAACATTGTCTCAAGTACGCGTACACCATAATTACTCTACCACGAAAACATGTGGGGGCTACACTCGTCTGGTATCCTGGTATGAGACGTTCCCCCCGGGAGGTGGGGGGGGGGGGAGGGGAGGGGGTTCACTGGGGGCCGAACCGCACAGTATCCCTTTCGGTGTGTGTGGGACGGCGGTGGGGTGGGTGGACTGCTGTGGCCTGTTGTGGGGTTGTGAAACACTAAGGGCTACGGCGGGACGAAACCTCTCCCTCGTTTATAGGTCCCTACTTTAATACTTACGTACGTACAAAGTGTATTATGCTAGAATGTGTGCACTGTGATCAGTATGCCAGAAGCGCCACACAATGTAAGGTCTTCCCGCCGGAGGAAGAAGCCATACCTCATGTTCGTCATGAGAACAGTCCTGATGTAAACATTACGCTGCGTATTTTTCCGCGTTTGCTCTTACCTCATTGGATTTTATTTCCCGCGGGGCTTCAGCTGTGGTACAATAATAATCGTACGTATCATGCGGCAGTGTAGCTCGTCCACACTACCTTTATAGTGAAGATAGCCCAACCCGCAACACTTTCGCAACGCATCAAGCCCGCAGTGACGTAAAAAACTGCAGATCATCGTGTGGAAGCTTATATGTTTCTGTTAGACATTCAAAAATTGAATATGAATAATGTTTCTTTTAATCTGTTTCCAGTTGATTTATTTGAACACTTCTCACAGACAGGTACTGTATTTCAAAATGCTGGTGCACTGTTATCATTAGACTCAAAAGTATTAAAGTAAAACACTTGGGAGCAGGTTAGATCAAACATTACACCTGCAGGTAATAAAAAAGTCAACAAACAGCAGCCAAATAAAACTTGAAATGCCATTTAAATTTTAAAAGGCATAAATTAATATACAGTAATACTCCACTAATACGCTATTAAGGGGACAAATGGAAGAGCGTAAATTTTTTTTTAATAAACAGTCTAATTTATCTGCGAGACGAATGTGTCATTTTAGGAGCATATTGTAGACATTTTGCTGTACAGTGAAATACTGAAGCCACAAAAGGTATTAGTCCCCTCAGTGATGCGGTACTCTCTGGAATGTTAAAAACCATCCAAAAGCCAAGATCACGCAAATTATTTTTTATTCAACAGCCTTAGCCGTCATCTTCAGGTCTTAAACTTTGATTTGTAGCGAAATATGTTCGTTTTACGCTGACATGCACAACATGACAAGTGGATAGAACTTAACAAGTTATAAACGTTTGTCATCGCTAAAATATTTAAAAACACACAGCATCTTGTCCAAAAGTTCATCTCCATACACATACTGCTCACAGTTGCTCCAAAACGTTTAACATCTGGAGATGACAGTTAAGACTCCGCCTGGGGCGAGACTTCCCGCATTTTTTTCAGTACTCACAACTGGAGAGATTCTTTGCAACCTGCTGTCTTCCGAATGCTTCTTCAGAATGATGTAATAACAGTATACGTTAAACAGTAAACGAAACAACAAGCGCATCATCAACGTCAATAGCGTAGTGAAATGTGTGTCTAAGCCACAGCAACATAACAACACGCAGTGTTCACAAGCGAGCAGGAAAAAACGTGATTAAACGCTCTTAAAATACGAGAAAAATTCCCCGAATAACAAACCACACCAAATAATCACGGTGCCAAAGTTTCACAAATTTTTGCCGATGTCCCCAGAACACTCTAACTACACAAAAACAATGGAAAACACGTGTGGCACACAAACACATACCAGCCGCAGCTCAGGACAAGTTTAATACAACAAAAAAGGCGAAAAAGGGACATAGGCCACGATTTTTCCAGAAAATATGTTTTAAAGGTAAGCTTGAAAACAAAAATTCAATGCAGACGACATCCTAACTTCCCTTCCACATGCAGATGACGCGGTATGCTACGGAAATTTAGACCTGTGGCTCATTTCGGTTGGAAACCACAGGAAACACACAATGTAATATAAAAGGTAATATACATTTGTAGTTGAAATAACAGAATCTGATATAGCGCATTTCTGTACCTAAATATCATCAGTATGTATGTTTCAGAAAAGTAAAAGGAAAAGGCCCAGTGAAGATGACACAACTGTGGTGAAACATTTTTGGGTACTAAACTAAAATAATAATTGTGTACTTGCTAATAGGCACAACCATCCTTAATTCATTATAAACAGGAACCTCTTAGGGTCTGATTTTAAATCTTTCATTTCCTCATAAGTTGGATTGTAACGACGGGTGTATGCTGAGTTGCGTAAGAAGAGACAAATGAACAGGTTGCATGTTAATAGTAAACGTGAATCGGAAATATCTAAGAAGCAGACGTGGCGATACATACAGGCTTAATTAAAGATGAAAATTTGTTTTCAACGCTTTGAAACTGATTTGATAAGATATCCAATTTACCCTAATTTAAAATAGTAGACGATTAAATAATTTTATGCGCTGCACCGTAAGTTTTGCGAAACAGTTAACAGAAATTTGACGGACAGTGGAATAGAGAAAGGAAGCGTGAAATAAAATACAAATTCTCGTGCTAAGTTGCCTCCAGCATGCACTAAGCCATGACCTGGGGAACATGGTTGTTGACGCAGGGAAGTTACCGTGAAGCCAAATATTGCTTTAAACTTGGAGCTGCGCGTGGAATGGAAGCACAGGGAAGGCCGTCGGAACCTCTGAGAGCCGGCGGCAGTGGCGCCGTGCAGCGGCCAATTTACGAATCGGGGCGGAAAGGGCAGTGGCCGTGCAGCAGAGCCAGCCGGGAAACAAAAGTCGGTGGACGGCGCGCGCCGTATCGTTGTTTACTGACTTGGCCGCCTGTTTATTCCCGCATGTTGTCCTTCCGCGGGAGCGGCGCGTGTTGTGAAAACGGTGTGCGCGGTGCGGCTGCAGCTGGCCCCGATCCGCACGGCCGCGCCGCGCCACGCGTAGCCGAATGCGACGCCAACGAGCGTTTCGGCAAATGGTCGCACATTCGTATCGCGCAGAGCTACGGCAATGGCTCCCGCTTTGATCTCTACGGCCTGAGTAATCCGCATTTAGCAAAGGCCACTCGGAACTGCTGTTCAGGGGATAACTGACGACGCGGCTTTTGTGCTTCGTATATTATGCCGTTACCTTGGAACATTTCACTATTACGCAAAAAAAACTACTATATGCGTAATAGACGAGGGGTGTTCAATCAGTAATGAAACCCATTTTTTCCCGGCAAATTTCGGTTGACGAAAAAAAGAAAAAAAAAAGGCATTGTCGTGGGACATCGTGGAATATTGCCGATTCAGCCCCTGTAGTTTCATGAAGTTCCGACAGGTGGCGCGCTATACGTGTCCTACAAACTGACGTCTGTACCGGAGGAGCGTTCGAAGCTTTCTTTTGACGGAAAATCAGAGCATCGCAGATATTCATAGGCGCTTGGGGAATGTCTACGGAGACATTCCAGTGAACAAAGACACGGTGATTCGTTGCGCAAGGCGTCTGTCATCGTCGAACAAGGTAGCGCGAACCTGTCATCGTACTTGACAAATACAATGCAAAAGGTTGTGCTGAATACGTCAGGCAGTGTGGGCAAGGCATAAAATTTGGTGACTGAGGTAAAATCACAAAAGGAGTCTCGCAAGGCTCAATTTTAGGTCCACTCCTATTCATTACATACGTGCATGACCTTGACCTTCCACTTAATATTCAATAAGCAAAATTCGTACCTTCTGCAGACGATGCTATTATTATAATTCCTATTAGAGAAGAAGCAACGGAAGAGCTACTAAATGATGTCCAAAGAATTATAGAGTGGTTCTCTGAAATTGACTCTCCCTAACTTTTGAAGAAAAAAAATACATTCGGTTCTCTATAAGAAATAGTCATACCAACAACTGCACAACTGATACAGCACATGAGCAGGAATAAGTAATTTGGGTACTGTTGTGGGTTGGCAGGAGAGCCAACACAGTATTATTAGAGGAAGCCGAAAGGCACGCGTTTTAGCTCACGCAGGCGGGCGTGAGGTCTGGAACAGGGCAAGGAAATTAGACTTTAGAAAAAAGGACGTAGCTGGTGGAATACTTAACTTTAATCCATTAACGATGAGCCTCACTCTTGACGGTACATGATTACAGTATCAATAGTAACTGGTAATGGCGCCTTGCTAGGTCGTAGCAAATGACGTAGCTGAAGGCTATGCTAACTATCGTCTCAGCAAATGAGAGCGTATTTTGTCAGTGAACCATCGCTAGCAAAGTCGGTTGTACAACTGGGGCGAGTGCTAGGAAGTCTCTCTAGACCTGCCGTGTGGCGGCGCTCGGTCTGCAATCACTGATAGTGGCGACACGCGGGTCCGACGTATACTAACGGACCACGACCGATTTAAAGGCTACCACCTAGCAAGTGTGGTGTCTGGCGGTGACACCACAGGTACAATGCTTCAAATTGTTGGGTTTACATGGTGGTGATGATTCATATCATTGAGCTTCTCTAACAATGAAGTTCAGATAGTTTTGTTCTTTGTATAGCTTCTAATCTTGGAAACAAACGAATAACCTCCTGACAAGAATGGTTCAAATGGCTCTAAGCACTATGGGACGTAACATCTGATGTCATCAATCCCCTAGACTTAGAACTACTTAAACCTAACTAACCTAAGGACATCACACACATCCATGTCGGAGGCAGGATTCGAACCTGCGACCGTAGCAGCTGCGCGGTTCCGGACTGAAGCGCCTAGAACCGCTCTGCTACAGCAGCCGGCATCCTTCTGACATATTCCGCATATTTCTACTCGATAATCGAAATAATTCTCGGGGTAACTCATCATTTAGAAAGAAAGTAGTGATTCTATAAAAGCGAGCAGTAAAAATATGTCTTCACCCACGAACGTAATGTAGGTACCTCTTCAATGAGGTGAGCATTTTAACTGCTCCGTCCCAATACATATATTTGCTCATGAAGTTTTTCATAAATAATATATCACAATTTGAAAATATAGTGATGTACATACTTACCCAGATGGTAAAACGACCTTTATTACCCACTGTTAAAGTTGTCAGTGGCTCAGAGAGTTCAGTAACCAGTAATGATAATTTTTAGTCATTTGCCCCCCTAACATAAAATGCTTGACAGGTAGTGAAGCAAGCTTTAAATGTAATTTAAAATCATTTCTCCTGGAGAATTCCTTCCATTTAATGGACGAATTTCTACTTAAAAACTGCTAAAAAATGTGTATTGTACCAGCTTTATATCCTGTAAATTGACTCGTACCACATCATTTCGATAAAAGAATCTTTCAAATGAGCTATGGAACATATTTATACGAGGGTGAGTCAAATGAAAACCTTAAATATTTTTTAAATATTATTTATTGTGCAGAAGTGGTACAAAGCTGTATCACTTTTCAACATAATCTCCCCCATGCTCAATGAAAGTCCTCCAGCGCTTACAAAGTGCATAAATTCCTTTAGAAAAAAATTCTTTTGGTAGTCTGCGCAACCACTCATGACCCGTGTGGCGTACCTCTTCATCAGAACTTCTTTTCTCCCATTGCGTCTTTGAGTGGTCCAAACCTATGAAAATCACTTGGTGATGAGGAATGGCGTCATTCCTTGCTCGCTCTCTTTGTTTCCGGTTGGTCGAAGTGAACCCAGGTTTCGTCCCCAGTAACGATTCTTGAAGGAAGCCATCACCTTTTCGTTCAAAGAGCCGAAGAGATTCTTCACAAGCATCAACAAGCCGTTCTGTCATTTCCGGAGTCAGCTACCGTGGCAACCATCTTGCAGATACTTCGTGAAACTGAAGCACATCATGCACAATGTGATGCGCTGATCCATCACTAATCTGTAAACATGCTGCAATGTCATTCAGTGTCACTCGGCAGTTTTCCTTCACTATGGTTTCAACTGCTGAAATGTTCTGTGGAGTCACAATTCGTTGTGCCTGACCTGGACGAGGAGCATCTTCCACTGAAGTCACACCATTTGCGAACTTCCTTCTCCATTCGTAGACTTGTGGCTGTGACAAACATGCATCACCATACTGAACCTTCATTTGTCGATGAATTTCAATAGGTTTCACACCTTCACTACGCAAAAACCGAATAACAGAACGCTGTTCTTCCCTGGTGCAAGTCGCAAGTGGGGCGGCCATCTTTATATTGATACTGCGACGGTATGTGTGCATCTGCACTATGCTGCCAACTACATGCCATTCTAACGCTGTTTGTAGCACCCTTACCAACTTACAGGATAAATCATGAAATTTCGATTTGTTATTACAAATTTAATGTTTTCATTTGACTCACCCTCGTAATTAACTAACGGACCGATATTCTTGCCTCCCCCCCCCCCTCCTTACCAGTTGACCGCACACAGCTGTGACTCCTGCAGTGTTGGAACGTGTGGACACTCTCATTCGAGGTGATCGAGGGATCGTAATAAAAAACCACGCTGCGCAACTGGACTTCTCTGCTGGTAATGCTGAGTGCTGACACACTAGTCCACCGATTGGGATACTCCAAGGTGTGTGCCTGCACGATTTGTCGCCACATAACAGCAGAACATAGAGATCAAGGCCATCTGTGCGGAAGTGCTTGTGCGTTACGAAGCTGATCGTGAAAATTGTTTGTCGAACATCATCACAGGCGATGAATAAAACCAATCTGCTTTCAGAAAAAAATGTGTAGCATTACTTAGTGAACGCAACTAGTAATCTGATACTTTCCTGGGAGTAGGTAAATCAGTGTTAAGACGTTTGACTTTCGGCCACTTCGAGCTGTTTCCTGACGTTGCCAACCTCACGTAGGAGACGATTAAGTACAGCTCACTGTAGCATTGCAGTAGGCGCTGTGAATGCAGTGTTGATCCCTCTGTAGTATGTGCCCTGTCAGGTAGAGGAAGAACTTGCCCCACTCACGTCTCCTGCCCCTACAGCAGTCCATGTGATAGTTGTCGATCGTGTGTTTTTGCTTGCAGCAAACCTCATGGAAAGTATCTCGTTCTATTTTGCTTAAAATAGTAACATACGAGATAACGGAAGTGCAATATCAGTATACTCACTTTACTGAAAATTAGTAAGTAACAGTGCTGAAAGGTAAGGTCAGTAATTCTCTTTCGCAAACATATCAACACTACTCGTCGTGAATTACCGAAAATACAAATTACTTGACTTACACGAGGAAAGAGGTTCACATACTATCAGATCTAGTTTTTTACGGGCTTCTGAAATATTACTTCAGGACGATTTCTTTCGAAATAATGTTGGCGATTCCTGTGCCATTCTACAAAATCGTAGCGTTCTTGTCCACCTCAGTTGCCTACTGACATAAAACAGCTCAGAGATACCTGTGTAGACCTAGAAGCTGTTGTCCAGAGATAATAATTTCAGATTAGATTTGAACTTTTTTGCTATCTCTGAGCTGTTTTATGTCAGTAGGCAACTCTGACACAGGTGTGTGTATCTATTATTTGTAGATACAGTAAAACTTTCTATCAGGCTTAAAACAATGAACCCAATGTTCTTTGCTGTAATAATGATATTGGTGTGTAGCGGTGCAGTTCTGTTCTGTTACAGTACTTTGGTGCAGCAGAGATTCTCCAGGGCTACACATTGCAACAATGTGGAATTCGTTTTACACGTGAGAGATCACTGAGGCTACCGAAAACACGGTTACTGAACTCCATTTTGTCGACTGACGAGGTAAAAGTTACAATTATTTCAATGACGACCGAACACTAACTCCAACCAAAATAGATTCTATACTCAACTAGTGAGCATTGGAAACAACCAAAACTTTCGTGCTACTTATTTTCAGTTTTCTTGAAGTTACTTAATTTACTTTTCTGTATTTGCTGCCTTTTACACAGTCTTGTGGTACGTCATTCCAAAGTTGACATAAGATATCCCTGCTGCGCTGCAGTAGTGTTTGTTTTTCTTGTTCTGCAACACAGGCCGTTCTTGAACGTTAGTAGTGATTGTTGATACAGTTTTGAAAGCCTTCTGACACTCCGTCGCTCTTCTTGAAGCGCTACTGCTCGAAGCATCATTTCAAAAGCATGCTAAATAAGCACTGTTTTCGATTATTTTCCGGTCAACACAGAACTGAAGAGACACATCGGCCCTATTTTTATCGCTTATTATTTTGTGCAAGACGCCGATGCGCTGAATATTGATGCCCTACGTGTTCTACATAACTTCTGCTTCCTTCCGAAAAAGACGGAACTTGATGTCATAATTCCTATCATGCCTTCCCCCATCCTTCTAACCCTTAATAAACACTTGTTAAATAATCTATTTTCTCATTGATCTACATCTACATGGATACTCTGCAAATCATATTTAAGTGCCTGGCAGAGGGTTTTTTCGAACCACCTTCACAATTCTCGTATAGCGCGCGGAAAGAATGAACACGTACGAGCTCTGATTCCCTTATTTTATCGTAGTGATCGTTCCTCCCGACATAGGTCGGTGACAATAAAATATTTTCGCATTCGGAGGAGAAAGCTGATGATTGGAATTTCGTGAGAAGATTCCGTCGCAACGAAAAGCGCCTTTCTTTTAATGGTTTCCAGCCCACATCCTGTGTCATTTCTATGACACTCTCGCCCATATTTCGCGATAATACAAAACGTGCTGCCATTCTTTGAACTTTTTCAATGTACTCCGGCAGTCCTATCTGGTAAGCATCCCACACCGCTCAGCAGTATTCTAAAAGAGAACGGACAAGGGTAGTGCAGGGAGTCTCCTTAGTAGGACTGTTACATTTTCTAAGTGTTCTGCAATAAAACGCAGTATTTGCTTAGCCTTCCCCACAACATTTTCTATGTGTTCCTTCCAATCTAAGTTGCTCGTAATTGTAACACCTAGGTATTTAGTTGAATTTTGGGCTTTTAGATTAGACGGATTTATCGTATAACCGAAGTTTAACGAGTTCCTTTTAGCACTCATGTGGATGACCTCACACTTTTCGTCATTTAGGTTCAACTGCCAATTTTCGCACCAATCAGATATTTTTTCTAAATCGTTTTTCACTTTGATTTGATCTTCTGATGACTTTCATAGTCGATAAACGACAGCGTCATCTGCAAACAACCGAAGACGGCTGCTGAGATTGTCTCTCAAATCGTTTATATAGATAAGGAACAGCAAAGGGCCTATAACACTATGCCAGAAATAATTTCTGTTTTACTCGATGACTTTCCGTCAATTACTACGAACTGTGACCTCTGTCAGGAAATCACCAATCCAGTCACATAACTGAGACGATATTCCATAAGCACGCAATTTCACTACGAGCCGCTTGTGTGGTACACTGTCAAAAGCCATCCGGAAATCCAAAAATACTGAATCGATCTGAAATCCTTCGTCAATAGCACTTAACACTTCATGTGAATAAAGAGCTAGTTGTGTTTCACAGGAACGATGTTTTCTAAACCCATGTTGACTGTGTGTCAATAGACCGTTTTCTTCGAGGTAATTCATAATGTTCGAACACAATATATGTTCTAAAATCCTGCTGCATATCGACGTTAACGATATGGGCCTGTAATTTAGTGGATTACTCCTACTACCTTTCCTGAATATTGGTGTGACCTGTGCAACTTTCCAGTCTTTGGGTACGGATCTTTCGTCGAACGAATGGTTGTATATGATTGTTATGTATGGAGCTAATGCATCAGCATACTCCGAGAGGAACGTAATTGGTACGCAGTCTGGACCAAGACTTGCTTTTATTAAGCAAGAAACGGCCGTATTTAATTTTCCATGAGGGGAAAGGCTTCATTTGGAATCAACACTAATGGGGCTCTTAATAATGAACGGGGTTGCTCTTTCGATGGTGTCCAGTGTTGTGGAAAGTTCTAAATATTACTGTACAGATCAGTAGCCGTAAATATTCCGCCATCTGATTGCTAGGTGTAACGTAAGACATCAGTGTCTATTAATCTGTAGGTAGTAATTGTGAATAGCTGTTGTTACAGAAACACAGAAAGCTCCAAATGACGAGCACAATGTATATTCTTTGGAAGCCAGGTCTTCAAGCCCCTTCAGAAAATTCAGAGCGCAGCGTCCATGGCCTCCGCCTTTACTTTCCCTATACTCAGACAACCATATGAGACAAATAAAAACAACAGACGTTGGAGCTTATTAAGAAACGTCAAAATAAGAGCAAACGATAGTTAACATTTAGTACGGAATGTGCTCAATTCAGGACTGAATAATTGAAACTATGTCCAGTCTCTTCCAGTGCTCATTCCTTCTTGTCTCTTTTACAGACCTGAAAGTTCTCAGCGGAAAGCGTTATTTGAAACCCCTGAGTTAAGAAAATTTGTATAATTTCATTATACTATCATGAATCTTGTTATAACTCCCTGTCAGTGATGTTATACTTGGCGGTTTATGATGAATATGTCACAAGCTGTGGATTTTTGATATTCAAAAATGTGTACTTAACTGCTGGTGCCCGTAAGCTTCCTTTCATCTGTCACAGAATTTCTGAAATTTGTGGCGTGCTTCTGTAATCCATTTGAAACAGACGATGCTATGCAGCGTGTCCCAGAAATATTGTGACAAACTTATAGGGCATATCTTGAGGAACAGATCGAGGGCAGGAACCTGTGTCTATAAACACCATCCAACGACGATGCAGAGCGTCGAATTTATAGGCGCCAGCCCCTGCCAGTAAGCCACCCGTTTTGCGGCGGCGCGGTTCTTTCCGTCCCTTTACGACGAACCTGCACCTACCTGTGAACATTGTCTCAGCAGATCATCAGTAGGAAAGCCGAGTGAAACCTACGGTACTTCGACGTGAACCAGACCTGCAATTAAAGTCACTAATCTACGTTTCGGGAGAAATTTTTCACACGAAATGAAAGGTTGGATATTTTGTCCTTACTTAATATATTCTGAAACTTAGGTGAACAAGTGTCACTGCCAAGCCCGTGCTAGTCTCAACACAGTCACTCAAAATCCCTTTCACTCACGTTAGCAAGTTTATGGTGTTGCATTTCCCGAAAACACAATAGCTACAAAAATACGGATTGTTTTTGATTGATAATGCTCGCCAAATATTAAGTCTGTCGGTACTAAATGCAGTCACAGTTTTTAGCCACCGACCTGTTCAATACTCCACGCGGAATATATGTCTTTTCTCGTCACAAAATTCACTTAAAAATTCCGAAATTTCTACACGCCCATCGGAATAATTATGCCGTCACTTTACCACACTTTTGATGTATGAAACAGTGCTAGATCGGGCAACTTATCGTTTCCATCGGAACTACTACTACACACGTCCGATCTGTTTCATGGATAGGCTCCCACTCTTCTCTAGAATACTCTAAGTCTTCTCTACCAGCAGAGAAAGGCGCGCGAAGAATATTGCTTTTCATCAATAACCAGTGGCAAAATAGTAAACCTAACGACTGCACTTTTTACCGACGTAATTATCTAATATGCTGAAGTTTCGTTTATGCATAAATTTATTTACTATTGTTATTTATACCTGAATTAACTTTCCCTTTACCATAAACTTAATTTATAAATCTATTCTACAAAAATCCCCTTTGTCCACATCCATGCTTCTTCGAAATGTTCCCAAACTAAATCCTACTACATAACTCGTTAAACAGTTATCTTCATATTAGCCTTAAACCACACTCACACATCATTCATACTGCTAAAACACATTTATAACATTTTACATACACAAAAAGACATAATAACGCTTTATAAAATTACTAGAACAGTTTATGAAAAACATTCTATTACTTTACTGCACTCTAGTGGGCACAATCGAAGCTAAAATCAGAGTTCCCCCATCCAATATTGTCCTCTATCGGTTGATACATAAACTACGTGCGCGTCCAGTCTCGCTTCACGATCTCTCTCTCTCTCTCTCCAGCTCTGAGACACATCTCCCACTTAACCGCCTCCAAGGCAGGATCGGTATGCGGCGCTACGTCTCAGTTTGGTACCAAATGTGACTCTCTACAGTGATGAACTACGTAGAAAGGCTTTGTGTGGTATGAATGCGATCCTCTGTTACCTCACTGGCGGCGGTTTTGGACCCGGGTCTCCATCCAAAGTTTATTTTTCTCCTGAAACCTTCTAAAATAACAATATTTTTATGTATACGAAGTCACATTTGCTGCCCAAGAGGTTTCTTAGTGACAGGCGCCGACAGGTATAAATTTGGCGCTCAGTAGCGTCCTTGGAAGACGTTTCCCAGCACGGGTTCCTATACTCAATTTGTTCCTCCAGAGACCCTCTACACCACCTCTAAATTCGTCGCAGCATTTGTAGTCCTAGAAATGTCTTTGTATGCATTCTGCGGGAATTTCAAAAAATATCTTCCTCTTTTCTCAAGTCACTGGAGAAATGACGAATTTCTCCTATGACAAACTTCTCCTTGTTTTTTTTATGCACCCACTGACGCCTGTGTTGAATTTTCAGAACGCTGTTACCAATAAAAACGAAGTTACTTGAAAAAGGAAAAATGACGTGGTTCCAAGAGTGCTAAACAATAACAACTCCCCGACGGCCAGATAGCATTGCATCCCGTGCAGTGCGAGCACTCCATCAAGTCGCATCACTTTGTGGGATCTACTTGGCGTCGCATGGCGGGCAGTGTAAAGCAGTGCTTGTGGTTGGTAAAGCAGCGGAATGGAGATTACACGATAAACTTCCGTGTCATTAGCTGTAGTCATTTAAAGTATGGAAACTAGATTCAGTACAAACAGGCAACTCTCACAATTACAAAGTGTCCCAGTTCCGTTAGGACAGTTTGTGTGAAATTCCAAACTGCAGTGCTATCTTGTGGAGTTTGCGGCGTTACGATCCTTGAAGTTTCAACAACAGCTGCGTGGAAGGTCAAAGTGCTAGCATCGCTGCAGCAGGCGACCTGGCTGCGAATGTAACGGTACGTGTCTGACTCTAGGAAAATGTCACTGGAGCAATGAGGCAACATCGAGTTTTGTTAAGCACATCAGTGAAGGAATTCAGCGATTTCAACCCGAATACCGAGAGGCAAGGTCGTGGTCGCCCCTCCATGATAACACCCCAGCCCACAAAATAAAAATCGTGGGCGAGTTTTGGCCGGCAAATGGATCACAGTCCTGGGTCACATGCCGACTTTGAATCCAGCCGACTTCTGGTTGTCCCCTATACTGAAGTTGGAAATGAAAGGACACCGTTTTACAGTGACTATTTCAAAACGTTTAAAAGCTATTTCAGCTGTGTATTGATCTAGGAGGAGGCAATTTTGAATAATCACAGTGATTTTGTGAACAAAAGCCATATCTTCTATTTTTCATGGACACAGTCCTAATGGAATTGGAACACATTGTTACAGTCGTTCCCATGGTAAGAAGAACGTTGCAGCAGTGCAAGATTTGACCTAGAACTGAGAGAAAGTACAGAAACTCCGGGTTGAAATGCTACACGAAACCGACATTTAATGAATTACAACGGATTTAAGGGGTGGGGGGGAGGGCGTCAAACGGGCCGACTTGGAGCAGGACAGGCACCGCAGGATATTTTAATTTCCACTGTCTATACTTTTAGAAGTAAATTCATAAAACTTTGTCAGCATGAACAGGTAGGATTCAGCATTCACACTTGTAGCAGCGGAAGTCCAAAAACATAACAAAATATTTTTTTTTACATGTGAAATTTCATATTGGCTGCATTTGTTGCTATAGGTACACTTTTCTTCATAAATAAGAGACTGTTCGATGAATTTTGCACAGCATACAAACCATATTTACATGTGTCTGACAATCTAGAATCTATTTAATTTATGAAAAAATGAATGAGCTGTTACGTTTTAAACTTTATGTTTAGAAAAAAGTCTAATTTTGTAGTTAATTATCTCAATTTTTACCACAGTTTTTAATAGATTTGGAAAATTCTAGAGTTTCATACACCTGTAAGTATGGTTTGTATGCTGTGCAAAATTCATCAAAGAATCTCTCTTACTTGTGAAGAAAAATGTACCTATAGCAACAAATGCAGCCAACAGTAAGTGAAAAAATGATGAAATTTCATATCTAAAAAAAATAATTATTTTATTATGTTTTTGCACTTCCACTGCTATGAGTGTGAATACTGAATCCTTCCTGGTAATTCTGACAAAGTTTTATGAATTTATTTGTAAAAGTATAGACAGTAGAAAATAAAATGTCCTGTGGTGCCTCTCCTGCACCAAGTCGGCCCGTTTGACGTCCTACCCCCCTTAAAGACGTGAGAAAATTTCAGTTGAAATTTTTTCGCAGCTCCCCCTGCTCCAAGAGAACATTTCCTACAAATCTCTACATTCACATATGGCTCTTCTACTGTAGTGGCACAGAGTGTAACGGTAGCAGCTAATGTAACGAGCTCTATCGTCGTTGCCAAATCTCCGAAGAGTTAGGCTGTTCCGACCAGTTGCACCTATGGAACGCGGAGGCACGATACAGAACTTTTTTGTTTCTTTCGCGAAGGAGCGGCATTTCTATGCAGAAGAAACGAGGTGCGGCCCAGCTCTCTAAATAATTGCCCGCTTTGCGTAATAAATCACTTCGCCGCGGATTAAGGGAGAGATACTTCTGAGGCGGCGGCCGCGGGATAAATTCTCTCGCGAGGCATACATCACGGTCCGCATGCGCTACTTGCCGCGTTCGGCAGCCTCCGCCGCGTCCATGAATTTCCATTTGCAGCCGTAACGCGATTACGGCGGCCGCCGCTGCGTCCCGTAACAACTGGACAGGCCGCCAGAGCGCTCTGCTCTGCGCCTCTCCTCAGGGGAACGCCCGCTACCTCCCCGTAGATGGCCTGCTCTGCGGAAGACAGTGCCCAAAGTGCAGGGCTACTGTAAATGAATCATTCGTTTTGAGAGTTCTATATTTTACAAAGTACTGGATGTACAAGTATGACTGATGCATCAATAGAACCGTAAACTCACACAGTTTGCATTACGACCACCAGTTGGCTTACGCGTGCCTTGACAAAACGGAGACAAATCAAGAGAACAGTTTTTGTGTGAAACTTCTTGGCAGATTAAAACTGTGTGCCAGACCGAGACTCGAACTCGGGACCTTCGCCTTTCGTGGGCAAGTGCTCTACCAACTGAGCTACCCAAGCACGACTCACGCCCCGTCCTCACTGCTTTACTTCCGCCAGTACCTCGTTTCCTACCTTCCAAAGTTTACAGAAGCTCTCCGCTGCAGAGTGAAAATCTCATTCTGGAAACATCACCCAGGCTGTGGCTTAGCCATGTCTCCGCAATATCCTTTCTTTCAGAAGTGCTAGTCCTGCAAGGTTCGCAGGAGAGCTTCTGTAGAGTTTGGAAGGTAGGAGACGAGGTACTGGCGGAAGTAAAGTTGTGAGGACGAGGTATGAGTTGTGCTTGGATAGCTCAGTTGGTAGAGCACTTGCCCGCGAAAGGCAAACGTCCCGGGTTCGAGTCTCGGTCCGGCACACAGTTCTAATCTGCCAGGAAGTTTCATATCAGCGCACACAATCCGCTGCAGAGTGAAAATCTCATTCTAGTTTTTGTGTTGGAATAAGCGAGTTGTTTTTTACGTATAAAATTTCTGCTTCCGTTTGTTTGTGCCCACACAACTTGAAAACTAGTTGGTCGATTGATTTGAAATTTTGGCACAACGTTGCATTCGAACAACGTATGTTATATGTAACTATTTTTATTATATATTATGTATAAATATATACGTGATAGATAAAGGATAAACATTGTTACCAAAAATCTCGATACATTCTTGACAGTTTTGCTTAAAATTTTATAAACATTTGAAACATTACTAACGAACAGGGAACTTGTATTTATGGTTTATCAATTTATGATTACAATACTACTACAGAAAATGAATTTGCAGTAGCAACAAACAAGGGAAAAAGGCAGAGAGAGGGACGAGAAGACATGGGCAGAGGGGTGGGAGTACATGAACACAAAGAGTGGAAAGGAGGACATGGACATATAGAGGAGGTAGGACGAAATGCAGAGATTGGGAGAGGGGGATGGACAGATACAGGGTGGGGGACGTGGTGAGCTGAGGGAGAAAGAGGGAGTAAATGGAGAGAGGGGGGACACGAAGATGAAGGTGGGAGGAGATGACTGGGAGAGGGGTAAGGTGGAGAAGATGGACAAAGACAGGGGAAAGACCAGATGGACCGAGAGAGGCGGGAGTGATAAGGGTATTAAGGCATAAAAATGACTCAAATGACTCTGAGCACTATGGGACTTAACATCTGAGGTCATCAGTCCCCTAGAATTAGAACACAAATCCATGCCCGAGGCAGGATTCGAACCTGCGGCCGTAGCAGCCGCGTGGCTCCCGAATGAACCGCATAGAACCGCTCAGTCACAGCTGCCGGCGGATTAAGACATACATCCAGTTCATATAAACATTTTGCAATTTTCCGTTTAACTACATTAAGCCACAGTAAAGCATGGTAGGATACGGTGGTATCACGTAACCATAGCGCCCACGGACGTCAATGTTGGTAACGTAATTACCCGTTTCCTTCAGACGCGGATAGCAGTTGTACAGGATCTGGTGGGCCCAATGGTGCACGTCTTCAGCGGTTCTGTACCTCTACCGCTCCGACGTACACTATGTGACCAAAAATGTCCGGACACCTGGCTGAAAACGACTTAAAAGTTCGTAGCGCCCTCCAACGCCAGTGCTGGAATTCAGTATGGTGTTAGCCCACCAGCCTTAACCGCAGGGATACGTTCAATCAGGTGCTGCAAGGTTTCTTGGGGAATGCCAGCCCATTCTTCACGGAGTGCTGCACTGAGGAGAGGTATCGATGTCGGTCGGTGAGGCCTGGCACGAAGTCCGCGTTCCAAAACATCCGAAAGGTGTTCTGTTGGATTCGGATCAGGACTCGGTGCAGGCCAGTCCATTACGGGGATGTTATTGTGTTGCAACCACTCCGCCACAGGCCGTGCATAATGAGCAGGTGCTCGATCGTGTTGAAAGATGCATTCGCCATTCCCGAAATTCTCTTCAAACGTGGGAAGCAAGAAGGTACTTAAAAAATCAATGGAGATCTGTGCTGTGATACTGCCATGCAAAACAACGAGGTTTGCAAGCCTCCTCCATGAAAAACACGACCACACCATAACACCACCGCCTCCGAATTTTATTGTCGGCACTACACACGATCACAGATCAACGTTCACCGGGCATTTGGCATACCCACACCCTGCCATCGGATCGCCACATTGTGTGCGGTGATTTGTCGCTCTACACGACGTTTTTGCACTGTTCAATCGTCCAACGTTTACACCCCTTGCACTAAGCGAGGCGTCGTTTGGCATTTACCGGCGTGATGTGTGGCTTATGACTAGCCGCTCGACCATGAAATCCAACTTTTCTCACCCTCCGGCTGACTTTCTTTGTACTTGCAGTGGATCCTGATGCAGTATGGAATTCCTGTGTGATGGTCTGGATAGATGCCTGCCTATTACACATTACGGCTCTGTTCAACTGCCGGCGGTCTCTGTCAGCCAGCAGATGAGATCGGTCTATACGTTTTTGTGCTGTACGTGTCCATTCATGTTTCCACTTCATTATCACATCGTAAACAGTGGACCTAGGGCTGTTTAGGAGTGTGGAACCCTCGCGTACAGACGTATGACACAAGTGACACCCAATCACCTGACCACGTTCGAAGTCCGTGAGTTCCGCAAAGCGCCCCATTCTGCTCTCTCACGATGTCTAATGACTACTGAGGTCGCTGATATGGAGTAGCTGGCATTAGATGGCAGCACAGTGCACCTGATATTCAAAACGTAATTTTTTGGGGAGGGGGGGGGGGTGTGCGGTTCCAGCAGCAGCCACAAGGTACACTCGCACTTTGAGCCTCTTCGCTCGGTGACGCTACGCAGCCGCTGCCTAGTCGGGGTCGGACACCATCGTTCTGCTTTAGTTCAAAGAGCCTTATCCTTCTTGCTGTTGTATAGGCTGGACTCTGCTTCTTGTTGCGTTATTTGTAGCGATTGTTCTTTTCCTTGAAGAAAGCTACCAGTTAAGTAAAATTTTTGTTTTTGTATTTGCTCGTTCGCTAATCATTTCTGCTACTGCCTAGCTTTCCTACGGCGCCAGTTGCTGCACCAGTCTCTAGCCCTCCTCTCCTCAGCGTTGTGAATGAAGTAGTACATAGTCTGTTACAACAGCGCTGCGAACATTCAGAAGGAATTATGGGAAATAATCATCATCCAGACAGAGCATCGTGCGTTGGTATCGACAATTGACACTGGTTGTCACTGTAAACGGGGATGTACCGATCGACCAAGTGTCCCAGGTGCTACTGCTGACAAGCTGAGGGAAAATTCAGTACACAGTCAATAAAAATGAACAGTTTGTGCAACGTACGGAATTGGAATACTGCAGTAAACTGGGTGCAGAATTTTTCGACGGCGGTCACATTTCAAATCGTAGCATCTACAGCTAGTGTAACAATTAAAACCAGAAGACTATGACCGGCGCCTTCAATTTCGCATCACAATGCAGGAAAGATCCGACGGTAAACATTTCCAAGCTTAGGTTCAGCAACGAAACAATCTTCCGCTTCAAGGCAGTGAACTAATGAGTGCGTGACAGTTGCTTGTATGGAGCCACTGCAGTAAGATGGATCGCGTGGGATTGAGTGACAGAAAGGAGCTATTAGCCCAGTGAAAAAAGACTAAATGAGGTCGATTAGGGGAAAAAATCGTGTAGCCGAAAATTTTTGTACACTGCTAAGGAGGACTGTCTTGGAGAATATACTAAAATTGTTGACCGCTGGGGTGTGAGCTTTGACATTGGAGGGCTTTTAAAGGTTACTCTTTTATGTTTCTCTCGAATAACATGAAAGAACAAACAGACTTGATTGAAAAACTGCATTTTTATTTTATTTATCTTCCAATGACGCATGTCGCCTTATACAAGGCATCTTCCACATTGGTTTGTATATCATGGTGTTAAGAATATAGGATGCCGCGCATACAAGGGTGTCATCTGGATGCGCGGCATCCTATGGGCTTAAAACACCATGTTTAGCCAGCCAATCTGAATATGCTTCGTTCTTTCATACTGCTGTCACTTGTCCCTGCACCACACCACCATGGATTGAAGAAAATTTTCTCTCGTATAACTGGAAAAGGGCGGCTCCCAGCGAAAATGTTTCACAACACACAGTTCAACTATATCAAATATCATATTGAAAAGGCCGTACTCATTTTGTCTCTAAGACTATGAGAGGGATGGAAAAATTGCAGATTGTTAAAAATATTGTCTTAATGGTCTAAAAGTAATGTTTATCGGTAAAAAAAATTGTGGTTAACAGAGTAAAGCGGGAGAGTGCAGAGTAGAAGCATAAGTGTAGGTTGACCACCAGATTGTGGTCATGCACTCCCCTCCTTCACAGGTCTGCGAACTGAAAATCGAACAGATTATTCCCAACTACGTAACAAGATGCAAATACACGGTGTTTCACAAAATCATGCCGATCCTGCATAGCGCGCCTTATGAAGCACTTGCAATGTAGTGCGAAGACTTTCCCAGGAGATTATTTCTGTTCCAACAAAACCCTTAACAGTACATGGAATGCAAATAGTGTTGGTGAGAAATGGACTGGATTGGTAAATATGGCGCCTTTCTGCTGTCTATCGTTGACTCTAAAGCCATGTAATTGTGCGGCAGTGACTTGTTCATTGGTTAATGAAAGACCAGAACGTTCCTACTCTTCCTCCGCCATTAATTGCGTTACTGATCGTTTATACAATTCTTCCATTCAGGAATTGCTGGCACTTGTAGAACAGGCAGCAATGAGTGGAGTCGCTTACCACACACCACACCATATCTTCTAAGATCGGTGTGAACACACATGTTGGAATGGAACTGCTCACGTTCAAATATGGAAGCGTAAACTGCTGTAATGCATCGCTTGACTCGTACTGAAATATCTGAAGTTTCCCAACACTTCGGTGAGCCACCTCTGTTGTAGAGGGATGAAACTTAAGCCCCTGGGCCTTTTAAGATGTTGGAAGAGCTGAGGCTGGCATGATGCGTCTGATATCCCGATCACTGTGAAAAGTATTCTAGAGTGTGACAGCGAGACAATGAAACCCACATTGTCTAATACATATCTACAGTATGTCACTCGGCGTGGACTCTTCAGTATGACAACCAGCTCTTATACTTTTTAAGATAGTAGCTCATATAACAATTGCAAATGAGTACTCAAGAAAATGAAAATAACTCCATAATATAAACACGTCATCAGTGAAGTTATTGTGACTACTCGCATGAGAGAACTGGACAGGAAATGCTGAGGAGGTATAGTCTCTCTGCTAAATGAAAGGACATCAACTTTCGTTTTGAAGGAATTTGCCTTTCTGCCGTACAGGTTAATAGAACAATTTCCCCTCTAGCTGCATAGAACAGCGAGCAGAGAATTACGTAGATTCTGTACATATGCGTTTCTTGCGCTAGTATTATTTGTAACTCATATCTGCATTTCATATGGAGTCAACACATTTTGTGCCTCTCCAGGCATGTCAGCGGTCTGCGTCGCCAGTGATTCAAAGGCGTGCTGAGGAGGTCGGCATACTTTGTGAGATATCCTGTAGCTACTTCCTGTGACGTCGTGGGGCAGATAAAGTAGGGAATAATCTGCTCGGTCTTCAGTTTGCAGTCTTATGAAGGAGAGAAATGCATGGCCACAGTCTGGCGATCTACCTTAGCGTCCACTTCCACATCACCCGTACCCCCATACACCCACATATCACTATTTATTCCTTGATTCGGGTCTACTGCACTTAGACGTGGTACATACATTTAATATTTCTTTTTAACCCACTTCATATAAAACTAATCATTAATTTTATACCGTTAATACAATTTTTTTAAAAATCCTCGATACGTCCTCACCCAGCAACGCGGATACCATCGTTCCTAGGAAGAAAAGTGAGTGCGACCTTTTTCGGAGGAAATTTAATGCAATTTCACTGTGCGTGGTGAAACATTTTGGTGGAAGCCGCTGTTTCCGAGTTATTCGAGGAAATATGAAAAAGTGACGATTAAACGCCCTCCCCTTTCCCATTCACCCCAAAGCTCACATCCCATCTGTTAGGATTTTTAGTTACAAAGGCATGATTTTATTTTCGTCGTTAATGCAGCATACGAGTTGTATTTGGCTGCAGAGCTGGAGACCAAGATAAGCCTTCTGCTCTTCATCTTTGTTGTGGTGCGTTTGTAAGTAATTTGCGTAAGTGGCTGCGCGGTTCTGGAGCATCAGCGCCATGTGTTGTACCAGTTGTGGTACGCGAACAGAAGTCTCTTATCTCTGATAGCTGTTTTTGGCTGGCCAAAGTGAAAGGCTATACTGTTCATTCAAAACATGCTATTCAGTAACCAAAATGCGCTCGGCCATCCGGCCAGTTCCTCGTGATGCTTCTCCATTCCCTAAGCCACCAAGTGATTTGACCATTCATTAACAACGTATAGAGATGCTATCCTAGAGTAATTGGAACGAAACAGCGATAGCAACCAGCACGTGTTGGTCCGGATCCGAAGTATTTCTCACCGCAGCCAGGGACGCTGACTTTAAGAATATTATGAAAAGTGCTGCTGTAATTTATTTACAATATGTGTGCTGTGTGGAATCCAACAACGTACACATCGTCCTGGAGAACCGCATGGACCACAACAAAACAAATACGGGTACATATGTAAGTGAACACAACTACTTTGTATCGTACATAAATAAACGCAAACACTTTAGCGTATTTGTATTAATGAAACATATTATAAGTGGCAGTAAATACGCAAATAATTTTGAGCAGTGTGGGAGCAGACGACATCTGTTGGTCGAAACATATGTGTAACTAAAGATATTAACCACCTGAAGATGAGAACAGTAGCCCCAAACTGGTTATGGGACTGAAATAAAACATTTAAAAAATATTGCTGGCTGGTTGCGTTACTCACCAACTATCATTAACTTTCAAAAGATCCAACGGGCATAAAACAACATTGAACTATTTTTCTTTCGTTGACTAGACTATATGGTGTTTGAACGCGTTGAGGTTGCAAGATTTGTTCGTGTGCCAATGCTAACTACGACTACAAGAAATGGTGCGCCACTATCAGACATGTAATACGGCATAAGAACAATGGTCAAATAAATGGTTCAAATGGCTCTGAGCACTATGGAACTTAACTGCTGTGGTCATTAGTTCCCTAGAACTTAGAACTACTTAAACCTAACTAACCTAAGGACATCACACACATCCATGCCCGAGGCAGGATTCGAACCTGTGACCGTAGCGGTCACGCGGCTCCAGACTGTAGCGCCTAGAACCGCAAGGCCACTCCGGCCGGCTATAATGGTCATAAAATGATCCTGAGACGAATCGCGCCGCGCAGGATTAGCCGAGCGGTCTCGGGCGCTGCAGTCATGGACTGTGCGTCAGGTCCCGGCGGAGGTTCGAGTCCTCCCTCGGGCATGGGTGTGTGTGTGTGTTTGTCCTTAGGATAATTTAAGTTAAGTAGTGTGTAAGCTTAGGGACAGATGACCTTAGCAGTTAAGTACCATACGATTTCACACACATTTGAACGAATCACAAATGAGTCGCATGCCTTATCAACGGCAATCACTTCAAAACCTGACAATAACCGCTACTGTCAGTGAATGCAGGTCTATATCAACCAGCTTCCGAGCAAACACTGCAAAGAGAATTGCATGCAGTCGATATTTGTAGTCGGATACCTCGCAAAAGACTATTCCTCGCCATAGCACACGATGCTAGACGTGTTCTGTGGGTCAAACAACACGAAAGTTAAACTATAGCTGCTGGACGTGTGTAAAGTGGTCCGACGAGTTGCCCTTTCTCGTCTCTACAAGTTAGGCATGAAGTCGAATTCACAGAAGGCCAAATGAAGCAGTTAATCCCTCGGTGTGCGGAGGGGCTTGTAGAGGCCCAGTGATGTTTTATATGAGTTCTTCGTATCATGACGTCTTGTGCATCTCCATTTACGTAATTGTGAACATAAACCATGATGTTTATTTCGTCATTCTCGGCGACCAAATGCTGCCTGATTTCTGTATTTACATAATGAGTTTTCAATGGACTCTGCGTCCTCCAAAATAACGACAGTCGTGTTCATAGGGCTACATACATACGTCACTACTTTGATGAACGCTAAGATAAAACACCGCACCTTGGATGGTCCGGCGAATTACTCGATGTCAACCTCATAGCCTGGTGGAGTGGCCGCGCGGTTTGTGGCGTCCTGTCACGTACTGCGCGGCCCTCCCCGCCGGAGGTTCGAGTCCTCCCTCGGGCATCGGTGTCTGTATTGTTCTTAGCATAAGTTAGTTTCAGTTAGTTTAAGTAGTGTGTAAGTCTAGGGACCGATGAACTATGCAGTTTGGTCCCTTAGGAATTCACACACATTTGAACATTTGTTAACCTCATAGAAAATAGGTAGTATTTAGCGACTGCAGTGGAAGTTTTATTTAAGCCACACGCGTTTCGTTTTATTTTAAAGCATCTTCACTTGTCACTGAACCACTGTGGTTTTCTGTACAAATATGCTTGCGAAGATCGTAAATAGTTTTCATGTTCAAAATTATTATTAATTTTAGGACAGACCAACAGAACATTTGAAATAAGGTGTAAAGAGCAAAGAAGAGCATGGAGATTTGCCACCAGCCATTCAACATTCACAAAAAGCCCCCGACAATGAAACCACCACCCTTCGAGAATAGAAACAGAGACCACTCTTTACGTACGAAATTTTCTTGCTTGTTGCGACTGTCCAATCGCACGAAAAGTAGCAGTACTTCATGTAACCTGGTTGCATACCAGTCAAACGTCCTATAACATCTAGATCTGCTCACAATTTCCCCATATACATATAACAGTGTAAGTAACTGAGCAAATCTCGTATATTTTCACAAGCCTCTCGCTTTTTAACGTAATATCCGACAGGAACTGCGGGATATTTACTTCCATTATGAAGGAAGACTGCCTTTAAATTTGGTTTCAAGGCATCAATGAAGAGTATACATTTCTCAGGACTGTGAGCACGACGCAGCGCTCCAAACAAACCATTGATGTTACTGCAGTACACAAATTCGTCGGAGGAAGAGAAAACGGTTTCAAACTCACTCTAGTGCGTCCTACGTGAACTCAGTATAACATCCAGCGCGCGCAGAATCCATCCTTGCAGTCGTGAGGCCAGTAACTCAGTCGGTTACCGTGACGGACCATAGTTCTTACAGAGGTCCTGAAGTTCTCTTTGCGTAATGCGATGAGGTGATGTTGACTATGATGGCAAATACTCCAGATCCGGACCAACGCGTACTGGTTCCCTCCGCTATTTAGTTCCAATTGCTCTCGGATAGCATCTCTATACGTTGTTAATGAATGGTCAAATCACGTGGTGGCTTAGGGAATGGAGAATTATCACGAGGAACCGGCTTGATGGCCGAGCGCAGTTTGGATAGCACGCTTTGATTGTGCAGAATACCCTTTCACTTTAGTCAATTAAAATAGCTATCAGGGGTAAGAGGCTTCTGTTCGCGTTCCACCACTGGTACAAGAAATGGCGCTGATGCTCCAGAACCCGGCAGCCACTTACGCCAGTTATTTGCACAGGCCCCACAACAGAGATGAGGAGCGAAACATCTGTGTCGGTCATCAACTCTGAAGCCATATGCACCTCGCATGTTTATTAACTACAGAAGTGGTCCGCAGCTCGTGGTCGTGCGGTAGCGTCATCGCTTCCCGCGCCCGGGTTCCTGGGTTCGATTCCTGGCGGGGTCAGGGATTTTCTCTGCCTCGTGATGACTGGGTGATGTGTGCTGCCCTTAGGTTAGTTAGGTTTAAGTAGTTCTAAGTTCTAGTGGACCGATGACCATAGATGTTAAGTTCCATAGTGCTCAGAGCCATTTGAACCATTTTAACTACAGAAGTACGATCATGCCTCTCGATTTTCACAAATGTAACAAAACATAATAGGGTTATTCACACATTTTCTGGAAATTTTGTAGAAATTTACAACAGATTATAAACGTATATCACAAACTTGAACCATGAACCATGGACCTTGCCGTTGGTGGGGAGGCTTGCGAGCCTCAGCGATACAGATAGCCGTACCGTAGGTGCAACCACAACGGAGGGGTATCTGTTGAGAGGCCAGACAAACGTGTGGTTCCTGAAGAGGGGCAGCAGCCTTTTCCGAAGTTGCAGGGGCAACAAGTCTGGATGATTGACTGATCTGGCCTTGTAACAATAACCAAAACGGCCTTGCTGTGCTGGTACTGCGAACGGCTGAAAGCAAGGGGAAACTACGGCCGTAATTTTTCCCGAGGGCATGCAGCTTTACTGTATGATTAAATGATGATGGCGTCCTCTTGGGTAAAATATTACGGAGGTAAAATAGTCCCCCATTCGGATCTCCGGTCGGGGACTACTCAAGAGGATGTCGTTATCAGGAGAAAGAAAACTGGCGTTCTACGGATCGGAGCGTGGAATGTCAGATCCCTTAATCGGGCAGGTAGGTTAGAAAATTTAAAAAGGGGAATGGGTAGATTAAAGTTAGATATAGTGGGAATTAGTGAAGTTCTGTGGCAGCAGGAACAAGACTTCTGGTCAGGTGACTACAGGGTTATAAACACAAAATCAGATAGGGGTAATGCAGGAGTAGGTTTAATAATGAATAGGAATATAGGAATGCGGGTAAGCTACTACAAACAGCATAGTGAACGCATTATTGTGGCCAAGATAGATACAAAGCCCACACCTACTACAGTAGTATAAGTTTATATGCCAACTAGCTGTTGGCATATAAACTTATACTACTGTAGTAGCGAAGAAATCGAAGAAATGTATGATGAAATAAAAGAAATTGTTCAGATAGTGAAGGGAGATGAAAATTTAATAGTCATGGGTGACTGGAATTCGAGTGTAGGAAAAGGGAGAGAAGGAAACGTAGTAGGTGAATATGGATTGGGGCTAAGAAATGAAAGAGGAAGCCGCCTGGTAGAATTTTGCACAGAGCACAACTTAATCATAGCTAACACTTGGTTCAAGAATCATAAAAGAAGGTTGTATACATGGAAGAACCCTGGAGATACTAAAAGGTATCAGATAGATTATATAATGGTAAGACAGAGATTTAGGAACCGGGTTTTAAATTGTAAGACATTTCCAGGGGCAGATGTGGACTCTGACCACAATCTATTGGTTATGACCAGTAGATTAAAACTGAAGAAACTGCAAAAAGGTGGGAATTTAAGGAGATGGGACCTGGATAAACTGAAAGAACCAGAGGTTGTACAGAGTTTCAGGGAGAGCATAAGAGAACAATTGACAGGAATGGGGGGAAGAAATACAGTAGAAGAAGAATGGGTAGCTTTGAGGGATGAAGTAGTGAAGGCAGCAGAGGATCAAGTAGTTAAAAAGACGAGGGCTAGTAGAAATCCTTGGGTAACAGAAGAAATATTGAATTTAATTGATGAAAGGAGAAAATATAAAAATGCAGTAAATGAAGCAGGCAAAAAGGAATACAAACGTCTCAAAAATGAAATAGACAGGAAGTGCAAAATGGCTAAGCAGGGATGGCTAGAGGACAAATGTAAGGATGTAGAGGCTTATCTCACTAGGGGTAAGATAGATACTGCCTACAGGAAAATTAAAGAGACCTTTGGAGATAAGAGAACCACTTGTATGAACATCAAGAGCTCACATGGAAACCCAGTTCTAAGCAAAGAAGGGAAAGCAGAAAGGTGGAGGGAGTATATAGAGGGTCTATACAAGGGCGATGTACTTGAGGACAATATTATGGAAGTGGAAGGGGATGTAGATGAAGATGAAATGGGAGATACGATACTGCGTGAAGAGTTTGACAGAGCACTGAAAGACCTGAGTCGAAACAAGGCCCCCGGAGTAGACAACACTCCATTGGAACTACTGACGGCCTTGGGAAAGCCAGTCCTGACAAAACTCTACCATCTGGTGAGCAAGATGTATGAAACAGGCGAAATACCCTCAGACTTCAAGAAGAATATAATAATTCCAATCCCAAAGAAAGCAGGTGTTGACAGATGTGAAAATTACCGAACAATCAGTTTAATAAGCCACAGCTGCAAAATACTAACACGAATTCTTTACAGACGAATGGAAAAACTAGTAGAAGCTGACCTCGGGGAAGATCAGTTTGGATTCCGTAGAAATACTGGAACACGTGAGGCAATGCTGACCTTACGACTTATCTTAGAAGAAAGATTAAGGAAAGGCAAACGTACGTTTCTAGCATTTGTAGACTTAGAGATAGCTTTTGACAATGTTGACTGGAATACTCTCTTTCAAATTCTAAAGGTGGCAGCGGTAAAATACAGGGAGCGAAAGGCTATTTACAATTTGTACAGAAACCAGATGGCAGTTATAAGAGTCGAGGGGCGTGAAAGGGAAGCAGTGGTTGGGAAGGGAGTAAGACAGGGTTGTAGCCTCTCCCCGATGTTATTCAACCTGTATATTGAGCAAGCAGTAAAGGAAACAAAAGAAAAATTTGGAGTAGATATTAAAATCCAGGGAGAAGAAATAAAAACTTTGAGGTTCGCCGATGACATTGTAATTCTATCAGAGACAGCAAAGGACTTGGAAGAGCTGTTGAATGGAATGGACAGTGTCTTGAAAGGAGGATATAAGATGAACATCAATAAAAGCAAAACGAGGATAATGGAATGTAGTCGAACTAAGTCGGGTGATGCTGAGGGAATTAGATTAGGAAATGAGACACTTAAAGTAGTAAAGGAGTTTTGCTATTTGGGGAGCAAAATAACTGATGATGGTCGAAGTAGAGAGGATATAAAATGTAGACTGGCAATGGCAAGGAAAGCGTTTCTGAAGAAGAGAAATTTGTTAATATCGAGTATAGATTTAAGTGCCAGGAAGTCATTTCTGAAAGTATTTGTATGGAGTGTAGCTATGTATGGAAGTGAAACATGGACGATAACTAGTTTGGACAAGAAGAGAATAGAAGCTTTCGAAATGTGGTGCTACAGAAGAATGCTGAAGATTAGATGGGTAGATCACATAACTAATGAGGAAGTATTGAATAGTATTGGGGAGAAGAGAAGTTTGTGGCACAACTTGACCAGAAGAAGGGATCAGTTGGTAGGACATGGTCTGAGGCATCAAGGTATCACCAATTTAGTATTGGAGGGCAGCGTGGAGGGTAAAAATCGTAGAGAGAGACCAAGAGATGAATACACTAAGCAGATTCAGAAGGATGTAGGTTGCAGTAGGTACTGGGAGATGAAGAAGCTTGCACAGGATAGAGTAGCATGGAGAGCTGCATCAAACCAGTCTCAGGACTGAAGACCACAACAACAACAATCACAAACTTCACATAAGCACAACGCACACTACAGTACTGACTGCCATTCCACTGTAGCCTCAACAGTCGTTCTTCGAAATTGCATGCTAACTCACCAGGTGGTACCACAAGGCAGAATTGCAGAACTGTGACTTATGCTTATGACAGTTAACACTAGATGAAAAAACACGGGGCTAAAAATATACATGGAGAAGAACGTTGCCTTCTTACATGTGAACTGAAAATTACTTCAATGAAACTGAAGCATATTTCTGTGACAGAGAAAAAAATTGATATCCGAAGACAATGTCCATTGTGGATGAAACCTAAAATCGAATCTTTACTGAGTGTACGAAAACTATTCATAATCACGTATTTTCATGCAGAGGGCAAAAGTACGGTGTAGTGTTATCCATCAGTGGATTCAGACGGAACTGACATTTCTGCAGAAACTTGTCGACTCTTCTCCTTGCCTAATTGAGACCTGTATCAACGGCATAGACAGCAGACATTAAGGAATGACGTCCATGGTACTGGAGGTTCCATAAAACATAAAAAACTGTAGGGGAAGATGCTGAGTGAAATATGTCCAACAAAAAATTAACGACTTTGGGTGCGAGTGCCGCTGTGAAATGAAGAGGTCGTACAGGTGTTACACGATATCTGAATGATGTCCGGTGTGCTTATTTCACACGTGAGAGATTTTATAACTCATGACTTCCACCAAACAATTTAATGTGTCTTATACTGGAGTATCTAATACTTACGTCGGCCACAGGCTGCCATGAAAACTGTACCTACCTAGCATATCATGGAAAAGTCAATAGGATTGAAGTTACGAATACTCTGCAAATGAAAACTAAATTTCACCACAATTCCCCCACACGTAAAATGCATTGGTTTGACGAAAACCTTCTACACGAATTTCGGCTAAATTCCTTTTTTCTAAATTTCACCTCACCCTCCACATCAATAGAAGAACTTGTACTCTCACTTGTTTTCTGAAATCCCTTACCTTTCCCCACACGATTTCTTAACCAGTTTATCAAATTATTCTCATAATTGACTATATTGAAGCCCTGTTTACGTCTTTTACATCCAGAAAACTAAGCTCTAGCCCTCCCAAAGCATCACATACGATCATCGTCGTATTCATGCGACTGAAGTGAAACATTTTTGATTAATGGGTACCATTAGGTTATTTTCGATGGTGAATATTCAACAGAAACGAATGAATCATCACGTGTACCTCACAGAAACGTAGTGGGACCACTAATGTCCTCTATATTCTTGAATTATTTACCATAATGAATCAGCAGCACTAAGGGAGGGATCTCTTACAACGCTGTCGTCTACAGGAAAGTCTAGTCATTAGACTATCGAAAGGAAAATTTTGGCCAAAACCTATTATAATGAGCAACAGCTCTTTTATAATGCGGATAATTGATATACCGAAAGCTTGTGATTACAGAATTAACGCTAAACTTACATGGCTCATCATAATTTTTCAGTAGGTTGAGATAATACAAAGAAGTGAAATGAAATCGGGTGCCGCCCCACAGCGAACCACTCTTTCAGGGTTATTTTGCGGTTCGGTCCCCGGTGGACCCCCACAAGGAACGTCCCACACCAGACGAGTGTGACCCCGTTGTTCACGTGGCAGAGTAATGCTGGTGTACGCGAATGTGGAGGACTGGTTTGCGCAGCTATCGCCGACAAGGTGTAGCTGAGGTGGAATAAGGGGAACCAGCCCACATTCGCCGAGGCAGATGGAAAACCGCCTAAAAGCCATCCACATACTGGCAGGCTCACCGGACCTTGACACAAGTCCGCCGGGCGGATTCGTGCCGGGGACCAGGCGCTCCTTCCCAATCCGGAAAGCCGTGCGTTAGATCACACGGCTAACCGGGCGGGCTCCTGTATACTTAATGTTACCCGTGGGAAGCCAGGGCATCTCGCTAGCGTTTTCTCTGTCACACATGCCTGCCATTGGAGCAGTTGGTTTCTGCGGCAACGTTGCTGCAATCTGACAATTTTGGTCCAGTATAAGCGTGCAATAGTAGCAACTTAGTTTTGAAAAATCGTTGGAGAAAGTCTGCTATCGCAATGTATTGTTTGTAATTAATTATAAAACAGTCTAGTTCACAAAACAAGTTTGTTAAAGAGTGACCAGTTTCGATCATTACACTATCATCTTCAGACCTTCAGCTGTAATGTGATACAGGATGTAAATTAGAGAGATATATAAAAAGAACTAAAAAATTTCCTATAAAATTAGAAAACATGAATATATTCAAATTGCGCGGAGCAGGAACTGCTGAATGACGACAGTCAGATACTGGGGGGGGGGGGGGGGGAGGGGGGGAGCAGTACGACAATTCCTTGCGTGATGGAGGCTCCGCCTACAGCTGACAGAATCAAGTTAGCATTAGCCAGTAAGGTATACATTGAGCTGACAAAAGTTATGGGATACCTCCTAGTATCGTGTAGGACCACCTTTCGCCCGGCGTCGTGGGACAAGTCGATGCTGCCTGCACTAAACAAGCTGTTAGCAGACCACTGCAGAAATACTGAATCATCCTTCCTCTACAGCTGTCCATACCTGCGAAAGTTGAGAGGTGGCACGACATTGTCAGTGATATTACCGTTCATATTCATAGGCCATGATACCGGTGTTTCCCATTACTACATCTGGTAAGTGTGGTTTATGAGTTTTTTTACATAAGGAAATTGTAAGCAAAATGTTCTTATAAATGCATGTTCAACCTGCAGAGAACTTGGAACCGATGGGCCGTAGTGGAGGTGATGGAGAACAGGGAGAGAGACGAATAGGGGGTCACAAATGCTGAGTGCAGCTACCTGGCTGTGTGAGTGATTCTTGGAAGCAGAGTTTAGTGCAGAAGGACTTCTGGCCAAAGCTCACTTCGGATCGGGAGAAGGGCGTCGACTCACAAAACATTTTACCTGGGGCAGGCTGCAGTCAATCGCGAAGGTGGAGAGTTGGAGGAAAGTGGGTGGAGGAAGCCGTTTAAGAGACACTGCTGTAAAGTGAGCTTTAGTGTAAATGGTGGGAAGTTCATGAAACTTCACGCACTCTCATGTTATAAGCTGGGACGATATGGACAGAGTGGCTTGCCTCTGTGTTTAGTGGAGGCAAGACTGTTACCCCCTCCCTGATGGCAGGCAGTCGTCAGGTTCTTTTAGCGAGCGGCTAAAACATGTATTTCAGGGGCACGACTGTCTGGGAAGCTTAACAATCTTGGAAATGGTCGGCCCAGGAAGGTTAAATCTCTTCATAAACAAGGGACTGTGGTACCGTCTAGGGGGATGTTTTTTGCCAAAACATGGCCATGCTTACTGTGAGGACAACGCACACATAGTCTACAATCTTATCAGACAAGGGAGACTTCGAGTCGTTGATTGGCTCCTTTCAGGATACGCCAACTGGAGGCTTGCTACCCTAGTGTGAGAACGCCAGTGCTGTGCCTAGACCGGCTACCTGGCCAACAGAACAGTCAAGATGGGAGATTCAATGAGCAGAGGGTAGTTCGAGAGGTATGTAGAATGTGGGGGCGTTTTCGCTTCTGCTACTTCACCTCCCATACCGAGGCTTGGGGAAACTGATTGTCATTCTCTGTCTTCTTCGTCTGCTGGGCCTCCCCTGGTGTAAGCCTTCAGGTCTTTCCCTAGTAGGTGAGACCTGTGGTCTGTATCTTATGGTGGAATAAAGGCTAGTGGCAGTTCAAACTGCACTGACAGTATGATCTTATTCGTCCTGAATCGGCCATCTGTCCGTTTCGTTCCCCGAGGTGTTATAATCAGAACGCCAGATTGCGTTGTTTGCAATTTTTTGTGGACGCGTCAGAACATTACAGCTCCTGCAGTTCGCCGCTCCTCGCCCTCACCGCGCAGTTTACTGCTGCCGGCTGAATCTAGGTTAAAGGGTAAGATATTGCTACACTGGCGTAGGATTGTTAAATGATATTCACAACTCCCTATCCACATGTAAACCATAGTCCGTGGTATACTTGCTTCTAGTCGATTCCATGTGAAAGTAGTTGGGCCTCACAGTGGATTCATGTAAACGAAGTCAGATTATATTGTAAAAGAAATTAATTCAGGGGAGAATTTGTATAGCTTCCACCACCATGTAAGCTTTGCTGACCAAATACCGTGCTTTTTTGATTTGTGTTTGTCATTTTTGTGTAAGATATATCAGATAGTTGTTGTTCAAAAGGAATAATAAAACTCGGCATTATTCTGTAACCTTAAATAGGCCACGGTTCTCATTCATACTCCCTCAACTATTCACTGTTGCTGTGGTATTAAATGGGTACACCAGCAATTTAAGGTTCTATCTTATTAAATTAATTAATCTGATTATTAATTTGAGTTCTGAAAGTGACCACAGGTTTAGGCAACAAAGGAGCCATGAGTAAATTCACTAATTCCACATACAAAAATTTAGGGTGTAGACCACGATTTAAAGGTTATTGAGGAGATTATTCTTTTTTTGATGTAAAAATAGTAATATTTAGCATTACTCAGATATATGTTTATGATTAAAGCAAGCGACCACTTGCAAAGTGTTGCCCATGCAGGATTTTATGCACAAACTGACCAGTCGATTATTTTCCACAAATGATCGATGGTATTCATGTCGGGCGATCTGGATGGTCAAATCATTCACTTGAACTATGCAGAATATTCTTCAAACCAACCGTGAACACTTTGGGCCAGTGAAACGATGCATTATAATGCATAAAAATCCCACCATTGTTTGGTAACATGAAGTACATGAATGGGTGCAAGTGGTCAATGATTTGCTGAGTTAGACCAGAGGACCCAGACCACACCGTTATGGAGTTACCACGCACTGTGCCTTGTTGACAACTTGGGGCCATGGCTTCATGGGGTCTGCACCACACTCGAACCCTACTACCAGCTCTTACCAACCGAAATCTGGACTCATCTGACCAGAACACGGTATTCCCGTCGTTTAGGATCCAACTGCAGGCGATGTCACCCAGTTAACAAAGGCACTCGCGTCGGTCGTCTGCTGCTATAGCATATTAACGCCCGATTTCGCCGTACTGTCCCAACAGATATGGTTATTTCCCACAGTATTGGTTGTATGTTGGCACTGTCAATTCTATGCAAACCCCACTGCTCTCAGATATTAATTTAAGACCATGGGCCACTGCATTGTCCATTAAAAATGGTTCAAATGGCTCTGAGCACTGTGGGACTTAACTTCTGAGGTCATCAGTCCCCTAGCACTTAGAACTACTTAAACCTAACCAACCTAAGGACATCACACACATCCATGCCCGAGGCAGGATTGTAACCTGCGACCGTAGCGGTCGCGCAGTTCCAGACTGTAGCGCCTAGAACCGCTCGGCCACATCAGCCAGCGCATTGTCCGTCATGAGAGGTAAAGTCTTAGATTCCATATTCTCGGCGCACGCTTGACACTATGGATATTGAATATCCCAACGGCTTCCGAAATGGAATGTCCTATGCGTCTATATTGAATTGCCATTCCGAGTTCAGGATCAGTTAATTTTCGTCGTGCAGCTATAATCACCTCGGAAACCTTTCCTTATGAACCACCTGAATGCTGTGGCATCCCTGTCAATGCACTACCGTTTTATACCTTGTGTACACCATACTACCGCAATCTGCATATGTCTTGTAAGTTCCCCACCGTGTGTTTCTGTACCAAATGTAGCCCAAATTTACCTCCCACTTTATAGAAAGTCTACGTTTTACCCCAAAACTATACACCCACAAACTGTTATGCAACTTAAACCCACACGTTAACCTTTGACTAAACAGAACCTAACTGGAATTGAATTTTAACTGATCTGATACAACTTGTCTAAAAAAGAAGATACAATCACAAGTTATCACAGCACTAGCATATACATCCATCACCTACCACATTTCTACTAAACATGTATCAGACCACACAGATGGAAAGACTATATCACAACAAGACCAAACAACTTTTAACACTAACATAACTATCTCTCTCTCTCTCTCTCTCTCTCTCTCCCTGTCTTTCCCTGACAAGCACATCAAACAAATAACACACCTGGAACAATTCCAGCTAAATCAATATGTCACACGACGTAGTTACATAAAAATGCACGAATTTTATTGATATACAAATGTAATAAACAAGCCAACATTTCATAAATATAAACTACTAACACTCACACTAGTTAATGCACACAAGTAATTTCTCAGACTCAAGGTATGAGACGCAGTTCTGAGGAAAGGAGAATCTTACGACTTCAACACCCATCCCATGTTTGGCCGACACCTTCACAGTGGGACATTCAGCGGACAAAATGCGATGCTGGAGCCACTGTGTGAACTATCAACAAAAGCTGCTCTTATCTCTGCATTTAACGATGAAACATCGGAAAGCCTTTCTGCAGGAACATAACTGGAGATGGTAAATAAACGAAGAGAGAAACACAACTCAAAACACTGGTGAGACTCACTGTGGACGCCTGTGTTAAAAAGCATGGGAAAAAAAGCTGTTTGTCTCAGTATTACATAGTGGAAGTTAATTAGATTGTACCATGCCAATTAACTTAGCTAGGAATAACGAGGTGTCACGGTTTTACCAAAGGCGTAGGAAATGTATCATACTGCTATTTAACAGTCGAGAGAGATTTAGAATAGACTGTCAGGTTACAGCTCACGCTGACAGCAGCCACTGCCGCCGCCGACGAAAGTTACATGCGCGTTTGCGCTACACCAGCAAGTAATATTCAATTGACACTCAGGGATGGGGTCGTCTCCTAATTTTTTCGTACATTCGACCATGACCGGTGGTTGAACATATTCATGATTGTTGGGCTCAATTGAAGCAGAAACGTGACATATCCGATCTAACGAAAATGACTTACCAGCCATTGCAGAGTGCTTTATACTCTGAAGTTACTGAACTGTTTTAATTGTGCAGTTATACTTGCAGTGATATTTAAATACCCTATAGAGACCCTATTCAATTTTGGGTATTTTCATTTTGCATTTTTAGCTTAATTGATATCTACTACGAAAAAGTCCTCAAACTTAAGAAGATTAGAAGTTGACGGCTTACACTTTCAAAAATCATGAAAACATTATCCCCACATTTATTCGTTTAGCTAAACTATACGTTGAAACATAAACTTTACTTTTCCCAAAACATGCACATTGTGATCCAGCTATTCCTACCTATGTCTTTTTATATAATCCGTAGTGTTGTATATGGACTTCAAACACCGCACGTTAGATTTCCATGGCCGGCCGCGGTGGTCTAGCGGTTCTGGCGCTGCAGTCCGGAACCGCGGGACTGCTACGGTCGCAGGTTCGAATCCTGCCTCGGGCATGGGTGTGTGTGATAGCCTTAGGTTAGTTAGGTTTAAGTAGTTCTAAGTTCTAGGGGACTTATGACCTAAGATGTTGAGTCCCATAGTGCTCAGAGCCACATTAGATTTCCATACTCTGTTGCCCGCTACGTGTAAACTACTAGTGGCACAGAAAAAAAATGATGTGGATGTATCTTAGTAAATTTAATGTAGCTATGATTTGTACTGGGATAAGTTTCCTCAAGAGGCCACGGTTTTCGAGTTATTAAAGAAAAATGTACAAAAGTGAACATAAAACGCACGTCCATCCCCACACTCATCCCTCACCAATCAGGAATTCTAGTACGCTGTTCGTATGCAAAAAGAAATTTGCATTACTCGAACTATTCCTGATATTCGTTACGCCACCGACATAGTCGGCTATTTCGTTAGCATTATTGAATTAAACTTGCTTGTGAGGGTAATGAAAGAAAAACAAATTTTCTAAATGTAAGGTTAAAACTAATTACGTCGACAATTCGATCCAGACTTAACCGTTACAAGCAGAGTGGTTTCGTAGCTAGAAGGTCTGACAGATACAACTATGTTATTGTGTATTTTATACTGATGAAATTGACAAAACTGTTACATAAAATTTAGAAAAACGTCATTTTCAAAATTTGTAAGTGTTCAACTAACCCCGTGGCATAACAAAGCCAATCATGAAGCCCAAAAGATGTCGAATGTAGAAAATAATTTGTGCAGTCGCAAATTTTTGTGCAGTGGTAGATGGTAGTGCCATGAACAACATATTAGAAACCCTACCGGTGAGGGCCGAGTGTAGGAGTGCGGTTGCGTTTGAAGGTCACTTCCGCACGTTTTTCTAAAATAACTCGAAAGCTAGGGTCTCTTTCGAAAACGTATTACACTACAAAACTTTGCTGCATTAAATATGCTAAAAAAAACTCTGTTAATTTTTTCTGTAGAACTAATAGTTTGCTCGTAGCCAGTGAGAGAATATGAAAATCTCGCACGTGGTTTTTGAAGGAAAATTATAAAATATCGAGTTACATAAAACGACATAGGTAGAGGCAGCTGAATCACCGTGTACATGTTTCATTATTTAAACGTGCTCGTGTATGTTGCATCAGCTATGTCGACATGTGATGAGCATTGGCTACCCACTACTTTTCACCCTCCGATAACTTGATTCTCCTTTGAAGTTCATACAATACCGTCCTGTTGTTCCCTTCTGGGTACTCCAGTATCTCGCCCTGCGCGCCTGTCTAGCGGTAAATGAGATTCGGGAATACGATACGGTGATACATCCCCTTCCGGTTAGGCGCTGAAAGGTCAACACGCTTTTGTGGTGCAACGGCAGTGGCGAAGCTTCTACGGTATCGCACAGTCTGTTTTAACAAACCTGTACAAATACGCCCTGTGGGTGATTCTAGATCGTGATTGAAATTAAATTTCAACATCGTTTTCACTAAACGTAGATCGTTCACACAGTTATGACACCAGACAAGATACCATTCTTTAATTGAATGCATACGTATTTGACAATTTGTTTAATACAGTGTACGTTACCACTACGGAGCGCCACGTGGGTTAACCGCGTGGTCCAGGCGCCTTGCCACGGTTCGCGCGGCTCCCTCTCTCTCCCCTCCCCCCCATCCCCCCCCCCCCGTTGGAGGTACGAGTCCTTCCTCAGACATGGGTGTGTGTGTGTGTTTGTGTGTTGTCGTTAGCGTAAGTTAGTTTAAGTTAGATTAAATAGTGCGTACGCCTAGGGACCGATGACCTTAGCAGTTTCGTACCGTAGTCCTTACCACAAATTTCCAATTTTCGCTACAGAGCCTATGGGCTGCTACTGTTCATAGGAGACGGGATGAATGTAATTCCAAAACCGTTTACATATTCAGATAGACGAAAATAAGACCAAAACATCGAATTATTCAGTTTATTAGACATCATGTTAACCAGTCACCTAGAAAGATGAAGGTATCCTGATATAAAGGAGGGTATCTCTAGCTATATTTAATCGACCAAAATTCTGATGTCATCGGTCCCTTAATCTCCTTGTCACTATTCTTACGTATCGGTAGAATGCCGAATTCAGCAAAACAACTACTTTTCTGTTCCATTTCAAAAATAGATATATTACATCTACAAGGGTTTCTTTTTAAATCTGTTTTCGCTCGGGGAAGATTCGTCGGGAAATTGGAAGAAGGACGAAGTGAGATGAGTGTAGCTCAGGAGATCGGTATTGCTCACAGCATTGGCTGACGTCCATGGGGAGCGTTCCGAACCACAGACGCTGCTGCCAGAATGAGAGGTGGTTGTCGATCACTGCCAACTACATCAGCAGATCACCGCTACAGTGTACAACAGCAAGGAGGAGCCTTCGTCAAACAACGGGTGAAACTGCAGTCATGTTCAACAAGAGTGCAAGGCACGCAACCTCACACTCGACAATGGCTCGGCGACTCCACTGGGATGGCCTGTTTGTCAGACACACATCGGCGCAGTTCGCCATGGTACCAAGAGCATACGAACTGGACCAAACTAGTAGTCGGGTCCCAGTCTCTTCTCGGATCGGGACAGATTGAGTGTGAGTAGTGAAGCTGAACGTACCTCATAAGGTGAGAGGTGGGAACACATATGCAGGAACATTGTCGAATGTGATGGTTTTAGTGGTGCAGGTGTTATGGTATCCACATAATTACACTTAAGTCACCGTGCTTCATAATGGTTCCCTGGGCTTTAGCAAAAGGCGGGAGATGGTTCTTAATAGGGCGTGTGATCACCACAGACGGCCACAATTGCGGTAAGGCATTCAGGGTGCGTTACGTGAACCCACCATTCCCCATATGCGGTACGACCAGATGTCCGAACAAAACTGTTTTGATGGTCCAAAAGCTATGGTGTGGGGAAGCATAAAGTTGCATGGGCGTTCTGACCAACACATCTTTAAACACGGTACACTCACCGGTGAATGTTAATGCGGCACTGTATTCCATCCTCAAATGAGTCTTTTCGACGCTGCATTCAGATCTCGTCGATAGTTACGGGTGACAATGCGCTGCAGCGTTGAACATCGCAAGTTGAAAAGTTCTTGGAACGTGTGGTTTTTCGGAGGATGGACTCCACCAATACAGCACAAAATGCAGAACCAGAGCACGTAGGAGGAACAGGAAAGATGCCTCTACGGTTCTGGGATCGCAGATTAACCGTACGTTTTGAAACAACGTTTTGTTTGTTACTCCAAACTTTGAACACTTTTTTCTCGAAACAACATTTTTCAGCGCCGGAAGCTCTTTATAGCCTCGACAGATTAACTGGGTCATTTGAGTTTTTAAAAAAGGAAAAGTAATTAAATTTAGGGCCCTTGGAGAAATTTTTTTTCGAATTTTAAATACTGTTTTAAGCTTTTGAACTCAGAAAAACATGCCAAAAATCGTCAGTTTTCAAACAGATCACTTTTTTAGGTATTTTCCGAACCCCATCGTAATGGCCCCCCAAATACATTCTAATTTAAGAATTTTCTCTTTTTGTGAGTTTCAGATATAGCGACGTGTTTGTTCAACACTTGTCACTAACCAGAACGCGCCGCGAGGCTGTAGCCGCTGTTTTTAATTTATGAGAGAGAAAAATTTGTTTTCATATACTTACGTATGTATAATAAAGTGGTAAAACCACTAATTTGTTAAACACAATCCTTCTACGAAAAAGCTCTAAATTTCACCCATTTTTCGTGCCTCTCCACCAGAACATGCACTTAAATGCGTCTGTGCGTCCTGGAATTAGTCTAATGTTGTCTTCATGGGTCCTGAGAGTGGGACATGTAGAGAGCTGTGGCGTAATCCAAGATTCCTCGCATAACTCAGGTTCTTGAAACTTTGTAAGAAAGCTATCACGGGAGAGATAGTCTCTCTCTTTAATTGTTATGTATTTCAAGTATTTCAAGGTTTCCGTGACGCTCTCTGAAGAATCAAACCTGTGATCGTTCGTCCGTTGCCTTCATCGTATATGTTCAATATGCCATGTTAGTCGCACTTGGGATGGATCTCAGACACTTGATCCTTCGTAGATTGCAAAAATGTTCAAATGTGTGTGAGATCTTATGGGACTTAACTGCTAAGGTCATCAGTCCAAAAGCTTACACACTACATATCCTAAACTATCCTAAGGACAAACACACACACCCATGCCCGAGGGAGGACTCGAACCTCCGCCGGGACCAGCCGCACAGTACATGACTGCAGCGCCCTAGACCGCTCGGCTAACCCCGCGCGGCGTAGATTGCATTTTCCCAGTATACTATCGAATGTAAAATATCCGGACATCACTATATAATGATTAACTGACCACTTGATGTGGACTAGAGGCAGGTCCATCAGTAAGAAAGCAGGCAGAGTCTATTGTGTTGTAAGCAGACAAGCAGTGACCGCAGAAAAATCGATCAGGGGAGGTCAGTGACTTCAGGTGTGGATTGCTCATTGGATGTCACCTTAGTAATAAATCCATCAGGGACATTTCAACGTGCTGGCCGCGGTGGTCTAGCGGTTCTGGCGCTGCAGTCCGGAACCGCGGGACTGCTACGGTCGCAGGTTCGAATCCTGCTTCGGGCATGGGTGTGTGTGATGTCCTTAGGTTAGTTAGGTTTCAGTAGTTCTAAGTTCTAGGGGACTTATGACCTAAGATGTTGAGTCCCATAGTGCTCAGAGCTATTTGAACATTTCAACGCTTCTAAGGTAGCCCAGTTCGAAGTGTAAACACGAAGGAATGGCCACAGCTTAACGAAGACCGGGGACACCTCGCGTACTGACAGACAGGGGCTATCGAGTATTGAGGTAGATGGTTGTAAGAAATCGCATGAAATCAGCAGAGGCAAACACTCGTGAATTACAAAGTGCTACCAGCTGTCCAGTATGCACAATGTTTGTGCGTAGCGAATAAAAACAACGCGATAGAATGGTCGAGCAGCTCCTCATAAGCCACATGTTTTTGTAGTCAGTACTATGTGACGATTGAGGGGGAATATAGAGCGACGCTACTGGAGAATGTATGATCGGAAACGAGTCATTTGGAGTGATGAATCACACTGTACCAAGTTACAGTTCAGTGGAAGGTATGAGTTTGACGATTTTCTGAAAAACCTTAGCTGCCACCATTTTAGCGCTAACAGTGAAATGAGGTTATGGTACGGGAGCTGTTTTTCGTGGTTAAGGTATCACCCCTCTATTGCTCTCATGAAAACCTTAAATGCGTAAGCATAAGAACAAATTTTACAGCAGTTTGTACTGCACGCATTAAAGGAATAGTTCGAAGAGTTTTACTGTTTGTGTCAGAATGACAGTGCATCTTTCAGCGTCTGTGCGGAAATCACTTGTGGCCAGTAAAACTACTGACCAGGGTCTCGACCTGAACCCAATGGAACAGGAAGAGTTAGAACGCCGACGTCGCACCACAACATAGCCTCTAACATGACTAGCTTTTCTGAATTCGGCTACTGTGGAAAAATGAGCTGCCATTCCTCCACAAACATTCGAACTCCTCATTCAAACCGAGCGATGTGGTGCAGTGGTTAGCACACTGGACTCGCGTTCGGGAGGACGACGGTTCAATCCCGTGTCCGGCCATCCTGATTTAGGTTTTCCGTGATTTCCCTAAATCGCTCCAGGCAAATGCCGGGATAGTTCCTTTGAAAGGGCACGGCCGACTTCCTTCCCTAATCGGATGAGACCGATGACCTCGTAGTTTGGTCTCTTCCCTCAAAAACCACCCACCACTCCTCATTCAAAATGTTAGCAGCATTGTTCAAACTATAATACAGGCGAAGGGTAGACACAGTGCATATTAATTTTCACTAATAGGTGTCCGGATACATTCGATTACATAGTGTATAGCACCAACGAAACGAAGCGCGTCACCTGCATTACGTACTACTAAGTCTATGTTATCATTCCATTTCATGTACTATTTCCCTGCGTTTACCTCGTCGTAAAGGAGTCGCTGTTTCTTCCATCTATTTTTACGTCAAAGTTACAGTTAGGTACCCTTGCTGACCGACACTCGTCAGTTAACGGAGGTTAGTCGTGTACACAAACTGTCAGTTAATCCTCGAAACTTCGTTCAGTGTGTTACTGTATTTTAACGGTTTGTGTATCATGTTTCCAGAGTTGGACATTGCAGAACAGTTCGGGATTTGCCAAATCTAATGTGGCGTGGTAAGCCGCCTATTAACCACAGCCAGGACGGCGGATAGACATGACCGTAGGTCATTAGTTCGCTACGTGGATTCTATCTGTGTCTGTCTCGCAAAATAGCGCGCGGCGTATTCATCTAGGCTAGCAGGTCGCGACCATTTCGTTTTATACCCATACAACCCGTTACACAGTGGTATTTGTATAAGCTGACTGCACTACAGTCACAGGATATTGTGTTTTCAAGTTTTGTGAAGTGCACAGCTTTACGTTTGCGAACATTTAAAGGAAGATGCCAGTCTATGCATCACTTTGAAACCTTTCCAAAATCTCACTGAATATTTGTGCATCCTCTACACTTTCTAGACTTGACTCTCATACCCTAGATACCTTCCAGCATACATTCAAAATGTCCATCAACCTGTGCTTACTTTCCAGTCACGTCTATTTACTTAATTCGATATTCATGTCTTTCTCGCCAGTAGCTACACGATCTGTATGTTTACTCAAATTCTTATTGTTTTTTAGGATCTCCAGCAATTCCTTCTCGAGTATATGGATTAACATACATCTACGGATGGTTTGTGCGTAATTCTCTACAACACTTGAGCTGTCTTATAATACATCCCGTGTAGGAAAAGGCGAAAAAAAGCAGGAAAACCAGTTACAATAGTATAGGGTGGGGCAAATACGTGGCCCGGAGAACAGAGTTCCAGGATATAAAGAAACTCAGCAGAGGAAAGGAAACATAGTACTAAGCAGTTGTTGAAAGTGACCATCAATCATCTCTTGGTAATTTTTGGCCATGGTCAGCAAGTTGCTAAGTGCGAATCGAAGCTCGACTGCTGGAACTGCTCCAATCTTATCCGAAATGTTCTGTTGCATTTCTTGAAGACCATGAGCGTTGTTGCGATACACCTTAGACTTAACGGTTCCACACACAAGGTAATCGCACAGATTAGGTGACGTGGGTGGCCTGCTAGGGTCGCGACCAGCCTTATCTCCGCTAACAACACTGTCAGGCGTGAAGATTGTGTAAATGTGCTCCAAGGTTCGGCCGGCTGTATGGGCAGTTGCTCCATCCTGTTGGAAGTAACTATAGGTCTTTTCCTCCTTCGTTAATGCTGCCACAAATAGTCTGGACCACTTTTATTTGCCCCACCCTGTACAAGACGTATTAAAAAATCCTTGATCTAGATTTCGACGTCATTAAGAACGTCTTCTTCAGTTGGGTCACTGATTAACCCTGGTTACGTGATAATATATAGAGCGTGTGGCGTTGGTGGCCGGGAGACCCCTCGCGGGGCGGTTCGGCCGCCCCGCCACAAGTTCTTTAACGAGAACGATTGATCCACTGTTGTCGGCAGATAGTACAGCTCAATCGTTCTCGGCAACTGCTTGCAACACTTCAGATACCAATAATTCCAAACTACAATAAAACTAGTTACGTATTGTATGCATTGCATGTGCAATGTCGCCTCAGTACGGCTTTAAATAGCGGAGGTCAGCGCGGACTCGCCAGTACTACAACAGTGGCACTCACCTGAAAATGGCCAGAAGAATCTGCGCCGAAATGTCGTGGCAGGACGTTACTGATATCCGGCAGTTCTCCCGTGTTTTTATTGAACAATCCGTACGCCGGGAAAGCTTTAAACATCACATCAATCTTTGTCTTCCTCTACAGTTTTTTAAAAGTATACAGTTTCCCTCTAGTACCATGCAAGTTATTCCATGATACCTTCACAGATGTCGGATCATTCTGTCCCTCCTTCTTGTCAGTGTTTTCCATATATTTCTTTCCTCGCCGATTCTCCGGAGAACCTCTTCATTCGTTACCTTATCAGTCCACCTAATTTTCGACATTCGTCTCTATCAATACATCTCTTTTCCCCGGTTTTCCTGCTGTCCATATTTCACATTACTTTTGTGTATGTTGAAATTCAGCTTGTAATGGCTGCATCAAGCATCGATCCTCTGCAGATGTTCCTGCAGTTCCCTACTAATTTCTACCGTTGCGACTTCTCTACACAGCGTGTTCCTGAAATGTTGCGACGAACTTCGGTGGGTGAAAGGGGATGTCTTGATGAACAAATAGAACATAAGAACCTCTGTCCGGAAACCTCATCCAATGACGATACAGTGAGTGGAAGTTAAAGGTGCTTGCACCTGCCATTAGGTCACCCCTTCGGCAGCCAACGTGACTTTGTACGCTGACTGATCGTAAGCGGAACATCTCGCAATGTTGTTTGTTATTCAGTGATCGTGACTGATTGTCACGATCGCCAGTGGAGAAGTTGGAGCTAACTGCTGCGTAGACAGACTTTGTCTCCTATAAACGAAATTCTTTGTTGGTCCAGTGGATGATGGTTTCGGACAAGGGTTTCCATTCGCAGTTAATTTCTCCTTTATACCGAAAAACGTTGAATATTTTAGAGGGTCTCAGAACTAAAATAAGCTGCAGATGAAAGCCTATGTCTGAAACTATTGTCTATCGAAGTAACAAAGCATCGAATTCATACTAGACAAGACTTGTCCACGCAGTATCTAGCTCCGTATTCTCCACTGACGATCGTCAGCGTACAAAAGCACGTTTACTACCGACGTGGTGGCCTAATGGTAGATGACAGCGTCTGTAGCGTCGTTGGGCGAGGTTTCTGGACGCAGGACCCTATTCTCGATTTGTTCCTCAAGATACCTTCTCCAACCCGCCGGGCGCAGTGTACAAGCGTGTCATCTGCGAACAACGTCGTAGAACTTCCGACATTCTGCATTAAGTCATTTTCATATATCGTAAGCATTAATGGTTCTATAACACGCCCTCGCGCCCTTAGGCTACACAGTAAGTTCCTTTGACATCTGAAGATATCACTGTTCCTTATTTTATTACACTTATCAAAAAAGTGTCATTTTTAGTCTAGTTTAAATGTTTTATTGTCTCATGTGGTGGTGTTTCTGCGTCATACATATAGTATTCGGCGTTAGAGACATCAGTGTATTATTTTTAACTCCCGTGTAAGGCAAGTCATATTTTGAGCCTCCCACTTCCACTGTGAAAATGCAAACGAGAATGGCAGTGACATCTCGAGGCGCCTCCGCGTAGCTCACAGACGTCCTCCTATCCCGTGTTTAAAAATAACGCCGACAGCGAGCTTCTTGTTGTGGGCCCCTTCTACAGTTGCTGCTCGCGCCGTGAATCTTTCCTAGTGTTCTGCTTTATTAAAAGGAATGGCTTCTGAAATATTTAGTAGGCCTTCCATATATTATGTAATTACCCGGAAAGCTCCGGGAAAAGAAAACACGTTTTTTGATTAAACGTGAATGCTGGCGAGTTACTCATTTACTTTGCGCCAAAGGGAAAAGAAGGACGGTGGCCGCTTTTTCACGGAACGGCGGCGCCGAGCCTGAAAGACGGCAGAGGGGGGCGGGGCAAGAGATAGAACCGGGGGGGGGGGGGAGGGGAGGGAGGCGGCGACGAGAGGACAGCGCCGGGCGCGGGAATTAAAAACTTCCCTCGCGGACCGGCCTAAGTGCTTTTAATTCCCTCCGCGATTCTGGGAAAACATCTCATGGTGATATTTGTAAAGGCGGAAGTGGACTGCGCTGGCAGACACGAGCTGCTGCTCCTTCTAAGAGGTCCAGCGCTACTTGGAGAGCGGTGACGTCTTCAGTAAGGTGTGGCCCCCTTCCGTGCTCTTCCTGTTGCAGCCGACAAAGTTACGAACACGTTGCTCAATGTTGTGTTCGCTATTATCTTATCGGTGTATTAGGCTTTGTATTTTACGAATACTTACTCTTATACAAGGCGAACCCAGAATCCACGAAATGGAAAATTCGCCGTGGTGTCGGTCGTGCCTTCGTCGATGTTTACGATATCGGCTTCCGGAACACTGCTCGGTATTTACAGCGGAGTCTTTGTCCTGTATCAGGCCACGCAGTACACCCGGTGACAGTCTTTCCAAGTGGTCCACCTGCTTAGATACTCTCAGAACTCTTCAAAGCCTCTGTGCGCTGTACACCGTCTAGTCCTTAGTGCAACGGGTGCAGGAAAGCTGACACTTGCTCACTCTTGATGGAGCCACCGTAATGTTTATGTGCGTTGTTGGTCACGTCGGTGTGACAGGAAACCAGGCCGCTGACGCTGCTACCAAGACTGCAGTCCTCGTACCTCAGCCCGCTAGTTCTTACATTTCCTCCGATGATGTCTGTGTTGCCTTCTGTCAGCAGCTAGTGCCACCTTGGCATTGCCAATGGTCCTCCCTTCATCGGAACAAGCTCCGAGCTCTCCCTGCGACTTGGACTACTCCTCTCGGCCCTACCGTCGTGAGAACATCTTTTCAGCTAGGTTACTGGTTCAAATGGCTCTGAGCACTATGGGACTCAACATCTTAGGTCATAAGTCCCCTAGAACTTAGAACTACTTAAACCTAACTAACCTAAGGACATCACACACACCCATGCCCGAGGCAGGATTCGAACCTGCGACCGTAGCAGTCCTGCGGTTCCGGACTGCAGCGCCAGAACCGCTAGACCACCGCGGCCGGCAGCTAGGTTACTTATTGGGCACTGTCTTTCTTAGCCATAGCCGTTTAAGTGGTGCTCCCTCACCACTTCATGCTCATTGCCTTCATCCTACGACGGTCCGCCATTTCCTGACGGAATGCCCTTTTTTTTAACCAATTTCGTTCTCATTAGTGTTTTCCGTCTGAGCTACCAGCCGTTTTAGCTTACGATGCGCGAGCTGTCGACCATGTTTTACTTTTTTTTTGTCTTAGTAATATGGCGAAGGCCATTTAAGTTTTAGTCCTGGATCCGTTTCTCTGTGGCGTATTTTATAGACCTTTCTCCACTTCCTTGTTTTTAGCTGTCGCGTCTTCCGTCGTTTAGTATTAACGCGTAGTCGTTTTTAAATACTCTCTTTGTCTTCGTGTTCTACAGCTCTGATACGGGCGCGTATGACCCTAGTTGTTTTTGCGCCATAAAACAAAACCAAAAGGAAATAGAAAATAGCACAGTAGCAAGGTGGGGAATGAAAGACGACGAAATACTCACTGTCATTCTAAGTACCTCCAGCGATTCAGAAGGCAACTGTGCAAAAACCACAAGACGTACAGAAAAATGCCACATCCCTCGAAGTCTGGATTCATAACATGCATCGTGGCGTCGTTTCACTGGAGAATAGGTGTGTCAAAACATACAGAACAGGACCGGCCAAGGCGTGCCAAACCGCAAAAGAGCCGATTGTGCAGGCCACGTACGTGCTGAATCTCGGCCCGTTCGGCTTTGCTCGTTGATTCTCGGAAGCATTCAGTGCAGCGCGATATTTCATTTAGTATCGTGCTGTGCCATTATTCGGTCGGTACAACTGTTCACATCAGCACAATTGTGATGCTAGCGCTGTTTACCCTTTGCTATTTCTTGGTGTTACGAAGGATGTTCACAGTATCAGTGGATGCATCCACAAAAATAGGCAGTCTACTGATAGACCGCCACAAGCCTTTAAAACTGAGTGCGAATGACAGAAGAGGGGGATGAGAATCCTCATTATACAGGGTGATTCAAAAAGAATACCACAACTTTAGGAACTTAAAACTCTGCAACGACAAAAGGCAGAGCTAAGCACTATCTGTCGGCGAATTAAGGGAGGTATAAAGTTTCATTTAGTTGTACATTTGTTCGCTTGAGGCGCTGTTGACTAGGCGTCAGCGTCAGTTGATGCTAAGATGGCGACCGCTCAACAGAAAGCTTTTTGTGTTATTGAGTACGGCAGAAGTGAATCGACGACAGTTGTTCAGCGTGCATTTCGAACGAAGTATGGTGTTAAACCTCCTGATAGGTGGTGTATTAAACGTTGGTATAAACAGTTTACAGAGAATGGGTGTTTGTGCAAAGGGAAAAGTTCTGGACGGCCGAGAACGAGTGATGAAAATGTAGCACGCATCCAGCAAGCATTTGTTCGCAGCCCAGGAAAATCGACTCGCAGAGCTAGCAGAGAGCTGCAAATTCCACAATCAACTGTATGGAGAGTCCTATGAAAAAGGTTAGTTATGAAACCTTATCGTCTGAAATTGGTTCAAGCACTGTCTGCAGCTGATAAGATTAAAAGAATCGATTTCTGTGATTTTATCCTTGCTCAAATGGAAACAGATGAATCTTTCGTTTCAAAGATTGTGTTTAGTGATGAAGCAACTTTCCACACTAACGGGGAAGTCAACCGTCACAATGTCTGTATATGGGGCACTGAGAATCCGCGGGAAAAAACTCAGTATGAACGTGACTCGCCTAAGGTGAACGTTTTCTGTGCCATTTCAGCCAATAAAGTTTTTGGTCCCTTTTTCTTCGAAGGTGCTACTGTAACTGGACTACAGTATCTGGAGATGTTAGAGAATTGGCTGTTCCCTCAGCTCGAACAAGAAGCACAACAATTCATATTTCAGCAGGATGGAGCGCCACCACATTGGCACTTATCTGTCCGTAACTACCTGAACGTCAACTACCCGAAGCGATGGATCGGCCGACAGGCAGCCCGTGACAGAGCACTTCATCACTGGCCTCCAAGAAACCCTGATCTTACCCCCTGCGATTTTTTCTTATGGGGGTATGTTAAGGATATGGTGTTTCGGCCACCTCTCCCAGCCACCATTGATGATTTGAAACGAGAAATAACAGCAGCTATCCAAACTGTTACGCCTGATATGCTACAGAGAGTGTGGAACGAGTTGGAGTATCGGGTTGATATTGCTCGAGTGTCTGGAGGGGGCCATATTGAACATCTCTGAACTTGTTTTTGAGTGAAAAAAACCTTTTTAAATACTCTTTGTAATGATGTGTAACAGAAGGTTATATTATGTTTCTTTCATTAAATACACATTTTTAAAGTTGTGGTATTCTTTTTGAATCACCCTGTATATATTAAGCAGTCATATAATGTATGGGTACTGCAAATTTGCTTTGAAACGACGTTACAATATTATGCGCAACAATTTTAAAGATTTAGTTGAAAATGAAAGAACAAAAAGTTACAGTGATCGACATATTTGCTTTGAAACGGCGTTACAATATTATGCGCAACAATTTTAAAGATTTAGTTGACAATGAAAGAGCAACAAATTACAGTGATCGGCATATTCATTGTTCCATAACTCAAGAAGCACTTCATGCAAAATGTGCAGCCATGGGGCGCGTGAAGAAATTGGTGATACGAATAGTAAAATTTTTGAAGGTGCATGGTTTATTCCATGAATAGCTGAAACAGTTTCCTATAGAAATAAACTACGAGTACTGAGACTTCAAATATTACTGCAAAGTACGTTGGTTAAGTCAAGGGGCTTGCCTGGAACGAGTTTTCGATTTAAAAGTTACTATTGTCGAATTTATGCATGAAAAATGAATGCTGGAACTAAATTTTGAACTTACGCAGTGGGCTGCAGAACTTGCATTTTAGGTGGACTTGACTGCACACTGCCCACAGTAAGACACTGCAATATGTGAAAGGACTTACTACAGATTTGTTTTGGATCTATTTAAAAATCGCGTTGCATAAAAGCCAAAGTCTGACAATCACAGCCCTTTTTCGTAAGATCACTGGAGTTGAAAACGTGGGGCCTGAAGAAATCATTGTGGTCTTGCAGAATTACAAGGATGGTTATTTAATTGTTTGTGTCAATCTTACATCGGTTTTAGAGACTTTTGCTGTACCACTTGAAAGCGCCCCTCCACATGTGCTAAAGTAAATGGTTGATATGCATAGTAATTCTCATTTTAAAGTCAAATCCTTTTACGTGAACATTTTCCAGGACATATGTATTATATCTCTCAGTTAGAGTTTCCACGTCTCCATAATCGAGTTGCAAAAGTACTACAACATTTCGATCAAGACATGGGTGTGAGATCTTCTTTAGGTTAAGAAACAAAATAGGTCACGATTAAGTGGGAACCTGAAGGTGAAAATCTGTGAAACTGAACGTGTCTGCTCCTATCCCTACAATTTGTACCGGATAAATATTATCGTATGTCTTTAGCTCGGTGAGACAGCGTTCCGTGGTCGTGGGAGAAGGCTAAGCGCTATGGCGCTAGTGCCAGGGGACAGCTTGAGAGGCGAATTATTGGTCATCAATGAGGTAGACATATCGTACACGCCGTATTGACGGATCTACTTAGTTCACACCTGCAGACAAGCAATCAAATGAACAAACTTCCGGAGTGGGCTGCCGTCATTATAGTTGCTTGCTGAGCTGCAGCAAAAACAGCTGCATCAGTGACTTTAATTAAATGAATGCACACAATGACACTTGCTGAATAGCAAACGGTGAGAATATTCAACAACAGTAATGTGAGTTAAGAGGTTAGAGAGATGCCCTGACCACTGATGTGTCTTTATTTTCTGTATGGCTCGATGGCGTGTAGTTATGGTGAAACAGTCTTCTGAAACTCTGGAGATACTTCTAAACAGCCATGCATTGTACAAATATTAACGAAGAGAACGAAGAACCACAGGGAGACTGTAAACCAGATGAAGGGATTTAGCCTACTCTGTACGGGGTAAGCTCAGACTCTACCGAAAAAAATACTTTTATTTCGATGGTTCTTCAAAATGGTTCAAATGGCTCTGAGCACTATGGGACTTAACTTCTGTGGTCATCAGTCCCCTAGAACTTAGAACTAATTAAACCTAACTAACCTAAGGACATCACACACATCCATGCCCGAGGCAGGATTCGAACCTGCGACCGTAGCAGTCCCGCGGTTCCGGACTGCGCGCCTAGAACCACTAGACCACCGCGGCCGGCGATGGTTCTTCACGGACATTTATTAGTACTGTTGGAACAGTCACGTGTATTATATATCTAGGCGTAACGTTGCAAGGCGAATTAAAATGGAAAGAGCACATACGAGTGGTTGTAAGAAAGACAAACGGTCGACTTCGGTTTATTGCGAGAAATCTAGAAAAACGCAATTCGTCTATAAAGGAGACTGTTTGCAGAGCACTTGTAACCCATTCTTTAGTACTGCTCGATTGTTTGGTATCCCCGCCAAGTCGAATTCAGGAATTCTTAATGGGCCAGTTTACAAGGAGGAAAACCACGCACACAAACCGTTACCTACACCGGGATTCGAACCACTGGCCACGACAAATGGAGATACCATAAAAATGTTGGCGGAAAGAGCACGGAACATCTGGAAACCAGATCTGCTTGACGCCCATGTAAAACGTCTCATCAGTGCATTGCTCAGGAATGTTAATTCGTCCGCTGAGGTAAAAAGAGTTTTAAGACCATCGCGCAGAAATCACAGCGATGGACAAGCTCCTGTGAAAATGAAAATTTTCCTGCCTTTCGTTAAGAATGTTACTGACAGTATAGGAGAAAACATAAAAAAAGGAACATCGCGATAATGTAGAAACTCATCCGGAAGATACAAGATCGGCTAAAATTGCTCATGGGTACTCGTAAACCGCTGGAGAAAGCATGAATTTATAGTATTCCGTGCAGTCCTGCGGAGGTGTACGTCGACACTACAAAAGAACGCTCAAAAAACGACTATAAGAGCACAAGGGCAATTACAGAAGGTGGGAGACTGACAGATCAGCTGTTGCGAAACATGCTTTGCAGCCAGGAGACCACCACATTCATTCTGAAAAGGACTCAAGTACTGCAAAGCACAAGCGTATACCATGAGAAGCTCCACGAAAAGGCAATAGAAACTGTAAAACACCACAGGAATTTCAGTAGGAAGGAGGAAGGCGTCAAATTTTATGAATTTTGGAGTCCGGTGCCGAAAATGATGTGTACCAGTCTTTCACAAGTGGGTTATATCAAAAGCAGACGACGGCAGTTGACAACGGCCTATTGCACTACAGTATTCAAAAGATGTAACGTAACTGCATGGTAATACACTACTGGCCATTAAAATTGCTACACCACGAAGATGACGTGCTACATACGCGAAATTTAACCGACAGGAAGAAGATGCAGTGATATGCAAATGATTAGCTTTTCAGGCATTCACACAAGGTTGGCGCCGGTGGCGACATCTACGACCTACTGATATGAGGAACGTTTTCAACCGATTTCTCATACACAAACAGCAGTTTACCGGCGTTGCCTGGTGAAACGTTGTTTTGATGCCTAATGTAAGGAGGAGAAATGTGTACCATCAAGTTTCCGACTTTGATAAAGGTCGGTTTGTAGCCTATCGCGATTGCGGTTTATCGTATCGCGACATTGATGCTCGCGTTGGTCGAGATGCAATGACTATTAGCAGAATATGGAATCGGTGGGTTCAGGAAGGTAATACGGAACGCCGTGCCGGATCCCAACGGCCTCGTATCACTAGCAGTCGAGATGACAGGCATCTTATCTGCATGGCTGTAACGGACCGTGCAGCCACGTCTCGATCCCTGAGTCAACAGTTGGGGACGTTTGCAAGACAACAGTCATCTGCACGAACAGTTCGACGACGTTTGCAGCAGCATTGACTATCAGCTCGGAAACCGTGGCTGCGGTTGCCCTTGACGCTGCATCACAGACAGGAGCGCCTGCGATGGTGTACTCAAAGACGAACCTGGGTGCACGAATGGCAAAACGTCATTTTTTCGGATGAATCCAGGTTCTGTTTATAGCATCATGATAGTCGCATCCGAGTTTGGCGACATCGCAGTGAACGCTCATTAGAAGCGTGTATTCGTCATCGCCATACTGGCGTATCATCCGGCGTGATGGTATGGGATGCCATTGGTTACACCTCTTGTTCACACTGACGGCACTTTGAACAGTGGACGTTACGTTTCAGATGTGTTACGACCCGTGGCTCTACCCTTCATTTGATCCATGCGAAACCCTACATTTCAGCAGGATACTGCACGACCACATGTTGCAGGTCCTGTACGGGCCTTTCTGGACACAGAAAATGTTCGACTGCTGCCCTGGCCAGCACATTCTCCAGATCTCTCACTAAATGAAAACGTCTGGTCAATCGTGGCCGAGCAACTGGCTCGTCACAATACGCCAGTCACTACTCTTGATGTGGTATCGTGTTGATGCTGCGTGGGCAGCTGTACCTGTACACGCCATTCAAGCTCTGATTGACTCAATGCCCAGGCGTATCAAGGCCGTTATTACGGTCAGAGGTGGTTGTTGTGGATACTGATTTCTCAGGATCTATACACCCAAATTGCGTGAAAAAGTAATCACATGTCAGTTCTAGTATAATGTATTTGTCTAATAAACACCCGTTTATCATCTGCGTTTCTTCTTGGGGTAGCAATTTTAATGGCCAATAGTGTACGTGTAAACGGAATTTTGCTGCAATCAGTAGCGAACCAGAGTGTGAATTGAACACAGAAAGAAGCTACGATCCACCTGGACAATGTCGTCCGCGATTCTTAACGGATTGTTACGTTCTTCGTATACAAGCTGATGATGCACCGAAAGAGCGAATCGCGCTATTGAAATTCAATAACTTTGCAAATCAATAAATGTTTGATGGCGGGCGAAGGGAGCTGGCTATCATTCGAAGACAGCAAGGGGGCGCCCAGTCGAGAATCGTTGAGGACCACTGATCTAATGTATCCGACGTTCTGTGTAATGGCGAATATACCCAAGCGGCTCTCGACAGGAAAGAACGCGAAGAACTGTCTCTACGTGACTAACAGCGCTGGATCAGTTTTCTTTTTGCGACCTGCGTCGGAGGGCTGGGAACCAAACTCGAACGCCCGGAGCGGCTGTTAACACGAGCGGCCAACCGGCAATACTCGCGGCTGGAGATGAAAGGCGCAACTGGCGGCGGACGCAAAATTCGGTACGCGGAGCGCGTTGCGCTGCGGTGGTGGGTTGAGGCTCGGGGAGGGAGGCAGGGGGTTCCCCGCGTGGGCGTAATGAGGCAGCCGGCGCACAAAGCGCGGCGTGGCATTCCGTCGCACAGATAAACACAGAACGCATCGCTTTGCGAGCGCCGCGGCGCGGGAGGGGCCTCCTTCTCGCCTGCTTTGTTGTGTTTTATTAGAATTCCTTTCCGTCCGGCGCGGCGCGGCGCGGCGCGGTGTGGCGCAGAGCGCGCTCCGCTATTTTGTTCCGCGCGGCGTGACGTCAGATTGCCGGCGCCGCATGCGTCCTGCTGTGAGCGCGGCTCGGATTCCCTCGCAGTTTAGATTAGTTTGCGCCCGACGCCGCCGCCGCCAGCACCGGCCCCGCCGAGCAGGTGCCCTCTCTCTACCGCTGCTGCTGTTACAACCAGACCCCGTCTTTGTCACTTGCCGGCTGTTGTTCTGGCCACGGCGCAGCTCCCGAAATTTCGTTCTCCAACGCTAAACACGCGAAACCATTTAAAGCGTGCGAATAGTCTTTACAAACTTTCGGGTTCATACCTAGATGTACTTTTAAAGAGAAAGAAGCGACGTTAAAGCGTAAATGTCCTTACAATGCTGTGTGTTTTTTAAAATCTGTGTGTTCTATAGGAATTCCAAATTTACTAAATTACTTACAAACACACTTACAATAAGAAAATAAAGGAATATGTTTGTGGCGCTATACACAGAACACTAAATTACTGGCCGGCCGGAGTGGCCGAGCGGTTCTAGGCGCTTCAGTCTGGAACCGCGCAACCGCTACGGTCGCGGGTTCGAATCCTGCCTCGGGCATGGATGTGTGTGATGTCCAGAGGTTAGTTAGGTTTAAGTAGTTCTAAGTTCTAGGGGACTGATGACCACAGCAGTTGAGTCCCATAGTGCTCAGAGCCATTTGAACCATTTTTGAACTAGATTACTGCATATAATTCGACGTGCAGGGTGTCCCGGAAATGTTGCTACAAACTTCGAGGGGCTGTAGAGGGTGTCTTGAGGAACAAAACGAGTACGGGAAGCCGTGTCCGGAAACGTCATCCAACGACGTTACAGAGTGTCGAAGTTACAGGCACCGGCGCCTCACGCTAGGCCACCCATTCGATCTCAAACGTGACTTTATACGCTGACGTACCACAGGCGGAACGTCCCGCTATGCTGTTTGTTATTCAGAGATCGCCACTGATCACCAATGGAGAAGATGAAGCTAGCTGCTGCATTGAAAGGCCTTGTCTCCTATGAATGGTCGCGCGGGGTAGCCGCGAGGTCTGAAGCGCTGTACCCGGATAGCGCGGCTTCCCCCGTCAAAGGTTCGAGAACTCCCTAGGGAATTGGTGTGTGTATTGTCCGTAGCGTAAGTTAGTTTAAGTTATAGTAAGTAGTGTGTAAGCCTAGGGACGGATGACTTCAGCTGTTTGGTCCCATAGGACCTTACCAACACCACCACCATCCTATGAATGCGATGCTCAATTGCCTTGATGGATGACGGTTTTGGTTGGAGTTGTCTTGGAACTCACTAAAATCTCCAATGTTTTCCGTATACAGAAGAAAAATAAACTGCAGGTGCAAACCCTTGTACAAAATCGTCATGCACCAAGGCACCAAAGCGTCTCATTCATAGCAAACAAGGTCTGTCTAAGCAGCACCTAGCTACATCTTCTCCACTGGCGATCGTGACAATCAGAGGCGATCTCTGAATAACAGACAACAGTGCGAGACATTCCACCTACGGTCCATCAGCATACAAAGTCACGTTTACTGCCGAAGGGGTAGCCTAGTGGCTGACGCCGGTGTCTGTCGTTGGATAACATGAAGTTTCCTGACACGGGTTCCTATCCTGGATTTGTTGCTCAAGACATCCTCTACAACCGCTCGGAGTTAGTCGCAACGTTTCTGGGGCACTCTATATACGATCATGCTCATGATCACGAAACAAACTTGATGAATACTTCTCCCTTCCTCTTAGTCTTCGCTTCCGTAGTCTTCCCTTTCCCCCGTCGTTCTGGGTTTCTAGTCGAGAATTTGTTATGGAAGTCTGTTTTTACGCATTCTTTTTACACGTTGCCACAATCTGGTTCAGTACATACGAGGGTTATTTGGAAAGAAAGGAATGATAGTTCGCGAAATGGAAAATGCAGTGAAAATCTGATGAAGGTTTGCGCAGATGCGTTGCGCATCGTGTCTAGTACGCCCGTCGATCGCATCATGTCGCTATTTTGAGCTCTGAGCTCACAGTGAGAATGTAAAGATGGCTAGAAATTAGTGCCTACTGCCAAGTATGAAGGTCTGGCGAATGATTTCGCCTGAAGCTATGGAATCCACATAACTGTCATGCGGTTCGCTCTACACGACAATTCTCGGCCGCACTCTGCAGGGGCAACGAAGATGCTGCTGCAGCGTTTTCGATGGGAAGTGTTTGGTCACCGACAATACAGCCCGTAATTGGCTACCGCAGAGGTTCATCTCTGCTCAAATGAAGCGTTGGCTATGAAGATAACATTTTGACACAGATAACGAGCTACAGTCCAGAGTAGAAAATTGTCGAAAAGCATTTGCGGCTGTCTTCTATAACGAGGGAATTGGAACGTTGGTACAACGCTACGACAGATGCCTAAGTCTGAGTGGCGACTGTGTAGAGAAGTAGCTGGAAGGCGCAGCTAACTGTTGCAAATAAAACAGTTTTGATTTTCACGATGGTTTCCATTTCGCGACCTATGGTCCTTACTTTCCGAATAGCCCTCGTATCTGCAGGGGTTGGTCAAAAATGTGCAAACACCCCGAGAAATTCATGTTTTAACATAAAGGAATGTGCAATCCAATCCTGAAGGTTGCACAGTTCGACAACGGAAAGAGCCTGTGTAATGTCCTCAGTACCTTACAAGTACCAGCCGAGGTCACAACAGTATTCTTTGTAGCTGCAAGTGCATTACGTCGGAGTTAAGTGGGCAAATTGTGGGTGTACGTGTGGTAGGTGCCTCCGTAACCAATGTCGCCGAAGTCTTTGGTGCTGCAAGAGGCGGCGTGGTGAAGATTCATACCGCACACAGAGAAAGCGGAGAAACATCAGCGGCTAAGTTATAACGCGGACAGAAGTGTGTGTTGCATGACCATGACAGGCTGTTATTGTACTGGATTATAACAAAAATGAAAGGACGACAGCCGCAGAAGGTATTTCGGAACTGAATGTCGCACTCACGAACCCCGTCAGCAACAAAATAATTCAGTATGACGTCCATAAGCAGACAACTGCAGGCCGGGTTACAGTCCCGAAGCCATACTAATCAGTGACGCATATGCCCGTAGTACCTAAACGTGGTACTGAAGTCGTAAAAAATGGACAGTGGAGACGTGGAACAAAGTCATTTGGTTGGATAATTCTTATTCCACACTTTTTTCCAACTTCTAACCGATTTTATGTCCCATGAACGGAACATGGAGAGGGTTCGGTGATTCTGGGGTGCCATACCGTGGTATTCCATGTACCCCATGGCTGATCTGCAAGGTCACATTATGGCCAAGGATAGTGTGACTATTTTGGCTATTCACGTACTTTCTATGGTACAATGTTTGGTCGTTAACGGTGATACTTTACCCAAAGACGACAGGGCTTCTGATCACACAGCTCGCATAATCCAGGACCGCTTTTATGAGCACGAGGATAGCTTGTCGCATCTTACCTGGCCGCCACAGTCACCAGCTCTCAATATTATTGAGCCTTTGTGCGCTATCGCTATCCACGTCCATCTTTGTTACCGGAACTTGCCACTGTTTTGCAGGTAGAATGGTGAAAGTTTCCCTTGAAAACCATATGGGACCTGTGTTACCCATTCTGAGACACTGGAAGCTGTTTTGTACCCCGTATTTGTCACGGTAAAGTGTTGTGATTATGGGGTTTCCTTGGTTTTCTCAATCTCCTGAATGTTCTTGTGAATTGAATTAACTTATAATTCATTATTACTGTCTTCATTTCTGAAGCGATCTCCTGTAGTTCACCGTTTAAAACTCGTATCCTTTTACAAGGGAATCAAACTTTCACATCTATTCAGCATCGCAAATACTGACAGATCGTCGTAAAACTTAGTATATGTTTCTTTCGTGGCCTCCTTCGGACGCTACCTCTCTTTTCCATAGACTGTTTTAAATTTTACAATCATGTTATCAATTTCACTGTCAAAATTTCACCCCATGTCACAGCCCAGATAATGAACTTGGGCTACCTGTTCATGTACATTTGCTATAATTTTAGATGTTATAAGATAATTTCCCTTGTGGGTTAATTTAAGACTTCGGTGTATCCCGTTGCCTTAAAGCAACGTTGTTACCAGAGTGGCGGTCAGCAGCAACTCACCAAATTCAGAATGTATAACATAAGCGCCATAATGAAACCAGACGACCCTTGCAAAACTTTCACACTTTACAGTTTTAAATAATGACGGTTCTTGGAAGAAGCGTAGTCGTTAGGATAAAGATGGTTGTGGGAATGAATAGAAAACATCTTTAAAACTAAATCAAACGACGTGAAATAATAATTATGATTTCATAAAGCATCCTTGTACATACATTTCCAGATACATCACTTTGAAAAAAAGGGGGATTCTCCAGAGAGCATTACAATATCATGGTGTAAATGATATTAGACGCAGGAATGTAATCTCCGTATGCTTCTTGTTTTTTATCGTTCTTAAGGGATACAAAACTGTTAGTTTAGTTACCTTTGAAAATGCTGAATACAATTGCCCATAAGTAAAGGCATCTGTAAAAATGTGCTTGGTTCAGATGGTGTTAGGTTTACCCGTGATGTTACAACAGATTTCTCGGTGTCAATCAGCTGAGCATTAATTGTAAATTCATTGACTGTTGTTATAACCATGATCGCTCCATTGCCTAAGTCCTGTTCAACGTTCAGGTTTGTTACCAACGTGACTGTAATGGTTTTCTTTAGTGTAAGTTTATGTGGGGGTAATTCCAACGGATGTAATGAATATAAGAACTCTACAGGATGGAACTGATTGTAAGTCCCCTCGTCTGACACCTACGTATGTCATTCCGGAAAGTATATTCGTTTAGAAAAGAGGACCAGTGCACTGGGCAGAGATAATACGAGTAGAAGATTACCGCAGTGGTCATGCTTATTATCTATGACAATGCCGAATACAAATTATTCAGTTAATAAGAGGCTTACAATAAACAAAATGATATTTGTAATAATATCATATAAAAAGGGAGTATATTATTCGTGATTCATAAATTAGTTTTGTAAAGTATCGTTATGAAGCTAGACATCAATTTGCCCTTTTGCCTATGATAGTTACAATTTCCCACAAGCAGTAAGTTTTAGCGAAGAAATCGGTATGTGATATGTGAAGCCGGTTAAAAAACCTATTCTAACGATACCTCATTCATCCCTCTATGATTATATGAGAAAAAATACCACCACAGCTGTATTATTCTTATTGGTGATTGCATTGGAGATAACTCGGTGTCGAGTATAGACTCATGATGCAAGGTAGTCCATGTGTGCTAATAACAAGGATCCCAAGCAAATGCGCCAAGAAAATCAAATGCTCTTTTGGCAGTTGTGGTGCCTGAGGATGGCGGTAATGTGCCGTCGAAACTAGTCGTGTGATAGAATAAAGGTATTCTCGAGGTACAGCTGTGGTGGTACTTTCTCTCATATATATCAACAGTTGCAGTCCCTCGTCCATGCAATAAGCTGGGCTTCCAGTACTTGTACGATTAGTTTGTTCTGAGAAGAAGGGATGTTGACTTGAGAAATAACAGGTATGAATATAGTCTTTCTCATGACGTCGCCAACTCAGACAAATTATCACTTTTAAACCTAACTCAGTCCTGCGCCTGCCTTACAGAGCAGAATATCGTCACAACTAACACTCCGTATTCACATTTGTTGGCTTCACGAACTCGCAACAAACAGCCACCTTTCAACCTAACCTAGCCCTCGGTTTACACTATAGATCATTCCATCAACACAGCGTACATTCGAGAAGTAATATAAACGCCAGACCAATATGGCCTCGAACGCCACATCATTACGTAGCAGATCAAATGTCTGGTAGTGTTATATTTAAGTAGATTTAATATGTGACTATTGCTGTTATTTGGGGACAAAAAGTAAAATTTTATTTGACTCTTGCGACGCCATTATTTTGCGAAAGCGAGAGTTGGGTAAAGAAAATGAAAGACTGATGGCTCAGTACTGGCTGTATGAATGTAGTTCCTAAGATGTAACTTGCACGACATGGAATCTAATTGGAAATGAAAACGTTCGTAGTGAGTTGAATGTACACGCTGTTAATGAGGTAACAACTGAATACGGCGATGGGGAAGCAGTGAATGGAAAGAATTAACGGTGAACGACTACCAAAGAAAATCCCTCCGTGTAATACACTGCTGTGCGAATCATAAGAACGAAAATAGCTTTGGGATGATGCGTCACTGACAATCTCGATGAAAATGCATAGAAAAAACTGGTACAGCATAGCACAGAAAGTGCACTGGCAGGCTCGATGAGCATGCGTAGAAAGTATAGGTACAGCATAGCACAGAAAATAACTGAAAATAATATGTAACTAAACAAAAACAAATGACATCTACATCTACGTGATTACTCTGCTATTCACAATAAAATGCCTGGCAGAGGGTTCAATGAACACCCTTCATGCTGTCTCTCTACCGTTCCACTCTCGAACGGCACGCGGGAAAAACGAGCACTTAAATTTTTCTGTGCGAGCCCTGATTTCTCTTATTTTATCGTGATGATCATTCCTCCCTTTGTAGGTGGGTGCCAACAGAATGTTTTCCCAATCGAAGGAGAAAACTGGTGATGGAAATTTCATGAGAAGATCCCGTCGCAACGAAAAACGCCTTTGTTTTAATGATTGCCACTCCAGTTCACGTATCATGTCTGTGACACTGTCTCCACTATTTCGCGATAATACAAAACGAGCTGCCCTTCTTTATACTTTTTCAGTGTCATCCGTCAGTCCCACCTGATGCGGATCCCACACCGCACAGCAATACTCCAGAATAGGGCGGACAAGCGTAGTGTAAGCAGTCTCTTTGGTAGACCTGTTGCACCTCCGAAGTGTTCTGCCAACGAATCGCAGTCTTTGGTTTGCTCTACCCACAATATTATCTATGTGATCGTTCCGATTTAGGTTATTTGTAATTGTAATCCCTAAGTATTTGGTTGAATTTACAGCCCTCAGATTTATGTGACTTATCGCGTAATCGAAATTTAGCTGATTTATTTTAGTACTAATGTGAATAACTTCACACTTTTCCTCATTCAGGCTCAACTGCCACTTTTCGCACCATACATATGTCTTATCTAAATCATTTTGAAGTCGTTTTGATCACCTGATGACTTTACAAGGCGGTAAATGACAGCATCATCAGCAAACAATCTAAGACGGCTACTGAGATTGTCTCCTATGTCGTTAATATACACTCCTGGAAATTGAAATAAGAACACCGTGAATTCATTGTCCCAGGAAGGGGAAACTTTATTGACACATTCCTGGGGTCAGATACATCACATGATCACACTGACAGAACCACAGGCACATAGACACAGGCAACAGAGCATGCACAATGTCGGCACTAGTACAGTGTATATCCACCTTTCGCAGCAATGCAGGCTGCTATTCTCCCATGGAGACGATCGTAGAGATGCTGGATGTAGTCCTGTGGAACGGCTTGCCATGCCATTTCCACCTGGCGCCTCAGTTGGACCAGCGTTCGTGCTGGACGTGCAGACCGCTTGAGACGACGCTTCATCCAGTCCCAAACATGCTCAATGGGGGACAGATCCGGAGATCTTGCTGGCCAGGGTAGTTGACTTACACCTTTTAGAGCACGTTGGGTGGCACGGGATACATGCGGACGTGCATTGTCCTTTTGGAACAGCAAGTTCCCTTGCCGGTCTAGGAATGGTAGAACGATGGGTTCGATGACGGTTTGGATGTACCGTGCACTATTCAGTGTCCCCTCGACGATCACCAGTGGTGTACGGCCAGTGTAGGAGATCGCTCCCCACACCATGATGCCGGGTGTTGGCCCTGTGTGCCTCGGTCGTATGCAGTCCTGATTGTGGCGCTCACCTGCACGGCGCCAAACACGCATACGACCATCATTGGCACCAAGGCAGAAGCGACTCTCATCGCTGAAGACGACACGTCTCCATTCGTCCCTCCATTCACGCCTGTCGCGACACCACTGGAGGCGGGCTGCACGATGTTGGGGCGTGAGCGCAAGACGGCCTAACGGTGTGCGGGACCGTAGCCCAGCTTCATGGAGACGGTTGCGAATGATCCTCGCCGATAGCCCAGGAGCAACAGTGTCCCTAATTTGCTGAGAAGTGGCGGTGCGGTCCCCTACGGCACTGCGTAGGATCCTACGGTCTTGGCGTGCATCCGTGCGTCGCTGCGGTCCGGTCCCAGGTCGACGGGCACGTGCACCTTCCGCCGACCACTGGCGACAACATCGATGTACTGTGGAGACCTCACGCCCCACGTGTTGAGCAATTCGGCGGTACGTCCACCCGGCCTCCCGCATGCCCACTATACGCCGTCGCTAAAAGTCCGTCAACTGCACATACGGTTCACGTCCACGCTGTCGCGGCATGCTACCAGTGTTAAAGACTGCGATGGAGCTCCATATACCACGGCAAACTGGCTGACACTGACGGCGGCGGTGCACAAATGCTGCGCAGCTAGCGCCATTCGACGGCCAACACCGCGGTTCCTGGTGTGTCCGCTGTGCCGTGCGTGTGATCATTGCTTGTACAGCCCTCTCGCAGTGTCCGGAGCAAGTATGGTGGGTCTGACACACCGGTGTCAATGTGTTCTTTTTTCCATTTCCAGGAGTGTAGATCAAGAACAATAGAGGGCCTATAACACTTCCTTGGGGAACGCCGGATATTACTTCTGTTTTACTCGGTGACTTTCCGTGTATTACTATGAACTGTGACCTTTCTGACAGGAAATCACGAATCCAGTCGCACAACTGAGGCGGTACTCCATAGGCACGCAGTTTAGAAGACGCTTATGAGGAACGGTGTCGAAAGCCTTCTGGAAATCTAGACAACACTTTCATTCTGAGACAATAATTACACTGAAGGCACTGCGATTTATAATGGTGCCCTGGTAATTATAAACGGCTGGACGTGGGTCTTAAAACGGTTTGTGATCAACACAGACGACAATGCATGCTCTCCAGCGTGTTCCCATGCTGTCCACGAGGCTGACGAGGAGTTCTTCCTGTAGGGCGATCCATTCCTCCTCCAGTGCAGTTGACAACAGCTGGATGGTCGTTGGTGCCTGTGGACGCCTTGCAGTTTGTCTCTCCAAAAGGGTCCCACTCGCACTCGGTGGGGCTTGAGAGAACGGGCAGGTCAGTACCTATCCTGTCATTTCAAGAGCTGCTCCACCTGCGCTATTTTATGGGGTCGCGCATTAATATCCACAGAAACCAGTCAAGTCCGAATGCACCCTGAAAAGACGTACATGGGTAAGGACTACAGTGTCACAGTAACGTTGATCGGCTAGTGTACCGTGTTCAAACACTTGGAGGTCAGAACACCCGTGCAAAATTATACCTCCTGTAACGCCCCTGGAATACTCTCGTTCAAATTCTGAAGGTGGCAGGGATAAAATTCAGGGAACGAAAGGCTATTTACAATTTGTACAGAAACCAGATGGCAGTTATAAGAGTAGAGGGACATGAAAGGGAAGCAGTGGTTGGGAAGGGAGTGAGACAGGGTTGCAGCCTCTCCCCGATGTTATTGAGCAAGCAGTAAAGGAAACAACAGAAAAGTTCGGAGTAGCATTAAAATCCATGGAGAAGAAATAAAAACTTTGAGGTTTGCCGATGACATTGTAATTCTGTCAGAGACAGCAAAGGACTTGGAAGAGCAGTTGAACGGAATGGACAGTGTTTTGAAAGGAGGGTATAAGATGAACATCAACAAAAGCAAAACGAGGATAATGGAATGTAGTGGAATTAAATCAGGTGAGGCTGAGGGAATTAGATTAGGAAATGAGACACTTAAAGTAGTAAAGGAGTTTTGCTATTTGGGGAGCAAAATAACTGGTGATGGTCGAAGTAGAGAGGATATAAATGTAGACTGGCAATGGCAAGGAAAGTATTTCTGAAGAAGAGAAATTTGTTAACATCGAGTGTTGATTTAAGTGTGGAAGTCGTTTTTGAAAGTATTTGTATGGAGTGTAGCCATGCGTGGAAGTGAAACATGGACCATAAATAGTTTAGACAAGAAGAGAATAGAAGCTGTCGAAATGTGGTGCTACAGAAGAATGCTGAAGATTAGATGGGTGTATCACATAACTAATGAGGAGGTATTGAATAGAATTGGGGAGAAGAGGAGTTTGTGGCACAACTTGACTAGAAGAAGGGATCGGTTGGTATGGCATGTTCTGAGGCATCAAGGGATCACCAATTTAGTACTGGTGGGCAGTGTGGAGGGTAAAAATCGTAGAGATGAATACACTAAGCAGATTCAGAAGGATGTAGGGTGCAGTAGGTACTGGGAGATGAAGAAGCTTGCACAGGGTAGAGAAGCATGGAGAGCTCCTTCAAACCAGTCTCAGGACTGAAGACCACAACAACAACAACAAAAACGCCCCAAGGACAGAAAACCCCAGTTAACAAACTTTGTGAAAACTTAAAGTAGGGAAGTGAGTCATCTTGATAGTGACAACAACTACTGGTGATAAAAAAATTACACTGATAATGTTTTGATTGACAACTCTAACACTTAAATATTGAGAGTAACATACAAAAGAGGAGATAAAAGGAAAGGATTCTCATGCATTATCTTTTAAATATCTACATAATAAATTTAAATTCATATGAACGAAGGTTAAATCCAAGGAGGTAATTCGGGCAAAGATAACATTTACCATGGAAGAGAGTTGTAGCCGCATCGAAAAGGAAATTCAATGCGCCTACAGTTCAAGCCGGATATGCAAATGTTTAGTTAGTTGCTCTTGAGTCGCTCTAGAGTACTATTGCGACAGTCTTCTGGAAGCAAACCCTATTAGATTGTTTCAGTTGTGAAAGTTCGATAGAGAGAGAGACTAATGCCATACTCAGTCATTCGACTGAATAAAGTAATCTTTACCGTTATCAACGTGACGATGATTTTAATTGGGTGATACTGATTTACTGGACTTAACCTTCGGACTGAAGAACAGTTGTGAACTTGATAGTAATAGATCACTGACACGAAAACTGTGCATAGTCTTGAGTAGGACACACTAATAAAAAGTCATGAAGAAAAACCAATATGCCGTTCAGTCAAAAGTTGAGAAGTTGATCTTGAATGACATATCGGGGTATGTGCGTGATAAGGACATACAATTAATTACAAAAAGGTTAATAAACTATTAGTCAAGAGATAAATCAGATGTGTCGCCTACATGATTCAAGGAATAATATTACGTATGTTCATGCTAGTGATTGAGTCTTTTAAACATTTTAAGTGACTGTGTGAAGACAGGAATAACAGGCAGTGAAAGGTGAATGATATAAAAATCAGCATTACTGCGTGTTGCAAGGAAATTACTTTAACATAAGTGATCTCTGGAGTTACCTTGGACCGTTGTTAATAATTTCACGTAGTAACGGCATAGCAACGGAATTACTAACAGCAACTATTAATCCTCGCTGAGGATGACGTGAAAAACGACTTTAATGATGGGATCAAGAACCAAGATTTCACTGCTCAACGAAACTAACCGGGCATAAGATAAAAGATAGACAATTGCAATTTATCAGTTAACACAAACTGATAAGACTGTTACGGACGAACAATAGAATATTTCTTAACTACGCGAGGAGATGTGTCTTACGAGACTTACAGGTGCTGTTCCACGTGATACTGACGGAGTCGAACATCATTACAAGTCGCGTCTCCTCCCGACGAGTGCAGGAGGAGGGAAGGGGCGTCGCACTCCTCGCACCAAAACGATCATGTTCGGCAGTGCTGGACGTACCCTTATATGGCGGAAAGTGGGTATGCGTTATGCGTGCAGAACACCTTACCAACCTTTTGGCCAGCATGAAGCACGTTACAGAACATGCCAATGTATTTTCTTGGTGATCTCATACACGATTAAATTCCAATTCCCGCATTCTGTAACGCCCAAGGGACTACCACGAATCGCGGTAACTTCTGAGTAACTGTTGCCTTTGAATAAAAGAGTCATTTCTGGTTCGACTCATTGCGTATTTGTTTCAGTTACCTTCTCTACTATGCTGCAGCTCTTCTTTCTATGTATCGTCCAAGTTCCATCAAGCTATGTTTGTATTGTATTGTATGGAACTAGGGCCCTAGAAACGACGGAGAGGGTTCGTCCCCGCCGTAGCCCTCAGTGGTTCACAACCTCACAACAGGCTACAGCAGTCCACTCACCCCACCGCCGTCCCATACCGAACCCAGAGTTATTGTTTGGTTCGGCCACCAATGGATCCCGCCGGGAACGTCTTACACCTGACGAGTATAACCCCAATGTTTGTGCGGTAGAGTAATTATGGTGTACACGTACGTGGAGAAAGTGTTTGCGCAGCAATCGCCGACATAGTGTAACCGAGGCAGATGGAGAACCGCCTTAAAAACCATCCACAGAGTGGCCGGCACACCGGACCTCGACATTAATTCGCCGAGCGGATTCGTGCTGGCGACCGGCACGCCTTCTCGCCCGTAAATCATGGCGTTAGACGGAACGGCTAACCGGGCAGACATCGAGCTATGTTACTCGGCAGGGACACAGCATGCGCAAGTTACTTTCGTCCTTAAATTTTGGACACCAGTAAATTACGAAACAAGCACAGACGCAAAAGTAGACAAAGAAAGTTGTGGTCGTTAACTTTATGACCGGGCGTAGCGGCACAGTGTTTCACACTTCACATTCTCCTCCAGGATGGCAGTGGTTGAAATCAACATATAGTCATCCAAATTTAAGTTTTCCGGTGGTAACTTACGAAGTGGTTCCCGGTGTGTCACTCCTACAAGACAGCAACCTGCAACAAATTCGCGTGTTGCGGGTGGTCATTCCTCAGGCATCATCTGCCACAGCACGTAACAGTGCCGTAAAGAGAGGCGGCAGGTCGGCTAACTGCAGAGCGCTTACGCGACCACGGCGCGGCGCTGCGATCGCGGGCCTTATTTTTCTACGCCTTGTCACGTGTTTACCAGCAGCTGACGCCATATCCATGCACCGCGGCAGCATTTACGGCGGCGCTCAACCTCCAATCGGCACTATGAGAAAGTGGCTGCCTTACGGGACACACTGTCCATGGGTTTCGCCACGTTGGGACTACCCATCCACGTCGCTGGCATCGCCATCCGGTTGCGCTGACCATCCTAGAGGAATCGGCTTCCGAACAGGACTAGAGCTGGGCCTGGCACGCCCACCACGGCTGCCTCCTTTGCCAGGCCTAACCCTCCATTCCACGTCCACGACTTTCCAGTCCTACCTGCCCATGTCAGACTACGTTTTTATGCCGGACAGAAGAGTACTGTCACCGTTGCAGGGTGGTATGGGACTCCAAGTCCCACCGCCACACCTCCAAAGTGATTGCAGTGACGCAGTGTCACTGCGCTATGGTTTATATTTACTGGCTCACCGACACAGTTAGACCGCGGAAGGCTGGTGATGCTGTAATCTACCGCATCACGAAAAAAAAAAATCCAATCGGCAGCTCGATCCCAGCTATCGAAGCAGTCGCTCGTTCGTGTTTTCGGAGCCAGGCGCCGAATCCATCCGCAACCCATCAATCAAACGTCTCCCTAGGAATCATCGCCGGACCGTCACCGTTCTGTGTTTTTCTTACCTGTATCGAGCTTAAGGCAGCGACTTTACTGCTTCAGACTTTAGCCTTACGCCAACAAAGTACTGATTACCTTATTAAATTCAGAATATTCCAGGTGAATTTGTGCTTGAAACTTTTTGTTAGTCATTTCACTATTTGCTTTGCTTATTGGGTTTGAAAATAAATAACTTACTCCAAGATGGAACTCCGGCTTGTGTAGTTATTGCTGAATTTGTTCTACATTGTTTACGTGGGTAGTGTTTTCATGGCGGCTCCATCGGCGCAACACAAACCAGCTGCTTTGAAAATGACATGACATAGCTCCGTTCTTATCCTTCCCCAGTGTCTAATGACCTCGTCGTCGATTCGACACAAGTTCCATTTGTTTTAATGATTATATTCAAAGTACTAAATGACATTATTAATGGCAGAATGCATGTTAACAGTTGTGTCTATGGTCTCTTCTGGACTGTGAAGATATTCTTATAATATTTATGGATATTGCGTCGGTACTTTGACAGATTAGGCACTGAAATACGCAGTACTGATTGTAAACGACAATCTCCCTTTCGTCTTTTTAGACTATCCTTTGAATCTTAAGACTGAACAGATAGTCCACTCATCAGCAACAGTTCGCAACTGAACATCAATTGTTTTTCTAAATATATGTGGCTTTGAGTTATTCGAGAAGCGTAATGACATACACAAAAGAAATTAACCTCGAACTGTATTACATTCAGTGATTAAAAGTATAAGAACGTACAGGGTAAAACAGTCAAGAGTGTAGGATTAGCACAGATATAACTGTTGAATATGATGAACAAGCAAAAGCAAGAGGAGGGCAGTTGGATGGAAGGAGTCAACAGAGGTAGAAGGAATGTTGGTATACCATTTTCAAAAAGCATATTAAATTAGAGTGAGAAAAATACTAACTAGCTTCTGCTATTTTAGCTAGGAAGAATAATGGAATTTTATTTGATTATTCAAATGTTCAAATATGTGTGAAATCTTATGGGACTTAACTGCTAAGGTCATCAGTCCCTAAGCTTACACACTACTTAACCTAAATTATCCTAAGGACAAACACACACATCCATGCCCGAGGGAGGACTCGAACCTCCGCCGGGACCAGCCGCACAGTCCACGACTGCAGCGCCTTACGCCGCTCGGCTAATCCCTCGCGGCATTTGATTATTACCGACTAAGTCAGGATTCTTCGACTGCTGTTCACTGATGACAACAATTTTTTTAAGTAATGTTACTTTTCTGCTTGTATTTGCTCTATGCAGTCATAACACCGGGACAACGTGAATCCGTACGGCTGAGTAAAACATTGCAGTTGAAAAGCTAGAGTACGCCGTTATTAGACAGTGGGTGTGAAACGGCTTGTGGTAGTGTCGACGACGACGGCGATGTCAGTGATGCAAACTTGTTATGCAATTTTTCCTGTCTTTGGAATAAGCAAACTTTTTTTGTTCCTACCCCACAGTCAAAGCTACGATCTCTTTCGCAGTTATTCTTCCTCCTGTTAGTAGCCACCACATGACTGTTTGAAAGAAAGGAACCAGTTTACACAGTTTCATTCAAACATCGTCAACTACGGAGTATGGAAATTACAACAGTTCTCACCACCTGCTTCAAGTATTTTGTGAAGTCGATGGACAGCTCCCTAAACATAATAGTGAACTGATTTTTGGAATATATCAGCCGGCCGCGGTAGTCGAGCGGTTCTAGGCGCTTCAGTCCGGAACCGTGCGACTGCTATGGTCGCAGGTTCGAATCCTGCCTCGGTAATGGATGTGTGTGATGTCCTTAGGTTAGTTAGGTTTAAGTAGTTCTAAGTCCTAGGGGACTGATGGAGAAAAATGGTTCAAATGAGTCTGAGCACTATGGGACTTAATTTCTGAGGTCATAAGTCCCCTAGGACTTAGAACTACTTAAACCTAACTAACCTAAGGACATCACACACATCCAAGCCCGAGGCAGGATTTGAACCTGCGACCGTAGCGGTCACGCGGATCCAGACTGTAGCGCCTAGAACCTCTCGGCCACTCCGGCCGGCGGGACTGATGAACTCAGATGTTAAGTACCATAGTGCTCAGAGCCATTTTGAATATATCAGTTATTTCTTTGATAAATTTTTCTTCTTTTTCCTTCTCCTTTGTCCTATGACAGCTCTTGTGCCAACCACAACCGCTTCCTTCACGGTAAATATTTTGTAACTAGTCGTATGCAGATAAGATGCACCGTCAGCGATAGTTCATTGAACACGTCACAATTAAAATACAGTGAACATGATTTGAACTCTGTGTTGCAAAGAACGCAAGCCACAAACGACACCTCAGTTACAGTCTCCCGTGCCAATCAGGCCTACCAACATACTGTGCGGGCGGTAATAACAATAATGCAAACTGGAGAGCTACGTTTAATACAGAGCATCCACTTGTAACCACTTATGTATTAGCGGCCGGTGTCAACTTGGAGAAAGCAACATACTGTGAAATGATCAATTTACAAAAAGACGCAGTCTACAACCGCATCGAATTTAATTAAAAAAGAAAACACATACTCCATTACAGAAGTGTGCGTCCCAAGTAACCTCACTGTTCCCATTACAAGCCTAGATCTGTCTCTCCGGATCAGACAGTCAACAACATTTTTTACGGATTACAGTTTCTAAGGGGCATGTCAGAGATAATGTAAATAGTAGAGAACAACTCGGTTGAAGAGAAGTATTGCTGTCTTATTCTCCTTGTTCAGTACACAACTTTTTACTGTGAAAATAATCCTGTCAAGAATTATTCCCCCGAGACAGGTGTTTACAGTGCTCCATAAAACAACGCGTTAATCCCAGAGGTCTGGAGAGAGAGTAGGAAAGACAGAGGAGCTCATTAATTAGGTCGACGAGAAGCAGGCTGCAAAAAGGGCCGTTTGCTGGACCGTAAAGGGCTGTGAATTACGACCGCAGCAGACTGTAATTCTGCGACGTGGGAATGGCTGACTATTGACGTGTGTTATTGTGAAATACGACCGCTAGGGCCTTGACTGTGACACCACAGCGTTGTCTCTGCCGTGGAAACTACGGTCTCCTGGCATAGACCCCATTGTCTGTCTAAAACGCGTTACTTGTAGACACAACCCTAAATATACCACCACTGTTTAAAGAGTTTGTTTCATTTTCCTAATTACTTGTGAAGCCTTCAGCTCTTACAGTACTAAGATTTTCTTTTCCATCTAGAATGAATCTTGTTATCTGCACCAGTCTATATGCCGTACTGAAAATTTTACAGTTTGAAATTGTGTACCCTATAGAGGGTGGATTTCAGATATTCACTTCACCAGTTTTTGTAGATTCCGCAAAAATGCTCATAAACAGTTCTGGACTACAGTTCATCAGAGACACGTTAGACGAAATTACTGATTAACTATCGTGTAAGCAATGTTCGCATTCATCCGCTCTAAAGGAATTTGGTACCATAATGGAATTTCCTACTCATTAAAAAAGAAATCTACTGGAACGAGATTCGATCCATGAGTACTGTTCTTCCGTGTAGAAAACGCACGAGAAATAAAAAGACCATGGTTCTTGTAAGACTCCAGCAAAGAGCTTTCTTTTTAAATCGAAGAGTTTCCTTTTCCTCTTTTTCTCCTCGGTTGACAATGCATACGAAAAGGGAGAGAGGTTGGTCGGGCCTCAGTAGAAATTTTTCAGCTACTTTAAACGTCACTAGTGAACTTCGTACAGATGTTTTCAGGTGGAGGTTTGTTTTCCAAAGTGTTCAAAAAATGTTCAAATGTGTGTGAAATCTTATTGGACTTAACTACTAAGGTCATCAGTCCCTAAGCTTACACACTACTTAACCGAAATCATCCTAAGAGCAAACACACACACCCATGCCCGAGGGAGCACTCGAAATTCTGCCGGGACCAGCCTCCAAAGTGTTCGTTATGACATTAGTTATTAACATTTCTCAAACACTGAACTTACCAACATTCTGAAGGAGGAGAAAAAAGGGGATGCTCTGAGCGAATCGCATGACATCCCAGTTGCAGTATGATATAACAGACACATGCGTTCATCCCACCTGACCGTATCGGTCCGACAAATGTGTTCCAAAAAGCTGCGCGAAAGTGCGGTTTTTCGTGAGGTCATGTCTCTGGTTCTATTTATCACACAGATAAGTAAGTGGTCAAGTGTTTTGGATAGCACTTGGGCTAGCGACTACTTGCGTACATATCGGAAGAATGGGCATACAGTAGCTATCCTAGAGTATATGGTCAAAATTTAAAAATTACGCTCTTCCTACAGCCCAGGGACACCGAACAAATACGATTGTTCTCCTGCATTAGGTTTGGTCAAAGATGGACATAACGCAGCTTAAAAAACACCATTTGTTCATTTGCGGCTCCTAAGAAAACCCCAAAATACTATGATTTTTGGGAACGGAAAGTAACAATCACGGGAAAGGCCACTTAAAATTTCTATTCATGGCAAATAGTCAAAAATGTTTACCATATATTCCCATGATTATGCACTACTGGCCATTAAAATTGCTACTCCAAGAAGAAATGCAGATGATAAACGGGCATTCATTGGACAAATATCTTATACTAGAACGGACATGTGTTTACATTTTCACGCAATTTGGTTGCATAGATCCTGAGAAATCAGTACCCAGAACAACCACCTCTGGCCGTAATAACGGCTTTGATACGCCTGGGCATTGAGTAAACAGAGCTAGGATGGCGTGCACAGGTACAGCTGCCCATGCATCTTCAACACGATACCACAGTTCATCAAGAGTAGTGACTGGCGTATTGTCACGAGCATGTTGCTCGGCCACCATTGACCAGACGTTTTCAATTGGTGAGAGATCTGGAGAATGCGCTGGACAGGGCAGCAGTCGAACATTTTCTGTATCCAGAAAGGCCCGTACAGGACCTGCAACATGCGGTCGTGCATTATCCTGCTGAATTGTAAGATTTCGCAGGGATCGAATGAAGGGTTCAAAAATGGTTCAAATGGCTCTGAGCACTATGGGACTTAATATCTGTGGTCATCAGTCCCCTAGAACTTAGAACTACTTAAAACTAATTAACCTAACAACATCACCTACATCCATGCCTGAGGCAGGATTCGAGCCTGCGACCGTACCGGTCACGTGGTTCCAGACTGAAGCTCCTAGAACCGCACGGCCACACCGGCCGCAATGAAGGGTAGAGCCACGGGTCGTAACACATCTGAAATGTAACGTCCACTATTCAAAGTGCCGTCAATGCAAACAAGAGGTGACCGAGACGTGTAACCAATGGCACACCATACCATCACGCAGTGAGAGATAGTGGTACCAAAAGAGGAGGAGAGATGGATGGAGATAGAAGCAGTGGGACCAAACGAGAGAGGAAACAGTGGAAATGAAAAATACAGATGAATTACGCCTGCACATACGCCTGGTAGGTCCGGAACCTCTCACAGCTTCAACATGTAGGTCTCGGAGAGGGCGCATTTCGGACCGAAATTTTAAACACCCGATCATGGGAAAAAATAAATTTAACTGTCTAGAATTTTTGAGCTGCTGACGTACAGTGGAGAGTGGAGACAGTTGCGTTAGAGGAAGAAAGACAAAAGGAGACAGTGTAACTGAGAGACAAGACATTGGCAGTGGGATCAACGGTAAATAAATGACAGAAAACGGAGACAGAGACAGACATGTATAAACTGTGACAGTGGCAGTGAGAGGGAGGTGCTGAGTATGAAGGCTTGACTAAAGAGGAACATACTCTCCATTTTCTCCGCCAATGTGATATAAGTCGTAATGGGAAATATTTAATTTGTGTTTCAGTAACATTTGTAGTGTACTAGATGACACAATCATTGCCTCATTGCTGATTCGTTTGCTGTAGAGATAATATATTCCTGGCCTTTAAAACTACTACACCACGAAAGATAGCAAACCGCACAATTTACTTACTGCGAGCATAAAATTTAGAGGGAAAAATACGTGGTTAAATATAAAGACGATAGCGGTGTGTGTGGGTGCTAAATTTAGTACACAGATCTACTGCCGCCTCTGGAACTCAGCTTGGGTGATTGTTAAGCGTAGGTCATTCGAAACTGCATCAGCGCTGTGTCACAGTACATCACAGGGGAGTGGTGGCCTGACAGAATATTAGCGTTCCAAGACTAGATACTTTCAATGGGGGAGAGACCTGGAGAGTGTGCTGGCCAGGGCAGCAGTGAAATAGCCTCTGTATCGAGTTGGGTCAGGAGAGCCAGGGTAAAATTCGGTCTTGCGTTATCTTGTCGGAAGATAACACCACGGAAAACTGAGAGACAGAGCGCCGCCACCGGCCTCAACACGTCATAAATGCAACGGCTACTCTAAAATATTACCGGCTACGCGAACAAGAGGTGAGAATCGTGTGTACTCGGTAACCACACACACCGGCTGGTGAGTCTTTGTGACGACGAGACTACTAATTCACTCTGGCAACGTTCGTTCGCCTCGGAGAAACCGACACATTATCAAAAGTTCTTCTGTCAATGCTTTACAATATGATGTCTCGGGGTTCCCAGTATTGTGATGATAAACGGAACAACGAGATCAAGGAGGCGCTGCATGTTGTGCGTTTATCGCTAGCGATTGGGAGAAGCGCTCCGTGGCCTGGGTGTCATTAGTATGTTTTATTTCATTATTCTACATTGCTGGTTGCACATCTTATCGCTGTATGTGCAATATAAATCATTGTATGTTATGATTATATATTATGTACGACCTGTGTTAGCTTCCAGATAGCAAGTCTAAAAAATTTGTGGCAGTATAATTTATTTGTATCAGTTAAATTCACCAATGACATTAGCTACTAGTGGGCCAGATTTAAATCAGTTGGGAAATTGAAAATTTGTGCCAGACCGGGACTCGAACCCGGGTCTTCTGCTTATCAGGCAGGTGTGCTGACCACTGTGTCATCCGGACACAGTGAAAGTCACAACTACAAAAAAATGTTCAAATGTGTGTGAAGTCTTATGGGACTTAACTGCTAAGGTCATCAGTCCCTAAGCTTACACACTACTTAACCTAAATTATCCTAAGGAGAAACACACACACCCATGCCCTAGGGAGGACTCGAACCTCCGCCGGGATCAGCCGCGCAGTCCATGACTGCAGCGCCCCAAGACCGCTCGACTAATCATGCGCGGCGTCGCAACTACACTTGGACTAAACAACATTGAAGAAATTCTGTATGTAGTGTAATAGGTATGTGTGTGTGGGGGAGGGGGGGAGAAACACTGAACATGTTTGAGTATAAATCACTGCACGTACTGAAAAAAAAAGCAGATAACATAAGAAATCAAGTAAAAGGTCTACACTTTTCGCTAAGAAAATATACTATAAATAAAAAGTAAACTAGTTCATAACTATAGCAAGATTTAACGCTGATGATCCTTCAGAAACTAATTAACGAAGGAGAGCGCTTTGACACAAAATGTCTAACGTACGCGGTATGAAAACCCGCAGTATTAGAGCACACTGTTCCTCACTATCCAACGGTTCTTCCTTGGTAAAAACAAACTAGTCAGATACCGTGAGAATGAGTAGCGCACTCTGACCCTTCCAACGTAAAATCTCGCTGCAGTTAGTTTATTTTTTCAAGACAATCCTGAAAATCACGAACTTCCGACACACTACATTTTGTAGAGTAGCTCAAGTCGCAAAACACCTTTCCACTAATGCTAGCCAAATCCGTTGTCAAAAATACATGGTGTTTCTTAGAGGTTTATTTCTGTCTTCTGAGTAAATACCAGCGTAAAGTCCGGATCTAATGTGATGTTCTCCTGTCTATAGCGGATTGAGGTTCTTGAAAACACACATTCTTTCGGTGACACTGACTTCCATCACCGTAAAGCGAGGTGTCACCACGAAATCTGATCCGACCTAAAATTCACTGGGAGGGTCTTTTGAAAAGGTGAAAACTTCGGATGATATTTCCTCGGCATTAAAGGGAACATGTCCGTTTTCCCATAGTTTAGTAGAACAAAGGTGTCGCTGCATGCGGTACCTGACGAATCTTATACTATACTAGCTGACAAACATGGCATTGCCCAGGTATTCATTTTGCCTATTGTATATTACAGACGAAAACAAAAAATAAACTGTGTTTGTAGTGCAATATCGAAAAAATTCAATTCCATCATGTATTCGTAAAAACACACTTGAAGTTACGAAACAATTGTGCAAAGAAATGTGCATAATGTACAAATGTATAAGTGCAGTCTCCAAATTAGGAGAGGTAGTGCGCAAAATAAATATTCTCTGTACTGTTTATTTAAATCTGAACTTGATTATAAACAGTATCTCCTCTTACATTATGGGGTAGCTGGATGCCGCTACTTCGCATGTCTACAACGCGCTTTTGTCAACGTTTCTGCGGCAACGTCTCTTCATAGCTCTATAGACGGCTGTTGTTTCCGCCTATGGCCCTATTCGCATCGCTTTACAATGTTGCCATGTGTCAGGGATTTCCTTAAGTTGGTGCGACTGTAGAGGTTTCTTAATAAATGTATTAAAAATTGTATGATGCGGCAGTTTCTCACACATGTCAGGGTTTATGAGAACATACACTGAGGTATGTGTGATAACACGACATGGTTTTGTAAGTGCATTTAACGGTATATATTCACTCTGTTTGCGAAATTAATTGCGAATAGAGTTAGTAACACACAAGAAATAAATTTAAACCTCCTGAATGGTGCGGCAGTTTTTCGACGCCATGTTTCCCGAACTACGATTTCCCGAAAGTAAGGGATGTTGAAATCGATCCAGTGGTTTAGGGGGGTATGTGGAACATAATGAGATTTTCACTCTGCAGCGGAGTGTGTGCTGATATGAAATTACCTGGCAGATTAAAACTGTGTCCCCGACCGAGACTCGAACTCGGGACCTTTGCCTTTCGCGGGCAAGTGCGAAAGGCAAAGGTCCCGAGTTCGCGTCTCGGTCGGGCACACAGTTTTAATCTTCCAGGGAATTTCGTGTGGAACATACATACATACATGCATACACACATTTTTATAATATGTCTGGATGGCCGTGTCGTGTGTGGCCTCTTCGCTCTTTGAATATAAAATGTGTCTCAATGTGAACTGTATTTACACTAGGAATATGCTAATAGCCCCACATACCACCATTCCACAACTCGATTGTGTAAAGAATCGAACTCATGTCTATAAAACAGATTAAACAGCTTCAGATGTCTCATTACTTTACAGATAATATGTGTCAATGACATGACGTTAAACATCTCAAAACATTATAGTCGAAGATGGAAAAAAACTTTTTTACCAATGTTTATGACGTTACAGCTCATCAGCTATGTGACATAGAATGATATACTTTTGCTGGTATATTCAATGTGACGTGTGGTACAGTCAGAAAACTGTGTTTCGAATTGAATTAGTAGTATAGAATCAATAAATTGAAACGTCATACCTGAATACGTGATGCTTATGTTTTCCTACAGGGACAGTAAAAATACAGTAGGCGAGTGCGTTGTATTTCAGCACACTTTCAGACTTTGGCCTCTAGAAGTGTGATTTATTTTCTGATTCCATTTTGAAATGATGATTTTCGGTTTTGATTTATTGCAGTCTTTATCTGAAATTAAACACTTACACCGGAAAATTAAGGTTTTTACAAATAGGAAACTATGTTCCAAGGTACAACTATCGACTGAAATTTAAAAGCGCTGGAATTGAGAAAATCTTCTAAACGCTGTATGTAACAGTCTGTGCGTTTCATTCTTACTCTAGAGCAAATCAGTACGTGAAAAATTAAGCAAATATATTATCAAAAACCAATTAAAAGTTAGTTGCATTATGAGATACAAGTTACTGAAAACTAACACAAATTTCCAATACAGGTGAAATTTTTGAGACATTATAGAAATCCAGTTCATTTGTAGGTATCACATTTTTCGTGATCAAAGGCGATTTTGTTTCGAGGAATGAGATGGCCCACGATCGATAAAGTATCACTTATTTGTCGACATTTTATATAGATATTTGTAAGAAACATATTACTTTATTAACCATAAAATTCTGTATCTGAAGAATTAGCAATGTATTCTAGATAGTTTTAAGATGTATTATACAGTATTTAAATGTGTAGACCGCGAAGTACTTATAAACGCTGCACATAGCACAACCTCATGTCTAACAACAACAAAAACTGTAGAAAATGGTAGCTATAGACAGTTTCTATCTTTAATACAAGATTTACTGTAATAATTCTTTGTCTTTTTGTAAAATACAACCTTTTACAGCCTGAGAAATCTTAAATTATTCCGGGCTGTTATGCCATGATCGGATAAATTTCTTATTTAAATTCAATAAGAAAGTCGTCTGAACACATTATAACAGCCCAGAATATTTTAATAAGAGCAAACCTTCATCGTAAGATTATGCGTCTTAATCAGTAAATTATGACAACAATCTACACTCCTGGAAATTGAAATAAGAACACCGTGAATTCATTGTCCCAGGAAGGGGAAACTTTATTGACACATTCCTGGGGTCAGATACATCACATGATCACACTGACAGAACCACAGGCACATAGACACAGGCAACAGAGCACGCACAATGTCGGCACTAGTACAGTGTATATCCACCTTTCGCAGCAATGCAGGCTGCTATTCTCCCATGGCATTTGGCGTGAGCGAATTAAGAAAACTGAAGAGTATCTGAATCTGGGTGATCGACTGAATATCAACCACCACCCTTCCGAAAGCGTGTCCTTGGTCTTACCACTGTGCCACCTTCATCCGTCACTTGTGGAAGAGTCGCAGCACCAAGATTTTATTTATATTTCAAACAGTGGGATATGAAAATATTCTGCTGGAGTTTTCACAGTTTGTTATTCTTAATTATGAAAATCACGTGAATTCATGTTCCTAATTTTTTATCTTTTCAGAGAATATTAATGAGATTATTCGTTCCTTACTAAAAAATACTCCCTTCCGATCCAATATGTACTTTATGAATGAAATCACACAGAACACTGGTGTAATATTTTACAATATTCTTAATCTATAAAATATTCTACCAAGAATCGACGAACAGTCAATCAGTGGAATATGTATTCTTTTTAAATGTTTAAAATTCTCTTTTAACATTCTATTTCTTTTTTTAGGTGAGTACGATATGCAGTGCATTGTGGTGGTACACACTACATTTTGAGACATCAATGACGATTAACGGAGTAAGTACAAGTTGATTTTCAAGTATGATACTAGTTGTAGCCTAGCAGATGCAATTTGTCCTTAGCTGCGCTGTAGTGTAGGTGTAACGAGAGGAGTTGCGGACCCAGACGTTACTAAAGCCAGTGGTTCTTTTTTGGAAAAGAGAGTTCACTGTTCCAACAATTGCCTTATGTGTAGAGAAAACCTACCCAAAAGGGTGACTGCAGCTGGATAACTGGATCTATAGCATGTTGTCGCTTAAGAATGCCGCCGCACTGAAAAATGTGCGTCTCTAGTACATACGTATGGGATAAATTTAAGTACATACAAACTGAAGTCTGAGACCTGCTAAGTATGTACTATAAAGTCGTAGGCAGCTTATTCCCATAGCGCTCGCAGCACATGTTATGGGCTCCACAGCGACACTGCCAAGTTTTACGGGGGGAAAGTTGACCGTCGGCAGTTTTTAACTGAAAATTGTAATGGTGCGCACTAAAATGCAGTATTTTTAAATTAAAATTATAGATCACTGATCTGAAATTACCTGCATTTTTGAATCTTTAAAGAAAATTGATCGCACTCATTTCTCGAGACGTATATTACGTGTAAGGAGTTGGTCCAAGTGTTTTATTTATATGTGTGCTCCTCTATAATCTGCTCCTCACTATTACAGACTTGCACAACAATGAACAGAGAGATATTTGCTTTACGTTAATTTGTCAATAAAGCTCTCCTTAAAGTCATGTATTGATATACCGTGGCAGCGAATGAAGTAGATCGCTAAGTGAAACAATGTGCAACCAAAATAATCCCAAACGTTTGACAGCGATTTTTTTGAATTAGCTTAATATTATTTTTGTGATCCTGTTTAGTGTTTCGTTCTCTAATTTCAAATTGATAATAGCGTCTCTTTACAACATGTTTGTCTACCATGGTTTAATTCCTTTCTGTAAGGTAATTTACACATTGTAGGTCCTGCAGCTAAATTGAATTAATTTTTATACAAAATGTCGTTTCTGTAAAGTTTTTATTGATGTTTTAATAGTTTACTGTTCCCATTCCGTCGTGTAGAATGTTAAAGTTCACTCCCCCCCCCCACCCCACCCCCCACACACACATATATCTTTGTGTCACAGTGTCTCGCTGTGTGGTATAACTGTATGAAGCTTTCTTCAGTCTAGCGTTCTGAGATTTATAATTTGCAACAGGAGTCATTTTACCTTTTACCATACACTGTAGTAATTTATAATCTGGTTCGACACAGTCTGCACAAGTCAGCGGCTGTGTTGGAAACACCTGTTGATACTGCTTGCGGGTAATTCAACAATATTAAAAATCTGGAGCTGTCGTTAGCTCATTTTTCCCACATAGCGAAGACAGAAGTAACAGCTCCCTGAGCACTTAGCCAGTTTCACTGTGTACTTAGCCTAAATAAGTAGTGGCCCACAAATGGAATTTCGATTTTAGGTTGTAGAAATTTATTATTTGTGAAGAGTGAACTGATCCTAATAAGTGTCAACTAAGATCGGCAGTTTGAGTGTCTTTAGCTATGCCGATTACGTTTAGCCGCTGATCAAAGCCTCAATGTGCGTAGTTGTTACCAAGCGAAATAATCTTTAGACTTTAACTTTTACAATACGAAAGTAAAAGAAAACACATTTTAAAAAATATCAGTATGTACTGCTGAATACAGTAACCGGGGTTTGTCACTGATATGGGCCTCTCGTAACCTAAAATTGGCTTTCTGCAAAATATATCCATATACTCCGGAGTGCTGAAGTATCATCTGTAACGATATTCACAGGTAGAGAATTGAAGGAGGAGAACTTGTAATTACTTCAGCTTCGGAGCAAGTGAGAGCGGTAAAGAAAAACATGAGATAGGAAATAGTACATTGGATCTCAATGAAATTTCGTGATCTGCAGAAGATACGACAAAATATTGTTCTAATTAGGGCCTGTGATCAGCAACTTCCTAGAAAAGTAGAATCTTCTTTTACGTTTATTCATATGTAGCTGTTAGTTTTCGTCAGTAGTAATTTGTGTTTAACTATCTTGTTTTTCTTTTGCGCAGGCGAGTTAAAATACCTTACGGTGCGAAAGGAAACTTCACGCGTCATCATTATATTTCAATTTAATGTTTTCCGGCGTCTCATCGCAGAACCACTGCATTTGTTGATTTGAAGTAATAGCTCACACTTTCTCAACCTCATTTCGAGACGTTTTTTCGAGTCTTCGCTCATCTTCATTATGTGTATGTACAGTGCAGTAGGACCAATACACGGTTAAATCAGTAGCTGAATTAGGAGTACAGTGTGTACGAATTTAGAACTCAGATTATACCGTCTGATAGGAATACTGCCCTAACCGGGCTGGCCCTTGAGGTGAACTGAGACTGGATGACAGAAACGCGTACGTCATCTCATGCTTCTTGAAAGCTGTGCCAGAGTTTAAAAATTCCAGTGGTGGCAAGAGCTGCGTGCCCGTCTCTTAGCAACCCACGATCAGATTTTTACCGTGGCTGAGAGATATGGAGACCGTGCCGGCCATAGAAACCATCTGATATACTTTGTATGGAGGTAGATCAGGACAGCAAGGGCTACATACAGTCTTGTCTTATCTTGTTGAAGGACAACGTTACGGGTGCAACACTAACGTCGGTATCACCTATACCTGTCTCAAGTAACACCTTTGTCTGTGTATGCTAAACGTGATATCTGCATCACTATGTTCTTTAGTGCAACTTACATTTAATTGTCTGGTTCATATTTCATGTCAGTTTATATCACTGTGATTAATATATGTATGTACTTTCAGAAGTAATGTTCTCTGCAAATACTGAAATGTTAAAATCATGTCTGCGAAACTGGTTCACGCAAAGCGAAAACAAATTTGTACTGACGGAAAACCTTTAGGGAAGTCACTCCGTAACGATACTCACTTGGCGGGAGTATAGAAGGTAGTTTTGGCCGACCGCAAGGACTTTTTAGTCGGTGACTAACATGAAAACTGTTCAGATCAAATATGCAATAAGGTGAGGTAAGCAGCTAGACTGAATGATAATACACTCCTGGAAATTGAAATAAGAACACCGTGAATTCATTGTCCCAGGAAGGGGAAACTTTATTCACACATTCCTGGGGTCAGATACATCACATGACCACACTGACAGAACCACAGGCACATAGACACAGGCAACAGAGCATGCACGATGTCGGCACTAGTACAGTGTATATCCACCTTTCGCAGCAATGCAGGCTGCTATTCTCCCATGGCCCGCAGCTCGTGGTCGTGCGGTAGCGTTCTCGCTTCCCACGCCCGGGTTCCCGGGTTCGATTCCCGGCGGGGCCAGGGATTTTCTCTGCCTCGTGATGGCTGGGTGTTGTGTGCTGTCCTTAGGTTAGTTAGGTTTAAGTAGTTCTAAGTTCTAGGGGACTGATGACCATAGCTGTTAAGTCCCATAGTGCTCAGAGCCATTTGAACCATTTTTTATTCTCCCATGGAGACGATCGTAGAGATGCTGGATGTAGTCCTGTGGAACGGCTTGCCATGCCATTTCCACCTGGCGCCTCAGTTGGACCAGCGTTCGTGCTGGACGTGCAGACCGCGTGAGACGACGCTTCATCCAGTCCCAAACATGCTCAATGGGGGACAGATCCGGAGATCTTGCTGGCCAGGGTAGTTGACTTACACCTTCTAGAGCACGTTGGGTGGCACGGGATACATGCGGACGTGCATTGTCCTGTTGGAACAGCAAGTTCCCTTCCCGGTCTAGGAATGGTAGAACGATGGGTTCGATGACGGTTTGGATGTACCGTGCACTATTCAGTGTCCCCTCGACGATCACCAGTGGTGTACGGCCAGTGTAGGAGATCGCTCCCCACACCATGATGCCGGGTGTTGGCCCTGTGTGCCTCGGTCGTATGCAGTCCTGATTGTGGCGCTCACCTGCACGGCGCCAAACACGCATACGACCATCATTGGCACCAAGGCAGAAGCGACTCTCATCGCTGAAGACGACACGTCTCCATTCGTCCCTCCATTCACGCCTGTCGCGACACCACTGGAGGCGGGCTGCACGATGTTGGGGCGTGAGCGGAAGACGGCCTAACGGTGTGCGGGACCGTAGCCCAGCTTCATGGAGACGGTTGCGAATGGTCCTCGCCGATACCCCAGGAGCAACAGTGTCCCTAATTTGCTGGGAAGTGGCGGTGCGGTCCCCTACGGCACTGCGTAGGATCCTACGGTCTTGGCGTGCATCCGTGCGTCGCTGCGGTCCGGTCCCAGGTCGACGGGCACGTGCACCTTCCGCCGACCACCGGCGACAACATCGATGTACTGTGGAGACCTCACGCCCCACGTGTTGAGCAATTCGGCGGTACGTCCACCCGGCCTCCCGCATGCCCACTATACGCCCTCGCTCAAAGTCCGTCAACTGCACATACGGTTCACGTCCACGCTGTCGCGGCATGCTACCAGTGTTAAAGACTGCGATGGAGCTCCGTATGCCACGGCAAACTGGCTGACACTGACGGCGGCGGTGCACAAATGCTGCGCAGCTAGCGCCATTCGACGGCCAACACCGCGGTTCCTGGTGTGTCCGCTGTGCCGTGCGTGTGATCATTGCTTGTACAGCCCTCTCGCAGTGTCCGGAGCAAGTATGGTGGGTCTGACACACCGGTGTCAATGTGTTCTTTTTTCCATTTCCAGGAGTGTACCTCGGATTTGGAAGATAATTCGCTAATTGTTTTTGGAAATCATGGTTAGCTCTGAGTCATAGAAACCCGACGCCAGAAAGGTACTTTTCAGTGTCTTTTATACATCACAAACATTGAGTACGTTCGCAGGCTTTATCTTAGTCACAGAAGATGGCCGCAGCCACCACCTTCATCTTGTAATCTTGCACTGATCAATCAATTGCTTTATCTGCAAATAATGACTGCTTTTAATTCAAGTTTGTGTTGATAACCTTGTATTAATTCTTAGTCTTTACCTAACCAGGATTCTTTACCTGCCGATGCAATACATCAGTGTGTGCTATTCAACTGAACTATAAAAACATCTATTGCTTTAATAGTGATTATTAACTATTGTTGAGTAGTCAGTTCCTTAAGGGTTCAGTTATTTTTGTTTCTGAAATACTCCACGTAAATTTTCGAAGAGTAGAGATCCAAAGAAAAGTATTAATCACTTTACTTATGTAGTTCTTGCTAAAATCTATATTAATAATTAAAAGTAGCTGAACAGAACAGTAGCCAAACTAAGTGGTAACTGGCCATTGGAGTTTCAGCGCCAACTTAATGAATACCTACCTCACAGGTTACTGAAAGTGTTCCTATTCATTTGTGTTTAAAAGTTTTCCCATTGCACCTTACCACAAGCGTTTGGTCAAAATCTCAGTGAAATCTTAGAATAGTTTCTGGGACCCCATACTAAATGTTGAACCTGTGTTACAATCATTACTTCAGTAAAAGTACTTACATCTACATCTACATCTACATCTATACTCCGCGAGCCACCTTACGGTGTGTGGCGGAGGGTACTTATTGCACCACTATCTGATCCCCCCTTCCCTGTTCCATTCACGAATTGTGCGTGGGAAGAACGACTGCTTGTAAGTCTCCGTATTTGCTCTAATTTCTCGGATCTTTTCGTTGTGATCATTACGCGAGATATATGTGGGCGGTAGTAATATGTTGCCCATCTCTTCCCGGAATGTGCTCTCTCGTAATTTCGATAATAAACCTCTCCGTATTGCGTAACGCCTTTCTTGAAGTGTCCGCCACTGGAGCTTGTTCAGCATCTCCGTAACGCTCTCGCGCTGACTAAATGTCCCCATGACGAATCGCGCTGCTTTTCGCTGGATCATGTCTATCTCTTCTATTAATCCAACCTGGTAAGGGTCCCATACTGATGAGCAATACTCAAGAATCGGACGAACAAGCGTTTTGTAAGCTACTTCTTTCGTCGATGAGTCACATTTTCTTAGAATTCTTCCTATGAATCTCAGCCTGGCGCCTGCTTTTCCCACTATTTGTTTTATGTGATCATTCCACTTCAGATCGCTCCGGATAGTAACTCCTAAGTATTTTACGGTCGTTACCGCTTCCAATGATTTACCACCTATGGCATAATCGTACTGGAATGGATTTCTGCCCCTATGTATGCGCATTATATTACATTTATCTACGTTTAGGGAAAGCTGCCAGCTGTCGCACCATGCATTAATCCTCTGCAGGTCTTCCTGGAGTACGTACGAGTCTTCTGATGTTGCTACTTTCTTGTAGACAACCGTGTCATCTGCAAATAGCCTCACGGAGCTACCGATGTTGTCAACTAAGTCATTTATGTATATTGTAAACAATAAAGGTCCTATCACGCTTCCTTGCGGTACTCCCGAAATTACCTCTACATCTGCAGATTTTGAACCGTTAAGAATGACATGTTGTGTTCTTTCTTCTAGGAAATCCTGAATCCAATCACAAACCTGGTCCGATATTCCGTAAGCTCGTATTTTTTTCATTAAACGTAAGTGCGGAACCGTATCAAATGCCTTCCTGAAGTCCAGGAATACGGCATCAATCTGCTCGCCAGTGTCTACGGCACTGTGAATTTCTTGGGCAAATAGGGCGAGCTGAGTTTCACATGATCTCTGTTTGCGGAATCCATGTTGGTTATGATGAAGGAGATTTGTATTATCTAAGAACGTCATAATACGAGAACACAAAACATGTTCCATTATTCTACAACAGATTGACGTAAGCGAAATAGGCCTATAATTATTCGCATCTGATTTATGACCCTTCTTGAAAATGGGAACGACCTGCGCTTTCTTCCAGTCGCTAGGTACTTTACGTTCTTCCAGCGATCTACGATAAATTGCTGATAGAAAGGGGGCAAGTTCTTTAGCATAATCACTGTAGAATCTTAAGGGTATCTCGTCTGGTCCGGATGCTTTTCCGCTACTAAGTGATAGCAGTTGTTTTTCAATTCCGATATCGTTTATTTCAATATTTTCCATTTTGGCGTCCGTGCGACGGCTGAAGTCAGGGACCGTGTTACGATTTTCCGCAGTGAAACAGTTTCGGAACACTGAATTCAGTATTTCTGCCTTTCTTCGGTCGTCCTCTGTTTCGGTGCCATCGTGGTCAACGAGTGACTGAATAGGGGATTTAGATCCGCTTACCGATTTTACATATGACCAAAACTTTTTAGGGTTCTTGTTTAGCTTGTTTGCCAATGTTTTATGTTCGAATTCGTTGAATGCTTCTCTCATTGCTCTCTTTACGCTCTTTTTCGCTTCGTTCAGCTTTTCCTTATCAGCTATGATTCGACTACTCTTAAACCTATGATGAAGCTTTCTTTGTTTCCGTAGTACCTTTCGTACATGATTGTTATACCACGGTGGATCTTTCCCCTCGCTTTGGACCTTAGTCGGTACGAACTTATCTAAGGCGTACTGGACGATGTTTCTGAATTTTTTCCATTTTTGTTCCACATCCTCTTCCTCAGAAATGAACGTTTGATGGTGGTCACTCAGATATTCTGCGATTTGTGCCCTATCACTCTTGTTAAGCAGATATATTTTCCTTCCTTTCTTGGCATTTCTTATTACACTTGTAGTCATTGATCACTGATACCCTCTTCTACATTCACGGAGTCGAAAAGTTCCGGTCTATTTGTTGCTATGAGGTCTAAAACGTTAGCTTCACGAGTTGGTTCTCTAACTATCTGCTCGAGGTAATTCTCGGACAAGGCAGTCAGGATAATGTCACAAGAGTCTCTGTCCCTGGCTCCAGTTCTGATTGTGTGACTATCCCATTCTATACCTGGTAGATTGAAGTCTCCCCCTATTACAATAGTATGATCACGAAACTTCTTCACGACGTTCTGCAGGTTCTCTCTGAGGCGCTCAACTACTACGGTTGCTGATGCAGGTGGTCTATAGAAGCATCCGACTATCATATCTGATCCACCTTTGATACTTAGCTTAACCCAGATTATTTCACATTCGCATTCGCTAATAACTTCACTGGATATTATTGAATTCTTTACTGCTATAAATACTCCTCCACCATTGGCGTTTATCCTATCCTTGCGGTATATATTCCATTCTGTGTCTAGGATTTCGTTACTGTTCACTTCCGGTTTTAACCAACTTTCCGTTCCTAATACTATATGCGCACTATTTCCTTCAATAAGAGATACTAATTCAGGAACCTTGCCCTGGATACTCCTGCAGTTTACCAATATTACGTTAACTTTTCCTGTTTTTGGTCTCTGAGGACGGACGTTCTTTATCAACGATGATAATGTCCTCTCTGGTAAGCCGTCAGGTATTTTATCGTTTCGCCCAAGGGGGGGTCCCTCTAACCTAAAAAACCCCCGTGTGCACGCCACACGTACTCTGCTACCCTAGTAGCTGCTTCCGGTGTGTAGTGCACGCCTGACCTGTCTAGGGGGGCCCTACAGTTCTCCACCCAATAACGGAGGTCGATGAATTTGCAACCATTATAGTCGCAGAGTCGTCTGAGCCTCTGGTTTAGACCCTCCACACGGCTCCAAACCAGAGGACCGCGATCGACTCTGGGCACTATGCTGCAGATATTAAGCTCAGCTTGCACTCCGCGTGCGATGCTGGTTGTCTTCACCAAATCAGCCAGCCGCCGGAAGGAACCAAGGATGGCCTCAGAACCCAAGCGGCAGGCGTCATTTGTTCCAACATGTGCTACTATCTGCAGCCGGTCACACCCAGTGCGTTCAATAGCTGCCGGAAGGGCCTCCTCCACATTACGGACGAGACCCCCCGGCAAGCACACCGAGTGCACACTGGCATTCTTCCCCGACCTACTAGGTAGTACAGCAATCATTTCAACGGCTTTTGTTTATGAAGTTCAACTGGCGACAACAGTTTAGATTATAACAGATTCAGGGACCTCATAATGCGAAGAAGTAAATGCTATCAAGGAAACCAGATAGTAATGCGATTAATTAACAAAATCATTTAAAGATCAGTTTTACAATGTGTAATTAAAGTGCAAAAGCTCCCAATGCCCTAGCTTGTTTTGCTCAGCTCTGAAATGATCGTATGCCATTGATGGCCGGGAGACTTCACCTCGGCCGACGATTTACAAATCTTTTCAGTTGGCACAACGTTGGGCGGCTTGCATGTCGAAGATGATGAAGTGATTATGAGGACAACACAACATCCAGTCCCCTTGTGGAATAAATCTCCGAGCCGGCCAGGAATCGAAGCTGCGCCCGCTGCATGACAGTCAGACGTGCTAACAATTCTGCTTAGAAGGCGGAATGCTCCTCTCTTGCTTAGCACCGCTGTGTAATACACATTATCTTTCTGGTGTTGAATACAGAAATTTTACATTAGTGAGACATTTTGTCTTGTCAAAACAATTTTAGTTTTCGGCTTTGTTGCCCATGACAAACTGCTATTCCAAGGCTTAGTAGATCGTGCTATTGTTTCGTGTCCTATTTGTAAGACAGATTTTTGCACCGAATAAAACCATAACCAGTAGTTAATTTTTTTAATGCACAGTATAAAGACTTGATATACTTTTGCCAAATTCGGCTGGTGAACTTTTCTTTTACGAAATTACAGTTTGCTTCTCAACTAATATAATCTTGTTTCGATACTCGCTAGTTCACTATTTCCTATTGAACATAACCTTTTTGATAAGGGAACATAGTCCGATATCTTTTCCATTCACACACAGTCGCGATCATTTTAAATTCTTTCCTTGGGGGCAGCATTATTGGTTTATTGCTACCATACCAGTAACCAGTAACGCTACAAGGGGAACTTGAAATATGGGTCAGCCGTCGGCCGTGAAACGTCAGATACATAATGATCGTTGTCCGCATTACCATATGCCAGCCAGAGATGATCGTGCTGTATAACCGTATCATCACGTCAGTTGCTGACAGTGGGAAGACTTCAGACACGACCAATCGATTCAACTCTTGTTTGGAAGGTTGCTTGTGCACAACCTATAATGAAAGACTCCAATATATTTTGACTCAATAAATACGTATTTTTGAAAAAAAAATAAGAAAATACCCCAAAGTGTATGACACGCAATTGACTCAGAACTGAGGGGGTCGTTACATAATTCAAACTTGGCCATTTTTCGTCAGTATATATAGAGTCCGCAAACACACGTTTTGTTGTACGGTAAGGTAAGGTAAGAGTTACTCAAAGAAAGCACCGCCGGTGTAGTGACCAAGGCATGTGGCAGAGGAGCGGAGAACCTGTTTTCGACTCTCAATTGCACTCTCCAATTTATTTTCATTTGTATTTTTTTCCAGTTCAGAAATAGATATGAATAGGTTAATGAAGTACGTAAATCAACAGGGAATAATAACAAGGTAGATAAATAAATTTCTCAAACGACTTGGAACAATGAAGAGTTAAAAATTTAATCGTGATTGATTTACAGCTTGTATTCCACTCTCTCTCTCTGTTGCACGTCCTAAATATGATTCGAACAACTAGACGGATGGTACTTCTCATATAAACATTAGAAGCAAATATACTCGCGGTACCAATAACATGCAATCTTCGTGCAACTATATTATTCCTTCTGAAGATTCGGTGGAATTCAAACTCTGTTTACATTTGAAAACATTTGTTTTTCGCGAATTAATTTAGGGCATGGCACGTACGCGATAACATTGTTCAAAAGCTTGATGCTGAAAATGTTTCATTAATTACGCTGTGTATCGTTACTATATCCATTCCCGCTGTTTTTCCAGAGGCAGAATGTAGCTCTGAGGCCTCGAAATAAAGTTTTTCAAATGCCCGTAAAAATGAAGATCACCTGGCTGGGACACAGACGTGAAGTTTTATGTACACTACCAACTGGGAAAAGTTTAATATTTCTCTCTCGTGTGATAACGTGCGTCGTATTTTGGTCTTCGCAGCGGTACTATTAGGAGTTGTTTTCATGTAATGAGGCTCTAAATTTCAATTATTTACTAATTAAAGTCGGTTGAGTTGATTTCCCTACTATGTTACTATTCCTCATTGGGCTAATTCCCTGATCAACCCTATTATTCCTACCAGTTTTCATACGGAAATAAATACGAAAGAGAAGAAAACTCCAGAATGCAACTGTAGATTGAAACCAAGTTCTCCGATTCCCAAGCAGACGCTCTTTTTTCCCGAAGCATGTGGTAGGAGGGGTCACGGGGTAGAGTGGGCGGCTATCGCAACCCGAGGCCTGTCGACTGTGTCCCCGCCACATCTAGAAGAAAGGAGAGAGAAGGGGATGGATGCATAAAACCAAAAACCAAGGCAAATATCGTTGTCTTCAGCCATGGAGCAATAATTGTGTGCTTTTACATGAAGAATCGAAGGGGAAGACCTATGATACGCCGTGCTAAGTCTGAGGGGGAGAACTAATTGACGCTTCTGGCACGTGATGGACATTGAGGTTCAAATGGCTCTAAGCACTATGGGACTTAACGCCTGAGTTCATCAGTCCCCTAGAATAAGAACTACTTAAACCTAACCAACCTAAGGACATCACACACATCCATGCCCGAGGCAGATTTCGAACCTGCAACCGTAGCAGCCTCGCAGTTCCGGACTAATGCGTCTAGAACCGCTCGGCCACATTGAGGAGAAAAATGAAAAACAACACAGTAACAGATACGGTGGAAGTGACACACCGCCGTACGTGGTGTCAGATTACCCGGCTTATCTTCTCGTTTCAGTGAGTGTTGTACCACGTTCGTTCGTTATAGTATATAATCAGTCATATCACCTTCTCTCGCTGTAGACGTCAAGATACTCGGTAGATGGTGCAAGACACTTCAAAGGTAATCTAAAAAAGAAAGTTTACCGTATTGTGGGCGGTGAAGAATGGCGTGGTGCCGCTGTTGGAGATAAGACCAGAAATCAAGAACTTGTTTGGTCTCGTCAAGCTAGAGATCTGACGGCCTAGCCACGGCTCCACAACACTGCATTCGTCTGAGCCCTGGGGCAGAACATTTTATCTTGTAGAAGAATCATGTGTTCGCCGATACGGTACGACGTTGCACGTTGGATATACGCTAAAATGGGGCGCACAATATACCACATCTGCCCCTCGTCCCCACAGCTGAGATGGTGTTCGTTAATATCCACCTTGTGGCATGTCGGGCAAGTAGATGATTCCGCCAGGTGGATCTTATAAAGGCGTTTTTTGTGTGACATACTTCATGTTGACAGCCTCATACCACGCAGTTTGTGCATCAGGGATGGTTCCCCGCTCTTTACACCACTCTCCACCGAGTATTTGGATACAATCACGTAAGACCGGCGGTACGACTATGTTTAATCGTAGAGTCGTTTCGTCGTCGCCAAAAGTGGGATCGGTGTCACTTGGCATAGATAACTGTGGTCCAAATATAATCGGCCGAGGTGAACGGACGGTACCGGGAGGTTTCTTAATATAATCAGAGGGTCGAGAGAGGCGGATTTCGTCGGGATCAGTAACAAGTTCGTAAGTCTCAATGGGCATCAACGCTGCAGCTTCAGTTGTGTGCTAACCTGGAAGGCCATCGCCCTGTTACAGACGCTACGAGCCCGAACCAAACCCTGTCCATGAGTGGGGCGAGGGAGTCGTACCTAATTTCAAACAACGTCCCTGTGCTGACAAAGGAACCGTAAGTGGTCATAATGCTATGAGCCAGTGCATGTGCGATCAGTAACGTTTTTGCGACGTGTGAAGCCACGATGCTAAGTACACATTCACATAATGTGTTGAGGGACATCAAACGTTGATCCACAATGCAGACCTGAAATTATATGGCGCTCCAAACAAGGGAACCTCCCCATCGCACCCCCCTCAGATTTAGTTATAAACTGGCACAGTGGATAGGCCTTGAAAAACTGAACACAGATCAATCGAGAAAACAGGAAGAAGTTGAGTGGAACTATGAAAAAAATTAGTAAAATACACAAACTGAGTAGTCCATGTGCAAGATAGGCAACATCAAGGGGCACGTGAGCTCAGGAGCGCCGTGGTCCCGTGGTTAGCGTGAGTAGCTGCGGAACGAGAGGTCCTTGGTTCAAGTCTTCCCTAGAGTGAAAAGTTTTCGTTCTTTATTTTCGCAAAGTTATGATCTCTCCGTTCGTTCATTAACGTCTCTGTTCACTGTAGTAAGTTTAGTGTCTGTGTTTTGCGACCGCACCGCAAAACCGTGCGATTTGTAGACGAAAGGACGTGCCTCTCCAATGGGAACCGAAAACGTTTGATCGCAAGGTCGTAGGTCAACCGATTCCTCCACAGGAAAACACATCTGACATATTCTAAACGACACTGGTGACGGCATGTGCGTCATATGACAGGAATATGTTGTCGACCCACCTAACTTGTACACTTAGCGAATGGGTAAAAAGATTCTTCTACCTTGCCCGATTTAGGTTTTCTTGTGGATGTCATAATCACTCCCAAAAAAGTGATGAAAACATAAGAGTTTGTCACATAAACCGAAAATAAAAAAATAAACTTTTCACTCGAGGGAAGACTTGAACCTAGGACCTCCCGTTCCGTAGCTGCTCACGCTAACCACGGGACCACGGCCCTCCTTGACTCCCATTGTCCTTGATGTTGCCTATCTTCGGGTGGACTACTCAGTTTGTATATTTTACTAGTTTTTTTCATAGTTCCACACAACTTCTTCCTGTTTTCTCGATTGATCTGTGTTCAGTTTTTCAAGGTCTATCCACTGTGCCAACTTACAACTAAATCTGATGGGGGTGCGATGCGGAGGTTCCCTTGTAAGGAACATCGCTTACGGGTTGCCAGCAGCCATCCGAAAATTTTCATGTCACTGTTAAGCATCATCAAAAGTCGTTAGTCTTGTATTCGTTTCTAACACTTAGGTTTGGGTATTGGCACTGTCAGACCTCCGAGGAAAGCTTTAGGCGAGCGTGTGTCAGCGATAGTAATTCTGTACAAATCCCAGTCCAACATGATATCAACAGCCGTTGGAATGTCTGCTGAAACTCCAAAGGCAGCCCATGGGGTTCTGGCGATTTATTAGCTGCCCCATTACAGATAGCATAGTGAACTACTACTTCCGTCATGCCCTGCAATAGGTCTGTTGCCATGTCCAGTGGAACTATACCATGGAGTAATCCGGAAACAGTGTGGCTATCGTCATAGGCTCTGCGTGCTCTGCAGCGTAGAGGCACGAGTAATTCACTAGCAAGGCTTCAACGGCGTCCCGTTGCACCTCAGGTAGCTGGCCATCATCAGTAACCAAGTTATTCATCAACACTCTGGTGCGATTTTTAAGCTCTAAGTTAACGAAGTGCGTCGAAAGACATTGCTGAAGTATGCCATCATAAGCTCACCCTCTTATAGCGGAACCGTATAGCTGAAGGCTCAACAGAGCGACGATCTTAGCCTTAGCACGATGGCAGAGTGGAACATTCTTTGATTGTGGTGTAATTGAAGTCGACCGTGAGTCGTCTCCTTGTTGCTGCGTCCCTGCCATATGCCGTCAGTTTCCGTCAGAGAGCAGGCTTGGCAAATTTGATATACCAAGCTACTGCCAATTTGAAGAGAGCACGACGGCCGACGGCTTGGTGCCATGTGGTCTCCACTGCATCCCAGCATACCTGTGAGGCGAGACAGCTGATGTTGACCTTCCAGGGCAGTCTAGTACTCCATACACGGAGGGGACAGAGGGCAATAGCACAGATACATACTATGTGGTCAGTGCAGGCTGTAGGCCATACCTCCGTGCCGCTTATGATTGTTGTTAAGGTATGAGTGACGCAAAACCGATCGATGAAGTGCCTCAAAGGCGGCGCGGAGCGTGCACCCAGGGTCTGCCAAATTGGCGGACGCACTCCCATTTTCATCCATCTCGACGGGCTACTGGTATGGTGGGTGAATCTGGGGGCATCACCATGTGTGCATGTGTGTGTCCCCACTGCGCTTCGTTCAAAAATATTTTGAAGAGGTAGGCGCTAAACAGCAGATAACTGGGAGAGAGAAAATCCCCGAATGCCACAGCCCATAACCCCAATTAATGGGGGTGGTGGTTGGAGGTGGCAAACAACATGCCTCAGCCCTTCACCTCCCCCACCACCACATCATTGGCGACCTTAACGTCATCATCCCATGGGATAAGAGCTGGTACTAGTCAGAGGGATGACTCATCCTTCCCTTCATCACAGACTGCTTTGACATTGATCGGCGGTGTAGGATCATTGTCCTGGCCATCCGACGCCGGTGTCTGACTGGGGAGTGGTTCGATGACCAAGGTTGGGAAACAGTCGTCTAGTATCGTAGCCCGCCGTATGTTCCAATTCACCATCAGCATCATACTATTCCAGGCCAGACGTGCGTTAGTCAGAAGGAGTGGGCGACCGTTTCTTGTGGCATCAAGCTGATCGTCTTTTTATGAACATGGACGTCCTTATTGGTGTGTGGTGGACGTTCCATTGGCACTTCGTTATCCATAAGGAATGCCGATGTCAGCTCGATATTAACGTCCACGTCTCTCTTTCCCTGAGATGCAAGTAAACTATAGGCCGTTAGTAGCTTGTGATCGCAGTAGCCGCAGCTCTTGAGCCCTCCTGACCTTGGTACTTCCTTCAGAACTTCGCCTACACCACCGAGGGTTGTGTAGGAGGCTTGACGTAGTGGAGGGGAGAATAGTGATCTCAATGGGTACAGCAACATCCTGTATTTTAGGTCTTATAATACGATGCTGAACGCATGCTGACCTAACATGGTCTTCTCTTCCACAGGCAGAACACCTCCTAGGTTGACCGTCATATATGATGGTGGCATGACATCCACGTATGTTCATGTATAATGGGACATGTTTGAGACGTCGATTATCACCCAGCGTACTCAATTCTAGATTTTTTAAATTTCGAAAGTTTGCCATTTTTCTTCCAAATAGCTGATCACATTGACATACGGTAGAAAAGCTGCGTCGACATCTTGTGGCACCTCAACAGAAGTCTCAGAACTTGTGAGTTAAGTCGTACGTGGTCCAATGTGAATGCTCCGATGTGAGCGTCAATCTGCTGAAACAGAGGGGTGTCGGCGTGCTTATTGACCACGTCAATGCACGCAGCCTCAGTTTTACATAAACGATGCTGGCTTGGATGGAAAAATGTATGCCCACAACGAGCGATGGACTCAGTCTGAGTTGGTCTCGAAGACGCTGCTCAACTTTGTAGGCGCTTAGTTAAGCGTAAACTTTATCATGTCCTGCCTATATGAATCTGCCGTAGCACGCTGGACGGAAGAACTAAACTAACCCATGAACGACGAGGAAGTGAACACAAAGTAAGACAGAAATATATTATAGAGATGGGGTGCAAGTGGACTTTGATTTAAATCAGTGGGGAAAGTTGAAAATTTGTGTCAGATACAGAGGTCATCGCAACTACATGGAGAACCCTAGCACGCCTCCAGTCAAACCCAGACATGTTCGAAAGATCAGTCACCGCTTGTATATACACACAAACCACTCGCGCGTGGCCACACCGACGGGATGCATCAGAGGGAGAGCCCGCTGCTGCTGAAAGCAGACTGTACTTTGGCCGCGCTTTCGTTGAACAGAGCTTACCTAATGGGTACATAGTCAGCAGTCTGAAAAGTTTCTTTCCTCGATATGTAGGAAAATATGCGTTTGTGGTCCCCATCTTTTTATCGATCCCGTCAATTCTGAGCGTCATAGACTTTAGGGGTAGTTTTCTCAAAAACGGGGAAGTATTGAGCGAAAATATCTAAGAGATATGTATGATAGGTTGTACAAAAGCAACTTCCCAATAACAGGCGAATCGGTTGGCCATGACTGAGACCTCTCCCTTGTGAACCAGGATGGCGATCACGAATGCAATATGGCAACGTCCGTTTTCGTCGGACACTCCACACACGGAAATGGCCTTCGTGATGTAAATAGAAGCGAAACAAGTCTCCAAAGACGATGTGGTGACACTTCTGTGCATCCAGTGTTCTCGCTGGCTGCACCCCTGTCGGCGCCCCTCTTTCTGCTGGCGCGTCAAGGGAAACCGCAACAATATTCGCCGCTCTGCCAATTCGACGTATTCCAGAAGTCGGTGAGCTCCGGGTGTGGACACTCGTCTCGCTGTAGACAAGTCCGTTTCCGTATTCAGTATATGCCACGAGGTTCCACAAACCTGCACGGCCAAGCTAACAATGTGTCTGCCCCCTCGGGCACTAGTTGGAAGGGGCGGCTGAGATCCTACATGGCGTTCAGTCCATCTACTCTGTGCTGGCATCACAGTCGTCGCATTCCAACTATCAGACCAGTAAAACACAGGGTGTCTCATCACAGTGGTTACAAACTTTCAGGAGAAACAGAGTACACCTAGATGGGAAATTACATAGCAGTGTATGATCGGAAACGCTTCCTAGCGCGGGTTGTGACGACACAAGACACAAGAAAGAAAGGATACGAACAGGGTGAGAAAAAAAGATTGTTATTCTTAGCACAGCTAAAATGTTGGGGCGGCTTTGGCTGGAGTACACGAGAGAGGGTACTACGTACACCTCGGCGTCAGATGACGCAGCACGTGCGCAGTCGACGTGGCTGCCCTCACTGTGTAGCTTCATTTCGCCTGCTGATAGACTGGAAGTAGGATGGCACGTTACACGTACGGTGAGCTATCTGATATGCGTCTGAAATATAGGGCCGCTGATTGTAGTGGGCGAGATACACAGTGGTTGTACCCTCAAAGGTGCCACACGAGGCAAAATCCCTGCTGCACCTTCTTTGCATGCTTGCACAGCAGGCTGTTAGAGACGGGATCCTTCAGTGAAGACACAACATGAGCCAACAGTAACAACAGTAGCCAGTGAGGAGACTGTGCTGGACCTGGTACAGAACATCCCTGGTACCATCTCGCTATCACCAATTATGTCAGTACTTCCCTCAGCAGCATATGACCAAAACTGCATGATAACGTCCACCCAGCGAGTGCAGTTACTGGACGAAGACGTTTTTGCTCCAGGAGTGGCCTTTGCACGGTGTTATTTACAGATATCCGTTTCCAGCTGTCATTTTGTTCACTAATTTGCAGCCTTTCACGCGGGAGGGTATCTTCAGCCAACATAACGTCTGTAAGTAGGCTGTTTAGGTTTTCTTATTGGTAACGCCACGTAGCACTCTGTATGAAAATCACTGGCTGTGCTGTGTGCAGCCTGAGGCTAGTTTGCATTGTTGTCTGCCATTGTAGTGTTGGGCAGCTGGATGTGAACAGCGCGTAGCGTTGCGCAGTTGCAGGTGAGCCGCCAGCAGTGGTGGATGTGGGGAGAGAAATGGCGGAGTTTTGAAATTTGTAAGACTGGATGGCATGAACTGCTATATATATTATGACTATTAAGGTAAATACAATTTTTGTTCTCTATTAAAATCTTTCATTTGCTAACTATGCCTATCAGTAGTTAGTGCCTTCCGTAGTTTGAATCTTTTATTTAGCTGGCAGTAGTGGCGCTCGCTGTATTGCAGTAGTTCGAGAAACGAAGATTTTTGTGAGGTAAGTGATTTGTGAAAGGTTTAGGTTAATGTTAGTCAGGGCCATTCTTTTGTAGGGATTATTGAAAGTCAGATTGCGTTGCGCTAAAAATATTGTGTGTCACTTTAGTGAATGTTTGAGTACGTTCAGTTTTGCTCAGCTGTTTGAAAAGCAAATAATGTAAGAGGTTTATCAGAACAGTAATTCAGAAATTTTTCTAAGGGGACGTTACACATCCGTGTGTGAAAGTAGGAGAGCCCACATAAGACGAAAACCCGTGCAGGCCAGAGACGATTTTCAATTAATGCCAGTGTCGTCAGGGACCACCTCATTGGGCTGTAAGTTTTGCCCCAACGTTTGACGGATGCAACTTATCCCATCTTTCTTTAGTAAGTATAGCCGTAGCTATTGTATGACGCATACATACTTGCTGCTATGCAGTATCACATTACAGCCTTGATGTGCTGTGCCACCTCGATGCGTTGTATCATCAACATTGGATAGGCCGGGGTGGACTCGTGCATCGGCCAGTGAAATGGACAGACCTCACTTGCCTTGACTGCTCCCCCCCAGGTACTTGAATAATGAAAATTGGAACCAACAGCTTTTCTGTAATTCAGACGCCGTTTAGCCAAGACAAACTACCAACTTCGACTCGAAAAAGCGTCACCTTCAGGCCCCTGCATATGGGAACAGTATAACATGATAGTAAAGTATAATGAGAGTACTGACGACAAAAATCGGTTTGTGACTAAATCGGAGATAAATTTCATCACGAAATTACACAATAAAACATACTACCGATACCTATACAAAACAAAATTTAGCATCTGATTTATGTTGTTTAAGTAATTTTATACAATAATTACATACCGGTATTCCAAAGACGTAATGTACCTGAGGGGAGCCCATACGTTCGACACAGAAACACTTAAGCAATATAAATTAGATGCTGAATTTTGTTTTGTATGTCTACCGATATCATATTTTTACTATGTAATTTTATGATACGACTTATCTCAGTTTTAGTCACAAATTGTGGTTTGTGTTGTCAGTACTCTCATTAAACTTATGCTATGTATGTTTCATATACAGGGACCTGAAGATCACGCTTTTTGGTGTCAAAACTGACAGGTTGTTTTGAATAAACTACTTTAGAATTACACTACAGCTGTTGTTTTCAGTTTTCATTATTCAAGTACTTTATGTCCGGCTGCTGTCCCTCTGTCCTTGGGTGCGAATTTCAATCACTGTCCCAGCAGACGGACCACAAGGGCAGCAACGTAGTCCCATCCTCTTTCCCAGTGCCTAAGTAGAAACGAGATGCCTGTTAGTTTAAGCACCTTCAGTGCGAGACAAAACTAGAAGATATTTGACTTGACTTTGTTTGCTGCAATTATTAAATTTGTAAAGTATAGGGAATATTGATAATAAATGTAATATTAAGTTTGTAAAATTTCTAGGATCTAGACAGTAAATGACCTATAAACTGGATTTCATGGATTTAGTTGTCATTACAAATCATAGTCCTGTGTAGAGAGAAATGTCATGAATTTAATGGCCATTACAGACCCCAGTCCTGTGTAGAGAGCAATGTTACCAACGAAGTGGCGTCCTTATAGATCATGTTAGAGCGTGGCCTTTACTGACTTGCCCAGTGGGTTGTTTGAGTCCTTCCTCACGTTATCCGTTGCGCAGTATTAACATAAATAATCATCAGATCATTTAACTAAACGTCGGGCCGGCCCCTTAAATTCAATCCTTCCGAGCAATGTATCAAGAGGGCAAGCACGTGTCAATGAGGCGACTTGGCCACACACACGTCCGGCACGCTCTAGCATAGAACGAAACAGAGGAAGAGAGATACAAAAAGGTAACGATGCATAACTAAACAGAAGGAACCTTTCACTGCCGACAGTGCAGATAAGTATAATCCTAAACGGCGTTAGATTTTTCTCATTTTGAATTGCCCAGTTGGGTGGCGGTGACAATGGCGTCAGCGGTCAGACGGTGAGGTCGCCGGCCGCGCAGCGCCTGCGGGGAGCGGCGGAGCGCCGCCATGAGGGTGCGGCCGGCGCTGCTGGCTGCGGGCGGCGCCGCGTTTGTCGCCGCCCACGCGTGCTGCCCGCTTTGTGCGGCTGTTGTCCGCCCTACACCTGCTGGTCGCCCATTGTTCCCACCCCTATTGTCCCCTCTGACGTCGCGCTTTAATTATCTCCCCTCTTTTATCTGCGATGTTGACCTCAGCTCCTCTGTTTGGTCCTACCTCCTCATCGCAGTACAGTTGCAATTCGATTTCATTTTCTGGCGTTGCAAGCAAGACTGAAGAAAAATCGAGACACTTTCATAGGATCTGTCGTCGTGGAAAAAGGGACCGACAACGTAAAATCGTGCAGTATATTCGAAATCATGAGAAAGACAGGGATAAACTTGAATGGCAAATGAATAAAATAGTAAATTGATTCAAGTAAATTAATTCAAGTTTTGAAAGAAAATATTAAATTCAACTAGAGATGGTCAAATGTACACTACCGGCCATTTAAATTGCAACACCACGAAGATGACGTGCTACAGACGCGAAATTTGACCGACAGGAAGAAGATGAAACTACCTGGCAGATTAAAACTGTGTGCCCGACCGAGACTCGAACTCAGGACCTTTGCCTTTCGCGGGCAAGTGCTCTACCAACTAAGCTACCGAAGCACGACTCACGCCCGGTACTCACAGCTTCACTTCTGACGGTACCTCGTCTCCTACCTTCCAAACTTTACAGAAGCTCTCCTGCTTGCACTCTTCAGGAGTGCTAGTTCTGCAGGTTCGCAGGAGAGCTTCTGTAAAGTTTGGAAGGTAGGAGACGAGGTACTGGCAGAAGTGAAGCTGTGAGTACCGGGCGTGAGTCGTGCTTCGGTAGCTCATTTGGTAGAGCACTTGCCCGCGAAAGGCAAAGGTCCTGAGTTCGAGTCTCGGTCGGGCACACAGTTTTAATCTGCCAGGATGTTTCATATCAGCGCACACTCCGCTGCAGAGTGAAAATCTCATTCAGGAAGAAGATGCTGCGATATGCAAATGATTAGGTTTTCAGAGCATTCACACAAGGTTGGCGCCGGTGGTGACACCTACAACGTGCTGACATGAGGAAAGTTTCCAACCGATTTATCATACACAAACAGCAGTTGACCGGCGTTGCCTGGTGGAACGTTGTTGCGATGCCTCGTGTAAGGAAGAGAAATGCGTGCCATCACGTTTCCGACTTTCATAAAGGTCGGATTGTAGCCTATCGCGATTGCGGTTTATCGTGTTGCGACATTGCTGCTCGCGTTGGTCGAGATCCAATGACTGTTAGCAGAATATGGAGTCGGTAGGTTCAGGAGGGTAATACGGAACGCCGTGCTGTATCCCAACTGCCTCGTATCACTAGCAGTCGAGATGTCTGCCATCTTATCCGCATGGATGTAGCGTATCGAGCATCCAAGTCTCGATCCTGAGTCAACAGATGGGGACGTTTGCAAGTCAACAACCATCTGCACGAACAGTTCGACGACGTTTACAACAGCATGGACTATCAGCTCGGAGACCATGGCTGCGGTTACCCTTGACGCTGCATGACAGACAGGAGCGCCTGTCATGGTGTACTCGACGACGAACCTGGGTGCACGAATGGCAAAACGTCATTTTTTCGGATGAATCCAGGTTCTGTTTACAGCATCATGATGGTCGCATCCGTGTCTGCGGACATCGCGGTGAACACACATTGGAAGCGTGTATTCGTCATCGCCATACTGGCGTATCACCAGGCGTGATGGTATGGTGTGCCATTGGTTACACGTCTCGGTCACCTCTTGTTCACATTGACGGCACCTTGATCAGTGGACGTTACATTTCAGATGTGTTATGACCCGTGGCTCTACCCTTCATTCGATCCCTGCGAAACCCTACATTTCAGCAGGATAATGTACGACCGCATGTTGCAGGTCCTGTACGGGCCCTTCTGCATACAGAAAATGTTCGACTACTGCCCTGGCCAGCACATTCTCCAGATCTCTCACAAATTGAAAACGTGTGGTCAATGGTGGCCGAGCAACTGGCTCGTCACAATACGCCAGTCACTACTTTTGAAGAACTGTGGTATCGTGTTGAAGCTGCATGGGCAGCTGTACCTGTACACGCCATCCAAGCTTTGTTTGACTCAATGCCCAAGCGTATCAAGGCCGTTATTACGGCCAGAGGTGGTTGTTTTGGGTACTGATTTCTCCGGATCTATGCACCCAAATTGCGTGGAAATGTAATCACATGTCAGTTCTAGTATAATATATTTGTCCAATGAATACTCGTTTATCATCTACATTTCTTGTTGGTGTAGCAATTTTAATGGCCGGTAGTGTAGTATCGATTGTGTAATAGCTTCGCTGCTCAACACCGATCTTTCATTCAAGTTGTTATGTGTAACGTATTAAAAGTAACTTTAAATCGGGAGGTGTACGGAGGTCTCTGAAGTGTAAAGACGTGTTGTATCTGATGTGTGCTGGATATGTACTTATTCGCTACGGGGAGTAATGATTTTTTTTTATTTGCATGATATTATGTTGTTTGCTAACTGTAAAAGGAATCTCAGCAGAAGTTGGAAATAATTAAGGTACACTAATGCAATGCGCGTATTAGTAAGTGATGATTGAGATAATGTATAGCACTCACATCCAATGATTTTGAAAAGCTAATTGGTTCAAATGGCTCTGAGCACTATGGGACTTAACATCTGAGGTCATCAGTCCCCTAGAATTAAAGCTACTGAAACCTAGCTAACCTAAGGACATCACACACATCCATGCCCGAGGCAGGATTCGAACCTGCGACCGAAACAGTCGCGCGGATCCGGGCTGAAGGGCTTAGAACCGCTGGGCCACAACGGCAGCTGAAAAGCTAATTGGTAATGTGTAATACGCTTATTGAGTGTGTTAACTGCGAAAGTTATTCATTTTCAGAGCGACAAAATTCAGTTTTTAAAGTTAGTTCGATGTTATTACTTACCCCACGTCAATACCATTTTCCCAGATCCTGGACGTTTTGATTAACTTTTTATCTCAAGAAGTTATCGCCTCAGTCATATTCGATTTAATTAAAATTTTTGCTAAGCAACAGCCTTGCGACGTAGCTGTTTGCTGGCTATACCGTTTAAAACTCTAACAGAGAGCAGTGGGAAGAGCAACACCATTGCGCAGATAAAGGCAAGAAATTTTATTATTTCAGCGATAGCACTCATTAAGCACAGGGACCATTATTTTCAAACTGATCAAGTTTTCTTTTATAACCAGGGACAATTTCAAATTATTGACAGTTTACATTCTCGCAGCGAAATTAAATTCTCATTCTCGATTACACGGTCGCTGATAACCATGCCGTTGTGCGTCCCGCAAACCAAATTCATCTTTATCATCATCATCATTATCTTTGAGCTTTAAACATGGCATCGGAAAAGATTGATTAACTTGAGCAGTGCCTCCACGTCTCTGGCAACTGGTGTCAGTGACGTTTGCCGCGAGCACGCCATGGAGCTCGAAATCTGTGTCTGAGGCGGAAGTCAGGCAGCGTCTGCTGATGTTCGGGCTCATTCAGGAGTCTGCTTACGTACGAGCAAGGAAACACGCTGTCCGCTGCAGTGCCTTGGGTAGCGGCCGGCCATTGTATTGAAGCTGTGCCCGGGACTGCTGAGCACGGAGAGCGGTCCTGATCTGTGAATGCCTAGTGGGAAGCTGTTGATCTGTTCAAATGGTTCAAATGGCTCTGAGCACTATGGGACTAAACATCTGAGGTCATCAGTCCCTTAGACTTAGAACTACTTAAACCTAAGTAACCTACTGACATTACAAACATCCATGCCCGAGGCAGGATTCGAACCTGCGACCGTAGCAGCAGGGTGATTCCAGACTGCAGCGCCAACAACCGCTCGGTCACAGCGGTCGGCGTTTATCTGTAATTTTCGGTGTCATTCGCAGTGGATGTCACCGCACGGATGTTGTGGAGTAACAGGCATCGGGAAAAGGCTGTCCGTCTGTTGTTACCCAGATTCCATGTAATGAATGTGGCGGCCAGATGGTCGCTGTGGATCCATCAGGTGTATGTCGTCGGTCGGCTATTTTCTGGCTGTGGAGTGTCCAGCGCATGGGGCCACCGGCAGCATCAAAATTGTGTTCAGCGGAGGCTGCTGCAGGTTGATTATCTGTGTGAGCGATGTTGTTATGTAGTTCATTACGCTTCGTACGTCGTTGTACTTTTTGGGTTTTCGCTATTTTGTATTCCATTTCGGTGTTGTTTATGGAGTTTTTTGGTCTTGCATACGCCATAGCAGTTAATCTGTTTATGTCTGTGTATGGGAGTTCTTTAATCCTTAATAAAAGTGAGAGGGGCCTGTTAAGCCACGTCAAATTCCGTTCTCGTTCCCCCTCAATTGTTGAAATGAGTGTCAAGTGTGGGTTTTTGTGTATTAACGTCTGTAATCGTGTTTTTAAGTGCTCTTAAAAACTAACGTGTTTTACTGAGAAGTAAATATGTTTCACGTTAAGTGGAGTACATGACATGTATGTTCTTCCCTAAGTTTTTGCGTGAATATTTATAGCTCAGTGCGACATCTGGGCCAGAGTAAGCAAGTATTTCGATGATCGTAAGTGAACAGATGTACACGCCACGTGTGTTCTTGTGTAAAGTTCTGTGGACTAGTTTAGTGCGCAAGTTGCTGCAAAGAATGTGAACTCTCCGATGTGTCCCGAGTGAACTGATGTACACACCATGTGCGTTGTTGTTTAAAGTTTTGCGTGAATAATCGATTTAAAGGTTTTGCTGAAACATTTCTCCTAAGTATTTTTGGGCTTTGGTAATGGGTGTGCCTTAGTTTACTTGTGTGCCTGGGTTTATTTCTTGAAGGGGGTGGGGTCGGGGGGGGGGGAGTTGTTTTGGGGGAGGAGACCAGACAGCGAGGTCATCGGTCTCATCGGATTAGGGAAGGACGGGGAAGGAAATCGGCCGTGCCCTTTCAGAGGACCCATCCCGCCATTTACCTGGAGCGATTTAGGGAAATCACGGAAAACCTAAATCAGGATGGCCGGACGTGGGATTGAAAGTGTGCTAGCTACTGCGCCACCTCGCTCGGTTTATTTGTAGTTTTAATATAATGTGTATGAGAGCGCTTAGCCATACGTTTTGGTATCAGTTATAAAGTAAAAGTTTAATTGTCTTACAGTCAGATATAATAAATATATTTATAAATCTAACTGTTGTGACCAGCGAGCGTTCAAATGGTTCAAATGGCTCCGAGCACTATGGGACTTAACTTCAGAGGTCATCATTCCCCTATAACTTAGAACTACTTAAACCTAACTAACCTAAGGACATCACACACATCCACGCCCGAGGCAGGATTGGAACCTGCGACCGTAGCGGTCGCGCGGTTCGACTGTAGCGCCTAGAACCGCTCGACCATCCCGGCCGGCCTCAGCGAGCGTGAATTCGCTCTTGCAATGAGGTGTAAAGTTCGGTTTTGGTTTCTATTAATAAATGATGAAGTTAAAATTGTCGTGTGAAATCACCAACACCTTCCAATGCAACACGCCTTGCCGTTTCATAATTTTTTGTTTGTTTGTTGCAGGTAGGTTTCTGTAATCCTATTACAGACGGACTTCCCCTCGCCCCACTATTGTAGAATCCAAAACAAAATTGAGCAGCCGATTCACAAGGTGTAAATGGGGTGAGCTGTCTTGTTTGGCTCATCTAATGGCGTTGTATAACATTGTATCGAGGGGTATGTAATGCGTAACAGGATGCAGAAACGTATCTGCAATAAACAAAACTACTTATCACGTACCTTGGGAGCTGCAACGACGTGCAATAACTGATATCGGTGGAAGTAACAGTTCTGTATATTAGTATTAAATGTTGATTGTCTGATTCGGCCCAAACTAGTAATAACAGTTAATAAAACTTGATCCACAATATTTCATTCATGAAATCATAAAGCAGATCACTGACTTCTCCTCCCACCAAAACTCAATCTTCCTGTAAACAAAAAAAATTGCTATCTAACTTTAATTTATTGGGTAATAATCGAAAAGTTATTCTGTTTTACAAAGAAAAAGAACGTGTAACATCAATTACGTAGGGACATTCGCGGATAGCAGAGCAATTGCTGGTGCGAAGTCGATATTGACTCTGCCAGATTGGAATGCGTTTGGCACATTCCCTAAATTTACGTAATATTTCAGTCAGATTTCAACTGCGTGCAAAATATTTCTGACAGCATATTACTTTCGTTTGTAATTTTCCGATGAAGTTGATGCCAGCTAACTAAATATATTTGGTGGGGTGGATATCTGTCAGTGAACCTAATGAACGCTCCCAGTTCACAGTATTAATTTCATCCCAAATAATAATAAGGATGTCAGGAAGACTCATAGTTGGTAGTGATCAATAGCCTTGTAGAGAGCCGCATCATTTAAGTGGTCGACAACATCTGATACTTAGTGAAGAGTGCAGTTCGTGTTGAGTCACGTTGGTGACACCACATATCGGAGTGATAATGCACAAAGTAAAATAATTTTTAATTAATAGTAAATTATCAATTACAGTAATGGAATTTTCTGTTGATGCTTGGCAAGATGTGACAGCAATATTCAGTAGGGATGATTCTACTTGTGTTACTCAATCTATTTGGTCACGATCCAGCTTTCCAGGTCTGAAGCCACCGTCGCAAACAAAGATAAAATGATGTGTGACATACACATATATTACTCGTACGGAACGTACGACGTATGATGACATTTACAGAGCGTTTATAAAGGACAGTGCCAATGTTTGTGATCCACAGAAATAATTACATTTAGCTGAAAACGGAAAGTAAAGTTTTGTATAGGTGTATAGTTTAAGAGCACACGAAAAGTAAAATTTAATTTACAACTGTAATAAAATATTTTATTATTTCAAATATTTCAGTATGGTCGTTTTTGTGCTTTTTCCAACAGTTTATAAAACTTCACATTGTACGTGTTATGGTTGGTTTTCTGTTAAAAGATTTGCCGCAAAAATAGAATCTGTTTTACTTAGTCTCTATTGTCAAAGTGCTGCCTCACTAGCCTACAAATACTTTACCACAGAACTTCCACGTGAATTTATACACAAAACCCTGTGACAAAAGTTGCAGGTTGTCTTTGCTATTAAATAAAAATTTGAATATGCTACTGTTATTGTAAAATGCAGGTCTGCAGTTGCGAGACATTGCAGTTTTTGAGGCGTTTTCTGTAATTTTGCCAACATCTTGAGAGTGCACCAGTTTTTGTAACTAGAGGCTAGTTCCTTTTGACCAGCGAACAGAAGTGGAGTAATTCGACAAATTTTCTTTTTTAGTTGAATGTTATCTACCATAGTACAGCTTCAAACATTACTGGAATCGATAACTTTAATAGTATATAATTCGGTTTGAAACGCAGTTGCAGGTTGTGGAACTGATATGAGGCAATGCACCATGGAAGGAAAGAGGGGTGCTCCAAGGTTTCAGGGACTATTGTACTTTCAGCTATGGTTTTTCTGTAAACTCTAAATAAGTGTCTTCTTGCGCTATATATATCAGAGTCCAAATAATTTATAGCAAACCTTTCTAGCTCCATGGAGGACTAAATTTTATTAGATTGGGAGTTCAAATGTTTTAGCAGTGTATCGCATTGTCTGTGTACCTGCCCAAAAATACTTCGCATCATCCACATACCCCATTCAGTATTTAATTCTGCAACTCAGTGACTCTTTCCATAAGAAAACGCAAACGAAATTCCCCCTGAAAATTTCAGGTAGTATAGATCGAATTACTAACAAAGTCACGTCATTTCATTAAAGAAATTGTTTCTATTTTCTAATACAACCCAAATTTTCTTCTTCCAAAACTAGTTTAATCAAGTAATTATAAATAATTATTCTAAATCTAAAGAACTGGCACTCAGCAAGGCACAACACTGAAAATTACGCTCCCTTTAATTGCGTTTGGATATGGCCTTCAATCAACAGTAATGTTTGTCAAAGAACCTTTTGACTCATTATTATTCTCGTAAATCGTGCTGTCTTTAAACAGAAGTGCTTCACACAGCAGTGTCAGTTTTTGATGAGCTATCATTTGATCCAAACTGCTGTCACTGTCAGATTCATTTATTATATTAGTGCTGCAAAACACCAGCCATGATGGCTTATACTGAAAGTATGATGGTCGGTTTTCTTTCACGAAAATAAAACCCTTATGAAACTGCCGGTGATTAACTGTATTAGCTTTCAGTAACTGAGTAACTCTCATTCAGTGAACCTTTGGACTTTCCATCATGCGCTATAGAATATAGGGCAAAGTAAGTACTTTCTGTTAATGTGCAGACTGATATTTCTGTGGCGTTTACCAGATACATTTGGACATGCGTCAAAAATCATGTAACAGTTGAATTAGTGAGTCGCAAACAATCCTATACTTTTTGTGTCCCTGCAGTAATCTGTTGTCATAACTACAAAGGGTGGGCAAAAGAAAGGGAGACAACGCAACATACTACCATGCCTAATGTGATGTAGAAGAACTACTGGCGTTCAAGACAGCTTCCAGATTGGATAAATACAGCTACTGTATGGTTTTCAAGGGAATCTTCTAGCATTCTTCTGCAAAACAGTGGCAAGTTCAGGTAATAAAGATGAAGGGGTAGCGACCACGTGCCCTTCTCTCCAAAGTACTCGTGTACCACAGAGGCTCAATAATACTGAGATATGGTGACTGTGGTGTCCCCGGGTTCGATTCCCGGCGGGGTCAGGGATTTTCACCTGCCTCGAGATGACTGGGTGTTTGTGTTGTCCTCATCATTTCATCATCATCCAGGAAAGTGGCGAAATTGGACTGAGCAAAGGTTGGGAAATTGTACGGGCGCTGATAACCACGCAGTTGAGCGCCCCACAAACCAAACATCATCATCATCATCACGACTGTGGTGTCCAAGGAAGATGCTCTCAAAACCAATCCTTGACGGCGCCAGGTGTGAGGACAAGCCCTCTGTGCTTGGAACACAGTATCACCTTCGGGGAACGATCATTGTAGCAAGGGATGGATCTGATCAGTTAAACTTGTCACACAATCCATGGCAGTAATGCGATCCTGAACAGTAACGGTGGAGCCTATGGAATATCAAGGTATGGCTGCCCAGATCTTAAACGAACCCTGCCATGTTTCACTCTTGGCGGAAAACAGTCTGCATCATACACTTGGGAGGCGTTCGCCAGAAGTAAACTCTGCCGGAAGTTGGAAGCAGTTGAAAACAAGACTCATTAGACCAAATGACTTTCCTTAGTTGGTCCATAGTCCAGGTTTTATGGTTCCGGCATCATGTTCTCCTGTTACGAGCATTTGCATCGCTGACATGTAATTTTGGAATTCCAGATCGGTTTGCTGTTTCCAGTTTATGGAGGTCTCTTCGTGTTGCTTTGATGCCGACTGTTTGCAAGTGCGACATTCTGTTCGCCAGTGACGTTTGATTATGCACATACGAGTGTCGTGTGCACTTTCGTTACAATCCTCATTCTCAATGGAGAGAAGTCTTCCGAAGTAAGAGTGATTTCAGGTGTGCCGCAGGGGAATGTTGTAGGTCCGTTGCTATTCACAATATACATAAATGACCTTGTGGATGACATCGGAAGTTCACTGAGGCTTTTTGCGGATGATGCTGTGGTATATCGAGAGGTTGTAACAATTGAAAATTGTACTGAAATGCAGGAGGATCTGCAGCGAATTGACGCATGGTGCAGGGAATGGCAATTCAATCTCAATGTAGACAAGTGTAATGAGTTGCGAATACATAGAAAGAAAAATCTCTTATCATTTAGCTACAATATAGCAGGTCAGCAACTGGAAGCAGTTAATTTCATAAATTATCTGGGAGTACGCATTAGGAGTGATTTAAAATGGAATGACCATATAAAGTTGATCGTCGGTAAAGCAGATGCCAGACTGAGATTCATTGGAAGAATCCTAAGGAAATGCAATCCGAAAACAAAGGAAGTAGGTTACAGTACGCTTGTTCGCCCACTGCTTGAATATTGCTCACCAGTGTGGGATCCGTACCAGAGAGGGTTGATAGAAGAGATAGAAAAGATCCAACGGAGAGCAGCGCGCTTCGATACAGGATCATTTAGTAATCGCGACAGCGTTACGGAGATGATAGATAAACTCCAGTGGAAGACTCGGCAGGAGAGACGCTCAGTAGCTCGGTACGGGCTTTTGTCAAAGTTTCGAGAACATACCTTCACCGAAGAGTCAAGCAGTATATTGTTCCCTCCTACGTATATCTTGCGAAGAGACCATGAGGATAAAATCAGAGAGATTAGAGCCCACACAGAGGCATACCGACAATCCTTCTTTCCACGAACAATACGAGACTGGAATAGAAGGCAGAACCGATAGAGGTACTCAAGGTACCCTCCGCCACACACCGTCAGGTGGCTTGCGGCGAATGGATGTAGATGTAGATGTAGATGTTGACCGTGTGTCACAATCAATCAACACAAATGGTCGTTCGCGTTGTGACTTAGCGGGTGATATTTTTCCGATTTCTCTGCATCCGATCTAAATTTTCAATACGGTGCCTCTTGTAATACTACACACTTCGGTTACCTTGGTTACGGAAGCACCCACCAAAGGAGCACAAACATTTTGCCCACGTTCGAATTCATTTATCTCCGCCATAATGCTCTCCCAACTACACCGAACACTGTTATGATCACGACCGACATTTGCAATGTACTGAGGGCATTGCACAGTAGCTTAGCAGTTCGTGGCCAGGTACAACAGCCTTACCAACGGGCTTAGCTGTCATTTCTATTTAATGTCTGAACATGCATTTCTTGCGGTGTCGCCACATATTTGTCCAAAAACTGTATTATGTTGCTATTTTCTTACACAGATGCCGACTCTAAATCATGTCAGAGAACCAATTTCCTCGACGTTTTTAAAGCATTTCTCATTAAAGGATCTCAGCTGGTGTTCAATTTGTAGCGATGACGTGAAATAACATTAGTAGGTAGTTTGGTGCCCGTAGTCACTGTGAAAACGGAGAGACAGTGGTCAGAAGCCTCTCGCATAGATGAGAAGAATTTTCAAATTCAGAGACTTTGTTATGCTGAGGATTATCATTATCCAGTAAAAAAGAGTTTTGTGGGTCTGTTGGCGTGGGGAAATGATAACATCAATAGAATATGGAGTGAGGATGGAAGAGAAAAAGGAAGCAAATGACTACAATGCTTTAAGTTTTGAAATTAACACAGGTAGGCTACTCAGAGCGAAGGTCATGACGAGACATTCTGCAGAATACATGAAGATGCAGGAAGAATTCACCCTAGATACGGGTAAATAATGGGAACAGTGAAGAACGGGTGGAGAATTCTCTCAGATTTTTTCAATTTCTTGTGTCTCGTGGTAAGACACTCTGTTGGCAAAACGTTCTCGGTAGCTCACGAAGATACTGTACATGGCCCTGCAGCGTTTCTGCGTTGAACACTTCAGTGGACATTTACAAGAAACGTTGAAGCACTAGTTTAGCATACTTAGCGTGATCGCTATAATTTTTGTTATCAGTTGCTGATTTCGGAGACAGACACCGAGAAGACTTCTAGTATTGCTTATAAAAAGGGAAAAATGTTCTTGCAGTGCTGTTGAACGAGATTTGTGGAATTCACGATACTGAATATTATGGAGTATCTTTATGTCTTACCGAAAGTGTAATACAAATTCTATAATTCGAAGCAGTTTAGTCTTCATATGAGTTAATGCACAATTTCGTAGCGTTTTTGTTCATTGCTCACAATACACTACTACGTTACTACATCACTTACCATACGTTGTGAAAGTAAAGTGTCAAGTAGGAAAATTGAGCACTTTCGTCGTATTTTCCATTAGTTTAATGCAGAAGGAAATAACGGCGAGTCAGCTAGAAAAATCTGCAGTTACGAATGGAAAGAGCACGGTATGAAAATGTCTGGCGTTTCAAAAGCTTCATTTTGCCATGAACAATTTATCGGTTTCAGTAAGGCCACTGGGCTCTTATTAATGGCTCTTAAATACTGTAATCAATGAAAATCCTCTCGTATTGATTGACTGTTCCGTCCGTTCTTGGGAGAATATCTTATACATTACGGTCTAATATTCTACAACGTTTATTATTTTATGCTACAAACCGGCTTTCGGGCGTTATGCCATCGGGTACTCGGAGATGGCGTAACATCTGAAAACCGGTTTATAATATAAAAGACACTGGCGTCCAAAATTAAAGCAACAAACCGAAATTTTGCAAGTATGCGTTTATTTCGCCACAAAACAGTATAAGCAGGTGATAGTAAAGTAGAAACAATGTAAAGAATACACAACGTAAACAACTGCAACATCCATAACGGCAGACAAAAATGCTCTTCGTTTCTTTCCTATTTAACGGATTTGCACGCACATTCTGGCAACTGGCTAACGTGCTCTTTATTGGGTGTGACCACTTCTGGGATCAATACAGGCCTGACAACGACGGGACATGCTGTGAATGATGTGATCAATCTCATGTTGAGGCAATAACGCCCATTATTGCTGCTCACAAATGTTAGAGGGTTGTTGGTGGAGGCTGACGTGATGCAATCCGTGAGCCTAGTGCGTCCCACACATGCTCCATGGGATCCAAATCTGGAGAGCTAATATCTTCTGTCTCCAAGAATCCATCAGCCACCCATGCTGTACGAGATCGAGCATCGTCGTCCATCAATACGAAGTCTCGGCCCACAGCAACTCGATACAACCGCGCATGAGATCCCAAGATCCCCTCATCGTACCTGACAGCGGTTAAATCTTGCTGATTCACCCATGCAATTTCATTAAGAGCTTCCAGAATGAGATTTTCACTCTGCAGCGGAGTGTGCGCTGATATGAAACTTCCTGGCATATTAAAACTGTGTGCCCGACCGAGACTCGAACTCGGGACCTTTGCCTTTTGCGGGCAAGTGCTCTACCAACTGAGCTACCGAAGCACGACTCACGCCCGGTACTCACAGCTTTACTTCTGCCAGTATCTCGTCTCCTACCTTCCAAACTTTACAGAAGCTCTCCTGCGAACCTTGCAGAACTAGCACTCCTGAAAGAATGGATATTTCGGAGACATGGCTTAGCCACAGCCTGGGGGATGTTTCCAGAATGAGATTTTCACTCTGCAACGGAGTGTGCGCTGATATCAGACTTCCTGGCAGATTAAAACTGTGTGCCCGACCGAGACTCGAACTCGGGACCTTTGCCTTTCGCGGGCAAGTGCTCAACCAACTGAGCTACCGAAGCACGACTCACGCCCGGTACTCACAGCTTTACTTCTGCCAAGAGTGCTAGTTCTGCAAGGTTCGCAGGAGAGCTTCTGTAAAGTTTGGAAGGTAGGAGACGAGGTACTGGCAGAAGTAAAGCTGTGAGTACCGGGCGTGAGTCGTGGTTCGGTAGCTCAGTTGGTAGAGCACTTGCCCGCGAAAGGCAAAGGTCCCGAGTTCGAGTCTCGGTCGGGCACACAGTTTTAATCTGCCAGGAAGTTTCATTAAGAGCTGTTTGAGTTGTCAACGTAATCGCTGTCCACACCACTGGGGATCCAAGTGGATATCAGTCTCGTTCTACAAAGTTTGGGTCCCTAAATCGCGTTCCACGTGCCCTCCAGATGCGAATCCGTCGAGGATCACTCTTCAGACCAAATCGGGGATAATCTGCGAAAAGAACATCGGCTCACAGTTCGACCGTCCAGGTGGCATGTTGACGGCTCCACTCGAGACGTTTCATTCTGTGAAGACACGCCAGAGGTAGACAGACAGCAAGTCTCCAACAATATTGGCCACTCTGCTGAAGCCTTCTGTACACCGTTTGCCTCGATACAACTCATCCAGGGAATGCTGCGAGGTCAGAAGCCAGTTGCAGTGCAGTTGTAAGTTCTCTTACAGCTTAATATGGATCCACTCTTTCTGATGTCACACGTGGACTGCCCTGTCCTGGTCTCCGGGATACAGTTTCGGTCTATATAAACTGTCGCCTCATCCGAGAAACAAGAGAACGATTCACATCAAGCCATCGGGCCACATCAGTTTCCGACTCTTTTGCTTCCGTTCTTCCTATGGAACTCCACAGCAGAGACACTGTTAGGCGTCTTCTCTGTACCATACTGCACCGTCTGTGACTGTGTGTACACAGAGATTGTGGATGAGCGGCTACACTGCAAACACTACCCCACTTGCTGGCATACCGAGCGAGGTGGCGCAGTGGCTAGCACACTGGACTCGCATTCGGGAGGACGACGGTCCAATCCCGCGTCCGGCCATCCTGATTTAGCTTTTCCGTGATTTCCCTAAATCACTCCAGGCAAATGCCGGGATGGTTCCTTTGAAAGGGCACGGCCGACTTCCTTCTCCATCCTTCCCTAATCAGATGAGACCGATGACCTCGCTGTTTGGTCTCTTCCTCCAAAACCAACCAACCAACCAACTTGCTGGCTTGGTTGTCCGTAGCTCGGAATGCCATCTCCCATGCAGAATACGATCGTAACGACCTCTGTGGACAGTTTGTATGATTATATCGTAAATTAGACACAGGACGGTGAAATAGCAGTTTGTTGCTGTAATTTTTGGCACCAGTTTAATAACTACTGTACGAAAATTTGTAAATTTGTGGTAAAGTCTATGGCACCAAACTACTTAGGTCATCGGTCCCTAGGCTTACACACAACTTAATCGAACTTAAACTAACTTCCGCTACACACCCATGACCGAGGGACGACTCGGACCTCCGACGGAGGGATTTGCGAGAACCGTGGCAAGGCACCTAGACCGCACGGCTAGCCCGCGCAGCAAACATTGTAGGACATTGGACCAGTGTCGTGCGTGTTTTCATTCGTAAAATCCTCTCAAGTCAACTAGAGAACTGACAGTGTCGTGAACTTCGACCAATAAACAAACTCTACACAGAAAATTGAAAATGTGACCTATGGGTCGTTAGTGCAAACCACAAACAAGTTGGTGGGTTAACGTTTTTTATGTACATCTACTCGTAGTATGCTAATACCACTGCACATTTACCTTTCCAATCAAATACTTTTGCTGCTTGCGAAGAATGGCACATTTTGTGTCAACATCGACAGATGATAAAAAAAATGGTTCAAATGGCTCTGAGCACTATGGGACTTAACATCTATGGTCATCAGTCCCCTAGAACTTAGAACTAATTAAACCTGACTAACCTAAGGACAGCACACAACACTCAGTCATCACGAGGCAGAGAAAATCCCTGACCCCGCCGGGAATCGAACCCGGGAACCCGGGCGTGGGAAGCGAGACAGATGATAGAAATTGGTAAATCCTCAGGTACGAAGAAAAAAGCAACATGCCGTAAGGGTCCAGCCATAGACGTTGACAGTTTGTGTCTTCTGTCGTAAAGGAAGAGAAGTGTACTAGACCTCTTTTCGGTGAATTTGGCCGTAGCTGATGACATTTATGACAAACAATTCATCCGCGTAACCACTGGTAGAGAAGAAAAACTACTGATAAGATGGTGCCGAGCACTACTGAAACAAAATAAATATGCGATAGTACATCATTAATTTGACGTAAACCACAGTTAAAAAATGGACAATATTCTCTCTAATTTTTGCTCTTAGACGTACTGTGCAGATGATTTTACGTTCGTCGTACCAAATATCTTCTCTCAGACATTCATCTTTCACATTTCTTTAACCCACAATCTTTGAGAGACCTTCTACCAACACTAAAACGATTTTCAAAAAGAATTAAATCAGTTTTTGATTTTAAACTCCAGGCATGAAATTCTGAAAATACTGTATCGTTGATAATGTACAGTCAGAATATATTACTAATTTATTAGTGAATACTTTCCATATCCAGTAATAGCTTTATGTCATCCAAAATCCCTACCGGCAGCAAGAAGTAGAAGTCAAAAAAATTTATCATTAAAATTTAGAGAGTATACATTGCAAGAAGTCAGGCTCCACAATGCTTCCTCCTATACAGCCCACGTGCGAAGTGACCAAGGCAGGAAAATGAGAATTTAGAGCTCACATGCAGTCTTACCAACAGCCGTTATTCCATCACGCCACTCATGAATAGGCCATGAGGGAGGTAAGTCATGGTTGTTGGGTCTTGCCCACTCGTCAAGTATCGGCTTCCTGAGGAATGCTGCGTTCTCGGAATGCTATACGACAATTCAAGCAAATAACTTTAGGAGTTTGTTTCTGTAAAGCAGATTAACAATACTTGGAGATTTACAAGGAGTAGTCGCAAACGATTGGCGACATGTAAACTGAAGTGTCGGCAGAATTGCCAACACTGTTTTTAGAGGAGCCCGAAATGCACGCTATAAGCTCACGCAGGCTGGTGTGAGGTCTGAAACAGGATACGTAATGAATGCTATAAAGTAAAGTACGTAGCTTCTGGAATACTTAACTTTAATCCACATTTGTAGAACATCTCTCGTTACTGTACAGGCTTTATAATCACAATATCAATTGGTAAGGGCGCCTTGCTGGGTCGTAGCAAAAGTAGCTGAAGGCTATGCTAACTATCGTCTCGGCAAATGAGAACGTAGTTATCAGTGAACCCTGTCTAGCAACGTCGGCTGTACAACTGGGCTGAGTGCTCGGATCTGTCTCTAGACTTGCCGTGTGGTGGCGCTCGGTCTGCAATTACTGACAGTGGCGACACGCGGGTCCGTCGTATACTAGCGGACCGCGGCCGATTTAAAAGCTACCACCTAGCAAGTGTGGTGTCTGGCGGTGACACCACATAAACAGTAATATTCTTGGCTATGTACTGTTCCTGCAAGTTTTACAGGCGTCACTAATAACGGATCTGCGAGTGCCGTATGTGTAATAAGGAAAGTGCGAATAAGCGGTGGCATTGTAATATTCGAGATTGTTAACGAATTAGCTGGTGTGGCTTGGTGACTAATTGGCTATCAGACTAAAAAGGCGAATGCTCGGGGTTTAACCGTAAGCCACTTCACTGATTATTTCTGACAGTTCCAACTCTTCTCGGTTGTTTATGTGGAAAACGCCAAGTTGCACGTACGATTGTTTACATCAAGTGTAAAGTCTCCCTATAACTAGCTGGGCAAGTCAATTCTAAGGTCGGAGGAACACAAGGGCTTGGAGTAAGACCATGCAAGGAATTACGGTGTAGAAACCAATCTTCAGGTTGAGAAGTGCCAGTAAGAAAGTGTATTTCACAAATCTTGGAACGTGGAATAATATTTATAATAGATAATATTCACAAACACATTGATTAATAAAAGTTTAAGGCGTTCCTCCTGCTTGTAACAGCAAGGAGTAAACGACAAGCGTCAACAGTAAAGAACAGACCTGTCAATCAACGAGGCGTTGCTTAGCAACGGACAGGCCGAAGCTATACGAACGGAGCTAGTTACGGCTATCAGCTCGAGACGATCAGGTGGTCAGAGAGATACTGCCTTCTCCTCCTTTCTCCAGCTAGAACAGTCTGCTGACGGAAGGTATGTTACGTTAATTCCTGTTGGAATGATTACTTACCATTACTGCTGGCTGAGACCTATAGATTAAGAGAGAAGTATAGTAAATATTGTTAGCTAGTTTCATGTTCCGTTGATCGTTTGCACGATAAAACGTAATGAGGTGATAAGCGTCATTTGACACTTACTGCTACATGTGAACATTTACAAGCTTTTAATCTTTAATTCTATTTGCCTTTAAAAAACGTACTATACGTAGTTCAGAAATTATAAGAGATTTTCTCCCAATATATGTCTAACATACGATGAAAAGCACATAGAAGAGGTTGGCAGTGTTGATTTTTTGGGATTACAGTCCGGTAAAAAATTCAGTTGGGAGCAATATTCTACAGAAATACTGATGCGTCCAAAAATATTTTTGTTTGCTGTGCAGAGGTGATATAAAAATAAAACCTCTAACAAACTTCCTTACCTTAATTTCGTATGTCATATGGAACCATTTTTTTGCATTAACTCATCAAGGCAAGCGAAAGTTTCCCAAGTCCAGAAGTGCGTAGTAACAATGATTCCTGCCTTGAACTGAGGAACATCCTGCAGAAGCCTGTTGAGGGAAATTGAGGTGTTGACTACTGCTTCTCAACATACATTTATTCCTTAACGAAATTTGTCATAAATGATATATCTTTTTTCCAAACGGAAATAAGAACAATCTTCATAAAGATTTAAAGACACACTTTCGTCGAGAAAAGTGCCCATTATTCAGGAACACACACTTTTAGTAACTTTTCAGTAGCCATAAAAATTTAATAATGAAGTTTAGTTTAAGCGGACTTTAAAGGATTCATTTGTGACCAGCTCATACTAACCACTGATGAAAATCTTAATACGTCTATTTATGAATAATATCAAATAACATGTATGTTACGTAAAATCTGCCATCAACCATTCTTCAGCGCAGAAAAGTTTTAAATGTAAATAAATATTGTACGCTGATTCTGTGTTTGATGATGCATGGCTACAGTAACCGAATATTTACCATATGCATCTCAGTCTGTTTTACATTTATATGTTTTAGACAAGATTTCTTCTATCACCGATAGTCCTCAAATGAAAATATGTTTCACAATTTTTATTTACTCTACTTCTATGAGAACCATTTAACTTAGGATCTGTGAATCGATTAAATATGTATATGAATTACCTATTCATGTTTCATGACATTTGGGATTGACCTCAATAAGACTGTATGGAACAGACAGTATATGTAACTTCTCTATAGATAAAGACCTGATAACAGCTGTCGCAAGAATATAATAAACGTGTTTCTGGAAGTCATGCAACACGCTATTACTTAGACGTTACCTAGCTGCGATGTGTATAACAAGACACCACATAGCATTGAATCGTATCCCTTTAGAGTCAGGTAATGCGTAGTTATTGCCACATTGCATAACTTCCACAAATTCGCTTATTACGTTCTCGCGACTGATATCATTTCGTCAGTTCGTGTTCGATATTAGTTTAATGCGATGATTATCACTTTCATACCTTTCCCGATCCTTTCTTCACAGTGGTAGTATATCTCTGTTCCAATGTTAGCCTGCGTAACTGTTACGTTATACTCGGTTGTCCACATATGCAGATGAAAGACCTGCTAAGCTCCTTAATAGATTGGTGCGTCGATTCCGTGAAGGATTCGGCTAGTTTTAGCTTAGACGGTTCCTATTTGGTGTCCGTTTTCGTCAGTTTGTAACAACAGCTGGTTTCTGCTATTCTGCCACTTTAATTACTAATTAATGTGGCACACGAGCTAAATGAGCTTTACGGGATATCTATAACTGCTTGACGTTGCGGATACTAGCTGGAACTTCATTCAATGGCACGTAAGTGGTTGGTAGATAAGCCATGGTATGATAATGTTATGTATAGTAGTCTAGAAATTTTCTTATGACTTGATGATGATTAATTTGTATATACAAATTTGTTGGTCATTCAGGCATATTTTATGAGTGTTGTCGTATAAGAACCTGTGTTCTGCGGCGTCACGTTATGTAGTACTATTGTAATTTTCGTATATTGGGTTTATTATCACAGTTAACTTAGTTTCTGCGAAAATACCTTCCAAAGAGCGAAAAAACTGGGTCATATGCAGACACCAAAAGTGCAACAGAAAACACAGTGTGTAGCAACAACCGCCAGAGGAAACACACTTGATCCTCAGGCGGTTACTCGGCTTTTTATCCACGATCGTAATGCAGGACGTTAATGTGTTACATTTTATCTCTAGGTAACATATGTAACAAGATTTTTTTTGCAACCACGTCCCCAGGTTTTGCTTATACACTTGCATACCTTCGGTACGTAGGATATTGTTTTCTATTTTTATTTGTTTGTTTATTAACATAACAGAGTGACCCACTGGCTTGGTAACTATATTGACGCGTTCGCTATTAAAAAAATGGTAACGAAGCTGCAGAGATGGACTCTTCGCCTCTTTCTGTAGTTCTCTCAGTACTGTTATTTATCCTCTCCTTATTTACATAACTGTTTTGAATTTAAAAAAGATGTGATGCATAAAATAATTTTTGGAAAGGAAAAATAAAATTTCTTCTGTAATTAAGAAGAAAATAATAGGAAAAGAAGTCCGTCTACTTGGCTGTTTCAACTGGGATGGCTTCGGTAAACACTTAGAGCATGTCTTAACAGAATTAGCCTAAATATGTATATTTACGTCTTGGGATTAGCTTCACGTGTTTTGTGTAGGAGATTTGATACTGTTATTTGCTACGGCAATTATTTTCTCCATTTCATATGAACGGGGGAGGAGGTCTGGAAGGGAGACCTGGAGCTGAAGAGCAATTTTTGTCTGTACTGTGCGTTAGTGTCCGTGTAGTTACGTCTCATTATACTACGTATTTCTATGTCCAATATCATAAAGTTCGCATGTTTTACAGTTTGAATCTTATATAGTTTGCGTATCATACAATTAAATGGTTTGCCGGCCGCTGTGGCCGAGCGGTTCAAGGCGCTTCAGTCCGGAACCGCATGAACGCTACGGTCGCAGGTTAGAATCCTACCTCGGGCTTGGATGTATGTGACGTCCTTAGGTTACTTAGGTTTAAGTAGTTCTAAGTTCTAGGGGACTGATGACCTCATATGTTAAGTCCCATAGTACTCAGAGCCATTTGAACCATTTTTGAATTAAATGGTTGAAAACAACAATCTAAAGAGAGAAAAAGGAAAACTTTGTAGAATCAAGAGAATTCGTTCTTGTATTTCTCTTTACTAGCACCGCTAGGTTTCCCAGTTGAGGTTCCATCGCGCAACAGCCTGATAGAGGTGATCCAATAGATTGTAGATTTGGTTTAAATCCGGGAGAGGAGTACGGTAAACTCATCGTGGTGCTCTTCCAACCACGCACATGCACTGAGAGCTGTATGACACGTTGCATTGTCCTGCTGGTAGATGCCATTGTCCCAAAGAAAACTAAACTGCATATAGGGATGGTCATCATCCTCAAGAACAGTTACATACTTTCGTTGATCCATCATGCCTTTTAGAATGACGGTATCACCTATAGACTGCGACGAAGACATGCCCCAGACAACAATACTTTGCTGGCAGAGGTCTCTCACCAAAGGCCATCTGTCATCTGAAATCCGCACCTGTCGCTACTCAGTGGACGTCCAGTTGGTGTACAGGCGTGCAAATTCCAACCTTCGTCGCCTCGATCAACAATAATCGTAGATGCATGAACCAGGCACCAGTTGCGGATACCCAAAAGCAGCAATGTTCGATGAACGGTCGTTGATGAGACTTCGTTGGTAGCCCCTTAGCTCATCTGGGTGATCAGTTGCTCAGACGTTGTAACTGTATTCGCCTGTACACATCTACGGAGCCGTCGTTCACCCTTGTCACCCGAAAGGCCTGAGCTGTACCACAGTCGCCTCATCGCCGGCTTTGAATAGTGCCATTTTACTGTGCACGGTATACTTCAACCACGGCGACACACGAACAGTTCACGAACTAAGGCCTTTAGAAATGATTCCACTCTTGGCCCGAATGCCAGTGACCATGCCCGTTTGGATGTCCGATAAATCGCTTCATTTTCGCATTACGGCGAAGACTGCACTGTTTTGCGCGTCCCCCACGACGCCCTTTATATACCCTCCACTGCTAGTGCTGCCCCCTGTCGTTATTGCACGTTGACCTCTAACATAGGCGGCGACACATTAAATGAATGGAACGTGTATGAGGCTCCTGAAACTACTATTCACTTCATCCTTTGTAGCAGTCGAATGAAAAGGAAAAGGTTTAAAGGTACTAAAAATTAGTCTAATAGAAGAGTTGTAAGTATGTACCTTCAAAAGAACTGTAATTATTAGTCAGACTATTAAGATTACGCTCGCAGACCACAATACGCTTCAGTGCTGGTTGTATAAGTCCTCAGATTCGGAACACGAATTAGGTTTGATCATAATGAGTAGATGTTAGATATAAAGTAAACTTAATCGTCATTCGACGATTCGCTGACCATCCTGCGTACCCCGTCCTCTTTGCAATGGCTCCCGCTCTCGGGTGGGATTGCCGGTTGGAATGCGTCTCTATACTTCTGGTTCTAAAACGATAGATCAGATGGGATACGCTTTTTCGTTTCCTACTGGCATGGAACACCATTTACTGCGGGGATCATGCAGTGTGTTCACAACAGAGCTACTAGCCATTAACAGAGCCCTCTATTTTGTTACTCAGGCCTCCCTCCACAGTACCTACTCAATGAGCATTTTGCAGGCTATGCTTTTCTCGTCACCCTTTGGTCTCTGCCATCCAAGACCTCCCTCTGCCCTTGGTTGTGCAGCCTGCTCAGTTGTTCTCTGGATCCCAAGTCATGTGGCCATCCCAGGCAGTGAACTGGCTGACCGGTTGGTTAGAGAAGCAGGTACTTACCCCCATTCCCCTTCATGTCTCCAGCTGCAGACATGAGGATATATATCAAACCTCTCTTTGCCCAGAAGCGGAATGACATCTGGTGCTTAATGCTCGCAATAATGAACTCCGCACAATCATGGAGACTACTGTAGTTTTGTGTTCTTCCTTCCACTCTTCTCAGGAGGGGTCCACTGCCTTATACCGTCAAAGTATCGGTCGTACTAGGCTCACCCACTGCTTTTCTTGTGTAATGAGCCACCCCCACAATGTGGCTGTGGAGCCAGATCGACGGTATCTCACGTATTTTTAGAATGTCCCTTTCTTTTTGCCCTTCGTACTAATACAGCCTTCCAGATTCCTTGTCTTTAATCTTAGCAGACGATTCCTCAGTTTCCTTCGTGAAAGTGGTTTTAATTTTTTTTTTAATTTTCAGTTATAAGGTCTTCCTTCTTCCTTTCCTCCTGGAGCAGGGGCAAGGTGGTCATGGTTAGAGCCTCTCTTCATGTTTTGTGGTTCTAGGACCCATGAACACTCCCCCTTGCAAAGGCCGCTCTTTTATCCGCTATTATTTCAGTTCTTAGGTTCGGCCTGCTCTTCAGTGCATTGTACTGTGTACGTTTTTAGCTTCCTTACTCTGTAGTTTGACCCTCTGACTGGATCCGCCCACTTTTCGTGGACACCTCTATCTTACGTACGTAACTTTTGAATTATGGGGTTGATGACCTCGCCATTTAGTCTCATACCCACCTCAATCAATCAGGCAATCAATCTAACTTACCGTAATGCTACAACGAAGATGAAACAGAACCGTCAAAGTTATACGCAACCATGAAGTTATGAAAACTAAAGTAATTTTATTAGTTCGTTTTTGTCACGAAATTTCTGCTTAAGCAACGTGCAACATTTCATTTATTATTGCCTACTCATATACTGAAGTACAGAGTGAGGCAGAAAAGACCGACGTTTTTATTACAGACAGTATTAAGGGTCAGGTAGTGGAAGTGCGGGGACTGATGTGGTCACGTGTTTGGTAGCTGCAGCCATTCTGTGTAGTTGAGGTCATGGATCCGTGGACAGTGCAACATGGTGTGTTTGGTTAAGATAGTTTTGTGTGTAATAATGAGTCTATCCGTGCACTTGAGCTGGAGTTTCGACGCCATTTCGATCTTGTGAGACATGAGTGTTCCCACTCGTAACACCATTTTACGTTGGGCTGAATAATTTCGTTTGCGACAAATAGTGATGAATAGGACACCGCTAGGGGCTCCTCGCTCAATATGCACTGCAAAAAATGTTGAAAGAGTTAGGCAAGGCATTCTCCACAGACCTGGTCGACATTCTGCAACAATCTTTCAGTTAGGCGTATTTTCCATATTGATTCAGGATTTCTTCCCTGCAAAATGGCCATGGTGTGACAATTGAACACAGGAAATTATTACAGTGGTTAAATTTTGCTTAAGAAATAGAGGCCATGCTTGAGCAAAATGATAACATTATTTTGTTTATGAGTGATGAAGGTCATTTTGATTTGAACGTTATGGTAAATCAACAGAACTTTCGTTTCTGGGCCATCGTAAATCCAAAACTAATGCATGAGAGACCACTTCATAGTCCCAAGATGACTCTTCGCTGTGCTGTAACCAGTAGAGTTGTCATTGGTCCACACATGTTCCAAGATGATAATGGGAACACTGTAACTGTAACATCAGAATGTTATGGACAGATGTTCACTGAATTCTTCCTACTTGAACTAAGAAGAAAGCGTATTCCTGCCAGGCGAGTTTGGTTTCAGCAGGACGGGACCACGGCTCACAGAGAAAGAATGTCAGTGGAAGCTATTGAGAGTTGGTCGTGGTCGCATCGATTCCCGATTTGGTGACATCAGTCGGCCTCCTCGTTCCCCAGTCCTGTCCATGTGCGGCTACTTTATCTGAGGTTACCTCAAGTCATGTGTATTAATCACGTACATTTGAATACCTGAAGAAAGAAATTCGTGTGCAAGTCGTTCAAATTGACAGAGCAATGTTGGAGAGAGTGGATGCAAACTTTCGAGATCGGCTTGAGAAGTGCATCGCTGAAAACGGCTGTCATCTGGGATATGTTTTCAACAATTAATTTTGTAAAATTTCAAAATGAATTTTGTTCGAATCACAAGTAACGATATATATATTTCTTAATTGTCCGTCCTTTATGTCTCAATCTGTGTATCCTTCCGCTAATAATCATACTGCGAAACAATTACTCACTACCAGGGGACAACACGCTAACACCGCGTTATTCTAGCTAATTAGACCCCCCGGAGCTACCGTATTGCAGAGGTGGTGATTATTACGTTCCACCCGCTGTTATAAATGCTCCTGCACATTCACTGTGGGATTAAGATTGAGTGGTTTAGAGAACTCTTTGCACGTTCGTGGAATCTGGAAATTGTGTGCGCACATCCCTGAGAACTTGGCTGTTGGACGGAAGTGTCTGCAGGATACAGGATGGGAAAAATAGAACTAACCAGAAAAATATTTATAAGGCGGACACGCAACTAACCTTGTTATGGACAGGAGAACTGTCCATCACTGACAGTGTTGGAAACCGTGATTTCGGTGCTCGAATCGGTTGCTGTCACATGTCCGCCCGTACGTGTCTCCCTCATGGTATGTTTCGAGTACTTCCCTCTGTTACTACGTTTGAGTTAGAACTTCAGAAAACATTGCTCGCGTGAAGGAAGAATTGAAACGAAGTCCGACCAAATCTCAACGTCTTTTTCTCTGAGCGTTTGGCAATTAAGAGAGCTTTGAGTCGAAGCATCAGCAATGGCTTTCGTTTTTCCACTGACAAAACCGTCTATATGAATTTCTGGCAGCACAAATGGTTTCTCCGACCATCTTTACATCTTGGGCCGGTTGCCCTTCCCTTCGTTGACACTACGAAATTCCTGGGGCTCATGCTCGATAGGAAACTCTCTTGATCCTCCCATGTATCTTACCTGGCAGCCACCTGTACGCGGTTCCTCAATGTCCTACGTGCCCTCGATGGTACTTCTTGGGGTGGCGATCGAACCACCCTCCTCCGTTTGCACCGGTTCCTTGTCCTTTCGAAACTCGACTATTGGTGGTTTGTTTATGCGTCTGTACGTCCTTGCCTGTTACGCCGTCTCAACACTATCCATCACCATGGCATCCGTTTGGCGACTGGCGCCTTTTACACTAGCTCGGTTGAGAGTTTGTATGCTGAAGCTGCTGAACTACCACTATCCTACAGGTATGCATGCCGTTTGTCTACCATGCGTGGTCACCAATCGTAAGCCTCCTTCTTCGACGATTCCTTTGCTCAGTAGTATGGGTTGCGTCCCTCTTCTCTGTTACCTCCTGGAGTCCACTTTCGACACTTGCTACGGCGGCTTAACTTCTCCTTTCCCAATGGGTGTGAACACTTCACCACCTTGGCTTCGTGAAGCGGCCCATGTTAACCTTGACCTTCATTCGCTTCCTAAGGACACTACTCCAGCCTCGCTCTATCGTCTTCAGTTTAACGACCTTTGCATGGAACTTCGCGATAGTAGCTTTGTGTACACTGATAGCTCTCGAACTGAACGTGGGGTCGGGTGTGCCTTTGTCACTGGCGCCCGTGTCTTTCGATATCGGCTTCCGGCACTCTACTCAGTATTTACAACCGAGCTCTTCGCCCTGTATCAGGCCACGGAGTACATCCAGTGACACAGACTTTTCAATTGAGTCCTCTGCTCAGACGCACTCAGCACCCTTCGAAGTCTATGTGCGCTGTACACCGCCCATCCCTTAACGTAATGGCTCCAGGAAAACTTTCTCTTGCTCACTCTTGGTGGGACCACTGTGATGTTTATGTGGTTTCAAAAAATGACTCTGAGCACTATGGGACTTAACTTCTGAGGTCATCAGTTCCCTAGAACTTAGAACTACTTAAACCTAACTAATCTAAGGACGTCACACACATCCATGCCCGAGGCAGGATTCGAACCTGCGACCGTAGCGGTCGCGCGGTTCCGGACTGTAGCGCCTAGAACCGCTCGGCCACCCCGGCCGGCTTATGTGGTTTCCTGGTCATGTTGGTCAGCCAGGAAACGAGGATGCACGCTGCTGCCAAGGCTGCAGTCCTCACACCTCAGCCCGCTATTTCCTATATTCCCTCGAATGATCTCTGTGTTGCACATCGCCAATGGTCTTCCCTTCAAGGAAATAAGATGCGGCTTACTAAGCCTCTCCCAGCGGCTTGGACGACCTCCTCTCGGCCCTCCCGCCAGGAGGAGGTCATTTTAACTACCCCTCCACTTTGTACACATTGTCCCCAAGTTTTAACTGTCCGCCACTTCCTGATGGAATGCCCATTTTTTTAGCCGTTTACGTTGCCGCTTGGGTTTGCCGTCTGAGTTATCGGACACTTTAGCAAATGACGCGGGGGATGTCGCCCGCGTTTTGCTTTTTATCCGCCAGAGCAATACGGCTAGGGCCATTTAATTTTTAGTTTCTGTATGGTGTCTTTTCTAGCCCTTTCTCCACGTCCCTGTTTTTAGCTGTCTTCTCTTATGTCAATTGGGACTGACAAATAGTCTTTTAACTCCTCTGTGTCTTTGCGGTCTGATCGATAGTACGTGCTGGATCAAGTGCGTCTACCGCGAGAGAGACCAGAGATATACCCGCAAGCAACACGCTGCCAATGCCCTTGCAGTACAAGACTCTACAGTCGAGACGAGGATGGGATACTACAGTTAATTCGGAAGTCTGTGTCGTGTTGCCCTTATCCGTGTGCTCGCGGCGTATTTCTGCACATGGCTTTGAACGTTAATTTTTGATTCGCATCCAGGAGTTCGTCTTGACTAAGCTGCACCAAAGCTGTCTCTAGGGATAAGACTAGTTACCGTTATCTTTGTTCGTATTTCGTGTGTTGTAGCTTGGAGCACAGCAAGCGTACGGATCGCCTGTGTACTGCGAAACTGTGGACTGGCAAGCTACTATCTGTCTGCATCTGCGCCTAATCTCTCACTGTTTACGAGAATATATCTGATTTTCTTTTATCTGTTACTGGTCTAAAATCTCCTCCTGTTCTCTTCATCAATTAATTTCAGTCATCAATCGAATCCCTGCAGTATCTGAAGAAGAATCAGACGTCACCATGGTCCGGAGAGCAGCAGATCATCCGATTAATTTTTCTGGTGTGATGATAGGGAAGACGGTCAGAAGCAAAACTCATTTATTTCATTCAGTTCAGTGCCTCAGAAGCCAAAAAAACAAAGAAAGCTACCGTAATATAAAATTCTTTGTGATCATGCAATGTACTGGCTGCGTATCTGAAGCTCTGCTCAGCGAAAACTCCCAACAGTTTTCACGTGGCATTATCTACGCCAATTAGTACTACAGAAATAAGAGAGAAGCTGGAAGTGTCTGAACGACAATCGGAAGTCATAAATGGTAGAAAGAGTGTACAGTATCGAAATTAGGAAAGCGATTTCGCATTGTATGCAGGGAGAGCGTAATGTTTTAAAAATGTGTATTGGACATCTCTCCGCGGACTCTAAAATATGAAGCTACAACGATATTGTCGTGCGTGATATAAAATTAGCTCCAAAATAAAATAATCTTTGAGATATGAATTTCTAGGAATATTATAAGGGGATGTAGCCGTAATTCTCTACAAAAGAGTTTATTTGCTGCCATTTCCGAGAAATTCATGATGCTATCTCGAGCGAGTAAGTCAGGTCTTCTTCCTTTGCCACTGAATCACACACACACAGCGCAGACTGCATCTCCTTTGAATGTCGGACTAAAGTACGAAGGAAGGGAAGGTAGCGTCGAGTTCCTTTCTAATAACGTCGTTACCCTGTTCAGTTTCTTTGTATCGTTCGGAGAATACAGGGTACACAGAAGAACCGCAGTGACTGCTGTAGATATACCGCTAGAGAAGATCTGTAACTCTAATTCAGAACAACCCCATTTCCGTTCCAAATTTGGAGTTAAAGTAAATATAAACGACTGAGGGATTTTATCGGGTCAGTACACATGGAACTTTTTATTTCGGAGATCTGTCAGTTACTTTAAGTCTCGGAAAATGATCTGAAAAGATATAGACATCTTAGCACACGCTAAGATTTCTTGAGATCTGATAGATAAATCTTAGCACAAGCTCTCTTTTTCATACAACCTGTTACTTTAGTAACACCTTTCCGCACATGTTACACCGTAGGAAATATTTCAGATGGGTTAGTGTCACAGGGAGAGTTGCTTTTAAGATTATCGGTCTCTAAGACTAACAATTTCTTGTCACTTACTGACGGTCCATTGCTCTTTGTAACCTCGAGACAGGCGAAATACCCTCAGACTTCAAGAAGAATATAATAATTCCATTCCCAAAGAAAGCAGGTGTTGACAGATGAGAAAATTAGCGAACTATCAGTTTAATAAGTCACAGCTGCAAATTACTAACGCGAATTCTTTACAGACGAATGGAAAAACTGGTAGAAGCCGACCTCGGGGAAGATCAGTTTGGATTCCGTAGAAATGTTGGAACACGTGAGGCAATACTAACCCTACGACTTATCTTAGAAGAAAGATTACGGAAAGGCAAACCTACGTTTCTAGCATTTGTAGACTTAGAGAAAGGTTTTGACAATGTTGACTGGAATACTCTCTTTCAAATTCTAAAGGTGGCAGGGGTAAAATACAGGGAGCGAAAGGCTATTTACTATTTGTACAGAAACCAGATGGTAGTTATAAGAGTCGAGGGGCATGAAAGGGAAGCGGTGGTTGGGAAGGGAGTGAGACAGGGTTGTAGCCTCTTTCCGCTGTTATTCAGTAAAGGAAACAAAAGAAAAATTTGGAGTAGGTATTAAAATCCAGGGAGAAGAAATAAAAACTTTGAGGTTCGCCGATGACATTATAATTCTGTCAGAGACAGCAAAGGACTTGGAAGAGCAGTTGAACGGAATGGACACTGTCTTGAAAGGAGGGTATAAGATGAACATCAACAAAAGCAAAACGAGGATAATGGAATGTAATCGAATTAAGTCGGGTGATGCTGAGGGAATTAGATTAGGAATGAAACACTTAAAGTAGTAAAGGAGTTTTGCTATTTGGGGAGCAAACTAACTGATGATGGTCGAAGTAGAGATGATATAAAAAGTAGACTGGCAATGGCAAGGAAAGCGTTTCTGAAGAAGAGAAATTTGTTAACATCGAGTATAGATTTAAATGTCAGGAAGTCGTTCCTGAAAGTATTTGTATGGAGTGTAGCCATGTATGGAAGTGAAACATGGACAATAAATAGTTTGGACACGAAGAGAATAGAAGCTTTCGAAATGTGGTGCTACAGAAGAATGTTGAAGATTAGATGGGTAGATCACGTAACTAATGAAGAGGTATTGAATAGGATTAGGGAGAAGAGAAGTTTGTGGCACAATTTGACTAGAAGAAGGGATCGGTTGGTAGGACATGTCCTGAGGCATCAAGGGATCACAAATTTAGCATTGTAGGGCAGCGTGGAGGGTAAAAATCGTAGAGAGAGACCAAGAGATGAATACACTAAGCAGATTCAGAAGGATGTAGGTTGCAGTAGGTACTTGGAGATGAAGGAGCTTGCACAGGATAGATTAGCATGGAGAGCTGCATCAAACCAGTCTCAGGACTGAAGACCACAACAACAACAACAACAACAACAACAACCTCGATAAAAAAGTGGGCACGTTGCGGATTTTGCACCGCAATTAGGTTTAAATGTTTAACCTAATGAAAAATAATCATCTTATCAGTAATAGATAGGAAAAATGCAGCAATTTCTTTTTCCGTAATTTCAGCACTTGCATTTGGACCTGGCAAAACTCTTAGGATGTTTGTGGCCTTGGTTATAGAAGAAGAAGGAAGCGGTTCACTTATCCAAATAGTTTCATCTTTTCCTACGTAAAATCGGTAATCCTCTGTTTGTTGTCTCCCCTCTTCAACCAGCTGGTCATCTGCTTCCTCTGTTGATTGTTCGGAGTCACTGCTATGGTTTTCTTCTTAAATAACGTCCTCTTCCGACTCAGATACCCATGAATCTGAAAATTCTTGCAATTCTTCTTCTGACAATTCTCACAGTACTTTCTCATAGTCTTCAGGACGCACAATTAGACGGTGCCTCTCAAATGCCTTCTTCTTCTCCATTTCCACGCTTTTGTGAGATCTAATGAAAGACATGTTCTTGTAAAAGTAATATATTGTAGCAAATCAATATCCAAGATTGTAAAAAGTAATGAAAATTACATATGTGAAGTTTGATTTGATTGGAATAATCTTTATATACTAATATAAAAGAATGATTGACTTGAGGCGAAAGAAAAACACAAGTATAGGAAATTCTTACATCACAAGGCGCGTAGTGGCAAACACACTGCAAACGCAACACTCACGTTTCAAACAACAATAGCGACCAAACTGCTGAAAGCATGCATCGCGCAAATGTAGCAAGTGGTGAAATCCGTTGAGAACAACAAATCCGTATCTGGACGTGGACGTAATTGTAATGCTATCTGTGATACTAACAGAAAACTAAATCTTTCGGCTATCTGCCGCATGCGCGCCCACCGAAGGGTTAAACACGAAAGGGTTAATTAGCCATTTTTCTAAGAGTAGTATTGTGTACCGGAGATGGCTAGCGAAGGGCATGGAAAATTTAGGTGAGTCTGGAAACATTTGACGATGGAGTACTGGAGAAGCAGATCCTCACCGGAGGTCGCGAGCTGGAGTTGGAGCGCGAGCTGGAAGAGGCGCGCTACCCGACACGGCGCGCCGTGGGGACCGAGCTCGCCTCTCCGCCTCCCTAATCTCCTGCGACATGAGACGGGAAATTAACGCAGCGCGCCCATCTGCCATTATATCCTCCCCAAGGTTATTCCCGAATTAATTTATAATGGAGGCCACGCAATACAGGATATTACGTGCAAGCCGAGCCGCGGACGCGGTTACCGCCGCGGCAACCACCCACGCAAATATCCGCGGCGCCCACCTAGCCCTCGCCTTGTCTGCAGTTCGTAAATCCAGTTTGCCACCCTTTCGAACCTCATGGTATTTCGTTCTCTAAAGAAGACACAATTCTTGCTGTAAAACGTCGTGGTCTCCTGACCTTCATTGCTTACATATTCCGTCCTCACAATCATATTCCGCACATCAAGACGCTTCATTCGAACCCAAAGTCGATAAGATAAAGTCAATGTTGTATGAATTCATGTAAACGATATGCAAATCACTAATAAATTGCAAGTGCGCACCGTGGTTGAAATACTCGAGGCTGGCGTACACACATACATTCCAGATACGACGGTCACAGGAGCTTTTAGTTCCAGAGAGGCAACCGCACGCCAAGAGGCCAGTCCCAGCTCATCTACGTCGGCCAGTGGACGCCCGTGGAGCGGACAACGTTCGCCTGAGGGAAAGGAGGATCGACCCCGTGTTGGGCTTAAAATCAAATTCCGCTACATTGTCTGGGAGCGGCCAGCCTACGCACTCTTTACACATAGCACGCAGTTTCAGAGATTTTCACAGGGAGTCAGCAAACGCCAATACTACAGATTTCCGGATTGGTCGCCTTAAACGAAACGTCATTCTCCCGTTTTAGAAGAGCAATGCTGATTGGCAGACGATATTTCTGACGCCTTGTGCTGAAGGAGTAATGGAAGAGACCGACCCCTTCACGTCTGGCGTGGAGAGGCGCCGTTCTGTTGTCGCTGTTGGTGCAAGGAACAAGTCACTCCTCAGTACTTCACTGGGAGAGCACCTCTGTCGAGATCGAATCGAAGTGCGACTCTCTATATTGAGTCCTTGCGATTAAGCGTCGTTCACTGTGTTGGCCGACACACTTATTGTGTGGTGTGAACGGGCAGTGTTATAGTTAAATGCCTGCGAGCGAGTTTTTGAGTGGCATCGCAGTGGACTGGTTATCTGACCAGTGTACCACACCAGTAGTTAGACTAGGGGCGAATAGGAATCCTTGACTTCATCAAGGCGTAGGGAGAGTTTGATTGGCGAAGGTCAATCCAGACAGAACGAGAGTTATCTTATTTGTCAGTAGTGAGTGGCGCTGACAGCAGTCATCGCAGCTTACGGTATTGTGTGCTATAGCTATTGCGAGCCCCATATTTCCTCCACAGCAGTACACTTCACTGCATTTCACAAGCGACAGCCTCGACTGTACCTAGCAACATTCTAAAGGATAATTATTCAAGTTGAGTAGGAGCGCCTCTCAGCCATTCTGCCAAGTCAACAACAATCTTAAACTTTGTATAGAAATTTCATTAGCGAATCCTATCCTTGAGAGGTAACTGCACATTCCGAAAAGAAGCAGGATGTAACTAGTTCAATTCATAACTAAAAGTGCCATTGTGATTTCTCAGAATTTTTCCAATATAAATAATAACTTTCGTTAGTTTCATGTTTTTCTTACACTAACTAGCATTACTCCAGCACCCAACTATCCCACTAGTTACGTAAGAAATTTTGTGAATTTTTGTGTCATTTCCTTACAGCGGACGACTCCAGAAGATACTTATTGCTGAAAGTTTTTCAGGCATTTCTCTTTAGGACGTTAGGAGCGTCTGTCTGACTTCTGTAGTAGTGTGGGGGTGGAAATTGCATCTTGCAGGAGCCACAGGGTAAAAGGTACTTCTCAGACTAATCCGTTGCGCAGAATAACAGAATCACAGATCAACCCCACGCACACATTGCATACCGCGCTGAGCTAACGATAATTATTACAGTAGTTGATGATAACACACTATCTTCAGTCATTACTTACAGTGCCACAATTCACGTTACTATATGGTGATTGTCGGAAGATACTTACTGTCATATGAAGCGTCCTGCATAATAGCGAGAAGGCTGTTCATTGAGGTACTGAAGTTGCTTGCTATTTTCTTGCAATGTTCCTCATCAACCTGTCACACAATGCACTCGACAGTACATTCAATGATGACGCAAACCATTACGACCACCGACCGCTGTGAAACTGAAAGATGCCTGGTGAAGTTGTATTTACGTAAGGTGGTATGTAAAGTACAAAACTTAAGGACGAAAGTAACTTCTGAATGCTGTGTCACTGCCAAGTAACATACCTCGATGAGACCTATTCTAAGATGATACTGTGGTTGTAAGAGATGACTGCAAATGGTCGCTGATTACATAGGAACTGGGCTGAGTCACACTGCTCTCGGATATTCCGGTAAATAGCTGTCTGGCTGCCGACGTCACTCATTCGTTGATGAGTCTGACAGCGAGTGTCTTCACTTTCGGTGGAGTCGTGAGGTACCAACATTCGCATGAGACGTGGTTCCACGAGTGACACCAGAGAAACGTTGGGGGTCATTATAGCGAAGATGGGATCTGCAAATAGGGAATGCCATTTACTATTACAAAAATATTCACGTTTCAGTAAGTCACCGCGCCATCGACAGCAGTGGCATAAATATTCATTAAAAGTGTCGTCCAAGGGTAAAGAAAATGGTTTCGTATTACACATACCGTAGACAATGATGGAAACAAGGTTACCTAAATATACGAACATTTCACTGCACAATATGGTAGAAATCACCCATTAATCCAACATGGTAAGGCTCCCAATCCGTAGAACCATATTAAGAAAGTTATCGAACGGAGGATTTGTAACACCCTTCCACCCCTGCTCGTGCATGAACTTAACTGCCTAAAGATTCTTCTAATGAGTGTGAGTCTGGCATCACCCCCCTGCATAGCTAGACTTTTGTGGTCGTTCCACCACAAATCGTTCCGATTTCAGAGGTTACTTTCGCTTATTTTCGCTGGATACACCGCATTTATTTGCTTATGGTTTAGTTCTCAATCTTTTCAACAGCCGCTGATCGTATAGAAGACACTGTGCATGTTGTGACAGTATCCTAATGATACCACTACCATATACACTACTGAATTCTCTACGAATTGTTATCATTATTTTAATTTTCACATTCATACTAATTTCTACAGTGGCGTTCTTCGGGATCCATAAATGTCATCACACAATAAATATGCTCCCACATTGGTGTCCGGTAGATACGCCTACAGTTCAACTTACGTGTGCTGCAACTTCTTGTTATTGACAAGAACGACCTCCTCATTTCTCCTAATAATACAGAACGCTTCGTTCTTCCAGTGACTTACAGTAAACTATTTCCAGAAGATAGATCGATTCTTCCGCATATTGGGTATAGTACAATGTAACTAGCATTCCATTTACTACAGAGGCTTCTCTATAGAGCAGCCTCAGCTGATGGTCAGCTGTGCGTTTCCTTGTTCCTGTGTGTGTGTGTGTGTGTGTGTGTGTGTGTATCATTTTAGTACCTCTGTCTTGTGTTCATTTTCAACGAAGGTTTTCTGGAAGACTGAATGCTATATTTCAGCCATAATTTCGTCGTAGCCGGCCGAAGTGGCCGTGCGGTTCTAGGCGCTGCAGTCTGGAACCGCGAGACCGCTACGGTCGCAGGTTCGAATCCTGCCTCGGGCATGGATGTGTGTGATGTCCGTAGGTTAGTTAGGTTTAACTAGTTCTAAGTTCTAGGGGACTAATGACCTCAGCAGTTGAGTCCCATAGTACTCAGAGCCATTTGAACCATTTTTTGAGCCATTTCGTCGTATTCTTTTTCAGTGCCGTCACTATAACAGACGACTTTAGCGAGGGAACAAAAGATTTTGCACATTTTACTTGTAACGGCGTTCACAAACGAAACAAAATTTTTGAATGACAGTAATTAACATACTGGTTGTTGTGTCTTGAATCAGAATGTCATTGTATTGTCGTGTTTTTCAGAAATGCGCAATTCCAGCTACGAGACATATTCAGTTGTCTGGAGTTCATACAAGATGCATCGTCGTTAAAACACAAATATAAAACAACCATCAGTTGTTTAGTCAACAGCGTACAAATTAAAATGTAGTAAAAGGAATAATCCGCCAAACGCACATATCGGGGCTACGGTTAAAACTTGCGTGGTGCTACGTTGTTAAAATGCAGTTGGGTGTCAGATGTTATAACAATCCCGCCTAGCTGATTGTATATTAATAAAGCAGCCCAAATTTTGATTCAAGTGATTATGCCCAGTGGATATGGATGATCTGCTTTAACGCTGGATATGGTAGAGTAAAGCTTTGGTCTCGTAATGATAGTGGAGTAAAACGAAAAGAAAAAGTTTTATGGTAGCGAAGGTCATTGTTGGGTTTGAACCTTGAAAACCAATGTACTCCTTTTAAATGCAAGACAGTCACTCCTTCGTCGCGGGTAATTTTTATTTTATGGGCATTAAACCATGGTACACTTTATAGTTGTCTACGTAACGTGCTCCAAACTCCATCAGATGCTGTAATGAGTCGCAAGTAGCTACAATCTCAAACAAGCTCAGCAAGTCGAATTGTTTGTACGTATACGCGCAACGGTTGGTTCTTGATGTCATCAGACCGCTGCCTAAGATCGCGGAATACGTCCAGTGTGCAGTTTGGTCCCTCCCCCCCCCCCCCCCCCTCTTTTAAACCAACCAACCAACCAATCCCTCTGATGATGTCTCTGGTAACTGAATATGATACGTTAGGCAGAGAGCCTTGAATCATGGAATAATGCCCACAAAACAAAAATCATCAAAAACTCGAGTAGTGGCTGGGGAAGCCTGTATTGTATGGTTACAAGGAAAGTAAATTAAAATATTATCATACACTGTTCTGGTGATACACCTATGAGCAAACACTGCAATACATTGCCTGACACAGTTTATTGCGAGCACTGATATTTAGCATACTACTTTCCGACATTCATTTTTAACTCATCTCAATATCATTTATAATAACCGCAGGAAAAAATAACAAAGGAAAAATTGATCGCGAAAACTGTATTCAGTTCCATTCAACGTTAAACATCTGTGAGCAATAATAAAGAACTTGAAAAAATATTGGAGCAAAATGCCTAAACGTAAAAGCAACTTTTCGTGACGCCGTGTAGCGTTGAAAAGACAAAAGATGGCGGAGAACAAGTAAACCGATCAAGAAAGAGAAGCTCGTCTAGCAGTGTTACGACAAAGTTGTCAACGAAGAAGAAATAACCTAACATAAGAGCAACTTGAAAAAGTTAGGGAGACAGATCGGAGAAGAAAGCAGTTATGTAGAAAAACAAGGAAAAGGTTGGATAGCAATAAATGAACAGAATACAGAAGTATTGAATAATCTTCACTTGGGAAATCAGGTCGTGCCAAAATCATTGAAGACATCTTCAAATTCTGAATGAGCAAGGAGGCAAGGAGGTCTCTGTATTAAAAATGAGACATTTCATTACGATCCCACTGTAAAATATAATGAATATCAAAGTAAAACAATAGGAAGCATGGATAAACTATGTAAATATCGTGAGGTGAAAAAATGTAAAGGAGAAACACCAAGGATATGCTGCTGAAGTTGTAAAATTACATTTCCAGCACTAAAATAACCTCCCCCTGAATTCTTTGAATATATTAAAGGTGAAATACTGACATCGAAAAACTTCTTGAAGAAAAAAAAAAGAAAAGAAAAGACGCCATAAAACATGCTTCCAAATGACATCATTTGGAGGAACACTACATAATCGAGGAGGAAGGGTTTAATCCAGTGTTTAGAATACACGGGCAAGTCTACCATAAAAATGGGAAATTGTTACCATTTGCAGACGAAACGCCGAAATTTTTGCAAGTTTACTTTGTGGGAAACGAAGATGATGAAGCTGATAAGCGCTCTTTGACCATCACTAGACTGCGTTGAAATATAATTCTGGATTAGTGCATTTCCCACATAAAAATAATGAAATGGTGCGAATGTTTAAAAATCAAATTGAAATAATGGTCTAGGTAATTAAAAAATAATAATTCCAGCTGATAAGAGATCAACAGGCGAGCACGAAAGACGGTTCAGTGCACCTCAGTCAAACGAAGTGGCCGTATTAATTGTGGGCAATGAAATTATTACTCGTTCATACAGCGAAGGAAAATATAGCGCAAGGAAGCGCTGAAACAAGCCGCACTTTCTATGTAAGACACTAGTCCGAAAGAGAATGAAAAAGTCTCACTGCACATTTTTGTCCATTATTACGTTTATAAAAATACTGACAGAAGACTAAATCTCCATCGAAGTGGGTTATTATCAGCTAGTAACAATATATTTTATTACATTAACCAACTTCAATGCTACCAACATTACAGCAAATGTTCCTTGCGCAGATGTAACATAAAGTAACACTTACCGTTACAAGGTGCAACACAACAACTTTTCTGAAGCTTTGCAGCTGTTCCCATTGTGACGCAGGAAATTGAAATTCGGCTCTGTAACGATGCAAAAGTTTGGCAGCCATAGGTGTCGCTCTCTGTTTGCCGTCGTTTCAGGCAAAGGTGTCAACACGTGCGACAGAAAGGCTTCAGCTCAAAGTTCATGTGGGGTGTAAGATGAATAAATGACGTCACATTAGCACCAAATTTATTCCTAACTCTGCCCGATTTCACCTTGGACGTGTCGCACGACAGGAAGATTACCACACCCCCTCTTACCTACAGTTAATCACTTCTTTTGATGCCTCTACTACGGCTGCCGTGGGCAGCAGAGGAAAAAGTTTCGGATACACCACCCCTCAGAAACGACACAAAAGTACCTTAGAGGGTGGCATAAAGGGACTCAATGAAACCACCCCTTCCCTTTGGGTGTTGATTTCCACATATTTCGAGGTCGAAAACGACATATCGCCGTGCGATGAGCAATAATACGACGATCTTGAGAGTGTTTGACACTGCTGACACCCCCTGGATGATTCAGCCCTTCTCTAAGGACATCATGGATCTAAACCCTATTGAACATGATCGCACCCATTTGACGTTCAAAACCATTCTATGAAATAAAAGCGTGATCCGGTCATCCGAAGCGGCAAAGTATGTTTTTGCCTTTTCAGCACTCTCCTGTTTCGTGCCTTCCTGTATTTTGATCACGGGAATCACATGAATTTAACGGAAAAGGGTCCCTCAAAGAACCCCCTGTTCGGTACCAGCTGCGCACTTCTCTTTTGCACTGGAAAAATGTTCCGGTACAGAGACAGCTGTTCACTATTGTTCAGTTCTGGTGTGGCAGACACCCCTTTCACACACATTAGATTTCGCATGCAGCCAAAAGGAGCTAGTTCAGCAATGGAGCGCCACTCGGATGAGATGTGTCGAAATGATTTCTAAATGGCTACCTGTCACACAGGCGCCTTTGAACCAGTGAATGGCTGTCTCTGTGCAGGAACAGTTATAAAGAGCTCAACAAAGGTGCGTGGGTCGCACTGACGTTGGGTGTTGACGATCTGGATGCCTTGGAGGCATCTTCTACCTTTTTTTTTCACGTGTGTAGCAATGCAGCCCCGAAGGCACGAACCAGGAGAACTCAGAAATCTTAAAACACCTTTTGCACCTTCAATCATGTACAAATGTCGGGCTTTGGTTCTATCCCGATACCAGAGCGAAAACTGCAATCGCTCTGAACTCCAAAAGGGTCAGATAACGATCTATTGTGTTACAGGCCCACGATGTCCTTAGATAAGCGTTGAATCGTTATGGGGATGTTAGCAGTCTCAAACGTTGTCAAGAACATTGTCCTGGTGCACATCGCATTTCAAGCTGTCGTTTACGATCGCAAAGACCGAGAGAGGTGGCGCAGTGGTTAGCACACTGGACTCGCATTCGGGAGGACGACGGTTCAATCCCGTCTCCGGCCATCCTGATTTAGGTTTTCCGTGATTTCCCTAAATCGCTTCAGGAAAATGCCGGGATGGTTCCTTTGAAAGGGCACGGCCAATTTCCTTCCCCATCCTTCCCTCACCCGAGCTTGCGCTCCGTCTCTAATGACCTCGTTGTCGACGGGACGTTAAACACTAATCTCCTCCTCCTCCTCCTCCTCTTACGACCGCAAAATGTTTAAGAAAGTTTAGTTCCATTGAGATCATTCATACCACCCCATGAGGTCGTTTCTTGTTGAGTCTACGCTGCGGGGTACCTGAAATGTTTCCCTCGGCCACCCACAGGAAAACTGTGTGATTTCTACGCTGCGCGTCGTGGCTTTGACCTCCATCGCCGACGCGTCGATAGGAAAGGTGAGGTGGGGAGCGGCGACCTCCCCAACATGTGACATGTCCATGGCGGCGTTGGACAAAATTGTGGCGAAATTTCGTGCCAATATGGCATTAGTAATCCACCTTACACCTCACGTGAACTTATGCGCTCCGGCCTCTTTTTCTCACGTGTGGACACCTTACAGTTTGAAGCGTCGCTTAACCCGAAGGTGATGTTGCAGGTTGCCACGCTTTTTCACCATTACAGAAGAAGATTTTAGGCACCTTTGAGTCAAATTTCAAACTTCGCGTCGCAACGGGAGACTATCACTGCGTTTCGAAAAGGTGACTCTTTGTGTTCACAGTGTATGTTAACATCCCCCCCCCCTCCCCCCGCAACCGCATATTAATAAGAAGCAAGTTTTAACAGTCGGCCAAGTATATCTCTTTCACCAGTTATAACGTGTAAGTTCTGTTATTTTAAGTCTTGTCCTGTCAACTAAACAACTAATGGTCTTTGTTTATTTGTATTTCAACGATGTTAGAGACCGCGCAAAATATCGTGGCCGATATGTGCGCAGGCGAAAGGGCACACGTTGTGAGAGCGGTAGTGTTAGGGGTCGTGGGGGACATGCGAAGCGCTGGAGGGGTAGTGCCGTTCTAAACTCAAGCCTACGCTCACATTGTTTCTAAGTATTAAGTGAGGCCTCTCCACGCCTACATTTGCATGGTGACCATTCAGAAAGATCTGTCACTTCCGCTGTGGATAGTATTTAAAAAGAATTCCGCCGAAAGTGCAGCGATTCATTTCGCCTGGCTTGTTAACCATTTCTAACTTCCAGAAAAGCGTCATGAGTGGCGAATTTGAAGTAAAACCTGCACTTTCTCTGGTTTCCATGTTAAGCTTCGCTTCTTTTCTCAAACTCAGCGGAGTTTACGGAGTCTCACTTCACTAACATATTGTGCATTCACATTTGCGAGAGTATTCTGAAACAGTGATTCATTAAATGAGGAACTGAGGAAAAGTAAGGCCATGAAAAAGCACATCCGCGGTACAAAAAAGTGTAATGTCTTCACTTAAGTTGTTCAAAAACCTGAACCATTTCTCATTTCACCAGCTATCGATAACCCTCAAAAATTACCCTCTTTCATCGAAAACGTTTGTAGTTACAATAATAACATGGTAGATAATGAAGTTCTGAATAATAATGATATGGCAGAATACTATCCTCTTTGAGTGCTAACCTTTGCCAATATCTCATTTTGATATCTGCAACCGTCCATGAAATATGAGGAATGTTGAGGATACTTCACTCTGGCTTTATCGCTGGCGCTGCGCGATCGCAGTGAGTGTGCTACGTGAGATAAATTCTCTCGTGACTGGTGACAGCTAGCCGGCAGGAGTGGCCGTGCGGTTCTAGGCGCTACAGTCTGGCACCGAGCGACCGCTACGGTCGCAGGTTCGAATCCTGCCTCGGGCATGGATGTGTCTGATGTCCTTAGTGTAGTTAGGTTTAATTAGTTCTAAGTTCTAGGCGACTGATGACCTCAGAAGTTAAGTCGCTTAGTGCTCAGAGCCATTTGAACCATTCTGAACTGGTGACAGCTAGCTCTACCAATGGAAAATTCAATATGTTAGCTAAATTTCATACACAGCAACATACTATGTAATATGCACCAAACGCAAAATCATAGCGACCTCTCTTTTTCTTCGTGTACTTCTTACTATTTCGCGAAGTGTCTTACTTCCACTTAAATATCACAGTAACGGTGGCCATTAAGGAAATGATGGGTCCATCATCATGAACCTGGTATATAAGGCTATAAGAAAAGCAAAAATGAATTTTTTTCCCGAATAGTTTCCGTAAAATCATTTGAGAAAGATTGCAGGGTTTGCGTCTTGATTCTGTTACCGCCGAAAGACTTGGCGGTCTCCGCTTCCGAACAAACGAATGAAGTCAGCCAGCGTCGTGGACGAAAACTGATCACTGCGTATTAGCCACTGTATCCTGCGCGGACATTATGTACTCTTATTTCAGACACCTGAAAATGCTACACAGCCGAAAGTGTGGACCACCGAAAGAAGGAAAAATAAAAGAAGAACAGAATCCAGGTAATATCAGTTAGAGTGGGAGATTACTGTGATAAAAATTTTTTTGGTTGATTGTTTAAACAACAGGCAGGTAAAGTTTTGGTACTGAATTTGTTGAAATTTCCGCCATAGCTATCCATGCGCTTATATTAGCAGCCTGAAAGTTCGCTCGCATGGCCTCGTAGCAAGTGATCACGGGCATGTATTTCCGGGCAGAGTGCAGGTCAGAGCAGCGCAATCTCTCTGATTTGCGACACACCCTGTGGTTAACACCGGCAATCAGTGTGAGTGCTCGCGTCCGCGATACCACGCAGATCAGCGCCCACGCTTCTGCTGTGGGGACTGCAGCCAGCGTGTGAGAGAACGTGGCAGTTGCAGAAAAGCTGACGACCGTTCCCTTCCACCACTGGCAACTACACTACTGGCCATTAAAATTGCTGCACCACGAAGATGACGTGCTGCAGACGCGAAATTTAACCGACAGGAAGAAGATGATGTGATATGCAAATGATTAGCTTTTCGTATCATTCACACAAGGTTGGCGCCGGTGGCGACACCTACAATGTGCTGACATGAGGAAAGTTTCCAACCGATTTCTCATACACAAACAGCAGCTGACCAGCGTTGTCTGGTGAAACGTTGCTGTAATGCCTCGTGTAAGGAGGAGAAATGCGTACCATTCCGTTTTCGACATTCATAAAGGTCGGATTGTAGCCTATCGCGATTGCGGTTTATCGTATCGCGACATTGCTGCTCGCGTTTGGTCGAGATCCAATGACTGTTAGCAGAATATGGAATCGGTGGGTTCAGGAGGGTAATACGGAACGCCGTGCTCGATCCCAACGGCCTCGTGTCACTAGGAGTCGAGATGACAGGCAACTTATCCGCATGGCTGTAACGGATCGTGCAGCCGCGTCTCGATCCCTGAGTCAACAGATGGGTACGTTTGCAAGACAACAACTATCTGCACAAACAGTTCGACGACGTTTGCAGCAGCATTGACTATCAGCTCGGAGACCGTGGCTGCGGTTACCCTTGACGCTGCATCACAGACAGGAGCGCCTGCCATGGTGTACTCAACGACGAACTAGGGTGCACGAATGGCAAAACGTCATTTTTTCGGATGAATCCAGGTTCTGTTTACAGCATCATGATGGTCGCATTCGTGTTTGGTGACATCGCGGTGAGCGCACATTGGAAGCTTGTATTCATCATACTGGCGTATCACCCGGCGTGATGATATAGGGTGCACTGGTTACACGTCTCGATCGCCTCTTGTTCGCATTGACGGCACTTTGAACACTGGACGTTACAGTTCAGATGTGTTACGACCCGTGGCTCTACCCCTTATTCGATCCCTACGAAACCCTACATTTCAGCAGGATAATGCACGACCGCATTTTCCAGGTCCTGTACGGGCCTTTATGAATACAGAAAATGTTCGACTGCTGCCCTGGCCAGCACATTCTCCTGATCTCCCTCCAATTGAAAACGTCTGGTCAATGGTGGCCGAGCAACTGGCTCGTCACAATACACCAGTCACTACTCTTGATGAACTATGGTATCGTGTTGAAGCTGCATGAGCGGCTGTACCTGCACACGCCATCCAAGCTCTGTTTAACTCAATGCTCAGGCCCATCAAGGCCGTTATTACGGCCAGAGGTGGTTGTTCTGGGTACTGATATCTCAGGATCTATGCACCCAAATTGCGTGAAAATGTAATCACTTGTCAGTTGTAGTGTAATATATTTTTCCAACGAATACCCGCATCTGCATTTCTTTTTGGTGTAGCAATTTTAATGGCCAGTAGTGTACAAGCGTGCAAATTGCCGCTTCTCCATGGTGACGTTTAGACATCAGAATCCGTTTACTTATTTCGTTGTAAATTTGTGTAATGTGTCCACAGTTAATGAGACGGCCTAGAAAGACATCCTATCCTAATTATGTCAGTTTGTATGTAAGTGGATTTTACAGAAAGAGACAAATGTTGGAAAGCATTACATTAGTTGCAATAGTAATTGACTATTTCTAGAAAAGATATCTCAAATGCAGAGAGTAGTAATACTATCCAATATCATAACACTATGTGTAAACAAGAAAGGAGATCAAGAACGAAGTTGTTGCTGTTCTTTTGACCTTTAGTCCAAAGACTGGTTTGGTGCAGCCCTCCATGCTACTCTAGGCTTTGCAGACCTCTTCATCTCCAAAATCGTCTTGCAGCCTACGGCCATTTTAACTTGCTTACTTTATTAAGCCATGGCCTCCCTCTACAGTTTTTGCCCCACGGTTTCCTTCCGTACTGAACTCATAATCTCTTGGTGCAGTTCGATTCCATATCTCCTCGCCAGTTATCGTATGTACCCTCGTAATCTGCTTCTCTTCCGTAGCACCATATTTCAAAAACTTCTCTTCCTGCCTGAACTGCCTATCTTCCACGTTTCTCATCCGTACAGGGCCACAATATGGACAAATATACTTAGAAAACGGTTCCCAGCAATTAAACTTATATACGATGTTAACAAGTTAGCTTTTCTTCAGATACTTTTCTTGCCATTACCAGTCTCCGCTTTATATCCCGTCTACTTCGGGTATGTAAAAAAAAAACTCGTCTACCAGTTTGTGTCTCATTTCATAACCTAAGGCTCTCAGCATCACCTGATTTATTTCGACTACTTTACACTACCCTCGTTTTGTTTTGTTCCTCTTCATCTAACATCCTTCTTTCAATTGCTCTTCCTGTTCCTTTGCTGTCTCCAACAGAAGCACAATGTTATCGCAGACCTTAAAGTTTTTATTTCTTCTATCTGAACTTCAATTCCTTCTTTAAATTTTTCTTTTCTTTACTGCTTTCTCCGTGTAGAGATTGAATAACATCGAGCGCAGGCTATACAACCTTGTCTCACTCCCTTCTGAACCACTGCTTCCATTTCTTGCTCTTCGACTCTTAAGTCTGTCGTCTGTTTTTTGTGCAAGATGTAAATAATCTTTAACTCACTGTACTTCATCCTTGCGATCTTCAGAATTTCGAAGGGTGTATTCCAGTCAACAATGTCAAAAGTTTTATCTGAGTCTACGAATATTACAAACGTTAGTTTGTCTTTCCTTGTAAGATAAGTCGTAGGGTTAGTATTGCCTCCCGTCATTTCCTTACTTTTTTATTGTTATACATGAAGCTGTATTTTGTGCAGCATTTGTAACTATTCTGAATTCTATATATTTAACTGCTGTATGTTAAGGCTATTTGGAACGTCTTCTTAGTTCCCTAGTAATAGAATTTTATGACAAGATTTTACGTATTTTTAAATCTACTTAAAACTAGTTCCATAGCGTGCGGTCTTAGTTCTACTTCGTCGGTCGTGCAGGTTGAAACAGAAGGTCTCTTACCATCGAACATGCGATATTTGCGAAATAACTGAGTTTCTTTAACGTCTGTCTTGGAAGTGGCAATTTGTGTTAGTTTCCAGGATCTTTAGGTTCAAAATGTATTCAACTTGTAACACGTTTTTTACAACACTTCCTCTTAATTTGATCTCACTTGATGATTATTGATGTCTAACAGAGCAACAATGCATCAATTTTAATTACGTCACCTTCTCACCTGTATTCGCCACGGAGGTAAGATCGACGGTGTGACAGTCTCCTATATTCTGTTACACCACGATGTGCTGATGTACGGACAACCATCTGGTAGGACAGAGAGCTCTCCACCATCTTTGGGGACAGTCAGAACATTGTAAAACGCATTTCAAAATTTTGCCAAGTGTTAGGCATTCTACATAACGTGTAGAGGGGAAACCGACGAGCTCTGACAATGAGCGAAATGCTTAACCTCTGCTTTTTGTTTAATTTGTCTAGTCATCCATATAACGGGCAGTGAGTCATTACCACACCGCATGCTGTGGATTGATTGGATATTATGTAATTTAATGCAGTTCTTTTCTTTCATAGTTTGGCATCTGCAATCATATCAGACTTTATTTAGAACAGTTATTTACTCCTAAAATGTATGACTGCTCATGTTACAGAAGATTGTGCATGTGTGTGTGTGTGTGTGTGTGTGTGTGTGTGTGAGCGCGCTTGTGTTTGCAATACGTTTCACTTACTTTTGCTGGCTTCCCCAATATCTTCACTGTGGAGGCTTGCAGTAAGTAACATTTCGTGTCACTGTTTACAAACAACAGACGTAATGAATGCATTCAAACGAAACACAGGGACACCAATAAAACTCAAATTGAAGAAACAGCAACAAGAGGTAGACACACTTTCGAAACAAAATCATTATAAGTGAAAACAGAAGACAAACAAACCACACATTCTACAAACGCCTTGTCAACCTTACTAATAAACAGTGATTAAACAGGAAATAACTCTTCTACATCTACATCTACATCCATACTCCGCAAGCCACCTGACGGTGTGTGGCGGAGGGTACCTTCAGTACCTCTATCGGTTCTCCCTTCTATTCCAGTCTCGTATTGTTCGTGGAAAGAAGGATTGTCGGTATGCCTCTGTGTGGGCTCTAATCTCTCTGATTTTATCCTCATGGTCTCTTCGCGAGATATACGTAGGAGGGAGCAATATACTGCTTGACTCTTCGGTGAAGGTATGTTCTCGAAACTTTGACAAAAGCCCGTACCGAGCTACTGAGCGTCTCTCCTGCAGAGTCTTCCACTGGAGTTTATCTATCATCTCCGTAACGCTTTCGCGATTACTAAATGATCCTGTAACGAAGCGCGCTGCTCTCCGTTGGATCTTCTCTATGTCTTGTATCAACCCTATCTGGTACGGATCCCACACTGCTGAGCAGTATTCAAGCAGTGGGCGAACAAGCGTACTGTAATCTACTTCCTTTGTTTTCGGATTGCATTTCCTTAGGATTCTTCCAATGAATCTCAGTCTGGCATCTGCTTTACCGACAATCAACATTATATGATCATTCCATTTTAAATCACTCCTAATGCGTACTCCCAGATAATTTATGGTATTAACTGCTTCCAGTTGCTGACCTGCTATTTTGTAGCTAAATGATAAAGGATCTATCTTTCTGTGTATTCGCAGCACATTACACTTGTCTACATTGAGATTCAGTTGCCATTCCCTGCACCATGCGTTAATTCGCTGCAGATCCTCCTGCATTTCAGTACAATTTTCCATTGTTACAACCTCTCGATACACCACAGCATCATCTGCAAAAAGCCTCAGTGAACCTCCGATGTCATCCACCAGGTCATTTATGTATATTGTGAATAGCAACGGTCCTATGACACTCCCCTGCGGCACACCTGAAATTACTCTTACTTCGGAAGACTTCTCTCCATTGAGAATAACATGCTGCGTCCTGTTATCTAGGAACTCCTCAATCCAATCACACAATTGGTCTGATAGTCCATATGCTCTTACTTTGTTCAATAAACGACTGTGGGGAACTGTATCGAACGCCTTGCGGAAGTCAAGAAACACGGCATCTACCTGTGAACCCGTGTATATGGCCCTCTGAGTCTCGTGGACGAATAGCGCGAGCTGGGTTTCACATGACCGTCTTTTTCGAAACCCATGCTGATTCCTACAGAGTAGGTTTCTAGTCTCCAGAAAAGTCATTATACTCGAACACAATACGTGTTCCAAAATTCTACAACTGATCGACGTTAGAGATATAGGTCTATAGTTCTGCACATCTGTTCGACGTCCCTTCTTGAAAACGGGGATGACCTGTGCCCTTTTCCAATCCTTTGGAACGCTACGCTCTTCTAGAGACCTACGGTACACCGCTGCAAGAAGGGGGGCAAGTTCCTTCGCGTACTCTGTGTAAAATTGAACTGGTATCCCATCAGGTCCAGAGGCCTTTCCTCTTTTGAGCGATTTTAATTGTTTCTCTATCCCTCTGTCGTCTATTTCGATATCTACCATTTTGTCATCTGTGCGACAATCTAGAGAAGGAACTACAGTGCAATCTTCCTCTGTGAAACAACTTTGGAAAAAGACATTTAGTATCTCGGCCTTTAGTCTGTCATCCTCTGTTTCAGTACCATTTTGGTCACAGAGTGTCTGGACATTTTGTTTCGATCCACCTACCGCTTTGACATAAGACCAAAATTTCTTAGGATTTTCTTCTAGATAAAGAACCTAAATACAATATCAACACACACATTACGCACAGGACGGTAGAAAATCTTATCACAGAAAGTGAGTACATAATAAAACAGCAAGAAAGAAACAATTAATCAAATTCCAGTGCAGACCTGACAAGGGAGTTAGTTGCAGTGACATGAACAAAAATTGAAAAAGAAAAAATTTCCATGAAAATAATGAACAAACCTAAAAACTAGGGGCTTTCATCCCGAGATCAGTCCAGGACAACACCATGATAGTAATAAAACAAGGGGAATACAAAATTTCTAGAAGACAACAATATAACAAAGCTAACCAGTAACCCAACACAAAGACACCAGAAAAATACACACTGTTCTAAAAAATATCACATACACATTCACCAAACAGAAAGTGAAATGGGTAAAATATAAGAGCCCAAAGTCACCTTCAATGAACAGCCTACTAAAGCTGCACAAGGAGGACATTTCTGTAACTCTGGTGGTAAATTTCAGAAGTGCACCCACATATCACCTAACCAGAGAAATACACACATACTTACAGAAACATTATCTGTACACAAACAGAAGTATACACAACATCAAAGAGCTGACACAGAAATTCAAGGACATCTACATACCCACAACACATCACGTCATTTGACATTTCCATGTACACTAATATCCCCCACCGCTGAAACCATGAACATCATCAGACAACAATTAGAATAGGAGAATGTCATTTCCAACCCCACATAAAAGGAATAGCTAGCATTCCAAAACTAATCACAGAGGAATATAATTTCTCATTTGACAAACTGTTCTGCTCACAACAGGATGGACTTAATATGGTGTCACCAGTCACGACTCCTAGCCAACATCTTCCCAATCACATTGAAAACAAAATATTTGAAACAATAGTGAAGCCTGAGAAATACAGAATGGCATATTAGTATTGCTACATAGATGACACCATATGTCTTCTAGGTGAAACATCCAGTCGCCTCCAACAACTCGCCAATGACGTAAACAGAGTTCACCCCAAAATAAAATTCACCGCAGAAATGTAAAATGACAAAACGTCAGACTCTCTTGACCTCACAGTACACAGGGACAAAAACCAACACCAGTTCTCCATATTCCGGCAAGTCACAACCACCACCAGAGCAATACAAATATTCCCTAATCTTCTGATTACCCACGAACTGGATGGTTTCTGTTATATGCTGAACAGAGTAAACAAAACTCCACCCGGCGAAAGCAACTACAAAACTGAATTACAAACTATCAATCAAATAGCTGTAGAGAACTGATATGATACAAACATTGTAGAGAAGCTGAATTACAAAACTAGAAGAAAAATAAAGGGGACATCAAACACACAAAAACAACCAACCTGTCACCAACTCACAAACCCACACACACAGAACATAATCATACTTAACACAAACACGCAGAACACACACCCAAGCACACATGAACAAGAAACGCGTATAATAACAAGATATGGTACACTCTCACTTACAACAACAAAGCAACCCATAGAATAGGGGACATATTAAAAAAAAGGCCTAAAAGTAGACCAGATACACAGAACGCAGAAGAGCATTAAAGCATTAAAAAAGTAACAGCTGTCAGCCCCCCCCCAAAAACTAATAACTGAAAAAACTATCAAATACAAAACGCCATAACTGAAGGAAAACAAGTAATAACTGGAAACATAATTCTCTGCTCTGAACTCTGTTCTCTATCCTCAAACAACTATCATACAACACCAACCACACACACACACACACACACACACACACACACACACACAGTAGGCTTGACCATAACATGCACCGTCGAAAACTTTCGAAGTAAATAACTGCTCTGTATTAAGTTCTATATGGTTGCAGAAGACAAACTGTGGAACAAAACAAATGCATTAAATTCCATAAAATCCAGGAAATCCGCAGAATGTTATAACAAAGTACATATATAATTTTGTCTGTTTTTCGAATATGTAAATACTATCTTAAAAAAACTGATACTTGTAAGTGAACAAATAGTAAAAGCATTTTTCCCGTTTTATAGAAGATAACAAAACCCCACTGATGATTCTGAAACTACAAAATATTTTTATTACTCTCACTAGTAATACGACTTTAACGAATATTCAAAACAAAGTAAATTTGTGATTGAAATGAAATGTCATTTAATTAAATTCCTCGTATAGTTACATTTTCTCGGGTTCGTTTTGTCCAGGTACATTACATCGCTGCTTTTTTCTAGTTCATGAATAATCTTCTAGTAATTTGAAGGGACTCATTTGTAGCAGAAGTATTCAGGACGTCCAGAAAGGTTTTCCTGAGGTTTATTTCGTTCTAAGAGTCCAACTTACGTTTTAAGTTCCACCTACGCCAAAAATTCTCATAAAATATAATTACGCTCTTGTCTTACAATTCCTACTGTAAAACGGTGTAAATCAATTTTAGAAGTATTGTTCATTCATCAGTTTAGCATTGCGGTTAAATGGTCAGATCATTAGAATAAGAGCGAGGTTCCTATTCCATGGTAGATATTCCTCATTTTTCCAGCAGTTCGGCCACTGCGTGTTCCACTCTACTCCTCCATCTTTCTCGTATTTATTTATCTAGTTGTCAAAGCTTTTAGATATTTTGTTGTTTTTATACGAATATTTTTACTGTGGTAAGTGTATTTCTTCATACTCCTGCTCTACTGCTTACCTTGTATATTTAATGTTACAATTGTCAATGACTATGTTTCTGCATCATATTCCATATGTAATATCCTCCAACATAACTGTCGCATATATATTTCATTTTATTGCGACTTTCAATTTTTGTCATATCGGTTATTCTGTTGCCATATTTACATTTTCTCTTCTGTTGAGTGTAATTCTTTACTCATGTTACTCTCCTGTCCTTCTACGTCATCCTCTCGCGCGCGTGCACACACACACACACACACACACACACATACACACACACACACACACACACACACACACACACACACACACACGGACTTTTTAAAAAAATTCTAATCATTACTAATTTTCTCTCCTTATATACTGTTTAACATTTTCTATCGCGTTGCTATTGCGCTATGAGAGGTGACATTTACGTAGTGTTTCCACCTCAGTCTCCAAGCGCAAAATTGTTTTCGGTGTTGTTCGTCAGTACTACATTATGTGTGATTACGATAGTCAGTCACATTGAGCTGACAGTTTTGTAGATAAATAAATTAACACTGCAGAACAGTTTTGTGATTTTCTCCTATTCCAGTGCACATCACGGGCCCTAACTGTTTCAATTTTTACAGCCATAACTTTGCGGAAAAAATCTGTTTTTCCTTCCTAACCAGTAAGCTCCCGATTCGCAGTTGGTAAACCATCCCTCATTTCCTGCTCTTACTTCACTGGCTTCAATAATTTACTCGAACGTCGTGTTCCGTTAATAACAGTGATGATTGAGAGAATTACTTCGTATTGTATGTACCCGTATTTGTATGTTAGGACACATTACTTCTCTTCTTAAACTACCCATCTCGTATTTCTAACATTTCAAACAAAGCATTTGTTTAATTTTACATATAATACGATCAACAGTCTACTGTATACAGAACGAGGTATTTAAAACTGTTTTTGATAATATCTGGAAAGATTCAAATAGGATTTAAAAAAGTTTATATTCAAAGTCTAATGACACGAAAGCCGACCTGTACCCACCCAAAGCGGGCGAGAGACCGCCAATTTTAAAATCTTAAATAGGAATACACACATTTTATTACCTGTTCGGATTCTCTGGAAAAAATACGTAACTTTTGTATTTAACATTATTTTCCTGTTGCGTGAAGGATTGTGCTTTCGAAAAATGATATCTCAAGAAATACTCATCGTGTTAGAATCACAGGAGGTTAGAAAGGCAAATATTCTAAAATCTTCATTTAGAAACCGGTTTTATGGCAAGAAAATTTGATCTTCCAGAACATAATACATTACTTGGTCCATACTAATGGTGTAATTCCTTTCGCAGACTATACCCCACTTGCCTTAACCAGTGGAGACTGTCCACTGACTGACGCATATTACGCCGATTCAGTTGACCACGATTTCTAAACTTCTATTCATCAGATGAAAATATCCATTAAATAAAATCATCATAGACCGAAGGCTGTTGCTGCATCCAATTGCAAACGTTCCCGTGATTTTGACACTCGTCCTCGTGTATTTCTTACGCAACGATAAATGATGTGGATGGAATTTATGTTGATGCCGTACGAGAAAAACACTTCTTTGAGAAATTCCTGAACCTCTTGATTGCCGAGAACTAATTTATTTTTTGCTATAAAAACAGGTTTCCCGTCAAATATCTTAGAATAACTGCCTTTCTGGCCTCCTGGGCCCCTAGTATGACGTGTCTTTCTCGAAATATTATAGTTTCCAAGGGTTTCTAATCCATTTTTTTACTACACATCCATGTAACACGCAATGAAAAATATGTTGTATACGAAGGTTACGTATTTTTTCCCGGTGAATCTGTATCCGCAATAAAAAGTAGGGTTCTTATTCAATATTTCAAAGTTGACACCCCTCTCACCCCTAGAAATTAGGCAGGGGGGGAGGGTCGAATTTTCCATCACTGGATGTTCCCGTCAGAGACGAACAGGTCTTATTACATCCCTTTTTTAATCCGATTTGTAGTTTCCCATATATTTTCAAAAAATAGTTTCAAATGTCTCACCCTGTTTACTGAAAAAGTCGAAACCAGTTTAACATGAATACTACAGTCAAGCGGAATTCGCAAACTAGAGTCTAGACATTCTGATGAATTATGGATAGGATGGCTGATAATACTTTGTTTCTGAATATCTGGGTAATTTCAAGTTTCTGCCTGTTGACTACCGGCCCTATTTCAGACATTCGCAGCGTGAGTTCATTTTGAACCCGAGATAGGAACATTAAGTCTTCATGTGTATCAGTTGCACTTTTAGTATACTGATTGAAAAGTGCACAATTGATTCTAAATTTACTCACGTTATGGGTCAAAAACACCACCAGGGAGAAAATATATTGGCAAATAATGGTAAGAGTTCCTAGGCTCCTGAAGAGGCTTGTGTAATTTGGAAACGTTCTCAGGTATTCTGCCGGGCGTTACCGTTCGCCCGGTTAAATATCCGAGAACATTTCCAAATCATTACATACCGGGAAAGCCGAAAATCACATAGGTATCTATAAGCTATTCGTTGTCGATTTACCAATGTCTTTACTAAAAGCTTCTGTAGAATGAATACATTATTTACTTTAGCCTCATTGTTCCAAAAGATTGAGCCGCACGGGGCAACTGAATGAAAAGATGGTAAGAATACCAGCAAAGCAGTCTGCATGTCAACACAATGAGAGAAATTTCCAAGCCCAAAGAAAGCAGAACTGAGCATTTTAGCTAACTCAGCCTTGTATTGGCAGCATCTGAGTTTGTTAGCTACCTACATGTCCAAGCCATCGAACAGATACCTAAGAGTCTCCTCCTGAGCCTCATTCAGTATGATTCATCAGCTGCTCTCCATAACATGTTTCAGACATCAGTTTGTGTGTCACACCCAGATCTGCATCTGCTTTACGTTTCACTCTGTTTTGTGACCTCGTATTGAGATTGCAAAAGCATCATCTTACGTCACAGATGGCACCAAATGGAAACGGGGCCGACCGGCCAGGATAGCCATTGATTCGCCACAGAGCTGGAGGGGACGACAGCTGACGGGAACTCGAGCAGGAGAGGAAACTTGGAGCTTGGTGGATCCATTAGCGCTCGCTCCTTTCGCTTTAAGCCCACACAACTATTTGAAGAATGTCGTGCTGCCGCGGCAGACACTTCATTAGGGCTTCCGCTGTTTACGCCGTGTAGTGTTCCAAGGAGATTCCGGACGTACGCCTGTTGCTACGTGACGCCTGAGAGCCGAAGAATCTCTCAGACGCCCCAGTTGTATACCAATACATCAACACATGATGTACTGGATTTCTTGATGGCCGGAGCAGTACACTGCCACGTTCTTCAGATGCTAACAGCCTATCGGAACGAGACGAGCACATAACACAATGGAGGTACACTACCCACCATAAGTACGGAAACACCTAGTAATTATAGATAATGGAAACGAAATACAGTATAAAATGCATTTTTTGTTTTCCAAATGTTTATTAAGCTCAAATAATACACAGGAAGATTCAACAATTACATTTTAAATTCCTCAAAATAGCCACCCCTTCCATTCACCACTGCCTTGCACACTCTCGGCATGCGCTGCGTCAGTTTTTCCAAGGTTTAATTTGGAATTAACCTTCATTCTTGCTGCAGGATCTCCCACAATAGTGACTCACTCATGATTTCCCGTTTTCGGATCCCCCTGTCCAATTCATCGCATAGCAGCTCGATTGGGTTACAATCAGGGGATTGGGGCGGCCATATTGGGGCGGCCATATTGGGGCGGCCATTCCATGTTTTTCAATATTTTACAAACATCTAGAGACTTCACATACTTCTGACACAAGCGAGACGTATGTTTCTGATCGTTGTCTTGCTGCAAGGCAAACCCTTTCCCAATCAGACGCAAACCAGATGTCTTAGCATGTCGCTGGAGAATGGCATGACAATCCTTTCGGTTCATTTTTCCATGTATTTTCAGAAAATCTCCAACTGTATTCCCTACAAAGGATCCCCATAACCATCACAGAACCCACTCCATGCTTTACAGTTGGAATTACGCACTGAGGATTCAAGCGTTCATGGGGTAAACGTCGTAAAAATTGACGGCGTTTACTTCCAAATATTTCGAACTGGGATTCATCAGTGAATAAGACTCTTTCCCAATCCCCCGCTGTCCAGTGTAGGTGTGTCTTAGCCCACTGAAGCTTTTTCGTCTTGTTCTCAGGGTGCAACAGTGGTTTCCTTGTTGCTACATAACCTTGGAGGTTGTTATCTGCCAGGCGTTGTCTCACTGTTGACTCACTCACCGGTGTATCCCTCGTTGCGTTTAGTTCAGCAGTCAGTTCACGGACAGTTTTTAATCTCTTACGTTTACTGGTCACTACCAAATTTTTTCCTGGCTCTGGCTCTAAGCACTACGGAACTTAACATCTGAGGTCATCATTCCCCTAGACTTAGAACTGCTTAAACCTAACTAACCTAAGGACATCACACACGTTCATGCCCGAGGCAGGATTCGAACCTGCGACAGTAGCAACAGCACGGTTCCGGACTTAAGCGCCTAGAACCGCTCGGCCACAGAGGCCTGCCCTTTTCCTAGCGTTCTGATATTTTCTTGGGTGCTCGTGCGCGAGGACGATCTCCATAGGAGCCTGTTTCTCGGTGCCGGTGTATGATTTTGACAACTCCACTGATAGAAATCATCAGTTTCTTTGCTGTTTGTCGGACACTATTGCCTTCTCGGTGCAAAGTGACTATCATTACCTGTGATTCATAATGAATTTGGCCGTTTGGGACCATTTTCAATTACTTTCGCGGCGTGTTATACCTTTATGCAAATGCAACTACAAGTGAACAGAAATTTAAATATCGTACCTCTACATAGCCACGCGATCTGCTAGCGCCACCTGGCGTGTTTAGTAGAACTGCTTGGACAGGTAACGTCGGTTTACATAAAACGGAGCAACACCAGTATGTTCCAATATGTATGTGTATGTACAATAATTAAGTGTCCAATACTGCACGTGTCATTATTAACCGTTATTTGAGATTGCTGTTCCGTATTCTAACAACTAACTCACGTACATCACTTCAATCTTGCTCCGTTGTAATTCGCAGCATGGTGTTTCCAAACTTATGGAGGGCAGTGTACGTAGTATCAGAGGTCTCACAAGGCTCGGTACTCGGTCCACTCCTATTCCCGCTACATGATAATGAAGTATCTACTTCTATTTTTCGTTTTCCGTCGCTCCTTAGTTGCTTCAAAATTCAAGCAGGTGTGTTCCGCCTATGCAACTAAATGAAAGGCAGTTTGTTCTGTTATTTATGAAGCATTTTCAGTGGCCTATAATACATGTTTCTCTTTATGGGTATAATAAATATATTATGTAGTAGTTACAATGGGTTACTGTGTCAAATAGTAACGTATTGTAACTACTGCATAATACATTTATTATATGTATAAAAAGAAACATGTGTCAGGCCCCTGAAGATGCTTCAAAAATAAAAGAAGCGAAACGCGTATGGAAAAAAAAAACTGCCTTTCATTTAGTTGCACAGATGGAACGGACCTCCATGAAGTAGTCACTCTTTTGTCGCATTGTGAGTATCACTCACACGCTGAAAAAATTTGGTTTTTGCTAAGAGCAAGAATAAAGTATTGTGACTTGGCAAGACAGCCAAGTCACTATGCGAGGATGCCGAAAGGCAGGCGTTAAGCTCACGCAGACTGGCGTGAGGTCTGGAACAGGACAATGTAATTAATATAGTCAATAAGGTACGTTGCTGCTGGAATACTTAAGTTTAATCCATAATTGGTGTATCTCGGTCTGACGGTACAGGCATCCATAGATAAATATCAAATGTGAATGGCGCCTTGCTAGGTCGTAGCAAATGACTTAGCTGAAGGCTATGCTAACTATCGTCTCGGCAAATGAGAGCGTAATTTGTCAGTGAACCATTGCTCGCTAAGTCGGCTGTACAACTGGGGGGAGTGCTAGGAAGTGTCTCTAGACCTGCCGTGTGGCGGCGCTCGGTCTGCAATCACTGACAGTGGCGACACGCGGGTCCGTCGTATACTAGCGGACCGCGGCCGATTTAAAGGCTACCACCTAGCAAGTGGCGGTGACACCACATAAAGAACCTGTGTGTAAATGCCGGTCTACATGCCTGTAGGTCCGATCTGAAACAAGAAAAGTTGCAATATTCGTTAAACAAAATAAGATCCAAATCAGTTGTCGGAAGGTAGGTATGTTCATACAGTTAGTTCCACAAGAAAGTGTACTCCGTAATGTTAAATGTACCGTCCGCAGCGAAATCTCTGGTAGTAGGCTCGAATCTGCATTGGACGTGTTTTTGCATAGTATGTAGATGAACAGAGTGAGAATTGAATATTTTGTTTTGTCGATTGCAGTTTTGGCTATTTGAAGTTGTGTAAAGCCAAATTCAACGCTGAAAACATGTGCAATATTTATCAAAGTGTCTTCTGAATTCCGCTAAGAAGCTATTTGCTTCGAATGAGGCAAACTGGGTGTTTCAAGAGGCTAATGATCCGAAACTTCGCAGCCGTCTCTGCACAGGGTGGAAACAAGACAATGGGCTGTCTACAATGGATTGGTCTGCAATGCCTCCGGATGCAAATATGATCGCGAAATGTTCGTTCGTATATTAAAAAAGCCAATATAGAGGGTGAGTCACCTAACGCTACCGCTGGATATATTTCGTAAACCACATCAAATACCGACGAACCGATTCCACAGACCGAACGTGAGGAGAGGGGCTAGTGTAATTGTTTAATACAAACTACACAAAAATGCACGGAAGTATGTTTTTTAACACAAACCTACGTTTTTTTAAATGGAACCACGTTAGTTTTGTTAGCACATCTGAACATATAAACAAGTACGTAATCAGTGCCGTTTGTTGCATTGTAAAATGTTAATTACATCCGGAGATATTGTAACCTAAAGTAGACGCTTGAAACCTCCGACGTTCAGTTGCGTGTTGTAACAAACACGGGTCACGGTCGGCGAGCAGCATCTGCAGGGACATGTTTACGATGACGGCCGTGTTTACGAGTGTGACTGTAGTGCACTGTTGTGGTTTGGTCTAGCTGTCGCAGTGTCCGCATGTAGCGCTTGCTGCTGTTGTTATTCTGCATTCGTCTCTGATCAACTGTAGTACATCGTGTTACCAGACGTCTGTGATAGTGTAGTGTTGTAGGAACTGTGACCATGGTGTATTCGAACTCTGAAAAGGCGGAGATGATACTCAGCTATGGCGAGTGTCGACGAAATGCAGCTGAAGCCTGCAGGGTGTATGCAGAACGGTACCCGGACAGAGAGCATCCAACGTGCCGCACATTGCAAAACATCTACCGCCAACTGTATGCAACAGGTATGGTCGTAGGACGCAAACGGGTCCGTAACAGGCCCGTCACAGGAGAAGCGAGTGCAGTTGGTGTGTTAGCTGCTGTTGCCATTAACCCACACATGAGTACACGGGACATTGCGAGAGCCGGTGGACTGAGTCAAAGTAGTGTCATGCGCATACTGCATCGTCACCGCTTTCACCCGTTTCATGTGTCGCTACATCAGCAATTACATGGTGATGACTTTATCATCGAGTGCAATTCTGTCAATTGGCATTAACAGAGAATGCGTTGCAGTTCTACCTGTTTACCGATGAAGCGGGTTTCACAAACCACGGGGCAGTAAATCTACGGAACATGCATTACTGGTCCGTGGACAATCCTCGCTGGCTCAGACTGTACTGTTCAAAAATTGTGCGTCTCTTATCTGAATTCTCATATCCCTAGGGTAGGACACTGGACTCGTAATCAGAAGGACGGTGGTTCAAGCACCTGTCCGGAAATCTTTATTTAGATTTCCATGTCTTCTCTCACTGCCTTAAGGCAAATGCACGGCTTTCCTAACAGCTTCAGGTCCAGTTCTTTTCCTAATCCCTGCTCAACCAGAGCTTCGGCTCCATAGCTAATGAGATGCTAAATCCTAATATTCCTTTATTTAGAACGCCCCCTTACGAAGGTCAGTATCGATCTTTTGTTTTGGTGCAAACGTCAGTACAGTAGCACGTTGACACAAATAGTTGTTAATTACAAAAAGAAATTACATCTACACTCTGCGAACCACTGTGAAGTCATGGGAGAGGGTTCGTCTCAGTGTACGAGTTCCTAGGGACTTTTTTCGTTCCATTCACGTTTGAGGCGCGGGAAGAAAGAATGCTTAAATACTTCTATGTGTAGTGAAATTAATCTAATCTTGTCTTCGCAATCACTGTGGGAGAGGTATGCAGAGGACTGTAAAATATTCCGCAGTTCATCACTGATGTTCTGTTCTAAATACTTTCTGAGTAGATTTTCACGGAATAATTTGCTCTGTTTTCAAGCGTCAGCCTGTTCAGTTCTTTCAGTATCTTCGTGACGTTCTCCCATCGGTCAAACAAACCTGTAAACACACATGTTGCCCTTCTTTGTATCCGTTCCATAAGTCGAATCTGGTACTAGTACCACACACATGAGCAGTATTCTAAATAGGTCGCAGGTGTTTTTTGTATGTAGTCTCCTGTGTAGACTGATAGCGTTTCCATAGTATTCCAGCACCGAACCGCAGTATACCACCTGTTTCACCAATGACTGAGCCCGCGTGGTCGTTCCACTTCGTACCCTAAAAACCTCTTGCACATTGATTCCAGCTGTGACTCATTGATAGTATAGTCAGCGGATACTACGTTTTCCATCGTTTTGTGGAGTGCATTTTGCTTCTATTACGCCACAACCGGTTTCGTTATAAATGAACATTATCAAGTAATACAATACGTACTGACTCAGAAAAGAGAGAGAAAAACCTAAAAGGCATATGCTAGAACACGACGAGCACACTGAGATACTTCGTCACACAAGCATAGTCATCAATGTAAGCAGAGAACATAACATGCTGCGCTGTATTAGACTCTTCAGGCAAGGCCGCTCAGCGAGAAAATTAATCATACGAACAAATCGCTTCGGACCTACCGCAGGCGATAGATACACATGTAAAACAGTAAGTAACTGTGATTAAACAAGCTGATCGTAACTGATAGGTATGAAAAACTATAATGAAACATCATGTCGTCATTACATTTGTACAACAGCTGAATTACTGAACTGTATAGCTTCAGTCGCCTGTTGCTAATAAGAACGAAGTGTCTATCGAATACTGTCTCCTAGAGGTCTCTAATAACAATCTTCCATTGTTACCAGGAATAGTTGGAATAAAGAATGCGAGGAACTATGAGTTCTCTAATTAACACTTAAAACTAGGTAGTGATACGCGTCTGCATCCAAATTCGTATTTTAAAGCTAAGTGATACGCGTCTGCATTCAAATTCGTATTTTAATGCTAACATAAACGGTTCTGTTGGTAGACGGCAGATAGAGTCTGTAAGTATCCAACAGTCAAGGCTGATGTTTTCGTACTACAGCCAAGGTCATCCATGAATTACCAGTAAGCACCTCATTTGTAGTGCAAGAAAAATTAATCTTACATCCTCCAAAAGTAAGTGGACCAGTAAGTAATTCTTGTTGAGAAACATCGTTAGGTGTAAGATCAAAGCTGCTAACAGTCTTGTATACAGGCATCCTGGATCGACGATATGCTCTTCTCCTCCTGTAAGGCATGGCTGTGTGCAACGTGCGGCTGCCTCGAGTCGAATGAGATGCAGCTGCCTCGCCAAGCCCCAAGCGGATGTAGCAACTGATAAGAATGGGCGCGGCAGGAAGTAGCGCGCCGATAAACCGCAATGGCGGCACCGGAAACGGAGCAATTCTGCGGATCGCCTTTAGTTAAAACTCTAGGCGATCCGCCGCGGTCTGGTGGCGCCGAGCGGAACCTCGTTCAAGGTCACCCGCCTCTAAGGCGGCGCACACAGCTTCGCGGGCTATGTCGCCTGTCTAAGCCAACAGGATAGAAGGTTTTAATCGTCTGGATATAAAGATGTGGCTGTATCAGACCTCATAATAAGCAGCTAGGGGTGGAATAAACCACCTCCTTGGCGTCTTCACAGATAAAAAAAATGATTTTAAGCTTGACGCAATGCAAAAATTTAATATTCCAGATGATTTTGGAAATCTAGTTTTCGTCAGTTTTAAGATTATCTCAAAAGCCTGAAAAACCGCATTCTGCAGCAATGACAGGTTAGAGACGTGCAGGAAGAGTGTCAGTGTGTTTCTGGAAGATACCGACGTGGAGTGGAGCCGAGGCGATTCCAGTGTCGAGACCAGCTGCGCGAGGTTTCTCGGTTGAGTTTCCATGAGGCGAACAGCCCAATACAGGTGGTCCCACAGATTATCGACTTGGTTTAAGTCTGGGACTACGACAGCCGGCCGCTTTGGCCGAGCGGTTCTAAATGCTTCAGTCCGGAACCGCGCTGCTGCTACGGTTGCAGGTTCGAATCCTGACTCGGGGATGGATGTGTGTGATGTCCTTAGGTTAGTTAGGTTTAAGTAGTTCTTAGTCTAGGGAACTGATGACCTCAGATGTTAAGTCCCATAATGCTTAGAGCCATTTGAACCACTTTTTTGGACTACGGAAAAATCCTGGTGCTCTTCGAACTACGCACATACGCTGTAAGCTGTGTGAGACGTTCCATTGTCTTTCTGGTTCAAAAATGGTTCCAATGGCTCTGAGCACATGGGACTTAACATCTATGGTCATCAGTCCCCTAGAACTTAGAACTACTTAAACCTAACTAACCTAAGGACATCACACAACACCCAGTCATCACGAGGCAGAGAAAATCCCTGACCCCGCCGGGAATCGAACCCGGGAACCCGGGCGTGGGAAGCGAGAACGCTACAGCACGACCACGAGCTGCGGACTGTCTTCCTGGTAAAGGCCATCGTGCTGAGGAGAAAACGAACTGGATCTAGGGATGAATATGTTCCCCAAGGATAGATGCATTGCTTTATTATTCAATTCTGCCTTTCAGAATGACTTTATCACCCAGGGAATCCGACGAAACATTTCCCAGAGCTTAACGCTCCCTCCTCCAGGCTGAATCCTTCCGACAGTTGTTCACGACCATACCGGCCAATGGCCACCTGTTCTTTAGAGCACAAAACGTGATTCATCTGAAAAGACCACGTAATACTACTGAGTGGACGTCCAATAGCCGTATTGGAGTGCAAATTCCAACCTTCATTGCCAATGAACAGCAATCAGCATGTACTGGGTGGCAATTACTGAACTATATGAAAAAGAACGTAAATTAGTTACTAAGTACGGCGTGCATGCACTTTATTCAACATGTAAACGTCACTACAGGTTTTCGGATTTAGGTTTTAACATCTTCGATATGCCTGCCATTATTGGTGATTATGTGGCGCAAACTGCAAGACCCGCTGAAGTGTCGGAAAATCGTTTATATCGATGACCTCCTGAATGGCTGTTTTTAGCTCAATAATGGTTTTGGTGTTATTGCTGTATACCGTGTCTTTAATATAGCCCCACAAAAAGGAGTCCCATGTCTTGAGATCCGGAGAATATGGCTGCCAATCGAGTCCCATTCCAACGGCATTTGCGATGCCCAAAAGTGGTCCTCCAGGACATCAAACGCCCCCCTGCTTCGATGTGGTCGATCTCCGTATTGCATGAAGCACATCTTGTCGAAATCATGGTCACTTCGGATAATGGGGATGAAATCATCTTGCAAATCCTTCACGTACCGTTCGGTAGTCATAGTGCCATGGAGGAATATCGCACCGATTATTCAGCGAGTGGACACTGCACAGCACAGTCACCCATAGAGAGTGAAAAGACTGCTCGATAGCGAAATGCGGATTCGCAGTCCCCCAAATGCGCTAAGTTTTCTTACTGACGAATCCATCCAAATGAAAGAAGGCTTCGTCGCTAAACCGAACCATACCATGCGCATGCTAATTCCCAATACGCCCTGCGGCCAACCGTTCAGAAGTTACGACGATTTTATTTTATATAGTTCAATGATTGTGTCCCTGTATGTACGAACCAGGTGCCTTCTGCAGAGTCCTATACGCAATGACGTTCGCTTAACGCTCATACGGTCATTGAGAACACAGTGTTGGTAGCCTCTAGGTTGATCTGGGTGGTCAGTTTCTCAACAGTTGCACGTCTATTCGCCCGAATTCATCTCCGCAGCCGCTGTTCACCCCTGTCGTCTATGGCCCCTGGGAGCTTCGGAGCCTATTTCGGGTAGCACCATTTTGTTATACACGTTGACTGTTTCGGAAATGCTTCGTTCCTTGGCCCAAAAGCCGATTATCATGTCAGTTCGGACCTTTGATCAACAGCTGCCTTTCCGGTATTACGACGACGACTGCACATTCGTCATCGTCCAGCCGACTCGCTTTACATACCTCACCTCAGCTTGTGCTGCCACCTGCCAGCTGAGAGTGGTTACTGCACGTTGACGTCAAACATATGCAGTGGTCATATTAATTTGAGTTGACTGTGTATATGCGGATGGATCTCAGCAGGATAATACAGTCGGTTGCTCAGTTGCTTTTTCTAATGGGGTCATTAGAGTTCACCTCTAACAAATTATGATGTCGAGATATGTGAAGTATTTGAAAGCACTGGAGCAGGTAGGAAGGTATTGCAGTAGAAAGTTTCTGATCTGCTCTAACTCCCTCAGTGTCCCGTAGTCTATACAGCAATTGTTTCCATTAGAAGCCAAAACTGATTCAGGCTGTCCAAAGTGCTTTAGAACAGATACAAAAGCAAGCAGAGCTGAGGTACTTTGATAGATACCGGGAAACTTCGAGAGATGCGGAAATGATGCAACCGATAGAGAAGCACGTACAGGAGGCATTGTGGTCCGCTGTGCCGTACTCTAACTAGGGAACCTCCCCATCGCACCCCCCTCAGATGTAGTTATAAGTTGGCATAGTGGATAGGCCTTGAAAAACTGAACACAGATCAATTGAGAAAACAGGAAGAAGTTGTGTGGAACTGTGAAAAAATAAGCAAAATATACAAACTGAGTAGTCCATGGGCAAGATAGGCAACATCTAGGACACTCTGAGCTTAGGAGCGCCGTGGTCCCGTGGTAACGTGAGCAGCTGCGGAACCGGAGGTCCTTGGTTCAAATCTTCCATCGAGTGAAAAGTTTAATTTTTTATTTTCAGTTTATGTGACAAACTCTTATGTTTTCATCACTTTTTTGGGAGTGATTATCTCATCCACAAGAAAACCTAAATCGGGCAAGGTAGACGAATGTTTTTACCCATTCGCCAAGTGTACAAGTTAGGTGGGTCGACAACATATTCCTGTCATGTGACGCATATACCGTCACCATTGTCGTATAGAATATATCAGATGTGTTTTCCTGTGGAGGAATCGGTTGTCTTATTACCTTGCGATCAAATGTTTTCGGTTCCCATTGGAGAGGCACGTCCTTTCCTCTACTAATCGCACGGTTTTCCGATGCGGTCGCAAAATACAAGACACTAAACTTATTACAGTGAACAGAGACGTCAATGAACGAACAGACAGATCATAACTATGCAAAAAATAAAGAAAGTAAACTTTTCACTCGAGGGAAGACTTGAACCGAGGACCTCTCGTTGTGCAGCTGCTCACGCTACCACGGGACCGCAGCGCTCCTGTGCTCACGCTATCCATGATGTTGCCTATCTTGTTCATGGACTACTCAGTTTGTATATTTTGCTTATTTTTTTACAGTTTCACACAACTTCTTCCTGTTTTCACAATTGATCTGTGTTCAGTTTTTCAAGGCCTACCCACTGTGCCAACTTATAACTAAATTTGAGGGGGGTGTGATGGGGAGGTTCCCTTGTAAGACGCGGTAATCTCATTGTCGTACATAACGATTATCAGTCAGCTGGAAGGTGAGTGGCTATATGTGCTAATCATCACCCAGACGCGGAGAACATACCAACCGCTTCGGCGGGAAGAACTGATGTTAATCAGGTCTGGCACTGGACATAGTACATCGACACACAGTTTTCTCATCCGGCGACACCATCTGCAAAATGTGAATTTTGTGGGATACAGTTTAGGTACAACATATTTCACTGCACGAGTTTCATGTGCATGTGTAATGGCAGTCCTTAGGCTGGCTGAAAAAGTACCCAGCATCCTAGCTGAGAGCGGAAACACCGGAACAAGCATTATAAAATTTTGTGAAGTTTCTGACTTTCGGTGAATGTAAGTCAATGAGCTCCGTGCAGATGGCTCTGCTCCTACTTTTTATTAAACAGTCAACCTTCCATAAACGACAGGAACTTTGAATGTTTTTATTGTGATGATTCTTCTTGCATTAAGTAGCATCTCAAGATCTGTACAGTTTTCTTTAATTACGAAGACACCAGTGTGAGTGCAGACTACTTGTATCGACATAACCTGGCATTCTGTAGAAAGCTGCTAGTATATAGTCCTGGGGATTCGTCACATTAATTTTCTTGTTAGAACAGATAATGATGGAGGACAGTATTGATTTATCCAGAAGTAACTGCAAGATTAATTCAAAGAACACTGATTATGCTCTTGGTTATAATTTTCTGAACCATTGTACAGGAACATGTGCATTATTCGGCAGGTTTCGTTTTCAGTGAGCTTCCAGCAGAAATGAAAAAAAGAGTAATAATCTCGAAGTGTTCAAATGGAAGTTGAAAGGTTTTCCTGTGGCACACTTCTGTTCTGCACGATGGTTCTTATCAACCATTAAAATAACCCGAAGCGACATAGATGACACTGAGACAAGTATTTTAAGACACGTGGGATCGCAGATGTCGGGAAATAATCCAAAAATTGGATGCCAAATGTTAAACATCTGACGTCACCAGACTGCGTATCTCCCCGCAACAGGGCAGCGGTTGCGCCTGTTGGTCTGTAGCATCTGATACTGCCAACCCAAGTCTAGTATTCACGTCGGTGTGACTCCGGGTCTACCGGGGCGATTTCAGCGTGTCGGGTCCAGGGTTCATATCTTGCGCCTTAGACAGTATTATTTTCACTGCTTTTGACAATTATGTGTTTACAGTGAGGTAAGATATATTATTATTTTTTTACCTGTCTCGCGGTCTCATCTGGTATATTGGAAAGTACAGTATAACAAACACCTATCGTATTGCACCACAAGCAGATGAGTATAATCTCCCGAGTTGCGTCTTTACCAATAAGAGTCATACGTTTTCTTTACTAAGTAATGTCTATAAACAAAGAAATAGTGAGAAATGGAAAGAAACACAAAATGAGAACAGTCTTCGCTTGATTACAGGGAGGAAATAATTTTGTAATTTTTACGTTTACAAACGATCTTATTTAGAAAAGGTGTTCCGAATTGGCACCGTTTGCTTGAGTGCAAGCACTGTATCGCTCTGTCTTCCCTTCATTACCAAGTCCAATGGCTGCACGTGCGGCGAGGTATGTTATTTGGTGAAGTCACATGTTCATTATTTCTCATTCAGTTTTTGGGTATAACCCGACATTTTCGACCCCATGCTTGTTATATTAAGTTACTTGTCTCAGCGTTATCTAAGTCATTTCGTTTTTTTTAAACCTTAAAAAGAATCACTCTGTATACACGAATTCTTCGTGATAGTTGAGACGTTTTCTCTGTGATGTGTTATTCGCATTCTGTTCTATAGCTTTTTCGTGTTGTTAAAAACGACGTTGACTGGGTATTCATTTTCCAAATTTTCTAGCAGAAACCAAAACAAAAAATTGAACTGGATTTGTTGTGTAGCATCTAATAAAATTCATTTCCATGTATTCATCAAAACGCCTTTGAAATTATGAAACAGTTTCTGTATGCTGGGCACAGCTGCTTTGCGTTTCTACAAAGCGAGTTTATAAAAGTCTCTGTGGAAAATCCTCTACGTAGCTCTATAGACGGCTACCGTTTTCGCCTACAGTAGTTTGCGCTTCACATTAAAAAGATGTTAAAAGCGCTGTCAATTGTCAAGGATTACCTTAAGTTTACTCTATTACAGAAATGTCTTAGTAGTAAAGAATAAATGTATTGAAATGCTGCAGTGTTTATGACGTCATATGTCTTGAACTTACTATCGTACCATGCTACAATGTCGTAAGTGCATTTAGCGGCATACTGTCTGCGGAGTTTATTGCGAATAGTGTTAATAATAGCACAGATAATAAATCAAAATGTCATGCATGACGAGGCAGGTCTTCACACAAATCAATGTTTATGACATCATATCTCCCAAATTGTGATAAGTGGGTAGTTCTCTTCCCCACAGTGATTGTTTCTTGACAGTAAGGGATATGTGTAACAAATTTGGTTGAAGTCAGTCCAGTGATTTAGGTGCAGATGTGGAACATACACACAAACGCGTATCCATTTTTATAATATGTATAGATTTCGTTTATAAATCTTCCAATCAGCAGATTGTGAACTATGTACTGACTCGTTCTGTAACTAAATAACTGTGGTTCGTTGTTGTTGTTGCGCTCTTCAGTCCAGAGACTGGTTTGATGCAGCTCTCCATGCTACTCTATCCTGTGCAAGCTTCTTCATCTCCCAGTACCTACTGCAACATATATCCTTCTGAATCTGTTTAGTGTACTCATCCCTTGGTCTCCCTCTACGATTTTGACCCTCCACACTGCCCTCCAATACGAAATTGGTGATCCCTTGATGCCTCAGAATATGCCGTACCAACCGATCCCTTCTTCTAGTCAAGTTGTGCCACAAATTTCTCTTCTCTCCAATCCTATTCAATAGCTCCTCATTAGTTACGTGATCTACCCACCTAATCTTCAACATTCTTCTGTAGCACCACATTTCGAAAGCTTCTATTCTCTTCTTGTCCAAACTATTTATTGTCCATGTTTCACTTCCATACATGGCTACACTCCATACAAATACTTTCAGAAACGACTTCCTGACACTTAAATCTATACTCGATGTCAACAAATTTCTCTTCTTCAGAAACGCTTTCCTTGTCATTGCCAGTCTACATTTTATATCCTCACTACTTCGACCATCATAAGGTATTTTGCTCCCCAAATAACAAATCTCCTTTACTACTTTATGTGTCTCATTTAGTTATCTAATTCCGGCAGCATCACTCGATTTAATTCGACTACATTCCATTATCCTCGTTTTGCTCTGTGGTTCGTATGGACACATTTAACCTGTTGCATAAATAAATAAATAAAATTCCGTTCATATTTCGAGATGTGTGTAGAGACGCTGACGACCACTGTCATCAACAGTCTGATTCGTGAAACAACATATGTAATTATTAAGTATCTTCTGAACATGAGCTGTTTAATTTTGTGGCTCACAGTGACGTGAATACGTAATTTCTGGGATAAAAGTCCTGTCAAAGAATCGTGAGAACAGAGTAATATTCGCGTATCATTATCTCGATCGTTTGTACTGATACACGACAGTTACAGTTCTGCTCCAGCAGACAATATAATGACTCAAATTCCATTTCCGCCAGTCGCACTGCCTGCTCATTTACGTCCCACGAGGCATTTCATTGCTTAATGGCTCAACTAATTGTACAACTTAGAGCCGCTTTCCTTCAGCTCAACTGCCGGGAACTAATAAGTCGCTGCAGCTTCAAAGCGCGAAGCGGGAAAAGCGCGAGCAAAGTAATCTTGGAATAATCTTGACCCTTGCTCTTAATATTTTCCATTAAAGCACTCCCGCCTCACTACCACCTTCCCTTACCACCTTTACCCGACTTAATATTTAAATTAAGACTGCAGGTGGACGTAATCCTGCTCGCTGATGAGTAATCTTTTGAAAGCAGAGGGGAGAGGCTTCCGTGCCGAACGGAACGGCGGCAATGGGGGACGAACGCCCCCAGTCTCATATTCGATGCCACGAGTGCAGTTAAGTACTTTTTATAAAGATTCGCCATAATGGGCTTCCAAAGGAGCCATACATTTTATTTCGGAATAAAAAAAAGGGGTAGGGGAATGAGGAAGAAGAAAAAAGATGGGGGAGGATGGGGGGGGGGGGGGCGAGCAAAGGGCCGAGAGCAGTGTGCTGCGTAATTCACGCAACGCGAGGGGGTGGAGCAGAGGAGCTCTGAAAGGGGTGAATTGTTTCACTTCCCGTGCGCAGCAAATGAAGCAATTTGGGGGCGGCCCGGCCGCTCTTTGAGAGCGCCCGAGGAAGGGAGCATTATTAAGGCGGAAATCGTACGATTGAGATGTTGCTTTCAGGGCCTCGCTCTCCCCTCGCGCTGCGAATCAGTAGGGGTGGTGGCGGAGGCGGGCGAGGTTTGGTTCGATGTGGCGAGGGCCGGCGACGGTTTCGCTCCGAATCGCTGCTGCACAATGGCCGAGCCTTTTTCCGTCTCATACAAGCACCTCGTAGTGACCATGACGATGATAATGTGTCTGTTTGGGCGCTCCATAGCTACGTCCTTGGCGCCCCGCACTGAAACGAATACACTACTGGCCATTAAAATTGCTACACCACGAAGATGACGTGCTACAGACGCGAAATTTAACCGACAGGAAGAAGACGCTGTGATATGCAAATGATTAGCTTTTCAGAGCATTCACACAAGGTTGGCGCCGGTGGCGACACCTACAACGTGCTGACATGAGGAAAGTTTCCAACCGATTCCTCATACACAAACAGCAGTTGACCGGCGTTGCCTGGTGAAACGTTGTTGTGATGCCTCGTGTAAGGAGGAGAAATGCTTACCATCACGTGTCCGACTTTGATAAACGTCGGGTTGTAGCCTATCGCGAATACGGTTTATCGTATCGCGACATTGCTGCTCGCGTTGGTCGAGATCCAATGAATGTTAGCAGAATATGGAGTCGGTGGGTTCAGGAGGTTAATATGGAACGCCGTGCTGGATCCCAACGGCCTCGTATCACTAGTAGTCGAGATGACAGGCATCTTATCCGCATGGCTGTAACGGACCGTGCAGCCATGTCTCGATCCCTGAATCAACAGATGGGGACTTTGCAAGACAACAACCATCTGCACGAACACTTCGTCGACGTTTGCAGCAGCATGGACTATCAGCTCGGAGACCATGGCTGCGGTTACCCTTGACGCTGCATCACAGACAGGAGCGCCTGCGATGGTGTTCTCAACGACGAACCTGGCTCCACGAATGGCAAAACGCCATTTTTTCGTATGAATCCAGGTTCTGTTTACAGCATCATGAAGGTAGCATCCGCGTTTGGCGACATCGGGGTGAACGCACATTGGAAGCGTGTATTCGTCATCGCCATACTGGCGTATCACCCGGCGTGGTGGTATGGGGTGCCATTGGTTACACGTCTCGGTCACCTCTTGTTCGCACTGACGGCACTTTGAACAGTGGACGTTACATTTCAGATGTGTCAAAACCCGTGACTCTACCCTTCATTCGATACCTGCGAAACCCTACATTTCAGCAGGATAATGCACGACCGCATGTTGCAGGTGCTGTATGGGCCTTTCTGGATACAGAAAATGACCAACTGCTGCCCTGGCCAGCACATTCTCCACATCTCTCACCAATTGAAAACGTCTTGTCAATGGTGGCCGAGAAACTGGCTCGTCACAATACGCCAGTCACTACTCTTAATGAACTGTGGTATCGTGCTGGAGCTGCATGGGCAGCTGTACTTGTACACGCCATCCAAGCTCTGTTTGACTCAATGCGCAGACGTATCAAGGCCGTTATTACGGCCATAGGTGGTTGTCCTGGGTACAGGATCTATGCGCCCAAATTGCGTGAAAATGTAATCACATGTCAGTTCTAATATAATTTATTTGTCCAATGAATACCCGTTTATCATCTGCATTTCTTCTTGGTGTAGCAATTTTAATTGCCAGTAGTATAAAATTAAAAGTCGTTCACAAGAGCAAATTTATTCAACATCAACTCCATGCAAAATTTCTAAATCCTTGCGACACTCTGGCATGGGTACATTTTTTTCTTTTGAATCATACTCTAATCGCGTAAATGAAATTCTTTAGTATTTTATAATTATTAAACAATAAATTTTTAAACAGACCTTTTACGCACTTTGTAGCAGCAAATATTCACTCTGATGCAATGACAATGGTTTAAACTATTCTGAAATGCAAGGCTCTGCCCAAGAAAGGCAGTTTCCTGTCACCGAACCTCGGTCAACAAAATCAAGCGTCACCAGTCCGCTGCCGCTCCAGCTCGTGGTCTAGTGGCTAGCACTGCTGCCTCTGGACCACATGGTCCCGTGTTAGATTCCCGAGCGGGTTGGAGATTTTCTCTGCCCGTGGACTGGGTGTTTGCGTTGTGCTCATCATTTGATCCTCATCATCATCATTCGTGACAGTGGCTATACTGGACTGCGTAACAATTGGGACTCTGTATGGGCGCAGATGTCCGCGCAGCTGAGCGCCCCGCAAACCAAACAACACCATAATCATCATCATCATCATCAACTGCGGGCCCGGTATTACTAACAGCCGTGGCTCCCTAACCAGTGCGAACAGACACCGGATCATTTCAAAGCCAAAGACTTCCAGTGCCCATACAACACCTCATAAGTCAGACTGTCCTTTCAAAGCCTCAAAAGAAAAATAATCAACAATTTGAAAGCAAAAGGCTTACAACTGATTGCCGTCGCGAGTCACAAATTACAAGGTAATTACAACGACGGCACGGTTTCACTCACCATAGTAATCACACGACGGTGTTCACGATCAGTTCCTCTCACAGTAAGTCTGTACGCGCATGACATACAGTACTAAATCAAATATTTCGGGTGCTAGCAGCAATTATTTTACACATTTATGTGTTATTGTATCAGGCAGTGGTACAAGTTTTGGGGTACGCAGCACCTTTTCCCATACACACTGCCGTGTCAGACCTACAAATGTAGGCGATAGTGGGAAATTCAGAATGACTATGGCGAGATGAAACCAGTATTAGGCGGCACAGAATAACACCACCTACTGTAAATTACTCGATACCACCACGTCCATCGGCTTTAAGACTTGTACAGTGAATAATTTGTGCACGTCTATTACTCCAATAACTTAGGCTACCCAGTACCAGACATTTATCAACACAGCAGTCGTATTCGATGTAGGAGTGTTCAAGTTAACGTAACAAATTAATCCTTTGCTGGCTACGAGTATAGTATGTTGTTACTTTCTAACATTCTGCGTGGTGTCTGTTTGTTCTAAGTCGTGTCTCCCTACCACTTTCGCGCAACGACGCTCTGAGCGTGGTTTTTAGGGAATTGAATAGTTTGAATCTGGGACCTGTTGCTGGTAAGGAGACGCCAGACCACACATGACATGTAGCGTTCAGAAGAGTTCAGTGAGACTAGCGATGATATAATCAAATACTTAATTATTTCAGCGTCAGCTCCACTGCACTGCCTGTAAAAGAATCTTAATACTAACTAAATTTAGTGGAAGAGGTTCAAGGCTTTCCTATTTTTAGTTAGCTGGCAAAACAACGTCGAAAAAACAGTTAAGTTTACCATTGGAAATTTTATTCTGCTCACAAAACATTGTTTATAAATTGCACTATTGATAAAAGGAAATATTTTAATACAGGATGATAAAAACCAACTGTGGTCAACAAAAATGTGAACGAATATTCCCTGAATGGGTTTCCAAGTTCTATAATGGATCGAAGAATGACCTATGCCATATCACATCTATAATATAGGTTTAAATTAAGTTTCATAAAAGAGAAAACTATCAAAATGGTCTACAGTGACCCTCAATAATCATTAATTACTTATTTAACTTCTCGCAAATTACAATGTCTGATGTGGCTTCTCAATAATTATATAACAGAAAAATCATCGCGTTTCAGATTTTAACTTCTAATAGCAAATGTGAATACCATGAGCTTTAATTGACGATCGACATTAGTATTACGTAAAAAGGGGATGTAACAGATGGCCGGCCGCGGTGGTCTCGCGGTTCTAGGCGCTCAGTCCGGAACCGCGAGACTGCTACGGTCGCAGGTTCGAATCCTGCTTCGGGCATGGATGTGTGTGATGTCCTTAGGTTAGTTAGGTTTAAGTAGTTCAAAGTTCTAGGGGACTGATGACCACAGCTGTTAAGTCCCATAGTGCTCAGAGCCATTTGAACCATTTTTTTGTAACAAATGAGACTTCTGCAGTTCTGAGTGAAGCCTTATGCAGCATCGCGTGCGTTCGTTACCTTGTCGTTGGTTAGGCAGTGTCAGGGGGCGGCGGGCGGCGCAGATCCACACACCTCGCGTCTCGGAAGCAACTCTTTCTAACTTCTCCTTACTACAATTTTGCCGAAGTTGGTTTATGAAAAGGTATCTGGCTGTGTTTCCAACTGCCCAATCAGGGTCTCAATGTTAACCTTAAGCTCCACCTACAAAATTCTATCTATCCAATGGGAAACGTTATACTTTTCATGGTGGGGCAATGTTTTTAATGTTTGCTACGTAACAGAGACGCGAGAAAGTCTCATGCTAAAACTTGCAGCTGGTGTGGCCCTTTTAGTGTTATCGTAAGATCTATACTGTTCTTCTGGAGGGCTCTATCTTTTAACATGGGCTGGGGGGGGGTCTTGGCGGTCGGCTGGCGACGTGGGTGTCCGTCCCTTATCGTAGGGCCTTATAGCTTACACGATTCTGCTCTCGGCTTCTGTTCTCGTTTCTCCCCTCGGAACTGCGACTGTTTCACGGTGGGAAGGTATGACATGAATTTAGGCGTTCTTGTGTTAGTCTGTGATATTCCATTTGCTCATTCGTTGATCGTATTACTTTGGTTAATTTAATGTCAGGATTCATTCGGAGCTATTTGACATACTGCCGGATCTGCCATCATGTCAGGATTTTTATGGAAGGTGTTGGATTTGCCTGACACCTTACAGCTTCTGTAAGAAAACTCAGTAATCTTCAATCTTCACCATCTCAGTTCACAACTAAAGGTACCTCTGCGTGCAGATTAAGCCACCAGTCGAGGTAAGCACTGACATAGTTCATAAACCAAACCAGTGCTCTTCGACAATTACCTAAAGAGGCGAGCACCACATGTATACAGGGACATCACTGAATTGCCGCTCACTAGAGAACTACGCATTACCTGCGCACTCTTCACTTCACGACTCCTGGGGGAGATAACCACAGATGTACCACTAATTGGCACACAACCCTGCTTGTCTTAAACTGAGGTGACAAAAATCAAATGCTTCAAATGGCTCTAAGCACTATTGGACTTAATATCTGAGGTCATCAGTCCCCTAGACTTAGAACTACTTAAACCTAACTAAATCTGAGGTCATCAGTCCCCTAGACTTAGAACTACTTAAACCTAACTAACCTCAGGACATCACACACATCCATGCCCGAGGCAGGATTCGAACCTGCGACCATAGCAGCAATGCGGTTCCGGACTGAAGCGAATAGAACCGCTCGGCCACCGCGTCCGGCTGACAAAAATCATGTTATCCACCTGACATCGAGTCAGACATTCTTCTGTCCGGCGTAGTGCAGAATCTCGACGTGGAATGGGCTCAACAAGTCGTTGGAAATCCCCTCCATGAATACTGAGCCATGCTGCCTCTATAGCCGTCCATATTTGCGAAAGTGTTGGCAGTGCAGGATTTTGAGCACTAACTGACCTCCCAATTATGTTACATAAATGTTCGCTGGAATTTATATTGGGCGATATGGCTGACCAGTTCATTCGCTCGAATGGTCCAGAATGTTCTTCAAACCAATCGGGACCAAAGGTGGCCCGATCATCCACATAAATTCCATCATTGTTTGGGAACACGCAGCTCATGAATGGTGTCCAACTAGCCTAACATAACCAATATCCTGACCATTCCATGTAATTCCAGCTCATACTAATACGGAACCACCATCAGCTTGTACAGTGCCTTATTGACAACTTGAGTCCATGGCTCCGTCGGCACTGAATACTGCTATCAGTTCTTAGCAAATGAAATCGGGACTCATCTAACAAAGCCAAGGTCTTCTTGTCATCTAGGGTCCAACAGATACGGTCACGAGCCCAGGAGAGTCGCTGCAGGCGATGTCGGGCTGTCAGCAGAGGCACTAGCGTCATTCTTCTGCTTTCGTAGCCCATTAACACCAATTTTCTCCACGCTGTCCTAACGGGTACGTTAGTTGTACGTCCACACTGAGTTCTGTGGTTACGTCACGCAGTGTCGCTCGTCTGTTAAAGCTCCCAACTCTACGCAAACGCCGCTACACTTGGTCGTTAAGCGAAGACCGTCGACCACTGCGTTGCCTGTGGTGAGAGGTAATGCCTGAAAATGGAATTCTCGTCACACTCTAGACACTATTTATCTCGTAACATTTAATCTACTAACGATTTCCGAAATCTAATGTCCCATGCGTCTAGTTGTAAGTGTGGTGTCACCGCCAGTCACCACACTTGCTAGGCGGTAGCATTTAAATCGGCCGCGGTCCGTTAGTATACGTCGGACCCGCGTGTCGCCACTATCAGTGATTGCAGACCGAGCGCCGCCACACGGCAGGTCTAGTCTAGAGAGACTCCCTAGCATTCGCCCAGTTGTACAGCCGACTTTGCTAGCGATGGTTCACTGTCTGCATACGCTCTCATTTGCAGAGACGACAGTAGCCTTCAGCTACGTCATTTGCTACGACCTAGCAAGGCGCCTTATTCAGTTCCTATATATATTGTGAATCATGCACCGTCAAGAGCGACGTTCATCATTAATGGATTAAAGTTAAGTATCAAACTAATTACGCCCGCTTTCTGAATTCTAATTCCTTCTCATGTTCCAGACCTCACGTCAATATAGTCCTTCCCTCCTCACGCGAGCCTGCGTGATCTAAAACGCGTGCATTTCGGCCGCCTCTAGTAACACGGTATTGGCACTTCTGCCAACACAACAGTAAGTACCATTCCACGTTCAAAGTCTGTTGATTCCTGTCTTGTGGCCGTCATAACAACATCGTAGACCTTTTTACATGAATCACTGGAGAAAAAAATGCCGAAGCCACCAATTGTACTGACCTTTTATACCTTCTGGATGCTACACGATGGCCATCTGTATAAGTTGATATCGCTATACCATGAATTGTGTCGCCTTAGCGTATACTCGAAATGCTATCACTGTAGTGCCTTCTCGCTCTACGAAGCTGTGCAGCCAAGTTAATAGCGCACGTCCGAGGCAGGAACGCAGCTGCCGGCTGACGCGGTGAATGCGGACAGCTGCGAGAGCTATTGTGGGCCGGCGTGTTGTCGTCGCTGGAGCTGAGGCGCCGGCCATGGGTGGCTCGTGGGCGGCGAGTGCCGGGCCGGGTCGGGCCGCTATCGGCCGTGATTAATGCCCGCGGCTCGCCTATAAATTACTGCGGCCGGGCGGGCACGGCGCTCAGCGGGGGGCGGCGCCGCCCACCCCCTACCACGCACCTCGCCACTGCCGCCCGCCTAAATTTAAATAAAACGCCACCACTGCTGTGCGCCGACTGTGGCGACGGGCGAAAGGGAGCGGGGCGCGGAACGTGCAAAATTTGGAGGGCGGCTGCCAAATTTGCATAATTCATGCACTCCTTTTTGTTGAAAGGTCCCTTTTTATTCATTTATTTTTCCCAATTTTTGTAGCAGCGTCCGGAGCGCCACGGCTCGGCCGCTCTGGCGTAGCGTGGCGCTGCCGAGCCCAGCCACGCTGCTTTAGCGTATTTGCAGCGGCGTCTTTGAAGCATAATGGCCAAATATTTAGAGACCAGCGAGGTAATTGGAGGCCCTCTGAGCGCCTTGGAGGAAGGAGAGCGCCGAGGATTTCCGTACGACGCGTGTAGGCACACGGGATCTAAAGAACTGAATGGCATTCCGCTACCAGCGAACATCACTGGCCGTGAGAGAGGCCCTCGGTGTTCCTGGGCAAAGGTTGACTTTCCGCGGCATGTGGGCACTTCCTTCCTCAGATCACAGATACATACACAATTAGGTGACAAAACTCATGGGATAGTGATACACACTTATAGCGATGGCGATAGTATGCCGTACACAAGGTATGCACTAAAGAGCTAAGGAAACTGGTACACCTGCCTAATATCGTGTAGGGCCCCTGCGAGGACGCAGAAGTACCGCAACACGACGTGGCATTGACTCCATGTAGTGCTGGAGGGAACTAATGCCGTGAATCCTGCAGGGCTGTCCATAAATCCTAAAGAGTAGAAGGGGGTGGAGATCTCTTCTGAACAGCACGTTGTATGGCATCCAAGATGTGTTCAATAACGTTCATGTCTGGGGATCCTGATGGCCAGCGGAAGTGTCTAAACTCAGAAGAGTGTTACTGGCTCTATTCTATAGCAACTATGGACGTGTGGGGTGTCGCATTGTCCTGTTGGAATTGTCCAAGTCCGTAGGAATGCACAATTGACATAAAAGGTGATCAGAAACGATGCTTACGTACGTGTCACCTGTAAAGAGTCGTATCTAGACGTATCAGCGGTCCAACATCACTCGAACTGCACACGCCCAGCACTATTACAGAGCCTCCACCAGCTTGAACAGTCCTCTGCTGACATACAGCGTCCATTTATTAAGAGGTTGTCTCCATATCCGTAAACGTCCATCCGCTCGATACAATTTGAAACGAGACTCGTCTGACCATGTAACATGTTTCCAGTCACCAAAAATCCGACGTCAGTGTTGACCGGCCCAGGCGAGAAATAAAGCTTTGTGTCGTGCAGTCATCAAAGGTAGACGAGTGGGCGTTCGGCTACGGAAGCCCATATCGATGATGTTTCGTTGAATGGTTCGCACGCTGATGGCCCAGCATTGAAATCAGCAGCAGTTTGTGGAAGGGTTGCACTTCCGTCACGTTATACGATTCTCTTCAGTTGTCGTTGGTCCAGTTCTTGCAGGATATTTTTCCGGCCGCAGTGGTGTCGGAGATTTGATGTTTTACCGGACTCCAGATGTTCACGGTACACTCCTGAAATGGTCGTACAAGAAAATCCTCACTTCATCGTTACCACGGAGATGCTGTGTCCCATCGCTCGTGCGCCGACTATAACGCCACGTTAAAACTCCTCAAATCTTGATAACCTGTCATTTGAGCAGTAGTAACCGATCTAACAACTGTGTCAGACACTGGTTGTCATATACAGGCACTGCCCACGGCAGCGCCATGTTCTGCTGTTTATATATCTCTATAATTGAATTGGCAATGGCAAGGAAAGCGTTTCTGAAGAAGAGAAATTTGTTAACATCGAGTATAGATTTAAGTGTCAGGAAGTCATTTCTGAAAGTATTTGTATGGAGTGTAGCCATGTATGGAAGTGAAACATGGACGGTAAATAGTTGGGACAAGTAGAGAATAGAAGCTTTTGAAATGTTGTGCTACAGAAGAATGCTGAAGATTAGATGGGTAGATCACATAACTAATGAGGAAGTATTGAATAGGATTGGGGAGAAGAGAAGTTTGTGGCACAACTTGACCAGAAGAAGGGATCGGTTGGTAGGACATGTTCTGAGGCATCAAGAGATCACCAATTTAGTATTGGAAGGCAGCGTGGAGGGTAAAAATCGTAGGGGGAGACCAAGAGATGAATACACTAAGCAGATTCAGAAGGATGTAGGTTGCAGTAGATACTGGGAGATGAAGAAGCTTGCACAGGATAGAGTAGCATGGAGAGCTGCATCAAACCAGTCTCAGGACTGAAGACAACAACAACAACAATTGAATACGCACGCCTGTGCCAGTTTCTTTGGCGCTTCAGTGTAAGAAGGCAGTGCGTTGGCGGAGCTATTAAATTGTAGACTTTCACGGTTGGAAATGTCATGTCCATTATGATTATCCGTGCTGTTATGCCGTGGTCGGTTGATGAATTTTGTCTCAGTTCCCAACATTTCGTCCCCGTCTGCGGGAGACTTCTTCAAGGGGGTCTGTAGCTCGATGGAAGGTCCAACACACCCGCTGGCTCGCTACTGACAACTAAGTTGGGGATTGAGACAAAATTCATCAACCGACCACGGCGTAACAGCCCGGATAATCATAATGGACACGTTGGCGTAGCTGTAATTTTTATTCAGGTGATTGATGTGAAAACGTTTCCGATGTAATTATGGCCTCACGACGAGGATTAACAGACTTTGAATGCGAAATGTTAGTTGGAGCTAGACTCATGGGTCGTTCCATTTCGGAAATTATTATGGAGTCCAATATTTCGAGACGGACAGTGTCAAGGATGTGGTGAGAACACCAAATTTGAGTCATTACCACGGAACACTCAGTGGCCGTCTAAAGAAACTTAATAATTTTTTCTTGGTGATAAGTAGATAGATATTGAACTCTCATACCAAAGATTAATGTTCAAATGGTTCAAATGGCTCTGAGCACTATGCGACTTAACTTCTGAGATCATCAGTCGCCTAGAACTTAGAACTAATTAAACCTAACTAACCTAAGGACATCACACACGTCCATGCCCGAGGCAGGATTCGAACCTGCGACCGCAGCGGTTGCTCGGCTCCAGAATGTAGCGCCTAGAACCACACGGCCACTCCGGCCGGCAAGATTAATGTGAAAGGTATTTAACACTGATGGAAAAAAGAAGCTTTACGCTCTTCGTTTATTAGTTTTAGTATTAGTTACCTTTCGTTGTTCTCCTATCCTGGTTATAAAACGTGTTGTGTAATTTTAGAGTGAAATGATATTATACAATGAAAGCAATTCATGATCAATATGATTTTCTGATTGACTATACCACGGATCCCAGCTCCTGTAACTTTGTGAGATTATTATTATTTTAATTTTATGTGGAGAATTTAGATGGAGGCGACGATATTCACGACAGCGCTGTTCAACAATAGAGGTACGTGAATGTGTTCACCTCTTTCCCTTCGTGGCCGCCAATGTCAATTTCGATGTATTTGCCGCGACATTCAGAAAGTCTTTCTTTTCATTCAATTTGGAAGTCCGATAATTTTCCTTCTTAGATGAATAAATTCAATTTATTCACAATTCTTTTTATCTAGGCCACGGGAAATGATAATACTTAGAACGTACGTGTCTTTATCCCGATCGTACGTTCGCATACAACTGAGTGTGTACCGACGTAACTATATTTATGACCCATTTCCTTTCGGTATTAATTCACATTTTGAACCATTCACTTGCGAATGCACGTGCCCTCTTAATTTCTGGAGTCAATCGGGCGTATTCTATAATAACGTTACTTGTAATATCCAGTAATTTGGTTTCCAGAATTGATCTTTTCCCGTGTCGCAATGGCGAAATACTTAACTACGCGACCACCATAACAACTCTCATTTCGAAATTACGACACCGGCTGACTCAGCTTCCTGCAATTTAACTGGGCGGTTACAGCCGATGGCCTTCACTTAACGACAGCGTACAGCGCCGCTTGCATAGAGTTTCCAGCGCTAACAGAGAAGCAAATGTGAGTGAAATAACCGTGAAATCAATGTGGGACGTGCCACGAACGTATCCGTTACGGACAGTGCGGCGAAATTTGGCGTTAATGTGCTATGACAACAGACGACCGACGAAACTGTCTTTGCTGACAGCACGACATCGCTTGCCTCTCCTGATCTCGCGACCATATCAGTCGCACTTTGGACGATTTGGAAACCATGGCCTGGTCAGATGAGTCCCGAATTCCATTGCAAAAATCTGATGGTAGGTTTCGAGTATGGCACAGACCGCACGAAGCCATCGACCCAAATTGTCAACAACGCACTGTGAGAGCTAGTAGTAGCTCCATAATGACGTGGGCTGTGCTTACGTGGAATAAACTCTGGCCTCTGGTCCTACTGAGCCGATCATTGACTGGAAATAGTGAAGTTCGGCTACTTGGAGACCATTTGTAGTCATTCATGGACTTCATGTTCCCAAACGACGAAGGAAGGTTTATGGTTGACAATTGACGATGACACCGGGTCACAGCTGTTCGCGATTTGTTTGAAGAGCATTATGGGCAACTTGAACGATTTGGTCATCCAGATCGCCCTATATGAATTTCATAGTACATTTATGGGACACAATAGAGAAGTCAGTTCGTGTACAAAACACTGAACTGGCAACACTTTCGCAATTACGGACAGCTGTAGAGGCAGCAAGCCCCAGTATTTGTGCAAGGGACTTCCAATGACTTGGTGAGTTTATAAGCTCCCTGCGTCTTTGGAGATTATATTGACTAATTAATGATTATTATGTTACAATCCTCTTGTTGTAGTTGACCGTGTATATCGAGACTTCGTTCATTGTTAAATGCAATGGTGTGGTACTAACTGATGGAAACGCATTAAGAACTGGTAAAATTAAATTTATTTCCTTTATCACACTGCAAAAACATAAACACACTATTATTCAAACTGTGTGCCACTACTATTAAACATAGAGCTGAATCCTTCGCTACGCAACCGCCTTTGGCTCACGCAGCCTACACCTTCCACAGCCTCTCAACAACTGCTTCTACTTGCGACTCCCTGCGCCACTGGGCATTGTCGCCCTCCAAAGAACAACCACTTACAGATACTACACACCAGTACCCTCACAAGTTCACGCCACGGCGAGTTTCTGCATCACGCGGGGCCCAAAGGAGGACCGACTCGATATTTGGAAGTATCCTATGACGTTTTTCTATTCAGTGTATACATGGCGCACACTCCTGTCTCTGCTGTGTCAAGGTCTGTGGCCACCATCTAAGTCACGTGACGGAGCATAAAATGACCAGTTTCTGTCATTTACGCACTATGCGAAGTGCAGCCGACACTGCAAGCTTTATTCATTTATAGCTGTAGTGAAGCATTGAGTTTCAATAACTGAACGACTGGTCGATTGTTGTTACACGCACGTTGATGTAGTTAATTTCTCTGAACTTCCCAATACAGCTGAATTATTGTTTTCAGTGATTTCGGATTTTTGTTATACTTTTAGTCATTTGGTTTTCCACTTCCACAGAGAAAGTTTTACAAGAAACAAATGACATTGATTTCTCTCCGTAATGACCATTTTTACAGCATATTAGCGTTCATCTTTTTTGACCTTTGCGAAACAATATCAAGATAAGAAGCATAATGTGCGTGGTGGGTCGAGAACAGGGTAACAGAGGGAGCACATCAGTTGTTTCTGCATTTTGTGCATTAATATAATTTCTGTTGTTCTGCTAGAAAATTTTAATTAGTATGTTCACAGCTGCTTCACTTACTGCCTAATCTCGCTGGTATATATTATCTATCTGTAATTTAGGACCTGTGAAATACAAGATCGCAGGAGAGCTTCTGTAAAGTTTGGAAGGTAGGAGACGAGATACTGGCAGAAGTAAAGCTGTGAGGACGGGGCGTGACTTGTGCTTGAGTAGCTCAGTTGGTAGAGCACTTGCCCGCAAAAGGCAAAGGTCCCGACTTCGAGTCTCGGTCCGGCACAGTTTTAATCTGCCAAGAAGTTTCAAGATTATTTTGTTCCACTATTCCCGTGGAAAACGTCATCAACGTTATCATTTAATTTACTTGTTTCTAAGAACAATTGTAAATTGTTATATAGTTCATTAGTTACTATGTTACACATATTTTATCTTAGCTAATCCCTTAATCTGGACTGTTTCTGATCTGAAGAGTAGCATACGAAGTCATATTGCTCTGATTACGCCGTATATGCTGCGAGTAACTGTCGACCATGTTGCTGATTCGGGAGACTGTATTGAACACATGTTGTAACTTGCGACCGTATCCGAATAAACGTACCAGAACCACCATTATCATTTGTTTGATTGTTCCTCCGGCTTTCCTGCACCAACACATTTTGATTGCTTACAGCGCCATATTTTCATGTGATGACAGAAAATGGAACTATTATATTTTTAAACATACTCCGCGAGTGTACTGATTAATGAACATACCAACGGTGTTTCTGTTATATACACTGATCAACACCCACGTATACCGGCCGATGTGGCCGAGCGGTTCTAGGCACTTCAGTCTGGAAGCGCGCGACCGCTCCGGTCGCAGGTTCGAATCCTGCCTCGGGCATGGATGTGTGTGATGTCCTTAGGTAGGTTAGGTTTAATTAGTTCTAAGTTCTAGGGGACTGATGACCGCAGATGTTAAGTCCCATAGTGCTCAGAGCCATTTGAACCATTTGAACATCCACGTTATAATAAAATTTACTGTATTAGATGTAGCCAGGACACCACTTAATTTTACAACAGGTAACCTTCTTTGGGAAATAAAAAGGCTTTTCTCCTGCCCAAAAATTTAGTATCAAAACACGAATAAAATTGACTTTTATAACTGAATTGATTTTACGTTCCTTGGTAGTGCTCTCTCGATGCCGAGGAGTTAGACGGGCGCCGCTTCCGGGTCGAAGACTGGCGTATTGAAGACGGGCATCTGGTCGATCCGGTTGCGATGATGTTTCGTCCTGGCTGCGTTCCGCGGCGGGTCGAATGACGCCTGTTTCCTTTTTTTTTTTTTTTTCCTTTATTGTAATTTTAATCACCTTATACAGGCGGGCTGTCAGCAGCATATTACGCTGCTCTTCAGCCCTAAGTGGAACAATAACATGACATATAGGTGATACAGACAATACAATAAAAACGGCGGGCAAAAAAGGGAGATACAAAAAACAATAAACATGAAGCCGGCCTGTTTCCTTTCCTGCCGGCTATTTAACACGGCGGCTACAGTCTACCTCCGCGGATCCTGTCGTGAGGATTGGCGGCCGTTGGCGATATCCGATTGGCGGATGGTAATGTCATCGTATTACCATCCGCGTAGGAAAAAGGGGTCGCGCGTGTGCGTATTCCGCGGCTGCTTTCATGTTTGGCAGGAAACGCCTCTAGTGCTGGCTGGCGGAACGCGCCGGAACTACGTTGCAGGTGCGGCTTATTCTGCAGCGGTAGCCGCCCGTTGTATTTGCGTGGCTGTGCGCGCCACGGCAGTTTCAGTGTCGTGCAATGTGTATAGCCCGCAATGCCGCGGTCTTAATAACGTCAGATTTCTTACAACCACCCGGGACATGGTTCGTAACTTGTTGCGGCTGTACAGAGTCAAACGCCTCGATTTCCTCACCACCCTCACTACAGACCTTTAACGATCGAGGCCCAGGTTCGTGGAACAGAAGTTCAGCAGCTCTTGGAAGTTTAATGCAATATTGTGACACGATAATCAAACTGCAATACCCTATTACCTGGTTACTAGTCGGAACGTCGCGTCTTGCAGTGTTCAAATGAGATGCAGAAGTTGGGCTGTGCCTTTGCTGGCGCTGCCGGTGGCTGGAGTGCACTGAATTCCACGTATGTGGAGTGCCGTGTATTCCAGGAAGGGGCCAGTTACCGGCCGGAGCCGCGTCCACGTTCGCCTCTGCTGGCTGCCACTTCCGCCGTGCAGTTGCCCTGTTAGCGCCTGCTGCCTGCCATCTCTAGGGCCCTGCTCCACGTCTGTCACTCGACTTCAGTACCGAGGTGAATGGGTGGGCGACTGCTCTCATTAACGAGGCTGCCTGTCGCTTGGCCGGAGTGGCAGTGCGGTTCTAGGCGCTGTAGTCTGAAGCCGAGCGGCCGCTACGGTCGCAGGTTCGAATCCTGCCTCGGGCATGGATGTGTGTGATGTCCTTAGGTTAGGTACGTTTAATTAGTTCTAAGTTCTAGGCGACTGATGACCTCAGAAGTTAAGTCACATAGTGCTCAGAGCCATTTGAACCATTTTTTTCTGCCGCTTCATGTGAGCAACCAATATTCACAGCAAGCCAGTCTGTATATCCATCTAAGACAGGGCAACCTTGTATTCAGGCTGAATGAATACAATGCTGGTCATTAAAATAGGCAACAAGCATCAAACTGGTATGAATTTTACTGCAGGATGAGGGTAAAATCTTTACCTGATTGCTAAAATTTATTTCCAATGTACTATACTAGATACATACGCAGTTTGTTGCAAGTGGTAGCTCAACTCACATTATATTCACATATTTTACCTAACAAGGTACGAAAGTATTATATACTGGTGACAGATGAAAATTTGTGCCACACCAGGTGTCGAACCCAAATTTTCCGCTCCTCGCAAGCAGTTGCGTTATCCATCTAGGAAGGAAGGAAGGAAGGAAGGAAGGAAGGAAGGAAAGAAAATTGGGTTTAACGTCCCGTCGACATTAAGGTCATCAGAGACGGAGCACAAGCTGGGGTTGTGTCAGGGATGGAGAAAGGAGTAGGCCGTGCCCTTTCAAAGCAACTATTGTGGTATTTGCCTGGAGCGATTTAGGGAAATCATGTAAAACCTAAATCAAGACGGCCGGACGCCGGTTTGAACCGCCATCCTCCCGATTGCGAAGCCAGTGTGCTAATCACTGTGCTAACCTGCTCGCTAACCATCTCGGCTATCCGTGAGGATACATGCATGCCTGATCAAAAATATATTATAAAATAAGTACCACAAGCCTAGAGGGGCAGAACAAAGAACAACCATAATAATACTAACGCTGAACAAGTTTGTCTCGTTAACACTGTTAAGATAATAACACGATAATAACACTAACGTTGAACGCCTTTGTTTCATTAACTGTCATGAGAATCCAAGTAATATCGTGAAAAATGGAGGCTTATGGAGTTCTGCATTGTTTTGGGATGCGTTCATGGATAGTCGAGATGATAAAGGCGATCACTCGAGATAAGCGGAAAATCTATATTTGATTTCCGGCGCGGCAGAACTTTTAATTTGCCACCACTAGGTAATAGTTCCATACGTAATACAACACACGTCAAAAGAATTCATAGTTGCGAATAAATTTCGTGAAGACGTCTTTGAAAATCCCAGCATAAATCACGTAGTTTTCGTTGATACAATTCCACATGCGCTCTGACAGCATCTGATTTCTTTTTTTCCGTCTGTTACTGAATTGCGTAATTTAGAAGTGATTCTGTCACAATGGCGTCTGTGGAGTCGAAAGCACGATATGATTTGTACTTTCATGCAAGGCAGTTCAGTGACCGTTCCAAAATGCCTGGGCTCGAGATCCGCCACATGTAAGGAGCACCAGTACCTGGTAACAAAAGTTTGAAGACACTGGCAGTGCTGTTATCAAGCCAAGACGCGATATATCTGGAGTGGGTGATGACACCGTTGATACCATGCGTATAGTATTTTAATGGTGTTTATTAAAGTCTGCACGTCGCGTCCCCAAGGAAAGAGGCGTAACTCAATGAACTGCGATGAAGAGTTACGCACAAGGCTGCTTTTCCATGCAAACGAAGTGCAGTTCCTGCAAGCTTTGCAGCCACATGCAAACGTCATACAAACAAGAAAGATTTTGAGCCAATACCAGAAGTTCCATCTATCTTCCTTCAAGTCGTAGCCTGCTTTGTTATGGAAACGAGAAGTGTGAAATACAATACAAATGGTTCAAATGGCTCTAAGCACTATGGGACTCAACATCTTAGGTCATAAGTCCCCTAGAACTTACAACTACTTAAACCTAACTAACGGACTGCAGCGCCAGAACCGCTAGACCACCGCGGCCGGCGAAATACAATACACTTTCATCAAAATTAAGTTGTTATAAAAAAGAGAAGGTTCTCAGTAACATGACTTCAGTGAAAGATGGCACTTTTGTAATCTTCCGGCCGGCCGTTTGGCCGAGCGGTTCCAGGCGCTTCAGTCTGGAGGCGCGCGACCGCTGCGGTCGCAGGTTCAAATCCTGCCTCGGGCATGGATGTGTGTGATGTCCTTAGGTTAGTTAGGTTTAAGTAGTTCTAAGTCCTAGGGGACTGATGACCTTAGATGTCAAGTCCCATAGTGCTCGGAGCCATTTGAACCTTTCTTTTTCTTTTCTTTTTAATCTTCCGTCCGAGGGGAAAAGTTTAATGAATTTCCCCATGCTAGTCTACCCGGTGTAAGTCTTCCCATCTCTGCATAATTACTGGAACATACATCTAATTCAACATCCTCACTGTCAGGTCTTGGTGTACCTCCGCAATTTTCACCACACACTCTCTCCTCCATTGCCAAACGAGCTTTTAATATAGATTTATCCCTTTTTTAACTCAACTGGTGCTATACAGCTCTTTCATCATCATTTCGGTTTACTATCTCTTCACTGGTTATCGAATCTATCCATTTACTGAATGAGATTTTCACTCTGCAGCTGAGTGTGCGCTGATGTGAGACTTCCTGACAGATTAAAACTCTGTGCTGGACCGAGACTCGAACTCGAGACCTTTGCCTTTCGCGGGTAAGTGCTCTACCAACTGATCTACCCAAACACGACTCACGAACCGTTCTCAGAGCGTAAATTCTGCCAGTACCTCGTCTCCTACCTTCCAAACTCCCCAGAAGCTCTTCTGCAAACCTTCTGTGAAGTTTGGAATCTAGGAGACGAGGTACTGGCAGAATTGAAGCTGTGTGGACTGGTCGTGAGTCGTGCTTGGGTAGCTCAGTTGCTAGAGCACTTACCCGCGAAAGGCAAAGGTCCCGAGTTCGAGTCTCGGTCTGGCATACAGTTTTAATCTGTCAGGAAGTTTCATATCCATTTACTGTTTAGCATACTACTGTGGTATTGCATTTCAACATATTCTGTTTAATCTGCCAGGAAGTTTCCTGTTCTGTTGTTACCAGTATTGTTTATCGTTCACGTTTCATTTTCAGAAAAGCGTTACTAGCAGTCACATTTATATCCCTTGCTTAGGAATTTCTCATCTTCTGAAAATCTTTTCTTGCTTTTGCCAGTCTGCGTTTTAATTCCTCATTACTTCGACCGTGTACTACATTTAGTGACTCATTTCCTTAACTGTTTTCTTTATCATCGCCTAATTTAATTCGGATACACACCATAACCCCTATTTTATTTTTGTTGCACCATCCATTCCGTTCAAATTCTACTGCAAATGTATTGTTTTTTTTTTTTACACGATTACAGTGTCATCGATAAATATCAAACATTTTATTTTTTCTCACTGAAATTTAATTCCCGTTCCAAATATATTCTAAACATGAAACGTGTAAACAGTCACGGTTAGTCGTATGCTGCTGTTCATTGGTCCGGTGTTAAATATCAGAGCTGTAGATGAAGAAATTTTCCATCGTAGCAGGGCGCACAGTTAAAATTGAACTCTGAAGCGCAAGGAATCCCAGAGAAGTCAAAAATTTTCGGAGGTATAGCTGAGCATAGATCAATATAGACTTTTGTCAACAAAATATAGAGAATACACGGAATACTTCAGCCACCTCTCAGACAAAAACTCCCATTAGGAATTCTCTCCTTATTTTCTATTATTCATTACCCCATACAGAAGTGGATCAATAATTACGATCATAAATACCTTTTCGTGAGAAATAGGGTTAAAATACCGTTGGACCACCATCAAGTGATTTCTCCTGTGATTCCTGTCAATCACCTCAGCCGAGTATATGGATGATTTCCATCAAATAAACCGTCTGATTTTAACGCAGAAGTTGTTTGGATCATGCTGTGTTTATTATTCCTTAAGAGAAGCAATGTATCATGACATCAACTGTACTGTACGTTGCAGTGTGTCTGCGTCTGATCACTGTAATCTACGTTACAGTTAATGACATGATACACTCAATCTATGCTTCATATTTTATTTCTATTTGGTGATGATTGTTGTAGAAACGCTTCATTAAAAATAATAAGCACGGTGCGATCCAGACAGTTTCTGTGTATCAGTGCTAAGCATGATTGCCAACCTCCATAAACATCTATCGCAAGTACTGAAGACCATCAGATCCAGTTTTACGTGTTGATGCCTTATGGTGAGGATGGGGGAGGAGGGGGGTTCAAATCCCCGACTTATCGTCTGTATTTGAGAATTTCGTGCTTTCTTAGAACCGATAAAAACGAATGGCGGGAAATTTCCTTTGAAAAGAACACGGCTGACGTCTTTGCACATCCCCGTTCCACCAGAGCATGTCTTCGTCTCTAGTGACTATGTCATGGAAGGAACCTTAAGTTCTTGATATCGTTCTAAGGGACTTGTTTGCCGGCCAGGGTGGCTGAGCGGTTCTAGGCGCTACAGTCTGGAACCGCGCGACCGCTGCGGTCGCAGGTTCGAATCCTGCCTCGGGCATGGATGTGTGTGATGTACTTAGGTTGGTTAGGTTTAAGTAGTTCTAAGTTCTAGGGGACTGATGACCTCAGAAGTTAAGTCCCATAGTGATCAGAGCCATTTTTTAAGGGACTTGTTTATTTTCTTCAAGTCTGGCTAACTATTTTATTTTGATGTCAGCCAGTCCTATGTTATGTATTAAGGCATATATGGCTTTGTGGTCTTCATTGAAAGTTTTCAGGAAATTTTTGGTAGCATGTCACTGATGACAATGAAGCCAGTGAATATTTTACGAAAATAGTCATAATTTTTCGAGATGTTCTTTATTTTATTGCGGTGCCACATAAAACCTAAGGCCGAATTGTACACACTGGTTACTAGCTCCAAATTTCTCTGTCATTTTTACAAACGTTTCAGTTTAACTTTTTTAACCTCTTTAGTCCTCAGCTTAGATTTTGCAACTGAAAAGTTGGGGTTGCTAATCAAAAGTTTGATATCGGAAAAAATAACGGTAAAACTATCGTGACTCAACAAAGTATTAGGGCATATAATTATTCTATATCAGGCTCAAATACATTTGTTAATCCTAGTAATAACATGTTTCCAGAGATTACTTTTACGATTTTTCTTTATAAACAGATAACAACTTTATTTTCTTTTTCTATCTGAAAATAAAATTACAAATTGCAACATTATTCTTCTGTTTTTTTTACGGAATTGTGAAAAGCACTTCTTTCTTCCTGCGATACAGATGTCTAATTTGATTCACTGCACAAATGTAAAACCTTTACATCAAGGTAATCCGCATCTGAAGCGACTTTTCTGGTTTTCGTTTGTAATCTCAGTTAGCAGTACGGCATCAAACATACTTATGTCATTATTCCTCGTCTTCTTTTTACTCTGTTCGTCCTCTTGCATCCCAAGCGCTACATCGAAAAAATGTATCGCTCTGTTGCTCTGAGGGTACAAACACTGGCTTATTCGATATCGCAGTGTACGAGGGTGTGCTGGGAAGTACTGCCTCCAGTTTTTTGTGTAAAAACTCTTAAACTTTTTAAATAAAGCGTTGTACATCTTTACTCTTCATGTTTACCTATTTATTTCTCAATGTTGTCACCCAAGCGACGGATACATATCTTCCAGCGAAAGAACGTCACTGTAGAAAGTTCACTTTGTTGACGGAGCCACGATCTCGCCTCTGCTTGTACCACTTCATTACCATCAGAGTGAAGGCCTCGGTGGTGCTCTTTGTTTTGGAAACCGATGAAAATCGGACTGAGCCATGTCGAGACTGTATGGAGAATGATCGGTGATAGTGAAACCAAGACGTCGGATTCCTGCAGATGCCAGAGTGCTCGTTTGTGGCCCGGCTTTGTCATGCTGACCGAGAGGGTATTCCATGTGTGGATAACGTTGGACGATGGCAACTGTTCGGTGGCATTATTGTTCAGCATGCCCATGTCTTTTAGCTCGTTACCTCATATTCTGACCACTTTATAGTTCAAAATTACTAAAAACAATAAGTAATTATGTTCGTTTCTCGGAAACATACTGGCACTGCAAGAAACAGCTTCCATTAATCAGATGCTTCTACATCTACATATATACTCCGCTAGCCACCAAGCGGTGTGTGGCGGAGGGCACAATTAGTGCCAAAGACATATTTACCCCCCTCTGTCCCACTCGCGGATCGCACGAGGGTAAAACGACTGTCTGAATGCCTCAGTACGAGCTCTAATTTCGCTTATCTTTTAATGGTGATCATTGCGCGACTTGAAAGTTTGTGGTAATAATATATGCTCTACATCGTCGGGGAAGATCGGATTTCGGAATTTAGTGAGCAGTCCCTTCCGTTTAGCGCGTCGTCTATCTGCAAGTGTGTCCCACTTCAAACTTTCTGTGAGATTTGTAACCCTCTCGCTGTGGCTAAATGTACCAGTCACGAATCTTGCCGCTCTTCTTTGGACCTTCTCAATCTCTTGAATCAGACCCAACTAGTAAGGGTCCAGACGAACAATACTCTAAGACTGGACGAACTAACGTATTGTAAGCAATTTCCTTTGTTGAAGGACTGCATCGCTTCAGAATTCTACCAATAAACCGCATCTAAAGTTCGCCTTGCCCGTTACTGGTGCAATCTGATCATTCCATTTGAGATCATTTCGAATAGTCACACCCAGACACTTGACAGATGTTACCGCTTCCAAAGACTGGACATTTATTTTGTACTCGTAGATTAATGGGGATTTTCCCCTTGTTATACGCCGTAGATTACACTTACTAATATTGAGAAATAACTGCCAGTTATTACACCAAGCATTTATTTTCTGCAAATCCTCATTGATTTGTTCACAGCTTCCGTGTGATACTACTTCCCTGTAGACTACAGCATCATCGGCAAACAGTCTAATGCAGCTGTCAATGCCATCAACCACGTCGGTTATGTAAATCGTAAAAAGCAGCGGACCTATTACGCTGCCCTGGGGCACACATGAAGTTACGCTTGTTTCTGTTGAAATAACCCCATTCAGGACGACATACTGCTCTCTGTTTGTTAGAAAACTTTCTATCCAACCGCATATGTGATCGGATAGACCGTAAGCGCGCACTTTTTGGAGCAAGCGACACTTCGGAACTGAGTCCAACGCCTTTCGAAAGTCGAGAAATATGGCATCAACCTGGGAGCCGGTATCTAGAGCCTGTTGTATATCATGCACAAAGAGGGCCAGCTGTGTCTCGCATGACCGCTGTTTCCTAAAACCGCGCTGGTTTCTGCAGATGAGCTTCTGAGAATCTAGAAAGGTGATTCTACAATAAATCGATGTCAGTGAAATTGGCTGGTAATTATGTGCATCCGATTTTCTACACTTTTGATAGATTTCTATGACCTGGGTCTTCTTCCAGTCCCGTAGAATTTTCCGCTGTTCCAATGACCTCTGATAGATGATGGATAAGAACGGTGCTAAATTTGTAGCATAGTCAACATATAATCTTACGGGGATACCGTCTGGGCCAGATGGCTTCCTGGCGTCTAAGGATCTTAACTGTTTTACAATCCCAAATACACAAAACACTATGTCAGCCATCCTTGCGTTTTTTCGATAATTGAAAGGGGGAATGGTGCTGTAGCCCTCTTCCGTAAACGAGTTTTTGAAAGCTAGGTTTAGAATTTCGGCTTTCTGTTTATCATCATCCGTTACATTACCCGTACTGTCAGCAAGAGAAGGTATTGAATTATTTGTAGCGTTCGTAGATCTTATGTACGGCCGGCCGCGGTGGCCGAGCTGTTCTAGGCGTTACAGTCTGGAACCGCGCGACAGCTATGGTCGCAGGTTCGAATCCTGGTTTGGGCATGGATGTGTGTGATGTCCTTAGGTTAGTTAGGTTTAAGTAGTTCTAAGTTCTAGGGGACTGATGACCTTAGAAGTTAAGTTCATAGTGCTCAGAGCCTTTTTCTTCTTACGTACGACCAAAATTTTTTGGTGTTACTTTTAGAATCTGCAGATAAAATATTGCTTTCAAATTCGTTGAAAGAATCTTTCGTTGACCTTATGACAGCTGCTTTCATTTCGCATAATGTCTCATTGTCAGTGGGGCAGTGACTACGTTTAAAACGACTGTGCAAAATTCTCTGCTATCTCAGCAACTTCCTAATATGTTTGTTGTACCAAGGTGGATCCTTTCCTTCCCCTATATTTTTGCTAGGCACCTACTTCTCTAGCACGCGGTGGACAATATCTTTCAATTCCAGCCAAAGATGCTTAATATCTTTGTGTCCCGCGATGCTTAAAGCTACTGGGAGCTGACGGAAACTAAAACCAGTTATGCGCATATAGCACGTATTGTAAAATACAGGCTACAGTCAGTCACAGCGATGTTAGATAATTGGGTGAGCTAGAAAAAGATAAAAGCTAGATGTAGCATATGTGCTATATAAGGACTGATCAGGTTATAGAAAAGGAGATGCAGTTATATGTACAATGACTTCGCTATTCAGTGGCAGGAGAAAAGATTATCTTATCCTCCATGCCGTTCTGCTTGAAAGTATCTAAACCAAGATCGCGTCATCCGAAGGCTTGCAACATCTGCGGCCGGAGAGCTGAAGTATTGTCTAAAACAATAGCGGCAAGAATTTGTTGCGGAAAGATTCAATTACGGGGATGGAATTGGTGACAGTGGTTTCCGCTCGGGTAGCCTCCGGAGTCAATATTGACTCGAGGAGACTCATACACTTTTATAGATCGGCCAGCCTTGGCCAGCGACTCACATCTGATATTTCTTCTCCCTCTCCACTCCCCCTGCCCCCCTCTCGCTCTCCACGGTCGGCCGCTGGCGGATGAGAACTTGTCCCGGAATAAACTTCCAGAAGGAACAGTCGGCGCACGCCTCAGTGGCGCCGCGATGAAAGGGCGCTGCCGTGGCCGGCCCGCCGCCCCCGCTAAAAAGCGCGCCGCCCACGACAGCTGCGGGCCCCACCCCCATCGCCTCCCCCAAGTCCCGTGCGCTGCGACGGCGTGGCGTTCATTTCCCCCGCGGAGGACTCGTAGGTCCGCGCGAGCACTGACCTCTGCGTAGGGGAGTTGGCGGGGTGGGGAAAGGGGGGGGGCGTACAGGGCCTGGAGGGGGGGAGGGAATGGAAGCTGGAGAGCTAATAAAATGGTAAACCACTGGGGCTGCCGGAGCATCGTCACACTGTAAACTCTCCCTTCCTCAAAATACAAAGCGACACAAAGGGCAAAAAAGGATTAGACTTTAAATCGCGGACTAGCGACAAATAAGGAGAGACATACAATTTGTGACTTTTATTCAGTTTCAGGAACTTCAGTATTCAATATTGGCTTTTGCTAAAATAACAGGGAAAAAGAAAATAAAGTACACTGAAAAAATATACGAATATGTGATGCCTCGATGGGCTATAAATCGACAAACATCAATGCTGATACACTTCTACGTTCGACCTTCTCCGGGAATCAAAAATTAGCGCGCACGGAGTACTTGGACGGGGTCTACACGTAAGTGGAGGGAATGAGAGCCAGCCAAAGATTGTGTCGAGACATTCTGTGCATTTGCAGTTAACTCTGTGTTCAGGTGGCGCACTGCTTATTGCAACTGTCCAGTAGGCAGGAGAGCCTGGGTTCGAGTATTGGTCTGGCACACAGTTTTACTCATTGCCCACCGTTCCGCATTTAACTCCCAATGCAGCTGGTATCATCAGTTCCTCCCTTTTCATTTCCTTCCTTCCCAGTCCATTTTGAGTTTACAAAACAGTGAGAAATCTTAAACACGAAACGCTTAACAAGAAAAATCGATTAACTCTAAATAATACTGCGGTCACTACAAAAGACAATGGAAACTTATACATTTATTGTTCTCTAAACGCGAAACAAAAATCGTTTAATGCTGAAAATTTTGCTTCTAGTACAAACCGAAGTCCCTGTTTGCTGAAGTTGAGGGCGTCATCCTGATTTATTGGCTTTCCTTCTCTTCCGTTCGACCGAATAAAGTAAACCTTTGTTGCTACTATGTCTTCGGGTATTAAACCTCTCAAAATTCTTGTCAGTTTTATAATTCAGGTTTGGGTGTCCCGAGCTCGATTAATTTTATTGCAAGTCCAACTCCCTTATACTTCAACATGTAAGATTTCAAAAGAATATGACACTGGTTTTTAATGCCCTGAAAGATCACCACTTTATATAGAATGGCACCCGTATGTGAATAACCGCAATTGAACTTCATTTTCAGGTTTAGTAGTAGAAGGAACTTTCAGACAGTGTAATGGAATAATCAAAGAGGTATATAACAACATTTATACAAAACCGAAACAAAAATCATTACACAGTGTGTCCCAATTCTATTAGGATTGTTTATGTGAAATTCTAAACTGCGATGCTACCTCGAGGAGAGCTGCTTTATTAGAATCCTTAAACTTCAAAATAAAGCTGTGGAGAAAGTCAAAGCATTACTGGAGCAGGCATCCTGGCCACAAATGTAACTGTATGTGTCGGACATTCGTTGTAAAATGGCAGTGGAGCAGTGAGGAAACATGTTTTTTGGTTCCTCCAGCGTTTGTGTGCGAGAATTCGCCGGGTTTTTACCTAGAAGCGAGAGGCAGGTTCCAGGCTGCTCTTCCATGACGACACCCCAGCCCATAAAGCGATGACTGTGCACGAATTTCAGCAAGAAAATGGTGCACAGTCTTGGATCACCCACTTTATTCGTCGGATTTGGCTCCAGTCGACTGCTGGCTGTTCCCCAACTTGAAGTATTCGAAGAAAGGACACCGTTATGATTCAGTTAAGGACATCCAAGAAAATCATACTGCAGTACTAAATGCAACTCCTAAAGAAGACTGCAGTTAGTGTTTGAAAACACTTTTAAAACGGTTTTGATCCAGGGAGTACTATTTTCAATAAATACGGTGATTTTGTGAACATAATACACGAGTTTTGTTTGTCATAGCCATAGTCCTAACGGACTTGGGACAAACTATGTAGAACAGACCCCATACAGATACTCGCTGAACATATGTATGAATCATACATTGTAGATGTAATTCGTGGGCTGCAAATGATTTTGCACTATCTGTCCTACAACATACAATAAACTGAAAAGATCTGATGTAGTGTGATAGTAGAACTTTATCTTAAAGCCTCCATCTCCACAAGCACTTGTCTTAAGGTTCAACAGCAATACGAAATCACCTGAATTAATGTTGAAGGAAGCTCATTTTCTGCTACTAATGCAAACTTATTACACCTAAGGATGCACTTCTCAAGTTAACATGTACGGTCATATGAAACAGGTGAAAGTTTAGCGAGAACAATGGTCAAAGGGAGTGGAAAATAAGTTCGTAAGGACCCCAAGTTCTATTCACTCCTAAGATATCGTGCACTAATTAACACCAGTTCTCGTGTTCACATAAAAGTCCCATTCAACGAACCACATGTCTTTACAAGACCATCCATATCATCGACATAATAATCAGCTAGTTCCATTACTTGATGGTGTAGACCTTCTGTTTTGACCATCTGCTATACTTCCTTGAACCGACATGTCCGCCCATTGTCAAAAAAATGTGTGTGAAATCTTATGGGACTTAACTGCTAAGGTCATCAGTCCCTAAGGTTACACACCACTTAACCTAAATTATCCTAAGGACAAACACACACACCCATGCCAGAGGGAGGACTCGAACCTCCGCCGGGACCAGCCGCACAGTCCCCGCCCATTGTCATTACCGGCTATTTACTTATTCCGTTGGATCACTGGCCTTCGCTGTGCATCTAATATCTGCTGCTTCCTTTCTGCCTTTCTTCGTTTAGGCCAACGTAGATTTTTCCATTTCTCTTTGAGCTAATGAGTTTGCGAATAATTAACTCTCTTAATTTATGTCTCACAGCCATAAATTATTGTTGGTAGTATACATTCATCCGAAACAGTTTTCTTCAGCTCAGCTGACATCTTCGACTTGAAAACTGCAGAATATTTTCCGAAAGATTGCAAACTCAGTTTAATACGTCGAAATATTTCTGGTTTTAAGTCGCTTATCATATTTACAAGTTGACCCGAATAGACATATTCTGTGACCTTTTGCGCTCGTGTAGTTCCAGTACATACACTCGTATTTCCCTCCGGTGTTCATTCATTTATTTTGGCCTTGATTTTATCGTAGTTCATTCATAAACCTACTTTAGAGCAGATTGAGCTAAGTTCGCTAACTAATATTTGAAGGTCTTCTATATTATTTGCAAACAAAACAAAATAATCAAAAAAATCTCAAGTTATTTCATCTCTATTCCAGAACTTGAATTCCTTTTGTTTTCCAGTTCAGCCTAGACACTGTTTTTCCTAGAATTGCTGAAAATAGTTTTGGAAGCATAGAGTCTCTTTGTTTTATGTCCTTTTCATTGGGAAATGCGTTAGTTTCTTCAACAACATTCTCGAAACCTGTGTAAGTTTTGTATTTGATATATAAGGTTTTCATACAGCCTTGTTCTACTCCTTGTTGTGTTAGAGCCGCAAGCGCAGCCGGGTAACTCATCAAATAAGTTGCCCTCTCAGAATCTGTGAAGGCAAGGCAAAAAGGTGGATGGTACTCATCCGTTATAGAAAGTATTTGACTTAGGGTGACCATATGGCCAATTTTACTAAATCTTGTATGGAAAGCAGCTTGCTCAGTGGGTTTAGCCAGGTCAAGTGTAGCACTCAGTCAGATAGTCCAAATTCTAACGAAGGCTTTATACGGTAGGAACGGAGCGCTGTTAGGGTGATGGTTACTTTTATCTTTAGTACTCCATTTCTTGTATATAAGGATTATTTTGGCTTTATTCCAATCTCTTGATAACGTTCGACTGTGAAAACAATTTGCAAATATTTTAGCTAAGTGCTTTACAGATTTCTCGTCCATCAGATTTAAAATATCGACTGAGAGGTCAGCATTACACAATACACAAAACAGAATATACCACACACTAATATTAACGTATGGGATGTTATTTAATGATTGGAAAAGCAATGATATATGCAACTTGCAAACGCAGGTGATTGATAATGTTGGATTTTTAATCTCATGTTTTCTAAGCGAGTTGTGAACTCGAATAAAGACGAAAAGTTGCTCACAATTGCAAAGTACCTCAGGTACAAAAAAAATTATCACTAATTTCAAGAAATTTAAGAAATGAGGGACAACATCGACACAATGAGATAAAGTCAAATAATGAATGAATGGTGCAAAACAGTTGCTCGTCAAAACACTGAAACGTTTTCCACACACGTCTTTTTGTGTTTTTGAGCCAAAGCATTTTTCTCGATATGATACCGTGAAAGGTGGCTACACTGAGTCACAGCGCCAGAGATTGCGCTAAAGAGTATTATTCCGCCGCCTCCACTGGCGCAGTTGTTGTTCAGAGAATGTCGAGGGCAGTTGTAGTTCAGAGGTTGCCGTGGGCAGTGCTTGTTGAGAGGATGTCGAGAGCAGTACTAGTTGAGAGCATGTCGTGTGCAGTTATTGTTCTGTTGGCGAGAGAGTAGATGTTGTTCGGTTGGTGATGTATAGATGGAAGATGTTGCAATGATCACAGTGTATTTTTCGTCAATATATATGGAGATAACAATTTTTTTTATTTCAAATTTCCTAAATAACAATGCCTCTTGGACACAGGTTCAGTCAACAAAGCATCTGGGTCGTGTTCATGCATTAGACTGTAATTCTGGTTCCTATGTGCAATTATAGTATTTCTGGTTTTTCAATTAGTTCATTGTAAATGGTGTTTAAAATATCTCGTCGTATTGAGGAAGAACCGTGCCAGATACATATACGTTGAACCACACTACCACACACAGAACAGTTACACTTGTGCTTTGTTGTTTCATAGCTTTTATAGTTGCAGGTGAGTTAATTAGTCAATTGTGTTAACGGAAATTTCCTTTCATTCTTTATTGTTATTTTATGCAGTCAGATTGCGTACTAATACTACTCAGGGCCAACTGGTTACAAGACTTCGTAACCGGACACACAGCTACTAAAATTATTGCATTTTCATTTAAATAATTAAGCCCCCATGCAACCGTTTTGGAACTCAATTGTGTTATTTGTCGATTACAGAATTATCTATTGCGAGACGACAAAAGTATTACGGACAAAAGTTACGTCTTTTTAGCCCGCAGAACCAGAATCTACAATAAAAATGAGATATTTCTATTTAAGATTTCGGAGTTACCCGACCCAGTACCTCGACGATGGGGTAGAATGGGTCTCATTGGTATCTCGGGATAGCATTTTTAAAAATATTGAAGTCATATTTTCCTGAGTTTTTAATGCACTGCGTAGTTTTTTAATATATATTGTTGTCTCAAGACAAAAAATTCAAGCTGTATACTGGCATATTAACATGAGTAACTTAGGAAGGACGTGCATTGCATGTGCATAATACATGCCAGCCATGAAAAATCAACTAAAAATAACTTTTTCTTTTCTTAGTTTAGTTTCCAAACTTATTGCTTTGTAGATTCTTAACGATTCCGTTTCCATAGTTGCATTGGCATTAACGTTAAGTTCAATTTTTCTATGTAGGCTAATTGTGCTCGTTATTATCAGTCCTGATTCATCTCCAAGGAATGATAAATACTATGAATCCTGATTCATGTTAGCCTGCGCATGCAACGACGTAAACAAAGGGCATAGACTTAGAGTGTAATTAGTTTTGCATTCGCGATTTTGTTGATATTGTAGAATAATGTAATTGCTATCGCAGCTACATCGCTATAAATCTGCCGTTAGACTACTTATCAGTGCTTTTATAACCTGTTCTGTTTCTTATATTGCTACAAAAAATCACGTGGATGAAATAAACAAATGAAATGGTCACTGCAACACTCCCCGGAGTAGTTGGCCCAAACACATGCCATTTCAGCAACTAAAGAGGCAGTGATGTATATGCTACAGAGCGTCAAGATAGTAGGCTCTGGTGCCTGCCGCTAGACCACCCCTCTGGTGGGAAACGGGAAGACGTGAAAGTGACTTTGCGCGCTTATGGACCGTAGGCGAAAAGTTTCGTAAAGGTTTTCTGTTATTCAGTGATCGCCACTGATTGCCAAGATCGCCAACGGAGAAGATGGAGCTAGCTGCTGCGAAGAAATGCCTTGTTTCTGTACGAATGTGATGCTCTGTTGCCTTGGTGGATGATGGTTTCGGACACAGATTTCCATCTGTAGTTTATTTTTCTGCTGTATACCGAAAAACAATGGTGATTTTAGAGGGTTCCAGGAGAAAAATAAATTTCAGATGAAAATCCGAGTCCAAAACAGTCATCCACCGAGGCAGCAGAACATTGCATTCATAAGAGACAAGGCCTTTCTACGCAGCAATTAGTTCCATCTTCTCCACGGGCGATCATGGCAAATCAGTCGTCATCAGTGAATAACAGACAACAGTTAGAGACGCTTCGCCTATGGTCTGTCAGCGTACAACGTCACGTTTGCTGACGAAGGGGTGGCCTAAAGGCAGGCCATTTTTGTTGTGTCGTTGGATGACTTGTCCGGACATGGGCTCCTCTCAACTATTTCTGTCCACAACACACCCTCTACAGCTCAAAAGATTTGTCGCAACTTCTCTGGGATATATATATTCTTCCTGAATAATTATCTTTCGGAACTAACTACCCTGTAACACCTTTACAAGCTTTCCAGACTGTCTGTGACCACCATATATATATAATATGGGGTGATCGCAAACACTCTGGAAAGCGTGTAAAGGTGTTACAGGGTAGTTTGTGCAAAAAAAAAAAAGTTTAGGAAAAAATTCGATACGTTGCGTCGTTTTCGATTTTATTAGCGTTCAAGTTAGTCAGCTACGCCGTTGCAACAGAGACGGTCTTCGTTTGGTTACTAAAACCGAACAAAAGAGCGACACAACCCAGCCAAAGGTTGAGCAGTCTCGTGAGCTACTGTCTACCCTATGAGAACAACTGCCATTAATTGTGTGTGTGTCGAGTCTCTTGAATGTGTGCGCGCAACGGCCTGGTTGGCTAGTTTCAGTGCTAATTAACTCGGAAAAGGCGCAACGTATTGAATTTTCTGTTAACAATTATTTCTCAGCCTACCCTACACTGCAGCACTCTTACAAGCTTTTCAAACTGTTTCTGACCACCCCTGTATACGTGCATGGTGATTCAGTTGTCTCTACAGACGCCGTTTTATGCAACCCGCAATGTTATGACTGGCCTTCAAAACTCACGCGCAAGATTGTCGTATTCTCTCGCTCGCTACGCGCAGAAAAAACGAACAGTACCTCTTTTGTACGGAATTTAATGTAGCTAACTTTTGTGCTGAGTTACGTTTTCGCTAGAGACCGTTGTTCTCAAGTTATTAAGGAAAGACGTACAAAAGAGAGCTTCAAACCCCGCTCCCACATTCAGCCGCCATCCGTCAGGATTTCTTGTGCGTTACTCATCACACTTCCTCCTACAACTGCATAAAAATTTCCGACTACAGGAACTGTCCCTGTATTTTACCTTTTTTGCTCTCTGTTGGGTGTGCTATTAGGCCACTAACATTGTTGGCTATTTCGTTAACATAATTATTTAAAACGTCCCAGTGAGGGGAATCAAAGGAAAACTACTTTCGTAAATGTTACCCTAAAACTAATTACGTTGACTATTAGATCGAAATTTAAAACGTACAGCCACAGTAGTTTTGTAGTCAGAAAGTCTGACGAATACAGCGATGTTATTGTGTGTTTTATGCTGTTAAAGTTCACAAAATCGTTAGGTAAAATTTATGCAAACGTGAATTTTACAGTTAGTAAGTGCTCGACTAAGCCTGCGACGTAAAAGGTTGATAATTTAAGACCAAAAAAAGTTGAATATTGGAAATGATTCGTGCAGTCGCAACATTTTGAGTAGTGACAGAAGGGAGGGCCATGAGCAACGTATTAGAAATCCTGAAGGTTGGGGCAGAGTGCGGGAGTGGGTCTGAAGGTCATTTTTGTACGGTTTTCTGGAATAACTCAGAAACGGCGTCCTCTAGCGAAAACATATCCTAGAACAAAATTTAACTACATTAAATTTTCTTCACGAAAGGTACTGTTCGTTTATTCTTTAGGACTAACAGTGCGAGAGAATATGAAAAGCTCACGCGTGGTTTTTGAAGCCTACACATCGAAATGCAGGTTGCTCTAAACGGGATCGTGAGAGGCAGCTGATGGTTCAAATGGCCCTAAGCACTATGGGACTTAACATCTGACGTCATCAGTCCCCTAGAACTTAGAACTACTTAAACCTAACTAACCCAAGGACATCACACACATCCATGCCCGAGGCAGGATTCGAACCTGCGACCGTAGCAGCATCGCGGTTCCAGACTGAAGCGCCTAGAACCGCTCGGCCACAGCGGCCGGCAGGGGCAGCTGAACCATGCTGTATGTACAGGGTGATTAAAAATTTGTATTACAGGCTTCTCGAGTTTGTAGAAAGTCTTAATACATGAAGTGTTGATAAGGTACACATGTCCAGAAATGTACCGTTTGGATGTAAGGTCAGTTTGAGGATCAGGTCACTTTCAAGTCTTCCGCTTCATGGCACGCACAAAGCGGAGAAAATGAGCTTTGACTTCTGTAGGAGCACATGGCGTGGGCAACGTTTCGAGTACTCGTCCTCGGGTTCTCTTCTATGCGACGAAGAACGTTCTCTAAAGTCGAGAGTGCAGTACGTCAGTCTGGAACCGCACGACCGCTACGGTCGCAGATTCGAATCCTGCCTCGGGCATGGATGTGTGTGATGTCCTTAGGTTAGTTAGGTTTAACTAGTTCTAAGTTCTAGGGGACTTATGACCACAGCAGTTGAGCCCCATAGTGCTCAGAGCCATTTGAACCATTTTGCAGTACGTCCGTGAAGCGCCACAGCCAACACTTCCAGTTTCGAACGCACTAGTTTCTCGCAGCCGTTGTTGTAGTCAGACGAAGGTGTTACCTGACTCCATGATAACAACACGTACTGCCGACAGTGCCCTTTTCTCAACTCGTGTGCCTTTTGCGTTCCTTGAAATAGGAGATTTGAGAGTTAACCGATCTCCAGACTTACTTTACATCCAAATGGTACATTTCCAGACAAGAGTTCCTCATCAGAACTTCATCTACTAAGTCCCCTCTACAACGCCTAGAATGCTGTAACAGGAATTTCGAATCACCGTGTATATTCAAAGTTTCAGGCATAGTGGTGAACGGTAAATGCATCAATTTATAATGAGGGACTCTGGTACGGAAACGACGATTTCGAAAGTTACAAGCTAAAATAGTTTTGATACATCTGAGAGTGGACTACATAAACCGATACTGTTGTTGCTTAGATCGTAGGGTACCAAAAATGGTTCAAATGGCTCTGAGCACTATGGGACTTAACATCTATGGTCATCAGTCCCCTAGAAGTTAGAACTACTTAAACCTAACTAACCTAAGGACAGCACACAACACCCAGTCATCACGAGGCAGAGAAAATCCCTGACCCCGCCGGGAATCGCACCCGGGAACCCGGGCGTGGGAAGCGAGAACGCTACCGCACGACCACGAGCTGCGGACTCGTAGGGTACCCAACTTTCAGACATGGTAGTACGGACCAAATTGGAAATAAATGTCTGGTAAACTTGGGCTTAAAAATGCATAGTTCACTAGCCATTAGCACATGTTCAAGAAGTGAAACGTGTTTCACAGTAGCCAAGATGGACAAGAGCTCATATCTCTTCAGGTATGCATTTTACAGCTCAAGTGTACTGGACATTTTTTCTTTTTTTTTGTTTCATATTACATCCTCCAAAAGTATGGAAAGCAAAAATCTTGCAGCATATGAGGTGTATTTCCAACTGGTCCATACAATCGCTTCTCGAAACATGGGAAGCAAAGAGCTTGCAAGTTAAGAGATCTGTTTCACATAGTGGAAGATCTTTTCTGAATGTATTTGTCTGGAGTGTAACCATGTGTGAAAGTGGAATATGGACGATAAACAGTTTACACAAGAAGAGGATAGATGCTTTGGACATGTGATGCTGAAGATTAGATGGGTAGATCACGTAACTAATGTCGAGGGACTCAATAAAATTGGGGAGACGAGAAATTTGTGCCACAACTTGGTTAAAAGGTGATATCGATTGATAGAAGATACTCTCAGGCATCAAGGAATCACCAGTTTGGTACTGGACGGAGGTGCGTGGGATAAATATCGTAGAGAGAGACCAGAATAAGAACACATTAAGTAGATTTAAAAGGACGTAGGTTTCAGTAGCTATTCGGAGATGCAAAGATGTGCACAGAATAGAATAGCGTGGAGAGCTCAAACCAGTCTTCAGACTGAAGATCGCAGTGGTAACATTGTGTACTTTCAATTGTATATACACTCCTGGAAATTGAAATAAGAACACCGTGAATTCATTGTCCCAGGAAGGGGAAACTTTATTGACACATTCCTGGGGTCAGATACATCACATGATCACACTGACAGAACCACAGGCACATAGACACAGGCAACAGAGCATGCACAATGTCGGCACTAGTACAGTGTATATCCACCTTTCGCAGCAATGCAGGCTGCTATTCTCCCATGGAGACGATCGTAGAGATGCTGGATGTAGTCCTGTGGAACGGCTTGCCATGCCATTTCCACCTGGCGCCTCAGTTGGACCAGCGTTCGTGCTGGACGTGCAGACCGCGTGAGACGACGCTTCATCCAGTCCCAAACATGCTCAATGGGAGCCAGATCCGGAGATCTTGCTGGCCAGGGTAGTTGACTTACACCTTCTAGAGCACGTTGGGTGGCACGGGATACATGCGGACGTGCATTGTCCTGTTGGAACAACAAGTTCCCTTGCCGGTCTAGGAATGGTAGAACGATGGGTTCGATGACGGTTTGGATGTACCGTGCACTACTCAGTGTCCCCTCGACGATCACCAGTGGTGTACGGCCAGTGTAGGAGATCGCTCCCCACACCATGATGCCGGGTGTTGGCCCTGTGTGCCTCGGTCGTATGCAGTCCTGATTGTGGCGCTCACCTGCACGGCGCCAAACACGCATACGACCATCATTGGCACCAAAGCAGAAGCGACTCTCATCGCTGAAGACGACACGTCTCCATTCGTCCCTCCATTCACGCCTGTCGCGACACCACTGGAGGCGGACTGCACGATGTTGGGGCGTGAGCGGAAGACGGCCTAACGGTGTGCGGGACCGTAGCCCAGCTTCATGGAGACGGTTGCGAATGGTCCTCGCCGATAGCCCAGGAGCAACAGTGTCCCTAATTTGCTGGGAAGTGTCGGTGCGGTCCCCTACGGCACTGCGTAGGATCCTACGGTCTTGGCGTGCATCCGTGCGTCGCTGCGGTCCGGTCCCAGGTCGACGGGCACGTGCACCTTCCGCCGACCACTGGCGACAACATCGATGTACTGTGGAGACCTCACGCCCCACGTGTTGAGCAATTCGGCGGTACGTCCACCCGGCCTCCCGCATGCACACTATACGCCCTCGCTCAAAGTCCGTCAACTGCACATACGGTTCACGTCCACGCTGTCGCGGCATGCTACCAGTGTTAAAGACTGCGATGGAGCTCCGTATGCCACGGCAAACTGGCTGACACTGACGGCGGCGGTGCACAAATGCTGCGCAGCTAGCGCCATTCGACGGCCAACACCGCGGTTCCTGGTGTGTCCGCTGTGCCGTGCGTGTGATCATTGCTTGTACAGCCCTCTCGCAGTGTCCGGAGCAAGTATGGTGGGTCTGACACACCGGTGTCAATGTGTTCTTTTTTCCATTTCCAGGAGTGTATAATATGATACAGCACGTTCTCGGATGAATGGCACGTTATCGTCCAGCCATTCTCCTGTAATTAAAGAGAATCTAACTAATACCGACACCAACGGTGAGATTATTTCACTGCCAGTCAATGGTCAACACATAAAACAGCAGATGATGAGCTAAATTTTAGCATTACACTCAATCTATCGCCTTGTATAACCTAAAAAGTTGCTTACGATCACATTAGTTACTCAACCTAATGACGTGTGATCACGGACCTGTCCTTGAACTTCATTAAAACAACCAATGTCCGTCAGTACACAGGATCAGGTCATCAATGATTGTCTTCAAATCATGTATGACATACCTGAAGAATCTTGTGGACTCTCCTCCGCGCCGATCAGAGGCCGTTACCAATGCTGCAGGCGGTGCTACATGGTACTCGTGACGTCTCCGCGGTTGACTAATTTATTATCCGGGCGCGCTTGTAAACAGAGTTGTAGATGCGTGTCTCCGGGCTCTCCACGCTATTCTATTCTGTGCAGAAACTAAAACACATATGGAAAACCAAGAGTGCCGCTCTCCAAGTTTGTAACTGGCACACATATTCACAATATGGGCGATGATTTTTGATGTGGTGAACTTCAATCTATGTGACCATTCGTGGTGCCCTTCTTGCTACACGTTCAGTATCCCCTGTTAGACATATTTGGTACGGGTCCTACACGCTAGAGCAATATTCTTGGATTGGTCGCACGAGTGATTTGTAAGCAACCTCCTTTATAGACTGATGGCATTTCACCAATTTTCTACGAATAAACCGAACTCCTTTACCCATTAGTCAGTCTATGTACTCATTCCATATCATACCCCACAATGTGTTACACCCAGTTATTTGTATGAGTTAACCGATTACGACTGTGGTTCATTAGTATTGTAGTCATAGGCCACTACATTTTATTTTTATTTATTTATTTATTTTTTTGTGAAGTCCACATTTCTACATTTCTGCGAACTACAGGTCAGGTGACCATCACATATGTTCGAAGTCAACGTGCAGTAACTACCTTTAAACAGCAAGTGGCAGTACTAGCAGTGGAGCGTATACAAAACACGTCGCGCATCGCGGAAAACAGTACAGTCGTTGTCGTAATGCGGAAACTGAGCGATTTATCTCTGGTCCAGAAGAACATAATCTTTGGCTTTCATGCCAAGGGTGGAAGCATTTCCGAAACAGCTATGTCTATAAACCGTTCGCGTGCCGCCGTGGTTGCAGTATACCGTGCATGGCAAAAGGGCGCTGTCCGAAACCGGTACAGAGGAGCTGTAGGGCACCACGAACCATAGATGACAGTGGTAAATGGCAGCTGCGGAGATACCTACGGGTACAACTTTTGAGCAAATGACAGTCCTGATGAACCAATGGGCTACAAATGGTCTCTCCTCAGCGACCGTTCAGCGAACGTTGCTCTGTGTGGACCTAGGCAGCAGGCGCCTGGGTCATTCATCCATGCACACTGCTGTTCATGGACAACGAAGGCTAGCATTTCCACGCCTATACCGTAACTGGACGTACACTGAGTAGCGTTTCCCAATGAAGCACACCTTATGCTCCATAGGACAATGGACGTTGGCGTGTTCAGCGTGAAAGCAAACGCCCTACAACAATCGTCGGAGGGGTGCAGACCAAAGAAGGGAGTGTTGTAGTCTGGGGAATGTTTTTGTGGCATACTGTGGGTGACTTGTCATTCTGGAAGGTGCAATAGGTCACACAAGTATGCATCTATCCTTGGAAATTATGTCCACCCGTATAAACAGTTTGTTTTTCCTTGGCATGATGACATCTACAAGCAGGACAATGCAAGGCGTCACACAGTCCGCAGTGTGTGTGCGTGCTTCGAAGAGCACCAAAATGAAATTACCAATTTCCCTGGTCATCTCAGTCCCCGGATTTGAACCCAACCAAGAATCTGTTAGCCACCTCGATCGGGGCGTACGCGCCATGCACACACAACCGAGAAATCTAAAGCAGATGACCACGGTACTCGAATCGGCACGACTCCACATCCCTGTCGTACCTTCCAGAACCCCATTGACATTCTTCCTACACGTTTTTTCTAGGTGCTCACATAAATATATCTGGAGCATGTAATTCGATGCGACTAAACGGAGTGGATAATTTGTCCACAAGTACTGACACGTCTTCCCTCTAGTGGTTCGCTGTGCTACTATGCCACGGAGCGTATTACCAATCGAAACTTCCAAAGATGCCTTCTCCGTTGATCTCATCTACATCTACATCTACGTGATTACTCTGCTACTAACAAAGTGCCTGGCAGAGGGTTCAATGAACCACCTTCATGCTGTCTCTCTGCCGTTCCACTCTCGAACGGCACGCCGGAAAAACGAGCACTTAAATTTTTCAGTGCGAGCCCTGATTTCTCTGATTTTATCGTGTTGATCATTTCTTCCTATGTAGGTGGGTGCCAACAGAATGTTTTCGCAATCGGAGGAGAAAACTGGTGACTAAAATTTCATGAGAAGATCCCGTCGCAACGAAAAACGCCTTTGTTTTAGTGATTGCCACTCCAATTCACGTATCATGTCTGTGACACTATCTCCCCTATTTAGCGATAATACAAAACGAGCTGCCCTTCTTTGTACTTTTTCGATGTCATCCGTCAGTCCCACCTGATGCGGATCCCACACCGCACAGCAGTACTCCAGGATAGGGCGGACAAGCGTAGCGTAAACAGTCTCTTTGCTTGACCTGTTGCACCTTCTAAGTGTTCTGCCAATGAATCGGACTCTTTGGTTTGCTCTACCCACAACATTATCTATGTGATCGTTCCAGTTTAGGTTATCCGTAATTGTAATCCGTAAGTATTTAGTTGAATTTACAGCCCTCAGATTTGTGTGACTTATCGCGTAATCGAAATTTAGCTGATTTCTTTTAGTACTCATGTGAATAACTTCGCACTTTTCCTTATTCAGGGTCAATTGCCACTTTTCGCACCATACAGATATCTCATCTAAATCATTCTGCAAGTCGTCTTGATCATCTGATGACTTAACAGGACGGTAGAAGTGGGGCAGTGGCTAGCACACTGGACTTGCATTCGGGAGGACGACGGTTCAATCCCGCGTACTGATTTAGGTTTTCCGTGATTTCCGTAAAATCACTCCAGGCAAATGTCGGGATGGTTCCTTTGAAAGGGCACGGCCGACTTCCTTCCCCGTCCTTCCCTAATCCGATGAGACCGATGACCTCCCTGTTTGGTCTCCACTCCCAAACAACCCAACCCAACAAGACGGCAAATGACAGCATCATCTGCAAACAATCTAAGACGGCTACTCAGATTGTCTCCTATGTCGTTAATATAGATCAGGAACAACAAAGATCCTATAACACTTCCTTGGGGAACGCCGGATATTACTTCTGTTTTACTCGATGACTTTCAGTCTATTACTACGAACTATGACCTTTCTTACAGGAAATCACGAATCCAGTCGCACAACTGAGGCGATACGCCGTAGGCACGCAGTTTCATTAGAAGACGCTTGTGAGGAACGGTATCGAAAGCCTTCTAGAAATCTAAAAATATGGAATCAATTTGACATCCCCTGTCGATAGCACTTATTACTTCATGTCTGATGTTCGTGGATGTCATGTAGTTTCTCACTTTGTCGTCTACTAGAACTGCGGAGGTACTTGTGACTAACGCTGTACAATTCATTGTGTTATCCTCTGCTGCCACTTTTAACTTTTTAAGGGAAAAGGGCAGTGATATGCATCCGAGAGTTACCTGAAGTAGTAATTAGGAGCGGCAGGAAGAGAGAAACTGTGCGACGAGCGCAGCTGGAAAAGTTGCCTGTCCAGGTTTTCTCTGGAAAAGGCGACGAATGCTTATTTAGGGCCGCGCGGCGCCGCCTCCGCGCGAAGTTTCTTGCGCGCTTCTTTCTGGAGAACGTTAGACGGCGCTGAAATTGGACGTAACTGCCAGAGGAGACGCGGCCGCCCGTCCAGTGGCCGCAGGCGACGCGCCGTGGAGGCGGGGGCGGAGGCGGGGTTACGCGCAAAATTAAATCACGGCAATTATTCTCCGTCACTTGGAGAGCGGCCGCCATGAATATTCAGCGGCGCCGCGCCTCTGCCCGCGCTGGAACTGGAGCCGGAGGCAGCGCCGGCGGCGGCGCGTTTCTTCTGGAGCGGCGGCACGGCGCGTGGCTCCAGTCTCAGCCGTGGACCCTCTCCGAGGAGCTTCCTCACTGCGGTCGAGCAGCCAGCAGCGTGCGTGGTCTTTTCTCAGACGGCACTCAATGCTCTGCAACAGTGCTAGATCAGTTGGAAAGGATTTCTGGCACAGCGTCGTTAAAAATGTTGGAATTACGACTAAAAGACGCTATTCTGTAGATTTATGCGTCATAAACCCATGTCAAAAATGCTTTCTCATTGATACTCTTTCACACCGATTCACTTGCGATCATTATTTAGATATCTCTAAGAAGATTCGAAGAAAAATGGTTGCGTTTAGAGCCGGCCGGAGTAGCCGAGCGGTTCTAGGCGCTACAGTCTGGAACCGCGCGACCGCTACGGTCGCAGGTTCGAATCCTGCCTCGGGCATGGATGTGTGTGATGTCCTTAGGTTAGTTAGGTTTAAGTAGTTCTAAGTTCTAGGGGACTGATGACCTCAGAAGTTTAGTCCGATAGTGCTCAGAGCCATTTTAACCACTTGGTTGCGATTAGAAGAACTGATAGTGAACACACTATGAACCAAAACATTGTGATTATTGACATCTTCAACTTTTGTAGTCCTGTCTTCCTCAGTTGCGTGTAATATTACGGTATGTTGATAATTTTTACTTCTGGACCGTCTGGAGAGCGACACTCTTTGTTTTCCGTATGTGTTGTAGTTTTTGCGCAGTCCTCTCCTGGAAGCCCACAGGCACTTAACAACTCGGCTTACAAGCGCTCCCGGACAGTAAATTAGTCAAAATAGCATATAAGCCTGGGCAAACCCTCCAATCACACCTAAGCCAGCCAGCTACCAAGAGGGACAAATTACAACAATCAGGAATATATAAACTTGAATCTCAAAGTTGTGATGCAGTATACATAGGCATGACACGCAGGAATTTTGAAATACGATACAAAGAACATATCAGATGTTGGAAGTATGAAACAAACCATTCCACATTTGCAGGAGATTTAAAACACCATAACCATCATCCTACAAACATAGAACAAGAAATGAAAATAATGAGAATAAGCAACCATGACAAACATCTTATACAAGCACAAGAAAACTTCCACATCCAGAAAGCCATAGCAGAAAACAAACATGTGATAAATGAACAAACACACATCAGCACAGGCTCCCTACTACACAAAAAAACTCTTCCCCCTTAACCATCTGGACACACACACACACACACACACACACACACACACACACACACACAAACTCACACACAAATTCATACACGAACAGATCACAGATACTTCAATAATTACACTCGAAAGTTTGGCAATAACATTCGATCTTTGGCAAAAGCATTTGACAGTCGGCAACAGAAACCAAAACATTGCATTGAAACAAGCGTTCAGTTCATAGTGCTGTGTAATGTGGGGAAAAAACCGCAATTGGCATTCATAAGAAGAAGAACAACACCAAAAATGCAACAGGAGCGTAATATGTAAGAAACTGTCCACGCAACCTGTAAGTACAGTTCAAAACATTACTACTTAATAGGAAATACCAACCACCAGAACTGCTTATAACCTATAGGCACAGTGACAAAAATGTAAATTAAGTAGTAAACATATGTACGTATTCCAGACCACTGATGATGCCTTGCAGAAAATAAAGGCGAAACGCGTATGGAACTAAAATTGTGTTTTATTCAGTTGCTGTCAGACGGTCCATAAGTAAAAATTGGCAACGTACCGTAATTGTGATTACTGCCGACTGCGAAGCTGTATGGCCCCTGGTGGCGCTGAGGACACGTGACGCGGTAAGGAAAGTATCTGAGCGGAGCAGATACAAATGAGGAATAATTCTAGCAACGATAAGTGGTGCAAATGCGGAAATCCGCCGCCTTAAACATCTTTCACAAAAAACCAGATTGTTGCGGCCCAGTGGCCGGGAGCGAGGATCACGGAACGGTGAAGCTGATCGGTTATTCGGGTGCTACTGTCGTGAGCATCTATGGAAAGTCGTTGAAGAACGCTGAAACCACAAGTAGGCGGCAATAAGTTGGACGTGAATACCTCATCGCAGAACACAGGGATCGGAGGCTTGCCCTCCGTCTAAAGCAGAGCAGGCGGCGATCTGAGGCAGATACTGTGCTGGCTCCGGCACAATGGTTTTGAAACACAATGTTCAGTGCACAGTGCTGAACATGGTGTTCCGCAGCAAAGGACCCTACGTGTTCCCATATTGACCCAACAACATCGTCAGTTATGATAACAGTGGGCACGGGATCATCGAGATTACACTGTGGATCAATGGAATCGTGTCTGCCCGGTCAGATGAATCCTGTTTATTGTTAAATCAGGTCGATGGTCGTGCGTAGATAAGCCGTCATCCAGGCGAACGGTTGCTCGAAAGATGCAGTGCACCACAGACAGAAGCCTGTTGGTTGGTTGGCTGGTTAGAGGGAGGGGAGCAAAAAGCGAGGCATCAGTTCCATCCGATTAGGGAAGGATGGGGAAGGAAGTCGACATTTGCTTGAAGCGATTCGAAATCTGGATGGACGGACGCGAGCACACAGGCAGGTCGGAGCAGTTTGATGTAATGGGGGACATTCATCTAGGCTTCCGTGCGACCTGCGGTAGTAATCCAAGGCATCATGGTAGCTATGTAATATTAGTAGGGACCGCCTGTAATCCCTTATGCTTGATGTCTTCCTCAACATCAATGTCATCTTCCAGCAGGATAACTGTCCGTGTCTCAAGGCCAAAATCGTGCTGCAGTGGTTTGAGGAGCACGCTAGTGAATTCATGTAAATGACTTGGCCATCACATTCGTCTGATATGAATCCGATGGAAGCCAGTTTGTACGCTATCGGGCGCCAGCTCCGTGCACACAAAACAGCCATACGTGTATTACGGGAGGTGTGTGACCAGTGCGAAGATATTTGGTGCTGCAGACCTCTGGAAATCTTTCAAGGCACGCAGAATCACTGCTGAATTGCGTTCCAGAAATTGACTAACAATGTGTGCAGAAATCTCCTGATTGTTGGATCCCTTTTAGGTGGCATATTCCTACAAAAAAACCAACGTCATTTTGTGAATTTATGGAAATTATGTCAACTGTGTCATTAACAACAAAGGAGATAACGGCTACCGGAATTCCCAACGTACACTATCAAAAGTCTCCGGACACCCTCAAGAACATCCTTTTTTCATATTAGGTGTATTGTGCTGTCACCTATGCCAGATACTCCATATCAGCGACCTCAGTAGTCATTAGACATCTGAGAGAGCAGAATGGGGCGCTCCGCAGAACTCACGGACTAAGAACGTGGTTCAAATGGCTCTGAGCACTATGGGACTTAACATCTATGGTCATCAGTCCCCTAGAACTTAGAACTACTTAAACCTAACTAACCTAAGGGCAGCACACAACACCCAGCCATCACGAGGCAGAGAAAATCCCAGACCCCGCCGGGAATCGAACCCGGGAACCCGGGCGTGGGAAGCGAGAACGCTACCGCACGACCACGAGATGCGGGCGACTAAGAACGTGGTCAGATGATTGGGTGTCACTTGTGTCATACGTCTGTACGCGAGATTTCCTCACTCCTAAACATCCCTAGGGTCACTGTTTCCACTGTGATAGTGAAGTGGAAACGTGAAGGGACACGTACAGCACAAAAGCGTACAGGCCGACCTCGTCCTTTGACTGACAGAGACCGCCGACAGTTGAAGAGGATCGTAATTTGTAATAGGCAGACATCTATCCAGACCATCCCACAGGAATTCCAAACTGCATCAGGATCCACTGCAAGTGCTATGACAGTTAGCCGGGAGGTGCGAAAAGTTGGATTGCATGATCGAGCCGCTTCTCGTAATCCTCACATCACGACGGTAAATGCCAAACGACGCCTCACTTGGTGCAAGGAGCGTAAACATTGAACGGCTGAACAGTGGAAAAACATTGCGTGGAGTGACGAATCACGGTACACAATGTGGCGATCCAATGGCAGTGTGCGCGTACGGCGAATGTCCGATGAACGTCGTCTGCCAGCATGTCTAGTGCCAACAGTAAAATTCGGAGGCGGTGGTGTTATGGTGTGGTCGTGTTTTTCATGGAGGAGGCTTGCACCCTTTCTTGTTTTGCGTGGCACTATCACAGCACAGGCCTACAGTGATGTTTTAAGCACCTTCTTGCTTCCCATTGTTGAAGAGCAATTCGGGGATGGCGATTCCATCTTTCAACATGATCGAGCACCTGTTCATAATGCTCGGTCTGTGGCGGAGTGGTCACACGACAATAACATCCCTGTAATGGACTGGCCTGCAGAGTGCCCTGACCTGAATCCTACAGAACATCTTTGGAACGTTTTGGAACTCCGACTTCGTGCCAGGCCTCACCGACCGGCATCGATACCTCTCCTCAGTGCAGCACTCCATGAAGAATGGGCTGCCATTCCCCAAGAAACCTTCCAGCACCTGACTGAACGTATGCCTGCGAGAGTGGTAGCTGTCATCAAGGCTAATGGTGGCCAAAACCATATTGCATTCGAGCACTACCGATGGACGGCGCCACGAACTTGTAAGTCGTTTTCAGCCAGGTGTCCGGATATTTTCGATCACATAGTGTACATCGAGTATAAGAGTATCATCGCGCCCTACCTTTGAAAGATCACAAAGCACCATTTGGCAATATGTTGTTAGTCATCCTTTCACAAAAGGCGGCTGTAGGATAAGAAATATGTAGCTCCACAATTTCTATTGTTGTGATGTCTGTAGAGTTGGTGGCAACGTGTGGCGGATAGCTGCTGGGGTGGGGGAGGGGTGGGCAGCGCGGTGGAGGGGCGGGGGGGAGGGGAGGAAGTGCCGTGATGAATTCGTGGGCCCCGGGGCCGCTACGGTAGCCGTGAAGGCTTCAGTATAACAGTGTAATGACGTCCCGAATACGAGCGTCAGGTGGATATTGCAACGTAATTATGAACGAAACTAAAAAAAGTATTCAGCGAGAAACTGAGACTCGAACTAAGGATTGAAGAACTTAACAAAAGAAACAAATGTGCTTAATGATCAAGTAATTATTAATATCCATTATCGTGCTTAATTTTATTTCTGTTTAAGGTATCAAGAGAAGAAAATAACATTTGTTTTCAAAAATGGTTCAAATGGCTCTGAGCACTATGGGACTTAAAATCTGAGGTTATCAGTCCCCTACGCTTAGAACTATCTAAATCTAACTAACCTAAGGACATCACACAGATCCATGCCCGAGGAAGGGTTCGAACCTGCGACCGTAGCAGCTGCGCGGTTTCGGACTGAAGCGCCTAGAACCGCTCTGCCACAACGGCCGGCTGTTTACCAATTTAAGAAGTTGATTTAATTTAATTTTATTTTATTAGTGTCACGAGGAGATGGTACAAATACTTTCGAAGTTATTGAGAAAGATAATAATTTTTTTATGGAAAAAGACTTCAATGCCTACACAATAATTTAAGTTTTTTTTTTTCAACTAAGGACAAAATGTCTGAAAAAGAAGTAAAATTTTGTTTTACTCATCCGTAAGGAACAATATTTTATCTTATGTTCAGAAATTGCTTTGTTTTAAAGAGAATGGAGTGGAAGAAGGCACACGTCGCGTAGTGCAAGGAGAGTCTGTGAGGGGATGGGCGAGGCCGTAAAAGACGAAGGAGGAAAGAAACGTCTCGAAGGCGAGCCTCAATCTTCCACACAGGTCTAATCTGGCAGGAAGTTCTACTCAGTTTCTTCTTCGTCAACATCGATACTCACTAATTACCTTGGCTATCCAGTGCTTACTTTTGACCTAATTTCGTAGGCGCTGAAACAAACGTACGTAACAGTAAGATGCACAGACTAGCAACACAGTAGGATGCGGAAATTTGTGCAGGAAGTTTTGCTGTGCAGATGTAAGTATTTAAGGTCTAGTGATAAATTTGGCGTGGTGGAATTGCAAAGTGCAATCTCGAGCACACTCTCTTCTTCACTTTTTTTTAAAACGCACTTTGTCTGATACACATTAACGGAAAAAAATCGCAACACGAAAAAATAATTAATGTAGCTTAATCAAATACGGAAATACATTAGTACAGGTAACATATTTAAGGCCGGCCGCTGTGGCCGATCGGTTCTAGGCGCTTCAATCCGGAACCACGCTGTTGCTACGGTAGCTGGTTCGAATCCTGCCTCGGGCATGGATGTGTGTGCTGTTCTTAGGTTAGTTAGGTTTAAGTAGTTCTAAGTTCTAGGGGACTGATGACTTCAGATGTTACATCCCGTAGTGCTTAGGGCCATTTGAACCATTTGAACATATTTATATGATTAACATTGCAAGATCACAGGTTAATGTCAGCGCGAGATGAGCCATTGCAAATAAGAAATTCAGGTACTTTTAATAGCCAGTAACCGCCCGAATGTTCAATGCAAGCATGCAAACGTGCATGCATCCTGTAGAACAGGCGCCGGATGGCAGTATGTCGGATGGAGTTGCATGTCTGTTGCACTTCGTCGGTCTCGGTCAATACAGGGACGTTTAATGCTGTTTGTGGATGACGCTGGAACTGTCATACGATAATGTCCAGTATGTGCTCGACTGGAGATAGATCTGTTGGTCGTGCAGGCTAAGGCGACATGTCGACTGTCTGTTTGTTTACAATAGCGGTATGTAAGCGAGCCTTATTCTATTAGGAAACACCTCCCGGGATGCTGTACATGAACGGCAGCATAACAGGTCGAATGTCCAGACTGACGTACAAATTTGCAGTCAGGATGCGTGGGATAACCATGAGAGTACACCTGCTGTCATGCGAAATCGCACTCCAGGCTTTTACTCAGGTGTAGGTCCAGTGTGTCCAGCACGCAGACAGGTTGGCTGCAGGCCCTCAGCTGGCCTCCTCCTAACCAGCGCACGGCCATCACTGGTACCGAGGTAGAACCTTCTTTCATCAGAAAACACAACAGACCTCCACCCTCCCTCTACTGAACTTTCGTCTGACACCATTCAAGTCTCAAATGGCGTTGTTGTGTCTAGACAAGACAGTCTAGACACAGGGTGAGGTTACCGAAAGGGCACGCGTCAACTCACACCGACTGGCGTGAAGTCTGGAACAGGATAAGTAATGAATGCTAATAAGAAAAGTACGTATCTAAGTTAATACTCAACTTTTATTCCATCATTGGGGTACATCGCTCTTGACTATACAAATGAGACTCTCTCCAGATATGGTTAATGGCGCCTTGCTAGGTCGTAGTCATGGACTTGGCTGAAGGCTATTCTACTGTCTCTCGGCAAATGAGAGAAATGCGTCGTCAGTGTAGTCGCTAGCAAAGTCGTCGTACAACTGGGGCGAGTGCTAGTCCGTCTTTCTAGACCTGCCATGTGGTGGCGCTAGGTCTGCAAGTACTGACAGTGGCGACATGCGGGTCCGACATGTACTAATGGACCGCGGCCGATTTAAAGCTACCACCTAGCAAGTGTGGTGTCTGGCGGTGACACCACAGGCGTGGTTTGGGGTCAGTGGAACGGACGCTACAAGCGCCTGGTTCTGAGCTGAAATAACCGATTTGTAACAGTTCAATGTGTCACTGTGAAACGTCCCCTTAGAACAACTTATACACGACTGTGGTTAACCTGACACACAATATTATTTAGCGCAACGCAATCTGACTATCAAAGATCCCTGCAAAAGAATGGCCCTGAGTAACATTAAACTATACCTTTCACAAATAACTTACCTCACAAAAATCTTCATTACTCGAACTACTGCAATACACAGATGGCTGCTGGCCATCTCTACAAGGACTGCAGTGGGTCTGCATCTTTGATGACTCACCAATACCATTATTTCTACAAGGACTGCAGTGGGTCTGCACCTCTGGTGGTCCACCAATACTCTCTACCAGGACTGCAGTGGGTCTGCTCTGTGATGACCTACCTACCAATCTTCTTCAAAACGTCGACTGACTCTGCTGTGGGTTTGCTCTGTTGTGGCCCATTACCTGTCAGCATGTCAAGAGTCAGCACTGTCTTTCTGTTGGAAGGACAACACTACTTCTTCAAGACTGCATGGACATCCACTACTTCCGTGTGCATTGTCTTTTACTGCTCAGACTTTGATAAAAGAAACGGCAGTTTTACTGTGATGAATGATCAGGACTGTCTTTATGGACTGTGAGAAAATTTTAGCTTTTGACCAACATTGTATAAATAAGTGTGTGCATTTGATATCTTTGTTATTGTAATTATGAAAAATTTTATCAAATCATTATTGGCCACTGGCCAAAAAAATTTGTAAAATTTTTTGTGGGGAGCGTGGGGGCTATGTAAGTAGGCTGTTTATGTTTTCTTATTGGCAATGCCACGTAGCGCTCTGTATGAAAATCACTGGCTGTGCTGTGTGCAGCCTGTGGCTAGTTTGCATTGTTGTCTGCCATTGTAGTGTTAGGCAACGGCAGCTGGATGTGAACAGCCCGTAGCGTTGCACAGTTAGAGATGAGCCGCCAGCAGTGGTGGATGTGTGGAAGGAGATGGCGGAGTTTTGATAATTTGTAATACTGGATGTCAATTATGAATATTAAGGTAAATACATTGTTTGTTCTCTATTAAAATCTTTCATTTGCTAACTATCCCTATCAGTAGTTAGTGCCTTCAGTAGTTTGAATCTTTTATTTGGCTGGCAGTAGTGGCGCTCGCTGCATTGCAGTAGTTCGAGTAATGAAGATTTTTGTGAGGTAAGTTATTTGTGAAAGGTATAGTTTAATGTTAATCAGGGCCATTCTTTTGTAGGGATTTTTGAAAGTCAGATTGCGTTGCGCTAAATAATATTGTGTGTCAGGTTAAGCACAGTCTCGTATACAATTTTTCTAAGGGGACGTTTCAACTGCTGCTCAAACTGCTGCTGTAGATGCAGTACGACGCGCCAGAGCCGTACACCGAACAAGATGGTCTTCCCTCTTGGCAGTGCCAAGTGGCCCTCCGGAGCTCCGTCTTCTTGCAACCGTACACTCTCGTGACCACCACTGCCAGCAATCATGTGCAGTGGGTAAATTCCTGCCAAGTCTTTCTGCAGCCTCGCAGAAGGAACGTCCAGCGTCACGTAGCCCTATTACACGGCCTCCTTCAAAGACAGTGAGCTGTTGATAATGACATCTTCGTCGCCTCAGAGGCATTTTTGACTAACATCGACTCACCACACCCAGTTTCAAAGGTAACTAACGCTCACGACCGCTATAGGGTGTATTTAAAGCATACTGCATAGTGAAGCTACAAGCGCCATTCTTGTGCGACTGGTGCGAAATCTGTGTAGACATCATCTTTCAGCGGTAGAAACAGGCCTACCAACTTCTTTCTATGTCCCACAACTCTCTCTTGCTGTTGCGATTTTTTTCCGTCAGTGTAATTGTGTAGACAGGGGCGTCGTAAACTTCTTTCAAGCAGCACATTTTCTGAAGAATATCGGTGTATGGAATGCACCAGTGCTAAGTTTACTTTAAAAATGTAGCTAGATGCTTTATATTGTAGGCAACCACAGCTGTGAGAATGCACTCTCGTTAAGCAAAACGGCAGCAACCTTCGGTCAAACCGGTAGGAATGCTGAGATCAGATTTTGTAAGTACTTAAATTTGACGAACTCGAAATCAGCACTAAATGTACAGCTTCTCGAATACAGGGGTACAATAAATAAAATGTCAAATAATTTAAACATTTTTCATCGCCAAAATAACAGTCTTAGTTTCAACATAACTGAAGAAACGGAGATTCTGCGGTGTTGGAGCCGGTACTGGAAAAATACGAGGGCTATTCGGAAAGCAAGAACCGATCGGTCACTAAATAGAAACCATCGTGAAAATTGAAAATGTATTATTTGCAACAGATTACCACACGTTGCAGCTGCTTCTTGACATAGTCGCTGCTCCGACTTAGAGATCCGTCGTGGCGTTGTGCCAAGTTTCGAACACCCTCGTAATAGAACGCAGCCGCCTGTGCTTTTCGCCAATTCTCTTACGCTGGTCTGCATGTCGATGTCTGTGCCTCAACGTTTTCTTCATAGCCAGCGACTCTTGTGAGCAGAGACGAAAGTCAGGGTAAGTCAATTATGGGCTGTATTGTGGGTGAGAAAGCGCTTCACATCGGAAACGCTGCAGGAGCACATTCTTGCTCCTGCAGAGTGCGGGAGATAATTATCATGAAGAATGAGACGCATGCCAGTTGTGTTTTGTGAGCTGCATGACATACGCGAAATCTCTCAAAAAAATGGTTCAAATGGCTCTGAACATTATGGGACTTAACATCTGTGGTCATCAGTCCTCTAGAACTTAGAACTACTTAAACCTAACTAACCTAAGGACAACACACACATTCATGCCCAAGGCAGGATTCGAACCTGCGACCGTAGCGGTCACGCGGTTCCAGACTGTAGCGCCTAGAACCGCATGGCCACACCGGCCGGCCGAAATCTCTCACCAGGTCCTCATACAGGGCGGAAGACACTATTTTCTATGCAGCTTTACCTCGTTCTGTGGTCTCAGGAACTCAAAAGAGCGACGTAATCCGATCGACGTGTATACTACAGACACTGACCAACGCAAGTGCATAATGCTTTATCGTGTTTCCACTGTGGTTTCCATTTCGCTTCCCATTGGACACTAGGTTTCGAGAATCCTCGTACATTCAATAGCCAAATGGAGTTAATACACCGAATTGTACTTTCTAATTGTACTTACTAATTTCGACAGTCTATATCGTAATAAATAACTTTTCATTTATTGTCATTTTACTTCCATATGTTTCTATTACTTTCTTAATACAGCACTACCCACAAGGGCGTGTCACAATACTCTTACTCCGGTTTTATTGTTTACTGGCTTTTCACCTTGCCGCGCCGCTCTTTTCCGGGACTTCCTCGCGCTTCCCTGTCAACCTGACACTTAACCATGCGCTCAGTGCTCAGCTGGCTATTGGCTCCTGCTTGTTCTCGCCGTCATACGATGGATGCTTAAGGTAAGATCCACCATTCTTGGCCATCTGTTTATTTTGTTTTCCTAGCCATTCGTTTTATCTTCCGTCCGTCTTGTATTCATTAAAGGAGTATTTACCATAGCCGTCTACTTCATTCCGCAGCTATTACTTAGATTACCGGTTCTTTTAAGGATGTTTTAGTACAACATGACTGAGAATGATGCGGCCATCCAATAATCTCAAAGTTACGCTGTAACTGATTATTGGGAGTATTCTGGGTATTGCGTACCCTATTCTCTTGTGGGTTATTGTTCGCTTCGTATATTTAGTATTTAAGCATCGTTAATATTGCAACTTGATTTCGTTGGATCTCTCGCTAAACCAATTTTCAATTTTTCTTCAGTCTGGGTTTTTTCTATTCCCATGTACCTGATAATTCAACTTTTCCATTGCAAATCTGTTTGTACTAATAAAGGATTATTCAACAGCTTCTGAGGTTTTGTTTAACAATAATGCTTAAAAATAGGTTGGTGCCTAAATGTATGGGTATCTCTTTTTCTTGTTGTCACTCAGGTTGCTGTAAGTATATTTACCAAACGTCAAAACAGCTCTTGCGGTAGTTTATTGAATATTGTACATTTTAGGGTCACGAGGATAATCATTTAAGGGTTAGAAAAGCTGAGTGACACGGAAAAATTCTAAAATTTGACATTTTTTCATATTCGATTTAATAGGGTACTGCAGGCAGTGGAGTCATTTGTAGACATTTTTTACGTGTTGGGGTGAGCGCATAGCAGAAATGACGTCAGAAAATATTTTCCCCAATATCAATTAGGATTGCTTCGACGTGAAATATTCGCTACATTCAAAAGTTTTGCGAAATAATTTTTTTTATGGTTGACCTGTATGGTCCAATTGATTACTCGTAAATGTGATGTACTGCGACCGTTAGCGTTCGTGAGGCACTTAAATTCAATGGGCAATGTTGGGTGAAAATGAAAGAAGGGAGGAATAAGATTAAAAGTCTGTTTATCAGAAAATACTTTAATCAAGATTGGCGTTAACATGAATGGCCAGGAATAAAGTAATAGAGAGTTAAGGTATTTGCTACGAACTGCGGCTGTTTGTACGACCATGAACTTCAAATTTAAAAACGAAAGCAAAACTTCGAACGAACTAGTGACTTACTTCTGTTCGTTCTTACATTAACGTAATGGATAAGCTTTATCTTTTCGTTTTTTCCCCAATTTTTGACTTAGACTTCGTCAGGAGGTACTGAATAGAATTGGAGAGAAAAGAAATTTATGGCATAACTTAACTAAAAGGAGGGATCGGTTAATAGGACAGATTCAGAGATCAAGGAATCGTCAATTTGGTATTGTAGGTAAGCGAGCGCGGTGTGTGTGTGTGTGTGTGTGTGTGTGTGTGTGTGTGTGTGTGCGGGTTTGTATCTATGTAGGAAGTGATCTAAGAGTTTCAGAGGGGAAACCAAGAGAATAGTTAGTTCAAATGGATGCGGTAGTTACTCGGAGATGAAGAGGCTGTCACAGGATACAGTAACGTGGAGGGCTGTATCAGTACAATCTCCGGACTGAATAAAACTACTACAGTATAGTCGTTTTGACGAATATTTTGTCATTTAAACCACGCAGTAATCCCGTTTCCTCGTCGCCGCTCTCGCTTCCTTCCCCGTCTCTTTACTCGGGCAGTCTGGGGCAGTGGGCACTTCCGACTACGAGTGCACGCGGCTAGCCCATGCGAAGCGCGCCGCCGTCCTGCGCTGAGTAATGTGTAGTTAATATCAAAAACGCGCGATAACTTTGCCGTCGCCGCCGCCCTTCTGCGGAATGGCTTTCCGGCGGGCGGGCGGCCGCTCGCGGTCCTTTCACACACTTTTTGCCGCGCCTGAGAGCGTTATACAAATTTATGCTTTCAGGGCGCCGCGCGGCGCAGCGCCGGCCGGGCGGGCTGTTTTTGCGGAGCGTTTCGCGGTAAATCAAAGGCGGGCTGTCTCCTTTGTGGCGAGTCCCGCATTCATCTGCGACCGGACCGGACCGCTGCCGCGCCGCTCCGTCCGGCCGCGCACTATCCCCAAACCCGCAATTAAAAAAGAGAAAGCGCCAGCTTCCTTCCCAATCCCGGCAACACGCTCGCTATTTATTTATTCGCTCTTTTTTTCTTCTACGAGACCCGCTCGCTTAGAATTTCTTTTCATTCCTTTCTGCTGAAACTTATTCGCAATGGATATTTTTTACTGCTCGGAAACGACGGCGAAACAGAATCATTGTTATATTTTTGTAATATGCGAGCGTTTTTGACGCGCTTGGAAGCAACGGTTCCGACTCTATTTCTCTGTCTGTTCGAAGGGACGACGGAGAGGTGTTTTCATGGAACACTTCTGAACTGAAGTAAATCTATTCCTGCTTTCGATTCCAAACATTAATAACAGGTTTGTAATGAAATGTGCGACTTTCAATAAATGCTTCGTGTTCCCTGTCTATTTTACTGACCGGCTACATTCATCGCTGTGCGCTGTGTAGCTTTGGGGTGGTACGCTCTGAATTGCGTGCATACGCACTGTCATTTTCACACGCCGGTGCACTGACCGTAGTTCAGTGCTTGCTCGTCGTCGACAAGGTGATTGACCTAGGCCGTTCACCTCGTGTAGAAAATTAGTGCCTCCGAATCATTATGTGAAAATTCTTAACGCTTTTTAAGTAAAACAAACATTACTAGCACCTTACATCTTTAGTCTTCGCGTCTAGATATTTGCCGCTACGGGGCTCCGAATTGTAGGTGTCGAGGCTGAGTGGTCGTAGGAGGATACAAATGAAATGAAATGAAATGGTTCTGAGCACTATGGGACTTAACAACTATGGTCATCAGTCCCCTAGAACTTAGAACTACTTAAACCTAACTAACCTAAGGTCATCACACAACACCCAGCCATCACGAGGCAGAGAAAATCCCTGACCCCGCCGGGAATCGAACCCGGGAACCCGGGCGTGGAAAGCGAGAACACTACTGCACGACCACGAGCTGCGGACTGAGGATACAACATGACTTGGAAAAAATTTCTAGTTGGTATGATGAACGACAGCTAGCTCTAAATGTAGAAAAATGTAAGTTAATGCGGATGAATAGCAAAAACAAACCGGTAAAGATGCGACACAGTATTAGAAGTGTGCTGAAATGCAATGAGCCATGTGGGCATTGTGGTAGGGAACTCGATAAGTCGACTTCAGTTTATGGCCAGAATATTGGGAATCTGTGGTTCATCTGCAAAGCAGACAGCATATAGGACGCTAGTTTGACCCACTCTTTAGTAGCGCTGGAGTGTTTGGGACTTGTATCAGGTCGGCTTAAAGGAAGACATTCAAGCATTTCAGAAGCGCGTTGCTAGATAGGTTCGAACAACACTCAGGTGCTACGGAGACGCCTCGGCAGCTCAAATGAGAATCCCTGGAAAGAAGGGAACGTTCTTTACGAGGAACACTATTGACAAAATTTAGGGAACTGGGTCCTCGGAGTCTTTCACGGCGGAATGACTGGACAATATCTTCTCGGCTTTCAAGCCACGACAATTCCAATAAAATTCTGGAGCTTTCGATGGTTGGCTCCGCCATTGCCGTCAGGAGTAAAACTGCTCACTCAAGTAGTTTTACTCCTGACGACGATGGCGGAGGTAGTCATCGAAAGCTTGAGAATTTTGTTGGAATTGACGCGGCTTGAAAGACGAGAAGATTTTATCCAATTTAGAGAACAGCCATCTGAAGATGACTGGAGAAAGATTCTACTGCCGCCGACATACATTTCGCGTAAATACCACGAAGATAAGACACGAGGAATCAGGAATCACCTTGAGGCATATAGATAGTCGTTTTTCCCTGTCTCTAATTACGAGTGGGACAGGAAAGCAGTGGCTAGTAATAGTGGTACAGGGAACCCTCCGCCATGCACCGTACGGCGGCTTGCGGAGCATGAATGTAGATGTAGATTGTAGTAACATGGCTGTTGTTTACGTAACTACGTTGGTGCGTGGAAAACAGCGGGCTGTTATTGGACGCTTTGGGTTCACTATCATCCCACATAGTCCCGAATTGGCCCCATCCGATTTTCATATATTTCCAAAGGTTGAAAACACCTGCGAGGACTTAACTTTGATAGCGATGAAGCGGTGCAGCAAGGAATGAGTTTGTGGCCCAGCCAACAAAGTGAAACATTGTACAATGACGGTATCAATAAACTTGTCTCACGTTGGTAGAAGTGTTTTCGTTGCCTGGGTGACTACATTGAGAAATAAATATGTAGACGTGAAGAATAAAGACGTAGAATGTTAATACTGTTTGTTCTATTTAAAAACCTTTTAGTTTTCATATACAAAAATTCGGAGGCATTAATTTTCAGCACGCCCTCGTATTCCTTGAATCGCTTCTGACATCGTAAACCCGTTTTCACCCAAACTAATTGTGAAAAAGTCGTCACGATTGATGAATAGACTTTTTATTGCCTTATTTACTACGGAGATACCGGTGAGTTTCAGCCCCGTGCCGCAGAAGGCCAGAGACACGGTCTCGCATAGCGTGATCCTGTGGTCGCCGGAGGGGTCTAAAGCTGCCCGCGCAGTGACATATGCCAGCGTCATATTTAGTCTACATGTGTACACTCAGCAACTGTTAGACGTGCAGTTAGTGTTGGTGAATCGATCACGGGGTCCTCGGTTTGATTCCTGGTCTGTAAGTGGATTATCTCCACTTGTGTGCGCTGTTTTCATAATTATTTCATTGTCGTCGACGCTTAAGCCGCTGAAGTAGCGTCAGATAAAATAACTTGTACTAGGCGGCCGAACTCCCGGAAATGGACTCCCAGTCTAAAATGTGATTGCACGCTTCTATATGTTAGCAACATACTAGCCGCATCAGCCCTGCTGATGACCTATGCTGCTAGTATGGGCTATGTTAGGAGCGATTCTTGCTGGTTGTTTCATTGCATCACAATGGACTCGGGCTACATTTTTGTACTTGCTGTATTTCAGTGTTCACGCTTTATGTGACAGCTGTCGTCTGAGTGCGCAGTGAACTCTCAACTAGCTCCTAACTTGTAACTAGTGTTCTGTTGAGGTAAGGCGCTGCAGTCCTGGACTGTGCGGCTGGTCCTGGCGGAGGTTCGAGTCCTGCCTCGGGCATGGGTGTGTGTGTTTGTCCTTAGGATAATTTAGATTAAGTAGTGTGTAAGCTTAGGGACTGATGACCTTAGCAGTTAAGTCTCATAAGATTTCACACACATTTGAACATTTTTTTTCTGTTGAGGTAAAGGGAATCGAAGCGCCGTCCAAAAAACTGTGACCCAGCATGTTGCCAGAAGATACTACCTCACAGCTAGTAAATATCTGAAAAATGTAATGTTACCGCCTTGTGTTGCTGATTTTTTTTGCACAACCAGTTTCGGTCGATAGACGATCATCGGATTGCTATATACCAATTAAAATAATAAGTAAGTAAAATTACAAGTTTAAACTGTCACCAATCCGTTAAATCATGTACCTGTTAGCGCTACACGTAATAAAATGTCACATACTCACAGAAAAGTATTCACCGCATCATATTAGGCGAAATATAAAGTCATTATCGTCAGATTGTAAATGCGTGATTTAGACGCTGAAAATAAGTGTGTCGTCATGACACAGTGATGTGATTCACTACAGACAAGACATGCCGCAAAAACGTAAATGCTTCGCATCTGCACAGTTACCTGTTATCACATCATAATATAAATAACAACGTCAGTCTATAAAATCTGTGGCAGGTGGTGTACTCATTCATGTTACAAGTGCAAGTGGCGTTAACATTGTGTACAGACTGATACACATTGAGCCGGTTGTAAAGTTGATCACTGACTACTGGTACTATCAAAGACGGTAAAATAGATCAATTTTTCTTCTTTATTTCGCCTAACATAATGCCGTGAATACTTTGAGTGAGTACAGTGACATGACGTGTGTGTCACCACTATCATTTACATCAATTAACAATTCGTTGAAAGCTAACGCTGTGGGGACAATATACAAATGATTGAGAATGTATGCAAAATTTAGTTTACTAACAGCATTTATTTTCCTTAAACAAAGACATAAATTGTGCTAGACAAATTATTGATTGAATACTGTAAACGACTAACAGGTGGTTTAACACCACAATGGATAAGGATCATGGGTGGGAGAAGTGAGTCAATTACTCTGGCCCTAAAAATGTGGATAACGCAATCTGAATTGATCTGATGCTGAGCAGACTTTGATTGAACAAATTGACTGTAAGTTCTCTGCATAGCTGAAGTTGAGAGCAACTCGCGATTGAGATCTGTACGCCCTGACAAGGCTGGAGCGGCAGTACATTACCCTGTTTGCTTTGTGCAGCGATGTAACTTGCAGCCGGCGAAATATGTGCGGCGCAGGAACTGAGACGTGAGGCGGCACCTGTGAGTTGCTTGCGGCCACGAAAGAAATGCAAAAATCTTACGGTCTAGCGACAGGCAGACGAATCGCAATTTACTGTCTACCAGAGCCCTGAAATCACGGTAGATTTCAGTGTGTGACATGCCTGTTCGCTAGTCGTACCAAGGACCAATTTGGCTCACTTACATGACAGAGCGCACAAGGATAGCAAACGTCAAGACTGGTAAACTAAAAACGAATAAGTGTGCCCTCGCCAAACGAGTAGTCTGAGACGTTTGAAGTCACACTGTCGGTACAGTAAGAACTTCACCACAGGCTCCCCAGTCTAAACTACTCACAAGTGAAAGTAATGTCAGGACAGGTCCCAAGCACCAACCACACATGTCAGAGCATCAACCAGAAGACTGCCTTACCAGACCAAAGTCCACTACCCGAGAGCTTCGCACCTCTTCAGAAAAAAAAAAAAAAAAGGATTTCCCACAACGTGCATGAACGACACCACCTTCACGCCGTGTTGAGCCAATCATAGGGCTCTAGAGGTGCTAAATTTCCCCTCCCACACGATAGCACAAATTCCTGTCGAACCAGGGCAAGAGTTAAGAAACCTGAATCACTTAAAAAAAACCGCCAATTACTGGCTTTTTTAAGCTTTCGCAGAGAGGGACGATATTTTTCTCTGAAGTCGCGTCGGTTCTCATGGCAAAAAGCGAACATATACAATCTTAAAGATCTTTATCTAAATCGCGTGTGCTTTGGCGCTTGTTAGTCCTAGCTATGAAGTGTAATAAAAATTCCATCTCTAAATGTTTCTCAGATGCTGGAATTTGTTACACAACCGAGGCTGCCGATGGAAGTGGGTCACAGGCCTATTTGCAGTATCGGCAAACATGAAAACTTGTGAACTTCTATTACATATGGCTCTGCACACAATGCCTAGTTTATGACTCCACTATGTAGATGCGTTCCTTCATTCCATCGCCCCCAGCCCGGGCTTTAGCTGGCACCAATGCAGGTATCGTGGCATTGTTCTCCTGGAGACCTCTCTCGACGAGGGGCTGCTCTGTCTGCCCTGTATGGCTGTAGGCCTGCCTGGCAAGATTTACTGAGGGATGGGCTTGCCGCCAGTTGCTTTCAACTCCTAATGTGCCATTTCTATGAGCTAAGAACCATAAAAATACCTCATGGTTTTAGCGCCCTACCAGGCTCCATCAGCTTGTGCTCAGGCCATTTACTTTCTAGAGTCTCGCTCAAGGTGCATATGGTTGTAACAAAATCTTTAATAATTTTCCATACACAAGAAATAGGTGTGAGAGTAACTTGTCCTCTCTCATCATCATATTTTAAGCCCCTAATGTTACTTCCGTATTGCTATAATCGGTACACAGGAACCTGTCGATGGTCAGTCGACTGAAACTGGTTGTATAAATAAATAATTTCATCAGCAGCCTAAGGCTGTAATATGACCTCTTTAATGATAATTTATATTTTTGTCGCCATTCGTTCTTCCCCACTCACCATTGGGGGGATGGGACACGGACAAGTGAGAGAGGGTGGGAGAGGAAGGAGGTTGTGGTAACAGAAGTACCCACTGACACATACTGTAAGAAGGCTAGCTTAGTTCAAACTAAATGTACAAGTTACTACGAGTAGCCTACGTCTACACCTACAACATACATACTCTGCAAGACACCGTACAGCGGGTGGCGGAGGGTACCCTATAGCATTACTAGTGGTTTGTATTCCTATTCTATTCGCAAACAGAGCAAAGGAAAGGCGATTGTCTATATGCTGACGTATGAACGCTAATTTCTCGTATCTTATCTTCGTGGTCCCTAGGCGAAATATATGTTGGTGGTAGTAGGATCGTTCTGCAGTCAGCTTCAAATGCAGTTTCTCTACACTTCCTTAGCAATGTTCATCGAAATGAATGCCTCCTTTCCTCCAGGGATTCCCACTTGAGCTCCAAAAGCCTGAGCTACAGGCAGGATTTCCCCATGACTTTCAATGCTGGGGTGCTATTCCAATACTGTACGACCTCAGCAATGTGATGATCTAAGAGGGGAAAAATAAGCCGAATGTATGAAGTTTCTATTAAGGAGGGCATAGGGCTAGGGTAATCCGTGCAGCAATGTTAGTTGTAGTGCTGTGATGGTATAATGGCTAGCTTTCTTGCCTACCAAGCAAGGAGACCCGGGTTCAAGTCCTAGCCATGTCACAAATTTTAATTCATTTCTTCAGTTTCCATAATTTTCGTGGATGTCAGTATCACTTGCGTGTTGATCGAACCTACTGGTAGCAAATCTAGCAGCCCAACTCTGTATTGCTTCAATGTCTTTCTTTAATCCGACCTGCTACAAATTCCAGACATTCGAGCAGTACTCAGAAATAGGTCGCACTAGCCCCTGCATATGGTCTCCTTTACGTATGAACCACACGTCACCAAATTCTCACAACAAACCCGAAACCTACAATTCGCCTTGCCCACCACGATCCTCACATGCTCTACAATTTCATATCGCTTTGTAACGCTACGCCCAGTTATTTAGACGGCGTGACTGTGTCAAGCAGGCCGGCCGGAATGGCCGAACGGTTCTAGGCGCTACAGTCTAGAACCGCGCGACCACTGCGGTCGTAGGTTCGAATGCTGCCTCGAACATGGATGTGTGTGATGTCCTTTGGTTAGTTAGGTTTAAGTAGTTCTAAGTTCTAGGGTTCAAAAATGGTTCTGAGCACTATGGGACTTCACATCTGTGGTCATCAGTCCCCTAGAACGTAGAACTACTTAAACCTAACCAACCTAAGGACATCACACACATCCATGCCCAAGGCAGGATTCGAACCTGCGACCGTAGCGGTCACGCGGTTCCAGACTGAAGCGCCTAGAACCGCACGGCCACACCGGCCGGCTAAGTTCTAGGGGACTGATGACCTCAGAAGTTAAGTGCCATAGTGCTCAGAGCCATTTTTTGTGTCAAGCAGGACACTGCTTATGCGGTATCACTGTGGCCTGTTCGCCTGTAGAGTAGAACGATTCTGACAGGGAAAATGGAATAAAGTATCGAAGAAGGGAAAGTCGGGTAGAAATGACTTTGGAGGGGAGAATGCGCGGAGAGACGGAGAAGTTCGTTTCTACTAATTCGTAAACCCGGAGGTGCGGAGAGTGAAGTACCTTATAAGCGGCAGTCGCTCCCCCTTCGGTTATCTCTCTGAAGGATTGCGAGGGAAGAGGCTGCGTGGAAACAAAGCTTGCCGCCAACGCCCCCTCCCACTCCTTCTCTTGTTCTGATTAGATCGGGACAGGAAGGCGGCCGGCTTACAGAGGCCTCGCGGGGGGCGGACAAAGGCGCCAGCCTCCGCGGTCGCTGCAAATTAAGAACGACGCGCGGGCCGGATACTTCCTCCCGCCGGCTCGTTAAATTTATTCCAGCTGCCCGCCGCTGTCCGTAATTGCGCGTAATGCCGCACCACTGTGCGGTTGCCGGCGCGTAGTCGGGCCGCACCGCAAAGGAGCTGGCGAACATTCAGACTGGGACACGCCCACGGAGTTCTCAGCGGTTCATTACCACGACAACCTGTCGGCTTCTTGACTGGCACAGGCTGAAAGTTGGCAACAACTACAAACACAACCATATTGGCTTTCTACATCTACATCTACATTTATACTCCACAAGCCACCCAACGGTGTGTGGCGGAGGGCACTTTACGTGCCACTGTCATTACCTCCCTTTCCAATTCCAGTCGCGTATGGTTCGCGGGAAGAACGACTGCCGGAAAGCCTCCGTGGACTAATTTTACATTCGTGATCTCCTCGGGAGGTATAAACAGGGGGAAGCAGTACATTTGATACCTCATCCAGAAACGCACCCTCTCGAAACCCGGCGAGCAAGCTACACCGCGATGCAGAGCGCCTCTCTTGCAGAGTCTGCCACTTGAGTTTGTTAAACATCTCCGTAACGCTATCACGGTTAACAAATAACCCTGTGACGAAACGCGCCGCTCTTCTTTGGATCTTCTCTATCTCCTCCGTCAACCCGACCTGGTGCGGATCCCACACTGATGAGCAATACTCAAGTATAGGTCGAACGAGTGTTCTGTAAGCCACCTCCTTTGTTGATGGACTACGTTTTCTATGGACTCTCCCAATGAATCTCAACCTGGAACCCGCCTTACCAACAATTAATTTTATATGATCATTCCACTTCAAATCGTTCCGCACGCATACTCCCAGATATTTTACAGAAGTAACTGCTACCAGTGTTTGTTCCGCTATCATATAATCATACAATAAAGGATCCTTCTTTCTATGTATTCGCAATACATTTCATTTTTCTATGTTAAGGGTCAGTTGCCACTCCCTGCACCAAGTGCCTATCCGCGGCTGATCTTCCTGCATTTCGCTGCAATTTTCTAATTCTGCAACTTCTCTGTATACTACAGCATCATCCGCGAAAAGCCGCATGGAACGTCGAAGTTCCCGTGCAACAATGCAAATCTTTTACTAAATAATTAAGTCGCGGAAATCCTATTATTCGGTACTCTAAATAAATTATGGAATATGGTTCACAATACAAAGCTGTAAAAGAAAAAGGTTAAAGGCTGCACTTAGGCTGAAAACTTACACAATATCATCGTGATTCTGAATTACGAAGTTCGAACGTAACCTACGATGTGAACTCACTAGAATCCTACAGCAGACTGCCTGAGCACGTTTGCTGACCAGAAAACTACACAGGCAAAAGGAAGTGACCAAAGGGGTCTCGGAAAGCCGTGGCGTTCCTTCTTCCGGCCACAGTAGTGGAGGTGTGTACTCTTAAAGCGCATCCGCATAGGGTGTTGTTCTCTGACACACGGATTCGTCCTCCGGCGAAAGGTTCCAACATGATGCATTGCCTGTGGCGTATTGATATTTGTACACAACATTTCAACTTCATGTGTTTTATATCAAAATATGACGGCGGCAACCGGGTCACCAGCTGACCTGCACTCTATTTCCGGCGATGATGAAGCGAATGTGGTGACGTCTGACCACCAACATAGATGATTTATGTGTTTCCATGGCGACTGGTACATCTATTATTTTCCCATATAACAATAAGGCACGGTTTCTTGCTACATCATTTTAGCTGTTGTGTATTTCAACAAAATGACTTCAGTTATATGTAGTTCCGTCGTGTGTGAAACTGTGAATGTGAGTGACGAAGACAGTCGCATTATGGGAGAGAATTATCCTTTATTTCGTACCTTTGGAGCGTAATTTTCAGAAAAATTAACAGCGTTTGTCAGCATTTAGTTTTCTAAGGGCGCTGATACCTCTATGTTGAGCCGACTATACAGAATACCATCACTATCAACAACAATGAATCTTCTCGGCCTCACTGCCACCTAGAAAAAGGTCTTTTGTCGCTTCAAAGCTGTACCTGCGTTTCCCGGTCGCCGAAAAACCTCGTTACCTATTTTGACTAAATTAAAACCGTCGTCACACGAAAAGATTTAGCTAACGTTGGCCGCGCGGGATTAGCCGAGCGGTCTGGGGCGCTGCAGTCCATGCCCCCTCGGACATGGGTGTGTGTCTTTGTCCTTAGGATAATTTAGGTTAAGTAGTGTGTAAGCTTAGGGACTGATGACCTTAGCAGTTAAGTCCCATAAGATTTCACACACAAAAAAAGCTAACGTTGACGTGGCGCTCTAGGAGGTTTGTGACGTCACTTCCTGTTATTTCGAATCCTGCCTCGGGCGTGGATGTGTGTGATGTCCTTAGGTTAGTTAGGTTTAAGTAGTTCTAAGTTCTAGGGGACTGATGACCTCAGATGTTAAGTCCCATAGTGCTCAGAGCCATTTGAACCATTTTTTGAACCTGTTATTTCACGTTGAGGAACCATTTCGTCACGTGAAACACACATTAAGTTCTACAATATTTCGGCAGAGCGCTATGTGAAGTGGAAACAGTAGGAAGTAAGGACGCTCCCTACGTCACAAGCAGGAAGCGAGAAGCCAAACTGATCACTGAAACAACGTATTCATCATTAAAGAGTTTTCATATTTAGTTGCCGGCCGCGGTGGTCTCGCGGTTCTAGGCGCGCAGTCCGGAACCGCGCGACTGCTACGGTCGCCGGTTCGAATCCTGCCTCGGGCATTGATGTGTGTGATGTCCTTAGGTTAGTTAGGTTTAAGTAGTTCTAAGTTCTAGGGGACTGATGACCACAGCTGTTAAGTCCCATAGTGCTCAGAGCCATTTGAACCATTTGAACCATTTCATATTTAGTTATTTTTGCGTTTTAACTCGCGTGTTACATATCACAGACAGAACATGACTGACCTATGAACAAGAGAGGAACAGTGCTTTTTGATAGGGCAAACGTAGGTATTTTACGCCCGTCCATTTTCGTGAAAGAGCTACATGGTTTGCAAGCCAAATGAAGCCGATAACTGCTGCCGGAGAGAGCCGAGAGCGCAAAATCACGTCAACCAGCTCGCCCCGTCTGCCCACGGCACTGTGTCTCATGAAGTTGGATATCTCGCCTGTGTGCACGTCAAGTTTAAAATATAACAGCACATTCATTTTTTCGTAAATTAAATAATTTCTAGAGTTTCATACACCTGTAAGTATGGTTTGTATGCTGTGCAAAATTCATCGAAGAATCTCTCTTACTTATGAAGAAACGTGTACGTACAGCAACAAACGCAGCCAACAGAAGTGAAAAAATGATGAAGTTTCACATGTAAAAAAAATTCATTTTATTATGTTTTTGAACTTCCACTGTTATGATTGTGAACCCTGAATCCTTCCTGGCCATGCTGACAAAGTTTTATGAATTTATTCGTAAACGTATAGACAGTGGAAATTAAAATGTCCTATGGTGTCTCTCCTGCTCCAAGACGGCCTGTTTGACGTCCTACCACCCTCAACATCTCTCTCCCCACATCCACCACTGCTGGCGGCTGACCTCCAACTGCCCAACCGCCTCCAATTGGCTAATAACTCCAACAACGAGTCCAACCAGCACCAGCTTGCACACAGCGCAGTCAGCGATTTTAATACAGACCGCTACGTGGCGTTAACAACATAAAAACCTAAACACCCTAGTTGCACAGGGACTACAGACAGGTGGCGCACGGTGGGAGTGTGGGTCGGCCGTGTGGCATCCCTAGGTACCCCGGTTAGATGCGATAACACTGTGTCCCGGGTAGCACAGTGGTTAATGCTCCTGCCTAGTAAGCAGGAGATCCTAGGTTAGAATCCCAGTCCGGTACTCATTTTCAATCGTCGCCTTTAATTCCGCGTAATGTACCCATGTAGCAGCTGTCAGTTTTCTCCCTCTTTCTCTCCCTCCTCACTTTCAATTTACATATAAAGACGCACATGTTTCTGGTGCCCAAGGTGTTTTCTGATTCAGGAATATCGATATTGTTACGATATTATTGCTTCATCTGGTGCTAGGTATGCTGAAGGCTGACAATATTAGAAGAATACTCAGAGTGTGCGGAAGAACTTGTCCCCCTTCTAACAGTCATGTACCGCAAGTCTCTAGAGGAACGGAAGGTTCCAAATGATTGGTATAGAGCACAGGTAGTCCCAGTCTTCAAGAAGGGTCGTCGAGCAGATGCGCAAAACTATAGACCTATATCTCTGACGTCGATCTGTTGTAGAATTTTAGAACATGTTTTTTGCTCGCGCATCATGTCGTTTCTGGAAACCCAGAATCTACTCTGTAGGAATCAACATGGATTCCGGAAACAGCGATCGTGTGAGACCCAACTCGCTTTATTTGTTCATGAGACCCAGAAAATATTAGATACAGGCTCCCAGGTAGATGCCATTTTCCTTGACTTCCGGAAGGCGTTCGATACATTTCCGCACTGTCGCCTGATAAACAAAGTAAGAGCGTAATGTGTCTGTCCAGATCGTCTCTCCATTGAGAACAACATGCTGTGTTCTGTTTGCTAAAAGCTCTTCAATGCAGCCACACAGCTGGTCTGATAATGTGTCTGGTCAGATACTTCGGAAGACTTAGTTATGGCAGAATACGTCTTCCTTTAATAGGAATGTATGTGAAATTGTGTCTTCATGTGCATGTAAATCTTTTCCTTGTTATATTTAATTAATTATTCTATTTTCTTTGCATTCTTTATCTGCGGGTTCTGTACAACTGGATTCACCTGTTCGTGTTTAATTCAATGAGCCTTCAGCTCCATCTTTTCCTGGTTCCATTCGTAATCTTTAGTCACGCTGAATTTCGTGTTTACACAGTTTTTCATTGTGAATTTAATCCTGAAGGAGTGTTTCCGAAACATGTTTTACTTGTGTCTACCACGAGCCAAGGTAAGTCTTCAGCTTTTACTGTTCATTATTTAACAGACATTACTGCATTTCTCTTAACTGTTTTCCAAAGTATGTCAGTTACTTATTTAACTTTCAGCTTCTTATTGTAACTAGAGTGCTTGCAATCTTTGTGAAAATACTCAGTGACTTGCGCTTTTCCTTTTATATTTGCGTGTGCATATTTTTCGGTTTATTTGTGCTTGTATTATTTTTGTCAACCTGAGGTCAGTCGGTACGAACCTCTTTGCCAAAATTGAGTGTGGTATTCTAATTTCTATGTATCTCTAATCTTTACTGTGTGAATCCAGTTACGAGAGTGTTAATACATCGTTTTCATTCCTCGAACTGCATATGTGATGCAACAAGAAGGTTTCCTTTCGACACCTGCAGTGAATCCAATTTAGTGTTTCTTCATGAGTTAATCGGGTATCATCAAACGTTAACAGTATGGTATTCTATTTGCACGTTAATAAGTTTCTATGAAAATAAACGTTTATTGCAAAAGTTAACAATTTGTTTCTCCTCGTAATTTCTTCCAATCTTCTCACGTACATTTCCTAGGCATCATCCTATGCGTTACCAAAGCGTAAATCATAAAAGGGCAAGGTTTTTATGTTTCCCGCTGAGGAATTAGATGTTTTATTTTAAACGTGCTGTAGGAGGCAATGGTGTCAATATTATTGATGAACGTCCATAACACATCGATAAATGAAGATCAGATATCCACCACTCCTGCAATAGCCGTAGTAACACTTTGAGAGGTGACTTTGTGTAACGAGGCTCACCTTCTTAAGTGTTTGACAACGATATTGTGTGGCTGCACTGATATGTCATTTCAATACTTGATTTGTGCTAGTTGATGCTAAGACCTTATAACAGTGTGCTCTGAATGGTGTCACCACACTAAACAATAGACAGTTTTATTTAGTTTAGGAAAAAAGCGAGCCACACACATCGCAGTCCACACTCACCAGCTACTTTCAGATTACCAGCCTCTTTCATGAACCGACCTCCCATAGATTCACACCGCTTTTACGTACACCAACTTCATAATCCCTAATTCCTCGAACTAGTGTTTCACGGGGCCAAGATTTCGTCTTCTTGTAATGGAGGGTGATTAGAATTAAACTTTCGCTACTTGAACCAATGTAGATGTGAAACTATTTACCGTATGGGTACGTAACTTTATAGGAATTTGCCTTGTTGATGGTAGTAGTGTCATAACTTACTGTTGGGCGTCGGTAGTGGTATGACGACGTAGGGTCGAAACACAAGCATCAATGTGCCTTTCAGTTGCCGACAGACAACATGGGTCTGGGCAAGGTGAGCAGGGATTTTTGGTAAGGCTATTTTATCGAAACAACAGCAATAGGGCTGCTGCCATCCACGAGTATCGATACACTACGAGAGGAAGGCTGATTATAGTTGTGATGATGATCACACGGTTTCAATTAATAGGTTTGCCTTCCAGAGTATTCCACAGTCTCCTACTTCTTGACAGTTGGCGTATCTACGCAAAGGCTGTACAGTATGTCACATGGTGTAGATCTTACACTAATAACAGCAATTTTCAATTTAGCTAACAACTACACTAAAAAACCATTAAATTCCATATTAACGAGTATGTCCGCTTCATACCGTCCCTGTCGCACAGTTTCTTCCTTAAACACATGACTGAATACTCTAACTAAATTTTCAGAACAGTATGACACATGAAAACGAGATTGCGAGTCCCTGCTAATTAGCCAACCTACCGTTTTCCGGTTGGCTAAGACTGACCACGGCTAATGAGAGAGGTTGCTCCACTCCCTCAATCAGGTACTCCATCAATCATAAACTTTTAATTAATTTGCTTAATCTATCGAACCATGGGATCAAAGGATACTATATAAACTTTAAATAATATTTCTCTATATCTGAGAGAGTTTGTGATAAACTTCCTTGATATGAACACTGGCAGCTTTACGCGCACACAAAAAAAAAGCCGTCTGTCATAAAGTATACTAATCCATTGCGTCACTGCGCAGCAATATGCACAACTCGAACGTACTTAACTACTTACAATTTTAAGATTCATCTTCACGTATACACAACATCCACTCGACATCATCTTCTGATATCACCAGAACTCTCTATACTAACCAAGAAGAACTTGCAATGAAAACCAGTGTTCCTAAATATGACATCATATGCCGCCCCCCCCCCCCATCTGTTGTTGAACACAGCCTTACGACTATTTGACAAGCAGGTGTTCAGCCAGACTACTTCTGTGATACGTACCCAGTGTTACATAATTTGCTATTATTTACCTGAGACTAAAAATTTCGAGTCTTAGGTAAATTTATATACCCTAGCAAACGTTAAAATTACCAACTTAGATCCTGAATGGTGATCTCTTATTATTTGAAAGTATGTATCAACTGTATCAACTTCTAATACAGCCGTGCACTGGAACAGACAAAATTAAGCCACAGATTGGTGTACGATTTAGCGACTCCATACTCACACGCATAGCGTGGAAACTTCAGTGCCTGACACAAAAAGAAAGATGAAGGTCCCGGAAGGGGACGAAGAAACGAATTGAATCTTCACGCATTGACATGGTATGTGATGTTATGTCAGTGATCACAAAATCGAGTTAAATTTAGTCTTCTGTGTCAAAATCTCCCGTCGTTTTTGTAACTGGCCCTTGATATCATGTATACTGACACTGGGACGGAGTTGACGTCCGAGATGGTGCCACACATGTTCTATAGGAAGTACACTCCTGGAAATGGAAAAAAGAACACATTGACACCGGTGTGTCAGAACCACCATACTTGCTCCGGACACTGCGAGAGGGCTGTACAAGCAATGATCACACGCACGGCACAGCGTACACACCAGGAACCGCGGTGTTGGCCGTCGAATGGCGCTAGCTGCGCAGCATTTGTGCACCGCCGCCGTCAGTGTCAGCCAGTTTGCCGTGGCATACGGAGCTCCATCGCAGTCTTTAACACTGGTAGCATGCCGCGACAGCGTGGACGTGAACCGTATGTGCAGTTGACGGACTTTGAGCGAGGGCGTATAGTGGGCATGCGGGAGGCCGGGTGGACGTACCACCGAATTGCTCAACACGTGGGGCGTGAGGTCTCCACAGTACATCGATGTTGTCGCCAGTGGTCGGCGGAAGGTGCACGTGCCCGTCGACCTGGGACCGGACCGCAGCGACGCACGAATGCACGCCAAGACTGTAGGATCCTACGCAGTGCCGTAGGGGACCGCACCGCCACTTCCCAGCAAGTTAGGGACACTGTTGCTCCTGGGGTATCGGCGAGGACCATTCGCAACCGTCTCCATGAAGCTGGGCTACGGTCCGTCTTCCGCTCACGCCCCAACATCGTGCAGCCCGCCTCCAGTGGTGTCGCGACAGGCGTGAATGGAGGGACGAATGGAGACGTGTCGTCTTCAGCGATGAGAGTCGCTTCTGCCTTGGTGCCAATGATGGTCGTATGCGTGAATGGCGCCGTGCAATTGAGCGCCACAATCAGGACTGCATACGACCGAGGCACACAGGGCCAACACCCGGCATCATGGTGTGGGGAGCGATCTCCTACACTGGCCGTACACCACTGGTGATCGTCGAGGGGACACTGAATAGTGCACGGTACATCCAAACCGTCATCGAACCCATCGTTCTACCATTCCTAGACCGGCAATGGAACTTGCTGTTCCAACAGGACAATGCACGTCCGCATGTATCCCGTGCCACCCAACGTGCTCTAGAAGGTGTAAGTCAACTACCCTGGCCAGCAAGATCTCCGGATCTGTCCCCCATTGAGCATGTTTGGGACTGGATGAAGCGTCGTCTCACGCGGTCTGCACGTCCAGTACGAACGCTGGTCCAACTGAGGCGCCAGGTGGAAATGGCATGGCAAGCCGTTCCACAGGACTACATCCAGCATCTCTACGATCGTCTCCATGGGAGAATAGCAGCCTGCATTGCTGCGAAAGGTGGATATACACTGTACTAGTGCCGACATTGTGCATGCTCTGTTGCCTGTGTCTATGTGCCTGTGGTTCTGTCAGTGTGATCATGTGATGTATCTGACCCCAGGAATGTGTCAATAAAGTTTCCCCTTCGTGGGACAATGAATTCACGGTGTTCTTATTTCAATTTCCAGGAGTGTAGATACGGAGATCTTGCTGGCCATGATAGTACCTTAACATCACGCGGACAGTTCATAGTGACACGTCCCATGTGTGGACAAACATTACCCTGTTGAAAAATGATACCGCATTACTGTCGCATTGGATGTAACTAGTGAGGACACAGGAAGTCTGTGTCGTATCATTGTGACGTTATAGTTCCCTGAATCGCTAGCAGCTGTGACCTGGAGTCATTACCGGTGCTCCCCATGCCATGACGCAATGAGTAACAACGCTGTGCCTCTCCAGAGCAATTAATGAACGAGAGTACTCCACAAGTAGCCGGCATACTCGCCAATGACAATCACCTGGAATACAGTAGAACCGCTTCTCATCGCTGAACACTGTGAGATGTCATTCATTAGCAGACCATGCTTACGCGCTCATGGCACCGCTTCAAACACAGCCATTGGTTTTGCGGTGTTAATGGCAACCAACACATGGTACTGTAGCTGGACCATGGATGGTCTGGCTGCCAGTCTCCGACCAATGGTATGGAAAGACAGAGAATTTTGCCGCGAGTCCATTGCTTGTTCTCGGAGGGCAGGCGCAAATGTGAAGGGGCTACGATGTGAATAATACACGATCCTCTCTTGAAATGCTCATATGTCGTCGACCACAACCTTGACGACTACTTTTCCTGCGATCTCGTTTCCATACAGTTCAGTATCGGGCTACTGCCACACGCGAAGTCACCACAAATCTGGATGTAACACTTGAGCAGCCGGCCAAATGGAGGACCACAGTAACGCCCCTTTCAAACTCCTGTCAGCTGCTGATGACCGCCACTCGAGTACACGGCATCTCCAGGTCCTTTCTGTACCATGTTTTACCATTTTAATAGACTGCCTCCAGCAATGCAAGAAACATAAATGTACTACTCTCAATCAGTTCTTACCAATTACTCAATGCTTTCTTAAATGTCATATTTACTAGCAGAGATAAAATCCAGTAACATTCCGTTTTAATAAATTGATTCATATCTATCTAACCAATAATAATATAAAAATATTTTTATTGCTTTTGTTTTGTTGTGAAACGCTACACTGGATTCACCATTTTGAGCCCAAAAATGAGAGAAGATCACTGGATTTCACCCATAAAGAAGTTCGAACCAAAGTCATCAGCAGGGAAAATCATGGTCACAGTGTTCTAGAATGTATGCATGAAAAGATCACCGTAAACTCTGGGTATTGTGAGACCTTCAGATACTAAAAGCACGAATTCTAAGAGTTCCTCGACATTCTGAGCACACTTTTCCTTCAGAATGACAATGCGAGACCACACACGAGCGCTACGACACCATGGGTTCACTGTCATTAATCATCCACTACACAATCCCTCCTTGGTCTCCATTCGCTTTTCATCTGTTTCCAAAACTTTCGTAGATACCGCACTACTGGACGACGTCGCCAAATGGAAACCCTCAATGTGGACTGTTCCCAACACTGAGAGACACTGATAATACTGTCTCAGACGAGTACTCAAAATCTCTATGTCCTTCACAGTAATCACTCAACATCTGACGTTCCTTTGCTGTTATCGCTCAACACATGATGCTACTCATGCCCCTTATACATTTTCCCGACCTTGTAAGTACACGAACGACACTAACGCACCCTGGTGGCCGCTCTACTTGTCACAGAGAATTGGAACTCTAATCTTATAGGCCTACGTACATGTCAATGGTGTGTATTTGTGAAGGACGTACGTTTATTTTGGTACACCTTTCATTAGAGTTTATCCTGTCGTGTAACGAGGGCCTCCCGTCGGGTTGACCGTTCGCCATGTGCAAGTCTTTCGATTTGACGCCACTTCGGCGACTTGAGTGTCGATGGGGATGAAATGATGTTTATGACAACACAACACCCAGTCCTGTGCGGAGAAAATCTCTGTCCCAGTGGAAAATAGAAACCGGGCCCTTACGATTGACATTCTGTCGCGCTGACCACTCAGCTACGGGGGCGAAAAGAGTTTATCCTATCAACTAGCTATGGTGTTTATTATTTTCATTGCAATCTTCATCGTATTCTACTCATACAAGAGCCTATGGGATGTAATCTGTAGAACATGTGTTTTATTTCATCCCAACTTTTCCTGTTCGATGAGCAGCCTCTATTTCAGGAACACTCCCCGTCTTGCATGAAATCCATTGTGTTAGTTTGGCTGTCGGCTAAAGCGAATTTTCTGTTCCCTTCCGGCTTAGAAACGGAGGTCTGAACCGTCGGAATGCATAGGAAAATAGCAGGGGGAGGGGGGAGGCGGAGGGGGCGGGAATCGAATAAAAAGGAGAAAAATGGTGGCAGAGGACCCCAGTCTTCTCTGTCTTGGAGCACTTGGAGCGCGAAAGTGGAATGATCTTTCCCGCCAAATTCGTAGCGAGTGTTCCCGTTGGTTGCTGGAAGATCGCGGTAGAAGCTTCGAGTTCTTCCTAGAATATCTGTCAGTTAAAAAAGGACAAACAATAGATCCGCAGGGCGTGCTTTTCGACGCGAGCAGATTGGGCCATTGTGTTGTGCCCAGAAGCTAGACCCCTGATTGGCCGGAACGTGCACCCTAGTGGCTGTTGAGGGGCGAGCGGCGAGCACTTGAGAACGGGACGAGCTACCGTCTGGACGTGCTGGAGATGCTGTGGCCCGGTGGGGACACGCTCTGCAGCTGTAGCAGCAGTCTATGGCGGTGATGCGCAACTGCTTGTTAGGTCGCGATCAGGCTTTGTTCGTAGTCACACTTGTTTGCACCAAGACCTTTCTGAATTTCTGAGATCTTTGGAACGTGCTTCGTAAGCTCAACCCCTTCCACCGTCTTGTTTTAGGCTGACCAGCATGCTCGTTCTCCTGCTTCAATAACTGTAGCTCTTCCATTTTTCTCTCTCTCTACTCTTGTCCCGTGGAAATCGATTACTGAAATTGCAAGTTTTCAGCGCCGCGAATGTCCGTGAATAAGTAACAGCAACTGCCTTATTGTTCTTTGCCATCAGTGACGCTTATCTCTGTTCAGCATGTTGGATCAAGCACAAGCTTAGAAAACCCTTTTGTTTACTCGCAAAGAGGCACCCCCCCCCCCCTTCCCCCCAAGCTGGTCCTTTCGTCTCCAAAGTTATCGTCAAGTCTTCATTTCAATGAAAATGGACTTTTATGCAATTCAAAATTCTTCCAAGTAGAACTGTTAACAAATGCAAACGTTTCACGTCGAGCCCCGCCGATCACCTTCAGATTCGCCAGGCACTAGCGTTAGAAATACATTATTTGCGGTGCGGATAAACATTGCGTTTGTCTTCACAAGGCCATACTGTGAAGCTTGTTTCTGATGCGTCAAGTTAAAGAACCCGTTTCACATGTTTTCAGGAGAGAAATTGTTCCTACTTTAACTAACCACACTTTGGCCATTGTACTTACGGGTGTGTTAAAAGAACTATAGGAATCAGTGATTAAGGGATTATTGTGACATTATTGCGCATTTTCAACCATAAATACAGATTAAGGTCACTACAGTCCAATCCACGGAAGATGGCGGTTCGTGCATATCGAGGCAGAGACAGGAATGGCATTTTTGATGATTGTGGTACGTGCATGCGCGTGCTCTCCTCTTGAAGGAAACGTTTATCCCACAAATTATGTTTCTCGCTTGTTTATGCAGAATTTATGACTTACCACCACCATAAGCGATGATAAATCGGAAGAAATGAAATTTAAATTGACTAAACAACTCGATACGATCACATTTAATGCTCGCATTAGCAACAGCGTTCAAAGCAGAGCGCTCTGAACAGTACTGAACGCTCATTGGCTGTCGGTGTAGGCTTGACGTAGGTGCGCAGAACAAGCCTAGACTCGACCATCATCGTTCGTGACTCCAACTACAGTTCACCAGTAGATCACTCCATGGTACCAAACACAACAATAGCACCCAGCACGTTACATGTGTACAAAGTTATGTTGCAGTCCGGGGTTGGGGCACAGTTTTGTCAGGCATTGTACGAGGGTCACACCAAAAGAAATGCACACTATTTTTTTTTTTAATCCATGTTTTATTCTACATGTTTGAAAGTTTTACAGTGTGTAGATACATCCTTTAGGAATAATATTTTCATTTCTCCACATAATTTCCATCTCTCTCAACTGCCTGGAACCATCGCCTGTATAATTCTGGACCAACCTGTTGGAGCCACTGTTTGGCAGCGTGCACAAGGGAGTCATCATCTTCATATCTTGTTCCACGAAGAGAGTCTTTCAGTTTCCCAAAGAGATGACTGTCACATGGAGCCAGATCAGGACTGTAAGGCAGGTGTTTCAGTGTTCTCCATCCGAGTTTTGTGATCGCTTCCATGGTTTTTTGAGTGACATGTGGCCGTGCATTGTCGTGCAACACCAAAACATCCTGCTTTTGCCGATATGGTCGAACACGACAGTCGAGATTGAAGATTCTTCAGTGTCGTTACATATGCATCAGAATTTATGGTGGTTCCACTTGGCATGATGTCCACAAGCAAGAGTCCTTCCGAATCGAAAAACGCCGTAGCCATAACATTTCCAGCAAAAGGAGTGGTTTTAATATTTTTTTTTCCTTGGGTGAATTTGCTTGATGCCACTCCATTGCTTGCCTCTTCGTCTCTGGTGTAAGATGATGGAGCCATGTTTCATCACCTGTCACAATTCCTCCATGAAATTCATATCCACCATTCTCGTACTGTTCCAAAAGTTCGCTGCATACCGTTTTTCTTGTTTCTTTGTGAGCCACTGTCAACATCCTGGGAACCAACCTGGCACAAACCTTTTTCAACGCCAACACTTTCAGTATTCTGCAAACACTTCCTTCCCCAATCCCAACGTAGCGTGACAATTCGTTCATTGTGATGCGTCTGTCAGCAGTCAACAATTAGTTAACTCTCTGCACATTCAGGTTGGGTGCGCGCAACGACTGTGGTTATATTGGGTTAGATAGAGCAGCTATCAGTCATAGAATTTAGTTGCTTTAATATGACATTTATAGTCACAACGCAGATCAGATTTCGACCCATGTCAGGTCATTATCAATGCTAAAACAAATACAAGAGTATATATTACAATGTGATTTACAAAAGTTATAAGTCCATCACATCGTTATCTTTTAATGTTAACACTACATACCAGTGCGGAATTTTAGCAGTTGTTTGTGCTCAAGTGAATGCTTACACAGTTCAACCATTACTGTCGTAAAATTATATGTCTCTGCACATTGTCTGCTGCGGGGACAATCCTGAATATTGCCGTGCCCGCTTTCATCACGTAACCCGCTTGCCCACCGACAAACTGTACTGCGATTGACAGCAGCATCTCCATATACCTTTTTCAATATGTTGTGGATGTTTCCCACTGGCTCGTTTTCACAGCACAGGAATTCTATGACAGCACGTTGCTTCTGACGAACGTCGAGTGTAGCACCCACCTTGAAGACATGCTGTGACGGCGCCACTGACGGGAACAGGTCGAACTACCCAGAATGAGATTTTCACTCTGCAGTAGTGTGTGCGCAGATATGAAACTCCTGGCAGATTAAACTGTGTGCCGGACCGAGACTCGAAGTCATGCTTGGATACCTCAGTTGGTAGAGCACCTGCCCGCGAAAGTCAAAGGTCCCGAGTTAGATGCTCGCTCCGGCACACTGTTTTAATCTGCGAGGAAGTTTCATATCAATTCACACTCCACTGCAGAGTGAAAATCTCATTCTGGAAACATCCCCCAGGCTGTGGCTAAGCCATGTCTCCGCAGTATCCTTTCTTTCAGGAGTGCTATTTCTGCAAGGATCGCAGGAGAGCTTCTGTAAAGTTTGGAAGGTAGGAGACGAGGCACTGGCGAAAGTAAAGCTGTGAGGACGGGTCGTGAATTGTGCTTGGGTAGCTCGGTTGGTAGAGCACTTGCCTGCGGAAGGCAAAGGTCCCGAGTTCGAGTCTCGGTCCGGCACACAGTTTTAATCTTTCAGGAAGTTTCAGGTTGAACTATGTTTGAAAACAATTGGGAAAGATGTATCAACACAGTGTAACACTTTCTCACACGCAGAATGAAAACTGTATTTTTACAAAAATAGTGTGCATTTCTTTTGGAGTGACCCTCGTATATTCTGTGTGCTAGGAGCCCTTCACGTTGGTGCGCCACTCTATCGACCTTGCAGTCAGCTCCACGGGCTCTCCCAAGAGTACCCGTAGTCGCTCGTATTGGCCTTAGGCAGAGAAAAGATGGCGAACGGCGGCTGGCGCAAACGCAGGCGCAGGTGGGAGGGCGGGCGCGGTGCTTTCGTTTCATTTGGGCCGCTTTGATCAGCAGCGGCGACGATCGCAGGCAGATCGCTTTCGGCCGGCGCCATTAGGTGGTCCATCGGACGGCTTCCGGCTCCCTTTTATTGTGCCGGTGCGACCGGGCCATTACATTCCGGCCCCGGCCTCCGTCCTGCCACTCGCCGCCGGCGACGACGACGACGCTGACGTCTGAAAGAATTTCGACGCCCATTCGCGCCCTTCTGGCGGGCCAGATTCTTGTGCAGGCGACTAGAAACGCGAATGGGCGCGCGGGAGTGAAGGGTCCGAGAGAGGTGGCCGCGCCAGGGGGTGGGGAAGGACGCAGCACGTTTAGAGGTTTCTTCTGCTTTAAGCGCTGCCGCTGCCGCTGCTGCTGCGGCTGCTACGTGGGCGGCCTCGGTGTGTGCTTTTCCCGCACATTTGCCATTTCCGCTCTGCAGACCTACTTCAGATGAAGAAATGGCACCAACTCTGCGGGATGGTATCACTGTTACTAATTCATATCGTCGAAAGATCGTTACCTAACAGAAGTATTTCTCTATTTCTTCACCATATGGCACTAACAAGTCCTCTGTTAACATACATGAAATGCCTGATAGAACCATTTTACAAATCCTAAAAAAAATCTCCTGTGTTAAATTTGTGTTGTAGTATAATAAATTGAAAGTAATAAATTGTAACCTCCCCACAAAAAATAATAAGATAAATATTATGGATAATGATTCTAATTTTAGTGTAACCTCCCCACAAAATACATTCTTTCCCATTTAATGTACCCACAAAATTCTTTTCACATTTAATGTAAGCTCGAAACAGAAAAATTCCTAAACCTGGTAATAAAAAATAAATTCAGTAACCTCGTAATGAAACAATGTAACTAACCTCTCAATTAAATTGTTGCTCACTTATGACTTTTCAATAATTCACTGTGAATTTAACCTGGTAAATTTTGGACGACAGCAGTGCTGCATCATGGCCCTGTAAGATCATTCTGAATAAAAAAAGGAAAAATTCTTACCTCAATAAAATTGCCGAATATATCTGCTCTTACAATAAATTTTTACGGCACAGCTCTGTGCAATGCTGGCCGATAGATTTGTCATTTATGAAAGGAAGCAACTGATTTTTCTTTTGCAACAATCGGAATGATCATGGATTGGAGAAATTAGTAAATTCTTTAAATTGAAATGAATGCTTGTTAAAAAAATTACTTTATATGACAAAGATTATTATTAGGACATTTTAAAAACATTTACATGGGAGTTCAGATAACATTACTAGATATGCGCGAGGCTGCTTTTTACCTTATACAATAATACTCAGGCTCCGGCATCGCTGCACCGCGACCGGCCAGCCAACACGATACTCCATACCAGACCAGAGCAGACTGCAGACTAGCCACTAGTTACAACTTACTGCTACAGCTACACACTTCCTACTCAGTCAACACTGCTCTCTGGTCAGCGATTCTCTTATACCTTGCATATCGCAGGCAGCGCATAAGCAATACATCGAAATTACATCTGCTCGGACCTCTTACAAAATGCACGAAAGGAACAAGTTTAAGCAAAATTGGTTATTAAGATATACAAATATTTTAATATGTTTCTCTAAAACTAAAACTAAAGAAAAAAGTTCAGGTAAACATAGATCCGCAAATGTCTGGTTACGGAATTACAGGTAGTAAAAGATTTTGCCTGAAAATTAGCAAAAATGGTTCAAATGGCTCTGAGCACTATAGGACTTAACATCTGAGGTCTTCAGTACCCTAGAACTTAGAACTACTTAAACCTAACCAACCTAAGGACATCACACACATCCATGCCCGAGGCAGGATTCGAACCTGCGACCGTAGCGGTCGCACGGTTCCAGACTGAAGCGCCTAGAAGCGCTCGGCCACACTGGTCGACTGAAATTTAGCAACTTCGCTAATATGAAGCCATGGCAAAACTGTGCGAGATTAAAGTAAAGCACGATTTCCGTTTATTTTGTAGTTATTGGTCTGGTGAATCAAATAAAACATGTCCCAGACGTGCATCTGCAATAGTTTTCCAGAACATCCCGAGAAGCGAAGATTATTACACGAGTAAATTTGTTTCCTTTCCCTTAAGAATGTAAAAACTTTTATATCATTGTTCGCAACCGTTAGTGACCTGTTTCAGTCGTTTCCTAATCTTGAAACGAGTTAGTCTTGTGTATTGTTCAGTGAAAGGACATAATAACAACAGTGTATTTAAGTGAAACCACATACAGTTTCAGTTAACATTATTACCATGATTTTTCCGAAATAAAATTCTCTACATCTTCTGTTGAAAACTTTGTGCATTTGTCTCGAATTAAGAAAGCAAACTGGGCCGGGTAGTCAATAAATTAAAAATTTTATGAAATTACTTCTTTACCTCTTTAGATGTTCTGGGTAACTATTGCAGATACGCGTCTGGGACATGTTTTATTTGATTCACCAGACAAATAACAACAAAATAAATGGAAATCGTTTTACTTTAACCTCGTAAAGTTTTGCGATTGCTTCATAATAGCGAAGTTGCTAAATTTCAGGCAAAATCTTGTAGTAGCCGTAACTCCGTAACTAAATATTTGCGGACCTAAGTTTATATGAACTTTTTTCTTTAGTGTAAACATAGGTCCGAAAATGTTGAGTTACTTTTTTCTCAAGTATATATATATATATATATATATATCGTTACTGTTTAATTGACCATTTTGTAAAATTTTCAACAAAAGAATGTACTACTAATAAAATTGAATTTGTGTGATAGAACATGTACGATCACATGATGTACGACCTGTTATATAGTAACAGACAGCAGATCTTTCTTTAGTTAAGAAATAAATAAATAAATAATAGGTGTGGTGACTCTCAGAAATGAGCGTTCCCATTCCGCGCTGTATTCGCTACCTGAATACTAAGGGCATGAACGCCGCTGCGATTCATCACGAAATTGTATAAGTTTATAGAGAGGACGTAATGTCAAGGGAGCATGTGACGAAATGGGTACGAAAATTCGATTGTGGGACGGAAATTCACCACGAAGACAGAAGCGGAAGGCCGTGTGTTGTGACATGATGTGGTAGGCCTACAGAAAATTGAAGAACATCTTCTCTCTGATCGCCATTCGACAACTGACTACGTGCATGCAGTTTGTCCAAACATTTCACGAACTGTTCATGAAATCATAGTTAATCGACTAATTTATAGTAAGTTGTGTGCGCGATGGGTGTCCAAGACGCTTACCGAAGCACGCTAAATGACCAGAGCCAGTACCGCTCTTTTTGGCACTGAAGACGTCACTTTTCTCTATAGTGATAGGAAATGGAACTTGGGCTTATCACCATACTCCAGAGGTCAAAGGATAATTAATGCAGTGACGCCATACTCACTCTCCTTCAGCCAACAAATTCGAAAATCAGCAAACAGTGAGTAAAGTAATGGTGGCAGCGTTCTGGGACAGAAAAGGGGTCCTACTCATTGATTTTTTTGAAAGAGGTGAAGCTCTAAATGCTGCAAGATATTCTGAGACCATGAAGAAACTTCGCAGAGCCATACAAAACAAACGTCGCGGGATGCTGACAACGGGAGTCTGTTTCTTCCATAACAACACGCGTCCGCACACCGCTCATGCAACGCAAAAATTGTTGACTTCGTTTGGTTGGGACGTTATAAGCCACCCCTCTCACAGCCCTGATCCCTCACTTAGTGACTATCATCTGTTCTCTAAACTAAATGAACACCTTCGAGTAAAACACATTTCTGATGTCGATGAGCTGACAATCGAAGTGAAGAACTGGATGAAAAAGGCGGCGGGTGACCTCTATGACACAGGAATAAAAAATGTCGTCCCACGGATGACAAAATCTATTGAAGTAAATAATGATTACGTCGATAAATATTGCAAAACCTATGCTACAATGCGTGTAAATTTTATTAACATAAATTCATTATTTGTACTTCAAAAAAGTTTTGTAGCCTTTCTTTTCAAATCAGCCTCGTTTATAGTGTTGTACCTAGGGTGGCCACAACAGTAATTCGTAGATTTCGGAGCAGGAGGTAGACAAAGGTAGCTGAGCACAATACAGGATATCAAGAGACAACGACAAAACTGAAAAATCCAACACATTTACTTACCTTTTGAGAAGCACTCACTTAGAGCACAACAAGCATATCCACTCTCTGAATAAAGTCTTTTGTCAACACAACAGCAGACTTTCCACACTACTGACCATTAAAATTGCTAGACCGAAAAGAAATGCAGATGATAAATGGGCATTCATTGGACAAATATATTATACTAAAACTGACATGTGAGTACATTTTCACGCAATTTGGGTGCATAGATCCTGAGAAATCAGTACCCAGAACAACCACCTCTGGCCGTAATAACGACCTAGATACGCCTTGGCATTGAGTCAACCAGCGCTAGGATGGCGTGTACAGGTACAGCTGCCCATGCAGCTTCAACACGATACCACAGTTCATCAAGAGTAGTGACTGGCGTATTGTGACAAGCCAGTTGCTCGGCCACCATTGACCAGACGTTACCAGTTGGTGAGAGATCTGGAGAATGTGCTGGCCAGGGCAGCAGTCGAACGTTTTCTGTATCCAGAAAGGCCTGTACAGGACCTACAACATGCGGTCGTGCATTATCCTGCTGAAATGTAGGATTTCGCAGGGATCGAATGAAGGGTACAGCCACGGGTCGTAACACATCTGAAATGTAACGTCCACTGTTCAAAGTCGGTCAGTGCGAACAAGAGGTGACCGATACGTGTAACCAATGGCACCCCATACCATAACGCCGTGTGATACGCCAGTATGGCGATGACGAATACACGCTTCCAATGTGCGTTCACCGCGACGGCGCCAAACACGTATGCGACCATCATGATGCTGTAAACAGAACCTGGATTCATCCGAAAAAATGACGTTTTGCCTTTCGTGCACCCAGGTTCGTCATTGAGTACACCATCGCAGGCGCTTCTGTCTGTGATGCAGCGTCAAGGGTAACCGTAGCCATGGACTCCGAGATGATTGTCCATGCTGCTGCAAACGTCGTCGAACTGTTCGTGCAGATGGTAATTGTCTTGCAAACGTCCCCATCTGTTGACTCAAGGATCGAGACATGGCTGCACGATCTGCTACAGCCATGCGGATAAGATGCCTCTCATCTCGACAGCTAGTGATACGAGGCAGTTGGCATCCAGCACGGCGTCCCGCATTACCCTCCTGAACCCACGGATTCCATATTCTGCCAACAGTCATTGGATCTCGACCAACGCGAGCAGCAGTGTCTCGATACGATAAACCGCAATCGTGATAGGCTACAATCCAACCTTTATCAAAGTAGGAAACGTGATAGTACGCATTTCTCCTCCTTATACGAGGCATCACAACAACGTTTCACCAGGCAACGCCAGTCTTCTGCTGTTTGTGTAAGAGAAATCGGTTGAAAAGTTTCCTCATGTCAGCACGTTGTAGGTGTCGCCACCGGGGCCCACTTTGTGCGAATGCTCTGAAAAGCTAATCATTTGCAAATCACAGCATCTTCTTCCTGTCTGTTAAATTTCGCCTCTGTAGCGCGTCATCTTTGAGGTGTAGCAATTTTAATGGCCAGTAGTGTAGCTGCGCTGGTTCTCGCAGTCCTAACTTCTTTGACATAGGCAACCGCTGTCCCGTGGAGCTTAGTTGCGAAACTGAGGAGGCGATCTCCGCTGCCGAATTGGCCCCCGAGCGTTGTCGTCGGCCTCCTTTATGCCAGGTCGAACAGGGCGCTGGTGTCGTGTAGTCTTCCCGGAAAGGGGTGGTGCGGCACCTAATTTGCGTATACCGTGACGATAGCACGATCCCTTGAGGTCCGTAGATACTAACGTTGTTGCTGGCGGGTTTTTCACGGCCAGCGCGCGAGTTGTGTCCTGCGATGATACCACACAAAGTGTCCCTGAACTGCCTTCGATATTTTTCGCTTAAAGTAACACCGGTGATATCAGGAACTTTCATCTAAGTTTTTGCAGGCAGCGGCGATGTTGCCGCACTTCAGCAGATTTAACAAAGATACAAATAAAAATATAAAGTTTTGGTTCAAATGGCTCTGAGCACTATGGGACTTAACATCTATGGTCATCAGTCCCCTAGAACTTAGAACTACTTAAACCTAACTAACCTAAGGACAGCACACAACACCCAGCCATCACGAGGCAGAGAAAATCCCTGACCCCGCCGGGAATCGAACCCGGGAACCCTGGCGTGGAAAGCGAGAACGCTACCGCACGACCACGGGATGCGGGCTTATAAAGTTTTCCGAAGTTAAAACACAGATGATATTCATAAGAAGACGATAGCTATGTGATATACATTCAAAAATTTTGTGAGGGTGGTGTGATGTGGGCTGCTGGTAACTGCGAGTGTTATTTTGGAAGTGAGCGTCACGGCTTTGGGGGGATGCATGATAGTTGGGATGCAATGTTACGGTGGGAGTGGGATATCAGCTGGACAAGGAATGGGTGGACGGCAGTCTTATTTTGGGATGGGGTTGGTAGGGTAGACTACGTTCTGAGGCAGGAGTACATATCGAGGATATATACAGGGTACAGGAGTGGAAGAACACCGAAATTTCGTTAGTAAAGGGTATGAGGAGCGTGGAGATGGAGGAAGATAGAATATGCTGATTCCCACCCCGCAGCAAGCCATGGTTCTTCAGGATGGAGGAGCCTTCAGGACATTGGGACTTAAGTTTATAAGAGGTGCAGGAGAGACATAGCGGAGATGTGTAAATTTCTTTCGCTGGTAAACGAGACCGGTGGGCTGGGATAGATGGACACGGTAGCAAGGCACAATGCATGGTGCTCTAGGACTTGGAGGGAGTGGTAAAATTTAGGAAGGGGCAGACTTCAATGCGACGTGGAACGGATGATGGTCTTGTAGCTTTGGAGAAAAGTGGAGTGATTTAATGCTCATATTCGGCCTGTTACTAAGTTTTGGTTGTTTTAATCTATTGTGGATTTTCTTTTGTATGGTTAGAAGGTTAGGACTGGAAGTTAGTTTGTGATCATTTGCCGGCCGGAGTGGCCGTGCGGTTCTAGGCGGTACAGTCTGGAACCGAGCGACCGCTACGGTCGCAGGTTCGAATCCTGCCTCTCTCATGGATGTGTGTGATGTCCTTAGGTTGGTTAGGTTTAATTAGTTCTAAGTTCTAGGCGACTGATGGCCTAAGAAGTTAAGTCGCATAGTGCTCAGAGCCATTTGAACCATTTTTTTGTGATTATGTGGTAGTCTGGGATATTTTAGCGTTTCAGCTAGGGTGACTAAATGGTCATGGACTGCGAGGTGAAGGTCTCGGGGACCAAAATCTTGGTTTTCTCCCATGGTTATTATGGATGAACTGGCAAACTACGGTTATTGTTTCTCATCAGTTGTAGAATATTTCAATACAAATGAAAATTTTTGCCGGGCTGGGATCGAATCCATATTCCTCTTTTATCACTAGCGGTCAACTTAACCATTTCGGTTCCCAGAGGACGCTTGCAGGAGCGGCCATTCGTCCTTCTGTCTACGATGAAGATGTGGGCCACTCTTGGAAGCGTGCTCGGAGAACCGAAATGGTTAAAGTGACCGCTAGCGATAAACGAGGAATATGGATGCGAGTCCCAGCCCGGCACAAATTTTCGTTTGTTCTGAAAATATCCTACAATTGATGAGAAACCATAATCGTAGTTTTCCAGTTCATTCGTAACAGTCTGCGGCTGTGGAACGTCAACATTGTGTCTCAGACGATGCACTAAGAAGCTCGTGGTTGTTGCCTAGATTTTGGTGAGATTGCTGTAGACGTTTTAGCCTCGTGCATTTTTTTTTGTTGCCAAAGTTTTAGTAACGAAATTCTACTTTATTTAACCTGTTTCTCAGCCGTTATGTTTCGAGCATCAGTTCGCCTGACATTGTCCTGCCACTTCAATTTCAGCGTACATCGGAATATTTACTTTCCAAACAAGCCGTGAATTTAAAGTTTAATTGTTAGGAATAGCCCCTTAGGATTAGAACTTGCTAACAATGTGGAAATGCTGATTTCTAACAGAAATTCTGACGCAATGTGAGCGTGTTTAGACTTCTGTCTCAACTGTTGCAAAAGGCTACCGCTTATGTTCCGAAGCGTCTGATGGATATAATTGCGGTTCGGTTTTTTCAACAATACACAGTCGCAATCATCTCCACGGATCTGTCTTCCTGAGTTATCATTCTGATAACTTACCGATATCCACTGAACAACAGTGCACGAGTTCAGCATTAGGACGAGAATAGTGACGAACTTCCCGTCATTATTTCCATTTTTAAATTGAACAATAATACTAAATGTTACCGATCGTCACTCCCGAATGAACATATTCTGTATTTTACTTTTGTAATCGTCTGAATTATATTAGTAAAAGCCTTTATTTTAGTGTGTTAAATTTACTTAAAAAAAGAATTGAATGCAAGCGATATCACTACGACAATGCTTTTGACTACCGAGTTTGAAAAATGCAACTCTGAAACAAAACTTCCTGGCAGCGCACACTCCGCTGCAGAGTGAAAATATCATTCTGGTTACTCTGAAATAATTGGTAATAATCACATGCATTGACATTACGATAAACTTGAAAACGAATGAAAGTCAAATTTAAGTATGACAACGCAATATGCGACCATTGAAAATACACAGTCTTATTTTTGGTAGATAAATTAAAGGTTCATTTTGTTTAGTAAACGGCATCTTAAGATGGTCGTTACAAATAACTAAATTTATTGAAACTATAGTCCATTACTTAATCAGTCGTTTTTAAAATGTCAAACTAAACAGAATAAAAATGTTTGTAGGTAGAACTAAGGCGGTAGCCCTCTTTTAATACATGGGACATAGATGACTTTCAGAATGCTTTTTAAGTAAAATAAAAAGTGGTGATAGACCTGATGACATAGTTATATTCATTTCAGCTTTGTCTTTAAGAAATCGTTTTTGTATCCACATCAGACGGTCCCTGTAACCTCTGCACCAGGTGAAAAGACAGGTTGCAGTCACAGCACTGGCCATCAGTGGGAATTCCCAAAACCCTCCAACTGGATCCGTAACAAAATAATTTTATGTAAGTCATTTTCAATATATTCTCTATCAGCATATATAGGGTAAATGAATAATGTTTAATTCTAAAAAAATGATGTTTTGAAACGAGAGTCATTTTCTTTGCCCATAAAATCGAGACAAAAGCATGTACCGAAAATAGATTTTTAAAGATATCACAAAACGGAAGCGGCTACGTTCGCTGACACAGGATTCAATTTAGAATGCCCGCATGAGATTCAAATCAAAATGTTATGTACCTTGTCAGGTTATGCTTCCCACCAATCTGAAAAATACTGTTTCGAGAAAAACGCGTTCGAAGTTTTGGGTTACACTTTTTGCAGTTATGATAAACATACCTCTTGTCAGTGATCCTATGACTTTATAGCAAGCCTTCCAACTCCAGAAGGAAGTTTTCTCCGTCTTCCTCATGGCCGTGGTGATCCAGTGGGCCTCTTTGACAGCTTCTGTCATCCGCTGCTCTGGTCGCTCGATACGCTTTTCGTCTACTGCTGTTGAGAAGTCTTAACAGGCTCGTTCTATGTCAAGTTCGCGCACGTTCGTAATTCCCTTAAGTCCTGTTAGGACGCCGTTGAAATTAGGTATCGACTATTTGTTCCCGCTGTAAATAGTTTTCGGAGAAATTTTTTTCACACATCCCCTTTTAACTGGATAACGGAGTTTGTAGCGAACTCGGGATGAACTGTAGAATAAAGTAGACATCTCAGACAGAGGAAAATACATCACTGATGTTACTGCCCATAAAGTTCTAAATATGAGAGTAATTGAAATTTCTTGTCTTGTAGCAGATGAGTAGTCGCAAATAGTGGCGACGAAAAATCTTACTCTGTTTCTAGACGAGTGTCTTAACAAACGCCGGCCGGAGTGGCCGAGGGGTTCTAGGCGCTACAGTCTGGAACCGCGCGACCGCTATGGCAGGTTCGAATCCTGCTCCGGGCATGGATGTGTGTGATGTCCTTAGGTTAGTTAGGTTTAAGTAGTTCTAAGTTCTAGGGGACTGATGACCTCAGCAGTTAAGTCCCATAGTGCTCAGAGCCATTTGAACCATCTTCTTAACAAACACAGAGATGACATGCCATGACACCTTACAGAGTCATTGTTCTTGTCTGGAAAAATCTTGAACCTGAAATAAATACTATACTGACACGACTTATAACTTTATGCATAATACCTCACCAATTCATTAACCTTCTTAACAAAGTTTTATCTCTCAATAATTAATATTTTAACTGCGCGCATCAAAACAGCGACTGCACCTTAGCTCTGCCAACAAGCGAGTACTACCAGCGCGCGTTCTTCACCCTCGACAGCTGTTTGCGTAGACATTAGCTATAATACGTGCCACAGTAGCAAAAAGCTACTGTGCTTCCCCACCTTACTTGAATGACAACTACAAAATATGTGAGATAAAGTAATGTAAATCCCTAGGGAGTGAAAGAGCCATTTATAATAAACATTAAGCGAACGTATTTTCATTTTGTATTACAACTGCAGTGCGTTTAAAATAAGTTACGACTTTTGACAGTTCAGTACGGAGCGAGTGGAGGGAAGCGTAGTTGCCAGCGTGTGCTGCTGGTGTCAGCATGGGATTACAGTATTATTCGGCGCGGAATCTGGCGGTGTCGCTTGACTGCGTAAACAGCAAGCCGGCTGATGTGCGATCTTTCTGAAACGATTTTAAAGAAACTATTCAGTAGTAAACTCTCATTCTTTCACATTTTGTAGTTTAATTAGTCAGTTTCGTGACGAACTGCCTATCATTCCGTTAATGGTCACAGTCATTCAGTCACTGCGATGTTTCGATAGTAGGTAAACTAATGCAAGAAATTCCTAGTTTGCAATGAAAAACAGGTGTCGCTATGAATTTGTGTACGGCGCGTGTTACGTTAGATGATGACGTGGACGAAATGCAAGTAATACATTCAATTATTCTTTAAACTTGGAAGGATACAGCTGTCTGTTTCCAATCTCGAGAAAATGGAATTTATGTAAACCGCTCCGTCACGAACTCGACCGCCAGCGAAAAAGCTAGAATGTAATATTCATAAATTCTTCGTATCTTATAAAGGTTTTGACATAACGAAACAAGATTTTGGCCAATGATGGCGTGCAAAGACGATAGTGTTTTACCATATGATTAATATGCGAAATTTCCATATCTGCCTCGATATTCAAGAGACTATAGATTATTTCAGTCAAATAATGTACACTCCTGGAAATTGAAATAAGAACACCGTGAATTCATTGTCCCAGGAAGGGGAAACTTTATTGACACATTCCTGGGGTCAGATACATCACATGATCACACTGACAGAACCACAGGCACATAGACACAGGCAACAGAGCATGCACAATGTCGGCACTAGTACAGTGTATATCCACCTTTCGCAGCAATGCAGGCTGCTATTCTCCCATGGAGACGATCGTAGAGATGCTGGATGTAGTCCTGTGGAACGGCTTGCCATGCCATTTCCACCTGGCGCCTCAGTTGGACCAGCGTTCGTGCTGGACGTGCAGACCGCGTGAGACGACGCTTCATCCAGTCCCAAACATGCTCAATGGGGGACAGATCCGGAGATCTTGCTGGCCAGGGTAGTTGACTTACACCTTCTAGAGCACGTTGGGTGGCACGGGATACATGCGGACGTGCATTGTCCTGTTGGAACAGCAAGTTCCCTTGCCGGTCTAGGAATGGTAGAACGATGGGTTCGATGACGGTTTGGATGTACCGTGCACTATTCAGTGTCCCCTCGACGATCACCAGTGGTGTACGGCCAGTGTAGGAGATCGCTCCCCACACCATGATGCCGGGTGTTGGCCCTGTGTGCCTCGGTCGTATGCAGTCCTGATTGTGGCGCTCACCTGCACGGCGCCAAACACGCATACGACCATCATTGGCACCAAGGCAGAAGCGACTCTCATCGCTGAAGACGACACGTCTCCATTCGTCCCTCCATTCACGCCTGTCGCGACACCACTGGAGGCGGGCTGCACGATGTTGGGGCGTGAGCGGAAGACGGCCTAACGGTGTGCGGGACCGTAGCCCAGCTTCATGGAGACGGTTGCGAATGGTCCTCGCCGATACCCCAGGAGCAACAGTGTCCCTAATTTGCTGGGAAGTGGCGGTGCGGTCCCCTACGGCACTGCGTAGGATCCTACGGTCTTGGCGTGCATCCGTGCGTCGCTGCGGTCCGGTCCCAGGTCGACGGGCACGTGCACCTTCCGCCGACCACTGGCGACAACCTCGATGTACTGTGGAGACCTCACGCCCCACGTGTTGAGCAATTCGGCGGTACGTCCACCCGGCCTCCCGCATGCCCACTATACGCCCTCGCTCAAAGTCCGTCAACTGCACATACGGTTCACGTCAACGCTGTCGCGGCATGCTACCAGTGTTAAAGACTGCGATGGAGCTCCGTATGCCACGGCAAACTGGCTGACACTGACGGCGGCGGTGCACAAATGCTGCGCAGCTAGCGCCATTCGACGGCCAACACCGCGGTTCCTGGTGTGTCCGCTGTGCCGTGCGTGTGATCATTGCTTGTACAGCCCTCTCGCAGTATCCGGAGCAAGTATGGTGGGTCTGACACACCGGTGTCAATGTGTTCTTTTTTCCATTTCCAGGAGTGTATTATTGAGGGCCACAGATAGCTGGTGGAACGAGAACTGCTGTGGATTTTGCATCAATGTAAATGAAGTTATACGTTTGTTTTGCTTCTGAGAATGGGATGTTTCATTAACTATTGACCTGAGTTGCACTCAGTTACTAGTTTAAAAATTCACTATTTCGGGATTCAACAGCATTACAATGTTAGTGAGAAGAATATTTCTAAACTCTGCTGTGTTGAGACAAAAGTAGCAGATTTTAACATAGCAACAAGAGAAGTTACGTATTCTGCAAATCTCGTCAGAGTCCTTCATGAATTGTTCCTAAACCATCTTCCTGGTTTAGATGTCAAGGCCAGTCGTGTCGTGTAACGTTTGCAGCCGCTTCTTTTGTCGGTATTTCAACGTCAGTGAGCGTAAACTTCTTTCTCTTTTTTACCACATTGCTTTTCACTTAGTCGGATTTATTATGAGTACGACAAGGAGGAAGGCTGGTTAAACTATGCCCTTTACTGTTAGCCAGTTCGTGGTCGTGTTAGCGTGGAATTTTGACTTGTACAACACTACAAGTTCCATTAAGTTCGCTTTATACATGCTAGGTTAAACTTTATCTGATGAAAGATTTCTTTGTATCCAGAGCAAAATATTAGCATTCCTCCTCTGCACTGATAGAGCTTTATGCATCACAACAGCGTGGTATGGCATTTTGTCCATTAGTATTCTCGAATTCCGAGGAATGTTTTGTAACAGAAGGTTGCCTTCTCAGACAGTGAACCTGTTCTTGAACGACACTTCTATTACAGATCTCGTATTCAAATGTACTGCACTGTTATTAATAGCCGGCCGGAGTGGCCGTGCGATTCTAGGCACTACAGTCTGGAACCGAGCGACAGCTACGGTCGCAGGTTCGAATCCTGCCTCGGGCATGGATGTGTGTAATGTCAAAAATGGTTCAAATGGCTCTGAGCACTATGGGACTTAACATCTGTGGTCATCAGTCCCCTAGAACTACTTAAACCTAACTAACCTAAGGACATCACACACATCCATGTCCGAGGCAGGATTCGAACCTGCGACCGTAGCGGTCACGCGGTTCCAGACTGAAGCGCCTAGAACCGCACGGCCACACCGGCCGGCTCTGTGTGATGTCCTTAGGTTAGTTAGGTTTAATTAGTTCTAAGTTCTAGGCGACTGATGACCTCAGAAGTTAAGTCGCATAGTGCTCAGAGCCATTTGCACTGTTATTAATACAACGCCAACACAAAATACTTGTTCACATTACCTGATGACTACAGAACATTTCAGAGCGAGAAAATACGACTTTCCAACGAGAACTGACAAACGTTGATGCATCTAATGCGTGTCACCACGTGGTACTGCTTACTCATAATGTGGCAACAGAGGCGCTTTACCAGCCCTCCCCATTGGTGTTACCTGGGCAATGGCGTCTCGTCCCCCTGCGGTCAGCCAAACGTCAAAAGTTGCAACTAATTTTAAACACACTATAATTACCGGTTTATTTACAAAATACTCTGGTGTTCAGATTTCAAGGGTAGCTCCTGTTAACTTGGAACGTACATAGAAAGAACTACACCACAGTTCATAACGTACATGAAATAAAAACGCAATGACACAAACAGAAATGACGTTTTGTTAAATGAAAATAATTACTCTGAAGACACTGAGATTTTTATGATGGTTACCTGGACACTACAAATGGCGCGACACGCTTCTTAAAAGGGTGTATACTCACCACGGACGGCAACGCATGATCTTCAACGTTATCCTATGCTGCTCATAAGTTTAGGAAGGAGCCCTTGTGGTAGGGCATGCCACCAGAGTGATTGGAAACTGCTGCATGCTCGTTAGTACATCGGCACGTGCTGACACACGTCTTCCCAACGCGTCCGACACGTGACCGGTGGGGTTTATGTTGGGGCAACGGGCAAGCTAGTCCATTCGCCGAATATTCTCTCGTTTCAAGAAATCCTCCTCCAGTGTACTTCGATGTGGCTTTCATCCATAAAAATAAGGTCATGGCCGAAAGCATCCCTTTAAAGACGTACCTGTGAGGAAACAATGTTCAAAAATCTGGATGTTAGTACGCCCACGCAACATTATACCTCCCCACACGATAGTATCTTGTGGTGTTCTCGTTCCCCCGATGTAAATCCTATCGAGTACGTGAGGGACACGTTGGTAGACGTAGTGGAGCACGCACGCAACCATTAGTGACTATACAACAATTGTCGACCGCGTTGGTCTAGGGATGTAAGGCCCTACCATAAGAATTCAAAAATGGCTATGAGCACTATGGGACTTAACATCTGTGGTCATCAGTCCCCTAGAACTTAGAACTACTTAAACCTAACTAACCTAAGGACATCACACACATCCATGCCCGAGGCAGGATTCAAACCTACGACCGTAGCGGTCGCGCGGTTCCAGACTGAAGCGCCTAGAACCGCTCGGCCACACTGGCCGGCCATAAGAATTCCTCAGTAACCTTATGGCCAGCGTGGTACAACGTTTCAGAGGATGCATTGACCTCCGTGGTAATGACACACACTATTAACAATCATGTCACGGTTTTTGTAATGTCCAGGGGCCAGTAATAATCGCGTTGACTACTAAGTATTGTATTTTAATAAAAGTGTCTTTTCATTTCGTCTAACTGCATATTTCTTTCAGTTGCACATGGCAAGTAAAACCTTCCGCTCTGACTGTTAAAACACTTGCAATAAAAATACACGATCAGTTTCGCACGAGTGGAGGTGAAATTACAGGTGGTAAGTTTCTTCACTTCTTTTTAAGCAATAATGGTACGCATCGTGAATGCCACTATCCAGTTCCCACAGTTCATCGTGAAGCTTAAACCGACAACGCGCTAAAGGCGGTTGTCTATGATCAAACTGACTGGAAACCGGCCGCACCATGCCCTTACGTCATAAAAGTGCGCACGGCGCCAGCGGAAGCATTAAAATAACTGTAACCACTCATCTTCAGTTAAAACTTCCGGGATGAGAGGCCGAGGTCGATGTATAAATTTTCCACCTAACGTTTCGTCTCCATCTGCGGGAGACATCTTCTGAGGTCGTCCGGCTACTGCCACTGAGGCCCAAGGCATTTATAGAGCGCGTAGAGGGCACCACCATTCGTCACGTGATGTCGACAGTATGCCTATCTTTGGAAGGCGTCACCATTCTCGATTAAGAGCAATCGATTGTCATTCTGCTGTCGCAACGTCAACATCCATATTTCGTCCAACTTTAAAACATCATCTTTTGTATTAAAATTATTATGGTGTTTGTGAATCTTTATCGTTTCTCTATACATGCGGGCATGATAATGGGATGTTCGTGCTAGAACGATTGTCTCATTGAATTTAATTCCGGGGTTCCCATCTCGAAGAGCATGCTCAGCTACGACCGATTTTTCGATGTGTCCTAAGCGACAGTTCCTTTCATGTTCGGCTAAGCGGGTGTTTACACTACTTTTCGTTGTTCCAATATATATTTGTCCTCAACTGCATGGAATTTTGTATACCCCAGATGTTGCTAGGGGGTGTCGGGCGTCTTTTGCAGTTCTTAAATATTCCTTAATCTTCTTGGTGGATCTGGGGATTGTTTCGATCCCATACTTGGCCAGAACTTTCCCGGTACGGTCCGTGACTTTAATAATGAATGGTAGGAAAATTTTTCCAGTAGGTGACCATTGTTGCTCTGGATTTCTGGCTTCTTTTCCTCTTTGATGGAGGGCTCGATCAATTTCCTTGCTGGTATATCCGTTTTTCATGAAGTCTGACCGTAAGTGATTTAGCTCATCTTGCAAGTAAGCCGGCTCGCAGATTTTGTTGGTTCTGTCCACCAAGGTTTTCACGACACCTATTTTTTGCCTAGGGTGATGGTTTGATTCCTTGTGGGGGTATCGATCCGTGTGAGTTTTTTTCTATATACCTTGTGGCGCAGCGTCCCATCCACCCGTTTCATTACCGACACATCCAGGAAATTTCCTGAAGACAACAGCGGCCGTGAAAGCCTACATTGTATGATCGTCACCCCTCACTTTCATCACAGAAAATTGCTTTTAGCTCGCTTTTTGGTTTAATTTTGACAATGAACGGGGGTGATTGGCTCATAGCATTTACTTTGCCGCGCCGTGACTATTTAAAAACATGAAGAAACTTGTTGCACAAAATTTCGGGAGAACTGCCGGATGTTTGTAACTTCCTGCCACAATATTTCGGCGCAGAGTCTTCTGGCCATCTTCAGGTGATACTGAAGAAACTTACTACCTGAAAATGTATCTGCACTGATGCGAAACTATATGTGACTTTTATTAAAGAGTATTGTAACAGCCATTGCAGAATATTTTATTCCCCATGTGCAACTCTAGTTGCAGCTATCCGGCAATCTTTAAGTTTCGTTCTCTACTTTGCTGTAATAGTACTTTCTATGTACGTTCCACGTTAAATCGAGCCATGTTACATGATAATGACACAGCATGCGAGACTTACTTTCGTCCTTGGGTTTTGCGCACCACTGTGTACACAAACCACTCAGTTACGTGAGTGCGCAAAAAGCGCAGTAGTCTATAAACTCTGTTAATTGATTATTATTGAAGGTAACTAACGTCGACAGTTAGTGAACGTATTTCTTTATGAAACATTTAAAAATGTGGTGTTCGAGTTACTAGATATCACTTCTTATACTAGGAGATGAAGTTCTTAAAGCGGAGCTGAAGAGATGATTCGAAAGAGTAAGGATGTTTCCTGCGTATTGGAGAAGGTACACAAGAGGCGCGGGAGGAAGTGAAATTCTAAGAATTCATGTCTAGTAAGTAGGAGAGGATAGCATTAATGCGAACTGTACTCTCCGTTTGTTAGTTTCGGTGAGTTCAAAGAAGTAGAAGGCGCGCCTCACACTTCGTGACAAAGTGACAGCGCGGCTGCTGCGACGCGAAGCTGCCTGTGACACAAGGCCGCGTCCAATACAGAGGGAGGGAAGCCCGCCAAGTCCGCAGCGCAGCGCAGCGTCGCGTCGCGGCGAATATTGGAGGCGGGCTATTGTCTTCAGCCACCTGGCTGGCTGGCTTGCTCGATGCGTAAAATTGATGTCTGACGTTCATATGGCGGCGAGCGCCCGGGGCGCCGTATTGGACGCCGGCGCCCGCTACTCGCTCTGCCGTCGCCACCGGACGCGGCCGCCTGCCGCTCTGTTCCCTTCCCTCAGCACGTGCACAGCATGCGGCAATTCATTTGAAGCGCGTTTCACGCCTCAATAATTATTTTACGTGTCGCACGACGCTGTATGCGGGCCTGTTTCTGTTTTCCACTCAAAGCCAAAGCTTCTGTTCCCATCTCTCTCACAATCCCTCCCCTCCTCTCTCTCTCTCTCTCTCTCTCTCTCTCACACACACACACACACACACACACACACAAACACTCACCCTCATTAACTCTCTCTCTTATTCGTTCCCCTCTTTTCCGCCTGTCATTCACTCACCCTCGTTTCCCCACGTACGTCCACTCACGTCTCACACAGTCTCCTTTCTTCCCACGCCCTTGCACTCATAAACTCTTTGTTTACATCCCTTTTCTCTCCCGTCTTGTTGCGACATAAATTGAAATTGCTTGCCCGCTCATTAAGAATACTATAGAGTTTCTCACATGTGCAGTGCTACACTCATATCGCGTAACACTGCACTTGTTTTCTAATTCGTCAACCTGATTCAAAGTAAATTGTGACAGCACAGACTTAGCAGCTTTCACATGTTTTCCAGTTGATATTTCATTTTTTCTCGTTTCTTTTCTTATAAACATGTTGTGATTGAGATGTTAACACGAAATTTTGTACATTAACGCTCTTGCTTTACTGGCTGTCCGTCATAAAAATGTTTCACCAACTTCGACTCCATACGTAACAACTGTGGAAAAAAAAAGGTTCAAATGGCTCTGAGCACTATGGGACTTAACTTATAAGGTCATCAATCCCCTAGAACTTAGAACTACTTAAACCTAACTAACCTAAGGACATCACACACATCCATGCCCGAGGCAGGATTCGAACCTGCGACCGTGGCGGTCGCGTGGTTCCAGTCTGTAGCGCCTAGAACCGCTCGGCCACTCCGGCCGGCCACTGTGAACAGCGACTGTATATTATTATAAGGAAGGACAGGAATACTGCAGTCAGTCGCCATCTGATTCGTTTCTTTATTTTTCTTGAATATCCAGATTTCAGCTATAAATAGCCATCCTCAATGCTAAAGTACAAGAAAATTACAGAATCAGATCTGAGTTACACAAACAACGAGTAAAACATCACGTAATCAAACAGAAATGATCCATGTTAGTCAACATACCATCTGAGTGAGTTGTGATCCAACAAACTGCCAGCTGTACCTGGCACCCTACAACTTAACTCGTGTACAGGACGAGAATACCGAGGTTTTTGTTTAGAAGAACTGCAGCAGCCTCACTTTGCGTTATGTAGAGTAAATAACGCCCCCTATATTCCACAAACTAGATAAACCAGTTCCTTTTTCGATGCAATACTTTAAAATCCATGTTTCTATTAAATAAAATCAGCAAGTATACTTGCGTATCACCTTTAAAATTCTTCAAGAATCGGCAATTTACAATCTATTTATTCTTACGTTAGTGGTGAAGCAATCCACCAAATCTTATACAAAAGATCATTGACTGGTTCATACAACTGTCCCCTTTAGAATTCTTATGTCACATTCGAAATAAAAATTAAAGAACTTAGAAATGGGTTTTAAACTACTTCTCGAAAGTTGTTTTAAGAAAGTCAATAATTGCCTGTGTGAAACTCTTGTGACACCCGCCATGTTGGAACCAAATGGACTGCCTTGTGCCCTGTGGGATGTCTTCCAATAACAGCGGCAGCTTGTCTGTCACGATCCATACACACTAGTGACTATTTAGAGCCCCATCAGTAAAACAGAAGTCGATGATGCGGTTCTTAAAAATCTCGCACAGAGGTCATTGATTGATTGCCCACTTCCCTTTCAGTCTTAATTTTCAACTGACGTACAGCGCGTATTACGACGATGCATTTTCCCGTGATTTGTAAATAAAATCTGACATAAAATGTCTCACGACTTTGCAGTTTTATAGATACCATTCGGAGAACTGAAAACGATTTTGAAAGACATTACCATGAACTTGTTAATGGAGCGAAATGTGACAAGGATAAAATGCATTCGAATGTAGTATTCGTGACCCGCTAGTGTGCCTGACCCCTCTTTCCCGTTAATGCTGCTTTGTAGTGACATGTGGATTGTGTGTCACTAGTGTTAAAATTTTAACTGAAATCTTATCGTAAGCTGCTATCCTTTTCGTTGGCGAATTTCATTCTTCGGTCATCCATTTTCTTGAAAGAAATTTTTGAGTGGCCGCAATTGTATAACGTGATACGTAATCAGGATACCTTTCGTTATATAATCGCACCACTGTCCTAACATTTAGGTGATAATCATCATTACGAAACCCAGACCCACTTTTTGGAATGTCATATATGGTATGAAAGTATGAACAGCTTCACGAGCAAGTTGTCTGATTGTTACCAGTTCAACACGGACTCCCGGGTACGATTCCCGGCGGGGTCAGGGATTTTCTCTGCCTCGTGATGACTGGGTGTTGTGTGATGTCCATAGGTTAGTTAGGTTTAAGTAGTTCTAAGTTCTAGGGGACTGATGACCATATATGTTAAGTCCCATAGTGCTCAGAGCCATTTTTTTCAACACGGACTGGTGGGCCTCAAGCTTACAAGTAAACATAGGGACCGTGCCTGAGTAGCGTGTCTGTTTACATTTGGTTCAGAAGGGCAAACTTTTTTGGGACTTCTTCTGCCGACGGCAGACTCTTACCTTTTAACTGTTTGGTCAAGTTCCACACACGTAATTTCGTTGAAGCTTCCCTCGACGAATGTTTTCAAGATAATTATTTGGGAGTGGCTGTAATCTTGTTAACATCACCTTACATCTGCCACACACCATGCACTGAATCTGTGAAGATATGTATTAAAATGGCCGACTGGGACTTGAACGACTGGCACAAAGAGACACCTATCAGTGGGTAGAGCATCTGTTCACGTTTAGATTTATGATACGCAACGTGGCGTAGTTGCAGAGCACACCGCTAGGAGCAGGCGAGTCTCAACATGGCGTATAACAGAACGATGCATGCGGTTTTTTGTCCTTGAATTCGTATATGTGGTTAATGAAGGCAGTTAAGTGACGGTTTTGTACCAGATATCAGGTAACAGCTGCAACAGACAAAACAATCTATGGGTGGTGAAACACTCACTGCTTGTGTGGTGCGAAGAAAGCTGGATGGTTGGGACCGTCAGCAAAAGGCGGAGAGTTGGCAGCAATCCTTCATTAGGAACGCGAAGAAATCGACAACCCCGTGTAAAGCCATAACGGTTGCAGTTGTCACATATGCTGACTACTCGGAACAATGAACTTCGTTCGGACGTTTTCAGTGATTTGAGGCAGCTGCAGTAGGAGACGGTTTTTCACGGAAGATGGTCTTTAGTTTCAAAGCCGCATTCATTTGACTGGAAAGTTGAATTACAATGTGCATGTGAGAAGGACATCCACAGTACATGGTATAACACATTCGAGATTCACCTATAGTTTACGTCTTTTGTGCCACACCCTCGTCCAAATTTTCTGGACAGTTTTCTTTCTTGTGTAGTGCTGCTTCGTAGTATTTGACAAAAAATTGTAAGTCTTTAGTAAAAGTAATAAGTAGTGTAGAAGTCGCTGTGGAGCGTTGCGTTAACAGCCGCTCTTCGGCAGCCGTCAGTCTGGCAACATGAGCGTCGCAGTACAGGCACGCAAGTGGATTCCAAAGCGAGGAGAGCCGAGCGCAACAGAAAACTTTGCCGCAGAATGGTAACCCTGTAGCCAGCAGGTCTTTGTCACCAGACCAGTGCAGGTCTCTTGTTAAGGGCGACGTGACTAGACGACGAGTTCTAGTGAAACAAATGCGCACCAGAGGCGTAAAAATAACACTGGGTTTCGAGGCAGTGGATCGCTTCTCGTCTCCGGCAACCAGCGGCACGACCACAACGCCAGAAATACGCTGGATGGCGAATCGATTGGGACATCGCTAGCAGCAGCCATGGGTTCGCGACCAGGCTGCGCTTGCTGCCAGCACTTTCATGGATCTTGGTTTTACAGCCCCGTCGACCTGCCATCCGCAGCTTCTGCCTCCGACGCCACATCAGCGGTAGTCCAACTCCCGCCTGAGGGTAGCAAGTCTTACTGCTTGCTCTTTCCCGTTAATGCTGCTATCGTGTGACGTCAGCAAGGCGTTGCGGATTCCACGACGCCGAGGAAATTACCGCACCGCTGACGGCAACGGTCATGGCCTCTAAAAGGCACCCAACTGACCACGTGACTTCGGTCAGCAACTCAGAGCGCCAGTTCCGCTGCTGCTGCCCTTTAATCATCACCAGCCAGTGACAACAGAGAGAGAGGCGTGTTTGCTTCCGTATGTCGTGTACTGGAATGAACAAACGTCCATTTTGGCTGTCAAAAGTGTTTTCAGTGTGGCCATCGATCCCATCACGCCCCGCCTGACCATACATCAAATAAGATTCGTTCCGTATACCTGGACAAGCTACACCAAAGGCTTTTACCACAGTATTACAGCAAAGCACTGGAGAATTCATTTTGCAACAAGACTGTGATCCACCACACATTCTTTCCGGAATTTGTGATTACCTCAGTGCCGAACTGTCTCAGCCTTCCGGCCGGGGTGGCTGAGCGGTAATAGGTGCTTGAGTCTGGAACCGCGCGACCGCTACGGTCGCAGGTTGAAATCCTGCCTCGGGCATGAATGTGTGTGATGTCCTTAGGTTAGTTAGGTTTAAGTAGTTCTAAGTTCTAGGAGACTGATGACCTCAGATGTTAAGTTCCATAGTGCTTACAGCCATTTGAAGTTACTAGTCGAATTAATATGGGGTGTATCCACTCTTTCCCTTTATAAAGGCTTCAACTCTGCTGGGGACGCTTTAAGTGAGGCGTCTCAATGTCTGTGGACGAAAGACAGCCCACTCTTAGTCATGACCCGAAACCAGAGAAGGTAGTGATGTTGAACTGGAGTTCATGCTCTAACTCATCGCAAATGTGTTCCACTGTCGGAACTCTAGGCAGTCCAATCCATTTGGGGAATGATTCTGTCCACGAACCATTGGCTCACAGATGATGCTTTGAGATAGGGGCAATTATGGTTTCCGAACTTTTGCTGTAGCTTATACAGTACAGAATCCAGTAGAATGTGTTCATATCTTTCAGCGATTCACTTTTCGTAAGTACAATAAGTTGACCACACTCTAACCACGAAAAACACCTTCATATTGTAAAACCACCTCCTGTGTACTTCACCGTTGAAACTACAAGTAATGGTAGGTAACGTTCTACAGGCGTTCGCCGAATCCAGTTACTTCCTTCGCGTCCGCAGCACGTGGTCTAGTAGCTAGCGGTGCTGCCTCTGGATCACGGGGTCCCGGGTTCGATTTCCAGCCGGAGACTGGGTGTTCGTGTTGTGCTCATAATTTCAACCTCATCATCATCATCATTCGTGACAGTGGCTCGACTGGACTGTGTAAAAAAGTGGACTGTGAATAAATCAGGACTTTGTACACGTGCTGATGACCACGCAGTTGAACGCCCCAATAACCAAACATAATCAACATTAGTCTTCGGATTGTTACAGATCACAGCGTGATTCGTTGATACAAATCACTTGTTTCCTGTCACCTATTGTGCTGTGGCGTCGTCCTTTACACCATTTCGACCGTCGCTTAGCATTAGCTACAGCGATTTGAGGCTGCTGAGAACCGGCTGCACCATCGTACCCCATTCGTTTGAAATGACAACGCGCAGTAGTTGTTCTATCTGGACTCACAGTGGCACTTTTGAGCTCATTAGTGAGTCCTTTCGCTGATTCTTTACAACCTCCATCCGCAATGCTCGACGGCTCACGACCTTCAGTACACGGCGTCTGCCTTTTCTTGCTTCAGCTGTGGCTGTTCTTTCGCATCACCAACACTCGACTTGGACCGCTTGAGAAAGGTTCAAATATCCATGATGAATTTTTTATTCGAGTGACATCAAAGGACTATCAAAATAACCGAGCTCTCCTGATCGAGCCATCCTGTTGTTACTGCTTCTGTGCTGACAACACAATATCCCGACTCCTTTTATCTGGGGGGGGGGATCCGACTCTCGTGACGTGTAGTAGACAACTACGCATTACACAAGGGTGTCCGGATATATTTGATCAGTGAGAGAAAACTATGTTAGTTTTACCATACGGTAGAATACGACGAAGTAATGTGATTCGCAATTCTTCCACCTGGTTCATATTAATCGTAGACATTAAACAGCCTGAATGCTGTTGAAGTAGATGTACATCTACTCGCTTAGCAGCTAAGAGCGGAAGTTCGCTATCGTACGGAAAATCCAAATATACGAGTAGAAAATAAAGTTACTTCCGCCGCACTGAAAGAAATCTTTCTTTCATATAATAATTACAAAGCTGTGTAGTTTCTGATCTACGTTAAAACAATAAGTACTACTTTGTTCCTTTTTCTTCTATCTGTAAAACGCTCCTGTCGACTGAAGCACGAGTCTTTGTCAATGGGATTAACTAAGTGTGGACCTCATGAACTTTTAACATGGGGTACTACGTATGCCGGACTTCTAAGGGAGGGGGCGTGGAATCCTGGATTTGAATGACTGCAAAATGCTCAGAAACTTTTTGCTGTAATGATTTGCATAACTTAACTTTTTTAAAAAAAATGAGAAACATCTCCCTGGCATTTTTTGGCTACAGAAGTATTTTAATCGTAGCTCCTTATGCACGGAGCACTCTCACTGCAGTTCAGTAAAATGCTTTGTGTCTCAAGTCGTGAACAGGTAAATTTGGCTTGTGTACGATCTTCAGTTACAATTCCCCAACAAAGCGTCAGTTACGCTTGAGCTCTTTCTTTTCTCAAATGTAATGTAACATTGTGAGATTTATCATTTCACGTGTATTTCGAATGAAGTGCACTTTACCACAAACATTACTGGTCCAATACTTGTCCATGAGCGCAGAAGTCGTGCTATTTTAGCTGTTTTCAGAAATTTATATCTTGAAAAATACCGAACATATAAGCCCATTTTGTCTTCTTTAATACGCAACTATGAACAAAATCCTGTCTGGTTAATATGGACAAATGATATTATTATACATGACATCGTTTCCGTAATATTAAAAAAGTGATACATTCGTATAGGTAGAGAAAAGGAGTTCATAAATACTTAATGATCATTGCGGAATATCGTATTTAAGTTCAATAGCACTTTCTCCGGGCGGGAACTACTCAGGAGGACGTCGTTATCAGGAGAAAAAACTGGCGTTCTACGGATTGAAGCGTGGAATGTCAGATCCCTTAATCGAGCAGGTATGTTAGAAAATTTAAAAAGGTAAATCGATAGGTTAAAGTTAGATATAGTAGGAATTAGTGAAGTTCGCTGGCAGGAGGAACAAGACTTTTGGTCAGGCGAATACAGAGTTGTAAATACAAAATCAAATAGGGGTAATGCAGGAGTAGGTTTAATAATGAATAGGAAAATAGGAATGCGGGTAAGCTACTACAAACAGCATTGTGAACGCATTATTGTGGCCAAGATAGACACGAAGCCCACGCCTACTACAGTAGTACAAGTTTATATGCCAACTAGCTCTGCAGATGACGAAGAAATTGAAGAAATGTATGATGAAATAAAAGAAATTATTCAGATAGTGAAGGGAGACGAAAATTTAATAGTTATGGGTGACTGGAATTCGGTAGTAGGAAAAGGGAGAGAAGGAAACGTAGTAGGTGAATATGGATTGGGGCTAAGAAATGAAGGAGGAAGCCGCCTAATAGAATTTTGCACAGAGCACAACTTAATCATAGCTAACACTTGGTTCAAGAGTCATAAAAGAAGGTTGTATACATGGAAGAAGCCTGGAGATACAGACAGGTTTCAGATAGATTATATAATGGTAAGACAGAGATTTAGGAACCAGGTTTTAAATTGTGAGACATTTCCAGGGGCAGATGTGGACTCTGACCACAATCTATTGGTTATGAACTGTAGATTAAAACTGAAGAAACCGCAAAAAGGTGGGCATTTAAGGAGATGAGACCTGGATAAACTGACTAAACCAGAGGTTGTACAGAGTTTCAGCGAGAGCATAAGGGAACAATTGACAGGAATGGGGGAAAGAAATACAGTTGAAGAAGAATGGGTAGCTTTGAGAGATGAAGTAGTGAAGGCAGCAGAGGATCTAGTAGGTAAAAAGACGAGGGCTAGTAGAAATCCTTGGGTATCAGAATAAGTATTGAATTTAATTGATGAAATGAGAAAATACAAAAATGCAGTAAATGAAGCAGACAAAAAGGAATACAATCATCTCAAAAATGAGATCGACAGGAAGTGCAAAATGGCTAAGCAGGGATGGCTGGAGGACAATTGAAGGATGTAGAGGCATATACCACTAGGGGCAACATAGATTCCGCCTACAGAAAAATTAAGGAGACCTTTGGAGAAAAGGGAGCCACTTGTATGAATATCAAGAGCTCAGATGGAAACCCAGTTTTAAGCAAAGAAGGGAAAGCAGAAAAGTGGAAGGAGTATATGGAGGGTCTATACAAAGGCGATGTACTTAAGGACAATATTATAGAAATGGAAGAGGATGTAGATGAAGATATTGGAGATACGATACTACGATACTGCGTGAAGAGTTTGACAGAGCACTTAAAGAGCTGAGTCGAAACAAGGCCCCGGGAGTAGACAACATTTCATTAGAGCTACTGATGGCCTTGGGAGAGCCAGACCTGACAAAACTCTACCATCTGGTGAGCAAGATGTATTAGACAGGCGAAATACCCTCAGACTTCAATAAGAATATAATAATTCCAATCCCAAAGAAAGCAGGCGTTGACAGATGTGAAAATTACCGAACAATCAGTCTAATAAGTCACGGATGGAAAATACTAACGCGAATTCTTTACAGACGAATGGAAAAACTGGTAGAAGCCGACCTCGGGGAAGATCAGTTTGGATTCCGTAGAAATATTGGAACACGTGAGGCAATACTGACCCTACGACTTATCTTAGAAGCTAGATTAAGGAAAGGCAAACCTACGTTTCTAGCATTTGTAGACTTAGAGAAAGCTTTTTAGAGAAAGCTTTTTGACTGGAATACTCTCTTTCAAATTCTGAAGGTGGCAGGGGTAAAATCAGGGAGCGAAAGTCTATTTACTATTTGTACAGAAACCAGATGGTAGTTATAAGACTCGAGGGGCATGAACGGGAAGCAGTGGTTGGGAAGTGAGTGAGACAGGGTTGTAGCCTATCCCCGATGTTATTGAATCTGTATATTGAGGAAGCATTGAAGGAAACAAAAGAAAAATTCGGAGTAGGTATTAAAATCCATGGAGAAGCAATAAAAACTTTGAGGTTCACCGATGACATTGTAATTCTGTCGGAGACAGCAAAGGACTTGGAAGAGCAGTTGAACGGAATGGACAGTGTCTTGAAAGGAGGTATAAGATGAACATCAACAAAAGCAAAACGAGGATAATGGAATGTAGTCGAATTAAATCGGGTGATGCTGAGGGAATTAGATTACGAGATGAGACACTTAAAGTAGTAAAGGAGTTTTGCTATTTGAGGAGCAAAATAACTGATGATGGTCGAAGTAGAGAGGATATCAGATGTAGACTGGTAATGGCAAGGAAAGCGTTTCTGAAGAAGAGAAATTTGTTAACATCGAGTGTTGATTTAAGTGTCAGGAAGTCGTTTCTGAAAGTACACTCCTGGAAATGGAAAAAAGAACACATAGACACCGGTGTGTCAGACCCACCATACTTGCTCCGGACACTAGGAGAGGGCTGTACAAGCAATGATCACACGCACGGCACAGCGGACACACCAGGAACCGCGGTGTTGGCCGTCGAATGGCGCTAGCTGCGCAGCATTTGTGCACCGCCGCCGTCAGTGTCAGCCAGTTTGCCGTGGCATACGGAGCTCCATCGCAGTCTTTAACACTGGTAGCATGCCGCGACAGCGTGGACGTGAACCGTATGTGCAGTTGACGGACTTTGAGCGAGGGCGTATAGTGGGCATGCGGGAGGCCGGGTGGACGTACCGCCGAATTGCTCATCACGTGGGGCGTGAGGTCTCCACAGTACATCGATGTTGTCGCCAATGGTCGGCGGAAGGTGCACGTGCCCGTCGACCTGGGACCGGACCGCAGCGACGCACGGATGCACGCCAAGACCGTAGGATCCTACGCAGTGCCGTAGGGGACCGCACCGCCACTTCCCAGCAAATTAGGGACACTGTTGCTCCTGGGGTATCGGCGAGGACCATTCGCAACCGTCTCCATGAAGCTGGGCTACGGTCCCGCACACCGTTAGGCCGTCTTCCGCTCACGCCCCAACATCGTGCAGCCCGCCTCCAGTGGTGTCGCGACAGGCGTGAATGGAGGGACGAATGGAGACGTGTCGTCTTCAGCGATGAGAGTCGCTTCTGCCTTGGTGCCAATGATGGTCGTATGCGTGTTTGGCGCCGTGCAGGTGAGCGCCATAATCAGGACTGCATACGACCGAGGCACACAGGGCCAACACCCGGCATCATGGTGTGGGGAGCGATCTCCTACACTGGCCGTACACCACTGGTGATCGTCGAGGGGACACTGAATAGTGCACGGTACATCCAAACCGTCATCGAACCCATCGTTCTACCATTCCTAGACCGGCAAGGGAACTTGCTGTTCCAACAGGACAATGCACGTCCGCATGTATCCCGTGCCACCCAACGTGCTCTAGAAGGTGTAAGTCAACTACCCTGGCCAGCAAGATCTCCGGATCTGTCCCCCATTGAGCATGTTTGGGACTGGATGAAGCGTCGTCTCACGCGGTCTGCACGTCCAACACGAACGCTGGTCCAACTGAGGCGCCAGGTGGAAATGGCATGGCAAGCCGTTCCACAGGACTACATCCAGCATCTCTACGATCGTCTCCATGGGAGAATAGCAGCCTGCATTGCTGCGAAAGGTGGATATACACTGTACTAGTGCCGACATTGTGCATGCTCTGTTGCCTGTGTCTATGTGCCTGTGGTTCTGTCAGTGTGATCATGTGATGTATCTGACCCCAGGAATGTGTCAATAAAGTTTCCCCTTCCTGGGACAATGAATTCACGGTGTTCTTATTTCAATTTCCAGGAGTGTATTTGTATGGAGCGTAGCCACGTATGGAAGTGAAACATGGACGATAACTAGTTTGGACAAGAAGAGAATAGAAGCTTTTGATATGCGGTGCTACAGAAGAATGCTGAAGACTAGATGGGTAGATCATATAACTAATGAGGAGGTATTGAATAGGATTAGGGAGAAGAGGAGTTTGTGGCACAACTTGACTAGAAGAAGGGATCGGTTAGTAGGACGTGTTCTGAGGCATCACGGGATCACCAATTTAGTATTTGAGGGCAGCAAATGGGTCAAATGGCTCTGAGCACTATGGGACTTAACATCTATGGTCATTAGTCCCCTAGAACTCAGAACTACTTAAACCTAACTAACCTAAGGACAGCACACAACACCCAGTCATCACGATTGGAGGGCAGCGTGGAGGGTAAAAATCCGAGAGGGAGATCAATGGATGAATACACTAAGCAGATTCAGAAGGATGTAGGTTGCAGTAGGTACTGGGAGATGAAGAAGCTTACACAAGATAGAGTAGCATGGAGAGCTGCATCAAACCAATCTCAGGACTGATGACCACAACAACAACAACAGCACTTTCTACTTGGATTTATACTGCATTTCCGTATGTAATACTTCAAAAGAGGGTTCCATACACAACGCCACACAGCACTGTTCGCATTAACAACGTGTCCCTTGTGAGATGCTTTCCCACTTTCTTTCTTTGCTTTTGAAGAACAAACATAACATACTCGAGAGGCATATTTTTGGCTTGTAGTTGGTAAATGTTGCAGGAAACGATTGTGTCAGTCAGTCTACAGGTCCGTTTTGGATATTTGAAGCTGTTGGGAAGATCGGTAACGAAGTCAATTATTGTCATTTCCTTGGCCTGAAGTGAACTGTGTAATCAAAATGCTTTCGATACTCCCAGTAAGAGGAAATGGAAAAACAGTTTTCGCAACCATTTTGCAGTTCTGTGCCAGAGCGCATTGTACTGCAGTTGTCTTCAAAGATACTTCTGTCACCCAAATCATCTTCATTACCCAGGGCATCGACCATGTCTCAAAAATTCAGAAAATTGGCAATTTCTTCATCAGATAAATCACGGCGCACCGATCCTTACACAGAATTCCAACGCTCTGTCCACAGGGGAAAACAATGACTCATAACGAACGAAATACTGAGAAAACAAGACGCACATTCACGCTATCTGTGCGTGTAACACATAAGTAACAGTATAAACAATGTCTATCATTAGTCAGAGGTGCGAAAACAACGCGCAACGGCTTTTAATCGACAAAATACGCTGGCTCGCAGAACATACGGGCTTGGCGCTGAGAGAGTTAAAAGACTGTTTCAACGCTTATAATGTTACGTGCTCCCATGCTCTCCACAAAGTTGGTGGGATGTTCTTGTGGTAGGGCGTTCGATTCCTCGACCACCGTGGATTACAACTGCTGCGTAGTGCACAATGTTCCTGTGTATATTACATGTCCGCACCTCTCGCCATATGAGAGTACGTCCAGCGCTGACGAACAGGATCGTCTTGGGGGTCCAGGTGTAACAGTCTGGAAAGCATGTAATTGCACTGGAGTAGCGACTTCCATATCTTTGAACACGATAAACTCATCCTTCAACGGTATTTTAACTGTGTACTCCTTCCCCCATGTGAGTGATTTCAGGCCTGCATTGGGTCCAACTTCATTTTTACAGATGATAATACACGTCCGCATCGGACTGGCAGTTGGAGGAGCCTCTAGAACGGACGTACATTCGGGAATGGACTGTCCTGCCCCTTCCCACCCGACTTAAAATCCATGGAGCACGTATTAGATGCGCTGGGAAGACGTATTGCCACAATCCTATATGTGCCAAAGACCGTCTATCAGTTGTCAACCGCGCTGGTGGGGGTATGGAACGCCTTACTTCAGAAATTCCTTACCAACCTTGTGGTCAGCATGCGAGCACGTTGCCGTTGCTGGCGACCACACAACGTACAACGACTACGTCCAGGGGACCATCATAGATCTCGGTGACTTCAGAGTAATTAAAATGTTTGAATAAGATTTTCATTTCTATTCGCCTCACTGCTTATTCCTTTGAGTTACATTTTGCACCATTCTGCAGCAGTTCTTTCAATGTAAAGCCCAACTTCCATCGAGCTATGCTACTTGGCACTGACACATCACCCGAAAAGCATTTTCGGCTTTAAATTTTGTACACCATTCTATCATGTAACTTACGTAATCATTGAAATACGATAGCGTAAAGAGCATTGTAAGGATTACATCTAAATAATATGAATTTGGAACTTGGTATGCGCAAATGCCCGTTGGTTACCGAACTGAAATTGGTAGCCGGAGTGTCGTCAGCAGGTGGCTTGAGCCACTGAGGTGAGCTCGAAAAGGTGCTCCGCGCCCGTGTGCATTTGTGAGGTGCTATTTAACAGCATGTGAATTTCTCGGAAGCGTAACACCCGTCCGTTGCAGAGAATTGAGGAGAAAATTCCTATAACAGTTCATACCAGTTGCCGAAAATATAGCATAGGCAGCAGTTGTGCATCATTGCCGCCACTAACTACCCAACAGATAATATTATAACGCTCTACTATAGCAGCATAAAGAGACATTAAGACAGATGCTTACAATGTTCAGTAATTTAAATTTAATACCAGTGACTCTTTTTTGGAAACAGTATTTTTCCTATAATGTAGTGTTTTGTATCTTTGTAGATTGCGTTATTGAACTACATTGTTATTACCTGGGATGGGTCCTTGATTGCAAGATTTCTATTTTTATGACCGAGTATCATAAATATGCAACATAATTTAATAGAATCATATCAAATTTTGCTCCTTTCAAAAATTCACGAGGAAATCTACATTTAATAACCGCTAGTTCGTATAATAATTAGTATTTATTCTATTACTATTTTATTTCAAACCAGCTATTTTAAATTTTATTTTTGTGCTGCTAAAGAAATATTGATAGAAATTTGCTTTTTTTCTGTATTCCAGCGTGTTGATTGCATGATGTACTACGGTATCTTTTCTGAACAGTACGTTGCGAGGCCTCCCAGATATACTCAATAACGTTCATGTCTGGGGAATTTGGTGGCCGACAGAAGTATTTGAACTCAGAAGAGTGTTCCTGGAGCGATTCTGGACGTATGGGGCGTCGCATTTTCCTGCTGGAATTGTCAAGTCTTTTGGAAGGCACAATGGACATGAATGGATGCAGGCTATCAGGCAGGATGCTTACCTATGAGAGTTGTATCTGGACTTATCAAGGGTCCCATATCACTCCATCAGCACACGCCCCACACCATTAGAGAGCCTCCACCAGCTTGAACAGTCTCCTGCTGACATGCACGGTCCATGGATTCATGAGGTTGTCTCCATACCCGTACAAGTCCATCTGGTCGATACAATTTGAAACGAGACTTGTCTGACCAGGCACCATGTTTCCAGTCATCAACAATCCAATGTCGGTGTTGACGGGGCCAGGCGAGATGTAAATTTACTGTGTTCTTGACTGACTAGGAGTCCGCCATGGATTTTCGACTGAAGAAGGGATCCGCCAGCTGAAAATGGTTCAAATGGCTCTGAGCACTATGGGACTTAACTGCTACGGTCATCAGTCCCCTAGAACTTAGAACTACTTAAACCTAACTAACCTAAGGACAGCACACAACACCCAGCCATCACGAGGCAGAGAAAATCCCTGACCCCGCCGGGAATCGAACCCGGGAACCCGGGCGTGGGAAGCGAGAACGCTACCGCACGACCACGAGATGCGGGCTGAAAAGGTTGGGAAGCCCTGGTCTAAATGATGGAACCATTTTAACCATCATAGGCTGCCAGTTTTATTCCTTTAATGCATCAGCCGTATAAATTAGTTTACTGGCTAGTTTCAGCCTTAGGCTACTATCAAATATATGATATTGGTGATACGTGTGTCACATTGAAAATGTTTATTTCCTGTTATGTGGGGACAGACACGTTCCCACTCGTACAGATGTCGAATGTTACAGATACAGTCTTGCACATACCAAACAGCTTACAAGAACATGCATCACAACACTTCGCGTAGACAAAAACCTTACGAACAGGTAGCTTACCAGCCTTGTACGTTTGTTTAGCACCGTACCGTTTACTAGTCCACAGTCATTCATACACGTGTGTTTACGGTGCAATCCGTATATTTTCCTGCACTTACGCATACGCATCTTTATGTATGACTGCGGTAAAGTATGCATGATGCTGCTAAATGACATTCGACATGTGCATGTGTGGGAAGGTGTCTGTTCCCACATCTGTAACATTCGGCAACTGTCTGTACGAGAACTTGTTTTTCCCCACATAACGCGAAACAAACGTTTAAAAATGTGACACACATCACTTTTGGCATCATACATTTCATAATGAATTAAAGCAGAAACTGGTCAGTAATGTAACTAATATGCATGGTATATTAAAGGAGTAAAACTGACAGCCTAGTTAGTCAGTTACATGTTCCCTGGATCATTTTGCACGATAGATCGTAATGATACAGAAAGAGACATTTTACATTGACATAGAACTTCCTTTTACATGTGGTTACTTTCTGAACATTTCTAAGGTTTGTTTTTACAAAAACAAAAAAAGTATATATAGATATGGGTTATTAATTCCTATCCACCACCTCTTACTCATTACAGTAACAGAAATTCTTCTATGAAATAGAATACATTGTCAAGGCGACATTTTCTCAGTTTGTTTTCAATTTTACTTTGCTGTTTGTAAACATTCTGTATCACTGGAAAATTTATCTAAACTTTTTGTTGCAGCTTTTTGCTCCCATTTTTGTGAATAATGAATTTCAGTTTTCCTTCTGGTATTGTAATTATGTGCATCATTGTTGCTATTGAACTATTGTGAATTATTTACAAAAGACTTCAAGAGGGAATAAATATACTTGGAAGCAGTTGTTACAATGCGCAACTCCTGAAACAGATTTCTACAAGATGATCGTGGGTGAGCACAACGTATTATTCTTACAGCAAGTTTTTGCGCAATGACGGCTTTTTCTATCTTAAAGGTGAGTTTCCCCTAAACATCACTCCATATGACATTACTGAATGAAAATATGCAAAATATGTCAACTTTCTAATTTGTCTCTTCCCAAGATTTACAATGATTCTAAGTTCAAATGTGACTGAACTAAGTTGTTTTAGCAGTTCCAAATTGTGCATTTTCCAATTCAGATTCTCTTCAATATTGACACCTAGGGATTTTGAAGTATCCACCCTTAAAATGGTTCCATAGTTTTCGATATACTTTTTTCTTTCCTCGGTAGCTTTTGTCTCATCTGTTGTCATTTGTCAACCGTGACATGTACAATATGTAATGGCACATGTATCATTTTTATATGTTCTTGCTACTACACTTCGTCATAAATACCGGAGTTGGCCAGTTGCTGATTATCCCTAGAATGCAATACTCCACGTGGTATTGCAAGAGAAATTATTCTTAATAATAATAATAATAATAATAATAATAATAATAATACACCGAAAATCGAGTGATAAAAGTGGAAGAAAGGCTGAGAGATTAAAGTTTAACGTCCCGTCGAAAAAATGGAGAAGTGGTAAAGGTGAGTTTCCCCTAAACATCACTCCATATGACATTACTGAATGAAAATATGCAAAATATGTCAACTTTCTAATTTGTCTCTTCCCAAGATTTACAATGATTCTAAGTTCAAATGTGACTGAACTAAGTTGTTTTAGCAGTTCCAAATTGTGCATTTTCCAATTCAGATTCTCTTCAATATTGACACCTAGGGATTTTGAAGTATCCACCCTTAAAATGGTTCCATAGTTTTCGATATACTTTTTTCTTTCCTCGGTAGCTTTTGTCTCATCTGTTGTCATTTGTCAACCGTGACATGTACAATATGTAATGGCACATGTATCATTTTTATATGTTCTTGCTACTACACTTCGTCATAAATACCGGAGTTGGCCAGTTGCTGATTATCCCTAGAATGCAATACTCCACGTGGTATTGCAAGAGAAATTATTCTTAATAATAATAATAATAATAATAATAATAATAATAATACACCGAAAATCGAGTGATAAAAGTGGAAGAAAGGCTGAGAGATTAAAGTTTAACGTCCCGTCGAAAAAATGGAGAAGTGGTTGAAGAAACGAAAGAGAATAGTCTCCGTGGGTAGCGATAGCCTACGTAATTACTTATATAACATTTTACTGAAATGTAGCTCTCAACTTCGCAGTAACTTCTGTACCATATAGATCCGAAGAGAAATGGACGATGTATCCGAATGTTTCCTTTGGACACTGCTGTTGTTCCTTCTATTTGTTTGACAGCGGCGTTACTCTCTACTAACTTTTCCTTTGGCTTCAAAGGATTGATTGAAACATGGTTGGTTAAACAGATATAATTAGCTGCTCTTATTAAGAGGGCTTGCAAATGAAAGACTAAGTGACGACAGTTCTCAAGTCGTTGTGTGTTTTACTACTGCGAGGTGTTTCGATGTTCTCGGTTGACGCAGCAGCCATGATGCCTTTCTCGGCAAGAAACCAGTAGCTCTGCCCAACGTGTTGTGCCTTGGGGGAGTCTGTCCGGCGTTGAAATACGCGATATGCTTGACATTCCGGCGGTAACTGCGAAAATGCTTTCTTGCTCATTATCCACAGTGAGTGGCGTTGACGCGCGGGGTCTGCGTCTATAGCTGGGGCTCCCTAATGAGGACTCATTAGCACCCACTGTGCAGGCTTTGATGCTTACTCGAACGGTCCGCGTTTGCGGCAAAAACAATAAAACAAACACGAGCGCAATGGATTAAAACACGGTGCAGGAACGGAGCGAAACAGTAATCACTGCAGTGTAGCATCAGAAAGTTGCGCAAAACTAATTTTATGTTTTATTTGTGTTGGGATTAAGTATAAAGAGAGAATCTCACTAATGACATGTCTGGGCCCCTATTTACAGAAAGGCATCACACGATTGGGCACGAGCTGACAGATTAAAAGGAAGTAAACACATCGCAAGTGGCGGAAAAAAAAATAAACTTCAGGCCCAGGACTTCGTTCCTTTACTTCTAATGATATCATTCGTAGCAGAACAGGGATGCGAGAAGTTTATGTCACTGTGAACCTGTAATATTCGATCCATCAGGATTGTAGAAATCATTGAGATTCTTGAACGACCGTTTAATTTCATTTCTACTTGCCGTCGGTGTTTTCGTTTATCTGTAGTCTGTGGAATTTCACACGGCTTCAGTCACAACGACGGGCATTTGCGCTGGATGTATTGACAGTTTCCGTGCGCTACTGCCTGATATTTTGGGATATCTGTGCAGGAGGTTGTCTGTTTGATTTTCAGAGACAACTTCAGAAATACCTTTATGCGGGAACACTCTGGAGCTGCATCAACGAATTGTTTATAGCTAAGAAATTTTTTGAACTAATATAAGTGAACATTGACACTCAATCTACCGAAATGATATCCACGTAAAGGGCCTGTGTTAGGCTGCGATCCGTATGGAATTGTTAATATCCATATGGACTTACTGTTCTCAGAACTCACGTAAGTTATATCTACGTTTGCATACATTCTCTGCCAACCATTGTGAAGCGAATGACAGAGTACTTAACATTGTGCCACATGTTGGAATTCCTTCACGTTCGAATCGCATTTGGACCGAGCGAAGAATGACTGTTTAAATGCCCCTCTGCGCGTTTTAATATCTGTAAATTGCCTATATGATATCAGTATGTGCATGATTCTGGAATTAAGCGACTTGGCTTACAGGAAAGTAATGGGCAGAAAACAAAATTGTCCGTTACGAATACCGAAAATCGAAATTTTGAATTAACATTTATCATTTGCGATGTTTGCGGTTTATTACCTTTATGGCTTTATCTCACCCTTCTATGGCCTGCATTTGAAGATTCTTGTCACCGTTCCGAAGCTTTTAATTGTTGTTTGAGTCACCTGATGGTGTCGATGATGTCACATCATGTTACTTTAATCAAACAGTAGCGTCCTTGGAGCCTTTAGGCATACTTCTGCGGTAGGACACGACTCAGAGATGATCAGTTCCAATTTTGGTTACGAAAAAAGTTCATCACGACATGTATTTGGGTAGTAGTGGGAGAAGAGATGGTTAGGTAAAGTTCCTCATCACCAGAATTTGTAAGAACGCCCTGGATTAAGTTCTAAATCCCTATGCATTCTGTAGTGGTGTGAGAAATTTGGTACTGAAGAGGGTGATTGGTTTCTGGTGGGGACGTCAGGCTAGATGACCCCCCGGTGCTAGGCGAAAGGAATAGGATGTTTGCTATCACCGGCTTTCACCGTCTCCTCTCCCACTCACCATCTCCAAAAACACAAGTACAGTAATACGCTCCACACGCAGTCATCACGACTATCTGCTCTAAACAGTCACCCTTCAGACAAAGCAGTCACGGTTCGCAAAAGAAGAGTGTTCAGTAAGGATGAACAAAGAACACGCTCGCAATTACGATGACCGATGTTCAAGGTGTTATCCCAACCGACAATGTCAAATGATATGTATATTATTTTTACCCAAATTATAAAGATGGGAAATTGGGAATATCTGAATTAAAAGTTCTTGGTTCCAACTTATTCTTATATGAATAACGTGTTCCGCCTTCGAGGATCATCTTCAAATAATAGATACGGATGACAAATTATGGTGTGATCGTAGCTTGCATGATTCTAAATGTGATTAAGGCATTGTTACTGAGATTTTAAGGGCACTCCTCAGAAGTTCATATGAGACGTAAGGTAGATTAATGATGTTATATCTCGGCACAACCATTGTGGACATGTTGCGAGGTGAGAAGGTCGTTGTACTCACTCTTACGCGCATTTCAGCTTGTCTTTTCACGCCTGTGCGATGGTGGTCAAAACCGCGACACTTAAAGTTGAAATCACGTGCTTTTATTACGGGTGGCCTAGGGAAACATTTCAGACACTGCCTCTCGGAATCGACATGAAAGGCCCATAAAAGATGTCATCAAGGGCGTCAATAAAATCACCCCTTCCCTTGCGGTGTTGATTCCCACATATTTCGCGGTTGTAAACGAAAGTGCGCAGTGTGGCTTGCAACAGGACCAAGCTTTTGACGCTGCTGTTACCCCACGGACGATTCAACGCTTCGCTAAGGACATCGTGGGGCTTCAACCCCATTCAACGTGATTTCACTCTTTTAGAGTACAGTGGAGCTGAAAATTTTGCTCTGGTATACAGGGTGTAACCAATAGGGACAGTTCAAAACCATTGAACAAAATTTGATTGTAACCCGAAGCAGCAAAGTTTGTTCTTGCTTTTTCAGACCTTCTGTTTCGCACCCTCCTGTAGCGTCATCACGATGGGGTGCAAAATTTATATGTGCATGAACAAAATTTTAAAGGTTCGCTCGAAGACCCACAGTTTGGCAACGCCCTCAGTTCCAACTAAGCACCTTCGTTGAGCACGTTAAAAATGTACCTGTCGGATACTTCGACAACCATTCAGCTGAGTGGTGCTTTGTGGCCGCTGTAGCGCCTCAAGGCAGGCAACCCCTTGCATCAATTCATGTAGGCTTTTGACTAGAGGCTGGTACCCCATTGCGTTGCTGACATGGTCTATGGGTTAGAAATAAAGACACCAGGAGAGCCAGTCAAGTATCCATATAGTCGTCAAAGCTTTTTCTGAACCGCATGGTGGCTTCTTGCATTATCGTGCTGGAATTTACCACCTGATGCCCTGGTCATAAACGGTACCACAACAGGATTTACAGTTCTTCTCACATACTGCCAAGTTTTCAGTCTCCCTTCCGCACTTACCAAATCAATCCTGCTGCCCCTTCCAATAGTTCCCTAAACTATGATTTCAGGGGGGTTGTTGGGGGTGTTGGAATGGGTCTTCAGAATTGTTGCTTCTTGTGACCTATACTGGATCGTCTATGGACTCATATGCGTCGATTAGATCGCCCCAAGCAGAAGAAGATTCATCGCTAAACACCAAAGAAGTCCCTCTGTGCTCCAACAGTCTGGCTATACACCGTTCACTAGAATCTGCAGGAGCCTAGTCATGCTGGAAGATCTTTTTAGCCAAAGAAATCTGCTCCGATAACGCTGGGAGCTCATTTTCAATCAGTGCTACTCATAGATAATGGGTTGGCTCTGAGCACTATGGGACTTAGCTTCTGAGGTCATCAGTCCCCTAGAACTTAGAACTACTTAAACCTAAGTAACCTAAGGACATCACACACATCCACGCCAGAGGCAGGATTCGAACCTGCGACCGTAGCGGTCGCGCGGTTCCAGACTGTAGCGCCTAGAACCGCTCGGCCACCCCGGCCGGCTAGATAATGGGTCATTGTAAGATGTGCAGCATCGTGACAGATACAATCAACTGATGATATACCATACCAAACCACACATTTACAGAGGTGGTCTCTTGAATATGTCTGAACACAATGCCATACTGGATGTCGTCGGACCACTGATGTGAGTTACGATATTACTGACAATGACATGAGTGTAAATGTCTTCCTCACTAAACGTATTAATGGGATACTCCAGTGATTTGAAATTAGCCAACAACAAAATTACAGGCATATATCTTCATCTCCTCGAATGTGTTGAATCCACTGTAAATTATAAGCATAAAAGGTAATTCAAGTCGTGTCCTGTAGGACAAAGTCTATACTGATGAATCAATTGTCTTTGCCCATTGGACAAAATTCTATTAAGGGATGTGAAAGCAACGATCATTTAACGCACAGAAGTTGGTAAACATGGGTTCTAAAACCGACACTTCAAGAGCTATGTGCACTTATTCATGTTCGGTATTGTGAGGAGAATCTCTTCTACTGAAAGTTCTTTTCTTTCCATATTTTTGGAGCAGCTAGTGGCGATCAAAACGAGAAAATTGTGTCTAGTAAGCAAGGGCTCGAGCATGCTTATCTTGGAAGCTACCAGTACTTGCCCAGTAGAAGAGATTTGTTTCACAGTATCGAAGATGAAGAAAAGCTCATAGTCTTAAGGCATGAATGTTAGAACTCATGTTTACTAGGCGTTCTTAATCGTTTCTGTCATATCCATGAGTACGACTTCGTCCTATATGCCAAGACCACTAAATCACCAACGTAGGCTTTCTCCTATAGAACTTTGAATCATCCTGTATAGTCCGTGTATACGTAAAGTCCCCATATTCATGTATTTGGAACATAGATACATGCTGAAATACTGTGGAAGCTTAATGAAGGATTAAGTCCTACCAATTTCTGCTACTTCATCGACATTCCTTTCATTTTCACATGCGGATGAAATGTGATTACTGGACATTACACAATTCTTACGCAGTTTAGTGAAAGCGCGATAAACAGTCTTGAATCTGTTACTCTGCGGTTAGGATATCGTCTACCGTTTTCTCTATCAGCAGCAGCGGCATACCGGCCGGAGTGGCCGTGCGGTTCTAGGCGCTACAGTCTGGAACCGAGCGACCGCCTGTTGCGTAGGAGGATCACAATTTAGGCGATCTTTCTCACGATACAAGTAGCGAATAAACCATTTGTCACAGGTACGTCACACTACCTTTCCACTGCCACCTTCTCACCCAGTCCTGGATGAGCTTTCAGTAGCTGAATATGACGGCTGTAAAGCCAGAAATGTTACAATATGTACTGCACTGGAGGAAGTGCACGTCAGCGCAAATGTCGGCGGTTTTACTGTGGATGGGTTTACTGTTCAAGAGTTCGTCGATGTACACCTCGTGTATGGGTTCACTGAATTCTATGGAAGAGTGCCACAACGGCGCTTTGTTGAGCTGTTCCCGGACCGACGGTAATCTATCACACTACTTTAGCCTATCTCTGTAGATCATTGCGTTGCTCTGTGTTCTGTGCTGCACGTTTTAGCTGATGCACTGTGCAGGCTTCTTCACTTTTGTGAAGGTATTTTCACAGAAACAATTGTGATTGCACTAATAGAAAGAATAAATCACATTTGCATTATTACTCTGTTACGAGCCTCCGGAAACCGTGGGTCCCTTGTACCAAGGTAAGCAGAAAATATTCGTGAACAACCTCTGAAAGTTTTTCGGCGGAGTACTCGTCTACTCTGAACAGCATCAGCTCTCGTAGTCTGGTTCGTGTGAACCATCCATGTAAAGGGGCCTAACATGAAAATCTGAGATTATAGCAACGTATTCAATACATAAAGTGCTACTGGGTCCCAAAATTTGTATCTGACAGTGTCTTCTCTTGTACCTCCTAGAATAAAAACAAAAGTACCGATGCGCCAGACGTATAATATTGCAAAGACTATTCAGCGTTAGTTCAACGAGTAAACAACTCTACACTTCTCGTAACATTCGTTAAATAAACTGAAAAGAAATTATCACAAAATCAGTCAAATCCTCAGTAGACCAAGACAAACGATGAATACTTGAATACAGTAACTTCACCATATCCAGAACGAATTTTCATTTTGCAGTGGAATGTGCGCTGGTTTGAAACTACCTGGCAGTTAATAACCTTCTAATGGACCGCGACTCAAAATAGAGACTTCTGTCCTTCGCGGGCAAGTGTTCTCCAGAATGAGCTAATCTAAACATGACCCACGACCCGGTCTCCCAGCCTTACTTCCGCTCCAACCCTATCTGCTAACTTCGAAATATCATTAATTTCATCTGCACACCTAGCTTGACTAGCACACCTGGAAGACAGGATATTGTGGAGACATGGCTTAGCCTCGGCTTAGAGGACTGTTTCCATAATTAATTTTCACTTTGAAACGGAGTTTGCGCTCATTCAAACAATTTTGTACCGGACCGGGACTCGAATCTTGGACCTCTGGCCTTAAGCGCCATGTGCGTGTGTACAGGTACAGCTGCCCGTGCAGCTTCAACACGATACCACAGCTCATCAAGCGTAGTGACTGGCGTATTGTGACGAGCCAGTTGCTCGGCCACCATTGACCAGACGCTTTCAGTTGGTGAGAGATCTGGAGAAATGTGCTGGCCAGGGCAGCAGCGGAACATTTTCTGTATCCAGAAAGGCCCGTACAGGACCAGAAACATGCGGTCGTGCATTATCGTGCTGAAATGTAGGGTTTCGCAGGGATCAAATGAAGGGTAGAGCCACGGGTCCTAACACATCTGAAATGTAATGTCCACTGTTCAAAGTGCCGTCAATGCGAACAAGAGGTGACCGATATGTGTAACCAATGGCACCCCATACCATCACGCCGGATGATACGCCAGTATGGCGATGACGAATACACGCTCCCAATGTGCGTTCACCGCGATGTCGCCAAACACGGATGCGACCATCATGATGCTGGTAACAGAACCTGGATTCATCCGAAAAAATGACGTTTTGCCTTTCGTTCACCCATGTTCGTCGTTGAGTACACCATCGCAGGCGCTCCTGTCTGCGATGCAGCGTCAAGGGTAACCGCAGCCACGGTCTCCGAGCTGATAGTCCATGCTGCTGCAAACATCGTCGAACTGTTCGTGCAGATGGCTTTTGTCTTGCAAACGTCCCCATCTGTTGACCCAGGGATCGAGACGTGGCTACACGATCCGTTACAGCCATGCGGATAAGATGGCTGTTATCTCGACTGCTAGTGATACGAGGACGTTGGGATCCAGCTCGGCGTTCCGTATTACCCTCATGAACCCACCGATTCCATATTCTGCTAATAGACATTAGATCTCGACCAACGCGATGAGCAATGTCTCGATACGATAAACCGCAATCGCGATAGGCTACAATCCGACCTTTATCAAATCCGGAAACGTGATGGCAAGCATTTCTTCTCCTTACACGAGGCATCACAACAACGTTTCACCAGGCAACGCCGGTCAACTGCTGTATGTGTATGAGAAATCGGTTGGAAACGTTCCTCATGTCAGCACGTTGTAGCTGTCGCCACCGGCTCCAACCTTGTGTGAATGCTCTGAAAAGCTAATCATTTGCATATTACAGCATCTTCTTCCTGTCGGTTAAATTTCGCGTCTGTAGCACGTCATCTTCGTGGTGTAGCAATTTTAATGGCCAGTAGTGTAAATAATGAATAAAATAATTTTCCTCATCAGGCAGCCCAACTTCCGTCTCTCTTTAATGCAAACGTTTTACAATATCAATGTTTAAACGCACACTTTTCTGGGGGTAGAAAAAACCAAATTTACGCCGTACATAGTTGGATCATTACTCGTTATGAATACACGTGTGTACTTTCATTACACCGTGTGGGTGTAATGAAAGTGCAGCTACTCACGGGCTTCTAGTGTGGGCTGTAGTCACTGTACGGCAGCGAAACTCGGTGGACATGACAACTCGTTAACGTGGAACCGATTTACGCTGGAAAACAAATTAGCGGCCGTTGTGGCCACCAGGTGCAAATCTGGCGCTGTACACTGTTTCTATAATAGCATAACATTAACACTGTCATTTGACATGCCATAACTTGAGTGAACAGTGCGGCTATCGAGAAGAAAGGCGATACTATCTTAGTGAAACTGTTTCATGTGTACGGCAGCCATTATAGTGCTGCATTGAGAGAATACCGCTGACTGAAAATTGTGAGGAGAGCACCGATGTCATTAAATTGTTTAATGAAGATACAACAAAATTCGAAAACATGGGTGAGCCTGGTGTGGCCTCTCGGAGAGGAAGGCGTCCTGTCCCGGTGGACGTTTTTGACAAGATTGCTGTTGCTGTAAGTGACCATGGAGCATGAGCCCCAGGTAATGTTCCCGCGTCCGGCCATCCTGATTTAGGTTTTCCGTGATTTCCCTAAATCACTTCAGGTAAATGCCGGGATGGTTCCTCTGAAAGGGCACGGCCGACTTCCTTCCCACTCCTTCCCTAATCCGATGAGACCGATGACCACGCTGTCTGGTCTCCTTCCCCAAACCTACCAACCAACCAACCCCAGGTAATGTAGTGCTCGTGCAGTGTTACGAGAATTGTCCGGCCCATTGTCAACAGTATGGAAAGTTTTGCGGTTTATTTCAGACTGGTACGGAAACAAGAGACAGACGTTGCTGCAACAGAAAGCTCGTGATCAGCAGAAACGTTCCGAATCTGCTCTTCGGTTTCAGGCACTGAACGAAGTTGATGACATGTGGCCGAGCAATATTCTGTGGACTGATGAGGCACATTCTGCACTATAGGTTTTAGTGAATACATAGAGCTACCGAATTTAGGGCACTATTAATCCGTGTTCTGTGCACGAAGATCACCATATGTGACTGTGTGATGTTGTTTCACAAGCACATTTATTCTCGGTCCGTTCTTATTTGAAAAGAGTACACCGAAAAGGATCTTTTAGGAATACCGTGACGTCCGCACTTTATCGAGATCTTGTTCAGCATGTGATTCCTGCTTTGAAACAGCACAGCTGTGTGGGAACCACTGTTGCATGCAGGATGGGGCAGCACCTAATGTCGCTCGCCCAGTGAAAGAATTGCCTAATACTGTTGTGACTGTAGAAAATTTTAATTTTTATTCTTGCTTTTGTGATCATAATAAGAGTCCGGGCTCCATAGGCAAACAGCCAGCCGACATTAAGAAATAGTCCACCAGGATGTCGGGACAAGATAAGCGGCGGAGGCTGCCAAGTATGGCTTGCTGATCAAATAACTTAGTGTTTGACTTCCTGCCAGAGAAAGCAGCATGAATCAAGCATACGCAATGGAAAACGCAAACACCAGGGCGATAATACAGCAAAAGAGAGTGTTAGTCACGTGCGGAAAAGACTCGTGTGGAACCAAATTAAGTTGTGTGCAGCTAGAAACGAGAGTGTCGTGTGGAACCATAGGCATTCTTGTGCAATCTGATCACTTAGAAATGAAAGGGTCGTGTGAAACAAATTAACTCGTGTGCACCCAAGTACATGAGAAACGAAATAAAAGGTCAGGCAGCGGAATCGCTAGAAGAAGAGATTCAGATGCAGATTCAGAGCCAGTGCCGGCAGTTTTGAGATTCCGCAGCGAGACGCCAGTGGGGCCGAGTAGCCCATAGCAGCCAATACAGCTGATAAAGACTTCAACAACGAGAAGACGGTGATAGACTCTGGTGGACACTCAGGAACTGCAGGTCAAGTTGGATTTTTAGTGTTTCATTGGAATAGTGTTGAACAGAGGCTGTCAGTCTTTGTCTCAATTACTTAGAGAGATTTCAGTGCTAACCAATAACAAGTGATTGCTTCGTACTTGTTTCTTATATGTGCCTGCAATTAGCTTTGAAGTAGCAAGTCCGAATAAATAGACTGAATCTTACTAGGGGGTTCAGGGTCGAACAACTCACGTAAGTATATGTGAGAATAAACGCTTCTGCCTATTGCAGTTCTGTAACCTATTTTCAGGAAACTTATTTGCTTCAAACCAAGTAGATTCTCTCCCTCTCATCTCCAATATAAAGGTTGGCAGCAATTTATAACCAACCCATTGTCGTTAACGGCCCGATCACGCTACGCAGTTCGCACTTACTTCATTCTGGTATAGTAAGGCTGTGCCGGGAAGCGACAATACAGCCTTTTACTAAGCTTTTATCTCCAGAGATTTTCCAGAAGCTTAGCCTGCAAGATCACCTCTTCTGATCCATGTGACATTTGGCAATGGCGTTACCTAAAAGAACTCGTTTACCAGGGTCACGTGCGGCCTCTACCTCATACTGAAGGACAGTATAGAGGAACACATGGCTCAGATTCCACCGGACCTGCCTAGACCAACTATTGATCACATTTTACAGGTTCTCCAGTGCTCATATTGAACAAATTGTGTAAGCAACAATTAATAATAAACTATGCCTTTCTCACTTGTTGAACTTTTCTGCCCACGAGCCATTGCTAATTCATTACAAACGGGAAGGTTTCTACACGTCTTTCTTGCATTCACAGCGCCATATTTTCACCTGGTAGCCAAGATTGGAACTACTTTTTTTACGGCGTAAATCGGTTCCACATAATCGCGCTAGAATATCTATCTACCAAGTTTCCCTGCCAAATGAAAGTAACAGCCGACATTGGATCTTTATGAGTAGCTGCACTTTAATTACAACCGCTCGGTACGAGAACAGCAAGGCAGATGCGCATCTAGTTTGGAAATAATTAGTCCAAGTGGCTCTAGGTGGCACACCCTCAGTAACTACGTTTTCACATCGGCCCGGTGACTTTTGCCAATAGAAAGTTTACCGAGACGCTCGGCGCACAAAAAAATGGTTCAAATGGCTCTGAGCACTATGGGACTTAACTGCTGAGGTCATCAGTCCCCTAGGACTTAGAACTACTTAAACCTAACTAACCTAAGGACATCACACACAACCATGCCCGAGGCAGGATTCGAACCTGCGACCGTAGCGGTCGCGCGGTTCCAGACTGCAGCGCCTAGAACCGCTCGGCCACTCCGGCCGGCGCTCGGCGCACACAAAACAACGGCACCGGAAATGTCAGACACAAACACTTTGACAGGCGCGGGGAGGGGGGGGGGGAGATGGAGGGAGGGGGAGGACGGAGAAGGAACTCGATGGGCTGACCTCTGGAGACACAGTGGCGTCTGACGACGGCGGTGGTTACCATGGTAACGATTTCCTCAGAAACTGCCGAGCCGCGGAATCTGAATAACAGATTAGACTTGCCTGGATACGGGACTGCGAGCGGGCAACCTCAGGCAGCCCTGTTTGCCTCTCTGCTGGAATCTGGTTGCCGCTCTGCTCACCGTGGCGCGGCGGTCGACTTGCGACAGATGAAAAGCGCCGCCAGGCAGCGAGGCGCGACCTCGCCGAGACGCGAACGCTTCGCCGCGCCCCGCACCCTGCCTGAACCCAGCCTGCCGCCTGACAACGAATTTACACAATTAATGGTTCCGTAATCGGACGCTTAATGCTATCAAGGCCGTAATACTCTTGCGACGGTAGAGCACAATAGGGGTTATTTGCTAAATAGGCCGTTTGATAATGCCCGCCGAGCGGCGCGCGCCGTCGCTAGCGGGAATCGGCTCCGTTCCAACGCACTCTCCTCCCAGCCTGTTTCCGTCCGCAGTTTGAAATCTCCTCTGCCTGTAATCTCCACGCGAGGTCGCCCTCGAGATTTGCCGTCACGTCGCAGTAGACACATATACCGCCAGACTTGCCTCTTCTGCGTCGTTACTCGCAAAGCAGTAATTTCTGGAGGAACAGTCTCCAGTCCTTCCCAAATAACTAAATAAGTGTAGACCAGAAGTGGTTTGCATTCAGAGAAGCAGTATCTGCGGCAATATAAAGATTTATACCGAATCCATACACACTAACTCAAAGAAACGAATGTAGGTGTATATGTACGTACACTACTGGCCATTAAGATTGCTACACCACGAAGGAGACGTGCTACAGACGCGAAATTTAACCGACAGAAAGAAGATGCTGTGATATGCAAATTATCAGCTTTTCAGAGCATTCACACAAGGTTGACGCCGGTGGCGACACCTACAACGTGCTGACATGAGGAACGTTTCCACAAACAGCAGTTCACCGGCGTTGCCTGGTGAAACGTTGTTGTGATGTCTCGTGTAAGGAGGAGAAATGCTTACCATCACGTTTCCGAATTTCATAAAGGTCGGATTGTAGCCTATCGCGATTGCGATTTATCATATCCCGACATTGCTGCTCGCGTTGGTCGAGATCCAATAACTGTTAGCAGACTATGGAATCGGTGGGTTTAAGAGGGTAATACGGAACGCCGTGCTGGAACCCGACGGCCTCGTATCACTAGCAGTCGAGATGACAGGCATCTTATCCGAGTGGCTGTAACGGGTCGCGCAGCCACGTCTCGATCCCTAAGTCAACAGAAGGGGACGTTTGCAAGACAAAAACCATCTGCACGAACGCACATTGGGAGCGTGTAGTCGTCATCGCCATACTGGCGTATCACGCGGCGTGATGGTATGGGGTGCCATTGGTTACACGTCTCGGTCACCTCCTGTTCGCATTGACGGCACTTTGAACAGTGGACGTTACATTTCAGATGTGTTACGACCCGGGGCCTCAACCTTCATTCAATCCCTGCGAAACCCGACATTTCAGCAGGATAATGCACGCCCGCATGTTGCAGGTCCTGTACGTTCGTTTCTGGATACATAAATGTTCGACTGTTGCCCTGGCCAGCACATTCTCCAGATCTCTCACCAATTGAAAACGTCTGGTCAATGGTGGCCGAGCAACTGTCTCGTCACAATACGCCAGTGACTACTCTTGATGAACTGTGATATCGCGTTGAAGCTGCATGGGCAGCTGTACCTGCTGTACCTGTACACGCCATCCAAGCTCTGTTTGACTCAATGCCCATGCGTATCAAGGCCGTTAGTACGGCCAGAGGTGATTCTTCTGGGTACTGATTTCTCAGGATCTATGCACCCAAATTGCGTGAAAATGTAATCAGACGTCAGTTCTAATATAATATATTCGTCCAATGAATTCCCGTTTATCATCTGCATTTCTTCTTGGTGTAGCAATTTTAATGGCCAGTAGCATATGTATGAATGTTTCACATCTCCGCGTAAATCATTCGACCGATTTCAACTAAACTCACATTTTGGCTGTTCGTGCAGTAAAACTGCTGCATAAATATGACGTTTTAACTTATTACCTCTTTATCACTAACACTTTTCACAAAACGTTTGGCAGCCAGTAGCTACATAACACTGTATATACCTGCAAAATTATATCATTGTACAGCACGTATTTCAGGAGATGAGACACAAAAAACATTGAGCTGCGTGAAAATGAAACTTGAGGACGAAATTCGCTAGAGAAACAGTTGAAATATGTATACTAAGACGTGTGAAATATGTTAAATACATGTGAAATATATTTACGTGTACGTACGCTGGCAAATTCACGGGTAAAAATCTCATCCTATGCCCCTGGAATGGTTCCAATCAAATTTGTTACACATCTTAGTTACGATCTGGAAAGACATACTATGGGCGTGAGAACCCCAAGCTTCCTTTCTGGATAGGGATGATAACGTGGAAAGAGAAAGGAATAGGAGGAGATAGACAGAAAGGGAAGTGCAGGAGAAGTACAGAGAAAAGGGAGGAGGAAATAGACAGCGAAAGGGAAGAGGAGGAAATGGACACGGAGAAGGGATTGGAGGAGATGGACAGAGAAAGGAAAAAGGAATAGATGGAGAGAGAGAGGGGGGAAGGAGGGGCAGATGAACGCTGAGAGGGAGCGGAGGAGATGAACAGGGAGAGGGGGGGAGAAGGAGATGGACGGACAGAAAGAGGGGAGAGGAGCAGTTGGACAGAAACACGGTGTGGACAAGATCGATACAGAACTTTCCTGGTGTACCCCTAACCTATCTCACTAGAAAATGTGCGAAATCTTATGGGACTTAACTGCTAAGGTCAACAGTCGCTAAGCTTACACTCTCCTTAACCTAAATTATCTTAAGGACAAACACACACACCCAAGCCCGAGGGAGGACTCGAACCTCCGCCGGAACCAGCCGCACAGCGCCTAGACCGCTCGGCTAATCGCGCTCGGCTATCTCGCTAGAGGAACTTCAGTGGTGATGATACGAACGTAAGGACAACACAACACCCAGTCCCCAAGAGGACAAATCTCCAACTCTGCTGGGAATCGAACCCAGGCCCCGTCACTTGCCCGTCCCCCACATAAACCGTGCAGCCATCGATGGGTACGAGCAGGAAGAGTAGAACAGAGCGTAAGGTGCGGTCGCCGGGCGAGGGCAGTTACAACCACGTGGTGAATGACTACTAGAAATCTGTTGGTCTAGTTATGTACTTCGGGATTGGCTACGGAAAATGGCGAGGTGGTCCGTAAGTGTGGCAGCCTCTTATGCTCTTGTGCGCACCCTCGGAACTAGCCTGCTTCCTGCAGGCCAGGCGATGTTCGGCTGACTTCGAGCGGTACGCCTACGGATCTGGAGCGATGACCCGCATAGCTGTGCGTCGTAGCGGGTTGTTGGCGTTGTGGGAGACACCGGAAACACGCCACATGTTGTATCGATAATAGAACTCCCTGAGATCGAGTTGCCAATAATTTCTCACTTCAGTGTGCACATATCTGCGTAAGAATTTTTCTCACATTGATCAGCTATCATCGAACAATGGCGTCGGCCATTACTCCATTGGTTTGATGGAAAGTGCTCCACAATAGAAGACGACGAACCGAAGTTTTACAGTAAATGAGTAACCAACTACGATTATTGTTATTATTATTTTGTCTTATCTGTTTGGTCAGTTTCGTAACCTTTGGGGGTTGCTCTCATGTGTGGCCGTATTTGGTTACAACAGTTCTATAACAATCACATTATATCACTGCTGTGACTTTCTGAGAAAAGTTTCATTTAAAATGTCTGCTTTTAACTATAAAAATTCAGAGAGAAACGCTTCGGCCGCGTGCACAGTGTACACAACGAGCTCTGACACGTGTGCTTTGCAGGAGCGCCTGGCTCGGCTTACGTTTCGAGTAGTCGTAGTCGGATTGTCTTCTTCGTGACACTGGAGGTCCTCATGAAAGTCAGGAGTATGGCACTTCCGTGGAGCACCACTGTCAAACCTCCTACACTGCCGAAAATAAATTAGTACACCTGGAAAGACGACGTTGACTTTGATCCGGTGACAGCATATGCCACCTGGGAGATAGTAGATGTACTGATGTTCTCAGCGTCGTCCCACAACGGGTGGAGTAAGGGAATGCTCACAGCCAGAAGGCTTAATGTGGCGCCAACCTGAGAAGCGAAAAAGCAAACAAGCCACATAGTTGCACTCGTGCTCCCTGCAACACGAGTTTCAAGGCAATAAAATTGTGGCCTTCTGTGTGGCAGATGGTTCTTTCGGAGAAATGGCACACAAGTTGGACGTGCTTCGCCAGTTGTTTAACAATGGTGGTGTCAGCGGTCACGTGAACATTATCATACACATAGACGAGGTTCTGGAAATCCACACAACAGAGATGCCTGCCAGAATCGTCGTACCGTAAGGGCAACAGTGGCAGGTCGTACAGCTACCACAGAGGAGATAAGAGTGCTTGTAAGCCCAGGCGTGTCGCCACAAACTGTTGTGAACAAGTTATTAGCCGTGGTACGAGGTGCATTCAAGTTCTAAAGCCTCCGATTTTTTTTCTCCGGACTGGAAAGAGATAGAAACATGCGCATTGTTTTAAAATGAGGCCGCGTTCATTGTCAATATGTCCCAGAGATGGCAGCACCTTACGGCAGATGGAATTTTACCGCCAGCGGCGAGAATGAGAACTGTTTTAAATACTTAAAATGGCGACGTTTTCCTTACTTGAACAGCGTGCAATCATTCGTTTTCTGAATTTGCGTGGTGTGAAACCAATTGAAATTCATCGACAGTTGAAGGAGACATGTGGTGATGGAGTTATGGATGCGTCGAAAGTGCGTTCGTGGGTGCGACAGTTTAATGAAGGCAGAACATCATGTGACAACAAGCCGAAACAACCTCGGGCTCGCACAAGCCGGTCTGACGACATGATCGAGAAAGTGGAGAGAATTGTTTTGGGGAATCGCCGAATGACTGTTGAACATATCGCCTCCAGAGTTGGCATTTCTGTGGGTTCTGTGCACACAATCCTGTATGACGACCTGAAAATGCGAAAAGTGTCATCCAGGTGGGTGCCACGAATGCTGACGGACGACCACACGGCTGCCCGTGTGGCATGTTGCCAAGCAATGTTGACGCGCAACGACAGCATGAATGGGACTTTCTTTTCGTCGGTTGTGACAATGGATGAGACGTGGATGCCATTTTTCAATCCAGAAACAAAGCGCTAGTCAGCTCAATGGAAGCACACAGATTCACCGCCACCAAAAAAATTTCGGGTAACCGCTAGTGCTGAAAAAATGATGGTGTCCATGTTCTGGGACAGCGAGGGTGTAATCCTTACCCATTGCGTTCCAAAGGGCACTACGGTAACAGGTGCATCCTACGAAAATGTTTTGAAGAACAAATTCCTTCCTGCACTGCAACAAAAACGTCCGGGAAGGGCTGCGCGTGTGCTGTTTCACCAAGACAACGCACCCGCATATCGAGCTAACGTTACGCAACAGTTTCTTCGTGATAGCAACTTTGAAGTGATTCCTCATGCTCCATACCCTCCTGACCTGGCTCCTAGTGACTTTTGGCTTTTTCCAACAATGAAAGACACTCTCCGTGGCCGCACATTCACCAGCCGTGCTGCTATTGCCTCAGCGATTTTCCGGTGGTCAAAACAGACTCCTAAAGAAGCCTTCGCCGCTGCCATGGAATCATGGCGTCAGCGTTGTGAAAAATGTGTACGTCTGCAGGGCGATTACGTCGAGAAGTAACGCCAGTTTCATCGATTTCGGGTGAGTAGTTAATTAGAAAAAAAAAAAAAATCGGAGGCCTTACAACTTGAATGCACCTCGTACAAGGGGAAAGCACAGGACTAGCCTTATTCGCACTCGCGCCACAGCACCGACTTGTATAGCCTCTCTGGTGCAGCCAGAGGATCACTTGGGATACGGAACGGCGCCGTGGTCGTCAGCGACGAAAGAAGATTCTGACTGCCGGCCGCAGTGGCCGAGTGGTTAAAGGCGCTACAGTCTGGAACCGCACGACCACTACGGTCGCAGGTTCGAATCCTGCCTCGGGCATGGATGTGTGTGATGTCCTTAGGTTAGTTAGGTTTAAGTAGTTCTAAGTTCTAGGGGACTTATGACCACAGCAGTTGAGTCCCATAGTGCTCAGAGCCATTTTTTGAAGATTCTGACTGTACGTAATTGATGGATGTTTGCACAGGTCTGTTAAGTGCAGTATCGTAGAATACATTCGTCAAAGGCACACTGGCCCGCTTCAGGCCTTATGGTCTGGTGTGCAGTAAGCTACAGATTTGGTGTTCCTGGAGGGGATATTAACCAGCGCTTGGTACTCACAGAAAGTTACTAGACCAAATCTTTTGCCGTTGTTGTAACAGGAATGTAACGTACCAGGAGGATAATCCTCATCCGCACACTGCCCGTGAAACTCGATGAGCTCCCTGAGACGAGGCCAGCACCATCTCTTGAGTCTCTTCAGTTGAACACGTGTGGGATGTGATGCGACGAGAAGTGACCCGTGTGGCTCGTCAATCAACAACTCTCACAGAACGACGTGAATAGGTGAGCAGCCGTCGCGTAACGCATCCCAGGACAATATTCGCCATCAGTAGAATCGAATGGATGCCAGAGTCACCGCCTGCACTGCCGCCCATGGAGTATGTTTCAGCATATATTGGTACCGGGTACCTCAAAAGCGCTTCTGCTATTGATCTGAAAATGTAATCATGTCATGTACTCGCAATGCCCTGTTGCAACAATAAATCTCCAGTGATCTGGAAACCTCTAAAACGCTGAGCTAATTCCTTTTCTGGCAGTGTGGTGCTCTTGAGAGCTACAATACCAATAATCTCTTCTCGTCTTTCGGTAAGATCAGTGTGTAGTGCCTTTTTTTTCAAGGTCAGACACATTATTATCGATAATACAGAGTCAGATCACCCACAAAATTTACACTTCTACAAACACCATGAACGTCACACCATACACATACCCCTGAGACTCGTAAACTTTACGATGACTGCGAGTCTTAATAACAAGAGATATACCAGAACTAAAATAAGGTATACGAATAGCCCTGTTGTATACCCAGAAATCTGAAAAGGATAGTTAGTATTATCGTCATGTCCATTAAAGTTATCCAGACCATCAATACTTTCAATAACAGCGGAACGGTAATCATCCGCATCGATGTGAGTGGACATCATTCTTCATAAACGTAATGTTCAATACTACCCCAACAAAAACTGCAGGCCCACCGAAAACGTTCTCAGATCCATATGGTTTAACACAAATTTTAATATTGTCCACTCCTTTTATAAACAGTAGCGTGCGAGCGGCAGCTTCTCCTATAACGACGCATTTCGTGAGTGTTTCAGTCCAGACGAGCAGTGCGTGCTGATAACTTAAGCCACTTTTAGACTTTCGCGGCTTTATTGCAACCGAAACATGCGGCTCCAACTCGCAGTCGCCCCCAGCGGCCTGTAAAAACAAGCCACGCCCAAACACAGACGGGTGCACTGCAACATACAGTTCGGTGTCCTTGTACGCAACCGAACTATCGTTCACAGAGATACACAGGGGTGCCTGAGGAAGAAAGCATCCCAGAGTGCCTCTGAGAACTACAACAACAAGAATCACTTCTCGATGCCATACATATATCCCCTCAGACTAGTCAACCTTATGATGACTGCGAATCCTAACAACAAGAGGCGTACTACAACTAAAATACACTGAAGTGCAAAAGAAACTGGTATAGGCACGCGTATTCAAATACAGAGATATGTGAACAGGCGGAACATCGCGCCGCGGTTGGCAACGCCTATATAAAACAAGTGTCTGGCCCAGATGTTAGATCGGTTACTGCTGCTACGACGGCAGGTTATCATGATTTACGTGACTTTGAACGTGGTGTTATAGTTGGCGCACGAGCGATGGGGCACAGCATCTCTGAGGTAGCGATGAAGTGTGGATTTTTCCGTACGGCCATTTCACGAGTGTACCGTGAATATGAAGTATCCGGTAAAACACCACATCTCCGACATCGCTGCGGCTGGAAAGAGATCCTCCACGAAAGGGACCAACGACCACTGAAGATAATCGTTCAACGTGACAGAAGTACAACCTTTCCCGCAGACTGCTGCAGATTTCAGTGCTGCGCCATCAACAAGTGTCATTGTGCGACCTATTCAATGAAACATCATCGATATGGGCTTTCGGAGCTGAAGGCCCACTCGATGAGTACACGATACAAAGCTGTAAGCCTCGCCTGGGCCCGTCGACACCGGTATTGAACTGTTGATGACTGGAAACATGTTGCTTGGTCGGAGGAGTCTCTTTTCAAATGGTATCGAGTGGATGGATGTGTACGGGTTGTAAGGTGGCGTGGTCTCCTGACCTTCATTTCTTACATATTCCGTCCTCACAATAGTATTCTGTACATGAAGACGCTTCATTCGAACCCAAACTCGATAAGCTAGAGTCAATTCTGTATTAATTCATGTAAGCAATATGCAAATCTAATAAGTAAATCGAAGTGCGCATCGAGATTGAAAAAGTCGAGGCTGGCGTACACAACATGGCGGCCACAGGAATTTTCGTTCTAAAGAGGAAACCAGCCCGCTGGGAAGACCGTCCCTTCCAAGGGCTGGGTCAACAAAATACCTACTTCAGCCAAAGCGACTGCCCAGAGAGGAGACAGCTTTTGCCAGAGCGAAGGGATAACGACCCCCGTGTTCGACTTAAAAGCAAATTATGCCACATTGTATGGGAGCGCCCAGAAGGCGCATTTTATCATGAACCGACCGCATAGTTACAGAGTTCTCACAGTAGTACAGTACACGCCTAACGGATATGCTACAGATTTCCGCATTGGTAGACTTAAACGAAACGTCATTCTCCCGTTTAAAAGAGCAACGCTGACTGGCGGAATATTTCTGATGCAAACAGCCAGAGGAGTGAGGGAAGACAGCGAATGATATATGCTTGCAACTTTTGCAGAAAAAAGGGCTGTTCCGTTGTCACTCTTGAAGTGGGAACACGTAACGAAAGCGAGTGCGCTCCTATGTGTACGCAAAGAGTGAGGAACAAAGTCTCTCCTCAGTACTTCACTGGGAGAGCACCTCTGTCGTTAGCAAATCGGAATGACACTCTATATTGAGTCGCTCGCGATTAAGCGTTGTTCACTGTGTTGGCCACCACACTTATTGTGCGGTGTGAGCATGGACAGAGTACTAGTTAAACGCCTGCGAGTGGGTATTGAGTGGCATTGCGGTGGACTGGTTATCTGACCAGTGTACCACGCCAATAGTTAGACTATGGGCGGATAGGAGTCCTTGACTTCATCAAGGCAAAGGGAGAGTTTGATTCAATCCAGATAGAAAGAGGTAGTTGTGGTATTTGTCAGCAGCGAGCGACGCAGGCAGCAGTCGTCGCAGCTCACTGTATTGTGCGCTACAGCGTATGCGAGTTCCATCTGTCATCCCTAACAGTACGCTCCACTACATTTCTCACACGACAGCCTTAACCCTTAAAGAAAAGAGAGAAAAGAACCTTTGCATACTTTGTAAAATAATAGCATTCCTATTCATAAGAGGCAATCTACTGTTCCGAAAAGAACCCGGAAATTTATTATTATTTTATAAGAAAAAGTTTCACTTGATTTCCTAGAATTTTTTGTAATCAATAACATTTTTCGTTCGTTTAATGTTTTTCTTACACTAAATAGCAATACTCCCATACCCAAGTATCCCACTAGTTAGGTAAGAATGTATAGAATATTTTTGTGTCTTTTCATTACAGTGGGCGACTCCGGAAGATATTTGCTGCTGAATGTTTTTCAAGCAGTTCTTGTTGGTAAATTAGGAGCGTCTGTCTGACTTCTGTAGTAGTGTGAGGTGGAAATTGTTTCTTGCAGGAGCCAAAGGGTACTTGTTGGATCAATCCATTGCGCAACTTGACAAAATAAAACCCACACACTCACAGGGTATAGAGACAACCTCATGAATCCATGGATTCTGCATGACAGCAGGGGACTTTTTAAGCTGGTGGAGGTTGTGTAATGATGGGGGTGTATGCAATTGGAGTTATATACGACCCCTGATACGTCTAGATACGACTCTGACAGGTGACACGTTAAGTGTCCTGTCTGATCACCTGCATACATACATGTCGATTGTGCATTCAGACTGACTTGGAAAATTCCAACAGGACAATGCGACATTAGTCGAATCCATGGCACTTCGTGTTGCGGCACATCTGCGTGCTCGCGGGGGTCCTACACGATATTAAGGAGGTGTACCAGTTTCTTTGACTCTTCAGTGTAAGGTGCAGCAAGATGTCTATTATACACCTCAGAAATGTGAAAATTGCAGCAGATAGTAGCATTACATCCGTTAAAACTCTCCAGACCACAAGTACTTTATACAGCACCGCAACGAACAATACCGACGGCAGCAGCTGTTGCAGTCTGACAAAAATGATATGCTATGCCTCTTGTCAGTTTGTGTATGCACCGTAAAGCGTGAGTTTTGGAAATGAACGGATCGTCAAATCTGGATTTATTTGTGTCATTCTCCCTGGATTTTGCAATTTTCGCAGACTGCTTGAGTGGTACCACAGCACGCTCTGTGAGATACGCTCTTCGTCTGTGGCGAGTCGGAGTCGTTAGGACGGAAGGGGTGTCGCCAGCCCGCGCGTGGGCGCCGCCACACAGGCCTCTAGCACTGCGGTCGCGCCCGTGCGATAACACCAGACCGGGGCAGGCCGTGGGTCGAGGGAGAGCAGAGCAAATCGGCGCCGCTACTCATCGCGTGAAAGCCGTCCAGCCGCGCCTAATCAGAGTCCCCGCCGCTCCAATTAGCGTAATGGGCCGCCATTACTTGCAAGAGGCGGCCGCCCGCCTAATCCGTCGAGCGGCAGTCACCGGCGGCGAGCGCCGGCCGGCAGGTGCCCCGTGTCGTTAGCCCCCGGAACTACTACCGGCGGACGCGAATAATGTCCGCCGCCGACACCGCTTCTTTGGGGATTTAACAGCGCTGCAACTTTGCTACTCCCAACACGAATTGCGTTCAGCGAGCGCCGTGCAATACTCTACTGGTCGTGTGGAGGTCTTTCAACGTTTCACTACGGAAAAGTGAGGATCTCTTTAGTGACGATCAGTTTGGCCTTAGCAAACGTAAATGCACCGGAGAAACACTTCTCACATTACGGCTGATAACGGAACCGAGACATAAGAAAAATCTGTGTCCCTTCATAGAATGTGTCGGCCTATACAAAGTGTTTGACAATGTAATAATGGTGCAAGATGTTCGAAATTCTCAGAAAAATTAATTTAGTATATAGTCAAAGACGGCAGTGTGCAACATGTACGAAACCTGGTAGTCAAGGGAGGCAGAATTCGGTTACGATTGTGGACTGGGCCATAATCAGTTACTATTGGTTCCCTTTTGCAATTACATACATTTATTTTAAAGCGATAGTTCAAGACTCAGCAATAATTAAAGATATCACACGTTATTAATGAAAGAATAAACAACTGTGTAATTAATAGTGCTTCCAGTGCGTTGCAATTTACCAAATGAGCATAAAATACAGACACAGCAAATACTGTTTTAAAAACAAGCCAATGTGATCCCAATTAGAATTTTAAGGCACGTAACCACCGTCACGGCTGAAGGCCTTTAACGCCAAGAACGGCAATTATAAAAAACTTTAACAAACACACCGTACAACAGCAGTGCAATAGCAAAGGTTAATTTAAAAAGACAGGCAACTGATCACCGAACGGGTGACACAAAATATGGCAAACTTGGTAGCACGACCATTTAAACCTGTCGTAACGCCAAGAATGACAATTATATAAAAAATTTTAGAAACATCCAGTAAAACAGCAAATACAATAATAAAACACAAGGGCCAGTCACAGACAGTGCACCAGGAATCAACCTCTGAGTAGGTCCGGCAAAAACCACTTTCGCGAGCGATGAGATAGGCAGCCTAGAGTTGCATTCACTTCACAAGATGGTAACTCAGACTAGCGGCAGTCTAACGAATGACTAATGATAATCTTTCTTGGACCGGCCGTTGTGGCCGAGCGGTTCTAGGCGTTACAGTCTGGAACCGCGCGACCGCTACGGTCGCAGGTTCGAGTCCTGCCTCGGGCATGGATGTGTGTGATGTCCTTAGGTTAGTTAGGTTTAAATTGTTCCAAGTTCTAGGGGACTGATGACCTTAGAAGTTAAGTCCCATAGTGCTCAGAGTCATTTGAACCAATCTTTCGTGGGCTGTCTGACGTCCATTAAAGCAAATACAAAGATGTAAAAATACGCCAAAGCCGGAACCGGCGGTCTGGACTCCGTCCGCAGAATACTGTGCTTAGAGCGCCTGGAACGAGAAAGGAATCACTACCACCAGAGTAGAAGAATAGCCAATCAAACCACAATTAAGAAAGCTGTCAAAACTACATGCCTCACTGCACAGCAGCGGCAAGGCGACGAAACGTACGCTGCCGTTACATACACTAACCAAAGGGCAGGTAACTGGGGCGTTAGCGGCCACGAGGCAGGAAAAATACCGCTGGTTGAACTTAACAAACAGCAACAAACTGAACGCAATAAATAGTAATTAGAAGTTCAGGAAAGCTAATCAGGTCCACCCTCCCCAAGCACTCCTCTCGCTGCTCTTCGCCTCGGCAACACTACGAGCAGCAACATGAACCCAAGTCACTGGAGAATCGCAAGATCTCACAATGATGGAAGTTTATCTCCTTGAATCCGAATGCACTCAACTTAAAGCTTGGAGGACCCGGTTTACGACGAGGTCGTGCCCCTTCGTGACCACAGCCCTTCGATCTGGCAGTCCATGCCCGCCGCCAGCGGTCCGAGCGTGTTCTGGCAGTGCGCGGATCTGGCTCCTGAGTCCCCCTCCGAATTGCACACTGACACGACTCGGAAGAACCGCGTCGTCGCGCCAGAGATAGGGCCACAGTTACTACATATCGATAACCGCCGCTGCTGCGGACAGGCAACGCTTGCGAAACAAGTGGCGCCAGTCAACACGAGAAGAAGACAAACAACCGCAACCATGTCAACTAAACGATATGGTCCGACCTCCAACAGAGAATGAAAACCTACAAACAGCACCAACGAGAGCCGCAGCATGGATCAGTGTACAACGAACTCTCGTGGTCGTGCGGTAGCGTTCTCGCTTCCCACGCCCGGGTTCCCGGGTTCGATTCCCGGCGGGGTCAGAGATTTTCTCTGCCTCGTGATGGCTGGGTGTTGTGTGATGTCCTTAGGTTAGTTAGGTTTAAGTAGTTCTAAGTTCTAGGGGACTGATGACCATAGATGTTAAGTCCCATAGTGCTCAGAGCCATTTGAACCATTTTACAACGAACAAGAAGGGATAATAAGTACAGCAGACAAGGATTGAAGTGCCCAAATCGAAAAGGGTATAAGACAAGGATACCGCCTTTCTCTCCTACTGTTCGTCCTGTGCATCGAAGAAGCAATAACAGAAATAAAAGACAGGTTCAGGAGTTGAATTAAAATTTGGGGTGAAACGATATCAATGAGAAGGCTCGCTTATGACATTGTTATGCTCAGTAATAAAAATGGCTCTGGCACTTAACTTCTGAGGTCATCAGTCACCTAGAACTTAGAACTACTTAAACCTAACTAACTTAAGGACATCACACACGTCAATGCCCGAGGCAGGACTCGAACCTGCGACTGTAGCAGTCGCGCGGTTCCAGACTGTAGCGCCTAGAACCGCTCGGGCACCCCGGCCGGCCTCAGTAATAGTGAAGAAGAATTGTAGAACATGTTTAAGGGCGTGATTACGTTAATGAGCACTGAATAAGGATTGTGAGAGTCACCTGACGAACGGCGAAAACAATGAGTATCAGCCAAAACGAAAGCGGTGAGAAATTTAACAAAATTTGGCGACCACAAAGTAAGTGAAGTGAAGGAATCCAACTACTTTTTAAGCAAAATGATACAGGACAAACGAAGCAAGAACATAAAAACCCGACCATCACATAAAAGGAAGGCTTTTCTGGCCAAAAGAAGTCCACTAGACAGAGCAAAACGATTAAAGGATCGCTTTTTCGAAAAATGGTAATTACTCGTACTTCCCATTGCGATACATAAGTCTGAAATTTGGCGTAACCGTGATTCAAAGTTAATCTGTATTGGTACGAAAGCGTGGTGGCCTGAGACTTCATTCACAGGCTCGATGATGCTTCAGATAGCATAATGTTGAGACATACTAAAAAAAGGCCGGAGCACAGAAGTTCATGTGAGCTTTGAGGGCGGATAAAGATGTCACATCGGCAGCAAATTTCACCACGTTTCTGCCCAATGCCACCGTGGACACGTCACACGACGTGAACGTTCGCCACACGCCCTCTTACCCACATGTTACCCCTTCTTATTGGAAATTTGTGTTAAGGTCTTATGTGACCAAACTGCTGAGGTCATCGGTTCCTAAGGCTACACGCTACTTAATCTAGTTTAAACTAACTTACGGTATGGACAACACACACACCCATGCCCGAGGGAGGACTCGAATCTCCGACGGGGCGAGCCGCGCGGACCGTGACAAGGCGCCTCAGCCCGCGCCGCTATCCCGCGCGGCATACCCCTTCTTACAATGCCTCTGCGATCGAGATTAGAACCGCGACACCCAGTGTTGAAACTGCGCGGTTTTTTTTTATGTGTGGCTGGGAAAAACGTTTCATACACAATGCCGCTCAGAATCGACACGTAAGGACCTCAGGAGGGAGGCGACATTGACACATTTGTGATTAAAATGGCAAAGGGCCCCTCTGAGACCCCCCCCCCCCCACCTCCCGTATTCGGCAACACTATCAGTGCCACCTACCCACGTTTGGTGAGTACTTTAAAAATGTACCTGCACAGAGAAAACCCTTGAGAGAGTCTTGGCCATTTGCCAGTAGGCATAAGATATGTTACGTTGTTGCCTACCTGCAAGCACCTACGATCTAGTTACGGATTTTCTCTATTCAGGTACATTTTTAAAATGCTCAACGCCGGCCTTTGTGGCCGAGCGGTTCTAGGCGCTTCAGTCGGGAACCACACTGCTGCTACGGCCGCATGTTCGAATCCTGCCTCGGGCATGGATGTGTGTGATGTCCTTAGTTTAGTTAGGTTTAAGTAGTTTGTAAGTCTAGGGGACTGATGATCTCAGATGTTACGTCCCATAGTGCTTATAGCCATTTGAACCAAGCCATTTGAAAGTGCTCAACAAACGTGCATGCGTGGCGCTAACAGTAGTGCAAAATTGGGTGGTTTTAGAGCGAACTTTACCGTTTTACTCACATGTGTGTCCATTCGCACCCTTCCATGATCACGACATAGGAATACGCAAAAGGGGAGGACTGAAAAATAGAAGCACCCTTGCTGCTTCGGTTCGCGTTCAAATTGTCTAGAATGGTTTTGAACGGTCGCTTGTGGTTTCACACTGCACATCAGGGCAAAACTAGCGGTCGTACTGCACTGAAAAGGTTTTCGTTCACATTCAATGGGGTTCCTGGCCCACATGTCTTCAAAGAAGGTTTGAAACGCCCGTAGGGTGGCAGCAATGTCAAAGACTTTCCAGAACGTCATCCTGATCCTCATCGCATTACGAACCGCCTTTTTCGACCTTCAAAATATGTGGGCATCAGCTCCTGAAGGGAAGAGATGGTCTCATTTTCGCTGTTTTGGCACCCCTTAAGTCCTTTTCGTGTCGATTATGAGCGGCGGTGTGTCTAATATGCCGGCCGCTGTGGCCGAGTGGTTCTAGGTACTTCACTCCGGAACCGCGCGGCTGCTACGGTCGCAGGTTCGAATCCTGCCTCGGGCATGGATGTATGTGATGTCCTTAGGTCAGTTTGGTTTAAGTAGTTCTAAGTTCTAGGGGACTGATGACCCCAAATGTTAAGTCCCATAGTGCTTAGAGCCATTTGAACCATTTGTCTAAAATGTTTTCCTCGACCGTCCATAAGAAAACCGCATGATTTCAACGCTAGACGTCCCAGTTCTAGCCTCCATCGCGGAGACGTGAAAGGACAGTTGTACCGAAATTTGGTACCAGTGTGATGTCGTTAACCAACCATACATCTCACATGAACCTCCGACCTCCGAGTGCTATGGTGACGTCGCCGGGCACCACGCTTTTGCATCGTTACGTGGGAAGTTTGGAGGCATCTGTGATCCAAATTTCGAACTTACACGCCTCAACGGCAAAAAATTGTTGGGCTTAGAAACGTGATGATTTAGTTCTGTTGCACAATGTAATATCTAAGTTTCGCCTTAATTTTGGGGAAAATTTTTCTGAGAGCATGTGTCAGGCACACTGCACAGTGTGGATGTGAATCATGGACTGTGGAAAAACATCATAAAAAGAAGAGAATCGAAGTTTCTGAAATGCTGTCACAATAATAACCAGTGTAACCACTAGAATGTTGAATGCAAGCATTAAAGCGTTCATGCATTGCGTTGTATAGGTGCCGGATGTCAGTTCGTGAGATGGAGTTTTATGCCTGTTGCACTTGGTCGGTCAACACAGGAACGGTTAATGCTGGTTGTCGGATGACGCTGATGTCGTCGTCCGATGATGTTCCTTATGTGCTCGATAGGAGACAGATCTAGTGACCGAGTAGGCCAAGGCCACATGTTGACACTCTGTAGGGAATGTTGGGTTCCAACAGTGGTGTTTGGCCGAGCGCTATCCTCCTGGAAAAACACACCATGGAATGCTGTGCGTGAATGGCAGAACAACAGGTCGAATCACCAGACTGACGTATACTTCTGCTGACAGAGTGCGTGGGTGACCACGGGAGTGCTCCTACTGTCATACGAAATCGCACCTCAGACCATAACCCCAGTACGCAAACATGTTGGTTGAAGACTGTCAACTGACCTCCCTGTAACGAACACACGGCCATCACTGGCACCAAGACAGGACCAGTTTTCAACAGAAAATACAACAGACCTCCATTCTGCCCTCCAATGAGCTCTCGCTTCAAACCACTGAGGTCCGAAATGGCTGTGGTTTGGCACACTCTTGAAGATAGACCGAAAGTTTTGCGACAGAGTTTATTAACAAATATTCAAGAAATAACTTTAAATGATAATTCAGGGAACCGGAGAACAAGACGATTACAGTACACACAAAGGTGTTTAAACAAGCATTCTTCCCCCTCCCCCCCCACCCGTTTGTACGTGTATTGAACGGGAAAAAACCGTAATAATTGCTCCAGTGGGACGTACCCTCTGCCAAGCACTTCACATGATTTGCAGAGCATGGATGTAGATGTAGATAGTTGCTGGCAGATTAGGCAGCCATGTGTGCTGTATTTCATAACCTGATATTCCCAAATCACTTACAAATTTCATTGCTCTTCCTACTGTGCTGTATAAGTACAATAAGTATCGTTTCATTGTTTACTACCGTTCGTTGTATTTATGTTTTAATGGCCAGCGTTGTGCATGTAGATGCAGACAAGGATTTGCCGCAGATTCCTGAAAGACTATTTGCAATATAAACCTCACTAGAATAAGTTGCTTGGGACTTTGCAATGGGCGAAAGATTCGAGATAAATGCGTGCTAAGGAAGCTTCAGACGCCAGAGATTACGATCTGTAAAACCGAATTTGGATTCCATCAGCATGTGGTGACTCACTTCTTTCCAACTCTGTCAGCTGTTTCTCTACGCCAAGGGTGCCTGTTTTTATTTTCTCCATGCGGGAGTCTGAGCGAAAGTCAAACGACGGTGTGTTTGTACGATGCTCCTACCTAACTTATTTCGTCGTAAACGTGACACATTGAGAAGTGCCAGCCAACCACAGAGTGGTCATACCATCCATATCCCTTCCCCGTCTTTTTTTTACTTTATTTTTCACTATTTGATTTCCCCTTGTTGCCCATTACGTGGTCCAGTGGGGCACAGACGTAGATAGCAATTTTAAAACATTTTATATATTTTACTGTTGTTATTAAAATCGGAAGCATCTGTGGCACGTTGAATGTGTGGGTGACCGCTAATACGAGGGCGTGCTTAGAAATAATGCAATAATGCCTCCGAATTCTTTATGTGAAAACTCTTAAAGCTTATTTAAAAAAACTAACTTAATTAATATTCTACATCTTTATTTTTCAACTCTACATATTTATTTCTCAACATAGTCAGACTGGCGGCGTACATATTTCTCCCAACGAGACATCAGTGTGTTGGTACCGTTAATGTAAATGTTTGACTTCGTTGACAGAGCCACAACCTCACCTATATTGCACCGCTTCATCACTATGAAATTCGGGTCCTCAGAGGTATTCTACAAGTTTTGAAAACGATAAAAATCTTATAGGGCCATATGGCAACTGTATGGAAGATGATCAATGGTAGTGAACCCGAGGCGACGCAGCTGTAGCAGCGCTCGTGTGGGACTGTAACGCTGAAGGACAGAGTGCTACATACGTGGTCGAAGTCGTCGAATTCGTGCTTTCAGTATTCTGAGAGATTGTAGCACCTCTTTGTGACGCACCGATCTACGAGGGTGAGTCAAATGAAAACCTTAAATTTGTAATAACAAATCGAAATTACGCGCCGTTATCCTGTAAGTTGGTACACGTGCTACAAATAGCGTGCAGAATGGCCTGTAGGTGGCAGCATAGTGCAGATGCACACATACCGTCGCAGTATCAATATAAAGATGGCCGCCCCACTTGCGACTTGCACCAGGGAAGAACAGCGTTCTGTCCTTCGGTTTTTGCGTAGTGAAGGTTTGAAACCTGTCCAAATTCATCAACGAATGAGGGTTCAGTGCGGTGATGCATGTTTGTCACAGCTACGAATGGAGTAAGAAGTTCGCAAATGGTGTGACTTCAGTAGAAGATGCTCCTCGTGCAGGTCAGGCACAACGAGTTGTGACTCCATAGAAGATTGCAGCAGTTGAAGCCATAGTGAAGGAAAACCGCCGAGTGACACTGAATGACATTGCAGCACGTTTACAGATTAGTCATGGGTAAGCACACCACATTGTGCATGATGTGCTCCAGTTTCACAAAGTGTCTGCAAGATGGGTGCCACGGCAGCTGACTCCTGAAATGAGAGTGCGACGCGTTGATGCTTGTGAAGAACTTCTTCGATTCTTTGAACGAGAAGGTGATGGCTTCCTTGCAAGAATCGTTACTGGGGACGAAACCTGGATTCACTTCCACCAACCGGAAACGAAGAGAGCGAGCAAGGAATGGCGCCATTCCTCATCAACAAAAGCAACATCCCGGAAGGTTTACCAGAAGAAAAGCAAAGAAGTTTCGAACAGAACCATCAGCAGGGAAGGTTATGCTGACTCTCTTTTGGGACGAAAAAGGTGTCATTTTGGAGGATTACATGCCTAGAGGGACCACTGTCACCAGTGCATTACACATAGATCTCCTAAAAAATCATCTGCTGCTTGCAATCAAATCAAAGCGACGTGGATTGCTGTCAGCAGGTGTCATTTTGTAACATGACAAACAGTTGCAACAATCACAGACCTGCATTTTGAGTGTCTTCCTCATCCACCATACTCACCAGGCCTTGCCCCAAGTGATTTCCATATGTTTGGACCACTCAAAGACGCAATGGGAGGAAAGACGTTTCGTTCTGATGAAGAGGTACGCCACGCTGTGCATGAGTGGTTGCGCGGACTACCAAAAGAATTTTTTCTAAAGGAATTTATGCACTTTGTAAGCGCTGGAGGACTTGCATTGAGCGTGGGGGAGATTATGTTGAAAAGTGATACAGCTTTGTACCACTTCTGAACGATAAATAATATTTAAAAAAATATTTAAAGTTTTCATTTGACTCACCCTCGTAGTTACGTTACACGCCGCCATGTTATGCGCTACGATTCGGAGCCCTTCAGTGGCAGAGCGTTACAACTAAGGTCAGCGAAGTGGGAAAGTCGACGAAGTAATATTCAAGATACATATTAAAGCAATCAATATTGAGAAGAGATGAAGATATTCGGAGTCATTACTTTTCGTCCCCGTAATATCTGAAAGAGTGGTGGTGGTGGGGGGAGGGGGGTGGCGAGTGGGAGGCGGTCGTTAACAGACTGTGACCCTTCCTAGATCCGAACCCTGGAGCCCAGCCTAAGAGATGACGGAGCAGTTCTGCGGGCACCATTAGGCATAACTTACCACACGCTAGTGTGGTGGGCGGGGCGCCGCACGTCGCTTAGAGAGTCTGCTCGCACCTTGCGGGCTCTCCTAGACGGGCAGAGCGTCCGCTTGGCTCTGGCGGCACGCTCCGTCCTCTCGGATGCATAAAACATGGCGCCGGCCATTCCGGAAAATTGCGCGCCATTACCGCGAACGGCCTTCTGAAGCAGTTTCTGGAACACTTCTAGCCCGCCGATGCATAACTCGGTGCGCGGTCTCCCGCCGCTATTTACCGCCCCCCCACCCCCCACAGTTAGCGCCAAGGCACCTGGCCGCATGGAGAGAGGTGCCTGCCGGCTTGATCGCCACACCTGGCGGTGCGGTCGTGGAGTCAAGTGGTCCGCGAGTCTCTGGGATTTCCCAATAGTATACGGACGGTCTCAAGGCCACTGGCGTATCATCATTCGTACGTCACACAAATGCTGCCTATTTAAAATGCAATTAATGTCATTACAGTGAATAAAAATACCTCGAGTAAATATTAATATCTAGGTTTCTAATCCATTCCACCGCTGTGTTGCAGCCACTCACAAAATAATTCCACGTGCACTTAAAGCATCGTAGGACGCACTCCTTTCTTATATGTCTGATTGTTTCAGAGCACCATAGTCACAACACGGAAACCCCAGAAGGTCTCATTTGTAGAGTGAGTCGAAAACAACGACCACATCCAGTGCGTATTTTATTTACACTACTGGTCATTAAAATTGCTACACCACGAAAATGATGTGTTACAGACGCGAAACTTAACCGACAGGAAGAAGATGCTGTGATATGCAAATGATTAGCTTTTCAGAGCATTCACACAAGGTTGGCGCCGGTGGCGACACCTACAACGTGCTGACATGAGGAAAGTTTCCAACCGATTTCTCATACACAAACAGCAGTTCACCGGCGTTGCCTGGTGAAACGTTGCTGTGATGCCTCGTGTAAGTTCACGTTGTTCGGGAGTCAGTCACAGTCCTTTGAATTCTAGTTGTGTTCAAAGAACTGTGACAGACTCCCGAACAACAGGGAACCGACATGAATCCAGACTAGAAAATAGTGCATTGGTAATGGCTAGACACTTGCCGAAATCTGGATTTGTCAAATAAACCCTGCAAAAAAATGGCGACTGATTCCTGCGCTCTATAATTTACAAATAATATCACAGTCGCTGAATGCACCAACTTTCCTAATGGAATGTAACCTGATGAAAACGTCCTTATTCATGATGGATTAAGTATCATTTGTACTTGTAAGAGAAAGTTCTAATTACAGCACTCAATTACATACATGCAATAACACAGCTTTACAACACTTCAAACTGTATTTTAAATAACTACGGGTACAAGGAATCTTAGAGGCTGTTCAGAGGTCATATCCTACTGGTGGTTCTGTTCTAAGAATTCTAGCCAGCAAGGTTTAAATGCAGTCAAGGTAAAACATTTTCAGCAACTGAAGCAAAGTTAACACTATTTATATAAAAAATTGAAAAGATTGTAAATTGTTAAACGACAGTGCTATTAATTAATACGTGTCCGAGAAAATGGTGCTACCTGTGCCTAGGGCGGTTCATAGCAGATGTTTCGTTTGCTGCGCCCATACACAATGAAGAGTCGAAGAAACTGGTACACCTGCCTAATATCGTGTAGGTCCCCTGAGAGCACGCAGAAGAGCCCCAACATGACGCGTCATGGACTCCACTAATATCTGAAGTATTGCTGGAGGGAATTGACACCATGAGTCCTGCAGGGCTGTCCATAAAGCCGAAAGAGTACGAGGAGTTGGAGATTTCATCCGAACAGCACCCTCCAAGGCATCTCAGATATGCTCAATAACGGTCATGTCTGGGGAGTTTGGTGGCCAGTGGAAGTGTTTAAACTCAGAATAGTGTTCCTGGAGCCACTCTGTAGGAATTTTGGATGTGTGAGTTGTCGAACTATCCTGCTGAATTGCCAAAGTCCGTCGGAATGCACAATGGACATTAATGGATGCAGGTGATCGGAAAAAATGCTTACGTACGTGTTACGTGTCAGAGCCGTATCTAGACGTATCAGGGATCCCAAGTAACTCAAACTGCACACGCCCCACACCATTACAGAGCCTCCACCAGCCTGAACAGTCCCCTGCTGACGTGAATGATTTCTTGCGTTCATGAGGTTGTTTCCATACCCGTATACACGTCTATCCGCTCGATTCAATTTGAAACGAGACTCGTCTGACCAGGCAACATGTTTCCAGTCATCAACAGTCCAATGTCGGTGTATTGACGGGCCCAGGCGACGCATAAAGCTATCAAGCGTATGCGAGTTGGCCTTCAGCTCAGAAAGCTCATATCGATAATGTTTCATTGAATGGTTTGCACGCTGACTCTGACTCAACAGTGAAATCTGCAGCAGTTTGTGGAAGGGATGCATTTCTGTTTCTTCAGTCGTCGTTGGTCCCGTTCTTGCAGGATCTTTTTCCGGCCGCAGTAGTGTCGGAGATTTGACGTTTTACCGAATTTCTGATATTCACGGTACACTTGTCAAATGGTCGTAAGGGGAAATCCCCACTTTATCGATACCTCGGAGATGCTACGTCCCATCACTCGTGCGCCGACTATAACACCATGTTCAAGCTCTCTTAAATCTTGATAACCTGCCATTGTAGAAGCAGTAACCGATCTAACATATGCGCCAGACACTTGTTGTCTTATATAGGCGTTGCCAACCGCAGCGCATTCTTCTGCCTGTTTACATATCTCTGTATTTGAATATGCATTCCTATATCAGTTTCACTGACGCTTCAATGTATAATTACAGCCAAAGAGAGATTTAGAAAAATCGCTTAGCGCTGAGGTATCATTCTGTTCGCGTCAGTCGAACGCCTGCGTACATTTGTCCTCGGATCATGTTAGACTGGGTAGACTTGAATACATTTTAATTGAGAGTAGGAAGTGAACTCGTGAGTTATATTTAGTGTCATAATTCCTGATACCGCAGAGTATATAGCAAGTAGGGACACTTTCTTTCAGTGAGCACAAACAGTAATTTGGATTTGGAGACTGGAAATTATGGTCAGTATGTTCTCCATCGCTTTCCGATTGACAGCAGAAATAGTTTTCAGGCCCTTGTAAATAACAGAGGTAGGTGTGAAGCACGGAAAGACAATGTAAGTGTCTTTCCATAACGACGTAACGATACACTAGACACTGATCATCTGAGCATTACTCACCGCCCCACAACACGTTTATTTGTTTATTTTTACGACAACTGCCAATCCTTCAGTTGTTGACACCGTACCCCATCTCTCCAACTCCTGGAACCGTGGTGTGGAGAGCTGGTGGACATTATAAAAGGACTCATTAGACAAATGTGGAAGGAAAGTTGAATGATGACTATTTAATCGCAAAAACACTAAATCCTTTTGTCATACGCTTCATAACCAACGTACTAAATGTTATACCGTAATATTTATGGCTACTTGGTTGTATCTTTGAATGAGATTTATCAGGTAAGACAGGAAATGAAGTTTCTGATTAAGGAAGATTAGCTCGATATTTTAGTTTTGGAGTTCAGTAAAAACCCACAGTGATATAAAATGATTCAATGCGGAACTGCTTACGTACAAAACCCGACAACATCGAAAATTTAGGTAGCAAATTGCTTCGTTACCATACGCTGAGCGCGTGGCGGACCGCGCGAAAAGGCTCACAGTAACACGTTTCACAACTCCATTCGTTGCTTTAAAGGTTCGCTTATTCGAAGGTGAAGTAAATTCTGCCTTTGTTTGTGTCGTGGTAGAGAACAGTAAGCGACTTGCGTGTCCCTAACCTACCCCATTGTGAGAAAGAGGGGCCTACAGATTAACATTCAGTCCGGATCAGGTGTCAGTCTTGGTGAATATTCACATCATTGAGAGGTGAAGTATAGGTTATGGCTGGTTGAAAGTTCTGGGCTCCTGCATAGGTTCCACAAATTTTCGATCTCCAGACACGCTCTTTAGTATTAACCCACCAGGCTCGACGCATCTGCTGTAAGGGAAGTAATCTCTTCAAGATTCGAGATAGGTGGAAAAGAAATGGTGAATTGTATCTACCCGTCCACTGAACACCAGCGTTAACTTCACTTCAGGAACCACTTGACAGTACTCTCACTTCTTGGACAATAATGTGCTGTGGGTAGTACGACTGCAATATTCCAGCAGGATAATGCAACGCACCACATAGCAGTTTGTGGTGTAAACGTTTTGACCAATGCACGGACGCTCGACTGGCTTGATACAGAATCTCTGGAATAAGTTGGGAAGGGGTATAGTTTCCACCAATCTTCAAGAACTGACATAACATGTGTTTCAGGCCTGGCAGATGTATATCTCAAAAAGACATCCAGGGGCTGTTCATTTATCGTTATGCAGTGGACATCTCTACAATGTTTGGTAAATGCCGTACTGATAGCTCATTCTGCAATACTTTCCATTTCCGTCCGTTTAAGTCATTCGTTTGATCACAGAAAAAACACTGGGAAGATTAAAAGTTACACGTCCCAACGAAAACAAGGGCGTTAGAGGGAGAACAATAGTTCGAAAAAGGACTGGACGAACTACGTCAGTAATCTTCATCTCATAGCAGATCCATCAAAAGCGCTGCAAGCATAATAATTTTGAGTAAAAGATGGGACTTTTAACCGTATTCGGAGTTATCACACAAGATGCAAGGCCATACCTTATAAATGGGGACCTACAGACAGTCCAGCTTGTGACAATGGAGCACCTGAGCAGACTCTGGACGATATCATAAAAGTGTGCCCTGAAAGAAAAGGTGGTGGACCAACTGAGGACTTTATAGAAGCCCCATCTCATGTTATGAAATGGATACAAAATATGGACATCGATCGATATGGAGTCAACAACTAGTTGTGAGCAAACGTGTGGGTGCTATTCTGTCATTCTGTGCAACAGATTAATCTGAGATATACCCTTCACCCTGTGGCTCTTGCAAGATGCAATTTCCACCCCCACACTACTACAGAAGTCAGACAGACGCACCTAACGTTCTAAAGAGAAATGCCTGAAAAACTTTCAGCAATAAATATCTTCTGGAGTCGTCCGCTGTAAGGAAATGACACAAAAATTCACTCGAAGGTGTTTAACTATAACTCTGTCCATGCACACCGCACAATAAGTGTGGCGGCCAACACAGTGAACAACGCTTAATCGCAAGGACTGAATATAGAGTCGCACTCCGATTCGCTCTCGACAGAGGTGCTCTCCGAGTGAAGTACTGAGGAGAGACTTGTTCCTCGCTCTTTGAGTACACATATGAGCGCACACGCTCTTGTTACATGTTCTCGCTCCAACAGCGACAACGGAACAGCCCCTCTCCACACCAGACATGAAGGGGTATATCTTTCGGTCTCTTCCATTACTGCTTCAGCTCAAGGCATCAGGAATATTGTCTGACAATCAGCATTGCTCTTCTAAAACGGGAGAATGACGTTTCGTTTAAGGCGACCAATCCGGAAATCTGTAGCATCGGCGTTTGGCGTCTGCTGTCTCCCTGTGAAAACCTCTGAAACTGCGTTCTATGTTTGTAAAGAATGCGTAGGCTGGGCGCTCTCACACAGTGTAGCGGAATTTGCTTTTAAGCAGAACATGGAGTCGTTCTCCCTTTCACTCGGGCAAACACTGTCTGCTCTACGGGCAGTCACCAGCCGACATAGATAGGTTGACTTGTCCTCTGAAGGGACCGGCCTACTCGCGTATGGTTGGCGTCTCCTGAACTAAAATCTTTTGTGACCGTCATGTCTAGAATGTGTGTGTGTACGCCAGCCTCGAGTATTTCAACCTCAGTGCGCACTTATGATTACTTGTTATTTGCATATTGTTTACATGAATTCATACAACATTGACTTTATCTTATCGAGTTAGGGTTCGAATAAAGCGTCTTGATGTGCGGAATATGATTGTGAGGGCGGAATATGTAAGCAATGAAGGTCAGGAGACCACGACGTCTTCCATAGTCTTGGATGCTGTATATCATAGATATGTGTTTTCTAGGACTCCGTAGCTCATTCGGTAAAAGCAGAACCCTTACAGGATAACTTTGTTGTCCATCTGTATGTCTGTCTATCCAATTGTTGAACACATTTTTTCTCTGGAGTGGGTACTCGTATCCAGTTGATCACATACTAAGGTCGACAGTTTATTCGCGATGTAAAAAAATTAACTTTCAGAGTCAGTGCAATCAAAACATACTGCCATTTGTGCCACATAATTTGATACTCGAAATCTGACCGATACGGTACGTCCCATTGGCACAGAATCATTAAATTCGGTAAGAAGAAAGTTTTCACATTATAAGAGAAGAAAAAATCTGAAATTTCATTTGTAATTATACGACAAACAAAGAAATGTCATTTGTTATCTGACTGTCTGTCCATCCGTCTGTTAAGACCCTTTTTTCACAGGAATGGGTAGATGCATGAAGTTGAAATTTAGGTCACATACTAAGGTCTATAGTCGCTTGGCGGTGTAATTAATGTAAACTGCTAACTCAGTGCAACTAAAAGATACGGTTACTTACATCACATACTTTGATACTTGGAAACTCACTCATCAAAACCCTATCTTGCAGTATCAATGTCGATAAGAGGCAAAAGTCGTAGTGATTCTCGATTATCGAAATGGATGAATTGTCTTTATACATAATTATATTTATAGGGAACTGTCAACGGGCAGCTTCTACTCGCACCTGGCCAATGTTTCTAAATGACACTTACTACATGACTTACGTTCTTTTACATTTATTGCAGATTTGTTTTCTTGTTTGCTGTTGTACTAGCCTTTTACCTCACTTGCATACAGATATGGTACATATACTGCAGATGTGTCCTTCTGCCTCCTCTCTCTGCCTATCTCCTACTCCCTTCTTTTTCACCATCTCCTACTTCACATCTTTCTCACTGTCTCCTCCTTACTCTCTCTCACACCATTTTCTACATCCCTCTCTGTCCATCCCCTCATTCTGCCTCCCTCGACCATTTCCTACTCCTCCTCTCCTTTCTGTACTTCTATCCCTCCCCATTTCTGTGTGTATCCCCTCCTTCTTCTCTCTCTGTACATCTCCTCTTCCTCCTCCTCCTCCTCCTCCTCCTCTTCCACATCCTCCCTCTGTTCATCCCCTACTCCCCCAATCTCTGACCATTTCCTCCCCCTCTGTCTGTCCATCTCCTCCTCTCCTATCTCTCTCTGTCCATCTCATCATCCCATTTTTATCTGTCCATCTTCTTCTTTCCCCACCTGTCTATCATTTTCTTTCTTCCCCCCTCTTGCTGTCTATATTCTACTCTCACTATCTGTTCACTCCTCTTTTTCTCTGTGTATCTCATCACTCCAATCTCGTTAGACATCTCTTCCTCCTCCTTCTTCTCTTCCTCCTCCCCCCTCTGTCATCTCAGCCTTATCCATCCGCATGTATACAGCCTGGAATGCATTCTGATAGTACCTGCACAATATGGCTGTTGTAGGGTAGCCTCGATTTCAGGCATTACCAACCCTTTTCACCCCTACCCACAACTCTTACAGGAACTATGTGGTTCTTACTCCCATAGTATATCTTTCCAGCCAGTATGTAATCCTGATCAGCAGCAGCATTAGTATCAGACAGTTCGTTCACTTTATGATCTTTTTGAGTTGGTGTGCAACGTAAAATCCCTGCATATGTTGGTTCACCAGAATTTCTTTGATTAAGAGTTAACCACCCGTCGAACATCATACTATAAGTAATCTATGTATATAAAAAGCAATGTCCTGAATGACTGACTGACTAATTGGCTGATTCATCATTACCCAGCTCAAACCGCTGAGGATAGAAACTTGAAAATTGGTGCAGTTGTGGATTTTATACTGTAGGCATCGTTTAAGAAGGGATTTTCGAACTTCCAACCTTAAGGGAATGAAACAGGAGTGATGGGTCTTCGTCCAAATTGTCGCTATAAGGAAGCTTTAAAGCTAGACCTACGAAAATTGGTATTTGGTTTCTCGTTCAGAAATAAGGAAATACGTGTTTAAGCACGGGATGGAATAAGCTTTTTCTGAAAATAATTCAGTATTAAAGAACTACTAAAATATTTTTAAAGAATAAACATTGGTATTTGACTTCTCGGTTTCATATGAAATAATATCTCTTTCAGTATTTTGAAAATAGAATCCCTAAGGGGATGAAATACGAGATGAGATTTTTATGGAAAAGTTTTATCACGAAAGCTTTTTTAAAGCCAAATATATAAAATTTTAAATTAGGCTTCTCAATTCAATAACGGAGTAATTTTTTTGGAAATTCATCACCTAAGTGGGTGAAGTCGGGTCAGACTTATTCACTGGCTCATTATCGCCCAGCTGAAACTACTAAGGATAGAAACTGAAACTTTGGAGAGAGTGTGGATCTTACTCTGTAGGTACCGTTTAAGAAGGAATTGTTCGAAATTCCACTAATAAGAGGGTGAAATAGGTAATTAAGAGAATTTTGAATCTGGAACTACGAAAACTGGTATTCGGTTTTTCAGTCAGAAAACAAAAAATACCTGTTCCATTATTTTTGGAAACTGAACCACTAGGGGGGGGGGGAGAATAGAGACTCAAAAATTTTTTAAGATATATGATTATTAAAGATTTACTAGGGGATTTTTAAGCCTACATCTATGACAACTGGTATTTGGCTTCTTTGTTAGATACAAAGAAATATTTATCAGGGGATGACAGTTGCTATAGAAATATCTCCACAAGAACGCAAAAGGCATGACTAACAAAATATTTGGACTCCATCTAACAGATTCGCTCTTTGGTGAAAAGTACATTCGGAAAAGGCCATGCTTCTAATGGGCTAAATTAGAGTGAAAAGGTTAGAAGGTGTTGCAATTTGTGAACAATATAAAAATCCGATTAAATAAAAGCAAAAATTTCTCTGCAGGCCATACAGTCAACGCGAACGAAGCAGCGAAGTTAAAATATAAAGGAAGAATCATTTTGCACGCATGCAGGAATGCCGTCTAATGGTATGTGAGCGATTTGTTTAAGTTCAGAGATTACATTAATAACTAGATCATTTCATCGTACCGTTACAGTTTTTACCAGTAAAATTTCTGCAATCTTCTTACAGTCAATAAAATTCTTCTGGGTTCGAGGCCGCATTGTCAACTATAAAATTGCTACGTTTCGGCGACTATTGCCAGACGCATTCCTCAGGGTGTACTGTTAGCTGCTGAATGAGCACTAGTTTGGTAACTTATATATTGTGGAGAAGTTCTGTCACTGGATATTAGGGTGAGGAGGAAGGGTATTAGGTGTTCTTTTATTGGTCTTTGCAGTGCATGTTGCGGAAATAGGCGTTTACCATTGGAGTTTCCTTTATTGCTTGCCATTGGTGGAAATCGGCGTATAGGGAACTGAGTGGCGATGCAGCATAGCAGTTAGCAATACACACTGAGGAAGAGGGCTTGCAACAGTCGCCAAAACGTAGGAATTTTATAGTTGACAATGCGGCCTCGAACCCAGAAGAATTTTATTGACTGTGACAACGGCCGCGGAAGCCTACCGTTACATACAGTCTTCTTATAGCTTGGAACACGCACAAGTTTTCGGGGAAACGTTGTTCTCTTTCTAGCGAAAATGGTATAAAGGGTATTTCACAATTCCTCTTTAAGACTCTAGGATTTGTTGAGTGGAGTTAGTTAGGTAAAGTTACAATGAAGAATGAAAGTCCAGAAATGTACCTTTTGGATACGTTTGAAGATCGGATCACTTACACATCGCCCGCTTCACGGCCCGCGACAAGCGGAGACAATGAGTTCCCACTATGCACTCTACAGAAGCCAATGGTACGACCAGTGTCTCGAGTAGTTGTCCTCTGGTTTTCTTCACAGTCGACACTGTGGAACACCACAGTCAACCCTCCTAGATGCGATCGTACCAGTTTCTCGTAGCCGTAGCCGTTATCAGATCAAAATAGTCTGTGATGTACATGGTTAGTACAACTGAAGTGGAACTCTCTAAATTAAGAAGTATGTGATGTCATAACTACAACAGAAACTGACAGCTGCACCCCTTCTCAAGTTGTATGCGTAGCCTGAAAAAGGAAGTCTGAAAATATCCGATCTTCAGACTCATTTTATATCTAAACGGTACGTATTCGGACATAGGTTCCTTATCAGAACTTAATCTAATAACTCCCATCTACACGTCCTAAAAGCCTCTATAGGAATTGTGAAACCCCTTGTACATGTGCAGTTACCAAACATGTTTCAACACAGCTGTGGCATGTAAATATAAATCATAGAAACTGTATGTACACTCCTGGAAATGGAAAAAAGAACACATTGACACCGGTGTGTCAGACCCACCATACTTGCTCCGGACACTGCGAGAGGGCTGTACAAGCAACGATCACACGCACGGCACAGCGGACACACCAGGAACCGCGGTGTTGGCCGTCGAATGGCGCTAGCTGCGCAGCATTTGTGCACCGCCGCCGTCAGTGTCAGCCAGTTTGCCGTGGCATACGGAGCTCCATCGCAGTCTTTAACACTGGTAGCATGCCGCGACAGCGTGGACGTGAACCGTATGTGCAGTTGACGGACTTTGAGCGAGGGCGTATAGTGGGCATGCGGGAGGCCGGGTGGACGTACCGCCGAATTGCTCAACACGTGGGGCGTGAGGTCTCCACAGTACATCGATGTTGTCGCCAGTGGTCGGCGGAAGGTGCACGTGCCCGTCGACCTGGGACCGGACCGCAGCGACGCACGGATGCACGCCAAGACCGTAGGATCCTACGCAGTGCCGTAGGGCACCGCACCGCCACTTCCCAGCAAATTAGGGACACTGTTGCTCCTGGGGTCTCGGCGAGGACCATTCGCAACCGTCTTCATGAAGCTGGGCTACGGTCCCGCACACCGTTAGGCCGTCTTCCGCTCACGCCCCAACATCGTGCAGCCCGCTTCCAGTGGTGTCGCGACAGGCGTGAATGGAGGGACGAATGGAGACGTGTCGTCTTCAGCGATGAGAGTCGCTTCTGCCTTGGTGCCAATGATGGTCGTATGCGTGTTTGGCGCCGTGCAGGTGAGCACCACAATCAGGGCTGCATACGACCGAGGCACACAGGGCCAACACCCGGCATCATGGTGTGGGGAGCGATCTCCTACACTGGCCGTACACCACTGGTGATCGTCGAGGGGACACTGAATAGTGCACGGTACATCCAAACCGTCATCGAACCCATCGTTCTACCATTCCTAGACCGGCAAGGGAACTTGCTGTTCCAACAGGACAGTGCACGTCCGCATGTATCCCGTGCCACCCAACGTGCTCTAGAAGGTGTAAGTCAACTACTCTAGCCAGCAAGATCTCCGGATCTGTCCCCCATTGAGCATGTTTGGGACTGGATGAAGCGTCGTCTCACGCGGTCTGCACGTCCAGCACGAACGCTGGTCCAACTGAGGCGCCAGGTGGAAATGGCATGGCAAGCCGTTCCACAGGACTACATCCAGCATCTCTACGATTGTCTCCATGGGAGAATAGCAGCCTGCATTGCTGCGAAAGGTGGATATACACTGTACTAGTGCCGACATTGTGCATGCTCTGTTGCCTGTGTCTATGTGCCTGTGGTTCTGTCAGTGTGATCATGTGATGTATCTGACCCCAGGACTGTGTCAATAAAGTTTCCCCTTCCTGGGACAATGAATTCACGGTGTTCTTATTTCAATTTCCAGGAGTGTATTTGGAATCCCTGCGCTTGATGTTATTTACGTTTTTCATCTGTCTAACTCAATCTTACTTTTAGATTACATTTCATTTTACAATTTTGAACATGGCTTTCCTTCAGCAACCACGGAGAAACACCTTGCAGGGTATGCGTACCAAAGGCTGGAACGTTTTTAACATTTGTCTTGAATATGTCGGATCTTAGCCATGAATGCTGCCTTCTTGAAGAGTAACTTCACGGCTTTTAAAATTTCATTCTGATGAAAACATCCTTAGAGGTGTCGAAACCTAGGTCACTATAGTACACAATTATTTGCAACAGGTTGGCTGTTCTATTTCTCCATTGAGACATTTCATCGGTGACCGTCCTCCCGTTTCAGCCACATAACTAGTGTAACAAACCAACAAACTTCGAAGGGTTGTAGAGGTTCTCTTGAAAAATATACTGATAGTATGAACCAACGTCCAGAGACGCCCTACAACGGCAGTACAGAGCATTCAAGATGTAGAGGTCAACGCACGCCGCTATGTCATAGCTACTGTCGAAAACGTGAGATTGCATGCCAGCTGTGGAAAAGCAGTGTTGTAGTGAGACAAGTGGAAGGGTTAGGTGATATTTACCATCTTACATGGTGTCAGAACCTTTGCAGGCATTTAACTTGCCGTTTTTAGTTCCGTATTTGGCCTTCGGTACCTAACAATAATTTAGCCACTGATAAGTACGTAATTGACAGACAGTGAAAGACTTAAGTTGATGACATAATATTATAACATACAGAAACAAGTTTAACAAAGGACTAATTAAGCCTGTTGTTGATTTACATGTATGTAAAATAATGAATAACAAAATTTTCTAATATAAAGACAAATTTCGGGGAAGAATACAGCAATCAACAGTAATACTGTGGTACAAATGTAAGTATAAAAATGATTGTTTGAAAAGATGTTTCACATGTTGTCTAAAATTTTACAGGATAGTTTGACAAAGATAATCGTTGGTGACAACACAAATTTAAGAAATAAAACGAAAAGGAATGGGAACAAGAGCGACACAAATGTACGATGACTTAGCTGAAGTAGCTCTGCGTATAAAATACGTATCAGCATTAGAGAAATTTTGTCATTGCTACCATGCCGTTTTATTACTAGAAGCATATCGTAGCAGCTTGTAAAATTAGACATATGTTTAATATTTGTAGGATTGCTCAAAAACCTTAGGATGGCGTCTCTCATGCGGAACTCTAATTCGAGACGTCGTAGCTGTTGCAAAAACGACTGTCTGTTCCTCTCAAATTTGCAGACGCGAAAAGAGTGTGACTGATGCCACCTCTTCTAGTGTGAGTGCAGTCACAGAAAGGAGTTGGTTGGTTCCAGTGCTGTGAAGCTGTATCGGAAAACTTCCATGCTTGAATATCGCACCGGAAAAAGTGGATATTATCCGTCTAACAGTCTTAATACTGAGATAATATCGTTCCTTAAATGCTATGCATTCCATCTCTCTTGCCATTTTCCAAAGGCACATTGTGTGGACAGACGAAATAGTTCAGTAGGCGAAAGTCTGAGGTCGATTAAAGCCCTATGATTTTACAGCAACTACTAGGGTGAGTCAAATGAAAACCTTAAACATTTTTAAAATATTATTTATTGTGCAGAAGTGGTACAAAGCTGTATCACTTTTCAACGTAATCTCCCCCACGCTCAATGCAAGACCGCCAGCTCTAACAAATTGCATAAATTCCTTTAGAAAAAATTCTTTTGGTAGTCCGCGCAACCACTAATGCAGTGCGTGGCGTACCTCTTCATCAGAACGGAACTTCTTTTCTCCCACTGCTCTTTGAGTGGTCCAAACGTATGAAAATCACTTTGGGCAAGATCTGATGAGTAGGGTGGTGAGGAAGATATTCAGAGTGGAAGAGAAAAAATGATTCAAATGGCTCTGAGCACTATGGGACTTAACTTCTGAAGTCGTCAGTCCCCTAGAACTTAGAACTACTTAAACCTAACTAACCTAAGGACATCACACACATCCATGCCGGAGGCAGGATTCGAACCTGCGACAGTAGCGGTCGTGTGGTTCCAGACTGTAGCGCCTAGAACCGCTCGGCCCCTACGTCCGTCAAAATGGAAGTGAACCCAGGTTTCGTCCCCAGTAACGATTCTTGCAAGGAAGCCAATACCTTCTCGTTCAAAGCGCAGAAGAAGTTCTTCACAAGCATCAACACATCGTTCTCTCATTTCAAGAGTCAGCTTCCGTGGCACCCATCTTGCAAACACTTTGTGAAACTGGAGCACATCATGCACAATGTGGTGTGTGGACCAATGACTTATCTGTAAACATGCTGCAATGTCATTAAGTGTCATTACGGCTTCAACTGCTGCAATGTTCTGTGGAGTCACTACTCGTTGTGCCTGACCTGCACGAGGAGCATCTTCCACTGAAGTCACACCATTTGCGAACTTCCTACTCCATTTGTAGACTTTCTGCTGTGACAAACATGCATCACCATATTGAACCTTCATTCGTCGATGAATTTCAATAGGTTTCACACGTTCGCTACGCAAAAACCGAATAACAGAACGCTGTCCTTCCCTGGTGCAAGTCGCAAGTGGGGCGGCCATCTTTATACTGATACTGCGACGGTATGTGTGCATCTGCACTATGCTGCCACCTACAGGTCATTCTGCACGCTGTTTGTAGCACGCTTGCCAACTTACAGGATAACGGCGCGAAATTTCGATTTGCTATTACAAATTTAAGGTTTTCATTTGACTCACGCTCGTATATTGTCACCTTCCATACTCAGATCTTTCGCCTAAGGTATGGTCTAGTGGCGTAGGTGGCATCCTTGATTGTGTCGTTTTGTAGCACTGTAGTCTGACATTTTCGTACATCGCTTCTTAACCTCAAGTTGTTCTTCAATTCACTATCAACAAATCCTCGAGGTCTGTTAATGTCATTTACTAACCCCTGTACATTTAATGCGCAGGTATGCTCAGATAATACCTATGTCGCATATCAGGCCTTATAGTTGACATATTGGCGTAAACACAAATGTATACCTGTGTTTCGCTAGAAGACGAACTCTGTTAATCGTAACACGTGTATCACTACAAAAAAAGCATAGCAACGTCCGAAGATGTGTTGAATTAATCAATACATGTACCACCATTCCACGCACATAATTAGCGGGGTCCGGCACGGGTAAGACGCAAATTTCGATTATTGGGAATTAGTATGCATTGTCCGCAGCACGGGCCATTTATGTTCCGGAGCGTTGCATGCAAATGTGCGGCGTTTTTAAAGCCCGGCGCGCCAGATGCGCGCGGTTGTTCGTGTGCAGGGCGCATAAAAAGCGGTACATCCCGCAGCTTTGTAGCCACAAACAATACGCCTGTGCCGCGTGTGTGGTGGCGATGTTCCCTGCAAGCACTCTGCAGCTTCATCGACGAGGAAAGAATTTGCTGAGCTGTAGAAAACAGTCACGATGATAATGTTACTCCTGTGTAAGATTTTAATAGAATGTTACTCTGTTCTTTGTAAGACTAGAGTAAAACATGACTTCTGTGTCTCAACCAAGGAAGAAAAACCTGCCTTCTGCCAATATCGATCACTATTTGATTGTGTAAATCATGGAATACTTCTAGATAAGCTCAAGTACTGTGGTATGAATGGGACAGTGCTCAAATGGTTTAAATCATGCCTAACTGGAAGAGTGCAGAAAGTTGAAATAAGCAGTTCACATAATATGCAAAAACTGGTGATTTCTCAAACTGGGGAACAATCAAGAACAGGGTGCCGCAAGGTTCGGTCTTGGGTCCCCTGCTGTTCTTAATATATATTAATGACTTGCCATTCTATATTCACGAAGATGAAAAGCTGGTACATTTTGCCGATGATACAAGTATAGCTATCACACCCAACAGACAAGAATTAACTGGTGAAATTGTAATGGATGTTTTTTCAGAAAATCATTAAATGGTTCACTGCAAATGGGCTCTCATTAAACTTTGACAAAACACAGTACACACAGTTCCGTTATTAACAATCCGAACGAATTCAAAAGTAATAGCAGTGTACATGGCTACAACACTAGGAGAAAGGATGATCTTCACTACTCAAGGTGAAATCTAACTTTGGCTCAGAAGGGGGTATTATGTTGCCACAAAAGTCTTTGGTCACCTAATGCATCAAAAGTCTGACAGATAGCCATATAGCATTTAAAAGGAAATAAAAGAATTTCTTAATGGGAACTCCTTCTACTCATCAGATGAATTTTTGGGTATAGTAAGTGAGTAATTTCCCCAACCCACAGAAAAAAAAATTAAAAATATTAAATGTCATGTAATATTTTGTGTAATGTAATATCTTGTTTAGACACCTTTTGTTAACCTGACACGTTCCGCATCATTACGAAGTGTCTAATTCATGATCTATGGAACAAGTACTAATCTAATGTATCCGTGGACCAAGGAACTCTACATCGTAATTCTGAATAACACAGGCACTGCAATATCGTATTTATCCTCCGACACCGGGCAAACGAGTTCCACGTAAAATTTCTCACCAGTACGGGAATATGTATGATGGATCTACGAGTTCAGATTGTAGACGCATGACTGACGACATATGGAAGTTCGGGTGTGGCCGTGAGTCGTCCACGGATAGCCAAATGGTAAAGCGACCGCTCGCTATAAGCGGGAAATCCAGGTTCAAGTTCTGATGCGGCACAAATTTTCACTGTTGTCATTCCATTCTACAGCTAATAGTCGTCCATATATGAAATTGTGAAACATTTAATGTATTCCGTCGACAAAGTTCCTCGGTGCTAAAGAGAGAGCTACAGAGAGTAAAACTTGTAGGAGAAGACAGAGGTTGGAGTAGATGCGACAAATAATTAATGAGGGGGGTATAAATGCTCTTCTCAGAAGAGGAAGTTGATGGCAGACAAGAAATCGTGGCGAGTCGCGACAAAGCAGGCAGAAATCTCATGAAAACGGCCCATCCTCCTTTTTTCCTTCAGGAAGTATCTTTACGAGTCGTCCGTGTCTTAGTATATACCTATACCATATATTTGCAGTTAAAATGTTCGACGTGTCAGCTTTCGTTCCCGATCGATTCAGTGCATCTTAATTTCTAAATAAGTCGAATCATGATACTCTTAACATTCTATGGTAAAACGATGGCTGAAAATCTTCAATTCATTCCTTTCAGCTGCCCTGCTGTCCACGTCTCCCTTCCATATTGCATTATACTGCATATAATATCATCACTTTGATCATACGTGTGTTGATTCTAAATTTACAGAAACAAAGAGGCTTTTCTTATTGTTGAAAGCTGTTTGTACGTTGGTTATCCCACTACTAATTTACCTTTTGTTTATGTCATCAGCTGCTCTTATTCAAACCAAATGAAAGGCTGGTGGGCTGCATGATTGCTTCTCATATGTTTCCTCTGCCATTCTATCTTCTTCATTTCCAGGTATGGTCGTCTTTCCGTGATGTTACTCACATATTGATTTACGGATCGTCCTGCCTTTTTTTTCATCAACTTTACTCTAAATAGCGTTGGAGTATCAGTTGGAGTAAGGTAGATGATGCAAATGGAGGAACGGAAGTATTTTCCTTAGTTTTTTCTAAAAAGCTTATTTTCTTCTTCATTCTTTCCAAAACCTGTTTATCGGTCTTCTTGTCGGGCCATTATTTTCACTGTTCTCACCGCCACTATAACAATTAAGAAACATCCATTTCAGTTACTTCACCAGTAACCTCGCTCCTCCCCCCCCCCCCCCCCGACCCGCAAAACCCTACTGAAGCAGCCGAAACCAAAACTGATAATAAACTGGTTATATCTCCATGTAAGACATTTTTGGTAAATAATGCATTGTAGTAAAAGTAAGTTGTAAAAGAAAAATTCGTTACATTGCAGTTTAACAATATAATTTAGTGCAAATAATGCTGTAACAGATTTCCAGTTTACGTGATGATACATGAAATGTCAATTCGAATGAAACGAGCAACAGAAAGACCAAGGGATAGATGGCTGAAAGATCTGGAGGAGTGTGTTGAAAAAAGAGGCAAGGACTGGACCAGAGTGAACACAGAGGTGGTCGGAAAATGGGACTACAGACCTAACCTGGGACTGGAAGCTGTTCAACATGACGATGATGACATGATGTGTATGCTAAAAAATGCAAATGCAATTGATTTTAATTTTTAGTATTTCATTACTTTATGGGCAATGTCGGCGAGGAAAAGTTTCGAAAGTTTTGGAATTATTTATTAAATTCCTTGTACATTGCTAAATGGTCTCACTCTCAAATGGTGGCTGAATTTGTTCTGAGTATTTGCATGCTGTGAGTTAAGCTGCCTCAAGAGAAATACATAGTTTTTAGGCTTAATACTTCAACTAGTTGTGCAGTCCTAAAGCATCGATTGCACACTGACCAGCGCAGTACCTTGAAACGGCATCAAGAAGGTGCAGACCCGCACGCCAGTGGAAAGAGTGGGCAGAGTCACACCTTCAGGAAGACAGAGTTCAGCGCTCGCTGTCAACGCTGAATTAACCAGCCGCCCATCGCTGGTCGGGCCAAGTATTCTGAGAGCATCAGTACAGAGTAGGAAGACAAGACATTATTTAGCCTCTGTTCTGCGAGTAGTGATACAGAGTCAGTGTAATGGCATGTAGGAGGCACTTGCAGCACAGGAAACCACTTCATGTCGAGAAGTTATATTTCTTTCTTTTTTTCAAATTAAATGTTGTGTTAATTTCAAAAGTGCTATGTACAAATCGTTTTCGATTCCTACCACCGGCCATCACAACTTCTGTCCTTCCTTGTTTGTGTCGGTGCTGACTCCCCAGTGGCCGACTCAACAGTAGTGTATTAAACCTATATCCAATGATTATACGTCTTATGACAACATTTTAAGTTTTTACATTCTGCCAATAATTACATGAAACACTAAAATTCAAATTTTTGTTGCCCTTGAGGCCATTAGGGGACTGGGTGACATTTTAAGGAAATTGATGTTTCTTTATTGCATTTTTGCCTGAAAAGCAGCTTGCTATTTTCCACACAAAGGTTCTCAGAAACTGCTTCTTCGCTTTCTTTACTTCAGATGGTAATAAGGTTTTCTTCTTGTTTAAGTGGTCTTAGTAAGTCTGGATTCCACCTACCAGAGGAAACAATGCCGCGAAAATATCTGAATTCCTTTACCCTAGGTGAGTTTTGTGGCTTCAAGGGTGGCTCGCACATTTCTAAGCGCCAGGTTTTTTTGACGTCAGCTGTTACTTGGGAAATAAAAGCACACAGTCTGAAAGCGACATGTACGCTTGCATGTAGTACTTGTATGAGCCTACGGCCTATTCAGCTGTGAATCATGTACATACGTGAGTTTTCGTACACAAAACGCATATGTATAAGGTGCAGAGCTGGATAACGGTATGAATATATGGACAGTAGCTAGTCGGATGGTAGAAGAAACATGTCCTCCAAGTATTGTAGGAGAACTTCTGTGAAGTTTTTAATTAAGAAACGAGGCATCGGAGGATGTAGACCTGTGGTGACGGGTCGTGGTCATGCTCGGGTAGCTCAGATCTCAGGTTCGAAGCCAGAAATCCGCTGAGGTTGTGTGCTGAAGAGCGCCTGTTCACTGGGGAGTGCCCTTTGCGCTGCAAGGAAGCGCCTAGTGAACTGCAAGTAACATGTCTGCCTCGAGGAGAGAGACCCACTCGCTATTTGGAAATTTTGGTAAGCTTCTATGAGACCAAACTGCTGAGGTCATTGGTCGGTAGACTGACACATTACTTAATTTAACTTAAACAAACTTACGCTAAGGACAACACACACACATCCATGCCCGAGGGAGGACTCGAACTTCCGAAGGGGGGAACCGCGCAATCCGTGCAAGACATCTAAGATAGCGCGCTATTTGGAAATGGGTAATTAATGATGTACAGTTCTTTGATGAGGAATTGCTAGGCAATCAAATTTACAATTATATGAATAGCGCATATGCGAAATGTGTAACTAACAACATTTATGAGTGGAAATTCAGGAACTCCAATAGCAGGGTAACATTTATTCATGATGATTGTTCCGTCAGCACGATATCGATAGCAGGTATAGGCTTGCTATCAACGAGGGTCTGTAATTTACCGTTCGAGATGGCGCTCAAAAATATCCATGAAGTGCTTAGTTTATACGGGACAGTTCACAATGTCAGGAATGGCTCTGAGCACTATGGGACTTAACATCTGTGGTCATCAGTCCCCTAGAACTTAGAACTACTTAAACTTAACTAACCTAAGGACATCACACACATCCATGCCTGAGGCAGGATTCGAACCTGCGACCGTAGCAGTCGCGCGGTTCCGGACTGAGCGCCTAGAACCGCGAGACCACCGCGGCCGGCACACAATGTCAGATAAGAAGTGTGGTCAGAAAACAACTTTTTTCGCGGCAAGCTCAATGGTAACCGAATAGCTAGAGGGTAGAATTACAAAAGCATATACTCTCTGATTAATTGCGTGAGGCCATAGGGCACATGTTGTGTATGAAAACCGGCACATGTTGCATATGCAGTACCACTGAGCACCTGACGGGAAATTGGTGGCCGTATCCGCCCTGTATTGAGAAAAGTTTACCTGGAGTAATGGAATGGCGCCACTTGGAGTACAGCAGTGGCCTGGGAATGCAAGAAATGTAAACGAGAAAGTTACAGAATCCATCTCCGACCAGCAAGAAAACCAAGCGGATACAAACAGGACTGATAATACACTTAAGCAAGAAGGGTGGTGTCAGCGTCACTAATGACACACATGATGAGGAACTCCCGGCTGCAGCTATCAAAGGCCCGGGTTCCCGGGTTCGATTCCCGGCGGGGTCAGGGATTTTCTCTGCTTCGTGATGACTGGGTGTTGTGTGCTGTCCTTAGGTTAGTTAGGTTTAAGTAGTTCTAAGTTCTAGGGGACTGATGACCATAGAAGTTAAGTCCCGTAGAGCTCAGAGCCAGCTATCAAAGTGAGGCAGCGGAGGTCGCAGGAGGCGTTAGTGGAACTACCACCGTGGATCAAGGGAACAGAATGGAGTGTGGCATAGCTAACGATCAAAGTAAATTAGAAGACGAACCTGCTATCATCGTTACTGCCACCAGTACAGGAGGATGAACGTCAGAATGCGACTCTGGAAGTGGAAAAGGTTGTAGATATGGCAGCAAGTATTACTGACTATAAAGGACAGCTCAAACACAATGAAACTAGGTATTCTGAACACACAGAAAACAAATGCGAGGACGAATCTATGACCGACGAAGGCATCATGCTGGAAAAATCTATGGGAAATGGACGGGATAACAAAAGCTCTTGTATACTGCGATAGTCTTCAAAATATCCACTGTGCACGTACAAACCAAAACGGTACCTTGTTCAAATCAGATGCAGCAAACAGCAAATAAGAGAAGAGACATCAGTCTCTGATAACAAGAAACACCAAAAGGGAAAGCAGGGCAATGAAACTGCGGCAGTCTCTGAGTTGCATGCCAACGAACGAATCTCATGAGCTGCAAAAAGCCTGGCGAGCGAAATATTTTATCCTAGGCAGATGAACCAGCGGACTCACCAGATAAAGCCTAACTTAGACTGTGCAATAGAAAGCAATGATAAACTGACGCAGAATATGGATGGTACTGAATTGGCTTGCGTTATGCACCGAGAAAAATGGAATTCAAGTAAATATGTGAAATACAGGCACACGTTTTGTAACTGATGTAACGACTTCAACAGTGAATCTAAGTGTGAGTAATAAACTTTTTCACGATATCATGTTGAATTTAAGGAGCATTTGTGGCTGAGGAGAAGCAGGATTTGCTCTGTTGTCTTTGACTGTGAAACCCGGTCATTTTTCTCTGAAACTAAGCGCTGTAGTGTGCCAATGAGACAGACGAGAACCTACGTCTTAGGGAAACCCAGTAGAAGACTTTTGTGGCCAAGGAGACGTAGCATTGTTAATTTTCAGAGGGTGAAATGCAAATTGCCTTGACGAAGTTGGCGTTCAGTTACACTTCTTTGTAATTGTACATCTGGGTTAGCATCGCCTGTGGCTCGTTTCGTTTCACTGTTTGTTTTTCTACTTTTCCTATGTATTTGGCGGATGTTTCGAAGGCCTTAAAGTTTACAAATTGGATGCATGAGATAGGGGTTCTTTTAAGAGTAATTTGCCGCTCTAAAACTTTAGAGCCCTGGGCGGAGACATTGTCACAAGTAGCCAGACTGATATTCCCGTCCATTCTAGTTTGCTCTCCAGGAGGGTTACGGAAGACGCTTTTTCTGACGAAAGAAACAGGGAATTTTTCGCAGAAGCCTTTTAGCTAGATAAGAGATCTCTAAGCAGGCTGACCTCAGGGCGTGTGAATCTTAATTACGTAGCCTCGGAATAATGTTCGGTGTAAACTTTGATAATCCAGCTTTCAGGTTGTGTCATACTGTCATTTTCCGGCGAGCCCAAGCTTTCTCGCTGTGTCTACGTGCAGAGCATTGGATAGGCACTTTTCATAATTTTACCATGGAGTGGGAGAGATTTTGTGTCTTCCTCCACACCTAGAACCCTACTGGTTGATCATCGAGAAACTATACGAGAATAGAAGATGGTTTAACGTCTTCACTTGAGTTTTACTGGTTATCACTCGGAATCCTTACCAACGTCGGCCCGCTCTGCTCTGACCAAAAACAGCAAACATTGAGAGCAGCCAGACCGGGAACACTCCACTTTGGGTTCAAATAGATCTGAGAACTATGGAACTTAACATTTGAGATCATCAGTCCCCTAGAACTTAGTACTACTTAAACCTAACTAACCTAAGGACATTACACACATCCATGCCCGAGGCAGGATTCGAACCTGCGACCGTAACGGTAGCGCGGTTCCAGATTGAACCGCCTAGAACCGCTCGGCCACACCGGCCGGCTCCACTTTGGGGTTTTGTGTAGTAAATACAAGTAATGATTTCACTGTAGGATTTGGAATACTACACTTGTGAGTAAAGACTTATTTTACTAAGACTCGAGGTCAGGATGGGAGGTATGACTGATGAGAGAAGCTGAGCTGCAACTAGAAGGATGTCTGTACTTAAGGACTGTGTACAAAGAGAGAGTGGGCTAAAGCTGCTTCCTGTCCACACTCGGTGCCCTTGGTACTCGTAAGATGAGCCATCGTCGAGCCTGCTGAAGTTGTTCAGACGCGAAGTTAATTCACTCCATTCAGAAGCCGAGTACGGAATTTTAGAGTCACGCGTCCAGCTTGTTGTACGTTTTGGGAATCTTATGGTGTTCCCTCCTACCTTTACGGGTGCTTCCAGTATTTAACTAAAATCTCTTGCAGTCACTGGCTTTTCACAACTGCTTGAACTACCCTAACACCCCTCCTTCCTCAATACAAATTCCCTTGCACGCCTCAGCCCACACCGTATTTCTCCTAAACTCAAACGGCACTGTAGAGGCTCGCTAACCGTATTGAAACAGCACCTCAGTATCAAATGAAATGGGAGATCCTGCTGAATCTCAGGCATAGATGCATTAATCAAATGAAATTCTATCGTTCCAGAGACAGAGGATATTGCGGAGACATGGCTTAGCCACAGCCTGGGGGATGTTTCCAGAATGAGATTTTCACTCTGCAGCGAAGTGTGCGCTGATATGAAACTTCCGGGCAAATTAAAACTGTGCGGCATGTCTCCGCAATATCCTTTCTTTGAGGAGTGCTAGTTCTGCTCGGTTCGCAGGAGAACTTCTGTTAAGTTCGGAAGGTAGGAGACGAGGTACTGGCTGAAGTAAAGCTGTGAGGACGGGGCGTAAGTCGTGCTTAGGTAGCTCAGTTGGTAGAGCACTTGCCCGCGAGAGACAAAGATCCCGAGTTCGAGTCTCGGTCCGGCACACAGTTTTAATCTGCCAGGAAGTTTCACATCAGCGCACACTCCGCTGCCTAGTGAAAATCTTATTCTTGAGCTCACTATAATGCCCCTCAAACCACTGCAGCACGGCCCTCGCTCGGAGATGCGGACAATTATACTGCTGGAAGATTTCACCGTCGGAAAAGACATGGAGGGATGTAGGTGGTTCGCAGTTGTCAGCGTGTCTTCGAATACTACCACAAGTCCCATGCAAGCGCAGGAGAATGTCTCCAGAATGTCTTCCATAGAATAACACTGCTCCGACCACACTGCCTCTATGGCGCTCTGCATGTTTAGATCCGCCGTTCATCTGGACGACGGCGCTTGTGGAGATGACCAGCGACCTGGTGTAGCAAAAATGTAATTAACCCCAAAAGCCGACGGTCGAATCCCAATCGATGGTCGAATCCCGATGGTCCTGTGCCCACTGCAATCGTAACTGACAATGTCATTGGGTCAACATGTGAACACGGAGGGGTTGACCGCTGCGGAGCTCCATGTTCAACAATCTGCGATGAACGGTGGGTTCGTAAACACTTGTGGGTGCACCAGCATTGTGCTCTATCGGCAGAGATGATACAGATTACCATCTGTCCTCCTTTACAGAGCAGAGAAGCCTCCGAATCCCATGTCCTGTGTAGATTCGTGGACGTCCACCCATTTAGGGCCTAGTGGTAGTTTCACTGTCCTACCTCTTTCGTAGATGCTCAAGACAGTACCACATAAACATTCACCAGCTTCGCCGTTTTCGAGACACTTGTTCACGGGCTCTGCGTAGTAATAATGTGTTTGGTCGCATATATCAATGGATTTGTCCGTTTGCAGCCCATATCTTCGCTAGGGTGGTACCCCGTCTGTGTCTGTTCCGCTTACATACTTTTGTTACCACGTTGACCATGTGGCCACAAATATGGACAGGGAAAAATATGATGTAGCTGTAAAAGATATCGGACTATCAGACCATGTCTGTCGAATAACAACAGTAAAATCAGGCATCGAACCATTCCCTAATCTACAAGCCCACAAACATCTGTCAGAAATCAAAATAAAAGATTTTTCAAAAGAACTAGAAAAACAAAGCTGGGATGTAGTGCATAAGAAAACCAATGTGAATATGAAATTCTCTAAATTCTCCACATTGTTTAAATTGAACTCTGAAAAGGCATTTCCAAAAATTATACATGTCTGTATCAATATCTTACAAAAACAGATGGATCACAGGAGGCATTAAGAAGTCCTCCTGAACACACCTCAGTTTCATGAAAAAGATTCGCAATGATCCTAAATTCTTAAATTTCTACCACAGATACAAAAAGATCTATAGGAAGGTACTGACTGCTGCAAAAAAAGTCATTTAATGACAAAGTAATTTATAATGCAGAGAAAAAAAGCAGTCTGGGATGTTACAAAAAAGGAAACGGGGAGAGGCAAACAAACGCAGAATAACATAGTGCTAAGGGAGGGGGATAAGGTACTAAATGATCCACAACACTTAGCGAACTATGTAAACGAACATTTTTGAAGTGTTGCAGAGAAGCTACAGCAAAAATTCCACGAAACAAATATATCACCTGTAAATAATGTTGCACTAAATAGAATGATGTTACTCCCAACCACAGAGAATGAAGTCAATAAAACTGTTCAAAAAATAAAAAGTAAAAAGTCAGTAGGCTTAGATGACGTAAAAATGTGAGTACTGAAACAATGTGTAGAGATTATACAATGTCCCTTAACAAATATAATAAATGAATGCTTCGCATCAGGGACATTTCCAGAGCTGTTAAAACAGGCAAGAGTTGTACTTTTGCTTAAGAAATGTAATGCAGAAGACAAGAAAATTACCAGCCCATTTCCCTGCCGCCAGCATTCTCAAAAATAATACAAGCAATTATGAAAGATTAATAAATTACCTCAATAAATACAATCTTTTAAGCGAATCACAGTTTGGTTTCCGAAGTGGCAAAAATACGGAGTCAGCCATAGTAGAATTCACAAAAGTTGTACTTGATGCTCTTGATAAAGATGAGTGTGTCACAGGCATATTTTCGGATCTTTCTAAGGCGTTTGATACAGTGGACCACAAGATTCTATTCAGTAAAAAATGGTTCAAATGGCTCTGAGCACTATGGGACTTAACTGCTGTGGTCATCAGTCCCCTAGAACTTAGAACTACTTAAACCTAACTAACCTAAGGACATCACACACATCCATGCCCGAGGCAGGATTCGAACCTGCGACCGTAACAGTCGCGCGGCTCCAGACTGTAGCGCCTAGAACCGCTCGGCCACTCCAGTCGGCTCTGTTCAGTAAATTAGAAGCATTAGGAATAAGAGGCGTAGCTAATGACTGGTTTCGATCATACCTAACGCATACTTCAAATAGATCCAAACATTTAGTAAAACACTTATCAGAACCAAAATACATTAATATAGGTGTTCCGCAAGGTAGCATATTAGGACCAATACTATTCCTGATACAGCCGGCCAGTGTGGCCACGCGGTTAAAGGCGCTTCAGTCTGGAACCGCGCGACTGCTACGGTCGCAGGTTCGAGTCCTGCCTCGGGCATGGATGTGTGTGATGTCCTTAGGTTAGTTAGGTTTAAATAGTTCTAAGTTCTAGGGGACTCATGACCTCAGATGTTAAGTCCCATAGTGCTCAGAGCCTATTCCTGATACACATCAAAGACTTTCACAGTACTGTTACTCATGGTGAAAAAATTCTCTTTGCTGATGACAGCAATATTATAGTCACTGCGAATTTTCTTTTCTCTCGTCTATCGTTGCAAATCTTTGTCCTTTCGAGGTCTCAGCATCAAAACCGTAGACCCACGTCTCATCACCAGCTATGATTCTCTTGCGAAAGATCTCGTTGTCATTTGAGCGATCCAAAAGCTCTTCATAGATTGCGAGGCGAAGGTTTTTCTGGTCTTGACTCATGACTCGCGGTATAAACTTGGTGCCATCAAGGTGCATTCCAAGATGCTGCATCAGGATTTCATGATATGATACAACTGAAATGTTACATTCTTCTGCAAACACTTAGGCAATTAGTCTTAGACTGGCACGCACAATTTCATTTACGTTCCTGACATGAGCGTCGTCAGTAGACGAGGAAGGGCGTCCTGAACGAGGTTCATCTTTAACTTCAGTCCGGCCATTTTTAAACTGTGTGAAAGATTCGTAACACCGAGTACGGCTTAGGCATTTATCACCGCAGGCTTCCTACATAATTTAGTGTCTCTGTAAAGGTCTTCTTGAGTTCCGTGCAAAATTTAATGCATAGGCGTTGCTCCTGTAACTCTGCCATCTCGAAATTCGCGAACTGTGCGACAAAACCTTCTATTTAAGAATGCACTGAACAATAACTAACATATATACACTCCTGGAAATGGAAAAATGAACACATTGACACCGGTGTGTCAGACCCACCATACTTGCTCCGGACACTGCGAGAGGGCTGTACAAGCAATGATCACACGCACGGCACAGCGGACACACCAGGAACCGCGGTGTTGGCCGTCGAATGGCGCTAGCTGCGCAGCATTTGTGCACCGCCGCCGTCAGTGTCAGCCAGTTTGCCGTGGCATACGGAGCTCCATCGCAGTCTTTAACACTGGTAGCATGCCGCGACAGTGTGGACGTGAACCGTATGTGCAGTTGACGGACTTTGAGCGAGGGCGTATAGTGGGCATGCGGGAGGCCGGGTGGACGTACCGCCGAATTGCTCAACACGTGGGGCGTGAGGTCTCCACAGTACATCGATGTTGTCGCCAGTGGTCGGCGGAAGGTGCACGTGCCCGTCGACCTGGGACCGGACCGCAGCGACGCACGGATGCACGCCAAGACCGTAGGATCCTACGCAGTGCCGTAGGGGACCGCACCGCCACTTCCCAGCAAATTAGGGACACTGTTGCTCCTGGGGTATCGGCGAGGACCATTCGCAACCGTCTCCATGAAGCTGGGCTACGGTCCCGCACACCGTTAGGCCGTCTTCCGCTCACGCCCCAACATCGTGCAGCCCGCCTCCAGTGGTGTCGCGACAGGCGTGAATGGAGGGACGAATGGAGACGTGTCGTCTTCAGCGATGAGAGTCGCTTCTGCCTTGGTGCCAATGATGGTCGTATGCGTGTTTGGCGCCGTGCAGGTGAGCGCCACAATCAGGACTGCATACGACCGAGGCACACAGGGCCAACACCCGGCATCATGGTGCGGGGAGCGATCTCCTACACTGGCCGTACACCACTGGTGATCGTCGAGGGGACACTGAATAGTGCACGGTACATCCAAACCGTCATCGAACCCATCGTTCTACCATTCCTAGACCGGCAAGGGAACTTGCTGTTACAACAGGACAATGCACGTCCGCATGTATCCCGTGCCACCCAACGTGCTCTAGAAGGTGTAAGTCAACTACCCTGGCCAGCAAGATCTCCGGATCTGTCCCCCATTGAGCATGTTTGGGACTGGATGAAGCGTCGTCTCACGCGGTCTGCGCGTCCAGCACGAATGCTGGTCCAACTGAGGCGCCAGGTGGAAATGGCATGACAAGCCTTTCCACAGGACTACATCCAGCATGTCTACGATCGTCTCCATGGGAGAATAGCAGCCTGCATTGCTGCGAAAGGTGGATATACACTGTACTAGTGCCGACATTGTGCATGCTCTGTTGCCTGTGTCTATGTGCCTGTGGTTCTGTCAGTGTGATCATGTGATGTATCTGACCCCAGGAATGTGTCAATACAGTTTCCCCTTCCTGGGACAATGAATTCACGGTGTTCTTATTTCAATTTCCAGGAGTGTACAACATTGCAAATGAGCGTTTGGCGTCATTGGCCGGGAGGCCCCTTGTGGGACAGGTCCGGCCGCCTTGGTGCAGGTCGTATTACAGTCGGCGCCACATTGGGCGACCTGTGCGCCGGATGGGGATGAAATGATGACGAAGACAACAAAACACCCAGTCCCTGAGCGGAGAAAATCTCCAACCCAGCCGGAAATCGAACCCGGGCCCGTAAGACGGCAATCCGTCACGCTGACCACTTTTTTTTTAATTGAACAAACTAACAGCACACACACACACACACACACACACACACACACATATATATATATATATATATATATATATATATATATATATATATATATATATATATACAATGCAACAGTTCTTCAAGGTACCATTTAAACATATACAGAAGGTTGTTAGTTAAACAAAAATATTAGAATAACATTAAATACAACAAAACATAACATATCCTGCCTTCTCCCTTTCTTTTTCCTCGATGCATGAGAACGTGGATAAGGGTGTTGCCTCATGTGATGTGTAGGCATGGCACACCCCAACTTTGAGAGGGGTCAAGGAAGACGCTGCGGAGATAACCGGCAAAAGTTTGTCAGTAAGATAGTTTTCGGGTGAGGGTGCTATGCGCGGTCACAACTTTGTATCAGAAGTCAAAGAGTCTATGCGGACTACTTTGAAAGATGTATTCTAAAGCATGTCCTCGAAACCAGATGAGTGTATGGTGGTTAGCAAGAGGGTAGTGAAATGTCTGGGGCAACAACAAGAAATTTGGGGTAACCGTCGTTAGCGGGGCACGGAGGTAAAAGCCCACGATTCGTTGGATGAGGAGCCATACGTTTCCTTTGAGGGGGCACGTAAGACGGTGCTCGTCGGTGTCTTCGAGCTGACAGTCAGGGCAGAGTGGGAAGGTGGCCAGTCCTATGCGATAAAGTCGACTGTTAGTCAAATGACTCTGAGCATTATGCGACTTAACTTCTGAGGTCATCAGTCGCCTAGAACTTAGAACTAATTAAACCTAACTAACCTAAGGACATCACACACATTCATGCCCGAGGCAGGATTCGAACCTGCGACCGTAGCGGTCTCTCGATGCCAGACCGTAGCGCCTAGAACCGCACGGCAACTCCGGCCGGCGACTATTAGTCGGGAATTTGGCATAGACTAAAACATTCCTGAGTGCAGACACAGACGACGGTAAAAATATTAAAAAACAAATGTGTGTGAAATTTTATGGGACTTAACTGCTAAGGTCATCAGTTCCTAAGGTTACACACTACTTAACCTAAATCATCCGAAGGACAAACACACACACCCATGCCCGAGGGAGGACTCGAACCTCCGCCGGGACCAGCTTCACAGTCCATGATTGCAGCGCCTAAGACCGCTCGGCTAATCCCACGCGGCCGGTAAAAATGGTGCATGCACACACCCCCAAACCGTTCGCCAGTTAATGTCAGGATGCTGTAGCACCATGGGGTCGCAAGACCACTCAGCTACCGGGGCGGACTACACAGCACTGAAACTTCGGGCTTATAAACATTAAACAGAGGGATGTGAAGGGATGCCAACAACATTCCGCTCCAACACACCACTGGCGCGAAATTACCAGTGTTCCGGAATTGTTTGAAAGGACCTTGTATACTAGATTTCAGTGAAGTCAGAAAAATTCTGAAAGTGGTACAATTTAAAAGACTTCAGCCGACGCTCAATTTAAAATGTCATTATTGGCTCTCCCTCATGGTGTAGCAATTCCAGTGGGGGGGGGGGGGGGGCAGTCAGGACTATTTTCGTTCATCTCCGCCACGCAGATCACAGTGGCCTGCAGAGAATCGACGCGGGCACAGATGTCAAAAACTGCTCTCGGTCCTAATCGTTTAGCAGTTTGCAGCGGAACGCACGACGGTCCACTCGGTGGCGTTTTTCTACGGTGCGCGGCTGGGAGCCGCGGCCGGGCGTAACGAAGGAATTATGCGGCGGCGGGTGGCGGCTGGCGCGCTGCGGCCGCGGTCGCGGCGCCAGGGGTCGAAGCAGGCGGCTGCGCCAAGTGAAACGCGCCCAAAGAACTCCATGAATAATGCAGGCCGCGGCCGTTCATAAACAAAGCAGCCGAGCACCGCATGCAGATTGGCCCACCCCGCCCGGCGTCGAAGGCCGCCCCGGCTCGCGGTTACGGCCACGGCGCGCCCTTCCGTCTGCTGACAAACCCCAAATGCTGCGCACTTATCTCAAGAAGAAAATACGTACGATGTTTCGAAAGTAAAAGTAAGAGCCTAAGGAAAGCAGACCAGCTGTGTGGCTGGACTGAAGAGTTTTTAGCAAATAGTACACGGCATGTTGTTCTCAATAGAGAGACTGTAAAGTGTCAGGCAATTCCAACACCTTCCATGAAAACCTTGACATGATAGCAAATCCGACAGTATGTCACATAGCACCAAATAAATCCTGACATTAAATTAACCAAAGTAATACGATCAACGAGTGAGTAAATGGAATACCACAGACTAACACAAGAACGCATAAAAGCATGTCATACCTTTCCACCGTGAAACAGACGCAGTTCCGAGGGGAGAAACGAGAACAGAAGCCGAGAGCAGAATCGTGTAGGGTAGGAGGCCCTACGATAAGGGACGGACACCCACGTCGCCAGCTGACCGCCAAAACCACCCCCCAGCCCATGTTAAAAGATAGAGCCCTCCAGAAGAACAGTATAGATCTTACGATAACACTAAAAGGGCCACACCAGCTGCAAGTTTTAGTGTGAGACTTTTTCGCGTCTCTGTTACGTTGCAAACGTTAAAAACATTGCCCCACCACGAATAGTATAACGTTTCTCATTGGATAGACAGAATTTTGTAGGTGGAGCTTAAGGTTAACATTGAGACCCTGATTGGTCAGTTGGAAACACAGCCAGATACCTTTGTTTTTAAACCATCTACAGTAAATTGTAGTAAGGAGAAGTTAGGGGAGAGTTGCTTCCGAGACGGCGAGATGTGAGGAGCTGCTCCGCCCGTCGCCCCCTGATGCTGCCTAAACACCGACAAGGTAATGAACGCACGCCATGCCGCATTTTTCAGCGCGTGAGGCTTCACTCAGAACTGCAGAAACCTCATCTGTTACATCCCCTTTTTGCGTAATACTAGTGTCGATCGTCAGTTAAAGCTCATAGTATTCACATTTGCTACATAAGTTAAAATCTGAAACGCGATGATTTTTCTGTTTTATAATTATTGAGAAGCCACATCAGCCACTGTAATTTACGACAAGTTAAATAAGTAATTAAAGATAATTGAGGGTCACTGTAGACCATTTTGATAGTTTTCTCTTTTATGAAACTTAACTTAAATCTAGATTATAGATGTGATAAGGCATAGGTCATTCTTCGATCCATTATAGAACTTGGAAACCCAATCAGGGAATATTCATTAATATTTTTGTTCAACGCAGTTGGTTTTTATCATCCTGTATTAAAACATTTCCTTTTATCAATAGTGCAATTTATAAACAATGTTTTGTGAGTAGAATAAAATTTCCAATGGTAAACTTAACTGCTTTTTCGACGTTATTTTACCAACTAACTAAAAATGGGAAAGCCTTGAACACCTTCGACTAAATTTAGTCAGTATTAAGATTCTTTTACAGGGAGTGCAGTGGAGCTGATGCTGAAATCATTAAGTATTTGATTATATCATCGCTAGTCTCACTGAACTCTTCTGAACTCATGTCATGTGTGGTCTGGCGTCTCCTTACCAGCAACAGGTCCCAGGTTCAAACTAGTCAATTCCCTAAAAAACACGCTCAGAGCGTCGTTGCGCGAAAGTGGTAGGGAGACACGACTTAGAACAAACAGACACCACGCAGAATGTTAGAAGACGTCTACAGACGTTAAAGTAGCCTCCGGCGTGCCCCAAGGGAGTGTTATGGGACCATTGCTGCTCACAATATATATAAATGACATAGTAGATAGTGTTGGAAGTTCCATGCGGCTTTTCGCGGATGATGCTGTAGTATACACAGAAGTTGCAGCATTAGAAAATTGCAGCGAAATGCAGGAAGATCTGCAGCGGATAGGCACTTGATGCAGGGAGTGGCAACTGACCCTTAACATAGATAAGTGAAATGTATTGCGAATACATAGAAAGAAAGATCCTTTATTGTATGATTATATGATAGCGGAACAAACACTGGTAGCAGTTACTTCTGTAGAATATCTGGGAGTATGCCTGCGGAGCGATTTGAAGTGGAATGATCATATAAAATTAATTGTTGGTAAGGCGGGCACCGGGTTGAGATTCATTGGGAGAGTCCTTAGAAAATGTAGTTCATCAACAAAGGAGGTGGCCTACGAACCACTCGTTCGACCTATACTTGAGTATTGCTCACCAGTGTGGGATCCGTACCAGGTCGGGTTGACAGAGGAAATAGAGAAGATCCAAAGAAGAGCGGCGCGTTTCGTCACAGGGTTATTTGGTAAGTGTGATAGCGTTACGGAGATGTTTAGCAAACTCAGGTGGCAGACTCTGCAAGAGAGGCGCTCTGCATCGCGGTGTAGCTTGCTGTCCAGGTTTCAAGAGCGTGCTTTTCTGGATGAGGTATCTAATATATTGCTTTCCCCTACTTATACCTCCCGAGGAGATCACGAATGTAAAATTTGTGAGATTCGAGCGCCCACGGAGGCTTTCCTGCAATCGTTCTTCCCGCAAACCATACGCGACTGGAACTGAAAAGGGAGGTAATGACAGTGGCACGTAAAGTTCCCTCCACCAAACACCGTTGGGTGGCTTGCGAAGTATAAATGTAGATGTAGATGTAGATGTAGATGTAGATGTAGATGTAGGAAACATTCTTTCCACTTGACAAGACTACATCTGCCACATGGATAGAGGTAAAAACTGAGGTTAATTTCAACTCAAAAGATGCCCATTTTCCAATCTATACGGTCCAGTCACATCAAAGTGACTATCCCCTGTGTTCGACGTCAACGTCAAATAACCACTCTTAGACGATAGGTGGCAAGAGTAGCAGTGGAGAGTGTATAATGCGTGTCTGGCGTAAAGTGAAAAAACAGTGCATTCGTTGTCGTAATGCAGAAATGGACCAATTTATCTGGCGTCCATAAGGCCACGATCATTGGTTCAAATGGTTCAAATGGCTCTGAGAACTATGGGACTTAACTTCTAAGGTCATCAGTCCCCTAGAACTTAGAACTACGTAAACCTAACTAACCTAAGGGTATCACACACATCCATGCTCGAGTCAGGATTCTACCGTAGCGGTCGCGCGGTTCCAGACTGTAGCGCCTAGAACCACTCGACCGCCCCGGCCGGCACAGAAAAGGTAAAACGCTCTCTAAAGAATTAAGACTAAAGTACGAGGTGCGTTTGAACTACACTTCACCAGCTCCTACCATGGCGCAATGGTCAAGCACACCGAGTGGCATTTCGTCTATTCCGGTTCGATTCTTTTGGCCATCGTTTTTTTCATTTTATTTTATTCTATGCAATGTTGACTAATTAATTTACATTCCAAAATTAATATATTTAGTTTATTGAGTATTATTATCCTTGCAATTCAAAAGGCTATGATGATAAAAAAAAGACGAGGATACGAAGACATTTAGCATGAAAGTGTGTGAAAAGAGTTAGATCTGCAGGAGTGATGTTTGCAATGAAAGTTTTTGCCCACCATGTTTATCATTCACATACAGTGATTTCGAGGGGTGTATTGGTAGTGAAATATCTGCGACATACTAATGAATTAATGAAACAAATAGAGGAAATCACAAGACAATGTGCATGATGTTAGTGCACTAGGTAAAGCTAATATCGAAACAATATCAAGTCGCACCTAACATGACGACACAGTGAAACACAGTCTGTTTGTTTTCGTAATATTGTATGACACTGGTAACATTTTGCACGAGCCACTAGCGGTAATACGTCTCAAGCGAATCTAAGGTTTACATGAGTACGAGAACATCGACTTCATCTCGCTGAGAATTACAAGTGGAATTGGTTTTTGTTGCCCCACATGGTACACGGAAACTGACAGTCTACGAAGAGGGTTTCCTTGTAGCAACAGCAGCAACCAGCAGACCAGAAGACGCGTACCGGCAGCGAAAGCGCGTAGCCGCTATCGGCATTAGCTCGTCCCCGCTGAAAAGTTCGCCGGCCGAACAAACTGCGGCGCGCGCACTTCAGAGCGAATTCCGCGACGGAGCTGTGGCAGCCGACGCACGCTGCATGTAAATACGCGGCCGGCTCCGGCATATTTTCGCGTATGTAAAGCGTCGGTCCTGTAATTAGGACGCGGGCTGGCCCGCCCGCCTTCCGCCGGAAATTACTGCACTGCACGCGCCCGGATGTGTACTACACGGCGCGCCGCAAATGAAATATCCTCCTGACAAGTTTGTTTATGAGTTCGCCTTAATGAAGATTTATACGCCGGCGGCGCCATCAAATTACCATTTGTTTCCCTCCGCCCCTCCCCGCCTCCGGGTCCGGACCGGCCGCAGCCGCGCTCAACAACAACGGCAACAACAACAATGCGCATAAATTAATGCGGCAAATAGTTCTGCTAGCGCCGGCGCTTTCCGAAAATATAGTTCCGTCAGCATTGTTGCGCTAATAGCGCGTCACGGTGGCGGTGGAATCAAGATTTATGTACGGTCGCCACCACTGTAGGTGCATCGTCACGAGCAAACATTCCGCGGTTACTGTCACAGAAGCGTCGACGATTCACAAAGCAAGTACATCGAAGTACTACCGAGAAACTGAAACTGCCATTAATGCGAAGGTTGATATTACAGAACTGCCCCGTGGTGCTAACCCACTATAGATATTTCTCAATCTAGCCACAAGTTCATACAAAGCGGTATAGGTAAGATGCAAAACAGGTGGTCATTCTTTCCCACTCTTAACAGCAAAAGCTAAGGTAACTCTTCCATGTATCAACCTAGCGAATCTGTAATTACAACTCTTCCCTATCTATTCTGCCTGTTGCTGGTGGTCAGATAGTCCCTGGTAGCAGTTCTCGTTGCAGATTGGATTCATTCGGAAATGCAAACAGCCTACCTATGTTGCTGTAAAGGGAAATTCAGTGTAGCGGCACCATCGTTTAGGATAGGGAAAGTTAGTTTTGTGCGGTATCTGGAGCACAAGTTACAGCCAGGTGCGGGTCAGATTGCCGTAAGTTACACTTACCAGCAGTTGCGAAGGCAAATAGAAGCCACAGGGGCCTAGAACTGCTGGATTAGGCGCACACAGCAGTTTCCATGGCGCAAGTCACAGGCAGAGAAGGCACACTGGCCAACATAAGCGTTATGCGTACGTGATGCGAAGCGGTTCATTAGCGAAACAGACGCGTGCAGTCAAGTATACATAGGTGTTGTTTTCTAATGAGAATCATTCAAGTGTGGCAGGTCTCCGGGATGGCGGACCTTGTCACACCGCCGGACTACACGCAGCAACAGATGGGGCGCCAGCGTCCCTGTCCGTGATGGGTCATTGGTTCGACCCTCTGCAATGCGGGGTCCACAGCCAGCCAGCGGTGGGTCACCTTTTCGCTCGCTACCGCGTGCAGTTGTCTCAGCTCCCGACACACGCCTGAGACTTCCGAGTCGAGGGCCGCAGATTCGGACGCCGGATCACGGGCAGTTGTTGCCGCCACGCTCTCAGCTACGACAGAAAGTGAAGAAGCAACAGCAGAGCCGGCCTTTGGCTCTCGGAGAGACAACGAGGACAGTGGGCGCTGAGTTGGCTGCTGGCGCAGCCATCCTGACGTAATCGGAACTCTGCAGCTGGCGTACAAGGCCGGCTGCACACAGCAGCGCATTGCATTGGGTCGCTGGGGCAGTGGCCTACGCATTGCGGGGCCCTGTGACGCAGACCGAGGTGAACAGAGCACTGTAGAGGAGACAAGTAAATCATTTGGAAAGTTCTTGCCGAGTTTTAATATGGCAACTCCTGACACCCCATCCGCTACATTTGGTGTCTCCACGTCACATTTGGTGTCAAATACCATTACAGCGGGTAGCTAACGTACGTTAAATTAATCTCAGGATGTCACTATTGTGCATTTATTAACAAACACCATAAAACACATTGGTGTTCAAAATTAAAGAAACAAACGGAAACTTTGCAAGGTTACGTTTATTTTGCCACAAAACAGTATAAAAAGGTAACAGTAAAGTAGAAATAATGTAAAGAAGACAATACGTAGACAACGCAACATGCATAACAGTACACAAAAATTTTCATCGTTTATTGCAGCTTAACGGCTTTACACACACATTCTGACAACTAGTTAATGTGCTCAGTATGGGGTGTGACCACCTCTGGCAGCAGTACAGGCCAGACAACGATGGGGCGTGCTTTAAATGATGTCATCAGTCTCATGTTGAGGAAATAACGTCCATTCAGACTGCAGAGCTGCTCACAGTCTTCGAGAGTGGTTGGTGGATGCTGATGTGATGCAAGCCGTCTCCTAGTGCATCCCAGACATGCTCTACATCTACATCTACATCTAAATCTACATTTATACTCCGCAAGCCACCCAACGGAATGTGGCGGAGGGCACTTTACGTGCCACTGTCATTACCTTCCTTTCCTGTTCCAGTCGCGTATGGTTCGTGGGAAGAACGACTGCCGGAAACCCTCTGTGCGCGCTCGAATCTCTCTAATTTTACATTCGTGATCTCCTCGGTAGGTATAAGTAGGGGGAAGCAATATATTCGATACCTCATCCAGAAACGCACCCTCCCAGAACCTGGACAGCAAGCTATACCGCGATGCAGAACGCCTCTCTTGCAGAGTCTGTCACTTGAGTTTGCTAAACATCTCTGTAACGCTATCACGCTTACCAAATAACCGTGTGACGAAACGCGCCGGTCTCCTTTGGATCTTCTCTATCTCCTCCACACTGATGAGCAATACTCAAGTATAGGTCGAACTAGTGCTCTATGTGATTCAAATCGAGAGAGCGAACAAGCCACGCCATGTGCACAATGTCTTCCGCTTCCAAGAAAACATCAGCCACCTGTGCATTAAGAGGTCAAACGAACTATGGGCACAAAGCACCTCGCAACAACTGCAAATGAGGTCCCAAGATCTCACCACGATACCTGACAGCAGTTAAACGCCGGCCACTGTGACCGAGCGGTTCTAGGCGCTTCAGTCCAGAATCGCGCTGCTGCTACGGTCGAAGGTTCGAATCCTGAAACGGGCATGGATATGTGTGGTGTCCTTAGTTAGGTTTAAGTAGTTCTAAGTCTAGGGGACAGATGACCTCAGATGTTAAGTCCCATAATGCTTAGAGCCATTTGAACCATTTTTTGAGCAGTTAAACCTTGCCGGTTCACCCGTATGATTTCATAAAGAGGGCTTACAGTGTTAAATATAATCCCTGTCCATACCACTAGCAGCCGCGAGCGGTAGCCGCACGGTCTCGAGCGTCTTGCACGGTTCGTGCGGCTCCTCCAGTCGAAGGTTCGGGTCCTCCCTCGAGCCTGTGTGTGTGTGTGTGAGTGTGTGTGTGTGTGTGTGTGTGTGTGTGTGTGTGTCTGTGTGTGTGTTATCATTAGCGTAAGTTAGTTTAAGTTAGATTAAGTAGTGTGTAAGCCTAGAGACCGATGACCTCAGCAGTTTCGTCCCACAGAAGCTTACCACAAATTTACAAAAACTTCCACACCATTAGGGATCCTCTTCAATGTCAGTTTCTTTCCACAATTTTTGGGTCCCGAAAGCTTTTTCCACGTTCCGTCCAGATGCGAATCCATCGAGAATCACTCTCTTGACTAAATTGGGACTCTTCTGCGAAAACAACATTGGCCCACTGTTCGACCGTCCAGGTGGCATGTTGATGACTCCACTCTAGACGTTCCTTTCTGTGAAGACGCGTCAGCGGTAGACATACAGCAGGTCTTCGACAACAAAGGCCACTCTCCCGGAGCCTTGTGCACACCGTTTGCCGCTATACGACACGTCTGGTAGATGCTGCGAGCTCGCGTGCCAGTAACCTTGCAGTACTTAGGCAGCACTGTCGTGTCCTTACAGCCAAATAATGGTCCTCTTTTCTGAAGGCAAACGTGGTCGGAACTGCTCTGGTCTTCGGGATACAGTTTCGGTCTCCATAAAGTGTCGCTACATCCGAGAAACAGCGAACGATTCACACTAAACCATCGGGCCACAACAGTTTGTGACTTTTCTCCTCCCTTTGTTTCTCTGTCCGTCCATCGCAGATAGTCTGGTAAGCATCTTCTCTGTGCCATACTGCACCGTCTGTGACTGTCTACACAGCGATTGTGAATGTGGGGCTAACCGGCGAACACTACCTCGTCTCGTATGTGCCCTGACGTCATCGTTTGCATGATTGTCCGTTGACTGAAATGCTGTCTTCCGAGCAGAGTACGATCGTATGGAACATCTGGTTGACAATTTGTATAACTGTATCGTGAACTAGACACATGATGGGGAACAGCGGTTTGTTGCTTTAATTTTGGACACCAGTGTAATTCAAAATTACACAGTTTCACACACACCAAAGTCAATGTTGGTGATTCCATAGTGTTGTCCCATAGGACAAAGTCGCTCTCAGGGATATGACATAAACGACAGTTCGAAGAAAAAATGCAAAGAGCTATGAGCACTCGTGCATCTTCATATCTGTGAAACGCATCTCTTCTGCTGAACAAGTGCTCATAGCTCCTAACGTATGCATTTTGAACTCATGTTTACTGGACAGTTTTTCGTTGTTTTGGTGTATACTACCGCCTCCCGCAATGTGGAAAGCAAACATCGTTCACTAGAAGACATTCGTTTCACACAATCGACGATTGTAAGTGCTCATAGCTGTTATGGTGTGCCCCAATGTAGAGTTCTTCGTATGAAACATGACTTCCGAATCATCGTGGAAAACTTCAAAAGAATTACTCTGAACACTGTGGGCCTTAACATCTGAGGTCATCAGTCCCCTAGAACTTAGAACTACTTAAACCTAACTAACCTAAGGACATCACACACGTCCATGCCCGAGGCAGGATTCGAACCTGCGACCGTAGCAGTCGTGCGGTTCCGGACTGAAGCGCCTAGAACCGCACGGCCACCGAGGTCGGCGTGGATAACTTCAAAAACAGGGAAAATTTAGAGCAATGGTGACACATTGAACGGGTCTACATTGCATCCTAATGTCAAGCAAAGAGTTAGATGCGCAACAGAAATCAGAAGCACTTTTTATATATCTTTGGACTATACGTACGTCGTCGGGAGATTAGTAAGTCATTTTTTTCTGATATAAACAGTTTACTGCAGAGTGGCTCTGTAATAGCAAAGCTTTAATGACACGTAGGTTCCCTCCAGAAATCAGTATGCCAAAAGTGGTTATTTGATGAAGGAAACCTCTTAGTTTCGTGCCTAAACGTTGGTGGCTCTTTGACGCTCAGAATCGCCGACTTAGATCTGCTCTCACGGCTTAGGCGCGCCTCTCACCGACGTCATATGCAATGTGACTTTCAGTACTTTGCAGAATCAACCCGATTAGGTGTCACTTGTGCCATACGTCTGTACGCGAGATTTCCACGCACCTAAACATCCCATGTCCACTGTTTCCGATGTGATAGTGAAGTGGAAACGTGAAGGGACACGTACAGCACAAAAACGTACAGACCAACCTCGTCTGTTGACTGACAGAGACCGCCGACAGTTGAAGACGGTCGTAATGTTTAATAGGCAGACATCTATCCAGACCATCACACAGGAATTCCAAACTGCATCAGGATCTACTGCAAGTTGGAGTTGAGAAAACTTGCATTTCATGGTCGAGCGGCTGCTCATCGTGCCGGTAAATGCGAAACGACGCCTCGGTAAGAAGCATAAAAATTGGACGATTGAACAGTGGAAAAACGTTGTGTGGAGTGACGAATCACCGTACACAATGTGGCGATCCGATGGCAGGGTGTGGGTATGGCGAATGCCCGGTGAACGTCATCTGCCAGCGTGTGTAATGCCATCAATAACATTCGGAGGCGGTGGTGTAATGATGTGGTCGTGTTTCTCATGGAGGGGGCTTGCACCCCTTGTTGTTTTGCGTGGCACTATCACAGCACAGGTCTACATTGACGTTTTAAGCACCTTCTAGCTTCCCGCTGTTGAAGAGCATTTCGGGGATGGCGATTGCTTCTTTCAACGCGGTCGAGCACCTGTTCATAATGCACGGCCTGTGGCGGAGGGTTACACGGAATAGTTACCCTGTAATGAACTGAACTGCACAGAGCCCTGAGTTGAATCCTACAGAACACCTTTGGGATGTTTTGGATCGCCGACTTCGTACCAGGCCTCACCGACCGACATCGACATATCTCCTCAGTGCAGCAGTTCGTGAAGAATGGGCTGCCATTCCCCAAGAAACTTTCCACCACCTAACTGAACGTATGCCTGCGAGAGTGAGAACTGTCATCAAGGCTAAGGGTGGGCCAACACCATATTGAATTCAAGCATTACCGTTGGAGGACTCCATGAACTTGTAAGTCATTTTCAGTCAGGTGTCTGAATACCTTTGATAACATAGTGTATGTGTACTGTAATTGTTTCAACATAATACGCCAGCAAATGGTTTAGTGGTACAGCTACTAGAGCGCAATCGGTGTCTATCCTTTCAAAGGGAACAGTAGTAGTCATAAGGCTCATTGTGGTGCAGGCGCCATGCTACGGAGAAGCATACGTCTTCCAGTCACGCCACAGCATCGGCGTGCATGGCTTGCCTGGTTCCGTCAGACGATCGTCTGAGGACGCAATGGATACTTGTGGTCTTCAGCGATGAAAGCACATTCCACCTGCATGCAAGTGATAATCGTTTGCGAGTAATGACGTCAGCCTGGCGATCGCTATCTCTCGCTAGACACCATAACCAACCCCCAGGCCTTATAGTGTGTGGTGTCATAAGTTACAACGCTGAGCATCGCTCGATGCGTGCAAAATATTGCTTGGCCAGTTCTTCTATCGTTCTTGTAACAGAAAGGTGATTTGTTTTCCAACAGGATTAAATCTCGCCCACCACTTCTCATGAAACTCGACGTGCTCGGCAAGCTGAGCAGCAGTTCCTTTGGCCAATATCATCACCGGACTAATCTCCATCTGAGTACGTGTAGCACATGATAGGACGGTAAGTGAGTCTGCAACTCCTCCACCCTTAACTCTTAAACAGCTTTATATCATCGACAGCCCGCCAAAGTCAGAACCTGCATTGCCACCGTTTGAGGCTGCACTGTGTACTAACATTGGTGTGTCAGCAAGGGTTCCATACCTGGTTCCTCAGAACAGCTTGCGCTGTTGATCTGTAAGTTTAATCATTCCATGTGCTCCAAATTTATAGCCTCTACAATAAATTTTGAATAAATTGGGAAGATCTCAGTGAGTGTTATGATTTTTTTGTATGTTGGTTTTTCTGTCATGTTGTTATTGTTTTCTTCAGTACTGAGACTGGTTTGGTGCAGCTCTCCATGCTACTCTATCCGGTGCAAGCTTCTTCATCTCCCAGTACTTACTGCAATCTACATCCTTCTGAATCTGCTTAGTGTATTCATCTCATGGTCTCCCTCTACGATTTTTGCCCTCCACGCTGCCCTCCAATGCTAAATTGGTGATCCCTTGATGCCTCAGAACATGTCCTACCAACCGGTCCCTTCTTCTTGTCAAGTTGTGCCACAAACTCCTCTTCTCCCCAAATCTTTTCAATACCTCCTCATTAGTTATGTGATCTACCCATCTAATCTTCAGCATTCTTCTGTAGCACCACATTTCGAAAGCTTCTCTTCTCTTCTTGTCCAAACTACACTCCTGGAAATGGAAAAAAGAACACATTGACACCGGTGTGTCAGACCCACCATACTTGCTCCGGACACTGCGAGAGGGCTGTGCAAGCAATGATTATACGCACGGCACAGCGGACACACCAGGAACCGCGGTGTTGGCCGTCGAATGGCGCTAGCTGCGCAGCATTTGTGCACCGCCGCCGTCAGTGTCAGCCAGTTTGCCGTGGCATACGGAGCTCCATCGCAGTCTTTATCACTGGTAGCATGCCGCGACAGCGTGGACGTGAACCGTATGTGCAGTTGACGGACTTTGAGCGAGGGCGTATAGTGGGCATGCGGGAGGCCGGGTGGACGTACCGCTGAATTGCTCAACACGTGGGGCGTGAGGTCTCCACAGTACATCGATGTTGTCGCCAGTGGTCGGCGGAAGGTGCACGTGCCCGTCGACCTGGGACCGGACCGCAGCGACGCACGGATGCACGCCAAGACCGTAGGATCCTACGCAGTGCCGTAGGGGACCGCACCGCCACTTCCCAGCAAATTAGGGACACTGTTGCTCCTGGGGTATCGGCGAGGACCATTCGCAACCGTCTCCATGAAGCTGGGCTACGGTCCCGCACACCGTTAGGCCGTCTTCCGCTCACGCCCCTACATCGTGCAGCCCGCCTCCAGTGGTGTCGCGACAGGAGTGAATGGAGGGACGAATGGAGACGTGTCGTCTTCAGCGATGAGAGTCGCTTCTGCCTTGGTGCCAATGATGGTCGTATGCGTGTTTGGCGCCGTGCAGGTGAGCGCCACAATCAGGACTGCATACGACCGAGGCACACAGGGCCAACACCCGGCATCATGGTGTGGGGAGCGATCTCCTACACTGGCCGTACACCACTGGTGATCGTCGAGGGGAAACTGAACAGTGCACGGTACATCCAAACCGTCATCGAACCCATCGTTCTACCATTCCTAGACCGGCAAGGGAACTTGCTGTTCCAACAGGACAATGCACGTCCGCATGTATCCCGTGCCACCCAATGTGCTCTAGAAGGTGTAAGTCAACTACCCTGGCCAGCAAGATCTCCGGATCTGTCCCCCATTGAGCATGTTTGGGACTGGATGAAGCGTCGTCTCACGCGGTCTGCACGTCCAGAACGTACGCTGGTCCAACTGAGGCGCCAGGTGGAAATGGCATGGCAAGCCGTTCCACAGGACTACATCCAGCATCTCTACTATCGTCTCCATGGGAGAATAGCAGCCTGCATTGCTGCGAAAGGTGGATATACACTGTACTAGTGCCGACATTGTGCATGCTCTGTTGCCTGTGTCTATGTGCCTGTGGTTCTGTCAGTGTGATCATGTGATGTATCTGACCCCAGGAATGTGTCAATAAAGTTTCCCCTTCCTGGGACAATGAATTCACGGTGTTCTTATTTCAATTTCCAGGAGTGTATTTATCGTCCATGTTTCACTTCCATACATGGCTACACTCCATACAAATACTTTCAGAAACGACTTCCAGACACTTAAATCTATACTCGATGTTAACAAATTTCTCTTCTTCAGAAACGCTTTCCTTGCCATTGCCAGTCTACATTTTATATCCTCTCTACTTCGACCATCATCAGTTATTTTGCTCTCCAAATAGCAAAACTCCTTTACTACTTTAAGTGTCTCATTTCCTAATCTAATTCCCTCAGCATCACCCGATTTAATTCGACTTCATTCCATTATCCTCGTTTTGCTTTTGGTGACGTTCATCTTATATCCTCGTTTCAAGACACTGTCTATTCCCAGTAAACACTTCCGGGCTAAGTTGCCGTGGTCAATCTGTAGAACTTTCTCTCCCTGACGTTTCGTTCTCAGCAACGGAGAACATCTTCCGAGGTGAGTCAACGACTGGCTGCTAGGAGCTGGGGCCGCCGCTTATATGGATATCGTAGGGGGCGCCACCGCACGTCACGTGGCGTCGATGTGCAGCTATCTCTGGCCATCGTCTGTTCTCTCGATTGCAGTCAATCGATTGTCACGTGATTGATGCAACGTCGACCGCCATATCTTATCCAATTTTAATCCTTCTTCTTTACGATTAAAATTGTATTGATGTTTGTGGATTTCAATTGCCTCTCTATACATATGTGTATAATAGTGCGACGTCCTCGCTAGCACGCTTGTTTCACCAAATTTTATTTCGTGATCTCCACCCTTAAAAACATGTTCCGCTACTGCCGATTTGTCGATATGTCCCAAGCGACAGTTTCTTTTGTGCTCCGTTGTGCACAACGAATGTGCTGAATGCCACCAATCATCTGATAAAACAGTCTTCCATTCCTACAGAAGTTAAAAAGTATCTTTGTAAAACGGAGGCTTATCCTCCGAGATTATATGGATTACCAAAGGTACATAAGCCTGATGTTCCTTTGAGACCAATAGTCAGCGCAATTGGAGCTCCTACCCAAGAACTAGCCAGACACCTTGCCTCTTTGTTACAACCTTACATAGGCAAAACTGAGAGTCATATTAAAAACTCTCTACACTTCATTGAGAAATTGAGGGAAATTACTGTCGGTCCTAATGACATCCTTGTCAGTTTTGATATAGTGTCTTTGTTCACGGTGGTTCCAGTTGATGAAGCTCTCTCCCATATAGCCGACATGTCCCCTACTGATATAGTAGCCTTGTTCCAACACTGTCTATCCTCGACCTATTTTCAGTACAATGGTGAATTTTATGAACAGATCGATGGGGTAGCCATGGGAAGCCCCCTAGGTCCCGCAATTGCGAATTTATTCATGGAATATTTTGAACATCAAGCACTGCAGTCGGCCAAAAAAAGCCCCTCGAAGTGGTATCGGTATGAGGATGATACCTTTTTAATATGGAATCATGGGGAAGAAGACTTGAATGATTTCCTGGTACACTTAAATAGCACCAACCCAAAGATTAAATACTATGGAGAAGGAGAAGAATGAACAACTTAACTTCTTGGATGTATCAGTTATCAAACGGGCGGATGGGACCTTAGGCCATAAGGTCTACAGGAAAGGTACACATACTGATCGCTACCTCCATAAGAACTCAAACCACCACCCTAGGCAAAAGAGGGGGGTCATAAAAACACTAGTGGATAGGGCCAATAATATTTGTGAACCAGGCTACTTACAAGAAGAACTGAATCATTTACGAATGGCCTTTGCGAAAAATGTTTATACGAAAAACGAGATTAACCGAGCACTTCACCCAAATAGAAAAATGCCTAAAAATAGGAGACAGCAACAACCATCAGCTGGAAAAGTATTTCCTCCGTTCATCAATAATATCACGGATCGCATTGGGAAAGTACTAGCCAAGTTTCAGGCAGAGACCATTTTTAGACCTACTAAGAAAATTAGTAAATGGCTAAGTTCAACAAAAGATGCTCGTCACCCCCTAGACACCCCAGGGGTATATAAAATTCCGTGTAGTTGTGGCAGGGTTTACATAGAAACTACAAAAAGAAGCATCAATACACGGATGACGGAGCACAAAAGAAACTGTCGCTTGGGACATATCGACAAATCGGCAGTAGCGGAACATGTTTTTAAGGGTGGAGATCACGAAATAAAATTTGGTGAAACAAGCGTGCTAGCGAGGACGTCGCACTGTTATACACGTATGTATAGAGAGGCAATTGAAATCCACAAACATCAATACAATTTTAATCGTAAAGAAGAAGGATTAAAATTGGATAAGATATGGCGGTCTACGTTGCATCAATCTCGTGACAATCGATTGACTGCAATCGAGAGAACAGACGATGGCCAGAGATAGCTGCACATCGACGCCACGTGACGTGCGGTGGCGCCCCCTACGATATCCATATAAGCGGCGGCCCCAGCTCCTAGCAGCCAGTCGTTGACTCACCTCGGAAGATGTTCTCCGTAGCTGAGAACGAAACGCCAGGGAGAAGAAGTTCTACAGATCGACCACGGCAACTTAGCCCGGAAGTGTTTACTGATGAAGACGCCGGCCGTGAAAGCCTACATGGAATGACTGTCCATTCCGTTCAACTGCTCTTCCAAGTCCTTTGCTCTCTCTGACAGAATTACAATATCATCGGCGAACCTCAACGATTTTATTTCTTCTCCAAGGACTTTAATACCTACTCCGAATTTTTCTTTTGTTTCCTTTACTGCTTGCTCAATATACAGATTGAATAACATCGGGAACAGGCTACAACCCTGTCTCACTCCCTTCCCCACCGCTGCTTCCCTTTCATGCCCCTCGACTCTTATAACTGCCATCTGGTTTCTGTACAAATTGTAAATAGCCTTTCGCTCCCTGTATTTTACCCCTGCCACCTTTAGAATTTGAAAGAGAGTATTCCAGTCAACATTGTCAAAAGCTTTCTCTAAGTCTACAAATGCTAGAAATGTAGATTTGCCTTTCCTTAATCTATTTTCTAAGATAAGTCGTAGGGTCAGTATTGCCTCACGTGTTCCAACATTTCCGCGGAATCCAAACTGATCTTCGCCGAGGTCGGCTTCTACCAGTTTTTCCATTCGTCTGTAAAAAATTCGCGTTAGTATTTTGCAGCTGTGACTTATTAAACTGATAGTTCTGTAATTTTCACATCTGTCAACACCTGCTTTCTTTGGGATTGGAATTATTATATTCTTCTTGAAGTCTGAGGGTATTTCGCCTGTCTCATACATCGTGCTCACCAGATGATAGAGTTTTGTCAGGACTGGCTCTCCCAAAGCTACCAGTAGTTCCAATGGAATGTTGTCTACTTTTCTGTCATAGTCGTCTTTATCAAAACTTTTACGAATGCGTGATGAAAAGTATTGCTCTTTAAATAAAACAAATCGTATTAACATTCTGTACCTTTACGTTTCATATCTAACATATTTCTCAACTATGTCATCCCATCGACGAACATATATCTCTCGGCGAGAGGCCAGTTTGTCATAGTCGTCTTTATCGTAAAGAATGCGTGATGAAAAGTAATGCTCTTTAAATAAAACAAATCGTATTAACATTCTGTACCTTTACGTTTCATGTCTACATATTTCTCAACTATGTCACCCCATCGACGAACACATATCTCTCGGCGAGAGTCCAGTTTGTTCAGTCAGTCACTGTAGAGTGTTTGACATTGATGACGGAGGCACACCCTCACCTATGCTTGCACAGCAGACCTTACGGTTGTTCTTCAGTTTTTGGGCGCAGATGAAAATCAGATGAGTCCAAGTTTTGACTGTATGGAGGATGACCAGTGACGGTGAACCCAATACGTCGGAATACAGCAGAAGTCGCAGCACGCGTGTGTGGTCAGTCATTGTCATACAAAAGGAGAGCGTGCTCCCTGTGTGGACGAACTATCCGAATTCGTGCTTCCAGCTTCATGAGGGTCTCGCAATACCTTGCACAGCTTATGGTGATGCATTTAGTCATTATTTCCGAATGATACTCATATTGACCATCACAGACCACTTTTCCTGGTGATACCATGGTCCTGAACTTTTTTGGTGTAGGTGATCGTTTGCGGCGCAACTCCATTTCTGGTCTCTTGTTTTCGGGGTCAAAATGGTGAACACAGTTTTCCTAACCTTTTAGAATGTTGTTAAGGAACTCATTACCCTCACGCTCAAAACGCAAAAGAATTTGTTGACAGACGTTCATTTTCTTCTGTTTCAAGTCAGGAGTTATCATTTGAAGCAGCCTCAGTAAACACGGTTGTATGTACTACAGTTTCACACTGATGGCATGTACACTACCTCGTGACATCCCACAACTTACGTGAGAGCTGTGTCTGTGTTATCCGACGATTTTCTCTGATGACTGTATGAATCCGTTGAGTTCCGTCAGTTGCCGTACGCGTTCGTCCACTCCGAGCTCTGTCACATACGTCGAGGTTAGCACCACCGTTTGCTTCATCACGGGCACGAACAACCATGTCGCACATTGCTGATGTTAATACGACCAACATCGTACACAGCTTTCATACTTCTGTGGATTAAAATTAGACACACGCTTTGTGTGGTTAGAAACTCAATTACAGCACGCTGTTTCTCACGCACCGAGTAGTTGTTACACACAGGCATGTTACACGCTAGAACTCGCTAACTGTGATCCCTCTAGCGGCAGCGAAGCGGAAAGACTACGGAGTCATTTGCATGACATGCGATACTCAACCGACATTGAGAACAGAAGAAAAAGTTCGGAGACGTTACGTTTAGGACGCCCTCGCATTGTGAACCACTGGTTATTTAAAATGTTACGTCTGATCATGGCAACTTCAATTATCGAGTGGACTACACACATGCAACTCTTCGAATTATCGACGTTTTTGCAATCAGACAGCTGGTTCATTTTATCGAGAAATTCTGTTTACCGAATTTGCAATTAGCACGAGTCAACTGTATACAGAAATATCCTGAAAAATGTAGAAACTGTTTGATAGTTAGTATCTTTACAGCGAAATGATAAATCGTTGCAGTTCTCCGCATTAGTGTAGTCCATTGTTTCCTAAAAGCACTCTGGCGCACGTGTTCCAGCAGATGACAGTACAGCAATGAATGAAGTAAGATTGACGTCTGAGCAACGCAAGGCCGTTTTGAAGTGCTACTAGAAGTACAAAAACATGGAGGTACAACGGCAATTGCGTAGTGTGTGTGGAACTCAGCCACCAACATGTACTAAAATTTATCGTATCCGGGATTAATTTGAAGCTGGTGGTATTGTTTAGGAAGTGCATCAGGAAAGGTCTGGCCGATCAAAATATTAACAAGTCCAGCTTCCATCGCTGCCATGTTGCAACTTTTATTAGGTCACCTAAATAATCTGTGAAACAGGGTGCACTTGAAAGCGGAGGAAAACGATCAAGCGTACGACGAATCGTGAAAGCTGGAGGGTGGAAAGTGTACATTCCAAGATCGCTGCACGCTGTGAATGAGGACGACCGGGATCAAAGGATGGAGTACTGGAAGTGCTTTGAAGGCAAGCTTCGCAAAGATGAACGGTTTGCAGGAATGATTGTCTATCGAGGCCCAGGTCGGATTGAACGGTACAGTAAATTGCCACAGCTGCGTGTACTGGGCTCTTGAAAACCCTCACTTTTACACAGACAAACATGTTACTTTACCGGGTGTTAATGCATGGTACGGTCTGTCATAGCGCGTTTTTATTGACCCATTCTTTGAACGTAGCAAACTGATGAGGTGTATCTTCGTATGCTGCAAACATCCATTTTACCTGCCACCCGAGAGGTTTTTGGAAATGAAAGATTTTACCTTCAACAAGATGGCGCTTCACCTCAATGCCACAGCGATGTCAGAGCCTACCTGGTTGAAAATATATCTGGGCGACGGATAGGTCGAAAGGGTGTTGAGTACCCATCACGGTCTTCTTGACTTCTGCCTATTTAGGACCTCGTAAAAAGAATTTAATCAACAGAAACAAGCTAAACTGAACGAGTTATGAGAAAACAGTGAAGTTTCTTACTCGGCTGTCACACCGGCGACATTGAGTGCCGTAGTTCGATCAGCAGTCCAGTGGCATCGACATTGTTTGGTGCTAATGGGGATCACTTTGAACACGCAAAATAGCCCTCTTCCTTACAAGAATTGTACGTGTGTCATTTTGATACCGACCGTTGTGGTAGAGCTGTTCTAGGCTCTTCAGTCTGGAACCGCGCGACCGATACGGTCGCAGGTGCGAATTCTGCCTCGGGCGTGGATGTGTGTCATGTCCTTAGGTTAGCTAGGTTAAGGTACGAGGTGCATTCAAGTTCTAAGGCCTCCGATTTTTTTCTAATTAACTACTCACCCGAAATCGATGAAACTGGCGTTACTTCTCGACGTAATCGCCCTGCAGACGTACACATTTTTCACAACGCTGACGCCATGATTCCATGGCAGCGGCGAAGGCTTCTTTAGGAGTCTGTTTTGACCACTGGAAAATCGCTGCGGCAATAGCAGCACGGCTGGTGAATGTGCGGCCACGTAGAGTGTCTTTCATTGTTGTAAAAAGCCAAAAGTCACTAGGAGCCAGGTCAGGTGAGTAGGGAGCATGAGGAATCACTTCAAAGTTGTTATCACGAAGAAACTGTTGCGTAACGTTAGCTCGATGTGCGGGTGCGTTGTCTTGGTGAAACAGCACACGCGCAGCCCTTCCCGGACGTTTTTGTTGCAGTGCAGGAAGGAATTTGTTCTTCAAAACATTTTCGTAGGATGCACCTGTTAACCGTAATACCCTTTGGAACTCAATGGGTAAGGATTATGCCCTCGCTGTCCCAGAACATGGACACCATCATTTTTTCAGCACTGGCGGTTACCCGAAATTTTTTTGGTGGCGGTGAATCTGTGTGCTTCCATTGAGCTGACTGGCGCTTTGTTTCTGGATTGAAAAATGGCATTCACGTCTCATCCATTGTCACAACCGACGAATAGAAAGTCCCATTCGTGCTGTCGTTGCGCGTCAACATTGCTTGGCAACATGCCACACGGACAGCCATGTGGTCGTCCGTCAGCATTCGTGGCACCCACCTGGATGACACTTTTCGCATTTTCAGGTCGTCATGCAGGATGTGTGCACAGAACCCAGAGAAATGCCAACTCTGGAGGCGATCTGTTCAACAGTCATTCGGCGATCCCCCAAAACAATTCTCTCCACTTTCTCGATCATGTCGTCAGACCGGCTTGTGCGAGCCCGAGGTTGTTTCGGCTTGTTGTCACACGATGTTCTGCCTTCATTAAACTGTCTCACCCACGAACGCACTTTCGACACATCCATAACTCCATCACCACATGTCTCCTTCAACTGTCGATGAATTTCAATTGGCTTCACACCACGAAAATTCAGAAAACGAATGATTGCACGCTGTTCAAGTAAGGAAAATGTCGCCATTTTAAGTATTTCAAACAGTTTTCATTCTCGCCGCTGGCGGTAAAATTCCATCTGCCGTACGGTGCTGCCATCTCCGGGACTTATTGACGATGAACGCGGCCTCATTTTAAAACAATGCGCATGATTCTATCTCTTTCCAGTCCGGAGAAAAAAAATCGGAGGCCTTAGAACTTGAATGCACCTCGTAGTTCTAAGGTCTAGGGGACTGATGACCTCAGATGTTAAGTCCCATAGTGCTCAGAGCAATTTCGTCATTTTGTTCCGTTAATATTGACTATCAAAGATTGCGTTCATTTTTCTGGACACCTGTGCATTTTCCTCTCACCTCCAGTACTGCTGCCGCAGGGCTTTCAGTGCGCAGTCTTCGCACATCGTGCGGTAGGTACACGTCAGCTGGCACACAACAATAGGCGCGACCCTCCTCGGCTCGGCCGACGACTGGTGCGTATTCCGGAGCTCGTGCGTGAGCAGGCCTCCGCTGTCGGTTCGGCGTTTGTGGCGCGCGGCGCGCAGCCAGCCTGCGTGTATAATGAGCGGCTCGTTGTCTTATTAGCGGGGGCGCGCTATTAATTTTGCCACGCGTCGCGAGCGTCAAGTGTTCGCTAATTACTGATGACAAAGCCAGCGCGGCGGCGCAGCTCGCGCCACAAAGCCGCTGGCGAAGAGTCCGCCCCCGCAACCCCCGCCGCCCCCGCCGCCTGTGTGCACAGACAGTGTCTGCACAGCCGACGCCCCCGACGCAGACGCCGTCCTGAACCTGATACCGTTGCTGCAGCCGATGGACTGATGGCCGACACCCGCTGGTCACGTCACACCTTAGTTATGCCGATCGCGCCTTACATTATCACGGCGTCCAGAATTCTGTTTTTACCATTACTACTAGCCTTTTTCTCCACAGCTTCTCTAGCGTACACGATCGACATATGTAATGTACATGTCTCCTCCTTATTCCTTTGCTCTCTCTGCCTACATCCCCACACAGTTCTATGTGTTCAGTTCCTCCTTCCATCTCTCTCTCTCTCTACATCCTCCTCCCCCACTCTTTGTCCATCCCTTTCTTTGATCGTTTCTTCTTTCCCCCTCCCTCTGCCCATATCCACCTACCTCCCTCTGGCCTTAACCTACCCTCCTCTGTCCATCTTATCTTCCCTTTCTCCCACTACCCATCTCCTCTGCTGATCTCTCTGCTCAGTTGTACCCATCTACACATGCAGCCCCTATAAATTAGATCGATAAAGTTCAATACTTCTCCCACACGCGACGTTTGTCGTCCAGGACAGCCTACCCATTGGGGACTTAAAAACCGTTTCTTGCCCCTGAAGTCTAGGCTGTACAGAAAATCAGGGCGATAATGGAGGCAGATACTGTTCTCTTACAATCTGGCTATCATGCATGAGGATGATGATGTTTGGTTTGTGGGGCGCTCAACTGCGTGGTTATCAGCGCCCGTACAATTTCCCAACCTTTGCTCAGTCCAATTTCGCCACTTTCCTGGATGATGATGAAGACAACACAAACACCCAGTCATCTCGAGGCAGGTGAAAATCCCTGACCCCGCCGGGAATCGAACCCGGGACCCCGTGCTCGGGAAGCGAGAACGCTACCGCGAGACCACGAGCGGCGGACAGGCTATCATGCATGGCAGCCTGTATGATTATATGCCAGGGGATAGACAAAACCAATTATTTGGTCGTATCCTACTGCAGGTAGAGGATTATAAACCACACAATGCTTACACTGTTTCTGCACCAGATTTGGTTGTAATCGATCCAAGGGTTTGAAAGGACACGTACATGAAAACCTTCTGCTTTATTTATGTACAGAGTGATCAAAAACTTTGTGTTCTTGTCATAGAGGAAGCCTCGTCCGAGAGGTCCACCGCATGAGCGTTTAGGGAAGTGATTCCAGTGGTGGTTTCCCGTTGCCTTCCTCTGAGGATGATGAAATTCTAATGAGGACAACACAACACCCAGTCCCTGAGCGGAGAAAATCTCCGACCCAGCCAGGAATCGAACCCGGGCCCCTTGGCATGACAGACCGCCACGCTGACCACTCAGCTATCGGGGTGGACGTGGTGACCGAAGAAAGTCTGAAAAGATCGTGGGGATGTTTCAAGGGAAGCCGCTCTGAGAAATAACTGTTAAGCAAAAAATTCGATAACTGCGCCGTTTCCGTGTTGTTTAGCATTGAAATTAGCCAATCAAGATGATTTGCACTGAAATTCAGGCAACCGGCAAAAGACTATGTCACCAAAAACATGTTCTCCAATTTCTCTAACCAAAGACACACAGCTTTTGCACACCTAGCTTAAGCTTACCACTTTCGAAAAAACCACATTCTAGCTAGCATTGAGCATTTGAATTAGTGATAACTAACAGACTTAGAAATGTGTGTGTATTGCAGCATTTTAGCGCGTGCAAGTGCTTCTACTACTTTAAGCCTTCGGGTCGGTTCCACAATGCCACGTCTTGTAGGCGATGACATCTCGATCGGCGAAAGATTCAAGTCCAGGTAGGGAGGCGTTTTCACAACGAACGAAGGCTAGGGTAAACCAACCACTATCATGGACCTAAATTCTTTCGTGGCTGCAGGGTTAATTATACTCTTGATGTCGCTACCGGAAGTTCTGGTAGTGGTTGGTTTACCATAGCCAATGTTCGTTGTGAAAACGCCTCCCTACCTGGACTTGAATCTTTCGCCGATCGAGATGTCATCGCTTACAAGACGTGGCATTGTGGAATCGACCCGAAGACTCAAAGTAGACCTAGTTATGTCTATAGTAATATGCCGTTTACATTGTATACTCGCACTGTAGAAAAGTTAGTGATGATGAAAAAATACACGTATGGATGAAAGGACTTGGTGTACTTGCTGATAGTGTAACTGAAACTGGTGACATTACTTTGTACTACAATTATTAATAAATTGTGATCCTTGACCTCTGTAACCGCTAGACGTACATCTCGAAATGGGGGCTCAAGGATGCAACAGTTTGAAAAAATTCGAAAACAGTGCCGCACTGCCCGCTGAGCGCCTAGCGAGTTGGTGACGCAACCCGCCCGACTTGAGCGGGAGAGCGTTATCCCGTATGCGCGCTGTAGTAGGACTGGCAGCGCACGTACCCTGGTGCGCCGGCCTAGCGCACACCCTTACAAACTTTCCAGACTGTTTCTGGCCACCTTGTACAAAGATTACGCCCACTATGTGAAAATAAGATCAATAGAGCTGGCAACGTTCGTGGAAGAATGGTTGAACGGAATTGATCGTGTCATGACAATCGGTATATCATGAATGTCATCAAAAGTAATACATGGATAATGGAATGCACGTAATCTGGGCGAATCAGATGAGGAAATGAGCCACTACGCATTAGAAGTGTTTTGTTAATTCAGCGGCAAAATAACTGATAATGATCGCAATGGCGGTCTAAGGCGCTGCAGTCATGGACTGTGCGGCTGGTCCCGGCGGAGGTTCGAGTCCTCCCTCGGGCATGGGTGTGTGTGTGTGTCCTTAGGATAATTTAGGTTAAGTAGTGTGTAAGCTTAGGGACTGATGACCTTAGTAGTTAAGTCCAGTAAGATTTCACACCCATTTGAACATTTTTGATCGCAATAGAAAAATACAGGGGTTTACAAAAACACAAAAACATCAGAAACAGAATACATTAGCATTTCTAATAAGGCATAGGAAACCGTTGGCAATCAAAACAGTTTCCAGTCTTTTGGTAATGGATAAATATATCTCATAAATGGTTTTAGAGGGAATCAGAAAAAAAATAGTGGCACGGTCAGATAAAGATTATGGTGGTGGAAGGCGACCACGTACCTCTCTCCCCAAAGCAGACCGCGAGGCTCAATAATAATGAGATCTGGTACTGTGGTGGCCAGCGGAGATATGAAAATTCATATTTTGGAGAAGCTGTCGGTGCAAATTCCGAATTTAATGACTGTACTGAGTAGTTCATCCGTTTTAGATTACCCATGCAGTCAGGTGGTGTTATAACAGCAGATACTTTCACAGCTCAACATTCGTAGAAAACAAAGCACTATTATCAGGCAAAATTTTTGTGGGGCTTTTATGGTCAACTCACTTTTCTTCTAACCAATAACAGCTTATATATAGACTCACTTTTCTTCTAACCAATAACAGCTTATATATAGATATCTAACAGCAAGAAACACATTCCTAAACAAAAAGTTTTCAACTCGGGAATATAAATTGTCTTTGTTGAAAGTAACTGTGTGGGGCATAGGCTTGTACAGATGTGAAACGTGGACGATAAACAATTCAGATGAGCAACAAAACAGAAGCTTTCTAAATGTGGTACCGCAGGAAAATTTTGATTATTGTGTGGATGGATCGGATTGCTAATGAGGTGGTACTGAGCCTAACTGGGAAGAAAAGAAATTTATGGCATAACTTCACTGATAAAGGATGTCAGTTGATAGGACACATCCCGACGCATCAAGAAAGGAATCAGTTAGTTCACGAACAGAATTGATGGATTGGGAAGGTAGGCGGGGCGGAATGGAAATTCTAGATGCAGAAAGAGATCAAAGTGTGACTACACAAAATAAGTTCAAATGCATCGGTCACAGTAGATCCACGGTGGTCAAGAACAGTCCGAAATGCTTGAAAGGGTGTTGCAAGGTAGGTTGTGATGAGAAATAATAGTTTAAAAGATTAGATACATTGCACCATTTCCGAGTTAATTAGCACTGAAGTTGACCATTAGACAGTAGCGCGAGCAAATTCAAGTGGCCCGCCATAGACGGCGTCGTCAAACGTGTTCTTCGTTTGGATTCCTAAAATAGAAGTACAGAGCGATACAAGCGTTGGACATGCACGGTAAGAAGGATCAAACCGGAGGCTGAGCAGTCTTGTACGCTATAATCTACGCCAGGGGTCTCCAAACTACGGCCCGCGGGCCGAAACCGGCCAGCGTGGGCCGGCAAACCGGCCTGCGTTAGCTGGCTGGACATTCCCGGTATCCGGCCCGCCAAATATTTGAGGTGGTACCTATACTGCCAACAATTGAGTTTTGAGGCCTATCGCGACCAATACACCGCGACATTGTCGGAGCTCTATCTTTACAACGCGGAAGGTCATGGTTAAATTTGAGGCTATCCACAATAAAAAGACAGACCATTCTCCGTGCGATAGTGAAAAAAAAAAAAACAACGGTTAACAGACTAGTTTGGCGAAAACATTTTAAGTAAAAAAAATTCTTTGCATTTTATTCTACTCACGAGTCTGGTGCAAGTATTTCAAATGGCCGCCATTTCGGCGACTAGCCTTAGTAATCAATCATTATGGAAGATGCTTCTTAAGCGATGTTTCACTTTCTTTTGATTACGTTGTAAAATACACATTGCAAGTAAATCTTATAAAATATTTTTATTTAAAGGCAATTTAAAGAAAATACAATACCTGGTGTACATAATAATATTGAATGTTTTAGTTGTAACTGATATATAAAAATAATTGTAATTAATTTATATCTTGAAAACTCACAGTGTTAGAGTTGCTGTTCAGCATTTACTTTCTTAAACAGCGACTGCTGGGTTTTTATCTGGCTTTTCAGAGACTCATACATTTCTAATCGTTCGCATCCTGTAAACTTGGAGTAATTCTGAGAGTGCTTAGTCTCATAATGACGTTTTATATTGTATTCTTTGAAGACTGATATTGATTCATTGCAAATAATACACATTGGTTTGTTGCTTGACTCCACCACGAAATATTGACATCACCACTGCTCTTTAAAAATTCTACATTCACTGCCAACATTGCGTTTCTTTTCCACATTTGTACAGAACTTCACAAAAGATTGAAACCTGAAAATAAAATTGTGCTCTTTAATACTAATAAAACTAGGGAGTAGTCTGCCAAAACAAAATGCAATGAGTTTATTTTTAAGGTACTTAAAATTACTAAATTAAATACAATTACACTGTAGTTCCACTAAAAAATACAGTGAAAAAATACTCAAGTCGTGCTATAAGTATTTCGATTTTCAGATTTTCCTTGTCTCTTCTATTTCAAACTTTGAACTGTCCCACACTTCGTCGTCTCACCTACTAGTACAGCGCATAAAACACTAAAAAACTCCTGAGACACTCGCAACATAGACACAATGACGCAACAGAACTATCAAATAGATGCTCTGGCTCTGCTACTCGCTACAAGACTACATAACTAAACTTATTGTTCCGCCGCTTGAAATAACAATGCGTTGACATACTCTACCTCTGTTACGTCTTGCAATAATAGTGTTGCTACCAATGATTTTGAGATTTCGTTAACTTTGCAGGACGCTTTCGTGAAGAATGTGCTGTGACATACATTTTTGTCGGTGAAATTCGCCAGAATAAAATACGCAAGAATTTCGGTCAGGTACGTCCACCAATCAAAACTATGTAGTTAAAATCGTAGTTCGTTTCAGTGCTAGCTATTCCCACAACCTGAGATTTTTGCTATTTCATCTTTCCTTTAGCCTTACATTACGGTGATCATGGAGTGCTAGGGTGCTTCAATCCCACTAGGTAGATCTTGGCCCTTATGACTTCGTGGAGGAGTCAATGTGCCCCGCGGACTAAAAAGTTTGGAGACCCCTGATCTACGCTATGAGAACAATTGACACCTAATTGTAGCTGGCGAACCGCTTGAACTTGCCGTTGCAACTGTCTGATTGGCTAACTTCAGTGCTAATTAAATAGTAAACCGCGCAACGTATCGAATTTTTTTTCCTAACGATTGTATCTCATTATAGTTTACCCTGCAACATCCTTTTCAGATTGTTTCAGAGCACCAAACGTTACTGCTTTTGCGTAATCCCTCCGTTCTATATACATAATGATATGAACTCGAAATAAATACAGCACGTAAAATTCTTTCTTAAGTGAAGTGAACGGTTTAAAGTGAATCAAATAAACAAAAAAATGCGTTCTTACAATAAAATTGAAAACTCGCTCACAAAAATCTAGCTAGTTTCAGATTTTACGTGAAAAAATACATTTTTGTGACTTTTTTCATACGCGGCACTTCTGTGTTTCAAACTTGTGCGAATCAGTTCAAATTTTGTAAGAAGGTAGACAGATACATGTAATTATACGTCATCTTGTTGCTTTTTGAAAGCATTATACGTTCCCTCGTTATAAATAACATGATTCGAAAGACAGTAAAAGACCTACGCCGAGTCAGTGGTCACGCAGCCAATTGAGAACCAGTATGAGAAACGCTCATATCGTAGCACGAAAGAAGCGAATATGTCATTGGCTGAGTTAGGGATGCAAAAGAAGAGAACTTGCTTTTCGACTTGTTTTGGAGCTTCACAGACATTTAAACCAAACATCTTGACATATTCTCGCTTTTTTACAAGTTAACGCTACTTCCCTAGCGCAGTGAACTCTTTTAAACCCAACCTCCTTTAGATGTATAGTGAGGGGTGTAAGAACAAACAGACACAAATTTATATGCTTTTAGAGAGTGGGGTGTTTCTCTATAGGAAGTATCCCAGAGTGGAGCTGCGTACGGCCTAAACTTTAATGACAAGTTGTGTCATATTGCATGACAACAAATGCCATGTTGGATGACATGATGGGACGTGTCATGTTATACGATCATGAATCATGTTACTTTACTTGAAACGGCGCATTATACTACATGGCAGGGGTATTATTACTAACAACTAAAATAGCGCGCATGTGTCAAGATGAATGTCATTGAAGCTACCAGGTAAGTCAAAAAGCTAGTTCTCTTCTTTTAGATACCTAATGTAGCCCAGGGTATATTCACCTTCCTTGCTCTATCATAGGGGCATTTTTCACTCTGGTAGAATACATGTATTTTATTGAGTGTGTGGTACATTCTCATTAAAGCAGAGGCGTGTTATACTATTCCATATTCAGTCTAACGTCACAATTGGTCTACTCCACTGGGATTGTGAATACGAGTTCGAATAACAGCTGCAATAGGATATCAATTCGATGCTTTAGGGACGGTTTGGTCAGGGAGTAAGGTAATGGGGGTTCGTTTCCAAGCCGGACAGCTAGGAACGAGGCTTCAGCTTCTCACATACTGGCCATACGAAACAGATCTCTGTGACTCTATTTCGCTGAAATTGACTCTCACGGTATATGTGTTTGTAGAGCTCATGGCATCCTCGGAAGGAATATTGCTAACAGCAGATGGTAAAGTTGAAATGGTTTGTTAGTTGAAGCACGTAAGTTGACGTTACGGAACTTCTGCCGCAAGCAGAGCACTGGAAAGAACTCGTTACTCGTTTTATTTGATGCTGCATTTTCGAGCAATTGAAAGTATGAGGTCCTTCTTGAAAGAGGTCAGCTTATTTTGTATTTGAGTAATAATGAGTTTCTTTTCTGTAATTTGAGTAAGATTTACGTTCCTCAAATTAGTTCCACTTCGAAAAACAAAAAAGGAATATTAGAAGTTAACGTTCTGTCGAAACCGTGGTGCCGGCCGGGGTGGCCGAGCGGTTCTAGGCGCTACAGTCTGGAACCGCGCAACCGCTACGGTCGCAGATTCGAATCCTGCCACGGGCTTGGATGAGTGTGATGTCCTTAGGTTAGTTAGGTTTAAGTAGTTCTAAGTTCTAGGGGACTGATGACCTCCGAAGTTAAGTCCCATAGTGCTCAGAGCCATTTGAACCATTTTTGAAATCGTGGTCATTAGAGACGAAGCCTAATAGCATTATATTTCAAGGACTGAGAAGGAAATCAGCCTTGGCCTTTCAAAGGAACCATCCTGATATTTGCATGGCGCGAATTAAGGAAATAATGTAAAACAAAAATTATGATGGCCTGACGCGGGTTTGAACCGTTGTCCTCCCAGTGTGCTAGACACTGCGTGACTGACATCGGTAGTGTCATGTCTAGACATTTATTCTTCCTTGTATTAGTTATTCTACCTCAATGCAAAGTTTGAGCCGATTCGTACCTGTTTAGAGTACAGAAGTGGCGCGCGCGTCCAGAATACGTGGTTTTTGCACTTAAAATCCAAACGAAGGAAAATTTTTTTCAAACTGTTAAAACTTATGTTAGACCAAGGTCGGATACACTGAAAGGACGAAGTTCAAACCATGAGTCGAGCCCCAGTTCTATGCGAGAAGGACCAGAGGCCGTAGCACACTGCTGGCTTAAAATCGACAAGGGCTGCAGTTGATTATCGTAGATTACTATGCGGATAAATCGACAGAAGTGTACCAAATCCCTCACCAGTCCAGTGTTCGACAAGGACTGAGTGCTTAGTTATGACAATTTGCCTGTGGTAAGAAAGCCACAACTCCACGGGTGCACCTATGTTCACCGCACGTCACAGGAAGAGAATAGCAAGTACTAGGGGTGCACCTCCCCCTACCCCCTCCCCCATGCTTCTGATCGACAGGGACGCTGAATGCTGAGTGCACACTCCACCACTGAGCTAATTATTTGTTTGTGGAGATTACAAAGAAATCAGGTAATGACAAGTGTGAATATTACCGCATTATCCTTTTAATAAGTCATGGCAGCAAAATATTGGTACGAATTATTTAGAGAAGAATGTAAAAACAGGTAGAAGCCGATCTTAGGGAAGATCAGTTTGGATTCTGCAGATACGAAGTAACATGCGAGGCAATATTGACCATACCAGTTTTCTTAGAAGGTAGGTAGAAGAAAAAAACCTACATTTATAGCATTTATAGATTCAGAGAAAGCTTTTGACCGTGTTGTCTGGAACACTCGCTGTGAAATTATAAACGCATTGAGGATAAAGAACACAGAGCGAAAAATTCTCAGCAGCTTGTACGGAAACCAGACTGCTGTTATAAGAATTGACGGGTGTCAAGAAGAAACAGTGGTTGCTAAGGGAGTGAGACAAGTTTGTTTGTTTGTTGGTTGGTTGATTCGGGGGAGGGAACCAAGCAGCGAGGTCATTAGTTCGGTCAGATTAGGGAAGGAAGGGGAAGGAAATCAGGCGTACTCTTTAAAAGTAACCATCCAGGGATTTGCCTGAAATGTTTTAGGGAAATTACGGGAAACCTAAATCAGGATGCCCGGACGCGGGTTTGGACCGTCGCCCTCCCGAATGCATGTCCAGTGTGCTAACCACTCCGCCACATCGCTCGGTGCAAGTTTGCAGCCAGTCCCCTACTACATTTTAATGTATACATTGATGGAAACGAGGAAAGACTTGTAAAGAGATTTAAGGTTTAGGGAGAAGAAATAAAAATGTGAAGGTTTCCCCATGACATTGGAATTCTGTCAGAGACGGCAAAGAAGTTGGAACAACGTTTGAATAAAACAGATAAAGTCTTGAAAATAGATAATAACACTAACGTCAACAAAATTAAAACGCTGGTAATGGAATATACACGAATGAAATTTGGTGATGCTGACAGAAATAGAAAGCCTTAATATCTGATACAGTGGGATATATCCTCTGCTATGCACTTCACAGTACTTTCAGAGTACAGATGTAGACGTAGTTGTAGATGTAGAAGTCGATATACAATAAAGAAATCTACTAACGTCGAATGTAAATTTAAATATTAGCTTGTGTTTTCAGAAGGTATTTGTAAATATTGTAACCTTGTACGGAAGTGAAACGTGGACAGTAAACAATGCAGATAAGAAGAAAATAGAAGCTTTTCAAACACAGCGAGAGGTAACAATGTTGAAAATTAAAAGGGTAGATCAAATAACTAGTGCGGGGGTAATTGGTAAAAAAGAAATTTATGTCACAATTCCACAGACAGAAGGGATGGGTTGGTAGGACGCATCATAAGGTATTAAAAGATCTTCAGTTTAGTAACAGAATAAGGGGGGGGGGGCGGAGTTAAGAAAATCAACAAGAGTGAGACCAGTATACAGTAAGCAGGAAGAAATGGATGTTAGTTGCAGTAGTTAAGTAGATATGAAGAGGCTCATCAAATTATTCTTCACGGTGAAGACCACAACAACAATAACAACAACAGTAACAACTCGTTTTAGTTTACATTTCAGTATGGCTAACAGAGAAGTTTGTTATGACTGACTTACTTCTACTAACTAGAGATTAACATACTACAGTGAACCGTCGTATAAGTGACCCTGATGCCGCAAATACTCGTATTCTGTAGTGGATACAGCACCCAGGTTTGTGCGGAGAGCGTAAAGAACGCCGTTTGTAGAGGACCAGCCGAAATCGGCGCCGGCAGGAATTCCAGGCAGTGGTACTCTGTTCAAATTTGCGGAATAAAATGAGTAACCGATCTAACCCTGACACTGATCAAATTCATCTTTTCGGTGAAACGCAACTTTTACCAGTCTTCCACGACGATTGTCCATCTCCTTTATAAGTTCTGCGTTATTTATTTTGAGATATGTTAATTTGAATATTTCAGTATGGACTGCACTTGGTATTTACCTAACACAAACAGTCGTAGTAGGTCACACTAAAAATCTTCCTGTAACTAATAAACGATAAAAAATTACCCTCTACTGACGTTGTCGCGAAGTAGCCTAACGACTTTATTTTCGATTAGAACTAAACGCGATATCTGTATCTGAAAGTAGTGACTTTATCAAGGTTTCTGCGAATACTTAAGTTCTGAAAGGATATTTACTGTAAACATATTCGTAACCTTTACAGTCGAACGATTAGTGCGTATTTTGGTGTTGTGTATGTGATTATGACTGACCATCCAACATGTGTTTTTTGTAAATTCTAAAACAAAATTAATATTTGAATGCTAGTGCTGGATTGATCATCAACATAACTTCAAAATTTGTTGGGAGAGTCAAGGTAGGGATCACACTAAGGCAACGGTTAGGCTGAGATAGTCTCTGGTGAGAAAGAGCCTGTTGAACAAAAAACAGCGCACAGACGATCAGTATTATTCTATAGTATTTCCAGTTGTCCAATAATATCGAACTTGTTTGGTTTAAGTTGAGAGGTTGGGCAGTAACATCGAACATATCAAAATTTTTAAAATACACTGGCGTAATCAGCTGGTACACCAGGAAAGACATAGATTTTGTTCCTGTGAGAGCATATGCAACTGGTGGATGTACTGTTTCAACGTCGTCAGCCAACAGATATCGTATTGAAATAGCTACCAGAGTGCCATCTGTGTCTAGAGCTTAATAGGGAATGGCTCAAATGGCTCTGAGCACTATGGGACTTAACTTCTAAGGTCATCAGTCTCCTAGAACTTAGAACTACTTAAACCTAACTAACCTAAGGACATCACACACATCCATGCCCGAGGCAGGATTCGAACCAGCGACCGTAGCGGCCGCGTGGTTCCAGACTTAATAGGGAATGCTCACAGCAAGAAATCTCAATGTAATGGAGACATGTGAAGCAAGCAGGCAAAAATGCCACGGAGACGCACTCGTGCTTCCTACAGTCAACTGAGAGAGTGTGAAGGGGTCGAACTGTGGCCTTCCAGGATGGTTCTTTCGGATACGTGCCCCACAAGCTGGCCTGGCTGCGTCAATGGTGCAACGACGCTGGTAGCAACAGTCACATGAACATTCTCACACCTGTAGACTAGGTTCTAGACGTCCACGCAGCGGAGATGATCGCCAAGATCGTATTGTGAGGACAGCAGCGGCAGACCGAACAGCTACCACAGCACAGGTATGAGGGCTTGTGAAACCAGAAGTGCCAGCGCGAACTGCTGCGAGGCGGTTATTAGCAGTGAGACTAAGGGCACGCATAACTCTAGCTGGTCTTTCATTCACGTCACATCATCGACGTGCGCAGCTGGACTGGTGCTTTCAGAGGCTCACTTGGAAAAACGTGCCGTGGTCTCCTTCGATGAAAGCAGATTCTGTCTGCACGCAAGTGATGGTCGTTTGCGAGTACGACGTACACCCGACCGTGCTGTCTCGTAGAGTGTCTTCGTCAAAGGCACAACTAGCCCCACTCCAGGCATTATGTTCTGGCGCGAGATAAGCTACAACCTTCGTTCACTTTTGGTGTTTCTGAAGGGAACACTAACCAGCGCTTGGCACGTGCAGTATGTTGTTAGCCCCATTCTTTTACCAGGAACGTGATGTGTTTTTCCAACAGGATAATGGTCGCCCACACACCGCCCGTGAAACACAACGTGCTCCGCAAGAAGTGCAGTAACTTCCCTGACCAGCACAATCTCCGGACTTGTTTCCAACCTAGCACGTGTGGGATATGATGAGAAGTGACTAATGCGAGTCGTTAGCCAACAACTCTTACAGAACTATGTGAAGAGGTCGAGCAGGCGGGGGCAAAACGTACCCGAGAACAGTATTCACCATCTGTACGATCGACTGGACGACGGAGTCAGTGTCTGCATTGTCACCCGTAAAGGCTACATCGCGTACAAGTACTAATATGGGTTTGTCAGCGTGCATCCATACCTGATAGCTAAGAACCGCTTGTGCTACTGATCTGCCGGCCGGTGTGGCCGAGCGGTTCTAGGCGCTTCAGTCTGGAACCGCACGACCACTACGGTCGCAGGTTCCAATCCTGCCTCGGGCATGGATGCGTGTGATGTCCTTAAGTTAGTTAAGTTTAAGTAGTTATAAGTTCTAGGGGACCTATGACCTCAGATGTTAAGTCCCGTAGTGCTCAGAGCCATTTTTTTTTGCTATTGATCTGTAAATGTGTTGGTCAAATGGCTCTAAGCACTATGTAACTTAACATCTGATGTCATCAGTCCCCTGGACTTAGAACTACTTAAACCTAACTGACCTAAGGACATCACACACAACCATGCCGGAGGCAGGATTCGAACTTTCGAACGCAGCAGCAGCGCGGTTCCGGATTGGAGGTCCTAGAACAGCTCGGCCACAGCGGCCGACGTAAATGTAATCATTTCATGTACTCCATATACACTGTTGCAACAATAAATCTTGAATGAAGGTATGTACTAACTTCTTCTGATAGCGTACATTGCGAAACATGAGTGATGATGTGCCGCCTGATAATAACTTTGCCAGTCTCTCACGTGCTTCCTTGAAGACAGTCTCTTCATTTCGTTGTGTTCGCTGTTCTCTTTGTCTACTAAAATGAGTTCAAAAGAAGAAGGAAGGTCATCCACATTAGAATGCATCGAAATGTACGGAACGCAGCCGATATTACGGCATCCTTACGGCGTGTGTCCATAGAAGCCGGAAAACTAGGAATGATGTTTGAGTTCTGCTCATAAATACAAACAGGTGTATCCTACAGCTACGAGGGACACACATTTTTTTCAGACCTTTAATAATAAGCATAGGGGCAACCATTACCAGTAACGTATCAAATGCTGGACCATCATAATCGTTTATCTCGTTCAACTGCAGTTTTCCTAATAACTTACTTGAGTGATTCATGGAGGCTCCTTGTAGCAATTTTTCATGCAGGGTTTTTCTTTCAGTTTGAAAGAATGTACAACAACTACCACAGCAGTTTATTGGTTCAAATGGTTCAAATGGCTCTGAGCACTATGGGACTTAACATCTGTGGTCATCAGTCCCCTAGAACTTAGAACTACTTAAACCTAACTAACCTAAAGACAACACACACATCCATGCCCTAGGCAGGATTCGAACCTGCGACCGTAGCAGCCGCGCGGTTCCGGACTGAGCGCCTAGTACCGCTAGACCACCGCGGCCGGCAGCAGGATATTCTTGACTGTCTTAAATAGCAAACCAAACTAAATATTGGACACTTAAATTGAGCAGTCTACGAAGAAAAGTAATATTTGCCCTCTATGGCCGCTTTGATAACATTGGACTCTACCGTACAATGAGTACAACGTTTGCAAAAGATGTCTCATATTGATATTGTGACAGTTGTGATCCCTTCACCAACACCCGCTTCGGGAATAATCAGTGTAAAAGTATTTTCCATCGAACTTAGCGCGGTAGTAAAACAAAGTTAACATCTTTATCCTGTAATGTGTTATTCACTTGATCAAAATCTCGTATTGGTGCACTTGTATTTTGAACGTGCTTGTGCAAGTACTTCTTTCGACTCTTTGTACTTTAGTCAGGCATTATATGCGCTGCAAGCTTTCGTGTAGGCTTAGGTAGCGAGTGATTCTAAAGTAATTTCCATGCCGTGCCGCTCTTTTCGCTATTTGTACAGACGACCTCCTGCAGCCTCTTTTGTCAGCTGTTACCATGACAACAAACACACGAGGCGTCAGTGCCCTGCCTGTCTCGGCAGTGGTCGTTCACCCCACCGGCGAGTCGTAAACAGCACGGCAGATGTATCCCACCAGGAATAAAAGAACGCGTGACTATGAAAAAGGAAGCAATTCCCCCTCTGTAATAAAGAGAAAGACGTTCCGGCGGCGTTTCAACGCAGTTTAGATTTATTTAGTACTCAAATAGAAAAAGCCTCTTCGCTCCTACTAACCGTTCTCTCTCTCTCTCTCTCTCTCTCTCTCTCTCTCTCTTTCTCTCTTTCATATGCTCGCGTTCTGTCTGCTTACATTTCCAGATTCAGTAAGGAAAGGGCAAATCCGACCAGTTAAAACCGATACCAGTATTTTAGTGCTACGTAGCTGCTATATTTCGGTGTTTATGTGGTCTCAGTATTAACAGATTTTTTTCATTTTTTACTAACAGCCTCATAAGAAAGGGGCATATCAATTTACCACAGCAGCAGTGCCAATTTTTTTAGTTTTTAAATAAAAGTTATCTTCAAATACGATTAATGTCCTTTCGCAAAATTGCCACTGTTTCGAAATATTGGGAAAAGCGATGAGTGATATTTTAATAACGACGACAGTTAGGAACTAGCAACGAATAAATGACGTCAAAATCGAAGGCGTATTACAGAGACAATGACGTACCTGTTGCTCTATAAAGTGTCCTGTTAGACCGTGCGTGTGTATGTATAGTTTCCAAGACTTGCTCGCGCTTTTTCTATACAGTCACTGTCGTCCTTCGACATCGGTTGTATTGAATAATGGGGCGACGCCTAGTTTGGAAGTATTTTACGAAGCAATGAAGCAGAATGTTCTATGTCAGTGGTTCCCAACTGAAGGTAATTACACACTCAAGGGTAAAATGTAGTTTTCTGAGGGTGAAAACCAAAGGGTTGAATTGTGTTATGGTCATGACAGTAATTTATTTTTAAAGTCACTAGTACCACTATTTCGTTAGAAAATCAAAAAGGCTCTGAGCACTATGGGACTCAACTTCTTAGGTAATTAGTCCCCTAGAACTTAGAACTAGTTTAACCTAACTAACCTAAGGACATCACACACATCCATGCCCGAGGCAGGATTCGAACCTGCGACCGTAGCGGTCTCGCGGTTCCAGAATGCAGCGCCTAGAACTGCACGGTCACTTCGGCCGGAATTTCGTTAGACTGTATTACTGATTGTATAAGTTTAAAATAATTGCATTTTTTTTCAAATACCAGCATTAACGTCTGACACAGTGTGGTATATGTTACAGACTGTGAAAACAAAGTATGAACAACATCTTCCTCACACAGATCACTCAATGCATACATACTTTGTTTCTTGCATCCGTGACAGTAAAATAAAGATATATAGGTCACATATGCTTAGATATCTAAGGAAAATATCTCGTTCGAGTTGTAGGTTCTTCCCACAATCAGCCATGTATCGCTTGTTATTTCCTTCGTAAAAATAAACGGACCAATAGACACCACAACAAAACAGTAACTACGTAATGGCTACTAAGCTGTTGTAGGAGCTACACTGTAATACTAATACTACTACTACTACTACTAATAGCAATAATAATAATAATAATAATAATAGTAATAGCAGTGGTGAGGCACAAAGCATGGCAGCTTCTTTTTTTCCAATTTCTGCCAATACAGAAATAAGGAATCCAGCAGTCAAGTGATGTACAAACAGAACTCCTAAGAACGGTGCACATATTTTACTTCAGTTGATTTGATGATGATGTTCGGTTTGTGGGGCGCTCAACTGTGATGTTATCATCGCCCTTATAGATGCTCAACCTTTGCTCAGTCCAATCTCGCCACTTTCATGAATGATGATGAAATGATGAGGACAACACAGCCACCCAGTCATCTGGAGGCAGGTGGTAATCCCTGACCCCACCGGGAATCGAACCCGGTACCCCGTGCTCAGGAAGCGAGAACGCGACCGCGAGACCACGAGCTGCGGACCAGTTGATTTGAAATGAGGGTGCAGAGCGCGGATCAAGCAAGTGACACTAGGACGAGGAGTGCTGCAGAGGAAGCATGTTTTGTAACAAGTGTTAGTCTTCAAAGGTGATACTTAGATTTCTTTTCTGATGCACTGAAAATTGTTCCATCATTCTTTAAAAAAATGTTCTTAGAAATAAACACCAACAATCGTGTCACTAAAACATTAATTCTTGGTATATACAACACACATAAAAACTAAATATGATTCATCTTCTGTCATTTTGAAAATAAAAGCTTTCAAAGAAAATTCTTTTCATTCTAAAGTTGAGTTAGACGGTAATGTTGAAAATGACGGGAGGGGGTGGGGGGTGTTTACAGCTAATATCTGGTTGCCCTCAGGGGTAATGGGAACAAATGCTCTATTTGCTTTAGAAAATTAAAAAGGAGAGAAGGCATAACAAACGTGCGATAACATACAAGGACAGAACATCCACAACGTCTCGTGGAAGAGAAGGTAACTTTGATTGAGAGACCTACAGTTTTATTTGCATGCCATAAAGTTTGGGTAATAGGAGACGCCTTAATTTTGTGATTGCTTCAGGGCGAGAAATTGATACAGTTCAAAAGTGGGGATACAAGAAACTCATCACCTCGTGACATTTGGCTCTTACTCGTACTGTCGCCGCGCCCATCTCCTTCACCTTTGCCATCTTTGCTGGAGACGATGAGACCGTTCTTTGACACAGGCTCGGCCCCATATTGATCGAGATCTGCTATTCCTTCGCCATCATTAGCATTGTGCAGTCTTTGTTCGAAGTCTGCTTTTATTACGTGACAACAACACTGAAAACTGGTTGTTTCGAAAAGAGTTAATTTGAGAGGTTTTAACATTACATTGGAGAGGAAAATAACCCGTGTAACAGAAAATCGATAGCTTCAGTGACAACCGTTATCCCTAAATACAGTTTTATTCACACTAAGCAGAAATACAAAATTTTTGTGGCTTTCGTGGCCACTTGTTGACAAACTGCCTGTTGGCTTCTGTCTCGGGTTCTTCGGCCGACGTTTGTTTGATGATATTTCTGACGTTTTGCCAGCCTGAGTGTCTGACATTGACGAAGCTCCACCCTCCACAGCTGGTGGTAGGCGGGAGTAGAGCTCTCGGCTGCAGATTGTATGTACACTACTGGCCATTAAAATTGCTACACCACGAAGATGACGTGCTAGAGACGCGGAATTTAACCGACAGCAACAAGATGCTGTGATATGCAAATGATTTTCAGAGCATTCACACAAGGCTGGCGCCGGTGGTGAAACCTACAACGTGCTGACATGAGGAAAGTTTCCAACCCATTTCTCATACACAAACTGCAGTTGACCGGCGTTGCCTGGTCAAACGTTGTTGTGATGCCTCGTGTAAGGAGGAGAAATGGGTACCATCACGTTTCCGACTATGATAATGGTCGGATTGTAGCCTATCGCGAAGGCGGTATACCGTGTCGCGACATTGCTGCTCGCGTTGGTCGAGATCCAATGACTGTTAGCAGAATATGGAATCGATGGGTTCAGGAGGGTAATACAGAACTCCGTGCTGGATCCCAACGGCCTCGTATCACTAGCAATCGAGATGACACGCATCTTATCCGCGTAGCTGTAACGGATCGTGCAGCCAAGTCTCGATCCCTGAGTCAACAGATGGGGACGTCTGCAAGACAGCAAACATCTGCACGAACAGTTCGACGACGCTTGCAGCAGCGTGGACTATCAGTTCGGAGACCATGGCTGCGGTTACCATTGACGCTGCATCACAGACAGGAGAGCCTGCAATGGTGTTGTAAGAGGTCCGAGCAGATGTAATTTTATGTAAGAGGTCCGAGCAGATGTAATTTCGATGTATTGCTCATGCGCTGCCTGCGATATGCAAAGTATAAGAGAATCGCTGACCAGAGAGTAGTGTTGACTCAGTAGGTACTGTGTAGCTGTAGCAGTAAGTAGTTGCTAGTCTGCGCTAGTCTGCGCTAGTCTGCCCTGGTCTGGAGTCTGCTCTGGTGTGGTATAGTGTATCATGTTGGCTGGGCTGGTCGCGGTGCAGCGATGCCGGAGTCTGAGTATTATTGTATAAGGTAAAAAGCAGCCTCGCGCATATCGAGTAATGTTATGTGAACTCCCATGTAAATCTTTTTTTAAAAAAAATGTCCTAATAATAATCCTTATGATATAAAGTAATTTCTAACAAGCATTTATTTCAATTTAAGGAATTTACTAATTTCTTCAATCCATGATAATTCCTATTGTTGCAGAAGAAAAATCAGTTGCTTCCTTTCATAAATGACAAATCTATCGACCAGCATTGCACAGAGCTGTGCCGGAAAATTTTTATGTAAGAGCAGATATTTTTATTGAGGTAAGAATTTTTGCTTTTTTATTCAGAATGATCTTACAGGGCCATGACGCAGCACTGCTGTTGTCCAAAATTTACCAGGTTACTGAATTTATTTTTTATTACGAGGTTTAGGAATTTTTCTGTTTCGATCTTACATTAAACGAAAAAAGAATTTTTGTGGGTACATTAAATGTGAATGAATTCTGTACGGGGGTTATAAATGGGAACCAATTTTGTTCTGAGGTTACACTAAAATTAGAATCATATTATTATTTATACAATATTTTGTGGGGAGGTTACATAAAATTAGTATCGCTATCCATAATTATTATTCCATTATATTTTTGTGGGGAGGTTACAGTTACTCAATGACGAACCTGGGTGCACGAATGGCAAAACGTCATATTTTCGGGTGAATTCAGGTTCTGTTTACAACATCATGATGGTGGCATCCGTCTTTGGCGACATCGCAGTGAACGCACATTGGAAGCGTGTATTCGTTATCGCCATACTGGAGTATCACCCGGCGTGATGGTATGGCGTGGCATTGGTTACACGTCTCGGTCACCTCTTGTTCTCACTGACTGCACTTTGAACAGTGGAGACGCTACATTTCAGATGTGATACGACCCGTGGCTCTACCCTTCATTCGATCCCTGCGAAACCCTACATTTCAGCAGGATAATGCACGACCACATGTTGCAGGTCCTGTACTAGCCGTTCTGGATACATAAAATGTTTGACTGCTGCCCTGGCCAGCACATTCTCCAGATCTCTCACCAATTGAAAACGTCTGGTCAATGGTGGCCGAGCAACTGGCTCGTCACAATACGCCAGTCACTACTCTTGATGCACTGTGGTATCTTGTTGAAGCTGCATGGGCGCTGTACCTGCACACGCCATTCAAGCTCTGTTTGACTCAATGCCCAGGCGTCTGAAGGCCGTTATTACGGCCAGAGTTGGCTGTTCTGGGTACTGATTTCTCAGGATCTATGCACCCAAATTGTAAATGTAATCACATGTCAGTTCTAGTATAATATATTTGTCCAATGAATACCCATTTATCATCTGCATTTCTTCTTGGTGTAGGAATTTTAATGGCCAGTTGTATACCTGGCGCGCCAACGTCCAAGGGCTTTTAAGTGGTCATTTCCGGTGAAAGCCTCAAGGTGATCGGATCCTGGATTCCCGTGCTGCAGCGAACGATCGTTGCAGGTAGAAAGAGGAGAACCTCATAGGAAATTACCACGGGAAAGCCCTTGGACGTTGGCCTGCCAGGTACTTACAATCTGCGACCGCGAGCTCTTTTGGGCAGCCACTTGCAAAGAGGCTTTCCTCCCATCGTAAAACTATTACTTTTACAGTAAAAACAAGCTAAATATCTCTCATTAATTTTCCGGCATGGAGTCGTTCGTGAGCCAATGTGCCCATTACGATCTGTTTCTCCACGGTGGTATTTGGACTCACCAACGATGTTTTACAACAGTTTATTTACATCTGAGAAATTCTTAGGGGGTAATGGGAGTTCGTGATCACTCTATACAATGCTGGCCATTAAAACTGTGGCATCAAGAAGGTAGCCACAATATACGTCAGGTTGGTACGAAGTGTACTGGATTCTCGGATATCCAACAAGGATGAAAGGGACAAATCGTGTTTATATTTCTGATAGGTTAAGTATTTCATCTCATATATTCGCATTCACTCAAATTTAAATTGGTGTTAAATTTTGTTTATCGTAAGAGTTGTGGTTTAAATGAAGATCGGCCGGTGTTGTGGCCGAGCGGTTCTAGGATCTACAGTCTGGGACCGCGCGACCGCTACGGTCGCAGGTTCGAATCCTCCCTCGCCCAAGGATGTGTGTGATGTCCTTAGGTTGGTTAGGTTTAAGTAGTTCTAAGTTCTAGGGGAGTGATGACCTCAGAAGATAAGTCCCATAGTGCGCAGAGCCATTTGAACCATTTAAATGAAGATCGAGGGGTTTTCAAAAACACAGGTAGTTTCAAAAAGTGTCACATATTCCCACAAGATGTAGTGTTGGTCAAAACTGGAAGAAAAGTTGCTGTAAAGGTAAGTCCGGGGACCAAACCTATCGAGATATGGGCCATTCTATTCTCTCATTCCGATCTGTCTGTTACGTACGAGGGACGTTCAATAACTAATGCAACACCTTTTTTCTCGATCAGACCCAGCAGAAAAAATGCGGAATTTTATGTGGGGCTTCGTGGAATATTCTCGTTTCAGCTACACAATTTCATGAAGTTCCGAAACGTGGCGTGGTTATACGTAGCCTTCAAAATGGCATCTGTAATGGAGCTGCATTCCAAATACAGAGCTGTCAGTGAGATTCTTTTGGTGGAAAAGCAGAGCATCGCAGATATTCGTAGACGCTTGCAGAAGGTCTACGGAGAGTTGGTAGTGAGCAAAACTAAGGTGAGTCGTTGGGCGAGGCATTTGTTATCATAGCAGCAAGGTCGCTCAAACCTGTCCGGTCACCTGCGTGCCCACCCGCACACAGCCGTGACTCCTGCAGTGTTGGAACGTGCGGACACTCTCATTCTAGGTGATCAATGGATCCCAACCAAACACCTCGCTGCTCAACTGAATGTCTCCGTTGGTAGTGCAGGCATCCGCGTCCACCAGTTGGAGTACTCAAAGGTGTGTGCCCGCTGTGTCCCTAACAGCAGACTTCCATCTGTTTGGCCCAATGAAGGATTCACTCTGTGGAAATCAGTACTTGGGTGATGGGGAGGGTATTGATGCAGCAAAATATTGGCTCCGACGTCGACCAGTAGAGAAGTACCATACGGGCACAGAGCCCCTCCCAGGAAGGTGGAGTAGGTCTGTCGCATGTAACGGGATACCGTGTTGAAAAGAAGGGTTCTGTAGTCAAAACAATGGGAAATTATACTGTATATTGGAATCCTCAATATAAGCAATCTGCTTTCAGAGACAAATTTTTTGCATTACTTATTGAACGCCCATCGTAGAAGTAGACACTGTAGGCAAGGTCGCATGTGGTTACCTTGCATCCTGACACAGAATTCAACCCTTCATCATAGTGAATCACGCACAATTTCAAGTACACTTGCCTCCATTCGGCCGGCCGGTGTGGCCGAGCGCTTCTAGGCGCTTCAATCTGGAACCGCGCGACCGCCTGGGGCATGGATGTGTGTGCTGTCCTTCGGTTAGTTAGGTTTAAGTAGTTCTAAGTTCTAGGGGACTGATGACCTCGGATGCTAAGTCTCATAGTGCTCAGAGCCATTTGAACCATTGGGCTCCATTCAGATTGCGTCAGAAGCATCGGTCACACCCTCCTGTAACTTGTGTACATTTTCCATGTGCTGGACACGCAGTATTGCTTTCAGATGTCCCCATAGCTATAAAAATAACGGATTTTGGTCCGACCAAGAGAGAGGCCATCGTAAGTGAAACGTTTCGGTGAGATACTGACGTGCGATCCGTGGAAAATGGGATGGTACCTACACGTGGAGAAAACCTCAATAGTTGTTTTCCTGCGAGGGTAATGTTCAACAACAGCAACGGTAATTCATTGCACATAAACCGGTGATATACAGCATATTTAAATCTCTTTGGTAAAGCGTATGGCCCTGTGAATCCGTCACCGACAGTTCCACTGCGAACGCTGATACTGAAGCGATCGTAATGCCTCCTCTGCATTTCTTCATTCATGTGTGCTTCAGTAATTTACTACGACATTCTTTCTGTGTCGTGCCTCATCTGTAAATAAAATGCTGCCTATGACCTACGGATCTCCAGCGGTCCATGTATCAACAGAAATTTGTTTCCGAACATGTTATTTTTCATCTAGTTTGCAGGAGTATGTAACACTTAAACACCCTGTATATTTCAACTTATGAACAGTAAAAAGTACACCAGAAACAAATGAGCGCAAGGTGTTCGTGCAACGTTCTTTAAAGGTTCACTTCTATATAATGTCTTACTCCTGCTACAAAGTCAAATTTTCAGCCTACCTCCAATTATTCATTACGCACGAAGAACATTTCTAAAAATTTGGCATTTTCATTTGGTAAGGAGAGATGGGAACCCGCCCTGAGATATATCTGATTGAGAACACTGAGCGGTTCTAAATCCAATTCGTTTCTGTTGTAGTCAGTGGTGTAGAATGATCTTTGGTCCCGAAACACGCTCATAAAATTACTGGCTCGCTGCAGTGCTCATTCTCGCGTCTTGGTTGATTAACTGAACAACACAAATAAGAGACAGATTGAGCTTCACACACCTAAACTATGCTCAACCAACTAAATACTGGAGAAATACACCAAGGAAAACAAAATACGCACACCACGGAGGAATTATCCAGATACATGATTACAATTTCAGAAGAAATGTACGATTCATTCCAGAGAAAGAGGTTCGCAAATTGAGCACGTCAATAACATTTTGGTCCACCTCTGGTCCTTATGCAAGCAATTAGCCGACTCGGCATTGATGGATAGTGTTGCTGGATGACCTCCTGTGGGATATCGTGCATGGAGCATCATTGACTGTAGTAGAATCGTCTTCAGTGATGAGTCCCGCTTCGAACTGAGCCCCGGTGACCAATTAAGACATATATGGAGACGCCCGGGACAGCAGTTGGCTGCTAACCACACTGTCGCCAACCTTGCGCCAGACAACCAGGAGTGATGGCCGGGTGCGCCATAGCAGGACCCCTTTGATTGTCGTCCACAGCACCCTTACAGTACAACGGTACGTCGACAATATTCTATGTCGCGTTTTGTTGCCCTTCAAGGCAAGCCATCCTGGCCTTACATTTGAGCAAGATAATGCCCGCCCGCTCACGGCTAGAGTTTCTTTTGTTTGTCTTCGTGCTTGACAAACCGTACCTAGGCCAACTGGGTAGTCGGATCTCTCCCCATTATGGGCAGGGACCTCCAACTAGCTCGGGATTTTGACAAGACGGTCTCACGCGCCACCAATATGATTAACTCTGAAACTTTTCCCATTACCTTTTTCTGCTTTTTGTAACAGTCCACTGAGCCTTTACTCTCATTATCCAAAAGGCTGATAGGTTTTCTACTGACAGTCTGGGCTTGAATCTTCATAGTACCACCTGCCTGTTCTTGATTATTTGAGCAGGGGGAGGATAGATCTCTTGGCGTTCCAAGGTCTGTTAAATAGAGGCACGAGCTGCACAGTGGAATGTGCCCATGATCTGATATACAACCAGTCCTGCCTGCTGTCTCGGCGTTCACTTATCGCTAATGTACTGCACAGCATCTAGTTTGCTCTGCTGAATACACATTCTGGTAGCTACCCTTCCAGTACTGCCCTTTCTCGGTGATGTAATGATCTGGCACGATATCGCTGAGGAGGACATCCAGGAAGTCTATCAATCAATGCCAAGCTGAATAACTTCTTGCATGAGGGCCAGAGATGGAACAACGCCCTATTGACTTGTTCTATTTGTGAAGCTCTTTCTCTTGAATAAATCATCCATTTTTTTCTGAAATTGTAGTCATTTATTTGCCTGTACATGAACCTCATAACTACCGATTTCCGCCCTACTCGGATAACTTCTTCGTTCTTTGAGAGTGTATTAACAGGTCAGTTTCGAACATTTTTAAGTATCACTCTTTCTCATCCCCATCCGCAGGGATAGTAGGGCTATCTTAATCCCATAGTTTTTGTATATAAATAATGAACCATTTGTATACCTAATTCGGTTGAAATTACTCCAGGTGTCCCTCAGTTTCGTTTTTACGTCAGCCCTTTTCAGCCTCAGCCCCACCCCTATTGGATGTAGGTCGTTTTGTCCCCTAAAGCACTCCTTTCAAGTATTAAATGATTTGCGTTCGAAGTTTGATTCAAACAGATCCAGTGGTTCAGGAACATATGTGAAACGTATATACATACATAAAAACGTACATAAAATGGTTTTTGTAAATACCTATTCTGGTAAAGCGCATCGAGTACGTTGTTGTGTGTTTATTACCACCGTGTGATGTAGTGTTGTTTCGAAGAACAAACTGAAATGAACTCAATGTATTGTGAACCTTGCGTAAACGTCACAGACGGAATCACCATTAACGATGAAGGTTTTCAGGGGAGAAAACGCTCGCGTTCTTCAATTTACTAGATGGTGAAAGAGATTACCGCCGCAGGCACGGTGCAACCCGTCAAGACGATAATTAGGAGAACCGTAATGAAGGCAAATAGTACGACTGCAGTGTTAGGCATCTAACGACATCTTGATAAATATCGTCGCCAAAGCGCTATCTACCAGCATGCTGTAGCTGTTTAGTGTCGCGCCTTTTCCGGCGGACAGGGCATTGCCTTGTTGCATCGCCAAGCTCGTTAGTAGCGAGAGCAGTTGCCTCCGTAGACTCAGCAGGAACAAAACATTTGTGAGCCAGAAATATGCCAAGTTGGATTATAAAGTGTTTAATAGCGCATTTAGGGAATTATGTCGTTGTAATAGGAATGCTGAACCGTCAGTGGCCCTCTTTTTGTGATTGACTTTGGAATATGGTTAGACGTGTTTTCTACTCTTTCGAAGGACATCATGTTTTTACTTCAGAAAAACATACCAAGTTTTATGCCTAATTCTGCAGTAAATGATCATTTACTTCGAATACTGTTTGGCTATCGAGGTTGAAGTCAGTCTCTTTGCCTAGAGCCCGATAGTCAACCATCAGCATCACTTAAAATTACGGGAGATGAGACCTTACAGCTGCTTTTGTTATAATACCTTACATATGTTTTGGACGTATAGTGATTCATTCTTTGCTGTGACTCCGTCAAACACAGAGCATAAAGAGAAGCATATGAGAACAATGTGTATCGACACGCCACTGAGTGTCAAAGACTTAGTACTGTAACATTACAAGCAAAAAAACTACTAATGCATATCATCTTCTTAAATCATTTGTCTTTTCTTGACCACGCATCACACGTTTCTGTTCTGGAGAGTCTCCATTGGTCTCTTGGCTCTTCACTATTCGGATGTAAGTGACGTGAAAGGAACAATATGTTAATAATAATAAAATTTTTAATTCAACTTTGGTTAAAGAGAGTTATTTAAAAAAACTCATTTCCTTTAATACACTTAAGATTTGTGTATTTGATATTACGGGCCGTGTAAAAATTCGGGACTGAATTTTTTGGTGGTTAAAACGACCGGGCGCCCCTCGCGCGTTATCGTCAAACATTTTCGTATTTTTCGCAAAGAACCTGCTTTCATATGAAACGAAGTCTGATTATATTTTAATTAGCATTTCATTGCATGAAAATTTCATTAACGAATGCGGTCAAGTGCCACTAAACAATGACGGGAGCTGCGCACATTGACCTGATTCGAATGAGTGGTTGCGAAAAGAACGTTTAAAAAACCCATTTTAAAGCAACTGATGTATTAATTTTCAGTTCCATTGCCAGTTCCATTCCAGTGTACCCACTGGATGCAAGGACGTTTATTAGATAGCTTTACGTAATTCTTCTTCTTTTCTCTTTGCCGTCATTTACTTGTGTTTACATAAACTAAGCGTCATGAATTTTATCACTGTCGCATTAAGATGCATCAAACGCTTTATGGCAATGACGCTTCGCGAGCAATTACAAATATATCCAGATATATTTTGCCACATAGTTTTCTCATAATCATGATTAGTTGAATAGCCTACGTCAATGTGCATGTGCAGTTAACGTCTGGTGTGCAATCATATTGGGTAAACATGTCGGAATTTTTTGTTTGGTGGAAATTTTTTATGGCTAAAATTATTAAAGTTTTCTGGAGAACCAGTAATAGTTATTTAATTTGGTCTTCTTCAAGAGAGTTGAATTATGGGGTTCCAGCATCATGACATTAACATCTTATTACTCACATAAAGCACGCGGGCAAGGTACAGACTGCAATTAATACTGCACTCTGTCGGGAAAGTGGTACAATAAATTGGCCTCCTAGGTCCCCGAATCTTACATATACATACATATTCGGCAAGCCACTGTATGGTGCGTAGCAGATGCTACCCTGTGCCACGAATAGTCATTTTCTTTCCTGCTGCACTCGCAAATAGACCGAGGGAAAATGACTGTCCGTATGCCTCCGTACGAACCATTATTTCTCTTACCTTATCTTCGTTCCCGTACTCGAAATGTGCGTTGGCGGCAGTACAATTGTTATGCTGTCAGTTTCAACTTCCGGTTCTCTGAATTTTCTCAATAGGGTTCTTCGAAAACAACGTCACGTTCCCCCCAGGTATTCCCATTTGAGTTCCCGAAGCATCTCGGTAACATTTGAGTGTTGCTCGAACCTCTGAAGTGCTTCGATGCCTTCCGTCAGTGCAGCTTGGTACGGAACCCAAACACTCGAGCAGCACTCAAGAATGGGTTGCACTAGTATCCTATGTGTGGTATCCTTTACAGATGAAACACAGTTTCCTAAAATTCTCTCAATAAAACGAAGTCGACCATTCACCTTCCCTAGTAGAATCCTTGCATGCTCGTTCCATTTATGTAGCTCTGCAACTTTACACCCAGGTATATAAACTACGTGACTGTGTCAAGCACTACACTACTAATTCTGTATTCGAACATTGCTAGAATTTTTTTCCCTACTCTTCTTCATTAACTTACATTTTTCTACTATCAGAGCAACTAGAACATTCGTCTAAGGCACCCTCTATCCTACAGTTACTCAACGACAACACTCACCTGTATAACACAGAATCTTCAGCAAGCAGGCATAGTTTGCTGCTCACCCTGTCCGAGAGATCACTTATTTGCACAGAAAGTAACAGTGGTCCTGTCACACTTCCTACCTGGAGCACTCCTGACAATGTCCTTGTCTCTGATAAACACTCGCCGTCGAAGACACGTTCTGGTTTCTGTTATTTCAGGAGTCTTCGACCCACTCACGTATCTGTGAACTTATTCCATATGCTCGTACCTTCCTTAACAGCCTGCAGTGGGGCACCGTGTCAAATGCTTTTCGGAAATCTAGTAATATGGAATCTGTCTATTACCCTTCATCCTCGGTTCGCAGGATATCATGTGAGAAATGGGTAAGCTGAGTTTCACACGACTGATGCTTTCTAAAACCGTGCTGATTCAAGGACAGAAGCTTTTCCGTCTGAAGTAAATTTTTATTATTATTAAGCGCAGCAACAACTGCTAAAGAACAGAGACATTGTTGGACAGGTACAATCAGCGGCATTGAAGTACGACGGGAAACACAGTTTAATAGACGTGAACTGGTATATTTATAACAAAACTTGCTACAGATTTCACCATATGGAAAACTGGATAACAGACACAAACGAAGTTCATGTTTGACATAGGTCAGATTCCCAACATAAAGGAGGATATCCGACTCTCAGCACGGAATATGCCCTCCTGAGGTACTAATGCAATTTTCGCACCTCTTATTTATGCTACCAACTCAATCCTTCAGCAGTCCTTGGGGTATATTTTTCCACTCCAAGGCGGTTTTCATTTTTTGCACGGTTTATGGAAGGGGCGTTTAAGGGGCTCCGGAAAGGCTCAAAATCATGAAAAGTTCAATTTTTACTTTTTTGCGTTTTCTGAATCTGCAGACTATTACCTTTTTATAGATGTATAATTTATTCAATTCCGAAGACTACAACTATTTTTAAATTTTTTTTGAAATGTGTTCTACATGGGCGTGACCCACTGTGGCGCTGTTAAACTGCTGTCAAATGGTGTTATTATTAATGTCCGTGTTCATCAGGTACATTTTAGTGATGTGAGATAAAGTATGTGTTGTGGCTAACCTGTGATGGTTCAATATATATCGCTGGTGTGATTGTCGATTGTTTCATGTTTATTTACTCTGTCGTTATCTCGAAAATATTCGTAATTAATTCTGTTTCTTGAGTTTCTGTTTTGTTGAAGTATAATAATGAGTAAAAGTAAAGTTATTAGAAATCCTCTGAAGGCTTTTAAGAAAAGGATAAATGTTGGAAAGCCAAAGGTATGTGTTATTACTGTAAATAATAACATTCTAACATGGTACGAGCGATGCTTGCTTTAGACAAGGAACGCCTTCGGGCTGCAGACAGGGCTGTAAAGAGTCTAGAAATACAAGCAAGAGTAAACAGGAGGAGGAACAAGAGGAAGCTGGAGGAGGAGTTTGCAGAGGATGAAGATAATCCATCCTATGGACCTGGAATGCACTAAAACGTTGATCCAATCTTTGTCGCTCGATTCCCAAAACTTTTATTTTCTCATACTAATTACATGTTTTCTAAGGATCTTCCAAACATATTTGTTTCAAACTTTCAGTAAATGTTACACAGTACCTTCTGCATAATTTAACACAGCCTTTTTCCAAAAAATTGTATATTTTTGAATATATAAATAAAAAATTGCAAAAAAATGTTGTGAATTTTCATTACAATTTAAAATAAATCATCTTTAATAACTGAACTAAAATTTTGTAAAATCCCTGTGTTAAGTTGTAGCCCATATTCCAATAAATAATCTGTAAAAAGTTCAACTTCCTACCTCAAATACTTTGTGAGGAAAGATGTAATTTATAAGCGTTATTTTAACATTGCAAGTATAGGGCGTTCCGGAGCCCCTTAAAGGCATGTCTGTCAGCTATACTCTATAGGGTTTAAGTCCGGGGAGTATGCAGGCCATTCCATACTTTCAATATCTTCAATTCGCCGTGTGTCAGACGCCTCAGCGGTCCTGTGTGGGCGGACATGGTCGTCAATAAACAGGAAGTCAGAACCTACCGCATCCCTAGTCAGAAAGGTACGATCCGAATTTATCTCCCTATAATAGCACTGTGCTGTAACCGTACCTCGCGCAAAAGATAGACAGTGATGGTCGGCCATTGTGTATAATGCCTGCCCACACCATAAACCCGAGACCATATCGATGACGCTCATGAACATTACATGGTATTAATGTGTTCCTCTCTCTCTCTCTCTCTCTCTCTCTCTCTCTCTCTCTCTCTCTTCACACTAACCGATGGCCAGAATCACTGACCAAGTGAAGCAAAATTCGTTGGAGAACATCTCTCTGGACCATCATTGCTGACCCCAACCACTCAAATGAAGTCTTGCAGACATGTTGCCGCTCCACACGAAGTTTCGCACTAATAGGTTCCACAAAAAGCTTAATCAAGCATCGTGCTGTATGGACTGTCAAATGCATAGAATGGGTTCGCGCATGGCCTTCGCTGCACTTAATACGCCCTGCCCTCGGCATTTCCTTTTATCATCATTGGTCGGTTGTTCCGTAGCAATTGCTAGTTGTCCCGTAGGAACTGGCAGTTGTTCATTAGCAAGTGTCAGCTGTTCCTTAGGAACGTAAGCTCACTGTTCAAAATATTCGTTATTCCCTTCACAGAAGCTGGGCCTACACCGCTGTCGTTAAGTTATGGAAGCGAAGTGGCGTGTTTGTGTCGCTCGGTTCTACGGAATTGGCGCAATAAGATGAGAGAAAGAGAAACCCGCCAGAATGATAGAAAGGAGTTAATCCGTTGGACACACCCATAAACATATCGTGAAAGAGACTGCCCGATTTGTAGATTTCTCAGCGCAAACTTACGTGTCTACAGAGAATGGTGTACCTCTCACACCTCTGTAACGTGACGGAAGAGCAGTGGTCGTAAAAAGATTCTGACGGCGACTGCAGATGGTTGTCACGTCTCGTTAGTAAGTCAGTTGACATCCTGACAGGAGGTGCTGTCACAGAATGCAGGTCTATCTCAACCAGTTTCCCCACGACTTTCGAGAAGGTAACTGCGTGCAGCGGACTTTTGAGCTCTGGTTCCCCGCAAAAGGCCATTGGCCACGGAAGCACGTAAGGTTGCACGTCTTCAGTGGGCAAAAAACACACAGACTGGACAAGAGCTGACTACAGGCTTCTAGTGTGGTCCAATCAGTCGTGATTTTGCTTCTGCCGGCCGCGGTGGTCTAGCGGTTCTAGGCGCTCAGTCCGGAACCGCGGGACTGCTACGGTCGCAGTTTCGAATCCTCCCTCGGGCATGGATGTGTGTGATGTCCTTAGGTTAGTTAGGTTTAAGTAGTTCTAAGTTCTAGGGGACTGATGACCACCGATGTTAAGTCCCATAGTGCTCAGAGCCATTTGAACCATTTTGCCTCTTTTGAAACGAAACAAGGTGTCAATGCACCGACAGCCAAATATGGCGTTTAACCCGCATGTCTGTGGAGGGTGTGGTTCAGGCCAGAGTAATGTCTTTGATGTTTTAGGCTATTTTCCGTAACATGACGTGCGCCCCTTATTCATATTACCGTCAACCTGAACCATGGTGTTTATTCAGTGTTCACAGTGGCCAAGGGTTGCGCTCTGCCCAACATCCCCAACATCTTTACAATGAGTATGGTACGGACATTCCCGGCTTCCAAAATGGTTAGAAAATGGCTCGAATGGCTTTAAGCAGTATGAGACTTAACATCTGAGGTCATCAGTCCCCTAGAACTTAGAACTACTTAAACCTAAATAACCTTAGGACATCACACACATCCATGCCCAAGGCAGGATTCGAACCTGCGACCGTAGCAGCAGCGCGGTTCCGTACTGAAGCGTCTAGAACCGCTCGGTCACAGCGGCCGGAAAACTGGCCACAACCATAACTTCAGGACTCACTCATACGTTCCTGGTTTGACGATCACTAAGGCACCAATCGGCATTCGGCTGGATCGCTACATCATCCCACCTTAATTGCGCAGATAATGCCTGAAACTACTGGGTGAGGCAAATGAAAGCGGCCCAGAGAACAGAGAATCGGGGTGCAAAGGAACATAGCAGAGGAAAGGAAGTACGGTACTAACCCGATTATCGCTGATGTTGAGAGTGACCATCGTTCATCTCTTGGCAGTTCCTGGCCCAGGTCAGCAATTTGCTGCAGGCAGATCGAAGTTGTGCTCCTGGAATTGCCGAAATCTCAGCCGAAATGTTCTGCTGCAGTTCTTGAAGACTGTGAGGGTTGTTGTGATACACCTTAGACTTGAGAGCTCTCCGGACAAAGTAATCGCACACTGACAAATCAGCTGACCAGGGTGGCCAACTACGGCTACGACCAGACTGCAGGTACAGGTGGAGTAGTCTTCCAGATGATCACGTGATATGGCTTTCTCTTGCGAGAGGCGTGTGATGATTGGGCAGGACTTTGAAGCATGTTCTGATGAACTTCAGCCGTATTTTCTGGCACGTTCCGGAATGTTGTTTGACTTCAAAACAGATCCTGTCTGACTACATTTTCGAACTAAGCGTTGCATGGCACTCTTTGCAGAGACTCTGAAACCCTTAGACGTCTCAATAGACAACTGACCACAAAGTTTCCAGGACTTTACACCACGAACACCCGCTGCTCCACTGTGGGTGCCAACGTCCTCTCTGCACTGCTACGCTCATATTGAAACAGCCCGCACTACTCTCTGAACCAGTGCGGATCACGTGACGGGCGTAAACGTGATGTGCTCATTACATGGTGTGGTTATATGCATACATTCACATCTGGTCGTATCCACTCGTCAGGCCATTTTTATTTGCCCCTTCCTGTAATTGGGACTTTGGGTGAAACTTGGTAGTCAACGTCCCCTTAGTCGGTAAATTCACGGAATCTAAGCCTGAACGAGCGGCTTCGGCGGAAATGACATATACATGGTGGGCAAACTGATTCGGAAAATATTTAAAACAAAAGTTACTCGGAGCTAACCCTCGATAATGAACATCACAGAAGATGCTGTAAAAGGTCACCGTTGACGTCGATGGCGCGCTGTGCTTCATCTGTTCAACTGGAGCTCGGCCTGCCGCATAGCAGCAACTGTCTTTCCGATATTCTGTTGTTGCTCTTCCTGTGTCTTACGAATATCAAACCCATCACTTTCCGCAGCAGTGAACAATGATAGAGACAGAGATTAGACAATCTAGATCACCAGGATATTGCACTGCCTCTGCTGATTGTCCTCTCCTAAGTCGCGACATGGTCGTCAAGATGGTGCATCATGTTGCTCTCTCTTTCTTGAAATATCCTTACAGTCGTTCATCTTCTGTGAGTTCATTCGCATACTGACGAAACAGTTTCTAGACGCTCCTGTGAGCATTAACAGTTTGGTGAAAGAAACATGTTCCGATGGGGAGACTAGACATTGTGCACTAAACATCAATCCTGAGATCATGCATCTTCAAAGTACTAATGGGGATTTTCTGATGCATTATGGCCAGGGTTCCCATATTTGCCGTCTGATAAAGCGGGACATTTCTCTTAAGTAAACTAAAAGGAGATTAATTTGGGAAGAAGAAATAGACATACTCAGCTTACGCTTAAAAAACGTTAAAGATGCAAGCAAATTACCCCTTTTAGTCGGGATATTTCGAACCGCAGCAGCTAGCCAATCACGCTAGGGGTAGAAAAGTGGCTCTCACAAGCAGGTCCTCTGCCCAGGCATCTCAGAATAACAGCTGCCCTTCACTCAGTAAGTATCACTATGTTCTTGGGGAAGAAAAGCCTATGGTTATGGCTCTGACTGGATTAAAAAAGAAGAGGACGAAAAGAAAGTTACAGAGTCATCACATTACTGTCCCAAATCTGTAAAAGATTCAGAGAAAACCTGAATAAAATATTTTATGCCGAGACAGATTTGCACATTTATTGTTCTGCCGGTCAACTGCATTCGGAAATACTCGAATTCACGATGCGCAAATGTAACAGCTTTTTGGTGAACTAGAAGCCCTAAGTGTGTTTCTCCATGTTCCAAAAAACCAAAGACACCTATTTAATCAGACAGACAGACCTTTACCGATTACAATGTGGCTATCTAGAAGCAGTGCAGTCAGTTATCCATTATCCAATTACACTCCTGGAAATGGAAAAAAGAACACATTGACACCGGTGTGTCAGACCCACCATACTTGCTCCGGACACTGCGAGAGGGCTGTACAAGCAATGATCACACGCACGGCACAGCGGACACACCAGGAACCGCGGTGTTGGCCGTCGAATGGCGCTAGCTGCGCAGCATTTGTGCACCGCCCCCGTCAGTGTCAGCCAGTTTGCCGTGGCATACGGAGCTCCATCGCAGTCTTTAACACTGGTAGCATGCCGCTACAGCGTGGACATGAACCGTATGTGCAGTTGACGGACTTTGAGCGAGGGCGTATAGTGGGCATGCGGGAGGCCGGGTGGACGTACCGCCGAATTGCTCAACACGTGGGGCGTGAGGTCTCCACAGTACATCGATGTTGTCGCCAGTGGTCGGCGGAAGGTGCACGTGCCCGTCGACCTGGGACCGGACCGCAGCGACGCACGGATGCACGCCAAGACCGTAGGATCCTACGCAGTGCCGTAGGGGACCGCACCGCCACTTCCCAGCAAATTAGGGACACTGTTGCTCCTGGGGTATCGGCGAAGACCATTCGCAACCGTCTCCATGAAGCTGGGCTACGGTCCCGCACACCGTTAGGCCGTCTTCCGCTCACGCCCCAACATCGTGCAGCCCGCCTCCAGTGGTGTCGCGACAGGCGTGAATGGAGGGACGAATGGAGACGTGTCGTCTTCAGCGATGAGAGTCGCTTCTGCCTTGGTGCCAATGATGGTCGTATGCGTGTTTGGCGCCGTGCAGGTGAGCGCCACAATCAGGACTGCATACGACCGAGGCACACAGGGCCAACACCCGGCATCATGGCGTGGGGAGCGATCTCCTACACTGGCCGTACACCACTGGTGATCGTCGAGGGGACACTGAATAGTGCACGGTACATCCAAACCGCCATCGAACCCATCGTTCTACCATTCCTAGACCGGCAAGGGAACTTGCTGTTCCAACAGGACAATGCACGTCCGCATGTATCCCGTGCCACCCAACGTGCTCTAGAAGGTGTAAGTCAACTACCCTGGCCAGCAAGATCTCCGGATCTGTCCCCCATGGAGCATGTTTGGGACTGGATGAAGCGTCGTCTCACGCGGTCTGCACGTCCAGCACGAACGCTGGTCCAACTGCCAACTGAGGCGCCAGGTGGAAATGGCATGGCAAGCCGTTCCACAGGACTACATCCAGCATCTCTACGATCGTCTCCATGGGAGAATAGCAGCCTGCATTGCTGCGAAAGGTGGATATACACTGTACTAGTGCCGACATTGTGCATGCTCTGTTGCCTGTGTCTATGTGCCTGTGGTTCTGTCAGTGTGATCATGTGATGTATCTGACCCCAGGAATGTGTCAATAAAGTTTCCCCTTCCTGGGACAATGAGTTCACGGTGTTCTTATTTCAATTTCCAGGAGTGTAGTATGTAATCTAGATCTGGCACTATCCTTTGTTGTTAAAACTATCTGAGTACACGGCGTTTCCCGGGTATGTATTTATTCCAAGTTTTTAGCCATCTCCTCATTTCCCTTCTCTATGTCCATCTCCTCCATCCTCTTCTATCATCATCTCCTTCTCCCACCTCTGTACATCTACCTCCTCCAGTCTGCTGTCTATCACCACCTGTACCTCTCTCGGTTCGTCTACTGCTTCTCCTCTCTCTCTCTCTCTCTCTCTCTCTCTCTCTCTCTCTGTATCTCCTGTTCCCCTCTCTTAGTCAATCTCCACTTCCTCTGTCTGTCCTTCTCCTCTTCCCTTTCTCTGTTTATTTCCTCCTCCAGATCTCTCTGCCCATTTCCTTCTCCACCCTCCTCAGTCCTTCCCCTCCTCTCCTTCTCTGTCCACCTCCTCATCTTTCCTTTCTCTGTCCATTTCCCCTCCCCCTCACTGACTTTCTCCCTCATGTCTCTGTCCTAGTTTTCGATCTCTGTCTGTCCATGTACTCCTTCCCCTCTCTCTCTGTCTTTATCCCTTCCTCTCATCTTCTCTCCACATTATCGTGCCAATCCCAGTAGGAGATGGCCGGTTCTTACCCCCACAGTATTTATTTCCAGACAGTAATTAGTGTACCACGTTTGACTGAAACTAATCAAGGGGTTTGGGAGGAGCATTTTACACACGACTTTGCCACAATAGGCACATGTCGCATGTATTTCACACAAATTTAACATATTTCACACATATTTGTACTCATATTTCACCTGCACCTATTGCGAGTTTCGTCCTGCAGTTTGAATATCACAAATCTCAATCTCTACGATGCCACTTATCCCGAACTGGACCCCGTAACGAATTCTGACGTCCCAATAGCCGCCTTGCCCACCATACATCGCGAATGCTTGGCTCCGTGCAGGACCTGCAGGAAATGAATATGTCAATGTAACGGTGTTCACTGCAGGTCTTAAATTTCTCGTGTAATATCGAGAGCTTACAGCTATTTAAACGCGCAGTTAATAATTGATACAGACGTTTTTTAAAGGATCTTGCTCCTAAATCTTAATTTTCTGGAACTAAGGAAAACATTCTTTGGGTGACTATATGAACTGGAGCAGTATGGGCTTTCCAGTGTTTAAATAACACAGTTAAATGGATGTTTTTCCTTTACTTCAGTTGCCAAAGTTTGCGATCTCTTTGAAAAAAAGAAATCCAAAATTTTGAAATAAGTTCCTTTCCTTGAGGAAGTAATTCATTCTCATAGTCAAGTTACCTTTCTGGTAGTGTTTTTAGTTGTCTCGGTCGGCCGCGGTGGTCTAGCGGTTCTGGCGCTGCAGTCCGGAACCGCGGGACTGCTACGGTCGCAGGTTCGAATCCTGCCTCGGGCATGGGTGTGTGTGATGTCCTTATGTTAGTTAGGTTTAAGTAGTTCTAAGTTCTAGGGGACTTATGACCTAATACGTTGCGTCCCATAGTGCTCAGAGCCATTTGAACCCTTTTAGTTGTCTCGTTTTTTACCCATACATTTTCTCAATATTCTAACTCCAATCAAGAAAAATACAAACTGGTTTGACTGACCATCATCATCAGTAGCACTGTTACGTACAGGCTGTTTCATCAATTACCAGGTAAACGTCGTATGTGTTGGACTTTGTTCCTGTAAATAGCCACTGCTGCAGTGTAAGCCTTTTCAAAATTAAATACCACGGATACTTCCAGAAATAAAATGTTCTAGGGAGTTTCACTACGATCTAACTACATATCGGATGCCATTTTACATCTCACAAGACTGTTCAGAAATAACAGCAGTTGAACCATGGAAAGATGATCCCCACTGCAGCAGCAAAGTCCTTTCCAGAGGGAAAGCTCTATAGAAAATGACGTCGTTGTATAAAGTCGCAGAAACACATTTACAACGCGTGGAATAAAGTCCTTTACATACAGAAAGACATTTTACCTGTATAGAATGTAGCACCGTTCTCAACTTAGATTGTTAAAATTTGTACTAAGGCGCTTTCAAAAATGACTGTATCAATTATTTAACTCGGTTATTTAACTCGGCTGAAATGTAACTCGTTCCCCGCTGGAGTCGGCTGCAGGCACTCGTAAGAGCTGTTGTGTCAGGTGCTGTGACGCACGCCACAGCGCCTGTATATCATCTACATCTACATCTACATTTATACTCCGCAAGCCACCCAACGGTGTGTGGCGGAGGGCACTCTACGTGCCACTGTCATTACCTCCCTTTCCTGTTCCAGTCGCGTATGGTTCGCAGGAAGAACGACTGTCTGAAAGCCTCCGTGCGCGCTCTAATCTCTCTAATTTTACATTCGTGATCTCCTCGGGAGGTGTAAGTAGGGGGAAGCAATATATTCGATACCTCATCCAGAAACGCACCCTTTCGAAACCTGGCGAGCAAACTACACCGCGATGCAGAGCGCCTCTCTTGCAGAGTCTGCCACTTCAGTTTGTTAAACATCTCCGTAACGCTATCACGGTTACCAAATAACCCTGTGACGAAACGCGCCGCTCTTCTTTGGATCTTCTCTATCTCCTCCATCAACCCGATCTGGTACGGATCCCACACTGATGCGCAATACTCAAGTATAGGTCGAACGAGTGTTTTGTAAGCCACCTCCTTTGTTGATGGACTACATTTTCTAAGGACTCTCCCAATGAATCTCAACCTGGTATCCGCCTTACTAACAATTAATTTTATATGATCATTCCACTTCAAATCGTTCCGCACGCATACTCCCAGATATTTTACAGAAGTAACTGCTACCAGTGTTTGTTCTGGTATCATATAATCATACATTAAAGGATCCTTCTTTCTATGTATTCGCAATACATTACATTTGTCTATGTTAAGGGTCAGTTGCCACTCCCTGCACCAAGTGCCTATACGCTGCAGATCTTCCTGCATTTCGTTACAATTCACGTTGGCCCCATCCTGAAAAAATGGTTCAAATGCCTCTTAGCGCTATGGGACTTAACTTCTGAGGTCATCAGTCCCCTAGAACATAGAACTACTTGAACCTAACTAACCTAAGGACATCACACACATCCATGCCCTCGGCAGGATTCGAACCTGCGACCGTAGCGATCGCATGGTTCCAGACTAGCGCCTAGAACCGCTCGGCCACAGCGGCCGCCGCCCCATCCTGAGCTATGTGTCATACAAAGATGCTATTTTGCAGGTACATTCAGTGGTATACTTCATACCGTCTGAAAAAATTGATGCGAATAGAGTTAATAGTAAAGACGTAATTAATTAAAACTTCGTGCATGATGCGGCATATTTTCACGCATTTCATTAATTAGGACGTCATGCCTCCTGCATCGTCATGCCTCATGCATCGTAGAATGAAATAAATGTGTAGGTACTTTCAGCGACGTATGTGGATACTATCTGCGAAGTTTTTATAGAGTTAGCAGCAGAAAGATAATAAGTTACATTATCATGCACGATGTGGCATGTTTCGACCCATCTCAGTGTTTATGACGTCATATCTTCTGAACTATGTTTCGTACAGTGACAAAATTTCGCATGTGTATTAAGTAGTACACGTGGATACTGTCTACAAAATGTGTCTCGAATACAGTTAGTAGTAAGTAAGTAATAAATTAATACATCATACTTGATGTGGCAGTTTTACAGCATGAACAGTGAAAAAAGTAGTAAGCGATAAACTATTTTTTTCTATCGTAATTATGTAGGGGTTGTTAGTGAGAAAATGTTCCGTAGAAGTTTGAAATTATGTATAAAGTTTGTTGCAAGTCACAAAATGCTCTCATTCTCAAATACTGCATGAGTAAAGTCTGCGATTTCGTGCTTCGTGATCTACACTACTTTTTTTTATCTTCGCCCACGCCCCTTTGATAGTAGGTGGTTCTTACCACGAAACAGTAAGTGAAATGTGTACCAAATTTGGTTGAAATCGGTCCCATTGTTTAGGAGACACGGAAAACATGTATATCGCGCTCTCATACTAGACACATCATATTAGTGGGCCCACTCACACGGTAGAAGGTCAACATTGCAACTTGCAATCACTAGATAACAAAGTTCGTTTGTCGTGTGTAATGCGAGTAGCAGGTGGTTCGCTTTATAGTTGACAAGTCAGCTGAAGAGCCGAAGCACTGCCCAACGAGCGCACTTCTGAACGCTCCCATTTCAACCAGTGCACTGAGGATCGCTTCAGCTAACTGCAGCGTGAAGAACGAAAGTTGCATTCAGCTGATACAGTAAAAGAAATAAATGACACGTAGTGCTAAGTATTATTGATTTAATAAAATCAAAAGAAGAATTTCATTATCACAAGTACTCGCCACTATACAGGGTGTTACAAAAAGGTACGGCCAAACTTTCAGGAAACATTCCTCTCACACAAATAAAGAAAAGATGTTATGTGGACATGTGTCCGTAAACGCTTAACTTCCATGTTAGAGCTCATTTAAGTTTCGTCAGTATGTACTGTACTTCCTCGATTCACCGCCATGATTTAATACGGGACACTCTACCTGTGCTGCTAGAACATGTGCATTTACAAGTACGACATAACATGTGGTTAATGCACATTTCTGTCGAAGTGTTCGTACGCTTCTCAACAACAGATTCGGTGACCGATGGATTGGTAGAGGCGGACCATTTCCATGGCCTCCACGCTCTCCTGACCTCAACCCTCTTGACTTTCATTTATGGGGGCATTTGAAAGCTCTTGTCTACGCAACCCTGGTACCAAATGTAGAGACTCTTCGTGCTCGTATTGTGGACGGGTGTGATACAATACGCCATTCTCCAGGGCTGCATCAGCGCATCAGGGACTCCATGCGACGGAGGGTGGATGCATGTATCCTCGCTAACGGAGAACATTTTGAACATTTCCTGTAATAAAGTGTTTGAAGTCACGCTGGTACCTTCTGTTGCTGTGTGTTTCCATTCCATGATTAATGTGATTTGAAGAGAAGTAATAAAATGAGCTCTAACATGGAAAGTAAGTGTTTCCGGACACATGTCCACATAACGTATTTTCTTTCTTTGTGTGTGAGGAATGTTTCCTGAAAGTTTGGCCGTACCTTTTTGTGACACCCTGTATAATAAAATCATCAAGCTATTTTTAACATATTTGCATTATGAAACAAAACATTAAATATTTAAGTTTGTTAAAATGTAGAGTTTTGGCCGTATACAACCAAAAAATTACATTTTAAATTATTTGCTCTCTCCTACATTGACTCGTCTTTTTAATAAACAGATTTCTCTTCTAATTTTTCGAAATTACTATTTTACAGTTTAATGCAATTCGTAATTTGTACATTTCTACACCGACTGTCTGAAATTTGCGAGGTCGATGATTATTAGATAAGCTGACCTCATCGAAGCTTTAGCTTAAGAAGAGCATGAAACTTGTGGTGTTACAGCGCCGTTGTGTCCTCTTTACGCCGTACACTTCAGACCGCAGTTATTGGAGAGTGAAGTGCCGCGTAAAGAATTATGGCTGTATGGCTGGGACGGCCCACGTTCACATCGTGCAGTTACTGCGAGAACTAGACGTACTTGTGGAGAAACAACTACGTTGTTGTTGAACTCTGTGGAGAGACAATTGCTTATCAGATACACAGTGTAGATCTCCAAGTTACACGACATCAACTTTGAAAGTTGCCTCTTATTTTTGCTGTTTTATTTGTGCTCACAATATTTCTGTGTGTGTTTTTTTTTCAGTCCGGAGATGTGTTTTCAACGCTTTCTGCGTTCCTACTAGAATCACCTTCGATTAGTCGAAATAAGCTTTTTTAGCAATCCCGCATTTCCTATCATTGGAGGTCGTGTCAGGCCACCAGCTAATGGGAATCTTTCGCCATTTTTGAAAACAAGAGGTGCTTTACTTCGAATGTGTATTCCCTATACCGGTATTGATTCTCGTCAAGTTCTATTCTGTTCAGTTCGATTTAGGACGCACTCGGCTTTGTTTGATGTCGGCGCGAGCTGTTTAGGAAGTTTTTACAATGGCGAAGAAAATGAATGATATCCTATCAGCTTCTTGGCGTGGTAACTATTGGGAGAATGTATAGGTTATTTCAGAAGAGTACTGTAAATATCTGCACAGTTAATTTGTCATCACTGCGCATTCATACTTCCGATGTTATCTTTCGGTGCGTTGAAAAATAAGTTCACAATTTGCTTACTTTTTGCTAAAAAAAAGGCATTTAGCTACTAGAAGGTAGAATATTATTTTATTAATAAGTCATGCTGTATATTATATTATAATTCTCTCGTGCACTATAAAAGCGTTTTAGCCTTGTCAGACGTTGTGTACAGATGATGATGTTTGGTTTGTGGGGCGCTCAACTCCGCGGTGATCAGCGCCCGTACGAAGTCCCAATTGTTTCACAATCCAATTTTTGTACACATTCCAATCTATTCAGTGCCACGAATGATGATGGTGATGAGATGAAAAGGACAATATAAACACCCAGTCCCCGGGCAGAGAAAATCCCCAACCCAGCCGGGAATCGAACCTGGGGCCCCGTGATCCCGATGCAGCTACGCTAGCCACTAGACCAAGAGCTGCAGACAAGTTGTATACTGAAAACATACGATTCTGACGGAAGAAGCTGAGCTCCACGCCGGCGAGGGCTTTGGCTATCCACGCACACCTCCCAGATCGATTGAAATTCCGTGTGTCATAGCATATACGCCCCGTAATGCTCTCACACCATTCGTGTGATTTCCGCATAGAGAGAGATTATGTTTTTTCCCGTCAGTTTCCTTTGCTTTCTCAAGAAATATTAAAGTGCAATGCCCGTAACTGACAGTGTCTGAATAGTTCGATGCAAATGTCCTGGCCGGCCGCTGTGGCCGTGCGGTTCTAGGCGCTTCAGTGCGGAACCGCGTGACCGCTACGGTCGCAGGTTCGAATCCTGCCTCGGGCATGGATGTGTGTGATGTCCTTAGGTTAGTTAGGTTTAAGTAGTTCTAAGTTCTAGGGGACTGATGACCTAAGATGTTAAGTCCCATAGTGCTCAGAGCCATTTGAACCATTTGAACTCTGATTTTCCTCTGCTGTCGCCTTAACCAATTTGACTCGCTGTGCATGGTTCGTGGACTGATTCAAACTTCCATGTGTCACAGTGTCTATGTCGAGCAGTGCTCGCACACCTTTCGTGTGATCACCACGTAGGGACAGAGACAGTGCTTTTCTCTTCAGTTTCCCTTGATTTGGAAAGAATTCAGTCTCGGATCACGTGTCCGTAGTCAACAATATAGCTGACGTAATACCGTATTCATAATTTGCGAATACATTCCATAATTAATACGGCTGTAGACCCACTGTTCCTTCAGATATGCATACATGCATAAAAGGGATATTTGCATCGAATTATACGGAAACTGTCAAATACAGACACTGCACCAACTATAACTGAATCTTAGCCTTTGTGTTTGCTACTTTAAGGATCCATACCCGGTCTGCAACTAACGTGCATTCTTTTGAGAACATTATATGTACACATTTATAACATACTAGCAGACTGGGAAAATCGTCAGAGAATGGACTTCCACGTTGTCACCAGAAGCAGGACTGAAGCTTGGGTACAAGAAAGACAACCTCAATGTACCCTGTCTAGCCTTTGCTGATGCTATCACCCTATTGGCCAACAGCATGGAGGAGGTTACTAACCAGCTACAGAGCCTCTACAGTATTGTGGCAAAAACCGGCTTGAGGGTCGACATACAGAAGGCTGAGTTCATCACCAATATAAAGCCGGCTTCTTCTACAGTCGCACTAGGAAACAATACAATCTGTTAAGTTCCTGCAGCCAAGTACTTGGGAGAATGGATCTCAGCAAGCGAGAGCGAAACCTTGGCCATAGACGCCAGGTGCACCAAGTTAGAGAGGGCGTATCATTGCTGTAAGAACATCTATACCTGAAACTTTTTCGCAGATTAAAACTGTGTGCCGGACCGAGACTCGAACTCGGGACCTTTGCCTTTCGCGGGCAAGTGCTCTACCAACTGAGCTACCCAAGCACGATCACGCCCCGTGCTCACAGCTTTACTTCTGCCAGTACCTCGTCTCCTACCTTCCAAACTTAACAGAAGCTCTCCTGCCGTGAAAGACAAAGGTCCCGAGTTCGAGTCTCGGTCTGGCATACAGTTATAATCTGCCAGGAAGTTTCACATCAGCGCACACTCCGCTGCAGAGTGAAAATCTCATTCTGGAAACATCTATACCTCCAAGTACCTATCCAAGAACATAAAGCTGAAGCACTACAACTGGGTAGTAAAAGCCTCTGCACTCTGTGCCTCTGAGTGCCTCTTGATGAATCGAAAGGGCCCACTCAGTAAACTAGAACTTAAAGAGAGGAGGATCCTGAGGTGAATACTAGCACCCATAAAAGAGCAATACGGTATCTACAGAATCAGGCACAATAATGAGCTCTACGAACTTCAGGAAGACATAGTAACATGTATGAGAAAAAGACGTCTGACCTTTTATGGGCACATGACCCGCCTGAATCACTCCTGGCTCACCAACAGGATCCACACAGTGATAAGTAGGGGAAAAGTGTCCAAAGCCAAGTGGATCACATGTGTTAAATTAGAGGAACTGCAGATCCCATTAAAGACAACCGAAAACTTTGCTAATTTTCTATCAGAAACGAAAACAAGAGAAATTAAGTTTTATTTATAGAGTATTACCCAAAAAATGTCATTGCCATGTAAGCCCGTTTGGGAGAAAACTTTCGAAACTATGAAACAGTCGTACAAAGATATATGCATTTGTTCAGATGTCTAAGTACAGCTGCTTCGGAAGTCCACATCGCGATTTCACAATGTCTCAATGGCAACATCTCATCATAGCTCTGTAGGCGACTATTATTTGCGTCCACGGCCGTTTGTACTTTGCAGTTGAAACTAAAGATGTCAAACGCGCTGCCAGGTGTCAAGCATTTCCTTAAGTTGACGCGAATGTAGCAGGGTCTTAGTAGTGAAGAATAAATTACGCGGCGTTTTACACGGATCTCAATTTTTATGACGCCATATCTCTTGAACTATGAATCGTAAAATGTCGTGTGGCTGGGGCCCCCCGTCGGGTAGACCGTTCGCCTGGTGCAAGTCCTTCGACTTGACGCCACTTCGGCGACTTGCATGTCGATGGGGATGAAATGATGATGATGAGGACAACACAACACCCAGTCCCTGAGCGGAGAAAATCTCCTACCCAGCCGGGAATCGAAGCCGGGCCGTTAGGTATGACATTCCGTCGCGCTGACCACTCAGCTACCACGGGCGGACAGTCGTACAATGATATATTTGTGTAAGTGTATGTGCATACTGTCTGCGAAATATGTTGCGAATACATTATTAGCAAAGAAGTAATACATTAATCGTCATGCATGACACGGAAATTCTTCACGCATTTCATTGTTCATGACGACATATGGGGATTTTCTCCGCTCGGGGGCTAGATGATGTGTTGTCCTCATTTTCGTATCGTCGTATGTTACATTACGAGTACTGTTGAGATGGCTGAATGGGAATGGCCTGAAAGCCAATAAATTGAAAAGAATCTGTCAAACAAAGATATAACTTTGTAGGTGCGTTCATCGGCATATGTGAATACTGTCTGCAAAATTTGTTGGGAATAGAGTTAGTAGCAAAGAAGTAATGCATTTAAATGTCATGTATGATGTGGTAGTTTTTCACGCATCTTAGTATTTCTGACGTCATATCTCCCTAACTGTGTGTGGCACCATGACATGTTTTCGTAGATGCAGTTAACGGCATACTTGGGTATTGTTGGCGCAATTTTTTGCAAATGGAGTTAATAGCACGGAATTAATTAATTTAAGCGTCATGAATGAATCGGCAACTTCTGACGCATCTCCTTGTTTCTGAAGTCATGTGTCCTTAACTATGATAGGTAGATGCTTCTTACCCCACAAAGATTGTTGCGTAACATAAGGTATACGTGCACCAAATTTGGTTTAAATCGATCCAGTGGCTTAGCACACACACACACACACACACACACACACACACACACACACACACACACACACACACACCTGTAGGGGTACTTCTGATTTATTTCGTCCAAACCGAGTTACTCCATTTACTATCTTTCATAAGGCAGCTACATGCTGCAATGCTGCCCTGTTGTGCATATATTCTTCAACCGTCTTCGTCAATAAACGCTCTGAGGTGGCACGAACAGTTCAATGAATTTAATTACATTTTACAACAGCAAACAGTAAGCCATCAGTACACTGTTTCTCTGTTTTGATTTAGATTTAAGACGGAGAAAAGTAAATCGTTGAGTGCTGTTTTGAAAGAGTACTGATTTCTGAATATTATGCCTAGTAAGCTAGGATATTAGAGAGATATTCAGTGATCACCACAACTGCACGTATTGCCCTAGCACGACTACTGTCAGACACAAATTTTCAACTTATCCACAAATTACGCCTAGCCCAATATCCTCATCACTTCAGGCATTTCTCCGAATCCCGTAAGAGTTCGAGCGTGGTGTGAGCCCGCACTAAACTGAACAGGGCCGTCCTTAATTGGTGCCTCTTCTTTGGGACATGTCCATAATAACAGACATATTTTGATCTCGCACCCATTACGAATCAAGACCTATGGAAGTGACTGACATTAGCTGCTAACGGGCAATGATGTAAGTCAATGGGGAAAGCTGAAAATTTCTACCGGACTGGGATTCGAAGCCAGGTCCCCTGCTTACTAGGCAGATGAGCTGACCACTGCTCAATCCGGACAGAATGGTCATCGCCACTGCATGAACTACCTTAGCACGCCTCTCATCACACCCAGATTCCCAACTTACAGCACGCACTATTGATGTAGTGCCCCTTGTCCATTATCCTCATTATTCGCAGCATTTGACCGATTTCCGTCAGAGTTCGAGTATGGCGTGCATTTCCACAGAGGTGATTAATTGATCGTGCTCACCTTCATTTTATATGTGGTGTCTGTTCTCCGACAGCTCCGAGAGAGCAGACACATTTTGATGCCACACCCTTTATAAATCAAGACGCAAAGAAGAAATTCCGCAGGCATTTTGTCCGAAAAAACAGGCAGCGTTTCCGTACGCTAGGAACTAAATAATTAATGCAGTAAATAAATGCTTTAATGACAGCTATTTTAATACCATTTGTGTGTACTTGTAAGATGTTACCTACGTCGATCTTCGTCCACTTCGCTGTACAGTATCTCCTTTCCGGTGTAGTTAGTACCACTACGTTCATCATAAATACAATCGTACTAACAATAAGAACACCTTCTTTCGATTGGGAAGCAAACTTGTTAAGTTTCACGCTGAAAATGATTCACTGAATCGTTGTTATGAGAATAGTTGTGAGAGTATTTCTGTAAGATGTACAGAAAGACTCACAAAATGGTTCAAATGGCTCTGAGCACTATGCGACTTAACTTCTAAGGTCATCAGTCGCCTAGAACATAGAACTAATTAAACCTAACTAACCTAAGGACATTACAAACATTCATGCCCGAGGCAGAATTCGAACCTGCGACCGTAGCGGTCGCTCGGTTCCAGACTGAAGCGCCTAGAACCGCACGGCCGGCTGAAAGACTCACAATTTCAGAAAAAAACTTTATCATTTCAGCTTGTAAATTAGTCTGTTTCTCCAACAGGCATGTCGCCTACGGGAACATTTCTTCGTATTCAGGTAAGATTTTCATGTCCCTTCACCACCCTTAAAATATAATCAAGCCATTTTATGTGGGGGGAGGGGGAGGGAGGGGAAGGGGGGGGGGGAGTATTCTTGATTTGAATGAGAATACTGGCAATGGTTTCGTGTTTCCTCTTTTGTAGTTCTGTAATACGAGTATTTTGTCTGGCTTATTGATGAAATGCAAAAAATACAATAATACGTTCCGGTGTATAAAGCTATATGCTTCTGAGAAAGCATGCGCTTTCTTGTGGCAATCGTACTTCCATATTAGACTGCGTCTTCTGTCTCGACGCATCGCAGTGCCATCTTTGGATGCGCCTCTGTACTAACAGCGCCACAGGTCGTTTCTGGCACCGCGTGGAAACCAGAGCGCGAGGCGAAATTCGCGCGTATCACGTGGCGATATGCAATATCGGAAGAATATACTTTGTTGGAAATTTGATCTTCCAATCTTATTTTGAATTATGTGCAGAAGGTTTAAGACAGTTGCGTTACATTCTTCATACAGCAGCTACCCAGAAAGCTACTGTAGAAAGCAAATGAATCCTATCTCTTTAGATACTGTTCCCTATAGCTGTCGTGTCAGCAGCTCGTGTTCATGCGCTAGCGTTCTCGCTTGCCGCGTACAGGCTCCCGGACTCGATTCCCGGGGGGGCCAGGGATCTTTCCCTGCCTCGAGATGACTGGATGATGTTATGTGGCCTTCATCATCATCATTCATCCCCATTAAGGTCGGAGTAAGGCAATGGCAAACCACCTCCGCTAGGACCCTGCCTAGTAGGCGGTGCGGGCATCCCGCATCGTCACCTACGCTCCTCGGAGTATGGGTCCTCATCATCATAGCTGTCGTCATCTCGCCGTCTTATAGCGTTGCCACTTAGTAATAATTTCATATGTGAGTAAAAATTCCGAAAAAATATTTGACAACTCTATTTTTAGCATACAGGGTGTCCCAGCTATCTTGTCCACCCAAAATATATCTGGAACAATAACAGCTATTGGAAAACGACTTTCACCGGTATCAATGTAGGGCTGGGGCCCATGAATATACATATTTGGAAACATTCTAAAACGAAAGCATATGTATTTTTTTAACACAAACTTACGTTTTTTTTAAATGGACCTCCCTATATTTTTTCTTCAGCAATCCATAGCATGACAAAGCACATACACAATGGCGTTGATTGCATCGCAATATTCCCATTAGATTCCGAGATATTAAGACGCGAAGTTGACGCTTGAAACACCCGACATGCGCTACTAGCGCACGTCCTGAGGTTCAGGCGCGAACCCCATGCTGCCCGTAATCGCGATGTGATTGACATGCGTAATCACACTTCCATACGTACCAAGAGATCAAGAGGTCCAAAACGAATAATACGGTTTGCTGCGCGAATACGGGCAGCATGGGGTTCACGCCTGAGCCTCAGGACGTGCGCTAGCAGCTCATGTCGAGTGTTTCAAGCGTCAACTTCGCGTCTTAATATCTCGGGATGTAATGGGAATATTACGGTGCAATCAACGACATTGTGTATGTGCTTGATACCGGTGAAAGTCGTTTTCCAATAGCTGTTATTGTTCCAGAGATATTTTGGGTGGACAAGATAGCTGGGACACCCTGTAGATAATGGTGGAGTAATTCCAAGTGTAAATTCTCACGAGTCGTTATGACGAAAAAAGTAACAAGAAGTTTTCAAGAAAAATAACTTTTGACTTCAGTCAGTGAAAAAACAAAAAGAAAAAAAGGAACAGAACCACTAACCTATCTGTTATGCAAAAAAAGTATGAACATCCTCAAATTTTGTATATGCAAGCCATACATATTTTATCTTGAAAACATAGAAGTAACAAGTAAACAGTAAAACAGCGTAAGAGATCCGAGGCTGTCTGCGTATCGAAAGATGTCACCGACGAATTAACGTTCTGTTGGACCTCGCAGAAACTTCGAGCGACAAAATTAATAAAACTGTAAAATTAATTTTGGTAACATCTGAGACATCATTATTGTATCGTGTCACTCATGCACGCATTTTATTTACGATAGAGTCTTTGCGCGTCAGTGCGAGTACAGGAGGGACGACCAATATTCCCTGCCGTCTAAGAGGTTTCATTTGGTGCACCCATCACACAAAACGCCGATATTCGCCGTGAAAAAGTAACGGTAGGTACTGTCAGGCCAGTATTTGTGTTGAAGTCGATGTTCGTATAGTTTTCTGAACCCAAGATTTATTTCAGTTTACTACAAACCTGTTGTCCTCAACAAGCAGTGAGTAACACAACAACATTGCTCTTAGTGCTGCAATATCTTCGCTATCCTATAAAAATTTTCGTCCGTCATTCACTTCCTGAACTGAAAACGAAGTGAGCGGAGAAGAGGCAAAACAGAAATCTTTGAGTCAGAATAACTAGTTTTTTGGCGGAGATCACTCTGTACTTTTCCAGAAATCTGATACTGGCCTTTGACATAGTAACCAAGTACAGTTCTACGCACTGAAGTCTTGTTATAATCATCATAATCTGTACATTTCCGTGCACGTTTATATCCCTTTCTTGGAGAATCAAAATTTGTGCTCAGATCTGGAGTTTCTCACTATGTTACTGCACTATTAGCACGGCGTACAATCGATTCGGAAATATCACTGTCAGTTTATAAGTTTACGCAAAATTTATATTATCCCTGGCTTCTTCACTGTTGGACAGATAAGCAAAAAAGCTTCAGTACGTTCGATACAACAGTTTCAATTAGTTTTTGGAAGTACTATCTTCGTATACGCACGCCTACATGTCGGCTCTCGCTCCTGAATTTCCACTCACTCCAAAACGCAAATCGATACACCTTTCCAAGGAATACAGAAACAATACATGAACACGTGATATCACACGGGAAACCTCAACGTACAGCTGGCACTGACCACGTTTGGCCGGCCGAAGTGGCCGAGCGGTTCTAGGCGCTACAATCCGGAACCGCACGACAGCTCCGGTCGCAGGTTCGAATCCTGCCTCGGGCATGGATGTGTGTGATGTCCTTAGGTTAGTTAGGTTTAAGTAGTTCTAAGTTCTAGGGGACTGATGACCTCAGCATTTAAGTCCCATAGTGCTCAGAGCCATTTGAACCACTTGAACTGACCACGTTCATTGCTGCTGTGAGGCGGGCAAGCAGCAGCGCTTCGCGCCGAAAGACGTCACGCAGGGGATGTGATCTTGAGCTCTTTTCGTGACAGCCTTTACGTTAAGGTACTGCAGTAAATACGATTTACTTTAAAGAGCTGGAATGCAGCCGCATATCGATACTCTACCCAGCGAATACTATTTAAAGAAACTTCTGGCAAATGCACGAAACGTAACGGAAATGAGTGCATAATAAATTAACCATCACTTAATTCGTCCTCGTGAATTGATGTATTTAGCACACGAATCCCAAATGTACTTCTTGATTCTTCTAAAGCTTAGATTAAATACCGGGAGTTGTCAACAACAAAAATTACACATTCGACGTTTTTAGAAAACAATATACGTTTGCGTTGTGTGTATAATCTCTTTCGCGAGTTTCTTGAAAAGAAGAAAGTAGAACGTTATCCGGATGTATACAGAAATTATCTTTGGGTTTGCCCCTGTGTACTATGGAAATACGTCTGACACGCTTTGCTTTGCTGATAGGCTAGAGTAAAACTGCTGTTTATCAGCATCAAAGAAACAAAACGACGTTAATTTTTAGAAAGGTAGGATACCTGCAGAATATCACTAAATTAGGCTAAGAGAGAGAATATACTATTCGTTACATAGGTCCATAGCGAAGAGATTCTCGTTTATCTAAACGCTTCAGAGAACCAAATCACCATGTACACAATTCACAAAGAAACCTGGAGTTCTTAATTTTATATTCATTTCTGTGAGCCTAATAGAAGTGGTCATAATAGGCATTAAAATTCTGGTATCTGTAACATAATTTTAATTTCCAATTTATAGAAAAGTCTTCATAATCACATAAATGTAGACGTCTGAAACACATGGAACAAGTCTTTAGTCATTTCAGCAAAGCAAGTGTAAAGAAAAGAGTTTAAAATGTTTGCATGATCCTGAACGTATTGTTGCACTAAGATGTGCTGAAAACGAATGTCACGTAGACCTAACGTAATGCCCTTTTTATGTGAATGAGTTAGTTTTAGACCGTGAAAATTCTTAGAAACGTTCGCCTGTGCTCCTATTTAATTATTTTGCTTTTGTTTCCTTTTTTGTTCTTTCCGTAATGAAATTGTAACAATTAACTTTTACATAGAAAAAGTTACTTGTTCTCGAAATCACCTTGTAACACTGCTGCCAATTTTAGATTACGTTTTATTTCACCAATCCATTGAATAGTCTCTGATTTTGCTTTTCTCCTAGTCTCATAAAATTCATTTACTTTGTCTTGTAATTCTATTTGGTTTCATTCTGCTGGTATGTCTGTACATTTCTAATCTCTATTTTTAATGACACTGTGAATATCTTCGTATTGTTTGGTTTTTAAATTTATTTCCATGCCTGAAATGATCGTTTATGCATTTTGGTACGATGATATTTCTTATAAGTTTTCTTTCTCTTTTTTCGCATGTTCGATATCTGCTTTCCCGTTCGGAAGTAGTCCTTCTGAAGCACGCGGATATTCCGATTTACTAACGGAATTGTTTCAGCTTAGTGTGTTTGGAGATGTATTTCTTGTCATAAATTTTTGAGTAGGATAGTATGCTGTTTACATTTATAATGTGACATTACTATTAATATATACAGCACTGTTATAATAATAGTGGCAATATTGTACAACAATTGGTTCTCAGAACAAATCCATAGACGGGAAGTTTTGCAAACCACAAAATCTTACAGGTTTCTTAAACACTGTTTTGTGCTAGTAGTGAACATTTCAAAATATCATCACATAGTTTGTCACACCAAGGGCACCAATACGACTGTTAGTGGTGGGGACCTAGAACTGATGGTGTGGTGTATTTTTAATAGTTTGGAAGACGAATGGCTGGTTCAAATGGCTCTGAGCACTATGGGACTCAACTGCTGTGGTCATAAGTCCCCTAGAACTTAGAACTACTTAAACCTAACTAACCTAAGGACATCACACACATCCATGCCCGAGGCAGGATTCGAACCTGCGACAGTAGCGGTCGTGCGGTTCCAGACTGTAGCGCCTTTAACCGCTCGGCCACTCCGGCCGGCAAGACGAATGGCGACTTATAAGCAGCTATAATAAAGACTTGCGTAATACCCACATTTAAATCATTTTCTTGAAAGAAAAATATCTGTCTACACGATAATTTTTCCTTTCGCTGAGGGTTAGGGTCGACGGCAAGCAAGGGGGGGGGGGGGGGCGGTGGTACTCCCTGTGTTACCGGGCATGGGAGCCTTTGTGTCTCACGAGTCATTGTTCGAGATATGCTGAAAATCATAAGTGGTTGAAGTAATTTATAATTTGGGGGAGGGGACCAAACAGCGAGGTCATTTGTCCCATCGGATTAGGCAAGGAAGTGGGCCATGCCCTTTCGGAAGAACCATCCCGGCATTTGCCTTACGTGATTTATGGAAATCACGGACAACCTAAATCAGTATGGCCGGACGCGGTTTTGAATCGTTGTTCTCCCGAACGCAAGTCCAGTATGCTAACCACTGCGCCACCTCGCTCGGTAAAATTATAAGTGACTGCTACTCGAATAAACGGCTCTTGTCTCTTGAGGAAGTAAACTTTAAAAATTCCAAGAATCGGCTTCGAATATCAACGTAGGCTTCGGCGACCATTGTCACAACAAAAATTTTCTGTGTGTGTCACCGCATTGCCAATATGTAAAACTACCGACGTTTCGGTCACTGTTTCAAGTGACCTTCCTCATTATTTTGTTTACTTCCAGTTTGGCGTTTACTGGTACACTACAGCTCTCTACATGGCGGACGTCCATACAGAGAACTGAGATGCTCCCATATGTGATTGACGGTAGAGGATGTTTTGGCATGATTGTACGGATAGATAGCCCATCTGGAAAATATAATTTCATTGAGTTTATTTTGCTGCAAGTGCAAGGCGACTAACTATATTGCATTGTGAAGACTTCATTGTGTTTAAAAATATCTACGTGTGGATATCAAGAGAATTATCAGTCATGTGTTCAGATTCTTGTTAGTTCCCCCACGAAGACTGTCTTAAAGATATTTAATTAGGAATCTAAAAAGAGTAAATTTCACATCATTAAAAAAATTGTTCATTAAAATAATTCAATATGCAGTATGACAGTGCTGAGAAAGATAATGCTTAGAAAGAGTAATAGGTTATGTTTGTTACAGTTTTTTTCCATTATTAAAAGGGTTTCAGTCTAATTACAAACTATCCGCTTATTTACGTACGGAACATTTGACTGAAACTTATCCTCACTGTTTAAATGAGAAATGTGTGTGGTAAAAATTTTGCACTATCACTGCGTGAATGGTGGTTATCATTTTTGAAAACAAGAACAAAAAATTCAGTTTGCTAATGCAGCGTGGTAAATTAATTAAAACGCGCAGTAATTTATTTCAGCTCATCAGTTTTGCGGCGCAGACAGAGCAAAGCCGAGTTATCCGCTCCCATGGTAAGAACAGACTGTAGGGTTAAACGAACCTTTCAGAGAATGTTAAAAACAGGTTTCATTTACCATAATTCCATGTAAATACAGCAGAGCGTTTTATAACTGGCCATGGTTTTTGTTCCGCAACAGTTAGGCAATGTGTATGACTGTTTGCTGAGAAAGTCATTCTAACCATTACTGACAATCATTCTTTACATTCATTTACAGACATTCAGAAGCAGTTTGGATTAACTGGTATCACACATATCAAAAGTAATTTGCATAGTCATGTTCATATTTAAAAGGAGAGTAGCAAAGCTGATTCTAGATCAGGTACTGTAAACGGAATTTTAAAAGTACTTGCTTTCACATTACTAGCGAGAGGTTTTGTCACACACAGTTCCCTGTTAAGAAGTTCAACCAACTTAATTAGTTTCAAGCTCACTTCCAAATTGCCCTCACTCCCACCCCTCCGAATCCCTATGTACGAACCCTCCGATCATAAGGTAACTGCACCTGTGACAGAGCAAATCGTTCCTAGCTACACAAATAAATACAAAACTTTCCATATCGAGGAACGGTTAATGCCTAGCATTAAGAAAACGTTCAGAAAGATGAGCAGGCGATGAAGGAAAGACACATAAGAAAGAAGAATTTTATTTCCTGTTTACTTCCCTCCTGTAATCTTCATCACTAAACGGCAACGAGGTTAGTGGTGCACAGTCTCAGTTGCAGGTAGCCTATATATAACGGCTTCCAGGGCAACAAAAATTTCAATTTCGAGAGTTCATATAATTTCTGATGGAATTTAAAACATTAAAATGCCGTCGTAATCTAATCATTAAGAGGAATGTCTTACGTTACTTGATTTAACGCAGCAAGACAAGTATTCCAGTTATAAACCGTATAAGTGTCATAAGGTAACATAACTCAGGGCGCGCAAATTATCGACAGTATAATCACCTAGAATTAGATAATGAGAAGTCTCAGCTACTCAAGCAAACTTCAGGCATTCTTCCATAGCTTTTTGTCCGCTCTTCCTCGCTTACATCCGTAACGTCAAATTTTTAACACATTAATTACTTTTTAAGTAATCAAATGTTTGAAGCTGTTCAATATGTGGAAGTTTGTTTCTCTAAAGACTCGAGTGGGAGGAGGGGAGGATGTATTGGTATTTTAGAAAGGACGACATTTTCAGTTTGATCTTTTGTAATTGTTCACCACGATGGCCATTCTTCTTCTTCTTCTTTCGTTTTACCCTCTTTGCGCGTTGCTCTTTTCTTAGGGCCCAGTACTTCTTCATTCTTTCTGATCTTCTTTTCTTCTCTTCTTCCAAGGGTTTGGACTTTTGTGTAGATCTTATGTTTTCATCTTTAGTAATTAATTTAGCTGTTCGATCAATAAGTGAATTTTCTGAAATCTTTAATTCTACTAGGTCTTTCTCAGTTTCTTAACACCAGTTGGGTTTCTTTTTGTGTTTACGGAAAAAGTCAAAGATTTGTCTTGTGACAGCCAGAGCGAGAGCACCAGCAGCAGCGAGTACTGTTTGTATAAAGCGTTTATTTTGCATTTTGTTTACGACCTTCCACTAAGGAAGGGATTCTATTTGTGTTTATCTGCTCTGCATAGTAACTAACAGTTCTTGATAAAACTTTACGTAGTTTTCGTGTTAGATTTCTTAGTGTTTTCTTGATCGTTTAGAACAGAAAGCGCCCTAAAACCGTCTTTGTTTGTTTCGCGGCCGTTAGCCACTAGTCACTTGAATCAGCAGTTGTCTTGTGACAGCCAGAGCGAGAGCACCAGCAGCAGCGAGTACTGTTTGTATAAAGCGTTTTTGTACTTATTTGCTGCGCTTAGCTTTTAAATAGTTTTTCTGGGAAAACCTAGCGTAGTTTTCGCGTCTCGTATTTCAGTGAGTGTTTCTTGATTATCAGAGTAGCTCATCAGAAGATTATCTTGGGAATTTGTCACCGTATAGGGTAGGGTAAACATAGTCATGTGTAGGGACTGTGGTTGTTGTGAGCGGACGCAAGGAGAATTGGCCACTCTTCGGGGGCAGGTGGAGGCTTTGTCTGTTAGGCTCATCGAGCTCGAGGCGCAGGCGTCGGCTCGTAGTGGCGTTGGGGCAACTGTGGTGAGACCTATGCCTACTTCGGTGGCCTTGGAATCACATGGAACCCCTGATGTCGCTGCGTCTTCCGGCAGTGAGCATCTTACCGGTCAGCCATCACTCCAGGGTGAATGGCGGACAGTGGTGGGCTCGCGCGTGCCTGGCCGAAAGGCGAAGGTGGGATCTGGCCGCGTGGCAACTGCCTTACCCCTTTCCAACAGGTACGGGGTGCATCCTAGTGGTGATGACATCGTTTCCGAGCCACCACAGGATGCCTCGCCTGTTGGTCCAGTGGCCGATTCTCCGGCAAGGTCCCGACAGTCACAGAGGGCGGGCCTATTAGTTATAGGGAGCTCCAACGTTAGGCGGGTTATGGAGCCCCTCAGGAAAATAGCGGGTAGGTCGGGGAAGAATGCCAGTGTGCACTCGGTGTGCTTGCCGGGGGGTCTCGTCCGTAATGTGGAGGAGGCCCTTCCGGCAGCTATTGAACGCACTGGGTGTGACCGGCTGCAGATAGTAGCACATGTCGGAACGAATGACGCCTGCCGCTTGGGTTCTGAGGCCATCCTTGGTTCCTTCCGGCGGCTGGCTGATTTGGTGAAGACAACCAGCATCGCACGCGGAGTGCAAGCTGAGCTTAATATCTGCAGCATAGTGCCCAGAGTCGATCGCGGTCCTCTGGTTTGGAGCCGTGTGGAGGGTCTAAACCAGAGGCTCAGACGACTCTGCGACTATAATGGTTGCAAATTCATCGACCTCCGTTATTGGGTGGAGAACTGTAGGGCCCCCCTAGACAGGTCAGGCGTGCACTACACACCGGAAGCAGCTACTAGGGTAGCAGAGTACGTGTGGCGTGCACACGGGGGTTTTTTAGGTTAGAGGGACCCCCCCTTGGGCGAAACGATAAAATACCTGACGGCTTACCAGAGAGGACATTATCATCGTTGATAAAGAACGTCCGTCCTCAGAGACCAAAAACAGGAAAAGTTAACGTAATATTGGTAAACTGCAGGAGTATCCAGGGCAAGGTTCCTGAATTAGTATCTCTTATTGAAGGAAATAGTGCGCATATAGTATTAGGAACGGAAAGTTGGTTAAAACCGGAAGTGAACAGTAACGAAATCCTAGACACAGAATGGAATATATACCGCAAGGATAGGATAAACGCCAATGGTGGAGGAGGAGGAGTATTTATAGCAGTAAAGAATTCAATAATATCCAGTGAAGTTATTAGCGAATGCGAATGTGAACTAATCTGGGTTAAGCTAAGTATCAAAGGTGGGTCAGATATGATAGTCGGATGCTTCTATAGACCACCTGCATCAGCAACCGTAGTAGTTGAGCGCCTCAGAGAGAACCTGCAGAACGTCGTGAAGAAGTTTCGTGATCATACTATTGTAATAGGGGGAGACTTCAATCTACCAGGTATAGAATGGGATAGTCACACAATCAGAACTGGAGCCAGGGACAGAGACTCTTGTGACATTATCCTGACTGCCTTGTCCGAGAATTACTTCGAGCAGATAGTTAGAGAACCAACTCGTGAAGCTAACGTTTTAGACCTCATAGCAACAAATAGACCGGAACTTTTCGACTCCGTGAATGTAGAAGAGGGTATCAGTGATCATAAGTCAGTGGTTGCATCAATGACTACAAGTGTAATAAGAAATGCCAAGAAAGGAAGGAAAATATATTTGCTTAACAAAAGTGATAGGGCACAAATCGCAGAATATCTGAGTGACCACCACCAAACGTTCATTTCTGAGGAAGAGGATGTGGAACAAAAATGGAAAAAATTCGGAAACATCGTCCAGTACGCCTTAGATAAGTTCGTACCGACTAAGGTCCAAAGCGAGGGGAAAGATCCACCGTGGTATAACAATCATGTACGAAAGGTACTACGGAAACAAAGAAAGCTTCATCATAGGTTTAAGAGTAGTCGAATCATAGCTGATAAAGAAAAGCTGAACGAAGCGAAAAAGAGCGTAAAGAGAGCAATGAGAGAAGCATTCAACGAATTCGAACATAAAACATTGGCAAACAATCTAAACAAGAACCCTAAAAAGTTTTGGTCATATGTAAAATCGGTAAGCGGATCTAAATCCCCTATTCAGTCACTCGTTGACCACGATGGCACCGAAACAGAGGACGACCGAAGAAAGGCAGAAATACTGAATTCAGTGTTCCGAAACTGTTTCACTGCGGAAAATCGTAACACCGTCCCTGACTTCAGCCGTCGCACGGACTCCAAAATGGAAAATATTGAAATAAACGATATCGGAATTGAAAAACAACTGCTATCACTTAGTAGCGGAAAAGCATCCGGACCAGACGAGATACCCTTAAGATTCTACAGTGATTATGCTAAAGAACTTGCCCCCTTTCTATCAGCAATTTATCGTAGATCGCTGGAAGAACGTAAAGTACCTAGCGACTGGAAGAAAGCGCAGGTCGTTCCCATTTTCAAGAAGGGTCATAAATCAGATGCGAATAATTATAGGCCTATTTCGCTTACGTCAATCTGTTGTAGAATAATGGAACATGTTTTGTGTTCTCGTATTATGACGTTCTTAGGTAATACAAATCTCCTTCATCATAACCAACATGGATTCCGCAAACAGAGATCATGTGAAACTCAGCTCGCCCTATTTGCCCAAGAAATTCACAGTGCCGTAGACACTGGCGAGCAGATTGATGCCGTATTCCTGGACTTCAGGAAGGCATTTGATACGGTTCCGCACTTACGTTTAGTGAAAAAAATACGAGCTTACGGAATATCGGACCAGGTTTGTGATTGGATTCAGGATTTCCTAGAAGAAAGAACACAACATGTCATTCTTAACGGTTCAAAATCTGCAGATGTAGAGGTAATTTCGGGAGTACCGCAAGGAAGCGTGATAGGACCTTTATTGTTTACAATATACATAAATGACTTGGTTGACAACATCGGTAGCTCCGTGAGGCTATTTGCAGATGACACGGTTGTCTACAAGAAAGTAGCAACATCAGAAGACTCGTACGTACTCCAGGAAGACCTGCAGAGGATTAATGCATGGTGCGACAGCTGGCAGCTTTCCCTAAACGTAGATAAATGTAATATAATGCGCATACATAGGGGCAGAAATCCAGTCCAGTACGATTATGCCATAGGTGGTAAATCATTGGAAGCGGTAACGACCGTAAAATACTTAGGAGTTACTATCCGGAGCGATCTGAAGTGGAATGATCACATAAAACAAATAGTGGGAAAAGCAGGCGCCAGGTTGAGATTCATAGGAAGAATTCTAAGAAAATGTGACTCATCGACGAAAGAAGTAGCTTACAAAACTCTTGTTCGTCCGATTCTTGAGTATTGCTCATCAGTATGGGACCCTTACCAGGTTGGATTAATAGAAGAGATAGACATGATCCAGCGAAAAGCAGCGCGATTCGTCATGGGGACATTTAGTCAGCGCGAGAGCGTTACGGAGATGCTGAACAAGCTCCAGTGGCGGACACTTCAAGAAAGGCGTTACGCAATACGGAGAGGTTTATTATCGAAATTACGAGAGAGCACATTCCGGGAAGAGATGGGCAACATATTACTACCGCCCACATATATCTCGCGTAATGATCACAACGAAAAGATCCGAGAAATTAGAGCAAATACGGAGACTTACAAGCAGTCGTTCTTCCCACGCACAATTCGTGAATGGAACAGGGAAGGGGGGATCAGATAGTGGTACAATAAGTACCCTCCGCCACACACCGTAAGGTGGCTCGCGGAGTATAGATGTAGATGTAGAATTAATATTCATTCTGAGAAGATGACCAAAAAATGTATTCTCCTTTTTCGCATAGTATTTATTTATTCAACCTGATTAGTTCGATCAGACCCTCTCTTACATCGGTCCAGGGATTCACACATACAGTTCACTTCTCACCTAAAAAATTACAATTTTAATATGACAAATAGTAATAAAATGTTTTGAGTGTCTATAGAAACAAAGTAAGTAAGTAAGTATTACTGAGTAAGAAAAAATAAAGTTAACTCCCAGTAATTCTATGATTGCTGCTGCTAATAATGATAATAATGACAATAATAACAATAATGGTAGGGACAGATATAAGAAGTAGTTTATATTATGCCAGTCTCAAGTGCTGCCGTACTATATAGTGCGTCAGCAGACTCCTTTTGTCAAATGTCACAACTCGTGCACGCACAGTGTAATTATGTGCATAGATGGCGTGGATTCGACTGTAATTATTGCATGAAGTGCTACATTCGTTTATATAAACGACGAATCCTCCCGTGTTACTATGCTTATGGAATATACTACCGGGACCATATGTCCCATGATATTTTACCAAAGAACATGCAGGAATCTGCAGCATGTCTTGTAACTACTGTCTGCACCTGTAGGCTGTGCTGTCATCATGTACCGTTGTTAAACCTCTGCTCTGTACTGTCGCGTCGAAATAGTTCGCGCCTGCAGACAGGAGGCCCAGTGAACAGATTTGCAAAGCGAACTGTTGTCGCGCCTTCCCAGACAATTCGAGTCATAGACCTGCACTCACCTACTGACGGCTGCCATATCATCAACGGTGCTCGTATTGAGCACTTCTAAAGTGGGTTAAAAATTGGGACAGACGCTCTTTCCTCTGACGTGTGTATTTCCGTTTTTACACACTTGTCTTCCCTAAACCCCGGAGGTACATGTGAATGACCTTACTGGTCTCACCCCTCTCCGCATTGGAAGACAAAACGCCGAGATGTATCGCTACTTCTGATTAAGACACTAATTAAAATAACCATAGATGCCCTTCATTCCTTAAAAGAATTGGAGGTAATTGTAATTATAAGCAGCTGAACGGCTTGATGCATTTCTTTCAACAGGACGCCACTTCAGCGACTTCCCTGTCTCTAACCTACTACAGTAATCGTACCAAGTGAAGGGGATCTACAACAGAACGTGCACACCGAAGCACATGTTGCTCTTTGTGGATATTGACAGCACTGAAAAATTTTCTATCGCGCAATCCTCGATTACAGACGCGCTCCTTACTACTTCACCACCAGGCCTGACATAGTTGGCAGTGGAAGGATGAAAAGGGAGAACATGCACTGACACACAATCTACTGAGCTGTTACTTCAGAATGGCATCACAGGTTTCAGTTCCGTTTCAGCCGCGCTCGCGAGTGGCCGCTGTTAACTGTTGCGCTGCACTTCAGTGTTTACATTCCTGTACTTGTGCTTCGCCGAGTGCCGTCCGTCCGTTAATCTCCGTGTTCGTTCCTGTTCCTTGTGATCTGATCGCTCTTTCTGGTCTTGCTGCTGTTACTTGGAATTTCGGTTGTTTAACCGAAATTGCTTCGCTGGATTAACCATGGCTACAAACCTCAGGAAGAATACTCTGGTATTTCCTTTTGACAAGGAATCCCGTCCTGTTCAGCCGACATCCCTGGAAATAGATGACTGGATTACACAGGTAATTGGTCTAAATTCTGAAACCATTCATACCTGGCAACTGGATCAGGAAAAATACTGTGTTTTTGTCAAGTTAATCAGTGCTTCGACTGTTGATAAAGTGTTACGAAAGTGGGGCTTTGAAGTAGATTTTGTGCATAGAAATGGTTATAAAAGTAAGGTTTCCATCTATAGAGCGGACATTCATTACAAAACCGTTCGTGTCTTGAATCTTCCCATTGAAGTTGAAAATGATAAGATTAAGGAAGCTCTTTCAAACTACGGAGATGTTAAATCAATTGCAAATGAAAGATGGTCGCCTCGCTTTAAACTGCAGTGTTTTAACGGGGTCCGCTGTGTAGAGATGGACGTTAAGACGAATATTCCGTCTCACATAACTGTTTGTGGGTATAAGGCACAAATTGTTTATACAGGTCAGGAAGCTACATGTCATATACAGTATGTAACGAAACCGGCCACTTCAGACAGGAATGTCCGCGGCGAACTGTTGTTCTTAAAAGTAATTTGATACAGCGTCAGAAGCTTACCTTAAATGATCTGTTACCAAAGAATAGCCCGGAACAACTGGTTGAGGATGTTAACGCAGCGGGACAAGCTGATGTCTCCCTTCATGATAACAGTCAATTTCCCCCGTTAACAACAAAAGGAAACCCTGTTGCCACTACTCGTGAAACTGAAACGCAACCGAAAAAACGAACTCTGGAGATATCTGATAGTTGTTCAGAGGACGAGCTGTTTTGTTCCACTCCCTCACTTCGCAAGCAAAAACAGTGCGATGAGAAGGCAGAGGAACCTGAAGGCAAAATGCGAATGGAAACTAATGAACAGAAAGATAATACACATACGGTACCAGAAAATGAAGGGGGTGTAAGCAGCATTAATTTGCAAGAAACATCAGGTGCAGTAGCCGATTGCAAAGATCAGAATCTATCTGTTAATAAACAAATTCAGGGAGAGGTTGCAAAACTGCAGTCTCCATTTGTTTCCCTCGATCAGAAAGTGAGTGAAATTAATAAAGAACGGGGAAGTGGTGGCCAAACTGAAATCACGGTCAACACCTCAGGGCAGGCGCCGGCAACCGAAATTGCTAAAGCGTCTGCTGCTGCTCCAGGTAAGCCGCGAAGTAAAATGCCGACGCAACCAAATGAGAATGTAGCTCGTAACCAAGGGAAGGGAAAATCCGGTAGGGGCGACCCAAGCCCAAAGAATGTTCAGGCCGACACGGTCGTACACGAATCACTGGAGGAAAAATCAGAAAGTTTACTACGAAATCAGTCTGTTTGCGGTACAAGAGAAAACATCAGAAGTAGAAAAAAACGGGACAGTAACTAATAAACTGATTGAAGTGTTATTCCACGTTCAGCCTTCCGAGAAAACTGTTACAGCTTAACTGAACCCTGAACCACAGTAAACTAAATTAGTTAATGAAAACAACTACATAGTGACAGCACAATGACGCAATCTTATTCTGTCACCACTATAAACATAAATAAAATCACGACCGGTTTGAAATTATCGGCCCTTAAGGAATTTTTGTACGAATCCGCGGCTGATATTGCCCTGTTACAAGAAGTTCTAATTTCGGATTTGGTAATTCCCGGTTTTGTCAGTTACATAAATGTGTCTCCCGAAACAAGTGCTGGTACAGCTATTTTGGTGAGGGAAGGGATTACAGTAAGCGAGGTGGAACGACTGGAGTACGGAAGGGGAATAGGACTAAATATCTATGATGCGACTATCATAAACTTGTACGCCCCTTCAGGAAGTTCTCATCGAGCTGACAGGGCACGTTTCTTCAAAGATGACTTGATATACTTGTTAAGGAAATCGCCAAGACAGTTATTACTTGGAGGTGATTTTAATCGTGTTTTAAATCGAAAAGATCAGTTACCTAATTTTAATTTCTCAAGTGAACTAAAACAATTAGTTACTGGTTTAGAATTAAAGGATATATGGGAAATTAAATACCCCTCCACTGTTGAGTTCACTTATGTCACGGCAACATCACGTAGCAGGATTGATAGACTAAATATTTCTAAAAATCTTGTAACTTCCGTGACAAAAGTAGAAACCATTCCTACGTACTTTTCAGACCATTCAAGTGTCTTAGCTTGCATAAATCTAACAAGACAGCCGGTTCGCCGATCCAAGAATCAGTGGAATTTGAACACTTCCTTGTTAGTAAATCATGATTTAGAAGATCTGATTAAAGAAACATGGGCAATGTGCCAGCGAGCCCGTAGTAGATATGCCACTGCTATTGACTGGTGGGTTAAAATGGCAAAGCCAAAGTTGAGGAAAGTTCTTATTCAATACAGTGCCCAGAGTGCAAGGGAAATGAAATGCACTATAGAGTATTACTATTCCGTTTTGAGAGGTCTATATGATCAAGTCTTAGCAGCTTCCTCACTTCGGATAGCAGACATCAAGAAAGTCAAAGCCAAGTTACTTAATATCAAGAGAAGTCAAATGGAAGGGTTGAAAATAAAATCGAAGGCAAATTCGGTGTCAGAAGATGAAACTGCTTCCCTATATCATTTAGTGAAGCATACGAAAAACGGGAGAAGGACTTTTATTCAAGAAATTCGAACAAAACACGGTACGATTCTCAGAACCCAGCAGGATATCATGGACGAGATTTATCGCTATTATTGCGATCTATATTCTGTACATCAAAGTAGTGATGCTTCCTTGGAAGAATTCCTTGACATCCTAGCCCCACAGCTGACAGAAGATGACAACGAAAATTTTCTCGAGGTTGTCAGTGAAGAAGACGTGTACGAGACTCTGTGCGCCTCACCACCAGAAAAATCCCTAGGACCGGATGGTCTGCCAGCAGAGTTTTACATCCGTTACTGGCCAATAGTAGGTGAGAAAATCACGGACATTGTAAATGAGGTTATTCAGGGTAAAATGATTCCGGCTGAGTTTAAGGAGAGTAAAATTGTTCTGGTGCCAAAAAATAATGGAAACACAGATTTAAATAATTTTCGTCCAATTTCACTGCTGAATTCTGATTATAAATTAATAGCTAGAATAATAAACAAGAGAATTTCATGCCTTACAGATAAAATTATTAGTCAACATCAGAACTGTGCGCAAGGCAGAACCATTTTTCAAAATCTAGCGGAATTCAGAGATATCATTGCAATAACTTCTGTAACAAGCATAAAGTGTGCTTTATTGTTTTTAGATTTTTATAAAGCGTTCGATGTAGTAAACCATGAATATCTTCTACAGACATTGAAGAAAATAGGTTTCAACGATAGGGTCATACAGTTGATTAAGAACATAGCAACTGGAATAAATGCTAAAATAGCGGTGAATTGTCAACAATCCAGGCCGGTGCAAATACAACGAGTTGTTCCTCAAGGAAGTCCTCTGTCCATGTCCCTCTTCGCCATTTCGCTGGAACCTTTCCTCCGACATGTCCATGCTACATTAAAAGGCTTAACATTATCAGGAAATAAAACAGTTATAAGAGCCTATGCTGACGATATAGGGGTCATTATAAGGGATAACGACGAGGTAACCACGCTAGCAACAGTGATTGATTCGTACTGTAGAGCATCTGGAGCCAATGCAAACGGTAAAAAAAGTAAGATGTTAAATCTCAGAGGTTTTCATAATATCAACGTCGAGTGGGCAAAATTAGTCCGACAACATAAAAGACTTAGCATCACCCTGACAGCATGCCCTATGAAAATGACGGCTTTAAATTGGAAAGTTGCAGCAGATAAAGTGCAAGGAGCCATTGTAGAGAATTTAACTCGATATATGAACCAAGTTCAAAGTACACAGTATATCAGCTCATGCATCCTTGCTAAGGCTTATTATACTGCCCAGCTGTTTCCAATACCGAGAATGATAGCGAGGAGAATAATGTCCAAAATCACAAACTTTTTGTGGAGAGGTGAAGTGCTCAGAGTATCTGCTAAAATAGCCACTTTAGATCCTAAAAATGGTGGACTAGGATTAACTGATATAACGGATAAAGCCTCTGCTCTTTTTATCAAAAGGCAAGTTAATTTAATAAGAGACTCGCGAGAAAGCATAACCAGCCAACTTTTCGAGCTCATTAAACCTCCAAGCCTGCTTCCCCCGATTGACGTGCAGAATATCAACAGTCGCTTACAGCACGTGAGGATTTTCTATGTTGAATTTAGTTATGTCAGTGTCGAACTCAGGCAGTCACGACACTTAACATCGAGAGCCATAATGCGGGAACGAAAGAAAATCGAAGGAAGAAACAAAATAGAACGACAGTTTCCAAACATTGAGTGGGCTGAGATTTGGAAAAACATTAGTTCTAATGTGCTCACGTCTAATATAAGAACGTCATGGTACAAGACAGTTAACAACATAGTTAGCACCAATGAAGGACTGCACGCAATCGGACTCTGTGAAACAAATTTATGTCAACAATGCCATCTAGTTGACACAGTAATTCATAGATATACTTGCAGTGGTCACATGAATAGTTGGAAGTGGATCCGGGAGCAAATAGCTCTGATTACAAGAACATCCCCTGAGTATGTATCGCTGTCATTGATACACAGGCCTGAAGCACGCTATTTCCCAGAAGCAAAAAATAACGCTGTGTACTGGTTGCTGGGAAATTTTGTTAACTACGTCCTTAACAAATTAGGATCCGACAGCATCATAGAGTTCAAGGTACACATGCTGTTTGCGTTCCACAAAATTAGAAGCTATTCGAATCACAAGAAAAAGTTCGGTAATATGCTAAAAATTGTATTTGAAAGAATGGGCATTGGTTAATATAAAAAAGAAGACTGTGTTGACAGTGAAGTATTGTAGTTACCTTAAGGATACTATTTAAGATTTTACAGTATATTTATAATGTGTGCTTTTTCTACTTCAGAGAGTAGTTTTTTTGAAATTTATAAGCTAATGTACAGAACTTATGTGACATTGAGATTGTGTGTCTAATAGTGCCAAACACAAAACATTAAAGGTGCATTATTGGCTTATACTAGAAATTTGGAAATAGATAGTTTTTATAGAAATGTCCTTATCGATCGTTTAAAATCATAAGATTCTATCTGATAAATGTAATACTCAATGGCTGGCACATTGCGCTGTTCATTTTTGCAGTGAAAGACTGATTATATAGATCTGACCACTTCAGATACATAGATTCAATTAATGTCCAGAAAGTGTAGTTGGAAGGCTAGTCAATTGTATTATATATCTCCTTTCCGCCATTCTCAAGTATTTCAGAAATTGTCTAATATGATTATTAAACTGTTTTATATTTAAAATTATCCCACCGACTTGCTGATATCCATCATAAAGAACTAATTATGCTTCTGTAAAGATTGGAGCTCATAATTCAAAGTGCAGATTTTACTTCTTCAGGTTGAAGTTTGAATGTCTTTAAAAATTATTTTTCTTTCTGGTAATTTAGTCAGTAACACAATCTTCTGTTGTCTTTCCTTAACGTCAGCGTAATTGAAATGATCAAACCGTTTTTTTTAAATAACTTCATGTATGTACAACTTAGTATGTATTTGGAATGTGTAACATTGTTTTTTTTAATAAAGGTTTTTATAAAAAAAAAATTAAAAAAGCGATTCTCGGCGCTGAAATCTGAAACCGCGCGACCGCTACGGTCGCAGGTTCGAATCCTGCCTCGGGCATGGATGTGTGTGGTGTCTTTAGGTTAGTTAGGTTTAAGTAGTTCTAAGTTCTAGGGGACTGATGACTTCAGATGTTAAGTCCCATAGTTCTCAGAGCCAATTGAACCTTTTTTTTTTTTTGCAGTCGTGGTGAATAATTGTATTTAAACAAAGTCCACCCAAAGATGTTGTTCTTTCTGAAGGAGGATGTATCTGTTAACGGTGAAACTAATCAACTATGGATGAAGATAATCAGCTTAAAACCTTTTAACTACAAAACGTGTACTGGAAAACAGTGTGACTGTCAGTGTCCGATTACCCTGCCGCCCATGTACTTTGATCTAGAATAGTCTCTGCTGCCCTACGTTTGAACACGAAAATTAAATATGTAAATTATCTCCAATCCATGTTGTGCCAATTACTCTAAACTGCACCTGACTATATGTTAATGAAAAATTATAAAGAATTTCTATCAACAGTACACTGAATTGCTTCAGCATCAGACGGTCACAAAACCCTGGCTAAATGTCGCGTATTGAAAATTGTGCCCTTCTAGAAAATGTGTCTGTTGAATTACACGAAAATTTTAGAAATGAATACTGTCTCCCAATTCCAACGCATAAAGTTCGTTTAGGCCCTAAAATTGTGTTTTGCCTGCAACGGATAACTCAGCTCTACTCTAACAGATAAATAAGAATATGAAGTGCTGCACTGCATAATCTTGAAATAAATCTTTGAGCGGCTAGTTGCCTTCACAGTTCTTTATGCTGCTTTGCCAAATCAAAATTTTATGTAACTTTCCAAAAGTACAGATAATAGTGCAAGGCGTGACAGTGCATTAATGCCATGATTTGTGTTTAAGCCCTGACTATAAACTTAGTGAAATATGATGACGATTTCAGAAACTTTACTGGTCTCACAGATATATGATTTTATGTATATAGACTTAAACGGCGAGTGAAAATGTGTACCAAGGCCGGGAATCGAATCCGGGTCTCCTGCTTACTACGCAGGTTCGTTATCCACTAAGGCACTTTGGCACAGCGGTTTGCACAACTGCACGGATTACCCTGGCACGCCTCCCTCCTCTATCCAAATGCTCACTGACTCCCCAGTCTACTTTAAATTCCCACTTACACGCGAACAGAATTGCCGAGGCTCTCCTTGTTCTGGAATAGCACCTCAGCAAGTGAATGTTTACAAATTAATGAATGATTAGATTGAAATTATATTACGTTTCTTTTAATAATACAGAAGTGACTCGCACTAAAATGACACTATGACCTTTCGTGCACTGTCATACATAATGAAAACACACAGGCAAAATACAGTTAAAAATTTACTTTTTACTTTTTCTGTAAGCTACTTGAACTGAAAGTTGAGGGTGACGAACAATAATGAAGAAGCCGAACACATGACCGATAATTCACTCTGGATACAAAATGCAGATATTGTTGGTCAGAACACAATCTCTACACTACAGTACTTCGCAGTTAACGCTTGCAGCAAATAAGAACTACACCCATGTTATATATTAAATCATGTCAAAATGAGCAAAAATAAAAACACCTACAGCCGTCCTTAAGATTTTATTTTATTTTGACGCTACCAGTTTCAACGCTTCATTGCGTCATCTTCAGTCCTGTATGCATAAAACACTATCAACTTATCGATCAAGTTACATAGAAACAGACTGAAACAGAACGAGAACAATGGCAAGACTCTACAAATAAATTTACACCGAACATTTCACAGAAAGAACAAATACATCCATTGTCACGTATCTAATATGTACCATCACGAATTTCCACTCAATAAATTTTACAATTTTACTATCTATTAAAACTTCCTTAAATACTATTCATGATTTTTATTTGACAGTGGGACATGCATTATCTGCACAACCCTGAAATAACTTACTGTAAGACAAAATTACTGTAAAAGCTGATGAATGGGAGGAAACAATACCTCACGTCCGCCCCCGGAAGCTGAGTGGTCAGCGCGACATAATGTCAATCGTGAGGGCCCGGGTTCGATTCCCGGCTGGGGCGGAGATTTTCTCCTCTCATGGACTGGGTGCTGTGTTGTCCTAATCATCATCAGTTCATCCCCATCGACCCGCAAGTCGCCGAAGTGGCGTCAGATCGAAAGACTTGCACCAGGCGAATGGTCTACCCGACGGGAGGCCCTAGTCACACGACATTTATTTATTAATACCTCACAAAGAAGTAAAAAGAAGGAACATGACCTGTGTGTCGTGTCAAAGTATAAAATCCTTATCTGTACACAGATGAGGCCATACACTATGTCATATCTATAAAGTGAACGTCCAAGACCTGGTATAAACCGAATGTAGGACCCACATATAAAGAATGTATGAAAGACACCAACAAGGAAATTGTTCATGATGCAAACATTCATCTGTGAATGCATCATATATCGTGTACGGCAATGTAAGAACCTTGATGTCAAAATGGTTCTCTATCTTCAGTCACACCAGGGAACATCTCAAATTAAATTCTTAAATTCATTCTCTATTCAACAGGTCACTGATCGATGACTCAACGCACACAGTCAAAGCAGAACCCCCCTCCCCCTCTCTCTCCCTCTCTCTCTACTGCTAATACAACCTCATGGAACCGAAGACTAACATATCACTCACGTGTGTGAGCATCCAAAGAAGCACATATGACAAACATTCCAAACAACACTGCCATCTTTCACAATATATAACCATTTTAACTGTACTGACAATTCAGTATTCTACTTTAAAGTCCTGTATAACTGTTTGATAGAATGTATCCATTTCAACATGAAGAAAATATAACACGCGGGCAAATATTCTTACAGTTCAGAAAGATATACACGGCACATCACAATTGCAGCTCAACCAATCCTACGACCGTTTCGGGTGTTAACATCCGCTGCTACATGTGCCTAGCGTGTGCTGTAAATCTCCTCAGCCTTCTGTTCTTGCTGGAACGTGTTTCACGACCTACAGAGAACTTGAAGCAGAACTCCGAGACGCTTTATAAAGCCTGTGTTTGGTATGCTCCAGAGTAACCAACAGCCCAACAGCTCCATTCATCACGCAAATGTAGCTCACTTGCTCAAACTCCTACACAGCGCACGAGCCCCGTATGGTTCACATCTCTCAGTTGAGAAACTGTATCTAATACCGCTAGCTACTAGGAACTGCAGAAACGCCTTGTGGTGTCGTAAGCACAGCTTACACCACCAGGCAGCACCATGGGCGTCGATAGGTCACGACCCACTCCAGAGACGACATAAAACCCAGCGACTGCTGCGCCAAGAAGTCGTAGCCGTGGCGCTCCAGGAAAGTGGGCAGTTCCAAGTCAACTCGACTACCGAGAAGACCGCCTTCTACGAAGATGAGGTCCCATACGCCGTGGAGCGTAGGGGACGATGCGGGAGACCCGCACCACTGTACTAGGCAAGGTCCTAGTGGAGGTCGTTTGCCATTGCCTTCCTCAGATCGTAAGGGGGATGAATGATGATGATGGAGACGACACAACAACACATCTCGAGGCAGGAAAAATCCCTGACCCCACTTGGAATCGAACGCAGGATCCCGTGCGCGGGAAGCGAGAACGCTACCGCAAGACCACGAGCAGCGAACCGCCTTGTACAGGTTGGGCCAAATACGAGGTGCATTCAAGTTCTAAGGCCTCCGATTTTTTTCTAATTAACTACTCACCCGAAATCGATGAAACTGGCGTTACTTCTCGACGTAATCGCCCCGCAGACGTACACATTTTTCACAACGCTGACGCCATGATTCCATGGTAGCGGCGAAGGCTTCTTTAGGAGTCTGTTTTGACCACTGGAAAATCGCTGAGGCAATAGCAGCACGGCTGGTGAATGTGCGGCCACACAGAGTGTCTTTCATTGTTGGAAAAAGCCAAAAGTCACTAGGAGCCAGGTCAGGTGAGTAGGGAGCATGAGGAATCACTTTAAAGTTGTTATCACGAAGAAACTGTTGCGTAACGTTAGCTCGATGTGCGGGTGCTTTGTCTTGGTGAAACAGCACACGCACAGCCCTTCCCGGACGTTTTTGTTGCAGTGCAGGAAGAAATTTGTTCTTCAAAACATTTTCGTAGGATGCACCTGTTACCGTAGTGCCCTTTGGAACGCAATGGGTAAGGATTACGCCCTCGCTGTCCCAGAACATGGACACCATCATTTTTTCAGCACTGGCGGTTACCCGAAATTTTTTTGGTGGCGGTGGATCTGTGTGCTTCCATTGAGCTGACTGGCGCTTTGTTTTTGGATTGAAAAATGGCATCCACGTCTCATCCATTGTCACAACCGACGAAACGAAAGTCTCATTCATGCTGTCGTTGCGTGTCAACATTGCTTGGCAACATGCCACATGGACTGCCATGTGGTTGTCCGTCAGCATTCGTGGCACCCACCTGGATGACACTTTTCGCATTTTCAGGTCGTCATGCAGGATTGTGTGCACAGAACCCACAGAAATGCCAACTCTGGAGGCGATATGTTCAACAGTCATTCGGCGATCCCCCAAAACAATTCTCTCCACTTTCTCGATCATGTCGTCAGACCAGCTTGTGTGAGCCCGAGGTTGTTTCGGTTTGTTGTCACACGATGTTCTGCCTTCATTATACTGCCGCACCCACTTTCGACACATCCATAACTCCATCACCACATGTCTCCTTCAACTGTCGATGAATTTCAATTGGTTTCACACCGCGAAAATTCAGAAAACGAATGACTGCATGCTGTTCAAGTAAGGAAAACGTCCCCATTTTAAGTATTTAAAACAGTTCTCATTCTCGCCCGCTGGCGGTAAAATTCCATCTGCCGTACGGTGCTGCCATCTCTGGGACGTATTGACAATGAACGTGGCCTCATTTTAAAGCAATGCGCATGTTTCTATCTCTTTCCAGTCCAGAGAAAAAAAAATCTGAGGCCTTAGAACTTGAATGCACCTCATAAAAGTGGGCCGGACGATTGGATACAATTGGGCTTGAATGTATGCATGTAGCTACACCAACACCATCTACCGGAGCAACTGCTGGCCGAACGCTGGAGCACATTTACACAATCTTCATAACTGATAGAGTTGTTAGCAGAGGTCAGTCTGGTCGTAGCCCAAGCCGGCCACCGAGGTCACCTGATCTTTCAGTGTGCGATTACTTTGTGGGGGAAGCCCCCAAGTCTAAGGTGTATCTCAACAAGCCTCGTAGCCCTCAATAGCTGCACAGAACATTTCGGATGAGATTGCAACAGTTCCAGCAGTCCAATCTCGATCCGTCTTCAGCAACTTGCTTCCCATGTCCCAAAAGTATCAAAAAATGAACGGTGGTCACTTTCAACATGTGCTATAGTCAGTTTAGTACTGTGCTTCCTTTCCTCTGCTGTATTTCTTTATACACTGGAACTCTGTTCTCCGGCCACTTTTATTTGCCCCTACTCTGTACTTGTGCACTTCGCGCCGCATCATCTGCTTCTAGCTAGTCCACACCATCCCGTCTTCAGTGACAATTGTTTACTATCCAGCCTTAGCTTCTGGAATAGTAGTTGGACTTCAGGATCTGCTGACTGAATCCATTTGTACAAAGTTGAGTATTCGACAGTAAATGTGTGTGTTTTTGTCACTAATCATTGGGGTGTTTCAGTCTTCTGCTCGTTCCCCTCTCATAGTGTGTCCCTCAGCGCACTAAAAATAGTTGAAGGTGGCGAGGAGTAAAATCTCCTTCTGTGGTTGTATCCCAAGTACGATACAACACGCTATAATAAATCTTATTTTTAATTCGTATGTGTAGGGCTTAGATTATATTAAACCGAAGCAGATATCATATTTTGCTCATATTCTTTCCACCGTGTAATGCGACTTCATATTTAAGGGTGATTCGTCGAGCCGAGCTGAAGCCTTACGAACCCTGACCCACGTGGCACGAATAATAGTTTTCAGAGGGCTTTGAATAGCGACGATCAACTTGATGGCATGTTCTTTAAAGTTGCGAGTAAATATAAGGTACGCCCTGACTCCTATTGAAAAAATAAATCCAATCATACAGAGTAGCGGACCAGCTATGTGGTTGCACTAAAGGCTTCGCAACATATGAAACTACGCAAGGTGTTGTTGAAAAATCCCACGTTGCTTCTTTTCTGAAATTAAATTGTAGATAGGTCTTCGTCTAAATGTCTGTGTAAATCAGTTCAAAGCACTGATGGAGGGCCAGAGGAAACTACCTCCAATAAGACCTTGTACAGTACTGTGATCCATTTCATCCGTAAGGCTGAGGACATCTTTATCTCATGGCAAGACCATGTACTACACAAATCGTAAAACACGAATTACTATATGAGTAATGGATAAATTGTACTGTCCGATTCCACTCTTCGGGCTTGATCAATGGCGTCATACCAGAGTCAACGACGCTACATAGAGGCAATCTTTGAAAGCAGTCTATGGTATTTGTAAACAAAGAAACGTAGCATACCATAAAGTTACACTCACAATTAACGCGGCTGTTTTCTTAGCTACGAATTACCCTGTATGACGAAACGAACTGAAGATAACTTGAATAAATAAGAACAAAATAAGAGAAACGTCTATGTGTGAAATAAATTATTCTCCTAATTTATGCGAGTAAGAAAACCACAGAAAATCTTTAAATTCCACAACAGTATAGTGCATGGTGAACTAGAAACACTATAAAACAGCATTGATTGAATGTAACGGGACCACCGAGGGAAAGTGGGGTTTCTGGGCGTGGAAAAACTGAAATGTAACACAACAACGGCAAAATAAAGTAAATAATACCGGTTGTGTTTATGAAAAAGTAGCATGAAATGTGGAGAAACCGAGACAGAAATTCTGAATAACGCCTGTACACAAATAACGAAAATTCACGAAATACTGGAGTCGATAACTAGATTGACCTACATACCTTAATTCTAGTTACCGATTCCAAAATTAGTTACTTTTTCAGAGAAGTTCAGAGGGCAACTACGCATGCAGTAATCCTATTACACTCCAGTGCACACACCTGCTGGAAAAAACGATCTACATAATGCACCACGGAATGGTTGAAATCGGTAACTAGAATTGACCTATATAGCTTAATTCCAGTTACCGATTAGAATGTTTGTTAGAACCTACTTTTTGTGAATTTTCGTTTCTTGTGAACTACTTCCGTTAGATTAAATAATAATTATTAAACATTAAACTGTTTCACAATATTATAATTTCATCGTGCGCTAAACTGTAATGGGTTTGAAGATTCTCTCTGGTTTTCTTATTTGCATAAACTACGATAATAATTTACTTCAGACACGTATATTTCTATTTTTCTATTCTTATTAATTTTCATTACCTTCAGTTCTTTTCGACATAATTTTTGGGTAAGTAATTTATCGTGTGGACTGTGATTGTAATTTTACTGTATGCTCCATTAATTTGTTTACGAATCTGATGAGTTGCTTTCAAAGATTGCCCGTATGTAGCGTCTCTGCCTTAGGTATGACGTCATTGCTCAAAGCCGACGAGTGGAATCGGACACTAGAATTGACGTGCAGTAATTATATTCGTTAACGAATTTTAGGGCGTCCTTCGACTCTGATAGACGAAAAGATAAAAGCAAACCCTCAACAATAAGGAGAAACCGTAATAGCCAACGATACGTTGCATAGCAACGGAGAGGCCGCAGCGCAACGAACGGCTGAAGTTGCAGTTATGCTCGAGACGTTCAGATCTTCAGAGGGCTGCTTCTGCATCCGTGAGCCACGACAGTTCGTCGACTGAAGGTGCGTAACGTTAATTGCTCAAAGAATCATTACGTATTATTATTTTTCGGCGCATATTTGATAGGGTACGAGGAAAGTAGCTTTAGTCCGTTGATGTCATATCAAAGTTGTGTGTTTCTGCTTGTATGTGAAGCCCCATTTACAACGAAGCAAACATAGGCGAACCTGAAACAGGAAACGAGAACCCTCTCTGGTGTAAACGCTAGGACTGTATGAACAAATGGCATTCGGTCGTGTTCCCTTCGCATTTTCATTTGTTTGTGTTTGATCGTGTTCCGCTGGTTGTCACCCTGGTAATTTCCAAGAATGATTGCTTATCGAAGTAGAGGGGTCCAAACGATACATATCGAACGTGTGATCGTAAATCGATCATGCAACTCCGGTGGTGGGTGTTGTGAGTATGTTTACAGTGGTCATCGCAATAACGACGAAAGAAGAGCGTTACAAAAATACTTGTAATTACAAAAGAGTCAACTTACCTCACTCGTCGTCGGTGTTGTCGTCATGTGAAAGTCCATTACTGTGTTCTGGATGGATAATTTGGAAGAGTCGAACCATGTATTCTTTCTGACTCGATCGTTTTTCGCACGGTCCGCAATGAAATTATAACGGTATTTCAGCATCGAAACTGTTCTTACGAAATTTTACACACTTCGCACCACCACAGTCTACATAGTCCCTTCTTTCCTCGTCCGCTAGTGCTCCATATTTGCGACAAAAAATCGAACAATTTTCTACGCTGGACGAACATGGAATTAGATTTTTTCATGTGAGAGAATTCGCCGAAGAAACGTCAAGAACACCAGGCATCCCAGTCACTAACGACATAAATCGTCTGGGTTTCTCTAGCAACTCACAAACAACTCGGGGAGGCATGTAATTTAGAGCAACTAAGGGAACGGCGGAAAACAGATGAAAATGACGATCACAAATAATTGATCACAACACGCGCCATTGGAGTCGCATGATCGATTTACGATCGCACATTCGATGTGTATCGTTTGGATCCCGCTAAATCGATAGGCAATCAATCATTCATGGAAATTACCGTCACCCCTTTCGCAAACCATCTTAGGAAGTTCGCGCCCTCTTCGCTTAGGCTTTGGCAGTATAGAAAGCTTCCCGTCTGCTATTTCCTCTACTTTTGTTGTTATTGACATGAACTGCGTGATCGTTGGAGTATTTTAAAGAGAATGTAATGCTGCCGATAGAAGAATTGTATATCCAAGAGGTCCACAGCAGATATGCCGAAAGAAAAGAAATAGCTTTCGTAGAACAGCATCCTCCCACCTCTTAAAGTAACCATGCCAAATCCGTTACTAACCATGACGACCTCCCTTCGATGCCGGACAAAGGCCCCAGAAAAAGAAGATAGCAGAAATTACCTGATACACGACAACTACTGCAATGTCAAACACGACTAACGTAAATGTTTCCGGTTATTGATAACTAGAGTGTAAATGCTTACCTATCTTCAGGTTAAGACGATCGTCGGTAAAAATTTACTCCTCACCTGTAATGAGAAGTCAACGAAAAGCCTCAACCGACAAATATGCAAAAGTTCGGACTAATTTTAAGGAATGCTGCAGCGGCAATTCGGTGTTAGGTTCACTACCTTCACGCATTTCACGTTTGCGTACAACTTGAGATATCTAAATTCTTTCTTTGTCACGGTATTTTGCATACTTCGGCAAAAAGAGTGCTCTTGCCATAGAGAATAATCCTCTAAGCATCAAAATTTCGTATCGAGGTTCTAACTACATAGTGTTGTATCGTGTGTGCCGATTAGCTAATTAGTGCCACGAGATGATAACGCAACGATCATGGGCTTTGTTCATTACTCCTGTCCTTTTCCGTCCCCTCTAGTATAAACGCTTGCTCACAGATACAAGCGAATGGTAGTGAATACTAGCCAGTTGTGAGCGATTTCAGATTCGCTGGGGTTCGCTTCGACTCGTTCCAGTATGAATGGGCTTAAGAAGATACTATCTGCTATAGATGCTAAAGTGATAAAGTCTGTAACAAGAAGATCATAAACAAATTCGTGAAGTTTAGGAAAGTGTTATTAGTTACACATTTCTGACTACAGATGGATATGATCGGACACTATAGAGATACCAGTTTAATGAGACACTTTTAACAATTCCTGTGCTTCTGAACTCAGCATTGGCAGTGATTATTTGTGGTTGTATGTTCAGTTAACCCAAAGAAATTCTGATCGGGTGTAAAGCTTGTTAGTGACACCGAAGTTACTGTCCAGTCACTCTGTTGACCGAGACAGGAACTAAAATCGAGGGTAGCAAAGTTAAAGTAGAAATACTTCACTCCGGTTTCAAGTATTACTTTACAAAGGAAAACACAGGAGAATTGCCCCAGTTAATCAAGGGCGTTGAGATCCAACTGAAAACATAGTGAACAAAACTCAAGGGACCGATGGAGTCCCTACCAGATTCTCAACTGTTGTGTTGGTACCCCTGCTGTTCATGTTGTATACTAATGACTTTGCGGACTTACTAGTAACATCAACTTTTTGCAGGCAGGACAGCTATATATAATGAAAGAAGCAGCATAAAAATTCAGTTCGGTAACATTTCAAAGTGATGCATAGATTAATAACTTGTTTTAAATGTTCAGAAATGGGAAATGGTGCATTTTACAAAATGAAAAGACGTAGTATCCTTCGACTACCACTTTTCAGGGATATGAAGTGTCATGGGCACATAGGATCACTCGTGGGTAAAGCAGATAGCAGACATAAGTTTGTTGGCAGAACCGTCAACAAAAGAGATTGCTTACAAATCACTTGTGCGTCTCATCCTGGAATATTGCACAAGTGTGTGGGATCGAACCAAATAGAACTAACGCGAGATATTGAAAGTGTACAGAGAAGGGCTGCACGAATTGTCATGTTTGTCACACAGATGATGAAGAAACTGAACTAGCAGATTCATGAAGATAGGCGTTAACTTCCCCGAGAAAACCCATTTACTAAGTTTCAAGAACCTGCTTTAACTAATGACTCTTACAACCTCCTACACATTGCTCGCGATGGGATCGTGAGGAAACGAGTGTATTAATTACAACAAGCTTGAAGGCATTTAAGCAATAATTATTCCCGTACTCCGTCCTTGTATGGAACGGGGAAAAACTCTAACAATTGGTAAAATGAGACGTACCTTCTTCCATGCACTTCACAGTCGTCCGCTGAGTGTAGATGCAAATGTAGACGTAGATATGCCAGAAGGAGGCCAGTGTTCACTGTCTCCAAAGCTCCTTACCCATTTCAAACCAATCTTCGCTTTGAGGACATCTGTACCTCACTGTGCTTTTTCTGTGGTTGCACCACGTGTGACCGCCAGGCGTCACTGGGTGCGGATATGGAGGGGCATGTGGTCAGCACACCGCTCTCCCGGCCATATGTCAGTTTACGGGATCGGAGCCGCTACTTCTCAATCAAGTAACTCGTCAGTTTGCCTCACTAGAGTTGAGTGCAACCCGCTTGCCAACAGCGCTCGACAGTCTGAAACCGCACGACCGCTACGGTCACAGGTTCGAATCCTGCCTCGGGCATGGATGTGTGTGATGTCCTTAGGTTAGTTAGGTTTAAGTAGTTCTACGTTCTAGGGGACTTATGACCACAGCAGTTGAGTCCCATAGTGGTCAGAGCCATTTTTTGAACAGCGCTCGGCAGACCAGATGGTTACTCATCCAAGTGCTAGTCTAGCCCACAGAAAGCGCTTAATGTCGGCGATTTGTCGGTAACCGGTGTTACCCATGCGGCAAGGCCGTTGGCTGTCGAGGATCAAGCTAAGAGGAAATAGCCCTGTGGGCATGCGCAACACGACTAGCGAAGTCATGGCAACAAACATCCGCCGTCTCATTATTAGCTTGCTAACTGGACCAATGTTGGCAGTTTAGACTATAGCGTCAGCACCAGCTGGTACGCCTATAAGCTGCTGTGGACTGCTCCTGGTATGTGTATAATAAGTAATTTGTTGTCGTATGTGCTTATCTACCGCTTAAGGCCGCATTATGTTAAATACATGCTGTTTCGTGTCCTTTGTTTATATTATGGAAACTGAAAATGATGGTTATTCAAACACACCGTATCTGAGGTATGGAAAGAAGGTTCTGGTCAAGATATTCCAGAGCATTACTTAGCGCTGAAACATTTTCTCCTACCTCTACAGAGACTTTGTATCCTATATCATCTACTCCGTATGCTGTTTTGTTGTCTCCTGTAAAATGATGCACCGACGTAGGGCGATCAAATATTTGTGAATACCAGATTAAACGTCTTATGGTACTGTTGACTGCGATATGCAACAGGATGCGTTCAGCATTCGTTCTGAAAGAGTGTTCTCCCTCTGCGCACAGTGGCCCCTTTGCTTGCAGACATGTGATACGTGTATCATGTATGTATTTGTAGACGGTGTCTAAGTTTATGGTGTACATTGTAGTGTAATGTGTGTGTTACATGATGAGAAGGAGAGGTGGAAGAGGGTGAAACCTGGTGCCGGGACTTAGCCTCGTATACTCGAATACCAACATGTGGGCCGCTCAGCTCAAAATTCCCATCCCACGGACGGACCACCATCAGCAGTGTCTTACGCCCTCATTTCATGAGAAGCCGCGCAGATGTTTGAAATTTATTTCGGGACATTGGCGCAGGGACTGGAATCAAGAAACTTCACGCCACCATCTCTCCTCTCGTTGCTGGTAGTGAAAATACATTATATGATCAAAAGTATCCGGACACCTGGTTGGAAATGATTTACAAGTTCGTCACGCCCTCCATCGATAATGCTGAAATTCAATATCGTGTTGACCCACCCTTAGCCTTAATGACAGCTTCTACTCTCGCAGGCATATGTTCAATCAGGTGCTGAAAGGTTTCTTGGGGACTGGCAGCCCATTCTTCACGGAGTTCTGCACTGAGGAGAGGTATCGATGTCAGTCGGTGAGGCCTGGCACGACATCGACGTTCCAAAACATCCCAAAGGTGTTCTATAGGATTCAGGTCAGGACTCTGTGCAGCCCAGTCCATTACAGGGATGTTATTGTCGTCTAACAACTCCGCCACAGGCCGTGCTAAGAACAAGTGCTCAATCGCACTGGAAGATGCAATCACCATCCCCGAATTACTCTTCAACAGTGGGGAGCAAGAAGGTGCTTAAAACATCAATGTAGGCCTGTACTGTGATAGTGCCACGCAAAACAACAAGGGGTGCAAGCCACCTCCGTGAGAAACACGACCACACCATAACACCAACGTCTCCCAGTTTTACCGTCGGCACTACACACACTGACAGACGATGTTCACCGAGCATTCGCCATACCCATACCCCGTCGTCAGATCGCCACATTGTGTACCATGATTCGTCACTCCACACAACGTTTTTCGCTGTTCTGTCGTCCAATGTTTACGCTCCTTATACAAAGCGAGGCGTCGTTTCGCATTTACCGGCGTGATTTGTGGCTTATGAGTAGCCGCTCGACCATAATATCCTACTTTTCTCAATTCCCGCCTAAGTGTCATAATCCTCTCAGTGGATCCTGATGGAGTTTGGAATTCCTGTGTGCTGGTATGAATAGATTTCTGCCTATTACACATTATGACCCTCTTCAACTGTCGGCGGTCTCTGTCAGTCAACAGACGAGGTCAGCCTGTACGTTTTTGTGCTGTACGTGCCCCTTCACGTTCCCACTCACTTCACTATCACATCAGAAACAGTGAAGCTAGGGAAGTTCAGGAGTGTGGAAATCTCGCGTACAAACGTATGACACATTGACATACAATCACCTGACCACTTTCGAAGTCCGTGAGTTCCGCGGAGCGCCCCATTCTGCTCTCTCACGGTGTCTACTGAGTTTGCTGATATGGAGTTCCTGGCAGTAGGTGGCAGCACAATGCATCTAATATGAAAAACGCATGTTTTTGGCGGTGTCCGGATACTTTTGATCACATAGTTTATCATCCACCACCAGAATTTTTCCTAGTCGAGAAGCACCGCAGAGGCGTTCATTAGTGACCTAAGCTACGCAGGCGTTTCGGGAACACCAAGGAAGAGCAGAGCACCGTAACAGACCGTCAGCGTAACCCAGATGTGGTTTGAAGAAGGCAAGAAACATAATATGTGACCGTGATGTAGAGAACCGGGTCTCTCAGGAACAGCTTCGCAAACGAGCAAACAGGATGTCACGGCGAATTCGCAAATTTCTTTCTTCGGTAACTGACCGGATAGACCCGTTCTGCTTCTAGAAATGTCTTCCACTGAGAACGATCGGAGAAACGTCGTTCCAATTCAGAGGGACTTGGTGATGATGTCAAGTGGTGTAGCAGCCCACGTGCTACTGGGTCAGAGGCGCGGGCGGTGGCGACCGCTGGAGAATTAATTGCGCGGAATTGCGTTTCCGACCTTGGTGGCGCGCTGCAATTTGGGCAGCGTGCATTATGGACGCTCTGCGGCCGTCCCCAGTGGGGCCTGCCGTCCGTACTGGGCTGCCACCGGGCGTGGCTAACAGCCCATGGGCTGTGTACGGAGTTCGAGGGCGAAATAGTCCGGCCAGGGTCGTCTGTTAAGAGGCGGTGAAAATTTCAAAGCCTGCTATCGTCTTCAAAAACTGTGCTTACGTTCAATTAATATTTTGAAACGACTGAAACAAGGATGTAGTGATCAGTGTTTCAGTTAAATCTGAAGCGGATGTTGTACTTAAGCATGGGTAAGTGTAGGCATGCGACATAGTGGTGGAAAGGAGGAAACGTGTTTGGCATGTCCATGACCATACGATATCTGAAGTTGCTGGATTTGTTGGTCTCGCGGCGGACTGTTCAGTGAGTCTACAAGCAGAGCTGTAACACAAGTAGCCACGAAACACATTCTAAGAATTGTGATCGATGAGAGATTCTGACTCGGAGGGACCAGAGACACATTTGCGGTTTGTGAATCAAAAGCCCTTCAGAGCCCAAAAGGAATTGCTGTAGGCATTGAAACAAGACCCATTGGAACCTGTCAGCGAGATATCATTCCGACGGGAACTGCATGCGATGAATATTTGGAGTTGGTCACCTCGTAAGAGCGCCGGCCTGAGTGGCCGAGCGGTTCTTGGAGCTACAGTCTGGAACTGTGCGACCGCTACGGTCGCAGGTTCGAATCCTGCCTCGGGCATGGATGTGTGTGATGTCCTTAGGTTAGTTAGGTTTAACTAGTTCTACGTTCTAGGGGACTGATGACCTCAGAAGATAGGTCCCATAGTGCTCAGAGCCATTTTTGAACCTCGTAAGAGCACATAATGACAGCAACAGCAAAATTCATCGACCTGGAAGGAAACGTTACTGGTTTTCTGCAATCTCCCCAACTTTTAAATCTCGATTGGCCTGACTTGAACCCCATAGCAAATTTGTGGTACATGTTGGAACAGTCAGTGGAACGCGGGTGTCATAACCCCGTAGTTTGGTGAAGTCGTGCTATCAATGCTATCTACTTGCACAACCTTGTGGACTCACTTCCTTCACAGATCCAGCGGTTACCAAGTCCAGGAGTGGAATTACACGGTATTCAATCATGCTTCTAACGATTTCCGTAGGTGTTGTAATGTCCCCTTAGAACATTTTATACATGACTGGGCTTAAACTGACACACAATAATTTTAGCGCAACGCAATCTGACTATCAAAAATCCCTACAAAGGAATGGCCCTGACTAACATTAATCTGTACCTTTCACAAATCACTTACCTCACCAAAAATCTTCGTTACTCGAACTACTGCAGTACAGCGAGCGCCACTACTGGCAGCTAAATAAAAGATTCAAACTACAGAAGGCACTAACTACTGATAGGGATAGTTAGCAAATGAAAGATATTAATAGAGAACAAACAATGTATTTACCTTAATAGTCATATTATATATATACACTCCTGGAAATTGAAATAAGAACACCGTGAATTCATTGTCCCAGGAAGGGGAAACTTTATTGACACATTCCTGGGGTCAGATACATCACATGATCACACTGACAGAACCACAGGCACATAGACACAGGCAACAGAGCATGCACAATGTCGGCACTAGTACAGTGTACATCCACCTTTCGCAGCAATGCAGGCTGCTATTCTCCCATGGAGACGATCGTAGAGATGCTGGATGTAGTCCTGTGGAGCGGCTTGCCATGCCATTTCCACCTGGCGCCTCAGTTGGACCAGCGTTCGTGCTGGACGTGCAGACCGCGTGAGACGACGCTTCATCCAGTCCCAAAAATGCTCAATGGGGGACAGATCCGGAGATCTTGCTGGCCAGGGTAGTTGACTTACAACTTCTAGAGCACGTTGGGTGGCACAGGATACATGTGGACGTGCATTGTCCTGTTGGAACAGCAAGTTCCCTTGCCGGTCTAGGAATGGTAGAACGATGGGTTCGATGACGGTTTGGATGTACCGTGCACTATTCAGTGTCCCCTCGACGATCACCAGTGGTGTACGGCCAGTGTAGGAGATCACTCCCCACACCATGATGCCGGGTGTTGGCCCTGTGTGCCTCGGTCGTATGCAGTCCTGATTGTGGCGCTCACCTGCCCGGCGCCAGACACGCATACGACCATCATTGGCACCAAGGCAGAAGCGACTCTCATCGCTGAAGACGACACGTCTCCATTTGTCCCTCCATTCACGCCTGTCGCGACACCACTGGAGGCGGGCTGCACGATGTAGGGGCGTGAGCGTAAGACGGCCTAACGGTGTGCGGGACCGTAGCCCAGCTTCATGGAGACGGTTGCGAATGGTCCTCGCCGATACCCCAGGAGCAACAGTGTCCCTAATTTGCTGGGAAGTGGCGGTGCGGTCCCCTACGGCACTGCGTAGGATTCTACGGTCTTGGCGTGCATCCGTGCGTCGCTGCGGTCCGGTCCCAGGTCGACGGGCACGTGCACCTTCCGCCGACCACTGGCGACAACATCGATGTACTGTGGAGACCTCACGCCCCACGTGTTGAGCAATTCGGCGGTACGTCCACCCGGCCTCCCGCATGCCCACTATACGCCCTCGCTCAAAGTCCGTCAACTGCACATACGGTTCACGTCCACGCTGTCGCGGAATGCTACCAGTGTTAAAAACTGCGATGGAGCTCCGTATGCCACGGCAAACTGGCTGACACTGACGGCGGCGGTGCACAAATGCTGCGCAGCTAGCGCCATTTGACGGCCAACACCGCGGTTCCTGGTGTGTCCGCTGTGCCGTGCGTGTGATCATTGCTTGTACAGCCCTCTCGCAGTGTCCGGAACAAGTATGGTGGGTCTGACACACCGGTGTCAATGTGTTCTTTTTTCCATTTCCAGGAGTGTAGCAGTTCATGACAAATTACAAAACTACGCCATCTCTCTCCCCACATCCACCACTGCTGGCGGCTCACCTCCAACTGCGCAACGCTACGCGCTGTTCACATCCAGATGCCGCTGCCCAACACTACAATGGCAGACAACAATGCAAACTAGCCACATACTGCACACAGCACAGCCAGTGACTTTCATACAGAACGCTACGTAACGTTGCCAATAAGAAAACATAAACAGCCTACTTACATAGCCCCCATGCTCCCCACAAAAAAATTTACAAATTAGTTTGGGCAGTGGCCAATAATGATTTGATAAATTTTTTCATAATTACAATAACAAAGATATCAAATGCACACACTTATTTATACAATGTTGGTCAAAAGCTAAAATTTTCTCACAGTCCATAAAGACAGTCTAGATTGTTCATCACAGTAAAATTTCAGTGGTTTTATTTTTTTTTCAAAGTCTGAGCAGTAAAAGACAATGCACACGGAAGTAGTGGATTTCCATGCAGTCTTGAAGAAGTAGTTTTGTCCTTCCAACGGAAAGACAGTGCTGACTCTTGACATGCTGACAGGTAATGGGCCACAACAGAGCAAACTCACAGCAGAGTCATTCGACGTTTTGAAGAATATTGGTAGGTAGGTCATCACAGAGCAGACCCACTGTAGTCCTGGTAGAGATTACGGTATTGGTGGGCCACCAGAGGCGCAGACCCACTATAGTCCTTGTAAAATAATGGTACTGGTGAGTCAGCAAAGGTGTAGACCCACTTTAGTCCTTGTAGAGATGGCTAGCAGCCATCCATTGCGACTGTGCAGGTGCACAATCACCATTGAAGAGTCTTGCGGATAATAGAGCAAGTCCATAACCACCACTTGTGCACTCACAAAGTTTTTGGAATTGTCCTTAGAACCAGCAATGCTGTTATCCAGTCCCTTGCAAACACTAACAGTCCCAACTTCTCACATATTGTCCATATACTATGACCAACAGAAACGTGTGCAGTGAAATGGAACTTACACGTTAATAATATGATGAACTGGTGTCAATTACAATTTTATAACATAAGAATACAATTACAAAGGTACAAAATACATCATTAAAGAACATAACAATACAGATAACAGTTGTAGTACAGGCTTTACAACTGAATAGAAATAAACATATACATCAGTGTTATAGGAATTATGACATAAGTACATACATAAAAGATCAGAATAACTTTTGAAACATCAACTTTACACATGAGCATTAAAACAAAACAGAATAAATAATGTCTAAGCATCTTTACAAGATAAATAACATATTATTAATGCAAATTATATTTAAGGCTAACAGTATTCCTCATCACAGTGAATGTAGCTGAGTATTAGAAAAATTCTACAACATAGCTCTCATCAGCTAAACACATAAAGACAGGAAAAACACAAATACACAAGGGTACACAAACATATAGAGGGATGACACAAAAGGAAAGGACAGGGTTTGTTTTACTGCAGTATTTTGCATGGAGATCTCCCTTCGTTCATCATTATTCCCAAAAGTCCTATCTAAGCCTGCTTTCTGTATTCTGTTCACATCCTCTGTCAAAAATAGTTTTTCTCCATTGTACAGTATCCTTTTCTTTTTTGCCCAAACCATTTTCATATAGCTTCGCAATACATTTCTTCCAAGTCATCATAGTTAGTTTCTTATATAGTCTACCCCTGTTAAGCTAACTTAAATCAACTGAGCTCAGATATATATACCAAGGGACGAGGCAATGCAGCATCACATAAAACAATTAATATAAACAGCAATGAAAAAAACGCAGATTTGCGAAGCAAGCAGCATTAAGAAATTAGAAAAGCAATTGTAATATTACAACTAATATAAGGCAATGTGCAGCAAACAATAAAAATAAATCATTAGTAAAACTGGCTTAACAGAATAATACAAAGTCAAATTCAATAACACTATGCCTGGCAAACAGCAGCAACTTATACCTAAACATGACATAGCTCAAGCAGAAAAAATATTACAGTAAAAACAACAATGCAGATAAGGGAAATGTATATTCACATCTTAATGTCTATGTAATTAAAGTGGTGCACCACAACAACTGATTGTAAAAAAAATATTACCATGTACTTGAAAAGAAAATTATGTGTCCAGTTACTGTTACTAGTCCCTTCTTATTGTTCTTTCCTTTCCAAGTGCTCCTTTTTTAAAGAATGTGGATTACAAAATTATTATTTAATAGAACTGTTGACAGAAAGTGTTCACGTTAGCAAATGCATTTTATTTTATAAAAGCAATGCTGCAACACAGCTGGAAACCAGATATCAAATGAAATAAGCAACTATGTACAAAGTAAAGCATAAGAACATCATTCAGTAGTCATGAGGCATTTCATAAGTTAGTAGAAAAATCTCTCAACTAGAGAGACAGTAGTCATAGTCAGGTGTGTAGACATAAAAATATTTCACGTCATTTCATTAGGCGTTTCAGTAAATATCATAAATTACGAGCTCCACAGTATGCTTTCAACAAGGAAATGTCAATAGCGAGGATAATGGCCTCCCTTTTTTTTTCTACCTGTGCTTCCGGAAAGGCACACCCTAATGGCTTGTTCTCTAGGTGTCTGACACAGCTGTGTGCCAACGACGCACGTGCAGGTGGTCACTTAACTTTCTTATGGAAATATTTACGACAGCAGTTTCCGCTACAGTGACAGTCTCATATAAAAATTTCACAGGTCGAGAATTTTCGTTGCAAATGTGTAGAAACAAAACCCTATAAATATAACAGTGTCCAAAAAAATTTTCGCCGGCATTGTGATACATTCACGCATTTACACACATTTCATAACTCTTAAAGTACGATTCTTGGTTTCCAACATCCTTTTTCACAAGTCAAGAGTCCCTAACTTCTATTCATTATTCATATACATATAAACACGTAATCACATTCCTCATATATGGTAGCATCATCTGATTGACATAAACATACCTCAACAGCATAATACACATCGTCGTCATAAAAATAACATCATAACACCTCAGTCAAATCTCAAAAAGGTCGTAGCTTTCTGCAATAATTTCAAACCATAAAAAATATTCTCTTCTCATTTCAATAGTGTCATCTGCCTCAAATGTACTTTAAAAATCATGATCTCATACCAAATACATCATTCAAAGCTCTCATAGTATCACAATGGTTCCGAAAAAATATGAAGAGTTCACACAGTACAGACAAAATACAATTTCGTAAGTGTGAAGTTACCCAACGGTGTAATTACGTAAACATGTGTCACTGACGTAGTAAAAAACATGTTTATCTCTCAGTTAAATGATCAGATAATTGTGTAATTTATGTATTAGAGAAATATGGTACTGATGTGTAAAGTTGTATAAGCAAATACCATATTAGCTAGGGCTCCTTGTGCTTGCCAAACACATGGTACACAAAGTAGGCGTGTACCCCCCTGAGGATTAATGTAATTATACCCTCAGGTGTTACAGATTACAAGAATGGAATGAAATGTATCACAGAAAACTTTCTTTGTAATTCAAAAATCTTTAAAAATAAACGTTTTAAGTACAAAATTAATCACTCAAATACGTGTCCTGTAGCGCTAGATGTGCGTCTTGCTGTAAGATAATCTCTGTGGAAGTGTCGTAGTTATTGTCCTCCGAAAGCTAAGTTCTGCAGAAGTCAATGTACTTACCTCACGATAAACCAAAGTGAAATGCTTGGCGTAGAGATATCTTAGTTATTACGCTTATTGTTGTGATGATGAATGTACTGTGCTGTAACGTATTGTTGTGCTATGGAAAAGGCTGCCTCCTTGTAGCTATACCACAAAAGTTACTAATAAAACATGTTTTACTTTCCAGAATAATTCAGAAAAACTGTGCAGATATAAAACAGATATACCGCAAAGCAACATTGTAAACTGTCACTCATTAGTAACATCGTGATATAATCGTGTAGCTGTCACATAAACTAACCACTAAGACAAAGTTAAAAAGCAGATTATCTTTCAATAAACGGTTTTACATGTGAGATGTGGTGTAACCCTTTGCTCTTCTCAGTACGCAGAGTTTCAACTTAAATGCTATTATGAAGTGGTATACGTCGGTAAAGAATACTGGAATTTTTCTCAAGGTTAGCGTCTATGTTATTTTCCCCTGAGCCAGCGGGCGCAAGTGGCTGCCTGCGGTGCGAGTCATTGTCTGTTTCTTTGTTGGGGCGTGTAGTAATGAACAGCTTATAGTCAAAATCATCGTGTCGGCGAGTAGCATGTCGGTCATTGTTACGTCGTGTCGGCGGTTCGATCTCAAAATTCGGTGCACATTGCCAATTTGTTTCATAATTTCCGAAGTGCCCTGAATTATTATTTTGTGGCTGTTCCGTATTTCTATGTCCCTCTTCCCGTGTTGGAGCGCGAGTGTCCTCTGAAATATGTAATTCTTGTATTACCTGCGTCAACTGATCTTGTACTTCGCGGATTTCTCTTTTGTACTGTGTACTGATTTCATTTTGATTTTGTTTGAATTTTCTAATTTGTTCATACTCTTCTGTGTCAGTGAAGGCTACGGGTCTTCTGTCATTCAGATCATCATCTACCTTTGTAGATAAGTTAGTGACCTGATCCGAAAGTTCGGCTACTTTCTCCGATAGTGTACTTATTTCCTCAGTGTGTTTTTCTGAACCAAGTTTCAGAGTGTCCATTTGTATTGAAATCGTATCTACTGTGTCCTTTGAGTTTTCTTGAGTTTTTGCAAGTTGCGTAACCGAATCGGTAGATGCGACTGAGTCAATTTTAGCTTGCAAGGTGTCGTGATTTTCATGAACAATAGTTTGCAGTTCTTTTATGGCTGCTTCATGATTCTGTAATGCATTTTCATGACGCGAAAAAATAGGTTGGAAATGCTCACAAATTTGTGTTTTTACGTCATTACAGACTTTCTGACATTTCGATTCAATGTTATGTAACTCAGCAGTTAAATCTTCACGTGTTTGTTCGAGAGTTTGTTCCAATGAGTCTAACTTTTGAAGCTGTTGCTGTGTTTGTCTGTGATTTTGTTCCATTGTGTCTAACTTTTGAAGATTTTGTCCCATTTGTTTCTGATTTTGTTCAAGCGTTGTGTCTAACTTTTGTAGCCTTTGTCCCATTTGTTGCATTAACTGTGGAAGACAGCAGATGAGTGTGTGATTAAGTAAAGTAAGTTCATTTCGTACTCAAGCACAACAACTCAAGGTGACCGCTTACCGTGAGGATACCCAGAACTAGTGCAAAGATATAGGTTGCAACGGGTGTAAGTGCAGGTATTTCTCTTGGTGACTGAGGCGGCGTATTGAACAACATTAGACCAGTATTTAAGTCATTTGCACACTAATAATCATTGCTATTAAAGTCTTGAGTTTTTGGGTTGGGAAGTACCTCCGAGTACATGTGGCGAGACCAAACCGTTAGTGCCATTTTCTCCTGGTCAACACGTCAGGTGTTGAAGTGTGGATGGGTGGAACCATAAGGGAAAGTCTATGCTGACAGGGGTAGTCCGCTTATTGTCGTCATTAACAGTTCCTGCCTAGATTGGCGACATATTTTGAACCATGTGTTTCAATGTTTAGTAATTTTTGTTTTATGGCCGGCCGGGGTGGCCGAGCGGTTCTAGGCCCTACAGTCTGGAACCGTGCGACCGCTACGGTCGCAGGTTCGAATCCTTCCTCAGGCATGTATGTGTGTGATGTCCTTAGGTTAGTTAGGTTTAAGTAGTTCTAAGTCCTAGGGGACTGATGACCTCAGAAGTTAGGTCCCATAGTGCTCAGAGCCATTTGAACCATTTTTTATTTTTTTATTTTATGTGTTATAGAGAGTTGCTGCCATGCCCTATGTGGACGATTCGCCATGTTGATGAAGTTTCTAGTTGTTCTGCTGGTCTGTGCCATATTGCTAAAGCAGGAAAACCTAGCACAGCTGATTGTAAATTTTTCCTAGTGGTGAAGTGCTAACGTGCTAACTCACTAATTTCTACCATTCTCAAATATTTATTACTACTGATATTCAGATCCTTCAGGCCGAGTGGCGACGTCACTACCCCTTTTTGGTTATTAATTTTATCTTGTTAACTTGTTTCATTAAAAAAACCTTCGGTATATGAATTTGTCATTTGGTCTTTACTGCTCCTTTGGACGAAATAAATTAACTGTTGGTTTTGCATTCTTGTAGCATTATCAAATCAGCAATTGTGGTCATATTTCATTGGCCCTTCTGGCCGAATGATTAAAGTCATACCTTTCAGTAACTTATTGTATTGGTCAATAATTAATCAAACGTGTTGGGCCCTTCAGACCGTGATTATCTCCTTATGTTGAATCTTAAGGTTGTCATTCTGACATTACAGTTGTGAATGTTCAGCGGCCCTTCAGGCCTGGAGTTTAAAAAAACTTTATTGTGTTTTATGATATATATATATGTACCAGTGAACAAGTGTTTTTTTAATGTTTAATAAAATTAAATTGTGTTTGAAACTGTAACCTCATTTGGGTCTATGCTTTCACTTCCTGCAGCCTTTGACCTCTGCTTACCTTACGTTTCCGTAAAGTTTTCCCATACCATGACGTATCAGAAGTGTCTGCAAGAAAACTGTTAGACACAGAGGAAAAACAGCCATCACACTGCTGTGTGTACATATTAAGGTTCCAAATATAAAAATATCAGTATGGACATGCGTTACACCCTGTATGACACGTGATGTAAGTTCAAACAAAGCAAACTTTTTATGTAAAGGAAACCCGAACGCAAACTGTGCAAGAAAGATATTCGAATGTTTCGAAAGATTCTTTATAAGACGTGTCCCCTCCCCCTTTGGGTGGTTAAAATTTGGCTCAAATACCATATAGCAATCATCAGTAGCGTCGGAATTTAACAAGACCATAAAACAACACAATGTCATCCGGGCTTCCGACTTTTAGTTCAGAGAGGGTTTGAATTCCTTTGATGTTACAGACGTGCTAATTGCAAATGGATGTCGCCATCTACTCTGGCACATTATTTCGAACTGATGACAAAGGTATGCAGATTTTTGTTACAAACTTGAACATGAAAGTGACACCATAATTTCCTTTATATAAACGTGCCTCAAAATGAATACGATCAGAAAAAAAAGAAAGCGACACATGCGAAATGAGCAAATTAAACCAAAAGCACTAAGGAACTTCACTCATTGGAATAGAAAAGATTGCTGAAAATGCCGATATGCGTCATCCGTCAGAAAATTTAGCGCCAGAGAGTGCCCGAAACACAAAGCCGAGACCACGGTGGCATCCTCTTTGGACCACGTTGACATAAACTGAAATTCCAGCGGCGAGCGGCCGATGAGCTCCCGCAATCTATAGGCCATGAATATTCCATCGGCGGCTGCGCAGAAATAAAAGTCGCACACAGCAAAAAGTTGCAGTCTCCCAGGACTTGTACACTTTGTAAGGTAACAGAACAAAAGCGCTTTCCGCGCCGGCGCAGTTGCTGACGAAACGGCGCAAATAGCTGAGGTCTTTCAAAACGTCAGCAGATGTTTTTCCTAATCTCCTGATCCGACTGGTTAGAGTAGTGTGAAATGGGAGCTAGAGTTCAACGTTCCGTCCATTACGAGGTTATTACAAGTGGAACATTAATTAGTTGGAACAGGACGGGGGAAGGAAACGTTAGTTGCTCGATCAATTGAGCTCCTTTCACATGGTTGCATAAGGGAAACTGCTTCCATATTTTTACTGCAGGTACTAATAAACAAAATTAGAGGTTCTAGATGAATATTTTTCCGGAAAGAAAAATTTGTCGATTATCGGCATGGGTGCCCACAAAAATTGGTGCAACAGGGGACAAGGTTGTAAAATTGCCATTTTCGATATCAGAAAACTTGAGAAATTCCTGTCGGTTAATAATTAATCAGCAGAAATTTCATTAATAGGAGGGGCTGTTGCACCTTGGAGCGCATGATACGTTTTGGTAGGTACTTCAGCCTAGTTACGACGACATACTGAAAAGTAAAGCCTCCGAGTTCTTTACATTGACACTCTCAAAGCTTTTTAAATAAAAACAAACGCTATCCACATTTTACGTCTTATGTCTACATATTTATTTCCTAACATACACGCCCTGGCGACGAATACATTCCTCTCGACGAGAGAACAGTTCGTTGATACCTTAACAGTAGAATGTTTGACGTCGTTAAAGGAGCCACATCAGCTTTGCTAACACCACTTCAATACTATCAACGTGATATCCTCGAAGGTGATTTTAAGTGTCGGAAAAATTAAAATCGGATGGTGCCAAATCGGGACTGTATAGAGGAAACGTTTAAGTGCTGTATAATGTGTTAAAGCTAGTTGGAATATATTGTTAATTCTTCAGGTACAGAATTTTTTGTGAATTAAATGCTATATACTTTTAGAACTACTTATATAACATGTGGACACTTAAGCTATACTTCGCCGTTGTGAATCACACCTGCGAATCAACTGAGTTTCTTAACTGTTTGATCTATTTTGTGTGTCTTGAGAACGGAAATCTGTCTTCGTTTCCAACTGCCTTTATTTAAAGTGTAATTAACTTGTGACTGGTTTATGGTAATACTTCCTCTTAATCTAATTTCACTTACTAAACATTGATGTGTAGTACAGTAATAACGTAACGGATAAACCATTCAGTACAATACATATACTTTTTTCTTTGCTGCAACGTTTTTAAATTACCTTGTCACGTGATCGTTTTGCACTTTGGAACATGTATACGCATTTGAAAAAACCGTAATTTTCCAGATTATTCTTTGTAATTTCAGAAAAAGACTGCAGTATCTTTTAAAAATGGAATAATAAAATATATTAAACTACTGAATAACAGGACTGGCTAGAGCTCAACATCTGAAAAGTCTGCCAAATTACAACACTCTCCCCTATTACTCAAAGAAACAGGAAATAAACATTAACAGGAAATAAACGTTAAAAATGCTAACGCAGCGCATTCGCCTCACAAAACACATCCGATCGTATTAACTGGTTTATTCGATTACTTTCATGCCTCCTCTTTTTAATCCTTTCACAAACAGTGGTTTCTGCCTCAAACCATCGTTTTACTAATTTCTTTTTGGAGTAGCAGTGCCTTTCGCATGAAACCACCGATGCTATTGCAAGACAGAGACATCTTTTGGTGCACAGAAGTGGTTCAACGAATGCAGTACATTGTATTTGTAGCAGTGTTTGTAGCAGTGTTTTACAACCTTCAAAGCAAAGCAACAGTGGGCTCGCAGACTGTATAACGTGATTGTAGTATAATTTTTTGTGTAGTGATCATGTTGGGGAATTCACTGATAGTACGTTATCGTAACATAAACACTACGTTTATATGTGAATGGCGCTTGGAAAACAGCTGTTACGGTTTATGATTTAATCGGCACAATTGCTATTTCTCTTCAATTAGACGAGACGTAAACAGCGTCAGTGTAATTTTTCTACTTATCCTTCACTGTACAAAAAGCTTCGCCATCCATATTAGGTGAAAATTCTTAAAGACGCCCGGTACTCACAGCTTTACTTCTGCCAGTATCTCGTCTCCTACCTTCCAAACTTTACAGAAGCTCTCCTGCGTTCGCAGGATACTGGCAGAAGTAAAGCTGTGAGTACCGGGCCGCAGGAGACCTTCTGTAAAGTTTGGAAGGTAGGAGACGAGATACTGGCAGAAGTAAAGCTGTGAGTACCGGGCGTGAGTCGTCCTTCGGTAGCTCAGATGGTAGAGCACTTGCCCGCGAAAGGCAAAGGTCCCGAGTTCGAGTCTCGGTCGGGCACACAGTTTTAATCTGCCAGGAAGTTTCATATCAGCTCACACTCCGCTGCAGAGTGAAAATCTCATTCTGGACGTTTCAAAACAGATTACTTTTACACGGGAGCGAAAATCGATTGCGGAACTAGAAAAGCGGCAACAAGAAGTGAATTTCCAGAATCGATTTTGAAGTGTTAACACGACAACGCCCAGAAGCACTATTGGAAAATCGGTTTACGAAATCCGGTTTCGGGAGCTCCATTTAAAGAGGGTGAAAGTTGAGTTTGTACTAACGCTTTTATGAGTGGTTTCGAAATTAAAGCAATGGGACATTATGCATTTTCAGTATGAATTGGTTAAATTTTATGCCCATTTTTGCTTGTTATTCAGGACTGAAATTTGTTTTAAGCATTTTAAGTTAATGGGAACTTCGAGGTATGGGACTGTGTCAACGAAAAACGCTGAATTGCTTTCAGATGTGTCACATGAACGACGGGAGTCTTAAAACTGTATGTCCCAGTGGATCCAGAGTGGATAATTTCCTTAAAACGATTAATTGTTTACTTTAGGGCAGTTTCTTGTTGTATTGCCTCGTGATGACTGGGTGTTGTGTGATGTCCTTAGGTTAGTTAGGTTTAAGTAGTTCTAAGTTCTAGGGGAGTGATGACCATAGATGTTAAGTCCCATAGTGCTCAGAGCCATTTGAATCTTGTTGTATTCGTTTCTTACTGTCATAATGATGGCTAATTTTGTGAAAAATTTAAAATTATACATTTTTCGTATCGTTGTGCCTGGAAGGGCCAAAGATGACGACATAATTCTATTTTAATAATATGCGTTTTGAAAGGTACATTTTTTGGGAAGTTTGGATAAAGTGTAACCTGAACCAATGTTACACGAAATGAATGTGATAAACCTCCCGAAGGAATCACATAAGGCCCTGTACAATCGACTTGAGCCAAGGACTGAACCAAGATGAGCCTCGTCTCCCCCCCCCCCCCCCCTCCCACACACTCCCGTCCCAAGTCATCCCAGTGTTACACATTACAAGGCAGCCGCGTCTTCCAGGCTGCTGATTTCATAATTCAAGAACTGCGTGTTTCATTGCTTTACATCCCAAGGAATTTGAGAAAGTCCCATTTCTTGGAGTAGATATGGTTCCGATCTGGAGTTTTCACGATTTTTGCCTCTCCTGTAGCACAGGGAACTGTATTTTCTCTTTTTCTGTTGATGTATTAGGGCCCACAGATTAGATGTAGATGAACCCAGTTACAGATAGCAAAGACTGTAACCTTTAGAGTTCACTACAGTCTCTCTGAGATCGGAAGACTGAATGTGGTCTGAGCTCTCCTCCGATCACATACAAATGGTAAATCACTGTTGTGTTGTTATGAAGTTCCGCAGCAGGGGGAGGAGGTGTACTTATGGGAATTTGGGAGGCACGTTGGGCAGACATGCTGCAGCCGAGTTAAATTTATGTTGGGATTAGGTGCAGGAATTAGCGCGAGCGTGTTGGAATGGCCCCTCTCTGAAGTTCGATAAGGACCGTGTGAGCAAGGGACTGAGAATGGTTTGGAGACTATTTTGTCCCATCCCCCTCGAATACAAGACAACGTCACAGTCACGTCCACGACGTTTAATGTTTATTTATATTTATCGTATGATATATACCCAGGGTGTTCCGAAATTCGCGCAACAGACTCCTAAGGCTTGTAGACGGGTGTGAATACATTATATTTTGAATCGGACCCATGTCTGGAAACGTACCATTTCCATGCTACAGCAGTTTGAAAACATATTTGCTAGGTAGGTTTGCAACAGTGTAATCTTGGTTGGGGGTGCATACGTCGCATTGGCTGATGTCATTTAATGTCTGTCCTACGTCTTTGACCTGGTTCGAAACTCATTCACGTGTCTGTGAGCAGCATGGTTGAGTACACGTTTTCAGAATACCTCAACCTGACTCTTCTGTGTGGAGAAGCTCACGGTAATGGAAGAACTGCTCATCGCCTTTATCAAGATCATTATGCACAACATCCGACTCCATCATATACCACTTCCCCACAATTACGCAACGGCTTCGAGAATGGGGTACCTTAACCGTCAGCAGGTGCGACTGTGGCGCTCCTAGGGGACGCCTCGCACGCGAAATGAAGATGCTGTTCTACATCACGTTAAAGAGAACGCGTCGACGAATACACGATCAAATGTGGGTGGAACGGATTTTGCTCCCAGCACAGTCTGGTACGTTGTGGCTCACTCAATCTATACAACTTCCAACATTCCATACCAACTCTAACACTCTGACTCGTGAATGAGGCTCGAACCAAGTGAGAGAGGTAGGATGGACGTCAAATGACATCAGTCACCATGACTACGCTGTTCCGCTCTTGGCAGGTCCCCGGACTCGCACACGCTCCGTGGACTTTCGCGCGCCGGAGATCGCCGCCATCAGTGTCTTGTGTGTGCCGTCGTGTTTCGTGTTCAGTGTTTCCCGTCACGCTCCGTTGTTCACCAGTGCCATCGTCTTCTTCAGTGTCTGTGCGTCGTCTCAACAGTTTGCAGTGTGGTTTATCGTCAAGTGTGAACGGCTCCGTGTTTGTCTCTCTGTGTCTCCTATTTTATCGCCCACCATTTTGTGACTTTTCTGTTTTTCTCCTGTTTTTTGTGCTTCTGTCTCATTTGGCTGAAGAGCAGCGTAGTGTGCTGCTGCCAGCCTGCTTATTGTATAGGCATTAAAATGACAATAAAGTAAAAAAAAAAAAAAAAAAACCATGACTACGCTCTTGCAAACCTATGTACCAAACATGCCACTTATCGTCTGCAGTGTAACAGCTGTGACGCTGTATGCTTAGAGTAGACAGCCAGAACTTTTGAAATAAGATACACTCCTGGAAATTGAAATAAGAACACCGTGAATTCATTGTCCCAGGAAGGGGAAACTTTATTGACACATTCCTGGGGGCAGATACATCACATGATCACACTGACAGAACCACAGGCACATAGACACAGGCAACAGAGCATGCACAATGTCGGCACTAGTACAGCGTATATCCACCTTTCGCAGCAATGCAGGCTGCTATTCTCCCATGGAGACGATCGTAGAGATGCTGGATGTAGTCCTGTGGAACGGCTTGCCATGCCATTTCTACCTGGCGCCTCAGTTGGACCAGCGTTCGTGCTGGACGTGCAGACCGCGTGAGACGACGCTTCATCCAGTCCCAAACATGCTCAAAGGGGGACAGATCCGGAGATCTTGCTGGACAGGGTAGTTGACTTATACCTTCTAGAGCACGTTGGGTGGCACGGGATACATGCGGACGTGCATTGTCCTGTTGGAACAGCAAGTTCCCTTGCCGGTCTAGGAATGGTAGAACGATGGGTTCGATGACGGTTTGGATGTACCGTGCACTATTCAGTGTCCCCTCGACGATCACCAGTGGTGTACGGCCAGTGTAGGAGATCGCTCCCCACACCATGATGCCGGGTGTTGGCCCTGTGTGCCTCGGTCGTATGCAGTCCTGATTGTGGCGCTCACCTGCACGGCGCCAAACACGCATACGACCATCATTGGCACCAAGGCAGAAGCGACTCTCATCGCTGAAGACGACACGTCTCCATTCGTCCCTCCATTCACGCCTGTCGCGACACCACTGGAGGCGGGCTGCACGATGTTGGGGCGTGAGCGGAAGACGGCCTAACGGTGTGCGGGACCGTAGCCCAGCTTCATGGAGACGGTTGCGAATGGTCCTCGCCGATACCCCAGGAGCAACAGTGTCCCTAATTTGCTGGGAAGTGGCGGTGCGGTCCCCTACGGCACTGCGTAGGATCCTACGGTCTTGGCGTGCATCCGTGCGTCGCTGCGGTCCGGTCCAAGGTCGACGGGCACTTGCACCTTCCGCCGACCACTGGCGACAACATCGATGTACTGTGGAGACCTCACGCCCCACGTGCTGAGCAATTCGGCGGTACGTCCACCCGGCCTCCCGCATGCCCACTATACGCCCTCGCTCAAAGTCCGTCAACTGCACATACGGTTCACGTCCACGCTGTCGTGGCATGCTACCAGTGTTAAAGACTGCGATGGAGCTCCGTATGCCACGGCAAACTGGCTGACACTGACGGCGGCGGTGCACAAATGCTGCGCAGCTAGCGCCATTCGACGGCCAACACCGCGGTTCCTGGTGTGTCCGCTGTGCCGTGCGTGTGATCATTGCTTGTACAGCCCTCTCGCAGTGTCCGGAGCAAGTATGGTGGCTCTGACACACCGGTGTCAATGTGTTCTTTTTTCCATTTCCAGGAGTGTAGAACGATCACAAAAGAGCATGTAAATATGGCACCAGCCATTCAACATCTGAAGAACTTTTCTGGCAGGAAAACCACCACACTACCACAATAGGAAGGGACGCGAAAATGGGCAGATTCAGTAACAAGAAAGATCTCCTGAGACTAAGAGAATTTCCAAATTCAAGAAGTAATAATTAGAAAGAAACACATAACAAATGACCAGATAAACATCAGCAACGTGATATTATTTACATTAATGAAACGTATTGCACGTAAAGAACAACCTCCCCAGACACCAAAAAATAATATCACAAATTAGACAATGACCCCCCCAGTACCACAGTAAAGCGGTGTTTTCACACACAGTAATTAGGACATGTTTGCTCCCCTTACAAACACATACAAACAGAAATTTCCACACACAGTAATTAGGATAAGTTCACTCCTTTTACAAACACACACACAAACTGAAACAACGACAACCACACCCACAAAAAAGTACAGACACACACACACATGCTGTAAGGTGGCTACAATTTCGCACCTTACAAGCACTCATCCACATACTTTGCCGTCATGTACAAACACAATTAGGTATCATGTGATAGGTTGTACATCGTATATATGAATATATAAAGGAGACTGACATTGGTGATAGGTTGTACATCGTATATATGAATATATAAAGGAGACTGACATTGTCACGTACGTCTTGTAAGTAATTGTTAACGCTTATTGCATGAAAGGTGACAGAGTGTCTTTATTATAAAAACGGCGTAATGAATGATTGCCTGTGCTATTAGATATTGGAATGCCAGTGGAAATGAAATGGCTGGCGGAACTGAAGCCCTGATTGGAAGGCCCACACAAGAGTGTTGGTCCCGCTTAAACACAGGAAATAGCAAGATGGACGTCGTAGCACCTAAGCGCTGGAGCACAATAGAGTCGCGACCGGCCAGTGTGTGTAGCTGAACCGGAAGGATTATACTTCGGAAACACTGACGATCTTGGACGCAGGTGAGAGTAATGAAGGAGCGGCACCTCGGAAACCACACAGGCTGGGTTATTTCCAAGGATTTTTGCTCAGAAGCGTACCATTGTACGAGTATAGGTTTTTCCTCGCAAGCTTTCCGCGCTAGTCGACAAAAGACTAAAATATGGTTGTTCGGCGTTCGGAAGTATCTGTAGAGAGGAAGAATATTCCGTGGTTTCGGGAATATGATTCGTTTACGAAATTACGATGGTGGGAGCCAAGCATTGCTGGGAAGCCAGCGCTGGAGAGACGCGATCTTCCGTTTTGAGATCCCATGTGTGACGGTCGCTCAGTATCAGCTTCTTGTTGGTATGGGCCGACTTGCTGCCTTTGCTCTCACGAGATTTTATAGTTAGAACAGTTAGGTACTGTACTGTTGTGAACCTATACGATTCTGGACTTCGCGTCCGGGTTGGAAGTCGTCGTTGAGTATGCAGCGTTCAGTGATTGAGAGCACTTCTTCTGCCTATACTTACGTTGAGACGTTATCTGAACTCCGTCCTTGTGGCTGGGAGTTCGCGTTATTCTTCTGTAGAACACAGAGAGGAGAAGGCAGTATTAGAGTATATTAGTCAGAGGACCGCCTTCAGCTGTCCAACTCTTTGAACGAGTTTATTTTGTGGATGGAGTTCTTCAATCGCCACAGACGCGTACGAAAACTATCACTCCGATCCACCGGACGCAGTACATACGGTGATATTGGTAATTGCTTTGGCTTATTAGGGGCTATAAGGCTAAACAGCTGTGATCATGTAGGATTAATTTCCACTGACGTTGCACTCCATTGTAGATCATCTTTAGAAGTAGTGCCTTCTTGTGTTTGGTACATATGTGATGTCAGTCATTTCGCTTTATTTATATTAGATCGCGCAGTCATAATGAAAGGGCAGAGTTGTTCGACAGATCAGTAATTATGGTTAGGAAATATAAATATTTGTAATAAAGATTGTTTTAATATACAATAAATGTAAACAAGAACATCATTTAGTGTAATTAGTTCCCTTAATCATTCATTACTGTTTAGGTTGGAATTTATATGTTGAAGAGCATTAAGAGATCCTAAGATTTGCTTCAGAGGGTAGTCAGACAGGGCCAAATCTTCATTTTAGCGTTTATTATTTATTATCATTTAACACCCGCCTGCAGTAGCGTCTTGGAACACACACACCAACAGCTGACTATCCCACCATTACCAAAACAAACAAAACATGCGTCTCACAACAGGAAAACAAAACAAATGAAATGGCTTTATGACAGTGGTTATTCACAACACAAATACTGAATGTGCTCAGTGCTAGCGGAAGTGCTATGTGCTTACTTCTAACACTTATATGCAGAAGAGCGTATACAATGAAAACATGTGAGAAAAGATAAGAATTAACACTGTTTATGGTAATAAGTTAAAACATGTGAACTGTTGATGATCCTAGCAAACAAAATTGTAAGAGTAGAAATGAGGCAAGGGTACTACAGTTGTTTGTGACTCCGCCTCTGTAATAGATTCGATGTCGCAGCAAATAATGAGTATAAAGAATGCTTCCTAATTGATCTCTGAATAAAATACAAATGATGTAAAACTGGGATCTCGGGTAAAAATCGTTGTTGGTGTTGGAATGGGGCTTGCTGTATGTCTCACTCTCTTCATATCGTTGATCATAACGTGAAAATTTACTCGGTGATCTGTCCCATACCACATACTGACAAAATTACATGGCTACCAACAGTTGCTTGCGAAATCCATTTGTAGTTTTCAAGAAAAGAGTTCCAAAATCATACCTGTCAACATTGCCAGGGTTCAGTCATATTAGCCGATGGTTCATAAAATCCGCCCACTTTTCAGTACGCTCTTTTTCTTACGATTTTGCCTTAAAACTATACCTTGTGTGACTCCCTGCCAGCAGGGGGAAAGTGAATTCGATTTAATCGATATCTTTTATAGCAGGACGGACAATAAGTTTCTGGCTTCGTTCTCGCGTAAGAAAGAAAGCTGTTTTGAACGAGAGTATTTTAAAAATCGTGGTGGTACGTTTATTAAGCCCCATAGGGCCCACAAGGGATTCACGTCTTATTCCGCGAGGCCCGGAGTATTATTCGCGGTTCTTAATGTCATTTACTATAAGCACATTCCGCTAAATTTCTCACTCCAGAAAGCCCAGCGCGCAGGGGAGTGACCCATTGTTTGGGGAAAGCCCCCGTAGCGTTGGCTGGGCCTTGCGGGGCTTTCTGCTCGCGGACGCATCTCCCCAGAGGTTCGCGCGCCGTGCTTCCTGCCCGCGGCGGGGTATTAGAAAAATCCGGGGATCTAGTAGGCTCCTGGCGCGGCCGAGACCGCGGGACAAGAATTGTTTGCCGGTTATTTCCGCCAGCTATTTCTGACAATATTTTGGGCCGAGCCATTGTCGGCGGAGCGGGCGCCGCGGGACATAAAGGCGGGGAATGCGGCCTTTATTGGCCGATTTTTCCGCGGGACTTCCCCGGGGCGCCGTTCCGCCCCCCCTTCCCCCTCCTCTGCTGCCGACGCCCCCCACCGCCGGCCGCGCCTTGATTGCTTCCGCCGCCGTCGGCAGCAGCAGCAGACGGCCCCTCTGCGAGCGTCTACAGCGCCGCGCGTCCCACCGCGGTGGGCCCAGACCGTATTAAGCACGATTATTGAGATAGCCGAACCGAAACGTGTGCGGGGTCTCCACCGAAACTAACGCAATGCTGGTGAAACTATCTCGTGAACGTAATTAGAACCTTCACTTTGGCAAAGCGCTTTAGAATGCCTCTGTCTCTATTCAGGGTGTACCACACACACTGAGGAAGCTGACACGGGAGAAAATATAATAGGAGTAGAAACACACCAGTAAACAGGCACAGTGTAAGATCGCACGGCTCCTGCAGCACCGCTGAGCTACGGGCCAGCGTTCAGGAGATTTTAATCATATTTTATGAACTTCATATTTTACTTGTCCATAACAATACTATAAATGCAAAAGTAGCTCTGTTACGTTTCCATGACTGAAGGACTGACCGATTTCGATGAAATTTTCTATGGAGACAGCTTGAAGCCTCAGGAAGAATATAAGCGACTTTAGAGAGTAAAGAAAAGTTACCCCTAAGAGGGTGAAATATGGAAAGAAACATCTATTTCTTACGTCATTGACTATAAACCATGTTAAAAAATATTATGTTTGTTGCAAAGTGGACATTTTGCATAACGTATAACTATCTGAGTAATGATAATAATGGCGTGTGACGAGGGCCTCCCGTCGGGTAGACCGCCCGCCTGGTGCAAGTCCCTCGATCTGACGCCACTTCGACGACTTGCGCGTCGATGGGTATGAAATGATGATGATTAGGACAACACAATACCCAGTCGCTGAGAGGAGAAAAATCTCCGACCCAGCCGGGAATCGAACCCGGGCCCTTAGGATTGACAGTCTGTCGCGCTGGACTCAGCTACCGGGGGCGGACACTATCTCAGTAGCGCACTGCTTAAATGCGCTCTCCTGCCCATGCACCTCCACACGCACAGTTTGGCAGTGACACTGTGCATGCCGCCATATCCAGCGTTCTGCAGTGGGTAATCTGGGTCGGGGGGATTCGCACATCACGAGCTATGCTTACCCGAACAGCAGATACGTGAGTGTAGCTGTGTAGTACCTTGCTTACTCACCATTACTTATCATGACAAAACTATTGATAAGTGTGTGGAGCTGTGGATAACAGGTAGTTTGTAATAGACTACTGTTTTATAAAGTGAAACACTCACAAACAATGGTCTGCAACACAAGAGGAGGTGTAGGACAGTGGCTCAGATGGCTCTGAGCTCTATGGGACTTAACATCTGAGGTCATCAGTCCCCTAGAACTTAGAACTACTGAAACCTAACTAACCTAAGGACATCACACACATCCATGTCCGAGGCAGGATTCGAACCTGCGACCGTAGCAGTCGCTCGGTTCTGGACTGAAGCGTCTAGAACCGCTCGGCCACCGTGCCCGGCTAGGACAGTGGACCCACACATAACAAGTGGTTTAAATGGCAGAGACGTGGTGAAAACCTGGACCCAACAGCGGCCTCTTTTGTGTGAATGGACAACGCTTACCCAGTGCGGAGTGTCATGGGAAGTGGACGAGCGGTCTAAGGCGCTGCAGTCATGGACTGTGCGGCTGGTCCCAGCGGAGGTTCGCGTCCTCCCTCGGGCATGGGTGTGTGTGTTTGTCCTTAGGATAATTTAGGTTAAGTAGTGTGTAAGCTTAGGGACTGATGACCTTAGCAGTTAAGACCCATAAGATTTCACACACATTTGAACTTTTTTTTTATGGGAAGTGGAAACGTGTAACCAGGTATCACTATATCTCGTCAGTATCACAAAGTGCGATATTAGCAGGTGAGTGAATTCGAATGCAACAAGATTGATTGGTCTGCAGGAGACGGGTCTGTCGTTCTGTGACATTGCAGCTCTTACAGGGCTCTCTGATTCAACAGTGAGTGAAACCCGTTTAGATAAGATGGTTGGACACAGAGCCAACAGGATGCCGGACGACACAATGCAATCTCATGGAGAGATGACCGCCAACTTGTCCGTTTGGCAGTGGCAGACAGAACACCTTCGTCGAAAGTGTTGGCGCGATGTTGGAGCAATGCAACTGGTTTGGTAATGTCTGCGTCGACAGTTCGATGCTGTCTTCTCTGTACTTGACTGTTGGCACATATGCCATTGTGTCAGCCTCCACTGACCATCACCCACCAATGCCACAGACTGTAATGAGCAAGTGAACACTGTCATTGGAGTGCTAAGTAGCAAAATGTAGCGTTTTTGGACGACTCCCGCTCCAACTTGTCTTACAGTAACGGCCACAAACGCCTTTGACGCCACCATGGTGAATGCAATGGGGCACACTGTATTGTTGAGAAGAGCTATCTGAACAGCTAGCGCAACATAAGGGAGGTTTTACAGCCCAAGGCACTGCCGCTTCAGCAGGCCGTTCCACATGCCATGTTTCAGCAGGACAACGCCTGGCCACTTGTGGCAAGGAATGTGTAAGCCTTCTTTGAAGAATAATGGATACCAGTGCTTCCCCAGCGAGTCTGTAGGCCAGAAATTTCGCTCATCGTAATGTCTGGGATATGGTCGAACTTGTTTGTTCAGGTCTTCTTGCAGCCACAGTTGGCTCTTCGTGATGTTCCTACAAACCGTGTGGCAGAGTATTCCCAGCAGCATATTCAGGTGATCATTGATTCCGTGCCACGATGGTTCTGATTGCAGCACGTGATGGCATTGCTCTGCACTGAATTTGCACAGTTATAGTGCATGTACAGGTCTGTAATGCTAATGATTTGTGCGGTCTCATGTCCCTAATCGGTGAAATAAATTTTTATCACATTTCTCGAGTGTTTTACTTTTTCCAAACAGTAGTGTATGTGAAGGTAACATTTCATAAAGTTTTATTTCATTGATTTTATCTCTAATACATGCAATGAACTTTGATCTTACTGTCACAATAAACTTTAGACAAGACACTGCAACTACCTGCCACAGTAAATTTTTGTTAGTTTCATTCACATACCTAGACAAAAACCAGTCTGGACAAGTAAGTATGAAGAGAGTTGAGAAACTAAGTTACATATTACTATCGCAGGCAAAATAAACTTTATTTAATACTTCACTACACTTCAAGAGATAGTTCCAACATAGTCATCAAGTCTCTGTGAGCAAAGATTGGAAGGTTCAACCAGTCGTTCAGTTCCTCGACAAATGAAATCTGGTTCTAGATCATGGGACACTCGAGAAAGGCTGTGGAGCGTCCTCATCGTTGGAAAAACTGCGATTGCTTAAAATCAGTTACTCCATTACCTGTACATTGTCGTCTGTAGCCAATGTCAGTGGCTTCCTTTCCAAATAACCATCATCTACGTTTGTGCAGCCTTGCACCATTTGACTATGGCTGGACGCTACATTACATTTGCTCTATATGCTGCCAAAACTGCACCTTGAATTTGTGTGAAATTTAGACATTTTTTCCCACAAGAGTTGTAGAGTCCCCCGTGATCCAAACTGCAGCAGAAACATGTCTGTGGGAAACCCAGAACATGCATTCTCTTCTGACAATGCACCGCTCTTTTGTGCTATAGTCTAAGCATGGGATTACTGGATTAATCTATTTTTCGAAGCCCCCCTGCTGCTGAACATCATCCCGTGTTCTGCATTTACACTGAATCAGCTCTGCAGTAAAGTGACAAGACTCTCAGATGTTTGAAGCGACTGCTGTCTCAGTTCTAGCCAAGGTCAATCCCGCCACGTTTTTACTGGGCGTCCGCAATGTGGTTTTCAGGGGCTTTGTCACAGTCATCTAGGCACCGGTGAGGTGGAGAAACATTCCCGCCTCAGAGCTTCTATTTACTAACAGGCCTATGTAAATGTTAATAGAGCAGTATATAAACAGATTTCAACACTCATTCATCCATCTGGAAATTAACCACCAGGTACTCGTTAGTAATCACTGTAACCCAGGTTCTTTAGATAATTGAATACCACGCATAAAATAGCTTCAAATGTCTGACTCCTGTACAGATGAGGTAATGCGTCTTATTGCTCTACAGTTGAGTTAATCTTCTTCTTCTTGCGTTACGGCCTCAGTAGGACCACGGGTAGCCCCTTCGTCGACTGCATTTTCCTCTTCTTCTCCCAGGACCTCTTCATTCTTTCTCTTCTCTCCCGCTCTTCTTCCGAGATCTTCAGTTTCCGTTTCTCCTGGCGGCTCCACTGGTGACATTCTAATCTTTTCCTGTATTCTTCTCTAAAAAAATGGTTCAAATGGCTCTGAGCACTATGGGACTTAACATCTATGGTCATCAGTCCCCTAGAACTTAGAACTACTTAAACCTAACTAACCTAAGGACATCACACAACACCCAGTCATCACGAGGCAGAGAAAATCCCTGACCCCGCCGGGAATCGAACCCGGGAACCCGGGCGCGGGAAGCGAGAACGCTACCGCACTACCACGAGCTGCGGACTATTCTTCTCTATCATTGATCTCCGGCATATTTGTCGGTGTATATTTGTTCCTCCAATTTTCCTTTCCTTCGACCTTGATCCCCAATTCCAACCAGTCCTTCCGAAGTTCAACAATCCACTTGGTTCCTGTCTTTCCCCTTGTCCTCCCTGTTGTTTCCCACACTCTCTTCGCCATTCTGTCCCTACTCATCATAACTACATGCCCTGCAAACATTGCCCTTTTGAGTCTGATGTCCCCGGATATTGTTCTCATGTTCCCGTACAATTCTTCCCTAGGTCTTCGCATCCACCTCTCTCCACCTCTTTTGGGACCTAATATTTTTCTCAGTATTTTCCTCTCTTCTTTCTCTAGTTTCTCTGCCCCATTTCTTCCTAGTGTCATCGTCTCAGCAGCATATAATACTGCATTCCTAACTGTTGCCTTGTAGCGACTTATCTTTGCCTCTGTGGATACATTCTTTTTATTGTATACCTCTCTCGTCATGCAGAAGGCTGACATCATCTTCTTTATCCTCTCTGTTATTCCCTCCTTGCTATTGTTCCTTCCTGTTGTAAATTCTCCCAGGTATTTAAATTTGTCCACCATTTGCACAGTGCCTTTCGGTGTTTCCCAGTTTGCAGTGGTGTTTAATGTCTTTGTGTTGTTATAGGCGATCCTCAGTCCCACCTTTCTGGCTACCTTACTTAAGTTGTCGAATTGTGTCTTTGCGTCTTCTTCCGTCTCACTTACTATTGCTATGTCATCTGCAAAGGCTAGGCAGTCCACTTGAGCCCTGTTGTCCTTTTTGTCCCCCACATGGGTCTTTGGTATTCCCATTTCCTCGTTTATTGCTCTCCACTGCCTGAGTTAATGTGTTAAACATTTTTAAGTTAACCGTGCAAGTCCTGTATGGTTGAAGATGTAAAAACATATTTATCTTGGTTTTATTACTTTGCGATTGTTCACCCATAGACCAATGAGAGAGAAAGATGAAAACCAGGCAAAACAAAATTATTTAAATAAAATAATTTTTAATATAACATGATTTTAAATCAGACTAAAAAATATAAATTCTCCTGGTCCCATACAGGTTCCTAAGACCATAGAGAGAGTTCTGAATACTTGTAATTGTGAACTTCAAATAGCTGTGGAAATATAATCAAAAATTGTGAGATGCACGCAAGACATAATTTATGCATGAATAGTTCACCTCATAACTACGTATTATTTACTGCCTGTAACCCGTGTGTTTCGTTATAAATTTTAAAAATAATTTCATAACTGTTAAAAATTCAGAAGCACAAATTTTCAGAAGTGTCTCTTGGTACAATTTAAAAACGTGTTATATTAATAAATTAGTTTTATTTGAAAAATTACTTCCTTCTTTCCAGTCTTGTGTGTTTGAAATTTAGAGAGAGACATGCGTTCAATTTCAAGTTTATTCCAGTGTCTGGAAAAGCGTTATATCTACTTGCTAATAATATATCAACCTGTTTAATTGTTGGTTTCACGAAAATAAAATAAAGAAGATAACAAATTTATTTTTAATTTACTTCTTATAAGACTTTTGTTTTATTGTTACATAATATTATGAGCACAACTTGATAAGGATCGGGATCAACTCCGCAGAGACTGGCAATCAGCCAAGGGCTGTCAGTAGCGGCTGGTCGAGTGTGAACAGGGGGACAACTACTGCGGGAGAACGGGCAACGGATACAGCGTGGCAGAATATCAAAGTTCAAACGAGTAATCCAAATCAGATGCCAAAATGGTCTTTCCATGTGTGCAGGCAATCATGTTACTCAGTTTAAGGCCCGTATTAACTGGATTGCTTACTTGGATCCAAAATGTTGAAAATGAGGACGCCGGGGAGTTGGTCACAAAAAATGCACTATGTCAAATAAATTCAGAAAAACAAAAATCACACAACATCCAAAATACGTGCAGGCAGTAACTCAGCTAAGTAGTTTATTATATACTAATCAGGAGAAGGTTTGGGATTAGGATTGTGACGAATTTTGCACTAACTCTAGACAAATCCGAAAATCTTGAAAATTGGTGGTATATATGTGTATCCTTCTAAATCTACACAGTGTGATATATTTTTAAGCAGCATATTTAATCTGTAGGAGTGCATCACCGAACACAGGATTCGCTGAAGACTGCGTGACATTGCGTCTGGAAAAATGTAAGATTACATAAGTAATGATAATTCATATATGAGGCGTGTTTTTCTTTAAGTAAGTACCGTTTTGAAATTAAAAAAAAGACGTGCTAAGATATCTAAATAAGTTTATTTTTCATGAAAGCATGTACCTTAATCTACTTTTCTACATAATTTCCGTCAATAGTGAGGCACTTGTCATAGCGTTGTACTAGTTTTTGAATACTGTCCTCATAGAAGTCTGCCGCCTGACTTGTTAACCACTGCATCACCACTGTTTTGACTTCGTCATCGTCTTGAAGACGCTGACCGCCCAGGTGTTTCTTCAAATGCAGGAACAGATGGTAGTGACTGGGCGCAAGATCGGGCTGTACGGAGGTTATTCTAAAGTTTCCCATCGAAAAGATCGATGAGATCTCTGGTCTGATTCGCCACAGGCGGACGGGCATTGTCTTGCAGCAAAACGATGCCCTTGCTCAACTTCCATGGACTGTTGCTTTGATTCTGGTGTGACGTAGGCCATCCTTGTTTCATCTCCCGTAACAATTTGGCTTGATAAATCATCACCGTCGCTGTGGTACCGCTCAAGGAAAGTCAATGCACTGTCTAAACGTTTGGTTTTGTGCACATCCGTCAACATTTTCAGGACCCATTGTGCGCACAATTTTCAGTAATTCAAGTGCTCGGCCACAATGCCATACAAAACGCTACGAGAAACATTAGGAAAGTCATCCCGCAACGTGGAAATCGTAAAGCGTCTGTTTTTCTCACCTTATTGTCCACTTCCTGCACCAAATTTTCATTAACGACCGAAGGACGTCCATTCCGTTGTTCATCATGCACCATTTGTGCGGCCATCTTTAAATGCTCTCACCCACTTTCTTACCATTCCAGCACTCATAATGTTTTCTCCGTAAACTGCACAGATCTCACGATGAATATCGATCGCTTTTAGGCCTTTAGCACTAAGAAATCTTATAACAGCCCGTACTTCACAGTCGGCGGGATTCACGATTATCGGAGGCATCTTAAACACTCAGTACACAGCGTAAACAAGGAAGAATCAGACTTTAATGGCCTCAGTGCGTAGATTAAGGTACAGGCTTTCATGTAAACAAAAATTGAATTATCTTAGCACGTCTGTTCAAACGGTACTTACTTAAAAAACACGCATCGTATGTGCCTGTCTATGTTTATAGCGCTTACTTGCATGTCTGAAAGAACAGACATTGTTGACGTTCCACAGCTGACCGAAATAATTCGAAATTTATTCGCTGACTGCGAATTCTTTGACATCGGCTGTCTTAGGCATAGATACACTGATGGGCAAAACTTTATGACCACCTGCTTAATACCCTGTTTGTCCGTTTTTGGAACCAAATACTCGTGCATCACAGATTCTGACTATCATGGATCCGACAGTTTGTTGGTGGTTATGTGGAGGTATGTGGCGTTAGAAGTTTAGGTACAGGTCATGTAATTCGCGTAAATAATGAGCTGCTGATGCGCACGCAGCAATGGCGCCCGACAGCGACCCAGATGGGTTCTATAGGATTTGCATAAGGCGAAATTGGTCGCCCAGACATCAATTTGTGTTCACTGTAATGCTCCTCAAACCACTGTAGCGCGGTTCTGGCTTCGAGACAGAGACGGTTATCATCCTGAAAGATAACATCGACGTCGACAAAGAGACATCAATCATAAAGGGATGAAGGTGGTTTGCAGCTGTCAGCGTGTCTTCGATTACTACCACAGGTCCCATACAAGAGGAAGAGAATGCCTCCCACTACATAATACTCCTCCCAGCATCCTGCGTCCGTGGCGCGCTACCTGTTTCGAGCCGCCGTTCACCTCGATGACGGCGTTTGTGGCGACGACCATCGACCTACTCTGGAAAAAATGTGACGCACCCCAAGAGCCGACTCGTTTCCATTGATCGACCGTCGAATCCGATGGTTCCCTGCCCACCGAAATCGTAACTGACGATCATGTTGGGTCAACATGTTAGCATCTGGGGGTGGTCTGCTGCGGAGCTCCGTGTTCAACAACGTATGATGAATGATGTGCTCCGAAACACTTGCGCATGCGCCGACATTGTGCTCTTTCGGCAAAGATGTCACAGATCGCCATCTATCCTACTTTGCAAAGAAGACAAGTCTCGTGGCATCCAATGTCGGGGTGACGGTGGTCATAATGTTTTGACTGATCAGTACATACTACCTATTAGGTGCACTACCTATTTGTGACAGACTGGGACTCGAATCTGTATTCGCCAGTTGTCGCGAGCGGTCTCCTTAACAAATTTAGATGTACGCTTCCCGGACCTACCCTAACCTCCACACGCCACACTGTCTACACTCTTGTACCATATTCCACTGTACTCATCATCTAATGATTGCCAACATTATTAATTGCATTCCTACGCCAGGATGAGGCTATGAAGAATCGAGACAAACGTGCACGTCGGGCTCGTAGTGCTTACTTGCATGTCTGAGACAACAGATGTTGTTTATGTTCCACATCTGTGCGAAACAATTCGAAATATACTCGCTGACTGAGAATTCTGTGACATCAACTGTACTAGGTATAGATATTACAGATATTACTACCTATTCGTGACACACGAAAAGATGTGTGAAACAGGGATTCGAACCCGGGTTTCCAAAGTATCTTTAGCAGTTGGTCACATTGACCAATTTGACTGTTTGTGCACACTCCTCTGACCAACCCAGTTGGCAGCTAAGACTAAAAGTGTGGAACTTTTTCATATTATCTTAGATCAGGGGCGGGCAAACGTTGCACGCCGCTCGTGAGCGCACAGCGCTGCACGTGTGCTGCTCGCGTGCAATCGCCGAATGGGGGAGTGGCGACAGCCGGCAGGTTGCGGCAGTGTAGTACCAGGTTAAGCTGCGGACGTTGATGCGAAGCGACCACTACGTAGTGAGCGTTGTATTTCAAGAACCGGAAAATGCAGAGTGAATCAAGGAAACGGAGACGTGGAGATTTGCAATCTTTTAAAAAGTAATGGGAGAATCATTTTTTCTTTGTGCAAAGACGTGAAAATTCGGAATGTTTAATATGTGGCAGTATTCTCGCTGGTCAGCGGAAGTTTAGAATTGAAGGCCATTATAATAAATTTCACAAGGACGAGTACAATTTATTGTCGGATTCTGGCGGATGGGGAAATTGACTGAGCTTAAGAAGAGCGACCTGACTATATTAGATGCATCTGTCCTAGTTGCCGTTGTCACGAGAGATCTGCGACTTTCTCTCGTCATGTCTATCATCTAACTGATTTAACCTTTTATGGAGCACTGTTTTCAATTTTTCAGGACGACAACAATAATAGCCCAGCGGTACGTGCAAGCTATAAAATTGCGCTTAATATAGTGAGAGCTGGAAAACCATTTGCTGAATTAATAAGCCTCGGTTAAGAGCAAACTTAAGTGATGAAAATTTACGTAACTGTTTGCGTTTGTCTGTATGCAGAAATTTTGTTCCAGATATTAAACGTATTGTAAACTCCACCTGTGCTAATTAAATAAAACGTATCGTAGTTAATAGGTACTCTTTCAAACCATGATTTATTTCAAGCACTCCTGCTAACCTTATTCCATCATTCAATAAAGCAAGCTAGAAAAACAAAACGCATTACAGAGGAAGGAGTGGACAGAAGGTATGGTGGGGAGGGGAGGTAAGCGGGTGGCCAGCTTGCCCCTGTGTGCACGCAGAACACCTGTAAAATGCACGCGTGCAAGTGCACCGCACACGTGCAGGATTCCTGCCCGCCCCTGTCTTAGATGAAAGAAAAGGATCAGCGATCCTCTAGGATCAACTTAAAGAGTTTAAATACCTTTGTTCCTCTCTACTAGTCGACTATAGAAGCGTGTCACACATACAAACCGAGAGTCCAGGACTGAGGGTCCACTTGACCGGTCACCTTCGACCATCCACCAGAGACCTGTCGAGTGCGAAACTTTTCATTACTGAGGGAAGCGGAGCACCTACTACATTTTGGGGGATGTTTAGTCCCAATTCACACAATATCTCCGTTCCAAAAAACCCTCTGGATTCTATGATTTGCTTCTGTCTGGTAATGCAGAGCTCCTACATTACGAAATCTGATCATGTGGAGCCAACTTCAAACATCGCCATGCACGCAGTGAATCATACAAAGACACATACAAGAAAACCTGGTACAAAGCGGGCTGTGAGGATGCAAAGAAACAACAGTAATTGCAGCCGCGCGGAGTGGCCTCGCGGTTTGAGGCGGCATGTCACGAACTGCGCGGCCCCTCCCGCCGGAGGTTCGAGTCCTCCCTGGGGCATGGATGTATGTGTTAGGAAAAGTTAGTTTAAGTAGTGTGTAAGACTAGGGGCTGATGACCTCAGTACTTTGGTCCCTTAGGAACTCACACACATTTGAACAATAATTGCTCTACAGTTCTCCAAATGCTCCGTATAATTGCGGAATAGTGAAAAGAAATAAAATATGACGGACAAACAGACACAGCTTGCGTCTTACGGAGCTAAGTGCCTTAAAGATCTGCGTAATGAGGTGAACAGAACTGTTTCAAAAGACGCATCAGAGACCAGGATATCGTCGGGAGTGCCCCTGAGAAGTGTGACAGAACCGCTATTATTTTCTACATACATAGATGATCTAGCTTACATGGAGGGCAGCAATCTGCGATTATTTGCTGATGATACTATGCTGCACAGGACGTTGGGGTGGTCGTTGAGTGACTATAGGAGGATAGCAGATGACTAAGACAAAATTTGTAGTTGGTGCGATGAATGACTGCTAGGAGTAACTGTAGAGAAATGTAAGTTAATGCAGATTGGTAGGAAAACCAAACCATTACCGTTCGAATACAGCATAGCTATGTCGTTCAAATATCTTGGCGTAGCGTTGCAAAGAGGTATGAACTGGAACGGGCAAGTGAGGACTGTGGTAGGGATAGCGAATGGCGGACTTCGGTTTTTTGGATAATTTCGGGAAAGTTTGGTTCATCTGCGAAGGAGACCGCATATAGGACGCTAGTGGCTCTGAGCACTATGAGACTTAACATCTGAGGTCATCAGTCCCCTAGAACTTAGAACTACTTAAACCTAACTAACCTAAGGACATCACACACATCCATGCCCGAGGAAGGATTCGAACCTGCGACCGTAGCGGTCGCACGGTTCCAGACTGAAGCGCTTAGAACCGCTCGGCCACTCCCGCCGGTTAGGACGCTAGTGCGATGCATTTTTGAGTACTGCCCGAGTATTTGAGGTCCACACCAGATCGGGTTGAAAGAAGACAGCGAAGCAGTTCAGAGGCAGACTGAAAGGTTTGTTCCCAGTACGTTCGTGCAACGCGCAGGTATTACAGAGATGCGTAGGGGAGCTCAAATAGGAAACTGTGGATGGAAGGCGCTGATCTTTTCGAAGAACAATACTGGAAAAATTTAGAGAACCGGCATCTGAAGCTGACTGCAGAACGATCCTGCTGCCGCCAACATGCGCTTAAAGACCACGAAGATGAGATACGAAAAATTAGGTGTCACACTAAGAGTCATTTTTCCCTCGTTCTGTTTGCGAGTGGAACAGCAAATGGAATTATTAGTACTGGTACAGGGTACCCTACGTCAGGCACCATGCGGTGGATTGCGAAGTACGTATGTAGGTGTGGACGTAGATGAAAAGGCAGCTGTAGATAACGTGGGGAGGAATGATTTGCAGCCGGCCAAAGTGGTCGTGCGGTTCTAGGCGCTGCAGGCTGGAACCGCGAGACCGCTACGGTCGCAGGTTCGAATCCTGCCTCGGGCATGGATGTGAGTGATGTCCTTAGGTTAGTTAGGTTTAATTAGTTCTAAGTTCTAGGGGACTAATGACCTCAGAAGTTGAGTCCCATAGCGCTCAGAGCCATTTTTGAAGAGATTTGCATGAGTCGGATTAAAGATGAGGGCTGGTGAACCAGCTAGCCAGGATATGGTTTTCGGGCGGTTTCTCACACTCCAATAAATGAATACTGGGCTGGTACACATCCCATCTTGGATACAAGCCGTGCAAATATTTAGAAAATATTCTCACACTTGCACGTTAGATTGACTCTTCGACAGTGACAGTTGTGGCACACGGGTTTCGTCCTGGGGAACTGACTAATGAGGTTGTTTAATCTCCTTACACTCGTAATTATCACAATGGTTTTGGTACTCTTATTGCAGATCGTTAACTGCTACGCGAGCATCTTGATTTTCCTTAAGATTTCTCTCCCATTTAGCGCAACTGTGTATAACTGCCCCTGTGGTGTCTTTGCATTTCTTAGAGCAAAACTGATTGTCATCTATCACATCCTCTATTTCCTGTTCCATTATTCTGTATATTACTTTTTTCAGCACCTTGGACACGCGGACTGTTATACTGATTGTGTGTCAGTTATCGGACTCATCTACTCTTGCGATATTCGGGACTGTATGGATGATATTGTCCTGAAGTCTCGTGGCATGATTTGAGTCTCATAGATTCCACACATAAACTTGAAAAGTCGTTTGGTTGTCGCTTTTCCCAGTTATATTAAAAATACCGATGGAATGGTGCATGTGCCTCCTGCATAATTTTGTCGAAAATCTTCCAAAGATCTATTTTACAGGACTCCCCATGTCTTCCAAAAGAACTCCCATTTCTTCTACAGTCATGGCAGCAGACAGTTCTCGGTTGGATACGCTGCGTTTATTCATGCGAGGAGATAGTTCAAGACCGTCATTCCAAAAATATTATATCCATATTCGTACTAACAACATAAAAAGGGCCACTTTTCCTGCACTGAGGAAATATGCTTACCTTTTACATAACATACCCTCAAAATAATATTGTGGTGATTGTTACTGAACGTGCAATAAATTTGGCATGCTTCCCGTCAAATTTAGTTCTTGGAGTACCATACGACCTAAAAATCACTGAATTCATACATCCAAACATATTACAAAAATTTATGTATGTTCCACATCTCCTCCTGAACCACTGGACCGATTTCAACTAAACTTCGTACGCATATTATTATACTTATTGTCCGGAAATAAGCATTGTGGGGGCAAGAACCACCTGCCTATCAAAGTTATGAGGGTGGGAGGTGAAAAAGTAGTGCAGCCAACGACGTGCGAATACTCAGACCTTATTCACCGAGTGTTCGAGAATGAGAGCTGTTTGTAACTTGCAACAAAATTAAGACATAATTTCAGACCTTTACGAAATGTTTTCTCACTGAAAACTCCCACAAAATTAATTACCATATTTTTGCAGTTCGTGCAGTAAAACTGCTGTATCAAGTACGACGTTTTAATTGATTACTTCTTTACCACTAAATACATGCGCAATATACTTTTCAAGCGGTATTCACATATACTACTAAATATACTTGCAAAATTACACTCCTGGAAATGGAAAAAAGAACACATTGACACCGGTGTGTCAGACTCACCATACTTGCTCCGGACACTGCGAGAGGGCTGTACAAGCAATGATCACACGCACGGCACAGCGGACACACCAGGAACCGCGGTGTTGGCCGTCGAATGGCGCTAGCTGCGCAGCATTTGTGCACCGCAGCCGTCAGTGTCAGCCAGTTTGCCGTGGCATACGGAGCTCCATCGCAGTCTTTAACACTGGTAGCATGCCGCGACAGCGTGGACGTGAACCGTATGTGCAGTTGACGGACTTTGAGCGAGGGCGTATAGTGGGCATGCGGGAGGCCGGGTGGACGTACCGCCGAATTGCTCAACACGTGGGGCGTGAGGTCTCCACAGTACATCGATGTTGTCGCCAGTGGTCGGCGGAAGGTGCACGTGCCCGTCGACCTGGGACCGGACCGCAGCGACGTACGGATGCACGCCAAGACCGTAGGATCCTACGCAGTGCCGTAGGGGACCGCACCGCCACTTCCCAGCAAATTAGGGACACTGTTGCTGCTGGGGTATCGGCGAGGACCATTCGCAACCGTCTCCATGAAGCTGGGCTACGGTCCCGCACACCGTTAGGCCGTCTTCCGCTCACGCCCCAACATCGTGCAGCCCGCCTCCAGTGGTGTCGCGACAGGCGTGAATGGAGGGACGAATGGAGACGTGTCGTCTTCAGCGATGAGAGTCGCTTCTGCCTTGGTGCCAATGATGGTCGTATGCGTGTTTGGCGCCGTGCAGGTGAGCGCCACAATCAGGACTGCATACGACCGAGGCACACAGGGCCAACACCCGGCATCATGGTGTAGGGAGCGATCTCCTACACTGGCCGTACACCACTGGTGATCGTCGAGGGGACACTGAATAGTGCACGGTACATCCAAACCGTCATCGAACCCATCGTTCTACCATTCCTAGACCGGCAAGGGAACTTGCTGTACCAACAGGACAATGCACGTCCGCATGTATCACGTGCCACCCAACGTGCTCTAGAAGGTGTAAGTCAACTACCCTGGCCAGCAAGATCTCCGGATCTGTCCCCCATTGAGCATGTTTGGGACTGGATGAAGCGTCGTCTCACGCGGTCTGCACGTCCAGCACGAACGCTGGTCCAACTGAGGCGCCAGGTGGAAATGGCATGGCAAGCCGTTCCACAGGACTACATCCAGCATCTGTACGATCGTCTCCATGGGAGAATAGCAGCCTGCATTGCTGCGAAAGGTGGATATACACTGTACTAGTGCCGACATTGTGCATGCTCTGTTGCCTGTGCCTATGTGCCTGTGGTTCTGTCAGTGTGATCATGTGATGTATCTGACCCCAGGAATGTGTCAATAAAGTTTCCCCTTCCTGGGACAATGAATTCACGGTGTTCTTATTTCAATTTCCAGGAGTGTATATCATTGTAGGACATTTGGGTCAGGAGAAACGACATCATAAACACTGTGATGCTTGCAAAGCTGTTGCATCATATAAGACTTTTAAATTTATTACTTATTTGTTACTATATTCGCAACACATTTCGCAGACAGTACTCACACATGCTGCTGAATGCACCTACAAAATTATATCAGGAGATATGACGTCATTAACATCGAGCTGCGTGAAAGAGAGACTGCAGGGCGAAATTCGCTAGATATGCATATGACCTGCGTGTACAAATACCTGTGAAGTATGTTATATGCATGTGAAATATAAATAATACGTCTGGTCACGGTCAAAGCCACGGGTAGAAAGCTAAATTCACGCGCGAATTGGTAGAAACTGGTGGAGTGACGTTCAGCGTGTTGGTCGAGCCTTCCCAACGGAGAAGTTAAGATGATCCTTTCTTGGATTATTTTAGTCAATCGGCGCTTAGGTTTTGCTCCTACCTCTACTCTGAGGATCTCTCGTAGATGATGTCTCCAAAAGCAGATCTGATATAGCACTGGATTCTTCAGAAGATGCTTGCAGGTGACCTATGATTCCAATTAGTGGTGAGGTTGGCTAGTTCCTATGAAATAAATTTCGGGATGCCATTGTAATTTGTTTACTTGCAAACACCATAAAACAGTGACAGTTTAGTATTACAAGACGATTTTTTCGACAAAGTTAATAAGTTAAGAGACCATGGTAAAGCATAATATTGTAAATGAACAGTATGTGATTACGTTCTGTCACCGACTCACGCGCATGTACGGGCTCAGAGTATTTCCCATAACCGTCTGGAGAGGTTGGCGCGGAGCCGAAATCTCCCGCTTCCATGTTCATTAGTTTGTTGAAGTTATGGATTTACTGCAGTGTGTTATTATTTTAGTGAATATATGACGACCTGTTGGCTCCTCGTAGTACCAGTTATGCAGAAGATGGTTTTAATAATGATATTCAATAATGTAAAAACGGTACTTCGTGCCATAACACGGTTCCCTTACACCTTAACTGTCGAGTAATATCTGTTCTCCAGGCACGCATTCCCCTCTCAACTCGCATGTTTCATCATCGATCCATATGGCGTGGTTCCTGCTTCTGTAGCACTGCTTAAGGCACGATCTGACGTTGGTATGTGCCGACTTTCAATAAACGTAAGGTTTGGTATAATAAATACCTCGCAAAAGAAGGGACACCTCATGTCATCCTGAATCCCTGGATCAATTTCAAACAAACTTGGTACATTTATACTAATTACTATCTGGAAAGAAATAATGTTGGGGTAAGAACCAGTGACCTCCTACTGGGGTGGGGGTAATATGGTGGGAAGAGGAGGGGTTAAGAGGACATGGAAGACAGACAGAGAGGGAGAAGGAGGAGATGGTTGCATAGGGAGGGAGGACGAGCAGATGGGCAGGAAGAGAGAGGAGATGGACAAAGAGAGGTAGAGTAGTAAAGAGACTTAGAGGGGGTGAAGAGGAGATAGAGAGCAGGAAGAGATTGACTTAGATATGGTAAGAGGAGATGGACAGAGGGGAAGAAGCAAGTGGATTCAGGGGGCGGGGGGAGGAGCAGATGAATTCAGGGGGAAAGACCAGATGAATAGAGAAAGAGGGTGCAAGAGACTGACTTAGAAGGAGGAGTAGAGGGACGGAAGGGAAGGAGCAGAGAGAGCAAAGAGAGGAGAAAGTGAAACCTTCCCGTCTCCTCTATATCTCTTTCGTTACGCAACCTTCCCTTCTACAATAACCTATGAAACCTTCCCTTCGGATTTCTATCTCTTGCTTAATAATAACAAATGAAATCTTCCCTTGAAATTAATTCTCTTTCTCAATAATAATAAGTGCAATCTTCGCATACAAATTTAAATGTTGCTTATTAAAAGTGATCTGCTGATTATTTCGACGAAACATAGAATGTGTCGTTGTCGTGGTCCTCAGTTGTTACCTGCAATAACCCAAAACTGTTCCTTACCTTTTTTACTGTTACTGGATCGCCATCTGACTGCTACATCGAACTGCGACATGAATATACTCACTCTGTTTTACTATACTCGGTTAGCTGCTGGTGGGCTGTCGTAATATGTGTCTGTATTTATTACCAAAGCTGACGTTATTCTTTAATAGCAAAGCTGACGTTATTCTTTAATTAATTTGACTGAAGTTGCGTAATTTATAGTTACACTTTTTCTTGACAACAATAAAATTTTGCAAAGTTTTACGTTGATAGGTTTCTGGGATGGATGATAATCAGTAATGCAATATTACTGGCAAAAATTAATTACATTCTGAAAACGATTCTTTAAATATTTACTGTTGGTAATAAAATGATTTTACAAACGTTCAACTGGGACCTACTTTTTACAATAATCTTACAATTAGCATTGCGCAAACATACCTTCAGTAGTCTTGAGTTTCGCAGAAAAAAAAATCAATAATATTAGTTCCTCTTACGATAATAGCTGATATCTCTGTGCATCCGTTTATAATCTCTTGTAAATCATAGCTGGTGGCTAGCAGGCACACCGCTCCTCTCAACCTCTCGCTTCAGACCTGCTACCGGCTCGCTCACATCTCGCTTAGTACTGACTTCCTAGGAACGCTAAAGTGCGGCCTCTCCCGCCAACAATGCTTTCTGGTGCAGACAATCCCTGCTACCATTACAAAATGTATTATTGGGCGGTCTTTCCCGCTCTTTTCTTAGAATGTATCCATACGTGGTGTCACCCACCCTTTTTAAAATTATATCAATGTGCAGTCTCACTCGCCAACAATACTTTGGTGCAGACATTCCCTGCAACCGCAATTATTTTCCAAACGACAAATATTAATTATTCCTACTTAATCCTATTAATAAAATGTAAACATCTTTCATGAACTGTGGTTTGGCAATAGACAATAGAAATATACACGTGTTACAACAGGGGCAGGCAGACAGAGAGAGTGCGAGGAGGAGAGAATCCTGGGGGGTGGGGGGGGGCGCAGGTGGCGATGGCCAGAGAGTGGTTCAAATGGTTCAAATAGCTCTGAGCACTATGGGACTTAACATCTGAGGTCATCAGTCCCCTAGAACTTAAAACTACATAAACTAACTAACCTAAGGACACCACACACATCCATGCCCGAGGCAGGATTCGAACCTGCGACCGTAGCGGTCGCGCGGTTCCAGACTGAAGCACCTAGAACCGCTCGGGCACTCCGGCCGGCCCAGAGAGTGGGGTAAGGAGGAGATGGACTACCAGAAGATTGAAATAAATATATATCCGAGCAACGCGGAAAACTCAGCTAGTAGTTTATATAAAATAATGACAATTGTAGAACCCTGCCCGATTTTGAATCAAATCTACAGATACCAGAGCGTGCATCTGCAGGAGGCCAACGTTCGAAAGACAATATGGAGCAGCGCTGTGATGAGCGAGGTCGCAGGCTGCAGAACACAGGGACGGGAATTCCATTTATTGAGATGAGCGTAAATACCATCCGGCCCGACCGGCCGTAAGCAGCGCTCATAACCGGTAATTAGCCGGCGAGCGCGGCGGACGCACGAGGGGTGGGAGGCGCGTCATTTGAAACTTGGTCGCCGAGTGGCGCCCCGCCCCGCCTATACACAACAACCGCGGCGCGGGGCACCGGCCGGCCCGCCTGTATGCATAAAGCGCGAGTTGAAGACCACTCCACTAACAATGTCATCCGCACAGCAAACACTCGTGAACTTCAAAGGGCGGAGCCCGCAGCCGCAGCCGCAGACGCAGACGCTCCGCTTTGATTAGCACTCGCCTCGCCTCGCCGTCTCTGCGCTCCCAGCACAGCGTCGCCGCCGAAACATTTAAGCCAGCCGGCCTTTGTGGACAGCCTTTCATTGCCTTTCTATGGGGCAGACCAAAATTAAAACCACTGCCCGCTATAAGCACTGCAAAGAGGCACAGGAACGACTTACTTCCCGACGTCTTTCATCTGCATTTTCGACGACACGTTATTGTAGAGAAGATGGAATGATTTTATTCATTTTCCCCCAGCCAATTAGTTGGTTTACGTAACTGGTGTTAACAACAGACGACATACTTTAAAGCTCCAGCTTCAAGCTAAAACTAAACTCTGTCATACTAAATCCCCTCCCCGCCTCTCTCACTCTCCCTGTCTGTCGCAGTCTGTCTATAACTTAACCACCCTCTATCTGGTTCACCCTGTTTCTGCACTGCCCTCTCTCTGGGGCATCCTTCGTAACGGATGCTCCTTCTGCCTCACCTCTATCTTTCTCTTCTGTTCTCTTACACTTCCTGTGGTGTCACCGCCAGACACCACACTTGCTAGGTGGTAGCTTTTAAATCGGCCGCGGTCCGCTAGTATACGTCGGACCCGCGTGTCGCCACTGTCAGTAATTGCAGACCGAGCGCCGCCACACGGCAGGTCTAGAGAGACGTACTAGCACTCGCCCCAGTTGTATAGCCGACTTAGCGGGCAATGGTTCACTGACAAATACGCTCTCATTTGCCGAGACGATAGTTAGCCTAGCCTTCAGCTACGTCTGTTGCTACGACCTAGCAAGGCGCCATTACCAGTATCAGTTAATATTTATCTATGGATGCCTGTATAATCAAGACCTATGTTCTCCAATTATGGAATAAAGTTAAGTATTACTTCAACTCCGTACTTTATTTGCTACATTAAATTACATTGACCTGTTCCAGGCCACACGCCATCCTGCGTGAGCTTAGCGTGCATTTCGGCCTCCTCAAACTACAAGGTGTTGGCACTTCTGCCAACACTTCACTTCCACTTGCTTCCCTGTCCTCTCTCTGCCACAATCTCTCACCCCCTATCCTTCCTCTGTCCCACCCTCTTTGTGCACTTCTTCTATACTTCATCGCATTGCTTCATCATCATCTCTTCCTCATCTTCACTTTCCTTCATCTTCTGTCTCCTTCATCTCCTGCCTCCTCCATCTCCTGCCTCCTCCATCTCCTGTCGCCGTCATCTTCTGTCTCCTTCACCTTCTGTTTGCCTCAGTCTTGATACATTTCATCCTCTCACTTCCTCAGAACTTCTCTGCCCCACCTTCTCATATTCACATCTTTCCTAAACATCATCATTCATCAGTATCATTCTCTGCCTCCAAATCTCTCTGCTTCACCACCTCACTGTCTACCAGCCTCTCTGTTACAGGGGAAGTGTTCTACCTGGAGGATATTGAACCTGGGAACATCTGTTGTATCCTGGTTGGTGGTTCAATCTAGTCACAAATTTCAGAATCACATGAAGGAATGGAAATCGATATAAGCAGTTCGTGACATTTTGTACTGTTTTTGTTGCTGAGAAACATGAGGTTGTATTTTGTGCAGTGTTTGTAAATATTAACGATTTCTATATATTTAAGTGTTGCTTAATATATTAAGACTGTCTGGAGAATATTGTTAGTTCTTCAACTACAGAGTTTTATTGTGAGTAAAATTTAATAGGGTAAGGTTCCTTATGTTTGGATGGGTTCCCTTGTTCTCGATATATGGTTATTTGCTCCCTAGACAAACTTGCCGATGCGTGAAATATCTGAACTCCTTGTGCTTCGACGGCCGGTGTGGCCGTGCGGTTAAAGGCGCTTCAGTCTGGAACCGCGTGACCGCTACGGTCGGAGGTTCGAATCCTGCCTCGGGAATGGATGTGTGATGTCCTTAGGTTACTTAGGTTTAATTAGTTCTACGTTCTAGGCGACTGATGACCTCCGAAGTTAAGTCGCATAGTGCTCAGAGCCATTTGAATCATTTCAACCTTGTGCTTCCCCAAATTTAGTGTTCTACTAACCGTCAAGTGCACTAGTGGCGTTCTGTGCTGACAGTTGATTTTTCCTTGATACATTTCATTAGAATGCGATATTTTGTAGACAACATGTCAGCGTCACAGTTGCCTGGTAGTGAAATGTCACATTTAATTGAACTTCTCAGTAGCTTTTAAATGCAATAATTTGTTACATATTTCGATATTCCACCCATGTTTTCCAAGTGGTACAAGTGCCTAATTTCGTATACTGTTAGGGTGCCTAATTTCGACCATATGAAAATTGGTCCCCTTTAACGACCTAGATTTTTATTTCTTTCCATGAGACGGCCGGGAAGATACGCAAGTACTGGGCGAAGGGAATATGAAGAAGACAGGGGAGGCCATTGCAGGGATTGGAAGCACATTTCATTCAGGAAGTACATATTTTAATAAGAGGTATGTAACGTTCTTTGGCAATATATTTTATTTAGGAAACACTACATGTGTCATGACAATGTATGTAAGGTTAAACTGTTATAATTTATTTTATAGATTACTGATGATACATAATACGAATATATGAAGCATGTTTAGTCGAAATCAAAATAAAAATTCAACTGCAAAATAAAATGGATAATATTAAGTTCTATCTCTATGATGATTACAATAGACGTAGCTACTGAGGTAGAATGGCTACAAATATTAAAAATACGTATGTGTATTCAAGAGTAGCAGATTTTATATTTCTATCTACCCACACTACTACTGTTGATTGTTTTGTATATATATTCGAATTAAGTCCATTTACAGTTGTTTTCCTGTTCGTGACCGTTTACCTACGTAGTGTTTCATATTTCAAGAAATCAATATCGAATGGATTTGTAATAGAAGACGAAACTGAAATTTTATGTACATCTCTTTGAGCTTTAAAAGTATTTACTGAAAGTTATATTCTGTCGTCATAATATACCATCAGTAATATAGTTTCAGAGTAACTGTCCTCCTTTATCGTATTATGCTTGTGCAGTTTATCCCACGTATTACGGACACTAGAAGATAGTTCCATAATGTTCCAAATACCAAGGTATCCATTAAATGATAGAACATAGATGTGTTTTCCTGAACGGCTAATATTCCTAGCAGTTTTATCTGCTGATTCATTGGAGGAAGTATGACATATTTGACTGGAAGGATGCCCCTTTTTAAGTGGATTCGGAAACACGTGAGAGCTGAAGTTCTGTGATGTAGTATGCGCCGTTGTTACCAACTAAAAGTTTCTCAAAAATAGGTAGGAAATCAGATAAATAAAGAGCCCCCTCGCCCGCTGACCAAACTACAAAACTACAAACCATTCATTTGAGAACGTACATATACGCTACACCACAGTACTTGTCACATGTTGCCATAAAGAAGTATCTCGTTCCATTTAATTAGTCATAATTACGGTAAGAATTCAAATTGCAAATAAGAGAGATGCTGACAGTTGCAAATATTACAGAACCACCAGTTTAACTAAGTTATGACTGCAAAGTACTAATACGAATTATTTACAGTAGACTGGAAATACTGGGAGAAGTCGACCTCAGGGAAGATCAGTTTGGGTACTGGAGAAATATAGCAAGATGGGAGCCCATACTGAGTCTACAGTTTACCTTATGAGGTGGGCTGAAGAAAGGTTCAAATGGCTCTGAGCACTATGGGACTTAACATCTATGGTCACCAGTCCCCTAGAACTTAGAACTACTTAAACCTAACTAACTTAAGGACACCACACAACACCCAGTCATCACTTGGCAGAGAAAATCCCTGACCCCGCTGGGAATCGAACCCGGGAGCCCGGGCGCGGGAAGCGAGAACGCTACCGCACGACCACGAGCTGCAGACACTGAAGAAAGGCATATCTACGTTTATTACATTGTTGATTTAGAGAAAACTTTTGACAATTTCGCTTTATGGATTGATAATCCACTGCCGTATTTCCTTAGCCAAAACAAGCTCAAACGCAGTTCCACAGTCTGTGTGAAAAACATTAAAATGTATAAGTTGGGAAGTCATCATCCTGGCAGTTAGTCTGCCACACTTCGGCAACCTGGGTTAACTCGCGCCAGCTAATTTAATTCTGGAAATAAAATTTGGATTCCTGAGCTTTGCTCCTCTCAAATTCAGACTCTCACCTTGTAACTACAAGCTATCCTCAGTAAGGTTAGTAAAGAAATGTGTTAAATAAAGCATAGTTGGTTTACACTTGGTTAAATTCACCGAGTGACGTGGCGCAGTGGTTAGCACACTGGACCCGCATTCGAGAGGACGACATTGAAACCGGCGTCCGGCCATCCTGATTTAGGTTTTCCGTGATTTACCTTGATCGTTTCAGGTAAATGCCGGCATGCTTCCTTTGAAAGGGCACGGCCGATTTCCTTCCCCTAATCCTTCCCCTAATCCGAACTTCTGCTCCGTCTCTGATGGCCTCGTTGTCGACAGGACGTTAAATACTAAACTCCTCCTCCTCCACTTGGTTAAATTCTTTTTTTGAAACAGAATATTTAGCACCCAGAAACTGTAAAACAACGTAGAAACATGATAAAAATCTTGTCAAATATGAGCCCTTAGGCAACAAGCGTGCAGGCGCTCAGTCCGGAACCGCGCGGCTGCTACGGTCGCAGGTTCGAATCCTGCCTCGGGCATGGATGTGTGTGATGTCCTTAGGTTAGTTGGGTTTAAGTAGTTCTAAGTTCTAGGGGACTGATGACAACAGATGTTAAGTCCCATAGTGCTCAGAACCATTTGAACCATTTTTTTGAACAACAAGCGTACTTCATTGTGAAGGCGTAATCGATCAAGTAATTTTCTTCACTTAAATGTGGAAATAACCTAGTACTCAACATGTAACTTCGACATTGGTTTATTGTGTTAATGAGAAACTGAAGAGATAGATTTCATGTACCGCTAAAATTTTTAGCAATTAATTGTTATCGGTCGATGACGTAGTGTACTGCAAACACCCCGGGCACATTTTGTTTTGAATGGCTTATAAATCCACGATGACGCCCAAACATGATAACTGATGCATCTACTGCCGCTTAATTATATTTGATAAACGGATTGCTTTTTCCATGAAATATTCTTTCAACATACTAAATATTGATTCACTTTTAGTGCCCGTTGTCACAGTTCTCGTGAAGGGTAGTTCTTCATGGGTTTGTTGGCCAGTGGCAGAATGAACATATCCCAATAACAATGCTTCATTGCTAAGTTGATTCGTCCCGTTGTATGCAGAAACGGGTCGTTTGCAGATAGTTACACAAGATTATTTCACATCATAACTCATCTCATCAATACGTCTTTGTACTCTAGTGTTGCTCAAATGGCTTCTTTTGAGTATATATTAAGCACGTCTATGTGGGACAGTTTTTAACCTTCTTCAGTGGGTGACAAAATAAACTCTTCCTCGATAGTATCTACAAGTAGCGAGATTTATTTTAACGTACGCAAACTATCACCAGTTCTTTGCGATGTTGAAACGACCATACTGTTTACCATGAGCCTCTTTTCAAATTTTCGTTTAAGTATTGGAAAGTGTATCAAATCTTTACCTGTTTTATCACGGTGAAACCTTCTCAGATGATTCTCCAGAATGAAGATTTTCATAGCGTCATTGCTTAACACTTCGAGAATGATGGAATGAAGCAAAAATTCAAACTAATCAACGCTGTCTTGTCTACATTGCTTTTTACATTCGGCCACAGTGCCATAGTGCTCAGAGTCATTTGAACCATGAGATAGTGTACGTGAGTGCAACTGTATTGATTTTGAGATTGACAGTAAATCTGATTCAATTTTTTACCTCAGAATTGCGCTCGTGTTCTTGAAGAACACTCTTCAAGTCATTTAGTGTAGAATAATGAGATCAGGTCACCAATTACACTGACAATTAACACTATTTAAATTTTAAGTAGATCATCCCATTGTGTTGTATGATGACGCGCACGGAAAACAGCATGACAACAGAACTGGTAACACTGTCGCAAAATCAAAAATAAACGTTACAGCTTCCAAATGCGCTTACCTGATAGAACCACTGACATAAAAAAGTCACCCAGTCGCCTGCAGAATCCCCACGCATCTTTCAGGACGGGGCACAGTGGGCTTCCGGGTTTCCTTCTCTGCCGGCACGGTTACCGGATAACGCAGGGGTCGGACGTCACGTACCGCAAGCACGGGGCGACTCCGTAATTTATTTAGACAGCATCGGCCGGGAGCAGACCCGCTGCGCGCGCCTAACAAAATTCCGGGCGGCCCGAGGTCCATCTGCAAACTACGTCGACCTGCGCCAGATGGCCGCTCCACGTGGCCCGACTCGTGCTCTGCTTCTGGCATGCGCCTGTGTGTGTGCGCGCGCGCGCGTGTGTGTGTGTGTGTGTGTATGTGTGTGTGTGTGTGTGTGTGTGTGTGTGTTTGTTTACCCTTTTCAGATCCGCTGACAGACAAATGTTATTCAACCTACGTTTCCATTACATTTAATCACGTGACCAACAAGGTTAAGAAAATTTGTTTTGAAATATTGTCTAGATTATGTAGTTTGTGACATGCTGTCATTCAAGAGCAAATTGTAAAAATATATTTGTGTAATGACTGATTTTAAATTTTGTAAACTTGCACATGAGAACAAAACCAGCAGATGTAAATCATTTAATTACATGATGATGCACGAAAATGTTGATATATTTTCATTCAGAGGATGCCCTGCGCACTGCCAATAAAAGACATCTTAACAGTTATTCTTAAAAAACCTTTATTTCTTTAAATGTTGTGTTTAGTAACTTGCCTGTATGTATGAATGACATGTGATTTGTACATGTGGAGATGTGTTCAAAAAATGGCTCAAATGGCTCTAAGCACTATGGGACTTAACATCTGAGGTCATCAGACCCCTAGATTTAGAATTACTTAAACCTAATTAACCTAAGGACATCACACACATTCATGCCCGAGGCAGGATTCGACCCTGCGACCGTAGCAGCAGCGCGGTTCCGGACTGAAGCGCCTAGAACCGCTCGGCCACAGCGGCCGGCGGAGATGTGTTCAAAAATATACCCTGCGATGTATTTTGTGAAGTTGCTCCTTCAAGAGCTTGAGTTGCTGGCAAGGCTTGAAACACATCTGTATGTCGCCAAAGAAGACTGTTTCGTGGCTGTAGTAGAAGTACACTACTGGCCGTTAAAATAGCTACACCAAGAAGAAATGTAGATGATAAACGGGTATTCATTGGACACATATATTATACTAGAACTGACATGTGATTACATTTTCAAGCAATTTGGGTGCACAGATCCTGAGAAATCAGTACCCAGAACAACCACCTCTGGCCGGAATAACGGCCTTGATACGCCTGGCCATTGAGTCAAACAGAGCTTGGATGGCGTGTACAGGTACAGCTGCCCATGCAGCTTCAACACGATACCACACTTCATCAAGAGTAGTGACTGGTGTATTGTGACGAGCCAGCTGCTCGGCCACCAGTGATCAGACGTTTTCAATTGGTGAGAGATCTGCAGAATGTACTGGCCAGGGCAGCATTCGAACATTTTCTGTTTCCAGAAAGGCTCGTACAGGACCTTCAACATGCGGTCGTGCATTATCCTGCTGAAATGTAGGGTTTCGCAGGAATCGAATGAAGGGTAGAGCCACGGGTCGTAACACATCTGAATGTAACGTCCACTGTTCAAAGTGCCGTCAATGCGAACGAGAGGTGACCGATACGTGTAACCAATGGCACCCCATACCATCACGCCGGGTGATACGCCAATATGGCGATGAAGAATATACGCTTCCAATGTGCATTCACCGCGATGTCGCCAAACACGGATGCGACCATCATGATGCTGTAAACAGAACCTGGATTCATCCGAAACAATAACGTTTTGCCATTCGTGCACCCAGGTTCGTCGTTGAGTACACCATCGCAGGCGCTCCTGTCTGTGATGCAGCGTCAAAGATAACCGCAGCCGTGGTCTCCGAGCTGATAGTCCATGCTGCTGCAAACGTCGTCGAACTGTTCGTGCAGATGGTTGTTGTCTTGCAAACGTCCCCATCTGTTGACTCAGGGATCGAGACGTGGCTGCACGATCCGTTACAGCCATGCGGATAAGATGCCTGTCATCTCGACTGCTAGTGATACGAAGCCGTTGGGATCCAGCACGACTTTCCGTATTACCCTCCTGAACCCACCGATTCCATATTCTGCTAACAGTCATTGGATCTCGACCAACACGAGTACCAATGTCGCGATACGATAAACTGCAGTCGCGATAGGCTACAATCCGACCTTTATCAAAGCCGGAAACGTGATGGTACGCATTTCTCCTCCTTACACGAGGCATCACAACAACGTTTCACCAGCAACGCCGGTCAATTGCTGTTTGTGTATGAGAAATCGGTTGGAAGCTTTCCTCATGTCAGCACATTGTAGGTGTCGCCCCCGGCGCCAACCTTATGTGAATGCTCTGAAAAGCTAATCATTTGCATATCACAGCATGTTCTTCCTGTCGGTTAAATTTCGCGCCCGTAGCCCGTCATCTTCGTGGTGTAGCAATTTTAATGGCCAGTGGTGTAATTACGGATCCATCACGTTTGATTCGACTGCAGATGACAAAACTACAGACTCTATGTCAGTAGGCGAGGCAAAGATCTGTCATCACCCTTATCACTACTCGACATTTAATCAAGTTCTGATAGATTTCCATCAAAGTAGAAGGGCTTCCTAGCTCATAATGTATCTCCTCTTCTGACAGCTAGGAATTTTTTTTACTTATTTCAACTTCTATCGAGTGATTATTCTTTTGTTATTACTTTTGCTGTTACTATCACTTACTAATATTATTATAGTTGCTCCACTTATTATTGCTCGTCGGCAGCGAAACGTGCCAGATCTGATAACAAATAGCAGCAGAATATTTACAAATAATCAAACGATATAGCGAGATATAAATCCACTTCACCATAAACGACACACACGTGGACATACACAACAGAATATTGCAAAGTGTAACTTAATGTTACAAAGAGCTGAAAGTCCATTAACAGTCTGTTGTCAATTAAACAGAACCGGTACAAAGGCAGTTATGAAGTGAATAAATGAATAAAAACACTCACTTATAGAATCTAGACATCGTTTTGTTCTTCGGCCACTGCGGACGTTAGGTAAATAACGGCTGACTTCGATAACTGACCGCTCAGAGCGTTGAAACTTGCTGCTATGGGCCGTGATACCTTTTGGAAAGCGAGAAAACTATTGGCACCTGTATATCAGTCCACTACAGTCTGTGCGTAGAAAAAGTCACTAGTTCTGTGTGTCATATACGACATGTAGATATAGGGAGGTTACGTGGTTTAGTCAGAAAGATAAAGACATGAAGGTCAGCAAACAATATCAGTGGCAGGTCTACTGCGCAAATGGCATCTGAGGCGTTGCTACATAAACATTTAGAGATTATTCGACAGCTTTCACAGAACTGACCATGTTCTGCATACTGATTACTGACTTCTATCACGTGTTAACTCCGGACAAAAAGCTGCTAGAATACAATGATGATGTAGGCACTCCAGACAAGTTATTAAGCCAAAATCTGCTGACGTCACGCTAATTTCGCATAACAACACTTGTAACTCTGCTATTGCCCGTAATTCAGCGCGGAAGAGCAAAACTTTATCCAGGACTGTTATTCCCATTTGAATAACCTGTAGTGATAGGAATATCCTGAAGCGTTATCATTAAGCCGGACGTGTAACACTGAAGCATAGTTAGTTATTTATAAATAAATTTTTTTGAACCGTCAGTAACGTGAACACGGGAAAAGCGAGAGGAACGGCTTGGCATATGAACTCACCAGACAAAAGAATAATCACCTCAATGCTCACACACAGATGAATCGTTACGCATCTACAGATGGCGCAATGATGTCATGAGCTAAACCCTGTGCGCACTGCCTCTCTGTGAGCACAAAGATCAGTCAGATATTTATGTTCCAAGTAAACATGGGTAAATGTAAGGTCGTGTCAAAGTGGTAAAAAGGGAGAATCCTGTTTGACAGTGCCCATGGCCATACAGTGTGTGAAGTTGCTGGATCTGTCGGTGTTCCGTGGCGGACTGCTCGAACGTGTCTGGAAGCAGTGATGCAACAGACGTGGCTACGACACACAACGTCAAACTTGTGGTCAGGAAAAGATGATGACTGAGAGCGACTGGAGACGTGTTTCATGGTTTGTGAATCAAAATCGCTTCAAACCCGACGGGAATTGCTGCAGGCAGTGAACGAAGGTCCATCCCAATCTGTTAGCTAGAGACCATTGCGACGGAAACTGCATGCAGTCAAATTTGTAGTCGGTAAACTCGCAAGTGGCCATTGCTCAAATAGGCCAAAAGGCAACAAATTTCAGTGGGCTAGAAGAATGTGTGACTAGTTTTCTGAATACTCACATCCCGCTATATCCGGATTGGCCTGAAAAACCACCTGACTTTGAACCCCATTGAAAACCTGTCGGACATACTGGAACAGCGGGTAAAACATCACCATCCTCGCAATTTGTTGGAGTTGCACGATGAGGTCCGCAGCGAGGTACCTGCAGAACCTTGTGGACTCACTTCCTAACCGAATCAGGCAGTTATCAAATCCAGAGCTGAAATTACTCGCTACTAAATTATACTTGTAACGATTTCCTAGTGGTGACCAACTTTTTTGCCCAACGAGCTTATTAGCGACACATGGCTGTTAGATGTATGTTGGAGGAATGTTGTACAATGGCCACTTACCAGAACAGGAAGCGAGAGGACGTCCTTTAATTTCAAACTTGGAGAAGATGAAGAGGTAATGTCACTCTGAGGCCTCGTGCAAATCGACCTTGTCTGGAAACTTGACATTGATAAATTCTTCTGTCTTCTCTGTGAGAGTAACGTACCTATGGGACCAATTTGGGAGTGAATCTGGGAGAGGACAGTATAGCAGGCTCTCTGAAGCCAACCATTGAAGAAAGGCCAAACGTTTTCAGAATGGGACAAGATCATTTGTAGAGGAACAGTTTGCGAAGAATGAGCTTCTACTTCCGACGGTGGATCCACGTGGCACTGATGTCATTATCGCCACAAGAGACCAGGTTGCAGTATGCAGATAAGCTCTTCTTGCATAGCAAAATCCTGGCTTCTTTGATTTCTCTCAATGTCATCAAATATTTGTGGGCATTTTTATCATTATAGATTTGCATCCCAGCCAAAGTAATTGGATGGGTGATCCTAGTTAACAAAAAAATGGTTCAAATGGCTCTGAGCACTATGGGACTTAACATCTTAGGTCATCAGTCCCCTAGAACTTAGAACTTCTTAAACCTAACTAACCTAAGGACATCACACACATCCATGGCCGAGGCAGGATTCGAACCTGCGACCGTAGCAGTCCCACGGTTCCGGACTGCAGCGCCTAGAACCGCACGGCCACAGCGGCCGGCTTCCTAGCTAACACTTTCCCCTCCGCTACCCAGATCATGCAGCTCAGAAGTCGATCACAATCACGATATTGCTGTCCAACCCAGCAACTGGAATCCAGCTGGTGCCCCTTGATCCAGAGTATTCCTACTGGATTTAATGTTTTCAGTGTGTCATTTGCCTTTCATTCTGATACAAGGGATAATAATTTTATTGAGCAGCTCTAACTGGCGATCTCGGATCAGCTTACGTAAGCGCTGTGCTGGTGTACCTGTCGGTATGTTAATACAGAGTACCGCCGATGCAACAGACCTCGGGACAGGGCAGACAGATATGCAGACACCGCTGTACTACTTAACAAGGCGCTGTGAGGTTACACCATGTAGCTTCACTGACCGAGCGCTGCTACAAAGTCAAACGTAGACAGAAAGAAGCGGATTCATCGACCCGGAATCATTATTGACATAGCCACAGCGAAGAAAGGAGCGCTGATTGGTCTGATAAATGGGGACAAATGCGCACATACCACCAGTGCCACTATGACATCGATGCTGGCTTGGCCTGTTAAATAGAGAGGCTTTCGGACCTCAAGAACTCATTTGGTCGTGCTGCCATCTGTCTGTGTCGCTAGAACTAGAGACAACGACAGTCTTGAGTTTCAGTGAAACCACGACTCATTTATCGATGATGGTCAGCCTGCTACTTGTTTGCTGACTTCAACGCCGAAAGGCATACATACCACAGCCGTGGTCTGCCGCTGCTATCTACTGGGACTTCGCGAACGAGAGAAATGGTGAGGTGCCAGCATCCTTCACTATGGATCATCGCAAGCAAGCTTCAAGCATCTCACTGACCAAGCGAGGCGTATCCATGTTGCCACCTGGAATCTGCTGCAGTCTTGGTCGATACCTGTTGGGTGACGCGAGCCTAGTCCACGACAACTGTCTCTGGGCCATAGTCCACAGTCTCCATCTGAACACACGACGTGCTTTTTTCGAGAGCACTGAGATGGTAGCTGCACTGGGTCATTGCAACGAGTCTAGGTAGGCCGCGCCTGTATCGCCGAGCTGTCGTCACCAGCAGAGCACACAGCCGTACCACTGACCTGCGACAGTGGTGTCAAGAGTCGCTGACGAGGTGTCAGCATTCCTTTGCGACATGTGTGCCCGCCCCCAGCCACTGCTTGCAGTTCTAATGCAGTTATATATTTGCAACGTCTGCTAGACCAATGAACGGTGTTATAGATAACATCAGGTAAAGACCTACAGTCATGATACAAAAACTAGTGTCATGAGAAATGTCTGTCAGGACTCCACAGTGGTAGGATAGTGGCCTGTCTAACCTGTGATCGCGATGCTACTGCTTGCACTTGCTGGGATACCACGACTGTCATGCGAATATGGAACTCACGGGTTCAGGAAGGCCATACTCATGGCCATGCTTATCTCCATGGCCTCGTGCGACTAGCGCCGAGAAGACGCACGTGCTGCTACCTCGGTCATTTTAGAGCCACGTCATATACTGTGAGTCAGAACAACAGCATGTTTTTCTGCAAGACAAATATCCACACGGGGTTGCGGCGACATGTGAAGAACTTCGGATTGGATGCACTGTGGCAGTTCTTGCGGCATCACTTGACACAGCAGGCGTGTTGTCAGTCGTGCGCCAGTCGGCAACACTGGAAGTAGGAGCGGCACCACGCGTCTTTCAGACCCGTTCCAGTTCGGCACACAGCATCACAATGGACGTATCCAAGGTATGTAAATTACGAGGAGAACGAATATTGCCAGACGACATTCACCATCCACATCTAGCGTGATCGTCTGGGGGGACTATTAGGTAGAAAAGACTATGACTTCAGATACGCATGGTTGGTAATCTGAAAAACATACGATGGCTGTATTCTACCTTTGCGGTCTTTACGATGTTAGCTTTCAATGTGCAGTCCACTGTTTATCATCCTTCGTGGTACTGAATTTTCAACAGCTGTCGATATAGTTCCTCTGGGTTGTACACTCCTGGACAAGTTCGCATTCATAAGGAACTCTGTCGACAGCTGTTAAAAGTCCAGTACCACGAAGGATAGTAAATAACGAAATTTTACTCATTGCACATTGATAGGTCACATCGTAGGGATCTCAAAAGTAGGATACAGGCATAGGCTGTTGTTCATATGATCAACTATGCGAATCTGAAGTGACAATCTTGTATACCAAATGGCTCAGGAAGCCACATAAGGTGTCCCCCTTGTAATGATACTTGAATTACGTAACCATTACGGCACCTCACCTCAACCTGTCGATACCAGCAATATTCTACTGTGTTTCTGTAAAATAGTTAACATATTTCTGTGACAACATTCAGATTTGATTTCATTAATGTAGAGGTACTTCGATACATCGATACGTATATATTGCAATGATATTATTCTTATGTGTATTCTTTATTTTGTCACTATGATCTTTGACGTACTTGTACCTCTGATTTTTGGGCGCATAAGGGGTTATTAGAGAGTCAAGCTTTGTTCGTCATGTTAAAAAGACGCAAATTGTAGTCAGTTTATGAAAGGTGAACTGTTACAGTGAGGAAGATATTTTCAAGTATGTTTTATATTGTGAAGTGGTGTTTTGGAACGAGTTACGTGATATAGCAACAAAAGTAATAAAAAAGAAGTGTAACGTAAATTCGAAGTGCTGATAACTTTTTTACATCACCATTGTCCTAACTTGCAAAAGTTTAATATTCAAGAATGGTTTATGAAACACATCTATAAAACTTTTGAATACTGCAGAATAACATGTAGGTCTCTGTGCATCCGAGCTGGGAATTATCACTACCTAGATTTTCGACGACTGAGCCACGAGTTCACAACGAGACCAGCGTGGGAAACACGAAAAGATGAGTGCCTAGTTTATCCATTATTTCAAGAAATGAATTTATTAACTGTGCTCTAATGACACCTGCCATATAATATAACTTTGTTGTTGCCCGAAAATGCAATATTTAGCAACGTGAGAAACACTAAAATCATAATTAATGTTTGTCCTTTGTTGTGGTAGGGTTGTTAGACCCTGTAGTCCATATTTAGCTGAAACTAGTCATCTAGCCACAGTAGCTTCAATATCTACAGTCCCGACTCCATAATCAACATAGTCATCCTTGGACACGTCAATATCATCCATTTTGCTGAGGAAAACATGACATTTCATTTAATTATTATTTTTTATTTTTATTGTATTCGAAACCTGTACAGTGAGGTGATAGGACTCTCGATATACCTGATAACATAGTGTTGGATCTCCTTTTCCCTGGCCGAATGCAGCAATTCGTTTAGGCATGGACTTCATAAGTTGTTGGAGGCCCCTGTAGAGGTATTGACCCATGCTTCCTCTTTAGGTATTATAGCCGTCCGTAATTGCGAAGGGGTTGCTGTTGCAGAATGCTATGCACTGACTGACCTCTCGATTATATTCCATAAATTTCGATGGGATTCATGTCTGGCGCTCTGGAAGCCCAAATAACTCAGTCGAATGGTCCAGAATGTTCTCCAGTCCAATTGTGGGCATCTGTGGCTCGGTGATATGACGTCATTGTTTGAAACATGAAGTCCATGAATGGTTGCAAGCGGTCTCCAAGTAACCGAACATAGCCATTTCCAGTCAGTGATCGGCTCAGTTGGACCAGATGCCCCCTCCATTCCATGCAAACACAGCTCACACCATTATGATGGCACCACCAGTTTGACAGTGCATTGTAGACATCTTGGATCCATGGCTCCGTGAGGTCTGCGACACACTCTAACCCTACATCAGCTCCTATCATTTGAAATAGATCTCACATAACGAGGCCACGGCTTTACAATCGTCTAGGGTCCAACCCATATGGTTACGGACACAGGAGAGCCGCTGCAGGCGATGCCGTGCTCTTAGCAAAGGCACTCCCGTCAGTCGTCTGCTTCCACAGCCCGTTAACGCCAAATTTCACAGCCCTTCCCTAACGGATACATTCGTCGTATGTCCCAAAGCGATTTCCGCTGTTACTTAAAGCAGTGTTGTTGCTTGTCTGGTTAGTACTGCTGTCGGTCGTTAAGTGAAGGAAGTAGGCCATTGCATTGTCGCTGGTGAGAGGTAGCGCCTGAAATTTAGTACTCTCAGCACACTCTTGACACTGGATGTTGGAATACTGAATTCCCTAAAGATTTCCGTAATGGAGTGTCCCATGCGTCTAGCTCCAACTCATCATTCCGCGTTGAAAGTCTGTTAATTCCCGTCGTGCAGCCACAGTCACGTCGGACACATTTTCACACGAATCATCTTTGTACAAATGACAGATAGGCCAGTGCACTGCCGTGCTATACCTTGTGTTCTCCATTCTACTGCCATCTGTATTATCTGCACATCGCTGCCCCATGACATTCGTCACCTCTGTGTGTGAAGAGAAGGTAATCGTATTTAGCGCCTGGCAGCTCACTCCGAAAGGGGAATGAAAGAAAATAAAGATTAAAAATGGGTGCAGACTAAACGGAATGAAATTTTTATATTTTTATTTTTATCATTTTTTTTACATAGATGTTCATAAATCTGCCTTGTATCTCATCATATCCTCGCGTTTGTACTCAACTGTCCACAGCAGTTTTCACACAGTCTGAAAAAAAAACGTACCAGTGAATATTTGAAAATTGCCGCAGCTGTTGCAGGATTTGGTCCTGTTAACAGTCGCTGTGATAGCAGTACAGCGTTACAATTGCTAAGGAACAATGGAATGTTACGGAGCCGTTAGGATCTCGCAAACTGAATACCGATTGCGGCGATAAGAACTGATGATACTTCGCTACGTTCATTGAAAACTACTGACCTGTGTGTGTGTGTGGGGGGGGGGGGGGGGGGCGATATTGCGAAACTTTCCACTTCGATTGCTACTGAACGTAGGACCGGAAGCTTAACCCTACTGACCAAAATTAAGGATGTAACCGCGTCGAAGAGGCGACAATGGTACATCGCGAGCACATGCCTGTTCCCACGTACGACAATGACCACGCCCATCCAAAATGAGGACCTACAGCACTGTTCCGTGCGGGCAACGTTGCCAGACGAGTGCGTAGGAACGCCGGCCGACCGTGGTGTCGTGTAAAAACGGCCGAGCCGGTTGAATGGGGCCAGCGCAGTTATGCTAATGGTGTTTCGGTGTCGGCTTTATGGCGCACGGCCACTGGCCGGCGGCTTTCCATTAAACACCTGCAGCGGGTAAGCCGTGCGGTGCGGTCGGTCCGTGGCCGGGCGGGAGAGGCTTGAAATGTTTAACAGCGCGCGCGGCCGCCGCACACACCTGCCTTGTCGAAAGGAGTTACGAGTGGCCGCCGACGTAATACGGCCAACTCGGCCTGCGCGTCAGCCACTGTGGCACATAAAAGTTTGCGCGCGCCCCTGGTGCGGCGGCTGCGTACTACGAAACCACTCTGACGAGGACGATGGGGCTCTCCCCCGCCCCAGAAACACTCGGCGCGCCCCTCTTGACAGGTGGCCGCAACACATCCTACCTAACTCTGCCGGCAAGTTGCTGTTTTGAAATTTCACCCTGAGCTTCGCACTGCTGCTCTCGTTTCGAGAGGGAGAGAACGATACTGACACTCTGAAGCAAGTAAGGCCCGTACGCTTCGTTAACTAACTTGAAGCAGGGCCGGGGTAAATACCTCTAACATGCGACGATTAACAAGCAGTTTACAACTTAATAGGTGGTTCTCTACCTAATTTTTTCCACCCTACCGAGGCTTCCTAGAAATGATGAAACTATATATACAAGGCTATTACAAATGATTGAAGCGATTTCATAAATTCACTGTAGCTCCATTCATTGACATATGGTCACGACACACTACAGATACGTAGAAAAACTCATAAAGTTTTGTTCGGCTGAAGCCGCACTTCAGGTTTCTGCCGCCAGAGCGCTAGAGAGCGCAGTGAGACAAAATGGCGACAGGAGCCGAGAAAGCGTATGTCGTGCTTGAAATGCACTCACATCAGTCAGTCATAACAGTGCAACGACACTTCAGGACGAAGTTTAACAAAGATCCACCAACTGCTAACTCCATTCGGCGATGGTATGCGCAGTTTAAAGCTTCGGGATGCCTCTGTAAGGGGAAATCAACGGGTCGGCCTGCAGTAAGCGAAGAAACGGTTGAACGCGTGCGGGCAAGTTTCACGCGTAGCCCGTGGAAGTCGACGAATAAAGCAAGCAGGCAGCTAAACGTACCACAGCCGACGGTTTGGAAAATCTTACGGAAAAGGCTAAAGCAGAAGCCTTACCGTTTACAATTGCTACAAGCCTTGACACCCGATGACAAAGTCAAACGCTTTGAATTTTCGGCGCGGTTGCAACAGCTCATGGAAGAGGATGTGTTCAGTGCGAAACTTGTTTTCAGTGATGAAGCAACATTTTTTCTTAATGGTGAAGTGAACAGACACAATGTGCGAATCTGGGTGGTAGAGAATCCTCACGCATTCGTGCAGCAAATTCGCAATTCACCAAATGTTAACGTGTTTTGTGCAATCTCACGGTTTAAAGTTTACGGCCCCTTTTTCTTCTGCAAAAAAAAAAAGCGTTACAGGACACGTGAATTTGGACATGCTGGAAAATTGGCTCATGCCACAACTGGAGACCGACAGCGCCGACTTCATCTTTCAATAGGATGGTGCTCCACCGCACTTCCATCATGGCGTTCGGCATTTCTTAAACAGGAGATTGGAAAACCGAAGGATCGGTCGTGGTGGAGATCATGATCAGCAATTCATGTCATGGCCTCCACGCTCTCCCGACTTAACCCCATGCGATTCCTTTCTGTGGGGGTGAAAATACCTCAAATAATAAAGTTATTGTAGAGCTATGAAATCGCTTCAATCATTTGTAATAACCCTGTAGAGCCCTGTGAGGATACGGAAATCTGCAGTAATACTGACTTGGCGGATAAAATCCGACACTGATATGCAGCTATGCCAGGGAATCGGCAGCTATTCGCAGAAATGTTTATTTCGCGATTAAAAGGTTAATAGCAATATCAACACCACTATTTACGTCTATTTTTGCATTACAGTTATCGACAATAACAATAACTAATGTTGAATTCATTATTATTAGCCATTCCGAACCGAATGCCATTATACTGGCTAGAATTCTCAGTATTTTGGGTGATGGTACACTTTCTGATCGAAAGAATCTGGACACACCTACATAATGTGGAACTGGTCACCAGGTCTCACGAGATGCGTACTCGTCAGTATAAAAGGAGGGAAGAAACTCTGTGTTGTAGGTAGAGCAACATTAGCAGCAGAATGGGTCAGCCAGGATAGACCAACTTCGAACGTGAACTAGTCATTGAATGAATGCCACCTGAGTAACAGATTCTCGAGGGGCATTTCAGCAGCTCTGAAGCTGCCCAGATTGACTGTTGGTAAAGTGATTGTGAAGCGGAAAAGTAAAGGAACAACTACAGTTAAGCCAAGATCAGGCAAATCTCATGTACTGACGCAGAGGGACCGTCGAATATTGCCGTCGGTTCTTGGAAAAAAAGATCGTACGAAACCAGAGAAATTAATAACTAACGAGTACCAAAGTGATGCCAGCTGTTCTGTTGGCACACTGACTGTGCGTAGGGAGTTGAACAGCTTGGGGTGCAAAGGTCGAGCAACTCCACATTCGCCATACATTTCTGTAGGCAATGTTGAGCGACGCATGACACTGAACAGTGGATGCTTGGCTACGAGTGATTTGGAGTGATAGGAAATCCTATGGAAGGTTTTAAGTTTGGTGAATGCCTGGGAAACATCACACGTCACCATTGTAGCGCGAACGGTGAAGTAGGGACTGTCTGGTTTTACAGTATGAGGGTGTTTCTGGTAGTCAGGGTGTGATCCTTTTATTGTACTCAAGAAAACAGATAAGAATACATTTTAAAGCATTGTGACTGCTTACATTAGACGAACAACTCGCAGACTATGATTGTTTACATCGGCATCAAAATGTACCGTGTCATCAAGCAGCGTCTTTGAGGCAATGGTTTGTGCACAGCCGCGCGGGATTAGCCGGGCGGTCTGAGGCGCTGCAGTCGTGGACTGTGCAGCTGGTCCCGGCGGAGGTTCGAGTCCTCCCTCGGGCATCGCTGTATGTGTTTGTCCTTAGGATAATTTAGGTTAAGTAGTGTGTAAGCTTAGGGACTGATGACCTTAGCAGTTCAGTCCCACACGATTTCACACACTTTTTTTTTTGTGTACAAAACATTCCTGATATTGACTGGCCTGCGCAGAGTCCCGACCTGAATCCAAATGGAACACCTGTGGGATGAGTTAAAACACCAAATTCGCTCCACACTACATGGTCTAAGAAAGGACTGCCATTCATCCCCAAATATTCAGACACCTTGAAACGTCCCCTTAGAACAATTTATACATGACTGTGCTTAAACTGACACACAATATTTTTAGCGCAACGCAATCTGACTATCAAAGATCCCTGCAAAAGAATGGCCCTGAGTAACATTAAACTATACCTTTCAGAAATCACTTACCTCACAAATATCTTCATTACTCGAACTACTGCAATACAGCGAGCGCCACTACTGCCAGCTAAATAAAAGATTCAAACTACGGAAGTCACTAACTACTGATAGGGATAGTTAGCAAATGAAAGATATTAATAGAGAACAAACAATGTATTTACCTTAATATTCATAATTGACATCCAGTCTTACAGATTATCAAAACTCCGCCATCTCTCTCCCCACATCCACCACTGCTGGCGGCTCACCCCCAACTGCGCAATGCTACGCGCTGTTCACATCCAGCTGCCGCTGCCCAACACTACAATGGCAGACAACAATGCAAACTAGCCACAGACTGCACACAGCACAGCCAGTGATTTTCGTACAGAGCGCTACGTAACGTTGCCAATAAGAAAATATAAACAGCCTTCTTACATAGAGGAAACATAAACAGCCTACTTACATAGCCCCCATGCTCCCCACAAAAAATTTTACAAAATATTTTTGGGCAGTGGCCAATAATGATTTGATAAAATTTTTCATAATTGTAATTACAATAACAAAGAAATCAAATGCACACACTTATTGATACAATGTTGGTCAAAAGCTAAAATTTTCTCACAGTCCATAAAGATAGTCCTGATCATTCATCATAATAGTAATTACAGTTTTCTTTCACAAAGTCTCATTAGTAAAAGAAATTGCATACAGAAGTAGTGGATTTCCATGCAGTCTTGAAGAAGTAGTGTTGTCCTTCCAACGGAAAGACTGTGCTGACTCTTGACATGCTGACAGGTAATGGACCACAACAGAGCAAACCCACAGCAGAGTCATTCGACATTTTGAAGAAGATTGTTAGGTAGGTCGTCACAGAGCAGACCCACTGTAGTCCTGGTAGAGAGTATGGTATTGGTAGGCCACCAGAGGTGCAGACCCACTGCAGTCCTTATAGAAATAATTATATTGGTGGGCCATCGAAGGTGCAGACTCACTGTAGTCCTTGTAGAGATTGTGGTATTGGTGAGTCAGCAAAGGTGCAGACCCACTGTAGTCCTTGTAGAGATGGCCAGCAGCCATCTATTGCGACTGTGCAGGTGCACAATCACCATCGAAGAGTCTTGCAGAGAAGATAGCAAGTCCATAAACCACCACTTGTGCATGCACAAAGTTTTTGGAATTGTCATTAGAAGGCTTGCAGACAGTATAGCAAGTCCATAAACCACCACTTGTACACTCACGTAGTTATTGGAATTGTCCTTTGAACCAGCAATGCTGTTATCCAGTCCCTTGCTGAATTAAAGTAACACATGTGCAAACACTATCACTCCCGACTTCTCACATATTGTGCATTACTATGACCAACAGAACTGTGTGCAGTGAAATGAATGCTTACAAGTTACTTAATTTGATGAACTGGTGTCAATTACAATATTATAACATGAGAATACAATTACAAAGGTACAAAATACATCATTAAAGAACATAACAATACAGATAACATTTGTAGTACAGGCTTTACAACAGAATAGAAATAAACATATACATCAGTGTTACAGGAATTATGACATGAGTACAAATATAAAAGATCAGAATCACTTTCGAAACATCAACTTCACACATGAGCATTAAAACAGAACAGGATACATAATGTCTAAACATCTTTACAAAGAAAATAACATATTATCAGAAAAATTCTACAACATGACTCTTATTAGCTAAACACATAAAGACAGGAAAAACACAAATACACAAGGGTACACAAACATATAGAGGGATGACACAAAAGGAAAGAACAGGGTTTGTTTTACTGCAGTATTTTGCATGGAGATCTCCCTTCGTTCATCATTATTCCCAAAAAGTCCTATCTAAGCCTGCTTTCTGTATTCTGTTCACATCCTCTGTCAAAAATAGTTTTTCTCCACTGTACAGTATCCTTTTTTTTTGCCAGACCATTTTCTGATAGCTTCTCAATGCATTTCTTATAAATTCATCATAGTTAGTTTCTTATATAGTCTACCCCTCTTAAGCTAACTTAAATCTACTGAGCTCAGATATATATACCAAGGGACGAGGCAATGCAGCATCACATAAAACAATTAATATAAACAGCAATGAAAAAACGCAGATTTGCAAAGCAAGCAGCATTAAGAAATTAGCAAAGCAATTGTAATATTACAACTAATATAAGGCAATGTGCAGCAAACAATAAAAATAAATTATTAGTAAAACTGGCTTAACAGAATAATACAAAGTCAAATTCAATAACACTATGCCTGGCAAACAGCAGCAACTTATACCTAAACATGACATAGCTCAAGCAGAAAAAATATTACAGTAAAATGGCCATTTCTAATACCTATGTCACATCTTAACACTAGAGTGATGCATCACAAGAACTTACACTAGCAGATAAGTTACCAAATCGTAAAGAGATTATTTATGCAATTCCTGTGAAGGGAAATGTCTATTTATGTGCCCTCGTTTTCTTGGAAGTAAATCATAAATTTCTTATTGACTGGATCTGTAGCCATAAAATAACTATATTAGCACATATATTAAACTTTATTTTAACCAATGCTGCAGTGCAGCTAGAAACTAGATATTAAAGAAAATGAGCAAATATGTACAAAGTAAAGCATAAGAACATCATTCAGTAGTCATGAGGCATTTCATAAGTTTGTAGAAAAATCTCTCAACTAGAGAGACAGTAGTATTAATCAGGTGGATGGACATAAAAATATTTCTCGTCATTTCATTAGGCATTTTAGTAAATATCATAAATTACGAGCTCCACAGTATGCTTTCAACAAGGAAATGTCAATAGCGAGGATAATGGCCTCCCCTTTCTTTTTTTCTCTACCTGTGCTTCCGGAAAGGCACACCCTAATGGCTTGTTCTCCAGGTGTCTGACACAGCTGTGTGCCGACGACGCACGTGCAGGTGGTCACTTAACATTCTTACGGAAATATTTACGACAGCAGTTTCCGCTACAGTGACAGTCTCATATAAAAATATTTTACAGGTCAAGAATTTGCGTTGCAAATGTGTAGAAACAAAATCCTATGAATATAACAGTGTCCAAAAAAATTTTCGCCGGCATTGTGATACATTCACGCATTTACACACACATTTCATAACTCTTAAAGTACGATTCTTGGTTTCCAACAACCTTTTTCACAAACCAGCATGCCTAACCACTACTCCTTATTCCTTACCTTGTTACACATATACATATTCGTCGACATTCTTAGCATAATCAAATAACTCATATAGCATTAGCTTATTGATCATAAACATACCTCAACAGCATAATACACATCGTCGTCGTAAAAATAACATCATAGCACCTCAGTCAAATCTCAAAAACGTCGTAGCTTTCTGCAGTAATTTCAAAACTTAAAGAAAATTCTCTGCTCATTTCAATAGTGTCATCTACCTCAAACGTACTTTAAAAATCATGATCTCAGAAGATTCCAGGTTCAAATCCTGGCAGGGTCGCCATATGAAACGTCCCCTTAGAACAATTTATACATGACTGTGCTTAAACTGACACACAATATTTTTAGCGCAACGCAATCTGACTATCAAAGATCCTTGCAAAAGAATGGCCCTGAGTAACATTAAACTATACCTTTCACAAATAACTTACCTCACAAAAATCTTCATTACTCGAACTACTGCAATACAGCGAGCGCCACTACTGCCAGCTAAATAAAAGATTCAAACTACGGAAGTCACTAACTACTGATAGGGATAGTTAGCAAATGAACGATATTAATAGAGAACAAACAATGTATTTACCTTAATAGTCATAATATATATAGCAGTTCATGACAAATTACAAAACTCCGCCATCTCTCTCCCCACACCCACCACTGCTGGCGGCTCACCTCCAACTGCGCAACGCTACGCGCTGTTCACATCCAGCTGCCGCTGCCCAACACTACAATGGCAGACAACAATGCAAACTAGCCACAGACTGCACACAGCACAGCCAGTGATTTTCGTACAGAGCGCTACGTAACGTTGCCAATAAGAAAATATAAACAGCCTTCTTACATAGAGGAAACATAAACAGCCTACTTACAACCTCACTGAAAGAATCCTCAGCAGAGTTCATAACAACGAAGCCTGCTCATACGCCATAATAATGTCCACTAACAAGTTCGCGTATACTTTTGATGCGATAATGTATATGAGTTATTGACACCTATTAGGGTTAAAGATGGTGACGTGGCGATGCTTTTGAGTTTCCGTACAGTTACAATTAAAGCCCGCTTTTGACGTGCTGGTAACTGCCTTACGTCTGGAACATTACTGTTTAGCATGGATTGATAAAGTTCACAGCCGTGATTACTGAAATCAGCCAGAAGCGAGAAATGCTAACCATTATACCACGGCAGCACGACGGTGAACGTTGCTGCACGAACTACCTGAGCTAAGTGCCCTCCCCAACATAAACTTCAATTCATTTTTCCCTTACGCATTGCCACTACTGCCAGGGCTCCGATATTGGCTAGCACCCCAGCCAGCATTGGACGTGATGGGACGTCCTTGTACCATTGGTGATCTTATAGAATCCTGTCAAGAGCCTCAATAACCATCTTTTGCATAGCGGACCGCTGAGAGACGTGCTGGAAGAGGGTCAGTGAGTTTCTGGAAGGCACTGACACAGATGTGGAGCCATGCCGAATCCAGTGCCATTCCCAGCTGCGCTAGGTATCTCGGTTGAGGACCCATGATGCGAACAACCCGATCGAAGTGGTTCCACACATTCCCAATTGGCTTCTAATCCTGGGACTTTGGCGGCTAGGGTAGTACCGTAAAGTCATCGTGGTGCTCTTCGAACCAGACGCGTAGACTGCGAGCTGTGTGACATGTTGCGCTGTCCTGCTGGTAGTCGTCACCGTGCCGATAAGAAACAAACTGCTTGTAGAGATGGACGAAGTCCCCAAGGATAGATGCATACTTGTGTTGACCCACTGTGCCTTCCTCAATGACGAGAATACCCAGGGAATGCTACAAAACCATTTCCCATAGCGTAGCACTCCGTCCTCCAGCCTGGATCCTTCGCTTTCAGACGATGAATTACACGTGGGAGTACCGTCCTTGAAGTCAGCATGTGTAAACTGCACTCAGATTAATGATGAAATACCGGCGGTATGTGAACAAATGCAGTGTGTAAGGTACCACGTATTTGCAGATAAGAGCCCATTTTACTTTATTTTCAGTTTTGGTATTTCACAGCCGGTCGGTTTGGCCGAGCGGCTCTAGGCACTTCAGTCTGGAACCGCGAGACCGCTACAGTCGCAGGTTCGAAGCTGGCCTCAGGCATGGATGTGTGTAGTGTCCTTAGGTTAGTTAGTTTTAAGTAGTTCTAAGTTCCAGGGGACTGATGACCTCAGAAGTTAAGTCCCATAGTGCTCAAAGCCATTTGAACCATTTTCTTCGTGGCTATAACGTCACGTTTTCAACTCTGCCAGCCGCAACGTTGAAGCAGTTGCATTGCACGCTGCACGCTGACGTGAAAGCTTCTGGTGTACATGTGTATCCCTATGTGTTAGAATAATTCACCCAATTTTTTTCTGGAAACTTAAATTTTCTCATTGAAATATATAATTAACTAACGTGTTGTTATCTACGATAATGATCGAAGCAGATGAAATGCATTAAAATTTGTGCTGCGGCCGGGACTTTTTTTTTTAAATCACATTTTGTTCGCTTTTGTTCGTTGAATCTGCTCGGGGCGGACTTCGTAAGACATCCGTTTAAGTTCTTTGTTGATCGGTTAACTCAGTTTTATTATTACAGAGGGCACCTAACCCTCTGACCGAACACGCTGAGCTACCGTGCCGGTGGACTCGAACCCGAGTGTTTTTGCTTGTTAGGCAGAAATGCTAACCTTTACACCATCACAGCAGTATGGTCAACATTGCTGCACGAACTACCTAAGTTGAGTGCCCTCCCCAACACAAACTTCAATTCATATTTCCCTTACATATTGTCACTACTGCCAGAGCTCTCCGATATTAGCAAGCACCCCAGCACTGGACGTGATGGGACGTCCTTGTACCATTGGTAAACTTATAGACCCCCGCATAGTAGACCGCTGCGAGACGTGCTAGAGGAGGGTCAGTGAGTTTCTGGAAGGCACTGACGCAGATGTGGAGCCGTGCCGAATCTAATGCCGCTCCCAGCTGCGCTAGGTATCTCGGTTGAGGACCCATGATGCGAACAACCCGATCGAAGTAGTTCCACACATTCCCGATTGGCTTCTAATCCTGGGACTTTGGCGGCTAGGGGAGTACGGTAAACTCATCCTGGTGCTCTTCGAACAACACACGTAGACTGCGAGCTGTGTGACGTGTTGCGCTGTCCTGCTGGTAGTCGCCACCGTGCTGAGAAAAAAACGAACTGCTCGTAGAGGTGAACGAAGTCCCCAAGGATAGATGCATGCTTGTGTTGATCTACTGTGCCTTCCTCAATGACAAGAATACCCAGGGAGTGCTACAAAACCATTTCCCACAGCGTAACACTCCCTCCTCCAACCTGGACCCTTCGCTTTCAGACGATGAATTACACGTGAGAATACCGTCCTTGAAGTCAGCATGTGTAAACTGCACTCAGATTAATGATGAAATACCGGCGGTATGTGAACAAATGCAGTGTGTAAGGTACCACTTATTTGCAGATAAGAGCCCATTTTACTTTATTTTCAGTTTTGCTATTTCACAGCCGGCCGTCGTGACCAAGCGGTTCTAGGCACTTCAGTCTGGAACCGCGCGACCGCTACGGTCGCAGGTCGAATCCTGCCTCAGGCATGGATGTGTGTGATGTCCTTAGGTTAGTTAGGTTTAAGTAGTTCTAAGTTCTAGGGGACTGATGATCTCAGGTGTTAAGTCCCATAGTGCTCAGAGCCATTTGAACCATATTTTTGCTATTTCACGTACGTGGAGGTAATGTACCAGCACTGCAGTACATATGGAGCAAAGCGCGTGCGGTAGGTTCCCAAGCTGGTTAGCAGAGGCGGTTCGCCATGTAGCATCTTCAGAGCCAGTGAGATGAGGTGCACTGCAGGTAGGGTACTGCAGTTACTTTCGTCAGTGGATGTAAATGTGTTCTGTGCATTCGGATTCATGCAGATATTACTTTCGTAGTGTCTGTAAAGTAGTTATTGAAAATATTGCTACTCGAAAGGAGAGCATAAATACCATCGTCATCCACAGTTAAATTACGATAACAAACAGAGTAGAATTTACGCTGTTCAGAGAGAGACACAGCGTGCACGGTATCCCTTCCTTGGATTAATTAACAGCCCTGCAGAGATAGCAATGCAGTCCAGTCACGCAGAGAAATAAAAAATAAAGTACAAAAATAATGAAAGGCAGCAGACTCCGTACGATGGGATGAACACTAGCAACGACAGAGTTTAATTGAATGTTCGTCTCTAGAATATAAAGAGATGTTGAGACGAAATTATTTAAGATTATATTTAAAATTTGCTTCGCTAAGCTTCAGTCAGTAATATAATGTCCTTCTGCATGTCATAGTGACATACATTAAACAGGCTGAGCATTCAATCTGCTGTTTAGTAGCACGTGGGAATACAGTCCATTAATTGTCCTTCCTTCTTCCCCTTACACTCTAATTATCAAGAGCATTAAATTAGCAGTGCAGAGAGATTATCGGTATTTCGGCACTGTTGAAGAACCCAGACTGTACTTTATATGATGCTATATCGTTAGATGCCAACAATGTTTGGAGGCTGCTTTAGAATTGACGACCAAGAACCCGAAGATTACTTGGAAATGCATTTATATGACGTGTTCCGAGGACACTGTAGGAATGTAATTATTGTTTGCATCTTCTTCTGCTCCGCAAACACACAAAGCGGTGCTGCGTGAGCCGATAGAGGTGCTGATTGAGCTTCCAATGATTCAATTTCAGCCCTAGTATAACTGCCCTGCAGCTCCTTGATGTTTGTGTCTTATTATACCACCGCACTCATGAAATCATGGTACAAACTTCGACGTAGTGAATGCGTTTGATTTTAGATACCCACGACCATTCGTTTCGCCAGTCCGAAGACAACAGCTTTCTAGCCGGCCGCGGTGGCCGAGCGGTTCTGGGCGCTACAGTGTGGAACCGCGCGACCGCTACGGTCGCAGGTTTGAATCCTGCCTCGGGCATGGCTGTGTGTGATGTCTTTAGGTTAGTTAGGTTTAAGTAGTTCTAAGTTCTACGGGACTGATGACCTCAGATGTTAAATCCCATTGTGCTCAGAGCCATTTGAACCATTTGAACCAACAGCTGTCTGAGCATGGGTGTCATATGTGTAAGAGCGATTTTACTATACTTAATAGCTCCATGTAGAGATGACTGCTTTGTTAAGACGTCAACTTGTTCATTTCCAGAATCCCAGAGAGGCTTCTCGTTCATTCCATTACGATATTGCAATATTTCCTTTGCAGCCGAAACACAGCGCCGATAATAGCTGGAACTGCGGGGTTAGCAAAACAATTACGATGGTTGCTAATCAACTGTAGGACTGATGTAGTATCAGAGACCATGATTCTTCTGTCTGCTATGGCCGAGAATGGCAATCAGCTCGACAGTCATTATAGTGGTATGTGGATCCAGCTTGTACAGGCCTTGTCGTTTGATTCTGGCTACTCAGCAGGCGCTAACAGCACCATCACTAGACTTGGACTCGTCTGCGTATTCCATGTTCCGTTCTCTTCTCAGCTACAGACTGCGTTAATAATGAGTAGCGATGCTCTTTCCTTTTAGTGTTGTAACTGTGGACGTTACTACTCTCCTGTCCGCTTTTAGGCAGATTTAGGCTCAAATTCTTGGTATGTCTGGGGCTACTGATGGGAGAAGTGTAGCAGTTGTTGCTTGCCTGTATTGATCAACGCAGCGAAATCCTATGATAAGGGAACGCAGTGCCATTTAGACAGAGCACTGTGATATGCTTGGTACTTCACATAGTTCTAGTATGGAAGAGCCTACTGTCAGAAGTCAGATGACATACAATCCTTTGGAACTAAATTCGACTGAACCTTAATTATTTTGGAATGTGCTAAATGTGCTCCTTTGTGAGCGTGGCCATTAAAAACTGAACATGACTGGGGAAGGACGGGGCAAGAATTTGGCCGCGTATTTTTCAAAAGGAAACGCTTCGACATTAATCTTAAGCGATTTATGGACACTTCCGGAAATCTAAATCTGGATGGCTGGGCTTGGATCTGAATCGTCATATCTCCATAGCGAATACAGTATTCAGCGCCAGTGTGTTCCACGGGCGGCCGCGGTGGTCGTGCGTTCCTAGGCGCTTCAGTTTCAGTCCGGAGCCGCGGGACTGCTACGGTCGCAGGTTCGAATCCTGCCTCGGGCGTGGATGTGTGTGATGTCCTTAGGTTAGTTAGGTTTAAGTAGTTCTAAGTTCTAGGGGACTGATGACCTAAGATGTTAAGTCCCATAGTGCTCAGAGCCATTTGAACCATTTTTTTTGTGTTCCTCGTGTTTACTACTGTTGTTTAATTACATCATGTAAAGATCTTAGGGACTCATGACCTTAGCAGTTAAGTCCCATAAGATTTCACACACATCTGAACATTTCTTTTGTAAAGGTCTGCCGCTCATTAAATATCGGCACGTGTCTTTAAATAGCAAAAATCCTACAAAGTCGGGCAGTACCACAGAACAGTAGCTCATGAAATTCTATCGACAAACATTCTGTAGAGAGACGCGTACTCTTCAAAAAGATATCCATAGTTGCTTCTCTGTAAAATGCATATCTTTGTAACGGAATGTTTTCGAGACGAGCCATCTCGTAGAAATACCTCTAACTATATAAGAAAAGACAAGAATGTGACGATAGAAGAATGAGGCGAGGGCCGCATTCGGCACGATAAATTAATTTCGCCTCCCGCGTTGACAAACGCCGAAGAAGGAGAAAACTTGTCGACGTTCGAGGAATTTAATCATCCTCTCGCTATATACACTTTCTCGCTGTGTTGAGAATTACAAGCACCCTCATTAAGCAAGAAATTTCAAATGAATTTAGAGCTTAAGATGTAGAGCGAGCGTCGTCTCTTAAGTTACGTGGAAGTTTGAACACAGTTCTCGAATAATTTAAATAGGATTTAACACTGAAGAAAGTTGGTAGTTGAGCCAGAAACTGAACTCCTACTCCAAGTTTTCGTTCGTAGCTTCTCCTGAACGCAGGCCGGCCGGTTATTGGCGAACTGTGCGTTGAACTTTCCTTGGAGTCTCATATCAAACCTAACACGTTGAACACACAGAATCTAGATTAATCACTTAGCTTCGTCATTAATCCTGGATCATTTCTAAAATGTAGAACTAACTGAATATTATGTGCTTATACTGCCGCTGTATATGACTAATATTCTTTATTTACCACTGTCGTCCAGTTTGAACCTAACAGTTATTTTAAAATGTACATCTAGACATTATCGTACAAATGCTGTTATCAGAGAGAAAACAAACAAAATGTCTACTGTTCCAAACACATAGTTAATCCAGCTGAATACGAATCATATTACAGAACATAATTACAGGTAACTACGCTAACGTCTATGTCCGAGCACAATGCACAAATAAAACGTGATATGCTAAACTCACGGATTCTGTAACTGTTATGCCATACGCACCGTTACCGAGTGGTACAAACCTGACACTCCTGTATTTCCGCGCATGTGCGATTAAGATTTCATCCTTATGTGGGTTTATATTTAGTATGTTCGGTACAGAAAGAAAAGCACCTCCAAGAGGTGAGAAGGTGTGAATACTTGATGGCTGCTGGGTGTGTTTTACATTGCTGGACTTTTCAGGTGGCGATCGAAGCACAGTCTTTCTACATCTACATCTACATTTATACTCCGCAAGCCACCCGACGGTGTGTGGCGGAGGGCACTTTACGTGCCACTGCATTATCTCCCTTTCCTGTTCCAGTCGCGTATGGTTCGCGGGAAGAACGACTGCCGGAAAGCCTCCGTGCGCGCTCGAATCTCTCTAATTTTACATTCGTGATCTCCTCGGGATCTGTAAGTAGGGGGAAGCAATATATTCGATACCTCATCAGGAAATGCCCCCTCTCGAAACCTGGACAGCAAGCTACACCACGATGCAGAGCGACTCTCTTGCAGAGTCTGCCACTTGAGTTTGCTAAATATCTCCGTAACGCTATCACGCTTACCAAATAACCCACTGCTTAACTTCATCTGCATCGACATCTACGTGGAGGGTTGCGATGATCCTAATGATGATCTTCGATTCGCACTGATGACCAGGAGTCCCTACCAGGGGAAGTTCAGCCACCGAGTTGCAAGTCTTTTCAGCTTAACCCACACTCGGCGACTCGTGTGTCGATGATGATGAAATGCTGAAGAGGACAACACAGCACCCAGTCCCCGACTGGAGAATATCTCAAACTCGGCCAGGAATCGAACCAGGGCCCACTGCATGGCAGACAGCCACATTGACCATTCAGCTGAGGAGGACTATAATTAAACTTTCGTTTCTTGAGTCAATGTAGATGGAAAAATATTTCCCGCTTGGGTACCCAACTCTATAGGAATGATCTTCGAACTGAACACTCCATGGCCTACGTTGATATTACTGTTGATGTCATGACATGTTGTTAGGCACCAGTAATGGTAAGGCAACGTAGGGTTGAAACACGAACATCACTGTGCGTTACAGGTGCAGACAGGCAACATGAGTCTGTCCAAGCTGAGCAGGACTCTACTCGTAAACCTATTTTATCAAAACAATAGCAGTTGTGTTGCAGCTCTTCCAGAATATCGACTCATTAAACGTATACGGAGAGATCCTCTTTCCGCACCGGGGTTAAAGAATAAGATTCGGAAGTTACAATTTAATGGCGATTAGGAATTACTCTCGGGAGAGGCCGACTGCCAATTCTACCTCTAATTGTTGGAGATGCTGCTACCATTGCTGAAAATGCCGGACGCAAAATGCGACCTACAAGCAGTCCAGGAGCTGTGTCACGACAGCTGAACATTTCATGGTCCAAAATCGCACATGAGATGTTTCGAGTAGCTGTAAGCTAACCTGTAGCGTGAGTTCAAGCTGTCGTGGGTACACATTGTGGTCTCATTGAGCAATGTTTATTAGTTAGAACGTAAGCATGGTATGAGTCAACGTATGTTACCCTCCCATGTGTAAATTAAAACGTGCTATTTCAGTAGTTTATTCATTAGTTCTCTTCTGCATGTCCTTAAAAATATTTCCGTGAAGTTCCATTTCTAACGGCCACTCATTTGTAAAGGAGTCCCTCTCAAGTAGCGATAGTTTAATTATAACCATCCTGTACATGCACTTACATACCTCCGTACGACCCCTAAATTTTTCCGTGACCATCACGTGAAATGAGGGTTGGCAGCAGTAGTATCGTTCTGTAGTCAGCCTCAAATGCCGCTTCTCTAAAATTTCTCAGTACTGCCTCGCGGAAACAGCGTCGTCTTTCCTCCAAGGATTCCCACTAGAAACTTCCTGGCAGATTAAAACTGTGTGCCCGACCGAGACTCGAACTCGGGACCTTTGCCTTTCGCGGGCAAGTGCTCTACCATCTGAGCTACTGAAGCACTACTCACGCCCGGTACTCACAGCTTTACTTCTGCCAGTATCTCGTCTCCTACCTTCCAAACTTTACAGAAGCTCTCCTGCGAACCTTGCAGAACTAGCACTCCTGAAAGGAAGGATATAGCGGAGACATGGCTTAGCCACAGCCTGGGGGATGTTTCCAGAATGAGATTTTCACTCTGCAGCAGAGTGTGCGCTGATATGAAACTTCCTGGCAGATTAAAACTGTGTGCCCGACCGAGACTCGAACTCGAACAAGGTCCCGAGTTCGAGTCTCGGTCGGGCACACAGTTTTAATATGCCAGGAAGTTTCGTATCAGCGCACACTCCGCTGCAGAGTGAAAATCTCATTCTGGATTCCCACTAGAGATCACGAAGCATTTCAATAATACTTTCTTGCTGATACAACCCACCCGTATGAAGTCTAGCAGCACGTCTTTTAATTGCTTCGATGTCTTCCTTTAACCCGACCTGGCAGGGATACCACACGCCCGAAGTGTACTCAAGAATGCGTCGCACTAGTCTTCTATATGCTGTCTTGTTTATAGATGCTCAACTAACTTACCTTACCTACACTTATCCATAATCCTCCCAATAAACCAAAGTCGACCTTTTCACTTTCTAACTACTGTCCGTACATGCTCATTTCGTTTCATATCACTTCGCAGTGTTACATGTAGATATTTGATGGATGCGAGTGTGTCAAGCAGCACGCTACTAATACTATATTCGAACGCTATGGGGCGGATTTTCCTACTCATCTCCACTGATTTACAGTTTTCTACATTTAGACCAAGCTGCCACTCAATACACCAACTAGAAATTTTGTGTAAGTCATCTTGTATTCTCCCACAGTCACTGAAAGAGAAAACCTTCCCACATACTACAGGAACACCTGTGAACAGCCACAGATTGCTGCTCACGCTCTCTGTCAGATCAGTTATGCATTTAGAAAGCAAGTATTTTCCCAACTGCTTTGCACACATATGACTTCAACAACTCTTTGTACATTTCCTGCACCCACTCTCTCTGACGATATCACGCCGTCCCTCCCTCCCACCACATTATTTTCTGCCTCTCTCATTCTATCTCGATCTTCACCTCTTCCTTTCCCACCTGCCCACTAATTGTCTACGCCTTCCATCTGCCTCATGCATCTCCCCCTCCTCCCCTCTCTCTATCCATTTCGTCCTCCCCCTCTCTCTGTCCATTACCACCTCTGTCCATCTCAAACTGTTACCACCCAAGCTCATCGGCACTTGCTGCCCTTATAGTACAGTCCAATAAAGCAGGCCGATATGATTCCCACAATCTGCCTCTCAAGAAGGGCTGCCTTTGTGTAAGGGGCTGGAAAACTGTTTCTTGCACCTGACAGGTAGTCTCTCCTTCAAAAGCAGTTTCATTTACAAGGCTGATACTGTTCACATACGATATTCCTGTTATACAGGGCAGGATATAAGCGAAGGACTGGAAAAAAAAAAGTTTTTGTTCACTGATATTGGAGCTAAGAGGCTATAAAACCCTGGGTCCTGGGGCCAGAATATCTCCAAATATTGCACAAACAAGTAGAAAAATCGGCAACCAAAATCTATGGCTCTTCGATCTTAGCCAGCCAGCTGATGATGTTATGAATCAACGTTTGTATGTATAAACAGATCGGCTTGCTGAACTTGTTTAAGTTTCAAACTTCTGTCCTCGTCTTTACGGCTTCTGATGATGTCTGCAGCATTGGGTGACGAAACGCTAGACAGAGGAATAAGCCTTGTACAGAGGCATAATGACCATAAAAGAAATGTCACCGCGGCAGGAAACACCGGCCGTCAAAAAGACTACGTTCTGCCATTCGCACCTCGGTTGTGCCCAGGGATCGGCGAATCACGTGACTGGGCTCGCATGCAGAACCAGCCAGGGTCGACAGGCGTCCGGGAGTCGCGGGCAATACGGACGCGCTGCGCCCAACAGCCAATCAGCGGGGGGAAATTAGCTGTCGGCAGCCGCGTGCCGCCACCCATTAATCAAATGTGGCCGAGCCATTGAGCGCCGGCCCAAGAAAGCCGGTAATGAGCCGCCCGCACAATGGCGCGCTTTCAATTAGGCCGCGCTGCATTGTGGGCCACCTTCCTGCGCGCGATAACGCGACACGGGACGCGGCCTTCCTGGAGCGTATCGGAGAAAAGCGCAGGTATCGCTGGCTCACCGGCTCTCGTCACCCCGACGTCCTGCAGCGATTTCTACAGTAAATTTTACTGCGCCACCAGTTCAGTTGGGAAAATTACTATTATACACTGAGATGACAAAAGTGATAGGATACTTCCTAATATCGTTTCGGACGTTCGCACGGCGTAGTACGACAACTCAACGTTGCTTGGAGTCGACAAGTCGTTAGATGTCCCCGACTGAAATATTGGTCCCCGCTGCCTCTGTAGCCCTTCATAGTTACGAAAGCGTTGCCTGTGCAGGATTTTGTGCACGAACTAACCTCCCCCATTATGTCCCACAAATGTTCGATGATATTTGTATCGGGCGATCTAGCTGGCCAAACAATCGCCAACAACTGTGGCCCTGTGCTACATCACATCGTCATACATAGAAATCCAAAGATTTTTGGAAACTTGAATGCCATGAATGGCTCTAAATGATCTCCAAGTAGCGGGGTACAACTATTTCCAGTCAACAATCGGTTCGGATGCATCAGAGGACCTAGCCCATTCCGTATAAACAAAGCCCACACCATTATAGAGCCACCACGATGCCTTGTTGACAGATTAGGTCCATGGCTTCGTGGGGTGTGCGCCACACTCAAACCCTACCATCAGCTCTTACCAATTGAAATCGGGACTCATCTGACCAGACCACTGTTTTCCAGTCGTCTACGGTCCAACGGATACGGGAATGAGCCCAGAAGAGGCGCAGGAGGCACTGTCGTGTTATTAGAATACTCGTCGATCCTTTTGTTATATCCTAGCCAGTAATGCCAACCGAGCCCGCTGCCAAAAGGTTGGCAGCATCAAAGTCCGGACGCCGTCCGCATAAGCAGCGCCAGCGATACAGGAAATCGCCGCAAGTCTGCGCGCGCCACCGCTGGCTTCTGGCTTCTTAAGCGCTGGAGTCGCGAGCGCTAGGAGTTCTGTATTCGCCGCTCAGTTGTGTACTCGCCACCGCTTTGTGTACTTGCTAGTCAGTTGTGTGTTCATCGCAGCAGAGTTGTTGTTTGTCGTCAGCCGACGCTGACGTAGCCGCTCCGACTCGAACTAGACAGATTTCTGTAGACTCGGAGTTCACTACTGTGTTTCTGTATCTTCGTTAATAAAGATAAGTACCGACTTTTATTTAATCAGAGTGTTTGGGTTTTCATCTTTCTGTTCACTGTTCCAGCGGACCGGTCGGCCCGCTATTAAAAGTGTGGCGGTGACTTCGTACGCCGTTTCTACAGCGAAGTGTTTGTCGCTACGAACGCCGCCACAAAACCTTTGCTGCTGTAGCCTATTAACGCCAAATTCGCCTACGTTCGTCGTAGTCTGACATTCATTTCTGCGGTTATTTCACGTAGTCTTGCTTGTCTGCTAGCACTGACAAGTCTACGCAAACGCCGCTGCTGCCGTTGGTTAATTGAAGGCCGTCGGTCACCGCGTGTTTCGTGGCGGGAGGCAATACCTGGAATTTGGTATTCTCGGCACCTTCCTGGAACTGTGGAGATCGGAAAACTGAATTCCGAAACGATTCTGGAATGGAATTCCTGCCTTGTGGCTACAATCGGAAACATTCTCACACAAATCACTTGAATACGAACGACTGCACCGCCAATGCACTGCTCTTTTATACGTTGAGTACGCAGTACTACCGCTATCTGTGTATGTGCATATCGCTTTCCCATCAATTTTTGTCATATCGATGTAGTGCATTAACGGCCATAAGTAGAATGGATCATCGCCTGGACACGTAAAAAGACTGGAATCTTCCTGACGCGATACTTTACTGTAGTTTCCAGAAGGCTTTCGACACCGTTCCTCACAAGCGTCTTCTAATCAAACTGCGTGCCTACGGAGTATCGCCTCACTTGTGCAACGGGATTCGTGATTTCCTGTCAGAAAGGTCACAGTTCGTAGTAATAGACTGAAAGTCATCGAGTAAAACGGAAGTAATGTCCGGCGTTCCCCAAGGAAGTGTTATAGGCTCTCTATTGTTCCTGATCTATATTAACGACATAGGAGACAATCTGACTAGCCGTCTTAGATTGTTTGCAGATGATGCTGTCATTTACCGTCTTGTAAAGTCATCAGATGATCACAACGATTTTCAAAATGATTTAGTGAAGATATCTGTATGGTGCGAAAAGTGGCAATTAACCCTGAATAAAGAAAAGTGCGAAGTTATTCACATAAGTTCTAAAAGAAATCAGCTAAATTTCGATTACATGATGAGTCACACAAATCTGAGGGCTGTAAATTCAATTAAATACTTAGGGATTACAATTATAAATAACCCAAATTGGAACGATGACATAGATAATATTGCGGGTAGAGCAAACAAAAGACTGCGATTCATTGGCAGAACACTTAGAAGGTTGAACAGGTCTACCGAAGAGACTGCTTACACTACGCTTGTCCGCCCTATTCTGGAGTACTGCTGTGCGGTGTGGGATCCGCCTGAGGTGGGACTGACGGATGACATCGAAAAAGTACAAAGAAGGACTACTCGTTTTGTATTATCGCGAAATAGGGGAGATAGTGTCACAGACATGATACGTGAATTGGAGTGGCAATCATTAAAACAATGGCGTTTTTCGTTGCGACGGGACCTTCTCATGAAATTTCAATCACCAGTTTTCTCTGATTGCGAAAACATTCTGTTGACACCCATCTACATAGGGATCGTCACCATAAAATAAGAGAAATAAGGACTCGCATGGAAAAATTTAAGTGCTCGTTTTTCCCGCGTGCCGTTCGAGAGTGGAACGGTAGAGAGACAGCATGAAGGTGGTTCACTGAACCCTCTGCCAGGCACTTTATTTTGAATAGCAGAGTAATCACGTAGATGTAGATGTAGATTTGAATATGTTACCTCCGTAAGTTCCCACTACAAGTTACATATGGATGGCTACGTTGTATAATACCCAGTAGCCTGCATTCAGTGGTTTCGTGGTTGTTCTGTTCAAAAACTTCCTCACCTTTGTCCACGATATTTTTCTGCGCTTACCTTTTGTTTATTGTGCATGGTCTCCTTCGAAATACTCTCCTCAACAATTGATACACTGCTCCCAACGCCATTTCCACTTCCGGAAGCAGTCCTTGTACGCCTCTTGCTGGATTGTGCGAAGCGCCGTCTACAAATTTTCTTTTATCCCGTTTGTCGTTGCAAATCTTCGTCCTTTCAACGGGATTTTCAACTTCTGAAATAAAAAAAGGCTGCAGTGGCCAGGTCTGGAGAGTACGGAGAATGAGGAAGCACAGTGAATTCGTTTTTTATCCAACAGGGACGAATGCAGGGGTACATTATCATAGTGCAAGGGTCAGTAATTGTCTCGGCGCATTTCTGGCCGTTTCCTTCTCACAGTATTTCATGACACCATCGAACTGAAATGCTGCGTTCTTCTGCAGTCTCTCGGTCGGCCAATCCTCGATTGGCACGCACTATTTCGTTGACGTTCACGAGAGTCGTCGGTAGGCGTCATAGGGCGTCCTGAACGAGGGTCATCTTTAACTTCCGTCCGGACGTTTTTAAACCGTGTGAGACATTCTTAAAACCGAGTACGGCTTAAGAACTCATCACCATAGGCTTCCTGCACCATTTGACATGTCTCTGTAAACGTTACCTCGAGCTTCACGCAAAATTTAATACAACCGCGCTGCTGCTCTAACTCTGCCATATCGAAATTCGTAAACTATGTGATACAAAATTCTACTCGATACTGAACCATAAATAACGGACATAAACCAATGAAACTTCCAGCAGTTACACGTTAAACATAGGTGTGTGCGGGGATGTCGACCGCATTTCGCTCCAACACACCATTGGCGCGAAATTACGAATGTTCAGGAATGTTTTGAACAGGCCTCGTACCTCAAGCAACGCTCTTTCACTTCTCTGTAGTGGGTCAGCTCAGTGCAACTCGGCTACATCCTCAGTTTGCTTTCGTGTCTATTTCTGAACTGGCAAACATCGTCACTTTCGTGACGGACATTCCACGTACATGTCCAGGGTCGGCTGATCGGAACTGAATTAGAAGACACCCTGCTATCGAAATGTAGCCACGGAAACGCTACCTATGATTTCGTCTGACTAGATGTAGACATGACATGCGTTACATGAACATAATATTGTTTTACATGTTGCTGCTAATAAACCTTCTAACAAGGGAACTTCCCCATCGCACCCCCCTCAGATTTAGTTATAAGTTGGCACAGTGGATAGGCCTTGAAAACTGAACACAGATCGATCGAGAAAACAGGAAGAAGTCGTGTGGAACTATGAAAAAATAAGCAAAATATACAAACTGAGTAGTTGATGCGTAAGATAATTAACATCAAAGACCCTGTGAACTCAGTAGCGCCGTGGTCCCGTGGTTAGCGTGAGCAACTGCGGAACGAGAGGTCCCTGGTTAAAATGTTCCCTCGAGTGAAAAGTTTAATTTTTTATTTTCAGCTTATGTGACAAACTCATGTTTTCATTACTTTTTTTGGGAGTGATTATCACATCCGCAAGAAAACCTAAATCGGGCAAGGTAGAAGAATCTTTTTACCGATTCGCCAAGTGTACAAGTTAGATGACTCGACAACATATTCCTGTCATGTGACGCACATGCCATCACCAGTGTCGTATAGAATAATCAGACGTGTTTTCCTGTGGAGGAATCGGTTGACCTATGACCTTGCGATCAAATGTATCGGTTCCCATTTGAGAGGCACGTCCTTTCGTCCACTAATCGCACGGTTTTGCGGTGCGGTCGCAAAACAACTTATTACAGTGAACAGAGACGTCAATGAACGAACGGACAGATCATAACTTTGCGAAAATAAAGAAAGTAAACTTTTCGCTCGAAGAAAGACTTGAACCAAGGACCTCTCGTTCTGCAGCTGCTCACGCTAACCACGGGACCACGGCGCTCTTGTGCTCACACTATCCTTGATGTTGCATATCTTGCGCATGGACTACTTAGTTTGTATATTTTACTCATTATTTCATAGTTCCACACAACTTCTTCCTGTTTTCTCGATCGATCTGTGTTCAGTTTTTGAAGGCCTATGCACTGTGCCAACTTATAACTAAATCTGAGGGAGGTGCGTTGGGGAGGTTACCTTGTAAGTAATCTTTTGATGGGGATGATCTCAGAGGTGGAAAACCATGACACGAGGTTTAATTATTATATGAGACTGACCACATATTATGGGTGCAAAAATTACATTATCTATACACAATAATTTAGAACAAGTATGATATTTGCCCGCATCTCGTGGTAGTGCGGTAGCGTTCTCGCTTCCCACGCCCGGGTTCCCGGGTTCGATTCCCGGCGGGGTCAGGGATTTTCTCTGCCTCGTGATGGCTGGGTGTTGTGTGCTGTCCTTAGGTTAGTTAGGTTTAAGTAGTTCTGAGTTCCAGGGGATTGATGACCATAGATGTTAAGTCCCATAGTGCTCAGAGCCATTTTTGAAGTATGATATTTTTAGTGTGTTGCTAATAATGACTTTAGGTGGCATACTCAAATTACAAGGGAATATCCAACACTTGTGGATAGGGCGAGAACTGAAAGTTACGTGCAACTGAAGGGAATCTTGCATCATGTTACCTACTACATACACAGGAAACTCAACACACACATAAAACTATACGCTCTATCACTTTGCATGATCTGTACTGCCAAGTAATATAGCTCGATGAAACGTGGATTATACATAGAAGGAACTTCTGCACTTACAGTGCGTAATATAATTAAAGAAACACGAGAGTTGACTGAAAAGTAATGCCTCCACCTTCGCAACTCTTCAACAGTTGGCAGCATTGGTATGGCTTGTTCCGTAACCCCTTATCTACAGCTCCAGTTGGCTAGAAGCCTTAGCATTGAACGGTTGTGTTGTTACAGTGTAAAGCATGTAACCCTGCGCAGACGGTCGGTCAATGCGATTTAAGCAACGTGCAGCCACTGAATTCTTGACAGGAGATGTCACTCCTAGGAGATTCATCAGCGACTGGAAGTTACTTGGAAGAGGGGGGAGAAGTCGTTGAGCCAGAATCACAGATTTGACACAAAAATTGCTAAATCCGGTATTTCTTAAACCAATCAAGAAAATCCACTCCAAATGGGGTTTGTTGTACATTATAATAAATTATCTGCACAGTGCAGCTGCTCTAACATGTGCTCTCATGATCTCATACACATTTCGCCGAGAAGTACCATTCAGCGTCATATCTCATAGAACAATCTCAAACTTCCGAAATGTGATAACTAGTTTACGTAATTATATTAAGTCTGTAGGAATTATTGCTAAAAGCACTGAAGTCGAAGAGACAGCTACACACTGACTGATGTTCTTCATATGTGGTTGCTCTCTAGAGTATAGCTGAAGTTGGTGAATGTATTAACACATCATCTTACGAGCCCTCTCGAGAAGGCCATGTGCGGTGACTAGTGCCTGCTACGCCACGCATGGCCGTAAATATACGACGACTCGAAAAGTCACTAATGAAGTCAGCGGAGACATTCGGGACTTCCTGATTAAGGACAAAACAATGGTTCAAATGGCTCTAAGCACTATGGGACTTAACATCTGAGGTCATCAGTCCCCTAGAACTTAGAACTACTGAAACCTAACTAACCTAAGGACATCACACACATACATGCCCGAGGCGGGATTCGAACCTGCGACCGGAGCAGCAGCGCAGTTGCGGACTGAAGCGCCTAGAACCGCTCGGCCACAGCGGCCGGCTCCACCTCAACATCTTTAAACCTACTCACCCAGCGACGCACAGTACTCACATCAACATAATCACCATAAACTGATTTCATTCTCTGATGAATCTTCTAGGGGTGACATCTTCTGCTGTCAAGAATTCAGTGGCTGCACGTTGCTTAAACCGTATTGACCGACCGTCTGCGCAGGGTTCCATGCTTTATACTTTAACAACACAACCGTTCAATGCTAAGGCTTGTCGCCAACTGGAGCTATAGAGAAGGGGTTACGGAACAAGCCGTACCTGTCGCATACCAATGCTGCCAACTGTTGAAGAGTTATGAATGTGGAGGCATTACTTTTCAGTCAACCCTCGTATTTCTTTAATTATATTGCGCACTGTAAGTGCAGACGTTCCTTCTACGTATATTCCACGTTTCATCGAGCTATATTACTTGGCAGTACAGATCATGCGAAAGTTACTTTCGTCCTTGAATTTTGCGTAACGCTTATATATGTGAGAGAGCAGGCGAAGTGTTCAGTCGACGCTCTGAGAAGAGGGCTAGGGAAATGAGGGGCAGCCAGAACGACATCACGCTAAGGCAAGTGGTGAAGGGCCCGCGGCGCCCTGCCTAGCCTCTTGGCATTTGGCGGACGGCCCGACTATGCGGGAGGCGGGGCCGTAGCACTTATGTAAATGTTTGTGCTCGCTTTTAATCTGGCGCCGGCGAATGGTGGGCGGAAAGGCGGTTCGCCTGCCGCTGCCCGTAATAAGAAGCGGCGAGCGCTAAGTGTTTGATAAAACGATGGCTACATCCTTCCTACCTCCTTCCCGGCTAACAGTTTGCACAACGGCAGACCTCGCCGCTGCGTCTTGCTCTCCGAGGCGCGCCTCTCGCAGTGGCCTTTCCAGAAACCGGAGATGGAGGAAATGAGAAATTTCGGAAGTCTGAATGCACAAGGCGAGATTATATAACAATAGCGGAGGCGGATGCTTTTCCCAGATTCTCATTGTGTTTATCCCGGTCCAAATAGAAAGCTCTGCTTTTATTTTAACTTCCGCCTTTTCCGCGTTGTAGCTACTTAATAACGTCTGTTTTGGACTATCACAACAAGCAACTACTTGAATTACAAGAGAGAGGTTACGACACCATATGATTACTGCGAGATATCAGTCTTATGTTCTGTCTTAGAAGAATTTCGAAAGTTTATCCACGTTTACAAGAGGAGTCGAACAGCTCAGTATTTCGATCTGAGTTTCTCAACTTAACTGAAAATAATCAAACGTAGGTCGCATCAATTAGACAAAATGTCTAGACTTTACTACGTTGTTACACATAATAAAATTGCTTTAGGAAGTTATCGGGCAGTAATAAAAGCTACCCAGTTCGTATTTCCTGTTTTAAAATTTTAATCTAGGTTAATCTGACAGAGCACAGTACAGTTTAGTTCACGCTTCGGAAAACCCTCAGTCCAGGGTAGTGTTCGTCGCTAGTTGTGAAAATCCGTTCAGTTCAGAAATGCAATTTACAAAGCACGAAATGAAATCAAGGAGGCTCCAACCGGGGAAGGTCAGCCGCCAAGTGCGAGTCTTATTTCATTTGCCGCCACATTGGGTGAATTGCGCACCGTTGACGAGGATGAAACGATGATGAGGACAATACAACAGCCACTCCATGTGCGGAGAAAGTCTCCAACACGGCCGGGAATCGAGCCCGAGCCCGCTGCATGGGAGGCAAGCACGTTACCACCCGGCAAAGCAGGCGGATACAAAGCACAAAACTGTTTCGATACGCGATTTGTCTTCTTGTCTACGGTTCAGACTGGGCTAATACGTTCTGATACGCACGTCCGTAACGAGCTACTGACCGATATTAAGGGAAATAACTTTGCAATCAATACAGATCTTTATTATTATTATTATTATTTATTTTATGGCCTTCATTGGACCACTCTAGTCAAAAATACAAAGTTGTAAACAAGTTGTTACACAGGGATACAATTTGGTTCAACATAACATAATGTGATATTTAGGTAATATAATTATTAGAGTCTATTCTTATATGAAAGGTGTTTTGCTCTTCTGTCTGCCCAATATTTCTTCGTTCTTTCAGATATTTTCTTTCTTTTTTCATCTGAGACCACTCTTCCTGTACTCCTTTCATTGATTTTCATTTGTAGTCTGGTTTGCGGGTCTTGCAGCATTCTGGTTTTCTCTGTCTTGTTTTTTAGGTCATCTACTGTAATTTGGAGTCCCATTATATCTTCCTTAATTTATGTGATCTATTTAATGTCGCTCTTGCTATTCCACAATTTTTGTATTATTTTTTTACTAATTCTGTTTTCTGGAGCTCTCATCAGATGTCAAAAGAATGAGATGCGTTTCTTCCTGATCGTGCTCATGACTGATTCTATTTTCTTATATACTGTTTTATTTGATGCTATTCTCCAATGTCCATTTATTTTATACTGTTTATTTATACATGTCCTAATTATTCTTCTTTCTATTTTTAGTATTCTGTCAATTTCTGCTGTATTAGTTGTTTTGAAGATAGTTTCAGCTGCATACGTTATTTCTGGTCGTGTAACTGTTTTATAGTGTTTTAATTATGCATCTATAGATACGCTTTTTTGTTGTATGTAGTTTTGGTAATGTAATTTGCGTAGTTCAGTTTTTTTATTCTATTCTCCCATGATGGCTTCTCATTTACATTGTATGTTATTATTTCACCTGAATGTTTAAATTCATCAACAATTTTGATTTCCTGTTCTCCTATTGTAATTTTGTTTGCAAGTGGTGGATCAGTTAGTATAATCTCCGTTTTTTCAAATGATATTCTAAGGCCTATTCTAAGGCCTTCTTTCTCTGCTATTTCTTGTAGTGATTTCACTTGTTGCCTGGCTTCTTGAACGGTGTTGACTAGGAAAGCAAGATCATCAGCGAATCCCAAGCAGTTTAAGCTAATATCATCTTTTGCACTTCCAATTCTTATCATCTTTGGATTGTCCTTGTACCATTCTCTCATTATGTGTTCCAGTGCACAGTTGAACAATAATGGAAATAGGCAGTCATCTTGTCTTAAGACTGTTTTTATGAGGAATGGTTCCGAAATTTCTCCTCTGTACTTCACTTTTGATTTGGTGTTGGTTAGAGTGAGTTGTATTATTTTAATTAGTTTTGGATGGAGTCCTAGATTTCTTAAAATTTTTAAGGACCGAGCGAGGTGGCGCAGTGGTTAGCACACTGGACCCGCATTTGGGAGGACGACGGTTCAATCCTGTCTCCGGCCATCCTGATTTAGGTTTTCCGTGATTTCCCTAAATCGTTTCAGGCAAATGCCGGGATGGTTGCTTTGAAAGGGCACGGCCGATTTCCTTCCCCATCCTTCCCTCACCCGAGCTTGCGCTCCGTCTCTCATGACCTTGTTGTCGACGGGACGTTAAACACTAATATCCTCCTCCTCCTCCTTAAAATTTTTAATACTGAAGGTCTGTGGAGACAGTTATATGCCTTCTTAAAATCTACAAATGTTATTGTCAGAGGTTAGTTCAGTTTCTTGTAGTATGCCAGAATCAATTTTAAACTAATTATCTGCTCTGCACAGCTTCTCCATGTTATGAAACCTCCCTGATATTCCCCTAACTCCTGTTCTAATTACCCCTTGATTCTTTCATATAGGATCTTGGATAGAATTTTGTATGTGCAATCTAGGAGAGAGATTCCTCTGTAGTTGTCTGGGTTGCTCTTATCTCCGTTTTTGTGTAGTAGGTGGGTGATAACTGTGGTCCAATGTTCGGGGAATCGTTCTGTTACCCAAATTTTTGTTAGAGCCATGTGTAAGGAGGTCTTGACTGTGTCACTTGCATATTTCCACATTTCAACAAAAACCTGATCTTCTCCGCAGATCTAATAAAAAAAGAAATTAAAATCTTATACTGGCCACTAATTTTATAAATCTCGCAGATCAATGGTTATGAATTCTTTTTGGCAGCACGAGAAGTAGCAGTATTGACAGTAATGAAGCATCTATCCTTACAATATATATACAGAGTCGGTTGCGCCGGACTAAATAACACTCACCGGCACAATGGTGGGTTCTGGAGGAAACCACACAAAATACTAGATGACTTTATAATAGCTTGAACAATACGAAGTACTTAACTTTGTAACAGTCCATTCGTACTGCGACAGGAATGTTTGTGGCTTTTTACTGTCACTGAACACTAACGTACCACTTGATACAATTCTGGATAACAGTCTCTTCTGTCAAAGTACAACTGACTATAGATTTTGCTACACCTTTATGTCTGATACGGCTCACGCAGTGCTTAGGATAGAGAGACGGTGGTGTCGTCTTCGCCGATAATTCTAGATTGAACGGAGTAAGCACGCTGCAGCGGTCGCTTGGGGTTTGTCTACACCTACTGCGCTCATTCATTGCTGAGTCTGGCAGCGACTATGCTTTCTTGTTATTCCGTCACAAGGTACCAACTTTGCCTTAGGACCTCGATCTTCAGACGACACCACATAGACGACTGTTACCAACCAATAATTATCGCCATAGCTAAGATTCGAAGGAAACAGAAGCACCACTTCAGAAAGGAGTGAGATTGAGTTTGTAGTCAATTCCTGATATTATTCAACCTGTGAATTATATTAATCAAGCTGCGAAAGTCTCCAAGGAGAAATGTGGAAAAAGAATTTAGGTTCAGGGAGCAGAAATAAAATCTTTGAGACTCGCTGATGACGATGTGATTCTGTCAGAGGCAGCCAAAAACGTGGAAAAACAGCTGAACGGGTTAAGCAGTCCCTTGAAAACAGTGTTTAAGTTAAACATTAACAAATATAAAATAAGTGTAATGGTATGCAGTTGAATTAAACTGGGCGACGCTCAGGAGATCAGATTAGAAAACGAGACCCCAAGAGTAGTAGAGCAGTTTTGCTACTTTGGTAGTAAAATAACTGCTGATGGTCGAAGAAGAGAGGATACAAAATGCAGAATGACTACAGCACGAAAAGCATTTCTCATCAAGAGAAATTTATCAACATCTAATATATATTAAAATGTTAGGAAATCTTTTCTGCCAAGATATATGACTGGAGCGAAGTCTTCTGTGGAAATGAAACAAATGAAACATGAACGGCAAGCATTTCAGACACGGAGAAAACAGAAATTTCTGGAACGTGGTTGTATGAAAGAATGCTGAAGATTAGGTAGGCAGATCGACTAACCAATGAGGATATATTGAATCTAATTGTGAATAAAAGAAGTTTATGATAAAACGTCACTGAAAGAGAGAATCAGCTGTTAGGACACATCCTGAGCCATTAAGGGATCGTCAGTTTGTTAATGGAGAGAAATGGTGGTGCCAAGAAATGTAGGAGACCGACGCTTAAATACTGTAAGCACGTTGAGATGGATGCGTAAGAGGCAGTCAAATAAAAACAGTTGGAAAGGAAACGAGGTAAACGGCTTATTGTTTGAAGTGTAATCGCCGTAACTGATAATACGTTTTTATTGCTGTAAAAGAAGACGATCAGTGCCTTCATCGAAAAATGTTTGTGGTGGCATACGGGACCATGATTGTACTCAAACTTACACCTCTTCTTCCGAAGCAAATGGACGGCCACGAATGACTTTCTTAGGGCTACGAAGATACGGAAATAGCATGGGCGAGATCGGAACTGTATGAGCACTATGCGACTTAACTTCTGAGGTCATCAGTCGCCTAGAACTTAGAACTAATTAAACCTAACTAATCTAAGGACATCACACACATCCATGCCCGAGGCAGGATTCGAACCTGCGACCGGAGCGGTCACTTGGCTCCAGACTGTAGCTCCTAGAACCGCACTGTAGTGTTGAAAGAATAATTGGGTGACGCCGATGTGGTGAAATGGAGTTGCTCAGAGTCGACGAATTTTGGAAGACGATGCTGATTATTCTGCTTGATGGTCAGCTCCAGATAATAGACAGACTGGCGAGATCAAAGTGGACAGTGAATGAAGAATGAGGATAAAGAGCTAAAAGGGGAAGATGTGGAGATGGGGGGAAAATGTCAGGTGTAGGTGGGAGAGGGTTTCAGTAATGCCGTGGCACAGAGTTGCTTTCTGTGAGGTTTGAGGGACCACTCGAAGGTGAGGTCACCTACTCGAAGAAAGAGGATGTGGGAGTGGTTTTGGGAATGTGCGACAGTGGCATTTAAATGTAATACAGAATGGGCTGAGAGGATGACTTGATAGAGGGTATATGGACGCTCAGGTAGGAAGACAATGAAAGGTCAGTGTTGATGAAGCGGATGATGGCCCCAACACTAGGAGTAGGACGTAGGGAGTCGTTGGGTTGTTGTGTCGAAACGGCGGATTTGGGTGATCGTTTCAGGTTTGGAGGGAGGGGTTTGGCTGTACACTTACAGGAGTAAGTGAAATGGGGTTAGCTGGAAGTGTTACAGATGGGTGAGGACTGAAATTTGGGACAGTGTTCTCACAGGCCGTTGGCTTTGTGGTGTCAGTAGATAAAAGGGATTTTGCAATTGGGAACTAAATTTTCATTGCGCATGAGGCATTTGAGGCGATTTTTCGGGATTGGGGAGGTTCTGCTTTGTGTTTACAGTGATAGATGAAGACTCCATTCTGAAGGAGATGATCTGTGGTTAAGGGATCTTCAGAAAAGACATGGATGAGGAATGTAGGTTCAGGATCGTGGTGAACCTGAAGGGCTTTTCAGATTTGGGATTAGAATGTAGTTTCCCCTCAACTTCCACCTCTATTATCTCGGCGTCAACCCCTCGATCACATCAGTGAGAGTAGGTGGGCAGTGGGGCGTGAGAGGTGTTGTGTTGGTTATGTTGTGCTGAGTGGGAGCAGGCAGGCCTGTGATGTGGACCAAGGTGACTGACAGTAGTCTTTGCAGTAAGTAGGTCTGGAAACCGGGATCAGAGGACTTGATGATTACAGAACCTTTGCGGCGTATTAGTTGTGATACTTTCATGTTTGGGAGGTACTTTATTTCAAGGGATAGTGTCTTAGGATTGAGAAATTTTACATCAGAGTGTGACAGAATGAAGTAACGTGTTGGAGTCGATGTTGAGTTTGGATGGAAGTATCCATATTTTGTGGTGTGTGTGGGTCGAGTGGGGCTTCTGAGTGTCAGATATAGGACGAGTCTCTGTACTGGGTGGTTTGCAGGGGTCGTTTAAGGATGGAGTGTTGGAGGATATTAACTGTGGAGTGGGATGGGATTTTGCGTGGCTTTTCTTATTTTCTTTCCTGAAGGTGGTAGGGTTGAAGGTGATGTATATGTAGCTGATGATGTCACACCGTCGGAATATGAGGTTGGGGTGAGTTTGGTTGCTTCTGGAGTAGGTGAGACTGGTACTTCTCTTTCTGGACCCAAATGAAGTTATAACAGTGATATCAATGGAAAAGAGGTAAGGGCTACTGACACTACTGGTTGTTGCAGACCTAACTTTCGTGCAGAGGTAATGGTAATGGCAGCAGTGGCCATGGAGTTGCAGTACATGCTGAAGAGATGTCACCTACAAACGAGTTAATTAAGCCTGGAGATGCCATTTGTGTGAGTGGGACGAAGGATGGTTTCATCCTAGTAGTTGGGAATATGGAAAATGTAGGAAGAGCATGAGGGGACAATGAGTAGGGAGCAAATGAGTAAGTGGTGTTGGGAGGGGACTACAGAAACGCATTGATGATAGTGGACGTAATGGTTGTGGGATGACCTATCTGCGAATGTGGGCAACGACGGTAGTGATAGGCAGACAATGAAACCACAGTGTTTGGCCAATGGAGACGAAGATTGACAGTGAACACGTGGGCTGGCGATCACTGGTGAGGTCTGGCTGCGAGGTATGGTAGGAAAGGCGACGACGGAGAGCGAAAGTGATGATGGACAGCAATACCTACCTACAGTGGTGATGTCGTAGACGGCGACGGCTGGAAACTTTTCCCTCTCGAGGTTCCAAACCTGAGGACAGCCCAGGCACTTGTTATCCCAGGGTGGAAGCGAGGTTCCAACCCTCGTTTGCACTGCGTTAGTTAGCACTTGAGAGCTGATGTTACGCAGTGTCTGGCTCGTATGCGAGAAAAGAGGAGTGAGTTTCCTCGTGGAAGTACGCGAGTACTTTCAGCATTGTTCCATATTTACTAGTGCGCAGCTGCACGGCATCGTAGCGTTCCCGTTTCCTGCCAGAGTGAGAAGTTAAGCGGGGGACCCTCGACGAGTGATATTTCCACACGGTACGCGCGCTGCTCTCCGAGCCACCGTTCGGCTTCTGGGGACAGCAGCAGCCGGCGTTAACTGCCTGCTTTCGCGGCACTTAGATGGCGCGACGATCGTTTTCCGGGCGCCGCGCTCCACAGCAATAACGGCGCGCCTCCTGTCTCTTAATAATCGTGAGTGCAATCTTGGGGGGCGCTTGTAAATGGGAATTATCTGCCCATTCAGGCCGGGGACAATGGCGGCCGTAATCCCAGCGCCGGGCCGGGCGGTCACCCGCTCCGCCCAAAGAGCAAGCCAGCCACCACCAGACAGCCTAATTGTGCGTCGCCGCTGGCCGTTCGCCTTACTGCACCGTGTCACCGTCTCGCAAATAATAGCCACACCTACCGTGCTGCAGGGACCGCTTTCGTTACATTAGCCAGCATGGAAAATTCGGATGGTAGTTGCTACAGGCTACGAAATATCAGGAATTAAGCGTCACGGGCAATAATAATTCTACACACCCTATCTGGTACATGTCCTTCCATAAAGCTTTAATTATCTGCGGTCACATACAAACTCTGCAAGTCATCATAAGTGCATGGCGGAGTGTACCTTACTTTATCCACTCCGAAAAGGAAGGAGAAAAAACGACTGTATCGTTTCCACATGAGCCCTGATTTCTCTTATTTCTCATTTGCTGTCGTTAAACGAGATACACAAGGCGGCGGACTACCATTCATTACACCAAACATAAGTTCTATCCAAGAAATCTTGTATCCTCATACAGTCACTCAAAGACACTTACCTGTACACCACAGTGTCAACAGCAAACAGTCGTAGATTGCTGTGCACCCAATCCATGATATCGTTTGTGTATACGGAGAATAATAGCGGTCCTGATGCACTTTAGGGCTCTCCTGACCCTACCTTTGTCTCCATTGAGCACTCGCCGTCGAGCACAATGTAAAGAGGTATATTACCTAAAATTTCGTCGAGCCACTCACATATCTGAGATCGTGTTCCGTATGCTCGGATCTTCGTTAACAGTCTGTCAAATGATTTTACAATGAAATGAACACCCTTAGCTGCTTACAGGCGTTGACATACGTCAACGGGGACAGATGAAATTGTGTGCCTCGACCGGGACTCGAACCCGGGATCTCCTGCTTACATGGCAGACGCTCTATCCATCTGCGGCACCGAGGATAGCGCATGTCACAAAGAACAGATACCACCTTAGTATAGATGTAGTTAAGGATCACCGGCCACTTGACCATCTTCTGCTTCTGTGCGAATGCACAAACAATGCCAGAACTCTTACGGGAATCGGCAACGCGCCACGAGTAATGAGTAGAATGGGCGGGGGCACTACGAATGTAGTGCGGCACAATACGTTGAGAATGTGGGTTTCGCGGGAGGCGTGCCAGAGATAAATCCCTGCAGTCGCGCTATCCTCGGTGGCTCAGATGAATAGAGCGTCTGCCTTGTAAGCAGGAGATCCCGGGTTCGAGTCCCGGTCGGGGCACACATTTTCATCTGTCCGCGTTGACGTATGTCAACGCCTGTAAGCAGCTAATGGTGTTCATTTCATTGTAATTCCATTCTAACGAACTGCATGGTCACCGATGGTATCTGTTCTTTCGGACATGTCCGAAAGAACAGATACCATCTTAGTATACATATTGTCAAATGATTTCCAGAAATCTATAAATAAGGAGTCTGCGTGTTGCCCTTCATTCACGGCATGCAGATTTTCCTCACAAGTGCCCCTTTCTAAGTCGGTGTTGACTTCTATTCAGAAGCTTTCCTCTCTCAAGAAATTTTTTTCTATATTCCATCTCAGAATATGCTCAAGAATTCTGCAGCAAATCGACGTTAAGGTTATTGATGTGTAATTTTTCAGGTCCTTTCTTTTTGCCTTCGTGTGCACAGGTATCAACTGTGCTTTATTCTAGTCACATGAGACATCCCGCTGGGAGACAGATTCGAAATCAATCGACGTAAGGCGCAAATACCGAATAGTGCATTTATATAACCGAACTAGAATTCCACGTGGATGCATCGACTTACTTATTTTCTTCTCTTTCAGCTACTTTCAACACCAGGAATGCCAGTTTCAATGTCTTCCACACGGAAGTTTGTATAGCCCTCTAATGTTGAAGGTCTGTGAGAACGTACTTCTACATGAATGAGTTTCTAAATGCGGAATTTAAAACATCAGCTTCTTTTTGCTATCTTGCTTTGCCACTCCACCTCGAAAGTACGAAGCCATGACCATCAGATTTGTTAGTAAGGACGTCTGTAGTTGTTCCATTCTATTACAGAAATCGGAAGAAGTCGACTGTCCTCGGCGCGCTCGTGTTTAATGTTCGGCCACTACCAACTTTAGCAATGTAACACAACATCTTGCATATGTAGTGACAGCAAAGCGAGTGTTGTGCCATTTTGTGCTGCGTCTCAAATTTAGCTCCTACTTTGCACGGATTATACTCCAGAAAGAGGAGCTTCGTTGGTCCATATTAGACGGTATCTCAGCTTTGTACATGTGTTTCAATTTCCGTGTTATGTCTTTCGCCTCCGCAGATGTACTCTGTGGTATATGTACTACCATGGAAAAACACAGATGACAACCCCTGTCGCCCGACTTTGCGGGAAAGGAATACGGGCGACATCATGTGTCACTTGCTTTGTGGCAATCTTGCTCACCCTGTTGCCACCTGGCGTGCGCCGCAAGGTCACACGCAGTGAAAAGGGCTTCGGTTGTTGTCTGATATACACGCTGTATTTATTTTTTAGATCTAGTTGCTCACTAGCTGAAAAGATAAATTTTCACAAGCTGTAACATGGTCCCGAATGAAACAGTGACCCGAATATAGAATAAATTTCCTTTACATCTATGATCAGAAATTTTTTGTCATCGGACTATCGGTTTCGGTCTATAATGACCATCTTCAGATTTGTTCAATAAAAGCATCTCCTAATGTACAGCAGCCATAGTGGCATCATCAAATGTTTAACACAATGCTAGTGCTAATTTTGTGTTTACGTGATTTATATACACATATATGTCCTCAGTGCGAGGAATTCTTTACGAAATATATGAGGTTTTCATTGATAAATGTTGTATATGCAAAGAATACATTTAGTGTATATCAAGGAATATTTATATGAGCATATAATACTACTTCCAATTTGTGTTATCTCTGTCAACAGTACAAAGAAATGTGTGGCCTTTAAAGAATAGTAGCTATAGATTCGAAGGCTTTCTTTTGTTCTTTAGATTGCTCTGTTCGTTTACAATAACGTCAGGAGCTTTTGATATACACTGAAGCGCCAAAGAAACTGGTATAGGCATGCGTATTCGTATTGAGATATACGTCGCTGCCTTCGGCAACGCTTATATAAGGCAACAATTGTCTGGCGCATTTTTTAGATCGGTTACTGCTGCTACAATGGCAGATTATCAAGATTTAAGTAAATTTTAACGTTGTGCTACAGTCGGCGCACGAGCGATGGGACACAGCATCTCCAAGGTAGCGATGAAGTGGGACCATTTCACGAGTGTACCGTGAATATCAGGAATCCGGTAAAACATCAAAACTCCGCTGCAGCCGGAAAAAGATCCTGCAAGAATGGGACGAACGACGGCTGAACGGAATCGTTCAACGTGACAGAAGTGCAGCCCTTTCGCAAATTGGTGCAGATTTCAAGGCTGGGTCAACAATAAGTGTCAGCTTGCGAACCAGTCAACGGAAACGTCAACGATATGGACTTTCGGTGCCGGAGGCCCACACGTGCACCCTTGACGACTGCATGACGCAACGCTTTATGCCCCGCCTGGGTCCGTCAGCACCGACATGGGACTCTTGACGACGGGAAACATGTTGCCCGGTCGGACAAGTCTCGTTTCAAATTGTATCGAGCGGGAGGCCGTGTACGGGTATGGAGACAAGCGGATGAAACCAGAGACCCTGCGCATCAGCAGGGTCTTATTCAAGCTTGTGGAGGCTCTTTAATGGTGTGGGTCGTGTGCAGTTTGAATGAAAACGGACGCATGATAATTCTAGTTGCGACTCTGACCGGTGACTCGTACGTAAACACCCTGTCTGATCACCTGCATCCATTCGTGTCGATTGTGCCTTACGACGGACTTCGGCATTTCCAGCAGGACACCCCACACTTGCAGGAATGCTACAGAATGGCTACAGGAACACTCTTCTGAGTTTAAACACTTCGGATGACCATACATGGACATTATTTTCAGCATATTGCGGATGCCTTGCAACGTGCTGTTCAGAAGAGATCTCCACCCCCTAGTACTGTTACGGGTTGCAGGATGCATGGTGTCAGTTCCCTCCAGCACTACTTCAGACATTAGTCGAGTAAATGCCACGCCGTGTTGCGGCACTTCCGCGTACTCGCAGGGGCTCTACACCATATTAGGCAGGGATACCATTTTCTCTGTCTCTTCAGTGTATACTATAGGTAATGCATTACAACTGTAGCTCTTCAATACAATAAAATATTACTAAAAAGCAGCTTTTGTCGAACAGTTAATTACACTACTGGCCATTAAAATTGCTACACCAAGAAGAAATGTAGATGATAAACGGGTATTCATTGGACAAATATATTATACTAGAACTGACATGTGATTACAATTTCCCGCAATTTGGGCGCATAGGTCCTGAGTAATCAGTACCCAGCACAACCACACATAATAACGGTCTTGATACGCCTGAGATTTGAGTCAAAGAGAGCTTGGATGGCGTGTACAGGTACAGACGCCCATGCAGCTTCGACACGATACCACACTTCATCAAGCGTAGTGACTGGCGTATTGTGACGAGCCAGTTACTCGGCCACCAGTGACCAGACGTTTTCAGTTGGTGAGAGATCTGGAGAATGTGCTGCCCAGGGCAGCAGTCGAACATTTTCTGTATCCAGAAAGGCCCATATGGGACCTGCAACATGCGGTCGTGCATTATCCCGCTGAAATGTAGGGTTCCTCAGGGATCGCATAAAGGGTAGAGCCACGGGTCGTAACACATCTGAAATGTAACGTCCACTGTTCAAAGTGCCTTCAATGCGAACAAGAGGTGACCGAGACGTGTAAAAAATGCCACGCCATACCATCACGTCGGGTGACACGCCAGTATGGCGATGACGAATACACGCTTCCAGTGTGTGTTCACCGCGATGTCGCCAAATACGGATGCGACCATCATGAGGCTGTAAACAGAACTTGGATTCATCCGAAAAAATGACGTTTTGCCATTCGTGCACCCAGGTTCGTCGTCGAGTACACCATCGCAGGCGCTTCTGTCTGTGATGCAGGGTCAAGCCATGGTCTCCGAGCTGATAGTCCATGCTGCTGCAAACGTCGCCGAACTGTTTGTGCAGATGGTTGTTGTCTTGCAAATGTCGCCTTCTGTTGACTCAGGGATCGAGACGTGGCTGCGCGATCCTTTACAGCCATGTGGATAAGATGCCTGTCATCTGGACTGCTAATAATGCGAGGCCGTTGGGATCCAGCACGACGTTCCATATTACCCTCCTGAACCCACCGATTCTATATTCTGCTAACAGTCATTGGGTCCCAGTCAACACGAACAGCAATGTCGCGATACGATAAACCACAATCGCGATAGGCTACAATCCGACCTTTATCAAAGTCGGAAACGTCATGGTACGTATTTCTCCTCCTTACACGAGGCATCACAACAACGTTTCACCAGGCAACGCCGGTAAACTGCTGTTTGCGTATGAGAAATCGGTTGGAAACTTTCCTCATGGTAGTACGTTGTAGGTGTCGCCACTGGCGCCAAAATTGTGTGAATGCTCTGAAAAGCTAATCATTTGCATATCAGAGCATCTTCTTCCTGTCTGTTAAATTTCGCGTCTGTAGCACGTCATCTTCGTAGTGTAGCACGTTTAATGGCAAGTAGTGTACTTCTAGGACGTACTTCAGATTTCTACAAGCTGCAGAGCACCAAACGTAGAAGACAAGTCCTGAATCGATTCACTGATTTTGTCCTGTTCTGAACAAGCTCATACTTTTCTGACCAAACGCGTCACTGCGCATCTGAGGAGGCAACCGGCATAGCGGACGGGAATGCGCGCTGGGAGACGAGGGTCTCTGCCGGAGCGATGAATTACGCGCTCCATCGCGCCATCCGCACGCATGGAGGCGGTCCAGCGCGGGCCCGGCTCGTGTCCGGTCCGCCCCCTATCGTATCGAGCTCGGCATTTGTATAGACGGCAGCGGGGAGGGGGATGAACGAGCTTCCCTGAGGACTGAGGGCGCATTTCGCCGTCCCCTGAGGCCGGGCCAGCGCCGGGGACGGCCCTTTCAGCCGGCCGAGGGCCGGCGCCGGGCACAAACAGCAGACGAGCGCCCTGTAAGCCGATCCGTCCCCTGCCCACGGACCTGTGGAACACACAGACCTCGCCGACGGCTGCACGTTACCTCTGTAGAGGCGGTTTTCCACATGCATGAACTTTTTACATGTGCATTCCCCTTGCACGCCTAAGTCAACATAGGCGTGAAAACAGAACACTTGCACACTGACATGCAACTTACGCGTAAGTTAGGAAAGTTAAAATGTTTTTACATTGTTTACATGATGTCGCCGATGACATTGTAATTATGTCACAGACAGCAAAGGACTTAGAAGAGCAGTTCAGTGGAATGGGTAGTGTCTTGAAAGGAGGATACAAGATGAACATCAACAAAAGCAAAAAGAGAATAATGGAATGTCGTCGAATTAAGTCGGGTGATGCTGAGGGAATTAGATTAGGAAATGAGACACTTAAAGCAGTAGAGGTGTTTTGCTATTTAGGGAGCAAAATAACTGATGGTGGTCAAAGTAGAGAGGATATAAAATGTAGACTGGCAATGGCAAGGAATGCGTTTCTGAAGAAGAGAAATTTGTTAACATCGAGTGTAGATTTAAGTGTCAGGAAGTCGTTTCTGAAAGTATTTGTATGGATTGTGGCCATGTATGGAAGTGAAACATGAACGATAACAAGTTTGGACAAGAAGAGAATAGAAACTTTCGAAATGTGGTGCTACAGAAGAATGCTGTAGATTAGATGGGTAGATCATGAAACTAATGAGAAGGTATTGAATAAGATTGGGGAGAAGAGAAGATTGTGGCACAACTTGACTAGAAGAAGGGATCGGTTGGTAGGAAATGTTCTGAGGCATCAAGGGCTCACCAATTTAGTATTGGGGGGCAGCGTGGAGGGTAAAATCGTAGAGGGAGTGTGTGTGTGTGTGTGTGTGTTGGGGTTTATGGGCGCTCAACATCGAGGTCATCAGCGCCCTGACACGTAGAGGGAGTCCAAGGGATGAATACACTAAACAGATACAGAAGGATGTAGGTTGCAGTAGGTACTGGGAGATGAAGAAGCTTTCACAGGATAGAATAGCTGCTTCAAACCAGTCTCAAGACTGAAGAACACAACAACAACGATGTCGCTTCCTCCACCACGACCTAAGAGTCTTAGCAACAGGCGATAGATTAGTGTCACCCCCACATTTTAATGTTCAAAAAATGGGGGAGTTCAAATACTGTGATTTATTTAATGTATTTTTCATTTCTCTGGTCCTTATTTGGTAGCATTTTTTACAGATAATTCTGTCGGAGTACTGAACACATTTTCAAAAGTGAGCTTACACTGAGGTGACAAGTCGTTGGCTAGCGATATGCACGAACACAATGTAAAAAAGGAGAAGGAATTGCCGGAGCTCTCATTTGTACTTATGTGATTCGTGTGAAAAGTGTAAGTAGGCCGTTTAGGTTTTTATGTTGGTAACGTCACGTAGCGCTCTGTATGAAAATCACTGGCTGTGCTGTGTGCAGTCTGAGTAGCAGCAGTGGTGGATGTGGGGAGAGAGATGGCAGAATTTTGAGAGCGGACGATCTGGACGTGTGTCTATCAGAAAGGGGAAAATTTGTAATACTGTTTATCATAAACTGATATATATATATATATATATATATATATATATATATATATATATATATATATATATAGTAAGTCACCTAACGTTACCGCTGGATATACTTCGTAAACCACATCAAATACTGACGAATCGATTCCACAGACCGAACGTAAGGAGAGGGGCTAGTGTAATTGGTTAATACAAACCATAAAAAAATGCTCGGAAGTATGTTTTTTAACACAAACCTACGTCTTTTTAAATGGAACCCCGTTAGTTTTGTTAGCACATCTGAACATATAAACGAATACGTAATCAGTGCCGTTTGTTGCATTGTAAAATGTTAATTACATCCGGAGATATTGTAACCTAAAGTTGACGCTTGAGTACCACTCCTCCGCTGTTCGATCGTGTGTATCGGAGAGCACCGAATTACATAGGGATCCAAAGGGAACGGTGATGGACCTTAGGTACAGAAGAGACGGGAACAGCACATTACGTCCACATGCTAACACCTTTTTATTGGTCTTTTTCACTAGAGATGGGGCCCCTCCACGCCCGCACCTACGTGGTGACCAAACCAAAAGTTCTACTGTCACCTCCGTAAACATGTTAGTTATCTAGTGATTGGATCACAGGATGCTGGACTGTGATGTTGTCCGTGCGTCTGGGTAAGGCTACGCATTAACACGGTCCATCAGGTGATAGATAGTGGACGAAACGCGAGTGAGGGTAGCGATTTGAAGAGCAGAGGGAAAAAAGTGCCATGGCTCGTGCCGTGGGAAAAAAACCTCTGCGACAGTGGGATGGGTAGTAAGAGCAGTAGTGGCTTACTAGCTGCGATAGTTCATGCAAGGTTGGATTTGTTAGTATAGGTATCATGCATCATTACCGTGACAGGCGATGGCGATGTGTCCCAGTTGCTGCGGCTGCTACTTTCCTGGCACAATCAATATCGTTATACAGTAGTGGGAGATCGGCCATAGATCATCTCACTGTGTGGGGGATGTGTGGAGCTTGTTTGCATGCAGTGTACGGTACGGCTTCCCTGTATGGTGCCAGTTATTCGGCAGTGTATTTCAGCTGGATATCCAGTAAATGCGTCTGATTAACAGGGGCTCGCCTGTGCCGTTATGTTTGCGTAAGCTTGGCCATAGATGTTATGTCCTTGCAAGTATGTCTTTTGGTCTTTTATGTTTCCATCTATGGTTGTGGTCGTAGTTCCCCAGATTCAGAATAAACGGGTTCTGCGAATGTCTGGAGTTTCTGTATAGTCTTGTGGTGAGTTTGTGGATTACCTCCGTGAGAGTCTCAAGTCGGTATTCCCAGTGAAGGTCCGCGATGCGTGTGTATCGTGGAGCATTGCTTATGATTTTGAGTACCTTGTTTTGTATGAGCTGCAGACGGCGCAGGCGTGTAGGCGCAGCGTATCCCCAGACGGGAGCTGCGTACGTCATCAGGGGTCGGATAAGTGTCATGTACATGGACCTCGACACCCTTCTGTTCAGTGTGCTACGCCTGTTGAGCATAGGATAGAGCTGTTTGAGCCTCGCGCTAGCTCGGTTGGTCATGTGTTGTATGTGGTCCCCCCAGAGTAATTTCCGGTCCAGCCAGACACCGAGGTATTTGACTTTCTCGCGGAAACGTATTGGACGTGCATGTAGAGTTATTGGTCTGCAGTAGCGGTGTTTGCGCAGTTGCTTCGGTCTTCTCGTGAACACAACGGCTTCGCACTTGTCGACGTTTACTCTAACACGCCATTTCTCAAACCAAGGCTCAGCCACTCTGAGTGCAGTCTGTAGGCGTGACGTCATGTTTGATGGTTTCCAATCTTGCGCAAGGATGGCTGTGTCATCCGCGTAGATTGCCATCATTGTGTTGTGTGTGGTTGGGAGATCGTTTATGTAGAGGTTAAACAGTAGGGGCCCTAGGATGCTTCCCTGGGGTACTCCCGCGTGTATACCGTGTCGTGTTGACTGTTTTCCCTGCACGTCAGTGTTGAAACTCCTGTCTGTGAGGTATGAGTGTATTAGACGCAGCAGCCCGTCGGGGAATCCCGCGTCGCTGAGTTTGCGGATGAGGCCGTTGTGCCATAGACGGTCGAAAGCCTTTTCGATGTCCAGGAACACTGCCCCTGTAGCTTTGTTTATGTTGAAGCCATGTGTTATGTGTTCAACGACCCGTAGGAGTTGTTGTGTTGTGGAGTGGTGATTTCTGAAGCCGAATTGCTCCGGTCTCAGGATGTCATTTGTTATGCAGTGCCTAGTGATGCGTTTGAGAATCACCTTCTCAACAATCTTACTGAGCGAGCTCAGAAGGCTGATGGGTCGGTAATTTTGTGGGAGGCTGTGGTCTTTCCCCGGCTTCCTGAACATCAGGACCTTGGCCGTCTTCCAAAAGGCGGGGAAGTGTTGGTGTTTTAGTATGGCATTCGTTATGTGTGTTAGGTACTCAGTTGCTTTATCCGTGAACTCCTGGAGGACACGGTTTTGAATGCCATCATGACCAGGGGCTTTCCTAGCAGCGGAATGCATTATGGCCCAGGAGACTTCGGCTGTGCTAGCATGTCGAATGTCGTCGCGCGATGGTTGGGCTAGAATGCGTGTAACCTCTTGGTCAGTAGCAAGTGTGAACGCTGGATCTGATGGTACCAGATTCGGTGTGAATGACGTTGCGAGTGTTCGGGCCATTAGTTCCGCTTTCTCTTCCGCTGAGTATGCAGGTCCGTCGGGCCCTTGAAGTGTTGGCGTGTATATTTTCTCCCTGGTGAAGTGTCGGGCTAGTTTCCACACGCCAGGTCGTGTGGTGTCCAGCCCTTCGAGTGTGTGGTTCCACTGTTGTGTTCTGTGTGTTTGTATTTTATCGTGTATGATGCCCTGTAGTCTGTTAATGTGCCGTTTGAAGTACGGACGCCTGGTGCGCTGCCATTGTCTCCTGAGGCGATTCCTCATCGAGATTAGGCCCAGGATTTCCTGGGGCAGGGCCGCACTACGTTGTTGTGAGGTGCGATCAGGTATGGTGCCTGTCATTGCGTCCTGGACGGCGTTAGTGAGGGTTTCTACTGCCTCGTCGATTTGTGCTGTTTCATTAATTTCGTGTATAGGTGGGATGTGGCTATCGAGCGTTTGCTTGAACCTTGTCCAATCCGCACGCCCGTAGTCCAACATCTTACGTTGCTCCATGTGCTGCAGTGTTTCCTCAATGTATAGTATTACAGGTTGGTGGTTTGAGGGCAGATCGTTTTCAACGGAAACGTTGAGTGTCGATGTAATGCCCTTGATGAGGGCCATGTCTATCACGTCTGGCCTGTGTCCCCTCTGATAGGGAATGTGCGTCGGTTCAGTCGGCGCTAGTATGATGTAGTTTCTGCCAAGTGAATGTTCGTACAGTTTTTTGCCGTTGGGATTTCGTATGCGTGAATTCCATTCTGGGTGTTTTGCGTTCAGATCTCCAGCGACTATTACTCGCGGTGAAATGTTGAGTAGTGTGCTGATATCGCGTGTTGAAATGCCTACAGGGCTGTTGTATACCGATATCAGTGTGGTGTAGGCTCCGTTGAACTTGACTCTGACGGCCGTAGCCTCGATTTTTTCCAGTTCAGGGAGCTCTATGTTTGTGTGCTCAATGTCTTTGTGTATTACGATTGCAGTTCCACCTGCCACGGCGCCGCCCGGTCGGTCGGTACGATAGACACAGTAGCCAGGAAAGTGTAATTGTTTGTGCGGTTTGAGTTTAGTCTCGCTCAGTAGCGCGACAAGGATTCCCTTGCGCTCCATGAACGCGGCAAATTCTGCCCTTTTGTTGTGGATCGAGTCTGCATTCCAGAACAGGATCCGTGATAGTGTGTGCGGGTCTACGTTATGGGCCGGGTGTGGCGTATTATTCATGTAAGAGTGTGAAAGAGTGTTGTGATGGCAGTGTGTATGACAGCCCAGTATTGCCCGGGTTCGGCGCTCATGAGCTGGGTGATGAGTGTAGTGACGGCCATCAGCACCTTGGTAAGGATTTCAATGGTCGTGTGTCGGGGGAATAGTGTTTCCAGTATTCCCCCAGATGATGTGTTGGTGTTAGGTGTGGCAGCCTGAGGTGCTGTTGTGGTGTTAGCGGCCGCTTGTGCAGGTATTGGTGTGTTGTTTGGGGCGGCATTTGTGTTTCGTGGTAGAGGTTGTGGCGCCTGAGTTACTTCTGTGGTGAGGGGGATGGTAGTGTGAGTTACAGTCTCGGTGTCTTGTTGACTGTTTTCCTGTGTGTTGCTGTTCTGTTGTTGCTGCGTGGCCTGTTGTGGTGATTTCGTGTTCCCCGCCCTGTGTTTGCGTGTACGTCTATTCCTCCTCTGGGCTTGGGGTTCGGGGGGTTCTTGTGTGGATGTGTTTTCTTGTATATGGTGCGTTTCTTCGCAGCTCGTGATTTCCGGGAGTGGGGTCGTGTTGTTTGGGGGCATAGGTGTTGGTACCGATGCTTGTTGGGTTTCAGGTGTTGTCTGTGGCTGTTGTGTGGTTGTTGCAGCGTTTGTTTCACGTGTGTGTGTAGGGCGCTGAGGTTCCGCAGCCTGTGCCGTTCCGCCAGGGCGTGCAACCGTGGCAAACGTTACGCCGTTCCTTACTGGGTTCGGCGCTGGCCTTGGGCGTGGTATGTCGTACAGTACCCTACTTCTGTCTTGTTTTCGCTTCAGCGCCTGTTTGTATGAGTTGCACTGTCTGAAGTTTGCCGCATGGGACCCACCGCAGTTGGCACAACGTCGCTGGTTTGGCTGTGTTTGTGTGCAAGTGTTGGATCTGTGGTTGCCAGCGCATCCGCGGCAGCGAGTTGCCAGGCCGCAGCGGAGGGCCGAGTGGCCGAACCGCTGGCAGTTGTTGCATTGTTGGGGGACGTTGGGTGGTTCGTAGAGTTCTACACGCACGTCCATCCGCAGAAAGCTCTTTATCTGCAGGATGGCGCGGGAATCAGCCGTGTCGGCTAACTCAACCATGTAGTGTGGTAACGGTGCGTGTGTACGGAACCCTGTCATCCGGGAGGCACTTTTACAGTCAAATCCCAAATAACAAAGGGCCGCATGTACTGTCTCGTTGGGGGTGCTGGGATCCACTCCCTTGATCACGTACTGCTGGGTTCTCTCGTCCAGCGTCCTGTACGTATAGTGTTCGATCTTCCGATCTTTGAGGAAGGTCAGAAGATCTTTATATTCGGTGTCTGTGGCAACGTACAGTGAGGCCCTATCCCCCGAGTACTTTGCATGTAATGTGCTGTTTATGTGCCTTTCCGCGAATGCAGTGTTAAGGGCACTAAGGTTCCCATAGTTTTGTATAACAACTGGGGGGAAACCAGTCTTGTGTTGTGTGGGCACTGTTGTGGCTTTGTGTGCTTTGTTGTTGTTCGCCACAACTGTGTTTGCGTTGGGTTGTGTGTTAATGTTGCTAGCCTGAGGTGTGCTAGTGGGTGTAGGCAACAGCGCCTTTCGGTTGCCTAGCGAGTTTGGTTGCTCGCTTGTTTGTGCCGGTGTTTTTTTTTTGGTCTGCGTTTTGGGCCCTCCACCTGCCAGGGCTCTGTGTAGTAGTTTTCTGTGTCCTCATCCGCCGTCGCAGCCTCGATTTCTTGAGGCTGCGGCGTCGGTGGGAGAATGGTACATGACTGTCCAGTGATAGGTGAGTGTAACGTGATCTTCAGTGTACTTGTTTTTGTGGGAGAGACGTCCGCCCCGAAAAGTTCGGTGATTGGCCGGCGCGACTCAAGCTGCTTTTGCGCTTTCGCGCCAAGCTGTCGAGCGCTCCCAGTCGCTCCCTTGCCTTCGGTAGCTGGCGCACATGTACATTACCATGAGGGGTGAGGTACACGTTCGACGGGCTTTTCATAGGACGTGAAGGACGCATAAATTGGCCAGCCCGTTCTTCTGATCTTACACCTCTGGACTTCTTGCTGTGGGGTACGTTAAAGGAAAATGTGTACCGTGATGTGCCTACAACCCCAGAGGATATGAAACAACGTATTGTGGCAGCCTGCGGCGACATTACACCAGATGTACTGCGGCGTGTACGACATTCATTACGCCAGAGATTGCAATTGTGTGCAGCAAATGATGGCCACCGTATTGGACATCTATTGGCCTGACATGTCGGAACACACTCGTGTGTACGTGTGTACGTTTACCTCACCCCTCATGGTAATGTACATGTGCGTCAGTGAAAAAGACCAATAAGAAGGTGTTAGCATGTGGACGTAATGTGCTGTTCCAGTCTCTTCTGTACCTAAGGTCCATCACCGTTCCCATTGGATCCCTACGTAATTCGGTGCTCTCCGATACACACGATCGAACAGCGGAAGAGTGGTACTCAAGCGTCAATTTTAGGTTACAATATCTCCGGATGTAATTAACATTTTACAATGCAACAAACGGCACTGATTACGTATTTGTTTATATGTTCAGATGTGCTAACAAAACTAACGGGGTTCCATTTAAAAAAACGTAGGTTTGTGTTAAAAAACATACTTCCGAGAATTTTTTTATGGTTTGTATTAACCAATTACACTAGCCCCTTTCCTCACGTTCGGTCTGTGGAATCGATTCGTCAGTATTTGATGTGGTTTACGAAATATATCCAGCGGTAATGTTAGTTGACTCACCCTATATATATATATATGATGACTTTTGAATATTATTAAGGTAAATACATTGTTTGTTCTCTATCAAAATCTTTCATTTGCTAACTGTGTCTATCAGTAGTTAGTGCCTTCAGTAGTTAGAATACTTTATTTAGCTGGCAGTATTGGCGCTCGCTGTAGAGTAGTAGTTCGAGTAACGAAGATTTTTGTGAGGTAAGTGATTCATGAAAGGTATAGGTTATTATTAGTCAGGGCCATTCTTTTGTAGGGATTATTATAAGTCAGACTGCGTTGCGCTAAAAACATTGTGTGTCGGTTTAGTGTTGATCAGAATAAGTAAAGAGAGAAATGTCTGAGTTCGTTCAGTTCTGCTCAGCTGTTTGAAAATCAAATAACGTAGAGCTTTTCTAGCACTGTCATTTATAAAGTTTTTTCTAAGGGGATGTTACAAAAGGTTACCGCCGTAGTTAAGGCCGAAAGACGGGAGTTAAGAAACTTCGAACGCAGAATCGCAGCTGGAGCCAGAGGCATGGGACATTCCATTTCCGAAATCGTTAGGGAATTCAGCGCTCAGAGATCCACAGTGTCGAGAGCGTGTCGAGGGTCCAGATTTCAGGCATGACCTCTCACCACGGACAACGCATTGGCGGACGACCTTCTCTTCACTGCAAAATCGTAGCCTGGTCAGTTGAGTCCCGATTCCAGTCGGTAAGAGCTGATGGTAGGGTTCGAGTGTGGCGTAGACCCCACGAACCCACGGACCCACGTTGTCAATAAGCCTTCAGTGTATCGTAGATGAGATAAAAGTTTAGAAATTGTGCTCTTCAGAATGCAATACGTGTACAGCAGTGTCTCCAGTTGCCAGATGTTATTTGTAATTTAATACGAGCTGGCTGTCATCTCGCATACTGTATGACTTTTGTGTAGAGATAGAAATACAGGGTGTTACGAAAAGGTACGGCCAAACTTTCGGGAAACATTCCTCACACACAAAGAAAGAAAATATGTTATGTGGACATGTGTCCGGAAACGCTTACTTTCCATGTTAGAGCTCATTTTATTACTTCTCTTCAAATCACATTAATCATAGAATGGAAACACACAGCAACAGAACGTACCAGCGTGACTTCAAACACTTTGTTACAGGAAATGTTCAAAATGTCCTCCGTTAGCGAGGATACATGCATCCATCCTCCGTCGCATGGAATCCCTGATGCGCTGATGCAGCCCTGGAGAATGGCGTATTATCTCACAGCCGTCCACAATACGAGCACGAAGAGTCTCTACATTTGATACCGGGGTTGCGTAGACAAGAGCTTTCAAATGCCCCCATAAATGAAAGTCAAGAGGGTTGAGGTCAGGAGAGCGTGGAGGCCATAGAATTGACCCGCCTCTACCAATCCATCGGTCACCGAATCTGTTGTTGAGAAGCGTACGAACACTTCGACTGAAATGTGCAGGAGCTCTATCGTGCATGAACCACATGTTGTGTCATACTTGTAAAGGCTCATGTTCTAGCAGCAAGGGCAGAGTATCCCGTATGAAATCATGATAACGTGCTCCATTGGGCGTAGGTGTAAGAACATGGGGCCCAATCAAGACATCACCAACAATGCCTGCCCAAACGTTCACAGAAAATCTGTGTTGATGACGTGATTGCACAATTGCGTGCGGATTCTCGTCAGCCCACACACGTTGATTGTGAAAATTTACAGTTTGATCACGTTGGAATGAAGCCTCATCCGTAAAGAGAACATTTGCACTGAAATGAGGATTGACACATTGTTGGATGAACCATTCGCAGAAGTGTACCCGTGGAGGCCAATCAGCTGCTGATAGCGCCTGCACACGCTGTACATGGTACGGAAACAACTGGATCTCCCGTAGCACTCTCCATACAGTGACGTGGTCAACGTTACCTTGTACAGCAGCAACTTCTCTGACGCTGACATTAGGCTTTTTGTCAACTGCACGAAGAATTGCCTCGTCCATTGCAGGTGTCCTCGTCGTTCTAGGTCTTCACCAGTCGCGAGTCATAGGCTGGAATGTTCCGTGCTCCCTAAGACACGGATCAATTGCTTCGAATGTCTTCCTGCCGGGACACCTTCGTTCTGGAAATCTGTCTCGATACAAACGTACCGCGCCACGGCTATTGCCCCGTGCTAATCCAAACATCAAATGGGCATCTGCCAACTCCGCATTTATACACATTGCACTGACTGCAAAACCACGTTCGTGATGAACACTAACCTGTTGATGCTACGTACTGATGTGCTGTAGAGCAATGAGTCGCATGGCATACTTGCACCGAAGTCAACATTACCTTCCTTCAATTGGGCCAACTGGCGGTGAATCGGGGAAGTACAATACATACTGATGAAACTAGAATGAGCTCTAACATGGAAATTAAGCGTTTCCGGACACATGTCCACATAACATCCTTTCTTTATTTGTGTGTGAGGAATGTTTCCTGTAAGTTTGGCCGTACGTTTTTGTAACACCCTGTATAGCTCAAAATAGTTCAAAAATTGATGTTATTCATTCGTAAATGACTTTCTAACGAAACATCGTCCTCGGCACCTTTCTCCCTTATAGGGGTATTGAATGTTCTCAACAGATTACTGTGAGATGATCATTTCCATAACAACATTCACTGTTCTGTTTGTTCTTCGTTAACGACACTATAAGGTCTTCGCCTGAAAACTGTGCAACTACCGCACGAATAATTTCATTTTCCGCCATCTTGAAAGTCCTTTAAATAACGTTTCGAATTTCGGTGTGTGGAAACGCTAACTTGCCTGATTGTGAGAATAGTGGTGGACAGATGCACGTGTAAGACATTCATGCCTGTAAAATCCCGGCTTAGTGTGTCATAGTCCAAAAATTTTGTTTCACTCACAAAATTTTTGCCGCTCCATTAGGCTGGTTGGTACAGCAACGGTATAAATATAAAATGAAGAAAAACAGTCTTGGTTGTGAAAAGTATTGTTTAATGACGTATTTAACCATTTTAGGGCTTCATCAGATTATCTACGAAAAAGAAGAAAGAAAAACGTAAATAGCCTTGTGTGCTTCATTTTGCTTTGAATTGTGCGTGCCTGTTGTTTTCTTATTTTGAAGTGAGTGCAGAGACTAAGCCTTGTCCATCCTATGGTTCGAGTACGACTCTTATAAAACCAGAGGGGATCGGCAATCTGTCTGACCACTTCAGCTGGGCTTTTGCAGAAGCAGGACACACTGCAGTGGTCTGCCAATCCTGCGAAAGGGTAACTGGCTTGTTCTCCCTCACCTCTCTGGCGATCTAACTTCTCGTTTGTTTTCGCCCGCAGACGACTTCCACGTTAAAGTGAAAGACTTACTAAAAACGAGTAGACGGCTCACTGGCGCAAGTGTAGCTCTTCCACGTTGAATCCGCCTTTTGCAGGGCACGCTATGTTTTCACTTCGTAAATGGTGTCAAATATCCGATAAAACATAACTTAACAGATGAAAATAACGTTAGTAAGGACTCTGTCTGTCTGTTCGTAATAAAAAATTGATAATGAAGTGCATAGTTCAAGTTATATCGCGGATCATAATTATTCAAGTTCATATCAGTTGAGGGAAAAATACGACAAAATTGTGCAAAGCAAGGTAGATAAAATTAGCCGGCCGGTTTGGCCTTGAGGTTCTAGGCGCTTCAGTCTGGAACCGCGTGACCGCTACGGTCGCAGGTTCGAATCCTACCTCGGGCATGGACGTGTATGATGTCCTTAGGTTAGTTAGGTTTAAGTAGTTCTACGTTCTAGGAGACTGATGACCACAGATGTCAAGTCCCATAGTGCTCAGAGCCAGATAAAATTATCCAATACAAAAATAAATTAAAGACTGAAAAATAAGAGCTAAAGACACGCGGAGTACGTGCCACGAAATATTAAATAGGAACCAAAACTGAAAAAATGCGTGAACGATGAAATAATCTTACTATCTGCTACTTCGTAAGTTTCACGCAACTATCTTAAGCCGGCAACTTGACGCATTTTCGTTCCTACTTTTAAGAAAATAATCCTATGTTCTTGAACAGATATTTATTGCTTTCCGTCGTTTGAGGGTGACCTAATGTAGAGAAATACGAAACTACGTTCATTTAAGATAGACTTCATTATTAATTAGGAATTGTGAAATAAACATCCATTTACTTTGTTGTCCGGTTTCCTTTCGTTCTCTCTCATACTCTTTAAATAATAGGCCAGTACTCATATACGTCGCTGAAAATGGTGACCTTCAGTTCGGGAACTGTTGCCCGATTTCTCCGCTACGGCGTGGTACTTTTTGGGTTTAGTACCTGCAATAGAAATAGGCAGACTCGTTGATCTTTGGGAACTAGTTCACTCCTGACCAGTCATTTCTGGACCCCTTTCAGTTTTATTCATTCACCGGATTTTCGTTTATCTAATTACGTACACTTGGTACCTGTATCAAATTTTACCATATTTTCATACGACCAGTAATAAAAATAAAAAAATGTTGTTTTAATAAAAACTTGTAATTCAGTATTCATGAATTAACATTTTCAAATGTTAATATACATGACATTTAAATGAACTAACCGTTGGTGAAATTCAAACAAACAACTTTACAGCTACAAGAACTTCAGCGTTACACACTTTTTTAAGTAGGTAGCCTCATATCTCCTCTTATAGCTCATCGATTGGCCACCCCCTCCTTTGCCTTCTTTGGCTAGCTTCTGTGCTTTACTTTCTGGTTCGGCTACCTGCGATTGTGTTAGTCTGCAGGAGTTGTTTGGTGCTTAACTTACCTTCCAGTCTTCAAAGCCGATTTATCGAATTATTTGAGAATTGTGTCGTACATCTTTAGAAAACTAGTGTCGCGGTCCTCACATTCAAACTATGTTTGTATGACGAAAATTGAAGAGGACTGAGCAGACTGTAAGATTGCCTTCTTAGGTAAATATCGTATTCACATTAAACTCTGTTGAGGTGAGCAATTTTCGAAATTCCAACCGAAGAAGTTGGTGAGATGAGCAGGCGAAGTGGATTCTAATGAACGTTAGGCGTTCCTACTCACCTTTAATCACTTCAAAGGATTACCAGACATGCCTCAAAAGTTGGAAAACGTAGGTGGTACATTCAGGTCAGGGGTAACGACTTTTATCGCGCGTTCTCGCTTCCCACGCCCGCGTTCCCGGGTTCGATTCCCGGCGGCGTCAGGGATTTTCTCTGCCTCGTGATGACTGGGTATTGTGTGATGTCCTTAGGTTAGTCAGGTTTAAGTAGTTCTAAGTTCTAGGGGACTGATGACCTAAGATGGTAAGTCCCATAGCGCTCAGAGCCATTTTTTTTTATCGCGCCTATGTAAGCCATCCAGTGGCGACCAGACAGTTTCTAACATGAGTCAGTGTTCTAACATTGTTATTTGCAAGTAGTTACGGCTGTGACCGATAGGTGTCAGCACCTTACTCATATATTGGAAACAAAACTTTATCTATTCTATCACGTCATTCATTTATTTTGTTAATTTAATTATTAGTGTGGATGCTAAGTAATAAGGTAAATGAATTTTGTTATGTCAATTAACTGAGTACATGTTAGAATGAGAACTATGATTGTACTGGGAAAATGAATCATATTCTCGAAGGAAATTTGTGAAGAGCAGCTAGCCAGTTTATGGGACTAGAGAAACAAATATTTTACGATAATTTTGTTTGTTAAACAGGCAGCTATTTTCATAATTATGGGTTTTCTAAGTCTGGTCATTTACTAAATTGTTCATAAAAGCCACTACGTTGTAATTAATCACATATAAAAGTTGCGGGATTTTGTGGACTAAGAGGACTGCTTTCTGAAGTCTAGAGACAGCTCGGAGCTCAGCCATCCCAATGTTCGGACGCATTTATTAGTAGGAGCTCAGAGCAGATGTGACATCTGGGGGAACAATGATGTAGACTTGGCCGTGAAATGTCTCAAAGTGGACGCGAACGTGTAAGAAAGACGAACACGCGAAATTCCGATTTGTATATGTAAAATCCGTGTGGCGTATTCTGAAAATTGGGACCGAGAACTGAACGTTCATAAAGATCGATCAGGATAACATTAGAGAGGGCGTTCATATTATGCGTTTTGTAATTGTTTGACAACGGTCGCGGTTAATTATCATACGCTGGCGGTGTTGAGAGAATGGATGAGTGAACGTGATTCCATGTGTGTATCAAAATCGCAGCTTCAGGCTAGCACTGACTTTGCGAAATTTTTATATCAAGCAAATAACAATATATCGAAGCTTTCATTCCAGAACTCTCTATCCTTTAATTGCTGAGTTACGCTGATGCCAGAAAACATTTAATGAAACCTATGGAGGCGTGTAGTGCGGCTAATTTTCCCTACAGCTTTCTCTATCTGAAGAACACTACGCATTTTCTATCTTGTGGGTCGTGTGGACTAGACTGCACAAGAAGAATTGCGCCATAAGCTGAGTGCAACTGGTTTCTGTAGGACAAATACTTTAACCGCCCCGCTGCAATCTTGTTTATATATATATGAAGAAACTCATATATATTTATGTATGAACAAACTATATATAATATATATATATACGAGGGACTCCCTTTTTCAACCTCCGATCACTTAATATACAGTAGAAGCTACGCGAGCGGCAGAAAGTTTGGCATGCGCTGTGGGCTACTGCGTAACTCTCGCACTACACACTCCGCCATTGCCGACCCCAAGGTATCAGTCTGCATTGAACTACAGCCACGTAAACATGGCTGCCGTCATTGTTGCTCCTGCCAAGTGTGAATTGCGAACTGTAATTCGTTTTCTGCAAGCAGAAGGGAATAGTGCAGCAGAAATTCATCGGAGAATGAGCCGAGTGTACGGTGATAACTTCATGACTGAATGGCTCTGAGCACTATGGGACTCAACATCTTAGGTCATAAGTCCCCTAGAACTTAGAACTACTTAAACCTAACTAACCTAAGGACATCACACACACCCATGCCCGAGGCAGGATTCGAACCTGCGACCGTACCAGTCCCGCGGTTCCGGACTGCAGCGCCAGAACTTCATGACTGATGGTGTTGTGCGTGAATAGTGCCGAAAGTTTAAGGATGGCCGAAGTGACGTGCATGATGAAGAACGCAAGTCTGTCGTTACAGCCGACTTTACTGAACGACCCGTTAGAATGGTTAGAGAAAATCATAGGTTCCCAATAACTGCTTTGTCTTTGGAAATGCCGGAAGTTTAAAGATGTGTCGTACACTCTATAGATACTGAACATTTAAGCTACAAAAAACTTATGGTCGTTGGGTTCCAAAAATGTTGATGGACGCCCACAAAAGTCACCGAATGGCGTCAGCTTTTAATTCCCTTGACCGATGAATGAGAGAACTTTTTGAAATCAATTGTTACTGGAGATGAAACTTGGATCGAATACGACACACCGGAAACAAAACAACAATCACAACAATAGATGCATCCAAATTCACTAAACAAACCAAAAAAATTCAAACAAACATTCAACAACAGAAAGATTTAATCTACCGCGTTTGGGAACCGAAAAGATATGTTGCTTATAGAGTTTAAGCAACCTGGAACGACTGTCAATGCAGCTGCTTATTGTGAAACTTTACGACGCTTGCGGAGAGCCTTTCAAAACAAACGAAGAGGAATGCTGACTTCAGGAATTGTGTTGATCAACGACAACGCTTGTCCACACACTGCTGGCACAACCCAACGGCCTCTCGAACAACTTCCATGGGACATTTTCGGTCATCCGCCGTACCATCCTGACCTGGCATCCAGTGACTTTCACCTTTCCCCTGAACCGAAGACGTGGCTAGGAAGGCTGCACTTTCAAACCAACGAAGATCTTTAAGACAGCATCAATGTTAATTTGAAATCATTGGCGGCAACGTTTTCTGAAGAGGGTATTGCAAAGCTTGTCCACAGGTACGATAAATGTTTCAATCTTTTCGGTGATTACGTTGAAAAGTAAGTATAAGTGTACAAAATTTTTGATGATAAAAGAATTTTTTCTATGGACTTACCTTTCATTTATAGTCTATCGAAGGTTGAAAAAAAACAGCCCTCATATATATATATATATATATATATATATATACTTACTTACTTATCGCGAATGGACCCAGAAGGATCACGCAAAGCTTTCTGACGTCGTTTCTTCCATACTTCTTTCATCCGTTCTCCATGTTTTCTTTTTCTTTCTTCTGTCCATTTTGTTCCTGGTCTCTTTAGTGCTTCCTTCTCCGACAATACAATCCACTTTTCCACCTTATTTCTAAAAGTTTTTCTGTCTTTGACATCTTTAAGTTCAATATTTGCTTTTTGTAAATCTAATTTTACTTGGCTAATCCATGGTGTTGTTGATTTGACTTTTTCTATGTAAGTGAGAATTCTGTTGGTGAGTCGTGTGGGGGGAAGTCTAGTGACATGTCCATAAAATTTTAATCTTCGCCTTCTTATGTCTGCTGCCAGGTTTGATATAGTTTCTGTGGTTCTTCTTGATTGTATCCGATATCCTTCTTCTGTTAATTTTGGACCTAAAATCTTTCTCATAATTTTGCGTTCTTCTTTTAGTATTTTTTCTAAATCACATTTTGTGTGGAGTGTGAGCGTTTCACTAGCATATAGTGCTGCTGGCTTAATTACTGCGCAGTAGTGTCTGATTTTTGTGTTCGAGGAGATGCATTTTTTATTGTATATTTCATGTGTCATACCATATGCTCTCTTCATTTTCTGTTGTCTGATCTTCTGTGCAACTTTCTCTCCTCCGGTTGGCTCCAAAATTTCACCTAGGTATTTAAAATGTTTTACTCTATTTATTTTTCCATATTTTGTGTTCAAACTGTGTATATTTAATTTTGTACAGAAAAATTCTGTCTTTTGAAACGAAATTTGTAAACCTACTTTATCCGCGCATTCCTTAAGGATCTCTATTTGTTTGGTGGCGATTTCTTCATCATCTGCAAGTATGGCCAAGTCGTCCGCGAATGCTAAACAAGATATCTCCACGTTGTCTTTGGTTCTACCAAGATGGATTGGTTTCCAGTAGGATTGATTTTTTAATTCTTTTTCCCATTCCTTAATGACTTTATCCAGGACTATATTAAACAGAAGTGGAGATAGCCCGTCACCTTGACGTACTCCAGTTTTTATGAGAAAAGGTTCAGAGATTTCTCCCCTGAATTTAACTTTAGATACAGTGTCTGTCAGTGATTCTTTGATAAGCCTTAGTGTTTTGGAGTCAAGTCCAAGTTCCTCTAAAATGTTAAACAAAGATTGCCGGTCTATTGAGTCATAGGCTTTCTTAAAATCTACAAATGTACAAATTATGGGGGCATTTCTAATTGCTTTGTGTTTTAATATTGTCTTTAAATTAAATATTTGTTCTATGCATGAGCGACCGGGGCGGAAGCCTGCTTGATAATCACCAATTTGGCGTTCCAGCTGCTCTTGTGTTCTTTTCAGCAGGCATGTTGAGAGAATTTTGTAGGTGACTTGTAAAAGTGAGATTCCCCTGTAGTTATTGACATTTGTTCTGTCTCCTTTTTTATGTAACGGGTGAATAAGGGCACATTTCCAATCCTCTGGTAATTTTTCTGTTTCCCATATTTTTGTTATTATTTTTGTGAGCTCTTGCAACGTCTTTGGTCCTAGGTTTTTTAATAGCTCTGCAACAATGCCATCTTCGCCAGATGTTCTATTATTTTTTAAGTTTTTAATGTGACATTTGATTTCTTCCTGTGTTGGTGGTAATGAATCCGGTTGAGCGTTGGCACTGATTTCTTTGGGAAACCTTAAACTAGGTTCTGGGCAATTTAGTAGGTTAGAAAAATATTGAGCCAATACTTGACAGTTTTCCTGGTTTGTTAGGGCTAATTTACCATCTGGTTTTCTGAAACATAAATTTTGAGGGATATATCCTCGTATTTTATCTGCGAAAGTTCTGTAGAAGTCTCTTGTATTATAGTTTTGGAAATTTTCTTCTATGACATCCAGTTGTGCCTTTGTGTACTTCCTTTTTGCTTGCCTAATAGATTTTGAAACCTGTTTTCTAACCTCGTTAAATAACTGTAGACTTTCTTGTGATTTTTTACTGTTATATTCTTGAAATGCCTTTTTTCTCCTTTCCAATGCATTTTCACAGTCTGAATCCCACCAAGGGTGTTTGAATACCTTTTTCAAGGGAATAGTTTCCTTAGCTATTCGCGTGATTTTAGAATGAAATTCTTCCCATGTGTTTGCCTTTTCCTTCTCCCATTCTTCTTTTACTTTAGATTCTTTAATCTTCTTGGTGTCATATTTCTGTATTTCTGTTTTCTTCTGATGACTTCTTCGTGCTGTAAACTTGATTTTAATTCTAGTTAGGTAATGGTCTGAATCAATGTTTGCTCCTCTGCGTACTTGGACGTCGTAAATTTCTTTTTGTACTGGGTATGAAATCGCCACATGATCTATTTGAAACTCGCCAATTTGTTGTATAGGAGATCTCCATGTCTTTTGTTTTCTTGGACATTTTCTTAGAGATGTTGACATTATCTTCAGGTTATTCTGCTTACATAGTTCGACGAGCCTTGTACCATTTTTATTGGTAAATTTATGTGCAGGATATTTGCCTACGGTCTTTTGGTGGATTTTCTCTCTACCAATTTGGGCATTAAAATCGCCAAGTAGAACTTTTGTATCATCTTTTGGAATCTTGGCCATTATATTCTCCAAATTTTCCCAGAACTTTTCTGTTTCTATGGGGTTTTTCTTGTTGTCTCCGTTATATATATATATATATATATATATATATATATATATATATATATATATATATATATATATATATTAATACCTCATTATGCCGAAGTTATAAATTGCCAGTTGTTGGTAAACTGCGTAAACAGAGAATTAGAAGTCGAAATTTGGAGAAAGATTTGAGACTGAAAAGCAACAAGCGAATCCAGCGAACGAAAGAAACTACAAAAAGTCAAGAACAGGAACAAGGAACGACTCACCACCCGAAAAGAAAACAATGACTGACGAGCGGGACCGAGTCGGGGACGAGGAGCAGTGAAAGTAGGAAAGACTGACTGAACGAGACTGAGTGTTGACCAAGGAACGGAAAAACAGGCACGAGACTGGACGAACGAGGCCGAGACAGTAACGAGGAACGGAAAAATTGGAAATAGACAGATCGGACGAGACGGAAGTGGGAACGCGAAATTGGAACATGGAAAGAGACTGAGGCGGGATTGAGGCATGGTACAGACGGAACGAGACAAACGAATTGAGGCCAAGACAGGAACGCGAAACAGCGGGACAGGCACGAGGAATGAGTCACCACCTAGGAAAGAACATGACTGACCCAATGAGACCGAGGCGAGAATGAGGGACTGCAGAGGAAGAACGAGACCAACTCAGACAGACTGAAAAGGGAACAAAGACTGGCATAACTAGACAGGATGAGGAATGAGTGATCACCCCAATAAGAATGTCACCCGTTTGATGTAGAAAACAGCCGAAGACGAGAAATTGTGTTCTTTTTATGTAAGTGATGACCGGTTTAGGGTATGAGAGCCCATTCTCAAACCATCAGATAGGAAAAGTTGGTGTGTACCCTGATAGAATGCGAAACACAGGAACATGATTTGCGTGCTATCACCCATTATACCATTTGTTACGTTTGGATTATTTGAGAATCGGTTCTGATACCCAGAACTGTCATCAACGACGAGTGGTTCTAGGCGCTTCAGTCTGGAACCGTGCTGCTGCCACGGTCGCAGGTTCGAATCCTGCCTTGGGCATGGATGTGTGTGATGTCCTTAGGTTCGTTAGGTTTAAGTGGTTCTAAGTTCTAGGGGACTGATGACCTCAGGTGTTAAATCCCATAGTGCTCAGAGCCGTTTTGTCATCAACGAAATAAAAAGAACTGAATTTCGCAAATAAAGCTGTTTTCGATATTAGACTGATTATCACAAGTTGCTGTCTTATTATTAACCCACCATCCTGGCAATCTAAAAAATATGACCGACCCAGTGAGACTGAAGTGGGAATGAGGTATGGCAGAAGTGGGATGGGACCAACCAAATGAGGCCGACCAAATGACAGCATGACAAGAACAAGAAATGGCGGAAATGGAATGAGAAATTAGTGACCTCCTGAAAAAGGACAGGACCAGCCCAGCGAGAGAAAGGCAAAAACGAGGAACGACAGAGGTGGAATGAGACTGACTGAACAGGGCCAAGGTGGGGACACGGCACGATGGAAATGAAACGAGGAATGATTGGCCACACAAAAAGACTATGACAGCCCCCAGTGACACGGAGGTTGGAACGAGAAATGGCAGAACTGAAACTAGACCAACCGAACGAGACTGACAGGACGAGACCATATTGGGAACAAGACTGAGGCGGGAATGAGACCGAGTTGAAGTGAACAGTGAATGACTGTTCCTTAGAAGTTTTTGCTCGGTTCCGTTCAGATTAGTTTTCTTGGACATGTTCCATGGTGAGTGACCCCCTTCTAGTCGGTGTAGCACCTGTTTTTCTTTATTGTGATTTCATTCCCCTGCCCCATATGGGCAGGGGAGGGCTGTCAGCGGCACAATCCGCCGCTCTTCAGCCGAGTGGCATGACAACTAAAATAAGAATAAAATGTTACATACATAAGGCGATGAAAAAAAAAGGGAACATAAAACAGAGTAAAGGGAGAAAATGGAGGTAAAAATAGACTGGCATGCAGACGTTCATGGGGGACAGTTAAAAAAGCCACCAGAAAGTTAAAAAAAAACACAGTTGGTGATTCTTAAAACACAGAGAAGACACTGAATGGACATGCACAGGTTAAAAGTCGGCCACAGTATTAAAAACACTCCAGACCAACACACTTAAAACCCACTTGTAGCACACACGGCAAAGAATAAAACTGCCAGATGGGACCTGCCGAGGGAAAGGTCAGAGAGGATGGAAAAGGAGGGGAGGGCAAGGGGCAGCAGGGGAAGCGGCGGGATGAAGAGAGTAGTTGCGTCAGTGGGTACATGAAGAGGCAGGAGACACGTGGGGTGGGTGATGAAGAGGGAAGACAGGGCAGGAGGGAGTGCAGAGACACTGAAGGGTGCACAAGAGAGGGGGGGGAGTAGGAGGGGGAAGCCGCTCAGGAGGAGGGAGGGGGAGGAGAGGGAGCCCTGAGGAGGAGGCAGGAAGATGTGGTTAGAGTTGGTAGGCAGGGTAGATGTCAGGGCGAAGCTCATCATCCGTGAGGGGTAGACGGTGGAAGTTGCGTTGAGAAAGGAGATGGAGGGTGTGGAGATGGAGAGAGGGTGGGACACTATGGTAAAGGCGCGGCAACTGGTTAGGGGTGGAGAGGAAGGGAGACACGAGGGGGTGAGGGGGATCAAGGAGGCGGACAATATATAGTGTGCGTATGTGTTCAAGGAAAAGGGGAAGGTGGGGGAAGGGGATGAGGTTGTACAGGATGCGCGTGGGGTACGGAAGGTGGATGCAGAAGGTGAGGCGGAGCGCATGGCGTTCGAGGATTAAGAGGGCTTTATAGAACCGGGGAGGGCCGGAAATCCAAACTACGCTGGCATAACAGAGGATGGGGCAGATCAAGGATTTGTAGGTGTGAAGGATGGTGGAAGGACGCAGACCCCACGTCCGGCCGGACAGGAGTTTCGGGAGGCTGAGGCGGTTGTGACCTTTGTGTTGGATGGTAAGGAGATGGGGAGTCCAGGTGAGGTGGCGGTCGAGTGTGGGGCCAAGGTATTTGAGGGTAGGAGTGAGGTGGATAGGACGGCCATAAATGGTGAGGTAGAAATCATGGAGGCGGAAGGAGCGGGTGGTGCGGCCTATGATGATCGCCTGGTTGCACCTTTTACTTCGTAGATGTAAATACAGTCAGCTGTCAACAGTCGATTCCGTTATGTCTACCACGAAATCTGCAACGCCAGGGTTATTTGGCTGGACATTCGAGGTTTGACAGTGTAGTCCCGAGGAAGAATCAGGGCGTTATCAGGCACGTCGTTCCCATTAGGATGCGGCCCTGCAGCGGTGAAGTGAGTGAGTGAAACGCGAGCCGCTGGCCGCCGCTGGCCTCGTTACGCGGCCGGCCGGCAGAGTGCAGCTGTCGGCTCGTTAGAGGGCGCCACCAATCGTCGGCCGCGGCGACCGTGCCAGGCACGCTTGGCGCGCGTTTGAAGGCTGGTCATCAAGGGACGCCGTCATTACGCGTCTCGAATTTACATGCTAATCCCCGGCGCCCCGCGGGGCCAGTTTGCATAACAACGACAGCGCCGCACCACGGCGAGTTTTGTTCTTGATGAACACGGCGCGCTGCACCGGCACCGGCAGCGGCCGCCGCCCTCCGCCCACCGCCCACGCTGCTCCGGGCCCAATTAAGAGTCCCTGCAGCGGGCCGCCGTGTCCCTGAAGCCACTCTGCTCTCCGCACGGCTCCCCGGGACAACTGCAACCCATTTTATAACGATTTCCATAGTTATCACTGCCATTTTATCGCCTTAGATTAAACAAAAAAATGTGTACCCTGTTTTCTGTCACCACTGAAAGTGTTCCATCGTTTGACAGTTGAAAACATAAGATACGCTGCTTGTCATTAAAACTGTAACACCCGGAAGGATACCAACTTTCAAGACCAGGTACACTAGGAACATCGCTACCACCTCTTACTATGGCAACGGTAAACCATCCATTTCCATGTGAGAAAGTGTCGTTTATATCCAAGCTAAAATTAAGAGAACATCCAAGAAATACACAGGGTCCATCGACGAGGGCGTTGGCTGCAACACTCTTCACTGGAATGCGATTCTTCTTGTCTCCTGACGTGGTTGTAAGTTCAATGTTGTTGTTGTTAGTTCGATGATTTCTATATTTTTGTAAACTGTTGTGCGACGACGAGGTCGGTATCTCCTGTAAGTCATGTTGGAACCATATTAGGAAGGATAAATAATAAATTTCTAGGTGATTTGTGAGGATACAGGGTGAGGAATTTACTACACAGGGATTCCATCATAGACAATAACAGCTGCAGCCCAGCTGGACGACGAATCGAACTGAGCTTGGATGACTGATGCGGGTACATCATTCTATGTCTCTTCAACCCTACAAAAATCCCAGCGGCTGGAGAGTTGTAATGTGCCAGTCTGTTGTCAACACCCTGACCTGATGTTTCCATTGGGTGATTGACACAGGGAAGGCGCTGGCTGGGCCCCAGTTTGTAAGTGGGCTGTTTAGGTTTTTATGTTGGTAATGTCACGTAGCGCTCCGTATGAAAATCGCTGACTGTGCTGTGTGCAGTTCTGTGGCTGGTTTGCATTGTTGGAATATTCGGTATTGTAGTCTTGGACAGTTGGATGTGAACAGCGCGTAGCGTTGCGCAGTTGGAGGTGAGCCGGCAGCAGTGGTGGATGTGGGGAGAGAGATAGCAGAATTTTAAGAGCGGACGATCTGGTCGTGTGTCCATCAGAGTAAATTTGTTATATCATGAACTGATACAGGGTGTTTCAAAAATGACCGGTATATTTGAAACGGCAATAAAAACTAAACGAGCAGCGATAGAAATACACCGTTTGTTGCAATATGCTTGGGACAACATTACATTTTCAGGCGGACAAACTTTCGAAATTACAGTAGTTACAATTTTCAACAACAGATGGCGCTGCAAGTGATGTGAACGATATAGAAGACAACGCAGTCTGTGGGTGCGCCATTCTGTACGTCGTCTTTCTGCTGTAAGCGTGTGCTGTTCACAACGTGCAAGTGTGCTGTAGACAACATGGTTTATTCCTTAGAACAGAGGATGTTTCTGATGTTGGAATTCCACCGCCTAGACCACAGTGTTGTTGCAATAAGACGAAGTTTTCAACGGAGGTTTAATGTAACCAAAGGACCGAAAAGCGATACAATAAAGGATCTAGAATGAGATTTTCACTCTGCAGCGGAGTGTGCGCTGATATGAAACTTCCTGGCAGATTAAAACTGTGTGCCCGACCGAGACTCGAATTCGGGACCTTTGCCTTTCGCGGGCAAGTGCTCTACCACTCCTTTCTTTCAGGAGTGCTAGTTCTGCAAGGTTCGCAGGAGAGCTTCTGTAAAGTTTGGAAGGTAGGAGACGAGGTACTGGCAGAAGTAAAGCTGTGAGTACCGGGCGTGAGTCGTGCTTCGGTAGCTCAGTTGGTAGAGCACTTGCCCGCGAAAGGCAAAGGTCCCGAGTTCGAGTCTCGGTCGGGCACACAGTTTTAATCTGCCAGGAAGTTTCATATCAGCGCACACTCCGCTGCAGAGTGAAAATCTCATTCTGTATACATCCCCCCAGGCTGTGGCTAAGCCATGTCTCCGCAATATCCTTTCTTTCAGGAGTGCTAGTTCTGCAAGGTTCGCAGGAGAGCTTCTGTAAAGTTTGGAAGGTAGGAGACGAGGTACTGGCAGAAGTAAAGCTGTGAGTACCGGGCGTGAGTCGTGCTTCGGTAGCTCAGTTGGTAGAGCACTTGCCCGCGAAAGGCAAAGGTCCCGAGTTCGAGTCTCGGTCGGGCACACAGTTTTAATCTGCCAGGAAGTTTCAATAAAGGATCTGTTTGAAAAATTTCAACGGACTGGGAATGTGACGGATGAACGTGCTGGAAAAGGTAGGACGACCGCGTACGGCAACCACAGAGGGCAACGCGCAGCTAGTGCAGCAGGTGATCCAACAGCGGCCTCGGGTTTCCGTTCGCCGTGTTGCAGCTGCGGTCCAAATGACGCCAACGACCACGTATCGTCTCATGCGCCAGAGTTTACACCTCTATCCATACAAAATTCAAACGCGGCAACCCCTCAGCGCCGCTACCATTGCTGCACGAGAGACATTCGCTAACGATATAGTGCACAGGATTGATGACGACGATATGCATGTGGGCAGCATTTGGTTTACTGACGAAGCTTATTGTTACCTGGACGGCTTCGTCAATAAACAGAACTGGCGCATATGGGGAACCGAAAAGCCCCATGTTGCAGTCCCATCGTCCCTGCATCCTCAAAAAGTACTGGTCTGGGCCGCCATTTCTTCCAAAGGAATCATTGGCCCATTTTTCAGATCCGAAACGATTACTGCATCACGATATCTGGACATTCTTCGTGAATTTGTGGCGGTACAAACTACCTTAGACGACACTGCGAACACCTCGTGGTTTATGCAAGATGGTGCCCGGCCACATCGCACGGCCGACGTCTTTAATTTCCTGAATGAATATTTCGATGATCGTGTGATTGCTTTGGGCTATCCGAAACATACAGGAGGCGGCGTGGATTGGCCTCCCTATTCGCCAGACATGAACCCCTGTGACTTCTTTCTGTGGGGACATTTGAAAGACCAAGTGTACCACCAGAATCCAGAAACAATTTAACAGCTGAAGCAGTACATCTCATCTGCATGTGAAGCCATTCCTCCAAACACGTTGTCAAAGGTTTCGGGTAATTTCATTCAGAGACTACGCCATATTATTGCTACGCATGGTGGATATGTGGAAAATATCGTACTATAGAGTTTCCCAGACCGCAGCGCCATCTGTTGTTGAAAATTGTAACTACTGTAATTTCGAAAGTTTGTCTGCCTGAAAATGTACTGTTGTCCCAAGCATATTGCAACAAACGGTGTATTTCTATCGCTGCTCGTTTAGTTTTTATTGCCGTTTCAGATATACCGGTCATTTTTGAAACACCCTGTATATATATGATGACTTTTGAACACTGTTAAGGTTTTGTTCTCTATCAAAATCTTTAATTTGTTGACTATGCCTATCAGTAGTTAGTGCCTTCAGTAGTTAGAATCTTTTATTTAGCTGGCAGTAGTGGCGCTCGCTGTATTGCAGTAGTTCGAGTAACAAAGATTTTTGTGAGGTAAGTGATTCGTGAAAGGTATAGGTTATTGTTAGTCAGGGCCATTCGTCTGTAGGGATTATTGAAAGTTAGATTGCGTTGCGCTAAAAATATTGTGTGTCAGTTTAGTGTTGATCAGAATAAATAAAGAGAGTAATGTCTGAGTACGTTCAGTTTTTCTCAGCTGTTTGAAAATCAAATAACGTAAGGGGTTAACCAGTACAGTAATTCATTAATTTTTCTAAGGGGATGTCTCAAGTTGAACTGACTCTGTATTGGCGAAGATCATGACAACACGGGAAACAAGCGGTCTTGCGTTATCTTGTTGAAAGATGTCACAGAGATCTCTAAGGTAGAGCAGAGCGATCGGCCTTACCAAAAGAGAAATGTAGCGGCTACCACCCAAATTATCGCTTATGCTAGCCGGAAATGGTGGCGCCGTGATGTCTCCACATTCCATAATGCCAGGTTCTGGCCCCATACAGAGACATCCGGTTTATTATGGAAAGGTTTGTTCTCCACGGAGACTCCACACATGGACACGTCCATGGTCATTCTGATGTAGAACCTGCACTTGCAATAAATTATGGTTTGGGGTCACTTCTACATCCAGTGTTGAGACTAACCGCACTGTCTTGGCTCTCTCCGCAGCTGCGCCGGCCCGTGTGGTTCCAATCCTGCCTCGGGCATGGATGACTGTGATGTCCTTAGGTTAGTTAGGTTTAAGTAGTTCTAAGTTCTAGGGGACTGATGACCTCAGATATTAAGTCCCATAGATTCATGTGAACCATTTGAATCTCTGCAGATGGGTCATGACTGTGCTAACAATCCGTGGTGCTCCAGACGCCCTTGTCCGGCCGCAGTGGCCGTGCTATTCTAGGCACTACAGTCTGGAGCCGCGAGACCGCTACGGTCGCAGGTTCGAATGCTGCCTCGGGCATGGATGTATGTGATGTCCCTAGGTTAGTTAGGTTTAAGTAGTTCTAAGTCCTAGGGGACTGATGACCTCAGAAGTTGAGTCCCATAGTGCTCAGAGCCATTTGAACCAGACGCCGTTCTATAGCATGTTTGTTGTCACCCTCTCTACAAACAAACCCATTACATGGCCGCACAGTCCTACATGCCCAAGGGAATAATATTCGTATGTCATCGCAAGTCTTATAGACTCGTTTAGATGCATGGCGTCACTTATAAGAGCAGCAATATCGCATAAAGATGAAACGCAGTCGCAGTGTGTCACGGTGGTGCAGTTGTGGAATTCCGACAAGTGTTCTTAGTCGTTTTTGCTACATATGTGAAGATGTAACATAATCTCGGAAAACTAAGCCCCTCACATTGCTAAGTAGTTCGTTACCATGATGGAGCAGTGACGCAATTTCCCATCTTTATCACCTTCCACATGTGAAAAGTTTAATAAAATGTATTCAATTCATTGGCTGTGAAGAGCAATTGTCTTATAAACAGAGAGAAAAGAAGCATTCCGTCAAACAATGACACTCAAGGCGACCCCAACGCTGCTGTGGTGGAAGGAGAGACAGGATACGCACCGTTGGCTGCAATTATCTGTACATCAGGAGATAATTCTGAATAGAGGCGCCAATTGAAGAAATTACAAAGTTAATGTCATGACAAAAGATGATTGGCATTTTTGGTAGGATTTGCAAACTAAATATTAGTCAGAAATGGAAAATTTCTGGAAATAAACGTTCTTGACAAGTGAGCTTGATTTTTGTGACTTGAGAAAGGAGGGAATACGAAATTTGCTAACAGATAGTTTGACTGTCACCAGTTGTAAGGACATGTACAGGACAACTTTTCAGTACGTGACGAGACAGACTGACAGATTGGAACATTCGTTAGTGAAACCAATTTATAACAGGGTGAAAGTAAACAGTTCTTTTCTACCATTGTTTTCGAAAATTTGTAAAAAAGCCAGATAATGGTTCAAATGGCTCTGAGCACTATGGGACTTAACTTTCCGAGGTCATCAGTCCCCTAGAACTTAGAACTACTTAAACCTAACTAACCGAAGGACATCACACACATCCATGCCCAAGGCAGGATTCGAATCTGCGACCGTAGCAGTCGCGCGATTCCGGACTACAGCGCCTAGAACCGCATGGCCACCGAGGCCGGCTGCGCCAGATACTTGTTGTCTTATATAGGCGTTGCCGACCGCAGCTCCGTATACTGCCTCTCTGTATTTGAATACGCATGCCTAAACCTATTCCTTAGGCGCTTCAGTGTATATACTGACAGCGCACTTGGTCTCTCCTAACCTGATAAATGAATAAATAAATACACCAAAGAGAGTTATATACTGGTGCCCACTTGACTGTGGTGTAACGCATTAAGTGATCCAAGCTTGTCATTATTTGCTGGCCCTTGTAGTTGTCTGTCAGGTTATTGGGCATCCACGAAGCACTAACTTCACGAAATTTCAATGTTTCATGAACAGTATCGTACACCGCACCACAGGCAGTATTGAACTGCTGCGTTAACGTTCGCAGTTGCACATACCGGTCGTTCAGAATTTCTGTGTCAATAGCTCTGACATTCTGTAGGGTTGCAGCTAAAACTAGCCCCCCCCCCCCCCCCCCCTCCCAGAACGCCTCGAATCTCTAAGCCCTCGTTGTTGGAGAATGCTAACTATCTGGAGACCTTTCTACGGTCACACTGTCGTCCCCATACACGCTGCCCATCCCCTTGAGAATTTCACTCGATTTATTCCCTTCGGCCCACAAATTTCGAGCTATACTTCGATGCTCATCACAAGGTGACGACAGTAACATGCGCGCCATGTTTGTTTCGTAGTTCAGACTTCTCTCGCTAGAGGTGCACATAAAACAAAATACTCCTCTAGCGCAAACATCAAGCTATATCGTCGTGAAATTTCTAGATTCCAGCTGCCATACCAGGGGTGCAAAAAGTTATTGTGGGTTACTTTCCGATCCTCTCTGGTATAACATAGGACTGTTTTTCATACTCAACTGCTTAAAATTACATTTTTCTACATTCTAGCAAAGTCTTTAGGAAAAAAAAACGCATGCATGAATATTTTTGTAATGTTAGCCTAGTGCACGGTACTGCAGTGCTGACGCGCACTACATAAACTGCAATTTGGAAACTGTGCTGACGTGGAGACATGTTTATGCAGTGAGTTCTCAACTGGCAAACAGCAGCCCGGCCAAGATCCCCCCCCAGAAAGGCAGTGGGATTGCGCCCGCGGCGCCGCCAGCCAGAGCAGATGTAAACAGCGGCGGTGTCCTGTTTGCAGTAAGTGATGAGGCGTCGCGTTTCGCCCCCGGCGCTGCACTCCCTCCCCCTCTTCCCACCCCCACCGCCTACTCTCCACCCTGCTCCTCGCAGACGGCCCTGTTTGCTGTCACCGCCTCGCGGCTTCCAAACAGCCGATCGGCAGCAGCCGCTACAGCAACACTACTTGCGTGGCGTGCCTGCGGGTTGCCGATCTGCCGTCTAGGGGCAGGCATCTGTTTGCAGTGATGGCTCGTGAACTGCGAGGAGCTCTCGCGTTAAGCCTGGAGAAGATAGCTACCGTAATAAACCTATTCGCCCTATGCCCGTGGTAAAATACGAGAGGCGTTCAGTAACCAACGAAACCCTTTTTTTTTTTTTTAAATGCAGGTTGACTTTATTCAGGATTCCAGCATACCATATCATTCCCCACTCTCTCGGCTACAAAATCCTACTTTCAGCATAATATCCGTTCAGTATGACGGCCTTACGCCAGTTTATAGCGAGAGCCTTGATATGGCGCGCGCCGCTATCCAGTGATCTTGTTTAGAGCACGCGCTATAATCGATTATAGTTCGCTGTTCTGCTGCGGGTGGCGCTCCGGTGGCGATTTGCTATTACGTCGCTGGCGTGTGTTTGCGGTGGCCGGCGGAAAGCGAGAGGGTAGTCGGTTTCCGGCTATTGCACGGAACGTGATGTTCGCTCTGCCTGACCTGCTGGTGACTAGCGCTAAGGTTGTTGTGCCTCGCAATATGAGCAGAGTGGTCTGGGGCGGAGGCGACTCGCCGCTGTGCTGGCCATGCGGTGGTGATTAATTGGAGTCGGCGTACTTGTTCTGCCTGCCTGTCTGATGTGGAGGTCCGGTGGGTCCTGTGATACTCTGACCCGGAGACAACGAGTTGCTGAATTTTGGAGTCGTCAGCCAGGTTAGGGTGTGGGTTCCGCTGGAAGCTCCAGCAGCGGTTTATAAACTTCATTCTGATGTGGGACGGCGTTGTTGGAAGTTTTTGCTGTGTGTGTGTGTGTGTGTGTGTGTGTGGCACGTTACGATACTTGTTAGTACTAATTTATTTGCTCACCTGGAGTATCTTTTGCTTATCCCGCTGAGTGGGTCGTTGACCATCCGGTCTGCTCAACTTTACCTTTGGTGGTGGCTGTTTGTTCCTTCTTGAAGGAATTCACGTAGGTGGTTCCTGTTACCTGGTGGTTCCTGTTACATCAAATGTCAAATATACCATGCATGAACGCAACTCCGACTACTCTCGCTTTGCGCCGGCCACCGCAAACACACTTCAGCGACGCAATAGCAAATCACCACCGGAGCGCCACCCGCACCAGAACAGCGAACTTTAATCGATTACAGAGCGCGCTCTAAACAAGATCACAGGATAGCGGCGCTCGCCATATCAGGCCTGTATGTCCGCATGGTAACAGTCTACTGGTCTATGTCGGAGCCAACGTCTTGCTGCATCAGTAATCTACCTGTCATCCATGTACTGCTTCTCGTGGAGTGCATCATTCAGCGGACCAACAGATGGAAGACCGAAGGTGCAGGATCCGGGCTGTAGCGTGGACGAGGACGAACAGTTGAATGAAGTTTTGTGAGATACTCTCGGGTGGGCAGGCTTCTGTGAGTCCTTGTTTTGCATGGATAAGGTAAAGTTCATTTACAGTGCTGAAGTAGTTTCTTCAGTTTCCTGAGGGTAGCACAATACGCTTCAGAGTTGCTCGTTGCACAATGAGAGAGGTCATCAAACAGAATAACAGCTTCAGAGTCCCATAAGCCGTCGCTATGGCTTTACCAGCAGAGGGTGTGGCTTTGAACTACCACTTCCAAGGAGAGGCGCTGTGGCGCCACTCGATGGACTGCAGCTTTATTTCTGTCTCGAAGTGATGACCCGATGTTTCATCGCCTGTGATGATATTCGGCTAAAAGTTGTCAAGATTTAGCCTCGTAACGTGCAAGTAATTCCGCACAGATGATACTTTATGGTCTTCTGTTAAGCGGCGAGGAACCCAGCGAACACAAACATTTGAGTACCCCTTCTGGTGGAAGTGTGTCAGCAATACGAACAGAGACGCTTATTTAAGCAGGAAGGTGCTTTATTGTGATGCGTCAGTTCCCTCGAATGAGAGTGTCCGCACGTTCCAGCGCTACAGGAATCACTGCAATGTGCAGCCGGCCGGTAGGTGGTATATCGAACAGGTTTGCGTGATCTTGTTGCTATAGTGAGAGACGGATCGCCTAACGACTCACCCTGCTTTTGTTCGTTGCCATGTTTCCATAGATATTCTGCAAGAGCCTATGAAAATATACCTATTCCAGTTTTCCAAACTCGCGAGGTGGGGCAATGGTTAGCACACTGGATTCGCATTCGAGAGGACGACGGTTCGAACCGGCGTCCAGCCATCCTGATTTAGGTTTTCCGTGATTTCCGTTAATCGCTTCGGGCAGTGACGAGATGGTTCCTTTGAAAGGACACTGATGACTTCCTTCACCATTCCTCCGTAACCCGGTGGGACAGATGAGCTTGCTGTTTGGTCCCTTCCTTCAAATCAATCAACCGACCAACCAACCGACGAACCAACCAGTTTGCCACCAAAAGAAAGTCATGACAGACCTCTGCTACGACCGCCTATTTGAAGGGTACATTTAGCACCGTCACCTACCGGATCCTCTTGAAATTATAGGGACTGAAGTAGGAATGTTCCGCGATATAGCATAGAAAATTCCCCATTTTGAACCCAAGTTGGCCGAGAAAAAAGCATGTTGCGTTAAGTACTTTACCCCCCCCCCCGTTACTTTCAAAATCGAAGCCGTATGTCACAAATCAGTCAACGTGATGCAGCGGTAATGTCACTGGACACGTGAACAGGAGGAACAGGGTGCTTCTCGGCGGGGAGGTGTGCTGACTCAGAATCTAATCCGACCAGCGGACTAGCGACGAGTGTCAGTGTGGCTTGGATGTTGTTTTTCGGTGGTTTCCTACATCCCAATAGCTGAATTCCGGGCTGAATCCTAAGTTCCTCCCCAGTTACATGATGTGCAAAGTTTTAGAAAAGTTTTGCTCACTTTCACAAAACACTACCTGCAACAGACAGTTGGGGCACACACACACGGTCCCCGAAGGGCGGGGGGGGGGGGGGCGGGGGAGGGGAGGGGAAGATAAAATGGGAAGGGGGAGGGGGAAGGTTTGAGGGTTTAGGGGGAGGAGGGGAGCGGGAAGACTGGAAGGGCATCCGGGCACCCCTTAAGTTAACCGTTCAAAATTCGTTAATAATCATTATGTGTAGTGCGCCGAAGTAAAACAAAGGCACAGTAAAAAGAAGATGATTTAGTTTATCGTGTGTAGCATCTGAATCGCAGTAACTAATCTAGTTAAATGTTATCAAACGTTAGTTTAGTTAGAATTAAATGTATTGCATTTTGCCTTATAAAATAGACAAGAATATGTTAGTACTGTCACATATACAAGGAGAGAGAACGGCTTGTTAAAATGAGATATCGCTATGGCTCTTACTCTATACGACTGCAGATCACTTGGAATAAAAACGACTGCCAGTCTACAAGTACAAACACTGTTTTGAACATATAAGTTGTCACGGTTAATTTGTTCACTGATAAAGATAGGACAGTGGATTGGAACATGGTAAGCAGTGGCAAACAACAATGAAATATCAGTATTTGTTCACCTTAGTAAAATATTTTAAAACTACAAAAGTTTTAAATCACAAATACGAGGCTCATTACTTACTTTATTTTGTAACTGACAAAAGTCTTGTCAACCATACGCCCATTCTAAGTGTCTCTTCCCCTTCCCCTTTCATTCTACCGAATGCGTTGGTTGTCTGTTCTGAGCTAGTCTTCATCCCAGCTGCGTCGTTCCTGATGCTGTCTCGACATCTAATCCTGAGTCTTCCTTTTTCTCTCGCACCATACATTATCCTAGAGAACGCTATTTTTGCTAAGTTATTCTTCCCATTATTGTCATGTGACCAGCCTAGCTCCACCTTCTCCTTTTGCCGGCCGAATTGACCGAGCGGTTCTAGGCGCTTCAATCTGGAGCCGCGCGACCGCTACGGTCGCACGTTCGAATCCTGCCTCGGGCATGGATGTGTGTGATGTCCTTAGGTTAGTTAGGTTTAAGTAGTTCTAAGTTCTAGGGGACTAATGACCTCAGATGTTAAGTCCCATGGTGCTCAGAGCCATTTGAACCATTTTTGAACCTTCTCCTTTTTATAACTTAGAGGACGTTACGGTGTTCATACAACTCCCGCAGTCCTTCATTTCTTCTTATTATCGTTTCCATCTTATTTTCATCAATTACTGGTTCAAAAAACTTTTTTAATGCTTTTCGTCCTTTGTGTTCTATGTAGTTTCACATCGATATTTTAGTGCTGGTGGATACTTAACTGACGAAGGCGAAATTTGAAGTTCGAGTTGAGATGGATTCTTGATTCGTTAATAACTTATTGTTTCTTTTTTCTTTCATGTGTACTCTCTGTGTTATATGACATATGTAAACTTACATATAAAATAGTATGCATGTATATTATCTGTTGTTTAAATTCAAAGCAGTAGAAATGAACGTAAAATCAGAGGACCAGGGAGACCGAAATAGAGGCATCATGATGGAGAGGAGCTAGACATGTAGTGGCGCTCGTTAGACCAGTTGGCAGTACGACGCACGAGAAACACAAACAGTTCCTGTGGTGTCTAGGGAACGTGCGTTCTCGGTTCGCTAGACAAACATTGAAACAAATCGTATTAATGAGTTTTATTACGAAAAGAATATTACAATACTTAACTTTTGCAATTACTCAGGTGTGTCGCAAGCAGATGGCGACATACAAAATAATGAATCATCCTCAGTATAGACAATTCCAAGTCTGTGCTGCATAGAGTAAAAGCGAAGTGAATAGCGGTGACACTGCTACCCTAGTTGAAAATCTTGAAGCTGCTACTGCACTGGGGCGTCGCCAGTCGGTCGCTGTCGCGTTGTCGTCCTGGAGAGGGATCGGTCAAGGTGCTATTAGCTGGCTACTTATCACAGTCTCCTCTGCTTTGTCGTTCCCGCGCTTCACTTCACGCCGTAACAGTTCTATACAAGATCATTAAGAATTAATTATTGGTGTGTAAAGTGGGAGGAGACCGTTACAAATCAAGTTACAATGTTTTCGTACAACTGCTACAGAACGTGTTTTATTGGGTGCTATACTTCTTCGCAGCAATAATGTTACGACCTGGAGGTCTCCTATAGACAAATAATGCTGGCATAGTGCGCCTAGTTCCATGTAGTTGATAATCATTTGTTTAAAGATAAACTAATTGTGTGTTTTATGTGAGCATTTAATCTCCATATCATTCAAACATCCCACCATAAATCCATCTACATATGGTTCAAATGGCTCTGAGCACTATGGGACTTAACATCTGAGGTCATCAGTCCCCTAGAACTTAAAACTAATTAAACCTAACTAACCTAAGGACATGACAAACATCCATGCCCGAGGCAGGATTCGAACCTGCGACCTCAGCGGTCGCACGGTTCCAGACTGAAGCGCCTAGAACCGCTCGGCTACAACGGCCGGCTCCTTCTAAATATATTTGATTTCAAGTAACTGCTATATTAATGCGAACGAGAAGATACGAGGGCTGTCCAGAAAGTAAGTTACGATCGGTCGCGAAATGGAAACGACTATGAAAATCCGATAAAGCTTTGCAAAGATGTGTTGGGCAGTGTCTCTAGTATGACTCTAGGTAGAATTATGTCGCTCTTTCCATTCCTGAGCTCTTAGTGAGCGCGTAAACATGTTATAGAAAATAGTGTCTCCCGCCAAGTACGAGGGCTTGGTGAGAATTTTCCCCTGAATCTATGCAACCAACATTACATAACTGTCGTGCGGTTTCTTCTTCAAGACAATTCTCAGCCTAATTCTGCAGGGCCAATGAAGATGTTCCTGCATCGTTTCAATTGGAAATGTTTGGTTACCCACAATACAGCCCGTAATTGTCTCCCACTGAGTTTCATCTCTGCTCAAACGAACCGCTGGCTATGAAGACAACATTTTGGCACAGACAACGAGCTTTAGGCCAGCGTAGAGAATTGGCGGGAAGCACTGGCGGCTGCCTTCTATGATGAGGGTATTGTAAAGTTGGTACAACGCTATGACGAATGTCTGAGTCAGAACGGCGACTACGTAGAGAAGTAGCTGAAAGGTGTGGCTAACTGTTACAATTGAAACATTTCTGATTTTCACTGTGATTTTCATTTCACGATCAATCGTAACTTACTTTCTGGACAGCCCTCGTATTTAGCTTCATCAATAATTTCAACGTCGAATTATGTAACATTGAAACGTTCAATAGCAATAACCAACGTCGTGTAAAAGTCCTCCTTCGTTTATGTAGCAGAAAGTATTTAACAGACTAGTGTACACAGCTTTCCATGTTGCCTGCACTAATTCTACGTCGTGCTTCTGCGAGGGGGATCGAAAGAGCGTTTATATGATCGTAACTTCCCAGAATTTGCCTTTAACGTTACGTAAGGGAACAAGACGTATTAGGTCATGATACTGGCAGACCCTTCGGGGATTTCTTATGAAGAGTGTTGTTAGTGTGAGTTGCATATCATAAATGCGTGTCAGTTACCCTAGTTTTTATCCTAATGTTTTTGTTCCGTCCAGTTATAGGTAACGTGGTAATGTTCTTTTGCACGAAACCGGTCGTGACATAATAAATAGCATCAGTACAGCCGTTGTGGTTTCTAATTATAAGTTTCTGTCAAAACGGTTCCATCCGAATGCAGTGCACTCCAGAATCAGTACGTCAATCTGGCAAAACCACCGTGAGCGCTGAAACAATCGTCCCACGGACGAGCCAGAATGATGGTAACGTTTGGTAAAATACCGTGTCCTCTTGCCTGAAGAAGCCCGTAACTACGTGCTACACATCCTCTTCCCTTTTTTAAGTGACCGAAGGCGTGATAATAGCATGGGGAGAGGTCAGGGCTAGAGGGCGGATGCTCGAGTGCCTCTCAGCTAGGTTGGCGTAACTTCTACGTTACAACATGGGGCGCCCCTTATCTTAAAGTAGTAGCACCCCTTGCCACAGTTTCCCACTCCGGTGGTTTTCGATGGGCATGCTGCCACACACACATTCTTCATCCTTCGATAGATGTCTGTCGGTGTTCGTCCTTCAGCAGCCAAGAAAACAATAACACCACGTTGGCCCTGTTTGTATGCATTTGGTAATAACGTCGTCACAGTACACGTTTCCCCATTTACCGTACGCACGTCGGAAAGACACGAACCCCACATTGACCCTTTGCCCACATGCCGGTGCTTATACACCAGCATCAGAGTCGCACTACGTTGCATATATGCCGCAAGAACGCCATCAAACGGAAACTTTTTGACAGGCACTTATAACACACTGTCCAATCGCAATGTGACCACCTGTCGAAAGCCTGACTACCCAACTTGCGCAGCTTGGACCGCTGCGGGACGTGCAGGAAGGGAGTCTGTGAGGTTATGGGAGATAGCGACGGCGGTTTGTGGCCATGGCGACTCCAGTGCCTGGGGCACCTGCACTGTTTCATGGTGCGAACAGAGCGATCGAAGTGGTCCCACAGATTCTCTGTTCGGTTTAAATCCAGAGAGTTTGGTGGCCAGTAGAGCACCGTAAACTCATCTTGCTGCTCTTGGACCGACGCACTTGCACTTAAAGTGGTGTGACTAGTTGCTTTGGTGCTAGAACGTGCTGAGGTAGAACAAACAGTGTGTAGATGTTTGTACTTCGTGCGCAAGGATAGATGTATACATGTGTAGATCCACTATGCTTTCCAGAATGAGGTGATCCCCCAGGGAATGTCCGCCAGCCTGGATCCTTCCGGTTATTGTCGCAAGGTGTTTTCAGATGTTTCACATCGTACACGCCAGCGGCTCTTCTCCGATGGACTATAAAACATGATCCATCTGAAAAGGCCACCTGTCACCACTGAGTTGCGGTTTGACTTCCAAATTCCAACCTTCGATGTCAATGAACAGCAGTCAGCATGGCAGCATGAAATAGGTGCCTGTTGCAGAGGCCCAAAAGCAGCAACGTTCGCCGAATGGTCATCGGGAAGACAATACTGGTAGCCCTTGGTTCATCCAAATGCTAATTTGTTTAACACTTACGCATCTATTTGCCTGTACATGTCTTTGCAGCTGTCATTCACTACTGTCATCTATGGCCTGTGGTGCGGTGCACCATAATGCCAGCCGGCCGAAGTGGCCGTGCGGTTCTAGGCACTGCAGTCTGGAACCGCGAGACCGCTACGGTCGCAGGTTCGAATCCTGCCTCGGTCATGGATGAGTGTAATGTACTTAGGTTAGTTAGGTTTAACTAGTTCTAAGTTCTAGGGGACTAGAGACCTCAGAAGTTGAGTCCCATAGTGCACAGAGCCATTTGAACCATAATGCCTCGGCGTTGCATTTGGATAGCGGTATTTTGCCATACAGGATTTGTATAGAAAGTAATGAGGCTGATTTTTTTCTGACGCGACTGTAGTTCGCAGCACGCGCTCGCTCATGGGGACTGGTGGTGGGGGATGTCTGGCCGAAAACGCGTGGCGTGCCAGTGGCCTGCGGCCTCCTGTCTCGGCAGCATCCTGCGTTGAATGGACATGTCGCAAAGTCTTCGGTCGTGGTGCAACATGTAGCAAACGATCGAGCAACGTAACGCCTTCAAGTTTTGTAAGAAACTAGGAAATCGGGTACAGAAATGTTGGATTGTATAGGCAAGCGTACGGCGATGATTGCCTGTCAAAAGCCCAGGTTTTCAGGTATGTGAATAGCTTTAAAGAGAGTCGGGGCAGCGTGACGACCGCTCCGGACGTCAACCAGAAAAAATGACGAAAAAATCGGTCGTGAGCGCGTTTTACTGAAGACCGACCACTTGATGAGTGTCAGGATGACAGCAGACGACCTCGGACTTGGTAAAATGACAGTGCACAACAACATCACCAAAGAATTGTCGATGAGGAAGATCTGCGCCAAGGTGGTCCCGAAGATTTTGTCAGACATTCAAAAGCAAGCACGTGTGGACGCCTGCCAAGACAATCTCCAGAACCTTGAAGCTGATCCCGAATTTTTAGGTAACGGTATCATCAGAGACGAAACCTGGGTGTTTCAGTACGACCAGGAGACAAAGTGCATGAGTGCCGAATGGCACACCTTAACATCCCCACGCCCATAAAAGGTTTGCATGAGCAAATCGAAAGTGAAAGCCATGCTCATTGTGTTTTTTGATGTAAGGTGCTTGGTTGATCATGAGTTTGTACCCCAAGGCCAAACTGTCAATGGTGCTTTTTATTGTGAAGTGCTCAAGAGATTGAAAGCCAGGATCCATTGCATCAGGCCAGCCATCGCCAGTGATTAGGAAGCTACGTCATGACAATGTGCCAGGTCACGCCTGCTTCTTGGTGGACAGCTACCTGGCCAACAAAGGGATTCCAAAGATTCCCCAGCCCTGTTACTTTCCTGATGTGGCACCACCAGAGTCTTTTTGTTCTCCAAACTAAAAACGTCCATGACAGGACATTGTTATGGGACCCTGGAGGAGACGCAAGCCGCCACGACGAGGGTTTTGAAGACCATCCCAGACTCAGCATTGGCGGCAGCATTTGAAGCGTGGAAATCTCGCATGCAGCGGGTTGTTGGCCTCAAGGGTCATACAATGAAGAGTACTGAGTGGTTGTAGCGATATCTACAATAAATTTTGATTCACAAGCTCAGTCTCATTGCTTTTTATACAAACCCTGTAAACGATATACTTTACCCACACACCATGTGAACAATTTAGAAATTTAACCGTTTTGGAAATGCTTTCACTCTTGGCCTGGAAGCTAATGATCCATTTTCCTCCAGTACCCTTTATACACCTTCCACTGCAAGTGCTGCAACCGGGCATCGATGAGTGGCTATTTCATGTTGATGTAAAGCTGCATGTTGGATTCTAGTTAACGTTTGTCAGGTCAGCTCAGTAGTTGCACGCCAAAGAAATGTTGGTGACCCTCGCGTAGCAGTAGATTGCCAGCGAGCAGATGTGGCTGTTGACCAGCGGAAAGTGTTCTCAGGCAGCTGCTTCAGTTGTATTGGCCCCATTACGAAATCTATGATGACCCTTGAAGACATATCCGTGACGTTTGTGGTGTCAGTAGATTTTTGATCGGTTGATTTCTTCCTTCCCCTGGTAGCTTCCACCACCTGGAGGCCCTGTAGCTGGCTTTTGTGTTCGAGGTCAGTGCTTCAGTGTTGGCAGCACTCTGCTATGTGCTGGTGTCGGAAGACAGCCAGTTCCTCCATCAGTAGATGGTAAGCAACGAGCAGCAATAATTTCATCAGGCGAAGGTCATCGTCTCGAGCAGATCTTCAGCTAGATTTTGCTGGGGTATCTAGGCCATAGACGCACTACAGTGTCGTAATCATGGAGTCGAGTGCTATTACTGTGAATGCCACGGGCCCCGCCGGCCGTAGTGGCCGAGCGGTTCTAGGCGACTCAGTCTGGAACCACGCGACCGCTACGGTCGCAGGTTCGAATCCTGCTTCGGGCATGTGTGATGTCCTTAGGTTAGTTAGGTTTAAGTAGTTCTAAGTTCTAGGGGACTGATGACCACAGAAGTTAAATGCCATAGTGCTCAGAGCCATTTTGAGCCACTGGTCCCGAAGATCAGCTCATGAGAAATACTGGAGAGTTGGGTCATTTAAAGGGAGTTAGTTAATCAAATCGTTCAAATGGCTCTGAGCACTATGCAACTTCTGAGGTCATCAGTCGCCTAGAACTTAGAACTACTTAAACCTAACTAACCTAAGGACATCACACACATCCATGCCCGAGGCAGGATTAGAACCTGCGACCGTAGCGGTCTCTCGGCTCCGCCAGAGTGGCCGTGCGGTTCTAGACGCTACAGTATGGAGCCGAGCGAGTGTTCTTAGGTTAGTTAGGTTTAATTAGTTCTAAGTTCTAGGCGACTGATGACCTCAGAAGTTAAGTCGCATAGTGCTCAGAGCCATTTGAACCATTTTGAGCTCGGCTCCAGACTGTAGCGCCTAGAACCGCACGGCCACTCCGGCCGCCTAAAGGGAGTTAGTGTGAGGCTGTGATGCAGGGCTCAGTTCGTAATGATTGCATCTGTCCTCTTGATTCTGCTACATTCACTGGACAGACTCGCTACTTGCTCTTGTGTAGGAGACAGGGTTTTTTGCAACAGGTCCTACAGGCTAAACGATATGCTTGTCTGGCTTCCTTTGTTCTAATTCAATTTCTTTTCTGCTGAATGTGTATCCTCATTTGACAGACTTTGTTATAATGTGTTGGCCACCTGACCCACTAGCAACAGATTGGCTCACTTTCTGCTTCTGTGTACGTCACTGACGTGACTTTAGTTTATCTGTGGCATTGTGGACGGGTTTTAATAAAATTTTCTAATTTCTGCCTTTTACTGTAATGTGCCAATCTGCCACACCAATTGAATTTCTTTCTCTGATCCCATACAAGCAACTGGCTCACACACAACTTCTCATTACCACGACCTTTGTCAACAGCAGAGGGTCATATGACCACCTAGTACCAAATTCTACGATTGTTCTCTTTTAAGGGGGTTAGTATTATTTTATGTGGTTTGGTAACCACCGTTTTGGCCTTATGCAGATGACTTTCATCAAGGTATGTATATTATTTGATAAAGGTCATCTGCAGTATTGGCGAAACTGTTGATATATTTTAAGCCATGACACAATCCACATCTTCAAAGAGCTTTAGATTAAATAATTTGCCTTAGGCTAGTTAAAGTTTTCTGTACTGCTTTATATAACTAACTCAACCATTCTTATTTTAGTGATTAGTCAGTCATACAAGGCTGGTATAAAATTTTAATAACTTCCCATCTTATTTTTTCCTGTCTTATGGGAAGAACAGACTCAAGACGCTATTTCCACATTTCCTCTGGACGCCGCACTCTATCTTACCCCCTCTCTTTCTTACAATTCTTCTATTTCTGTACTCGTTATTGAACTGACCCCTTCTCTCCTCTCTCTCCCATCTCTCCTTTACCTACCTGACCATTCTTAAAAGTCGCTCTCCCTTCCTACTTCCTATGTTCTTTCTTTCTGCCACTTCAGTCGTTTCTCCCTCTCTCTCCATTAGTAAATTTCTCTCTCCTTCTCTCTCTACGAATCTCCCATCCATTTCCCCAATCTCCACTTCCACCCTCTCTACTCGCCTCTCTATCTCTCTATGAGTACATGAGCTGAGTCTCTTTATTTCATTAGGAGCTATCAAAAAGTTTACGATGGAAAACCGTACAGTCCAGAATTGGTAGGCCAGACAGGGAAGATGGCTGTGAGCACCGAGGCAATGATTCCACACATGTACCAAGTTGAAAACGACCTTTTCGTAAAATAACATGTGTCGCTGCATGAAGTAGTTTGTAACTGTCTGCTTCACATCCTCATTCAACAGGAACCATAGATCCTATAAGGCAGCTGGTCCATACGAACCACTTACGGACGATCCAGGTTCTGTGGTGGGCGGTAAGGGGCAGAGGTTTTAAAAACGGTTTTGCTAGGTTTCTGACAAATTTAGATGCAAAAACTTTGTTAAGTAATTATTATTATATGCTTGAGCTTTCTCCAAGCCTGCATTATAAATTTTACAGTGTAAATACTTTCCTACAGTATAAATCATCTTTACTGTAGAACTGTCGGGCGGTGAGACAGTTTCACTAGTAACAGATACAAAATTGAGCAGTAGGTGGAAAAGATTGATTACCCCTGCATTAAGGACTTTTTTAAGGGACTGAAGGCGACATAATCGCATGAGTAGAGATAGGGACCGTAAGAGGGGCACTCGGGTGTCACCCACCTGAGTCGGCATAACTTGTGCGTTACGACATGCACTTTCATGAAGCAGCAGCACCATTTGTCACACCTGTTCAAAACGGCAGTTTTCAACAGATATGCTGCCACAAACACATTTTCAATCTCCGATGGATGTCTGCTGAAGTTTTTCCTTCGGCAGCTAAGAAAAGAATAACAGCACATTGGTCTTGATAGGGCGCAGCTAGTAATAACTTGGTCATAGTTCACATTTTTGCATTTATCACACTCGCATCAGCAAGCATTAATGACACTAATCCCTCGCCTACATGCCAGTGCTTATATACCCGCATATACGTTGTAGCAACTTTTTGATCGCCCCTTACATTATTTTTAACAATTTTCAATTTCATACCGGCGCTAAATCCAACGACGCCGAGTGACCACACGTCTTCCTACATCGTCATTACTATCATGAAAGGTTAGTAAAAGTGATGATTAATCATTTGGGTAGTGATCTATCATTTTACAGAAGTGGTGTCAGTTCCCTGTCCAACTGTACTGTAATAAGTCCGACCGAGTCCAGTTTCGCCAACGCGCCGTGAGCAGCCGAGCAGGACACCCTGGGGGCTAGCCCCCGGGAAGAGGGCACTGCAGTCATTCTGCAAGGACACAGCGGGAAGCCAAGGCGGTCGCCCGTGCCTCACTCAAGAACGGACATGATGCCAAGAGCCTGTCTGACAACGAGAAGCGCTCCGAGAACTGATGGACATCTGCGGCCATTAGGACGGAATGCAAGGAATGTGCGCGTGAAAGCATCTGAGTACTTCTGGCCTGGCGGCAGTCATTTTACCTGTCTTGGAAAGCAGGGATGTGACTACAACTCCGGCACCCCACAGGCACAGGGAGGAGCACGCAAAAAGCGCGGGCAATTGGCGCAGGGAGGCATGTGAAAGAAGCCAGCATTCATAAGAAGATGCTTTCCTTGACAGTGAGGGCATTACTTATAAATCACGGACGCCGGCAGATTTGCAAACGGAGTCCAAACATGAGTCCCTCCAGGGCTCACGCAGAGAGAGCGGTTAGAAAGAAGTGTTGTGTAGCTGCTCTCCCAACAGCCTCGGATTGCAGGAAAATGCCAATTCACGAGGCACACTCCAGCCCACGCCGCCGGCCGGAGTGGCCGAGCGGTTCTAGGCGCTTCAGTCTGGAACCGCGCGACCGCTACGGTCGCAGGTTCGAATCCTGTCTCGGGCATGGATGTGTGTGATGTCCTTAGGTTAGGTAGGTTTGGTTGGTTGGTTGTTTGGGGAAGGAGACCAGACAGCGTGGTCATCGGTCTCATCGAATTAGGGAAGGATGGGGAAGGAAGTCAGCCGTGCCCTTTCAGAGGAACCATCCCGGCATTTGCCTGGAGTGATTTAGGGAAATCACGGAAAACCTAAATCAGGATGGCCGGACGCGGGATTGAACCGTCGTCCTTCCGAATGCGAGTCCAGTGTCTAACCACTGCGCCACCTCGCTCGGTTTAGGTAGATTTAAGTAGTTCTAAGTTCTAGGGGACTGATGACAACAGATGTTAAGTCCCATAGTGCTCAGAGCCATTTTGACCCAGCCCACGCCAGATAAGAAATTTCCACCCCGAATGGAGACGCGTGGCTATGAAACGTCGATCTGTCTTCCGGCTGCATTAAAAATTACGCCCGCCAGTGACAACGCCGAAAGGAAGAATATTTCGAAGAGGAGTTGAGCTGAGAGAGAAGCGAGAAAGGAGTCATGGAGACACCGCAGAAGCGAGAGGATATTGGAGTTATTCCACCCTTCGCCAAACTCTGCCTACCGACGCCGTGATATCACAGCTTCGGTCATGCAACCGACAACGGGAGACAACGCGGAGTTCGTTCCTGGGACGCACCGCAATGCCGCGATTGTTGATGAGGGCAGCTGACTCGAACATCACAGCTCAGAGGCGACGCACTGAACCGACGCAGCGCCTGTCGCCGACAGCAGTACATGCCGAACGATAAAGAATGATGGTGATACGAATCATCACCTCCTCCTACTCCTTGATAACTGAGTGGTGTCCACGCCCAGTCAAATCAGCCCTGACATTTTTAATTTTGCTTTGCTTTAAACGGCACGACAAAAAATACATATCTTTCGTCTTTTGATCATATAAGCAATCTTTTACAACACCTTAATTTTGTACCCTTTCTGTGTGATTTCATTTAATCACTGATATCAATTTATTGTTGGCTCCTAACGTGGAGCAATCTCATCAATCATCTGCTCGTCATTTTTGAAAATTTGTTCAAATGGTTCAAATGGCTCTGAGCACTATGCGACTTAACTTCTGAGGTCATCAGTCGCCTAGAACTTAGAACTAATTAAACCTAACTAACCTAAGAACATCACACACATCCATGCCCGAGACAGGATTCGAACCTGCGACCGTAGCGGTCGCTCGGCTCCAGACTGTAGCTCCTAGAACCGCACGGCCACTCCGGCCGGCTGAAAATTTGTGGTAAGGTCTTATGGGACCAAACTGCTGAGGTCATCGGTCCCTAAGCTTACGCACTACTTAATCTAACTTAAACTAACTTACGCTAAGGACGACAAACACACCCATGCCCGAGGGCGGACTCGAACCTCCGACGGGGGGAGCCGCGCGAACCGTGACAAGTCTGCTCGTCATTTCACGTCCGACAGCAGAGAGAAGAATTCACAGTTCACCACATTTTGGCACCCAGCGTGGGTCGACCTAATTGGTAATTTTCAAGCTATCTGACGTCACAAAATAATTTCTCGAGTTCACTACAAGACGAAGCTACCATTTACATGAAAATTTCTGGTGAACGGTGACATGTTATTTTTAAGAAGTTCTCTGTTTCCCAGGCGTTCTCAGTTAAGCTAATCATATGATGATAGTCATTTATCGGTATCGACTTACTGTGCTGTGCTGTTATTCGTAAATACTGAATTCTGAATGAACTAGAAGTATTTCTGGGCGATCCGCAAAATAAAACAGAAAAATGTGAAGGAACCGAAAAATAAGAAAATAAGATTTAAACCAAATATAGGGAAACGACATAAAATGGAAGGGAATTTACAGATGAAGAACGACGGGAAGGCCAGAAAAAGTGAAAATATGTTTGTCAATTCGGAAGGACTTTCTGGAGAGTATGATCAGCAAATGATAGAATAATGTGATCCAATGAGGCCACGAAAGGAAGATAATAATAAATACGAAATATATGATTATTCATACTGCTTTGTGTTGCATCCATATACAAAAAGTAAGAATTGTCGCACATGGTGGCCTCAGCAGTTCCTGAGAAAACTGTTGTTCAATGAAATCAATATTTACGTCGGGGTAGGAAGCAACCTAATTCATAATAAATTGTCTAGAGACTGAAATGTCAGCCACTACAATCAGTAATCACTGTCTCTAAACGATTAAAGTCATTAAGATTCAGAAAGGATATAGAAATTTCTATATGATAGGGGCAAGGACGACGCTTACAGGAGTCTCAAGAGTAATACGGGAAGTAGGAGCACGCAAAATTCTGTTAGCCGCCGTCGATAGAGGCAGGTATGGTCGCCCTCCATGACGATACTCCAGCCCACATATTAAAGGTCGTGCACGAGCTTTTGGCCAGCAATCGGATTACAGTTCTGGATCACCCGCCGTGTTTGGCCCCAGCCGACTACTGATTGTTCCCCAAATCGAAGTTGGCAATGAAAGGACACCTATACGACGTATTTAAGGACATCCAATAAAACTGAACTGCAGTACTAAGTTCCGTTCCAAAATAGACTACAGTGACTGTTTCAAAACATTTTTAAAACCTTTTCTCGCTTCCCGCGCCCGGGTTCCCGGGTTCGATTCCTGGCGGGGTCAGGGATTTTCTCTGCCTCGTGATGACTGGGTGTTGTGTGCTGTCCTTAGGTTAGTTAGGTTTAAGTAGTTCTAAGTTCTAGGGGACTGATGACCATAGATGTTAAGTCCCATAGTGCTCAGAGCCATTTGAACCATTTGAAAACCTTTTCAGCTGTTTGGGGAAGACCATTTTCAATATTGTCTCAGTTAGGTGACTGGATTTGTGATTTCCTCTCAGAGAGATCACAGTTAGTAGTAATTGACGGAAAGTCATCAAGTGAAACAGAATTGACTTCTGGTGTTCACGAAGGTGGTCGTATGGGCTCTCTGCTATTCCTTATATCAATGTTTGGGAAACCGTTTTAGGTTGTTTGCTGATGACGCTGTCGTTTATTATCTAGTACAATCATCAGAAGATCAAAACCTTTTGCAAAGTGATCTGGGTAAAATATCGGTGTGGTGGAAAATTGGCAATTGACCGTAAATAATGAAAAGTGTGAGGCCATCCATGTGAGTGCCAAAAGGAATCCGCTAAAGTTCGGTTACAAGATAAAGCAATCCAAAACAAAGGGCATAAATTCAAGTAAACACATGTTTATTACAGTTACGAACAACTTAAACTGGAAAGAACACGTGGAAAATGTTGTAGGGAAGAAGAACCAAAGACCGCGTTTTGTTGGCTGAAGACTTAGCAGATGCGACAGATCATCAAAACGCTTGTCCGTTCTCTTTTGGAGTACTACTGCGCGGCGTGGGATCCTTACCACATAGTATTAACGGAGTATATCGAGAAAGTTCAAAGAAGGGCAGCACATTTTGTATTACCTAGAAATAGTGGAGAGAGTGTCACGGACATGATACAGGATTTGTGGTGGAAATCACTAAAATAAAGACTTTTTCGTTGCGACGGTATCTCTTCACCAAATTTCAGTCACCAACTTTCTCCTCCGAATGCGAAAATGTTTTTTGATGCCGACCTACTTAGGTAGAAACCATCGTCATAATAAAGTAAGGGAAACCAGAGCTTGCACGGAAAAATACATGTGTTCGTTTATTCGGCGCCGTGCTCGAGAGCTGAATGATAGAAAATTAGTGTTAAGTTGGTTTGATGAACCTTCTGCCAGGCTCTTTGGTGTGATCTGCAGAGTAGCCATGTAGATATAGATGTAGGTGTTGGTGTAAATATCGGGTGATCAAAAAGTCAGTATAAATTTGAAAACTTAATAAACCACGGAATAATGTAGATAGAGAGGTAAAAATTGACACATGCTTGGAATGACATGGAGTTTTATTAGAACAAAAAAAAAAGTTCACAAAATGTCCGACAGATGACGCTGGGCAGCAAAACGTCAGTGACTGTGCATGACAATCGTGTATAAAAGGAGCTGTAATGAGAGAGAGAATCAGATGCGCCAGCAGTCGCAACATGTTGACGTTACCTGAAAAGTCGCTTTTAGTGAAGCTGTATTAACAGAATGGGGAATGTGCTAATTCAGCGCTACGATCCTATCGCCATAGGAAGGGGATTCGAACGGGTAAAGGTCCGTTAAAAATGCAGCTGTGGCGAGAATGATTTCGAAGTTCGAAGCCGTGGGTTGTTTAGACGATAGACCCCGTAGTGGCCGACCGAACACAAGGCGTAATGCTGCTGATACAGTTCAGGAAGAAATGGAGACGGTGGCGGGTTCGTCTATGCACGGGGAAGTCAGCGCTCGTGCAGTCGCACCGGCATTCCATACACTACTGTTTGGTTGGCACTGAGGCGTACCCTCCGATGCTATCCGTACAAAATCTATCGGCATCATGAACTGTTACCTGGCGATTTAGTGAAGCGGAGGGCATTTGCAGTTTGGGCGTTTCAAAAGATGGAGGAAGATGACGATTGGTTGAGTAACGTGTTGTGGACCCACGAAGCTCATTTCACGCTCCGAGGGTCTGTCAATGCCCACAACTGCAGAATTTGGGCTACCGAAAATCCTAGAACTGTCGTGGAAACTGCATTGCACGACGAGAAAGTCACGGTATGGGTTGGATTTACCACATCTACCGTTATCGGGCCATTTTTTCTTCAAGGAAATGCGTGATTCTGGTTTTATAACTGCTACCGTGACGGGTGAGAGGTACGCCGGTATGTTACAGAATCGCATCATCCCCGGTCCGGCTGATAAACACCTGCTGGAGCGTAAGATGTTTATGCAGGATGGCGCTCTACCCCATATTGCTAGACGCGTGAAAGATCTCTTGCGCGCGTCGTTCGGTGATGGTCGTGTGCTCAACCGCCACTTTCGTCATGCTTGGCTTCCCAGGTCCCCAGACCTCAGTCCGTGCGATTATTGGCTTTGGGGTTACCTGAAGTCGCAAGCGCATCGTGATCGACCGACATCACTAGGGATGCTGAAAGACAACACCCGACGCCAATGCCTCACCATAACTCCGGACATGCTTTACAGTGCTGTTCACAACATTATTCCTCGACTACAGCTATTGTTGAGGAATGATGGTAGACATATTGAGCATTTCCTCTGAAGAGCATCATCTTTGCTTTGTCTTACTTTGTTATGCTAATTATTGCTATTCTGATCAGATGAAGCGCCATCTGTCGGACATTTTTTGAACTTTTGTATTTTTTTTGTTCTAATTAAACCCCATGTCATTTCAAGCATGTGTGTCAATTTGCACCTCTCTATCTACATTATTCCGTCATTTATTCAATTTTCAAGTTTATACTGACTTATTGATCACCCAGTACAATTATTGTGTGGACATAATCCGTGACTCCCACTTTTTATAGTCACAGTTATGAAGGAATAGGAACACACTGTGTATTTAATTTTGAAACCTGGGTCCCTTCCACTGTGTGATCTCCGTGTATAGAAAAGATGTAGAACGAAATCGGTATTTGTCTGCAAAAAAAGTTATGCATTTCTTTTTGTGTGATAAGTACAGTAATTCCGACCGATGATCCTCGCAGGGACGCACAGTGTGGGTTGTTGCAGAATCGCCTAGAAGGATGGGAGGACAGAATGCAGGGAGGCGGGCCAGCAGAGAGACGTTTCTGAGGAGGCCCGCCGTTAGTTTTGCGAGGAGCGCGCGCGCCTGCCCGCAGTGCACGGTCGGAGGCCCATCTCCCGAGGCGGCTAGGTCCCGCGGGTAGCGGCAGCGCCGAGGGGAGTGGGCGGACGGGCGCGCGGCCCGGCCTGGCCCGCTCCGGGATCAGTATCGCCAAGACCGAGCCGAGTTTGGGGAGCAAATATTGGCCGACATCTTGTGAGACGGCGGGGCACCGGCAAACATTCCTGCGAGTAAATAGTGTTGATCCTAGCAGCGGCGGCGGCGGCCGCTGGGCACGTATCGGCTGCACTGTTTGCCGCCGACATCCATCCGTCTTGTTCCGAAACCGGATAGCGGCGGCAAGCGGCGAGTCGGCGCGCTCCCCTCGCGGCGCAGAGTGCGGTCGCCAGCTCCCAGGTAAGCAGCCCGTGCTCTCGACGGATCCAAATCCAGGCAGGACTGCAGCCGTCACTGGTGCGTCTGTAAACCAAGACAGCAGAAGATACGGCCGTTTCTGACAAATAAACTGCTGTCAGCTGCGTATGAACCTTTACTTACGAGAACATGATCGGTTTCCAGATATCAAATTATATCCTCATCATACAGTCGACATTATGATCCAAAAACGGACACTATTCTGTACTATCGCTTGCGCCTTGTACCGCGGTGACGCAGGGTCGGCCATAGTTAACCAGATTTGTAATGTTAATGTTAAGGAGTGGCCGGATGCCCTTCCTGCCGCCACCCCATACCCCCTGGGACGGAATTAGTGTATCCCAGCTGTCTGCGCCGGCCGCGGTGGCCGAGTGGTTCTAGGCGCTTCAGTCCGGAACCGTGCGACTGCTACGGTAGCAGGTTCGAATCCTGCCTCGGGCATGGATGTGTGTGATGTCCTTAGGTTAGTTAGATTTAAGTAGTTCTAAGTTCTAGAGGACTGATGACCTCAGATGTTAAGTCCCATAGTGCTCAGAGCCATTTGAACCAGCCAGCTGTCTGCGTCTAGTGTCAATCGTGAAATAGCGTGAATGTGTTGCAACCGTCTGCGAGTCGAATAGCTGAGGCGGGGCGTGGGGACTAGCCCGGTATTTACCTAGTAGCATGTGGAAACCCGCCTAAAAACCACATCCAGGCTGGCCGGCACACCGGCTGTCGCCGTTAATCCGCCGCGCGGATTCGATTCGGTGCCAGGCCACCTACCCGAGTCCAGGAAGCAGCGCGTTAGCGCTCTCGGCTAGCCAGGTGGGTGATCCAAAAACGGACACCTATCCTAATAATTGATCTAACCGTATGACAACCAGTATTAAATACTCACACGTCAAAAATATTAAGGCGTACAACGGCGTTATACTTGGCGTCATGGGGATGGGGAACATCCAGAATGACGGCAGGTCATGGCTGGTAGTGCTCGAGGGAAATGTCACGCCACAGTGATACGTTGTGGCATCCTGAGACCTCATGTGTTACCTTTCGTGTGACAGTATTGTGACTCCACTTTCCGACAGGACAACGTTTGTCCACACATGGCACGTGTCTCTATGAACTGTCTTAGTCATTTTGGGGTACTCTCGTGCTCAGCAAGATCACCAAGTGGTTCAAATGGCTCTGAGCACTATGGGACTTAACTGCTGTGGTCATCAGTCCCCTAGACTTAGAACTACTTAAACCTAACCAACCTAAGGACGTCACACATATCCATACCCGAGGCAGGATTCGAAACTGCGACCGTAGCAGGCGCGCGGTTCTGGACCTAAAGCGCCTAGAACCGCTCGGCCACAGCAGCCAGCGAAGATCATCAGTTCTCGGGTTGGAGTGTATCACCTGGCAGAACTGATATCATGAAAAATGCTCTTATTTTATAAACAGTGGTCACAGTTGAGTACAATCGCATCTGAAATTAAGAAATGAGATTGTCTATCGTTAGAGGTTATTTTAATTCCATGATTCCTTTTGTTAGTTATTGATTCTTTATTTCTGTCACCCCCCACGTTCTGTGGGACTAGTGACTATTTGCAGCTTGCTGTTAGCGCTTAAAAATAAACGCCTTTTAGTGTTCCCACCTTATCTTTTTGTATGCTTACTGATATTGTGGCAACCTTGTCACATAATTACTTGTAGGCACGCCTTGAAGCAGTGGTCACCGCACTCCACTTTATCCTATTGGGAGATTCAGCTAATCTGCTTACCACAGGTACTGTACAATAAACAAACAAACAGACAAACAAACAAACAAACACCGTCCGAATAGGTATTGAAGGTCCCACGGTACCAACCGGCCGCCACACCATTCTAGGCCCGTAGGCGTCACCGGATGTGGATATGGATGTGCACGTGGTCAGCACCCCACTCTAATGGCCGTTGTCAACTTTCGTAACCCGTGTCGCTACTTGTCAATCAAGTAGCTCCTTAACTGGTCTCACAAGGGCTGAGTGCACACCGCTCGCTAAGAGCACTCGACAGACCTTGACGGTGACGCATGCAAGTGTTAACCAACCCGACAGCGCTTAACTTCGGTGATCTGATGAGACGCCGTTGACCTAAGTACTGTATAATACCTGATCAAAAAGTGAAGTACCCAGAATGGGAACGGAAAAGCATTGAACCTCCACGAGTGGAGTCGCACGTAATATTATTTCAGTGATTATAAAATCCAGTGAAATTTACAGATAACTTGGCAGTATGAGCCCGCTTATCTGTATGACACAACAACCGCCTCTGGCGCGGATATATTCACTGATTCGGTTGAAGATGAACTCATAAAACCATTTTACCCTCTCCTGAAAAAAGCTGGCCCCCAGCTGTTGTAACTGGTCCTTCTTATCCTGGATACTGCCATAGGTTTATGTCTGAACTGGCCCCACACGTGTTCTATCGGGGGACATATCTAGGGATCAAGCAAGGCACAGGTATACCACGATAATACACAGTCATTTCATAGGAACACATACCATGTATGAACGAACATTGTCCTATTGAAAAATGGTACCAGGATAGTGTTGAATGAGAGGTAAAACATGAGGCTGAAGGGTGTCCGTGACTTATCATTGTGTAATCAGATTTCTTTCAGTTACTATTAGCCTCCATCTGCTGAAGTCACACCTGGCGGTTCCCCACACCATTATGACAAAAATGACATCACTGTGGCTCTTAAAAACATTGGAAGAATTGGACCTCTCTCCAACTCACCGCCATACCCGGCGACAAAAATCATCTGGGACAGTGGAGAACCGCGATTCACCTCCGAACACAATGCGACACCATTCATCAGCAGTGAATCCTTCACAGTCACGGCACCACAACAAACGCAGCCGTCTGTGTTGTGGCGTTCACGCCGGCCAACGCATGGGACAGTAATTGACTAGCCATACCGCTGCTCGCCTGTACCAATGACGTGGGATAACAGAGAAAGTTACGCGCAGCTCCTGAATTGTTCTCAGAAGGCAGTCCTCGAACTGGAGCGGTGACGATGTGTTTGGTGCAAGATATGGTGATCCTCCCTTGTGGTGGCCAGATGCAGTGACCGGAACCTTAATCACGCGTATGCCTGCCCTCACGTTGCCGTACAGTCCAACATCGGGCCACTGTCACTTCTGTTACCCTCACGAATTCGAATATCGCACGATTCGATCAGCCAGCCAAACAGAGACACACAACGAGGCCCCTTTCACACTTATGAGGAGCTGATAACGCTGTCTCACACGAGGATGCGACGTATCCGTTTCCTTTACATTGGTCACTCTACACCTGACACTGTTCGCATCCCTCATATAATCTATATGGTCTGTTAACAACACTAAATACGAACAACACTAATGCACACTGGATGCCGTTCTGTCTGTCACCGATACTTGTAACTTCACTTGTTTACTTACCAGCCAGTGAAGTGTTCGTGTATGCCCTTAAATTGACATCCACGAAACCTTCTGCGTGCTTCACTTTGTTTGTTAGGCGATGTAAATGAAATGAGAAGCACGCACGCATTTATGTGTGGTTGCCCACAAAATACACTGCGGGGTAAAAAAAAAATAGTACATCCTTTTAGAGGTTTCCAATTTACTCAAGCTTGATTGTTGAAACAGTGCATGTGGAGTAGATGAAATGCTTACATTGACAGATTAGTAGCACTGGCGCTTCTGAGGTACCAGGTACCGACCCACTATGAAACAGTCGTATTAGTACGTGGTGTAGCCTGTATGGGCGGCAATCAAGGTAAGGAATTTGGCATTCAGTCGATCGTACAGATGGCAAATACTGTTCTGGAATACGCTATGCGATGCCTGCTCGGCTTCTTTATGTAAATCTGCAAGACTTGTTGATTGGCTTGTCGCACGAGTCACTTCCCATCCCATCATACCCCATACGTGGCCCATTGGTGACAAGTCCGGAGATCGTGCTGGACAGGGAAGTTGCTGCACGTCTTGAATAGCACTTTGAATTTCATGGGCAGTGTCTAGGCGACCATTATCCAGATGGAACAACTCATCATCTTCCTGTTCAAGAACGGGTCTAACAACATTCTGCACGTATCGAGCGCTGCTTAGCGTCCCCTCCAGGAACACCAAAGCCGGACGATAGTGGTAGCTAATTGCACCCCAGACCATAAGGTCTGCTATGGGGCAGTATGTCTTGGACGCACGCACTCTACGAGACGTTGCTAACGAGGTCTACGTCACATGCGCAAACGACCATCACTTGCATGCAGGCAGACTCTGCTGTCACCGCTGAAGGCCACGGCGCACCATTCGATGTTCCAAGTGGTCCTCTGACGGGACTTTCGCGCCGTGCACGTCGATGCTGTGGCGTGAGTGGAAGAGGGGGTGGCGGTGCGCGTGCTTGTAGTCCCACAGCTAATAATCGGTTGCAACAGTTCATGTTGACACGTTTGGGCTCATAAGCTTTCTTACCTGTGCTGTGGTGGGACAATCCTGGCGGGAGTATGTGCTGCGTGGATATCCAGAATTCTGCCTACAGGTGTAAGAATGTACACGTATCCTCTGATACCGGCACCGTTGCAAAGTTGACGCAGAATGACCAACTCGAGTGGCAATTCTCCCAATGGACCAACTCCGCCACTCGGAAGGCCACAATTTGCCCCGTTTCAAACCAGCCCAGTTTACTGTAGGAAGCTTGGTTGTTTGGTTGCCTGCTTACCTCACACGTCTGCACTACACTGAGCCTTCTGGCAGTGAGCATTCACTATTAAAGAGGAGACGCATATAGCGCTCTGGCAGCTGTATCGCTACTCTACCTGTTTGCACACGAAGTTGAAACCATTATCAGTATATGTATCCCCTAGGTGGCATGTGCCGTCATAGGACCAGAATCGACGTAGTCTTTCCAGGTGTACAAACTTTCTTCTGGCAATCTAAATGTAATTTTCTGTAATACACGCATTTCATAACTCACTTCGAAATATCATTACTCGTCAGATTTTATGTTAAACAGTAATAACAGATCAAGTTTGCGGCCTAGAAATCGAGCACCCACAGTAAATAGTCATTAATAGGTCAATGGTTATCTGGAGAGTGACTTGCAAACAGAAACTGGTGGAGGTTATCCAGTGTGGAACTCAGCGTCTGTAAGTTTCGTGTGTCACAAAATTTTTCTGGGTCGCCATCCTATTTAATTAAAATTGGGATAATTTTAATACAAGAACTGAATTAATCACTGAATTGGTAAGCAGAACTAACGTGTTATTATTAATAAAAAGAGCCAAGTGAATACATGGAATCAGCATATGGGAATAATTTAAGTACAAATGTTAAATCAAATAATTCAGAGCAAGCAGGAGCATAAGCCCCAACAAAAAGACTAAGATAATCAGACAAAAGTCTACAAAAATAAGGTCTGCGTTTTGCGCTTCAGAAACACAAGGTGTTGGAGTGTTGAATGTATTAAAAATAACCTTCCAAAAGGGGAGGGCTTTGTTTAAGAAACAGTCATCACAGTTTAACATAGTTTATCAAAATAAAACATCATATTAAAAATTTACAAAGTAATTCTAAAATACGATCTGTCGTTCCCCGTTATTCAATTAATTAACTCACTTATAATATTGGGTGCTGGGGTACATTGTTTTGATAAGTGAAAAGGAAACCTTAGGCACGCTTGAGAAAAGTTCACGTAAACATACACGGTTCAGACATACAAGGATAGAGGTAAAAAGAATTTTGCCAAACACTGTAAGTCAAAGGCTCAGAGGTTATCCCTGTTGCTGTGATTGGATCATTGTGAATATGAACGCTACGGAATAGTTTCCGAGATAGAAATTTATCTATATCACCTTGCACATGAAACAGATACCCTGGCGTAAAACTTACAAATGCCTTGACTAATTAACAATAAAACATTTGAAGATGTTACATTTTTTTTTTAGTCATCAGTCTTCTGAGTGGTTTGATGCGTCCCGCCACGAATTTCTCTCCTGTGCCGACATTTCAGGGTAGCACTTGCAACCTGCGTAGTCAATTCTTTGCTGGATGTATTCCAATCTCTGCCAATCTCTGTCTTCCTCTACAGTTTTTGCCCTCTACAGTTCCCTCTAGTACCATGGAAGTCATTCCCTGATGTCTTAATACATGTCGTATCGTCCTGTCCCTTCTCCTTTTCCACATATTCCTTTCCTTTCCGATTCTGCGCAGAAACTCCTCATTCCTTCCTGAAATTAGTCACTGCGAAATCACAACCACGTGGTGTGAAAAAAGCTATACAATCTTAAAACTGAAATGAAATGGAGAGTAGAAGAAATAACACACACACACGAGAAAATTTCACACATACATTCCGTATAAAGGAGAAGTCAGAGAGCTGAATTTTAAACCTGTGCTGGCGTAACGAACTTTCTGCAACACATGTTATACTTGCACAAAGCAAGATCCGAAAAAACTTATTACATACAGAAAAATATACTCCCGATTGCATTCTGATAGCCGGCCATTGTGGCCGAGCGGTTCTAGGCGCTTCAGTCTGGAACCGCGCGACCGCTACGGTCGCAGGTTCGAATCCTCCCTCGGAAATGGTTGTGTATGATGTCCTTAGGTTAGTTAGGTTTAAGTAGTTCTAGGTTCTAGGGGACTGATGACCTCAGATGTTAAGTCCCCTAGTGCTCAGAGCCATTTGAACTATTTTTGAGCATTCTGAAAAATACACTCCTGGAAATTGAAATAAGAACACCGTGAATTCATTGTCCCAGGAAGGGGAAACTTTATTGACACATTCCTGGGGTCAGATACATCACATGATCACACTGACAGATCCACAGGCACAGGCAACAGAGCATGCACAATGTCGGCACTAGTACAGTGTATATCCACCTTTCGCAGCAATGCAGGCTGCTATTCTCCCATGGAGACGATCGTAGAGATGCTCGATGTAGTCCTGTGGAACGGCTTGCCATGCCATTTCCACCTGGCGCCTCAGTTGGACCAGCGTTCGTGCTGGAGGTGCAGACCGCGTGAGACGACGCTTCATCCAGTCCCAAACATGCTCAATGGGGGACAGATCCGGAGATCTTGCTGGCCAGGGTAGTTGACTTACACCTTCTAGAGCACGTTGGGTGGCACGGGATACATGCGGACGTGCATTGTCCTGTTGGAACAGCAAGTTCCCTTGCCGGTCTAGGAATGGTAGAACGATGGGTTCGATGACGGTTTGGATGTACCGTGCACTATTCAGTGTCCCCTCGACGATCACCAGTGGTGTACGGCCAGTGTAGGAGATCGCTCCCCACACCATGATGCCGGGTGTTGGCCCTGTGTGCCTCGGTCGTATGCAGTCCTGATTGTGGCGCTCACCTGCACGGCGCCAAACACGCATACGACCATCATTGGCACCAAGGCAGAAGCGACTCTCATCGCTGAAGACGACACGTCTCCATTCGTCCCTCCATTCACGCCTGTCGCGACACCACTGGAGGCGGGCTGCACGATGTTGGGGCGTGAGCGGAAGACGGCCTAACGGTGTGCGGGACCGTAGCCCAGCTTCATGGAGACGGTTGCGAATGGTCCTCGCCGATACCCCAGGAGCAACAGTGTCCCTAATTTGATGGGAAGTGGCGGTGCGGTCCCCTACGGCACTGCGTAGGATCCTACGGTCTTGGCGTGCATCCGTGCGTCGCTGCGGTCCGGTCCCAGGTCGACGGGCACGTGCACCTTCCGCCGACCACTGGCGACAACATCGATGTACTGTGGAGACCTCACGCCCCACGTGTTGAGCAATTCGGCGGTACGTCCACCCGGCCTCCCGCATGCCCACTATACGCCCTCGCTCAAAGTCCGTCAACTGCACATACGGTTCACGTCCACGCTGTCGCGGCATGCTACCAGTGTTAAAGACTGCGATGGAGCTCCGTATGCCACGGCAAACTGGCTGACACTGACGGCGGCGGTGCACAAATGCTGCGCAGTTAGCGCTATTCGACGGCCAACACCGCGCTTCCTGGTGTGTCCGCTGTGCCGTGCGTGTGATCATTGCTTGTACAGCCCTCTCGCAGTGTCCGGAGCAAGTATGGTGGGTCTGACACACCGGTGTCAATGTGTTCTATTTTCCATTTCCATGAGTGTATATGAATTGGACTACCGAACTCGAAAATGAACTAGCAGGTTAAACGTGTACACCAGCTGGGATATCCACATTCCGTCACACAGTACCACACTCACCAGCGCCAAGTCGCTCTTAAGAGTACCGTCTTCACGCACGAAATGTCCAGTCTCAAGTGAGGAAAGTCCGCAGCTCGTGGTCGTGCGGTAGAGTTCTCGCTTCCCGCGCCCGGGTTCCCGGGTTCGATTCCCGGCAGGGTCAGGGATTTTCTCTGCCTCGTGATGACTGGGTGTTGCGTGCTGTCCTTAGGTTAGTTAGGTTTAAGTAGTTCTAAGTTCTATGGGACTAATGACCATAGATGTTAAGTCTCATAGTGCTCAGAGCCATTTGAACCAATCAAGTGAGGAAAGCACACTCTTCCTGCAGTGAACTTCCCCCAGTTAGCCGGGAAGGATCAAAGGGGTCCTTTCTACCACCAAATTAACTGCTGCCGAATTACTACCGAAAGGATACAAATCTCTTTCCCTCCACTGAGAAAGTTACGTTGTCTATACTGGCCGGCCGAAGTGGCCGAGCGGTTCTAGGCGCTACAGTCTGGAACCGCGCGACCGCTACGGTCGCAGGTTCGAATCCTGCTTAGGGCATGGATGTGTGTGATGTCCTTAGGTTAGTTAGGTTTAAGTAGCTCTAAGTTCTAGGGGACTGATGACCACAGCAGTTAAGTCCCATAGTGCTCAGAGCCATTTGAACCATTTTTTGTCTATACTGCTGCCACTAAAGCCAGATACTGTACTGCTACCATGTATGAGACAAATTCAACTTTCACTTTGACTCGCTCATTCATACAGAGGATATAGAGAGACAGGAAATCTGGGAGCACAAAACGTAGGTAACGCTCATAGGATTAGACGCTCACTGGAAAAATTGATAACTTTAATCCAGAATGAGATTTTCACTTCGCACTGTAGTGTACGCTGATATGAAACTTCCTAGCAGATTAAAACTTTGTGTCGGACCGAGACTCGAACTCGGGACCTTAGCCTTTCGCGGGCATCCCCCAGGCTGTGGCTAAGCCATGTCTTCGCAATATCTTTTCTTCCAGAAGTGTTATTCAGCATGGTTCGCAGGAGAGCTTCTGTGAGGTTTGGAAGGTAGGAGACGAGGTAGTGGCAGGACTAAAGCTGTGTGGACGGGTCGTGAGTCGTGCTTGGGTAGCTCAGATGGTAGAGCACTTGCCAGCGAAAAGCGAAGGTCCCGAGTTCGAGTCTCGGTCCGGCACACAGTTTTAATCTGCCACGAAGTTTCACATCAGCACACACTCCGCTGCAGAGTGAAAATCTCATTCTGGAAACATTCCCCAGGCTGTGGCTAAACCATGTCTTCACAATATCCTTTCTTCCAGGAGTGCTAGTTCTGCATGGTTCGAAGGAGAGCTTCTGTGAAGTCTGGAAGATATGAGACGAGATACTGGCAGAACTAAAGCTGTGAGGACGGGGTGTGAGTCGTACTTGGGTAGCTCAGATGGTAGAGCACTTGTCCGCGAAAGGCAAAGGTCCCGAGTTCGAGTCTCTGTCCGGCATACAGTTTTAATCTGCCAAGAAGTTTCTTGATACTTCAATGCACATCGTGTACTACTGAATGGGGATAAACACGAAGCACAAAATTAAATTACACATTACTGAGCGAGACATCACGAAATACAATTTAAATAGTATGAAACGAATCCAAGACGTTTCAACACGAGATATTATATTATGCCAGCGAGCACGGTACCCTGTGTGGAGCTGCGGACGACTCCGTGATCAGAGGCGTAGATAGGCCCCCGTGGCGCACGGGCAGCAGCCGGCGCAGGCCGTGGGGCTGTCGATGCGGCGATAGCGCGAGAAAGGCGCCGCGGGTGATGGATGGCCCCACGGATACGGACGGTGGCTGCTCGATCGCGCCAGAGAATGGCTCCAGCCGACTGAGGCTCGTGACTCGAGGTTCAGGGAGGCGAACGAGTCCTGAAGAGCGCGGTTCGCTAAAATTTAACTACAAGCTGTGTCAGACTGATAGCGTATTGTCTGGTCCGGCATCGCTGGTGACGCCGGACTTGGAGGGAAGCCAGGCGCTAGTGTCACGCTTGTTGTCCGTGGCGCCTTTTGTGGCTCCGTACCTCGGTAAAAACGAAACCCTTATAGGCTCACTCTTTTGTCTGTATGTCTGTCTATCCAACTACTGCCACGCGGAGTGGCCGCGCGGTTCGAGGCGCCATCTCGCGGACTGCGTGTCCCCTCTCGCCTGAGGTTCGATTCCTCCCTCTGGCAGAGGTGTGTCTTGTTCTTAGCGTTAAGTTAGTTTACGTAGTGTATAAGTCTAGGGACTGATGACCTAAGCAGTTTGGTCCCCTAGAAATTCACACACATTTTTATCCGAGTATAACCGCGCCGGGTAGCCGCGTGGTCTCAGACGTCTTGTTACGGTTCAACCCCCTCCCCCCTTCCGTCGGAGGTTCGAGTCCTTCCTCGGGCATGGGTTTGTCTGTTGTCCTTAGCGTAAGTTAGATTAATTAGTCTGTATGCCTAGGGACCGACGGCCTGAGCAGTTTGGTCCCACGGTCCTTACCACAAATTTCCAAAAAATTTCCGGCTATTAACGCTACAACCACCCCACCACAATGAGCAAAAATTCCCCGTATATTTTTATTTTATTAAAGAATCATAACGAACATCCTACTATGTTCATGGGCCTTTCTCTATTTGTCTCTCGCCTTATAAAATACCATACTGCTCACTTATATGGTTAAATTTTAAACATTGCATATAAAAAATTGAACGTTTCTGCTCAAGGACATGTTTTGCCCCGAGTTGGTACAACTTGCGACCATAATCCTCATTGTCTTCCCTACAGCTACCGAGCACTTGTTGAAGTCTGATTGCTCAGTTTCACTTCGTTGTAGATTTACAGACCAACCATTATTACTAGCAGTTTGAGTGTGTAGAAGAAGCGTCTTTCCCCTAAGGAAGATTTTCTAAAATGAGATATAGAAGATTCAACGAGGCAGAAATTCTTGCTGAACATTTAGTAGGTGACGAATTTTCAGAGTTCATGCTTTGTATTCGAGTTAAACCGAATTTCATGAGAATTCAAATGAAGAGACGGAGGAAAATAAAGAAACAAACCCCACAGGTAATGCTTCACATAAATACGTTACAAGTTCTGGTATAGTTTATCTCGAAGAACGTCCAAGGCATTGTAAAATGGGTTTTGTCAACATAGTCCGTGAACCTCTAGGAATGACTAATGCTGGGAAAGTACAAATATAAGTGAATCATTCAAGAAATTTTTACTCCTGAAATAGGAAAGAAAACTGTTGACCATACAAATTAAGCAACTGAAAGAAAAAATGTATATTTTGCGAGCGATTCTGAACTATATACATTGATAGGAATTTTAAGTCCAACGGGAAGTTACCAGGACAACAACATCTATACTTACGTGATTTATAGTCAAATTTATTGGGAAAAGCCATATAGAGAGGAACCGTAAGACTAAAGCTTATCAGCTATTCAAATTTCTTCGTTTTGATGATAAAGGCAATACACCAGAAAGACATCGAAGTGACAATTTTGCGCCTCTGCGTGGATTATTTGAAGAATTGAATGGAATATCCCAAAAGTACTTCGCAAATGGACCTCACAATACAGTTGCTGAAATTCTATGTCTTTTCAGAGATCGTTGTCCAGTTTTCCTCAAAGACATGAGAAATACGCTATACTTCATAGAAATTTGAGTCGTGCAGTTGAAAGATACAGAATAAAAATTGGATTGTATGCTGGAAAAGATAGCAGACCTGCTATGAAGAAGGTCCTCTTGAGATCGTGAACAGACTGGTGGAATCAATACGGAATACATGCTGCAGTATCACAACTGATCGTTTCTATACTTCCCTGGACAAGGCAGATAATCTGCATGAAGATTACGAACTTAACTTTGGCTGGAACACTCAAATCCGACAGAAAACACATACCGTAAGAACTTAAGATGGCAACACGCAGAGCTCTGTATTCCTCCAAATTTTCATTCCCAGATCCATCAACTATGAATTCTCTAGCAACAGCTGTCTCTTGCATCACAAAGGAAAAACTAAAGAAAAATCTGTTCATGTTGTCCACACAGCATCGTAATGCACGACTGGAAGTTGATGTACAAAAGAAGAAAACTATAATACAATTTCACTAATGAAGGAGTGGGTGCCATAGACCAGATGGGTAGGACATACTGTACAAGAAAAGGTAAGGTGGCCACTGTCATTGTTTTGTAGCCTACTTTATATGTCTGCAATAAAGTCATTCACACTTTTCAAGAAGGATGTGCCTAAACGGAATGAAGGGGAGTCAAATGTCAGAAAATTCTATGATCGTGAATTAGGCTTGCAGTTCCTTGGCGGGGTAAATAACTTAAGCCTCTAAGTTAAAACTGTCAAAAGATATGGCCACTTACGTCCCATATTTTGATACCCGCAAACTCACACATCAAAAGCTGTAAGGCACTTCCCATTGACATAGAACCATGACATTTGGCAAGAAACTAGGTTCCACAGCACAAGCAGAGCGAAATATTCAACAGTTTTTAATTATACCATGCGAAAAAATATTTGTATCTTCATTTATAATGCGACTCTCTGTCTGTCTGTTAAGTCCTTTTTTTCTCGGGAACGGATAAACGTATCACGATGAAATTTATGTCAAATACTAAACTCTGTGATTCCTTGGCGATGTAAAAAATGTAACCTTCGAAGTCAATGCAATCAAAAGATAATGACATTTTTGTCACATGTTTTATACTCGCAAGCTCACACACTGAGCACTTGTTTAGTAGAAGAGATCTGTTACACAGTACCGAAGATGAAGAAGTGTAGGTCGCTCTTAAAATAGGCATTTTAGAGCTCATGTTTACCAGATTTCTTTGCTTCGAATGGTCGTTCCTATCGTACTCTTCAATAGTAATCATTCCTCCTAGGACAGTCTGTATGTCGGACAGACAAAATATTATCAGACTTCAAGGAGAGCCTATTCTCTACTTTAAGAAAGGCAGGTGTTGACAAGTGTGAATATTATCGGACTAGTAGTTTAATGGGTAATGGCTACAAAATACTATGATTAGTTTTTCACAGCAGAACTAAAACACTGATGGAGGCCGGCTTCGGTGAAGGTCATTTCGGGTTCCGGAGAAATGTCGGAACACGTAAGGCAATACTGACTCAACGAATTATCTTGGAAGACGAGGTGAAGGAAAGCAAGTTTGCGACTGTAGTATTTGTCGATTTAGAAAATTGGTTCAAATGGCTCTGAGCACTATGGGACTTAACATCTGCGGTCATCAGTCCCCTAGACTTAGAACTACTTAAACCTAACTAAGCACATCACACATATCCATACCAGACGCAGGATTCGAACCTGCAACCGTAGCAGTAACACGGTTCCGGACTGAAGCGCCTAGAACCGCTCGGCCACAACGGCCGCCTGTGAAATTAGAGAAATCTTTTTGACGATTATACCTGGAATACACTCTTTAGAATTCTAAATGTAACATGGATAAAATACAGGTAGCGAAAATTTGTCTGCAAATTGTATGGAAATCATACTGCAGTTATGAGAGTCGAGGGACGTGACAGGGCAGTAGTCGTTAAGTCTGGATATTAAGCAAGCGCTGATGGAAAGAAAAGAGAAATTTAGAAGAGGATTTGAAGTTCAGGGAGAAGAAACAAAAACTTTGCGGTTTGGCGATGATACTGCAATTCTGTCAGAGTCGGCAAAGGACTTGGAATGGCAGTCAAATCGAGTGCGTAGTGCCTTGAAAAGAGTTTATAAAAAATATTTAGAAAAAGAATAAAACAATGGAAGCGGAATGTAGGTGATTTTGCGGGAATTAGATTAGGAAAAGAGAGACTAAAATTAGTTGGTGAAATCTGCTACTTAGGGAGAACAGTAATTGCTAATGGCCGTAGTAGAGAGGATATAAAATTCATACTGAAATCTATCATCAGTTTTAAGTGTGTAAAGTGTTATAAAGGTATGTGCATGAAATGTTGCCAAGTACAGAAATGAAACACACGACAATCAGTTTAGGCAAAAGAAGAAAAAGACAAAAAATCTTGAAATTTGGTGCTACGAAAGAATGTTGAGGACTAGGACGGTAGATGAGGTATCTAATTAGGAAGTACTAAATCGAATTGAGGGAAAAAGCAGTTACTGGCACAAGTTAGCTAAAAACAAGGGATCTTTTGGCAGGACACATCCTAAGGCATCAAAAAATAATCGATTTAATATTGTAGGGAGGTGTGGGAGATCAAAATGTGTAAATAGGCTGTTTAGGTTTTTATGTTGGCAATGCCACGTAGCGCTCTGTATGAAAATCACTGACTGTGCTGTGTGCAGTCTGTGGCTGGTTTGCATTGTTGGAATATTTGCTATTGTAGTGTTGGGCAGTTGGATGTGAACAGCGCGTAGCGTTGCGCAGTTGGAGGTGAGCCGCCAGCAGTGGTGAATGTGGGGAGAGAGATGGCGGAGCTTTGAGAGCGGATGATCTGGACGTGTGTCCACCAGAAGGAGTAAATTTGTAAGACTGGATCATGAACTGAGATATATATATATATATATATATATATATATATATATATATATATATATATATATATATAATGACTTTTGAACACTATTAAGGTAAATACGTTGTTTGTTCCCTATCAAAATCTTTCATTTGCTAAGTATGCCCATCAGTAGTTAGTGCCTTCAGTAGTTAGAATCTTTTATTTAGCTGGCAGTATTGGCGCTCACTGTATTGCAGTAGTTCGAGTAACGAAGATTTTTGTGAGGTAAGTGATTCATGAAAGGTATAGGTTATTGTTAGTCAGGACCATTTTTTTGTAGGGATTATTGAAAGTTAGATAGCGAGGCGCTAAAAATATTGTGTGTCAGTTTAGTGACGATCAGAATAAGTAAAGAGAGAAATCTCTGAGTACGTTCAGTTTTGCTCATCTGTTTGAAAATCAAATAATGTAAGAGGTTCATCAGCACAGTCATTTATAATTTTTCTGAGGGGACGTTTCAAATTGTAGACAGAAACCGAGGCAAGAAACAGTAAGAAGCTTCAAATGGATGTAGGTCGCAGTAGTTACTCAGAGATGAAGTGACTTTCACACTGTAGAATAGTATGGAGGACTGCGTCAAACTAGTTTTCGGACTGAATACAACAACAACAACAACAATAATAAATTAAAAGCGCCAATGACGACGCAGTCCAGGTCGTTTTGCGATCGCAGATTTTCCCTGCGCGTTCGCGTTCATGCCAGCGCCAAAGCCCTGATTATAATAAATATATTTGGTTTTTACTGAAGCTGAAGAAATATCAGTTGTAGTCCACATTTTGCGATGCTGCAGCCCGTCAGTACACACGGCGGCGGCGTTTGAGCTGGTCGGCAGCGCTCCGCGGCATGCATCCACACACACACACACACACACACACACACACACACACACACAAAGCTCCGGCGGTAATTCGGGCAGCCGCCCGCAGCCAGACGCCTATTGTCTGCTGATATACTGCCCACACCCGCAGTCCGATCCCGCGTCACTCCCACTGAGATTACGACCGCCCGCCGTGTGCTTATGTCGCTGGTCGCTGCTGCAATAGCGCGCTGCTGGACCTCCTATCTTTCAGATTACAACGCTTTGCCGTACAAAACACCGGGCAGTAACCAGATTTACGAGGTTAGCCTGTAGTTCTGACAAATTAGCTCCGTTTGTTACTGTACTTCTCACAGTTAGCACAGGATGCAAAAGACAATACTCTAGCGTGTACGCAGGAAGGTAGTCGTAAAGTTTCCGTTATCACCTTTAAGAAATTAAGCTGTGGCTATGTGGAATGACGTAAGAACACCACTTCATATTTATCCGTTGTGTTTTTTGTTGTGGTCTTCAGTTCAGAGGTTGGTTTGATGCAGGTCTCCATGCTACTCTATTCTGTGCAAGCTTCTTCAGCTCTCACTACCTACTGCAACCTACATGCCTCTGAATCTGCTTAGTGTTTTCATCTCTTTGTCTCCTCTACGATTTTTACCCTCCACTCTGCCCTCCAATACTAAATTGGTGATCCCTTGATGCCTCAGAACATGTCCTACCAACCGATCCCTTCTTCTATTCAAGTTGTGCCACAAATTTCTCTTCTCTCCAATTCTATTCAATACCTCCTCATTAGTTGTGTGATCTACCCATCTAATCTTCAGCATTCTTCTGTAGCACCACATTTCGAAAGCTTCTGTTCTCTTCTTGTCCTAAGTATTTATTGTCTATGTTTCGCTTCCATACATGTCTACACTCCATACAAATACTTTCAGAAACGACTTCCTGACACTTAAATCTGTACTTGATGTTAACAGATTCCTTTTCTTCAGAAACGCTTTCCTTGCCATTGCCAGTCTACATTTTATATCCTTTCTACTTCGACCATCATCAGTTATTTTGCTCCCAAAATAGCAAAACTACTTTAAGTGTCTCATTTCCTAATCTAATTCCCTCAGCATCACCCGTTTTAATTCGACTACATTCCACTATCCTCGTTTTGTTTTTGTTGATGTTCATCTTATATCCTCCTTTCAGGAAACTGTCCATTCCGTTCAACTGCTCTTCCAGGTCCTTTGCTGTCTCTGACAGAATTACAGTGTCATCGGCGAACCTCAAAGTTATTTATGTCTTCTCCATAGGTTTTAATTCCTACTCCTAATTTTTCTTTTGTTTCCCTTACTGCTTGCTCAGTATACAGATTGAACAACATCGGGGACAGGATACAAACCCTGTCTCATGCCCTTCCAAACCACTGCTTCCCTTTCATGCCCCTCGACTCTTATAGCTGCCATCTGGTTTCTGTACAAATTGTAAATAGCCTTTCGCTCCCTGTATTTTACCCCTGCCACTTTTAGAATTTGGAAGCGAGTATTCCAGTCAACATTGTGAAAAGCTTTCTCTAAGTCTACAAATGCTAGGAACGTAGGTTTTCCTTTCCTTAACCTATTTTCTAAGATAAGTCGTAGGTTCAGTATTGCCGCACGTGTTCCAACGGAATCCAAATTGATCTTTCTCGAGGTCGGCTTCCACCAGTTTTTCCATTCGTCTGTAAAGAATTGGCGTTAGTATTTTGCAACCATGACTCATTAAACTGATAGTTTGGTAATTTTCACATCTATCAACACCTGCTTTCTTTGGTATTCGAATTATTATATTCTTCTTGAAGTCTGAGTGTATTTCACCTGTCTCATACATCTTGCTCACCAGATGGTGGAGTTTTGTTAGGGGTGGCTCTCCCAAGGTTGTCAGTAGTTCTAATGAAATGTTGTCTACTCCCGGGCCTTGCTTCGACTTTGGTCTTTCAGTGCTCTGTCAAACTCTTCACGCAGTATCATATCTATTTATCCGTAAGTGCGGCAAAATTTTCCCATTCATTGATGACTTTGCATAGACATTGATTGTAGAAGTCTGCGTGGAAGCTGTAATATTTACGTTATATAAAATGGCCCATAGTTACGTTGGTTCTGCGTCACACTCGAACTTTACCATCAGCTCTTACCAACTGAAATCGGGACTCATTTGACCAGGTTACGGTTTAACAGCCCTCCAGAGACCGACCGATATGGTCACGAGGCCAGGAGAGGTGATGCAGGCGATGTGCTGTTCGTTAGCAAAAGCATTCGCATCAGACATCTGCCACCATAGCCCGATAATGCCGAATTTCGCCTGACTGTCCTAACGGAGACGTTTCTTGTACGTCCTACTTTTATTTCTGATGTTATGGCTCAAATGGCTCTGAGCACTATGGGACTTAATTTCTTAGGTCATCAGTCCCCTAGAACTTAGAACTACTTAAACCTAACTAACCTAAGGACATCACACACATCCATGCCCGAGGCAGGATTCGAACCTGCGACCGTAGCAGTCCCGCGGTTCCGGACTGTAGCGCCTAGAACCGCAAGGCCACCGGGGCCGGCTCTGATGTTATGTCACGCAGTATTGCTTGTCTGTTAGTACTGACAAATCTACACAGACTCGGTCGCTATTGGTCGTTAAGAGAAGGCCGTCGGCCACTTCGTTGTACGTGGTGACAGATATCGCCTGGAATGTGGTATTCTCGGCACACTCCTGACACTGTATATCTCGGAGTACTAAATTCTCTAACGATTCCCGAACTGCAATGTCCAATGCGTCTACCTCCAGCTACCACTCCGCATTCAAAGTCTGTTAATTCCCTTCGTGCGGCAGTAATGACATCGGAAACCATTTGGCATGAATCACCTGTGTACATATGAAAGCTCAGCCAATCTGAAAATGCACTACCCTTTTATACCTTGTGTATGCGATACTACCATTATCTGTATATATGTACACCGCTATCCCATGACATTTATCACCCCTTTATGTATAGTAAAACGAAATTCCTATTGCTGGAGTTGGTTGAAACTTTTGAAGCAGAGACTCCCCTGCTTCGTCAGGTCCAAAGGTCGTGTTGGTAGCAGCACTCTGGGAGTAGGGGCCACGTACACGGAGGTAACGGTGGTTCCCTTAGCCAGTCATGTTAACTGTTGCACGATAAAAGCAGTCGGAGAGTGGGAGCCACAGTAAATGAACGTATTGGTGATACTTCTCATCAATTGTAAAAATTTTTAACTAAAAGGAATGTCCATTTTCACGGGATGATCAATCATGCGGTCGCGTTAGGTATATCGGAAGGAATTAGTGTCGAAGGTACATAAAGGGCGATCTGCCTACTACTGCAAATTGGAAGTGATACTGTTTTGCAGCGTTATAAGTGTGCAGTGAACTGTGATGTGAAACCACAGGAAACACTGAATGGCATCCCTTAAAAACAGTGAAACTGTGCGCTTTTTACTACAATTCTAGTAGTTAAGGACTTCATCCAAATCTCGCTATCTCGCGACACTATGTCCGCCACTTGTGTACGAGACCACACCAGCTCTTCCACTGCAGCGAAGTGACATCTATGAAGACGCAATGGCAGTAGCTTTCAGAAGAACTGTGACTTGTGACTGATTTGCACATCTCCAACAAGCACCTCATATGTACAGGGACTCTATTACAACTAGAGGCGAAGCACAACTTGCCAGTGCAAGAAGATTTTTGTAATGTTTTACCTCTATAATGACCTTGCCTTCAATCTGAAAATGCCTGCCACACGATGTTTTCTTCATATGAGAAAAGAGTAATATATCCCTGAATTCCATGTCGGGAGAAGACGAGAGGGGAACGTGAGGAGGTAAATTTGGTAGCTTAAAAAAATAAAATAAAAAAAACAGCAGCGTTTGTGACCAAGCACTCCGCACAGTGGACTGTGGCGAAGACTCCCTCGGAGAGGTTTCTTCGATGTTACATCTTGAATCCCTTCCAGAGCCTCTTCAAAGGAGTTTGATACTATCCCCTGTGATAGTTTGCACTTTGCGAGCATAATCTGTTAGCACAACACCCCGGTGGTCCCAAATGACACTCAACGTCAACTCTCTAGGGGTGGTGAATCCTCAATGTGTCTACAGATTACTTTGTGCCTTTGTATCTGAGTGATAGCAATATACACTCCTGGAAATGGAAAAAAGAACACATTGACACCGGTGTGTCAGACCCACCATACTTGCTCCGGACACTGCGAGAGGGCTGTACAAGCAATGATCACACGCACGGCACAGCGGACGCACCAGGAACCGCGGTGTTGGCCGTCGAATGGCGCTAGCTGCGCAGCATTTGTGCACCGCCGCCGTCAGTGTCAGCCAGTTTGCCGTGGCATACGGAGCTCCATCGCAGTCTTTAACACTGGTAGCATGGCGCGACAGCGTGGACGTGAACCGTATGTGCAGTTGACGGACTTTGAGCGAGGGCGTATAGTGGGCATGCGGGAGGCCGTGTGGACGTACCGCCGAATTGCTCAACACGTGGGGCGTGAGGTCTCCACAGTACATCGATGTTGTCGCCAGTGGTCGGCGGAAGGTGCACGTGCCCGTCGACCTGGGACCGGACCGCAGCGACGCACGGATGCACGCCAAGACCGTAGGATCCTACGCAGTGCCGTAGGGGACCGCACCGCCACTTCCCAGCAAATTAGGGACACTGTTGCTCCTGGGGTATCGGCGAGGACCATTCGCAACCGTCTCCATGAAGCTGGGCTACGGTCCCGCACACCGTTAGGCCGTCTTCCGCTCACGCCCCAACATCGTGCAGCCCGCCTCCAGTGGTGTCGCGACAGGCGTGAATGGAGGGACGAATGGAGACGTGTCGTCTTCAGCGATGAGAGTCGCTTCTGCCTTGGTGCCAATGATGGTCGTATGCGTGTTTGGCGCCGTGCAGGTGAGCGCCACAATCAGGACTGCATACGACCGAGGCACACAGGGCCAACACCCGGCATCATGGTGTGGGGAGCGATCTCCTACACTGGCCGTACACCACTGGTGATCGTCGAGGGGACACTGAATAGTGCACGGTACATCCAAACCGTCATCGAACCCATCGTTCTACCATTCCTAGACCGGCAAAGGAACTTGCTGTTCCAACAGGACAATGCACGTCCGCATGTATCCCGTGCCACCCAACGTGCTCTAGAAGGTGTAAGTCAACTACCCTGGCCAGCAAGATCTCCGGATCTGTCCCCCATTGAGCATGTTTGGGACTGGATGAAGCGTCGTCTCACGCGGTCTGCACGTCCAGCACGAACGCTGGTCCAACTGAGGCGCCAGGTGGAAATGGCATGGCAAGCCGTTCCACAGGACTACATCGAGCATCTCTACGATCGTCTCCATGGAAGAATAGCAGCCTGCATTGCTGCGAAAGGTGGATATACACTGTACTAGTGCCGACATTGTGCATGCTCTGTTGCCTGTGTCTATGTGCCTGTGGTTCTGTCAGTGTGATCATGTGATGTATCTGACCCCAGGAATGTGTCAATAAAGTTTCCCCTTCCTGGGACAATGAATTCACGGTGTTCTTATTTCAATTTCCAGGAGTGTATCTAGCACTTATCCATAGTGCTTGGGAAGCTAAAGAAGTCCTCTTAGATTGTTAGAGTGGTCTGACCACACCGGCTAATACGCTTTATCAGCATTGGCAGCATTGGAACTCCTTACTTGAGATTTTTATGATGCGAAGTTCAACCGGTCGCCGCAAACTGCCGACTGCCGTGTGTTACCATCACCGGATTTCGTCAGCAGATTTACCAATACCGCTTCTCGTTCATCATGTGAACACTTCAAAATTGATTGTAGAAATCCGTATCTAGCTGCCTGTTTGCCGCTTCCACAATGGATTTCGCTCCTGTGAAAACGCACAAGGTTTTTGGAACGTGCTTGAGCTGTCAAGTTACGTGTTATTTTATAAATATTCGACATATGTGGACGGAGTGACTTACAGTGCAATGAAGGAGAAACATAAACAGTAGACTGAGTATGAAGGTGCCAACCGCTAATATTAAGTGGAGGAATATTGCAACTGTGCTGACAAAATCAGAAACTGGAAGAGCTATTTTCCAGACGCCATATTTATCTGGGCTAGCCTATCCGCTTCAGATCTTAATATGTGAACACGACAGCCAAACACAGATTTCGAAATTCGGATTTTGCCTTTCGGAAGATGTATCGCATATAAACATAGTGACTGAGTGGAGAGTTTATAGTGTTAAACGCGCAGCACCTTCCCATTCAGGGGTTTGTAGTACAAAAATTTCGGTTTTTCGTAAGTTTCTGTAGCAAAGGAAGCTATCTGTTTCATCACAATTCGTAAGAAATATTTACAAACAAGAGCACTAAGAAGTATTGCATGGTTTTCCCCACAGTTACAACAAAACACGCAGATTTTTCTAGTTCTGGCACTATATATTTTCAAACAGTTTTTTGACTCTATAAGTCTGCAAGTACGTGAGAACACTATCCACAGAACCCGACACGGCATTTATCAGATTCACGAATAACATATAATGTTTCCTGAGATGTCACGCAAATGTATAACCTCCACTAATGCTGACTGATGTCAATTGGTTGGAATCAGATGTTTGCAGGTTGAACAGCTTATTTCCTTTAGCACTTTCATTACGACTTAACAACTGACATGGGCCAATAATGGAAGATTAACAATATTAAGCTGTGTGTCCGGAAAAAAATTCAAAACTCTTTACGTGAAAGCTTAGTTTAAAATTTTCAAATTTAGAATTTTATTCTTAATTTGACCATGCATAGCGCAAAGACCCTACATTGTTGCCTTCCATGAAACATACTCAGTGTAAGCATGTCAGCTGAACAGCAACGCCCGTACGATAGTTTGCAGGGGGCCAAACTGAGGGGGTGGGGGAAGTATTTTTAACATTTTGGAAGACGTAAAGCGCCTTGTAAATAGCAAAAAAGAGTTACAATTCCAACAGTGCTAAAAACCTGCGTAGTACGGTATTTTAAATCTTTTTATTGAAAGGAAAATACCTGATTACACTAAATTTATCCTTTCCCTGAGAGCTATAGGGGAGAGGACGACCCCTCCTTTCCCATAGGTATGGGCACTCTTATACAAGAGAGCTGCATAGTGAAGAAAAACGGTGGTGCCAACCTGAGCTATGTGGAAACTCCACCTATCATGAAGCACGACAAACGATTGGCTGAACTTGACAATTTCCTTTGGAAACATTGCTGTGGTTCGCTGGCATTCTCAAGATGTTGTGTCTATATTGTATGTCGTTCTCCAAAGAATGCATCCAATTTTCTGTCGTACTAAATTTGCTGCTTAACTCACATCCCATCAGTTACTAAGCCGTAAAGCAACTTTGCCTTGATTAGGCAACCGTTTTCTGGTTTCAGTCTTGCCTTGTATCAAGACTGCAACTCCTGCTTCTTGTGAAATACCACCAACAAAACAAGAAGGTGTACGACCGCCGAGCAATTTTAGTGTGAAGTATCTGGCATGTTTGTAACCTACGTGAGAGCTATTTTTTTGTATGACACACTGTTTTATTACTTCCCCATTACAGCGAGGCGATTTTTTTACTAGAATTATTTATTTTCTCCTACAAGAATTCTATTTTAAACGTTTGACATTCTTTTGATATTAATTATTCCAGGTTTTTATGATGTGCTTTAGTTTCATAATGTGCAAGTTGCTTTGACAGCAAGTGTATGTTACGTTCCTGACTCTACAGTTTATTCTAGTGCCCACTTCTTGTTTCTTGTGACCTTAGTTCTTTTTCCAAAGCTTTTTGTTTTGAAAAGCACATCGCTTTCTGTTTCATCTCCAACTTCTGTAAATGAATGCAATAAAACATTTTTGCGAGTTTCTTGTGTAGGACTTGCACCTCTTTCATGTTTACTACACACCAGCTTACTGGGATGCTGCTGCTTTTCAGTTTGTCACTTAGATATTGATGCTACCGGAATTTTGCGGAAAGTATAGTTAGGAAAATGATGGGAATCTACCTTTTTCAGATTCTTTCTCTTGGAGCCACACCTATAATCTGCCTCGGTGCAAGCTATTGATGAATTTTACAGCATATTTGGCTTGGTGTTTTCTCCTGCTCGTTATCAACCGGAAAGTCATGGTGACCTATGGCACTAGTTTCTCCTTTTTCATTCGTACAACACGGCACATAGCAATAAGAAATAATGAATGTGTTTCTGACCATAATATTTTGTAAAAATGTGGTCTCAACATACATTTAGTGTAAATGTTCAACACTATCAGCAACAAGCAAAACTGTAGTACAAATGCAAATAGTACAATATTATTTTCAAAATTATATGCTCATCGTATTGCTTACCGTCGTTAAAAGATGACTGCAGTTAGAGGATAAACTTCAAAACTCAAGAAATTCAGCAGATCATGTATTGCGTATTCACTATTCACAGCACACAGAAGCATTTGCGATTTTGAAACTAACAATATCATGGTGCAGGGATGTCTGGCGAACCGTTGGTGTGCGGCGCCACGTGTGGGAAAAAACTGCGAATCGCATTGACACGTTCACCGCCGTATGATCGGAGAGAGGGCCGAGGCTGTTAGAACATACTAGCGAGCTACGGTCTGACGCAGCTTCAAGATTGTCGATTTTACCTAAGTTAAGTGTGTTTTCTCAATATGGGTGAACAGTCGCGGGAAACAAACTCGGATTGTAGAAAGACAGTTTCTCAGACAAGATAGCATTTTTAAAACCAATATTTACAACGCCTCGTTTTGGTAAACATAGTAACCATCATCTGATCTCAGTACAGGTTAATACCTGTGGCATAAGCTTGAGCTATGAAGGTACTCCACATCTTTACTTAGCAGGGCTGTTGACTTCGTGAACTGTCCAGCGAATTAAGATGTGGACTACATTTATACAGTGTGAAGGGAAACTCGAGCACTCTCGCTTCGCAGCGCGACCCTTCAAATGCCAGAGATAAAAAATAAAAAAATAAAAAAAACGGTTCAAATGTCTCTGAGCACTATGGGACTTAACATCTGAGGTCATCAGTCCCCTAGAACTTAGAACTACTTAAACCTAACTAATCTAAGGACATCACACACATCCATGCCCGAGGAAGGATTCGAACCTGCGACCGTAGCAGTCGCGCGGTTCCGGACTGAAGCGCCTAGAACCGCTCGGCCACCACGGCCGGCGATAAAAAAAAGTCTGTCTCAAAATTTCTTCCGGCGAGTACATCCAGGAGAAAAAAGACATTAAAGAGTGGCAATCTGGCAGAACTGTAATCACATGTATGGCAACTACCTCTGTTAGCTCAAGTCAGTTGTGTTGCACAGTTGGTGCAGTGGACAGAGTTTTGGGATAGGATGCAGGAGGTCGAGGTTTCGATCCTGGTTTGGGATGCATTTTTTTTTTAATTGCTAATTTCATTCTGACATTTCATACTGTAATATACACTGTTTCTTAGGGCAAATGTATCCTAAATTGACTACATTTTGTAACACTGAACGTAACAAATACGTGGTTAGACAAATAAGAAATAGACAGTTGAAGCAAATGACCTGTTATAGGACAGAATAACTACAAAAACACTATCAGTTTCGAGATGCTAAAGATTATGGCACAGTACAATAACGCAACATCTACTTGTCATTTATACTACATGTAATATGAGCGCTCAGATGTTGCACATTAGCACCAGTGACAATGATATTGTCCATATTAACGTCCACATGACGTTCACAACAGAATACGTTGTCATGAGAAGAACACACGCTCAAAGCGACCTCCCTGCATGTCCAAACATTGCGCAACCCGCCGGATCGTCTAGTTCTGGACCCTTCGCAGCAAATCTGCGCCCACCGTATCAAGAGCAGCAAGAACATGCACTACCAATTCTTCCACATTCGTCGGCGGAGTAGAGTGCATGAGCTCCTTCAGGTGTCCCCACAGAAAGAAATCCAGGGGGTTTAGGTCAGGTGAACGTGGTGGCCATACGACTGGACCTCCACGTCCGAGCTATTTCCCTGGAAATGCTCTGTCCAAATACTGTCGCACATTAATTCCAGGGTGTGGAGGTGCACCATCATGTTGGAACCATATCCTCTGCCGAAAATGTAGTGGAACGTCTTCCAGTGGATCAGGCAGATAGTTCGAGAGGAATGCATATCATCTTCGCCCAATCAACCGGAAAGGCAACATGTAAGGGGCCAAAAACACCTGTCGCAAAATATTCCGACCCAGACGTTGATACCAAAGCGAACTTGATATCCACGGTCACGGGTGAAATGCGGGTTAACCTCAGACCAATGGTGGGCATTGTGCATATTGAAGATACCCTCACAAGTGAATGCTGCTTCATCCGCCCATATTACGGTGTTCACCAAGTCAGCGTTGGCTTCCTGTTGTTATTGGAACCATTTACGGAATTGCATCCGCTGATGTCAATCCGCATGATGCAGGTGTTGCATGAAAGCATAATGATAAGGTTGCAGCCTATGCACGTACAGCACATTAACGACCGTGCGTTGCGACACACGCAGCTGCCTTTTTGCGCTCCGTGTACTTCACTGAGGTTCTTGATGTAAAAGTCCAGAGTAGCTTCCTCAGTACCTGGAATACGGCGAGTCCGTGGATGACCTCTCTCACATGATGGTGGAAGGAGAGATTCTGACATCCGAAGGCGCACCTCCGGACGACAAAAAAACATTTTTATCTCTATGGCGTCGACGAGGATATCTAGCAGCACATTCACGAGCGGCAACACCAGTCCGGTTATCAGATGCACTAAGGACACAAGCATATCCATATATTCATCGTTTGTGTACGCCATACGTCTGCCACACCGGTTTACACGTTTACAGTGAGAAAATTTGATACATGCACGCATGTACATTGGAGTCTGTCACGGGCGCGTTAAAAGCTCGCAACTAGTCGCTGTCTGGTGGACAGTGCATACAGTCAGTCCTGCGCGCTGTTCCACCTAACGCCCATTACCCCTTTGACAGGTAATGTTCTGCAGGTTTGTATGTGTGTGTGTGTGTGTGTGTGTGTGTGTGTGTGTGTGTGTTTGCGTGGTTCGAAAAGTGGTAGTTGACCCTAAATAATGAAATGTGTAATGTCATCGACGTCCGTTAAATTTCGGTTACACGGTAAATCATACAAAACTAAAGGCTGTCAATTCAACTACATACCTAGGAATTACAAGTACGAGCAGTATAAATTGGAACAGTCACATAGATAACGTTGTGATCTAGACAAACCAAAGATTGCGTTTTCTTGATGCACAGCTCCACTAAAAATATTGCCTACACTACGCTTGTCCGTTCTCTGCTCGAGTCCGCTCAGTGTTACGGGATCCTTACCAGATAGGATTGACGAAGGGGATTGAAAAAGTCCTATGAAGGGCAGCTTGTTGGCTGTATTATCGCGAAATTCGAAATAGAGTGTCACGGATATGATAAAGAGTTCAGGTGGCGGTTATTAAAACAATGGCGTTTTTCAGAATGAGATTTTCACTCTGCAGCGGAGTGTGCGCTGATATGAAACTTTCTGGCAGATTAAAACTGTGTGCCCGACCGAAACTCGAACTCGGGACCTTTTCCTTTCGCGGGCAAGTGCTCTACCATCTGAGCTACCGAAGCACGACTCACGCCAGGTCTCACAGCTTTACTTCTGCCAGTATCTCGTCTCCTACCTTCCAAACTTTACAGAAGCTCTCCTGCGAACCTTGCAGAACTAGCACTCCTGAAAGAAAGGATACTGCGGAGACATGGCTTAGCCACAGCCTGGGGGATGTTTCCAGAATGAGATTTTCACTCTACAGCGGAGTGTGGGCTGATATGAAACTGCCTGGCAGATTAAAACTGTGTGTCCGACCGAAACTCGAACTCGGGACCTTTGCCTTTCGCGGGCAAGTGCTCTACCATCTGAGCCACCGAAGCACGACTCACGCCCGGTCTCACAGCTTTACTTCTGCCAGTATCTTGTCTCCTACCTTCCAAACTTTACAGAAGCTCTCCTGCGAACCTTGCAGAACTAGCACTCCTGAGGTGCAGGAGAGCTTCTGTAAAGTTTGGAAGGTAGGAGACGAGATACTGGCAGAAGTAAAGCTGTGAGACCGGGCGTGAGTCGTGCTTCGGTAGCTCAGATGGTAGAGCACTTGCCCGCGAAAGGCAAAGGTACCGAGTTCGAGTCTCAGTCGGGCACACAGTTTTAATCTGCCAGCAAGTTTCAAAGGCGTTTTTCTTTGCGACGAGATCTTTTCAAGAAATACAAATCACCAACTTGATGCTTTGAATGTGAAAAGATTTTACTGTCGCCAATCTACGTAGAGAGATAGGGACAAATGATCATCCTAATAAAATAAGACCAATCGGAGTTCGTGTACAAAATTTAAGTGTCCATACGCTGTTAGATAGTGGAACACTGCCAGGCACTTATGTGTGAATTGCTGACTAATCAAATCCACCGCTCAAAACAATTAGGGGATCAGGTGAGATACCATACACAATAGACATATGGTAACGCATTTTGTTCAGATATCGGTTACAATTCTAATTTGTGTGTGATACAGTACGATATTTTGCTGTCTCAACTTTTTACTTGAGGTTTACAAGGCGTTTACGTAGAGCGAGGCACCATGAGGCTACCATATTAGTGAATCAGTCATTTTCGTTGCCCTCTAATATGGTGTGTGATGACCTCAGACGAGCAGTGCAGTTACACACCTGAGTGGCAAGGACAGTATGAGGTAATCAATCAGCTCTTGAGGGATATTGGCCTTTCTTCAATGAGTGCAACATCCAGCTCTGCAACCGTTATGGAAGGTAATGGTCTGGCTGTAATGCGTCTGCCGAGTGCATCCCAGACATGCTCAGTCGGGTTTGTCAATGAACAAGCTGGCCAATCCATTCGTTCAATGCCCGCAGCTTCAAGCAAGTTGTCCACCAGTGCAGCTCTGTGGGGACGAGCGTTATCGTCCACCAGAAGGAACCCATATCCTATGGACCAGCGCAGGGCACAACAAAAGGTCGAAGGATCTCGTCTCTGAGCAGTCAAAGCGTCATTCTGAACGGCATACAGGCCCGTACGCCCGCCAATACTGGCTCCTGCGCGCACCATTTGTCCACCACCATGATGTAGTAATGTTTCCTGCATATAATCAGGAATTTTTCGAGTTCCATGTTCTCTCCAGGTGAGGGAACGAGGATTGTCCGGCTGAACACAAAATCTTGACTCATCTGTGAACAGAACCTGACGCCATTCGTTACGACTCCAATCCTGGTGTTCCTCTGCCCAGATTCCGCAGACTAAACCGTGTCGTGGTTTTAATGGGACACACACCATAGGTCTCTTTGCGTAGAGGCGACATTCACCAAGGCGATTTAGGACTGTTCGTGTTGATTTTGAGCGTTCTGTTGCTGCCTGGAGGGTGCGTTGCAGCTGAGTTGCATTCAGCCTCCTGTCTCGACGGGCTGTTAACCGGAGATAATGGTTATCTCTTGCTGATGTTACCTATGGACGACATTGGCCTTGCCTTCTTTTAACGGATCCTGTTGCTTGAAATCGCGTCCCGGTCCTGTAAATTACACTTTGGGACACTCCAGTAGCTGCAACCAACTCCCTCTGTGTCTGGCCCGCTCCCAACCGTCCTATGGTTCTCCATGCCATAGCTTCAGGTAAGTAACGTTATTGTTGCATTGCAATACCTGCTCACTAAACAATCTGAACCCAACTACTTGTGTAATTCGCTTGGTAGAGTAAACACAAGACAACACCAACCCTCTCTGCAGCAACTTTCCGTTATTACCGATACCTCGGTTACCGTAATGTTTTTGTCTCCAATCCGTAGAATCGTCAGAAAGACGTCGAAACATTTTAGTTCATTCTGCCACTGACAACACTTCAGAACCTAGATATCTCAACTGATCCCCTAATTGTTTTGACTAGTGTAGATGCAGATATAGATTTAGATGCCGTAAACTCAAAATGGGTAACTGCAGCATTGTTTCTCTTTAAATCCTGCAAAAGAAGTACTACACAATACTGCACGTTTCGATTTCTCTACTCTAGGAGAGTGCTATGGTACTGTAGGCCGTGGATTTCAAAGTGTGCAATGATCTGTAAGCAAACAAAAATATTAATTAGGGTTTCATATTTTGAGCGGATAACATTATGACAACCCCAAGCCTAAACTCAAATTGGCATAGACAACAATGTTCAGATTATCAGATGTCACGCTTGTAAATTCCTGACAAGTACGATTTACAGAAAAATAGAAAATAGCTATATAGACTTCCTAACACAGACATTATATGTAACTAAATTCTGACACTTTTACAAGAAATAGTAGCAATCACAAAATCTAAGTTAAAATTCATTGGAGAACTATAGCTATTTTGGAATTTAAACAAAAGTTAGACAAAGGTGATGTTCAGTGTCATTTAAATGTATAGTTAAGAATATGATCACAAATAAGAGCATCAAAAGTGGGATACAAAATAGGCGACTAAAATAACTGTCTGGCATTAACAGATAATTTAGTAGCTCTGATGTACAGCGTGACTCATACAAACCTCATAAAAATAAGTGAACAACCAGCAGGAAAAACAGGACAAAAAATCTCCATAAATCAGTAGCATACAAATTAATCCGAAAGTAAAAATATATCTGACGAATAGACAAATTTAAATATCTAAGAGACATAATCATACCGAATGGTGATGTAAACCAAGCCGTCAGAGCAATATTACGAAAGATGAATGTAACGTTTCACTTCATATAAAAATAAAAATTCGTGATAATCAAACAAGAGCCTCAGAAAACATATGCCGAGGGACAGAATACGATGACGAAGGCGCCCTGCAGATGAAAGTGAAATAGTATTTAAAAAGAGCCCAATGTAATTGTTCAAACATACAATTTTCGTTCTCCTCCATACAGGATTATAATCAAGCGTTTTATTTAATCAAAACGAAGTGCTGTTTCGCGAAATACTAACAGACATGAATAAATAAAGTGACCTCCGTGACTAAAACGATATTAATAATCCAGAATGAGATTTCCACTCTGCAGCGGAGTGTGCGCTGGTATGAAACTTCCTGGCAGATTAAAACTGTGTGCCCGACCGAGACTCGAACTCGGGACCTTTGCCTTTGCCGGCCGCGGTGGTCTAGCGGTTCTGGCGCTGCAGTCCGGAAGCGAGGGACTGCTACGGTCGCAGGTTCGAATCCTGCCTCGGGCATGGGTGTGTGTGATGTCCTTAGGTTAGTTGGGTTTAAGTAGTTCTAAGTTCTAGGGGACTTATGACCTAAGATGTTGAGTCCCACAGTGCTCAGAGCCATTTTGAACCTTTGCCTTTCGCGGGCAAGTGCTGTACCATCTGAGCTACCGAAGCACGACTCACGCCCGGTACTCACAGCTTTACTTCTGGCAGTATCTCGTCTCCTACCTTCCAAACTTTACAGAAGCTCTCCTGCGAACCTTGCAGAACTAGCACTCCTGAAAGAAAGGATATTGCGGAGACTGGCAGAAGTAAAGCTCTGAGTACCGGGCGTGAGTCGTGCTTCGGTAGCTCAGATGGTAGAGCACTTGCCCGCGAAAGGCAAAGGTCCCGAGTTCGAGTCGCGGTCGGGCACACAGTTTTAATCTGCCAGGAAGTTTGACATCAGCGCACAGTCCGCTGCAGAGTGAAAATCTCATTCTGGCAACATCCCCCAGGCTGTGGCTAAGCCATGTCTCCACAATATCCTTTCTTTCAGGAGTGCTAGTTCTGCAAGGTTCGCAGGAGAGCTTCTGTAAAGTTTGGAAGGTAGGAGACGAGATACTGGCAGAAGTAAAGCTGTGAGTACCGGGCGTGAGTCGTGCTTCGGTAGCTCAGATAGTAGAGCACTTGCCAGCGAGTGGCAAAAGTCCCGAGTTCGAGTCTCGGTCGGGCACACAGTTTTAATCTGCCAGGAAGTTTGATATTAATAATGTCTGAGCAAACGTACTTTAATTTTACCTGAATCTGGGACAGACCTTTTCCAAGTTTTCTTATATTTTATTTCGTGCCTCTCAACTGCGAATAAACAATTCTTAATTTTAAATAGCAGAAAATTTTTTTCTTGATATTAAATAATTTAATCACACCGAAATCTTTCTGTGAATGCTGTTTCTTTCAAACTCTACTCGCAAACAGAGCTCAAGGAGGGAGAGACAATTTTGGAGTTACTGAGGTACGTATTTCTAATTTGCGGCTACGTCACGGACATGATAATACTCATTCAGACTGTTGCAACCACCAAGATATATACTAAATGCAAGTATTGATTCTACGTAGAACATTTAAATGCTACATTTGATCGATATGAGCTTTAATTTTGACGAGTAATTTGTTCTTAAAGACGGAACCGAAGATCTGAAGCGCATTTGATAGACTTGACTGCTGAATGAATGGCGACTCTATTTTGATTCGCCTGCAAATGCTCAAAGGCTGGAATCTTTCTTAAAGAGGCATAAGTGGCAAACATCCAATTATGTAAATTTCACTTGGGCGCAGAGATGGTGGGTGCTGAGCCACCAAACCTGCCAAGGAGTTACCAGAACTTTCCGAGCACCTAACCGTGTCCTTTTCAAAGTAAGGAAACGCAGATTACTACAGTATCCTTTAGTAAGACGGCGGAGAGAACTGCAATTAGAAATTAAACGACCGCATCCTCAGAGTTCATTCGCTGAGTTCCAGTCGGAATGGAACTTCCGACTGTCAATGGGCCGACACACCAGATCACAAGCGCTTATGATGGTGTGAGAGCCTGTGTCAGCTAGCACACGCGGGTACATTACTTGAAACATGTTCGCAGCGGAATAAATCGGAATAGGCCGCTAGCTTTTTATTTTAAATAGAATCACAAGTCTAGAAAAGAGTGTATTTTTCTCGTCGGTGTGTGTCTTGAACACACAAGATTAAATTAGTAGTAACTTCTTTTATTAAAAATTCGAGACATGAACCGATCTAGACCATTTAAAAGGACCAATCACATTCATCATTGCTATGATTGTAACTATAGCAGTGAGTAGATTGAAAAACTTGTGGGCCCCTGATCTGTATGATGTACTCGCAGATGTGTGGTATTCAAGGAAGCTTGATTACTAAAAGAAATTTCTTATTTACTGTTCTTGATACTGTGGTAACAAAGTTTGGGCATGAAGAAGCTCTTAGGTTTACTAGCATAATTATCCCTTTACTTACAAGAAAACGGCGACACAGCACCATTTGTCAACTGTCGTCCTGCCACGTACGATGGAAATGCCCTCAGTCTGGTTAAATGAAAAAGAAGAAAAAGAGAAAGCACACGTTCATAATATGTATGGGAATTCGATTTTCATATTAATCGCTTTCTCCTTGCCCCTCCCCCCCCCCTTACCGTGTTTCTATTCATCTCCTTCTCCCTCGCTCTTGTTCCATTGCCTGCTCTTTCCCTCTCTCTCTGTCTATCACCTCCTCCCTTCTCTGTGTATATCTCCTCCTCCAATTCTCTGTCCGTCTCTTCCTTTCTGTTCGGGGGACTGATGACCTTAGCTGTTTAGTCCCCCTTAAACATCCCAACCACCACCACCACCACCTTTCTGTTCTCTATGTCCATTTCCTCCCACCGATTCCTACATGTCCTCTCCTCCCTCTCTTTAAGCAAATAAATTGTTTATTGCTGTTGCAAATAGAGATTCTGTAGTAGTATTCTCATCATAAGCCCATAAGCCATAAATACACCTGCCCTGTTTCTCGTGAAAACCATCTGGGAGAAAGAAAGCGAAACAGCACATTGCTGTATTTACAATTTTTGTTTGAAAATATATGTGGTGAGAAAGAATATATAGAGAAAGAACAATATGTCTAATTGTTTAACTGTCCTGCTACCGTAATTAAAACTGGCTGGGAGAAAGAAAGCAGAAGCCGCACATGTTTGCAACAGAGCATTACCCTTCTCGAAGTCTGTTTTAACCGAAAACCTGTAGACTGTTGTTTAAAGAGAATTTGTACCCTACATTCCTCTGAATGTTTAATACAGTACAATTTAAAATTCTAAATTAATCTGTCGATAACTTTTCGAGACATTGCGTAACAACGTTGCCCTTCATATTTTAAATATTTGTTTGTAATAGTAGGTAAAACACGCACATATTTGGATGCAGCGTTGTGTCAAAGTTTCGAAGGTTTCGAAAAACGAATATTTAATTTTTCATTCATATAGTTACTCTTGAACTATGGTCTCTGTATTGTCCAGCTCTCCGTCAATCAGCCTGATTTTGTTTAAGGATGTGATACAACTGATATCATATTCGCTGGCAGTCAATCCACGGGAAAATATTATTGGAAAAAATCCGTATAATTCCAGATTTGCTTTCGTGTACCTGCTAGGTTCAAATGGCTCTGAGCACTATGGGACTTAACTTATGAGGCCATCAGTCCTCTAGAGCTTAGAACTACTTAAACCTAATTAACCTAAGAACATCACACACATCCATGCCCGAGGCAGGATTCGAACCTGCGACCGTAGCGGTCGCGCGGTTCCAGACTGTAGCGCCTAGAACCGCACGGCCACTCTGACCGGCTGTACCTGCTAGGCCCCTGAAGTAATCGTTCCTAAATCTATTTCTTACGAACCTGCTGACTATTAATTTTTTTATTCTCATCTTTCATTGACTACTCATGAGAAAAAGCTGAAGAAATTAGTTTCTTTTCCGACGAATATACTAACAGACTGGAAGTGGGGCAAAGAGATTCCCTACAGGGAATGTTCATGTCTGACGTTCGCACGATAATCAAGAAAAATTATTGGTAAGCCTTATTCGGAATCAAGTGACTAAACCATTTTTAATTTGTTTCTGGCAAAGTGACTACTGTCCCCGAGAATAAACGCAGGGCGAGACTTCTAAGAATATTTTGTTGCCGCCACACCGCAGCACTTCCAAAAACACTCACAACGAACCCCTTGAGTGCCACATCGTAGAAGGCCAAGGATGTTTACGGCATTTGACGCCTATCACTTTGTCTACCAAGCAACCACAATAGTGGCTGCTAATGGTAATAGTACCGGAGGTAGCCAATGTTGTGCTATCATGAGGCTACTGAATTTAGCTGAACTGCTTAGTCGACGAGTAACTCACAACACTGCTTCAGTGCTATAATTCGTTCATCATAAGAAGAAACCTGATGTAAACAAACACAAACGCGATGATTGCTCAGAAGCCGTAGCACACTTACACTGACGTTGTTACGCTCAAAAATGGTTCAAATGGTTGAAAAGGCTCTGAGCACTATGGGACTCAACTGCTGTGGTCATAAGTCCCCTAGAACTTAGAACTACTTAAACCTAACTAACCTAAGGACATCACACACATCCATGCCCGAGGCAGGATTCGAACCTGCGACCGTAGCGGTCGTGCGGTTCCAGACTGTAGCGCCTTTAACCGCTCGGCCACTGCGGCCGGCGCCGTTGTTACGCTCTTGGACGTAGTTTCTACTTATGTATTAGATACCTTATTACTACGTTACGTTAAATGAAACTTTAATATATTCAAATGTATTAATTGCCGTCGATGTTTTTCTGAATCACGCTTTAGCTACGCAGTTTTTATTTCAAAATTGAACACGGGCACAGCCTCTGCGGCGTTGTGCTCTGATTGTCGCGCTCTTAATGCGCATTATGAAAATGGCTGAGGCTTTTCTCTGTTCCGTAGTGAAAAACGCGCGTGAAACATGGTTAAAAAGTGCCAAGAAATAGGCTGTTCTTAATGTTTTTCATAAATTTACGGAGATGTTCAAAATGTTCAAATGTGTGTGAAATCTTATGGGACTTAACTGCTAAGGTCATCAGTCCCTAAGCTTACACACTACTTAATCTAAACTACCCTAAAGACAAACACACACACTCATGCCCAAGGGAGGACTCGAACCTCCGGTGGGACCAGCCGCACAGTCCATGACTGCAGTCCCTTAGATCGCTCGGCTAATCCCGCGCCGCTTTACGGAGATATTCGGCTTTGAAGTTTTCACAGAGTTGTAAATAATGCAGTTCAAAAACAAATATATGTTGAACGTGTAGCGCAGTCGGTAGCGTATTTGAACGGGAACTGTGGAAATGCGTGTGTTGGTTCGAATCTCTCCAGTGTAATTTTTTTCTCGTTCAATTTTAAATACCTATATCTCGTAATCATAAAACTCATCATCATTTTTACGAATAATGCAAGCCTTCTTGTTTCTAATTACATATTGGACGCGAAATTCTTGTTTCCATTTGAAATAGAATTTCTTAATTATCGACGTTTTATGAAAGACTGTTCATAAAAGTTTTTTAAATTAAGAAAACTTTACAATTTAATTGTTAAGGCAAAAATGAAAAACCAAATCCTCTTTATTTGGACTATGTCCATCGTTTTATAACACAGAGGTAAGATAAGTATCGTAGAAGCATGAAAGACAATCAGTTTCACATCGTCGAGGACATCATACAAATGCTGTATTTTTACATTTGATACTGTACCATTACAATATGAACCTAACAGAACTGATCTGGAGTCGAGATGCGGGATTTGGCCCGAGAAGTAACAAGACTGTTAAGCTGCCAGACGTACTGGAACTAATAAGCACGCAGCTTTTGCACACGTCACTGCTGAACGCTGGCGGGATATACACTCATGGAAATTGTAATAAGAACACCGTGAATTCATTGTCCCAGGAAGGGGAAACTTTATTGACACATTCCTGGGGTCAGATACATCACATGATCACACTGACAGAATCACAGGCACATAGACACAGGCAACAGAGCATGCACAATGTCGGCACTAGTACAGTGTATATCCACCTTTCGCAGCAATGCAGGCTGCTATTCTCCCATGGAGACGATCGTAGAGATGCTGGATGTAGTCCTGTGGAACGGCTTGCCATGCCATTTCCACCTGGCGCCTCAGTTGGACCAGCGTTCGTGCTGGACGTGCAGACCGCGTGAGACGACGCTTCATCCAGTCCCAAACATGCTCAATGGGGGACAGATCCGGAGATCTTGCTGGCCAGGGTAGTTGACTTACACCTTCTAGAGCACGTTGGGTGGCACGGGATACATGCGGACGTGCATTGTCCTGTTGGAACAGCAAGTTCCCTTGCCGGTCTAGGAATGGTAGAACGATGGGTTCGATGACGGTTTGGATGTACCGTGCACTATTCAGTGTCCCCTCGACGATCACCAGTGGTGTACGGCCAGTGTAGGAGATCGCTTCCCACACCATGATGCCGGGTGTTGGCCCTGTGTGCCTCGGTCGTATGCAGTCCTGATTGTGGCGCTCACCTGCACGGCGCCAAACACGCATACGACCATCATTGGCACCAAGGCAGAAGCGACTCTCATCGCTGAAGACGACACGTCTCCATTCGTCCCTCCATTCACGCCTGTCGCGACACCACTGGAGGCGGGCTGCACGATGTTGGGGCGTGAGCGGAAGACGGCCTAACGGAGTGCGGGACCGTAGCCCAGCTTCATGGAGAGGGTTGCGAATGGTCCTCGCCGATACCCCAGGAGCAACAGTGTCCCTAATTTGCTGGGAAGTGGCAGTGCGGTCCCCTACGGCACTGCGTAGGATCCTACGGTCTTGGCGTGCATCCGTGCGTCGCTGCGGTCCGGTCCCAGGTCGACGGGCACGTGCACCTTCCGCCGACCACTGGCGACAACATCGATGTACTGTGGAGACCTCACGCCCCACGTGTTGAGCAATTCGGCGGTACGTCCACCCGGCCTCCCGCATGCCCACTATACGCCCTCGCTCAAAGTCCGTCAACTGCACATACGGTTCACGTCCACGCTGTCGCGACATGCTACCAGTGTTAAAGACTGCGATGGAGCTCCGTATGCCACGGCAAATTGGCTGACAGTGACGGCGGCGGTGCACAAATGCTGCGCAGCTAGCGCCATTCGACGGCCAACACCGTGGTTCCTGGTGTGTCCGCTGTGCCGTGCGTGTGATCATTGCTTGTACAGCCCTCTCGCAGTGTACGGAGCAAGTATGGTGGGTCTGACACACCGGTGTCAATGTGTTCTTTTTTCCATTTCCAGGAGTGTACAACGGCTTGCCATAAAAGAAGAATACAAAATGGTGCTCCTCGTTGGCTTCGTGGATTCTGTTGTTGATAGGCTCGTTGTCAACGTAGCAGGCGACACTTTCAGAACTGAAATGTATTTCTCTTGTTCGGATAAGGAAGGAGCTGAGAGATTACCGGACGACTGACTGTAATACCTTCAGTGGCTTCAATATTTAACTATACGGTGAAATCCTTCATTACTCTCTTTGTTACACACAGCTTACGCAGAAAAATTGCCCTGTTGTTAAGTCAGTAATTTTCACCATTCTTCTTTTTAATTACAATAGTACGTTAGCTAAAAATGATAACATGTTGCGGTTTTCGTCCAGTCGTATAAGGGGCGTATTGTGGAAGAAAAAAAAAATGTCTCTGAGCACTATGGGACTTAACATCTGTGGTCATCAGTCCCCTAGAACTTAGAACTACTTAAACCTAACTAACCTAAGGACATCACACACACCCATGCCCGAGGCAGGATTCGAACCTGCGACCGTAGCGGTCGCGCGGTTCCAGACTGAAGCGCCTAGAACCGCACGGCCACAACGGCCGGCTATATTGCGGAAGATATGCAGTGTATTATTTCATTCTGCTTAAAATTAAATGAAATTCGAAGCTGTATTGCTCCTCTACTCGTCTCTTTCTACATGTGAACTGCAGCTGGCCACGTCACTGCAGGCTAGCTGTACCAGCTGATCGGCTAGTGCTGTCTAAGTTAAATGTGCCGATAAAGCTGTTTCCCGTCTCATCGTTAAGTCGATGTGCGCGTAACGTACAGCACAAAACGTACCCTTATTATCGTACTTGACAGTACTCGAGACAGTTTGGCTGCAGACCCACGTGAAACGGAAATCGAATGAGGTTTCTGTAGTGGACTGACCCGACAGCCAATCCACTATGACTTGTAGCCGAATAGCACGCGTTTAAGCTCACGCAGACTGGCGTGAGGTCTGGAACAGATGAAAGGAGTTGAGTCTAATAAATGAAGTACGGAGTTGATGTAATACTTAACTTTAATCCATAATTGGAGAACATCGCTCTTGTTGATACATTATATAATCTCAATATAAACTTTTCATGGCTCCTTGCTAGGTCGTAGCAAATGACGTAGCTGAAGGCTATGCTAACTGTCGTCTCGGCAAATGAGAGCGTATTTGTCAGTGTAGCTTCGCTAGCAAAGTCGTCTGTACAACTGGGCCGAGTGCTAGGACGTCTCACTAGACCTGCCGTGTGGCGGCGCTCGGTCTGCAATCACTGACAGTGGCGACACGCGGGTCCGACGTATACTAGCGGACCGCGGCCGATTTAAAGGCTACCACCTAGCAAGTGTGGTGTCTGGCGGTGACATCACAGTTTCAGCAAACGCGGAAGAATACATAGTGCTTTTCTTACATGCGGTTTAAAAATGGTTCAAATGGCTCTGAGCACTATGGGACTTAACATTTGAGGTGATCAGTCCCCTAGAACTTAGAACTACTTAAACCTAACTAACCTAAGGACATCACACACATCCATGCCCGAGGCAGGATTCGAACCTGCGACCGTAGCAGTCGCGCGGTTCAGAAGTGAAGCGCCTAGAACCGCTCGGCCACCGCGGCCGGAGACATCAGGTTTATTCTTATGATGAACGGAATATAGTGGTGGCGCTACAAAATAGAGCAATGACGACAATAAACAAAGCAAACATTGCATTAAATCTATAACAACTGTTGCCAAGTTGACATTTCGTCTGACAGGAGCCCAAGGAATTTCGCAGAGTTAGAAAGGAGTGTCAGATGTAATATTAGTATTTTTGCAAGATGAGTCAGTGGAAAGTGTGGTGTCGTGGAAGCTCGATTGAACGGACAGTGTACATGAGACGTACAGTGACCACAATACGTGCTTCACTAGTGAAAGAGAGATTGCAACAGGTGTCGAGCTATGTATTTCACCATCCTTGCCGGACAGGGAGTGAAACGTAGTGAAGGACAATCGTTGTTCAAGGAGCGGTTACTAAACATAACAACGTACATGTAAAATCTTTTGTAGCACATTAAAAAAAAAAAAATATGAATGAGATTTTGAATAAATCTGCAGCAATTTGACCGGGTGGTGCATAAGGAAAACTACTGATATTCAAGAGGGGACAAGGTTCAAATGGTTCAAATGGTTCTGAGCACTATGGGACTTAACATCTGAGATCATCAGTCCCCTAAAACTTAGAACTACTTAAACCTAACTAACTTACATCACACACATCCATGCCCGAGGCAGGATTCGATCCTGCGACCGTAGCGGTCGCACGGTTCCAGACTGAAGCGCCTAGAACCGCTCGGCAGAGAACAAGGCGCACTTGCGACAAACACTGGTGTTTGCACGTTTCAGGGTTGCTCCACACAAATTAAAGCGTGTACATGATAGTCATCTACTAAGTTCTGCAGATAAAATTGGATGATACAAATTACAGTGACTTCAAGGGAAGCAGGGGTTGGTAGCATCACTTCAAACAGTGCTACAGATTTGGAAGACGTAAGATAATGAAAAGCCTCAACGTGACAATGCAGAGGAGACTGCGGAATCGCCCCGAAAATTTGAGGATGAGATAAGCAAACGTATTCCATCCTTCAGTAAGGAATTTGTTTTCATCTCCGAGCAATTGGGTTTTGAAGAGGAAATGCATATTAAAGGAAGCCTGGAGATAAGAGGTGCCAAGAGAGTTATGTGAAGATCAACTAACATCAATGCCTTAACGCATTCGTATACGATTATACCGACTGTTAATCTGGTTATTAAATGGGCGGGAAAGTTATTTATTGAGCTGCGAGAAGTTGGAGGTACTCTGCCCCTTACGATTCTTTCTCGTCTGCGTGATCTTGTAAGGCCAAAAGGGAATATTTACGTCACAGCAAGCTAAGCGCGAGAAAATGGGCGTAAAGGAACAACTACTATGTTATGAGCACTGCTTTAGGCCCATAGCTGGTCAAAATAATTTGCATTTGCTTCATTTGTAGTCTGTGTATAAAAATCACACTCCTTAAGAGCAAACTATCTCTGCTGAAAAGTGTGTGACGTTGCAATTCGTACCACCTAGAACCACTGGCCAACTTCAGCCTCTAGATGTTTGGTTTTTCCGTGTCTATGAGATATATTGTTGCACTATCTGCAGATACGCAAACGATTATGTGTTGGTACTATCTCCACGAAGAGTCTTGCCGCTGTAATTTACTTTCGCAGTCACAGTTTGATATGATTTATATCGCTTAATTAAGCATTCAATTCTTGGTTAATATTCTTCCTTGTATGGACTGAATGGTACGTTCTTGTTTTCAAGCTGATAACGTTTTTACTCGTTATTTTAATATGTGAACCGGGTTCGAAATGCTCATATGCTAACCACCTCGTAAGTCATCAAAGAAGCCTAATAACGAAATAAAATACTGTACGGGGTTCAGACTTGTGTAACATTTCTGAAGGAAAAAATTTTCATCTTTGGCTGTTAGCTTTATTTAAAGATAAATCTATCGTTAAAAATTATACAGGGTGAGCCAGGATTCCACCGAAACACTTTCAGAGGTGGTAGTATGGGCCACAACAAGAAAAAAGGTGTGGTGAACGTGAGCTCTAATATGCATACTTTACGAGTTATGCGAAGTCGCTCATCTGCACTACTGTGACACATATCTCTGCTTTCATATTTTAAGCGATGGTTGTACGGACTAAAGAAAGAAGAAGAACCGTAAACAAGGGCTCTAAATCGTTTATTTTATGGGCTATGAGCACTTGTTCGTCCTCGCTGCTGTGAAATCCATCTCTTTTAGTGAACAGGTGCTCATAACTCTTAAGGTATGCATTTTAGATTCCATGTTTCTACACATTTTGCTCTTGTTTTGACGCGTACTCTGAAATTTTGTCGGTGTAGCTCTGGTTCAATCTGTATATCCACACATACTGTATAAGAGTTCTTATTGCAAATTTGTTTGAATTCGACAGGGGTGTGTACTGTGGTAGGCTTTTATGTCATGTCCTCATGTGTTTAAATCGCCAAGTTTTAAGCAGAGCCATAGCAAGTAGTTGTGGCTAGCTCATAATTTCTCGCTATCTCTCGCACTCACACCGCGTGAATCGAATGTCACATGACACTGTATCGAGCGCTGCGGCGTACAGAGAAATCTAAAGACTGCTCTAACGTATCATTTGCTCAACCCAACAGTGTCCGCTTCACTGCAAAGCCAATTATTTATTGTGAAACGTCATAGCTTCTTGTATTTCTTTTTTTTTTTTTTGTAAAAAAAAGCTGTGCCTTCCAGGAGGATGGTGCTCCACAAATTGTTCATTTATGATGTAATTTATGTAGTACACAGTGGCTATAATTGAAATTTCGCTACTTGAAAGGGGCCGCCATGAAAAATGAATGACCATAGAACAATGACCCTTTGTGGAAACATTTGAAAGAACAAACGGAAGAGCAATAACGAATAAACCAATGAAAGAAACACATTTTAATTTTCACATGAGAGCGTAACATTCATTAACTGCGTACCATGCTTACGTTCCAGGTTACATACGCTGCATCCACAGAGCCTAGGAACCGACAGGGGAAGTGGTCTGTCGTGACACACCTGGTGCACAGCTTGAAGATCACACATTGGGTGCAGCATTATCGTCCATGGCAATAGTAACTAGTTCAACAATTTGCGGCATAATTGGACGTCGGTATCTTCCAGGACCAATTCAGAAATCACCAGATAATTCGAACTTCCTAATCATGATCTTCAAGGACGTGCAGGAAAAGGTCGTCTCCGTATTCCTTATGTGCGTCGGTACTCGTAAACAACAGCAGTACTACTGGTGTTGTTCCGATGAAACAGCTTTCATCTACACCTACATCTACATGTTTGCCTGCCGCGGTGGTCTCGCGGTTCTAGGCGCGCAGTCCGGAACCGCGCGACTGCTACGGTAGTAGGTTCGAATCCTGCCTTGGGCATGGATGTGTGTGATGTCCTTAGGTTAGTTAGGTTTAAGTAGTTCTAAGTTCTAGGGGACTGATGACCACAGCTGTTAAGTCCCATAGTGCTCAGAGCCATTTCATTTACATGTTTACTCTGCAATTCACACTTAAGTGCCTGGCATTCCATTCCATTCTCGTCTTATTCTATTATTATGATAATTTCTCCCTATGTAGGTGGGTGTAAATAAAATATTTTCGCATTCGGAAGAGAAAGTTGGTGATTTAAATTTCGTAAATACATCTCGCCGCAAAGAAAACCGCCTTTGTTTCAGTGGCTGCCACATCAAGTCGTGTATCATATCAGTGACTCTCTCACCCCTATTACGCGATAACACGAAACGAGCTGCCCTTCTTTGCACTTTTTCGATGTCCTCCGTCAATCCTACCTGGTAAGAATCCCACATCGCGCATTTGGGTCTGAGCACTATGGGACTTAACATCTGAGGTCATCAGTCCCCCAGAACTTAGAACTACTTAAACCTAACTAACCTAAGGACATCACACACATCCATGCTCGAGGCAGGATTCGAACAGCAACAGTAGCGCGGCTCCGGGATGAAGCGCCTAGAACCGCTCGGCCACAATATTCCATCAGAGGACAGACAAGTGTAATGCAGGCTGTCTCTTTAGTGGGTTTGTCGCAATTTCTAAGTGTTCTGCCAACAAAGCGCTTTACGAGTAAGGCCCTTCTCACCTTGTTCATGTCGATTGTCTGGCAGTGTAATGCACACTGATGCTTGTGATGCAACCCAACGTCGTCGTACCAGTACAGCCACCTAAGGGCAAGTCATGACTCTAACACTGCTAAGAAAACAAATTCCGCAGCGCACAGGCTGTACATCAGTCCTAAGAAGTTGGGTTCCCATACGGGAAATAGTTTCTCGTCTATACTGGCTCACGTTGCGAAAGTTTAATTATGACGTCCCTGTGTATGTATTATCTCATCATGGCTACAAGCTCCATCGTGTTTCTCTGTATAATGGCTGTAACGGTACATAAAGTTAAAGCATTGTTACAGTGCTTCTTCGTGCATCTGTCAATTCCTACTTCTAGTCAGCTGTGGCATAGCACCATGCAGCATTTGAGATGCTATTTCTTCTACCAAAAAAGTGATGTAATCAATACAGTCACAAATATCACTGTACTGAAAGTCTAGCAACGAATCAGATCCTCACTTCTTCCCTAATGATGTTTTTCGTTGTACTTCTCCACATACGTCTCTTTCCCTAAATTTACCAGATGTATTTTTTGCATTCTCCAAGTCTTTTCTCTCTTCTGATCCTTCTGCTTATATTTTTCCTATCTTCATTCTTCCCTCTGCTATCACAGCCCACAATTCAACTTGTAAGTTTATTAGACTATCATTATTATCGTTATTCTCCAACTGACTCTAACTACGGCCTAAAAAATAAGAGAAGGCCTGACACGGGAACAGTTAAAGATTTTGAACACCAGCATTTTCAGTTTCTGCCTTTAGAATGTGGAGACCCAAATTTGTAAATTAAAAGATCTCAGATGGAAAGAAGACAGATACGAATATGAGACAAGTGTATAACATTAAGTGGAACTGCACTAACCAAGCTGTGAACCTAATACTGGATGTATTGGCTTGCTTCCACAGTAGTGTAATATTGTACAAACTTTCAAAAAATTGTTCAAATGGCTCTGAGCACTATGGGACTTAACTTCTGAGGTCATCAGTCCCCTAGAACTTAGGATTACTTAAACCTAACTAAGCTAAGGACATCACACACATCCACGTCCAACGCAGGATTCGAACCTGCGACCGTAGCGGTCGCGCGGTTCCAGACTGTAGCGCCTAGAACCGCTCGGCCACTCCGGCCGGCTGTACAAACTTTGAAACACTATTGTGCTACTGTACTAACTCTCTAAATCTACTATTTGTCAATGACGAAAATGAAGTCTTTAAAAGAATTTTACGTGGCTATAGTTTCATGAAGTTCGATAAGATCTGGAGCTATACATAGCCTTCAAAATGGTGTCTGTATCGGAAGTCCGTTGGAGGTAGAGAGCTATCATTGAGCTTCCGCTGGCGGAAAACCAGAGCATCGCAGATATTCATAGGCTCTTGCGGAATCTCTACGGAGACCTGACAGTGAACAAAAGCACGATGATTCGTTGGGCGAGTCCTCTGTCATTCATTGGACAAAGGTCCCACAAACATGTCCCGTCTCTTGCGTGCCGGTCGGTCGCACACAGCTGTGAAGCCTACAATGTTGGAACGTGCGGACACTCTCATTGGATATATGATGATGGTATCTGTTCTTTCTGACATGTCGGAAACAACAGATACCATCTTAACATATAGTTAAGGCTAAACGGCCATTGACCTCCTCCTTCTGTGCGGATGCACACGCATTGCCCGAACTCTTACGGGACTCGGTAAGATTGTCTGCCGCGGGTAATGAGTGTAATGGGCAGGGGTACTATGGATGAAGTGTGTGCAGATTAAGTTGGGAGTGTGGGTCTCACAGGGAGCCTGCGAGAGATAAGTCCCTGCAGTCGCTCTATCCTCTGTGCCCTCGGTGGTTCAGATGGATAGAGCGTCTGCCATGTAAGCAGGAGATCCCGGGTTCGAGTCCTAGTCTGGGCACAAATTTCAACTGTCCCCGTTGATGTATATCAACGCCTGTCGACAGCTTAAGGTCTTGATTTAATTAGCATTTCACTCTCATTGGAGGTGATCGTTGGATGTCACTCAAACACATTGCTGGAATTCTCTGTTAATACTGCTTCCAAATTGGTCAACCTGTTGGGGTACTCAAAAGTGAGTACCCGCTGGGTTCCTAAGCGCCTGACATAAGTCAGTAAAAAGCAATGAAGGAGGAACTACGCAGGAAGCGGGCCATGGATGAGGGAGTTTACTGATGCAGGAAGACGTTGGTATCGTCGTCGCCCATGACAGTGTATAACGGATCTTTTACGATGGGATAAATTTATTTTATTTTTTGTTCGATGTTTTCGTTAAATAGCTGAATAAATTGTAATTAGGAATAATTTAACTAAGCAAAGTAGAGAAGATAAAGTCAAAGAGATGTTCATTTGGCGGACATTGTCGTAATGTAACGTCATTGCGTTGTTCGGTTGTTAAAACAAGTCGTTTGGGATCCGTTCTGCTGTTAGGTCGTGCACGTATCTGAAAGGAATTAATTCGAGGACTAGAATAAACTTTCACATAATAGTTACGATTCGATGTTCCGACTAAAGGAGTTAACGTCAGTATTAATTTGAATTGTGGGCGACACGATTAGTTTTGACAGATACGTGAAAACGGACGTAACGAAAGTTGTTCGAATATCATCCTTGAACGTGACTTTTTATTTAATTAACGATTGCGGGGATCATTAAAAGCTATTATCTGATGATTAGGATCAATCCCACTTTTCTCCTAGATAGTGATCATTCATTAACATTTACGTGATAAGAAAAAGGATTATTAATAAAAGTGATGTTAAATGACAATTACGTGTTATTCCGTTAGTGTGGAACCGATGTAATGATGGCTCTGAGCACTATGCGACTTAAGTTCTGAAGTCATCAGTCGTCTAGAACGTAGAACTAATTAAACCTAACTAACCTAAGGACGTCACACACATCCATGCCCGAGGCAGGATTCGAACCTGCGACCGGAACGGTCGCTCGGCTCCAGACTGTAGCGCCTAGAACCGCACGGCCACTCCGGCCGGCAACCGACGTATTATCTCTGAAATGACATTGATATGTAATTTCTGTTAAATACTGAACTGAGGTAGGAAGTAAACTGAAATTAGTGAACATTTGATACTGAGACTATAGAAACAGAAGCACTTAAGGTTTCTCTTCACTAAAATGGGAAAATAGGTACGAACTTTAACTCAATAGTCGACATTATGTATTCCAAAGACATTAGTATTTCATACTTATTTTGACGACGCGCTGTTAAACAAAAGAACGTTGAGTCTCCGTACGAGTAATAAAATTAAATCTAAAAACATAATTAATAACGGCGAACTCCGCTTTAACAAGCTGTATTGCGTGTCGTCATCGGGCAATAACTGCTCAACCCTGGAGACTTGTGTGGTGAAATTAGAAGTCGGGCATATAAAACAAACTTAAAAATCCATTCAAGCTACAGTGGAGTCGGCACAACACGACGTGGGCAGTTATTAGTGGTACCATGCGGGTGTACAGGCCCTCCCATTGAGGTAGCGTAAGGCCGCCTCAGTGAACGGAGATTATGTTGAAAATAGGGTTTTGTACCCCAAAGAGTGGGGAATAACATGGCGTATTTGAATTCTGAATAATAAGTGTTGCGCTACTTACTGAACGTCCCTCGTAGACTTCCGTCTGCATTGGCTCAAGTAGCCGAAGATTAATAATGAACACCCGGTAGATGTGACGTGAGAAATCAGAGCTGCTTGGGGGCTGCAGCAGCATTCACACTGCCACCGTAACCAGCCTTATGGCTCCGAGTTTTTAAGGTGAAGAAGGAAGTATTGGGACAGCGGTAGAAAAGGAAGAGGCGGTAAACGAGGTCTGGCGTGGCTGAATTCTACGGCAGCAGAAGAAGGAGGAGAAGAAGAAGGAGAAGAAGAAGAAGAAGAAGGAGAGGCGGGCGCGCTAGCCAGAGTGTGCAGGCGGTAGGCGCCCGCTGGTGGCTGTGGATGGCGGCGTGGCGGCGCTGCGGGTCGGAACCCAATTAGGGGCGCTGGCAGCTGCAGGCTAACGAGACGGGCCTCCGGCTGCCTCCGCGGCTCGTCAGCGCTGTTTGCCCCCCAAGACGGCTGTCTGCAAACAGGCGCAGCTCAGCGCATCGCAGAAGCAGCAGCAGCAGCAGCGGCAGACGTCAACCGGTCGCCCCGCCGCCGCGTCCGAGCCGCTTCCGCTGCCGCTACCTGCGCGCGGCTTACCGAGATCCTCCAGCCCAGGGGTCACGCCGTAGCGCCGGCCTGTTGAATCAGCGATGCCTCCGTCTGACGGGGAATTTCGGCCAAACATTTGCAACCGCCGTGTCAACAGGCGCTAAGGCGGAGCTCCGCTGGAGCCATACTCTTTAAGCCATTATGACACTAACTCCTAATGCCGCCAGCAACACTGACGGTGCATTCGAGCGTCGAGCGTGCCGAGTTTCTGACGCCACAGCGTGTAAAAAGAACGTGAATGAACTTGCCCCCCTTCTGGCAGCGGTGTACCGTAGGTCTCTAGAAGAGCGTAGCGTTCCAAAGGATTGGAAAAGGGCACAGGTCATCCCCGTTTTCAAGAAGGGACGTCGAACAGATGTGCAGAACTATAGACCTATATCTCTAACGTCGATCAGTTGTAGAATTTTGGAACACCTATTGTGTTCGAGTATAATGACTTTTCTGGAGACTAGAAATCTACTCTGTAGGAATCAGCATGGGTTTCGAAAAAGACGGTCATGTGAAACCCAGTTCGCGCTATTCGTCCATGAGACTCAGAGGGCCATAGACACGGGTTCACAGGTAGATGCCGTGTTTCTTGACTTCCGCAAGGCGTTCGATACAGTTCCCCACAGTCGTTTAATGAACAAAGTAAGAGCATATGGACTATCAGACTAATTGTGTGATTGGATTGAGGAGTTCCTAGATGTCATTCTCAATGGAGAGAAGTCTTACGAAGTAAGAGTGATTTCAGGTGTGCCGCAGGGGAGTGTCGTAGGACCGTTGCTATTCACATTATACATAAATGATCTTGTGGATGACATCGGAAGTTCACTGAGACTTTTTGCAGATGATGCTGTGGTGTATCGAGAGGTTGTAACAATGGAAAATTGTACTGAAATGCGGGAGGATCTGCAGCGAATTGACGCATGGTGCACGGAATGGCAATTGAATCTCAATGTAGACAAGTGTAATGTGCTGCGAATACACAGAAAGATAGATCCTTTATCATTTAGCTACAAAATAGCAGGTCAGAAACTGGAAGCAGTTAATACCATAAATTATCTGGGAGTACGCATTAGGAGTGATTTAAAATGGAATGATCATATAATGTTGATCGTCGGTAAAGCAGATGCCAGACTGAGATTCATTGGAAGAATCCTAAGGAAATGCAATCCGAAAACAAAGGAAGTAGGTTACAGTACACTTGTTCGCCCACTGCTTGAATACTGCTCAGCAGTGTGGGATCCGTACCAGATAGGGTTGATACAAGAGATAGAAAAGATCCAACGGAGAGCAGCGCGCTTCGTTACAGGATCATTTAGTAATCGCGAAAGCGTTACGGAGATGATAGATAAACTCCAGTGGAAGAGTCTGCAGGAGAGACGCTCAGTAGCTCGGTACGGGCTTTCGTCAAAGTTTCGAGAACATACCTTCACCGAAGAGTCAAGCAGTATATTGCTCCCTCCTACGTATATCTCGCGAAGAGACCATGAGCATAAAATCAGAGAGATTAGAGCCCACACAGAGGCGTACCGACAATCCTTCTTTCCACGAACAATACGGGACTGGAATAGAAGGGAGAACCGATAGAGGTACTAAAGGTACCCTCCGCCACACACCGTCAGGTGGCTTGCGGAGTATGGATGTAGATGTAGATGTAGATGTAGAATGAGATGGAAGAACTCCATCTACGTCAGATGACGCCATCTCTCTACAGTGTAGAGTCCATAGACGCCAATTTGGATTTGAATTGTAGCACGCATGCATATACGAGTATACCGTCTCTAGTCAACAGCATACTGCGGATCTCTCGAAAATCCGTCATTATTTATACGATTTGTTGTAATAAAATGACGGGAAACGTGATATTGGTGGTTAAAGAATTATTTTAACGTGTCAGTTATCAAGTATGCCATATCAAGTCACCTGGCTAGTCGCGCGGTCTAACGCGTTGCTTCCCTAGGGGGAAGGGGTGCCGGTCCCCGGCACGAATCAGCCCGGCCGATTAGTGTCGAGATCTGGTGTGCCGGCCAGCCTGTGGATGGTTTATAAGGCGATTTTCCATCTGCCTCGGCGAATGCGGGCTGGTTCCCCTTATTCCGCCTCAGTTACACTATGTCGGCGATTGCTGCGCAAACACTGTCTCCACGTACGCGTAGACCACAATCACTCTACCACACAAACATTTCGGGTTACACTCATCTGGTATGAAACGTTCCCGGGGTGGTCCACTGGGGGCCAACCCCACAATAACCCTGGGTTCGATGTGGGACAGCGGTGGGGTGGGTGGCCTGCTATGGCCAGTTGTGGCGTTGTGAACCACTGAGTGCTACGGCGGGAGGAAGCCTCTCCGTCGTTTCTAGGTCCCCAGTTCAATACACAATACAGTAGAATGCAATTTTAAGGCAAGGGAATGTAGAGGATCCTTCAGAAAAACACTGTTCTTGATACAGTTCTTGATACAGTTTGTTGGATAAGGTAAGGTGCAAAGTAAGATCGTCTATGGGGTATGATATGTGTAGCGTAATGAGTAGGGACTCAAAATGGCTCAAATGGCTCTGAGCACTATGGGACTTAACTTCTGAGGTCATCAGTCCCCTAGAACCTAGAACTACTCAAACCTAACTAACCTAAGGATATCACACACATCCATACCCGAGGCAGTATTCGAACCTGCGACCGTAGCGGTCGTGCGGTTCCAGACTGTAGCGCCTAGAACCGCTCGGTCACCCCGGACGGCGTAGAGACTCAGATTAGTAGTGTAACATATGAAGTGTTCCTGCTTCGCGTCACACTGGATCCACGTACACTGTTACTAACCTTCACATTTTCTAGTAGATTCTGATATTTTCTTACTATTTTGACCAAAGGATACTCTATAATATTCAATGTTAGAGCACTCACATTTTCATCTTTCAGAGAAGCGATTTTATTCGATTCCCTTTATCTGTAATACATTAGCACTACTCGCCGTTAGATATTTTGCACTTTCTTGTTTCAAGTTTTGTATTTCTCCTGTTGTAAAGATTCTGCTACTAAAAAGGAACAGTGAGCTGGTAAGAATGACGTTAGGGTTTTGCTTAAATGTAAGGAAGATGAAATAATTTTTATCTTCTGTGGAGAACTATCGTAAATTTGTATTGCACTATTTGTAATGGAACTTTTGTAAGCCGATGTCTTTATTGAGTGGACATGGTACTTTCCTTTTTGCCTTATACTATGGTCATGGTTCAAATGGTTGAAATGACTCTGAGCACTAAGGGACTTAACATCTGAGGTCACCAGTCCCCTAGAACTTAGAACTACTTAAACCTAACTAACCTAAGGGCATCACACACATCCATACTCTAGGCATGGTTCGAACCTGCGACCGTAGCGGTCGCGCAGTTCCAGACTGAAGCACCTAGAACCGTTCTGCCACAGCGGTCGGCTACCGTGTTCATGGATAATGAAATTCTTATTTATGTGTGGTACAGACAGAAAATGACTACCACATGGAGGATGGAAGAAATGTGCGTTTTAATAGAGCTAACATAGGAATTTTACGCCCACACATTTCGTAAATATTGTCATTTACAAACCAGTTACAGCCGACAACTGCACATGGAGCGCTCTGCGATCGTGTATACCATGTTGAGGCGCAGGTACGGTACGCACAAGTCACATAGTTTCTAAGCTTTCAGCAGCAAAGTGAACTCGTCACGGTCAACGTTGAAGATCAAAAACACGATCCACATGCCGACGGCTTAACGCTTGAAGCCGCTAGTTTACGTGCTTGTGCCTAGCCTAACGGCGGTAAGTTACGAGGGAAGTCATAATGTTTCTGACTGTTCCAGTAAGTTGGTCGGGGGATATGTAGGTGCTACTTTTAGACTCAATCTTAGAGTATATTAATGTGGTCTTGTATATATAACATAGGAAAATCGCTACTCACCAAAACAGTGATAAAGCAGCTTATTCTACTACGAAATTAAAGAAGAATTTCAATTAACTCAGATTATTACAAATCAATTCAGAAGGAATGGTCTTAAAGTCATTGACAACAATAAGGTAATGTCTTGGGAAACATGGACAAGGGATCTGGAATGTGATTCAAAAGAGGACGTATCTGGATAAAAGAATTATATTCCCGAAAGTCGTGCAGAGATTGCCGACGGTTAGCATATAAAGGTAAAAGATACTATAGAACGGTACGCGTTTGCGTCTATGGGTGGAGTTGAAAGCATGTTGAACCTGTAATTACAAACTATTTCCAGAATGAAGAGCCGGCGAGTGTGGCCGAGCGGTTCTAGGCGCTTCAGTCTGGAACCGCGTGACCGCTACGGTCGCAGGTTCGAATCCAGCCTGTGGCATGGATGTGTGTGATGTCCTTAGGTTAGTTAGGTTTACGTAGTTCTAAGTTCTAGGGGACTGATGACCTCAGATGTTAAGTCCCATAGTTCTCAGAGCCATTTGAACCATTTTGAACCAGAATGAAGACTGCGGTTACTGAACGTCGTTAAAAATGACTCGACTTTCCCTACAGCTCCCCTCGATGTTGTGCCTGGATCGCACCACACTGATAGTTCCATCACTTTCAAAGTGAAGACCTAGAAGTTATTCTTTCAGTTTTGGAAAGAGATGAAAATCGGATGGGGCCAAGTCGGGACTGTATGGCGGATGCTCAATGACAGTGAAGCCAAGGAGTCGGATCGTTGCAGACACCGTAGCACTCGCGCATGATCAGCCACTGTCATTTTGGAGGAGCGGGTGCTCCAGACGGGGATGAAATCTTCAAATTCGTGCCTTCAGTTTTCTGACTGCCTCGCAGTAGCTTGAGATTTTTTTGGTGCCCTTAGGCTTGAATTCCAAATGAACCACATCCTGAAAACCCCAGAATACTGTGAACATGACTTTGCCTGGCGATGGCACGGCCTTGATATTTTTTGACGTCGCTGATCATTTGTGACGAAACTCCTTTGATGTGCTCTTTTGTTTTCGGGGTCAAAACTGTGAACCCAACTTTCATCACTTGTCACAATGTTATTAAGAAAACCGTCACCCTTATGTTCAAAACGAAGTTAAAGAAACTGTTGACAGGTGTCCAGTCTCCTCTGTTTCACGTCAAGAGTGTGCATTTGAGACAACCACATTACTCAGCTTTCTGTAGCGCACTTCTGCAATGATAGCCTCTACACGCTCACCTGATTGGAGGCATGACTGTATATCTATAAACCGGAGTATAACACGCACTGACATAGATATGTTACACATAGACATTTTACACGCTACAGTTTGAAGCCCTCCAGCTGGAGAGTGTTCCAACTTCGTCAGCGGAGCGGGAAACTCAACCGAGTAATACACATGAAACTTAATACCTCAACTGATATTAAGTACAGAACAAAAAATTCGGAGGCATTACCTTTCGGCAACACGTCGTACAGAAAGAAATCACATGCCAATGGCTCAAGAGGCCAGTAATGCAGAGATACCCGTACGCCGAATCATTGTAGAGGTTATTACTGAAATATTCTTGCATCCTTGTGTCAGTGCGGTTGGGCCGCGTCTTTTTGAAAATACGACATTTCCGCCCTGATTTTGTTGTGTATTACTACGCACAAAACGGTAAGGAGCAGTTAAACAGATGTCGCCGTAGGGAAGCTGGACAGGAGCAGAAATGATCAGCGAACACGGAAATACAGTAAACATAAGTCGTACTTAACTTATAGCTTTCTGCAAGCGTTCTGAAGGAAATTTACAAAAGAACAAATAGCAGTAAGGAAGAGATATTAGAAGAGATAAACTAAAGAGTTTCCAACTGTGTGAGGCTCTCGTTACTATTGCAAGAGCAAACTATCGAAGGCTGAGTTACACCGAAGACTTGTGAACTGCGATTGAGACTGAGCCGTACAGCTGCCGCTGACGATCCTATATTGCGGCGGCCTGGGGCGCTCGTCGTCGGAGCCGCCGGAAGCATGGCTCAGCGGGCATGCATCATTGGATCCGCTGAGTACCGTGTACCATTTTATTTACATTAATTACAGTTAACTGCAAATACCATCATTGAAGATGAAGATGAAGATTCCATCTTCCTCCACACTTAATTAGACTCTATCACAATAGTATCCTAACCTCAGTTGTGGGCTATGGCTCGGGAGTCTGGGCGCACAGGCTCACGAGGTTTGTGCCCGCCATGGCAGTGAGAAGGGTCCAGAGAAGCATGGTATTAAGAGCCGTAGGTGCCTATACATCATCTCCAGGGGGGGCCCTATTAGTCATAATGGGGCTCCGCCCTCTGGACATAAAGATAAGAGAACAGGCGGCGTGGTATTGGGCCAAGAAGGGAAATTATGAGAAGATTGCCGATATTATGGGTATCAGAGTGGGGGATAAAAGAGAGATAAGGAAAAGAGGGAAGGAGCTCTGGCAGGAGACTTGGGAGGTAGAAGAGACTGGACGAAGAACCTTCCAGTTCCTACCTGATGTGAGGGAACGACTTGGACTGAAGTACTTTGAGCCTACACGAGGGTTGATCCATTTTCTCACTGGCCATGGACCCTACCCGACTTATTTATGTCGATTTGGGAAGAGGGCAACACCAGCGTGTGACTGTGGCGATCCGGAGGGTACACCCGAGCATGTAGTTTACGAATGTCCCCTCTTCAATGATGTCGCCAACACACTACGAGACAGACTACCCAACATACCAACTACACATACCAACTACTCAGACGAGAGGAAACTTTTCAGACCTTAAACACCTTGGCAAACGAGGTATCTCGAAAAGTTCTAATTGACTATTTAGGAAAGATACAATAACCACCAATTGCGTCCAGGAGCCCTATTCCCATGCCGCCTGTGCGTGGACTGGCCGACTACATCTAAGTTGGAATCCGCCACGTGCAGGACTAGGGGGAGTAGGGAACAACCACCGATTATGACACACACCGGATCTGACGTAGGATAAGTCAGTTATAGGACTTAGTTTATAGGAAATTAAGATAGGGACTGCAGCGAATTAACATCGAGGCCTGCCCAGTGCCAGGGGCATGCTCTTCGGGATTACCTCGAAGCGCAAGGCAAGTGAAAGTAGGTTTATATCTTCACTGGCACACATGTGACACTGCAGAATACAAATACAAATTAAATTAGTTATAGGAATTAGGCATAAATAGTATATGTAGATATTAGATGCCCATTGTTTACTAATAATAATAACTGTAGCTCACCTACTAAAACTAAACTAGCTGCAAAATTTAATATAAATGTATTGCTGTTAGGACCCACTAATGAATTAAGGTAGTGGGTTAATTTGTATAATTATAATGGTTTTGATAATAAAGAATTAAAAAAAAATACCATCATTGACGTAATGAACATACCATTTGTACTGTATTCTACAAAATGTCTTGAAACTGATGGGGCTGCGCGGGGTAGCCGTTGGGTGTGAGGCGTCTCGTCACGATTTGCGAGGCTCCTCCCGTCGGAGGTTCGAGTCCTGCCTCAGGGGTGTGTGTGTGTGTGTGTGTGTGTGTGTTTCCTCAGCGTAAGTTAGTTTAAGTTGGATTAAGTAGTGTGTAACGCTAGGGACCGATGACCTCAGCAGTGTGGTTCCATAGTCATAACCACAAATTTCCAATTTCCCAAACTGATGGGCATCAACCTCAATGCAAGCATGACATGCGCAAACGAGATTGTGATGCACACTGACAAATATCTCTGGTATGTTTCGAATCACATCACAGAAAATGGTTCTAATGGCTATGAGCACTATGGGACTCAACATCTTAGGTCATAAGTCCCCTAGAACTTAGAACTACTTAAACCTAACTAACCTAAGGATATCACACACACCCATGCCCGAGGCAGGATTCGAACCTGCGACCGTAGCAGTCCCGCGGTTCCACATCACAGACAGCTTCAATTCTGGCAACTAATTCCAGCTCTGTATCTAGTGGGGTCTCATACACAAGCGACTTTAGGTATCCCCATAGAGAATAATCTAGGGGACTCAGATCAGGCGACCTCGCAGGTCATGGAATAGGACGTCCTCTTCCAATCCAGCAAATACAGCACTGAGATGGTTGCGGACATCCACACAGAAGTGAGGCGGTGCACCGTTATGTTGTATCCACTTCCTCTTACGAACAGCCAAGGGTATATTCTCCAACAACGCATGTAGAACTCTTTGCATGAACCTCAAGTAAACAAAACCTGCCTCATGACATCGTAGTAATCAGGCTCGTCCTCCCTGTTTCCTTGCAAATGGTTCAAATGGTTCCGAGCACTATGGGACTTAACATCTTAGCTCATCAGTCCACTAGACTTAGAACTACTCAAACCTAACTAACCTAAGGACATCACACACATCCATGGCCGAGGCAGCAGCGCGGTTCCGGACTGAAGCGCCTAGAACCGCTCTACCACAACTGCCGGCTTTTCCTTGCAGAAAATAAAGAATGTACATGTAAATGAGCAGCACTCTACATGTAAACTTTTACGCATGTTAGTTGCAAATAAACTGGAAAACACAATGCTAGACATTCTCTATGCCCTGCTACATTTTGGCAGGATCTTACGGAAGCACAGTGTATGATACCATATTTCTCTCTGATCAGGACTGAACACGCATGATTAATGGATAACAGCCTTTTGAAATAGGCTGAATATTGGTCGAACACTCCACACTACAGTGGTTACAGCGAACAGGAATAGCAGAAGTCAGTACAGGAATTCATCATTCCAAATAATTTGGGAGAAAAAAAGAGGATATGTGTTCTTCGTTCGTTTCCGCCAGCGACAGGCGATGACAGGCGTCTTGGCTCTTGCACGAAAGGTAGCTGGCATTGTCCTTGCTGTTGGGCGCAAGCAGAATGTAGTAATGAAACGAGCGCGGAGCGGGTGACTCCGGACAGAAGTGAGGCAGAGGCGACGCTTCTTGTGCGCCGCGACGGTGGCGGGCGGCAGGCGGCGGCCGGCGTGACACGGCGCCGGATTATGAGGGCGGCGCCTTTGTCCGTGGCCGGCGGCGCGGAAGGCGCGCAAATAAGTCAATATAGACGCTGGCCGGCCCTCGGGACGGTCCCCTCGTCCTGTCCGCGCCGTGATTCTTCCGGCCGTGTCATTCAAAGACACCGGCGCAAATGGAATCCCGGCATTCCTCCTCATTCCAGCCGGGCCAGACGTGTTGTAGCACACGACTCTCTGCAGCCGTTTTTCGTTCCATTTTCCTCCCGTCACAAAACGTTTCGTGACTGGCTTCCACCAACCAGCCCACGTTTCTACGCTGTGTGATGTATTCGTGGCTTTTCGAACAAAACATTTAGAATAGGAAGAGTAAAGCACCGTGCAAGGAAAATAGTATTGACGATATGTTGATACTTTTTTCTTTTGGACCGCCTAATTATAACTGACTGGATCACATTTTAAGTGCTATACGCGTGTCGCCTTTGCCGTTTGCACAGCACATTCAGTGGCGTGAAATATGTACATATTTTTGTTTATAGTATTTAGCTTGCATTTGGGACTATGTGTACCTAGGTTATAAACAATTCTGGCAGTTGGTTTTTCTATTGTGTGACGATAAAATAAAGTACTACTTACAGGTTTCGTAGGAGTTGTTGTACTTATTGTGTTTCTGTTCCATTTTTAGCATTGTTCTTCTTCTTATAATTGCCATTTGGAATTTTTATTCCAGACTTCAAATTAATAGGAACAGAACTCTTATTTTGATGTTGTGCTTTGGTAGGTATTGCCGACTGTCGAATGTTTTAGCCAAAGATCCAATTTTATTGTCAGCTATCAAATGTGCTTTTGTGACATGTGTGATCTATTTATTTGTGTGTGTGTCTGTGGGTGTGTGTGTGTGTGTGTCTGTGTCTGTGTGTGTGTCTGTGTGTGTGTGTGAGCGACAGCGAACGGGAGAGAGAGATAGTGAAAGAGAGAGAGAGGCAGAGACGGTGAGAGAGGATATACGTTTTTCTTTTTATGTGGCTGCATATACAAGTGGAATGCTTTACATCTTATCATTCCTTTTATTAAGTTTAGAAGAGAGTCTGTATTGACGTGTGTATGCCCAATCATCACAAGTTTTTTTCTCAGCAATGTATGTCTAGACGTGGTAGGTTTCTTGCATTTGTGTAAGATATTTGTCACGGTTGTTCATTCTGTTCCTTTTAAATCTTGTTTCTTCGCTATGGGATGGTGGTTGTGGTGTTTTAATTAGACAGTGCAAAATTAAAGTCATTGACGTACCGTAATATTATACACAGCTGAGGACGACACGCCTACAAATGCTGGAGGATACTGAACTTCTGCATCGTAGAATAATACCAAAACCTAACTAATCGTGGGAAGCTAAACCAACTGACACCTAACTATTGCCCTTTTAAATTAACTAGCTAACCCTACAGTGCTTCTCAGTTGCTAAATATGTATGAGAATTGTATATTCATCGAATTGTATATACATCCTGGTGCTCTCTGTGACTGACAGCGTCCTTCAGCCAGATGCAGTTGCCTGTCCTGTTTCAGAGAAAACCTCTCAGCATGCAAGATCCGGGCAGTCACAGAGCGTAGAATTATTGATAGTTGGGAGATCCAATGTTAGGCAGGTTATGGGGCCCTTAGAAAAAGGCCGCCAAGGAGGGGCAGAAAGTCAATGTCACATCGTGGCACATCGGGTGGAGCACTTTTTGGCTCACATCCGTACCAATGATGTGTTTCACTTTGGATCGGGAGAAATTCGCTCTGGTTTCGAGTGGCTACCTGAAGTGGTAAAAGGTGCCAGTCTTGCTTGCGAGATGAAGGAAGAGTTTACCATTTGCAGCATAGTTGACAAGATCGATTGCGGACCTCTGGTACACAGCTGAGTAGACAGTCTACATCGGAGGCTCAGATGGTTTAGCGACAGTGTAGATTGTAGATTTCTCCATTTGCGTCACAGGGTGGTGGCCTTTCGGGTTTCAAGGTATCAGGGAAACACACACAGGGCTTCAGTCTCAAAGGCAATAGGTCGAACACAGGAAGGACGTTGATCTAGGAGCCATCGGCATAACAGTTGTAAACTGTCATACCTATGTTGGGAAAGTACCTGAGCTCCTAGCATTAATAAAAAAAAAAGAGCTGATGCTCAAATCGTTATAGGCAGTGAAAGCTGGTTTGGCACTGAAAGCTGGCTAAAACCGGAGATAAAATGCAAGAACGACCAATACTGGTGATCTTCCACAGAAGCTCGAAATTTAGCGCGGACTTCAAAGCGAGACGCTTCTAATAGTTTCTACAATGAAACTTGGTCTCGAAATCGGGCAGAAAATTCAAGGAGAATCTGGTCACACGTAAAGTATGCTAGCGCCAACACACAGTCAATGCTTTCTTTGCTCGATCGCAATGGAAATACTATCGATGACACAGGGGCCAAAGATGAATTACTAAACACAGCTTTCCGTAATTTATTCACCAACGGAGACGAAGTAAATATTCCAGAATTCTAATCGAGAACAGTAGCTAACATCAACTTACATACTCAAAGCAGGGAAGCAACTTAAATCACTTAATAAAAGCAAGTCTTCCGGTCCAGACTGTATACCAATTAGGTTCCTTCCATAATGTGCTGATTCAATAGCCCAATACTCAACAATCATATACAACCACTCGCTCGGCAAAAGATCCATACTCGAAGACTGCGAAGTTGTATAGGTCACACCAATATTCAAGAAAGTTATCAGGAGCAATCCACTAAATTACAGGCCCACATCATTTACGTCGATATGCAGCAGGATTTAGGAACGCATTTTGTGTTCGAACATTATGAATATCCCGAAGAGAACGGTCTATCGACACACAGTCATGACGGATTTAGAAAACATTTTCCTTGTGAAACACAACTAGCTCTTAACGCACACGAATTGTTGATTGCTATCTACAAGGGATTTCAGATTGATTCCGTGCTTATAGATTTCCAGAAGGCCTTTTATACCGTATCTCACAAGCGACCTGTAGTCAAACTGCGTGCCAATTTCCGCACCATACACACACCTTACCTAAATCATCTCTCTGACAGGAAGTCACAAATCGGTCGCATAACTTATGAAACGTCCCCCTTAGAACAATTTATACACGACTGTGGTTAAACTGACACACAATATGTTTTTAGCGCAACGTAATCTGACTATCAAAGATCCCTGCAAAGGAATGGCCCTGAGTAACATTAAACTATACCTTTCACAAATAACTTACCTCACAAAAATCTTCATTACTGGAACTACTGCAATACAGCGAGCGCCACTACTGCCAGCTAAATAAAAGATTCAAACTACTGAAGGCACTAACTACTAATAGGGATAGTTAGCAAATGAAAGATTTTAATAGAGAACAAACACTGTATTTACCTTAATATCATCAAAAGTCGTAATATATGTAATTTCAAAACTCCGCCATCTCTCTCCTCACATCCACCACTGCTGGCGGCTCACCTCTAACTGTGCAACGCTACGCGCTGTTCACATCCAGCTGCCGCTGCCTAACACTACAGTGGCAGACAACAATGCAAACTAGCCACAGGCTGCACACGGCACAGCCAGTGATTTTCATACAGAGCGCTACGTAACGTTGCCAATAAGAAAACATAAACAGCCTACTTACATAGCCCCCATGCTCCCCACAAAAAATTTTACAGAATATTTTTGGGCAGTGGCCAATAATGATTTGATAAAATTTTTCATAATTACAATAACAAAGATATCAAATGCACACACTTATTAATACAATGTTGGTCAAAAGCTAAAATTTTCTCACAGTCCATAAAGACAGTCCTGATCATTCATCATAATAGTAATTACAGTTTTTTTTTCACAAAGTCTCATTAGTAAAAAAAATTGCACACAGAAGTAGTGGATTTCCATGCAGTCTTGAGGAAGTAGTGTTGTCCTTCCAACGGAAAGACAGTGCTGACTCTTGACATGCTGACAGGTAATGGGCCACAACAGAGCAAACCCACAGCAGAGTCATTCGACGTTTTGAAGAATATTGGTAGGTAGGTCATCACAGAGCAGACCCACTGTAGTCCTGGTAGAGATTACGGTATTGGTGGGCCACTAGAGGTGCAGACCCACTGCAGTCCTTGTAGAAATAATGTTACTAGTGAGTCAGCAAAGGTGTAGACCCACTGTAGTCCTTGTAGAGACGGCCAGCAGCCATCTGTTGCGACTGTGCAGGTGCACATTCACCATCGAAGAGTCTTGCGGAGAATAGAGCAAGTCCATAACCCACCACTTGTGCACTCACAAAGTTTTTGGAATTGTCCTTAGAAGTCTTGCAGACAATATAGCAAGTCCATAAACCACCACTCGTGCACTCACAAAGTTTTTTTTCTAATTGTCCTTAGAACCAGCAATGCTGTTAACCAATCCCTTGCTGAATTATTAACACACGTGCAAACACTATCAGTCCCTACTTCTATTCATTATTCATATACATATAAACACGTAATCACATTCCTCATATATGGTAGCATCATCTTATTGACATAAACATACCTCAACAGCATAATACACATCGTCGTCGTAAAAATAACATCATAACACCTCAGTCAAATCTCAAAAAAGTCGTAGCTTTCTGCAATAATTTCAAACCATAAAAAATATTCTCTGCTCATTTCAATAGTGTCATCTGCCTCAAACATACTTTAAAAATCATGATCTCATACCAAATACATCATTCAAAGCTCTCATAGTATCACAATGGGTCCAAAAAAATATGAACAGTTCACAAAGTACAGCCAAAATACAATTTCGTAAGTGTGAAGTAATCCAACTCTGTAATTGCGTAAACATGTGTCACTGACATAATAAAAAAGTTTGTCTCTCTCCGTTAAATGATCATATAGCTGTGTAATTTGTGTTAGAGAAATATGGTACCAATGTGCTAGTTGTTCAAGACAGCATGGAAATCCACTACTTCCGTGTGCATTGTCTTTTACTGCTCAGACTTTGAAAAAAAAAAAAACACTGCAATTTTACTGTGATGAACAATCTGGACTGTCTTTATGGACTGTGAGAAAATTTTCGCTTTTGACCAACATTGTATCAATAAGTGTGCGCATTTGATATCTTTGTTACTGTAATTATGAAAAATTTTATCAAATCATTATTGGCCACTGCCCAAAAATATCTTGTAAAATTTTTTGTGGGGAGCATGGGGGCTATGTAAGTAGGCTGTTTATGTTTTCTTATTGGCAACGTTACGTAGCGATCTGTACGAAAATCACTGGCTGTGCTGTGTGCAGTCTGTGGCTAGTTTGCATTGTTGTCTGCCATTGTAGTGTTGGGCAGCGGCAGCTGGATGTGAACAGTGCGTAGCGTTGCGCAGTTGGAGGTGAGCCGCCAGCAATGGTGGATGTGGGGAGAGAGATGGCGGAGTTTTGTAATTTGTCATGAACTGCTATATATATTATGACTATTAAGGTAAATACATTGTTTGTTCTCTATTAATATCTTTCATTTGCTAACTATCCCTATCAGTAGTTAGTGCCTTCTGTAGTTTGAATCTTTTATTTAGCTGGCAGTAGTGGCGCTCGCTGTATTGCAGTAGCTTGAGTAACGAAGATTTTTGTGAGGTAAGTGATTTCTGAAAGGTATAGTTTAATGTTACTCAGGGCCATTCTTTTGCAGGGATCTTTGATAGTCAGATTGCGTTGCGCTAAAAAATATTGTGTGTCAGTTTAACCACAGTCTTGTATAATTTTTCTAAGGGGGACGTTTCATAAGTTATGCGACCGATTTGTGACTTCCTGTCAGAGAGATGATTTAGGTAAGGTGTGTGTATGATGCGGAAATTGGCAATTGACCATAAATAATGAAAAGTGTCAGGTCATCCACACGAGTGCTAAAAGGAATGCGTTAAGCTTCGGTTACAAGACAATTCAGTCAAATGTATAGGCCATGAATTCAACTACATATCTAGGAATTACAATTACAAACAACATAAATTGGAAAGAACTCGTAGAAAATCTTGTGGTGAAGCCGAAGTAAAGGCTGCGTTTTATCGGCCAAACACTTAGAAGATGCAACAGAACACTACATTACGTTCGTCCGTCCTCTTTTGGAGTACTGCTGCGCGTTATAGGATCTTCACCAGATAGGATTCAAGGAGTGCATCGAGAAAGTTTTAAAGGACAGCACATTTTGTACTATCGAGAAAAAGAGGAGAGAGTATCACCAACATGTTACAGGATTTGGTGTGTCGAAATCGTTTTTCGTTGCGGCGGGATCTTCTCACGAAATTTCAATTTTCTCCTCCAAATGCGAAAATACTTATTTAACGCCGACCAAACGATCATCGTAATAAAACAAGAGAAATCAGAGCTGTTCTGAAAGACGTAGGTGTCCTTTTTTCCGTACGCTATTCGAGACGCGAACAATAGAGAATTAATGCGAAGGAGATTCGATGAACCCTCTGAGATTTTTGCTAATAACATTTCCCCTTTATATATAAAACACAAACTTACAAAAAATGGTTCAAATGGCTCTGAGCACTATGGTACTTAACATCTGAGGTCATCAGTCCCCTAGAACTTAGAACTACTTAAACCTAACTAACCTAAGGCCATCACACACATCCATGCCCGAGGCAGGATTCGAACCTGCTACCGTAGCAGTCGCGCGGTTCCTGTCTGAGTGCCTAGAACCGCTCGGCCACCGCGGCCGCATACTTACATATTACGGATGTCTAAATGATAAACAGCCACTGTCTGTGTGAATATTTATTTAAGCATCGTGTAAAAGTCCGAATTAAACTGGTCCAGAATTTTGCGAACTTTTTGCCAACAACATTTCTCCTTTATGTACTAGATACACACACACACACACACACACACACACACACACACACACACACACACACATCTGAACGTATACTAGAATCTGAGTTAAATCAGTCAAGAACTTTTCGAGTTTTTGGTTAACAACCTTTCCTTTTTATATAGTGTATGTATACTTATACGGAATATATGCTTAAAAATGTGCAGGCTATGTCTGTCTGAACGTTTATTAGGGCCTCATGTAAAAATCTAAAGTAAGAGAACTTTTTGACATTTTGGTAAAAACGTGAAACTGTAACTTATCTTTATATACTGAGGTGATAAAAGCCATTGGATACCACCTGATATCATATAGGACCTCCTTTTACCCGGGGTAGTGCAGCAACTTGACCTGTAATGGACTCAACAAGTCGCTAGAAGTCCCCTGCAGAAATACGGAGCCATGCTGTCTCTATAGCCGTCCATAATTGCAAAAGTGTTGCCGGTGCAGTCTTTTTGTGCATGAAGTGACCTCTCGATAGATGGGCCCACTGACATGGCGCACAGTCATCCATAAATACTCCATTGTAGTTTGGGAACGAAGTACATGAATAGCTGAAAATGGTCTTCTTGAAGACGAACACAGTCCACACGATTACGGAGCCACCAAGAACTTGCACAGTGCTTTGTTGACAACTTGGCTTGGCCACCGCCTCACTCGAAACTTACCATCAGCTCTTAGCAGTTGAAATCTGGACTCACGTGACCAGCCCAGTCTTCAAGGAGTCTCGGGTTCAGCCGATATGGTCCGGAACCCATGAGAGGCGCTGCAGGCGATGCCGTGACGTTGGCAAGACATTCGTGTCGATCGTTTGCTGCCATAGCCTATTAACGCCACATTTCGTTGCTCTGTCCTAACGGACACGTTCGTCGTACGTCCCACATTGGTTTCTGCTATTATTTGACGCAAGGACAACTCTGTGTAAACGCACTACTGCACTGCCCTTTTATACCTTGTGTACGCTATACTACCGCCATCTGTATATGTACATCTATCTCTTCCACGATTTTTGTCACGTCAGTGTATAGTACTATAGGGTGTTGTTGTTATGGTCTTCAGTCCTGAGACTGGTTTGATGCAGCTCTCCATGCTACTCTATCCTGTGCAAGCTTCTTCATCTCCCAGAACCTACTGCAACCTACATCCTTCTGAATCTGCTTCGTGTATTCATCTCTTGGTCTCCCCCTACGATTTTTACCCTCCACGCTGCCCTCCAATACTAAATTGGTGATCCCTTGATGCCTCAGAACATGTCCTACCAACCGATCCCTTCTTCTGGTCAAGTTGTGCCACAAACTTCTCTTCTCCCCAATCCTATTCAATACTTCCTCATTAGTTATGTGATCTACCCATCTAATCTTCAGCATTCTTCTGTAGCACCACATTTCGAAAGCTTCTCCTCTTGTCCAAAGTATTTATCGTCCACGTTTCACTTCCATACATGGCTACACTCCATACAAATACTTTCAGAAATGACTTCCTGACACTTAAATCTATACTCGATGTTAACAAATTTCTCTTCTTCAGAAACGCTTTCCTTGCCATTGCCAGTCTACATTTTATATCCTCTCTACTTCGACCATCATCAGTTATTTTGCTCCCCAAATACCAAAACTCCTTTACTACTTTAAGTGTCTCATTTCCTAATCTAATACCCTCAGCATCAGCCAACTTAATTCGACTACATTCCATTATCCTCGTTTTGTTTTTGTTGATGTTCATCTCATATCCTCCCTTCAAGACACCATCCATTCCGTTCAACTGCTCTTCCAAGTCCTTTGCTGTCTCTGACAGAATTACAATGTCATCGGCGAACCTCAACGTTTTTATTTCTTCTCCATGGATTTTAATACCTACTCCGAATTTTTCTTTTGTTTCCTTTACTGCTTGCTCAATATACAGATTGAATAACATCGGGGAGAGGCTACAACCCTGTCTTACGCCCTTCCCAACCACTGCTTCCCTTTCATGTCCCTCGACTCTTATAACTGCCATCTGGTTTCTGTACAAATTGTAAATAGCCTTTCGCTCCCTGTATTTTACCCCTGCCACCTTTAGAATTTGAAAGAGAGTATTCCAGTCAACATTGTCAAAAGCTTTCTCTAAGTCTACAAATGCTAGAAACGTAGGTTTGCCTTTCCTTAATCTTTCTTCTAAGATAAGTCGTAAGGTCAGTATTGCCTCACGTGTTCCAGTATTTCTACGGAATCCAAACTGATCTTCCCCGAGGTCGGCTTCTACTAGTTTTTCCATTCGTCTGTAAAGAATTCGCGTTAGTATTTTGCAGCTGTGGCTTATTAAACTGATTGTTCGGTAATTTTCACATCTGTCAACACCTGCTTTCTTTGGGATTGGAATTATTATATTCTTCTTGAAGTCTCAGGGTATTTCGCCTGTTTCATACATCTTGCTCACCAGATGGTAGAGTTTTGTCAGGACTGGCTCTCCCAAGGCCGTCAGTAGTTCCAATGAAATGTTGTCTACTCCGGGGGCCTATAGGGTACTGAAACAAAAAAAAAAAAAAAAAATGTTACATCTAACTCACACAGCTGTTTATTCGGCAACCCCTAGCGAGACTTTCGTTGGCTACAAATTATGTAGAAAATTTTGTATTGTGGGCATTCACAGCTGTAGAGTCGTAACATTATCAAAAACATAACTTCATCTGTATGATAAATATTATTTATGAACAAACATAATTCATCGCGTTACAGTTACTTATTCAAGGATTCACCTGTATATAAACAAGAGGAAAACTTACAAATATACTGTTTGGGATAAAATGTAGTCGAATAAATTTCTATGTAATTGCTTTTATTTTATAACTGTATTCTTCTAGATATGGTGTTCCACTCCTTTTTTCATTTAGGTAATAAAATAAAATTTCTCACCTAGGCTCTCCTGCCTTCCAAGTATAAAATTTATTGTAAAGATGCTACTCACCTTTCTGTACCACATATTATGATTCAGTTCCGACGTCACCTATCACTGTCTTACGCGAATCCGCCTGTTTTCCTTATCGCCACCACCCCACACTCCGCTTAGCTGTAGTCTCTGCCGGCCTCATGTTGCCACGAAGATATGACGCCTTTGCCATGTCTGCATAATATTTTTAATTTTCCAATTCTAGAGTCCTTTTTTATCTTGATATTTGTCTATTTTGTTGGCAGTATTTTATCTAGACTTGACCTTCGTTACCTATTCTACAATTATGCAAACTCTATTTTGAGATCTGTTTTACCTTACCACGTTAATATAAGTTTTCATCACCTACGCTTCTCATTTGTTTTACACTTTTGCATCCACCAGGTTTATCACTTCACATTTATTCTAGGTTTCCTTAATTTAAATGATGTTCCCTGCGTTCTACCGTGTTTTAACTTGACTACCGAGCTCTTGACGCTTGAACATTTTTAATATTATTGAACAGAGAATGTTGGGCCATCTACGGCTTACCACTTGAGTTACGTTACGAAATGTATGTGACAACATAATTTTCTTACATAGTATCGTCTACAGTTCAACAATACTTTAACCGAAACACAATCTTTATAACTTTTGCTGTTTGTATAACGCTGTCTCCTTGAAGATATGGACTTAACGCTTTGAAACTGGGTGGTTCATAAATAAGTATGTATCATACAGATTATACAGCTGAAGCGGTCTTTTTCATCGTGATACAAATTATGTGTAAAAACTTCTAATCTTCACCTACACAGATTATACAACATCAGTAAGAATTTCCAAAACAGAATTAGTCAAAACGATGCAAAATTATGACAAAATCGCTGATAAAACAAGATTACATTTTAATGAAGGAAAGACACAGTATTTGATTATAAGTAAGAAAATTCAAAATGATGCTTTTGTGGCTGCAGATAGTTTCATTTCTAAGACAGCCGACTACGTAAAGTACTTAGGGAGTCATTTTTAGTAACAAAGATAGAAGGGATACAGAAATTGATGCCCATCTAGCGACCTGTATTTTTTGGCTGTATCAAAATCTTAAAGAAATGGTCACTTAGTACTAATTTCAAAATACGCTTGTATCAATCGACTGTTATATTAGTAACAATATACGGATGGGAAGCATTAATATTTAGAAAGAAAGATGAAGAAAAGCTGTTAATATTCGAAAGAAAAACACTAAGAAAAATTTTTGGGCCCCTATATGAGGAAAATAACATGGTATAGAAGAGAAGAAAAAATTAAGAGAGCTATACAAACACAGTATCGCTGTCGATGTTGTGAAGAAGAGGAGGATGAAATTGGAGGGGGACGGGGGAGGGGGGGAGCATATAGCAAGAATGGCAGAGAGATGGAGATACACAATGTCGTGCAACAGTGTTCAGGTGGCTCAGATTGTTGTTGGTTAGCTTACCTGAGGCAAGGCTTTATGACACCTTTCCCAGTCTAATCAGCGCATCCACCAACGCAGGAATGGGTAAACGCCATATTGGTAAGTGGGCTAGTGCTGTCAAGTTCGTTGTAATGTTGCCTCGGCTTTGTAATGACCGAAATAACATAACATAGGCTGTCGATCCTTTAGTCTCATTCGGTTCCAACCTCTTCTCTCCCCCCCCCCCCCCCCATTCTCACTGCTTCACTTTCTTTTTGTCAGGCAGTGTAGTTTACTTTTCATTCTGTTGATCTTCTGACTGACACAGGGTTCAACCTTTAATAATCATCCTTGTTTATCATTCCGACTTGTGTGTACCACTCTCATTTCAGTGAACTTGGAGATAGCCCCTGTATTCGGAAAGAGCATGGATGGAATAATAGGAAGTGTCTCGCGACAGGGATGCGGTCAGCCCTTGCACTGACAATCGACTTGACAGTAGAGTGTAGCATGGATAAGAGGTGTCATGTCAGCGCATTTGATCATGGCCAGATTTTTAGTTACTGTCTTCGGTTATTGTTCTACAGCATCGAAATGGGCACTGTATAGCTGTTCTGTGGCACTTTTGTCCATTCCCAGACGGAGTACAGGGAAAATGGGGGAAAATCCGCACTTAAGGTGGGGTTAAAATTAGAATATCTAAACCTTGGGTGATTATTTATTATACGGCATGTTTACATTCATTGAAATACGTAAATATGGGAACAATGTTATTTTGAACTACTATGTATCAGCTCTTGTGCAGAAATCGAATCAAGTGAAAATATTGCTTTGACCGCTCATGCCCGCAATGGGGTTAATAACTGTCAGAAAAATGTTTATGACAGTAAGCTTAACGAATAAATGTTATATGATCACAAATATGGAGAAACAGAAATATAACATTACAATGAAGGAAACCGACTCTCAAATCAAGACAATGCATGCAGAACGATTTTAAACTCAATATTATGGGATGTAAGGAATATGAAATTCAGGAAATATAATGTTGTTGTTGTGGTCTTCAGTCCTGAGGCTGGTTTGATGCAGCTCTCCATGCTACTCTATCCTGTGCAAGCTTCTTCATCTCGCACTACCTACTGCAACCTACATCTTTCTGAATCTGCTTAGTGTATTCATCTCTTGGTCTCCCCCTACGATTTTTACCCTCCACGCTGCCCTCCAATACTAAATTGGTGATCCCTTGATGCCTCAGAACATGTCCTACCAACCGATCCCTTCTTCTGGTCAAGTTGTGCCACAAACTTCTCTTCTCCCCAATCCTATTCAATACTTCCTTATTAGTTATGTGATCTACCCATCTAATCTTCAGCATTCTTCTGTAGCACCACATTTCGAAAACTTCTATTCTCTTCTTGTCCAAACTATTTACCGTCCATATTTCTCTTCCATACATGGCTACACTCCATACAGATACTTTCAGAAATGACTTCCTGACACTTAAATCTATACTCGATGTTAACAAATTTCTCTTCTTCAGAAACGCTTTCCTTGCCATTGCCAGTCTACATTTTACATCCTCTCTACTTCGACCATCATCAGTTATTTTGCTCCCCAAATAGCAAAACTCCTTTACTACTTTAAGTGTCTCATTTCCTAATCTAATACCCTCAACATCACCCGACTTAATTCGACTACATTCCATTACCCTCGTTTTGCTTTTGTTGATGTTCATCTTATATCCTCCCTTCAAGACACTATCCATTCCGTTCAACTGCTCTTCCAAGACCTTTGCTGTCTCTGACAGAATTACAATGTCATCGGCGAACCTCAACGTTTTTATTTCTTCTCCATGGATTTTAATACCTACTCCGAATTTTTCTTTTGTTTCCTTTACTGCTTGCTCAATATACAGATTGAATAGCATCGGGGAGAGGCTACAACCCTGTCTTACTCCCTTCCCAACCACTGCTTCTCTTTCATGCTCCTCGACTCTTATAACTGCCATCTGGTTTCTATACAAATTGTAAATAGCCTTTCGCTCCCTGTATTTTACCCCTGCCACCTTTAGAATTTGAAAGAGAGTATTCCACTCAACATTATCAAAAGCTTTTTCTAAGTCTACAAATGCTAGGAACGTAGGTTTGCCTTTCCTTAATCTTTCTTCTAAGGTAAGTCTTAAGGTCAGTATTGCCTCACGTGTTCCAGTATTTCTACGGAATCCAAACTGATCTTCCCCGAGGTCGGCTTCTACTAGTTTTTCCATTCGTCTGTAAAGAATTCGTGTTAGTATTTTGCAGCTCTGGCTTATTAAACTGATTGTTCGGTAATTTTCACATCTGTCCACACCTGCTTTCTTTGGGATTGGAATTATTATATTCTTCTTGAAGTCTGAGGGTATTTCGCCTGTTTCATACATCCTGCTCACCAGATGGTAGAGTTTTGTCAGGACTGCCTCTCCCAAGGCCGTCAGTAGCTCCAATGGAATGTTGTCTACTCCGGGGGCCTTGTTTCGACTCAGGTCTTTCAGTGCTCTGTCAAACTCTTCACGCATTATCGTATCTCCCATTTCATCTTCATCTACATCCTCTTCCATTTCCATAATATTGTCCTCAAGTGCATCGCCCTTGTATAGAACCTCTATATACTCCTTCCACCTTTCTCCTTTCCCTTCTTTGCTTAGAACTGGGTTTCCATCTGAGCTCTTGATGTTCACACAAGTGGTTCTCTTATCTCCAAAGGTCTCTTTAATTTTCCTGTAGGCAGTATCTATCTTACCCCTAGTGAGATAAGCCTCCACAACCTTACATTTGTCCTCTAGCCATGCCTGCTTAGCCATTTTGCACTTCCTGTCGATCTCATTTTTGAGACGTTTGTATTCCTTTTTGCCTGCTTCACTTACTGCATTTTTATATTTTCTCCTTTCATCAATTAAATTCAATATTTCTTCTGTTACCCAAGGATTTCTACTAGCCCTCTTCTTTTTACCTACTTGATCCTCTGCTGCCTTCACTACTTCATCCCTCAAAGCTACCCATTCTTCTTCTACTGTATTTCTTTCCCCCATTCCTGTCAATTGTTGCCTTATGCTCTCCCTGAAATTCTCTACAACCTCTGGTTCTTTCAGTTTATCCAGGTCCCATCTCCTTAGATATATAATAGCTTGACAAAATTTAAATAATTGAATGTTTCCTATTTACTTTGCTGTTCTGTTTACATAAAATTCACAATCATTGTAGTCTTGTTGATCCCACCCCTAACAAGCTTAATTTGCCTGTAGACCACTGACTTCACCATCCTTCCATAGCCCGCAAAAACTAGACACTTTTTTTCCGTCAGTTTCAATGACGTCATCCGAATTATCATCGCACAGGTATCCATGTCAGTCTGCGATGTAGCATCATCAGTGCAGCAACTAGATTCCTGGTAGATATGTACAGTTCTCTTCTGAAGGATCTCTTCTGCAAAGCCTTCACTTTCCCTCTTTTTGCCTTCTTTGCACCTTTTTCTCAAAGAATTTTCTTCCTGCCAACTCCGTTAGGATTAATGAATGCTATCGTTTCTCACCTAGTCTATACTTTGGAGCGTTGCTAGGACCTGCAATCAATGACATATCTGCACGTGACTTTATTTTACTGGAAGATATTTCATTCTGAGTTTTATTTGACTTGCTGGGTCTTTCAGCCAGAGTAACATAGAATGTGGACGATTGTTCCTTATTGAGACCTCAACTCCGGCTCACGCTGATTGATTCTGGCCTCGTTACAGAAATAGCGGAAGGTTCGCCAGAAAACTCTTTACCCAATCTCTATTACGCAAACGCCTAAATGGGTTGAAACTGTTGACTATTTTATTCGTTTCTTCGAATCCATATTCTAAGATCCAGAGGACATAAAACATTTTTACTAACTCCTTGATACGTTCTGCAATTCCCTTCTTCTGCTGAACAGAAACCACCGATTTGTGACTCATTCCAGAGGCGTCCTCAGTTCTCTTCTTTACGTGCTACTGGAGGGTGCTGAAAATAGTTTGTTTTTATTTTGTCACTGACCTTATAAATTTCCTGTCTTTGCAAGCTTTAATAGTATCTTCTAGTTGCTCTTGTTTCCGTGTGGCATTCTTCAAAATTCTTTTACGATTCCTTACAATCTAAATGTGAGTAAAATTAAAACCGATATTTTGTTGGCGAATGCCGGTTGTGGAGGCAATGCCGGTTGTGTGACCGCCATAGCTCCAAGTACAAGCCATTATATATGTTGCAAAGTAGTTGCAGTCCAGATTATACATTAAACTGTCACACTGATTTCCTATATGTAACTTATTTACAAATGACAAATATTCTACAAATCTAAGAAGAGTACTCACACTTATCTCAGTTAAATCACACACAGGGAATTAAAAGAAAATTGATGAAAACCTTAATACCTGTCTTACTGCTAAGCGGCACCAGGAGGTAATAGCTAAAGTGTCGTTGTAATTCCTGCTGTAGTTATGAAGATGGCGCCACCAACCAGAGCGCCTCAGAGGGAACATTCTACTACCGTATCAAGTGACTGTCATTATGTGCATGACTGGAATTCTCCCCTACTACTGTTCTTCTTTGGACGTCGAAAAATATACAGAATGCTTTTCTTGCTCAGAACCCTGCCTATTTATCCCATCGATTGGATGATTATATTTCCATAAAGTGCAAAGGTGCCACTACAGTATTGAATTATAAATGATTATAATCAGGTATGCACCAAATTATTCAGTCAAATTGTGGCGTTTCAATTCGCGTTCACTTTACGGCTGGTTGTGGGAACGCGTTGAGCATGCTTGCCACGTGCGCCATTACCGAGGTGCCTGATTATGCAGCGGCGCCTTATTAATTATCGACTATCAGTATTGCGCTTACGGTTTGGCAACCGGTTTCCCAAGTTGCGAGCCTCCCAGGAGCCGGTGAATGAGTTTCCGGAGTGGCGGTAATTGAATTTCAGTTAAGACACGCATTATGGGCTCCGCCGCTGGAGCCGGTGAGAACTAGGAAGGGTGGCAGGGCGGGCTGTGGGGGGTCAGAGGGGTGAATACGGTGCTGACGCTTTTGCCGGAGGATCTATTACCAGCACTACCAACAGTTACGAAGCGATTTTTCGGCAGTTATGGAGAAATCTCAGTTATTCCACACCACATACTCGGTACTAAGGTAGCTGACTTACAGCAGTTCTACGACGGATACACTACTGGCCACTAAAACTGCTACACCACGAAGATGACGTGCTACAGACGAGAAATTTAACCGACAGAAAGAAGATGCTGTGATACGCAAATGATTAGCTTTTCAGAGCATTCTCACAAGGTTAGCGCCGGTGGCGACACCTACAACGTGCTGACATGAGGAAAGTTTCAAACCGATTTCTCATACACAAATAGCAGTTGACCGGCGTTGCCTGGTGAAACGTTGTTGTGATGCCTCGTGTAAGGAGGAGAAATGTGTACCATCACGTTTCCGACTTTGATAAAGTTCGGATTGTAGCCTATCGCGATTGCGGTTTATCGTATCGCGACATTACTGCTCGCGTTGGTCTAGATCCAATGACTGTTAGCAGAATATGGGATCGGTGGGTTCAGGAGGGTAATACGGAACGCCGTGCTGGATCCCAACGACCTCGTATCACTAGCAGTCGATATGACAGGCATCTTATCTGCATGACTGTAACGGATCGTGCTGCCACGTCTCGATCCCTGTGTCAACAGATGGGGACGTTCGCAAGACAACAACCATCTGCACGAACAGTTCGACGACGTTTGCAGCAGCATGGACTATCAGCTCGGAGACCATGGCTGCGGTTATCTTCGACGCTGCATCACAGACAGGAGCGCCTGCGACGGTGTACTCAACGACGAACCTGGATGCACGAATGGCAAAACGTCTTTTTTCGGATGAATCCACGTTCCCTTTACAGCATCATGACGGTCGCATCCGTGTTTGATGACATCGCGATGAACGCACATTGGAAGCATGTATTCGTCATCGCACGCCATACTGTCGTATGACCCGGCGTGATGGTATGGGGTGTCATTGGTTACACGTCGGTCACTTCTTGTTCGCATTGACGGCACTTGGAACAGTGGACGTTACATTTCAGATGTTTTGTGATCCGTGGCTCTACCCTTCATTCGATCCCTGCGAAACCCTACATTTCAGCAGGATAATGCACGACCGCAAGTTGCAGGTCCTGTACGGGCCTTCTCGAAACAGAAAATGTTCGACTGCTGCCCTGCCCAGCACATTCTCCAGATCTCTCACCAACTGAAAACGTCTGGTCAATGGTGGTCGAGAAAGTGGCTCGTCACAATACGCCAGTCACTACTCTTGATGAACTGTGGTATCGTTGAAGCTGCATGGATAGCTGTACCTGTACACGCCATCCATGCTCTGTTGGACTCAATGCCCAGGCGTATCGAGGTCGTTATTACGGCCAGCGGTGGTCATTCTGGGTAGTGATTTCTCAGGATCTATGCACCTAAATTGCGTGAAAACGTAATCACATGTCAGTTCTAGTATAATATATTTGTCCAATGAATACCCGTTTGTCATCTGCATTTCTTCTTGGTGTAGCAATTTTAATGAGCAGTAGTGTAAATAACATAAAACTCTGTACTGTTTTACTTCGAAAAATGTTATTTGAACCAGGGGATGTCTTCCCATCTCTCTCTTCCCAAGCAGGCCTGAAAGGGTATCGTCGCTAGCTGATCTACAAGCAACTGCATACACTCTAAGACCAAAAACTACGAATAGTGAATGAATGAGACGGAGATCGATAGATGTGATGTCATCGGTTCTCAGTTAGTTCGAAGCGGTCCCTACAATATTTCGATCTTCAGCCAAGCGAATCAAAAAATATGTAATGAGAATGCGAAAGTAACATTAGGACTTTATTTCTGTTTTTAACTAAAAAATAAGAGTCAGCTAAACAATGAAAATACATATGTATTTTAAATACACATCTGATAAAGGCGTAATTCTGTGGATAAAAATTACCGAAGCACTGCTCTTACACCTAAAATCTGAAGGACCTCTAGCGGGTAGGTGAGAAGTATTGTGGGAATCATCTTTGAAGACAATTCTACTTTAGTCAGTGAGATTCCAAGCGAGCACATGTCTGCAGACACCTCGGACAGTGGTGTGATACCAATCCTACTGTCGCATGCCATATGGTCCGACAACCAGAAGGAGATCGGTAGACGTCATCGGCATGTAATGTACTACAGTGGGAGGACAGAATTTTTCCATAGGTTGGAAGGTTGTAGGTAAACAGCCAATACTCTATTAGGTAGGAAAACTACGGAGATGATACGTATGTGTTGAGATGGATAGTGGGAATACAGATGGTGGAACACATGTGATCGTCATATCTTGACTATTTCCACTATAACAATACAGCAACACTAAACGTGCACGAGGCTGCGTACATCGTAAAAATCATAGGATATTGCAATGAGAACATTCTTAACACATATTCCAGTAAACAAATGTTTAGAAGTGAGCTGAGGGAGTTCGCCCGAATATACACTGAAACTTTCTCTTTGAATGTAAAGAATGACTGTGCTGGTAAAACTTCTACATTACTTGATTTTCAAACGCCAGAGTGAAACAGAACATACTGAGACTGTTTTCTCTTTACTTATTCTCAACATTTCTGAACTGACGCACAGTATTTTAGTGCAACGCAATATGATTTTCAATAATCCCTACAAATGTATAGACCTGAATAACAATAATCTATGCCCTTCATGAATCACTTACCTCACAAAAATATTCGTTACTTGAACTACTGAAATACAGCAAGTGCCAATACTGCCAGCTAAATAGAAGATTTTAAGTACTGAAGGCACTAACTACTGATAGGCATATAGTTAGCAAATGAAAGATTTTGATTGAGAACAAACAATGTATATACTTTAATAGTGTTCAAAGGTCATAATATATAAATATATAAATATATATATATATATATATATATATATATATATATATATATATATATATATATATATATATATATAAAATTCGTGACATCCAGTTTAAACAAATTTCCTTTTTCTGACAGACACATGTCCAGACCATCCGCTCATATTAACATCTCAGAACTCTGGCATCTCCCTCCCCACATCCACCACTGCTGGCGGCTCACTTCCAACTGCCCATCGCTAAAGGTTGTTCACATCTAACTGCCTAACACTACACAGGCGAAAAACTTCCAACAACGAGTCCAACCAGCCACAGACTGCACACAGCACAGTCAGTGATTTTAATGCAGAGTGCTACGTGGTGTTACCAACACAAAAACCTAAACAGCCTTCTTACATACTGTAATAGGATGACCGGAGCGGGTGACGTGGTCAGGGTTGTAGGGTGTGGCTGGGTAGAAGGAGGTGGCTGTTATCAGCAGTCTTCCTCTTTATTGTTGGTTCCCCCAATACATTTTCCAGTAGCTCAGCCCCACCGCTCGTGTCATGGTGGAGACGTGCTGATGCACGCTGTCCGGGAACATGACGCTACGCTCGGTCAGTGTCTGCACAGGCGGTAGGAGGGTAGCAGCACGAGGCCCGGCCCAGCTCGCAGACGCGGTGGCTTGTGATGACGCCGTGAGTCGCCGGTGCAGCAGCAGGCAACGCCCTCTGCTTTAGTGTTAATTCTTTTCACCTGCCGCCAGATTGTTTTCAATTTTGTAGATAAATCCTTAACAGCCGAAATATCGTTTGCTGGTGGTGTCTTGGGCAATTCAAACGGAGGTGGCACCTTCCGAGCGAACAGTACTTCATATGGAGACAATCCTGTACTTTCATGCACTTTGAGTTATACGCCATGGTTATAAACGTCAATAGGGTATCTCAATTATTGTGTTGAAAATTTACATAATAACTTATCATCTTAGCTATTGTATGATGAACTCTCTCGGTCCAACCATTAGCCTGCGGGTGTAACGCGCTCGTTCTCAATTTCTTTACATGCAACAACATGCATAACTGTTTCATCAAATCGGACATAAAGTTTGTCCCTTGATCTGTAATTATAGTTTCAGGTGTTCGGAATTTCAATATGCATTGATGTACCATGGCGTGAGCCACTGTTTCGGCTCGCTGGTCCGGAATAGCTCTCATAGACACATAGCGCGAAAAATTATCTATTATTGTTAAAACATAGCGATTACCCACTGGTGTTTGCACAAACGGTCCTAAGACGTCTACGCCAAGTAATTAGAGAGGTCTATCCGCTTCTGGTAGTTGTTGCGACACAATTTTCTGATGACTCAATTCTGCCCGTTGAGTACATGGAATGCAACTCTTTACATACTGATCGACATCTTGCCTACGCGTTGACCACCAATAACTCTGTGCTACCCTCCTTTCCGTTGCTCTTCAACCTGAATGACCAGAAAACATTGAATCATGTGCTTGCCTTAAGATTTCACTTCGCAATTTTTCTGGTACGACTATGCGTGGACCGTTCCTAGTTTTACGGTACAATATCCAGTCTTCCACGACGAACTGTCGCTGCGAGGTAAATCGTTGAAAATCTATGTCGGCAGTTTGTGCCTCCACCCATTGGTTCTCATTTATTCATGTGCATTCCATGGCGCATACTTTACGACTCAGACCATCCGCGTTTTCGTGCGATTTACCCGGTTGATGAATCACTTCAAAATCGTACTCACTAAGACGCAAAGCCCACTTAGTTAATCTACTCGTTGGGTCTTTAAGCCCTAACAACCACGTAAGTGCTGCATGGCCAGTAATCACCTTGAAAAGTCGTTCATACAAATAACACCGGAAAGAGGTTATTCCGAAAATTAATGCCAATAACTCCTTCTCTGTTGTTGAGTAATTTTTTTCTGCAGTGTTTAGCTGTCTGGAAGCATATGCCATGGGGGGTTCCTGCCCATCTATTTCTTGAGATAATACAATACCCAAATCAAAATTGATAGAGTCACAAGATAATATAAACTGTTTACTAAAATCTGGAAAAGCCAAAATCGGACTAGATGTTAACAAATTTTTTAACTTTTGAAAAGCCTCTTCGCATTCTGCTGACCAGTGAAATTTTGCTCCCTTCTTCAACAAATGCGTGAGGGGCCTTGCAATTTCCGCAAATTTTGGAATATACCTCCTGTAAAAATGGATTGCAACTCTTTTGCTTTTGTAGTTTTGGATCCGTGCGAACACCCTCCTGTCCTATAATATGACCTAAATAACAGACTTCTTGCAACAAAAAATGACATTTTTCCATATGAAGGGTTAACCGCTTTGCTTTCAGACGATCGAAAAACTCGCGCAAACGGCGCACATGTTCTTGCACGTCCATTGAAAAAACAGTTATGTCGTCCAGATATACCATACACTGACTAGGTTTCAGCCCTCGTAACACGCTATCTAGTAACCGTTGGGAGGTTGCTGGAGCATTTTTGAGTCCGAATGGCATTCGCCGATACTGAAAATGACCTGTAGGGGTTGAAAAATCTGTCTTCAGTCGGTCTTCCGGGGCGACCTCCAACTGGTGGTACCCGCTTCGAAGATCCGAGGTCGTGAAGTACCGACACTGCCCAAATTATCCAGAGTTTCAGTGATATTAGGCACTGGGTATGCATCCGATACAGTTTTTTGATCCAGGAAACGATAATCATAACAAAAACGATATGCCTTACCCCCATCAGGTGATTTTTTACCCACTATTACTACAGGATTGGACCAGGGACAACTACTGGTTTCTATTATCCCATCCCTAAGCTAGTATTTGTATGGAGTGTAGCCATGTATGGAGTGTAGCCATGTATGGAGTGTAGCCATGTATGGAGTGTAGCCATGTATGGAGTGTAGCCATGTATGGAGTGTAGCCGTGTATGGAATGTAGCCACGTATGGAAGTGAAACATGGATGATAAATATGGTTCAAATGGTTCTGAGCACTATGGGACTCAACTGCTGAGGTCATTAGTCCCCTAGAACTTAGATCTAGTTAAACCTAACTAACCTAAGGACATCACAAACATCCATGCCCGAGGCAGGATTCGAACCTGCGACCGTAGCGGTCTTGCGGTTCCAGGCTGCAGCGCCTTTAACCGCACGGCCACTTCGGCCGGCGGATGATAAATAGTTTAGACAAGAAGAGATTAGAAGCTTTTGAAATGTGGTGCTACAGAAGAATGCTGAAGATTAGATGGGTAGATCACGTAGCTGATGAGGAAGTATTGAATACAATTGGGGAGAAGAGGAGTTTGCGGCACAACTTGACTAGAAGAAGGGATCGGTTGGTAGGGCATGTTCTGAGGCATCAAGGGATCACCAATTTAGCACTGGAGGGCAGCGTGGAGGGTAAAAATAGTAGAGGCAGACCAAGAGATGAATACACTAAGCAGATTCAGAAGGATGTAGGGTGCAGTAGGTACTGGGAGATGAAGAAGCTTGCACAGGGTAGAGAAGAATGAAGAGCTGCATCAAACCAGTCTCAGGACTGAAGACCACAACAACAACAACAACAACAAGCTGTTGATTAATAAATTCTTCCATGACGGGCTGTAAACATTTTGGAACACGATATGGACGGTTATACACCGGTGCTTCATTCCCAATGGGGATGTAATGCTGAACTAACGGTGTGGCGGGCAGTGGACCATGAGAATTGAATAACTCTTTATATTCCGTCAAAAGGTTCTCCATGACTTCTCTGTCTTGCCCTTCAAAATGTGCTACTTTACCCCTCAGTGCGGATCAGCTGACAGACTCTCCCGGCATTTTGTAATCTGCTCCGAAATCCTTATCCGGTTCATCTTCCCCTATTATCTCCAGATTCGCTATTACGGTACCCCGTGCTAACTGCACCTCTTCAAGGCCAAAATTATCAATACTGACAGGCACTACCTTTTTTCCTTCTATCTCCCGCATGTAGGACACACTACGGCGCATAAAACACTTCATTTTATCCAGCAGTTCATTCTCAGACAAAGGTTCAACGACACACAACGAATTTACCGGCACACTAGACCCAACATCTGCCCAGATTATTTTCCATGTACCCTTCGGTACAGTATCCCGCGAGTTAACCATAAGGGACCTTGTACACAGTTTAGGTGACCCAACCGATGTCTGGGCGGTTCCTTGCGACAGTAATGGTTTTTTGGCCGCAGAGCCCAGGCGAAATTTTATTCCGTCCAGTTCTACAGTATGCCGTTCCAGGTTAACTTTTGCGTGATGCGCAACCAGGAAATCCAATCCGAGTATGACATCATAGCTGCTGCCAACAACTGGAAGAACTTCTACCTTCACCTGGAAGTTCCTCATTTCCACTCGGAAGTTGAACACCGCTGATCTGAGTGACTTCACCTGTCCCCCACCCATGCCACTTAAAGCCCAGCGTGGTGGTTTTAATTCTACTTTACCGAGTACACTTCTACTCGCCACGGATACGTGAGACCCGGTATCCAATAAACATTTGCGCGGTCTGTCCCTCACCAAGCCAGTCAGAATAGTCTGCCACTGATTCTGCACTAGCGTTAATCCTTACTGGGGGTGTTGCACAGTGGACACACCACCCCCTGCCCCGTTTAACTTTTGGGGGGGGGGGGGGTGAGGCCCGCCTTGCGGTTTTCTATCATGTTTCTGCCAGGACCCATTGCAATTACGCTCCATATGACCCCAACGTCTGCATTTCCTGCACTGCACTTCCTTGGAATCGCGTCTATTGTGTCCCATCCGGCCACATCTCAAACATTTTATTTCTGCATTAAACACTGCTTCCCTGTCCCGCGTCTTTGTTACTGCTTCAAATTCCTCTAATGCCACAGTGATTCCGACTGCCTCATTGAGAGTCTTAGGGAATTTCATCCTAATTTTGTGGGAGGTTTTGGGTTGTATACCCTGCAAAAATGCGTCTAGTGCCCTCTGCTCAGCTTCCTGCAGAATGGCTTCATTAACCGTATCGGAATCCATTAGCTCATCGGTATTAACATTAATTTTTCGAATTCGATCTACAAAAGCTCCTATTGATTCCCCATTCCTTTGATACATTCTATTCAATTGTTCCCGATAATATATAGACTATTTTTCCTCCGATACCTTTCCAGCAACACTGTTTTGAATACTTCAAATGTCCTAGCATCCCTTAATTCTTAATGGCATGTAACATATGCATTGGCATCCCCAGTTAGTTTCAATTTGGCCACATGCAAAAGTGTTTCTGCACCCCAATTTCCCAATTTAATGGCCGTGCTAAGGTTCTCAAAAAAAATCGAAACATCCTCCCCAGCTTTCCCCGAGAAAGGGGTAACCAAAGACGCAGCATTAGTGTCAAGAATTACTGCATTAACAGGAAACCGTTGCATGCTCGCTTCTTTAGACCGAGCAAGCTCCATCTCTCTAATTCCGACACTTGCTCAAGTAGCTGCTGAATAGCCACCTCAGCTGACACAGACTGCTCCATCACTACCAGCTATCGAATCAAGACTACAGTAAGCCCAGAAAGAAGAACAGAAAGGGAAGACGGACTATGCTACAGGTTCAGACAAACCACCAAACTAAAAATTGGCTCTTACTTGTCATGTTGCAGGAGTTTCTGATCCATTCTTGCCCTTCTAAAATTTCACATACCCTCATCATTCAGCAGCCACAATTTCCTCCAAATCCAGGGAGAAGACCACTATTATCACCAATTGTAACAGGAGAGTATGATGCACAGGTTGCCCGACTGACACCACTTGTAATAGGATGACCGGAGCAGGTGACGTGGTCGGGGTTGTAGGGCATGGCTGGGTAGAAGAAGGTGGCTTTTTTTAGCAATCTTCCTCTTTATTGTTGGTTCTCCCAATACATTTTCCGGTAGCTCAGCCCCACCGCCCCTGTTGTGGTGGAGACGTGCTGATGCACGCAGTCTGGGGAACGCGGCGCCGTGCTCGGTCAGCGGCTGCACAGGCGGTAGGAGGTTAGCAGCACGAGGCGTCGCCCAGCTCGCAGACGCGGCGGCTCGTGACGACGCCGGGATTCGCCGGTGCAGCAGCGGGCAACGCCCTCCGCCGGCCAGTCCTCAGGGACAGCGTCACTGATGACGACGACATGACAGCGAGCGAACGCCCAGTCGGTCGAACTGAATGCCGACGCGTACCTCTGATGCCTTTAAATAGTGCAGACCACTGCTGAGTCCGTCAGTTACGCGGTGGCTTGTTTATTAGAAGGTTCTCGATGAGTCGGCTAACGCAACCGCGCCACATGCGCCTGCGTAATTCTGCTAATGCTGCATTCTGATAGCTGCCGCACACGTTTGCCGTGAGGCTGGCGCATCGTGCACTGGAACACACTAAATCACAATTTCACACCGTATTGCCTAAAAATAGCCCACTTGTCCTCTACAATACATAAATCCTAAACAGCCTACTTACAACACCGACAGCTAATATTTTCAGTACTCTTCTCAGAGATAGTACTTTCTGATGAGAACAGTTGTAATCACAGTACCATAACATCATTCATATTTGTTGACAGAATATAGCTTTGTATGTAGTGTTACGGTCATAGGTGCAACGGATGAGAAAGAAAGTTTGTGTGTGACAGAGTAGCGTAAAAGTACGCATGTTTTCAGTCCTAAAGGACACACACCATGACAGCAGCAATCTTACATATCATGCGAATACACTACAAAAGCTGAAACAACGCTGAGGGCAAAATAATGCTTGCATAGGAACCGTTCTAACAATACAACGAACTGCTCAGTACATTAAATGGAGACAAAAATATGTGACTAGATGCTTCCACCTAAATACCTGACCACCCTCTAATACGTGAAATGAAATAAAAATGTGTAAAAACGTATGTAGAAGTGCTCACACAATTCCAGGGTGCTTAGAACGTTTATGAGAAATGCTATTTGAGTTGCATTATAAAATTTGTTCCACGGTATTTAGGGGAAACTGCTGAAATAAGAGATAATGGATACTCTAAAAATAGGAAATAAAATAAAATGTGCGGGAGTGCATATGATTCTCTCTTGCCATCAGATATTGGAGACACACAACACAATATAAGACACAGTATGGACTAAGAAAACTGGTCACAAAGAGCTGCTGAAATACAATACATCCAGTGAAGCTAAAAATAAAATAAATTATAGAAACGGAAATGTAAATGTGTGAGAGAGTACATGTTATCAGTTGTTGTCATATAAAAATCGTCGTAAGTCCCATACTTATTATAAAATCCGGATACATAGGTTACTATACAAATTGTTAGGACAGTAAATCAAAGTCAGAGAGAGAGGCTCTGCGTCTTTATGCCTGTTATTTTACGTAACTGGCACGTAGATTGAAAGGTACCTAAAACACTTCGTTTGTTAGATCTGTCTGATCGTTAAGCAACCGGTGTGGACGATTGTAATGCAGTTGACAATTTCTGTTGCTTCAGATGTGTGGATAATTCTGCTTTTAGCTACACCGTGCAGTATTTAAGGACAGAATCTACGTTATTAACAGAATGTTTGTACTAAATTAAATGTTTGTTGAAGATAGATCTACCACACTCTACATTCTATTCAGTAGACCCCAGATCTTGTAGACTGGTCGGTCCTGTCAGTGCTGTGTATTGTTTTTAATATATGGCCTCTGTGAAAACTGATACCTACGTTACTTTCCCTGAACACCTGTGACATTTTATCTGAGGCTACACCTAATTGGTGAGCCTATTTTTTTACCTTTTTTTGTACTTGACATTTTCTCATTCAAATGTCATTTCATTAATTAAATCGGCACACTCTGTTCTAACTCTCCTCCCATACAGTTCAGTGACCATTTCTGCTGGGACAGTACTGTTGGTAGTCATACAAGATCACTAGTTCTTTTTTATTTCATTTTTTTTTATTTTTTTGCACTTTTCATTCTCTGCCCTGAGGGGACACAGTGGGCTGTTTTAGGGCTTTTAATTTTAACATCGTCTGCTGGCAAGTTGCTAAGTTTGTCTATCATATAACTAAAACTGGATCTATTGTGGCGGTTTCGATGGCAGGAATGATCACTTATTGTATAGTTTGTTGTAGTGGGCCTACAAAATGTTCCAAATGGATGGTGAAGGTGTATGACTAAGAGCGCTTGGCGTACGCATGTCACCTTTCGAATGTGGCGATACCATTTGTCAAAGCCATTCTGTATATTACACAAGAGTTGTTTACCCCTATGCTATTCTGCAAAACTCAGCCGCAGGAGAAGACAGAGTTCAATATGGATACCGAATTAAGTTCGGCAACACATAAGCCAGTAAGAGAACGAACGGTTTCTGAGGTAGCGTAGCAAAAGAAGCGACTGAAATTAATATCTTGGAAAACATCCTGAACGAAGAAGGCAGACACTAATTCATTACTGTGTGAGCCACTACGGGGCTGAAGGGGGACAACAGACTCAGATGGTGGTTATTGCCACATGTGGCGATGAACCGAACAACAGTGATGAAGCAGCCAGCAGCAACGCACGTTTCCTTCGCATTAATGGAGGAGAAAGCTGGAATGGAAAAGGCAGAAGTTGTGTCGTCAACCTTATACCTCCAGAACGGTTACTGGATCACTATGCCAAAAAATTCCTTATCGTCACCATATTCTGTCAACACTGCGACATTTGGCACCAGTCGTGAACAGATGATTCCGGCGGTTGATAGGATACGTTCTGAGGTACCAAAGGATCACCAGCATAGTATTGCAGCTAAATAAGGGGGGGGGGGGGGGTAAAAATCGGAGAGGGAGGTCAAGACACAATTACAGTAAGCGTATTCACAAGGATGCAAGTTGGAGTAGTTATTCGGAGAGGAAGAGGCTTGCATAGGATACCGTACCATGGAGAGCTGCACCAAACCAGTCTTCGGACAGATGACCCCTGTAAGGTGGCGTGGTCTCCTGACCTTCATTTCTTACATATTCTGTCCTCAAAGTCGTATTCTGCACATCAAGATGCTTCATTCGAACCCAAACTCGATAAGGTAGAGTCAATTTTGTATGAATTCATGTAAGCGATATGCAAATCTAATAGGTAAGTCGCAAGTGCGCACCAAGGTTGAAAAAGTTGAAGCTGGTGTACACAACATGATGTCCACACGAATTTTCGCTCTAAAGAGGCAACCAACCCACTGGGAGGCCTGTCCCTTCAGAGGGGTGAGTCAACACACACCTACTTTGGCCGGACCGACTGCTCAGACAGAGGACAACTTTTGCCAGAGTGAAGGCATAACGATGCTCGTATTCGACTTAAAAGCAAATTCTGCTTCATTGTGTGGGAGTGCCCAGAAGATGTATATTTTGACTGACCAACTGCATAGTTACGGAGTTCACACAGGAGGACATTATAAGCCTAACGGAGGTGCTACATATTTCCGCATTGGCCGACTTCAACGAAACGTCATTCTCCCGTTTAAAAGAGCAACGCTCATTGGCGGAATATTTCTGACACAAAGAGCCAGAGGAGTGAGGGAAGACATCGACTAATATACCCTTGAAATTTCTACAGAAAAAGGAGCCGTTCCGTCGTGGCTCTTGGAGCGGGAACACGTAACGAGAGGGAGTGCGCTCATATGAGCACGCAAACAACGAGGAACAAAATCTCTCCTCAGTACTTCACTGGGAGAGCACCTCTGTGGTTAGCGAATTGGAGTGATACTCTATATTGAGTCACTCGCGATTAAGTGTTGTTCACTGTGTTGGTCACAACACTTATTGTGCGGTGTGAACGCGGACGGAGTACCAGTTAAACGTCTGCGATCGATTATTGAGTGGCATCGTGGTGGACTGGTTATCTGACCAGTGCACCACGCCATTAGTTAGACTAGGGGCGGATAAGAGTCCTTCATCAAGGTGTAGGGAGAGTTTGACTGACGAAGGTCAGTCCAGTTAGAAATAGATAGTTGTGTTATTTGTCAGCAGCGAGCGACGCAGGCAGCAGTCGTCGCAGCTCACGATATTGTGCGCTACAGCGTATGTGTGCCCCACCTGTCCTCCATAACAGTACACTCCATTACATTTCTCACGCGACGGCCTTGACCGTACCTAGAAAAGTTATTCAAGTTGTATAGGCCATGGCTCTCAGCCATTCTGCCGAGTAAATAACGTTCTTAAAGTAAAGGGAGAAAAGAACCTTTCCATACTTTGTAAAATAATAGCATTCCTATCCATAAGAGGCAATCTGCTGTTCCGAAAAGAATACGGAAATTTATTAATTTATAAGGAAAAGTTTCACTTGATTTCTCAGAATTTTTTTGCAATAAATAACATTTTTCGTTCGTTTAATATTTTCCTTACACTAACTAGCAATACTCCAGCACCCAAGTATTCCACTAGTTATGTAATAATATAGAATATTTTTGTCTCTTTTCCTTACAGTGGACCACTCCAGACGATATTTGTTGCTGAATGTTTTTCAAGCAGTTCTTGTTGGTACATTAGGAGCGTCTGTCTGACATCTGTAGTAGCGTGAGGTGGAAATTGTTTCTCGCAGGAGCCAGGGGGTACTTCTTGGATCAATCTATTGCGCAACTTGACAAAATAAAACCTACTCACTCACACCACAAAAACTACAACAACAACAACATAAAATGTCTGACAGGCAGTAAAGTACGTTTTAAATCAAACTTAAAACCATTCCTTTCCATTGCCGAACTTCTGCTTAAAAACTGGTAATCAGTATAAAATATGTTTTCAAGTGAAGCTGCATGAGTAGGTTTAAAGTAAAATGTTCATTAATGTTAAGAGTAATCATGCATACATATCCTGTAAACTAACTCGTTTCATTTCATTCTGATAAAAGAATTGTGCAAATTATCTGTGAAAAATTTAACTAACTAAGAAGAAGTCTGGCAGTTGTGCCTTCTGATATGCCCCCCAGTGATTCCAGGTTTCCTGTCTGCCTGCACGGAGGACCCTTTGTAGCGTTTGTACATCTACATCTACATCTATATCTACATGATTACTCTGCAATTCACATTTAAGTGCTTGGCAGAGGGTTCATCGAACCACAATCATACTATCTCTCTACCATTCCACTCCCGAACAGCGCGCGGGAAAAACGAACACCTAAACCTTTCTGTTCGAGCTCTGATTTCTCTTATTTTATTTTGATGATCATTCCTACCTATGTAGGTTGGGCTCACCAAAATATTTTCGCATTCGGAAGAGAAAGTTGGTGACTGAAATTTCGTAAATAGATCTTGCCGCGACGAAAAACGTCTTTGCTTTAATGACTTTCATCCCAACTCGCGTATCATATCTGCCACACTCTCTCCCCAATTACGTGATAATACAAAACGAGCTGCCCTTTTTTGCACCCTTTCGATGTCCTCCGTCAATCCCACCTGGTAAGGATCCCACACCGCGCAGCAATATTCTAACAGAGGACGAACGAGTGTAGTGTAAGCTGTCTCTTTAGTGGACTTAAGTGTCCTGCCAATGAAACGCAACCTTTGGGTCGCCTTCCCCACAATATTATCTATGTGGTCTTTCCAACTGAAGCTGTTCGGAATTTTAACACCCAGATACTTAGTTGAATTGACAGCCTTGAGAATTGTACTATTTATCGAGTAATCGAATTCCAACGGATTTCTTTTGGAACTCATCTGGATCACCTCACACTTTTCGTTATTTAGCATCAACTGCCATCTGCCACACCATACAGCAATCTTTTTTAAATCGCTTTGCAACTGATACTTGTCTTCGGATGCCTTACTAGACGGTAAATTACAGCATCATCTGCGAACAACCTAAGAGAACTGCTCAGATTGTCACCCAGGTCATTTATATAGATCAGGAACAGCAGAGGTCCCAGGACGCTTCCCTGGGGAACACCTGATATCACTTCAGTTTTACCGACGCGTCCTGCGAAATGTAGCTGCCCTTGGGCGCCACTTGAGGACGGAGCCGTATGTACCAAGTCCGCCGCCGCCCAGCCCCTCCCTGTCAGACTTCGCCCCCTCTCCCCCCTCCCTTCTCCAGTCTTAGTCAGCTGCTCCAGACGGCCGCCGTTGCAGACTGGAGCCAGACTGCGTTGTGCGCAGGCGGGTCTCGTGTCGAAGCCCGCTGGCCGCGCCTTTTTCACAAGAGAGCCCGCCACGCCACGTTAATTGGGGCGGGAACCGCAGCACAATTTGCTCGACGCCCTCAAAGGCGGGCCGCGGCGCTGCGCCCTTTTAACGAGCAGTGCAAACTGGCCCCGTAATGACATTAATTCGCGCGGGGCAATCCTCCGAGAAAACTGCCGGCTACTTCTTTTGTGTAATTACCTTTGTAACACAAAGTGCCTCAGTTTCTACTCAAACAAGTCTCTTTGTGTGCTCTACCACATTCCTAAAATTTTCGTTACGCAACGTTCATCATCGTCACGGTCATCATCTTCATCAGTAACATCATTATCAGGTATGCAGTGCTGGGTAAATGCTTCCTCTAGACCAAGGGCGGCCAAGAATTCGGCTCGCGAGCCATGCCCTGGCACGACTGCCAAGGCGTTCAGCCTGGCTACAAACTTTCGCCAGCGCCACGGTTCACTATCTCAGCGCGAGGAGGGATGAGAGAGGGACACTGCGAAGACGCCACGTCTAACTGACAATGCAGTCGCCCTGCATACGACTTGCTTTCGAATTTTCCATTTCTCAACAACACAGATCACAAACAAAACAAAAATATCAGCATTATTTAATTGTTTTGGCAGGGCTGAAGACATAATTTCTGGCTTGTTGCAAACTGTCGGCATATGGACACACGCAGAGAGTTTCGCAAATTTCCGCGCTTAGGTTGCCACGTAATAGTGATCCACTGAGTTTCATAATGAAAAAAGGTCTTTCATCACACACATATAGGGTGTTACAAAAAGGTACGGCCAAACTTTCAGGAAACACTCCTCACACACAAAGAAAGAAAATATGTCATGTGGACATGTGTCCGGAAGCGCTTACTTTCCATGTTACAGCTCATTTTATTACTTATCTTCAAATCACATTAAACATGGAATGGAAACACACAGCAACAGAATGTACCAGTGTGACTTCAAACACTTTGTTACAGGAAATGTTCAAAATGTCCTCAGTTAGCGAGGATACATGCATCCACCCTCCGTCGCATGGAATCCCTGATGCGCTGATGCAGCCCTGGAGAATGGCGTATTGTATCACAGCCATCCACAATACGAGCACGAAGAGTTTCTACATTTGGTACCGGGGTTGCGTAGACAAGAGCTTTCAAATGCCCCCATAAAGGAAAGTCTAGAGGGTTGAGGTCAGGAGAGAGTGGAGGTCATGGAACTGGTCCACCTCTACCAATCCATCGGTCACCGAATCTGTTGTTGAGAAGCGTACGAACACTTCGACTGAAATGTGCAGGAGCTCTATCGTGCATGAACCACATGTTGTGTCGTACTTGTAAAGGTACATGTTCTAGCAGCACAGGTAGAGTATCCCGTATGAAACCATGATAACGTGCTAGATTGAGCGTAGGTGGAAGAACATGGGGCCCAATCAAGACATCACCAACAACAATGCCTGCCCAAACGTTCACAGAAAATCTGTGTTGATGCACAATTGCGTGCGGATTCTCGTCAGCCCACACATGGTGATTGTGAAAATTTACAATTTGATCACGTTAGAATGAAGCCTCATCCGTAAAGAGAACATTTGCACTGAAATGAGGATTGACACATTGTTGGATGAACCATTCGCAGAAGTGTACCCGTGGAGGCCAATCAGCTGCTCATAGTGCCTGCACACGCTGTACATGGTACGGAAACAACTGGTTCTCCCGTAGCACTCTCCATAGAGTGACGTGGTCAACGTTTCCTTGTACAGCAGCAACTTCTCTGACGCTGACATTAGGGTTATCGTCAACTGCACGAAGAATTGCCTCGTCCATTGCAGGTGTCCTCGTCGTTCTAGGTCTTCCCCAGTCGCGAGTCATAGGCCGGAATGTTCTGTGCTCCCTAAGACGCCGATGAGTTGCTTCGAACATCTTCCTGTCGGGACACCTTCGCTCTGGAAATCTGTCTCGATACAAAGGTACCGTGCCACGGCTATGCCCCGTGCTAATCCATACTTCAAATGGGCATCTGCCAACTCCGCATTTGTAAACATTGCACTGACTGCAAAACCACGTTCGTGATGAACACTAACCTGTTGATGCTACGTACTGATGTGCTTGATGCTAGTACTCTAGAGCAGTGAGTCGCATGTCAACACAAGCTCCGAAGTCAACATTACCTTCCTTCAATTGGGCCAGCTGGCGGTGAATCGAGGAAGTACAGTACATACTGACGAATTTAAAATGAGCTCTAACATGGAAATTAAGCGTTTCCGGACACATGTCAATATAACATCTTTTCTTTATTTGTGTGTGAGGAATTTTTCCTGAAAGTTTGGCCGTACCTTTTTGTAACACCCTGTATATTGATCGAAATGTTGTAGAGCTTTTGAAATCTCAATGTCAAGACGTGGATATTCTGCCAGAGGAAAACAATGTAGACATCCTGCACAGCTTTAACATAAAAGGATTAGTCTGCAGTAGTGCCATGACAGAGCGCACCATCAACCCGCTTGCGTGGGCTCCCAAAACTGGATTTCGTGAGACGATTTTCCAATACTGCTCCTGGGTGGTCGTGTAAACACTTCAAAGTCCATTTTGGAAATACGCTTCTGGTTGCCGGCTTTCCAATCCCGTAATCGATTTTTCCTTCCATATGAATGCAACCGGTTTCGGATCGTGCTTAGGCTGACAGCTTTCGTCCTGTTTTCACAAATTTTCTGCTAAAATGGACGGAGAGGCTTTCTGTACAGTGAAGTACAAATCTAAGACTAAAGCTTTTCACGCCTAGTCTAATTGAAGAGAAAAAGCGATTGTGCTGACTAAATCATAAATTGTAATATCTGCTTTTCAGACGCCATATTTAATTGGGCTAGCAAATCTGCTTCAGGCCTAAACATGTAAACGCGACGGTTTTCGAAATTCCGTTTGTGTCTTCCGGAAGATGTGTGGCAGGTGAGCGTAGGGAATGTGGATAAACATATCTTTTTTTTTACTCCTAACAATAGCCAACTTCAAACAACGATGGTCAAATGCTGACCTTTAAAGTGGAACTCGGAGCTACATTACTTCACGTCTGTGGAAAACCCGTATGGGCGACGACATAACAAAGGCAAAATCGCTGGGTGGCATGTCACCCGCACGACTACTCAAGGGTTAAATCCGTAATTACATTACAGATCAACCATTCACATCTGCAAATGCACAGGAGTGCTTTCAACTAAAACGGCAAACGTTCTCGATAAAAAAGTAAGATTGGCAGGGCCAACAAAACGGTCAGAAAACTGTTCTCCCAATTCTTTCACCAACCATCAACGAATTCTTTCAACCTCGCGTTTTCTTTAACGCCAGTGAGCTTGGGGAACTGCACTGAGTGTGTCAGGATTTATCCTTTCTAGAATGTGAAATCTTTTTAAATGCATTGCTATCAAATTAGAAGTTGTTTCTCACCTTCTAATGTCTTACTGTGTGGTCAGTGAGCCGTCAACTCCACTTACAGTGCGAAGTCTGCAGTTCATTCTGGACGTTCTAACATTGGACCCTGCGTTTATTTTAACGTCATAAATTCAATAATAATGGGTTTTAAATCGAAAAATCATTCTAGGCATGCCCCTTCACTTAACCAACGTGCTTCGCAGTAATATAAAAAATCTCCACACACTCTGTTCAGCTCCATTGAAAGCTGTTGCAGATGACAGTGAAATGTTGCAAGCAGCTGAAATCTACAGTGTATACCGCCAGTTATTCACGTGCTCTATACCTGCAAATTTAGCTCAAAGTACTCACTGATGTAGAGAACGATGAATCCTGTCTGTCGATCGTAGTAATTTTTTACCCTTCATTGTCAACCACACTTGTAAGTAGGCTGTTTAGGCTTTTTATTGGTAACGCCACGTAAAGCTCTGTATGAAAATCAGTGGCTGTGCTGTGTGCCGTCTGTGGCTAGTTTGCATTGTTGTTGGCTATTGTAGTGTTGGGCAGTTGGCTGTTAACAGCGCGTAGCGTTGCGCAGTTGGAGGTGAGCCGCCAGCAGTGGTGGATGTGGGGAGAGAGACGGCGGAATTTTGAGAGATGATGATCTGGACGTGTGTCTATCAGAAACAGTACATTTGTAAGAATGGATGTCATGAACTGCTATATATATAATGGCTTTTGAACACTTTTAAGGTAAATACATTGTTTGTTCTCTATCAAAATCTTTCATTTGCTAAGTATGCCTATCAGTAGTTAGTGCCTTCAGTAGTTTGAATCTTTTATTTAGCTGGCAGTAGTGGCGCTCGCTGTGTTGCAGTAGTTCGAGTAACGAAGATTTTTGTGAGATAAGTGATTTGTGGAAGGTATAGGTTATTGATAGTCAGGGCCATTCTTTTGTAGGGATTATTAAAAGTCAGATTGCGTTGCACTAAAAAATATTGTGTGTCAGTATAAGCACAGTCATGTATAATTTTTCTAAGGGGACGTTTCACACTACTGGCCATTAAAATTGCTACACCACGAAGATGACGTGCTACATACGCTAAATTTAACCGTCAGGAAGAAGATGCTGTGATATGCAAATTATTAGCTTTTCAGAGCATTCACACCAGGTTGGCGCCGGTGGCGACACCTACAACGTGCTGACATGAGGAAAGTTTCCAACCGATTTCTCATACACAAACAGCAGTTGACCGGCGTTGCCTAGTGAAACGTTGTTGTAATGCCTCATGTAAGGAGGAGAAATGCGTACCATCACGTTTCCGACTTTGATTAAGGTCGGATTGTAGCCTATCGCGATTGCGGCTTATCGTATAGCAACACTGCTGCTCGCGTTGGTCGAGATCCAATGGCTGTTAGCAGATATGGAATCGGTGGGTTCAGGAGGGTAATACGGAACGCCGTGCTGGATCCCAACGGTCTCGTATCACTAGCAGTCGAGATGACAGGCATCTTATGCGCATGGCTGTGACGGATCGTGCAGCCACGTCTAGGTCCCTGAGTCAACAGATGGGGACGTTTGCAAGACAACAACCATCTGCACGAACAGTTCGACGACGTTTGCAGCAGCATGCTCTATCAGCTCGGAGACCATGGCTGCGGTTACCCCTGACGCTGCATCACAGACAGGAGCGCCAGCGATGGTGTACTCAACGACAAACCTGGGTGCACGAATGGCAAAACGTCATTTTTTCTTATGAATCCAGGTTCTGTTTACAGCATCACGATGGTCGCATCCGTGTTTGGCGACATCGCGGTGAACGCATATTGGAAGCGTGTAATCGTTATCGCCATACTGGCGTATCACCCGGTGTGATGGTATGGGGTGCCATTGGTTATACGTTTCGGTCACCTCTTGTTCGCATTGACGGCACTTTGAACAGTGGACGTTACATTTCAGATGTGTTACGACCCGTGGTTCTACCCTACATTCGATCCCTGCGAAACCCTACATTTCAGCAGGATAATGCACGACCGCATGTTGCAGGTCCTGTACGGGCCTTTCTGGATACAGAAAATGTTCGACTGCTGCCCTGGCCAGCACATTCTCCAGATTTCTCTCCAACTGAAAACGTCTGCTCAATGGTGGCGGAGCAACTGGTTCGTCACAATACGCCAGCCACTACTCTTGATGAACTGTGGTATCGTGTTGAAGCTGGATGGGCAGCTGTACCTGTACACTCCATCCAAGCTGTGTTTGACTCAATGCCCGGGCGTATCTAGGCCGTTATTACGGCCAGAGGTGGTTGGTCTGGGTACTGATTTCTCAGGACCTATGCACCCAAATTGCGTGAAAATGTAATCACAACTCAGTTCTAGTGTAATATATTTGTCCCATGAATACCCGTTTATCATTTCTTCTTAGTGTAGAAATTTTAATGGCCAATAGTGTAAATCTATGAATTCTGGTTGCGTGGTACTGTAATATCGTTTTATAGCAAATTTGCTGTATCTGTCGAATATGCGACTGCGTTGCATACATAGATAATTCTTATCCCTCTCTTCTGCCATTCCCTACATTCTGTTCGAAAGCCTTGTCACTATCGATTGCCTGACTGTCTCTTTTTGTGCAAAGAGCCACATGACCTGCAAACGTCGTTTATACTACAAACAAATACCGAAGGATAAACACCGCTGACACCCACAATCCTGCCGACGTGAAGAAAGTTAAGCCACCAAAAAATGCCACACAGGAATACTAAATGAAATTTCACACTGTACTGTGTACTTCGAGAAGGTGCGAGCTAAGTCGAGACAGGCCGGGCCTCGGCTCGCTTGCCGCCCACATGCGTGGCGCGCAGTGGCCAGCCCTGCTGTAGACCAAGGAGCCACACACCGCGACCTGCCATTGACATGAATGTGGTCCGCTCTTCCCCAGTCGTTCTTCTAATTTTTTTACTAGTCTCTTATTCCCTCCAAGAAAGCACAAGCCAGTCTAGAAGCCTAGCAATAGTATCTGTTGAATAAAATGAGTATTTGTAAAACAAATAATGCGAACGAATTAGGTACTTGTTATTTCTTTCCTTGCAGCCCTTACGTGGTCACACTGAGAGGTTTTCGCCCCATGGCATTTGCAAGACTGTACATCCCCGCCCTACACATATGCATGCACTACAGCCTTTACTGATGTACATCATTACATACACTGTCGCTCTTACGTGTTTTCGAAATGATATTTCTTAACTGTCTACTTTCTTGTCTCTCGAATTTTGCAAACAACTTCCTTGAACTATTTTCCTGCCATTTATCTGTCGTGTTCCTTACGGTAGTACTTACGTCTCCCACCACAGATTTTAATCCGGCCCATTTATTTATCGTCTTGTTTTACATACTAAGTAGTAACCTCCCACCCCACCCCTGCCTACACCTGATTCATTAAAGAATCGAGTTGGCATGTATGACAAACCTTCAAACGTCCGAATACCTTAGATATGACTTGATGTGCTCAGTATTTTGCATTAAGCATGTACACCTTTCATGATTTAAGTTGAAAATCCCTAATTATGTTGATTTCAATACTTTCGAATTATTCATCCATTGAATAACGAAAGGAAAAGAAATTCTGCCTCAAGACATTAGCATAGTTAAAAATTTGTGCAGGTAACCAGTTAAAGCTGTGAGGTATTTGCAGAAATGCATTTATCTTTGCCATCGGCTGTATATACATGGCGGCGCAAGAAAACCGGCTCAGAGTACTGGACTGTTCATTGTCGATTGCCAGCGTCATGTATTGTTTCGAAGCTGTTGCTCCCATTAGCTTCTTTTTAATTTGTTTCTTATCTGATCATTACATGTTTATCTATTTACTGTTGTATTTGCTCATGGTGAATAACAATTCGTTCGTAATCGGCGAGCAGTCTATAAAATTGGTTCAAATGGCTCTGAGCACCATACGACTTAACTTCTGAGGTCATCAGTCGCCTAGAACTTAGAACTAATTAAACCTAACTAACCTAAGGACATCACACACATCCATGCCCGAGGCAGGATTCGAACCTGCGACCACAGCGGTCGCTCGGTGCCAGACTGTAGCGCCTAGAACCGCAGAGCAGTCTATACCCGTGGGCGGTTTTTCGTGCGCCACCATGTATTTGAACACACAATGTATGTGCAAAGTACCAATATTTTCAAGATATTGTCAAATTACGATTACGTTGTATTCCATATTTTGCCATTGCCATATGTGGTGTACGAAAGCGTCTTCTCTGACAAACATAACTTTTTTAACCAACGGATGTTATAATTTTTCTTCCAGATGTTGCTAGTTTTATTAACTGCAATTGATGAAGAATAAATATTATATATACAGGTGATAGCAAATAAAAATGTGTTTTTACAAATGTACAATCCCAAACGTAAGCCGGCTGCAGTGGCCGTGCGGTTCTAGGTGCTACAGTCTGGAGCCGAGCGACCGCTCCGATCGCAGGTTCGAATCCTGCCTCGGGCATGGATGTGTGTGATATCCTTAGGTTAGTTAGGTTTCATTAGGTCTACGTTCTAGGCGACTGATGACCTCAGAAGTTAAGTCGCATAGTGCTCAGAGCCATTTGAACCATTTGAACCCAAACGTAAGATTTACTAGTAGATTATGGATTTAACAGTATCTATATGAAACATCGAAAATCAAAATTTTGTTGCCCCTAGAAGGCGGTAGATAAGCAACTCGCGACTGAAACTACGTGATCGCTGTAGCAATTTATTAATACTTATTTTGATAATTTATTTATCATCTGTTCGCTGAACAAAACATTTTAGAAACTCAGGGTTCTTCGTTTTGAAACCTTTGTCAAGGTTATCAACGATGCAGCTATTACCAGCAGAAAATAATGTCCATTATAATTTCCCATCATCAATACACAGCGTTTTTATGTAATTTCCTGGTGAGCAATTTATTTGCTATTGTATCTGTGGCATACCGATTCGACTTCAGTATATTCACGGCTGCCTCCGCCATAGACTTCGTGAAAACAAGTAGACCCCTCACTGGCACTAGTGCAGCGGTCATGCCGTGTCTGCGGTTAGTAAATGACGTCAAATATCTCAAAAACGTTGCATACACAGTGACATAACATATAAAAATAACGTCCATGAGTTCTACGTATACTTGTTAGAAATAAGTGTGAAAATAAAATGGCTAGTTCAACTTATATTGGAGATCATAGTTATTCGGGTCCAAGCTAGTTGAATGAAAAAATCATAAAACTGTGGAAAGGGAAACTGATAGTACTGTGCTGTACAAAAATAAATTGAAGAGTGAAAAATAAGTAGAAAAGACAGATGCATTTGACGTGCAGCAAACATTAAACAAGGAGCGGAAGTGAAAAACTTAGTGAAAAAAATCTCACAATATGTTAATTCGTACGTCTCGTGCAACTACCTTCCATCGCTAACTAGCCGCAGTTTCATTCCTGCTATGATAAAAAAATCACGTTCTTGAAACGGTACTTATATCTTCCTGTAGACTTAATCCAGAAAACTAGGTAACAACATTAATTTAAAACGGTCTTGATTACTCACAAGACCACGACGTTTGGAACCCGGATTTACTGCAAACTCCGTAGACTCGTAGTATTCCATTAGGACCACCAAATGTGTAAGCTCTATCGCGTACTTCTCAAGCGTTATTGAGAAAATCGCAAGATAATTTCGATCGTCAAATATATATACCTGTGCGTTGCCGTTTGTACCAGGAAGCGACGGCAGCCGAGTGGGCGCTGTCAGCTCTCGGCCAGTGAGCGGCGAGGACGTCTTGTTTACGTCCCGTCCGCAGAGTTGCGAGCGCGCGTAGTTTGTTTACTTCCTCGCCGCAGCTAATACTCGCGTCCGTTGACATTGAGTCGCCATGGCTCATTCGTACATAAAAGCTACCATCTGGATCAGCTTCTAGCCCGACTACGAATGACCACGAACCTTTGAAGTCGAACGATTCATCCGTGACGATGTTCAAATACCAACACAGCACATCATAGGTATCCATCACAAGTAGCGTCGTTTACGTCAAAACGGTCGATGACGAGTTATGTCATGCAGTTGTGAACAGATGCGCGAACACTCTCAAATTCAGACACTCCGATGGTCACATAGGAGAGGTTACTGTTGACCATGCTGGACTAGGATTACGTACACTAAGAGTCTTCGAACTCCCTTTCAAAGTGCCACCGGACGTAGTTACCTCAGCTTTCCGCCCTTATGGGACGGTAATTAGCCACGTGGCCGAAAAATGGAACACCTTCGAGACGTACCAGGTCCTCAACGGCGTCCGAAAAGTGAAAATTGAATTAAAGAAACATGTGCCATCCTACTTAGTCACAGGTGGCTGTCGAGAAATAGTAATGTACGACGGACAACCTCGTACTTGTTCTGGTTGCGGCCAGGAGGGTCCTGTCTGCTCGGCGTGTATTCAACGTCGTGTTACACAAATTCCATTACATGACACAGCACCACCTCCTACGTTCACGGCCCTCCCCCTCAGTTACGCAAGGGTGACACGATCGACCGTCAAGACAGACGACAAACCACTTGGAAGACATGAAGCGTTAGAATGCACACCTGTCGCCGGTTCTCGATTGACCAACACCATTACGGTGTTTGCAGAGTATGAAGAACGCAGCCCATCGACTCCACATGAAGATTCAGACGAGAGAATGGAACTCGACGCTAGGGTTGTACCGACCTCTGCCTTTCTCCCTGAGGGGGATGCGATACGGGAACCACAGAGTCTTTCGGACACAGAAACCCACGTCCGCAGACAAAGGTCACCGAGAAAACATAAAAAGCGACGTCGCACACCCTCAGACGATTGCCTTCAGCGGGCGTCTTCTCCAGTTGACGACCGGACGGCCGACGAAACGACGAGGAAAATGGATGACACAGGATCGCCCTCACCTGTCACTTTGTCTGATTTTGACAAACCCGATTCCGCTCTCTCGGGAAAAAAGATGGCAAGCACAGCGCCCGCCGTTGGTACACAACCAGAAACAACTGCGGATTCACCCTTAGTCACTCAGCCCACAAGTGTTCTACCGCAGCCACCGTTAACTTACGGACCTTGGGCGGATGACACTGAAGACGATTCTACGGCCGCTGTGGTGGATGAGGAGAGGGGTCTCTCCTCCCACACCTCGGCCCCTCCCGAGCAGCAACAGATGACAGCGCGGACGCGACCTGCAGATTGCAGGCCCCACCTTTTACGGCGACACTGACGGCGGCCCCCACCGCAGGAGACGATCTACAGACCTGTTGCTTATGTATGGTTATACGGCTCATGTGTCCCACGCCTCGCCAACTAACAGTGGAGTCGCAGTTCTCCTCAGACAGGGCCTCGAGGCGGACGAAGTCCGATATCTCCCCTACGCTAGAGGAATGGCCGTAACGGTGCAAGGCGTCCGGTTTATCAATGTGTACGCCCCTTCTGGAACGAATCGCTGTCGTGACCGATCGCTCTTCTTCGCAGAAGGAATAGCACCGCTGTTTCAGGGCAGGCACGATGACTTGATATTATGGGGCGATTTCAATTGCACCCAAGCACCTAAAGATCTGTTGCCACGCCATTCACCGTTCCCCGAACTTGGGACACTCATCGGCGATCTCCAGCTGGTAGATACATGGGAACATGTCCGAGGAAATAGAACGGGATACACCCATTTCACGACTCACTCGTCTAGTCACATCGATAGGATTTACGTCTCCCGTTCTCTCGCCGCAACGGTGAGTGACGCGGAGGTGTGGCCAGTAGCCTTTTCTGATCACGAGGCCTATATATGTGCCGTCACCCTTCATCGCCAACGGGTGTGGCGCAGCCGACATCCCTGGAAATTAAAAAAAATGGTTCATTGACTATGAGCACTATGGAACTTAACTTCTAAGGTCATCAGTCCCCTAGAACTTAGAACTACTTAAACCTAACTAACCTAAGGACATCACACACATCCATGCCCAAGGCAGGATTCGAACCTGCGACCGTAGCGGTCGCGTGGTTCCAGACTGAAGCGCCTAGAACCCCTTGGCCATCACGGCCGGCTGGAAATTAAACCTTGGTCATCTCGCTTCTCCGGATTGTCGACGCGCCATCGAAAACACGTGGAGTTCGTGCGTCCGCCGCCTCCCGACGCATCCTACGTCGATTAGTTGGTGGTTAAACTGCGCCAAGCCGGCCCTACGGAGAACCTTTATTACGTATGGTCGTGAGACTGCTGCTTGGAGGCGGCAGACCCTCGATTTTTATTTCACCGTCCTTCGCGAATTCTCCTCCTTGCCACCCACACCGGAACGACAGTTGACAGTTTAGTGAGTGAAGGCACAGATCGTAGCCCATATGCGCCGACACCTCGAAGGGATGATCGTGCGAGCGCGAGAACATACACTGCGAAGACGGGCGCTGATACACGCCATCACAACTAAAGACAGCCGCCATCACACCACACAACGCGATATTGTTGCAGCCTTCTTCGACCATTAAGCACGACTTTATTCTCCCCAATGTTCCGACCAGACGACGGTGACAGCAGTCTCTCAACTGGTTTACGGCATTGACCCACAGGATCTAGAAAGTGAATTATTGAACGACATTACGGAAGACGAAGTTATCGACACCATAGGTAAAGGAGCGGCGAACATGTCTCCAGGCCCGGACGGGCTCCCTGTGGAGTTTTATAGTTATAGAACTTTCCAGTATTTACTGGCTCCCAAGTTGACAGACATCTGTCGGGAGCTTATGTCGCCGCGGTGCCGCTCCCTGCGACCTTCGTAGAAGGAATAATTATACCGGTTCACAAACCTAAAGGTGGGGCTCGAATACAAGATTACCGCCCACTAACATTCGCCAACTGCGACATGAAGACATTCACCAGACTATTAGCAAACCGTCTACGACCGATCCTACCTCACCGGATCACTAGATTTTCGCCAAGCTTTTGATCGAGTGGATCACGCGTACCTAACGTCCGTTCACCAGCACATGCAGTACCCACAGCAATTCACAGACGTCGTGATGCGCCTCCTCCTAGGGGCGACTTCCAAAGTGCTCGTTAACGGGCGTCTCTCGCAGTCCGTCCCGACTTTCCGCTCCGTGCGTCAAGGCTGCCCCTTGTCGACGTTACTATATGCTCTGGCACTGGAACCGCTCCTCTGTGGCCTCCGTCAACGCCTCACCGGTCTTACCCTACGTGACGTCACATTTCGCTGTACAGCGTATCCAGACGACCTGGTTCTCGTGTTCCGCAATCGCGACGATGTCATCAGAGCACTAGAATGGATTACCACGTACGGTGTGGCTTCCGGCAGCTGTCTCAACGTCACCAAATCGGCCGCCATGGCCATAGGAGATGGGTTGACCCCAGCGTGTGTCGAACCCCTACAGCTTCGTGGCACTATCAAGTGTCTCGGAATAGAGTTTCACGACGATATACGTCGCACTGCGGCTCTTAACTACCGCCGCTTATTATAAAAAATTCGGGTCCAGATCTTCAACCTTCTTCTGCGAACCCTCAACACTCTACAAAAGATACACTTTGTCAATGTTTACCTCGTATCGCGCCTTCCACACATAGCGAGCGCGTGTTCTTCCAATACCGTTACTGATGGCTCGACGTCTATTAGCGGCGTTCGGAGCCTACGTCAGTATAGGCATGCTCTTCAAAGTCAGTTATGAGTCGCTGACCCTTCCCCCAGAAAGGGGAGGTCTTGGTCTAGTCCATGTCCACGACAGAGCTGCGGCCCTGCATGTCAGCTCACACATCAAGCTGTGGCGCCACCACCCGGACAGTTTGACAGGTTTGCTGTTGGAGTCCTTAGCTCCGCCCTCCCTTATGCCCCCACTGACGACGCAAGACATACCCCTACCCTTCTACTACTTCGGGAACTTTTACATTGAACACAGCTATGTCCGTATCGTAGTACCACCGACGAAACAGGGGTCGGCGCGGGATGTATATTATGTCCTACAGCAGAGGCGCCCACCAAACATCGTGGGGACCAAAGCCCTCAGGTTAATTGCAAGGTGGTGTGGAAGACGATTCACGCGGTTACACTGGACACAGACGTCCGATCCACATGGTACATCACAGTCAATGATAAACAGATCACCCGATCACGCCTCCACAAGATAAACATGGCGGAATCGCCTCTATGTGTAGACTGCGAGATGCCAGACACGGACGAACACCGTCTCACGTGTGGCGCGGCAGAAGACGTATGGCGCTTGGTGCGACAAATTTTGTCGTATTTTCTACGAGTGACTCCGGAACACATTACACCTCGGTTTCTACTATTTCCGGATAAACAGTATTTCCCGCGCACCAAGACCACCTCTGTCACGTGGATCAGTGCGCATGCGGTACACTACTTATTTTACGATGGACCTAAAGATGTATTCGACTTTTGGAACTACCTAAACGAACGTCATTGCAAAATCGTACGGAACCCGAAATACAGACAGTATTTTTCTAATTACTTAGGGAGTGCCCTACGCGACCCTCCACGCAGCTGGATCATCAACAGGTAGGAGAAGACACCCATTGAGTGAGCTGACAAGACTAAGTTCGATTCTCGGTGGAATAACATACGGCATACGTGAAGACGTACCTGGACGATGAAGCGTAAGGAGAATAGCGACACAGCGATACACCCTTCTGCATCATGTACGCAGTACTTTCCTTTTTTTTCGTTTTCCCCATATACATTACCTCGGTGTAGGAACGTGCCGAGATATTGTTTTCTTTACTCAGAGCACGATACAGTGCTAGGTACATCTATTTTTGTTTTGGTATAAAGTAAAATCAAATTAAGAATGAATTAAAAACAGTAAAAAAAAAGTTGTTATCATTCAAGCCCCGTAATCGCTGGGTCGCTGGATCGAATCCCGCTCATCAGTTTTTTTTTTATTTCTAACACAGTCATTTTCTTTACTATTTATATTACAGTTGATGTAATGGGAAAAATACGTGTAATCGGATGACCTTTCATTAAATTTAAAATGTTATTTGGCAGTATACACATTTTTATTATCACAAATAATAAAATATTCATAACTACCGACCAGTAAACGGCCAAACGCATGAAGTGATACTGAAAATGTATGCTTGTCCGTGATTTGAGAAATCCCTTATACCGGGAAGGAGCCCGAAACGACTTGTTACCCCCAAGTTTTGACCGGCACAGACGGCTTTCGAAAGATGTACAATCAATCGTCGCTTTCGACATTACGATTACAAGTTGCGGGATGGTATTTTTCGTAAAAACATGAAAAACAAAGTTAAACGGCACCATCTGCACTGAATAAATTCTATGTTTCCACACACGCAAGGTCTTTTGAGGTTTTCCGTGGAAAACCAAACCTCGTTAACATTTTCAGAAACCTCTCTTTCAGCCGATAATTTGGAAGCAAACCATGCATAACGCAGCGTTTCCTTAAATATCGGCGCTGATCACTGATCATGCAGTATCGAGTGTATTTTAATAACGTCTTCACGAGAAGCAATTTCTCGTTCTCTTTCGATTAAATACGAACAATTTTGAAGACGAGGACAAGCATACATTTTCAGTATCACTTTATTTGTTTGGTCGTTTACTAGTCAGTACTTATGAATATTACATTATTTGTGATAATAAAAATTTGTAGACTGTCAAATAACATTGTAAATTTAATAAAAGGTAATCCTGTTACACGGATTTTTTCCATCACATCCAAATGTAATATAAATAGTAAAGAAAATGACTGTGTTAGAAATAAAAAAACTGACTAGCAGGACTCGATCCAGCGACCCAGCGATTACGGGGCTTGAACGCTAACCACTTTTTTTTGTTTTTGTTGATCTCATTTTGTTCTAGGTTGTTCGTAAAATTTGTTCTTGGCGGACGTCCGATGACATCCGTTCAGGATGATCGTTGGTACGTACACTCCGTTTTTTTGTTACAGAGGGTAGATAAATCCTCTGACCGAACACGCTGAGCTACCGTGCCGGCAACCACTCGGCTGCCGGCGCTTCATAGTAAAAGTGGCCACGCACAGGTTTGTATATTTGACGACCGGAATTATCTTGCTATTTTCTCAATAACGCTTGAGAAGTACGCGCTACTACTCACACATTTTGTTGTCCTAATGGAGTACTACGAGTGTACGAAGTTTGCAGTAAATCCGCGTTCCAAACGTCGTGGCCTCCCCTTGTTAGTATGAGTGAATTGGACATCCTTTTATTTCGTTCTTCGGCTTCTTTTCGTTGTCTGTCATCTCCTTCGAATGCCTATGACAGTATTCATATTCGTCCATGCAAATAGCTTCAGTTCGGGAAGCGTTATTTCTCTTCTCCGCTACGGCACGGTAGGGGTTTGGCTTCAGCTACATTTCTGTCTCTGCCTGATATCTGTGAGGCGAATTCATGGCTTCGGCTAACGTCTAGCGAGGCGTGGTCGCCACACAAGTCGTACTTGTTTCGAAGGAAAACCAGGCGTTCTTCTGGAGTCTGTTCCGTTTGGACTGCTACAGAATGAAAGTGTATTCTACTGGTGTGTGATAGGGTGCGCTAACGAGCATGGCTGCATTAACATAATTTTACTGAGAGAGAGGAAGCAATGCATGAGAGCAGCATTGGGCTTGTATTGACGAAGTGATTATAAAAAGAATCTACAGCTGCTCTCCATGTGCCTAGGCTTCAGCACAAGTTAATATTTACTGCCTGGCGAGCTACTGTATACTGCAACAATATGGTTGCTTAGGCATCGTTGTAGAATGGGTAGCGGCTACGACCAATGTGGCGCATATCCTACTCTTTTTTAAATGTTGATCCTGATTCGTGATAGGGTTTAGCAAGCTGATATACCACTCACCAAAAGGTTTTGCATTTTACGCGTTTTCATTTTGCAAATTCACGTTATGGAGCAGCATTTTGTGTGATTTTTCCGAGAACATAACGTAAATCGTGTTGCATTAACCTGATTATTCTGCGTAGACTTCTTATGCTTTTTGGGATCAGTAATAACCCTGAAGTTATAAAGAAAATTTCGTGTCTACATTGCTATTTCGTTCCCTTCGTCAATTCAACTAAAAAATATTAAACTTCATTTGCAAGCTGTAGCACTGAACATTTACGATGCTTTCACTGATGCCCTGTGCAGAGGTAATTACAGAACAATTACCATGTTTTAATTCGATTGATAGTTCAGTTGGAACCACCTCTGCCCCGAGCAGTTTAGCCAGATATCAGGCAATGCTTAGCACTTGTAAATTGTGTCCGGGTTACGGAAGGGAAGTTTCTTCCCAGTAGCTGTTTTGTCGTGTCGTTGTTATGTTCCGTGAAAAAGTTACATTACTAGGTCACAATCAATATTAAATCATTTCAGATGCCAAAAGAATTTACTCTGCGTTACGTATCGTGTCTGCGACGAATCATTCCCGAGTACAGCCAGATCCTGTATTATTATTATTATTATTATTTTCTTTGAGCTACATTGACTTTTCATACAGGGCGTCCTTAATCAGGGTCAGTTTTCTAGCGTATTTTTAATCACCACTATCACTAGCAACGTCACGTCCAATTTAACGGACGCCATACTAAGAAGAGATTCGTTACAGAGAGCAGATGGGAAGCTGAATGGCGCCACACACATCTCAGATGGTTATACATGTTTCCATTCGTATCATAAATCCTGAAGAATGCTAAACAGCAAGTTAAAGACATAATAAACGTCAGAATACAAGGTCATGATCAAGCCAGGCGGAATATACTGACATTAAACCTAAATATTAACAAATACCGATGAACTCCAGCTCAGAATAGTTGAACCGAGGGTGTTGCGCAAGATATATGGGACAGTTCAGGAAAGTTACACGGAGGTACCAGTACAGAGTCAATGCTGAAGTGAATCATTTAATTCAAGTATCTGATATTGTAAAATCAGTAAATACTGTGATAATAGCGTGGCTTGATGTTGGGGCTACTATCTACACACTGTCCCATCATCTTGTATTTCGTTCTTAAAATCAAAGAAACAGTTGTTTTCCTTTTCTCTGCTTCATTATGATTTTAATAAGTATCTATTCATATAGTAGATTTTGGCACATCGTTTCTCACAAGACTTCGGTGGCGGGAAGATGAAGCTCATACCTAATCTTTTCTATTGCTTTTAAACTTCCTTCAGTTTCGCAAATTATTAACACTACTAATTAACAAACTGCGTTTCCGTTAATTAATTTAATCTTTCATAACAACTTATTATCATCGCCTCAAATTTTTATTGCTGAAAACTATTTGCTTGTAGCGCTGAACAATTAATGCTAGCGCATTAAAATGTGATATATACAATCTTTTTCAAAATACTAGACAATATATGTATAAATTAAATAAAAAATGACGTGAAACAGCTCTTCTAAGTCCCCTGTCGTATGTGACAGAATTACAATGTCACTGGCAAATCTCAAAGACTATATATCTTTTGGCTGAATTTTAATTCCCTTTCCAAATTCTTCCTTGGTTTCTTTTATTGCTTGTTGAACGTAAACATTGAACAACGTCGGAGACAGGCTATAGCCCTGTCTCAATCCCCGCAACAGCTACTTCTCTTTTATGACTTTCGACATTTACAACTGTGGTCTGCTTTCTGTGCAAGTTCTAGTTAGCCTTTCGCTTTCCGTATGTTATCCCTGCTAGCTTCGGAATTCCAAAGTGTATTTTCCAGTTAATATTGTCAAAAGCTTCCCCTGAATCTACAAATGCTATAAACGCAGGTGTCCTTTTCTGCACTCTGTTTTCTGAGTTAGGTAGACAATTAAAAAAAAACGGTTGAAGATTATAGAAGAACGACAAAAACTACACCGCTGGCCATTACAATTGCTACACCCAGAAGAAATGCAGATGATAAATGGTTATTCATTGGACAAATATATTATACTAGAACTGACATGTGATTACATTTTCACGCAATTTGGGTGCAGAGATCCTGAGGAATCAGTACCCAGAACAACCACCTCTGGCCGTAATAACGGACTTGATACGCCAGGGCATTGAGTCAAACAGAGCTTGGATGGCGTGTACAGGTACAGCTGCCCACGCAGCTTCAACACGATACCACAGTTCATCAAGAATAGTGACTGGCGTATTGTGACGAGGCAGCTCAAAAAAAGAAAAATGGCTCTGAGCACTATGGGACTTAACATTTGTGGTCATAAGTCCCCTAGAACTTAGAACTACTTAAACCTAACTAACCTAAGGACAACACACACATCCATGCCCGAGGCAGGATTCGAACCTGCGACAGTAGCGGTCACGCTGTTCCAGACTGAAGCGCCTAGAACGGCACGGCCACACCGGCCGGCGACGAGACAGTTGCTCGGCCACCAGTGACCACACGTTTTCAATTGGTGAGAGATCTGGAGAATTTGCTGGCCAGGGCAGCAGTCGAACATTTTCTGTATCCAGAAAGGCCCGTACAGGACTTGCAACATGTAATTGTGCATTATCCTGCTGAAATGTAGGGTTTCGCAGGGATCGAATGAAGGGTAGAGCCACGGGTCTAAACACATCTGAAATGTAACGTCCACTGTTCAAAGTGCCGTCAATATGAACAAGAGGTGACCACGACGTGTGATCAATGGCGACTCATGCCATCACGCCGGTGATACGCCAGTATGGCGATGACGAATACGACGAATGCGACCATAATGATGCTGTAAACTGAACCTGGATTCATCCGAAAAAATGACGTTTTGCCATTCGTGCACCCAGGTTCGCCGTTGAGTACACCATCGCAGGCGCTCCTGTCTGTGGTACAGCGTCAAGGGTAACCGAGCCATGGTCTCCGAGCTGATAGTCCATGCTGCTGCAAACATCGTCGAACTGTTCGTGCAGATGGTTGTTGTCTTGCAAACGTCCGCATCTTTGACTCAGGGATCGAGACGTGGCTACACGATCCGTTACAGCGATGCAGATAAGACGCCTGTCATCTTGATTGCTAGTGATACGACGCCGTTGGGATCCAGCACGGCGTTCCGTATTACCCTCCTGAACCCACCGATTCCATATTCTGTCATACAGTCATTGGATCTCGACCAACGCGAGCAGCAATGTCGCGATACGATAAACCTCAATCGCGATAGGCTACAATCCGACCTTAATCAAAGTCGTAAACGTGATGGTACGCATTTCTCCTCCTTACACTAGGCATCACAACAACGTTTCACCAGGCAACGCCGGTCAACTGCAGTTTGTGTATGAGGAATAGGTTGGAAACTTTCCTCACGTCAGTACGTTGTAGGTGTCGCCACCGGCGCCAACCTTGTGTGAATGCTCTGAAAAGCTAATAATTTGCATATCACAACATCTTCTTGCTGTCGGTTAAATTTCGCGTCTGTAGCACGTCATCTTCGTGGTGTAGCGATTTTAATGGCCAGTAGCGTGTATCTGGTTTCCATAATCTATTGATTGGTGTGTAGCTTCAATAAAATTTCGAAGCCTAACCTGGTTTCCTTCCGAGAATGTGACCCAAGACACAAGACTTTGTCGTCGAACTCCGCCAAAGGTCGTCGAATATTTATTGGACGGCCTATAGCACAATTTAGACTTGGTAAAATATTTTTGCATTATGAAAGTTTGCATCGCAATCACAAAGTTCCGCAACAGTGCGTAGCTACGTGAAACCTATTAGCTCCGCTGTCGTGATAACAGTTCCCGTTTCGGGTTACGAGTACCGGAAGCTGCGCTGCGAATGAGCCGGCTATCACGGGCCCCTGTCAGAGGCGCCGTCCGTCATCCAGATAACGCAGGCGTACCAACTGCTGACCGCTGCCACGGACTCCTCCCCCCAAGCCTCCCCATCTCCCCCCTCGCGCTGCCAGATAACCCCGCACAAATCAGGAAGCGCTTCCGACCTCGCCAATGCATTATTGTCCATTTGTTCCGCTAACGGCCGCGCGGGTCCCGAATGACACAGATATCGAGCTGCATCTGAATTGCGCCAGCTGGGATGGCAGTTTGCCCCGACACATATTTTCCCATCATTAGCTTTGGAAAACTCCAATAGAAACGGGAGATTGCATTACAGCGTGAATAACTTTTGATTTCGCCACTTATGTAACTCTCTGAATATCTCATTTCGACAGGCTACATCATGATAAGTATTACAGTTAATACGTAGTGATTCAGCTGCCCCTACCGCCAGGTTCAATACAACCCGCAATGCCTTCAAATACCACGCGCAAGATTTTCATATACTCTTGTCCGCCGTGCCCAAACTATTGGTCTTACCGAATGAGGACTTTTTTTTTTGAGGAAATTTAGCATAATTCAATTTTGTACTTGGATACGTTTTCCCTAGAGGCTCTAGCTTCCGAATTATTCAGGGAAAACATCCAAAAGTGATCTTCACACTCGTATTTCTTCATTAACTCGAAAACCGTGGCGTCCTGCGAAAACGTGTCTTAGTACAAAATTTAACTATATTAAATTTCCTATAGAAACGTGTGTTCATTTTATTCTGTAGGAGTTTGTGAATAGCGAGCAAGAGAATGTTAAAATCACATGCACATGCATGGCTTCTGAAACTGTTGCGGCTTGCATAAAATCGATAGGTAGGGACAGCAAAACCGCCTTGTACAGTTGCGTCAAAAAGATTCACATAGTTTCAGAAGACTATGTCTTCCACATTCAGTAGTTGCCAAACTTTCTGAGACTGTTACTCCAGAGAGAAATCAAATATTAGCTTGTATCCTTCTCCCCTGCTCCCACCATCATCAAAAAGAGCGCCTAACTGAACTTTAGAGTAAAAACAATTTTCTTTGAATACTTTTATTTTTAAAATTAAGATAAATGATATTTAGTTGTTGTAAGTGTTTTATTAAACCATGAATCAGTAAGTCAGTGATGCACTTAGTTCTGTTTATTTCTACAATCTCTTTTATAGAGTGATGAAGCAGTTGCCAGTGTATGATGAGTGCTATCTTAAACTTCCCCTCAGAAAAGTAAGCTGACTCTCCTCATAGATTATAGATACTTGTTATAAATTTATAATTTTACACAGGAATTATATGCACAACAATATTCTGTTTTGCTTTCATCCTCGCGGCCGGTTTTAACAGAAAACAGTAAAACTATATTTCTGTCTTACACCGGATTATGATAGGATACTATTATGGGATCCAAATGGCCCGGAATTTTGTAATCCTATCCGTTTGCACATTAAAGTTATGCGGAATACTGTAATTGAAGCTACTATCATCATAGATCCAACAGCTGGAGAGGTGTTTCTGATACCCCGTGTACCAATGGTCCCAACCAATTTACCCACTTATTTTAAGAGACTTCACTTTCCAATCATGGTTTCATTTGGAATACCAATGAGGCTCAAAGTCATAGAGGGATGGCGAGAGGGAAGAGAGGCATAGAGGAAATGAATGTAAAGAGAGGGAAGGAGGAGATGAGCAGAGAAAGAGGGTTAGTAGTAGAAGGACAGAGAGGGGGAGAAACTGATGGAGAAAGAGAGGAGGAAGAAGGAAAAGATGGACAAAGAGAGGGGGAGGAGAAAACGGACAGAGAGAGGGGGAAAAAGAAGATTATGACGTATATCCAATTTCCAAAGATATTTAGCAGTTGCGAAGTATTGCCTTGTTTGCTAGAAATAAAAACACAGAATACGTTGAGAATATGAAAAGCTTCACTGAAGTAAGAAAAGACTTGAAAGACTCTGGCATAACCAACTCAGGTATACAAAAGAGACAAACATTCATCCACAATAATCAAGTGAAAACTGAGAAACAACTTCGTACGAAGAACGGAATAAAATGATAGTGAGACGATGAAAAAAGAAAATCGCACATCAAGCAGACATTTTGCTTGGTCCTGTAGTGGCCCATATGTGTACTATAATAATAATTATAATAATAATAATGTGTAAGCCTACAGCAGTTGAGTAACAATTACTTAGTTACTGTTTTGTTGTGCTGTCAATTAGTTCGTTTATTTGTTGTAAACGGAACACAGAAGCAATTTCTGTTCCGTTGTGGGAGCTACCTACGATTCGGAGAAGGCTTTTTCAAGAGATATCTGAGCATGTGTGTTGTGTGTGTCTCAGTTTTACTATCATAGGTGCACGTGTGTAGTGGGTGGTCTATTTCAGGAAGAAGATGTTCGTACATTTCTTTCACAAGTAGTAGCCTACACCTCAGCGTGTCATATGGTAATCTTAATATTAAAAATTTAACTATGGGCAACTTACGTAATCAGTGATACAGTCTAATGAAGTATTGACAATATTACTAACATTTTAAAAATAATTTAGCTTAGTGTCTCCCTCTTTTGTTTTTTCCACTCACAAAATTTCATTTTATCGTTCTGAGAGTAATTACCCACAGAGAAGAAATCATTGTCTTATATGAACGAAGATGGAAACTTGTGAATTTCAACTTACTGCTGAGGTTTAAAAGTTATTATTTTCAAAAGAACCGTCAGTTTTTACAAACTCAGACCTTCGCATGTGTGCACGTACAACCGTGGATAATATTTGCAACTATGTTTAACAATAATATTTTCGTTTATATTTCACATATGTTCAATGTTCCCCGCAAATATCCAGACGGTAGACAAACTTATCTCATACTTTCACTGCTGTTGCTTTGCAACTTTACCCAGAACTACTGGAATGGTAGGCACATCATGGAAGGAGTCTTTCACTAAACAGTCCTCCCCCCCCACACACACAAACACCATAGCATCAGGTGACCTTACATAAGGAAAAGAGGATACTGCTATACACGCTATAATTGATGTTACCGTCGGCAGTACGTGAGATATTTTTAGAGGTCTAGAAAAGAGATGTAGGTCCTTTGAACCGAGGACTTCTGTATCGACAGTACTTTGTCTGACTCCGGCTGCAAAAGACTACGTACCTAGACATACATTCGACGAGTTGCATAATATGTGATAGCCGTTTTATTTCCTGAATGATTGGAGGTAGCAAAGCGAACTCTACGTCAAACGTAGTTTGTAGAAGGATACATAAATCTGTTATTCGATTAATACATTAACTGAAGTATCAGCCTTCATAGTGATGCAAGTATGACGTTTTATCGTTGATGTGGGACCTTTTCACGAAATCTCAACGAACAACTTTTTCCTCCGATTGACCAGACATTCTGATACCCAACGGCCTTGACACGTTGCTACTGCGCTTCTCACCCGATCACCGAAGTTAAGCGACATTGGGACGGCTCGTACTTGGATGGGTGACCATACTGAAAAGTTGGATGGTGTTGACCGAGGGACACGCAAGTCGCTGAAGTGGTGTCCAGTTGTGAGACTTCGAGCAGGCCATGTTACCATACGATAGTTTTACTATCTCCCAACTACATAGGCAGAAATGACAGCCCCCAATAAAGATCCAGATATTAGAGCTTGAAGGCAAAAAGTTGATGTTCGTTTTGTACATGCATTATTCAAGAATGGAAGCATAGATATGTAGTCCGAAAGTATTTTTATGAACCCTGTTCCAAAAATGTAAGTGTGAGTAATCATTTGAATGTATCTGGAATGTATTTGGTATAATCGTGCGTTTAGAGAATGTCTATTTACAGTTTAATTTTCTGAATCGATCATTTGGGGCTGCGCTCAGGAACAACCAGTCCTACAATATTTTGTATTACACAGCTCAGATTTTAGCTTCATTTTGGTAAGTTGTTTTATACAGTAGTACGATTTTTTAGCCCAGTCTTGATGTGATAATGAATTTATTACTTTGTATCAGTTAAAACTATTAATTATAACAATTGCACTGATGTGCGGCATTTGGAGCCGGTATCAAATAACTGACTTAGGTTTTGTAGTTGCAGAAACGTAATTAAAATATCTTATAATTGCCTTTTTGTGCCAAAAATTATTGTGGACCACAGCTAAATTGATTGCTACTACTGTTCAGTAAACTTATAATATTTTTCTGTCACACACTACATTTAAAAGAAAACAATAATACACAATTTGGACTAATGTTTATATCACAGGCCCCGTCCTAGATTTTAGCTACTACTTTGAGAGAAACAGAACACTCACAGTCAGACTTTCACCGAAGGACTGTAGTATATTTCATTGCCAGGTTATGCCTAGGAGGTGTGCTTGTGTGAAGTACTTACATATTTGGAACAATTGTATTTCCCTTGCGGCAGTTGTGGAAAGATGGTGGCCAGACTGAAGTGGGAAAAGAATTCATAGCACTGGCTCTCTCTGACGGTCACTTGGTCAGGACCAGAGTCTTGAGCGAACATTGAGCAGCGGGGAGAAGTGCCTTCTATTAGATATAATAGCAAAGTGTCCCATTATAATACTATATCTCTGCCTCCTTTCTCCCCTGATGTTCTGGAGAATCCATCCTGAGTGTTTCACTGAGGTATATGGGGAAGCTTGGATCTCTAACTTACCAATGGAATTATTCTTAGCATTTTTCATTACTGTTGTCCAACAACCTTTTTTTCTGTGCTGAAACAAACACAGAGACGCAAATAATGTTCAGTCTAAAAACATTCCTACTTGTGCTTAGTTTAGCAACTATCTCTCGAAATGCGTATTAACACTGTCACGTTGAGTGGACAATGCCGTTAATTTTTTTCACTAGCGCCCCCGTTGTTGATTTTTTTCAATGCTGTATTTCGTATATCAGGGCACGCAGTCTAATAAGTTTTGTACGGGCCGTAGTGCTCGAATAAGTCCACTTAGCCGGGACCAACGGCCTCAACGCGCAGCTCTCATACCAAGCAGCTGAGGCCGCGGACTCCGTTGTCCACGCGGTATGTAACACTAATGCCGATTAGTGGGAGGTTTATATTATGTACACTACTGACCATTAAAATTGCTACACCAAGAAGAAATGCAGATGATAAACGTGTATTCATTGGACAAATATATTATACTAGAACTGACATGTAATTACATTTTCACGCAATTTAGGTGCATAGATCCTGAGAAATCACTACCCAGAACAACCATCTCTGCTCGTAATAACGGCCTTGATACGCCTGGGCATTGAGTCAAACAGAGCTTGGATGGCGTGTAGAAGTTCAGCTGCCCATGCAGCTTCAACATGATACCACAGTTCATCAAGAGTAGTGACTGGAGTAGTGTGACGAGCCAGTTGCTCGCCCACCATTGACCAGACGTTTATAATTGGTGAGAGATCTGGAGAATGCGCGGGCCGGGGCAGCAGTCGAACATTTTCTGTGTCCAGAAACTCCCGTACAGGACCTGCAACATGCGGTCGTGCATTATCCTGCTGAAATGCAGGGTTTCCCAGGGATCGAATGAAGGGTAGAGCCACGGGTCGTTACAAATCTGAAATGAAACGTCCACTGTTCAAAGTGCCGTCAATGCGAACAAGAGGTGATAGAGACGTGTAACCAATGGCACCCCATACCATCACGCCGGGTGATACGCCAGTATGGCGATGACGAATGCACGCTTCCAATGTGCGTTCACCGCGCTGTCGCCAAAAACGGATGCGACCATCATTATGCTGTAAACATAATCTGGATTCATACAAAAAAATGACATTTTGCCGTTCGCCCACCCAGGTTCGTCCGAGCTGACAGTGAATTCTGCTGCAAACGTCGTCGAACTGTTCTTGCAGATGGTTGTTGTCTTGCAAACGTCCCCATCTGTTGACTCAGGGATCGAGACGTGGCTGCACGAGCTCTTACATCCATGCGGATAAGATGCCTGCCATCTTGACTGCTAGTGATACGAGGCCGTTGGGATCCAGCACGGCGTTCCGTATTACCCACCAGAACCCACCGATTCCATATTCTGCTAACAGTCATTGGATCTCGACCAACGCGAGCAGCAATGTCGCGATACGATAAACCTCAATCGCGATAGGCTACAATCCGACCTTTATCAAAGTCGGATACGTGATGGTACGCATTTCTCCTTCTTACACGAGGCATCACAACAACGTTTCACCAGGCAAAGCCGGTCAACTGCTGTTTGTGTATGAGAAATCGGTTGGAAACTTTCCTCATGTCAGCACGTTGTAGGTGTCGCCACCGTCGCCAACCTTGTGTGAATGCTCTGAAAAGCTAATCATTTGCATATCAAAGCATCTTCTTCCTGTCTGTTAAATTTCGCGTCTGTAGCACGTCATCTTCGTGGTGGAGCAATTTTAATGGCCAATAGCGTAATTGTGTATCTGTAATTACGACGTGTGTATTCTTTGTTGATTAAGGTCATTGATTTGTGACAGGAAAATTAATGTGTTGTAATATATATATGGACAAAGCTAAATGATGTTTAAAATAATGATATTTTATAATATGTGTGTATTTGAAACAAAAGCATAGTACATTGGAAGCTGGTTCATGCTTAAGGCACCTGTATTGTAAAATGTAAAAGATGTAGTGAAGTCCCTCCGCAACGGAAGTAGCTCGGGGCGATGTAAAAGTTGTTTTGGCGGTCGAACTGGTCGGCTCCTTGGTGGGAACGGTACGCAGTCAGTTGCTAGCCGTTGCACGGTACACATCGACGCTACCAAGGGAGGCAATTGGAAGCCGCTTTGCAGGGAATTTTGCCTCAGATGTGGATTTGGCTGTTGTATGGTACTCTCGGCAATAAGGAATGGTTCTAACACAATAAAAATCCGTCGCCAAGAAGAAATTGTATAGAGCATTCAAACGTCAAAAGAAGTGAGTGCAGTTAGCCGCCACGTCGCTTGCCACCAATACTTCACCACTGCTCCACCAACGTCATGCATACAGACATGTATCAGAGCATGTACCATTTAATTTGTGTGAGTGAATTTAATAATAATCTAAGTGCTATAAACCTGTGTTTAGAACCATACCTTTTATACTAATCATGAACCTGTGCAGGATCCCCTCCTAAGTGTTCAGAAAACCGAGTATCCTATTTCAAATGAACTAGTGATTTATTTATGTTTGTCAAATGTGCAAGGATTAGTTGAATTTGGATAGAATGTTGGTAAAATGATCTCAGTTTATTGCAAAGCATCGTTTTGCAAAAATTCAGTGCAAGACTGTGTAAATGTAATTATCGAAACTACTTGCTTCATAGGTGATGAAAAAGGCACATAAGATAAACTTATTTGAAACATAATTTAGACTTGATTACTATCACGTATGATTTTTAAAGTTATTTGAGCTCGTTGATGAATAATTTGCCTTGAAAATTAAAAAAGGAATAAATTATTCGAAGTGAATCTAAGAATTAAATTTAGTTGAATTGAATTTGGCTGCTGAAATAATCATAGACATTGACTAGTGATACAATATCAGTTTATGTGCCCCCACCATATTTTCTCATATTAGAAAGATAAATAGAATATTATTGCTACCAAGAAAATCTGATATATTTTTTTTAAATTGGAGTATAAACAGTGTATTTGTGATATTATTTTTTTAAATATTTATTACTGGTTTTTACATGTCAGTTAAGTTAGTAGCCCCTCCATGTCCAACTTAGTTCGGTGCTTCCTGCAGTAACATCTCAGTACTGAGTGACGTAATGATCGTGATTGTAGCTCTTATGAGTTGGGTACAATTTTGAATTCTATGATTACTGGTTTGTCCATTATTAGTAACTACTGCTACCCACAGCCTAGATTGCCCTGTGGCCGTTTGTATCCTGTGTGCTATTCAAATGGTTCAAATGGCTCTGAACACTATGGGACATAACTTCTGAGGTCATCAGTCCCCTAGCACTTAGAACTACTTAAACCTAACTAACCTAAGGACGTCATACACATCCATGCCCGATGCAGGATTCCAACCTGCGACCGTAGCAGTCGCGCGCTTCCAGACTGTAGCGCCTACAGCCGCTCGGCCACCCGGCCGGCTGTGTGCTATTCAAAGGGAATCTTAATGAAAGTCACATCAACAACTAATATTCAATTTTCTTATACATGTATTTCCTAATTCACGTGCCTAATTGGGGTGGTGACGGTACACATATTCCAATTTACTACTTTCATGAAACCCCAAAGTTTAAAGCCAGTTTAGTTTTTTTCTGTTAATTGAAATATATCCAACATTACAGTTCAATATTTTCATTCATTAGGTAAATACGCGGTAAAAATTTTCCAAGTCCTTTTGGAGGGTAACATTAGCTTGTGTCACGGCGGGTTAGTGTTATACGTGGCTTTTCCCGTGATAGGACTTGAGGTTATCTTGTTAGGGAAGAGTGGCGTATAACGAAGCTAGTGTTATAAGTACTACGTGGAGATGAGGCCTCGTGGATATCTTTATTCTTGAGTAAATGGCAGCTGTATTATACTTACAAAACTATTATACATCAGATTTAACAGCTTTACCGTGGCGCCTGTACAATAACCGACCACACTAGGATATACATTCTGCATGGTGTCTGTATACTACACTGAGCAGCCAGAACATTATGGCGACCTACCTAATAGCCGGAATGTCCACCTTTGGTGCGGATAACAGCGCGACGCATCGTGGCGTGGAAGTAATGAGCCCATGAGGGTCGCTGGATGGAGCTGGCACCACGCTTGCACACACAGTTCATCTAATTCCTGCAAATCCAGAGGAGGGTGTGATGAGCTTTGACACCACGTTCAGTCACAACCCACATGTGTTCGGTCTGGTTCAGATGTGGCGAGTTGGAGGGCTAGAACATCAAGTGGACCTCAGCACTGTGTTGCTCGAACGACTCCACCACACTCCTGGCTTTGTGAAATGGCGCGTTATATTGCTGAAAACTGCCACTGGCGTCAGGAAACATGATCCTCATGAAGGAGTGTACGTGGTCTGCAACCAGTGTACGACATTCATTGGTCATCATGGTGCCTTACGCGACCTCCACTGGACCCACGTGCGCCCACGTAAATGTTCCCCAAAGCATAACGTAGTCGCCGCCAGCTTGTCTCCGTCCCACAGTACAGGGGTCAAGGAGTCGTTCCCTTGGAAGATTACGGATTCGCGCCCTACCATCGGCGTGACGAAGGTATCGGGGTTCATCAGACCATGTGAAACGTCCCCTTAGAACAATTATACACGACTGTGCTTAAACTGACACACAATATTTTTTAGCGCAACGCAATCTGACTTTCAAAAATCCCTACAAAAGAATGGCCCTGACTATCATTAACTTATACCTTTCACAAATCACTTACCTCACAAAAATCTCCGTTACTCGAACTACTGCAATACGGCGAGCGCCACTACTGCCAGTTAAATAAAAGATTCAAACTACTGAAGGCACTAACTACTGATAGGCATAGTTAGCAAATGAAAGATTTTAATAGAGCACAAACAATGTATTTACCTTAATAATCTTACAAATTTCAAATCTGCGCCATTTCTCTCCCCACATCCACCACTGCTGGCGGCTCACCTCCAAATGCGCAACCCTACGCGCTGTTCACATCCAGCTGCCGCTGCCCAACACTACAATGGCAGACAACAATGCAAACTAGCCACAGACTGCACACAGCACAGCCAGTGATTTTCATACAGAGCGCTACGTAACGTTGCCAATAAGAAAACATAAACAGCCTACTTACACATGCAACGCTCTATCACTGCGCCAACGCCCTCTGCTGGGGGTCACGTGCCCGTTTTAGTCGTAGATGCCGATGTCGTAGTGTACATGCATGGAGCCCCAGTATTAGGAGTAATAGGTGCACTGTGTGTTCAGACACACTTGTACTTCGTCCGTCATTAGCGTCTGATGTTAGTTCCTCCACAGTTCGCCACGTGTCCTGTTTTACCAGTCTGCGCAGCCTACGACGTCCGAGGTCTGTAGTGAGAGGTGGCTGCCCATCGTGACGAGGTCTGGACGTGGTTTCACCACGTGTTGAGGACACTCACTACAGCACTCCTCGAACACCACAAAAATGTACAGTTTCCGAAGGGCTCGTGTTCAGCATCCGGGCCATCACAATCTGTCTTCGGATAACTAAGATAGATCGCGCGTCTTCCACAATCTATACACTGACGACACGCTCGCTGATACTACAAGCACCGTGCGTGTGTCTGACCAGCAGTCATTCCTCGCCAGGGTATCACCAGGACGGATGTATCGATAGTAGGTCGATTGTCATAATATTCTGACTTATCAGTGTATGTCACGAAGAATTACTGTCGATGTGTGTTGTGTGTACTGTGTATTCTGTCTCTTCATGTGTTTTGTTATGTGTGTACTCTTGTTCTAATTTACGCTATGTGCCAAACATCTGTGTTACTGTATTCATAGATTTAACCTGATCACTGGTACAGTAACCGGCCGCAACTGTATGATAACATACGTCTCTCTGGTTTGATCTACTTTTAATGTTGGTTGGTTGGTTTAGGGGAAGGAGACCAGACAGCGAGGTCATCGGTCTCATCGGATTAGGGAAGGACGGGGAAGGACTTCGGCCGTGCCCTTTGATAGGAACCATCCCGGCATTTGCCTGGAGCGATTTAGGGAAATCACGGAAAACCTTAAACAGGATGGCCGGACGCGGGATTGAACCGTCGTCCTCCCGAATGCGAGTCCAGTGTCTAACCACTGCGCCACCTCGCTCGGTTACTACTTTTAATGTTCTTATATTTTGTTGTCTGCGTGTTGATGATCGTGTGTTATGTCCTCTGTGTCGGCGCTGGAAGAGGCCGTTGTACTCAGTGTGGTATCGATGCCACGGAATAGTTTATCAAGTTGGCACTACGAGAGACACAGACGATAGCGCCCTCTAGCCGGTGCTGTCGAGGTCTACGAGCTCCGCGACTCCCTCAGTCTATTTGATCAGGTGGAGCCAGCCAGGACACTTCGCTTCAGCATCGCACCTACATACAAAGTTATATAATCGTTTATCACCTTGTTTTTGCACCAATAAACCACGTTCTTGCAGTACCGACTTGTATTACCTTTTCCCGTTCCTACCCACACGCCGCCTCCCAGGCGGGATACAAAACTCAGCCCTCGTCCGAACTAACTGAGTCGTGTCTTTGACGTCTGCTACGATGCATTTAGGGTTTCATTTGCTTATTGATGGTGTGTTCTGTCTTGGAGATATGGTCTGTTACTTCAATCAGTGGTTTCCATTTCTGTGAGTCCCTGGCCGGCCGCGGTGGTCTAGCGGTTCAGGCGCTCAGTCCGGAACCGCGGGACTGCTACGGTCGCAGGTTCGAATCCTGCCTCGGGCATGGATGTGTATGATGTCCTTATGTTAGTTAGGTTTAAGTAGTTCTAAGTTCTAGGGGACTGATGACCACAGATGTTAAGTCCCATAGTGCTCAGAGCCATTTGCACCATTTTTTGTGAGTCCCTGAGACTGTCTTGTAGTGTTTCGGTTGTGTTTCCTGTGATGTTTCACCCTGCGTGTGAATGCCACTCATAGTTCAGCACGATGTGTCCGGAGGGTCCACGTTCACTGCTTTAGCATTAAATGCGCGCGGAATGTGAGAGTTACTGTAGTTGCGCTGGATATGGGCCATGTCCACTCGGGAAAGGAATCATGCCACGGCCGGGATTGGCATGATTTATCCGCAACCGTTCCTTGATGTTCGGGGAAAAGATGTAGACCCTACGACCCTTATCACTTTGGTCGTAGTTCCATTGCCAGACATCCAACCACCACGTAGTTAGCTAAATTTGTGTTCGATGTCTTTCCCTCACTTATCGCGTCTTCCTCTCTTAAACCAGTAGCCCCTATATCTGATTGTTATGTGGACCGGGAAGACACCCAATATCACATACAGCGCCTCTGTTGAGGTAGTTCGGAATATCCCCGACAGCCTCATGTGTAAACTCCTTTGTCTACGTCTCACTGCTGTCCTGTTGGACACCAGACTAAGCGTAATTGCCCATACACGTTATGCGCAGTTCATACAGAGCGAAGTGGTATGCTCTAATGTGTATGTTTGGTAGTCTGTACTGTGTAGTGTTTATGCGAGCACGTTTGTACAGTATTTTATCTACTTTACTGGTAGTTACGTGTGTGTATTAGATGAAATGGCGTTTTTCGTCAATGTATACTCCTAGGTGTCTCTTGGCTGTTTCCGTTTTAATGTTTACCTTATGTATTTTAGTCGTTAGATGTCGCTGTAATGTACCTTTCAGTTATATGTATGCTCTCTTATATGTTGCGAATGTTTATTTATGTAGCACCAGTATTGTATAGTGTTTAGGATACCTCTAACTTCGCTCTCTAGTGTCGACCTGTTGTCTACGGAAAACATTACTACCATGTCATCGGCTTATGCCACGACCCTGTCGCTGTGTGAGTCGTCTTCTGTGAGATGCTCGACTGCGATGTACCAAAAGAAATCTTGGGAGTGACCCTTTGTAATCTTTTTCATCACTTTCCTGTTTCCCGCCTGCCACTCTGTGACTCTGTGCGGTAATCTAGGAAACTATTGAAAATGGATGCGGGTACCTGAAGGTCATGGAGTCGAGCACACAATGCAGGCCACCAAACACTGGCGAAAGCGAACACAATGTCGATTAAGATAGCGACAGCATACATACTTTGAGTTCTTCCTACGACATGAAGACATGAAAGACTTTATTTACTGCGTCGTCTGTCGATTTTCCTACACTGAACCTATACTGATTGAGGGTGGGCTAAGGCCGTAGAATTCTCTATGGTCCAGTGAGTGGTAACATAGGAACCGTTCCTGCATCTCAGGCAGGGAGTTCGTGGATCATATAAGCCTCTAAGACTTAGGTTATGGTGGGTCTTCGTCTGCTGATGTTTCGATGATGACGGTATTGGCTGTTTTCCGTGATTCAGGCATCCTAGCCAGCCGCAGAGCGTTATTTAAAAGTTATGTCGGGTGATGTATTATTAGTAGTGCCACCCGTTGTAATGTTTCAGTGTGGATCTTCTCTGTGCCGGGAGCTTTGTTTTTCTTGTGATCGGCGGTTGCCAATGCGACCTCCTCTCGTACAGATGGTTATGTAACATTTTCAGATACGTATACCCTGTGTAGGTGATCTCTTAGTCTTTGTTTCATGCATCCCTGAAAATTTGTTTGTCGTCATCACCATCATCATCATGTCCGTCTCCGGTAGCTGAGTGGTCAACGCGACAGAATGTCAATCCTAAGGGCCCGGGTTCGATTCACGGCTGGGTCGGAGATTATCTCCGCTGTGCGACTGGGTGTTGTGTTGTCCTAATCATAATTTCATCCCCATCGACGCGCAAATCGCCGAAGTGGCGTGAAATCGAAAGACTTGCACCCGGCGAACGGTCTACCCGACGGGAGGCCCCAGTCACACGACATTTACATTTATCATCATCATCATCATCATCATCATCATCTTAGTCTTTGTTGCGGTGTTGTGTCCGCCGTGGTGTCATCGTCAGGTTAACATCGTGCCTTTGGTCAGTCTTTCAGACGCTGCCTGCAATAGCTTCCCAGCACCACTGGTTGACAAAGCACTTCCTTACGTCCTGTAGGATTACACGTCAAGACTGACTGCAGCATTACTTTTATTTCATCTCAAGCCGAGATGCGCCAGAAAAAGAAACTGACAGACCGTTTTTGACCTATGTCATTGTCAGGTGTTCACAACTGAACGACAGGAAGCACTTTGTCTGTTTCAGTACAGAGTGTGTCACGAGCACTTCAGTTGACAAAAGAGTGCAGCTACTCAGTGGTGAACAAATGAAATTGATATGCAGAATGCTTCCCTGTGGATATTACAAACTTTCAGAAACGCCGGAGAAGGGCTGAGTGTATCAATTTGTTGTAAAGGGACCTGGTTCGAAAATGACCGAGTCGAAAATTATCAAGTGGTTCAAATGGCTCTAAGTACTATTGGTCTTAACATCTGAGGTCATCAGTCCTCTAGACTTACAACTACTTAAACCTAAGGACATCACACACATCCATGCCCGAGGCAGGATTCGAACCTGCGACCGTAGCAGCCTCGTGGTTCCGGACTGAAGCGCCTAGAACCGCTCTACCACAGCGGCCGGCCGAAAATTATAAGTCAAATCTATCTGCTACCTCGGGTAGTAGAATACACATACCAGTGCTGTTGTTACTATGATTACAGGGTAGGCAACTTTCAGAGGCGATGGAATAAAACAAGAGAAAATCTCGAGTAAACATGGGCTACGAAATGCATAAATTGAGAGGTATGGGCACTTGTTCGGAGTAGGAGAGATGTGTTTATAATACAGAAGATGAACAAGTGGTCATACCTCTTAAGGCATGTATTGTAGAACTTATATTTACTGGACTTTTTTTTCTATTATGGTCCATACTACCTACTTGAAAAATATCGAAATCAGAGAGCTGGCAGTTGAAGTATTTAACAGTACAGAAGATGAACAAATACTGATGGGCATGCATTTTAGAGTCTATGTTTACCACACAGGTTTTCTCGTTTTGTTGCGTACTTTTAAAAGTTGCCTAACCTACAACCATAGCAACAGCAGCAGTGGTACTTGTGTACCATTGTCAGAGGTGTCGGAACGGTTTTGTCTTATAACTTACGACTAGGTATTTCCGGACCAGTGGCCCTTATCTCAGATTGATACCCTTATCCTTCTCCACCATCCCTGAGAGTTTGTAACATCATCACGGAATCACACTGTAAAAGTATGGGCCGAGAATAATGTGTTGATTTTTGGTGCACCTAGAGCTGACTCCGCAAGCCACCTCACAGTATGTGGCTGAGGATACTTTTGGTATCACTATCTGATGCCCTCTTCCCTGTTACACTTGCATATTGCGCGTGAGAAGAATGATTATCGGTAATCCACTGTATCAGCTCTAATTTTTCGAAGTTTCTCGTCGTGATCATTTCATGAGTTTAATGTAGGAGAAAGTGATAAGTTGCCTAGCTCGTCCCGGAAACCACTTTAAAAATTTCCCTGGTAAATCACTTCGTGATGCACAACGCCTCTCTTCTAGCCTCTGCCACTGGAGTTTGTTGAGATCATCTGTATCGCTCTCGCTCCGACCAAACGATCCTGTGCCGAAACGGGCCACTCTTCATTGGGCCTATCTCTCCTATCAGTCCTACCTCGGAACGATTCTAGATTGATGAACAATACTGATGAGTCGGTCGAACAAGCGCCTAGTAAGCCACTTCCTTCGTGAATGAGTTACCTTCCCTTAAGATTCTTCCTGTGAATCATAGCTTGGCATCAGCTTTACCTATTATGTAATGTTTTATGTGGTGGACAGTTGAGGAAGCCCTTTCGGGAAAAAAGTTACACAAAATAATAACGCACAGCAACATGCTATCAAATCATTCGGTGATTATCTTGCTGAAGTAGTCAGGGCCGAACGTAAGATGCTACGTCAAACGACACAGTGGTTAAGACACTGGACTTGAATTAGAGAGGATAACAGTTGAAATACCTGGCCGGGCTTTCAAACTCAGATTGACATGATTTCCCTGAATCGTTTAATATGAAATTTGGGACGATTCCTTTCGAAGGGAAAGGCCGGCTATCTTCCCCATCCTTCACCAGTCCTAGTTTGCGTTCTGTCTCCAATGACCTCGACGTCAATGGGACATTAAACCTCAATTTTCCTTCCTTTCTTCCAAAAGCCTATTATACGAGGCGTGTTTTTTTTAAGTAAGTACAGTTTTGAAATTAAAAAAAAGACGTGCTAAGATATCTCAATAATTTTATTTTTACGTGGAAGCCTGTAGCTTAATCTACTTTTCTACATAATTTCCGTCAATATTGAGGCACTTGTCATGACGTTGTACCAGTTTTTGAGTACCCTCCTCATAGAAGTCTGCCGCCTGACTTGTTAATCACTGCATCACCACTGTTTTGACTTCGTCACCGTCTTGAAGACACTGACCGCCCAGGTGTTTCTTCAAGTGCACGAACAGATGGTAGTTACTGGGCACAAGATCGGGGCTGTACGGAGGATGATCTAGAGTTTTCCATCGAAAAGATGTGATGAGATGTTTGGTCTGATTCGCCGCATGTGGACGGGCATTGTCTTGCAGGAAAACGATGCCCTTGCTCAACTTCCATGGACTGTTGCTTTGATTCTGGTGTGACATAGGACACCCATGTTTCATCGCCCGTAACAATTTGGCTTAAGAAATCATCACCGCCGTTGTGGTACCGCTCAACGAAAGTCAATGCACTGCTTAAACGTTGGCTTTTGTCCACATCCGTCAACATTTTCGGTACCCAACGTGCGCACAATTTTCGGTAATTCAAGTGGTCGGTCACAGTGCCATACAAAACACTACGAGAAACATTAGGAAAGTCGTCCCGAAAGGAGGAAATTGTAAAGCGTCTGTTTCCTCTCACCTTATTGTCCACTTCCTGCACCACACTTTCATTAACGACCGAAGGACGCCCACTCCGTTGTTCATGATGCACATTTGTGCGGCCATCTTTAAATGTTCTCACCCACTTTCTTACCATTTCATGACTCATAATGTTTTCTCCGTAAACTGCACAGATCTCACGATGAATATCGATCGCTTTTAGGCCTTTAACACTAAGAAATCTTATAACGGCCCGTACTTTACAGTCGGCAGGACTCAGGATTATCGGAGGCATCTTAAACACTCAGTACACAACGTAAACAAGGAAGAATCACACTGTATTGGCGTCAGTGCGTAGATTAAGGTACAGGCTTTCATGTAAAAATTAAATTATTGAGATATATTAGCACGTCTTTTTTTTTAATTTCAAAACGGTACTTACTTAAAAAAACACGCCTCGTACCGTGCCTGATAACAGAGCATATTACTTGATAGGTGACAATGGTCCGTTGCGAAGCACGTAACTGAAGGGAAAGTGCTGCAGTTTTCTCCTCTGGTTCGCAGTTTTGCCACCGCCAGCTGAGAGCAGCACTGGCAGCGGCGGGGCCGCCGCGCTTCGCGACTGACGATGCATCACGTGTGATTTACGCCGGCCGTCTTCCGGCGCGCAGACAATAGCGCGCTCGGGATAATGCTTTAAAATAGGGCATCCGGGCCAGGGAGGGGAGGATCCTCTCGCTTCCACCCACGCTCGGGATGTGGCGCGGTGCGGCGCGGCGCGGGGTCCTGGCATGCGTGAACAACGCGCCCTAGCGTCATATGTTGCTAGTCGGAGACAATGTTCAGCCCAAAACATGAGGTGTGACAATACAGGAGCGATGTGGCTGGCCTATTAGTGTGCGAATGAGCAAATGCTTTGAACTGCGTTAATAATCTGTTCGTAGTATCATCGAAATCCTCCTAGGTGCTAGTCGCGGTTTTTACCGCAGATATGTCCCTGTGCTCCTCCCGTGTACGAGTTGTGTCATAAAAGAAACAGGAGTGATGGTGCAAATCTGATTTTTTAAAGAAATTTGTTCACCCTCAAAGTAATACTTAACTGAGGAGCCGGCCGGTGTGGCCGTGCGGTTAAAGGCGTTTCAGTCTGAAACCGCGTGACCGCTCCTGTCGCAGGTTCGAATCCTGCCTCGGGCATGGGTGTGTGTGGTGCCCTTAGGTTAGTTAGGTTTAAGTAGTTCTAAGTTCTAGGGGACTGATGACCACAGATGTTAAGTCCCATAGTGCTCAGAGCCATTTGAACCATTTTTTTGAACTTAACTGAGACAACATATGTCTGCATTCGTTCTTTGCGCTAGTAAAAAGCCAACGGCGTTTCCTCGCAGAATATACCGGTTCTTGTCAGACCAACAAAATGAAGCAACGTCTGGCGTGGCCTATATTTGTCTGTATAATCGCCTGAGATCGCAGTGTGCTGTTGGCTACTTTACAGCAAAGGAGAGGAGAGATGGTGGAGTAAAGTTCCTAATCACCACACTTTGCGACGATGTCCTAGATTAAATTCTAAACATCTCCGCAGTCAGGGCATGTGACACTGCGTTTAGTGATCTATCCGTCGGATAGGGACACTAAACTCAGTGGCCCTATTCGTAGAAGAGTAAGCTATGTGCAGGCACCAAGTTTCACCTACTCTCTTCTCTCATCATTATCCAACACAGGCGCGGCACAACATGACACGACACCACACACACACACACACACACACACACACACACACACACACAGTCACGTACACTTAACATGTACACTTACAGACGCAACTTCCACACTTTGCGAAGAAAAGGTGACAGTGTAAACTAAGTACAGAAAGATCTTTCCAATCAGGCGCCTAAACCTTGTAATTCTTAAGTTTTATGTTGTTTTTGAAAACTAAATTGGCTTCATGTCTGTGTTGTAATGTTAACCTGAACAGTGAAAGTGGTGTGATTACGTAAACACTATCTGATACAAGAGCCTACAAATCAATTCAAACTGTTTAAATCTATTACAACTATCTTTTACCAAAAAAGACAATTATAAGACGTAAAACCCTATACTACATAAGCTACCCTGTGAAATTTTGTGCTGTGCAGTGCAGCGAACGTTAACAGAATGCGTGACATCACAGTATGTGACTTGCAGTTTCAACACACAAACTAACAGAAGAAAAATTCTACATTAAGTTGAAAGTTTTATTACCAAAAACTATTATTATTACAATGGCAACAGTAGAGAAATGTGTAAAACTCTAATTCTGACAATATATCGTCTTCTACACTTTTTCTCTAATAATTGCTAGGCAATCCAATGAAACTTTATTATTGTTGTAATAAAATCTGATCTGTAGCTGTACAACATGTGTTATGGAATCCCTTATTCCAACATGTCAGTACATAAACATTTTCTTTGGATACCTACTAACGGACATGTCAGTATTCTGACAGAAATTAATTACTCTAACTAAAAATCATGAGAAATCAATTCCCTCGTGTCTGACTGTGATTTTTAAAAATTATTATCTAACATCTTCTAGCAATTACACTGTAATGCTCCTGCACGCAACAGACATCTTACCTCGTCTTGCCGCTGCAACTGCATGAATATTCTGCATCCAGCAACATGCTAAAATAATTCAAAATCAATACTGCGATCCATGCAGAGTGGATGGTAAAAACTGATGATGCCACTGCTCCCATTTTTCTTTTTTATAGAAGCCAACAAGCCTTAAGTAGCGTAAAAAATGAAAGGAATCAATAGAAAATTTTCATTTTCTGTATTCTGTATGTGGTGTCAACACCAGACACCACACTTGCTAGGTAGTAGCCTATAAATCGGCCGCGGTCCGTTAGTATACGTCGGACCCGTGTGTCGCCACTATCAGTGATTGCAGACCGAGCGCCGCCACACGGCAGGTCTAGAGAGACTTCCTAGCACTCGCCCCAGTTGTTCAACCGACTTTGCTAGCGATGGTTCACTGACAAAATACGCTCTCATTTGCCGAGACGATAGTTAGCATAGCCTTCAGCTACGTCATTTGCTACGACCTAGCAAGGCGCCATTACGAGTTACTGTTGATACTGTGAATAATGTACCGTCCAGAGCGACGTGCACCATCAATGGATTAAAGTTAAGTATTCCACCAGCTACGTCAGTTTTTTTCTAAGTCTAATTTCCTTGACCTGTTCCAGACCTCACGCCAGCCTGCGTGAGCTAAAACGCGTGCCTTTCGGCTTCCTCTCGTACTACCGGGTTGGCTCTCTTGCCAACCCACAACACTGTAAATTGATGATTCACATACTGACAAATTTTACTCAGACCTGTCTTTTCCTTGGATAGTTTGATTGGCAAAAACTTCAGTTATTCCAGAAAGTCTTTAACCAATAATCACGTATCTGGTCACAACAAAGATGAAGAACATTTCTTTCATTGTATGAATACGCAAATCTGACAAAATCCCTCCAGTGAGCAAGGAAGCAACAACTACGCGCATAAAAAGGCAAATTACGAAAAAACTTCGATTAATACAAAAATCTCATCTGGTGCCACTAGCACGGTGAGGGCGGGCCGCGAACTCTCCTGACGCGCGGCTTCTCTCCAAGCCAGGCTGCGTCCGACTAAACAACGGTTCACTCGCTACTACTCGCGGTAATAATATATCAGAGTTTCAGTTCGTGTATGCCAACAACAGTAGAATCAGTGGCCAACATTAAAAACAAAAAGAACGTCTAACAGTCAAAGCTTACAAACAGATTTTTGAAACAATAACTGTCAAAAGGACTTTTATTAAAATTTCCTGTAATTTAAAGTGCACGAACGACTATATAAAATTCCAAACATTATATGATGTACACGTGAATGTTACATTGATCTGTAAGTATAAGACTACCTACATGGGAAATGAAATTTGAGCTAAACTTTACCTAAACTCTCTCTGATAATAATTTTCAAATCAATGCTTGATTGCCCTAACAAATTTTCATGACGTAACTAGCGGCAACGGAAACTCCGTATTGCTCAAAGTTGGTGACACTAAGAATGCAGCGTAGCACAATCAAGTCAAGGGAAAGAAACATTTCCCAGTGCAATGCAAGGAAAAGCACCTATGCCAAGCACATTTGCTTTAAATTTGGGCAACTATGTTCCAATAAGTGCAATGCGGTGACACACAGTTACAAAACAAAATTTTCGTGAGGAGATGATAGTACCCTATGTGATCAAAAGTATCCGGAAACCTGGCTGAATGTGACTTACAAGTTCGTGGCGACCTCCATCGGTAATGCTGGAATTCATTATGGTGTTGGCCCACCCTAAGCCTCGATGACAGCTTCCACTCTTGCAGTCATTCTTTCAGTCAGGTGCTGGAAGGTTTCTTGGGGAATGGCAGCCGAGTCTTCACGGAATGCTGCTCTGAGGAGCGGTATCGACTTCGGTCGGTGAGGCCTGGCACGAAGTTGGCATTCCAAAACATCCCAAAGGTGTTCTTTAGGATTCAGGATAGAACTCTGTGCAGGCCAGTCAATTAAAGGGATGTTATTGTCATGTAACCACTCTGCCACAGGCCGTGCTATATGAACGGGTGCTCGATCGTGTTGCAAGAGGCCATTGCCATCCCCAAATTGTTCTTCAACAGTGGGAAGCAAGAAGGTGCTTAAAACATCAGTGTAGGCCTGCGCTGTGATAGTACCACGCAAAACAACAAGGGGTGCAAGCCCCCTCCATCAAAACCACGACCACAATATAACACCACCGCCACTGAATTTTACTGTTGGCACTATACACGCTGGCAGATGACGTTCACCGGGCATTCGTCACACATCCTGCCACTGTTCAATCGTCCAATGTTTACGCTCCTTACACCAAACAAGGCGTCGTTTGGCATTTACCGGCTTGATGTGTGGCTTACGAGCACCCGCTCCCCACTTACCGCGTAACTGTCACAGGACTTGCAGTGGATCCTGATGCATTTTGGAATTCGTTTGTGATGGTCTGGATAGAAGTCTGGCTATTACATATTATGACCGTCTTCAACTGTCGGCGGTCTCTAGCAGCCAACAGACAAGATCGGGTGTACGATTTTGTGCAGTACGCTTCCCTTCACGTTTCCACTTCATTATCACATCGGAAACACTGGACCAAGGGATGTTTAGGAGTGTGGAAATCCCGCGTACAGACGTATGACACAAGTGCCACCCAATCACCTGACCACGTTCGAAGTCCGTGAGTTCCGCGGAGCGCCCCATTCTGCTCTCTCACGATGTCTAATGACTACTGAGGTCACTAATACGGAGTACCTGGCAGTAGGTGGCAGCACAATGCATCTAATTTGAAAACCGTATGTTTTTCGTGGTGTCCGGATACTTTTCATCATATAGTGTAGAAACTCGACTTATTAAATGAATGGAAGAAACTAGCATTCAAAATCTGCATTGGGAAATGTTGATTCCTCAACGCCTACCTTAGGACATTCAAAGTAACTGACCCGAACAAGTAAAGATAAAATCCGGAAAATTTACTTTTCGCGAAATGATCATTAATTACGTGTTAGCCAGCAATGCAGCAAAAACATTACCTAAATATCTTCACATTTCTCATATTAAACTACACTAAATCAATTTCCCGAAAGCAACATCATTTGCATTTGCACCTCTGTGTTCTGCTACATATTTCCAGATCGCTCAGCAGCGTAATTGACACTCAACTCTCAACTGCTTCTCACTGAATGCAAGTGGCAACGACAATACTACTGACAACCAAAGATCACATTTCTTGTACTCAGAACTTCAGGGGCCTAACATATCGACTATTAAAGACTTCTGTCTAAAAAATATCCAGTGTACGGATGTGAAGTGAGACACATCTAACAAAAATAGAGCTCACATCACTTTCATTGAACAGAAAAAATATGCTAGCAACCATAAAACCTGATGTTCGTGGTCTCTCAGCCAGCTATGTGACACGGCTTTACTTTTTAGTGCTAATAACATTTCTTTAAGCCATTATCCGTATTGCTACGCAGGATTTCCGTCCTTCTTACTTGCTGGAGGAGCACATAAAAGTTTGTGTAATGAGCTGGTCGTCCACAGTCTTTGACACAGTATAATGGTACAGTTCCGGAGAAATATTGAAACATGCAAGGCTTATCTTAGAAGAAACGTTAAGGAATGGCGAACCGATTTTACAGCTTTTATAGATTCTGAGGAAGTTTTTCATAATGTTGACTGAAATATGTTGTTTAACATTCTGAAATTAGCGTGGGTTAAATACAAGGAGCGGAAGTTAGGTACAACTTGTACAGAAACCAGACGGCGATTAGTCGAATGATATGGAAAGGAAGCACTAGAAAGGGACACAGCGCTCTAGCCTATCTCAGTGTTATTCAATCTATGCATTGAATAAGCAGTAAGGGAAACTAGATAGAAAATTGGGGAAGGAATTAATGCTCAGGGAGAAGGTATAAAAACTATAAAATTAGCCGACAACATTATAATTCTATCAAAGACAGCAGAGGAGTTTGAAGATCAGCTGAATAGAATGGACGATGTATTGAAAGAAAGATATAAGATCAACATTAACAAAAGCAATACAAGCATAGTGGAATGTAATCGAAGAGGAGGGAAATGGAATAGTAAACGAGATACTAATTATTAGGTAGGTTTTCTGTTCCGATAGCAAAATAAGTTATGGCAGCAGAAGTAGAGAGGATATAACACGTAGACTGGCAATGGCAAGAAACGCGTTTGTGAAGAAGAGAAATTTGCTGTCCCGAATATAGATTTAAGGGTTATCAATTATTTTCTGAAGGTTTCTGTCTGGAGTGCAGCCATGTACTGGGGTGAAATGTGGTCGATAAGCAAATAGAGAATGAAAGTTATTGAAATGTCGTTCAGCAGAATAATGCTGAAGATTAGATGGGTGCATCATGTAACCAGCAAGGAGGTCTGAATATAATCGGGGAGAAAAGAAATTTGTGACGCAACCTGAATAGAAGCCGGCCGGAGTGCCCGTGCGGTTCTAGGCGCTAAAGTCTGGAGCCGAGCGCCCGCTACGGTCGCAGGTTCGAATCCTGCCTCTGGCATGGATGTGTGTGACAGTGATACAGCTGAACGTTAACAAACAATCATACAACACAAATTCACCAATTGGTCTCCACTTATGAATGCTGTCTGGGTCCTTGTTCGCCAGTAAACTCACATATAGTGGATGTTGCTTTTACTACCATGTTAACTGCAAGCCGTTATTATACCAGCTTCTTCACGCACTCTCACATGGTGCTTGGATCAGGGCTAAATTTTTACCACGCCACGTGTTTGGTTTTACATTGCTGGAAACTATGATCCAGCGTGTCACAACTTTATATAGCTGAGTGGATCCTATTACTCTAAAAAGCTGGATAATGACCATCAGTCGAAAGTGCAGTTGCAATAAATAATATTTTAATGGTCTTAAGTGGAATGACCCCACTCATAATATTAATCGACCCCTTTCTACATCCCACTGATCACTCTTGAGCTCTTTAGTTGATGTACACACGGTCTTGTGACTCTCCACCACAGTCCTCGTGGCAGTGAAGTGACCCGTGTGTGCCAGTCAATTGCGTGGAGTAAGCTCACGAAGATGAGTAGACATGGAGACACAACAAAATATCAGAAAGAAATTGTGGTGTTTGGAGTTGCCAATGATCTTATCTCAAATGAAGTTGCAAAACAGTCGGTGTCTCAATGTGGAGGGCTGAATGTGTCTGCAAGGCATGGAGCACCACCCACAGTCACGCAACACAAGGAAAGATCATTGATCGTAAGAAGATTCTACCCAACAGTGACCAGAGACAGATGTCACGTCTAGTCAATGACTGACAGTCAGAAAACGCATGACCATCTGAACCAATTTACAATTGAGAATTGCGAAGGGAACTGCATGCAATGGAGAGGTGGAGTTGGGCACCTCGGGTTATGGCACTGCTCACAGTGCTTCATAAAGCCGCACCTCTTAAATGGGCCAAACAACACGGAAACAGGACAGTAGCTGAGTGTAGATGTATAGTGTGGTTCGACTAGTCGTGATTTCCTGTCTCAAATGGTGCAAGGTATCCCACACATCGATAACCAAATGAGGCAATGAGGCATTTAATCCGCAGTGTGTGGAGCGTGTAGTTGTGAGTGGAGGTCACGTGATACGTCGATTTTGCGTTTCAGACCATATCTTGGGCCCAATCATTCAGTGAAGGTGGATCAGGATGTTTATTTCAACTTTCTCGTTTATCACGTGTGTCCCTTTCTTCTACACCTTCATGGTGAGTATGGTATTAACATACTCATCTTTCCAGGTGACAACAGGTGTGATTACAGGGTGCACATGTACCATGTCTGGTTTGATAAATACAGACACCCTATCACATTTCGTGTAACGACTACATCACCTCTTCTGCATATCACAGGAAACATTTAGAACTGTGTGCAACATTTCGTGAAACGTAGCAGCCAACATCCACGCAAATTTCTTAGCTCCACAGAATGTATTCACCATTGATTGGCTTCTGATGGATATGGCATACCTTGTTACACAACTTTTTTTTTTTTTTGGAAACAGTCATGTAACAAACGTAAATTCACAATAAAAGACTGATTTGATGAGAACATTTAATTGGCATCGAAGAATATGACAAACCACAGTACTAGCCAGTGTCAGCAAGTAACTAACATAGTCTTAATTTTCAGTTACAAGTGATTCAGATATGCATGCCTTATACAAAGGAGAGAACGTGAAAGCGTTCTGGACAGTGCAGAAGCACATAGGCTGCCAAGGGAGGAATAGTAGGCTAGGCAACCATGCTGTGAACCATTTCGCTGAAGGACACCCAAGGAAAACCCAGGTCAACATCTCACAGGTCTGACCATGCTTTCCATTTGCCATAGCGGGATGTCCCAGCGGACGAACACAGATAGGAATCTTCTTCGGCACAGAAGCTCTCTGCCTCGAAACAATTTGCAACCCAAAGAGTGGGGGAAAGAGAAACGTTTTAGCAGAAGGCACTGTTGTGCATGAAAATAGAAAATTAAGTTTTTTATGTAAAGCACTGGATGCCGCAGATAGACATCTCGAAACTTGAATGGGAATCCCCAGTTTCGGGCCTTTGAAAGCATGCGATGCTGCTGGACATGTTGACTTCACAAAAACTAAAGTCCGCAGCTCGTGGTCTAGTGGTTAGCGTTGGTGCCTCTGGATCACGGGGTCCCGGGTTCGATTCGCGGCCGGGTTGGGGATTTTCTCTGCCCGGAGACTGGGTGTTTGTGTTGTCCTCATCATTTCATCATCATCATCATCATTTATGACAGTGGCAAGATTGGACTGTGTAAAAATTGGGACTTTGTACGGCCGCTGATGACCGCGTGGTAGAGCGCCCCACAAACCAAACATCATCATCATATAAACTAAATGTTTACTTGATAAAAGAATCACTGCCCTTGGTTCACATAAATAAACAAGAGGTTAGACAGAGAATTTCGGGGTTGTTGATGTGGACCACCTCATTAGTCAAACAGAGAGACTGAGACGACTTTTTTGTGTGTAAAATGATTGAACACACGTTACTGATTAACCAGAGACAGAACAGCACTGGAAAGAGCACCAGCATCTTATAAGGGACAGTTCGATATGTTGGCGTTCAGATGATCCTAGGCCGAGCCAATTTGACTTCAGTGATGTACGTGAAATGTGGCAATGCATCGTTTCCTTGTAGAAAGCATTCAATCAGAAATCACTTCTTCATGAGACACTTGATCTTCTTCCTCACCTACCAAATCAGCAATATCACCCGCAAATATTCGTACAGACACTGCTGGCCTGGCGCTGCCGGAGCCGATATATTGACATAGAGACCATTCTCGCTGATTTTCTTTCCTGTTGGCGAGCATTGTTGATGACACCAGCCACCAACCACATCAGCCTCCATCTGTGACACTATTGTAAGATCGAGCCCTAACCGCGAGAAATGCACAGGAAAAAAATTCAAGGCATTTCATAACATTTTGACCATTGCAAGCTTCACTTTGAAGACTTCGCTTGTAATTCATTTAATAGTCTGCTTTCAACTCCGACCATAGGTAAGACGTATTCCCTTATGTAGCACTACTTGCCATTCGGTTAACATCACAACTACCAGTGGGTACTTCCTGACTGCAGATGATTCACTTGTGAGATTATTAGAAGCTTCCCCCAACCCCTTTCTCAAATATTCCTATGTGTATTATATTAGTATTGTCATTGCTAGCCAATTGTTTATGCATAGCTTCGTCAGAATGAATTAAAGTAACTGCAGTTCTTTTCTCGATTAGTAGTCGCAGGACACCCAATTCGTTATTTTGGGGCGTGATTAATTGACATATGTCAGAGACAGGGCCCCACTTTCATATTTTTACATAATATTACCAACTACACCCCAGCGACTTCTAGCAACGTGTAAAAACTTGTGGACTGACTTGGCCGCTGAACCGAAGCCATTATCAAGTCAGAGGTGACAAGTCATAGGGTAGCGACATACACATATACAAATGACACAACTCTCGCATGCACAAGATATAAAAGGGCAGTGCATTGGCTGATTTGCCATTTACATTCGGATTACTGGTGTGAAAAGATTTCAAACGATATCATGGCCGCACGACGGGAATTAACAAATTTTAAAAGCGGAATGGCAGTTGGGGCTAGACGTATGGGACATTCCACTTTGTAAATACTTAGGGAATTCAAGATTAAGAGATCCACAGTGTCAAGAGTGTGCCGAGAATACCAAATTTCTGGTGTTATCTTTCATCACGGACAACGCAGTGGCCGACGGCCTTAATGACCGAGGGTTCAAATGGTTCAAATGGCTCTGAGCACTATGGGACTTAACTTCTGTGGTCATCAGTCCCCTAGAACTTAGAACTACTTAAACCTAACTAACCTAAGGACATCACACACATCCATGCCCGAGGCAGGATTCGAACCTGCGACCGTAGTGGTCGCGCGGTTCCAGACTGTAGCGCCTAGAACCACTCGGCCACCCCGGCCGGCTAACGACCAAGGACAGAGGCGTTTGCGTTGAGTTGTCAGTGCTATTAGACAACCAACACTGCGTGAGATAACTGCAGACAACAATGTGAGAGGTACGACGAGCCTATTCGCTAGCACAGTGCAGCCAAATTTGGCGTTAATGGGATATGGCAGCAGATGACCGCAGCGAGTGCCTTTCCTAACAGCGTATCACCTGCAGCGGATCTCTTGTGCTCGTAACCACATAGCTTGGACCCCAGACGACTGGAAAACCTTGACCTGTTCAGATGAAGCGCGATTTCAGATGGTAAAAGGTTAGGGTAGGGTTTAAGTGTGGCGCAGAACCCATGAAGCCATGGACCCATGTTGTCAACATGGCTCTGTGCAAACTGGTAGTGCTCCGCAATGGTGTGATGATGATGATGATGTTTGGGCAACTGAGCGGTCATCAGCGCCCGTACAAAGTCCCAATTGTTACACAGTGCAATGTTTTCATACTCCACTCTATCCACTGCGACATATTACGGTGACGATGATGATGATGAAATGATGAAGACAACACAAGCATCCAGTCCCCGGGCGGAGAAAATCCCCAAACCGGCCGGGAATCGAACCGGAACACCGTGATCCAGAGGTTGTGGAACTAGCCACTAGACCATGAGCTGCGGACTTCGTAATGGTGTGGGCGTTGTTTACATGGAATGGATGGGTCCTCTGGTCCAGCTGATCCGATTATTGACTGGAAATGTTTATATTCGGCTACTTGGAGACCATTTGCAGCCCTTCATGGATTTCATGTTCCCAAACTGCTATGGAATTTTTGTGTATCTCAACGCTCCATGCCGCTGGATCACAATCGTTCGTTATGTGTTTGAACATTCAGGACAGTTCGAGCAAATAATTTGGCCACCCAGATCAACCGACATGAATCCCATCGAAAATTTATGGTACATATCGAGAGATCAATTCGTGCACAAACTACTGCACAGGCAACATTTTGGCAATTTCGGACGGATATAGAGGCAGCACGGCTCAATATTTTTGTGGGGACTTCCAACAACTTGTGGAGTCCACATTACACTACTGGCAATTAAAATTGCTACACCACGAAGATGAAGTGCTACAGACGCGAAATTTAACCGACAGGAAGAAGGTGCTGTGATATGCAAATGATTAGCTTTTCAGAGCATTCACACAAGGTTGGCGCCGGTGGCGACACCTACAACATCCTGACATGAGGAAAGTTTCCAACCGATTTCTCATAGACAAACAACAGTTGACCGGCGTTCCCTGGTGAAACGTTATTGTGATGCCTCGTGTAAGGAGGAAAAATGCTTACCATAACGTTTCCGACTTTCATAAAGGTCGGATTGTAGCCTAACGCGATTGCCGTTTATTGTATCGCGACATTGCTGCTCGCGTTGGTCGAGATCCAATGACTGTTAGCATAAAACGGAATCGGTGGGTTCAGGAGGGTAATACGGAACTCCGTGCCGGAACTCAACGGCATCGTATCAATAGCAGTCGAGATAACAGGCATCTTATCCGCACGGCTGTAACGGATCATGCAGCCACGTCTCGATCCCTGAGTCAACAGATGGGGACGTTTACAAGACACCAACCATCTGAACGAACAGTTCGATGACGTTTGCAGCAACATGGACTATCAGCTCGGTAACCATGGCTAAGGTTATACTTGACGTTGCATCACAGACATGAGGGCCTGCGATGGTGTAAACGACGAACCTGGGTGCACGAATGGCAAAACGTCATCTTTTCGGATGAATTGTGGTTCTGTTTACAGCATCATGATGGTCGCATCCGTGTTTGGAGACATCGCGGTGAACGGACAGTGGAAGCGTGTATTCGTCATCGCCATACTGGCGTATCACCAGGCGTGATGGTATGGGGTGCCATTGGTTACACGTCTCGGTCACCTCTTGTTCGCATTGACGGCACTTTGAACAGTGGACGTTACATTTCAGATGTGTTACGACCCGTAGCTCTACCCTTCATTCGATCCCTGCGAAACACTATATTTCAGTAGGATAATGCACGACCGCATGTTGCAGGTCCTGTATGGGCCTTTCTGGATACAGAAAATGTTCGAGTGATGCCCTGGCCAGCACATTCTCCAGATCTCTCCCCAATTGAAAACGTCTGGTCAATGGGGGCCGAGCAACTGGCTCGTCACAATACGCCAGTCACTACTCTTGATGAACTGTGGTATCGTGTTGAAGCTGCATGGGCAGCTGTCCCTGTACACGCCATCCAAGCTCTGTTTGACTCAATGCCCAGGCGTATCAAGACCGTTATTACGGCCAGAGGTGGTTGTTCTGGGTACTGATTTCTCAGGATCTATGCACCCAAATTGCGCGAAAGTGTAATCAGATATCAGTTCTAGTATAATGTATTTGTCCAATGAATACCCGTATTTCTTCTTGGTGTAGCAGTTGTAATGGCCAGTAGCGTACGTAGATCTGCAGCACTACGCCAGGGAAGTGGAGGTCCGGCACGGTGTTAGGAGGTGTCTCATGACTTTTGTCACCTCAGTGTGGAGGCCATGTTAGCGTGATATCTTCTGGTGGTGGGTAGCTTTTTTTCTAAGTCAGCTGCTTTTTAAGGCTCTCTGCCGAGTGCTTCGGGTGTCCGAGTAGCTATTGTTTCCTGCGCTCCATAGCGATCGCCAGCAGCGAGCCGGCTGGGTGCGAGATGAGAAGTCGGTCGCCTTTGAGGGCGGGCCGCAAGCTGTGTGCCGGACAGCCCACTTCCGGTCGTGGGTCCACCTGGCGCGGGGCTCCCCGGCCACGGCTGTGAAGTTGGCCGATGTTTAATAAAAGCCGCACGGCGCGACGCCCCGGGGCTCTGCCGGAGGACTTAATTGTTTGTGCGGTGGCGGTCGGCGACACGGCCGCCGGCGGAGGGTGGCGCGCGTTTAATTAAGTCCCGCCGGCCCTCGAGTGCGACCCGACATCGCCGGCCGCATCGCGCACACGTCGAAATGAATTGCGCGCCGGTTTAATTTCTGCTCCTCCAATAAACAACAGCCAGCGACGCGACGGCCCCGAATTACCACTTCATTGTTCCGCGCGCGCTTCAATCGCGACGAAAAAAAAAAAAAAGACGGTCCTCCTGTCGCAGTAATGTCGCACACGATATTATTTGCGTCCTCAGAAGGGCGCGTTTTAACGCGGCGCGCGGATTGGACGCGATTTCCTACGGAAGATCCATATGGAGTTTAATAAACGTTTGTGACATGTCCACTTGCAGCGGAACTGGTTTTGATATGTCTATTACTACTAATGTAAAGTGTGGCAGACACTGCAGTTGCGGATCTCTTTAGGTTCATGTCTCAAGTTAATTAATATTGACTATACAGGGTGAAAAGTATTTAAACCGACAAACACTGGAAGGTTGTAGGACACACCAGAAGAAATATTTTCCCCTAATGTCATTTTTTCCTATGAGAATTATTTAAGCCGGTGGAGGCCGTATTACGTACTATGTAGCTCACCACAACGGTCGAGCTCCACATCTACATCTACATTTATACTCCACAAGCCACCCAACGGTGTGTGGCGGAGGGCACTTTACGTGCCACTGTCATTACCTCCCTTTTCTGTTCTAGTCGCGTATGGTTCGCGGGAAGAACGACTGTCTGAAAGCCTCCGTGCGCGCTCTAATCTCTCTAATTTTACATTCGTGATCTCCTCTGGAGGTATAAGTTGGGGGAAGCAATATATTCGATACCTCATCCAGAAACGTACCCTGTCGAAACCTGGCGAGCAAGCTACACCGCGATGCAGAGCGCCTCTCTTGCAGAGTCTGCCACTTGAGTTTGCTAAACATCTCCGTAACGCTATCACGCTTACCAAATAACCCTGTGACGAAATGCGCCGCTCTTCTTTGGATCTTCTCTACCTCTTCTGTCAACCCGACCTGGTACGGATCCCACACTGATTAGCAATACTCAAGTATAGGTTCAAATGGCTCTGAGCACTATGGGACTTAACATCTGTGGTCATCAGTTCCCTAGAACTTAGAACTACTTAAACCTAACTAACCTAAGGACATCACACACATCCATGCCCGAGGCAGGATTCGAACCTGCAACCGTAGCAGTCGCACGGTTCCGGACTGCGCGCCTACAACCGCTAGACCACCGCGGCCGGCCAAGTATAGGTCGAACGAGTGTTTTGTAAACCACCTCCTTTTTTCATGGACTACATTTTCTAAGGATTCTCCCAATGAATCTCAACCTGGCACCTGCCTTATCAACAATTAATTTTATATGATCATTCCACTTCAAATCGTTCCGCACGCATACTCTCTGATACTTTACGGAAGTAACTGCTACCAGTGTTTGTTCCGCTATCATATAATCATACAATAAAGGATCCTTCTTCCTAGGTATTCGCAATACATTACATTTGTCTATGTTAAGGGTCAGTTGCCACTCCCTGCACCAAGTGCCTACCCGCTGCAGATCTTCCTGCATTTCGCTACAATTTTCTAATGCTGCAACTTCTCTGTATACTACAGCATCGTCCGCGAAAAGCCACATGGAAATTCCGACACTATCCACTAGCAGGTTTATCAACAACAATATCCTAATCGCCGTATCCCGCATCATACGACCTTCGCTGCTGAGTACCAACGTCTGTGCGAGACCGGGTCATTTAGCAGATTACCTCGACAGGGGCGCCGTCGCACGGTAAGAACGCTGCAATTTGAGGAAGCTGTCTTGCAGCACTTCTGTCAGCACTCGTGCAATTGCACGTAACATGGGGACGAATCAGCCGAAGGTAACAACAGCCCTTCGAGAGCAATTGTTACGTCCATTTCACTTACAACGTGTTCACAACCTGGAACCAGTTGATTATCCACCCAGAGCACAGTTTTCGCAGTGGTATCTGGAACAGTGTGAAATGCATCCTACATTTCCATCCTCTGTGTTGTTTACCGATTAAGCAACGTTCAGGCGTGATGGAGTCTTCAACATGCACAATGCACATGTTTGGAGTGAGGATAACCCACATGCCACAGTTACTAGCACTCATCAACTGCGGTTCTTCGTTAATGTGTGGGTCGGTGTTGTTGGGGACTGTTTAATTGGGCCGTATCTGCTACCTAGGCCATTAAATGACAGGCACTATTACAATTTTCTCGCCAGGGCATTGCCAGAATTAGTGGAAGACGTCCCGCTCCCTGCAAGACAACGCATGTGGTTCCAATATGACGGGGTGCCGGCATATCTCAGTCGTCGTGTGCGTCGATTCCTGGCCCGACGGTTCCCAGAATGGAGGCATTTCTGAAAATCTACTGTAACGGAAATTGGGTTGTGTTAATGTGTTGCCTCTCGGTCATAAAAGAAATGGAAAAGTGTTTGTCGGTTTAAATAATTTGCTGCCAGAGAAATCTTTCAATACCGGTTTACATACTCCTCACAGGAAAAAATGACATCAGGGGAAAATATTTGTTTTGATGTCCCCTACAACCTCCCAGAATTTGTCGGTTTAAATACTTTTCACCTTGTATTTATTGTTGTTAATTCGATCTTCAGTCCGAAGAATACTCTGATGCAGCTCTCCGCTTTAGTCCATCCTGTGAAAACCTCTTCATTTCCGAATAACTACTGCAACATATATCAATTTGAACCTGCTTATTATATTCATGCCGAAGTCTGCCTCTACAGTTTTTAATCCCGATACTTCCCTTATTAACAAATTAACTATTCCCTGACGCCCCAAGAAGTGTCCTGTAAATCAGTTCCTTCTTTTAGTCACATTGTACGATATTTTTCTTCCACAATTAGATTCAGTACCTCCTCATTAATTATTCGGTAGCACCACACATGAAAAGCTCTATTCCATCTTCTTACCTGAACTGCTTGTCGACAACGTTTGATGTCCGTGCAACGGCACACTCCAGACCAGTAGCTTCAAAAATATCTTCGGGGAAGGCTTCCTCTTACCTAGGTTTATATTAGATATTAATAAATTCGTATTTTTCAGAATCTTTTTTTTTCTGTTGGCACTCTATACGTCATATAAAAGATGCCCATTATTTTTTCCCGTTTATTATTTGCTTTAAGTATGGATGCTCCGTACAGTCTGATTACTGACTGAATCTGAAACTGGATTTTATTAAAATACGGGTCAACCTCTTCGCCATACACCACGGACTGCGTGAAAACACAGTGCTGCTTATTTTCAGAAGGCAGTGCCTTTCTATTTGTAAATTCCACTGAGTGCTACGTCCTTTGAAGTCATTAACAAAATTTAAATGCGTCTGGACCAATGATAGCGCCTTCAGCGCGAGTGATCAGGGAATGAATGCCATTAATCATTTAAAAAACTCTTCTCAACCAAGACGGCTTCTGTCAGTTATCACAGGAGGTGGAAAGGAGTGGCGGAATGCACGTGGAGGAAAAGACTGACGAGCTGTTTTCCACGAAAATGTACACTTATCAATAACAAGGTAGCCTCTCCTAGAATTTTGGTAATTATTTAACAATTGTTCAGATGTTCAAATGTGTGTGAATTCCTAAGAGATCAAACTGCTGAGGTCATCGGTCCCTAGACTTACACACTGCCAGCCGTGGTGGCCAAGCGGTTCCAGGCGCTTCAGTCTGGAACCGCGCGATCGCTACGGTCGCAGGTTCGAATCCTGCCTCGGGCATGGATGTGTGTGATGTCCTTACGTTAGGTTTAAGAAGTTCTAAGTTCTAGGGGACTAATGACCACAGATGTTAAGTCCCATAGTGCTCAGAGCCATTTGAACCATTTGAATCTCTCAACGTCCTTCACGCTGCAAATATAGTGAAGGCTAAATAAACATTGTTGACACCATGATTCTGCCGAGCTTAAGACAGTTGAACCACGCAGTACTAAATGAAATATCGCCTTGTAGCGGGCACTTCCGAGAAGGACCAAACAAAACGGTTCGGCCCGCCGTGGCCAATTCTGTTTTAGAATCTTCTTCTTCTCCTTCTTCCTATTTTTCTTCTCCGCATTTTTCCCATTGCTTGACAGGGTCCGCGTTGTTACGAGGATTTTTGGCAATGTGAGTGTCAGTTGGTGGCGAGATGCTCTCCCCCTCCTCCGCTCCCCCCCCCCCCCCCCTGGACAGAAAACAGGAATGTGTACCCAAAGTTTGCATGTCGTGTATCTGAGGCATGATATAGGTATCAGCCCGGTATTCATCTTGTTAGATGTGGGAAACAACCTAAAAACCACATTCAGGCTGTCTGGTTCAGCAGACCTCGCCTCTCCAAATCCACAGAACCGGTGTGTTTAGCTGCCCGGCTATGTGGGTTGTGTAATTCGGTGCCTACAGTATCACGTCTTTCTGTGTCACACAAATTTTTATTTTTAAATGGGATCACTTAAGACTATTTCGATGGGTTTGCCCCTCAGATTTCTCCGTCATATCACAAAATTGTCGTCTGATGTAGTAAAAACTGAAAAAATATATTCCTTTTAAAGCACAGTTTCGTATAAAATTTATATTCAAAATCTTACACCTGTGTCTCAGAACAAATCCTACATCGAGAATACTTCACACAAGTTTAAAGGAAGAAATGCTTCCGATAATTATTACAGTATTTAAAGAACATCAAAATATGAACAGGCTGAAATGAACAAACAGTACATGAGACTATGTTAATCATTTCAACTGTAAAAAGCTAAGGAGCATATTATTAGCAAAATGAGAAATATGCAAAAGTGAAATGCCAAAATGAGCACTTCTGAATTGGGAATAAATCAAAACAATCAGGATGGTTGAAAGAGAGCACAATAACATGAGCCATAAACGAATAAGAGCTAAGCAACTAAGCAAATAAAAGAATGGGCAAAAATGAGATGCCAACGAAATGAGAGCTGGCCGACCTCCGTCGGCACTTATATACGGTTGCGCTCGTGGCGCACCTCGCGGCCCGTACGCAACACGCGCGCCTGCGATCGCAATGCACTCTTAGCGCTCGCGGCCCGTGCGCAAGTTCTGCGATTGCTGTCGCAGGTCGACCCTTAATCTGTGATGTTACAGGGTGGAGCTTCTTTAATTTTAGAACGACCCCCCTATATTGCATGACAGTTCTGTTCTCTCTCTTACTAAGTAACGGCTGTCTGGCGTTCGGAGCTAAGTAGCCATCTACAGAGTGTGGAGGTCAGCGCCGTGCGCGGTCAGGCGGCGGCAGCGGGCAGTACTTCGCAATCTGCGGGTCGGCCGGCATTAGTGGCGCCCGCTAACTGCGCGCGACCGGGCCCCTGGAGCATTTCCCACCGATGGAGACTTACGGCCCTAATACCGACCGTCGGCTGCCCGCACCCCACTTCCGAGACCCATAAAACTTTTCTCTCCCTTCCGGGGACCCGACATTTCTCACGGCCACTGGGACTGCTGGTTAAAACGCTGTAAAACCTCTGCCGCTAATGACCCAGGTATCAGTCGTAAAAAGACAGTGCAGCGAGAGCGACCGTCGTCGGTGAGACGTTTTATGTGTTGCAGATTCATTATTAGTTCCGAGCTCTAAGTATCGATGACACTTCTATAAGTATTGCTTCATTTGCATTTTTTTTTTTGGCCCCAACAAAACTCTTTCATTGTTCTGGCATTAAAAGAAAATGACGCAATAACTCTCGTGATGTAAGAGAACATCCTCGACCAAAGAAAATAGAACCTGACAATGAATACTCAAACCACTGCCGAAGCCATGGTCTTCTGCTGAGCACACGGGTCAGAGCACGTTGTCTCGCTGTGTGCATACCGTGAAGCGGTATATTTGAAAGTGATCGGATATTCAAACTTGTTTTTCATTCAAATGGTACATTTCGGGACACAGGTTCGTTATCAGAACTTCGGGTAATAAGTACCTCTCTGAAACCCCTAGAAGCATGTGTGTTACGAAACATCGTACATGAGGAGAGATAACACAGTTGGTTTCTCATCCAGAAATCGCATTTTAATGGTGGTTGCTTCTCAGAAGATGCTGTTCAAATGGCTCTGAGCACTATGGGACTCAACATCTTAGGTCATAAGTCCCCTTGAACTTAGAACTACTTAAACCTAACTAACCTAAGGACATCACACACACCCATGCCCGAGGCAGGATTCGAACCTGCGACCGTAGCAGTCCCGCGGTTCCAGACTGCAGCGCCAGAACCGCTAGACCACCGCGGCCGGCCGAAGATGCTGTCATGTTTCGTGTAAGAAGGAGAAACATTGAACAGCGCATGTCGGAATCAAACAGCTGCAGCATTTAAGCTTCTCAAAGACTAAGGATCTACCGTTATGTGATACATCTGCCAGCATTGCTCATGTTACCACGAGTGTCATTCAAATATGGACTCGATGGGCTCAAGCGGACCATATCCAGCAAATGTCCAATTCGCCATGCTTTCATCAGACGTAACTCTACCAAAACACAACTCAGCGACACAGAACTATTCGCAGTGAGACAGCGGTATATTTACCATATGCTCAGAGGTGGTAGTCCATCATGCTGTAATTTACTCATACAATATGTGTGTGATGGGAGGATGTTAAAGATTTATGTTCGGTACTGTCTATTTCTCGCAGCTGCACACACATATAAGTAGTTTTCTTGTGCAAAATGGTGCTGAGTATGTAAGGTATCGTACATGCCATAGTGTCAGCTGCCCTCACATTGTAGTGTAACGACGTATAGGTTTGTTTATAAATGACTTTCGTTTATCATATGACCATGTGCAGACTTCGTCACCTACGTCAGTTACAACCCACTTCAAAATGATTTATATTCTTTTTAAATTGTCACAGAATGGTTCTTGAACGAAACTGTAAAACATCAGTTGAGTCGTAAGCAAAGAATTTCGTCACTTGGGCCAATTGGTTTGCGTAAACTCTTGCAATTTTAGACGTCGTTTGTTTCTCCTCAGAACTTATATTGATACACGTTATCTTGATTTAATCGAAATTAGAATCACACATTGACTAAACCTTTTAGATTCAAAGTTGCGCTGACCACTGTCAAAATTCAATAATCTTGTCAAACATACTGTTAATCAGTTCACATAATTCTCCATAAATAAATCCTCAGAACACGTGTTTCAACTTTAGTAGTATCCACTATTTTATTAACTTCCTACATACAGACGTTCTGAACCTGAGGCTTAACAGAATAGGACTGACTTTTCAACAAGATTAAGCTCTATATGACGTCATTGTTGTACAAAAAGAGTATACAAATTCATTTTTAATTTTTAGAAGCACGACGCAACAACTCGGTTCCAGGATCTTCTGTTGCTCCTCGGCTGTCGACCCGCGACGTATAGCGGCCAGCAATTTCCTCTCTGGTCGCGGCAACGAAGATGCTGTCTCCGTTCGTTGCGCCGCCCTCTCCGTACATGAAACACATAAAAAAAATACAAAACTTTTAGATAATTCACATCTATTACCAATAATAAGAAAAAAATATATAAACAAACGAAATTAAACTTATATTCACCTGCAAACTGGGCTGACACTGGTGGATGGGTGACGCTTCAATTTCGCGTCCCACTACAACATGTCTGCCTGTTTGGGTCAGTGCAGCTCGTGATGTGCCCCCCCCCCCCCCGCCCTCACCCACGCCCCTCCAAATATGCCGATGCATAACGAACCGACATGCACTCAGGGTTGCTGCTGAGTGGTGTATGTGGATGGGCAGCAGCAGGGGGCTGCATGTGTGCATCACACTATTGAAGTAGCTATGTGTTACACAACGCATACATTATGCGACAAATTTAATAATTTTTGCCGACCGGGGTGGTCGAGCGGTTCTAGGCGCTACAGTCTGGAACCGCGCGACCGCTAAGGTCGCAGGTTCGAATCCTGCCTCGGGCATGGATGTGTGTGATGTCCTAAGGTTAGTTAGGTTTAAGTAGTTCTGAGTTCTAGGAGACTGATGACCTCAGAAGTTAATTCCCATAGTGATCAGAGCTACTTTTTAATAATTTTTAAAAAACGTTCTATGTCGATAGATGTAAAAAAAGCGTTCCATCCGTGACGTTAGACTTTTAGGTGTCTACCTTTATCTTTCTTTTTACTACCTAAAGTAGACTATGTTCTTCCACAGAGTTGAGGCTATGTCCATACCAAGCATCATCAAACTGGTTCATTGGTATAGTAGTGAAAAAGTAACAAAGCTACTCTCGAATGTATTACAGTGTGGAATTATGGATTCACGTTGATACATGTTCAAGAATTTCATGTTGATTGGTATTATTTGATATATATCAATCAATAAACGTAAGTTTAAAAAGTTAAACAATAAATATCTTTTTCAGAGAGTAAATATTTTTCTCTGTGTCCTGTAATATTCTATAAACTGATAGATATCTTTTACCACTCATTTTCTAAAGTATCTTACGTCTTCCCTCAGCGTTCAAGCTATCTCCATAGGAGATAAAACTTTAAATACCGGTATCTTTTCTTCCGTTTTTTTCTTTTCGTGATCGTATTTTGATGAAATAATACTGATACTTTTCCGTGATCTACGCTCGAGTTCCCTATGAAAACCCCACAAAAAATGCGTCTAGTAGTTCTGGAGATTATCTTGTTCAAACAGAGACAACAGTTTTTAGATATAGCTTTACACTACTAAACTTTTCTCCTTTCATCCAATTTTGATGAAGTAAAACCCCTATGAGGCCCCAAGCCACACTCAATTTACTCGTGAAAACCCTATGACAATTCATCCAGTAGTTTTAGGGATTAGCATGTTTAAACAGACGGACACGACGATTTTACAATTTTTTTTTTGTTAGTACAGAAAGGTCAATAGCTGGGTGAAAATCTTGAAATTGGAAACCACATTAGCGTGTTGCGTGTAGCTGACCAACCCCAGTCATCCAGTTGAGGAAACGAGCCTACAGTTAAGGGGCTCCGGAAAGGCTCAAAATCATGAAAAGTTCAATTTTTACTTTTTTGCGTTTTCTGAATCTGCAGAAAAAAAATCATCTTTTGATAGATATATAATTTATTCAATTCCGAAGACTACTACTATTCTTAAATTTTTTTTGAAATGTGTTCTACATGGGCGTGACCCACTGTGGCGCTGTTAAACTGCTGTCAAATGGTGTTATTATTAACGTCCGTGTTCATCAGGTACATTTTAGTGATGTGAGATAAAGTATGTGTTGTGGCTAACCTGTGATGGTTCAATATATATCGCTGGTGTGATTGTCGATTGTTTCATGTTTATTTACTCTGTCGTTATCTTGAAAATATTCGTAATTAATTCTGTTTCTTGAGTCTCTGTTTTGTTGAAGTATAATAATGAGTAAAAGTAAAGTTATTAGAAATACTCTGAAGGCTTTTAAGAAAAGGAGAAATGTTGGAAAGCCAAAGGTATGTGTTATTACTGTAAACAATAAAGACGAGCGATGCTTGCTTTAGACAAGGAACGCCTCCGAGCTGCAGACAGGGCTGTAAAGAGTCTAGAAATACAAGCAAGAGTAAACAGGAGGAGGAACAAGAGGAAGCTGGAGGAGGAGTTTGCAGAGGATGAAGATAATCCATCCTATGGACCTGGAACGGACTAAAAAGTTAATTCAATCTTTGTCGCTCGATTCCCAAAACTTTTATTTTCTCATACTAATTACATGTTTTCTAAGGATCTTCCAAACATATTTGTTTCAAACTCTCAGTAAATGTTACACAGTACCTTCTGCATAATTTAACACTGCCTTTTTCCAAAAAATTGTATATTTTTGAATATATAAATAAAAAATTGCAAAAAATGTTGTGAATTTTCATTACAATTGAAAAAAAATCATCTTTAATAACTGAACTAAAATTTTGTAAAATCCCTGTGTTAAGTTGTAGCCCATATTCCAATAAATAATCTGTATAGAGTTCAACTTCCTACCTCAAATACTTTGTGAGGAAAGATGTAATTTATAAGCGTTATTTTAACATTGCAAGTATAGGGCGTTCCGGAGCCCCTTAAGGTTGAATCAGAACTGCGTGTCGTTCCTCAGGAGGTGAAGGTTAGATCAAAGGTAAAATCAAAAATTTCCCTATTCCGACTGGCACTCGATTCCGTGACCTCTCGGTTTCTAGGTGCGCGCTTTAGTATTGGAACCTCCAGACCTGAGGTGTGAGTGATGATGGAAAGAGAGTAGATGAAATTGTTTCCTTTCGAGAGAACCTCTTTGCCGCAGAGCCTTAGTACTTCCCTCGCCTGCTGTTTTGGAGTGGTGACTCTCGGCCTGATAGTGTGCTGCCAGTTTTCACTCGGCGGTTTCCGGGACGCGGTGCCGTGGTGTAGAGCGTAGTGTGTGGGCGGGCAGCGCCGCAGGTGGCGACAGCGGCCTAATCCCCGGTGCGGGCCCAGCCGGCAGCGCCCGTCAAATATTTACTGAGAGGGGGTTGGGGGGGAGGGGTGCTAAGTTGTAAGGCTGGCCGGGCCGCCTCTCTCCGTCCCTGCCTGAGCGCTGTGTCCATCTCGGCACGATTCCCATCAAACGGCGCCGGCGCCGGCACCTCTCACACCTGCCCGTGTTCTACGCCGCCAGTTTTACTGGCGCGCACAACATGTGCGCAGTTTCACTCAACAACACCCGAGAGACACAGCCGAGAACGGTAAACACTGCTTCCAGAGTGCGCACAGCGTAAATGCGTTGAAGCTGGCTATATATTTGGCGGTGTAACAGAAGCTGAAGCGTGTCGACTGTGTAAGAATATAGTGTCTATTCATACACGGCAGACAAGATTGAGAAGCTACCTTTAAACTTCCAGTCATGAACGTGTTACTGCGAGGTGCCGAGGAGTTTGTACCTCTTTAATTCAGACAAATTTTGCATGAGAACGAGACATGCACTCGACCCCCTTCTTATCTACCAGCTAATTAATCATGCGAGCAACGGTAACGGAAGGAAATGATGGTGAAGAAACTTTAACATTTTAACGCTTCAGCAATCGTTGGTTAATATATTAAAAAACTAGAAACCCGCCTCGATTGCGAAAAAGGTACCTAGTGTTAACACCGGCCTATGTTCGATGGGCCATGACCCGCCATAAACTGCAGTTTATGGCGGGTCATGGCCCATCGAACATAGGCCGGTTTGAGGTGGAGGTTACACCATTAAGTTAAGTAACGGTTTAGACTTTGTACATGTGTACTGTTTGTGTTTCCTTTTTTCGTTTATAAATGTATAACTATGGTGTTCTTTTAATCATTGACAAAGGTCTTCTTAGGCACTTGTCGATTTTACTGTTCTGAAGAAGGTGTAGTTATCTACGCCGAAACCTAGGTTAACACTAGGTACCTTTCTCGCAATCGAGGCGGGTTTCTAGTTTTTTTAATGATGGTGGACCCTGCTAGTTGGTAAAATGAGGAGTGCACACTCACAATAATTTAATAAAAATCGTAATCTACCCAAAAAAGAGTACTTTATCATAATAAACAACAGGAAATGGGATTCTGCCTACATCTACGAAATGATATGCGGATTAAATGTTACTATGAGATTTGTTATACATCAGAACATAAATGCACATGACTGTCGACGTACACAGTAGGTTAAAGGATAGGGTATACTGAAATATTATGAGAATAAGAGTTGGCTCGAGAACAAGGTGCTCCTACTCTCTGTGATGCAATAGATTGACGATAATGACCAGAGGTCCTAATGAATCAAATATTAATTCCCTGACTAGCAGTATCGCAATTAGTAGTGAGAGCTCAAATGGGATCACAAGGAGAAACAAGCAAGATGGACTTGTAGCAAAGAGAGCGCGCGTGCTGCTGAGGGATTCAGTATAAAATTGATAAGGTCCTACAATGCCGGAGTCCCAAAATGCTGTACCACTACTGAAATCTGCAGCACGTCGTCGGTAAGCAGCACCTGATGATGTAGGTGCCGACTTCTGCTGTGCAGCAACTCTGTGGCAACCCCTGGCTGCGAAGGCTGTCCGAGAATTCTAAGTTCTTCCGAAAACGAGCGACCAAGTCGCAAGACCGTCAGACTCTGACGAAGACCAGATCCCGAATCCCCTGCCCGCGCAACGCAAGAGCGAAACCAACATTGCTCTAGTCCCTACTCTCCTCGAAAACTCCGAATCAGCATCCAGTTCTGATTCCAAAATTCCCCCACACTGTCTCAGAACATTTGCGCCAGTAGCGACCGTTCCGTCCAATTTCGAACAGGGCTTTATGACGTCAACTAGCTTCAGTTTAAGTTGACCAATCATGCCTCTGCTATTCAGCTGAGGGCACTCACCTTGCCCTTTGACTGGCTATGAAAACAACCTTCTTAGACCACCGGTCATCGGGCGCCAGACAGTCGCACCCAGCAGGGCACAGTCCACAAGCATTCTCAGAATCAAGAGGACAATGCAGACAGTTGGTGCCAGGAATCTTCATTCCGGACGCGCCGGAACGGTGAACACACAAACAGCGGCGACATTCAGACGTCTCGCAGGTCGTTTCGCCCTGCTTACAATAGGCGAAACTCGATCAACGTCAGTCGTTCCGCCAGGCACTTAACCCTATTGAACGAACCCCTCATAATTCAGGGAAGTGCAGCCTTCAACCGGAAACGCGGTGTGCAGCGTCCTCCGATGCTCACCTCGTCCAGGCCACCCAGGGAAGTAAAACAACATGTTTAGGAATCAAGTGAAAAGTATTTTTTGAGCTCTCAGTACAAATACTCTCATTACAATTACCTTATTCGGTCTGTTACTACCGTGCAATAACATAAAACACCAATATAATTGATGCAAAAGAGGGCATGGAACCTCTCAATACAATGAAGTACCCAATATCTTTTCCTGCTGGATGGATAAATCTCTTCCCTGGTACACACACACACACACACACACACGCATACACACACACATACGAGGGCTATTCAGAAAGTAGGGAACGTTTCCGTCTGACGCCGCTAGGCGCGCACCGATCGCGTATATTTTGGATTGGCAGCTCAGTCGGCATCCATCCGTGACAGCGGGAACGTCTGTGCGCGTCTTTTTTTTCGATATTCGAATTTTAAATGTCCGCTACAATCGAAAATCCCGCCAGTTGTGAGCTGCGGTCTGTCATACTGGCCGGCCGGTGTGGCCGAGCGGTTCTAGACGCTTCAGTCTGGAACCGCGTGACCGCTATGTCCGCAGGTTCGAATCCGCCCTAGGGCATGGATGTGTGTGATGTCCTTAGGTTAGTTAGGTTTAAGTAGTTCTAAGTTCTAGGGGACTGATGACCTCAGATGTTAACTCCCATAGTGCTCAGAACCATTTGAACCATTTATCTGTGATATGGTTTTTGTTGTCAAAAAACCTAAAACATATAGAAAGTTATCGTGGACTGTGCCAAGTGTACGGAAACAACGTAATGAGTGAATTGTCCGTCCGGAAATGGTGCATTTGGTTTAAAAATGGCCGAACCAACGTTCGTGATGAAGAGAAGAGTGGACGCCCGAGCATTGTGACTGACGATCTTGTCGCTAAAGTTGATGAAACGATTCGTAAAAACTGTCGCTTCACAATAACGGAGATATCTCTTTCTTTTCCACAACTTAAAAGGGCTGAAATGTCAATGATGGATCTGTTATTCAGGTGACATCCAATGACTAGTCCACGTTTGAGGTCACTGACGCTGCTAACAGACTCGTTCTGCTGTTGCTGCCTCTACACTGACAACACGATACTCCCAGCCTCAATATATTGTGGCAGGACTCACTCTCGCATCGTATAGCTGTCAATAGTGCATTGCATAGGGGTGACACAACACTTCTAAACAGGTAGTGTATTTCAAAAGAGAGGGGGTCCTCATCTCTCGCAGGATGTGTCCTGACTAAAAAATTACGAAGAATTTTTCTCTACAACTGTATCCTTCCGCCGATGACCTGAAGATAAAGGGTCTGGGAAGTTAGACTCTCCATATTGAGCCTTTGTTTTGTCGGTCTCCATTTCCGTCTCTGAAATGAAAACTGGTTACTAAATAAATGCCTGGAGACCACCTCTTTGTCCACTGAAATGGTTCTCTTAACGATGATACCAATTTAAAATTACGAGTATAACAAACTTATAATTTTAATTAACCTACTGAGCCGGCCGGTGTGGCCGTATGGTTCTAGGCGCTTCAGTCTGGAACCGCGTGACCGCTACGGTCGCAGGTTCGAATCCTGCCTCGGGCATGGGTGTCTGTGATGTCTTTAGGTTAGTTAGGTTTAAGTAGTTCTAAGTTCTAGGGGACTGATGACCACAGATGCCCCATAGTGCTCAGAGCCATGTGAACCATTTAACGTACTGAGGAGCTAAACAAGTAAAAAGTCTGATAGATGAATGATAATAATTGTTTGGATACATACGAATTTGATATGCCGTTTTGGCACAAGACTACCACCAAATAAAATAATACTCATGTTCGGCTTCAACCTCGCCTGCATGAACTTCAGTCCGGATTCCGCGCTGTACTAAGTTCTTAGTGCTACCTTTATTGAGGATGTTTTCTGAGATTTTAATTTAAAACGTTTCTTATATTCAGAAAAGTATCGTCCGAGTGATAAGAGAGATGTCAGCATTTTGAACGTAGTTTGTCACTGCTTATTTCGGACGCTAATATGGTCGGAAACACCTCTCGTCGTCTACCCGGCTTTGTTACACTGTGCGCTCTACTTGCAGCAAGTAATAAAATAGCCACACTCACAAATTATTTTATATATGCCGATCACTCAGAGGTCTATATTCGCTTCACTGTCCTTGTGTGGTTCCACAATTTTGCTGGGTGGCTGAAGACTGATTCAACGTTTGGAGCCTTCAGGAGACTTGCTTGCCGAAAGCTCGTCGGGAATTTAACCTCTTGACGAGGTATGATGCATAAGATGATTTCATTGAATAATATCACCGCAAGATCACACATCTGTATGCTATTACTTACCTTAGATAACTAAATTCTATTTCTTAATTACGTATATTTTCCCTTTTAGTGCAGCAGTAGGGTTAAGTGTGGGTGTGAGTTGCAGTCCAGTGAAGCGTAATCGTGTACAAAATTGAGTAAGGTTATTTCGAGTCCAGAGAGCTTTTCACGCATGTACGTGTTGGGAGAGCTAAGAACTTTTGAAGATGACTGAAACAGTTACGCCAAACGTGATTCGTTAAGAAACAGAGTAGAAGTGAGTCGAAGTAATTGGGTAACTGGTAATTGCTGTTTCATCTGCAATACAAATATAACACTAGGAAATGAGATACTAAAATTAGGAGATGAGTTTTTTAATAAAGGTAGCAACATAAACGACGATGACTGACGAATAAAGGATTGAAAATACAGAGTGGCAACAGCAAGAATAGCCTTTCTGGAAAAGAAAAGAAAATTTTAACGTCGAATATAAATCTAAGTGCGACGAAGTCTTTCCTGAAGATGTTTGTCTGGAATGTAAGTTTATAGGGAGTGAAGCATTGACAGTAAAATCTTCACATAAGGAAAGAAGTTTCTGAAATACAGTGCTATAGGAGAATGCTGAAGATTAGATGTGTAGACTGGATAAGTAACGAGGACACAATGAATCTTGTTGAGGAATACATAAATTTATGGCAGAACATGTCTAAATGAAGAGATCGGACAGAGCGCATCCTGAAGCATCAGAGGGTAGTCAGTTTGGTAATAGACAGAATGTAAGAGGTAAAAACTATAGATGGGATCAAGACTTAATTACAGTAAGCACTGTAATGAAGCGGCTTCTACAGGATACACTAACGAGTAGAGCTGCTTCAAACTAGTCTTCGAAATGACGACCACAAGAACAATAATAGCAACAACAAACAGCTCTTTTGCTAAACTCTACTCATGGAAACGTAGCGCAAGGCATCAGAACAGAACTGCCACGAATCTCGTAAGGAGCTGTTTTTCTAACGGCAGCAACCTTCCACAGCTATAAAATTACTCTTTTTGTCACTCGCAGCGAATTAACGATGTTAAAGGTATGTTGACCAGTCTCAGGTGGCCAAATATCTTTCCTTAGTCCCAGTCACTCAGATATTGACTTGGAGCCACCCGTCAACAGGACTGTCTCCTGTACATAGCTATATTACGCTACAGCAGAACTGATAGCACAGACTGGTTTCCTGTGTGTTCCACCAAGCACTTCATACATTTGTAACCCTTCAGCACTATTAAAGATGCACTAATCCGAAGAGTAATGGAATGTGTAGATACTGTATAACTGGCACATAACTGAAACGTGATGCAAAGGCGCAGCATAATACCAAAAAGTGTTTTCTGCAGTGTACAATTGAGCACAGTCGTTTTGCGTGTATCACAAACACCCCGCGTAATACCCAAAACTCTTTTGTGCAACGTACAATAATTTGTGATATACTGAGTAAACTGCTCTTCATTATGCGCTGGTTAGGACTGAAGATAGGGATGAAAGCATTTCACCAGAGAATGGCGTCTAGTTTATTTGACTTCTTTGCATGTTCCTTAGTTCAGCTTCACAACACTTCCTTACGCTGCGGGAAGTATCATTAGGCTTAAAAATAAGGTACAGTTGTCGTAACCAGATTTTTTTTAAAAACTTTAATCTACAACAAATGTTAATAAACGTACCCTACCATGTCCATATCACATACCCAGAAATTTATTTACGGGGGAAATGGAGTTGTCAACAACAGATGTCTTCAGTTTCTTGTTAAACATTTTATTATCTGCCTTCATAAGGCAGATGGTCAAGTATTTTGATGGGTGGGTACTTTGCTCTTATATGTGCAAAACTAAGGTTAAGTTGTTAATATTGATGGCTATACTTGTTACTTGTGTAATATTTATGAATGCTACAATTGCTTCCTAATTGTGCCTGATTCTTCGCAGCAGACGTCGCAAAGGAGAGGATGTGTAATGTGTCTTTTGTTAGCATTCCTATTTTTTTATCAGTTGCATATACGGAGTTCGAGGATGGACGCAAGGTATTATCTTTTTTTTTTTTTTAAATCTGTAGCATATACGGAGTTCGGTAATGACGCCAGGTATTATCTTTGCAGTACTTTTCTGTGTAATGAATATATTGTTCCTGTGCGTGGAAGTGTGAATAGTAGTATATAAAGGACGATAATTTTCTTATCATTTCATTGCCATGACACTTTGAGCAAAAGTTGCTGATTTCAAGTGTTTGGGAGATCTATAATATTACATACCAAAATCAAGGTCTGATCAGTATTCACAGCCGGGAATTTTTGAACTAGTTTCCTTACAGACTTCCTTTCCCCCATGCCCTATTGTTATCAATGCTGATATATCTTGCATTGCAGAAAACTTAAAGATCCGTGCATTTCGTACGCTAAATCATACACCATTTCCCGAGACCAAATAATGATGCACTTGTGTATTAAATTTCTTGCTACTTCTGTTGCTGCAGTTCTGTTGAGTTTATTTATATTGTTTGCGTCTTACGAAAAGTACTATTTCTCATTTATCGTTGTTAGATGGAAGGGTATTTACATATATCAAAAACAGGAGCAATGCCAGCTTAAAACTTGTGGAACGCCAGTAGTAATTCATGCCCACTCAGAAGAAGATTCATCAAGCGTGCTGGGTCAGATATTTAACGTGACTGATTCATGTCAGTTAAACATAAAGTGAGCGGCATATACTGTGTACTACTATAGTTGCAGGACAGCCTTCTTCTTTGATCGGCCTTCAGGTGACCGACAATAATGCACTACGTTCTATCTGGAGAGAATTGACAAAGGTGCGATTCAAAAAGAAAAAAAAGGGATTTATACTTTAACATGCCATCGACGTCGGGGTTAAAGAGATACATCTCCAGCTTAGATCTTTAAAGGCTGAGAAAAGTACTGGCCCTCTTCTTTTTGTAGAGCCGGCCGGAGTGGCCGAGCGGTTCTACGCGCTTCAGTTTGGAACAGCGCGACCGCTACGGTCACAGGTTCGAATCCTGCCTCGGGCATGGATGTGTGTGATGTCCTTAGGTTAGTTAGGTTTAAGTAGTTCTAAGTTCTAGGGGACTGATGACCCCAGATGTTAAATCCCACAGTGCTCAGAGCCATTTGAACAATTATTTTCGTAGAAATCATCCCGGCACTTAAGTCAATAACGGAAAACAGCGATACTGGCAAACTAAGCGGCATTCTGACGAGTTCCATTCGCGAGGAAAACTCTTAATGTAGTGGAACGCCAGTGGAGGAGAAAAATGGTTCAATTGGCTCTGAGCACTATGGGACTTAACATGTGTGGTCATCAGTCCCCTAGAACTTAGAACTACTTAAACCTAACTAACCTAAGGACATCACACACATCCATGCCCGAGGCAGGATTCGAACCTGCGACCGTAGCGGTCGCGCGGTTCCGGACTGAGCGCCTAGAACCGCGAGACCACCGCGGCCGGCGTGGAGGAGAAAGAAGACGGAATGATCGACTACTATGGACGTTGAGGAGGGGGGCGGGAGGGGGAACGGAAAAAAGACATAATGTTGCTGTGCATGAAGTGCCTTTTCTTTACCATCTGCTGAAACACTGCGCAAGTCGTTAATCGTAAGCATACCTTAAGACAGTCTGTCCTAGCCATTATCGTTAAAAGCTTGGTCCACCCCCGTCTGGTTGCAACACCCAGTGCTCTGATACGCTGCTGCCTCATTCCTGTGACGTGGAAGTTGTGAGTCACTTGCAGCCAAAACCCAACCAGATGCCACGTGGTAATGACAACGCCCCCTTGCCCTGAAAGCCATGTCCCGATAGCTCGTTGTAACAACCTGGCTGTACCCTTTACGGCTGTAGTTGGAGACGTACAGCATCGCGTACATCTAGCATACTTTTCCAGGTCTCACCTGGCGTATCCTAAGGATAATGTCCCTCGCACTGCGGAACTTGACACTTACCTTGGGTTCGTTCAGCCAAAGCTTCGTTTGTAAAATGGTACTACAACGGCTGTGGTTATAATAAAATGAGCATCTGCTTTACAAAAAGAGCACTTCAGTTTCAGTTACGGCATTCCATGTTTTATTCTGAGCTTTAAATCTTACCTCAGCACTGTTACTACACCGAATAATTACCCAACCCGTCACTCGTGTAAGACGGCAACACAGAACACCAGCAATGCTCAAGAACACTTTTTCATAAACATTCTGAGGAGTGGACTGATTTTAGCGCACTGCAACTCATTATGCTTTCAATGAAAACAATCAAACATATGCAACTGCAATTGATTACGTCTGTCACATACATAACCGTTCACTTTAGCCGTCGCCTCCTAAATCATACAATTTCATTAATTCTAATTTAAATCTGTCTATCAGAAGCATTGTGGCTGTGACATTACCATTAACAGAAGAGAACACTATTGTTTCACTTTTTATCCTAATTTATTGTGGCAAAGATGTTAGTTCCTTCGGTTTTCACATATCAGAGTAGGTTACTGTCTTCAGTTAAGATGCCATCCAATACAGATAAATTATGTGGAGTAGAAGGAAATTATGCTGCACTTCATTACATCCCTACAGTGGTATATTGAATCCATTTACATTTTTGTTTTTTTGAATGTAAACGCTATGCTTAAATTTTCCAAAGTGGTTAGTAAAATATATATGAAATACCTTCCCCATGCGGGACTAACAAATGTTTATTTTAGTACTATCTCTCACCCTCTTTTCTTTGAAAGTTCAAGGCATATCATATGCGCCGCATTGTAGCTCGTGAAAGATCATGCGTACTGAATTATTTAATAATTCCATATTCCTTTTTTAATATATTACCTAGCTGACAAATTTCGGTATTTTATGTTTGAAATCTAAAACTACTTTTCTCTTGTTCCAGGTGAGTCGTCTTACATCCTAGCTGCAAGCTTAGTTACGGTAAGCGATAGCAGTCGCCTATTGACACTCGACAAGATCAAAGGCCTCTTAAGACAGAGAGGAACATCAATTTATAAAATTCTATGTACTGAAACGAAATACAGGCATTTTTACATATCACATGTGAGCCGTATCACCTAGCTCAATATAAAACTTATTGTAATATCAGGTTTACCAATGAAGACTAAAATACAAATAATTTTAGGCGTATTATCTGACGCATATGGAGTTATCATTCACATATATTGTTATGGTAGTTTGTTTGTTAACTATTTGTCTTCATTTCTGATAGCTCATCGTCAAACTTCAATGCATCGACATTTTAAATGCAACATTAATAATTTGTATCTATGTATTTGATATATAAGTAGCAAACCCATAGTTAGTTTAGTGTGCTATTTTCCTAGCTTTATGATGCTCCGAAGTGAGTTGATAAATTAAATCACTGCCGATTACTTTGTCTGTATTTGAAAGCATATACACCATGTCTTTATTGCTCATTCTTAGTGCTGTTATTAAGACTCTCTCCGTGTTTTATTCTCAACTGCACCCAGATATCGTGCGCTGTTTTTCGTTCTACGTAATATTCGATCGCATTTTTATGTCTTCATTTTAATCAAAATCCACCATCCGCTATGTATTTCTGTGCACAGCTCACGTATTCAATCTTAGGCAATAGGTGTCAATAGTTGTACAACGATGTTTCAATATTCTTTCTCACAGCGTCAACTTCAGTTTTGACTTCCCTCAGGATTTTTCTAAAAAGGATATATATTATCACTATATGGAACATTATACAAAAGTACTTCTTTATAATTCTTAATATCTGTAAATATATTAATCAGTCCAATTTACCGGAGCCATTACCTCTCGGTAGGACTCTTTTCACCACAGCTCTTGTGGGTAACGGCAATGGCTATAATTAATTCGAGTAACGGTGAAATGATAAGGACTCATCTGTTCACTGCAGTTTGAAAGTGTTGTGTGTGTGTGTGTGTGTGTGTGTGTGTGTGTGTGTGTGTGTGTATGTGTGTGTGTGTGTGTACTTCTTTGTTATCAGCTCACTGATAAAGTGATCCCTCCAGTTAGAAAATTATTTGTACTAATTACATTCGCAGAACAGAAATACAATGACTGTAGTATCATAACGATTAAAAGGGACCAAGAAAGAACACAATATTTGTGATTGTTTTTGTTCAGATAACCTGGACGGTAATCGTATGTTTGTCAGCGGTCGTTTATTTACTTCTTCTGAAATTTGTTGGTGCATTTAAATTGCTCTTCGTATATTTTCACTCTTCTACCTCGATTTTTAACTTTCCTTTTGTCACCTAAGCAGTTAGACATAATTCTTACAACATAGAGACATTAAAAACAAACACAGATTGCAATTTAAGACAAGGTTAGTGGACAGATTACGTTTAGTGACCACTTATTCCTAGGTTACTCATTCCCTAATGTCATATTTCCAGAAAATTAGCCGGCCGAAGTGGCCGTGCGGTTAAAGGCGCTGCAGTCTGGAACCGCAAGACCGCTACGGTCGCAGGTTCGAATCCTGCCTCGGGCATGGATGTTTGTGATGTCCTTAGGTTAGTTAGGTTTAACTAGTTCTAAGTTCTAGGGGACTAATGACCTCAGCAGTTGAGTCCCATAGTACTCAGAGCCATTTGAACCATTTTGAACCAGAAAATTATGTCTTCATTATAGCGATTACTGTTGAAACAGTCATGTAACTGGCCACAAATATTTAGAGGAACCTGCTGACGGTGGGTAAAGTTCGAAACATGATGTAAGCGAAGCGTGTTACTTCAAGAAGTGAGTGTCCTTGTGTTAACAAGGATAGCTGTATGGTGCTCTAATTGCAAAATTCCTTGCAAAAAGGGAGAAAAAGTGTGTCCATGGATCACTGATTTCAGCCATACTGAAATTTTCAGAGCTGGTTCTCGATTTTGTATTAAGTGGTGAATAAACACATCTACAGTATGACAGGAAATGCTTCATTTCTCTTAATCGTTGACTATAGATGGAAGCAAACTTTAAATCCTGACGAGAACAGATTATTTACACCACCAGCCGAGGCAGAGCAAGTTAAAAGGTGTTACCCTCGAAAATCGAGAATTTGGCGAAATACTTACTTACGTTCATAAACTTCTTACGAGCTGAATAAATAACATATGAATAGTAGGCAGAGCGTTAAGAGCTGATTCATTCCGCTCTCCATATTACAAATCTCACAAGGCTACAGAGGAAGTGAACGATTTCTCCGTACTTGATAAGAACATGCCTCTTGAAAAATGCTAGGCGCTGCAGGCTACACAGGTTGAAAAAAGTATGGAAACACTGCGAGAAATGATGCTTGACTATAAGTGCAGATTCTGTCCAAGCCTACAAGTTGCGCTGTAGTATCTGATCACGAACGGCACCTGTGGAATGTCCTAAAACGCATTGCAAGTGTCAGTCGTGGTCAGAAGAGTGTTCTGTGTCATTGCGAATGCATATGTCGTAGATAAGTGAATTCAGACGTGAGAAAATCGTTGGTGCTCGTATGGTGTGTACTTCCGCAACCAAGGGATCCGAGTTGTTTCAAAATTCTCTGCACTGAAGATCCATATCGCATGCATAGAAAGTGGAAAAATATCATCCATCAAGTCACAGCACGGACGAAAGTGTATGTTGAGCGATATTTTTTTTCTTTATTGTATTTCAATTCCCCATCGGGGCAGGCTGGCAGCAGCATATGCGCTGCTCTTCAGCCGAAAGACGTAAAACATACAATAGACGACATTAAAAAATAACGTAAAGGAGAAAACATGGTGTACATAGACATAAAAAGGGAGAACATTATGGATGAAAATGGACAAAAAGGGGTTACTGTAAAATGAAACTGTCAAAAAGTAGCGCACACAAAAAACCACACACTGGGACAGTTAAAAGAACACAAGGTGAAGGATGACTGGTGCACAAAAGTATCGACGGACAGCGTAGCACATAACAGTCACTGACAGGAACACTATGTACAAGTCCAGCACACAATTAAAAGCACACTTCTCGATGCACAGGAGAAAAGCACCAAACACAACACTGATGTAGCACGCTGATGACGATGAACAAAATGGTGGATATGCCAGGTGCAACGAGATGTGGGAAGAAGGGAGGAGGGGAAGAGAGGGGGAGATGGGTGGGGGCGCGCCAAAGAGGCCTGGGGAGGGAAGGACATGGGAGGGATAGAGGCTAAGATAGGGTGATGGGACTCGGGGGGAGGAGGAAAATCCGCTCTGGAAGAAGTAGGGGACAGGAAAAGGGGGGCCCTGGGGAGGAGGGGAACAAGGCCAGGTTACAGTTAGAAAAAAGGGTATATATCACAGCGAAGTTCAACATCTGGGAGGGGTAGGTACTGGAAATTACCCTGATGAAGGGGATGGAGATTGTGGAGGTGGAGAGAGGGAGGGATACAGCGATAGAGGCGTAGCAACAGCTGGGGAGCAGAGAGAAAGGAGGAAACCGGGGGGGGGGGGGGATCAAGCCTATGGACAGTCTAAAGGATGCGGAGATGTTGGAGGAAAAGGAGGGGGTGGGGAAGGGGATGAGGTTGTACAGAAGCCATGTGGGGGAAGGAAAGCAGATATGGAAGGTGTGGTGTCACCGCCAGACACCACACTTGCTAGGTGGTAGCCTTTAAATCGGCCGCAGTCCGTTAGTACACGTCGGACCCGCGTGTCGCTACTATCAGTGTTTGCAGACCGAGCGCCGCCACACGGCAGGTCTAGTCTAGAGAGACTTCCTAGTACTCGCCCCAGTTGTATAGCCGACTTTGCTAGCGATGGTTCACTGACAAAATACGCTCTCATTTGCTGAGACGATAGTTGGCATAGCCTTCAGCTACATCATTTGCTACGACCTAGCATGGCGCCATTACCAGTTACTATTGATGCTGTAAAACATGTACTGTCAAGAGCGATGTTCACCATTTATGGATTAAAGTTAAGTATTCCACAGCTACGTCCTTTTTTTGCTAGTCTCATTTCGTTGACCTGTTCCAGACCTCACGCCAGCCTGCGTGAGCTAAAACGCGTGCCTTTCGGCTTCCTCTCATAGTGGGTTGGCTGTCTTGCCAATCGACAACAGAAGGCAAGGTGGAGTGCATGGCTTTCAAGGATTTGGAGGGCCTTGTAAAAGGGAGTGGGTGTGGAGATCCAGGCAACGCCGGCACAACAGAGGATAGGTCAGATGTGGGATTTGTATGTGTGAAGGATGGTGAAAGGATGCAATCCCCATGTCCAGTCAGACAGGAGTTTCAGGAGGTAGAGGCAGGAATGGGCTTTCTGCTGGATGGTCAATAGGTGAGGGGTCCAATTGAGGTGACGGTCGAGGGTGAGGCCAATGTATCTCAGGGTTGGGGGTGATCTGATTGGGATGACCATAAAGGGTTAGGTATAAATCATGGAGACAGAAGGAGAGGATGGTGCGGCCTATGATGATTGCCTAGGTTTTGGGAGGGTTGAGACGGAGGAGGCACTGGTTACACCAAGTGGTGAACTGGTCAAGGTGCGTTTGGAGGGTGCATTGGGACCATTGAAGGGTAGGATAGAGAGCCAGGAAGGCGGTGTCATCAGCATGTTGGACAAGGTGGACAGGTGGGGGTGGCATGGGCATATAAGCCGTGTATAAGAGATAAAGGAGAGGGAAGACGACGGAGCCCTGGGCGACGCCAGCAGTGGGATAAAAGATACGGAAGTTGGTGTTGTGGAGGAGGACATAGCACGGACGGTGCGAGAGGAAGGAAGCGACCAGACGGACAAAATTTATAGGCAGGGCGTAGGTTTGTAGTTAAAAGAGGAGACCGGGATGCCAAAGATGGTCATAGGCATTTTGGAGGTCGAGCGAAACGAAATGGTGGAGCGACGGGAGTTAAGCTGAAGGGAGAGAAGGTGAACAAGGTTAAGGAGCTGGCCTTCGGCGGAGAAGGAGGGTCGGAAGCCACACTGGGTAAGGGGGCGAAGGTGATTGAGCGATGGTGACAGGGAGTCATTTAAGACGATTGTGAGGGAAAAATAAGATGACGACAGCAGCAAAAGTTACTGCAGAACTCAATTCTCACTCGCGAACTCTGTCAACATCAAAACAATACGAAGAGAGCTCCCTAAGCAGTGAATTGCAGAGCGAGCTATAATTGAAGACATGCGCGGAGATAAGTGTTGCCATCTGTTGCTTGGTTCGGCAGCTACTAAAATTGACATTGGTCTCACCCCAAAATATCATGACTAATGCCAATTTTGATAGTTTGCGTACCCAGCAACAGATGGCAACACTCACCTCTAAGCTTTTACATTTGAGGGTTAGCCCATTTTCCCGCGCTTGTCTTCAGTTCCAAAACTATACATCAGTGATGCAAATGCCGCAACAGAAAAATATAGCACGGAAGCGATAAAACCTGGCTTATGGAGCAAAGGGAAGAGGTCATTTGGCCGGTAAAGTCTTGTTTAAAACTGTTTGCAACTTCCGGTCGACTTTACGTCTCAAGGGTGAAATATGGCGGGGGTTGGGTGGTGATTTGAGCAGCCACATCATGGTATTCCATGAACCCCGCGGTTATTCTGCAGGATCGCATTACTGCCAAGGATTATGTGAGCAGTCTGGCTGATCAAGACCTTCCTAAGGTATTATGAGTATTCCCCAATGGTGACAGCACCCCTGTCCATAGAGTTCGCATTGTGCAGGACTGGTTTTGCGAGCACGAGGACGATTTATCGCTTCTCTCCTGGCCGCCACAGTCACCAGATCTCTTTATCATTGATTCATTACGGTTTACAATGGAGAGAAGGGTGAGTGATCACTGTCCACCTCCATCATAGTTATTTGAACTTGCTAGTATTTTGAGGGAAGAAGAACTCTTTGTTAGCTAAACAGGACTTATATTTATCCATTTAGAGACGACTGGAAGGTGTTTTGAATGCCAGCTGGTTTCCTACACCGTATTAGACAGGGTAATGCGTTTTTGGTGTTTCCATATTTTTGTGCAACCTCTGTACCTGTACAGACAGAGCGGTAGTGGAAAGGGTCGAATATTCAACTTGAGATGATTTTTCTTTATTAAAGCCCATTATTTATGTCAGTTCACCCATAATAATTTATGGATTTTCTGCCGTGAGCAAAACACAGTGTCCTTTTATCTCTTTATCCACATATGTTCCGTTGACGGTTCACTGTCACCATTGGGTTCACCTTCTTCACCGCAGAGTAATAAGTAAATGCTAGATGAGAAACTATATACTTTTAAATTCTGGTATCACAGTCAAAAAATGAAATCATAAATACATATGCCTTAACAGCACATGTTCTTCCTAGTGTCGCTCTCTGTCAGTACAGCTCACACTGAGGTTTTGAAATAGCATCTCATCTATAATTAATAAGGAATTCAGTAAAGTATTATCCTTTACATAGAGAAAAGACTTATCATCCTGAACCAAACGCTGCGAAGCGGCATGAAATGGTAAGATGGTACAAGGTCAATTGTAGTGATCGCGGTTTACTAAGAGTATTCGGGAAAAATGTAGCCACCAAAAATGGGAAACCACGTACAGATCACTTGTGCTGTTCCGTGTTGAGAAATGATCCAGTGTTTGGGATCCCTACCAAGCTGGATAAAAAGAAGACATCGAAGCAATCTAGAGGCGTGTGGTAGCTTTGTTACCTGTCGATTCGAACGGCGCGAGAATCTTAAGAAATAGCGTTGTGGGCTGAAACAGGAATCCGTGTAGGGAAGATGATCTTTCCACGAAACGCCATTGAGAGACTTAAGAGAACCACCATTTGTGACAGATTGTAGAACTACTTTAGTGTTCCCAAATCTCGTCTGGAAAGAATAAGGGCTTGTAGGAGAAGGCTGCTGTCGATGGGCCACCAAAGAAAATGTGTAATCAGATCATCAAATATTATAATGAAGATTTTATTTTCAGCGTAAATTCAACATTATCTTTAGCATTTGGCTATAGTGCGCACAGAAGTCATAATCAAGACGACTGGTGTCCTTCATTGAGTCAAGCAACGTAGTGAATAGACTGTAGTATATGTTAAATATTACACATATCATCAGTATACAGTAGTTCATTTTTTTTTATTTTTCGGCGTTTTTTGTTGGCATCTGAAGTCTAATAACATGTGGTTGAAACCAAGGACGCTAATAGTGGAAACGTCGCCTTCGAACGTAAAAAAAAAGATAGTGGTATATTAGGGCCGAAGGCAACTCGAAATTCGAGATAACTCATTCTAGGCAACTTGAAAGGCATCGCTTAAGAGCACCTAGTCTCCGTCCACACCACGTAACTGCCTTTTCTCTATCCATTTTCTCCTCCCCCCTCTATCCATCCTTACCCCCTCTCTCTCTCTCTCTCTCTCTGTCTCTCTTTCTCTATCTGTCTATCTATCTATCTATCTATCTATCTATCTCCTCCTGCCACCCTTTCCCCCACTTTCAGCCTCTCCACCTCTCTCTATCACCTCCTTCCCCCTTCTATGTCTGTCTGCTCTTCCCCCATCTCTTCAGCTCCTCCTGCCTCCCCTCAATGTCCACCTTCTACTTTCCGCTTTCTATGTCCATTTCCTCCCACCCCCCTATCCATATGCTCTTCTTCTCTGACCTTGAGCCTTGTTTAATATTATTGCAATATTTATATATTACATATATTAAAAACGTCCAAGCGTTTATTATAGTAACGTATGTCTTTTTGAGATTTTAGGTAATAACGTTTCCTCTTTACATATTTCATATTTATTTGTGCATTAATAAATGGGATAGGTTCGAATGGACCGTCGTACAAAATTTCGAACCAATCAGAGGAAATCTTTTGTGATTTAAAATTTTGACCAAATGTTTACATTTTTAATTAAATTTCCCCCACCATTATTACATATGTATATGTATACTCTATGTGGTTGTCTATTAGGGATATAAAACACGAGTGTATTCGAACGCAACGTTCTAGCAAAATGTCAACGCAGTTGGTGAAAAACTTTCGGAGATACACGATTCTGAACAAACGAGAATTTACATTTCTAGTTATATAGATTACCATCGCTCAATTTAGCGGAGCAGGCAACGTGCGATGGGATGCATAAGTATTAGCTAAAGCGGAATATTTGCATGCAGCGCTGTGAACTGGGCTTTTATCACCTTGGCCGTCGAAGTTGTTTGACTAGCCGTCCTTGTGGAATTTTATGTTCGCCAAAATGAGTGTGGTCAAGTGGTAAAAAAATCACCTGAGAAGCATCAGTACTACCTGTGTCCTGAACACACTGCGGGTAGGGCGACTTATCATTTGGAAAGTAGAAAATCGCGACTCGTCGGACCACCTCCAGCCAGCTACTGTCCATTTCTGTATTGTTTGCAAACTGAAGACGTAGAGCTGTATGTGTCTTTTGCGCTGTACCCGAATCCACGTCTACGTTCGATCTGGAAATGTTTGGGATTGGCCTGCATTCACTGACGGGTTTTAAACCGCCTATTATTAACGAATAGTGAAACTCGGCTCCGGACCCAGTCGGTTAGGATCATTTAACGGCCGATTTTCTTACGGTGAGAGTAGTGCACCAGTCATTCTACCTTCCTAATCAGAAGTATTGGGGTATCTATTAGTGGACACTAATTTTGGTTGTGTCCACCATACGCCTTCATGACGGCTTGAACTCTGCTGCGAACCCTTTAAACAAGGTGTCTGAATGTGTGTGGAAGAACAGGAGACCATTCTTCCACAAGAGTTGAAACCAGAGAAGGCAGTGATGATGTTAGACACTGCCATCTGGAGCGATGTCGACGTTCTCACTGATCCCAAAGGGGTTCCATTGAGTTCCGTTCGAGACTATGGACATGTCAGGGCATTTCAGGAATGTTATCGACATCTACATCTACGTGAATACTCTGCAACTCACATTTAAGTGTCTAGCAGAGGGTTCATCCAACCACCTCCACGGTTCTCTATTCTTCCAATCTCGTATAGCATGCAGAAAGAACTAACACCTATATTTTTCCGTACGTGCTCTCATTTCCCTTATTTTATCGTGGTGAATGTTTCTCCCTATTTAGGTCGGTGCCAACAAAATATTTTCGCATTAGGAGGAAAAATTTGGTGATTAGAATTTAGTAAGAAGATTCCGTCGCAACGAGAAACGCCTTTCTTTTAATGATGTCCAGCCAAGATCCTGTAGCATTACAGTGACACTCTCTCCCATATTTCGCGATAATGCAAAACGTGCTGCCCTTCTTTGAACTTTTTCGATGTACTCCGTCAGTCCTATCTCGTAAGGATCCCATACCACGCAGCAGTATTCTAAAAGAGGACGGACAAGCGTAGCCTATGCAGCCTCCTTAGTAGATCTGTTACATTTTCTGAGTGTCCTGTCAATAAAACGCAGTATTTGGCTAGCCTTCCCCACAACATTATCAATGTGTTCCCTCCAGCTTTTGCTGTTTGTTATTGTAATTCATAGGTGTTAAGTTGAATTTACGGCCTTTATATTTGACTGATTTATCTCTAACCGAAGTTAAGCCGTTTCCTTTTAGCACTCATGTGGATGTCTCACACTTTTCATTATTTAGGGTCAACTGCCAATTTTCGCTCCATTAAGCTATCCTTTCTAAATCGTTTTACAGCTTCTTTTGATCTTCTGAGGACTTCATTAGTCGATAAACGACAGCGTCATCTGCAAACGACCTAAGACGGCTGCTCAAATTGTCTCCCAAATCGTTTATACAGATAAGGAACAGCAAAGGGCCTATAACACTACCTTGGTGAACACCAGAAATCACTTCGGTTTTACTCAATAACTTTACATCAGTTACTACGAACTGTGACCTCTCTGACAGGAAATCACGGATCGAGTCACGTAACTGAGACGATATTCCATAAGCACGCAATTTCACTACAAGCCCCTTGTGTGTTACAGTGTCAAAAGCCTTCCGGAAATCAAGAAATATGGAATCAATTTGAAAACCCTTTTCAGTAGCACTCAACACTTCATGCCAGTAATGAGCTAGTTGTGTTTCACAAGAAAGATGTTTTCTACATCCGTGATGATTGTGTGTCAATAGACCGCTTTCTTCAAGGTAATTCATAATGTTTTATTATAATATCTGATCCAAAATCCTACTGCGTATCGACGTTAATGATAATGACATGAGCCTGTAATTTAGTGGATTATTCCTACTACCTATTTCGAATAGTGGTGAGTTATTGTCCACAAACCTCTGCATCACAGGGTACAAGGTCATGCTGATACAACAATTAGCCTCTGAGAACTGTTCCTGTGTTGTGCGCACCTGCTTCTGCACTGTAACCTTAAGCTCAAGAAGCAGATCACACCTTAACCATCAAAAAGATCAGCATATCATAACATGACTATTGGCACTACAGATGATGTCATGTGAATTTTTCCAATCATTCGCCAAACCCAAATGTTTCCGTCCGATTGCTACAGTGTACAGCGTGAATCACCAATGCTAAACACTCGTTTCCATTTATACCACCTCAATAGTCGTATACATTGTCTACAGAAATATGTGGCTTATCAGGAGGTCGATCATGTTATCTCATTATTGTTATCTCGTCAGGACACTTATTGTACGAGCTGGACTGTTCGCAGCTGTTTGGAATTCGTGAGTTTTTCTTTTTGGTGGAGCCTACGATTTTTTCACGGCCACCCTTCCCAATGCTCGTCGGTCCGTGACTGTACGTGAGGGCTGTGCGATCATGGTTTAGCTGGGTTGTTCCTTCGCTTTTCCACTTCACAATCACATCACGAATATTCGTCTTGGGCAGCTTTAGAAGGGTTGAAATGTCTCTGACGGATTTCTTAGTTAGGGAGATCCATTGACCAGTTCCACAATCGAAGTCTCTGAACTCACTTGATCGACCCATTCCGCTGTTACTGTTTCTTTACTGACAACACAATATTCCCCGCACTTCCTTTATGTTGGCGAACTCATTTCTCGTGACATCTAGTGATCAGTTCAGTATTACATAGGGGTGTCCGGACAGTTTTGGTCGGATAGTGTACAAACGTTGGACAATACACAATAATATTCAAATAATCGGGAAACCACATTAACGGTATGGTCAGAGACACGACGGTTTCTTTTTACCATTCTATCACGTCACCACGTCGTCTCGAAGTTACTAAACGCGGTTTCCCTAAATTATTTCACCAAAGATGACGAAATAAACACTCTAGAATTCGAAGTAAGAACAGCTGCGAACATAAGAAACTTACAAGTAGATATCCTCGGTGTAGCAGAGTTGCTTAAATTACTTTATAAAGGCAGGTCTTCCGGTCGAGCTAGTATGAAATTAAAGTTCCTTTCATAGTATACTGATACAGTAGCTCTGGACTTGGCAATCATATACAACCGCTCTCTCGACAAAGCACCCTTACCTAAAGCCTGGAAAGTTTGTAAGGTTGCTGTGGTTTGTTCTTTTGCTTGCTTATTCTTGAATTGAGAACAACTGTGTGAGGTGAAATGACAAGTTTAATGTAGCAATATTTGTCACCAAATTGCAGCTTTTCACACAATTTTGAACTCGCCAACATAAAAATAGCGCAATGGATAACACATCTTGCCTACATTAAAAGTGAAATAAGTTTATACACGAATATTAACTCTCTGAAAGAACATTAATCTTAAGCACAATATTGTGAAAGTTTAATTGGAAGTTTCTTTACATTAATCCTAAGCACAATAATACGAATGTTTAATTTGACATTTCTTTACAAAATTTCTCGTACACATACGTTATGATGTTGGTCAGTACTACGAAAATCGTGCGATTCCTGTTCAAAGTTCGGTACTATTTAAGATGACAGTCAAGTCTACGGTGGATGGTTAGTCAAGTGACAAATTTGAGCGTAAGATTACCCAAGGCCGCTCGATTTTACAGTGGACACAAGCTGGTAAACCAACAAAGTTTACGCCTCTTCACGCGGTATTTACCTTCAGCTGCGACGTGGAACTGTCTGCAAGGCCGCTCTCTCCCACTGAAATTCCTACATAACTAATCTGGCCTTTGCAGAACTTTCCAGCAAAAACTTTCCCTATGTTTCCCTCGTTATGCGAGAAAACATTTTGTCAGCCCTAGTGTTATTATGTAGCGATATACACGCGCTTGGTTGGAGCAGAGTGCATATTATAGTGCCCTCTCAGTTCTCGCAAGAACAGTTAAGTAATTTGGCTGGTTCGTTTCTCCACAGTTGGAGCTAAACGTAGCTACAGCTAATTTTAGCTGGAGTGCAGCCGCTGTGAACGCAGTGTCCACACAAATTTCTTCTCTGCGTCATACGGAGCATAAACGCTCCGTTCTGCACTTGACACCAGTTCAGAGAAAAGTCTCGCCAAATTTCTCTCTTGTCCTGCTCATGGCAGAACTGCCTCCCTCCACTTGGGTTCCTTTTTCACGTCACGACTTTTTTCGACCAATAGGAGCATTCGTCTCATTTTGTAGAAACGCCCTCTACCAATCGCAACGTCCCTTCTATCAAACGGCGCCGAAACTTCAGTAGTTTTCTCCTTCCTAGTGAGTTTTCGCCAATCAGACGTTTTCTGCCCGTTCTAGACGTCTAAAGCACGTTGACCTTTCCACGTGTCGCACTCTCTGGACGAAAATGCGTCACTTGCTTTTGTTCGTATCCCATTGTAATGTCGAAATACTGTTTTCTAAAGCTTCTTCTCTGCTCTTGTACTGATGCCCTTGCAACAGGCGGCCCTCCAACTTGAATCACCTGGCCCGGGATCGCTGTCCTCTTTCCTGCCACCCCTTTAAATGGTTGCAGGAGTAACTCCCGCAGCACGGTTTCGCTACGCCATTGTGGAGCTGGCTTTTCAAAACTAAAAGCGACTCGACTCGCATTACTATTCTACCTTCTGCTCAAAGACATGCATTGTATAGGAATGATGAGTTAATTACTGTCAATTGACTGTCATCCCTTTTTGAATTACATATTGATAGGCAAATGTTCTCATAAATGTTGATTTATGTTAGGTGTCATCTTCACCTTCTCATTGCGATTTGTAAAGGTCTCAAGTAAGGTGCAAATCTGGCCATTTATTCTGCCACCTTACAAGTTGTACAGCTCTTACCAATACTCAACAGACAGAAATAGGAGTAATCCACTGAATTAAAGACCCATACTACTGACATCAGTTTGCAGTTGCATTTTCTGACATAGAAGGTGCTTATGTAAGAACGCGCAAAAATCTAACAGGACATAGAGAATGTTCCATGAACAATTTGGGGTGGGGAGTCAGGGAAGCCAGCTTACGGAGATATGACAGAAAACGTGTCTACCGCTTTGTCTAGCACTACTGTTTTCCAGCTTATTTACAACTAACATGCGTTCAAGTTTACATGTACAATTCTGTTTATTTACATGTACATTCTTTATTTCCAGCAAGGAAACTAGGAGGACAAGCTTGATTACTAGGAAGTATTTCGTTTTACCTGGATTGGAAGTGGAGGACTGACTCCATGGCCTTTAAGGTCAGCTGACCTGAATCCCATTGATTATTTCCTATGGGGATATCTGAGGTCACTTGTGTATTAAACCTCAGTGGATACGGAGGTGGAATTAGTAGCCAGAATTGTAGCTGCCTGTGATGTGATTTGAAACACACCAGGGATATTTGTTAGGATGCGTTACAATCTTGTTCGTCGATGTCGTGCTTGCATCGGGATTAATGGCCCTTAGTTTCAGCACATTTAGTAAGATACAGTACAATGTCGACGATGGTATTTGCAGTCTATCTAATGGTATTTGCACTCTAACTAATGTATAGAAAAAAAAACACAGTGTAGTGATTCTATTCCTATTATCTTCTTAAGCTGGCTTCTTTGACCCTAGGTTTCCCACCCCAAATTGTTCAGTAGTGCATCCTATATGTCCAGCTAAATTTTTGTACGCTCTCACGAAAACACCCTATACATTGTGTTCGAAGATTATGAATTACTTCGAAGGAAATTGCCTATTGATACAGTCAACACAGATTCAGAAAATACATTCCTTATGAGACACTTCTGAAAATTCTATAATTCTCACGGAGTAATGGCTGCTATCGATAGGAGACTCTAATTGATAAGTATAGATTTCCTGAAGGCTATTGACACCATTCCTCATATGAAGCTTCTAATCGAAAAGCGTGTCGTTCCTGTTGTGCGAGTGAATTCGTGACTTCGTGTCAGGAAGATCAGAATACGTAGTAATCGATGGAGAGTCATCGAATAAGGCGGATGTGATATCTGCCATTTCCCCCGGCAAGTATTATAGGCCTTCTGCAGTTAATAATCTATATAAATGATTTACGAGATTAATCTGAGCAGCGCTCTTACATTGTTTGCAAATGATGCTGTCATTTTCCGTCTAGTAAAACATAACCACCAGCAAAATGGTATGAAAAGCGGCAATTGAACCTAAATAATTAGAAGTGTAACGTCACTCACATGAGTACTAAAAGGAATCCGTCAAAGTTCGGTTACATGATAAATCACACAAATCTAAAGTCTGTCAGTTCAACTAAATACCCAGAGAATTACAATTATGAAGAACTTGAATTGAAAAGTTCACATAGACAGTGTTGTGGGGAAGACGGACTGAAGACTACATTTTGCTGTCAGAACGTTAGAAGATGCAACATCTCCACTAAAGAGACTGCCTACAATGCGGTTGTCCGTCTTCTGCTGAGTACGCCGCGCGCGTTAGCCGCACAGTCCGAGCCGCTTTGCCGCGATTCGCGCGGCTCCCCCCGTCGGAGGTTCGAGTGAGGCCTCGGGCATGGGTATGTGTGTTGCCCCAGCGTAGGTTAGTTTACGTTAGATTAACTACGTAGTGTGCAAGTCTAGGGACCGATAACCTCAGCAGTTTAGTCCCATAGCAGCTTACCACAAATTTCCAAATAACTAGAGTACTACTGTGCGTTACGAGATCCTTACCAGATAGGATCGACGGAGTGCTTCGAAAAATTTCAAAAAAGGGTAGCCTGTTCTGTACTATCGCGAAATAGGGAAGAGAGTGTCGGATACGACACACGAGTTGGGGTGACAATCATCAAAACAAAGGTATTTTTCCTTGCATCTAAGTCTTTTCACGAAATTTCAGTTACTCCACTGAGTTCAGACAAATGACTGTCACTTGCAGTCCACTTCACTGCCATGACTTACGTCATCCATCAAGGTTAATATGAGCTCGTGGTACCAGTTCTACATCACCTGCAGCGCTGCAGAGAAATCAGTTCTCTGTTTTAGTACTATTACGGCCTTCGGCGAAAAGACGAGCCAGGGCAACCGAGAGTGCTAACGGACTGCTTCCTGGACTCGGATAGGCGCGCCGGCCCCAGATCGAATCCCTCCAGCGGATTAACGAGGAGGGCCAGTGTGCCAGCGAGCCTGGATGTGGTTTTTAGGCGGTTTTCCACATTCCACTAGATGAATACCGAGCTGGTCCCCACGTTCCGCCTCAGTTACACGGATCGCAGTCATCTGAACACCGCACTATTCCATGGACTACACTAGACGCAGACAGTTGGGGTACACTAATTCCTTCCCGGGGGTACGGGGTGGCAGCAGAAAGGGCATCCGGCCACCCATTCAAATTATCATGCCACATCCGATTAACCAGCAGACCCTGCAAGTCGGGATAAATGCATGGAAAGAGAGAGGGACTTTCTACGACGAATCTGGTTGCCCTGCTGCTGACGACTACCATCGGGTGGGCACCGATTGCGACTACGTGATTTACTGTTTGCCCATATGCGAACGAGCAGTGTCAGCATTATCTCAGGGAACAGATCGACTGCGCGTGATGAGCTATGTCACAGACAAGTCGAAGACGCGCGGATGTTTTATTCCCTAATTGTAAATGTTTGAACTAAACAGTTGGTACCGCTGTTATCATTGGTCACCTTCTCTGAGTGTTGTGCTGTCGTGTGCTGTGAGTATCAGTTTCTACTCCTCGCATGGACGCTAAACCTGAAAGTGAGAACGTTACATACTTTGAAAATAATATGACAACGAATTTCACAGTGTGTGTGTTTCCACCTGAGATTTGGGCTTCCAATACTGTAAGGTCTGAAAGAACAACCAATGCTGTTGAGGCATTTCACAGCGGTTTCGACCTTACTTTCTGAGCGGACATCCATAATTACAGAATTTTGTTGTTGTTGTTGCTCAAACTCAGACATCCACCTACATTACAATCAATGATACAGGTACGTGGTATCACATACCGATACCACCCCAGAGGGAACGGATTGTAGGTTTCCGTTACGCACCAACAGTGGTCGTGCGGAAGACGACGGACCCAATGGTGCATACCTGCTGAGGCGCGCCTCCGGCAGCTCTGGACTACGGGCGACCCGTGCCGCCGCCATATAGGATGGCCTGCGGCAGCCTCACAGCCCACTCCCGCTCGGAGCCACTTCGCTACGTGACGCAACGCAGATGCCACCTTATCGCGGGTATGACATGCTTAGATCAGAGAGCCTCCTCCTTATTCCTATTGTGTGAGGTGCACTCTGTTTCATGCTGTGTTATTTGCAATAAGTCCTTGTACACTTGGAGAAAGCTACGAGTTATTAAAGCATCTGTTTGCCATATTTGCGGTTCTAGGCGCTACAGTTTGGAACCGCGAGACCGCTGCGGTCGCAGGTTAGAATCCTGCCTCGGGCATGGATGTGTGTGATGTCCTTAGGTTAGTTAGGTTTAAGTAGTTCTAAGTTCTAGGGGACTGATGACCTCAGAAGTTAAGTCCCATACTGCTCAGAGCCATTTGAACCATTTTTTTTGCTATATTTGCTTATTCAATCATCATTTTTGCTCCTGTTCAGCTTTCCTACGACGACAGCTGCTGAACCACTTCCTACTGTTCAAAACAATTTCGATACGTTAGCTACATTTCGTACGCAGCAACCTATGTCCTGAAACCCACCAAACGAAAACTGGCAAGCGACTGGATTGTTCACTGAAAACTTTTCAAAATACGCTCGGTGCTGTACTTTTCTTCGAAATATCACAACAACTAAGAGCCGTAACGAAAAGAAAACACGTTCATTATCAAGTTGCAAAGTGTGGTTATAAGAAAAAAATGGTTCAAATGGTTCTGAGCACTATGGGACTTAACATCTGTGGTCATCAGTCCCCTAGAAATTAGAACTACTTTAACCAAACTAACCTAAGGACATCACACACATCCATGCCCGAGGCAGGATTCGAACCTGCGACCGTAGCAGTCACGCGGTTCCGGACTGAGCACCTAGAACCGCTAGACCACCGCGACCGGCGTGGTTATAAGATGCACAAAATAATATTTCCGCACTAAATAGTTATCTCAAAATCAACGAAGGAAGCACAGGGAGGAACATGCGCGAATCGCAAAACGCGATTTTCATTTTTTTGCGTGTAAACTAAACGTTTTACTGAGAAACCAGTTACAGAGACATGTGTAGCGTTGCTTCATCTATGTAAAACACTTTTTTACGTTAATTGACTGTGCCACCGATTCTTGGTAGAACGTTTTATGCATTATGAATGAAACATACACCACACTAATGTAATATTCTACAATGTTTATTAGTTGTTACATGAACCGGTTTTTCTGCTGTTATGACACCATCACGTACAAAGATAAGTACATGGTGCCGTGAAATTTTGTTACTTCAAAAATGTACAGAGCATATCCAGGTCGAGACATGAAAAATGTTAATGTTAGAATTAGAAATAAACCAAGAGGTATTATTTCAGAGTAAATGCAATATAGGATTATTTAACTAAAATGAAATATGTGGCACATTAAAGAAAGAACTGTACACACATTACAACAACTCTACACAGGAGAAAATAACTGAACGATAAACTTAGGTGACATATTCCAAAGATATGGCTCAACAAAATAGTCTTGTCTGTAATAGGTCCTAAATTACAAACAGATAAAATATACAGGGCTATTACAAATGATTGGAGCGATTTCATAAATTCACTGTAGCTGCATTCATTGACATATGGTCACGACACACTACAGATACGTAGAACAACTCATAAAGTTTTGTTCGGCTGAAGCCGCACTTCAGGTTTCTGCTGTCAGAGCGCTCGAGAGCGCAGTGAGGCAAAATGGCGACAGGAGCCGAGAAAGCGTATGTCGTGCTTGAAATGCACTCACATCAGTCAGTCATAACAGTGCAACGACACTTCAGGACGAAGTTCAACAAAGATCCACCAACTGCTAACTCCATTCGGCGATGGTATGTGCAGTTTAAAGCTTCTGGATGCCTCTGTAAGGAGAAATCAACGGGTCGGCCTGCAGTGAGCGAAGAAACGGTTGAACGCGTGCGGGCAAGTTTCACGCGTAGCCCGCGGAAAATTGGCTCATGCCACAACTGGAGACCGACAGCGCCGACTTCATCTTTCAACAGGATGGTGCTCCACCGCACTTCCATCATGATGTTCGGCATTTCTTAAACAGGAGATTGGAAAACCGATGGATCGGTCGTGGTGGAGATCATGATCAGCAATTCATGTCATGGCCTCCACGCTCTCCCGACTTAACCCCATGCGATTTCTTTCTGTGGGGTTATGTGAAAGATTCAGTGTTTAAACCTCATCTACCAAGAAACGTGCCAGAACTGTGAGCTCGCATCAACGATGCTTTCCAACTCATTGATGGGGACATGCTGCGCCGAGTGTGGGAGGAACTTGATTATCGGCTTGATGTCTGCCGAATCACTAAAGGGGCACATATCGAACGTTTGTGAATGCCTAAAAAAACTTTTTGAGTTTTTGTATGTGTGTGCAAAGAATTGTGAAAATATCTCAAGTAATAAAGTTATTGTAGAGCTGTGAAATCGCTTCAATCATTTGTAATAACCCTGTAATAGCGATTTTAAGCAGATGAGTCAAGGAGCTATTATTATATACAGTAAAATTTCTTTAACACATCGAGGGAAATTATAATAGCTGAAATAAAGGAAATGTGGTATGTCAGTAAGAGGGGTAATTTACAAAATGGCATGGATGCGATTATGAGTAGTATCTGCACTTTGTAGTGGCGAGTAAGAGAACTGTGTCTGGCCATTCAGTAATAAGTTTGGGTTGATGGACATGTGTTTATTAATTTCTATTGTTTCAAGATAGTTCATCCTTCTTCCTTTATGGTTGAGATGTTTCACATTGTAACTATGGCCTTTTTTAAGCAGGTGGTCTGCAAATGTACAGTCTCCTTTGCTAAATTGCAAACTTCAGTGGTGTTCCTTCGAGCTAGTGCATACTACCTTCCCGGACTGGCCATATAGAATTTGCGAAAACTATAAGTAATTTTATATATTCCACTCTTATCCAACGCTGGAGTACTGTTTCTACCATTCGGTGAAAAGTGTCCAACAGTATTGTTCTTATAAAATGATGTTTTTACATTCCTGGATTTCAGCTCTCTGGTTACATCCAGCGAGACTTTTCCTAACAAGGGAACCTCCCCATTGCACCCCCCTCAGATTTAGTTATAAGTTGGCACAGTGGGGATAGGCCTTGAAAAACTGAACACAGATCAATCGAGAAAACAGGAAGAACTTGTGTGGAACTACACTCCTGGAAATTGAAATAAGAACACCGTGAATTCATTGTCCCAGGAAGGGGAAACTTTATTGACACATTCCTGGGGTCAGATACATCACATGATCACACTGACAGAACCACAGGCACATAGACACAGGCAACAGAGCATGCACAATGTCGGCACTAGTACAGTGTATATCCACCTTTCGCAGCAATGCAGGCTGCTATTCTCCCATGGAGACGATCGTAGAGATGCTGGATGTAGTCCTGTGGAACGGCTTGCCATGCCATTTCCACCTGGCGCCTCAGTTGGACCAGCGTTCGTGCTGGACGTGCAGACCGCGTGAGACGACGCTTCATCCAGTCCCAAACATGCTCAATGGGGGACAGATCCGGAGATCTTGCTGGCCAGGGTAGTTGACTTACACCTTCTAGAGCACGTTGGGTGGCACGGGATACATGCGGACGTGCATTGTCCTGTTGGAACAGCAAGTTCCCTTGCCGGTCTAGGAATGGTAGAACGATGGGTTCGATGACGGTTTGGATGTACCGTGCACTATTCAGTGTCCCCTCGACGATCACCAGTGGTGTACGGCCAGTGTAGGAGATCGCTCCCCACACCATGATGCCGGGTGTTGGCCCTGTGTGCCTCGGTCGTATGCAGTCCTGATTGTGGCGCTCACCTGCACGGCGCCAAACACGCATACGACCATCATTGGCACCAAGGCAGAAGCGACTCTCATCGCTGAAGACGACACGTCTCCATTCGTCCCTCCATTCACGCCTGTCGCGACACCACTGGAGGCGGGCTGCACGATGTTGGGGCGTGAGCGGAAGACGGCCTAACGGTGTGCGGGACCGTAGCCCAGCTTCATGGAGACGGTTGCGAATGGTCCTCGCCGATACCCCAGGAGCAACAGTGTCCCTAATTTGCTGGGAAGTGGCGGTGCGGTCCCCTACGGCACTGCGTAGGATCCTACGGTCTTGGCGTGCATCCGTGCGTCGCTGCAGTCCGGTCCCAGGTCGACGGGCACGTGCAACTTCCGCCGACCACTGGCGACAACATCGATGTACTGTGGAGACCTCACGCCCCACGTGTTGAGCAATTCGGCGGTACGTCCACCCGGCCTCCCGCATGCCCACTATACGCCCTCGCTCAAAGTCCGTCAACTGCACATACGGTTCACGTCGACGCTGTCGCGGCATGCTACCAGTGTTAAAGACTGCGATGGAGCTCCGTATGCCACGGCAAACTGGCTGACACTGACGGCGGCGGTGCACAAATGCTGCGCAGCTAGCGCCATTCGACGGCCAACACCGCGGTTCCTGGTGTGTCCGCTGTGCCGTGCGTGTGATCATTGCTTGTACAGCCCTCTCGCAGTGCCCGGAGCAAGTATGGTGGGTCTGACACACCGGTGTCAATGTGTTCTTTTTTCCATTTCCAGGAGTGTATAAAAAAATAAGCAAAATATACAAACTGAGTAGTCCATGCGCATGATAGGCAACATCAAGAATAGTGTGAGCTCAGGAGCGCCTTGGTCCCGTGGTTAGCGTGAGCAGCTGCAGAACGAGAGGTCCTTGTTTCAAGTTTTCCCTCGAGTGAAAAGTTTACTTTTTTTTATTTTCGCAAAGTTATGATCTGTCCGTTCGTTCATACACGTCTCTGTTCACTGTAATAAGTTAAGTGTCTGTGTTTTGCGACCGCACCGCAAAACCGTGCGATTAGTAGACGAAAGGACGTGCCTCTCCAGTGGGAACCGAAAACATTTGATCGCAAGGTCATAGGTCAACCGATTCCTCCACAGGTAAACACGTCTGATATATTCTATACGACACTGCTGACGGCATGTGCGTCACATGACAGAAATATGTTGTCGACCCATCTAACTTGTACACTTGGCGAATGGGTAAAAAGATTCTTCTAATTTGCCCGTTTTAGGTTTCCTTGTGGGTGTGATAATCACTCCCAAAAAAGTGATGAAAACATAAGAGTTTGTCAGATAATAATTGTCTGAAAATAAAAAATTAAACTTCTCACTCGAGGGAAGACTTGAACCAGGGACCTCTTGTTCGGGAGCTGTTCACGCTAACCACGGTGTGGGGGCGGCGGGTGGAAATTATTTGGTTTTTATCCTATTGTTTAAATGTAGAGTGTAATGTAGAAAAGATGCATTTCCCGGCCGATTCACCATATGTGGGGCGGCGGGTGGAATTATTGTTGTTAAATGTCCCTATTATTTATGCTGTGGTTTTCCGTTCTCAACACTGGCTCTCTAACTACAATATTGGCAACCAGAAAGTGATTAGCAAAACGTGAAGCCTGTAATTAGAATTCCTAGTGCCCATTTCATAAGAGAAATACACTTATAGCTACAGCTTATAGCTCTGAGGAATTAGGAGATTGTCTGGGATTCATAATCAAAAACGATTCTCTCTAAAATATTCACTATATTCTGAAAGTCACAGGCCAAAAGCCTTCGTAAATGTAATGTTTTGTATATGAAAGATACTCGAAAATCGTTTTATATGAATTTTCTTACACTAAAAATTAAGAAAATTATTGAAAGTTAGTTGCTGAATCAAGTCGATGAAATAAAAAACTATATGAATAACAAAAAAAAACCTTGCCTTGTTATAAGTATGTCTTCTGCTGTTCATCGATGTAATGAATTGAGCTGATATGCCCTTTTGTTACTTGAAAAGACGGACCTATTAGATACAACGTAATTTTTATGTAATTTACGTAACTATAAAATACTTTTTGATTACCGGTCGTGGACGCTGAATAGCCAGAACCAAGTGCAAGAACAGTTTGAACACATGCAAAATAGGCGAGCGCAGTGAACGAAACGAACAACTGGATACTGAACTAACTAGGAGCAGTCGGCAGTGGAACTGAGACAGGTGGTCATGCGAAGAACGACGGAGACCGAGGGAGACCGAGACTGAGACGAGCACGCGACCGAGGCTGGAACGAGAACTGCCGAAGTGACCGCCGCGACCGAAGTGAACTGGTGAACTATGAACCGATCGTTCCTCGTTCTCGGGAACTGTAAGTAGACCGCCGCGACCGAAGTGAACTATGAACCGATCGTTCCTTGGAATTCGTTCCTCGGTCCTTTCGTTCATCTTGGTGAACCGTTCCTTTGCACCTGTTCGTTCGCAAACTACCCACCTCTAACCCACTGTGTCAACTTGTAACTAAATCTGAGGGGGATGCGATGGGTAGGTTCCCTTGTAAGTAAGGCATTGTGTACCATTTAATGCATTCTTGGGGTGGTGAGCCAAGGACAGGGTATAGGGAAGGGTACACCTGTTGTTGTGAATTGGCAGGAGCCAATTCACGGGGTTTGGAGGAAGCCGAAAGGCACGCGTCTAAGCTCACGCAGGCTGGCGTGAGGTCTGGAACAGGTCAGAGAAATAAGACTAGGAGGTAACAGGTAGAATACTTAACTTTAATCCACAATTGGTGAACATCTCTCTTCACTGTACATGCTTCACAATATAAATAGCAAAGGATATGGCGCCTTGCTAGGTCGTAGCAAATGACGTAGCTGAGGCTATGCTAACTATCGTCTCGGCAAATGAGAGCGTATTTGTCAGTGTAGCATCGCTAGCAAAGTCGGCCGTACAACTGGGGCGAGTGCTAGGAAGTCTCTCTAGACCTGCCGTGTCGCGGCGCTCGGTCTGCAATCACTGACAGTGGCGACACGCGGGTCCGACGTATACTAGCGGACCGCGGCCGATTTAAAGGCTACCACCTAGCAAGTGTGGTTTCTGGTGGTGACACCACACCTGTTGTCTCCATTTTTTGTGTACTTCTTAGGCAAATCGGATGACTTGAAATTTTATTACCCATGTACCGAGCAATACGAGTTGCGTGGCGGGGCGACCACCACCCCAGTAGTTGTGGATACCCAGAGGGAGGGAGAAGCTTGACATACCTAGCGCGGGCCGAAGCCCCTCTACTTCCTCGTCCGCTGTGTAGATGAACCAACACACCATTGTCGGCAGCGGCGCGTCTGCCGACTGCACCACCGCAGTGGGCATGAGACACGGCGACACTCGTCACGGGCTGGGCTATGGCGCGGCGGGCACCGGCCAGCGACGCCCTCAAAGGCGCCGGCGCTTACAGCGGGCCACCATTACCGGCCATTATCAGACCCGGGCCTTTCGTCTGTGACGCGGCCGCCTGCGCCATCATTCACTTTGACCAATGGCCGCGGCTGCGTTTGAAAGGGCCCTGTGTAAATCAGGCTGGCCGCAGGGTAGCCGGTGGACGGCCGGAGCGGGCAGGAGGGTGGGGGTGTGGGGGAGGAGGATATCGCGGAATCGATGGCGGCTCGAGGCCCTCCTGGCCGTGTTGGCTCAGCAGCGCAGCCATCCGCGAGGGAATTTGCGGAAGATTAAATATTGATCGATGCGTGCGGTGCGGCGCGGCCCGCCGACCAAGACCGGCGTCTTGGCGGCGAGAGAGGATAGGCGCGGCCGGCTTTGCTCTCATCAGCATCCGCGTAATGCCGCCGCTATTCCCCGGCCGTAAAGCGGTTTTCCGCTCGCGCCGGGATTTCTCTCCAATCAGCGGCGGGAATGTTTACCTCGCGGCGCGCGCCCCTCTGCCGATTCAGGTGGCCCGACGCCGCCGCCTCGTACGTCCCGCTACGATATCCGCCATTCAGAGCCGCTGGACGTAATATCAAAATCACTTCCCTACGAGCAGTGGATATTCTCAATTCTCCCTCATATATCGGTACTATATTCGATCGCAAGTCTGCAGACACCCCTGTAATGCGGAATTGACCACTAGATGTTACGAGAGAAGGCGGCGCCAGTAGAAAAAGACGCGGTGAGTACGTAGTTGCCAGTAGATACATCGTAACAGAAGAATAGTTCATAGAATGAAGGCTTTCACGGCAGGTGTTGTCATCACTTAACATTTCTGGGCTGAGATGTCGTGGTCCGTACATAAGACTCTCCCCTGACGTTTCGCCTTCGGCTGCGGAAGGCATCTTCCGAGGACAATCGGCGAACTGCAACGAGAGCACTAGTGAGCGCCGTATATATAGGCCATCCAGAGGGCGCATCTGTCAATCACGTGACGTCGGCTGTGCTTTGATCTCTGATATTGCCAACTTTCTCAATTGAAACTAATCGACTCTCACGCTGTTGCTGCAATGTTGACATCCATATCTTATCCAGCTTAATGCCATCATCTTTTCTATTAAAATTATTGCAGTGATTGACAATCTCAATGGACTCTCTGTACATTCGCGCACAATAATGCGACGTCTTTGCTATGACGGTCGTCTCACTAAACTTTATTGCATGATCACCTCCCAAAAACACATGTTCCGCTACAGCCGATTTATCAGTATGTCCGAGGCGGCAGTTCCTTTTATGTTCACCCAGACGGGTGTTGACGCTTCTTTTCGTTGTGCCTGTATAGACCTTTCCACAACTGCTCGGAATTTTGTAGACACCTGGTGTAGCTAGAGGATGTCGCTTATCATTTGCGGATTTTAAACATTCTTCTATTTTCGTAGTGGGTCTGAAAACAGTTTCCACATGGTACTTGCTTAAAATGTTTCCAATGCGATCAGTGACCTTACTGATAAATGGTAAGAACACTTTCCCCTTGGGTTGTTGTCGGTCCTCGTCCGTCCTAGTTGTCAGTCTAGGGCGTGGTGCACGATCTATCTCTCTGTTGGAATACCCATTCTTCTTGAAGGTTGCTCTAAGGTGTTCAATCTCATCATCTAAGTGAGCTGGTTCACATATTTTGTGCGCCCTGTCTATTAATGTTTTAATCGCCCCTCTTTTATGTATTGAGTGGTGGTTAGAATATTTCTGCAGATAACGATCAGTGCGTGTGTCTTTTCTGAAACCTTATGACCCAATGATCCGTCCTCCCGTTTGATTACAGTCACATCTAAGAAGTTCAGGTGACCATCGATTTCCTTTTCCATAGTGAATTGAGTTCTTGGATTAATACTATTCAGATGTAACAGGAAGGCATCCAGTTCCTCTTCCCCCTGGGTCAATATAACAAATGTAGCGTCTACATAACGATACCATCTGGCAGGTCTTTTTCTAGCTAGAAGAATAGTTCGGTCAATGACATCGAATGTGAGCTAGTCGTTGCATGTCGCCTGTTAGACAAATCCATCAGGAACATTTCGTCCCACTAAAGTCCGCCCCCATAGCTGAATCGCCGGCGTAGATTGCTGCCATGCGGAGGAGCCGGGTTCGATTTCCGGCACTGTCAAGCATTTCTTTCTTTGGTGGGAGAACTGACACGGTGTGTACCGAGCCTTGTGATGCTAACTGAGTAGTAGCGGCTGAACGGTCTGGAAAGTCTGCAGAACGGCTTGTAGAGTCATGTGCTGACCACATGCTCCTCCATACCGGATCCGCTTTACGACGCAAGGCAGAGGATAAAATGGCGTCCGGTAGACATCCGTTGGTTCCGGCCTGGATGGGACCTCGTTGAAAGCTGACCAAGTCGATAATTCGTGATGTCATTGTGAAGTAGGAGCGCGAAGGAAAACATACAACTAAACTAAGTCCTGGAACACTTCATGTAATGATGGACAGGGACCGTAAAGTATTGAAGAGGGTAGTTGCAAGATAATCGCAGGAAATCAATTGAAGGAATGGGCTATGAGTTCCTAAAAGGTGGTAACAGTTCAGCCAGCATAGTGACTGTGCGTAGGGGCCTAGAAATAATAAAATACCAGGGTCGAGCAGCTCCTCACAGCCGGCCGCAGTGGCCGAGAGGTTCTAGGCGCTTCAGTCTGGAACCGCGCGACCGCTACGGTCGCAGGTTCGAATCCTGCCTCGGGCATGGATGTGTGTGATGTTCTTAGGTTAGTTAGGTTTAAGTAGTTCTAAGTTCTAGGGGACTGATGACCTCAGATGTTAAGTCCCATAGTGCTCAGAGCCATTAGAACCATTTTTTTTAACCCCGTCCCTACACAACAGAAGAAGGACCTTAGAAAACACATGGCTGAAGCACTGAAGAACTACGCAGAACAGTCAGACATTGTGAACACTATCTTTGAAGAAGACTTGATAACTGCAATAAATACATCAAATCAAGGAAAGCAGTCGGACCTGATGGAATCCTACCGGAGTATATAAAAAACCTAGGTCCAAAAACACGCACTTGGCTCTGCAAATTTTTCTCTGCCATTCTTGAGACTGGAAATATCCCAAACAAATGGAAGGAGACTAAGATAATAGGTATTTTGAAGCCTGGAAAGGATGAGAGAGATCCCAAGAGCTACAGACCTATCTCATTGCTGTGTGTGATGTACGAACTTCTCGAGAAAATTCTCCTAAAGAGAATGACCCATCTAATAGATGCAGCAATACCCCGTGGAGCAAGGTGGTTTCAGGTCGAAGAGGAGCTGCTGCGATCAAGTCTTGTCACTAACCATACATATTGAACGTGGTTTTCAGAACAAGAAAAAGACCAGTGCAGTATTTATAAATCTCACAGCTGCATACCACACGGTATGGCTTAAAGGATTACTGTATAAGCTTGCTACAGTAGTCAAATGCAAATAAAGCTCTTTTATAAGACACTATCCATAAGGAAGTATAGAGTACATCTTCACGGAAAAATAAGTAAAGCCCGAATCCTCAATAATGGACTGCCACAAGGCTCTGTGCTAGCTCCTTCACTGTTTAATTTGTACACCTCTGATATGCCGTAACTCAAATCACAGAAGTTGGCATATGCCGATGATCTGGCTATAGCTTTGCATGGCGAGTCATTCGAACAATTTGAGCCAGGCCTAAATTCTGACTTGGTGCAGCTTCATCAGGACCTGACATCTGAACCTTAATGCATAAAAAACAGTAAGCACAGTGGTGCGCCTAAATAACAAACAAGCAAACAGGAAACTGCGCTTGAATATAGCAGGGCAGAATATAAGACATGAAAGAGCACTAAAATACCTGGGTGTTAAACTGGGCCGTAGCCTAACATTCAAAGAACATCTTCAGGATGTCAGCCAAAAACTTAGAGGCAGAGTCAGTACCATCCAGAAGCTCGCACTTCCCCGATTGGTAGGTGCCCGAACATCATCATTGGTGTGGTTGTCCGTGGACTGGAATGTCATCTTTCAAGCAGAACAGGACTGTATGGACATCTGTTGACAGTTTGTATGCTTATGTCGTGAATTACCGGGGGAAGTAATTCTACGACACTTCGCGCTTCCTCCTTGGCTCTAGTCTACAGCGTTGCAGAATACTGTGCGCTTGTATGGGCCAACATTTCGCACGTCAATTAAGTAGACGTTCGCCTAAATGACATGTTTCGAACAATAACTGGAACAGTGAGACCTACCCCAACATCATGGCACTGTGTGCTGGCAAATATTGAACCTCCCGGACTCTGCAGACAACACGAAATCCAAAGAGAACTGCAAAAAATTGTTGCTGACACCACACACTCCCAATAAACGTTGATCTGCATGGCCCGACACGATTGAAGTCAAGAAATCCCTTCTGCAACTACGCCTTGAACGATCGGGGCACGATAGCAGAATGGAAACACCTATGTCAAATGTTAACAATGGACACCTCATTAAGAACCCGGCTGATCGTGGTCCTGGCATCCCTCGAAGAACCTAGGTGGCACTAAACAGAATGAGAAATGGGGTTGGACGGCGCACCAAGCTGATGGCCAAGTGGGACTACGTGGACGATCCTCATTGTGATTGCGGCGAAATACGCGAGATGCAGCACATAATTGAGTTTGAAATTCACGGTTTTATGGGCGGTTCACTAGAGGATCTGCATAGACTCACAGACTGCGCCATTTCTGGGCTTTGTAATTTAAGTGTTTCCGTCTAATTATTAATTTTTTTTGACAGTTTACAACATGTATGCACTATAGGTTTATAAGTTGTGTAATATGTGTAACTAAATTCGTGATGAATAATGTTTTGTTACATTTGCATGTTAATTAAATTTACCATGCTGAATGTGTATAGTACTGTAAGGCATCTGGCATATCGAACGCAAAATAAATAAAATAAAGCAACATATGGAAATTTTGCAAGGTTGCGCATTATTTGCCTCTAAAAAATACAAACAGGTGATAATAAAGTAGAAACAACGAAAAGAATACATAACATAAACAACTGCAACATGCATAACGGTAGACAAAAAAGTTCTTCGTTTTTTCCAACTTAACGGATTTGCACGTACATTCCGACAACTGTTTAATGTGCTCAGTATGGGGTGTGACCACCTCTGGCAGCAATATAGGACTGAAAACGACGGAGCATACGCCGAATGATGTCATCAGTCTCTTGTTGAGGCAACAACGCATATTCTACACGCTAGTCTTAGAGAGTGGTTGGTGGATGCTGATGTAAAGCATCTCGTCTCCCTAATGTACGACGGACATACTCTACAGGATTCAAATCGGGAGAGCGAGCAGACCACGCGATGTATGCGTTAGCTTCCGTTTCCAAGAAAACATCAACCACACGTGCTCTATGAAATCGAGCAATATTGTCCATCAGTAAGAAGTCTGGGCCAACATCGACTCGCAACAACTGCACATGATGTCCTAATATCTCATCACCATATCTGATAGCAGTTAAGCCCTTCCAATTCACCGTACAATTTCCTAAAGAGATATTAAAGTGGTAAATATGATCTCTGCCCACACCATTAGGTAGTCTCCTCGATATCTCTCTCTTTCCACAATGTTTGGGTCCCGAAATCGTTTTCCACTTTCCTTGCAGATGGAAATCCGTGCAGAATCACTCTCCAGACCAAATCGGGAGTCATCTGTGAAAAGAACAGTGGTCCACTGTTCGACCGTCAGGTGGCATGTTGATGACTCCACTCTAGACGTTCCCTCCTGTAAGACGCGTCAGAGGTACACATTGTCTCCGACAATAAAGGCATCTGCCGAAGCCTTCTGTACACCGTTTTCTTCGGTACAAAGTTTAGTGGATGCTGCGAGGTCGGATGCAAGTTGCCTTGCAGTACTAAGGCGGTACCATCGTGTCCTTACAAATAATGTTCCTCTCTTTCTTATGTCACACGTGTTAGACCATGCCCTAGTTTTCGGGATACAGTTTCGGTCTCTATAAACTGTCGCCACATTCGAGAAACAACATAACAATTCAAATTAAGCCATCGGGCCACATCAGGTTCTGACTGTTCTGCTTCTATTCTTCCTATGGCCTTCCATCGCAGGGAGTCTCTCCTGTGATATACTGCATCGTCTGTGGTGTGGGTGTACCCGGAAAACACTTCCCCGGTTGGTAGGTGCCCGAACATCATCATTGGTGTGGTTGTCCGTGGACTGGAATGTCATCTTTCAAGCAGAACATGACTGATTGGACATCTATTGACATTTTGTATGCTTATGTCGTGAATTAGACACAGGACGGAGAAATAGCGGCTTCTTGCTTTAATTTTGGACACTAGTGTACATAGAAAGGCCTCCTATAGTGTGACACTGAAGGTAGCTGAATGAAATACGCAATGAGACGAACCGAAATGATACCATAGTTCAAAGAGAATAATTACGCTGTTGACACAACGATGTATGATGGTTCCCTGGACATTAAAAACGACGGAACGTGATTCTTCGTAGGAGGTATAATCACCATGAACGGCAAAGGAAGCTCTGTAACGTGCTCCCCTGCTGACCACAAGGGTGTTTACGTCTTCAATTAAATGGTAAGGAGCTCTTGTTGTATGACGATCCACTCCTCCATCATTGTGGTTGGCAGTTGCTGCACGGACGTTGGTGCATGTTGAAGTGCTGTAATAAGTTTCCCCAACGCATCCACCACATGGTCGTTGGATTTATGTTGGGGGAGTGGGAAAGCCAGTACATTCGTCAAATATACTCTCGTTCCGAGAACTCCTCCACTTCAGATGTTCGATACAATTACGCAATCTCATCCATAAAAATGGAGCCAGGGATAAATACTCTCTAAAGCAATGCACATGGAGAAGGAGTACAGTGTCATAATAATGTTGATATGTGAGAGCACCATAGTATTGGGACAAAGCCTTTTCTAAGATACTCAGCATTGTTACCAGATGTATCCAAGATGGCAACGATGATATCATCCAAGATGGCGACGTGTAGACTAGGCAACAGGGCATGACATCACTCAAGATGGCGGCTTTTGGCGGGAAGTTTGAATTTTGGTGGGAAAGTGCCACACCTGCTCCCCAGAAAAGTGGCAGGAAAATAAAATCACGGTAATATAGCTCACTTGGCCTACCTCCACTAACCTAAGTCACCTGCCAACCACTTATTTCTATGAACTGACTCCATGTTCGAACTTTGGCAGTAAACAAAGGTCACCTGGGGTTATGCTACCAACCTAAGAAAATTGTGGGAAATAAAGGACACTTGTACTAACATCAGTCACCCGACCGCCACTTTCTTCTAAGGATCTGTGGTGAAAGTACTTGGACATAAGATTTTATTTAATCATTTTCAAGCAGTACTGCCATCCAGTGGGTTCACAACGAGTTCCAGAGTCCAATTGACTCAGTACGCAGCACCACCACCAGAGGGCACTCTCATCTGTGACATAATCCAAGATGGTGGCATACACTGTGTTCACCACAAGGCCTAGTACATATTGACAACACAAGAGAGCACTACTGTGGACTTGGAATGAATTTTCGCGAATGTGACGCCCACCTGGAATTTGAAGGAAGTAGTTAAGCCTCCACCATGATCCTCAACCGACCGCCACGTCCCCTTACCAACACATGTTGTTGGGCTAATGTACACCAACATGCACTAACGTGTACCAACGTGTACTAATGTGTACTAACGTGCACTAACGTGTACTTACATGCACTAACGTGTACTAACATGTACAGCACATGACATCATCCAAGATGGTAGGGGAAATGGCGGAAAAACGACTTTGCCTATGATGAACAATAGTTTTTATTTTGCAAGCAATGACTTCAACACGAAATCTAGACTCCAACTGACCTAGTACACATTACTGTCATCAGGGGATACTGCCATACCTCCTGTGACCTAACCCCAGATGGTGGTCTGTAGGGGGAAAATGGTGCGAAAATGACTCACACTGTGCTGGGCTGCTGGGGAGAGTAAGGAAGGAGTGCACTCTATTTAATTTGTAACATTTTATTTAGGGATGGAATATATTTATCACACTGACACAAAACACTGGCTCTTATGTGTTTGGGGTCACTATACATAGTCTGCAGACATATAAACAACTCCTAATTTTCCCAAATAATTTTAGTACAGACCTGCAAACTGCTCCTAAGTAATTCAGCACAATGATGTGTAGACGCACTCAGTACTCATAAACTGTTCAAATAGCGCATGGCGCAGCCTACAGGCCCACTTGCAAAATAATGGAATCAACACCTCCAAGCACCCCCCCCCCCCCCACACACACACACCCTGTCAACTAGACCGCAAAGTGACACAGTTGTCAGCTGTCAAATCACACATACTTGATTTCTGAGAATATCCTATCCAAATACATGTTCACTAGACACAGCTGCTGACATGATCACGTGGGAGTGCAGCCGTGAGGCGTCGCTGAACACAGGTGAAAGTTATATCTACTTTCAGGTATACAGCGACTGTTAAACTGATGTCACAGAACTCCAAGGCGCAGAGCCCCACATATGAGACACATCCAGACAGCACTTGTCTTTACCATTGATGACAGAGTAGCTACAAACCTTCGCAAACCCATCGAACAATGTTCTCAATCTTATACTCATGTCCACGTGACTATGTAAAAAACAAGAACTGAGTCGACCTTGCGGATATTGTATGCTGTCACAAAAATAGTTAATGCTCGCTTTCTTGATATCTCAGCTTGTATGAACGAAAATTCTTGTCCTAACAAAACTGTTTACGAAAATAACGCAGAATAACGTCGAATGCTACCCTTCCTGCTCTCAATATACGCAAATGTTCTCACCACCATGTAGAGGCTCCTATATCCCAGCGCAAAGGATGTTAATGAATCGAGCATTGTGGCTGGCTATTATCGAATTTACCCACCGAATTACTGTTGTCATCGGTATTGAAGCACCATCCACCTTTTCTTTCTGGGGCTTTCAGTGGTACAATTATTTTGCACAGATCGCTAAATTGCATAAATTGCATAGGCAGTTAAACCCCCAAAGTTGTTCACAGATCATCAAATACATACTAGACTCACAAGGATATTGGAAGCCAGGAACACATTTACCAGTGTAACTACAATTAAATATTATGATTGCTGCTACAGTCTGTCACTGATCCATGTACAGGTAGTGTCTCCTCTTTATGGCTGTGGTTGTGGAATGAATCCCAATATCTATAGTGCACATAATTTTCCACATAAAAAAATCTGTTGTGGTTATCGATGTGCTGAATCTATACATCCCTCAGGATAGGACACACGGTCATCATCTCTAGTCATGCCACAATATAAACCACAGTAACTTTACAATCCAATATATATACATTTTATACAACATAAGCCACAGTAACTTTACAATGCAATATATACACATTTTACACAAACAGTCCAATTACGTCTTGTATCTGTACAGCAAACGAAAAAATCATCATATGGCTACACTCACATCGACTATATGTCAGTATGCTCCTCAGTCCCAGGGAAGCCTATTCTTTCTTTCCACAGGCATGACATTCAGTGGCAAAAAATCTATTTGACACTGAACACTATATTGCACCAACAACTAAACCTTGCAAAGTGCCAGACATACTGTCAAATACAGAAAGACATCTACTAAATTACACTGTCCTCCCACTGGGTCAGGAGCTTGAATATTAGTGCATGAAACTGATCTCCAACTCAGCGATATATCACCACATACAGTGTCAATGTAGTAAAAATACAATTTATATCCTCCACCATGCAAAATCATCCCTTTTACATGAGAAAGTTGTCAGTGGATCGAAGTCACTCTCAGAACTCTTGCACAGAGGCTGGCCCATTTCCCCCTAGACATAAATGTGTTACTGTTTCTGGGCCAGACCTGCATCCCTGCTTGCTTTTATTCTACATGCATCTCCAGACTCTGGGATTACAAGAACAAATATATTTTCTCAATATTTGCACACACAGTGGTATCCTACCTATCGCTCACGCAACATAATTCCAAAGATGCGGACTGGGAATTATTTCCATACAAACTCGAAACTTTACCTAGGTGGAGCATGCTCTAGACCGCTGAGTAACTAGAAACAAACAGACAAAAAATGATGTTCCATCCACGAATACCGATAGCGGTGATGTAACAGATTCGAAATCATCCCTATAATTTATAAGGTCAACTAAGGTGTTTCTCATATCTGGAGAACCGGCAAACATGTGTTTCACATGCTAGATGCACACCCCACAAATGATCTTCTGTCAACTAAATAAATGCGCGAAATGTGCAGAAGCAGTCAACCAAACAATTTACATGGGAGGGAATAACGATCCAGTGCAAACGCACCACCATACACAATCTTCTCAAATTTCCACTTGATCACGAAAGATGCGCAACACATACTAATTATTAGGCCATTTCCATTCCACAAACCCATACTTTATAAACCTGATGCTCAAATGCGAACATATCACACAAATACCACTAATACTAAGTATAATACTTCGTCAATAGCTGATTGACTACGGTACGAAATAATACTGACAGAAAACCAACGATGAGTGAGCATGTCTCTTAGATTTCTTCCTGAAAATGGTACCACTGTGTCTTAGAAAGAGATATTTAATCGGCCAGATGTTAAAAAAACAAAATTGAAGCAACTACTGCCTGTTACTTTCACAAGCGATCTTGGTTCTACAAGTGCACACAAGTACCCATGTTAAGAGCTAAACCCACTTTACGAATCGAGGTACGACATTACCTCTGAATCAGGTGGTATTTTCAGGAGAAATACCGTAACGGTGATCGTAGGAATGTCTATTACCAGACCATGATGCAACCTCGTGATAAAATTACCGCATTTTGAAAATTATTCTACTAAGAAACGTGGCATGTAAGCGGTATTTGCCACTCCCTCAAACCGATAATTCTATAGTATTTTTAGCGCATTCTGTCTCGAGACCATATCAGTGGTTCGATGATATACCCAGTGAGTTACAGGCGATGACTGACTGAGACGGAAGATGAAGAGTAGTAGGAGATGATGTCCCTATTGAGGTTATAGGAAAATTTACACTAGCTTCTCAGCCGGCCGGTGTGGGTAAGCGGTTCTGGCGCTTCAGTCTGGAACCGTGCGACTGCTACGGTCGCAGGTTAGAATCCTGCCTCGGGCATGGATGTGTGTGCTGTCCTTAGGTTAGTTAGGTTTAAGTAGTTCTAGGTTCTAGGGGACTAATAATGACCTCAGATGTTAAGTCCCATAGTGCTCAGAGCCATTTGAACCATTTTGAACTAGCTTCTCAGATCTCTAGTGTTACGTTATCCACTAGAAATGATGTCTGGCATTTGGAAACAGCTCTTTCCATTCAAGCGCATACCTGCATTGGATCTTATTGACAATTCCTTTAATGATTACAACCACTACTCAGTCATATTTATGGCATTCTCATAACTCGCAACGAGTCACCTTCCTCAAACCTGTCTGCTACAGTAAAATTACAACCCGGTTTTAGCCAGTCCGTACACATTCTGCAGCTGCGCCTTTTGCTACATGTGTTCGTTCCATTTTAAGTCAGAACTGAGCAGAAGTCGAAGAAAACGATTCCCACCACCTTCTGAAACCCGTGTTCATACAGAGCGACCTGAGTTAGTGCGACAGAAGCATGTTTTGACCATTCAATGGAAATGCAAACATTGTGGTGCATTCCCAAACTACATACAAGTACTACAGATCCGCGTCCATTCAAATCGATCACCCCCAACATGCTATCATCGTTATTCTCTACCCCCAAACAGAGAAAAATTAAGAACTATAGAAGTTCCGCTAACTTCATCTGATATAGAAGTCACCTAGGCACCATTGCTCTCGCGATGATGCAAAGCTGCAGTGGGGCTCCAGTGCAGAGGAAGAAATTTCGCAATACTCCACAGAATAGTGCAGCATGCAGCCATCCAAGCATTCCTAATGGTATACGCGGCCCCTCTCCGAATTTACACATCAAACTGCTGTTGCTACTGCCTCTTGTATCATGCGGCAGATACCATAGCATGCCACACATCGGATGATTGTAAATAAAAGACATTTACAACATAAGGAAACGGGAAGAGTTTGCTTGCTTTGTGCAGAGTCCCCAAACTACAGTACAAAGGTCATTCACAAACTCTACATTTAGACTCGTTTCTCACACTGAGAGAATAGCTGAAAATTCTATGTTCCGTTTCGACTGACTCCTCGTATTGCAGTCATGTACGCGAGCACTGTTTCGCTGCTAGTAGCCCTCAGAAGGTGTCACTCATCCACAAAACTCATTCCCCAACTCACACAAGCGCTGTCAGTCGATCATTATGTGGTAACCAACAGCACACAAGTGCACGGATGGGATGGAAAAGACACCGCCGATGTACCGTAATAATAAGCATCGCAGTTGATAGCTCGAACAATTTTAGCAGTTTTACAGTAACTTCAACACTGGCCAATGATGTGATAGCATATCTCTCCAATTTCAGTATCATAGCTAAACCATCTCTTCTCCACTCTGCGAGTATCATTGCAAATGTGGATAGATAGCTGTGCAGTACATCTATTCAGTGTTAATTCTCGAACACATAAATCATCAAGGTATACCAGACAGTGCTCCACATATTTTTAACACCTCAAGCATAGTGATTAATTTACAACCTATCTGTATGTGTATGGGAGTTACAGAGCATTCTCGATATCTTAGGGTAAAATTAGAGTGAAGAACCCTCCTGACACTGTCATTGACCAACCAGCCATGCAGCACCGTTACCGAATTAATCTGCAGCTGACCAGATGAAGACCGCTACGCTCCACGTCTCTTGACTGAATTGAGCTTTCCGAGTCCTCACCAATCCAAGTGAATGAGATTTCTCGAGATGCACCCAAGTGTTGTGATGTAAGAGCAGGCGGTTAAAACAACAATAAACGACTGACTTTTAAGCTTGACGGAGATCGAGACGGCTGAAGTTCGATGCATTTTTATGTAAATCAACCAAGCTATCAACTCTTAAGTATTGTTCTAGAGTCTAGGATCGGCACCTGGAAGGTAACGGTAAGAGAGAACATAAACACACACACTCCTAACGCTACAACGTTCTGCACTTAAAACGGGTTATAATGTTAGATCGCCTGCATCTCCAACCTATCAGTCATAAGAAATGTAGCACTGTTAATATTCCAATGTAAGAAATGTATTTCAAGCGCATGGCATGCATCCCTCTCCCAAGTTTCTCTACGATAAACTGAGTCATCAAACCGTAAAAAGAAAGAACTACTTCCGTAAAACATTTGCTCTGCGTGATACGACCACAATATTGCTTTCCGGAGACGTATTGTCCAATGTTCACATCCGACCACGATTCAGAAATTATACGATGCCTGCATCAGACCTATACAAAATGATCGTTAGTAGCGGGGGATACCTCATACAAGGAAACAGATGAACGCATAGCAGCAGCCTCCGACATCTGAAAATTACAAGTCATTCCGTCACTAACTCTGTAAACAGCACATCTGTCAGGCAGATGTGTACACAAGGATCTCAGCGCCTCACAAACTCCTATCACTAACTTAGTTATGACGCTGAAGTCTCGATTTTACACCGAAAATGCGACAGGGGGATCGCATAAATCAAAGTTCGTTTAGAGGAATGTGTCAAGTTCCATCATACATGAGATGGAGTCATCTGATGCCCAACAGGTTTACCATTAACGATCGCAAGTAGACAGTGCTTTAAACAACATACAGAACACGTGGCTGTATACGAGTAGAACGCAAGCTATGTCACGCGACTGATGCATCCGGATAGGACACTGGAAAAAAATTGACTTGCAACAACTTCTCCTTCTCTACAATGCGTCAGTCAAGCATTAAATCGTACCTCGTTACAGCTCTATCTCAATCGATCTCCCCGTCCACTCTCTGTTACCCTTTAACGCAGATATAAGTAAGTTTAAAGTTGAATTGTTCTCTGTCCTCCTGAAAAACATCAAATACAGTAGTCAACTCGCATGTATCACTGGTACCTCAATAGATATACGGTATAATACTGCCTCGATGGAAAAAAAATGACTGCCTCACTGATTCCCTTCGTTTTGATATCGAAGTATTCTTGGATTCGTCCCGTTGCGGTATACTTGTTCCCATGTACAAATTGTTCGGCGCGAACCAGAAGATACGCAAGTACTTCAATTTCCCCACATTTAGGTGTATATTCGGTCAATTTATATCTATTCCCACCGAATAAATAAATATATTCACAATGTTAAATTTGTGTTTGTGTTTTTTTTTATTTCTCTAGACAAAATGTCACATAAATTAACGTGCATAAACGTGTACTACCGTGTGCTATAGATACTGAGATTCATTCCACAACCACAGCCGTCAAGAGGAGACACTACCTGTGCATGGATCAGTGTCAGACTGTAGCAGCAATCATAATATATAATTGTAGTTACACTGGTAAATATGTTCCTGGCTTCCAATACCCTTTTGAGACTAGTATGTATTTGATGATCTGTAAACAACTTTGTGGGTTTAACTGCCTATGCAATTTAGCTATCTGTACAAAATAATTTTGCCGCTGAAAGTCCCAGAAAGAATAGGTGGATGGTGCTTTGATACTGATGACAACAGTAATTCGGTGGGTAAATTCGATAAGAGCCAGCCATAACGCTCGATTTATCAACATCCTTTGCGCTGGGATATAGCATCCTCTACATGGTGGTGAGAACATTTGCGTATGTTGAGAGCAGGAAGGGTAGCACATCATGGAGTGGGTACCATGTTAGATCTGCGAGGAAGACTGCATTCGACGTTATTCTGCGTTATTTTCGTAAACAGTTTTCTTAGGACAAGAATTTTCGTTCATACAAGCTGAGACATCAAGAAAGCGAGCATTAACTATTTTTGTGACAGCATACAATATCCGCGAGGTCGACTCAGTTCTTGTTTTTTACATAGTCACGTGGACATGAGTATAAGATTGAGAACATTGTTAGATGGGTTTGCGAAGGTTTGTAGCTACTCTGTCATCAACGGTAAAGACAAGTGCTGTCCGGATGTGTCTTGCATATATAGGGCTGCGCCTTGGAGTTCTGTGATGTCAGTATAACAGTCGCTGTATACCAGAAAATAGATGCAACTTTCACCTGCGTTCGGCAGCGCCTCGCGGCTGCGCTCCCGCTAGATCATGTCAGCAGCTGTGTCTAGGTGAACACGTATTTGGATAGGAAATTCTCAGAAATCAGGTATGAAAGGGATGTCCCCACCTCATGTGTGCGGGCATCTGTGCGTGGTTTGACAGCCGATGACCACATCACGTTGCGGTCCAGTGGACATTGTGTGTGTGCGGGGGGGGGGGGGGGGGGGGGGCGGAGGAAGTGCTTGCGCTTATTGATTGCAGTATCTTGCGAGCAGGCCTGTAGGCTGTGCCATGCGCTATTTTGACAGTTTACGAGTATTGAGTGTGTCTACACATCACTGTGCTGCATTATTTAGGAGCAGTTCGCAGGTCTGTACTGAAATTATTTGGGAAAATTAGGAGTTGTTTACGTGCCTGCAAACTGTGTACAGTGACCGCAAGCAGATCAGAGCGAGTGTTTTGTGTCAATGTGGTAAATATACTCCATCCCCAAATAAAATTTTCCAAAAGAAATAGAGTGAACGCCTTCCTTACTCTCCCCAGCGGCCCAGCGCAGCCTGAGTCATTTTCACGCCATTTTCCCCCTACAGACCACCATCTGGGATAGGTCACAGGAGGGATGACAGTACTTTCTGATGGCAGTAATGTGCACTAGGTTAGTTGGAGTCTAGATCTCGTGGGGGAGTCGTTGCTTGCAAAATTAAAATTTATGTCCATCATAGGCAGAGTCATTTGCCCATTATTTCCCCCCACCATCTTGGATGACGTCATGTGCTGTGCATGTTAGTACACGTTAGTGCACGTTAGTACACGTAAGTGCACGTTACTACGCGTTATTACACATTAGTGCATGTTGGTGCACGTTAGCCCGACCACATGGGTTGGTAAAGGGATGTGGTGGTCGGTTGAGGATCGTGGTGGAGACTTGACTATTTGCTTCCAAGTCCAGGCGGGCATTGCGTTTGCGAAAATTCATTCCAAGTCCACAGTAGTGCTATCTTGTGTTGTCAGTTCGTACTAGGCCTCGTGTTGAACACAATGTATGCCACCAACTTGAATAACGCTAGTCGCGTCATCAGATGATGTCACGGACGACAGCGCCCTCTGGTGATGGCACTGTGTACTAAATCAGTTGGAGTCTGGAACTTGTGGTGAACACACGGTATGGCGGTACTGCATTAAAATGATTAAATAAAGACTTATGTCTAAGTATGCTCACCATGAATCCTTAGGAGGAGGTGGCGGTTGCGTGTTTTCGTTTAGTACAAGTGTCCTGTCTTTCGCGCCATTTTCTTAGCTTAGCAGAGATATGCGAATTGAGCTTTGTTTACCACCAAAATTCAAACTTGGTGCCAGTTCATAGAAAGAAGTGGCGGCCAGGTGACTTATGTTGGAGGAGGTAGGCCAAGTGAGCTATGTGCCTGCGATTTTCTTAGGTTGTTAGAGATAACCGCTGTTATCCTGTTGGAATTTGATTTTCCCGCCATTTTTCTGGGGGGAGGGGGTGTGCCACTTTCCCGCCAAAATTCAAACTTCCCGCCAAAATCTGCCATCTTAGGTGATGTTATGGCCGCCATCGCGGATGACGTCTCGCACTGTTGCCAAGTCTACACGATGCCATCTTGGATGACGTCATCGCCGCCATCTTGGATGTATTTGGCAACAATGCCAAGTGGCGTAGAATTGGCTTTGTCCCAATACTGACCATCGTCAGATATTTGGAGTTCTCATGCAACATTATGCCTCCCCACACCGTAACACCTTTCGATGTAATTGCTGGGAGTATTGTGTGTTCCCACCTATCGGCACATGGAGTTACATCCCGAATCACTAAGACTGAATATAATCTATATAATCTCATTCCACAGCTAACAGAGGCTATATACACTGAAGGGCCAAAAAAACTGTTATAGGTATGCGTATTAAAATATAGGGAGATGTAAGCAGGCAGAATACGGCACTGCATTCAGCAACGCCTTTATAGGACAACAAATGTCTGGTGCAATTGTTAGATGGATTACTGCTACTACAACGGCAGGTTATAAAGAATTGAGTGAGTTTGAACGTGGTGTTATAGCCGGCGCACGAGCGATGGGAAACAGCATCTCCGAGATAACGACGAAGTGGGGAGTTTTCCATACTAACAGTTCACGAGTGTATCTTGAATATCAGGAATCCAGTAGAACCTCAAATGTCCAACATTGCTGCGGCCGGAAAAGGTCTGCAAGAACGGGACCAACAAGGACTGAAGAGAATCGTTCAATGTGACAGAAGTGCAACCCTTCCGCAAATTGCGGCAGATTTCAGTGCTGGGCCATCAATAAGTGTCAGCGTGCGAATCATTCAACGAAACATCATCGATACGGGCTTTCGGTGCCGAAGGCCCGCTCGTGTACCCTTGATGATTGCACGACACAAAGCTTTATGCCTCGTCTGGTCCCGTCAACACCGACATGATTGGAAACATGTTGCCTGATGGGACGAGCCTCGTTTCAAATTATATCGAATGGATGGTCATGCACGTGTATGGGAACAACCATTAATACATGGACCCTGCATGTCTACAGGGGACTTTTCACTCTGGTGGAAGCTCTGTAATGGTGTGGGACGTGTGCAGCTGGATTGATATCACACGCCTGATACGCCTAGATACGAACCTGACAGGGGACTCGTACGTAAGCATCCTGTCTGATCACCCGCATCCATTCATCTCCATTGTGCATTCTGAAGGACTTGGGCAATTCCAGCAGGACAGTGCGACATTCCACATGTCCAGAATTACTACAGAGTGGCTCCAGGAACACTCTTCAGAGCTTAAACACTTCCGCTGGCCACCGAGCTCCCCAGACATGAACATTGTTCACCATATGTGGGATGCCTTGCAACGTGCTGTTCAGAAGAGAGCGGCACCCCCTCGTACTTTTACGGATATATGGAGAGCTCTGCAGGATTCATGGTGTGAATTTCTGCAACACTACTTGAGACTAAGTCGAGACCAGGCCACATCGTTTTGCGGCACTTTTGCGTGCTCGCGCTGCCCTACACGATATTTGGCAGGTGTACCAGTTTCCTTGCCTCTTCAGTGAATACCCTACACACAATAGTGGCGCAGTGACAGTAACCTCAAAAACATGATTGTAATAGGCCTATGCACAGATAGACAAAAATTAACTGCTGAGGCAGGATAATTTTTTGTTATTTAACGTCACAGTTTTAAATAACTTTAAGATAACCGATATTTATATGAAGAACGAAACGGCATTTGAAAAAATAATTACTTATCGGAAGCTCGTTGGGACTCTAATATTTACGACACGATCACGTGCATCGAAAGGCGGCGGGGTGGAGGCGCACAAACAAATCCCTGTCCCACCTACAAAGCAATACTGAGACAGAGGAAACAACTAATCTGACTCTAGTTTCCAACCGAAAGGACAAATGAACAAGCTAAGCGTTAGCAGATAGGTCGTCTACTGAGGGAGCGTTTCTCCGCAGTTGCGTTTATACCCTCATGTGCATGTGTTAATTTTAAATAAGCGGCGAACGAAATTGCAACAGTGCATAGAAGAACACAAAATACATCAAGTGTTATGTATGTTTAGGTATATAAGTAGCTCGAATCAAGGCGACTTTGATAAATATAAAACCGCACTTCAAACACTCTTCGTTTTTGCACAATAGACCAGTCTATTTCGAGCTCTGACTCAACTCAGAATACATCGATATAAAGTTATACAGCGAAACAGATGAGACCCTAACGATATCAAGAAACAACTGGAATTGTTTTGAGATCATTATACGAAGAACAAATGAAACAGGTCATATGTCTAGCAGTGCATATCAGCAGTTTGCAGGCAAATCGTCTACGAGAATCTGTAACGTAATGCTGTGCTTAGAAGGAAAGACCAGCTACTGATACCGGACCCACTGAGTAAGAGCACGTAAATCTCTAACTCTCATATTAAAATTAAAACATTTATCTCCGAAAAATTGCTTACTCGGCACACATACACGTGCGGAATATTACCAGACTGGCGTCCACCAGCAAAAGACCACGAAAAAACCTCTCAAAACTCGCAGCCCAGCGACCAGATACTCTAGTGGAAAATTCACCTGCGGCCAGCCGCATTTGATCACACACACCCATTTATGCTTGGCATTCCTCATAGATCTACTGGAAATAATTTAGCATAAATATTGAAATATTGTTTCATTTTATTCATAATTGTTATAAAATTCACTGATTACTTTTTTGATCGTTACTTCACCGGTACCGACACGTACTAGTGAAGTCTATTACGTTATTTAATCCTGCCGTTTAGACGCTGCGTTGTTCAGATGTCATATTTTATATCCCTAATTTCCCACTTTTCATACTATTAACACACAATCAAATCTGATCTTAATCATCAGTGCAGAACCTTAACTATCTTTCGTTGGATGATTAGTCTTGGCAAACACAGCATTAGTATTTATGTTTTTGGTTTATAATAAACAAATTCAATTTATTCTGTGGTCTAAACAGCCGTGCGGTTAAAGGCGTTGCAGTCTGGAACCGCAAGACCGCTACGGTCGCAGGTTCGAATCCTGCCTCGGGCATGGATGTTTGTGATGTCCTTAGGTTAGTTAGGTTTAACTAGTTCTAAGTTTTAGGGGACTAATGACCTCAGCAGTTGAGTCCCATAGTGCTCAGAGCCATTTGATTTTTGTAGTCGAAACACAGGTTGCCCATATACTATTTTTAGAACGTAAGACTTTAATACCTTTAAAACTATACTACATATTAACAAATGGTTTTCAAAATGTAACAATCAGTTCATAAAGTTTTGTATCCTCATTCATAAACATCAATGTGTGCATCGTTAGTGGCACGAATAGTATCTAGTCGGAATTCCATTTTTTGTTAGAATGCATTGCGAATGTGTGTCTTCAAGTCCTGTAGGTCTCTGACCTTGGTTTGGTACACCAGATCGTTTACAAAACTCGACATGATGTTGCGATGTGAGATCATGGGATCTTGGTGGCCATCGAACTGACCCATCCCGTCCAGTCCACCTATCCAGAAACTTACCATCTGGAAACTGACCGACAGGTAGGAGCCTGTGGGGTGATGACCCATTCTGCTGGAATATGCCATCAGGTCGTAGATGCTCCAGTTGTGTGGTACAGCAAGCTCTTGTACCATCTCCAGGTAAACACCATCGTTGGCGACAGACTCGATGAAAAACGATGGACCAATGATGCAATTGTGCGTCAGTCGACACCAAACATTGACATTGGGACGGTCTCTTTCCATCTCACGTATAACAAGAGGATGCTGTGAACCCCACATTTTAAGGTAATGAGGATTCAGTTTGAAATTTCCTGACAGATTAAAACTGTGTGCCGGACCGAGACTCGAACTCGGGATCTTTGCCTTTCGCGAGCAAGTGCTCTACCAAATGAGCTACCCAAGCACGACTCACGCCCCGTCCTCACAGCTTTAATTCCGCCAGTACCTCGTCTCCTACCTTCCAAACTTCACAGAAGCTCTCCTGCGAACCTTGCAGGATGGAACAAAGGATATTGCGGAGACATGGTTTAGCCAAGTCACACACAGTTTTAATGTTCCGGGAAGTTTCATATCAGCGCACAGTTCGCTGTAGAATGAAAATTTCATTCTAGAGGATTCAGTTTGCCGGACACATGAAACGTTGACTCATCGGTTAAACAAATGTTTCCCAAACAGTCATTGTTTGTGTGAAATTACCTAGTACATTCACTGCAGACTATTCGTGCTGAGACTTGTCGGTAGGTTTTCATGCCTTAAGCAGCTGCACCTGGTAGGGATATAGCCGTAACCTCTTATGCAAGACATTGTGCACCTTTGATGGTCGTACGCAGCGCTTTTGTCTGGCTCCTCGCAAACGCCTGCCGTTGTCTGCGTTGGCGTCTCAAACGGATGGGTGAGACGGTGGTTGCCTTTTGCTCCAAAAATGCGTCACGTGGAAGATAAAAGAAAACTATGAGTTATCACATCATGAAAACCACTTGTAAATGTCCAGTATAGTCTTAAAGTTACGAAAGTCTTGAATTGCAAAGATAATTATAGACACCCTGTACATGTTAGTTTCCGAGTCTCGTAGTTGTGATTTTAAGAATATTGTCTACATAGTGTATTGGAACTTACGATTATATTTTCAAATCAGTTTCCTCTACTCTTCTGGGAAAATTCTCGGCAAAATTCCACACAATACACACGTTTAGCAGACGACGCAGTACCGTAGTTTTGGTATCTGAGTTATAATGCGACGCTGTCACCTTTGGAAAATATAGCTCAAGGAAACGCAAAAATGCGATAGGAAAATGTTGGTTCCTCACAGGCTGCCAGGGAGTTTACTGCGGGAGAATTTCAGTCAGCGCCTGCAACTGCGAACGGGTGTACAAACGCACCATTTTGCGAGTTGCCCAACGTGCCCCGTCGCTTTTGTGTGGAGTTTGGAGACCTGTCGCACAAAGGGAGGACCCGAACTGCACCGAAATTGACGTTAGCTATCTGCTGCTGCAGCAGTGGCGGCGTACGCTACGGCTGTGTCGTGACATCGATTTCCAATGGACTTGAGGAGTCGGCATTGTTCAGGGCGCGCTCTGTTGTCACAGTGGCAGGGCACAGGCGGAAGAAGCCGCCGGCTGCCGGCTATTGGGGTCTGCGCAGAGCGCCGCGGATGGGGCAGCAGTGGCGGGGCGCCGGAAGCGAACCCTGGCGCTTGTTGTCGAGTCGGCGCCGAGTTGGAGTCGCACAATGGGCCAGCCGGCAATGAATGTAAATGCAGAGCTTATTATACGCGCCGCGACTGGCTTTGTGCGCGCAGGGGGTGCGCTCTCTCGCGAAGCCCTAATAGCGGCTCCACAATGCGCCACGTGGCACTGTGTGTCCCACCCAAGTGCCTTCACTTCTTTGCTGCGTCGACAGAACGGCAGGTTTCGAACAAACGTATCCTCTTCACGGACGAAACAGGCCGAGTGAGGTAGCGAAGTGGGAAGACACTGGACTCCTACTCTGGAGGACTAATGTTCAAATCCCCTGCCTGGCCTCCGAAACCATATTACTAACCTCCTGACACGGGCCACAGTCGCAGATTTTGGTGTCTATCTAAAGGCTTCTAAGGGCAACAAAAATGTGATTATCAATATTTTAGTCCGTTACTTACCGAACTGAAAAACCCACCAGGGTAGCCGAGAGTGCTAACGGGCTGCTTGCTGGATTCGGGTAGGCGCGCCGGCTTCGGATCGAGTCCGCCCGACAGATTAACGACGAGGGCCGGTGTGTTGGCCAGCCTGGATGTGGTTTTTAGGCGGTTATCCACATCCTGCTAGCTGAATACTGGGCTGGTCCCCACGTTCCGCCTCAGTTACATGGCTTGCAGACATATGAAAACATTCACACTCTTCCATGTTCCATGGCTTACACTAGACACAGACAATTGGGGTGCACTAATTCCGTACCGGCGGGGAGGGGGGGGAGGGGGGGTATGGGGTGGTGACAGGAAGGGCATGCGGCCACCCATTACATTAACATGTCACATCCGATTAACCATGGCCAACCCTGCGTGACAGTGGAACAAGGCTCAGGAAAGATTGAGAGAGAGAGAGAGATATATTGACCGAACTAAAAATTTAAAACGCTGTCATAATCTACTCATTAAGAGCTATAATCTTACGTTAAAGGTTTAATACAATAAGTCAAGGCCGGCTGGAGTGGCCGAGCGCTTCTAGGCGCTACAGCCTCTAACCGCGCGTCAGCTACGGTCGCAGGTTCGAATCCTGCCTCGAGCATGGATGTGTGTGATGTCCTTAGGTTAGACAGGTTTAAGTAGTTCTAAGTTCTAGGAGACAGACGACCTAAGCAGTTAAGTCCCACAGTGCTCAGAGCCATTTGAACCAATAAGTCGATTCTTACAGCTAAAAACTTTGTATGTATCAGGAAGAACAACATATGACGCGCAAATTACCCAGCAAGATTCAGCCTGTGAAAAATAATTTATTTTGTTACTGAGACTTTTTAAAGTGTCAAATATCTATGAGAGTCCCAACCTTGGCAAACATTTTAACTCGTCGCCTCGGTCTGCGTATGTACATCATTGATGTTAGTTAAAGCACCTACGCCTAGGCTTCAGTCACGATCCACCGTTTCACTTCATGCTGAGGTGCTAGTCTGCAATGCTGTTAGAATTTTGTTGGAGCAGCAAGTGGGTGGAGGCGTGATGGGAATTGGATTGGGGAGGGAGGGGTACTAGGGTAGTCCATGCAGTTGCGCAAAGCCGCTGTGCCAGGATGACGTATTCGTTAGTGCATTTGCCTAGTGAGCAATAGAAACAGGTTTGAATCCTTGCCTCGGTCCAAGTTTTCCTTCGTCCCTTCAGTCTCCGTACAAACACATCAGAAAGGAAAAAGGTTTATCGTTTACTATATTTACGTTGTCCGTGCAGTAAAAATGCAGTGTCAGACACGTTTTAATTTATTAGTTCTTTACTACCAATTGTATTCGCAATACATTTGGCACACAGTATCCATATATACCACTAACAGTACGTGCAAAATTATATCATTGGAAAACACACAGTCAGATAGATATAGCGTTTTACATATGTGAAATCGATTCCGTAAAGAATCCGGATGGGGATTTATTGGTCATAAGTAAAGGGAATAAATTTTCTTGATGAGTCTGTCATTATTCGAGATGCTTGTAAATCAAACCTGCTAGGTCACGTAGTTTGTTTAGTTATTTGTAATGAAATTTCGGTTACTGGTATCATCAGACCTGTAACTGAGTTGAAAGAACATGAGGATGAGAGGTGTTAGTTACACGTTACAAAGTGACAGAAGATAAATAATTGAAAACTAACAAAATGCACTCTGTTTCGCGAATCTCGCAGAAGATTCTTAAATAAGAAATACAGGGCGCTTTACAATTCCTGTTCCAGGCTTCTAGGGTTTGTCGAGAGGAATCTATACATATTATAAAAATGTATGAACGTGTGTGTGTGTTTGTGTGTGTGTGTGTGTGTGTGTGTGTGTGTGTGTTCCACATTTCCTTCTAAGCCATCTTACCGATTTCAACCAACACTGGAACATGCTTAGTGTAGGTAGTCTCTTTAGTAGATCTGTTGCATCTTCTAAGTGCCAATGGAAAGCAGCCTCTGGTTCTCTTTTTCTATACGTGTTTTCTATGTGTTCTTTTCAGTGCGGAGCCCTCTAGAGTCAGAGGGCCGCTACTATGTAGAAGTGGAGGATGAAGATGTAGAATATTGATAACTTTTGTTTTATTTTAAAATGTTTAAGAGTTTTCACGTAGTAAATTCTGAAGCATTACTTTTCAAAACGCACTCGTACTTTGAAGCAGTAGCCAATTATCAGCGATAAAGTTTTAATTTTCACCTCGAAAAAGTAAAGTCACTTGTTCGACGTTTAGATTTTTTGTTGGAACATGTCTGGAGTATTCTGTGGTAGTATGCACTCTGTATTTGAATCGGAGCTACGCTGCAACTATCCACGCTGAGTTGGCGGATGTGTATGACAGCAATGAACTGACATTTTACAGAGTGGTTGGTGGTGCACGTGATACCAATGTGGTCTGCATAGCGACGAACGAACAAAAACCATCTCTCTGTCAAGAACCCGGAACCGCAAGAGGAGAATAAGACCTGGTGATCGAAAACAGCCCATCACAACACAGTCGAGGTGATAGTAGGAAAAGTGAAAATCAGTCATCGATCACTTTCAAAAAATTTGAAGACGACAGTGGTTAGCACCTCCTGTGTTCAGCGACTGCTCACTCTCACATTCACGTGGATCACACCTAAAGAATCTGACATAGTTTCAAGTGCTGTTCCGATTAAGCTGAATAACAGAATGCCCCTCATGAGGTTTACACTCTGGCTGCTTTATGGGTGAAATGGCTAGGGTGCAAATTGTTGGTTCCAGGGGAAATAATTAACTGGTCTACCGCCACTAACACCGTAGCGCGTCTTCCATGCTTACGTCTCTCTCACCATTCCATCGTTCCATCTTGTCCGCTGCTCACAGTGTAGGAGGACACACATCCAAAGATAGAATGTCCAACTCTCACTTTCACAAGCCTCAACATAATGCTGCAAAATCTACCCACGGCGTCTCTCTCTCTCTGCCTCTCTCTCTCTCTCTCTTTCTCTCTATCTCTCCCTCCAAAAAATGGTTCAAATGGCTCTGAGCACTATGGGACTTAACATCTATGGTCATCAGTCCCCTAGAACTTAGAACTACTTAAACCTAACTAACTAACCTAAGGACATCACACAACACCCAGTCATCACGAGGCAGAGAAAATCCCTGACCCTGCCAGGAATCGAACCCGGGAACCCGGGCGCGGAAAGCGAGAACACTACCGCACGACCATGAGCTGCGGACTCTCTCTCCCTCCACCTCCACCCCTCCCTCCTTGTAGTGGAATTTACATTCGTGCCACCTCCCAGCATCACACATAAATTTCCAACGGTTCCCTCTGCTCTCTGGAGAACTGCAAGCAATGAGGTTCGCTGGCATCTTCCTGCACCTGGCATGCTTCTATGCCTTCCCATTCATTTTTACTATAGACTAAAAGCGCACTCGTACTTATTATAGGACGTGAATGATGGGAGTGGCTCTAAGGCAGTTACCATTCCGATATGAATTGTTAAATGGAATCTCTGTCATCAGATGATGGGTCGTCAATTGACGTGAAACAAAGCGAGACTTTTAATGCAAGTATTTCGCAGCCAATGAAAATAATTTCATTCGAAAAGTGGAAATTTGGTTGCGGTTGCCCGTAATTTTTCTTTAAAAAATGCTAAAGTGTTGAACAGTGCAAAGTAGTCATCAAGCTTACAGTGATTTGCAGGGCGTTGATGTAGAAAATTGGATAGGTAGATAGGCATATTTGACAATCACCTTCTGATTATAGCAAGTGAATTAAATAAAACGTTTCTACAGGGAATCATAAACACTCTTAGAAAATTTCTTTACAGGACTTCCATCTGAAATACACCTACATGACCCTGAAAAGGAGGCCACTGAGTCAAAAACTATGTCACTGAAGACTAAGGAATCTCATAGATAAGGTATCCAGCAGGATACTAAAGCACTGTGCTGCACATGTTAAGCAACATTAATAATTTTTCCCTTAGGAATGGTCAGTTTCCTGAACGGTTAAAGTACTCAGTAGTGAAACCGCTTTATAACAGAGGAGAAAGAAATTATGTACACAATTTTAGATCTATTTCTCTGCCATCGGGATTACGGCAAACTTTTATATACGAAGAATTCTAGATCAAACAATTTGTTGTCGATATTAAAGGTTTGTTCCACATGAGGCTCGACAACTGAAAACACTATGTTCTCTTTCATCGGTGAGGCTTTGGACAAATTAAACAAAGAGTTGCGAACATCAGGCGTTTTCTTTTCTTTAACTAAGGCGTTTGATTGTGTGGATCATAAAATATTGCTGCAGAAGTTGGACCATTATGAAATAAGAGGAACTGATCAGATCTGGTTACTCTCATATTTTATGAACAGACATCAAAAGATCATTCTCCATAATAAAGAGAACAGCTACGAAGTGCCATGTGATTGGGGCACAGTTAAGTCGAGGGTACCTCAGGGGTTGGTGCTGGGACCACTTTTATTTCTGTTACATATATAACACCAATGTACCAAATACAGTAGTTCAAGATATGAGTTCGTGACTTTCAGAAAAAAAATTGATTTTAAATCGCAACAGGATTCAGTTTTTACAGTTTCCAACACAATTCAGTTGAAACTAACATTTTGACTACACGGAATGGGCGTATTACTATCAGAAACAGTTCAAATTTCTAGGAGTTCAGATACACTGTAAACTATCATGGAAATCCCTTCTTGACGATCTTATTAAGAAACTGAATATTGCTATATTGAGCCTTAGAACAATATCTGCAATAAGTGAAGGTAAAACACGCAAATTGGTCTAATTCACTTATTTTTATTCGCTACTGACATTCAGCATTATAAACTATCCAGTCACGTTACTGTAACCACCTGTCAGAACCCTGAATAAACATCTTTTCCAGCGCGGAATACTGCGGTACTAACAAGAAGAGAGTCAGTGAAGTTATAGAAGGTACTGACAGGGATGTGGAGCCATTCCGACTCCAGTTCCATGAACGCCGGTTTCTCGGTTGAGGATCCTTGGTGCTTACAACCCGATTCAAGTGGTTCCATAGATCTTCGACTGGTTTTAAATCCGTGGAGTTTGGTGGTGAGGGAAGTACGGAAAATTCATTCTGGTGCCCTTTGAACCACGCACATAATCTGCGGTCTGTGTGACACATTCGATTGTCCTGCTGGTATACGCCTTTGTGCCGAAGAGAAACAGTATGTAAGTGTGGACACTCTCCTCATGGTTAGCTGCATACTTCTGTTGATCTACTGTGCCTTCCAGAATGACGAGAACACCAGGAGTTTGACACGCAAACATTCACCATACTATTACGGTCCTCCTGCGTCCTGGATGCTTCCAACGATTATTGCAGAGTGTTTGCCTTCAGATGTTTCAAGCCGTACATGCCGATGACCCTCAGTCCAATGGAGCATTCATTCATCTGAAAAGAGCACCTCTTGGCAGTCAGTGGGCGTCCAGTTGCTGTACTGGGGTGCAAATTCCAGCTTTTGTCCCCGATGAAAAGCAGTCAGCATGGGCGCATGAACCCAACGCCTAGTGCGGAGCTCATACGTAGCAACGTTTGCTAAACGGTCGTTGATTAGACACTTTTGGTATACCCCCTGGTTCATTTTGGCTGTCAATTGCTCACCAGTTGCACGTCTATTCACCCGTACACATCTCTATAGCCGTCATTCACACCTGTAATCTATGGCCCGTGGTGCACCACGATTGCCTCGGCGCCCGTTTTGGATAGCGTCATTTTGCCATGGGCGATATATGAGGTGTGATGGGAAGGTTTTAAGAATGGATCCGCTACTGCTTACTAGTTTGGCGGGCAAATACACGGAGTGTGGGGAGTGAGTCTTTGCCTTGTCCTCGAACGCCCGCTGACAGGAAACTGCGTTTCCTTCATTCAGTTCATTGTGGCAGCTGGGTGAGTGCGGGTCTGTTAGGGCTTCTTGCCGGATTCTGTCTGCGTGAAAATGGGCGTAAAAAGGGAGCAACGAGTTTGTATGAAATTTTCTTTTAAATCACCTTCTGAGACTTATGAACTATTAAAAACAGCTTTTGGAGATAATTGTATGAGCCAGTAAAATGTTTTTGTCTGGTTTGACAGATTTAAAAATGGCCACGAATCATGTGAAGGTGAACCACTGTCGGGCCGTCCTTCCACCTCAAAAACGAATGAAAATATTGTGAAAGTTGGCGACTTAGTGCGCTCTGATCGTAGACTACCATTAGGGACATCGCTGATGAGCTTAATTTAAGTTTCTATGCAGTTCAGCCAATTTTAACTCAAGATCTAAACATGCGTCGAGTGTCCACAAAATTCATTCCAAAAGTGTTGTCAACTGACCAGGGACAATACCGACTTGAAATGTACCAAGAACTGATTAATCGGACTAAAAATGACCCAGATTTGTTAAATAGAGTAATTACAGGCGACGAGTCATGGGTATATGGATATGATCCCGAAACAAAAGTGCAGTCTTTGCAGTGGAAGACTCCAGGTTCACCACGACCGAAAAAAGCGTGGCAAAGTCGGTCGAAGGTGAAGGAAATGTTGGTGATTGTTTTTCGATTATACAGATACGTGCATCATGAATTTATCCTTAGAGGACAGACAATTAAGCAGGAGCACCACAAATGTGTCCTTGAGCGTTTGTACGAAAAAGTGGGGAAGAAAAGGCCTGCATTGTGAAAGACAGGAATTGGATGCTACTCCATGACAAAAGCTCCACCTCATCCTGCCTTCTCCATCGTTGGTTTTTGGCCAAATTCAAAATTCCTGTGCTTTCACAACCACCATATTTCCTTGATTTGCCCCCTGCGTACTTATACCTGTTTCTAAACTGAGATTTTCACTGAGAGGGAATCGACTTGACACGATTGAAGACATCCAGGCAAATACGGAGAGCGTCCTAAACACACTTCAGAAAAAAATTACAGGAATGTTTCCAAAAGTGGAAACACCGATGGAGTCGGTGTGTTCAGTCAGAAGGGGACTATGCATCACAGTAGCATGTAAGTACCACCATTGTACAATTACAAGCCCATTCTTAAAACTTTCCAATCACACCTCGTACTTTAACCACGGCTGCACGCGAACAGTTTACACACTTAGCTGGTTCGAAAATACTTCCAGCCTTGGCGCGAAAGCCTTTTGAACGTCAGATAAATTTCTCCGTTTCCGCATTACGAAAACGACTGCACTGCTTCTACACGTGTCCCCGATAAGCTTTATATACTCTCCGTTTTTAGACTGTCCCCTGCCGTCTGCGAGTGGTTATTGCACGTTGTCGTCAGACGTCACTTTAATGTGATCGGAACAAGTATTCGAGGCAATTCTTTCCAATCATAAGGTGTACTTTTGACTCTGGCAGGGGCAGTTCTAACAATGTGTCGTGTAAGCTCGTGAGCCTGTTGTTATCCCTGTTCAGGAGTCCGTTAATTCTGACATTAGCGTCTCAATATTTATTTTCTAGATATAGTTTGCTGCAAACAACATGAGTTTATTCCCGAGAATTTACACCTTTCAATCGGTTTGTTCTTGGCGGATATCCAAACTGCATTTTGATCGCACCTCCTTGACTCTTGTGGGCCGGCCGCGGTGGTCTAGCGGTTCTGGCGCTGCAGTCCGGAACCGCGGGACTGCTACGGTCGCAGGTTCGAATCCTGCCTCGGGCATGGGTGTGTGTGATGTCCTTAGGTTAGTTAGGTTTAAGTAGTTCTAAGTTCTAGGGGACTTATGACCTAAGATGTTGAGTCCCATAGTGCTCAGAGCCATTTGAACCATTTGAACTCTTGCGCACAAGTCGTGCAGTATTCGGCTGCATCCATTTTCAATGGGCTACCACGGAAATTAAAAATTGTAAGAAGTAATCTTTGCCCATTCAAGTGTAAACTCAATAATTTCCTAATGTATCACTGCTTCAACTCTGTCGTGAAGTTTCTTGAAAAATTAAGCTAATTTACGCGTTATATTGTTAATTGTGGTAATACAGTATATACTCGCAGCTTGTCATGTGCATAGAGTGCTACTAAATTTTAATTTATTTATATCAGTTTCACTTGTTAACTCGTTCCGTGACCTTGGGGAATTGCTCCTCAACGTTGTCCTACGGAACTGTACAACAAAAAGAGGAAAAGTCCCACATGTAAATTAACTAAAAATGGAAGAGGAGAGAATCACTGTTCTTCGTTCGCTGCAGTTCACAGGCGATACTCTCACCATAAATCGGAATAAGTCAACAACAAACCAGACAACGTCGCTCATAACCAAAAATAATATCTACGGGAGAACGAAACGCTGTCTGTATCGTCTTGAGAGCATAGCAAATATTTCATCACGTAACGGATAATGAAGTGCGTACTACTCTCTCATAATGTTCAGTTATATTGTGGAAAGATAAACCATCTTCATTTTGAATATCCTGTTGACAGTGAATGTTGCGAGACAAGGGCCCTGCACGGTAATGTCAGTGGGTTAGTAAATATATGTGGTAGCAAAATCCTCTATAAATGATCAGAAACAACAGAACACCATTCAGACCATACGGTAAAATTTTATCGATTACTGCCTGTGGATATGACAAAGGAAATATTGTTGCTGACTCTACGTAGCAAACGCAATTAATTTACATTGTATGTAGAATTTAATTACATAATTGACAGCTTCTTTGAAATACGGGTCTATATCAAGGAACATCACTAATCATATAAACAAATCATCCAGGGAAAGTTGTAAATTGTATGATGGTAAAACGCAGTTTCTCGTTGAAAAGCCTTGTTCGTACGAAACAGAACAGGATCCTAATTTTTTACATCCACTGAGAATAATTCGTTTAATCTACATTTTAAATAACACACCAGTTCACAAGCCTTGGCAGTCATTATACTTCGTAGCTGCATTAGAACTGTAAGTCCTTTTCAGTAACCTATTATACAGTTTCTACTACAGCAGTTTGTTTTCCAGCTACAAAACGCATGAAAAAAATGCATGTTAGTGACGTATATCGAAGGCTGAAATGAGTGAATGGTGTATGCATGGGAATGACAGATTTCTGCATCTACATTTATACATCGCAAACCTCCTAACAGCCCGCATCTCGTGGTCGTGCGGTAGCGTTCTCGCTTCCCACGCCCGGGTTCCCGGGTTCGATTCCCGGCGGGGTCAGGGATTTTCTCTGCCTCGTGATGAATGGGTGTTGTGTGCTGTCCTTAGGTTAGTTAGGTTTAAGTAGTTCTAAGTTCTAGGGGACTGATGCCCATAGATGTTAAGTCCCATAGTGCTCAGAGCCATTTGAACCATTTGTCTGCCACGAGAATTCCTCTCTTGTGCCAAACTCTTCATCTGAGAGTAGCACTTGCAACATACATTCTCAATTATTTGTTGAGCGTGCCTGAATCTCTGTTCACCTACAGTTTTCGCCCTCTATTGCTTCTTCTGGTACCATAGAAGTTATTCCCTGACGTCTTAATACATATTCTGTCACCCTGTCCCCTCTGCTTGTCAGTGTCTTCCATATGTTCCTTTCTTTGGTGATTCTGTGCAGGACCTCTTTTCTCTTATCTTACCTGTCCAACTAACTTTCAGCATCCTTCTGTAGCACCACATCTCGTACACTTCGATTTTGTTCTTTTCCGGTTTTCCCACAGTTCACGATTTACTACCGTACGATGCAGTATCCAAATGCACATTACCAGAAATTTCTTCCTCAAACTGAAGCCGATTTTTGATACTAGCAGAATTCTTTTGATCAGGAATACCTCCTCGTCTGCGCTAGTCTTCTTTTCCCACCGTCATTGTTTCGTTCGTTATGTGTAGGTTTCAACATAGCAGAATTCCTTTAGGTTGTCTGCATCGTGCTCCCCGTTTTTTATGTTGTTTCTCCCTATTCTCACTTCCGCTACTTCTCATTACGTTCCTCTTTTTTCGGTTTATTCTCAATCCATATTCTGTACCAATTAGATTTTTCATTCCATTCAACATATAGTTTAATTTTTCTTCGTTTTAACTGAGGATAGCAGTGCCATCAGCAAATTTCATCATTGACATGCTTTCACCCTGAACTTTATTCCCACTCTTCAACCTTTCTTTTATTTCCGTCATTGTCTCTTCGATGTGTAGATTGAACAGTAGGAGCAAAACACTACATGTTCGTTTTACACCCTTTTCAATCCGAGCACTTCGTATTTGATCTTCCATTCATATTGTCCCTTCGGGTCTTGCACATATTGTGAAAGTTCATTACAAATGATTGAAGCGATTTCGCAGATTTGCTCTAGTTATATTATTTGGCGTATTCTCACAGGGCTTTGCACACATATAGAAAAAGTCGGAAAGATTTTTTTTTTTTTTGAAATATTGCGAGTCCTGCATAGTTGACCCCCTACTGATACTGCAGGTATCAAGTCGATAATCGAGGTCTTACCGCGTTCAGCGCAACACGTTGCTATCAATCTCTTCAAAAGCACTGTTCTTGCGAGCTCGCAGGTCGGGTGAGTTTGTTGATAAAGGAGGCGTAAACTCTTGAACTGTCACATAATCCCACTTGCGCTTCTGAAGCACAGCATACGCTTTCTCGGCGCCTGTCGCCATCTTGTCTAACTGCTCACTTCTGCGCTCTTGTGGCAGAAATCTAAAGTGCCACTGCAACAATATGAAACTTTTTGAGTTTCTCTATATGTGCGTTGTGACAATGTGTCAATGAATGAAATCGCTTCAGTCAATACTCTATATTATCAGTTTTTCCCCTAAGATTCCTGTAGATGAGATTTATGTTGTCGATAAAGTGAGCATAAAATGTTTTACGTAATTCTACAAGAAAGTGACGTCAGCGATATAGGCCTCTAGTTATTTGTAGTTAATATCACACTACTTGCTCTGAGCGGAGAAGCAACTTGGATGACACCGGTCCGGTCTGAGAGTACCCATTTAAGGGCTTGACATGAGCTCGAGGTTAATTTAGGATTTAGGAAACAGCAGTAGTCCCCCGAGAGGAGACAAAGAAGTTATCGGAACATCTCCACGTAGCCCGCTGGCGAGAACTGCAGCAGTTAGTCCGCGCGTGCCTTATCTTAAGCTCGGCCAGAGAGAAGTGGCCACCGCCGTGTGGGTCGGTCCGCGACAAGTCAGCGCCCTCCCTGGCTTAGTGCGGGTTGATAAGGACACTTTATTGGAACGCCCGCGCGAGCAGTTACTGTGTAGCTCATTTTCTCTTATTAAGTACCGAAATGGACGCCCAGTTACGATATTAACAGGGGTCGGCTTGCGACACAAGAGGTCTGGAAGTCAAGCAGAGAGGGGCGCCACAGGAGAACGAAAGAAATGGTTCAAATGGCTCTGAGCACTATGTGACTTAACATCTACGGTCATCAGTCCCCTAGAACTTAGAACTACTTAAACCTTACTAACCTAAGGACGTCACACAACACCCGGTCATCACGAGGCAGAGAAAATCCCTGACCCCGCCGGGAATCGAACCCGGTAACCCGGGCGCGGGAAGCGAGAACGCTACCTCACGACCACGAGCTACGGACACAGGAGAACAAGTGCAATGTTTGTATACAAGAATGTAAGGTCCGCCAGTTACGCAAAACACTGTTTTTGCAAGTTCCCAAACGTGTTTCAGCACCTCTATGCCATCATCAATCGGTTTCTGTTTTATTGAATCTGTTGTGTGAACATTTTTACTAAATGATTACAAAATTACGGGAATATTTAGTTCAACTAACAATTTGTTTCTTCTAGTTAATACCTTTACTATCGGTTTGCGTGGTTTTTCAGGACCACTTGTGTATTATTTACTACAGGTAGCATGTCATCTGCAACCAAAGGATGTTGATGAGAAATATGGCTGGAAGTTAACCTATATTTTAGGCTTTAAACTTAATTTAGTTTGTCGCGATATTTCGTTCCTACATTCGTTTTTACTTACGCTTTTGTGTGGCAAGCCCTTTTTTCCCAGCATCCTGATGAGGTGTTGGGAAGCAAACGTGAATATAACACATCTTTTCACAAATATGGTCGTAAAAGCACTTTGCACGTCACCAAAACACACTGTAATTGTGGTTGTTATGTGTTCCAGCCCAGTCTGTGTTCATTTGCTCACCAGAGAACTTGGCGCCAAATTAGAATTTTGTTTACATTCGTGTGTGTGTGTGTGTGTGTGTGTGTGTGTGTGTGTGTGTGTGTGTGTTCTATTCAGGATACTGAGAAAAAAGGGCTAGTCACACAAGAACATAAGTAAGAACGATGATGATGACGATGATGATGATTGGTTTGTGGAGCGCTCAACTGCGCGGTCATCAGCGCCCGTACAAAGTCCCAGCTTTTGCACAGTCCATTTTCTTTTCACAATCCAATCTAGTCACTCTCACAAATGATAATGATAATGATGATGATGATGAAATGATGAGGACAATACAAACACCCAGTCCGCGGGCAAAGACAATCCCCAACCAGGCCGGTAAGTAAAAACGAATATAGGTTGCGAAATACTAAAACTAAATTAACAAACTAAATTACGTTTAAAGCAGAAAATGACTGCTTAACTCCCAACAAAATTTCTCATCGTTCGGTTGCAGATGACAAGCTACCTGTATTAACAAGTGGTCCTGTAAAAACATGCAAATCGGATAAAGGTATTAACTAAAAGGAACAAATTGTTAGTTGAAATAAATATTCCCGTAATTTTGTAATCATTTAGTGAAAATGTTCACATTATAGATTAAATAAAACAGAAACCCACTGATAGTGGTACAGAGGTGCTGTAACTTGTTTTGGAACTTGGAAAAAACGGTGTTTTGCATAACTGGCGGACCTTACATCCAACAATTTTAACTGCACACACGTTGAACACATGGAGCTGCAAATCCAAATGATGAGTATTTGTATGCAAGGTGCAACATTAATAACAGCGATAACTGACGCTGCGAAAAGTATACTTTAATAGAGGAGATAGCGTTTCGGTCAACCCGGTTACGGGCAGCCAGTGACTTCAGTATTGAATATTCGCCTAGTTAGTGTAAATCAGTGCTTCCCAGCCTCTTAGAGACCATTTACCCCTGAACGAGATGAGACGTTATCCAGTACCATGAATAAAGTTGGGAACCTAGTTAGATAATGAATTGTAAAAAAATTACACTCCTATTTTTAAAGTGACTTATCACGTAATATACTTGGTTAATGTTCAGATAACAGAAGCTCCCACATTTTCTATATTTCTTCAGATAAACAACAAAAACTGTGACAGTGGGGTGCCTTGTTTTGCTTATTTCTTAGAACCTTGTTTCATTTGTTGAAATAGTGGGCAGCCAGTTGCCCAAAAACTGGCTACTGATTATTTCAACAAATAGAAATACAGCTGCTGAAAATGGATATAACACTTAATCCTTTTTTGTATTTGGTTTGGTGTCCGCCATTGCACTTCGTAAGTCATTATCTAAGTTCTTTCAGTTCTATACTTTTATTTGCATTGATACCATAGTCTGGAGGTCTATTTCCGAACACGTATGTCGTGAAAAATGGAATTTGTTTTCCTAAAGCGTTCTTTTTCAATAATAGTAGCTACTGACCACACACCTTCCGTCATAGTAGAGCCAGTTAGCTGTCATGAAAATATATTTATAGTGTGTTGCCTTCCTGAGGTCAAAGAAATGGGACATCGGCTCGAATTTCTCTATCTGAGAATATTCTTTCATACACAGAGACTTATCTCTGTATCGAAAATTTACTTGTTAATTTTCAAAATCAGAAAAATATTTTCTATTAGAATTTATTACCGCTAACGAGCGACAATTGCTACCATTGGATGAACATCAGACGAAATAAAGAGAAGAATAAAAGTGTTGGAAAGTCCTTTTAGTGAACTAAATAACTTAGCAGAATTAAGTTTTCATTGTGTGTGAAACTGAAGGTCTACACAAAATTTCTATGACCTAGTTTTACTTATGACAATGAGACGTGGTCTTTAAATACGAAGACCATTCAAAATCTGAGAGTGTTTCATTGACTAATGGAGAGATGTATGCTACAAATTACTTGCTGAGATAAGAATTTAAATAAATAGATTGGGAAACGGACTGTAGTAGTAGAGGTAACTATGACAGAGATGAAAAAAGTAAGGATGGGCTGGGAAGTTGCAAGAAGATGGGTTGTGGATGGCAAAAGATAGCACTTTCCTGGATTCCAAGAATTAACAGAAGAGTAAGAAGACAAACTAATGTAAGGTAGGCAGAAGACACTAGAAGACATGCAGGAGCAACAGGGATTTGTATCGATCAAGACAGAAATGCATGGAAATTTCTAGATGAGGCTTTTATCGAGCAGCATACATCAACAGGATAAAATGCGTGCGAGTGCAGATGTTTCTATTGATGACTGACGACTGAACAACATTACATCAGTATTTACGTCATTTTCAGAGTAATAATTATAGGTATGACAAGTTGTATATTTTTATGTTAGTTACCTCCAAGTATGTTTGGCAAGAGCAAGCCATAGTGCTTATTTTCGCCTGGGCAGAAGGCCAGGTGATGAAGTGTGGATGCAGGGACATAAAACGGTTAGTCTGTACTGACAAGCGTAGGCCACCAGGTGGGGCAGTTAGGAGGATGCAGAAGACATCAGGTCGTAAAGTTTGTGACGTGTTAGTGGGAAGACTGTTAGACACACAGAAGAAACAACCAACACACTGACGTTTCTGCATAGTGGGCTACCCACATATGAATATATATGCAGTAAAACCCGTTACAGGATTTTTATTAAATTCCACAATAATAGCGCTCACTCAAAAAAAAAAAAAATAAAAATAAAAAATTTAAAAAAATAAAGTAGCCAAAATGTTGCCCCCAAAATGTTTCCTTTTACACCTCAATGGGTAATTATCACCAGGTTGGGAACCACTTGTGTAAATGTATCTGAAATGTAATCTTTTCGATTGTATCCCCATCTAATTGGGCTCATATTTCACCTAAATCTTACCATAAGAACAAATACAATACTATTTCAACAATTTACATTTTACGATATACTGTATAGTATATCATTTTAAAGGATGTGGTCGAGCGTCATCCTCGTACTTAGGGGCAGTACTGCACCCTCTCTGCACTGAGTATGCAGTGAGTACGGATCCTTTCAGACAACTCTGGATCATCGCGTAAATGTCGACAAGACCACACAGTTCGCTGCTCTAATTCTTCAACTGCAGCGGCATGAGTGCTGTACACCTCAGGCAAAACTAGACTACAGAGGTCAGGCTGCCAAGCAGACGAAGGTAAAGGCTGTGCTCGAACTAACCATTTTAGAAAAATTTGCGCCTCCGGCGTTGGCTTTTACCATCAGTAAATTGTGCCGGTGCTGTAACATACACGTATCACGTTCCCCAACTTTTCACATGGTGAGGTAGACAAGTCGTAAAATTTTAGACCAATTACATAAGGGCGGAGGGAGGCGGGGCTTACTCCAAAACTTACGTTTCAGATACATCACTACAAACGGAAACAGTGTTTCGTGCTGAAATTAGTGGCATTTCGAGACCACACATTCTAAACTACCTTGGAAAGGGATTGTTTGGGGAACCATGTATTTTGGAATGTTTCTGCCTCCGCTATCGTATATTTTTTCCTGTGACAGTTTTTGCTATAAACAAGTAACAAAATTTTCGTTGTAGTACTTAGAGATAGTTAAATAATAGATCTCTTGTGGCTCACACTTTGAAGAAATTTTTATCTGTCGTCATTCCAGCGACAGGTGTGCCAGTGTTAAGTTATGCTGTCACCAGTAGTAGAACCCACACCCACCAAGTGAAAAGTGTAAGAACCACTTTGGAGGGGGATTATTATACACTACTGGCCATTAAAATTGCTACACCAAGAAGAAATGCAGATGATAAACGGGAATTCATTGGACAAATATATTATAGTAGAACTGACATGTGATTACATTTTCACGCAATTTGGGTGCATAGATCCCGAGAAATCAGTACCCAGAACAACCGCCTCTGGCCGTAATAACGGCCTTGATACACCTGGGCATTGAGTCAAACAGAGCTTGGATGGCGTGTACAGGTACAGCTGCCCAAGCAGCTTCAACACGATACCATAGTTCAACAACAGTAGTGACTGCCGTATTGTGACGACCCAGTTCCTCGGCCACCATTGACCAGACGTTTTAAATTGGTGAGAGATCTGGAGAATGTGCTGGCCAGGGCAGCAGTCGAACATTTTCTGTATCCAGAAAGGCCCGTACAGGACCTGCAACATGCAGACGTGCATTATCGTGCTGAAATATAGGGTTTCGCAGGGATCGAATGAGGGGTAGAGCCACCGGTCGTAACACATCTGAAATGTAGCGTCCACTGTTCAAAGTGCCGTCAATGCGAACAAGAGGTGACCGAGACGTGTAACCAATGGCACCCCATACCATCACGCTGGGTGATACACCAGTATGGCGATGACGAATACACGCATCCAATGTGCGTTCACCATAATGTCGCCAAACATGGATGCGATCATCATGATACTGTAAACAGAACCTGGATTCATCCGAAAAAATGACGTTTTGCCGTTCGTGCACCCAGGTTCGTCGTTGAGTACACCATAGCAGGCGCTCCTGCCTGTGATGCAGCGTCAAGGGTAACCGTAGCCATGGTCTCCGAGCTGATAGTCCATGCTGCTGCAAACGTCGTCCAACTGTTCGTTCAGATGGTTGTTGTCTTGAAAACGTCCCCATCCGTTGACTCAGGGATCGAGACGTGACTGCACGATCCGTTACAGCCATGCGGATAAGACGCCTGTCATCTCAACTGCTAGTGATACGAGGCCGTTGGGATCCAGAACGGCGTTCCGATTCCATATTCTGCTAACAGTCATTGGATCTCGACCACCGCAAGCATCAATGTCGCGATACGATAAACTGGAATCGCGATAGGCTACAATCCGACCTCTATAAAAGTCGGAAACGTGATGGTACGCATTTCTCCTCCTTACACGAGGCATCAAAACAACGTTTCATCAGGCGACGTCGGTTAACTGCTGTTTGAGTATGAGAAATCAGTTGGAAACTTTCCTCATGTCAGCACGTTGTAGGTGTCGCCATCTGCGCCAACCTTGTGTGAATGCTCTGAGAAGCCAATCATTTGCATATCACATCATCTTCTTCCTTTCGGTTAAATTTCGCGTCTGTAGCACATAATCTTCGTGGTGTAGCAATTTTAATGGACAGCAGTGTACTTTCGACGGGAGCAAAATAACGTAACCAAGTAAAATTCCACAACAAGGCAGCGAATGTCTGATAGTGAGGAGCGGTGAGGGGGGGGGGGGGGGAGGGGGTTGGGCACCCCAAATGCTACGTGTGGCAAAATATTCTTGAATCGGCCTGGATATTATTAGTCTTGCAGAAAACGAAAATCGAAGTTCTTTAATATTTTAATGTTGTTACAGCTGCGGTTATTAACCGTAACATTGGTTTGCTGCAGTTTTCCAGTCTTGTGCCAGTTAAACATTTCATTACTAAATAATTATCAATGATGTGTCGTATTAATACATTTACTAGCTTGCCCCTGTGACTCCTTCCTGCTAGCGTCAGTTACAACTTTCGGCTACAATCATTGACATAATGTTACCCAGTCGTTATATCTCCTCGATTCGTAATGTTCCATATTAAACTTTTTCTTTATAGTTGTTTGAGGACTTATCCTTACCTTAGTCGATAAAACCATCTAGTCTTCAACTCTCAACACTCTCTTTCCATTTCCCTCACGTACAGAGCTATGTTCAAAATATTCTTTCAAGAGCATTTTTCCGCAATCAAGTATTATATTTTGGATGGTCACAGCTTTTCGTTTTATAGATAGATCTCTTTCTTTCAGGAATACTTATTGCTGTGACTTTTCGTTAGGCGGTGCATCGATAAGCCACCGGATTTGCTTTCTGAGGACAGCAGTACAAACACCTGTCCTGCCACACGCATTTAGATTTCCTGTGTTTTGTCTATATCGCTTAAGGCAAATGCCAAGATGTTTGTTTTTGAAATGCCATGGCTGATTTTCTCCCGCATTCATTCCAAAGCACCGCTCGTGCTTCGTCTCGTCTCTAATGACTTGGTCGTCGAAGAGACAGCTTCCGTAATTTTAAAAACGTAAATTCATACAAAGTACTACACAGACAAATAGTAATTATTTTGGACCGAACAGGCATTTCCAAGGTTGTGGAGTAGGAAATGTACTGCGACAAGAAATGTTTAGCCACCATTTTAAAAGAAGTTATTTTTTGTACTAAAACACAGGTACCTATAATTTCAAAATTACAACCTGCTGAAATGTGTCGTACTTCAAGCAGTGCGTTCTTTAACTTTTATTACCAAACCATGACAGTTCAAATTTGAACGTAAGTAAATTTGGCAATGAAATAAATATCCATAATTTTTAAGTGAACTTCACAATAAATAAACACTAATTATTTAAATCTTTCAATTTTTAAAGCTTTCAAAAATTTCAAATTTTTTTAGCTTAAACTGTACAATAAATTAAAGAAGCGCGACATCCAAAATTTATCAACAAATTTAAATAATTTGAAAATAAATAAGAAATGAAATGGCAAATCGACCTGAATCTTTAACAGTAAGCGAAAATCAGGCGCGTCGTTTCCAAAAGGGAAATGGAATAAAGTCTAGATTGGCTGCTCGCCTCGTATCGCTTACACAGGCCACCACTATTGCTTCCAGTTTGGCCCTATATCAGTTTCAGTGACACAACTTCAACAAGTGGTAATAGTTCCTGCAACTCAATAACTTTTAAGCACTTACAACAACCAGGCAACTTGGATAAAATGTTTTTAAGCTTGTAACCAGAGGGTTTGCCTTCCAGAATGAGATTTTCTCTCTGCAATGGAGTGTGCGCTGATATGAAACTCCCTGGCAGACTAAAACTGGGGGCCCGACCGAGCTTCGATCTTGGGACCTTGGACTTTCGCGGGCAAGTGCTTTACCAACTATGATACCCGAGCACGATTTACGACCCGTCCTCACAGCTTCAATTCTGCCAGTACCTCGTCTCCTACCTTCCAAACTTCAGAGAAGCTCTTCTGCGAGCCTTGCAGAACTAACACTCCTGGAAGAAAGGATGCTTAGGAGTCAAGGCTTAGCCAAAGCCTGGGGAATGTAAGGGAAGGTAGGAGACGAGGTACTGGCAGGATTGAAGCTGTGACGCGGGGTCGCGAGTCGTGCTCGGTTAGCTCAGTTGGTAGAGCACTTACCTACGAAAGGTAAAAGACCCGAGTTCGAGTCTTGGTCCTGCACACAGTTTTAATCTGCCAGGAAGCTTCAGGGCTGACCTTAATTAGCAGATAATAAGCAAAGAATTTGAGTTAGGAAGCAAGTTTATTTCTTAAAAAGAGAAGGGTTAACTAACTAAATCAACTAGCAAATTTAAATATCGAAAAACAGCACCAAACTCACCTAGCTCACTGCATTCTTTAAATTTAAGAAAAGGTGTTTCCGTCACGTTAATACGTGAACGCTGATACTAGATCCATGTCTGGTAACCAGGACGACGAACTTCACACTGTTTTTCTTTAACACCTTTATTTAGAGCAGGATGATATTTACTAATAATGAAACTCTCACTGTGTCCTTCATCGATAATGCTGTAATTCCATTCTCATATACATCAGCCAAACTTAGAAGCCGATCCAAAGCTAAGTGCGTTCCGCACACTATCGGCAATAACTTGTTCCACAAGCCACATCTGGATTTGATTTCTATATATCAGAGTTATTGTAACAAGTATACAAACTCCAAAAAAATCGTGACTCCATGGCTTTCTATGTAAGTTATCTCATTGATTTGCTTTCTGTCGTGATATATAGTTTATGATGTTATTTGACCAAGAAGCTTACAGTAAATGGAAGTTGGTTGGCTGGTTCAAATGGTTCTGAGCACTATGCGACTTAACTTCTGAGGTCATCAGTCTCCTAGAACTTAGAACTAATTAAACCTAAATAACCTAAGGACATCACACACATCCATGTCCGAGGCAGGATTCGAACCTGCGACTGTAGCGGTCGCGCGGTTCCAGACTGCAGCGCCTAGAACCGCTCGGCCACTCCGACCGGCAGTAAATGGAAGTATTGTTCAAAAACATATCTTTAAAAATCACGAGTTACATATGTTGCATGCACACTCCAAATAATCCGGGTGCCTAAACGAATAGCTGTAATCAAAAACTTCGATGTGAAAGGATAAGCAAACTTTATGTGGCACTTCATGCCCTTGTTTCCACATTACCAACGCCTTCTCCAAATCTACTATCACCACCAAAATTTCTGTGTTTTTTCGAAATTAACCACCTATTATTAGCACAGTGTTAGAATAACTTCTCGAGCCCCTGCTTCAAATAAAACCAAACTGATCTTCCCCCAATCACCTTTCTATTTACCCTCCCATGAATGAAATGTAAGAGTCCGGCCTCGGTTCGGGTTAATGTTTTAACATGCCACATAATCATCGCGTCATATAGTCTGCTTAGAGTAGCAAGGATTCATTCTCACTTTCGATATAATTTCAACTCATCTGTTGTGATAGATGCCGCTTTGTACGTTATAAGTACGGTGTGAAGCAGACGATTCCACTACTTCGTTAAAAAAATAAAAAAAATAAAAATAAGAGAAGGGGGGTTGGTGGTACTATGACACGATTGCATAGACCGGAGTCAGCATTTCTGTATCCCTTGTCGACCCACATCTGTCCTCAAAGCGCTTACCCGTTTCAGTTGCTGGCACGATAGTTGCGAGAGGATGGGGGTAGACTCTCCGCTGTTCGCATTGTAGCCTGCGTTCGTTACAGCGTTACAGCGGCACTGTGAGTTCTACCGTAAGTTTCCTGGCGGAGGAATGTAGCCCTAGATAAGCCAGCTCGCTGACTCAACTGACTGAGATCAGCTTGTATCTCCGTCGCTCGCCAGTACCGATTAAGTGGAACAATGTTCGAAATACGGGTCACACTGTGGGTCCCCTGCTAAACCTAGTAGAGCCCGCATTGCAGAAAGAAAACCAACTGCACAAAGGGAAAAAGACGAGTAATCGTACTGTTACTGTTGTGGTTTTGTTACGATATCGAACGCAAATTATATTATTTACATATTTTGCAAATAACAGAACTTCGTAAAAATGCGAACCAGAAAAATATGGTATAAAACAATCATAGGAAAATATTAACAACCTACCTTTTAAGAATAGCCAGACATCTTAATTGAGAGACGTTATTCATTTATCAGTTCCATAATAGCTTTCGTACAGGGAGCTTGACCACGCGATAGTTATTGGAGTGGCTTTATGAAGTCGTTCGAGTTTCCTTTAAATCATTTAATATTTTGAATATAACTGTCCTTTAGAAACGGTTGGAGATCAGTAAATGAATTCAAAGCAGCCAACCAGTTGCTACAAAAGAACGTTTTATTCAACCCTCGACCATGGTTTCGATGGGTCTCCTTCAGAAATACGTGTAACCTGAAGACAATTTTACAGCAATAACTATAAACACGAAACCATACATGTCAAGATTACACGTCATACAGAAATTACATCCCTACAAAGGGGTGGAGTATCATAAATGTTATAAAACGTAACCAAAAGAATAAAAACTAATACATACTAAAATTTCACATCGAAAAATATCGCGGTGGTCTAGCGGTTCTGGCGCTGCAGTCCGGAACCGCGGGACTGCTACGGTCGCAGGTTCTAATCCTGCCTCGGGCATGGGTGTGTGTGATGTCCTTCGGTTAGTTAGGTTTAAGTAGTTCTAAGTTCTAGGGGACTTATGACCTAAGATGTTGAGTCCCATAGTGCTCAGAGCCACTCGAAAAACATAGCGGAGTAATCTGCATTTTTCCAATGACTAGCGTTTTTTCATTCCTCCATACACTGTATGATAATCACTCCTTTATCGTCTCCCAGTCAGAAAAATCATATGAATGTGATTAAATGTTCCGTAGTCAACAACGGATATTGCCAGGGCATGTTGGATTACAAATGGTTCAAATGGCTCTGAGCACTATGGGACTTAACATCTGAGGTCATCAGTCCCCTAGAACTTAGAACTACTTAAACCTAACTAACCTAAGGACATCACACACATCCATGCCTGAGGCGGGATGCGAACCTGCGACTGTAGCGGTAGCGCGTTTCCGGACTGTAGTGCCTAGAACCGCTCACCCACCCCGGCCGGCCTGTTCGATTACATCTTCAGTGAAAAAAACCTCTCATAAATGTCCGACTTTGAGCCACAACACTTCCTCCAGTAACAACAAATATGCTAATAAATTTATTGTATATTCCATTGTGGGCGTTGCTTCTTGCAGGATTAAGAATCTTGTAGTGAAAAATTATAACTAAAATGTTTCCTTCTCTACAGAGAACAGTCTAAAGCAAAAATTTTTGCATACACTGGAAAATACTGGTGATAGGTTTTCCAATTCAGGCGTCTATAAATTGACTTATAATGACTGCCCGTACTATTACATTGGTCAAACAGGTAGAGCTCTGAAGACAAGATATAAAGAGTATCTGTTAGGAAAGAAAGGAGCGTATGTACATAATTTTACGCTTGTCGAACACTTATTAATTGCTAACGATACCCCGAAAAATTTTGAACAGACAGTTATTTTGCAGAGAGGACTCAAAGAGCGGAAGTTGGATTTTTCTGAAGAAATAGAGATCGTTAAACATCTAGAGCTAAGGCAAGGATATTCACTGAATGACCTGATGCATATTGCTTGCAGACAAATTTTTGAGGGTTTGAAAACTATATACTGCATAAAATCTTCATACGGTTGCAAGTAATCTTTGCAAGTTGCTCATTCCTCAAAATTCTAATATACATTCTATGTGCATACGTATTCGTTTCCCCCGTTTTATATTTTGTGTTTTTTACTATACGATGACCCATGCACTAATCTCTTTCATAGTACCGTTCGTTTATCACAGCTTGTTTGAGCAATAACTTCATTACTGTTCGTACGGTAATGTACTTGTGGTCCGATAAGCTTTTTAATTTACTTCACAGTATCGTCCCTTAACATGCTTTACTTCTCACTGTTGTCTCACTTCCACCTCCCCCTCCCCGTCGTCTCTTAATGCATTTTCACTTATTGGTCCATTATTCCACAAGCGTACTCTTCAGTCTTGGCGCACGCAGCACCTGCATTGTCTTCCTGGTGTTCAAGTACTCCGTTTCCTATCAGTCAGCATGCTACTCATAAAATGACCTGAAATTTTATTTGACTTGTTTTATTTCTGGATCTTGATTATCATTGCTTGATAAGCCCCCATCCTAGGGGCCAGCAAGTTTAATAGCGTATACAGTGATGTGCACTGATAGCATATTTTCGTTCGACAAATCTCGCCTCATTATTCGGTATTCTTCGAATGTGAAATTTGAGTACCAGTTTTTATTCTTTTTGTTATGTTTTAAGATACCGTGATATTCCCATCCCTTCGTGGGGATCTAGTATCTGTATGACGCGTAGTTTTGACGCGTATGTTTCCGGGTTTGTAGTTATTATCGTTCAAATGGTTCAAATGGCTCTGAGCACTATGGGACTTAACAGCTGAGGTCATCAGTCACTTAGAACTACTTAAACCTAACTAACTTAAGGACATCACACCCATCCATGCCGAGGCAGGACTCGAACCTGCGACCGTAGCGGTCGCGCTGTTCCACACGGACACGCCTAGAACCGCTCGGCCACCACGGCCGGCTATTATCGTTACATTGTCTCCAGGTTACACGTATTTCTGAAGAAGACGGGTTCACATCCGTCGAAACCATGATGAAAGGTTGAATAAAGTCACTTTCTGTAGTAACTGCTTGACTGCTGCAGATTTATTTAAATCTTTTTATTGGATGTTCACGAATACTGTGATCTTCTGTCTTCTGCATTGCAGCAGTCACATTCGGGCCTGTATGCGAGCCACCATTTAGAGAGGGACGTTTATAATCTTGCATGCTCCACATATATTCGCCACCATTAGATCAGTCTGACTTATCAAACCTTGTCTAACAAAGAGTGCCCAATTACATCTCCAGAATCGATATACTTGGAAAGTAACGGGTTGGTGGGGACTCTTGAGATCCCTCACAGGTTTTTTCTCACTCAAGGCCTGTTATGTAGGAGGAGCGAAACAATACTTTTGATAGTAGAGTTTGGCATATCCTACTCCAATCTCAGTCCACTGTGTGCTGTCGTCAGAGATCTGGTAGTTCTATAATTGACAAGACATGAAGCCAGTGTGCTGGTGTTGATTTCAGTATGCCGGTGACAATTCTGATTATGTCATTTAGTTGGACGTTAATCTTGCTGTAAGTATATCCCAATGAAAAAAAAAACAGAAATGATCGTAAATAATGCAGGTTTGAACTATCAGAAATCAGTCAAAAGGGAAAAATCTATCTCCTACACAGTCTGAGTGTGACTGTCAAAAGAAATGGACAATGTTAACTGAAGATATTCACTGCCTTCTATGTGTGTGAAGATCAAGACGGAAATCATTATTTGAAATGATTGCTGCTGATGGCCAAAAACAGTTCTATGCGGTTTGCACATTTAACAGCAGACTTAAAACATTTGTTCAGACTGCAGCCAAATACACAGCACAATGTATCAATGTAATCATTTTAACACAAAATTTTTCTCCTTCTGAGTATCTCTCTTTGCAGCCCCTGCAACTGCAATAATTCGTCTCTATCATTACGAATAAACAAATTGTAAGAACGCAGCAAATAGACTAACATTAAAGTATCGAATAGCGCAGAAAGCCTATCCAAACAGCGCTATCTCTAGATCACGTGACAGTCAGAGTTTAATGTTGACGTCATGTGCACAACGCAATGCGCAGTCCAGAGATATTTCTACTCTGTGGTTGAAACGCGATAGTCATGTCTGCTGTCGATTTTAGCAGCATATTTCATGCTAACGCACGTCAACTGTCAACATTCTTCGGTAGATCCAAGTTTAGTGTCATACAATAGAGTGTAGAACTGAACAGAGTTTCATTCTCGAATTATCGACAAAATCGATCTTCAGTGAGCGAAGTTAATAAAGTAGACGCTAAAAGTAGTTGGTTAGTTTTCGTTTTGGGGGAAGTAATAAGTGATATAGTTGGAATAGAGAGAATATAAAATGCAGACTGACAGTGCCAATATATTCGGGAAAAGGAGTAACTTATTAACTGGGAGTATCGTTTACAAGGATCTCATCTCTGAAGGTTCACGCATGAAAACCTAGAAGCTTTTGAGGTAGGCTGCTACAGAAGAAAGTCGAAAATTATGTAGGTGGATCGAATAACGAATGAAGTGGTCTGAGTCGTCTTCAGGAAAAAAGGTACCTGTGGCACAACTGCACAAAATAAAGTGATCGGTTTATGGCACACGTCCTGTATCGTGAAGGAATAGTCAGTTTGGTTGTGAGAGGAATTGAGCGTATGGATGATTAAAAATTATTGAGGGAGACGAATGCTTGAGTACGTTATGCTGGTTCAAGTGTATGCTGAAGTAGTTATGAAGAGATAGAAAAGCTTATACGTTATAGATTATCTTGCTCAACCTTATGCTTTTCCAGCGGAAAAGCATAACAACGTCTAGACCACCAATTAACAACCGAAGGGCAGTTGCGACCTGAGGGGGAAAATGTAATTTTCTCAGGGGTAAAAGGGGTTCAGTTGTATTTTGGTGACGAAACTAAATTATTTTAAAACATCATTAATATAATCAGTACTTTGTAAGACCATAACACCGGCTACACACGTAATAAACAATCACATTATTTTTTCATATTCGGCATTAATGCGTGACACAACGAGGCGAAGGTTACAACTAGTGAAAGCCGCACGGGGTAGCCTTGAGGTTTAGGGCGCATTGGCGCGGTACGCGCGGCTCCTCCCTTCGGAGGTTCGAGTCCTCGCTCGGGCACGGTTATGTGTGTAGTCCTTAGGGTAAGTTAGTCTACGTTAGATTAAGTAGTGTGTAAACCTAGGGACTGATGATCTCAACAGTTTGGTCCCATAGGAACTTACCACCATTGCAACTAGTGAAACGAATGTAGAAACAGTATCTTGCTCACACAATCCACCCACTGCAATCATATAATGCACCATCCATCCATGACAGTACAGTTCGGGCATATGCATCAGATATGCTTAAATATATCATGAAAATGCCTTGTCCGAGTGTTAGGTAGTTCCCGCAAACGACAATAAATTACTTCATTATTCACTTAGCAACAAAAAACGAATTTATTTACAGCACAATGGCTACAGTACTGCTGTCATACCTACACTGTTTTATTGTTATTATTTCTGTTATTATTATTAATCGTAGTGCTGAAACACAAAACATTGTCAGACTGAAGTCTTCCAATTTCTGCGAGCTCAGAAGTAAGGAGCCCATTACTAAAATGACTTGTAAACAGTAGGCCTAAGCACGAGGGCGTGTTGAAAAATAGTGCCTCTGAATAGTTCATGTGAAAACTCTTACACTTTTTAAATAAAACAAATGTTGTTAACAGTTTACAGTTTTATTCTGCATGTATACTTACTTATGTCTCAACATAGTCACTCTGGCGACCAACACATTTACTCCAACGAGAGACCAATTTGTTGATACCGTCAGTGTAGAAAGTTCGGCTTAGCTGAAGGAGTCACAATCTCACCTTTGCTTGCAGCGCTTTATCACTATCGAAGTGAAGTCACTGGCCGCTGTGGCCGAGCGGTTCTACGCGCTTCAGTCCGGAACCGCGCTGCTGCTACGGTCGCAGCTTCGAATCCTGCCTCGGGCATGGGTGTGTATGATGTCCTTAGGTTAGTTAGGTTTAAGTAGTTCTAAGTCTAGGGGACTGATGACCTCAGTTATGTCCCATAGTGCTTGGAGCCATTTGATGTGAAGTCGTCGAATATGTCCTTTAAGTTTTGGAAACAGTTGAAACTGCATGGAGGATGTTCGATGACAGTAAACCAAAGGCGAAGCAGATGTAGCAGCGCTTGTGTGTGGTCTGGCAGTATCAGCGTGCCCTATACGTGGACGAACTAATCCAATTCGAAACTTGATTACAGCACGCTGCTTCTCACGCTCCGACGTAGTTACCTTACACGCCGCCGTCACAAGTACCAGCCACACCACACTCTGTGCCACGAACGGTGGGCCCTTCGCGCCTCCAGAATACATCCCAGTTTTGGAGCAAGGCTCCCCCAAATGCAGGGGACATCAGTCCCCTCCCCCCAGCCAGAGAACAACAGCTTCCACCTGCTCTTCTCTTGCAGAAGGGATCCCTTGGGACCCTCTCTCCCAAGGTCTCCACTAATGCCACAGTGGACAATCGTCAGTGGCTAAAGGAGCCGATAGCTGCTGGAGGAAGAGTTTCGCGTTCTTCCTCTGTGCCTGAAGCTACTTCTGAGAGGTCCTCCCAGCAAGCCCCTAAAGAGAAGCGAGAAAGCAAGCAAACAAAGAAGTCTGATAAGAAAAGGGATCCTCCAGTGGCCCCAACACCACCACTCCATACCAGTTCTGCAGCTGAGGCATAACCTGCCTCCTTGCGTGCTTCATGCCTTCCCAGACTCATGATAACGTCATCCTTCAGTGGAATTGCTGCGGTTTTTCCACCACCTGGCTGAGCTACAGCAACTATTAAGCTTTACGCCTGCTTTCTGTATTGCCCTCTAGGAAACCTGGTTCCCGGCAATGCGGACCCCTGCCCTCTGCAGCTGTTACGCGCCTACAATTCAGAGTCGTCTAGAGGCAGTGGGCTGCATTTATGTAGATGTGAAGAATAAATATATGTGGGATGTTAATAACGTTAGTTTCATTTAACTAACTTAAAGAGTTTTTTCGCTCAAAAAGTCAGAGCCATTACTTTTGAATACGCCCTAGTATAAGGCACACATTTTAACTTGGCTGATTTTCAATGTGGCTGCAGGATATGCGTGAAGTATTTGTCGTTAGAGAGGGGAGTGGTGCAGAGGTAACATGTTTTCTAACAAATATCTGCACTGACTGTGGATAATTAGCTCTCTTTTCTCGGAAGGAATTGTAAGTACAACTCGCGGCCCACTTATGACTGCTTTATTCTTCTATAAAGAAGGCTGCTAGAAATAAACAGTACCAATTCTCTCACTGCGTCATTAGTTCCTGGTTTAATAAAAAAAACATAAAAAACTATCATTACTATTTTGTCATTTTAAAAATGAAAGAGTGAAAAGAAAATTGGTTTTGATTCTAAAGTTTAGTTGGGCGCTAGAACTTACAATGGTTTGTGAAGAGGGACTGGGGAGGGGCATTGGATGATAGGCAATACCTAGTTGCACTCAGGGATAACAATCTTAGAAAGGTTGAGATCCACCGGTCCAAGCGATTGCTCATGCGCTGTCAACAGGGAATGGGAGAAACGGTCCATTCAGAACCAGTTGTTTTAGTTCTGAATAACAAGTGTTTTTCGATATTTGTTCGTTCTCAGCAATAATCATTTTTTTCATTATTTAGTAGCAACACAGTAAAAAACGGGATATCAGTTTACCATAGCAGCAGAGCTGAAATTTTTCATTTTTAATATTTTTTTAAGCGAGTAAAGTTTATTCGCAAAATTGCCATTGCTTTGAAATACTGGACTATTACAGAAAGTGGGAAAAGTGACCAGTGCTATTTAATTACAATTACAATAATTAGAAACATGACATAAAATCGATACGTCATTGTTGAGACAATACAGTACCTATTTACATGTGGCGTGGCCTGTTTGATGGTACATATGACTGTAAAGTCATGTGATCTACCCTTCTTTTTTACTTATTTATTTACAAGTGAAATTCCGTAGGACCAAATTGAGGAGCAAATCTCCAAGGTCATGGAAAGCATCAGCACATCAAATTACAACAGAAAAGTAATAACAGATAAAATTAACATATTTATGAACGCAAGAAGGCCAAGCCATAAATTGAAGTAAACGCAATCAACATTACAATATCAGAATCAGCTTAATTTTTCAAGGAACTCCTCAACAGAACAGGAGTGACCCATGAAGAAACTCTTCAGATAAGATCTGAAAGAGAGTGGATTACTACTAAGATTTTTGAATTCGAGTGGTAACGTATTGAAACTGGATGCAGCAGTATCCTGCGCACCTTTCTGCACAAGAGTTAAGGAAGTCCGATCCAAATGCAGGTTGGACTTCAGTCGATGTTAACTGAGTGAAAGCTGCTTATTCTTGGGAATAAGCTGATACTGTTAACAAGAAACGACAGTAAAGAATATATATATTGAGAGACCAATGTCAAAATACCCAGCCTAGTCAACAGGGGTCGTCAAGAGGTTCGCGAACTTACACCACTTATTGCCTGAACCACTCGTTTATGAGCCAGAATTATCCTTTTAGAATGGGAAGAGTTACCCCAAAATACAATACCATACGACATAAGCGAATGATAAAGCAAAGCAGAATAATTTTCGTGTCGCACGATCACTTACTTCAGATACCGTTCGAATAGTAAAAATGGCAGCATTAAGACTAAGAACAAGATCCTGAAGTGGGCTTTCCACGAAAGTTTCCTATCTATCTGAAAACCTAGAAATCTGAACTGTTCAGTTTCACTAATCATATGCCCATTCTGTAAAATTAAGACGTCGAGTTTTGTTGAATCGTGTGTTAGAAACTGTAGAAAATGAGTATTGCACACAACATCCTGTACTATCAAGCTAGTGTCATCACCAAACACAAATATTTTAGCGTTACCTGTAAGACTAGAGGACATATCATTTATGGAATTAAGGACCAGGAGTGACCTCATCAACACTGATTCCAGGGACACTCCTCACTGGACCATACTCCACTCAGACCCCACACCACAGCCATTCTCTACAGTGTGAGCAATGATCTTTTGCTGTTTCTGTAGTTAAAGTAAGAGGTGAACCAATTGTGAGCTACTCCCCATATTTCATTATGGTGTGTCATCACCAAACAGAAATATTTTAGAGTTACCCATAATCCTAGAGGGCATATCATTTATTAAATAAGGACCAGGAGTGGCACCAACACTGATCCCTGAGGTACCCCCTCTCCCCATTTGCCTGTACCCCACTCAGACCCCACGTCACAGCCATGACCTTTTGCTTTCTGTTGTTAAAATAAGACGTGAACCAAATGTGATCTACTCACCGTATTCCATAATGATCCAACTTCTGGAGCAATATTTTGTATTTAACACAATCAAATACCTTAGTTAAATCAAAGAATACGCTTAGAGTTCGAAACCTTTTGTTTGACTCATTCTGTGCCTCACGGGGAAAAGAGAATATAGTATATTCATTTGTTTATCGACTTCTAAAGCCGAACTGTACATTTGATAGCAAATTACGTGATACGAAATGATCAATTATCCTTACATACACAACCTTTTCAATAGCTTTAGCAAACACTGGTGGCATAGAAATAGGTCTAAAATTTTCTGCATTATTCCTTTCCCCTTTTTATAAAGCGGCTTTACTTGTGAGTGCTTTAATCGTTCAGGAAACTGACCCATTCTAAAGGAAAAGTTACAAATATAGTTAATACGGGGCTAACATGTGGAGCACAGTACTTTAATATTCTGCTAGGTACTCCATCATATCAGTGAGAGTCCATAGTCTTCAGTGATTTAATTATCGACTCAATCTCCCCCTTATCTGTATCACAGAGGAGTATTTCAGATATCAATCTCGGAAAGGCATTTGCCATGAGAGTTATATGATTTCCTGAAAACTAAATTTTTGTTTAGTTCACCATCAATGCTCAGAAAATGAGTGTTAAATACTGTACATATATCTGATTTATCAGTAACTGAAATATTTCTGGTCGTGCGGTAGCGTTCTCGCTTCCGGCGCCCGGGTTCCCGGGTTCGATTCCCGGCGGGGTCAGGGATTTTCTCTGCCTCGTGATGGCTGGGTGTTGTGTGATGTCCTTAGGTTAGTTAGGTTTAAGTAGTTCTAAGTTCTAGGGGACTGATGACCATAGATGTTAAGTCCCATAGTGCTCAGAGCCATTTGAACCATTTTGAAATATTTCTACTGCGAACTGACTTTATAATGTTGACCTTGTGCAGCTGACCAGACACTACCTTCACAACTGACCATATGGTTTTAATATTATCCTGTGCATTAGCTTTTCTATTTGCATACCACATACTCTTTACCTTCCTAATAACAGTTCAGTTCCCAAGTTTGTTCCGTGGCAGTAGAATTATAAATGTAACAATCAAATTTATCTTCTATTCCAAGGAGCATTGTCGATATTTTTCCATATTATGTCGCAAGATTGATGTACCTCCTCCTGTCTGTAACCTTTTAAAGCGAATGGTGCAGTGTAAAATATTTTCAAACTAGAGAAACGCCATTCTGCAGTACAACAGACTTCCGAGAATGGTAGCGAAAAACTGACGAGTGAGAACAAGCTACAGTAGCCCATTACAAACACTATTGAAAGGTGCTAAAATATTTCGGTCTCTGTTCGAAATCTACGTTTATTACTGGAAATAATAACAATAAAAACCGAAAACCGATTATTTCAGAAATCGGTTATTTTGAGCGGTTTCAACAGTCAGGCTAAATTCGTGATGGAAGAAACAGGTTCAATCGAAAACCAGTTGTTTCAGCAGTAACTGCCATCGTTCCCACCAGAAATGGCAGTTATCGCTGAAACAACCAGTTTTCGGTTATAGCGTTTTTTTTTTTTTTTTGTTTTTCCGCGCCAGTTCAACCTGACTACTAAAACCGCTCAAAATAACTAGTTCCTGAAATAAACAGTTTTCCTGTATCTATTCCTATTATTTCCTGTAATAAACGCAGAAATGGAACAAAGATTGAAAAATGTTGACTCTCTCAGTTTCGAGATACATAGAATCAAATTATTGAGTTAAATAAGCAAATAAAGGAAAAGCTATTGCGTTCACCACTCACTGCCTTTCTTGGAAAGTGATAAGTCGTTGAATACTACAATTCACCATTATTCTCTTATTCATTCAAATTTTTTGAAACACTGCTCAAAAATCCTATTATATTGGTTATCATACCGCTACTTGGGCATTGCTAAAGGTTGAGAAGTGAGGTCGGAAAACTTTCGTGATAATTTGCCAGTTTTCAAGGGCTACAAGTAGAAAAAGCATTTTATGTAGACACAGGCAGCAAATCAGCTCCTATCTATTTTTGTTGTAAACTACGATGATTGTTGTTGACATGTTAATTTATCGGGTTTCTGCCGGATGTTAGCGTCTTTCCTGCGCGATATTTCAACTGCGTGACTCGCTGTCTTCTTCAGGTGCTGTCTGATATTGATTCCAGTGTGGAACGAGTCACATATTTATGCCTACGCTGTGCTAGGCGTTCCCTCTGCCGTCCGCGCCGAGCTCTGTCCGTTGTGTGCGCCGACCAATAGCAACGGCTGTAGCGTTTTCTTCTAGCCGCGGATATCCCGAACGCTGTGCGCGTACTTTGTGGTTATTATCCGTTGTCAATGTAACTGAATTAAGTTCTGAATGGCGTACAAGCTGTACTAGACGTTTTATCTTCGATTGTCGTCTTTTGAGTCCTGTGAATTAGGACGTTCTCTTGAAGTGGTGCGCCGTGTTAGGCGTCCCGTCCTAAGTTATTGCTCCCCCCTCCCCCCCCAGGAGCGGCTGCAGTGTTATTTTCAGGCCGATTGTATTCAAATTGTCGCTAGAGACTGGAAGAACGACCTCAGATATTGTGTCTGTTGTCTGACGTACGTCTTTTGTTACATGTACTGGGCTGTTATCTCCAATTCCATCTTTATACTTGTGTCCCTTGGGGTTTGGATGTTGCCTACGTTGCGTCTTCAGATGATAGAGTGCTGGGTTCCAAGCCGAGCTCAGCTGGGAACCGTTGTCCCGGTTAATGAGATTCTCCTCGACCTTTATCTCAATAGATTCTTCGATTATGCTGTCTCAGTAACTCGATGTTGGTGTTAAAGTCTTGGCGTCATTATACTTCATAGAACAATTGTGTTTTGAACAATGCTTGGCAATCGCTGACTTGGTTTCCTGTCTCAGTATGGTGTGCTTTTGGTGCTCTATGCACCTGATGCCAACGGTCCTGATCATGTGGACGATGTACGTCATACCACATTCACATGGTACGTGGTAAACGCCTTGTTTCTGTTGACGCAGGTCATCTTTTACACAACCTAGCAGGGCCTTAATCTTGGTGGGTCGATGGAACACGCTTTTAATGTTAAGTTTGTGGAGAATCCGGCCGATTTCGACAGATATCGGCCCAAAATATGGCAAATGTGCCACCTTGTGCGTTTCTTCTTGTATCTCTTGAATTAACACTGCGCAGTGCCTTTTGAATATCTCGAGAAGAGTATGAATTTATGTAGAACACAGACTGTAGATGTTCTATCTCCGTGACCAAATTATCGGGATCTGACAGAGTTCGTGCCCGGTGAACCAGTGTTCTGAGTACACCGTTTTTCTGTGCCGGGTGGTGGCAACTGCTGGCTTGCAGGTACAAGTCGATGTGAGTGGGTTTGCGGTACACACCGTGACTGAAGGTACCATCTCCCTTCATCTTAACTAGTACATCTAGGAAAGGGAGTGGTCCATCCTTCTCCAGTTCCATGGTGAATTTAATGTTAGGGTGGCGTGAGTTTAGGTGGTCCAAGAATACATCGAGCTTTTCCCTCCCGTGGGGCCATATGACGAAGGTGTCATCCACGTACCTAAAAACATTTCGGTTGATCTGGGGCCGACATAAGTGCGTCTTCTTCAATTCTTTCCATAAAGAGATTGACCACCACCGGTGCTAGAGTGCTGCCCATTGCCACCCCTTCCGTTTGCTCGTAGAATTCACCCCATATAGGAAGTACGTCAGAGTCAGTATGTGTCTGAATAAGTCCAAGAGAGCACCGTCGAATTTTTCTCCAATCAGCTGAAGTGAATTACTTTGTGATACGCGGATGAACAAGGAATCCACGTCGAAACTGACCATAATGTCAGAGTCAGAGATCTGTAGCTGCCTGAGGCGTTGTAGTAAACCCTTTGATTTGCGAATGTGATGGGCACACTTCCCCAAATATGACGAGAGCATCTTCTTAAGGTGTTGAGTAGAGAGGTAGGTGGCTGCGCCAATATTACTGACTATTGGATGTAGAGGAACCCATTCCTTGCGCACCTTAGGCAGGCCAGAAAATCTGGGTGGTACTGTGGTACTGGTGGTTTAGACGTTAACAGTTTAACGGTCTTTTCTGGAAGGCCGGTTTCCTTTAGAAGAGCCCTCGTATTCTTATCCACCTTGTCGGTGGGATCCCTTTCTATTGGTCTCTATGCCGGGTCGTCTAGATGTTAGTGGTTCAAAAAAATGGTTTAAATGTCTCTGAGCACTATGGGACTCAACTGCTGTGGTCATCAGTCCCCTAGAACTTAGAACTACTTAAACCTAACTAACCTAAGGACATCACATACACCCATGCCCGAGGCAGGATTCGAACCTGCGACCGTAGCAACAGCGCGGCTCCGGCCTCGAGCGCCTAGAACCGCACGGCCACCGCGGCCGGCTGATGTTAGTGATGTTTGATTTGGGCAGTTTGGTTTTAGTGAGCGCCCTACAAGTCTCTCGTCGCACTTCTTCAGCCTCACTGGCAGGAAATTTCAGGGCCACGTGCTCCACTGCACTGACGAAGGCCGCAACAGGAATATTTCTAGTGGTAACTGCAAAATTGAGACTCTTGCTCAATACTTTCAAGGTAGTCGCGTCCAATTCCTTCTCTCTCATGTTAACGACACTGCAAGCGTTCTCGTTCTGATGCGCCTTGCTGTTAAGAAGTTCAAAATTGGCTAGTTGACAGGATGTCGATTTCTTCCTCGTACACTCCGTTAGGGACGAGGAGGTGCCATCAACTCGGTCCCAGTCTTGTCTGGTTAGAGAATTTGCTATAAAAATGTGTAGAGCTAGCAACTCTCTGGATGTCACATCAAGTTGGTGGCGCATGTCACGTAGGCCTACTCTCTCCCTGACCAATGCTAAGCTCGCTCAAAGTTTAATTCTGTTGGTTGCTCTAGAACTGACGTGATGTTTAATTCTAGCAACTACTGCAACCACGTCGTCTTCTCAGCATCGCAGCAGGAAACAGAGAGTACTGAGCAGTCTTCTCTTCCCTTGTCGAAGCTTGTCCAGCTTTCTAATATTTAAATACACTCCTCCCCCGCCCCATAGAGTCTTCTAACGTAATTCTTCAGGCTTTCCCAGCGAGGCGTTGTCATGTTTATTAATCGGGTTTCTGCCGGTTATTCGCGTCTTCCCTGCGCGATTTTTCAACTACGTGATTCGAAGTCTTCTTCAGGTTCTGCCCGATACTGTTTCCAGTGTGGAACGAGTCCGGTATTTATGCCTACGTTGTGCTAGGCGTTCCCTCTGCCGTCCGCTCCGCGTCTAGCACTCTGTCCTTGGTATGAGCCGACAGGTGTTTGAAGAAGACTGCGAGTCAACTAGTTGAAATATCGTGCAGGAAGGACGAGAGTTACCGGCAGAAACCCGACTAATCAACATGACAACACCTCGCCGGGAAAGCCTGAAGAATTACAATTCTGGTAAAGTTTTGAATTTATTACTTTTACCGTTATTGTTATTCAATCTGTATATTGAGCAAGCAGTAAAGGAAACAAAAGAAAAATTCGGAGTAGGTATTAAAATCCATGGAGAAGAAATAAAAACTTTGAGGTTCACCGATGACATTGTAATTCTGTCAGACACTGCAAAGGACTTGGAAGAGCAGTTGAACGGAATGGATGGTGTCTTGAAGGGAGGATATAAGATGAACATCATCAAAAGCAAAACGAGGATAATGGAATGTAGTCGAATTAAGTCGGGTGGTGCTGAGGGAATTAGATTAGGAAATGAGGCACTTAAAGTAGTAAAGGAGTTTTGCTATTTGGGGAGCAAAATAACTGATGATGGTCGAAGTAGAGAGGATATAAAATGTAGACTGGCAATGGCAAGGAAAGCGTTTCTGAAGAAGAGAAATTTGTTAACATCGAGTATAGATTTAAGCGTCAGGAAGTCGTTTCTGAAGGTATTTGTATGGAGTGTAGCCATGTATGGAAGTGAAACATGGACGGTAAATAGTTTGGACAAGAAGATAATAGAAGCTTTCGAAACGTGGTGCTACAGAAGAATGCTGAAGATTAGATGGGTAGATTACATAACTAATGAGGAAGTATTGAACAGGATTGGGGAGAAGAGAAGTTTGTGGCACAATTTAACCAGAAGAAGGGATCGGTTGGTAGGACATGTGCTGAGGCATCAAGGGATCACCAATTTAGTATTGGAGGGCAGCGTGGAGGGTAAAAATCGTAGGGGGAGACCAAGAGATGAATACACTAAGCAGATTCAGAAGGTTGCAGTAGGTACTGGGAGATGAAGAAGCTTGCACAGGATAGAGTAGCATGGAGAGCTGCATCAAACCAGTCTCAGGACTGAAGACCACAACAACAACTTTTACCGTAATTTCCACCCTCTTTCATTATTTTATAGAATGGTAGACAGGTGTTTAATCTTTTAAAGGAGATGGGGCATTGTACTTCATGTCACTTTGTAAAATATTTCCTGACTACGACTGGTGCCATTCTGATATTTAGAGGATGTTCGGCGATCACAGTCAGAAACAACCATATGGACCAGCAGGGACAAGTCTTGCATACTGTGAGAGGTTCCATGCCCTCTTTTGCACGTCGCCTCTCATTTTCATCAATTTTATTAATGTTCTATGTCATTGCGCGGTGGTAACAGACTGAATAAAGTTATTGTAAGGAGAGTATTTGTACTGCGAGCTCAAAATACTTTTAACTTGATTCCTGTGCATGTTATTTTACTTCCCTGGGTGGCCTGTGCGAGGCGAGCATCGGAGGACGCGGCACACTGCGTTTCCGGTTGGGGGCTGCACTTCTGCGAATACTGAGACGGTCGTACAATGGGCATAAGCGTCTGGTGGAACGACTGACTTCGGTCGAGTTGCACCTGTTGTATGCAGGGTGAAACCACCAGCGAGACGTCTGAGAATCGCCACAGTTTATGTGTTTACTGTTCCCGTGCGTCCGGAACGAAGACTCCTAGCATTGACTGATTGCATTGTCCTCTTGATTCTCAGAATACTTGTGGACCGTGCCCTGCTGGTGGCGACTGTCTGGCACCTGATGGCCGGTGGTCTAGGCAGGTTGTTTTCGTAGCCAGTCAAACGGCAAGAAGAGTGCCCTCAGCTGAATACCAGGGGCATGATTATTAAACTGTGGCTTGTTGATATCATAAAGCTCTGCTCGAAATTTGGGGGAACGGTCTCTTTTGGCGCGAATGATCTTCTGAGAAACTGTGGGGGAATTTTGGAATCAGAACTGAATGCTGATTCGCGGTTTTTCGAGGATGGTAGGGAGCTGAGCTACGTTGGCTTCTCTCTTGCGTTGTCCGGACGCAGGTATTCGGCATCTGATCTTCGTCGGAGTTGGACGGTCTTGCAACTTAGTCGCACTTTTTTCGGCAGAAGTTAGAATTCTCGATAGCCTTCGAGGCCAGGGGTTGAAACAGAGTTTCTGCACACCAGATGTCGGCGCCTGCACCATCAGAGAGCTGCCTACCGACGACCTGCTACAAATTTCAGGATTAGTAAAGTATTTTGCGGTTCTGGCATTGTATGACCTATCAATTTTATACTGAAGTTCTCAGCAGCAAGCGCTCACTTTGCCACGAGTCCACCTTGCTTGTTTCTCCATGTGATCCCTCACTGCTAATCACGATACTGCAGTATAGTTGAGAAAGTAATATTTGACTCATTATTACTTCCAGTCATTATCGTCAAGCTATTGCAAAACACAGTAGGAGCCCTTGCTCTCGAGCCAACTCTTATTCGCATAATAGTTCAGAATACTCTATCCTTTAACCTATTGTTTGTGTCGATAATCATGTGCCTTCATGTTCTGATGTATAATAAATCTCATTGTAATATTTAGACTGCTGCGGTCGCAGGTTCGAATCCTGCCTCGGGCATGGGTGTGTGTGGTGTCCTTAGGTTAGTTAGGTTTAAGTAGGTCTATGTTCTAGGGGACTTATGACCTAAGATGTTGAGTCCCATAGTGCTCAGAGCCATTTGAACCATTTGTAATATTTAAGCCGCATATCATTTCGTATATATATGCAGAATCCCATTTCCTATTGTTTATTATGATAAAGGTTTTTTTTCTCTCAGTAGTTTACGATTTTTATTAAATTATTGTGAGTGTGCGCTCCTTATTTTGCCAACTAGCAGGGTCCACCATCATTTCCCTTCGTTACCGTTATGCGCACAATTAACTGGGTGGTAGGTAAGGAGGGGGTCGAGTGCGCGTCTCGTTCTCAGATAAAATTCGTCAGAATTAGAGACGTACAAACTCTTCTCCAGCCTGGCACCTCTCAACTGCTTGTACACAGGTACCATCTAACATGCCAACGCCACATGGTAACATGTATATTATTGCCTAACCAGTGATGTACCAGTTCTTAAGCCATGGTTTTGTTGCTCATTTCTGTCGGCATTGTTACTAAAGTAGCAGTGATCGCTTCTCTGGTTTTCCATAACAATGCAGCACTTCAAAACAGAGAGTATTTTAAAAATAAAAGTTACTCAAATGATATAACACAATTTCAGAGAGTTTACCCGTCTCATACAGATGTTATGTTACGTATATAGACTGAAGCGGCGAGTGAAAATTTGCACCAAGTCTGGAAGTCGAACATGTATCTCGTGCTTACGAGGCAGTCTCGCAGGGGGCCGTGCCAGGGTAATGTGTGCAGCTGTTTGAACCACAGCGCCAGGCTGACTCAGTAGCTAACGCACCAGCCTGGTAAGCAGGAGACATGGGTTCGATTCCCGGCCCGGCCCGCTACTTCAATTTATATACATAAAAAATTATTCGTTTTTTGAGCAAGGTTTGTTTAAAAGCATAGAATTTAGCACGGCTGCTATGGCTAATTTATGTTTCGGTTTTATAACTAGGTTATCAGTAAAAAAAATAAATAAAGAACAGCTATTACAATGGAGGGGCAACGGCCTTGCCGCAGTGGATACACCGGTTCCCGTGAGATCACTGAAGTTAAGCGCTGTTGGGCGTGGCCGGCGCTTGAATGGGTGACCATCCAGCCGCCATGCGCTGTTGCCATTTTTCGGGGTGCACTCAGCCTCGTGATGCCAATTGAGGAACTACTCGACCGTATAGTAGCGGCTTCGGTCACAAATACCATCATAACGACCGGGCGAGCGGTGTGCTGACCCCACGCCCCTCCTACCCCCATTCTCCACTGAGGATGACACAGCGGTCGGATGGTCCTGGTAGGCCACTCGTGACCTGAAGACGGAGTGCTTTGTTTATTACAATGGAGACAAAAAAACCGAAAACTACCGATGATTCAGAACTAAAATACTGATATCGGTTTTAACTGTCTGTTTTTCCCATCCGTACCTACTACTAGGTGTTGATGCTGCTCAGACGATGTGCATCGTAACCTACATCACAGGCGAAGCACCACACCTTGTCGGTGGGAGTGTGGGTGCGGGTTGGGTCGCCCAGGCGCCGTATCTAGTCGGACCGTCGCGAGACAGTGGCGACGGCGGCCCTGGAAGAGCCCTCGTGTCGAACAATGGAGTGTGTCGGCTTCAACTTCGGCCAGTGTTGACTGTTGTGGGCCCAAGTTGGTCCTACACTCGGCCGTGGACCGCCCTCCCTTTTCGCTTGCGCCGGCTCCGTATCTTTAAGTACTTCCTCCGCCCTCGCAGTCCGCTTCCGCCCCCCCCCCCCTCGACCATCCCTTCGCCCTCTCCCCACCCCCCAAACCCCTTCCCGACCTCACTCCCACGTCCGGTTCCTTACCTTCCCAAGTTGCGCCACAGCGGCAGCGCCAGCGAGATTTATTGTGTTAACACAAAGTGTTAAAGGGGGAAGGAGGCGGGACTAAAAAGTAGACGACGGGAGTGGAAAGAAAGGGAGCGACGCCGCTCTCTCTCTCTCTCTCTCTCAGTGCTGGGAAGGCAGGAGGAGCACAGCTACCTCTCGCTGTTCCTCCGTCACGGCTGCCCTCTTCCCGAGTCGTCCCGGCCGGCGTGCCGTTGCGAAACTTCCCCGCGTCGCCGTAAAGAACAATTCTGCACTGTCGCTCGCGTTAACTCCCCATAGCATTTCATTTCGCTCCAGCGATTTAAAACAGTGGTGCTAACAATGTGGAAAATTCCGAATATTGCGTCTTACTGGGCGCCCGGTTTTGCTCGGCCTTGTGCAGGTTCCGAATGAAATCTCTTACAATTCGAGGGTTCCGAAAGCGTTTCGAGCACTCTGGCGTTTACTGGCAATCCGACGTCGAGCTTCGGATTTAGCGCAAGGCATTTGTCCCGCTTCAAACAAAAGTGAGCCATGCTCGGAAATAAAGTACTCCTAAGAGCACTCATTAGAATAAAATAACAGGAAAAGTGACTGAAAAGCTGTGAGAGGATGTGTCATTTATGTACGTTAGATAAAAAATGAATACCTCATTTTCTTAGCTTGTAGCCGGCCGGTGAGGCCGAGCGGTTCTAGGCGCTTCAGTCTGGAACCGCGCGACCGTTACGGTCGCAGGTTCGAATCCTGCCTCGGGCATGGATGTGTGTGATGTCCTTAGGTTATTTAGGTTTAAGTAGTTCTAAGTTCTAGGGGACTGATGACCTCAGATGTTAAGTCCCATAGTGTTCAGAGCTAACTTAGCTTGTAACTTCGTAAGCTCCACAGCCAATGTCATTTTGAATAAAATAATTTTGAGCATTAGGCCGTGTCATTGTAAAACACTAAAGCAACTAAACTGCCGACGTTTCGGCCGGGTTGTTGCCGGTCCTCTTCAGGACTACCCTGAAGAAGACCTCGGCAAGTCGGTCGAAACGCCGACGATTTACACTACTGGCCATTAAAATTGCTACACCAAGAAGAAATCCAGATGATAAACGGCAATTCATTGGATAAATATATTATACTAGAACTGACATGTGATTACATTTTCACGCAATTTTGGTGATAGAACCTGAGAACTCAGTGCCCAGAACAACCACCTCTGGCCGTAATAACGGCCTGGGCATTGAGTCAAACAGAGCTTGGATGGCGCGTACAGGTACTGCTGCCCATGCAGCTTCAACACGATACCACAGTTCATCAAGAGTAGTGACTGGCGTATTGTGACGAGCCAGTTGCTCGGCCACCATTGGTCAGACGTTTTCAATTGGTGAGATATCTGGAGAATGTGCTGGCCGGGGCAGCAGTCGAACATTTTCTGTATCAAGAAAGGCCCGTACAGCACCTGCAACATGCGGTCGTGCATTATCCTGCTGAAATGTAGGGTTTCCCAGGGATCGAATGAAGGGTAGAGCCACGGGTCGTAACACATCTGAAATGTAACGTCCAGTGTTCAAAGTGCCGTCTATGCGAACAAGAGGTGACCGAGAGGTGTAACCAATGGCACCCCATACCATCACGCGGGTGATACGCCAGTATGGCGATGACGAATACACGCCTCCAATGTGCGTTCACTGCGATGTTGGGAAACACGGATGAGACCGTCATGATGCTGTAAACAGAACCTGGATTCATCCGAAAACATGGCGTTTTGCCCTTCGTGCACCCAGGTTCGTCGTTGAGTACACCATCGCCGGCGCTCCTGTCTTTGAGGCAGCGTCAAGGGTAACCGCAGCCACGGTCTCCGAGCTGCTGCAAACGTCGTCGAACTGTTCGTGCAGATGGTTGTTGTCTTGCAATCGTCCCCATCTGTTGACTCAGGGATCGAGACGTGGCTGCACGATCCGTTACAGCCATGCAGATAAGATGCCTGTGATCTCGACTGCTAGTGATATGAGGCCTTTGGGATCGAGCACGGCGTTCCGTATTACCCCCCTGAACCCACCGATTCCATATTCTGCTAATAGTCATTGTATCTCGACCAATGCGAGCAGCAATGTCGCGATACGATAAAGCGCATTCGCGATATGCTACAATCCGACCTTTATCAAAGTCTGAAACGCATTTCTCCTCCTTCCACGAGGCATCACATCAACGTTTTACCAGGCAACGCCGGGCAACTGCTGTTTGTGTATGAGAAATCGGTTGGTAACTTTCCTCATGTGAGCACGTTGCAGCTGTCGCCACCGGCGCCAGCCTTGTGTGAATGCTCTGAAAAGCTATTCATTTGCATATGACAGCGTCTTCTTCCTGTCTGTTAAATTTCGCGTCTGTAGCACGTCATCTTTCGTGGTGTAACAATTTTAATGCCCAGTAGTGTAGTTGCTTTAGCGTTTTACGACGACGCGGCCTAATACCCAAAATTATCTTATACATTTTCGTTATCTGGCAAACTGAATTTCAATTTTAGATTCTCGCTTGATGTCTTCTTTTCACCATAGACATCGCTTATCCTAAGGGAAACAAGTTGTGTGCGCCATTCGTCTGCAAATCGTATAACCTTCGATGTGTGTGTTATCGTTCTTTTGCATTTGCGTATCGAATTTCTAGGTAGATATCGGAGCCAAGACAGCAGTTCCTTAAATAAACGAAAAAAAGCCTAAAAACCATATACAAGCTGCATTATACATCAGAACTGCCCTGACGCGCTGACCCGAACCGCGTCTGCTCAGCCGCCCCTACCCCAGCCCCAGAAACTTACTGGTTCATCGTATGAGCCGCGAGGACCTCATTTTTCACAACGAACATATGGGGCAGAATGGTATTTTAGTTTTCAATTAATGTACGAAGCTATATTTTCCCGTCAATTAAAATGTAGCGCAGTTGTGCCACTTTCCCATGTACCCCATGCTAGTGCGCTGCGAGTTGGTCTTTGCTAGAATGTGTCTTGCTGTCCTGCAAATATTAATTGCTTACACACGGATCTGTTTTTGGCTTCTTACTATATGAAATCATCTTTGGAACGTTCAACTACAGATGAAATGACGTGCAACTTATAAATGTGCTAATGAGACAGCCACAAACTTCTTACAAAGGAAAGCATTAAGTATTCTTACTTTTTTAAAAATTACACGTTATGTCGCTGTACTTTCAGATTAATAATGAAACTGATTTTAGTATCACCATCTAGCATACGCACAACTGCGCTACATTTTAAGAGACGGGAAAATATAGCTTCGTACATTCATTGAAAACTAAAATACCATTCTGCCCCATACGTTCGTTGTGAAAAATGAGCTCCTCGCGGCGCATACGATGAACCAGTACGTTTCTGTGCGTTGTACTCAAGTGGGGAGAGACTTTTTTTAGATCACTGAGGGATTATAACCAACATCTCAATGTTGTTCTATCTTCTTAACCCAGTGTCGTAACTTTTTGGGCTAACCATAAATATTGTTTTATTTACATAATATACAAGTGGAAGTCGCGAAAAAAATTTACTAGTTCTTAGATGTTAATACAGGCCATTCCTACATTTTTTCTTTTGCGTCTCCTGAGGACGGCCAATGTACGCTGAAACAATTTAGGATTCTGTCACAGAGTATGACTTTGTTCGAAATAATAGAAAGTTCTTCAGTGTTATTGATACTGAAATAAAAAACTTCATCATTAATTAAGTTGTTGTTGTTGTGGTCTTCAGTCCTGAGACTGGTTTGATGCAGCTCTCCATGCTACTCTATCCTGTGCAAGCTTCTTCATCTCCCAGTACCTACTGCAGCCTACATCCTTCTGAATCTGCGTAGTGTATTCATCTCGTGTTCTCCCTCTACGATTTTTACCCTTCACGCTGCCCTCCAATACTAAATTGGTAATCCCTTGATGCCTCAGAACATTTCCTACCAACCGATCCCTTCTTCTAGTCAAGTTGGGCCACAAACTCCTCTTCTACCCAATTCTATTCAGTACATAGTATGAAGGCTTTCACGACCGGATGACATATCTTCTGGTAAACCTTCCGGGATGTAAGGTCGTGGTCCATGAAACTCTTCAGCTCCTAACGTTTCGTCCAGAGCTGCGCTGGACATCTTCAGAGGGGTGTTTCTCCTCCGGTGAGTCTCGCCGACTGACGGGTCGGACGTCTGAGAGCGACTTATATATCGTAGAAAGTGGGCGTGACCAGAGTTACACGTGATATGCAGAGATAATCTTTGTCAGAGATAAAACTTAACTATCGATCGTAATCTCGTCACGGATATAACTGTCTAGCAATTCTGTAGTGCTACTGTCCAAATATCACTAAGTTTCATGGTCTCTTCTTTCCGATTAAAATTATCCCTATGTTTATATATTTCAATTGCTTCTCTACAAAGCCGTGGTTAATAGTTCGTCGTCGTAGATAAAATTTTTGTTTCGGAAAACTTCACTTGATGATTTCCTGACTGAAAAGCGTGTTCTGCTACAGCCGATTTATCTGTTTTCCCTAATCGGCAAAGACTTCTGTGTTCTTTTAACCGTGTATTTACGCTTCTTTTCGTTGTTCCAATATAAACTTTACCACATGTACACGGAATTTTATATACGCCACTGGCTGATAGAGGAGCGCGTTTATCTTTTACAGACCGGAGAACATGTCAAATTTTCTTCGTTGGCCTAAAAACAGGTCTAATATCATGTTTACTTAAAATCTTTCCAATCTGATCCGTTACTTTCTTTATAAAAGGGAGAGAGACTGTATTCTTCCATCGTTTTTCGGGCTTGTCCTTCGGCTTTTTGTTGTTTGGGTGCAGAATTCTGCTTACTTCTTTCTTTGAGTAGCCATTTTTCTCAAAAGTGTGCTTCAGATGTTTTAATTCGACGTCTAGATACTCCGGCGTGCAAATCCGTCTGGCTATGTCAACGAGACTTTTAATCACACCTCTCTTTTGTTGTGGATGGTGGTTAGAGTTTTTATGTAAGTATCTGTCTGTGTGCGTTATTTTTCTAAAAATCTGTTGTTTCAATCTTCCATCTGTCTGTCTCATAACTAAAACATCCAAAAACGGTATTTTGTTATCATTTTCTCTCTCCATGGTAAACTGGATTCTTGGATTTATACACTCCTGGAAATTGAAATAAGAACACCGTGAATTCATTGTCCCAGGAAGGGGAAACTTTATTGACACATTCCTGGGGTCAGATACATCACATGATCACACTGACAGAACCACAGGCACATAGACACAGGCAACAGAGCATGCACAATGTCGGCACTAGTACAGTGTATATCCACCTTTCGCAGCAATGCAGGCTGCTATTCTCCCATGGAGACGATCGTAGAGATGCTGGATGTAGTCCTGTGGAACGGCTTACCACGCCATTTCCACCTGGCGCCTCAGTTGGACCAGCGTTCGTGCTGGACGTGCAGACCGCGTGAGACGACGCTTCATCCAGTCCCAAACATGCTCAATGGGGGACAGATCCGGAGATCTTGCTGGCCAGGGTAGTTGACTTACACCTTCTAGAGCACATTGGGTGGCACGGGATACATGCGGACGTGCATTGTCCTGTTGGAACAGCAAGTTCCCTTGCCGATCTAGGAATGGTAGAACGATGGGTTCGATGACGGTTTGGATGTACCGTGCACTATTCAGTGTCCCCTCGACGATCACCAGTGGTGTACGGCCAGTGTAGGAGATCGCTCCCCACACCATGATGCCGGGTGTTGGCCCTGTGTGCCTCGGTCGTATGCAGTCCTGATTGTGGCGCTCACCTGCACGGCGCCAAACACGCATACGACCATCATTGGCACCAAGGCAGAAGCGACTCTCATCGCTGAAGACGACACGTCTCCATTCCGTCCCTCCATTCACGCCTGTCGCGACACCACTGGAAGCGGGCTGCACGATGTTGGGGCGTGAGCGGAAGACGGCCTAACGGTGTGCGGGACCGTAGCCCAGCTTCATGGAGACGGTTGCGAATGGTTCTCGCCGATACCCCAGGAGCAACAGTGTCCCTAATTTGCTGGGAAGTGGCGGTGCGGTCCCCTACGGCACTGCGTAGGATCCTACGGTCTTGGCGTGCATCCGTGCGTCGCTGCGGTCCGGTCCCGGGTCGACGGGCACATGCACCTTCCGCCGACCACTGGCGACAACATCGATGTACTGTGGAGACCTCACGCCCCACGTGTTGAGCAATTCGGCGGTACGTCCACCCGGCCTCCCGCATGCCCACTATACGCCCTCGCTCAAAGTCCGTCAGCTGCACATACGGTTCCCGTCCACGCTGTCGCGGCATGCTACCAGTGTTAAAGACTGCGATGGAGCTCCGTATGCCACGAAAAACTGGCTGACACTGACGGCGGCGGTGCACAAATGCTGCGCAGCTAGCGCCATTCGACGGCCAACACCGCGGTTCCTGGTGTGTCCGCTGTGCCGTGCGTGTGATCATTGCTTGTACAGACCTCTCGCAGTGTCTGGAGCAAGTATGGTGAGTCTGACACACCGGTGTCAATGTGTTCTTTTTTCCATCTCCAGGAGTGTATTATTAAGGCAATCAAAAAATTCGTCTAAGGCTTCTCTGCCATGTGGCCAGACCACAAATGTATCGTCTACATACCGATACCAGCGAGATGGTTTCTTATCTGCTTTTTCCAAGGCTGACTGTTCGAATTCTCCATGTAGAAATTAGCTACTGCAGGACCCAATGGGTTACCCAATGCTGCGCCATTAAGTTGCTCATAAAATTCATTATTCCACTGGAACTGACTGGAAGTAAGACAATGTCTGAAAAGAGCAGTCAGATCTTCTGGAAAAATATCCGTTATAAAATCCATAACTTCGTTAACTGGAATCATAGTAAATAAAGATACTACATCAAAACTTACTAAAATATCTTCAGGAGTCAGAATTAAACCTTCAATTTTCTCTATAAAATGACGTGAGTCCTTTATATATGAGTCAGTTTTTCCAAAATATGATTGTAAACGAGTTGCTAGATATCTTGCTATTTCATACGTAGGAGAATTGATAGCACTAACAATCGGTCTCAGAGGAAGGTCCCTCTTATGTACCTTGGGTTGGCCATAGAGTCTAGGACACATAGCTTCAGTCTTCAATAAAGCTCTTTTTTCTTCTTTTTGAATAGAAGTGGCCGATTTTATCAGATTATTTGTTTTCCGTAGTACGCTGGCTGTAGGATCTTTCTTAAGTTTTTTGTATTGTCCTGACGTTAAAAGATTCAAAATTTTGCTTTGATAATCTTCTGTATTTAAAACGACAGTAGCATTCCCTTTATCAGCAGGAACAATCACTATGCCTTCATCTGCATTTAAATCTCTCAGAGCCTTTCTTTCGCCATTGGTTAAATTATTTTCCAGAGGTTTACTGCGGCATAATACTCTGGTGGTTTCGATCCGGATTGCATTTGCAGTTTCTTTGGGGAGAGTACGTATACCTGCTTCTACATTTGCAATAATATCCTCAACAGGAACTTTCGGAGGTGTTATAGCGTCGTTTCCTCCTTTTACAAGAACTGAAATTTCGTCTTGAGATAAAACTCTGACTGACTTGTTAATAACAGTTTCGGACATCACTGTATTATTTGTAGATTCTGCGTAAGTTTGTAACTTTTCGAACTTCTTCTTATGCCTTCTAGTAGTCGTTTCCATCATGGTTTCCATAGATCGAAATGTAAGGCAATCTATTTCATTCCATAGGTCTATCTGTATCTTACTAGCAAGAAATAAATGTAGCTGCAGTAACTTACGGTCAACAGAATCCATCTCTCGTCTTGTATAATGTATCCTCTCTCGAAGTAGTACTGCTTCTGTATAATCAAATATCCGATGAACACGGGCTGTCTGGAACATCCTCTTCAACTTTAGAAAATTCGGTATGGTAGACGAATCCCTACAACGCAACAAGAAAGTTAAAGTACAAAATTAAATGCGCTCTCTTCTTACGTAAAATTTCCAGGCGTCTGACTGATTTTGAGAATTGCTCCCCGTAGAGTCTTCGGATCATAGTATGAAGGCTTTCACGACCGGATGACATATCTTCTGGTAAACCTTCAGGGATGTAAGGTCGTGGTCCATGAAACTCTTCAGCTCCTAAAGTTCTCATTAGTTATGTTATCTACCCATCTAATTCTCAGTATTCTTCTATAGCATACATTTCGAAAGGTTCTATTCTCTTCTTGTCCAAACTATTTATCGTCCATGTTTCACTTCCATACATGGCTACACTCCATACAAATACTTTCAGAAACGACTTTCTGACACTTAAAACTATACTCGATGTTAACAAATTTCTCTTCTTCAGAAACGCTTTACTTGCCATTGCCAGTCTACATTTTATATCCTCTCTACTTCAACCATCCTCAGTTATTTTGCTCCTCAAATAGCAAAACTCCTTTACTACTTTAAGTGTCTCATTTCCTAATCTAATTCCCTCAGCATCACCCGACTTAATTCGACTACATTCCATTATACTCGTTTTGCTTTTGATGATGTTCATCTTATATCCTCCTTTCACGACACTGTCCATTCCATTCAACTGCTCTTCCGAGTCCTTTGTTGTCTCTGACAGAATTACAATGTCATCGGTGAACCTTAAAGTTTTTATTTTCTCCATGGATTTTAATAATTAATCTGAATTTTTCTTTTGTTTCCTTTACTTCTTCCTCAATATACAGATTGAACAACAACGAGGAGAGGCTATAACCCTATCTCACTCCCTTCCCAACCACTGCTTCCCTTTCATGTCCCTCGACTCTTATAACTGCCAGTAAAAATAATTATTCATGAATCCTAGCCATTAACCCCTAAACAATGCGGTTCTCTTCTACATCTGTATCAACGCTTCACCATTCCCGTGGTGGGATGTGGCACAGGGTACTTCCAGTACCACTAACTGATCACCACTTCCCTGTTCCATTCGCTAATGGAGCATGGGAAGGACGATTTTCGGTAGGACTCTGTATTACCTCTAATTTTTAGAATTTTCTCGTCATGGTCATTTCGAGAGACGTATGACGGAGGAAAGTACTCTCTCAATTTCGGTAGCAGACCTTTGCTTGATGGACATCGCCTATCTTGTAGCGACTGCGCTGGAGTCTCTTGAGCATCTCTAAACGATCCCTTGACGATACGCGACGCTCTTCGTTGAATTTTCGTTAGGTCTCCTATCAATACTACCTGGTAAGGACGGCATATTGAGGTTCAGTATTCAAGAATAGGCCGAGGAAGCGCCATGTAATATACATTGTAAACAGTAACGGTCGTTCCTTGGGATACTCCGGAAATTACCTTTACACCTGCCAACTTTGTTCCGTTTCTACTGAATTCTGCCTGCAAGGAAGTCTTGAATCCAGTCACAAGTTTGACCTGGAACTTAGTAACTTCGTACTTTTTTCACTAAACGACAGTGCAGGACTGTGTGAAATGCCTTTCTGAAGTCACGGAACACGACATCAACTTGTCTACACGACTACGGATCTCATGGAGGAAGAGAGCGAGCTAAGTTTCGGAATATCTCTGTTTGCGGAATCCATTTTGATATTCATAGAGGAGATCTTCGTTCTCCAATAACGTGATAAATTTTGGCATGGAACGTATTCCATTATTCTACAACACACTGACGTCAACTACAGAAGTCTATAACTAAGTGCATTTGTCCTACGACCCTACTTGAAAACCCCTGTGACGTACGGTTTTGTCCAGTCGCTAACCATCGTTTGTTGTCGAAACACGAACAAGATCTTTCTTACAATCTTTGCAGAATTATGCAGGAATGTCGTCTGGTTCTGATGCCTAACCGCTACTTGGGATTGTAATCGCTTTTCTATACCGCGACGGTGTTGCGAATCTCAATCAGGGATGGGTACAAATTAAATGTATTAGGACTTATTCAGCGGCTAGGCGTAAGCTCCGGGACGGAAGCATTGCGACAGTATTTGTCGATGATACGGGCTAGCGCCGACGAAGCGGCCCCGGAGACAAATAGCGTTACGTAACTAACTGGACGCTGTAGCCAAATGCATAACAGGGATCAAAGTAGCTTTCTCACACCACATGATGTTGGAAATATACCAAGTACTTGGTCAGTTTCCAGGGAGGAGGTATAGAACGTTCTAGAAGAAGGTAATATAAATAGGGGGTCAGGAGGACCCTGCTAGTAAGCCACTACTGCTCTTACTACCCATCCCACTGTCGCAGAGGTTTTTTTCCTACGGCACGAGCCTTGGCACTATTTTCCCTCTGCTCTTCAAATTGCTACCCTCATTCGCGTTTCGTCCACTATCACCTGATGGACCGTGTTAATGCGTAGTCTTACCCAGACGCACGGATAACATCACAGCCCAGTATCCTGTAATCCGCTTACTAGATAACTAACATGTTGACGGAGGTGACAGTAGAACTTTTGGTCTGGTCACGACGTTGGTGCGGGCGTGGAGGGACCTCATCTCTACTACCCTGTAGTCAGACGAGATCTGCTGAGCATGCCGACAGGGAACCTGTGTCGTTCTACGGCAGACGTGGGGGACTTAGTACGATTCGCTAGCCTCAGCTCCGCAACAACCTGGGAGATGGATACCAGAGTAAGAGATTCAACTGCAGAAAGTAGTGCAAGATAGTGCCAGTAGGGATTATCAGTTGTCAAACGATAAGGGATCTTATGAATTCTACCCTGCAGCAGTAACCATTCCTCACCGAGTTTCGTATCCTGCACCTCAGCATTAGCTTGCTCATTCTAGCTGTCGGAGTTGCAGAAGCTATCCGCACCTGCTTCTACCTTCCGAGAGGATAGAACGAGGTAAGACCCCTGAATGCAATTCGTGTCAATCTCACTCCCTCTCGGGACACGACAACGGTTTATCTCAATATCTGCCATTTCGACGTTCTCACCATGATTTAAAGGAGAGACGGCTGTACGATCCTCCGAGGTGAATTCAGCATTTCAGCTTTCCCTGCTATCTTCCATTTTCTACATCTACATCTACATCCATACTCCGCAAGCCACCTGACGGTGTGTGGCGGAGGGTACCCTGAGTACCTCTATCGGTTCTCCCTTCTATTCCAGTCTCGTATTGTTCGTGGAAAGAATGTAACGTTGTTGCTTTAATTTGCTATGAAAGCGGTACTGATAGACAATAAAAGCTGGTTAAAAGCTGTGAGCTGTCTGGGAAAGTTAACCTTGCCTTACTGAGCAACTGTTTCACCAGGTATCCAGTCTAGCTTACCAAATTCCCAACCAGACTAACATTAATTATAATCTTTTAATAGTCATACGACAACCGGTGATATATATATATATATATATATATATATATATATATATATATATATATATATATATATATATATATATATATATATAAAAGAGAATTTAAATAAAAAGAAATAAATCAGTTTATATTTGGAAATTTATTTTAACATTGATCATTGAAATTTCAGCATACTAAACTTGAGTCATAACTAAGCTGGTGCCTTATTTAGGATTGTGTAAATGTGAGTTTGTAATCTTACGGAACACATCAAATAGGGAGCCAAGATTGGGAGACTACATACAACACTGCATTCATAAAATAACACACGAAGAACGTTGAAACATATGCAAGAGGAAATTAACCACAACCAACCGATTCAATTTTCACCCAAAGAAGTTACGTTCGTAGCGCAATCCTGTCCGTCATGTAATTACCACACACTGGTATACTATATTCATACTAACTCACTGTGAAATCTTCCCGAAAAGAATAGCTGAGGGCTACTTTGATGATTACACCACATGCTTCACGTCGTCAGCTTGGTTTACACAAAGAATGTAACTCCACAATAATTTTGATAACTAAAATAAATTAGATCGAAAAGCAATTTGCAAAAGAAAAACCTCGAACTGGTTACTAACGTCTTACTATTAACCTGATGGGTCAAACAATTGTATAAACACGTGGTACTGGTCTCACAAAGTACACCCCACGTGGGTTGAACATAAAGAAAAGTTGCTATATTGAAAAATATTGTCAAGACGAGACGTTATAATCTCACGCACGTTCGCATTTAAGATTGATGATCTTAGAGTTACTGATCAACACGTGGTTCCACTTTACTCACAAAGTAGTGACAAAGTAACTACTGGAAGATATTCTGAACTTCACACTCGAAATACACTGCGTTGCAATTTAAGATAACATTAGATATTTTAGAGCTAAACCTGAAATAAAGGTGATTAAATTTTCAGTTAGGCTGAACTTAAGAAATCCATTGTCCTACGGACTTAGCAGACACGCGCTTAGCCGGAGATCTTACCACTTCAGACGCTCGCCACGGACAGACTGACGTGGTCCCTTCCTGAGGGTGGCTCACAAATACAAACGGAAGTGGCCAGAGAGGCAGCTTCCAATACCAACATGACAAGGGACGGACAGGACCATACTAAGGATAGAAACCTCTTTGCTTTTAGAAAGCGTAGCTACCTGTTCCGAGGTTTGTCCTACTGTTCTCTAGCAGACAGGCTTGTCTGCTACCATCCAGCATGCAACTAGAAATACATTTGCTCATTCATCCTCTCACACAGAAGGGAAGGGGGATGACAGTATCTTATCATATACAGTATATAAAAGAAAGCGGATGTAGGTTCCGTATGAGGCTGTGTGACATGAATTACATATAAACTGTGTTTTAAAGTGTAGTAGTGTGACAGATCGTTCTTGTTTATGTGTAAAAGTAACACGTTTCACTGCTCAGTCTCCTCCCAGATAGTCAGAAACACCACAGTAAATTTAGAAGAGGAATTTATGCCGTAAATGACAACAGTTTTAAGAAATTAACATGAAAGGAATCCAACAGAGACCTTTCAAGAAGGATTGTCGGTAAGCTTCTGTGTGGGCTCTAACCTCTGTGATTTTATCCTCATGGTCTCTTCGCGAGATATACGTAGGAGGGAGCAATATACTGCTTGACTCTTCGATGAAGGTATGTTCTCGAAACTTTAACAAAAGCCCGTACCGAGCTACTGAGCGTCTCTCCTGCAAAGTCTTTCACTGGAGTTTATCTATCATCTCCGTAACGCTTTCGCGATTACTAAATGATCCTGTAACGAAGCGCGCTGCTCTCCGTTGGATCTCCTCTATCTCTTCTATCAAACCTATCTGGTACGGATCCCACACTGCTGAGCAGTATTCAAGCAGTGGACGAACAAGCGTACTGTAACCTACTTCCTTTGTTTTCGGATTGCATTTCCTTAGGATTCTTCCAATGAATCTCAGTCTGGCATCTGCTTTACCGACGATCAACTTTATATGATCATTCCATTTTAAATCACTCCTAATGCGTACTCCCAGATAATTTATGGAATTAACTGCTTCCAGTTGCTGACCTGCTATTTTGTAGCTAAATGATAAGGGATCTATCTTTCTATGTATTCGCAGCACATTACACTTGTCTACATTGAGATTCAGTTGCCATTCCCTGCACCATGCGTCAATTCGCTGCAGATCCTCCTGCATTTCAGTACAATTTTCCATTGTTACAACCTCTCGATACACCGCAGCATCATCTGCAAAAAGCCTTTGGCGCAAATATAGACGGCTTCGAACCCCTTACTGAATTTAGTGAGACCAAAGCCTCTCAGGGGTTTTAGTCATATCGGCTGGAAAAATTTTAGTTTCACTGACCTCTTGTCTCATTACCCTCCTTATGCTTACTTCGATTGGTCCGTTTCTGTCCGTCAGCTAGGTTTTGCCTGCTCTCGAATCTGTGATGAAGCTCTCTTCTAATCAGGTGCACAAGTTTGCGACACCCAAAGAAAAGATTAGTGGACACTACTGCTATATTAGCTAAGGGTCCGTACTATTTTGTACCTCACCTGAATGTGACTGCTGATTGGCAGCTCCCAAGCGGTATAAATAATGCTTTAAAAATATATCGCACAAAGGTTTCCCTTCTCTGGCTGGACTCCAGTGTTTCCAGGGCCCGGACTGAATTTGCCGCGTGCCGCATCTGTCGCACGTCACAGCAGTCCATTTCCACGTATCTTGCCACGACGACAGTGCTCATTCCTTGTCTGCTTTTTTGCTCGTTCCGCGGGCTTAGGTTCGGCGGCTGCGTCGCCCACCAGTGACAGCCGGTCTGGCAGAAGACAGCTACCGGGCAGATGCCTCCGTTGGGATTCGGTCCCCTAACGCTGTCGCTGTCGCTGTCGCTGTCCGCCAATTGTGCCACGCCTTAACCCTCCCCCCCCCCCTCCCCCCCAAACTCAACCCTCCCCCTCTTCCAAACTCGTTCTATTAGCCACCGCCACGCGCTGAGCCGGATAATCCCACTCCCGTTTTTGAAAGCTGTCAGCCGTTTGACGCAAATCCACTTGAAATATCGCTCTGTTATTCCTCCGCCTGCGGATCCGTCTATTAATTCCCGCGGAATACGTTCATAAATATTGTCGGTTGGGCTTGCAGACTTTCCGCGTTCCGGTAAATGCGGTACGTAAATAAAACCCCGGTGTGCTTCCGTAATATTTCACTTTTGTTGATATTATTTTAGCTTCTACAATTTTCAGTAGCTCAGTCTCTAAATATATGATTCTCATCCCGCGTTTATGTGAGTGCACGCGGAAAGAAATGAAATATAATCGACAATTAAATTAGAGCAGGTGAAGATATCTTTCAACAACAGCAAGTCCACGAAGTCACGTTGGACCGATGACTGAGCATTCTCTGTATTCATAGACTAGGTTAATAACCTTACACCACTGAGAGGGATCATATTGTACAAGAATTAGGCTCCTCTTCCGTTGAGGTGTGTGTTATATTCCGGGTTGCACCGTCAGTTGTCTGTGACAGAGTAAGGCCAAAGACTAAAATGATACAATTGTGACGAAATCAAGATTTCTAAGAATCCTACTACAGAGCCCTCGAGAACCATTCTATTTTGTTACGATAGCGTGCTGAAGAGTAATGCCTTTGAATTTTTTCTTGTGAAAACCCTTAAAGCTTTTTGAATAAAACGAACATTATTAACATTCTACACCTTAACTGGTCATGTGTATGAAGTCACCCTGGCGACGAACACATTTCTCCCAGTGAGAGACCAGTTTGTTGATACACCGTTTCTGTCGACAGTTTGACTTTGCTGACGGAGCCATAACCTCAATACTGCCTTTTACGGCTTCATCACTATCAAAGTGCAATCGCCGGCCGTTGTGGCCGAGCGGTTCTAGGCGCTTCAGTCCGGAACTGCGCTGCTGCTACGGTCGCAGGTTCGAATCCTGCCTCGGGCATGGTTGTGTGTGATGTCCTTAGGTTAGTTTGATTTAAGTAGTTCCAAGTCAAGGGGTCTGATGACAAAAATGGTTCAAATGGCGCTGAGCACCATGGAACTTAACATCTGAGGTCATCAGTCCCCTAGAACTTAGAACTACTTAAACCTAACTGCCGGAGGCAGTGGATGTGTGTGATGTACTTACGTTAGTTAGGTTTAAGTAGTTCTAAGTTCTAGGGGACTGATGACCTCAGATGTTAAGTCACATAGTGCTTAGAGCCATTTGAACCATTTGAAAGTGCAATCTTCGAAGACATTCGTTAAGTTCTGCAAACAGATGAAAATCAGATGGACCCAAGTGGGCATAATGCGAGGAGGAACAGTGGCACGGAACCCAAGGCGTTGGATTTTTGCAGAAGTCGCAGCGCTCGTGTGTGTTCTGACACCGTCAATCTGAAGGACAGGGTCTTCTGTGTGTGAATGAACTCTCCAAATTCGTGATTTCAGTTTCCTGAACTCTTCAGTACCTTACTGGGTTTATAGTTCATGGTGGTACCTTCAGGCATGAATTCCAAATGCACAACGCCTTGAGCATCCCAGAACACTGTGAGCATTCTCGTGTCATAATCTTGAACTATTTTGCGTCGGTGTTCCTTAGTGGTGGAGCTCAATTGATGCTCTCTTGTTTTCAGAGTCAAAATGGTGAAGCCACCTTCGATCACTTGTCATAATGTTGTTAAGGAAGCCATCAACCTCAAGCTCAAAACGCAAAAGGTATTGTCGAGAGATGTTGAAACTCCTTCCTTGTTTCGCCAGGAGTGAGCATTTCTGTACTGCAGTTCTGCAATTATGGCCTGTACTCAGAGCCGTGGTGTTCACTAATCTTATCTTTGGATGCCGAAAACTTGTTCAACAGATTAAAAAAGAACTTCATCTCAGATTCATGAGAAGTCATAAACAAGCTGACGAACAGAAGCTGAACGAAGCGGAAATAAGTGTAGGGAAAGCAATGAGACAAGCGTTCAGTGACTCTGAAACCAAAATTTTGTCAGCCGATATGAATAAACTCCTGAGAGCTTTGGTATTATATAAAATCAGAAAGCGATTCTAAATCATCTATTCAGTCACTCAGTGATCAAATTGGTGCCAAAACGGAAGATAACAGAAGGAAGCCTGAACTGCTGAATTGGGTCTTCCGAAATACTTTCATCAAGGAGGATCGTTAGGCCGTCTAGTGCTATCTATCAAAAGTATCCGGGCACCCCCAAAAATATACGTTTTTCATATTAGGTGCATTGTGCTGCCACCTACTGCCAGGTACTCCATATCAGTGACCTCAGTAGTCATTAGACATCGTGAGACAGCAGAGTGTGGCGCTCCGCGGAACTCACGGACTTCGAACGTGGTCAGGTGATTGGGTGTCACTTGTGTCATACGTCAGTACGCGAGATTTCCACACTCCTAAACATACCTAAGTCCTCTGTTTCCGATGTGATAGTGAAGTGAAAACGTGAAGGGAGACGTACAACACAAAAGCATTCACCCGAGCTCGTCTTTACACTGAAAGAGACCGTTGGCAGTTGAAGAGGGTGGTAATGCGTAAAAGGCAGACATCTATCCATACCATTACACAGAAATTTCAAACTGGATCAGGATCCATTGCAAGTACTATGACAGTTAGGCGGGAGGTGAGAAAACTTGGATTTCATGGTCTAACAGCTGCTAATAAGCCACACATCACGCCGGTAAATGCCAAACGACGCCTCGCTTGGTGTAAGGAGCGTAAACATTGGACGACTGAGCAGTGGAAAAACGTTGCGTGGAGTGACGAATCACTGTACGCAATGTGGCGATCAGATGGCAGGGTGTGTGGCGAATGCCCGGTGAACGTCATCAGCCAGCGTGTGTAGTGCCAACAGTAAAATTTGGAGGCTGTGGTGTTATGGTGCGCTCGCACCCCTTGTTTTTGTACTAGGAACTATCGCAACACAGGCCTACATTGATTTTTAAGCACCTTCCTGCTTCCCACTGTTGAAGAGCATTTCGGGAATGGCGATTACATCTTTCAATACTATCGAGCACCTGTTCACTACGCACGGCCTGTGGCGGAGTGGTTACATGACATTAACATCCCTGTAATGGACTGGGCTGCACAGACTCCCGACCTGAATCCTGTAGGACACCTTTAGTATGTTTTGGAACGCCGACTTCGTGGCATGTGTCACCGACCGACATCGGTACCTCTCCTCAGTGCAGCACGCCGTGATGAATGGGTTGCCATTGCCCAAGAAACCTTCCAGCACTCGACTGAATGTATGCCTGCGAGATTGAAGCTGTCATCTAGGGTAAGGGTACGGCAACACCATACTGAATTCCAGCATTACCGATGGAGGGCGCCAAGAACTTGTAAGTCATTTTCAGCCAAGTATCCGGATACTTTTGATCACATAGTGTACATTTACCTGAGTTCTGTATCTGTGGTATCCCACGATTTTCTCTGAAGAGCTCATGAAACTGATTCAGACGAGTCTCGTCGGCTGTCGTATGCGGTCTGCCACACACGTTGAGGTTGGCACCGCTGTTTACTTCATTAGAAGTACGGACAACCCAACGTCGCTCTTTAATTGCGTCGATAAAATCGTCAACCTACACAACTTTCATTTTTCGATAGATTTTCTTGGAGCCACATTTCCTGCCGCTAGAAACTCGATTACAGCACGCCATTTCAAGCACAGCGACATAGTTACGTTACGTACGCTCCCATATTAAACGCTACAGTTCGGAACCCTTTAGCGACAGAGGATTGCAGCTTGCTCCAGCGAAGGGGGAGAGGTGACAGAATAATTGTCATGACGTGTGATACTCAACCGATATTGAGGAAAGAATAAAAAATTCGGAGGCATTGATTTTCAGCACGCCCTCGTATTAACACATTTTGAATAATCGTAAGCTCAGACCCGCCTGTGATACTTTGAGATCAAATAATTAATTACTTACAGTGCTAAGCTCGGTGTCATACGTGAAGTTCCAAATAATTAATTACTTACACTGCTAAGCTCGGCGTCATCCATGAAGTTCAATGGTGCGTTCTGTTTAAGAACTGTTCCAAGGATGTCCCGAATCTTCTCACTCTCTTGAGGGCGTTTTTTAATTATTTCATAAAAAAAATTAGTAAAGTCAGAATTGAAGCTTGATTACCATTGGCTACCATGTCGGTATCTGCCGTGATTTATTTAGTGGCCTAGTATATCAGTCAAAGTTTATCTCAGAACCCGAAATACAATTTATCTAAAATTGTTTAATTATTATTAGTAAAACATTATTTCATACGGCTCTTTAAAGAGAATGTAAAATCACTATTTACTGTAGCCTTACTGTTCTTACCATCGCAAAATTTCTTCATCCTGTCACTATGGATCTGTAGTTCTAGAGTCCAATTTTTTTGTCACCAATTTTCCTTCTTTTAGCTGCGTGGAAAGTAGATCGTCTGTCTGTATGTAGTGCGCATTGCTGCCACTTAGTCACCAGTTACTTCCTAGAAATTTTTTTTTCTCGTCGGCTAACCACGGTGCTTTGGTTTTGTGGGTCCCGTTTATAATGCTGAAGATTTTCTTCGTTAATCGTGAGTCATCCATGTGTGCTAACATCCATAAAATTGCTGATGTATTTTCCATGCAATCGTCCCGTCAGTCAGTATCGGTTTCTTGCACTTTGACACATCCGGATACCATTTTGGATCCTAAATCTCAATATTTACCTCAATACGTTTCGTTTAGTTTTTTCGATGGCGTTCATATTCATAGCTAAAACTGATATCACAGCTGCCTAGAGTGCTTACTGGAGAACAGTCGTTTGGTTCTGACAGTTTTCTTTTGGTGGAAAGGGATTTCTTATTATAGCAGGATTACTATTATTATCACTATTGTTATTAATGGTGGTGGTCGTGGTGGTGGCGCTGAATGGCTAGTCTGTTTACAGCAGTAAGTAACTAATAATATTGTAAATTTCCAAGTGTAGAATAATTTTAGGCAGAAATATCACGACTGGAGAACTGACCTGATACAAAAGTCAAATAAGATTGGAATTACAAGGCCAGGTGATATGGAAAACGCCCATTGGAATTGCCTTTGCTGTGAATCACTTGGTACAGCAGAATAGTCGGGTGGGGTAGATCTGAGGACAGTCTGCACTGCTGCCACAGCTACTCCATGCACCCTCCACCCCCTTTCCACTCCCCAATCGCCTATCCCCTTCCCACCCCCTCTCTTCTTCTTTCCCTCCCACTCCCCTCCCTCACTCTTCTAAACCAGTTGCCTTTTGTATAAACGACAGGAAATTCAAAAAGTGGAGATGAGGTATTTCCTATTGGTTGAGTTATGAGTCTGGGCTACACGATTGCCAGATTTTTTCCAGATGGTAGACCTATCGGGTCACAAGGCAGCCAAGATGGTGGGAGGTCTCAGGGTCATCAAGGGGGCAGCTGGTCAAAAGATGGCATTCTGTATGATATCACAAACCTAACTGCCCATGATGACCACTACCATGACATTGCAGCATGTGTGTTCAGTAAAATGGCTGAAAATGGAAAATAATTCAATTATGCTAAGTAAAAATTTGAAAGCCCACTTATCCCTAGTGCTTTTTGTTAAAACAATTACTGACTTTTTTACTTCATTAGAGACATGTATAGTTGTTAAACACACTTTTTTGTGTTGATTTCAACAAACAAGCATACCAGTGGCACACACAATACATTGATCTTGTTGATTGCTCAGCCCCCAGCTGTGACTGCAGAGACATTGCCATGTCCATCACTGAACACAGGCCACTTGCAGAATTCTAGTGTGCACATGTTCTACAGAGGATATGCAGCAGTCAAATGCGCTTTGACACAGAGGCACTCGCGTATCGCTGCCCCATCCATAATTCGACCAGTTCACAGCAGCCAGGTGCAACATGCTACTGAGGAATTAATGATTGCAGCCATTTTAAGCCCCTTCTACCCTTCCCTGCGCATCCCTAATATGGATTGTCTCTATAATATATCGACGACTTTGATACAAGTTTGAGCAGTGGAAAGATTACTTTTTAACAAAATAATAATCAAAGTTTAGGCTTTGACACAAACTTGAAATGAATTTTTTCATTTATAACAGTATCTGCATATTATCATAAGCAACACGTGTGTGATTTTTGTGCATACTGTTACGTTATATCTCCCCTCTCCCCCAAAAAGTATGGGGAAATTTAGGACTGTATATTTATTAAAGTGAACATTTAACAAATAATTTAGTGTTTTAAAAATTATTCCATACATTTGGCTACTCATACACTACGTGATGCAAGGCACTGTTAGACTACGGAGGCAACGTCTTGCTTTAACAATAACCTCCTCATCATCCACGTACTACTTCCCGCAGAGTGCATGCTTTATTAGCCAAACAGATCGCAGTCGGCAGGTACGCGATCCGGGCTGTAGGGTGAATGAGGAACAACAGTCCAGTGAAGTTTTGTGAGGTGTGCAGCACGACCAACAGATACCTACTGCTGCAGCAAGGTGTTCGATTGTGATCCATCGATCACTTCGAATAACAGTGCCCGCACGTTCTAACATTGCAGTAGTCACAGGCGGGAACGCGGAATATCGGACGGGTGTGCGAATGTAACAGACGCGTCACCCAACGAATCACCGTGTTTTTCCTCACTGCCAGGTCTCTGTAGACGTTCTGAAAGCACCTACGAGTATCTGCAATGCTGTAGTTTTCAGTTACATCTTTATACTTGGAACGCACCTGCGTTACAGACGCCATTTTGAAAGCTACGTATAACGTTGCCCTTATTGGAACTTCATGAAAGTACAGGGGCTGAACTATGCGCAGAAAAAATTCCGCATATCTTCAACCGAAATTGCCCGAGGAAAGAAGTGTTGGATTACTTATTGAACGTTCCTTGTAGAAAAAATTTCTTTATGTAACATACAAAGATGCCACAGACACTTTCGGCAACCTGGCACAACATACAGTGAACCGTGGTCTAAACTCTCTATTACCAAGTACAGTGATTGCCAGTGTTAACAGAGGGCTCTATGGAAGACCACTTCATACGGACACAGTGCAGCTGGGACATTACACTCAGACTGACGCTGCTACCAGCAGACAGTAAGTCCTCCAGAGCGAGCGAGGCCATCAAGCCACCAGTGCGAGCCGTCGGTCGCTGGCACGCTCAGCTTCCCCAGAACGGCCCTTCTGGCTTCTGCGTTATTGGCGGCGGCCACGGCTACGGCCCCGCACCGCCGTATTATGAAGATGGGTCGGCGGAACTGCGCTCGAAACTTTGCTCGTCGCGCGCACGTGTCGCCGCAGGCCGAGTTTATACAGTGGCATCAGTCGCCCAGACCGCTCACTCCAAATGTTCCGCCAGTCCCCGGCCGTCCTCAAAGTCAATTACGCCGCCGGACTTTGACAGAAGCGACGCATGCGACACGACTGCAAAATGAACACAGCGTTCCTTCAGCGACGGTTCCAAATAGTCTCTGGCCTTGTTCATCGTTCCGTAGTCTAGGCATCCATGAGAATCTACTTTGCACATGACACAATTAAACATCAGCCATCCAAAATTCAACAGTGCCACCGTGCGAGGAGGTGCAGTGTTGAAGCCACTGCGCTGGCATTCGGGATGAACAGTGTTGTAACATCCGTCTGGACATCAAGAATTAAAGTTTTCCGTGATTTCTCTAAATTTCTTGAGGGAAATGCCGTAGGGTTCCTTCCTCACTCTTTTCTGTACCGAGCTTAAGCACTATCTCCGATGCTATCATCGTTGACGGGAGATGAAACTCCAGTACTCCACCCTCTTTCTTCCAGCACTGCAGCCATCCACTTTCCAAATCTATAGACTAACTGAATAACCATCTGCATTAGCCTACATGTTCTTAGTCTGCATATATCGCAAGGATTTTTCATCAGAGTTAACATCAAAAATTTGCTGTCCAAAACATTATATACTAACTTCAGCTCTTCTAATGTTATAATTGAAATATGTTTACAATGGTATATTCCCAATTTGTATGTTTCGTTATCTTTCAAAGGTGTTTGATTATGTAGATCATGCTGCTCTGTCAGAAAAACTCAAGTTTAGGAACTGATGGCTTTATACATAGCTGATCTGAATCATACTTAACAAAAAGAATGCATAGAGTTGTGTTAAATAACTTCAGACAATGTCGGAAAGGTAGAAAATTTTAATGAGTGGAGAAGAAAAATCAAAAAGGAGGTCCCACAAGTCTCAGTTTTGGACTCACTCCTATTCCTTATATATGTGAAAGACCTTTCACATAATATTCAACAAGCAAAACCAGTATCTTTTGCAGACCATACTAGTTGTATAACAATCCTATTAGAAAGGAAGCAACGGAAGAGTTGGTAAACGATATTTTCCAAAGAATTGTTAAGTGGTTCTCTGAAAATGAACTTTCCACAAGTTTTGAAAACACACGCTGTATTCAGTTCTGTACAACAAGCAGTTCTATACCCACAATTGATTCTACACACGAGCAGATTCAGTCAATGGGGTAGAACGCTCCAAATTTTTGTACATATATATTGATGATAACTTTAAATGGAAGAAGCTTATTACTGAGTTTCTCAAACAATTAAGTCCAGCTGCTTTGCTCTTTGTGAAGTTGCTAATCTTGAAAACGGACATATCAACCGCCTAACATATTTTGCATCTTTCCACTCAGTAATTTCGTTCAGATTAAATTTCTGAGGTAATTCATCACTTGGAAAGGAAGTATTGACTGCACAGAACCGAGAAGTAAGAATAATATGTAGCGTTTACTCATGAACTTCATGTAGGTACCTCTTCAAGGAGTTAGGCATTTTAACTGTGCCATCACAATACATATATTCAATCAGAATTTGGGAAGAACAGTGATGCACATACGCAAAACACTAGAGAGAAAAATGACCTCTATTACCCATTGATGAAACTGTAAGTGACTCAGGAAGCAGTTCAGTATGCAGCAGAGATAGCTTTTCATAATTTGTCCAGTAACATAACATGTGTAAAGGAGTGACACAAGTTTTACATCTAATTTAAAATCGTTTCCCCTGAACTTTTTCTATTCCATTCATGGATTGCTACACGAAACTGGTCAACAGTAAATGAAAAAAAATGTTTCAGTTGCGTGAATAGTACTAAGAATAATAATGTGCTTATTAATGTTAACACTGATTATGTATAAATATGCTGTAAGCTGACTGATTCCACATTATTTCGACAAAGGAATCATTCAAATGATATATGGAACATGTAACTAACTAACTAACTAATATTTTAATATATCAGATGTTACATGCAACATCAGCCAAAGCTAAGGAAAGTATATATAAGACATTCATGAAACTTGAAGAAATGCGTTTAATGTTAAACTCTTAACTGTTATCATATATGGTGTATTTTGGACTAAATGCTAAGCTGCTGTAATTACATATTTTGCTATTATGTTTAATTTTAATATATTTTCTTCATGCCTGTTATCTAAGTAAGTAACTGAACAGGGTCACCTGAACACCAATGAAACAAAGGCCCGACAAACATCATAAATAACATAAAGAATGTAGAAACTGTGCCATGTAGATTAACAGCTGTATATCCAGATTAATTTTCACATTTCATTGGTTGAAAGGAGTGGGTAATTGTTAATGGAGTTCCATATTGTTCAGAATTGAATCCACTGTTTTCTGTGCATGCAATTGGCCCTCCATATTGTATATGTGACATAGAATTAGTTCATTCTACAGATGACAATATCATTATGATCAGTATCAAAGCACATGTAACAATGTAACAAGAGAATGAATGTCTTCAAAAAAATATCAACTGGTTTTCTGCAGATTTTCCTCCTCATCGGAAAATAAAACACATAAAATACCATTAATGAACTGTGCATGTTGAAAGGTATGTCTCCAATGATGAATTTAAAGCATGTGCATGAATTAGTAAGTAAGGAAGAACCTTCCCAATTTTCGGTTTTGTATCGATTGGAATTTAAATTGGGTAGACCAATTTTAGAGCTTCTTAAATAATTTAGTTCAACTGCTTCTGCACTTAATGACACTGTTAGTGTTGAAGATAACTGCAGTACTTTGTTAATACATTTTGCTTAGTTTTCTTCAGTAATCTCATAGGGTGGAACTCATCTACAGATGCTACATGTACGTTGGTCTTGTAGACAAGTATTTCAAAATTTAATTAATTTAGTCATGATTACAGTAAAAATTATTTGTTCACACAATTTATTGTAATATTTCACCAAATTTTGGGAGAAATAAATACATCCATAATTATAATGTCATAAGAAAAACCTATGGCTCATATACTCTGTTTAAGTTGACTTTCGCTTAGATATATTTAAATAATGCAACCATATTATTTGACCACTCACATAAGAACATTAAATATCTGATATGAACAAACCAAATTTGAAAGTTTAATTAAAAATGTTTCTTCTGGTCAACTCCATCAGCACCACATAACGTCTTTTTCTTTTTAATTTTGCATACTTGTAGCTCATTCAGTGCAACAGTATTATGCACTTTCTCATGTCCTTAAACATTTCTTTTCTCTTAGATGAAATTTTTTGTAGACGATCAAGAAGCAGGAAACTCAGTTACCTGTTAAGTTAATAATCCTCAAATTGTCTCGTAACTCGTCATTATGATAAGACATTCAAGTGACCTATGAAACATTCATTTGTTAGTGTAATAATTATTCGATGTCTTATAATTTAAAATATTGAATAATTTTTAATGTTGATGAATAGTAGTAAAATCAGAGGATAAAAAGTGCTTTGTAATACCTACCTGAAACTATCCTCATAGATTCGTGTGTATATCTTAGTTGTTGACACTGGAGAACAACATCTTGCTTCCTGTTCCCTGAATACCACACATATATTACTGTGGAGAAATGTATTATTATACACACAACAAAATACTCCAGATAAATAAAAACTAAAGATATTACCCATAATTTTTAATTTTGTTCTTACATGCTTCATGCACAAAAGGTAATATTGTTAGGGATTTAGATCTCAAAACGCACTGCACAAGTATTTCTGTCAAGTCTCATACTTATATATATATGTCACTTTGTTAGGGAATTAGATCTGAAATGACACTGCACAAGTAATTTTGTGCTAGTCTCATACCTGATTCACTGGTATTCATAGGTTTACTTATTTTCATTATACACATTTGAGTACTTCCGTTTCGGTAATTTAACAGATGATTCGCTTAGTTCTTTTCTATGTTTTGTAACTGCCTTTCGTCTTTCATACATAAATCTGTAGATGTCCTCCATACTTCTCTGTCTGAACAGGAGTTCGATTTAACTTTTTAACTATTGATGGGAAGTTATTACAAAATAACAGCTTCAATAGCCCACGGCGAAGATTAATATTTTGACAGCTTTCTTTGTCCCAGGCATTCAATTCAAAACAAGCTCTACAGTTTTAATCCGGATCTGAAATTTCCTTATGTCCCTAATGTATGCCTTTGGCAGTTCCGGTAATTCCAGTAGAACCTGGCTATATTCCCTGCTACCGGAATGTGGCTGTCCTTTATAGTACTATACAATCCCTATTACTTCCTATAAAAAAGCTAACGCCATTACTTACCCAGACAGACAGATCATTGGAGCCGTATATATTGTTGCGATTTTTAATGAGAAAGAACAAATAATTTAGTGACTATAGCAGAAATTTATAATGAATACTAACATGAAGTGCTTCCTAATTGGGTCGTGTCGAGGTTTACTTGTTGGTCGTGAAAACAATATATGTAGTAGATGTTTTGCTAGTTACGTCTTTCTAAATTTGTCAGGATTATTTTTATTTATTTATTTATTTATTTGCTGATTGCAAATCGATACTTACATCTATGTGATTTGCATAGCGTTTTGACATGAAATCCGTACTGATAATTTTAACTGCCAGTAACTTTATATCATAGTCTGGCAATCCACTAGCGCCCTTTTCACTTCTGTGTTCCTGAAGGTTTGAACCTAGCACACTCTCAAGTTTGTAAAGGAAAATCGTATAGTGTTATAAGAGAGGTCTATTGAAGATCGCAGTTTAATAGTTTTGCATTCAGAATTCACATATTTCTGCGCTGTCACGAAATACTTGTTAACTGTGGTGTTTGGATCTTCTAAAGCACATATAATTTTCAGTAACAGCACACTACTGCTGTGTAGTTATTGAAATTCTCAACTTGTGCAACACTTTTATTAATATTACATACAATAACACTTTTCTGGCCACATTTTCAGAAAATTATGACGCTTATTCGTGCGTTAAGAAAGTGGTTTCACATTCAGATGAACGGAGGTTCCAGTCCAGGTCCGTGTCAGTGGCGTTGAGAAATAGCTGATATCATTCGAACTGAACAAAACCCAGGGCCCGATGGAGTCATTATCAGTTTCTACATCCAATTTGTGGCTGAATTAGCGCCTCTGTTAACTATATCGCAGATTTCTCTTTCACACATTTCTCACATGACATATGAAAGCGATGAATAAAGGCGGTAAAATAGATGTGCTATTTTTCGATTTCCGAAAAGAATCTGACCCAGTACCACACCAAGGCTTATTATAAAAATTATGAATGTGTCGGAAATCAAGCCAAATTTTTGACTGGACTGACGAACTTCTGTTAGGGAGAACGCAGAAAGTTATCTTGGATGGAGAGTCATCGACAGATGTGTACTTAACTTCAAGTGTGCCCGGGAAATGTGCTAAGTGTTTTGTATTTACGACCTTATGGATAATATTAATAGTAACCTCAGATGTACGCAGTTGATGATGATGTTACTATAGTGAAGTACTGACTTAAAGAAGCTGCCTAAATATTCATTCAGATATTGCTAACATTTCAGTGTACTGCACAGACGGTAACGTACTTTAAATGTTCAGAAATAAAAAAAATTGTCCACCGCAAAACGAAGAAATGTAGTATCTTACGACTACAGCAGCAACGAGCCATTGTTGGAATAGGTGAACTGAAGCAAATACGTGGATGTAACACTTTGTAGGGGTAGGAAATCGAATGATCACATAGACTGATTCATGGGCAAGCCACATTGCAGACCTGTTTACTAGCAGAATGCTAGGGAAATGCTGTCAGTCTATAAATAAGACTGCATATAAATCACTCCTGTAAATCATCCTAGAACATTGCTCAAGCGTGTGGGGCGCATACCTGACAGGACTAATAGCAGAGACTGAACGTATACAGAGATGGGCAGCATGAAAGGTCACAGCTTTGTTTGACCCACTGGAGAGTGCCATAGAGATGTTGAAAGAACTGAACTGGCAGAACGGTGTTTAAATGATGACTCTAGAAAATGTACACATGACGATGATTGGTTTGTGGGGCTCTCGATTGCGCAGTCGTCAGCGCCCGTTCAAAGTCCCAATTTTTACACAGTCCAGTTTTTTACGCTGTCCAGTCTGGCTATGTCACGAATGATGATGATGATGATGATGATGATGATGAAATGATGAGGACAGCACAAACACCCAGTCCCCGGGCAAATAAAATCCCCAAACCGGCCGGGAATAGAGAACGGGATCCCGGGATCCAGGGGTAGCAACGCTAGCCACTAGATAGCAACGCTAGCCACTAGACCACGAGCTGCGGACAGAAAATGTACAAGGCCTTACGTGTCGCTGTCATAGCTATCGTGAAGACAAGGTTAGATTAATTACACCGAGGCATGTAACCAGTCAACCAGTCATTCTTTCCACGCTCCGTAAGTGAATGCAACGGAATAAGCCCTTACCAGTGGTACAACTGGACATACCCACTGCCATGCATTTCACAGTGGTCTACAGAGTATAGATGTAGACACAGAATTATGTATAGATAAAACAAAAAGGGAAATAATATCTTCAGAGGGGTGTAGCTGGGTTCCCTTTCCTTTAAAATTTTCGTTTGTTCAAATGTAGTGCTACAGTAGTCTACGAAACTGCCCCTTACTGAAAATCCAACATAGCCTGAATTGCAGGTAATTGCGTACTAAAACGACAGACTCAGTTTGTTGAGTGCTGACATGTACCAGATAATTTATTATGTAGACATGCCAAATTTTATTGCAAATTTGCTTAACTGTCTTGAAAACGGTAATATGTTGCACCTGAGGCGAAAATGCGGCTGTTCCGCTTTTGTTAGTAATTGTCAGGTATGTCGAAAAACATCATTCATAGCAGAATAAATGTTAAATAAACTGTTGTAGCCTTCAAAGTATTTTGACTTTGCTTGCTTTGGTATTATGGCTAATTTACTGTCAGGGATTGGTGAGTATACAGGGTGGTCTATTGATAGTGACCGGGCCAAATATCTCAGAAAATAACCATCAAACGAAAAAACTACAAAGAACGAAACTCGTCTAGCTTGAAGGGGGAAACCAGATGGCGCTATGATTAGCCCGCTGTATGGCGCTGCCATAGGTCAAACGGTTATCAACTGCGTTTTTTTAAATAGCAACCGCTATTTTTACTACATATTCGTGTCCGAAAGAAGTGCTCTGAATAATTCTGAAGCTACCGATAGCATTGGTCAAAGTATGCGTAGTGTGTGTTATGCACTGAAAGATGCTCTGCATACTTCCTCCACAGAACTGTTGAGGCGCAAAGACAAGTCTGGATTTGCAATGCCGATTTTGGCAGACAAAGGTGATAAAAATATGAAAATGCTACTATTCTTCGCTTAGTTTCATTCTATTTTTTCACACGGGGTTCTTCTTTAGGGGAACCCATCAGGCCAAGCTAATGAATTACGAGGTCAAAAACGAGTGATATGAATTATTAACGATTGAACTAAAGAAAACCCTGGAGAGGCCTCTTATAGTAATATTGGACACTATTACTGCTTCCCAGTACTTTTGTTCCTTACCGAAATTTGTCTTGAATAATATATCTCTTTTCCAAACCGACAAATCATTTGATGGAAACACGAAAATCTTCATAAGATTCACTTTCTTTCAGAAAGTGTCCATTGTTCAGAAACAAACATTTTCAGTAACTTGACAGCAGCCATAAAAATTTTAACTACTAATAAAGTTCAGCATAAGAGGACCCTTAGTGATTTTTTTGGTGGCCGACTCCTTTCTCTCCACTGATAAATTTCTTAGCAGAATCGACCAGTGTGTATGTGGGTTAAAGACAAAAAAAGCTTTATGCATTTAAAAATTCACTCAAACGGAACGGTGCAACATTTTGGATTCGTAAATTAACCTGTTAATAGAGTATGTTTGGACTTCTGTAACTACGAACGCAGTTCTTTTGTTGCAGACTGCCACCTCCAGAGAATGCTAGTGTAGAAAGTGCCAACTAAATCACAACGGAAGAACTGTTATGTCCTTCAATTAGCAAAAAGAGAATCAGTAGCTGCTGTTCAAAGAGCATTTCACACACAATTTCACTATCTACCACCCAGAGGAGTTTCCATTTACGCCTGCGACAAGCAGCTTTAACGAGGAAAGTGTTGATCGCATTTGAGCAACGTTCCAGCAAAATCAACAGAAATCAAAATGTCGAGTAAGCTGTGTGCTGCAGATCCCAAAAACATTTGTTTGCAAAAATCCTGCGTAATCGTTAGCACATGAAACGTGCAGAATGCAGCTGGTCGAATTACTCATTCCAGGACATCATGATACATGATCTGACTTCTTCATCGAAATGTTGGAAACGACAGACAATGACAATGATATGTCAGTGAGGTTAACTGTTAATGATAAAGAAACGGTTCACACTAATGGAAAAGTTAATTTCCACACGCTCGTTCTGAAGGACAGGAAACCCTCATTTCTACATCCAACATGAACAAGACTAGCCTAAAGTCAACGTACAGGTATTTGATACCTCAACATGCTTCCTTTATGACTACTGCAATAAGACTTCAACAACTTCATATTGCAGCAGTATTTAGCACTTCATCACTTCCACTTCGCTGTGCGGGAATATTTAAACACACATCTTCCTGGACGATGGTTTGGCCGCTCAGGTGTTGATGATTGGGTGTGACGCAAATGGCGACTGCAGTCAACAGACTTAAGGCCTTGTAATTTTTTTATGCGTCAATGTCAAAGATAAAGAGTTTGTCCCAACCACCTGTTATAATCCTTTCGATGGTGTTACATGGCAGCTTATCCTCAAACTATCACGCAACTTGTTTCATAATCCCAACAGTGAATGTAGTTGACCGTTTAACACTGCATAATGGCCGCAGACCATATTCTATACTACCAGTGACTGCCCAGCTAATTTACTTCTTTTCTTCCTATTATTACTATGAGGGGCCTGTCACCTTCTGCAGTCCTTAGAGCTTTTTTATAACTGGCTTGCAATATGGGAGTTTATGCAAAAGGACCAGGGACAGTCATACATTTGTTCATAGCTTGAATCTGTCCTTGAGAACAAGTAAGCGAAGCAGAAATCGCTTCATTCTCTCTCAGCCCACTGGGAAGTCGTAACATGTTATTGTTTGAGACACTAGGAGCAGTGATTTTAGGAATGATAAAATCTAAGCCAGATATAGCCTTCAGAAATGGTAGAGTGTGAGGCCTGACGCTTTTGTCGGCAGCCATGCGACGGAGGAATGTTCGTTCCAGATCCATGCAATGGGATTTCTGATTGGCTCATAATATTTAATTCTGTAGAACATGCACTTTCCTACGTGTGTCTGTGTTTAAGCTCTTTGATTCATCACCTCAAGATTACTGTCATGGAGCAGGAAAGATTTTTCTGTCTTCTTCCCCACGCAGTGGCATCATTGGTTAATCACAACAAAGTCTAGGAGTTTCTTTAACTTATTTACAAAATTATTACTGGTCGGAATTCGCAAGGTCTGCTTCAGTTGGCCAGTGAGACTCCTACACTGGCAGAAACAGCTAAGTTTCGGAGGGTTAAGACAGACAACACTTTCTGTCAGAAAATTGATGACTAAAGACTTGCTGACAGACAATCATTAAGACAAGACTTGCTGTCTTTCAGAAGAATGTCTTCCCTTTAGTACTGGGCACAGAGGGTGATAGAGACTCAGAATTTCCAGCCAGTACTGCCACCGTCTTCCACAATCACGCCATATGAGAGTGGAAACAATGAGCCAGCGATGCAATCACTGATTCGAGGCGGACACTATGCTGGTTAACTTCCATCAGGGGCTAATTGCACTGTTTTAACTTTCCAAGCCAGCTGGTTGCTTCCATCGGGTATTTTAGCTATTATATTTGTGTTCATACTTGTTTTTATGGGTTCTTTCTTTAAACCATTCTTGCAGTCATTGGCCATATCCACGGCGTTTCCTCACAATTACTCTTTCATTGTGTTCAACCATCTGTGCCATGGTTAGATTTCGTAATTATAATCCCTTACCCACTAATTAAATCTTCACATATTTACCTCAGTGAGTAATTTATATGTTGATACTTTCCATTAATAAACGTAATTATGACAGTGATCACTTGTTTCTGTTGTAGACAGATGAGCTCCACATCATTAATATGTATATCAATCTGTGGTGTGGTACTCATGTTTTCATGCTTCATTGGATCACCCATATAAGTTATCATTCAAAAAGACGTTTCCATTATGTGACATTGTTATTTTCTTAAAGTATGCATGATCTTATGGGGAGCTTCTCGCCTCTGTAGGTCACTATAACTGAGAATTGTAAAATCTTCTTATTTACTTTTTTGTGTGGTAAACTATTCATCTCGCGGTAACACTTGCAACCTATGTCCTCAGTTACTTGCTGGGTGTATTACAATCTCTATGTTCCTCTACAATTTTTACCCCCCATAGCTCCTTGTAGTACCATGGAAGTTATTCCCTGATACATTAAGAGATGTCCTACCATCCTGTCTCTTGTTCTTGTCAGTGTTTCACTTCCTCACAGACACTGCTGAGGACCTCCTCATTTATTACCTTATCAGTCCACCTAATTTTTAATATTTTTCTGTAGCACTACATCGCAAATGCTGCGAATCTCTTCTCTTCTGGCTTTCCCACAGTGCATGTTTCACTACCATACAATGCTGTGCTCGAAACTTACATTCTCAGAAATTTCTTCCTCAAATTAAGATGTGTGTTCGATACTAGTAGACTTCTCTTGGCCAGGAATGCCCTTTTAACCACTGCTAGTCTGTTTTTTATGTCCTAGAGTCTTATGGGAATGCTGAACACCCAAACGACACCTCACAACAGCCTCTACACTGGATCGAAGAAGTATTACAATCCATCACCACTGCCATGTTGCGAAGGGCTGAGAAGAGTATGAATTCGTCTTGACATTTGCCGTTTGAATCGTGGAGCACATACCAAATCCATGTAACCAGCAAAAAATCTTCGAAGATACTATATTAACAGGACAGGGTTTGAAGCAGATGTGTTCCGCCGTTTCATTTGTATGAATTTCTGAAAATATAATGTTCATTTCTCTTCACCTCGTATGTTATAAGAGGCGTAAAAAAATTTCCGTTTGCGGGCGTTGCTATAGCGTTGTGTGGCATTCGTCCATTCCCGTCGTGCCTGCGGTAAATGCGGAAACATGAATCATGGAGGCGTCATTACAAAATACTTCCAAACTGGCTCAACGTGCTGTTATTCTTTTCTAGATATTGGACGCTGATGACCTTGCTGTTTAGGGCCCCCAGCCACAAATCATAACCATCATCACTTCTAGACGTCAGAAATTGAAGAATGTGTGAGAGTCGGCACGTCTGGCGAAAATCACCGTGGTCGAATGGAAACTGCGACAAGGGATGCTGCTGTTTCTTGATTGAGCTCGTCTCCATATCGAAAATGCCATAACGCAGAAGCTACGACAAGTCAAGTGGGGGACACTCAAGTACCCGCCCGGTACTCCTAATCCCCCTATACTCCTCTGCCCTTGCGATTAGTCCCTTAAAAAAGGCCCTGAAAGGTCGGCGATTCCCCTCGGATGAGGCAGTTATGCACTTCTTCACGCAGCGCAGCGGGACATAGTGTTCTACCAAAAGGGTACATTCAAGCTGGTGCCTCGGTGAGATAATTGCCTCAATGCCACGGCGATTTTAACTGATTGGCATACCGATTTTGGACTGTGCGGCCATCGAACTAAGACCTTTTGATCACCCTTCTATCAACAATATCAAATAAAATATCATGCAAAATATGAATTATCCACATCTTCAAAGCAGTGATGTAATCAATGTAAACAAGTGTTGCTATCTTCTCTTTGGTGACGAGTGAGTAAAAGAGACTAGGAAATATGACACGCTTCTTTGTGTAATGTAAATTTAGATGGCCGGCCGCAGTGGCCGAGCGGTTCTAGGCGCTTCAGTCCAGAACCGCGCGACTGCTACGGTCGCAGGTTCGAATCCTGCCTCGCGCGTGGATGTGTGTGATGTTCTTAGGTTAGTTAGGTTTAAGTAGTTCTACGTTCTGTGGGACTGATGACATGAGATGTTAATTCCCATAACACTCACAGCCATTTGAACCATTTTGGAACATTTAGATGTTTTGCGACTGGTCTCTTATTACCTTTTTTGACTCAAAATCCATCAGGACAGTTTCACTTGGAATCTGTGGGAGATATTTTAACATTTCTTTGTTGTTTTCTTTGTAAATACGGGTTGTACAGTCTTGTTTTATGGCATGTTCTACGTTTCTAGAGGAACTTTCCATTATGGATTTATGGAACGGAAAGTTAAAAAAGAAAATGGTTCAAATGGCTCTGAGCACCGTGGGACTTAACATCTGAGGCCATCAGTCCCCTAGACTTAGAACTACTTAAACCTAACTAACCTAAGGACATCACACACATCCATGCCCGAGGCAGGATTCGAACCTGTGACCGTAACAGCAGCGCGGTTCCGGACTGAAGCGCCTAGAACCGCTCGGCCAGGAACGGAAAGTACATTTAATCTAACATAATATAATCTCAGTTTTATTTGTCAATGACTTTTTTATTTTTGACTGACGAATGATTGTCAAAGTCGTCAGAAGATTCAGAGAACGTCGTTTTCACCTCACACCAGTGCAAGCAGCGCGCTCGACTGAGAGGATCAACAGATGAGCGCCTGTCGCAAATTCCCGTCGATCGTTTGAGGGTAGTGCCGGGGAGCGACGTGTGGTGGCTTTGCCCGGGGCCGCACCTCTGCAAGGTGCCGACAGGTAATTAGCTGAGACACGCCTCGCTGTTTTGACAACTCGCTCGCGCCGCCTTCGCGGTATTTGCTCGAGGCTCGGGAAGCGCTGCCTCCGCCGAAACCAGATTTGCAGTCGCGGTGTGCACGCTGCCTGCCTGTTGACTCTTGGACTTGCGGGTTTGAGGTCGGAGACCGTCGCCAAAAGCAGCGCCGGGAGGAAGGAGTGGAAGGGGGCGCAGCATATCGAGGGCGCAGCGTCTGCAGGCATCTCCGCAAATAAAACTCCACCGCGAGGGCTGCCTGCCTCCCCCGCCTCCTTCGGCTGCAGTTCGTCTTGCCACCGAGCGATGAGGCGTAGCCCACCACTGCTGAGTGTGCCGCTGGCCGCACTCTCCGTGGACGCAGAGGGCCGATCTATGATTGGCCGGCGATTCAGCGGTTCGAGTAGCATCGAGCTTAATTTGGGGGAGATGCGGCTGGAAAGCTCGGCCAGCTCCCGTAAAGCCCCTAGAGCCCCCGTATTTTGTATTCGCCAGAATTCCTCTCCAACTACCCCACTACACCTGACCCGGCCAGCGATAGCAGATAAAGCACTCGGAGCTTTGCGCAATGCCGGTGCTTTGGCAGAATGCGAGGGCAGGCGAGTTTCCTAATTGATCGTTAACAAGGGGGCCGATCGGCTGTGCCCTTCTCTCGCAGAGCCTAGCCTTCGTAATTATCAGCCATTTTTCCTTTTCTGGAAGAAACGTTACCGAGCAGTACTGACGAACAGTTATTTTACATTAAAATCAGAGGATAATCAGAACTGGGAGTTATTTTCAGACAGAAAAAATTAAATTCCGGTATTTTTAAACATACAGTTAACTAGGTTGAAACGAGCCAGTGGAAACAATGGCCAGTTGCGGCATTCTCAAAAAGAGTGATAAGACGACTGCCAGTATTTGTTTTGCGCTGCGGAAAAATGTTATTTGTACACCAAAATAACAAAATCGCACAGTGTTCTTAAATAAATTTCATAATCAGGGTATACCATTCAATTTTGTGAACCTGATGTCTGAAACATATTGCTTATTTCTTTGAATCCCTTGAGCGCAGGGGTTCATTCAGTTACAAAATAGCAGTGTCTGTATTATAATGAACTACAACGCTGCGTTCCTCCGTACATCTGACCGTGTCCTTGACTCTAATTAAATAACAGACATTTGTACTGTAGGTTCTCACAAACTTGCAAACTTGTAGATGGTTTCTTTCTTAAATGTCACGGTTTTCAGGAGTCCATCCCCCCCCCCCCCCCCCACACACACACACACACGCACACACAAATTGGAGGAAATTTTGACGTCACTTCTGAATAGTCTGATTGTGAAATTAGCTTCTCCCGAAGGGAAAAGAAAATTGTTTTTTTGTAGCACAGGTTTACTTCTCAAATGGGAACTTCTTTGTCCCGCTGAAGCTTGTGCACAGTTCAACAATTCCACACCAAGTCCTGCAAGTCCTGCTGCTAGCCGATAATCAGTTGTTTCGTGGGTGGAAACCTTCAGAGCGGCTAGAAATGTTCAAAGATGAAGAATGGACCTACTACGGCTCCTGAGATCACCACAAAATATCGTAGCAGTGAGACAGTCTTTTGTTCGATCTCCTCGCCGATCGGCTCTTCGACAATCTGATCACCCGATTGGGCAAATTTTTAATCGTGACCTCCATTTATACCCGTACCCGTCGCTGTGGCGAAAGGAATCGGTGAAAGCGATGTCGCTGCTCGGCAAAATTCGAGTGTAGGAGAGCTGCTTGAAAAGTTGTCTAATGTTCTTTAGTGACGAGACGCTCTCTCAGCTGTCGGGCTGTACGAATAGACGAAGGCTTCTGCATACTAACAACCCCACAACATCACGAGAGGTCCCTTCTTTCAGCTTCTTGGTGTGCGCTGTAGCGTGTAGCAATCATTGGTCCTTTCCTTTTTGTAAGACAGCGAATGCGTAGCAACGGTAATTTCTCAGTGTCGACGCTACTGAGAACTTCGTTTCGGCAAGTATTTAATACATTCACTTTGGGGACGCGTGACATCGGCAAGATGGCGACACTGTTCATGCAGCATGATACGCAGTCCATATTTTGTGAAAAGATTTGTCGGGTGCCATCTGGCGTAACCTCCCAATTTAACGCTTCACTCCGATGTTTATCGATCTTCTGAGGAGCATTTTTACCAGGAGAATATTCGTCATCCCCATAACTGTCCTCGTAGGGGTAGACCGTAATTTTAGAATTCTAGTAAATCAATGTACTGACATTACGGGATTCTCTTTCCAAGACAAAGTCCATAAAAAAAGTGTAATTTTGTATTTCCAGTTATATATAAACACAAAAAAGGGTACTAAACGATAAATATAACGTTTTCACTTCGTTCCATTGACCTTTTAAATCAGTGAGTTTCGTTATCACGTCATGCACTTCTGAAACCATGTTGAGTGAAAGTATGTGTGTAAAAGAATGGTCGTGAGTCACAATACTTCCTCTATTATTGTAACCTTATTAACATGCAATATCGGATGAACTCATCACCATGTGCAAACAATTTTTCGTTTGAGGTCTTCCTTTTCAAACATGCTTTTCCACAGATGTGAAATAATTTACGAGGTAAAAGTATTTAATTTTCAAATAAATGAGGGGCATTTGCTCGTTAAATTATAAACCTCAATTCATAAAGAGACAGACAATTAAGTATGGACTTCATGTTGTCCTCCTTTTCGCATATCAGTGCTTTGGAAAGAATATGTTTAGCCATGTATCAGTTGAAAAATCTAAGTCCGCAGCTCGTGGTCGTGCGGTAGCGTTCTCGCTTCCCACGCCCGGGTTCCCGGGTTCGATTCCCGGCGGGGTCAGGGATTTTCTCTGCCTCGTGATGACTAGGTGTTGTGTGCTGTCCTTAGGTTAGTTAGGTTTAAGTAGTTCTAAGTTCTAGGGGACTGATGACCATAGATGTTAAGTCCCATAGTGCTCTGAGCCATTTGAACCATTTTTTGAAAAATCTAAATAATACACAGAGTGGCTTACCATGTCACGGGCTACACGTGTCTTCATTTCGTTCCATTTAACTTTACTGAAGCTTGTGGAGGATAATTTGATGGACCCAGACTAGGAAAGTATTTTGTGTGGTGGTTGATTTATTACGTTATCCGTGGAACTATACAAAATTAAACATATTTCTGAAACTTCCCGGCAGATTAAGACTGTGTGCTGGACTGAGAGCCTAGCTCGAGATCTTTGCCTTTCACGAATAAGAAAGCTGTGCTAGTCTTGCAAGTTTCGCAGGAGAATTTCTGTGAAGTTTTGAAAGTAGGAGATGAAGTACTACGGAAGTAAGGCTGTGAGGAAGGGACATGAGTCGTTCTTGGATAGCCCAGTCGTCAGGGTCCTTGCTCGCGAAAGGAGAGTTTGAGTCACGGTCAGGTACACGGTTTTTACTACATTTATACTCCGCAAGCCACCCAACGGTGTGTGGCGGAGGGCAATCTGCCAGAGAGTTTTACATCATCACACAGTCTACGGCAGAGTGAAAATTTCATTCTGAAAATATATTACTTACTGAAATATATTGCCTGTCATGTGCCTGTTGCAGTCAATAAAATTAATGAATTAGTAGCGTCACGTTCAGGAATGTTGCTTAAGTACGTCAAAATTGCTTTTATATCAATATTAGTTATCCACCTGTGTCACACATAAATTGGCTTTAGTAACCATTTGCAAAGTAGCCTAGATTCCTTATGCTGAAGTGTTTGAACCAAACTCAACAATATCTTCTCATGACAATTTTCTTACGAATATTGGTGTTATATTCTGATAACAATAATCTGAGAACGATGTACTTGGATGTTAGCTGTTACTTGGTTTGACAGAATTGGAACTCTGGCAGATGGACTTCTTCACGTCTGCTTTGGTGCTCACCAATATACCAGATACTACCAGTTTTTTGGTGGCACACACTATCCACCTGACTTCCATAAGACATGATGGAGAATGCAGCATCAGCTGGTGTTCGTGTAGATTGTAGATCGGCTCATCTGGCACATTTGTCAAACAGAAATGCCTCTGGCTAATCGTTATCACTTACTCACCAGGAATGTCTCGAACAAATTTTCAGAAAAACTTAGTGTCTCACACCACGAGTGGAACAGAAATCTCCCACTTTAAAATTTTATCTTAGCCTGTTATTTCCAACATTCTGCAAAATTCGCCCTCGTATCACACTTCCCGTCACAAAATGCCTGATATTTTGTGGATTTTCGTCATTATATAGTAAATAATATTAAATGCGGACGCGGGTTATAACGTCTTGATTGTATGGGAAGCAATAAGATTGCAATTTAAAGGCACCGTCAGTCATATGTTGCAACACACAGTGTGGTTAAGGGCATAATGGATTCAGGACTGGCCATACTCATGAGAAGCGCTGTTTTGTGATGGAAACGATACAGCAAAAAAAAAGGGTCAAATGGCTCTGAGCACTATGGGACTTAACTGCTGTGGTCATCAGACCCCTAGAACTTAGAACTAGTTAAACCTAACTAACCTTAGGACATCACACACATCCATGCCGGAGGCAGGATTCGAACCTGCGACCGCAGCGGTCCCGCGGTTCCAGACTGTAGCGCCTAGAACCGCTCGGCCACTCCGGCCGGCGAAACGATTTAGCAGAAGCTCTTTGTCGTTTGAGTGCCAGAATGGAATAGTTAAGAACAAAGTTCAACGAAACAGGTAAGAGGCGTAAATATGGACCAAAGTCACATCATTGGTGTTCTACATTGATTCTGTTTATAATTATCTTAAGGACTATTTCAAAATAATGTTGCTGCCTTGTTGTTGAACCATAAACAGCAGAAAATCTAATACAGTAATTTATCGTGTAAAAAAAATGAATCTTGTCTCAGATTTAGTCTGGGAGACATAATGTGTCACTGTTGTTGACCTTGTGGTTACACACTGATGTCGTGCAGATTGGTAAGTGTATGAGACACAGAATAGGCACTTTATGCCAAATCTTGAGTTTTGCGTAATGTCACCAGTGTAGGCAAGGAAATAAGAGTTTTGTACAAGAGTTTTCAGTATAAGAGAATAATTCAGTTGGCCTCCTCAAACAAATATTCGGGGAAACAAGACTGTCGGGAAAATATTTCATACACCTTAAGGCGGGCAACCCAACTTACATTATCTGCCCTGGTTGCGGATGATGTAAGTTGGGTTGCCTACCTAAAAGTGTATGAAATATTATATGCACACCGTCTTCAGGCCACGGGTGGCGTACCGGAACCATCCGACCGCCGTGTCGTTCTCCGTGGAGGATGCGGATAGGAGGGGCGTGGTCATCACACCGCTCTCCCGATCGTAAGACGGTATTCTTGACCGAAGCCGCTACTATTCGGTCGAGTAGCTCCTCAATTGGCATCACGAGGCTGAGTGCACCCCGAAAAATAGCAACAGCGCATGGCGGCCTCGATGGTCACCCATCCAAGTGCCAACCACGCCCGACAGCGCTTAACTTCGGTGATCTCACGGAAACCGGTGTATCCACTGATGAAATATTATATGGGCCAGTTTTATTTTTCTCAACATATGTGTACCAATTAATGGCTTCCCTATTTATCATTCAAGACGATTGAATCATTACACACTTGACAAATAATCATCCACATGGAAAGAACATTATTTTCAGCCAGTAAACGCTAGACCTGTAAGGTGCAAGGAGTGGCGCCCTGGGTGTGCGTATGTAGCCACGATAAGACCGACTCCAGCTTGGGGTTTATTGATGCAAGTACTTCGTCCAAACAAGAGCTTCAAAAAATGGTTCAAATGGCTCTGAGCACTATGGGACTTAACTTCTGAAGTCATCATTCCCCTAAAACTTAGAACTACTTAAAGCTAACTAACCTAAGGACATCACACACATCCATGCCCGAGGCAGGATTCGAACCTGCGACCGTAGCGGTCGCGCGGTTCTAGACTGAAGCGCCTAGAACCGCTCGGCCACTCCGGCCGGCAAACAGGAGCTTCCTGTGTAATGTTTTCCTCAGGGCCATTCTATGTTGGTGTCAGTAGATGTGTGTGTGTGTTGGGACTTATGGGCCTTCAACATCGAGGTCACCAGCGCCCTTGGCGTCAGTAGACGCTACACGTAAAGTTGTAGGGCAGATTTATGACCGACCACGGTGACAACTCGCATCTGGCATCCCCCAGGGTATTTGTAATGGTCTAACTGCGTTTCGTGGTGCTCAGATTGAATGATTTGTTTGTAACAATCCCTGCTCTTAAATAACACCATCTTTTTCAAGGTTGAAAAACCACACAATAAACAAACAACGTTCCTTCTAAAGGCATTCCAGAAGAATGACAAGTTTGCCTATGTCTCTTTCAGGACATGCAAAATGTGAATTCTGCTGTGTCACGTGTGTTGGTCATATGGGCAGAGCTCCAGCATGTCCACTGTAAACCTTCTCTAAACATCAAGACCAAAATCTAGCAGCGGTTCTTCCCCCCTCCTCCACACCCCGCAATGGTAAGGGCGTTTACAAACGGTCTGGGGTGTCTTTCACTGCTAAAATTCTCCCTTTCTGGTGTCTTCAGATGTCGGGACTGATTCATCACAAACCATGTACATTGTTTGGCTGAAATTATTTTACGTTGCATTCAGTAAGTTTCATTCAAGTTGCGTATGGAAGCCCAAACTTAACTCTCAGAAAGAGTAAAGGCTGGTTCTGATTTCAAATAAATCTTTTAAGCGTTAAACACTTCTTGTAAACAGAAAATCGGAAGCTTTCATATGATACCAGTTGCGACGAGTGACAAACATTTGTAGAGTTATTCGTTTGAAAGGAGACTATCAGCCTTACTCAATTTTGAGGTGCAGCTTGAAGTAAACGTTATTATCCATCAGAATCAAGTTGCAACACGGGATAACTTAGTTTAAAGAAACAAAGAGCTGCCGGCTGCGGTGGTCGTGCGGTTCTAGGCGCTCCAGTCCGGAGCTGCGCTGCTGCTACGGTCGTAGGTTCGCATCCTGCCTCGGGCATGGGTGTGTGTGATGTCCTTAGGTTAGCTAGGTTTACGTAGTTCTAAGTTCTAGGGGACTGATGACCACAGCAGTTGAGTCCCATAGTGCTCAGAGGCATTTGAACCATTTTAAAACAAAGAGCTTCCAGTGGGGAGGAACAGATCTTCAGCTGCTTAAAAACTGTGAATTCAACAAAATAAACTTTAAATTATCCACATTATTAATGAGATTTGTAAGCATGTATCAATTCCTTTCTAATTCAGTTTCATGTCATTTTGGTGTAGTTCAACTATAGTCCACTTCTGTATCCGGTTACCGTAACAAAAGCCTAGAATTTATTTAGTCATGCGGAAGTTAACATAGTAAATATGCCATTAGTATTAGTTCTGTATTCCCAAGAGATGAATGAATACTATCGAATAATTACTTCAAGTCATGATTACAAAAAACTGATATGAATAATTTACAAAAGAGTGATGAAACTGGAAGACGATCTAGGGAGAGATCAGTTTGGGATCCGAGGAAATGTAGGAACAGGTGAGATAATATTGAGCCCAAGACCTAGTTTAGAAGATAAACTGACGAAAGGCAAACCTAAGTTTATGGTATTAGCAGGCTTACACAAAATTTTTGGCAATGTCATCTACAATACTCTCTGAAATTCTGAAGATCTAAAGAAAAAGTCTAAAGAGCGAAATATCGTCTATAGGCTGAACAGAAACCAGATTGCAGATGTCAGACATTAGAGCCGAGGGGCATTAAAGAGAAGTAGCAGTTTAGAAAGGAGTGATACAGATACAGGCCATCGCTAACTTTGTTGAATCCATCCTCTGAGGAAGCAGTAAAGGAAACGGTGGAGATATTTAGAAAAGTAATTGAAGTACAAAGAGGCGAAATAAAAACTTGAACCGTTGCCAGTAGCGTTGTAGTTATGTCACAGATACAAAGAACTTCCAGGGTAAGTGAACTGAATCGATAGCATCTTGCAAAGAGCTTACATAATTAATATCAACAGAAGTAAAATAAGGCTAATGGATAGTAGTCGCATTACTTTAGGATTTGGGGGTTACAATTTTCAATCTCGCTATGACAACCTTATGTTCACTAATCCCTGTATCCGTTTCTATGCTCTTTATTACCTCAGGATTGGTTATTGCTGGTCAAGTGTGTTTTCACAACCGTTTACTATTCGAATGGAATCATGAAATAACCGCCCGAAATATTTTTCAGAGAATGCGTTTGGCACAATTTCGGATGATGATTTATGCATTCTTCCGGAATTCAAATGGTTCAAATGGCTCTGAGCGCTATGGGATTTAACTTCTGAGGTCATCAGTCTCCTAGAACTTAGAACTACTTAAACCTTACTCACCTAAGGACATCACACACATCTATGCCCAACTGACAATAGCGGTAGCGCGGTTGCAGACTGAAGCGCCTAGAACCGCTCGGCCGCACCGGCCGGCCCTCCGGAATTAAACATGTCTTTTCGCCAACATATCACTTCATTAATTAAAGGCACCACCAACTATAATCATATGGGTCGGGTACGTGTTGGAAATCTGACTCAAGTTTTCTATGAACCTTTCAGCAACTGTATCATCTGAATTGGGAGGTCGGTAGAAGGATCCAATTACTATTTTATTCCGGTTGCCAACATTGACCACTACCAATACCAACTCACAGGAACTATCTACTTCAATCTCGCGACAAGATAAACTACTTCTAACAGCAACAAACATGCCTCCGCCAACCGTGTTTAGTCTATCTTCTCGGAACACCGTTAGGTTCTTCGCAAAAATTTCAGCTGAGCTTATCTTCGGCTTTAGCCAACTTTCAGTGCTTATAACGACTTGAGCATCAGTGCTTTCTATTAGCCTTAGGAGCTCTGGTACTTTCCCAACCCGGCCTGAGTGGCCGAGTGGTTCTAGGCGCTACAGTCTCGAACCGCGCGACCGCTACGGTCGCAGGTTCGAATCCTGCCTCGGGCATGGATGTGGGTGATGTCCTTAGGTTAGTTAGATTTAAGTAGTTCTAAGTTCTAGGGGACCGATGACCTCAGATGTTAAGTCCCATAGTGCTCAGAGCCATTTGAACCATACTTTCCCAACACAACTACGACAATTTACAACTCTCATACAGATGTTTCCTCTATCTACGTTCTTCCTGTGTTCGGCCTGCACCCATTGTGACTGAAGCCCTTCTTGTATTTTCCCGACGCCCTCTAACCCAAAATACCGCCCAGTCCACGCCACACAGCCCCTGCTACCCGTGTAGCCGCCTCCTGCGTATAGTGGACACCTGACCTATTCAGCGGACCCGAAACCCAACCACCCTTTGGCACAAGTCGAGGAATCTGCAGCCTACACGATCGCAGAACCGTCTGAGCCTCTGATTCAGACCCTTGACTCGGCTCTGTACCAGAGGTCCGCAATCGGTCCTGTCGACTATGCTGCAAATGGTCGGCTCTGCTTTCATCTTGCAAGTAAGACTGGCAGCCTTTACCACTTCTGTTAGCTGCTCGAAACCATGGATAATCTCTTCTGATCCAAAGTGACACACATCATTGGTAGCGACGTGAGCAACCACCTGCAATTGGCTGCACCCTGTGCTCTTCATGGCATCCGGGAGGAACCACTCCACGTCTGGAATGACTCCACCCGGTATGCACACGGAATACATATTGGTTTTCATTCCCTTCTTCTAGTTATGACTCCTTCACACAGTGAAAATAGAATTATGTTCTACTACTGTCTCAAAAGAACAGTTTCAAATAGTTACCAAAAATTGCGATGAAATATAATATAAAATAAAAATTTTGGCCATGATATTGCCATTTAGATTCCGCTCTATCGAGGAAAAACACACGGCCTATATATATCGACACTTTCTTGCAGAAATGTCAATATATCATATTTTATCAACAGCCCTAGTACTGAAACTTCCTGGCAGATTAAAACTGTGTGCCGGACCGAGACTCGAACTCGGGACCTTTGCCTTTCGCGGGCAAGTGCTCTACCAACTTTTTTTACCAACTTTTTTTTCGTTTTTTACCACTTTTTAAATATTTTTTTAGAATTTACCTTTGCGTTTCTCGAGCCAGTGCTCTACCATCTGTTTTTTATCCATCCTTTTTTCCAGCAATCCAATTTTTATTAACCACTTTTATTTATTTATTTATTTATTTTAATTTTTTTTATTTTTAGGATGGTCAGGGCGCGGTACACGCCGCACTAGCAGTGGGGTCTCTTCACGGCACTGCCAGTGCGTCGAGGCCCAAACCCCTCCCACCCCTTTTTTCATGTTCCCTGTTGGGTCATAGCACTAAGTGTGCAGAAATCTTAACACAATATTCCCATTCTCCGATGTAAGAAAGACAAAGAAACCTCTTCTCTGAGTAGAAACTGAACACTGATAAAAACTTAACAATTTTTCTTGAATCACACAAATACTTTGGAAGTCGAACACGAGTAATTCTGAACAAAATGTCTTGAAGAAAAAAAAATCGTGTAACATAGAAATTCCGGAATCAAGGTAATAGTAAATAGTAATAAGAAACCAATTGACTTTTAATTTTCTTCTGTTCGTTCTCGTTCAAGGTGTTGTAGTGGTTCCACATATTTAACCAACACCCATTCTTTCAAAAATGATCTTCAGCATGTTGCCGTAGTGCTTCTTGTGGTTGCGATACGTGCTGATTTTTGCATATTCACACTTCATGTAAACGTGAAATTCTATCTCGTTGTCCGACCCAAGTTTGTGGATGACATAACTAACATATTTTCCCAGTAACCAGCTAATGGCGTTGGTTTTTAATTTCGGAAAGTATGTCATGTCTGGTCTCAGGAGGAGCGATGGCGTTATATATTCCGTAGAGGATCTGGTGAGAAAGGCGATTTGTTGCCTGATCCAATTCCAGTTATGCACATTGCCACCACTGGTGAATCTGTGGATGAGTGTATCCACCAGATAGTATTTTCCACAAAGGTGTGTCTGGTTTAAACCGATCCCATATAGTCTCTCGTTGGTGCTGATGACATTGTTAACTGTTTTGTACCATGCGGAAATAGCGTCTGTAGATAGCCCGGCATAGTTGATGATCCGCCACACAGCTTTCCAGTCACAATTTGGGAATTTCGTTTCAATTTTGTTTCTGCCCTCATTTAACTTCCTTTCAAGTATGATACGCGCGGTGATACGTGTGTTGCTTCTGATTTCGTCACTAAGATAACTTGCTTCGAGGAAAAAATTCCTCACATACTGCAGACGGGCATTAATCCTTCGCACATCAATCGGTGCTTGCAGGCTATGGGGTGTCACAGCCTCAAAGAGCTTTGCGGTTATACATTGCGGAAGTTCTCTGAGTATATGGAAAGTCCGTTTGAGGAACAGAGCAGACGCTTTATTGCGAATATCCACCAAACCGAGGCCCCAGTTTCTGACATCCAGTATAACGGTAGTCGCACCAACCCTGAATATGTCTCCTCGCCATAAATAATTGGTAACAGTGGACATGATCCCTTTCGCTACTAATTTAGGGATTGGAAATACCTGCGCAGTGAAATACGATTTAGACAAAAAGCAGGAGTTGATGACTCTGACTGTTTGCACCAGGTCCATAGTTCGATGGATGTTCTCCATTACAGCACCATGAACTTTCCTCCTAGTTTCCGTCCAGTTAAAAGCAGCCATCCTCATCGGACATGCCATTAAGGTTATTCCCAAAGTTTTATGTTTGTTGTCTTGTTTTGCCCATGCCAGTCGGAGGTGATCTAGGCACCGTAGATTCAATATTTTACTTTTGTTTTCATTTGTTGTCGCTCCCGACGCTAGACAATACCTTTGGATTTCTCTTCCCAGCGTAACTGTCTCCTCCTTATTCCTTATTACAACGCCCACGTCATCAGCATAAGCTTGTATGACAGTTTTCTCACCACTCAATGCCATGCCTGTTAATCTTGTGTGGACAGTGCAGAGGAAGGGCTCTAAAGATACGGAAAATAAAAACATATATAAGGGACTGCCCTGTGGAACCCCTCGCCTTATCTGTATGGGTTTAGATGTTTGGCCATTGATTGCTATTTTCGCATTTATACCTGTTGCAATATTTCTTAGCATGTTGACAATCTGGGGGTGCAAAGCCATTCTTGACAGCGTCGCAAAGAGGTATCTATGACTAACTGGGTCAAAAGCATTGTTGAAATCTATAAAGATTAAAGCACATTTTATACTTGTCACCGAGGTAATTGCAATGACGTCTCTGTATGCAGATAGACTTTCGAATATCGTTATGGTCGGAGAACAAGATTGATGATGACTCAATATTTTGTTGGAAAAGGCAGAGAGTCTTTTGTTGATAATACGCGAAATTATTTTGTAATCAGAATTTAGTAGCGAAAGAGGCCGAAAATTGTTTAAGTTGGTTTTGCCTTTATTCTTAGGAATCAGTACTATTTTACTTTCCTTAAACTCTGCAGGGACCGTTTTTCCGTTCAGGACCTCATTTGCCATGGAAGTGATCTTGTCCCCAATTATAGACCAGTAGCGGGCATAAAACTCCACAGGGAGGCCATCAAGTCCCGGAGATTTTTTGAGAGGTGAGTTACGCACTGCCTCATGCACTTCATCTTTAGTAATAGGTGACAGGATGTCAGCGTTGTCTGTTCCCGACAGTTGTGGACCTAAAATAGTGAGAAAGTCCTCGAGAGCTGCATCTTCCACTGTGGTAGGGGCATATAAGGTTTCATAGTACCTGTGGACTTCGTCCAGTATTTCTTTCTGGCATGTGAACCTCGTACCAGTATGCGTCTGGACTTCATCAATAAAAGTTTGACGTCTGTTTTTAGCATGCCGCACCAAGTGATACAGAGAAGCTGTTTCATCTGCTACGACTGATGTGGCTTTCGATTTAATTTTTAGTCCCTCCATCTGTTGCCGTTTAATGCTTAATAACTTGGCTTTTATTTTCTTGATATCATTCAGACGAATTTCGTCATCATGGGCCTGTTGATATAAGTCTCTTAAAACTTGATAATAAAACTCCATTGTATTCCTCAACTCCCTGTGCCTCGCTGCACTAAACTGCATGACAACTTTCCGCAGCCTTGGTTTAGCCCTCCTAGTCCACCAGTCAATGACTGTTGGGTGCTTGTCTACTGTGCGGAGGCACATAGTCCACGCTACTCTTATTTCCTGTTCCAGTTCTTCGTCAGTTAAAACAGAGATATTTAAATTCCATTGGCCTCTGAAGCGACTGGTTGGCTGTACACTTAAATTAAAGCAAGTTAAAAGTGTACTATGATCGCTAAAATACACGGGAATAGTTTCAACGTTTAATAAATAATTTTTCAAATTTGGTGACACGTAAATTCTATCTACTCTGCTGCGGGAGTGGCTGGTTATATATGTGAACCCGACTGACGTCGGGTGCTGAAGTTCCCACACATCCTTAAGGTGTAGTTCACTTACTAACTTTTTTAACTGTGGCGAGTAGTTGAAATTGGGTTGTTGATCTTTCTTGTTTAAAACACAGTTAAAATCTCCACCTAGTATAAGAGAACACGGATTTTTCCTCAATAAATAAATCAGTTCATCTTGAAAAAACTTCGCACGATCCAATTTGTGGGAATTTCCTGATGGGGCGTAAAGGTTAAGCACTGTCACATCGAAAATTTTTATGCCTATGGCTCTTCCTGATTCTAGTCGTTCGATTTCAGTCACCGGAATGCCTTCCCTTATAACAATGGCTGTACCGATGTTGGCTTCCGTAGAAACATTAACAATTTCAAAAAAGCCTGGGATCCGAAATTCCGTTATCGCTACTTCTTGTAGCAACGCGATATCTGTCCCAGACTGGTACAAGAATTCTTTTAGTGCTGCCAATTTCAAGAATGACTGTATTTTATTAATGTTAATAGTAGTAATGCTATAAGCTTGCATCACAGACATACCAGAAGAAGCTATTTGGGATGAGGATCGGTATGATTATAGCAGCAACGTGCTTCTCTACAAGTCACGATCTTTACAAGCTGTGGGCCCATTACATATACTAACTTCCTAGAAAAATTTTCACTGCTTTTAAACAAAGAGCTTGAGAAGAAAAGTATCCTGAAATCCTGACTATGCATTGCTATAAGTCACTGTGGCCCTTCTCTTTCTCCTCTTCAGTGTTGGCCCTGATGACTTCACATTTAATATTCTTTTTCTAGATGTCTTTCTTCTCTGGTGTAGCTTTCGCTTGATGACGCGTGACAGCAAGACCCGGTTTCGGTCGCAGCCGCCGGCGGTGGCCGTCTGGCGCAACGGCCGTGGCTTCCGAGTCGTCAATATTTGGTTCCGGCGTGGTGTCTGTTGTGTTGTCTTGCTGGCGAGGAGGTGATGTTCGTTTATTTCCTCCTTCGGCGCGGCGTTGCGCTTCGGAGTCAGCAGGTTGTTTACTTGGTACTTTCTCGTACTGTTCGCACTGTATGGGCTGTGCACTTGATGCGGTTATTGCAGCTGTGACCTCAGGCTCAGGATCACATTTCCGTGAAAGGTCACTACCAGCTGCGTCACTATCTGTTCGTGGCGGTATAAGTCCTTGTGCGGAAGTGGGAGCCACATCGACCTGCATTTCATCTCCTTTTTCCACTTCCAACAGATCTTCAGGACTGGGCTTCGGCTTCCTGGCAACGGGTGTTTCACAGGAAGAGTCCTCATCAACATTTTTTTCAGTGTCCTCTAGAGGATGCTTTATAGTGGGAATCTCGCTGTCACGGGACGGAATTTCAGCAGTTAATGCAGGTTTTAAGGACGGGAAGTCATTAAGTGCAACGAGGTAGTAACAGGATCCACGACAGCCGCCGGCTCTGTTGTATTACTGGCTGGCAACAAATCGTTGAGTGTTAATTTCCGGCGTTGCGTAAGGTTATTTGTTAGCACAAAAACACGGCGAAGGCAGTCCTGACGGAGGTGACGTTACGTACATGACATGTAGGGGTTTGCCCTGAGTACATAACATGCGCCTTGTGCCGGTCAACAAAGATGTGGGAGGGAATGTTTGCCTTCACTTCCATCTCCACGGAGCGAATGCCGTTAAAGCACTGCAGCTTAAAATGCGAAGCCCACCTTTCGTTGACTATTTGCCTGACAACCCCATACTTTGAAAGGACATCTTTAATTTTCGAGTTGTCTACTTCTATGGGACTATTCAAAACCCTAACATTCCTAATTACAGACTCGGAATTCCGGAGTTTTACACTACTTTTAGTACCATCACGGTGTATAAATTCCGTTTCATAACCATATTTTGCCAGAAAGCGGTCTGGACTCACGGAATCGTTAAACTTTACAAAAATGCAGTATTCATCAGAGCTGCATGGTATGAACAGATTCAGAATGAAGGCCGATTACCTCGGTAATCCAGTCGTGTATTTCAAGTGCAGAGAGCTGTACTCGACGGGTGTACTTGTCGAAGGTGAAAATCACGGTGTTTTTTCTCACGGAGTTTGCCATGGTGTTCTGCAGCGAAGAAATCTCGGACAACGCCGAAACCCCAACGGCACTACGTAGAAAGACGACACGAACGAAGACCAAATGCTCAATTGATAACGCTTAATCCACGTGCAAAACGCCAATAAACGAGCACGAAACACGAAAACACTGGCGTAAACACTGGACGTTCACGGAGCAAACTTGAGGAGCGTTCGACCGCTGCGACAGCTAAAACCAGACTGTCAACTCGAACGGTAACTGAGCTGCCCAAGCACGACTCACGCCCTGTCCTCACAGCTTTACTTCTGCCAGTACCTCGTCTCCTACTTTCCAAACTTTACAGAAGCTCTCCTGCGAGTCTCGGTCCGGCACACAGTTTTAATCTGCCAGGAAGTTTGAAATCAGTGCACACTCCGCTGCAGAGTGAAAATCTCATTCAGCCCTAGTACTGATCTGTAAGTAGGGTCCAGAACCTGAAAATACCTTTTCGCACACACGTAGCAATATCAACGCACTTTCAGCAACGTGGCTTTATGACCAACTTAAAAAAATTTAAAAATGTAAATTTCGTATATTGTTGTTGACTTTTACTCTAAACATACGTTTTAAAGACATACTGATATGTAAATAAGGACCTGAAGATGGAAAGTGACATCTACTACCGATGCTTAAATGCGTGGGTTAGCTTCAACTGTAATAAAACTTATGTGGAAACAGGTAGAAGATTTCATTAAAAAGAAAGAAATTTAAAACTGTCAAGTAAGTAACTAGATAATAATACAGGGCTATTACAAATGATTGAAGCGATTTCATAAATTCACTGTAGCCCCATTCATTGACATATGGTCACGACACACTACAGATACGTAGAAAAACTCATAAAGTTTTGTTCGGCTGAAGCCGCACTTCAGGTTTCTGCCGCCAGAGTGCTCGAGAGCGCAGTGAGACAAAATGGCGACAGGAACCGAGAAAGCGTATGTCGTGCTTGAAATGCACTCACATCAGTCAGTCATAACAGTGCAACGACACTTCAGGAGGAAGTTCAACAAAGATCCACCAACTGCTAACGCCATTCGGCGATGGTATGCGCAGTTTAAAGCTTCTGGATGCCTCTGTAAGGGGAAATCAACGGGTCGGCCTGCAGTGAGCGAAGAATCGGTTGAACGCGTGCGGGCAAGTTTCACGTGTAGCCCGCGGAAGTTGACGAAGAAAGCAAGCAGGGAGCTAAACGTACCACAGCCGACGGTTTGGAAAATCTTACGGAAAAGGCTAAAGCAGAATGGCAGTTCGGCATTTCTTAAAGAGGAGATTGGAAAACCGATGGATCGGTCGTGATGGAGATCATGATCAGCAATTCATGTCATGGCCTCCACGCTCTCCCGACTTAACCCCATGCGATTTCTTTCTGTGGGGTTATGTGAAAGATTCAGTGTTTAAACCTCCTCTACCAAGAAACGTGCCAGAACTGCGAGCTCGCATCAACGATGCTTTCGAACTCATTGATGGGGAGATGCTGCGTCGAGTGTGGGAGGAACTTGATTATCGGCTTGATGTCTGCCGAATCACTAAAGGGGCACATATCGAACATTTGTGAATGCCTAAAAAAACTTTTTGAGTGTTTGTATGTGTGTGCAAAGCATTGTGAAAATATCTCAAATAATAAAGTTATTGTAGAGCTGTGAAATCGCTTCAATCATTTGTAATAACCCTGTATTTTCAAAAGGTCAGCATCCATGCAGGCCGGAGTGGCCGTGCGGTTCTAGGCGCTACAGTCTGGAACCGAGCGACCGCTACGGTCGCAGGTTAAAATCCTGCCTCGGGAATGGATGTGTGTGATGTCCTTAGGTTAGTTAGGTTTAAGTAGTTCTCAGTGTAGGAGACTGATGACCTCAGAAGTTAATTCGCATAGTGCTCAGAGCCATTTGAACCATTTTTTGAGCATCAAGTAAGCCCCCCCCCCCCCCCGCCATTTTATTGCGAGGGTTAAGATACGAGCTCAACCTGCTGCTGTTTCCATGTTAGCACAGGATCGGTACTGCCGTTAGGCTTCGGTCCATTACCTCAACACTCATGCGCTACCCAGAACGACTGGGTATGAATGTACATCTTACACACATAGAAACACATAATAAGTTGTTGGGTTCACCATATTGACTGACAGATGTGGTAGTAGACTACCGTGCGCTGCTTTCTCGCAGCCGAACGAGGACACCGATCCGGCAGGCGTGGGGAGACTGCCGCCGTGCCGTGCGCTCGGCTTAATCTCCGGCAGTAGCTCCGGCGCGCGCCTGCCAATGAGGCGGGCTGCGCCCGGCGTGTTTGCCATTGCAGCGCGGCTTGCGCTGTCGCTAAGTGCGCCTCGGCAGTGGCGCAATCTCTGCCCGAGTACGGCTAACGGCCGCACGAGGCGCTGCCGAGCCGGAGGGCCGCCGCCGTCGCCGCCGTCGCAATATTGTTCGGCGCACCCAATGGCCGCTTAGCGGCGCGCCTTAATTAAAAGCCCAGCATTGCTCTGTACCTGCTGCTGCTACAACGCGCGACCCGAAGCGGGCGAACACGCCCAGCTCTGAGCTGCCTGCCACACTACCCTTGTGCAGCTATTCAGATACTATCTTGCTAAACGATCCGTGGTTATCTCTCTCCCTCAGAGAGAACAGACTAAAAGTACCGGAAGACGGGAACATTAGACCTTACGATCGTGTCCACATCGTGGTCAAGGAAAATGAGGCTGAAGCATTGATAGATGACGCTAGGGACCATATTGAGAGTGGCCTTTTTGGAGAAATTATCTCACAATTCACTTGAAAGAATTTACTGAATCCTCAGGAAACTCACGATGATCAAATGAGGTGTTGATACCCTCCTTTCAGAGTGCAAACCTAGCAGTGAAGCAGGCCCGCCGGCCGCTGTGGCCAAGCGGTATCTAGGGGCTTCAGTCCGGAACCGCGCTACTGCTACGGTCGCAGGTTCGAATCCTGCCTCGGGCATGGATGTGTGTGATGTCCTTAGGTTAGTTAGGTTTATGTAGTTCTAAGTCTATGGTACTGATGACCTCAGATGTTAAGTCCCATAGTGCTCAGAGCCATTTGAACCATTTGAAGCAGTCCGCTCCTCATTATTCTAAAAATTAATTTTAAGGGCATTGCTGTTACGTTTAAACTATTAGTCAGTACTGATTACAAGGAATTATTAAAATTAATAATCACACAACATATGGTAATCGCTTTAGATTTTATCAAAAGTTATCTTCATACCACGTCTCGTCAGGTAGTGAACACCATCTGTACACCGTAATGTATCATTCCTGAGATTTAGGGAACTGTTTCCTGATACTGAACTACGCTGCTACCTGGACTCGGCTATGCACGCCGGCCCCTGATCAAATCCGCCCGGCGTATTAACGACGAGGGCCGGTGTGCCGGTAGCCTGGATGTGGTTTTTAGGTGGTTTTCCACATCCCGCTAGGTGAATACCTGCTGGTCCCCAAGTCCCGCCTCAGTTACGCTACTCGCAGACATTTCAAAACGTTAGCACTGTTTCACAGTTTACACTAGACACAGACAGCTGGGGTTCACTAATTCCATCCCAGGGTGTACGACAGGAAGGTCATCTGGCCAACCCCTGACACTAACATCGCCAAATGCATAGTAATAAGGCCGACCCCGCTTTGAAGTGGGACAAAGGCCCATACAAAATGATGATTTCGTGATATTGAACTCTCTTATCAAGATATATATTTTGTGTAGTTATTTGAAGTATAATATTTGTGGTAAGGGTGTATACAAATTTGCGGATTCCGTCCTGCCAAACATGTCGAACAGAGCAGACGCCATACACACACACACACACACACACAAACACACACACAGATATATATATATATATATATATATATATATATATATATATATATATATATATATATATATGTGGCTGCTGTATGCTGAAGCACACTATATCCGAACTCCTACGGGACTCAGATAAAAGCTGTAAGCAAAGGAGTTCATGGACAGTGGATGCAACTACTGTGTGACAAGTTGAGAATTTGGGTCGGATGGCAGCCAACGCGACCGCTCACGTAGAGCGGTAAATCTGGGTAAGACTCCCGGTCCTGCATAAATTTTCATTTATCAGGGATGAATTTATTCCTGTGCCAATCTGCCGCCGATTCATCGTTTATAATGATGAACTAATGCACGCCGTCAGGTTTTACACAGTAGTACACTGTTACTTGAAGTCGGATTTCTAAGTCAGTCATACACTGCTCTGTGGAACTAATGGGTGAGATAAGTCATTTACCATTCTGGTGTGTCTTTACAGAGGTCTCCCCGTCATTTACAGAAAGTTCGAAGCTACAGGGCGTGAGGACTACAGCCCCTAATGGGTCTGGTCTCGAAATACGACGCAACTGAAAGAACGTGTGTGTGCCAATCTGTGAACGGTTAAGATACACTGTGGAGGTGTTCTCCATTGAAACATGGCCAGTAGACATCTGGATCACTTCACATGGAGAAGACATCGTAAAACTGTACTTAAAATGAAGTGTGACAAGTGTAACCCCGAAGTTTGGTATTGCTCATAGCACTGTTTCAGTGGATGGGAAGCGATCCGCAGCACAGGCACCGCTGGCCGAAGGAGGTGATCAACTACAGCTGCAAATGATCGCCATATTGTTCTACAGGCAAGTAGGAACTCACGCCAAAGAGCTGGTGTGCTTGCAACTTGCAACTCGACCGGAAGGCACACATTCTCGTACGCTTCAGATTGATGGTGGTCTGTTTTTCCCGTTGACCGATAGGTAGTGCTCCACTGACAACCGCACATTGGCAGCATCATTTGCTGATGGTGCCAAGAGCAACCCTGCCAAGAACAAATACAAGCAACACTACGTGAAATAACCGCAGAAATCAAAGTGGAACGTGCGACTAATGTGACAATATCGCTTGGACCCTAGACGACTGACCGAGTGAGGTGGCGCAGTGGTTAGACACTGGACTCACATTCGGTAGGACAACGGTTCAATCCCGCTTCCGGCCTTCCTGATTTAGGTTTTCCGTGATTTCCCTAAATCACTCAAGACAAATGCCGGGATGGTTCCTCTGAAAGGGCACGGCCGTCTTCCTTCCCCAGCCTTCCCTGATCCGATGAGACCGATGACCTCGCTGTCTGGTCTCCTTCCCCACACAACCCAATCCCAACCCTAGAGTGTCCGCCGCTCGTGGTCTCGCGGTAACGCTCTCGCTTCCCGAGCACGGGGTCCCGGGTTCGATTCCCGGCGGGGTCAGGGATTTTCACCTGCCTCGAGATGACTGGGTGTTTGTGTTGTCCTCATCATTTCATCATCATCCAGGAAAGTGGCGAAATTGGACTGAGCAAAGATTGGATAATTGTACGGGCGCTGATAACCACGCAGTTGAGCGCCCCACAAACCAAACATCATCATCATCACCCAACCCTAGACGACTGCAAAACCGTGGCTTGGTCACATGAGTCTCGATCTCAGCAAGTAATAGCTGATGGTAGGGTTCGAGTGTGGCGCAGACCCCACGAATCCATGGACCCAAACTGTTAACAAGGCACTGTGCAAGCTGGTGGTAGCTCCATAATGGAGTGAGCTGTGTTTACATGGAATGGACTGAGACCTTTGGTCCAACTGAAACGATCATTGACAGGAACTGGTTATGTTCTGCTGCTTGGACACCATTTGCAGCCCTTCATGGACTTAATGTTTCCAAACAACCATGGAATTTTTATAGATGACTATGCACCATGTCACCGGCCGACATTGTAATTGGCGTGAAGAACTTTCTGGACGATTCGAGTGAGCGGTTTGGCCACCCAGATCGCCCTGATCAAGGGGGCAGTTGGTGGACAAAATCTTGTACCGGCAACACTCTCACAGTTGTGGACAGATGTAGAGGCGGCTTGGCTCAGTATTTCTGCAGGGCACTTCCAATGTGTTGTTGAGTCCATGCCACGTCGTGTTCTGCACTACACAGGCAAAATCGGGTCCGACGCAATGTTAGGAGTGTCTTGTGACTTTTGTCACCGCATCAAACGTCATTCAGTTTTAAGACAGTTGGAAAATAACGAAACAGCAATGTAGGTGTACTTGTCAGACTTTGGGGGAAGTTCACTGAGACCTGGACGCTGATCCTGACAACCGTAAATGTAGCAACGCCGAGGGCCAGTGATATCTGCCGGTGTCGCATGCGTGACGTCACAGTGGCGACGGCCGATTTTCAATTATAGCGATCGGCAAGCTCTCGGCGGACTGCCTGACGCGTGTATGTCTGTGTGGTGGAGGGAAAGGGCAGAGGGCAAAGAGAGGCCCGCACCACTAAACTGTCATTCTGCATAGCTCTTGCATATAAAGTTTCCTGCGTGTCGCCCTGGGGACTTGGAACCATATTTCACGAACGTTTCCGTGCTCGTCAGACGTGCTGCTGCGAGAGGGAAAAATTACGGACAGCGGGGGAAAAAAAAGTTCAGCGACAACAGAGAATCTGGGCCCCGTATTAAAAATAACAGACAAAATTACAACAGAGAGCCGGGTGCGCAGCTGCGGGCCATTTAAAGGCCAGGGGAAAGCAACACACTGCGCTTCTAATTTGAGTCGCCGAGTTTCAATTTGTGGAGGGCGTGGAAGCGCAGAACTTGAAGCGGAGCGGGATAGCCGAAACGTTTTGTTTTGAAATGACTTACAACGCGAGCATAAAACTGGTGGTTTTTGTCGTCCTGATTGCAGATACGGTAAAGATCTGATCCGGAGCTTCTTACAGAGAATCCTTGGCTATGGTTCGTTTGTGGTGGTTCAGTGTTTGTAAAAATGGAGCCATTGTCCATCTCCATCTTTCTCCCCCCCCCCCCCCTTCCCGCCTCTCACGACCATTCCAGCTCGCTAACCTGACAGCTGCCTAAAGCATCAGATTCCTCACTTACTGCAGATTTAATTCGCCTTGGTCTCACGCTGATCACAGTAATGATTGTGAAACATGATCAAAACTAAGTACAAGAGGGGACGGGACAAATGTAATTATACTGAGGGGAAGAAGTCCTAACGCCAAAAAGTAAATAACGTAGAGTAATTACATTTCAGGAATACATTTGTCTAGGTAATATATTTAAGTGATTATCGTTGTAATATCACAGGGCTAACGTAAGCTCAAGGCAAGCCATTGAAAATGAGAAATGCTGGTACCTTAACAACAAATGTAACCACCAGAATGTTGAATGCAATGATACAAACATGCAGGCACTCTGTCGTACAGGTGCCGGATGTCAATATGTGGGATGGAGTTGCACGCCTGTTACACTTGGTCGGTCAACACAGGGACGGTTAATACTGTTTGTGGAAGAAGCTGGAGCTGTCGATTAATAACGTCCTATAAGTGTTCGACTGGAGACAGATCTGGTGATCGAGAAAGCCAAAGCAAGATGTCGACACTCTGTAGGGCATGTTGGGCTACAGCCGCGGTATGTGGACGAGAGTTATCCTGTTGGAAAACACGTCGTGGAATGCAGTTCATAAATGGCAGCACAACAGGTCAGATCACCAGACAGACGTACAAATTTGCTCTCACAGTGCGTGGGATAACTTCAAGAGTGCTCCTGCTGTCATACGAAATTGCATCTCGGACCACAGTTCCAGTTCTGTTCAGTGTGTATATCACGCAGACAGGTTGGCTGCAGGCCCTGAATGGTCTCCTCCTGTGAAACACACAACCATCACTGGCACTGAGGCTGGACCAGCTTTCATCATAAAACCGAAGAGACCTCCACCCTACCCTCCAATGAGCTCTCGCTTGACACCACTTAAGTTGAAAATGCGGTGATCGGCGGTCATTGGAATGCACGCTTCAAGACGTCTGGAGCGGAGTTGTCGTCGAATTAACCGATTTGTAACAGTTCATTTTGTCAGTGTGTTGCCGTTGCTGCTGCAGACGCAGTACAAAGCGTCACTGCCATGCGCCGAGTACGATGGTCTTCCCTCCTGGTAGTGTCACGTGACCGTCCAGAACCCGGTCTTCTTCCGACCGTACCTTCCCATGACCACCGTTGCCAGGAGTCATGTACAGCTGCTACACTTATGAAAAGCCTTTCTGCAATATCGTAGAAGGACATACAGCTTCTCGTAACCTTATCACACAACCTTGTTCTAACTCAGTACGCTGGTGGTAATGGCGTTTTCGTCGTCTTCTAGGCATTATTGACTATCACCAGCTGGTTAGCACACTGGACTCGCATTCGGGAGGACGACGGTTCAATCCCGTCTCCGGCCATCCTGATTTAGGTTTTTCGTGATTTCCCTAAATCCTTTCAGGCAAATGCCGGGCCCGCATCTCGTGGTCGTGCGGTAGCGTTCTCGCTTCCCACACCCGGGTTCCCGGGTTCGATTCCCGGCGGGGTCAGGGATTTTCTCTGCCTCGTGATGGCTGGGTGTTGTGTGATGTCCTTAGGTTAGTTAGGTTTAAGTAGTTCTAAGTTCTAGGGGACTGATGACCTAAGATGTTAAGTCCCATAGTGCTCAGAGCCATTTTGAGCAAATGCCGGGATGGTTCCTTTGAAAGGGCACGGCCGATTTCCTTCCCAATCCTTCCCTAACCCGAGCTTGCGCTCCGTCTCTAATGACCTCGTTGTCGACGGGACGTTAAACACTAACCACCACCACCACCACCACCACTATCATCAGCCCGCATCTCGTGGTCGTGCGGTAGCGTTCTCGCTTCCCACGCCCGGGTTCCCGGGTTCGATTCCCGGCGGGGTCAGGGATTTTCTCTGCCTCGTGATGGCTGGGTGTTGTGTGCTGTCCTTAGGTTAGTTAGGTTTAAGTAGTTCTAAGTTCTAGGGGACTTATGACCACAGCAGTTGAGTCCCATAGTGCTCAGAGCCATTTAGCCACTATCATCAGCTCACTACATCCAGTCTCAAAGGTAACTAACAATGACAACCGCTACAGCACGTATTTAAAGCAATGTGATCTGCGCTACTAGCGCCACTCTTATGCGACTGGCGCGAAATTTGAATAGGACAAGTAATTTCAAATTCTAAAGGTGGCAGGGGTAAAATACAGGGAGCGAAAGGCTATTTACAATTTGTACAGAAACCAGATGGCAGTTATAAGAGTCGAGGGGCATGAGAGGGAAGCAGCGGTTGGGAAGGGAGTGAGACAGGGTTGTAGCCTCTCCCCAATGTTATTCAATCTGTATATTGAGCAAGCAGTAAAGGAAACAAAAGAAAAATTTGGAGTAGGTATTAAAATCCATGGAGAAGAAATAAAAACTTTGAGGTTCGCCGATGACATTGTAATTCTGTCAGAGACAGCAAAGGACTTGGAAGAGCAGTTGAACGGAATGGATGGTGTCTTGAAGGGAGGATATAAGATGAACATCAACAAAAGCAAAACGAGGATAATGGAATGTAGTCGAATTAAGTCGGGTGATGCTAAGGATATTAGAATAGGAAATGAGACACTTAAAGTAGTAAAGGAGTTTTGCTATTTGGGGAGCAAAATAACTGATGATGGTCAAAGTAGAGAGGATATAAAATGTAGACTGGCAATGGCAAGGAAAGCGTTTCTGAAGAAGAGAAATTTGTTAACATCGAGTATAGATTTAAGTGTCAGGAAGTCATTTCTGAAAGTATTTGTATGGAGTGTAGCCATGTATGGAAGTGAAACATGGACGGTAAATTGTTTGGACAAGAAGAGACTAGAAGCTTTTGAAATGTGGTGCTACAGAAGAATGCTGAAGATTAGATGGGTAGATCACATAACTAATGAGGAAGTATTGAATAGGATTGGGGAGAAGAGGAGTTTGTGGCACAACTTGACCAGAAGAAGGGATCGGTTGGTAGGACATGTTCTGAGGCATCAAGGGATCACCAATTTAGTATTGGAAGGCAGCGTGGAGGGTAAAAATCGTAGGGGGAGACCAAGAGATGAATACACTAAGCAGATTCAGAAGGATGTAGGTTGCAGTAGGTACTGGGAGATGAAGAAGCTTGCACAGGATAGAGTAGCATGGAGAGCTGCATCAAACCAGTCTCAGGACTGAAGACAACAACAACAACAAGTAAATTTGTCTGCTAACTTGTTCCGTGCATGATGGCATCGATGCGTATAAGCCGCGAAAGGCGTCCTTCCATGCTGCATTCACCTGGTTCCAAAGTTCACCTTTGATGGTTGGCATTGCGTCACAGCACCACACCCGCCGTTTCACCATATCCCACACATTTCGATTGGCGACAAGTCTGGTGATCTATCGAGCCAGGGCAAAAGACTGACATCTTTTGACACCACGAAAGCACGTTTTCGTTTCTCTTGCTGAAAAATGGCGTCGGCGGTGTTGGGCAGTAAGGGTATGGCTATGGGTCGCTGGAAGTCATTCACGTAGGTCACACTGGCTACAGTGTCCTGGACACTCACCACTCACCAACAATGATTTGTGGTTGTACCTAACAGCATGCCACCTCGTAAGGCCTGAGTTGTCGCTTTATATCTTGTGCATGCAGTCACTGTGATGCCGCTCCCTCAGTGTACGACGATCCAAAATGCGGCCACCATCTTTTTTAAATAAACATAACCTGGATTCGTCCGGAAACAGTATTCGATGCCATTTCTGTCACCAGTGACGTCATTCTATACACCACTGCCGCCGAGCATGTTTTTACACATTCGGCAAATGTAGGCGGAGAAGTGGACGACGCGCACGTAACACTTGCCGTAACGGCGACGGAATGTCGTCCCTGATTGTGTACGATGTGTCACATTGTTCCAGGAGGACCAAATCTGTCCTGCAATGCCATTCGGATGAGATATAGATCTTCTCGGGGTGGTCTCGGTGGTGCGAAAAATCTCGTCGTCTTCTACATCCTTCCGGCAATCATTTGGCAAACACTCATTGCACTTCCGGGACACTTCGTTCCACACGAGCAGCAATTTCCCTGATGGATGCATCACGTTCTCTGATGCCAATAATGCGGTCTCTTTCAAGCTCACTGATTTGACGGTACGGTTCGCGCATATGTCTGCGAGGCATCCTGGACATCTGCAAGTCACTCTGATACATTATCCTCGACTTATATTGGCAACGAGAGGGGCAGCAACATTTTGCCGGTAATTAGTGTTACGCCGCCATATCCATGCTGATTCTGAATCCGCTGGACGACATGGTTCATATGCTAATCATTTCTGGAGAACGTAGTAATGTTCATGTCCTTTGAATATGAATGACATATCTCTAGTCGTTCATGAAGTTCTGTTTTTTTCTGAACATAAGTGTATGTAAGAATTACTGTTTGCTTGTGATTGCAGTTAAGTCATTGTTCCAGTACACGCCTCAGTTCTCTTTCTTTGTGGAACATGCACGAATAGTCGGTACGGTCATTTTCTTTCCGGCTGCTATAAATGATCATTCGTTTTCAAAGCTGTATGTTTTTCAAAGTATTAAATGTACAAATATGACTGATGCATGAACAGAACCGCAAGCTCGCTATGTTTGCATTTTGCGCTCTGATCGCAAGACACATGTTCAAGATTTAATCAGGTTCGTTCCATATTGATATGTAGAAACATACTGCCAATATCTTCACGGCAGCAATTATGTGTTCTCTGAGCTGTTCCTGTGTTCTCGGCAACGGGGGTACGTAAACACGTTCCTTAATTTACTCCCAAATGAAGGAGTGACATGGCAGCAGGTCAGGCAATTTGCGGAATCAAGAAAACAGAGACACATCATCTTAACCACTACGCACAATACAGTGATGTGGATGTTGGTAGTTTAGGAAGCGACAAACATCGACGCTCCAATGAGAGGGTGTCCCATCTTGTGAGAAGGTTAAATTCTCGGAATCAGAATTCAGTTGTGTAAAGAACCACAAATGCAACATATCAAGGTAAGAAGAACCTGTTGCATTCGCCTCATGGAAGAAAAACGGCACGTACAGCTTCGTTTGTGACGTTGCACTGAAAACATTAACCTTCGGCGAATCTCGTTCATCCGCTACATTTTGATGTGGGATGTCCAGTGCCCAACACTCTCATACTGTGGCAATTACTCTTTCCTGGGAAATGGATGGTTTCTTCCTCGCTGAGTATCAGATACGAGGCGAAATGTTCGTCTGAAGTGCTTCCTGCATTTTGATGAAAAGCTGAAGGCGCCGGCCGGGATCTTCCGGTTTCAATTGTTTCACGGGCTGCAGACTGTAAGGTTTAAGACGCAAACGCCCTCACATGAACTTCCACATAGTTTGCGGCGGTATTCTAAGTTCGTAGCTTGCACGCAGCGTTGATTTTTTTGGACTGCGTGCGAATCTTTCCCTCGCCCACTCAACGGTTGCATCCGAGCTCTTGGTCGACCTATACTTTTCTGTTTACAGAGATAACCAGTGTTCCCAAGTTTGTCGATAGCAACGCACAATAGTCTGTTTACCATGGCAGCTCTTTTCTATACTTCCTTCACGACGCAGCACTGTTATAACAGATTAATATATCGCATATTCCAACAGACAAAATTTCTTTTCATACTTTGTCGCCATTTTATGAAACCACTGAACTCTTAACGCCAGTCGGTGGGTACAACGCGAATTCGATGAGATTACGATTCTATTCATGTAACAATCATGCTTCTACATCAAGCACTTCGGAAAATTCATAACTTTGAAAACGAATGAATCCTTTATAGTGGTTCTGCTTTATGAATAATGTAAGCTTTTACCTGTTAATGTCCCCATTGTTCGTGGTTATATGCAAGGTAGTGGTGGATTTTGCACAACATCAATTTCCGAATCCTCTTGCGAATCAAACTGTGTTGTGAAGTGCTACATTTCTGATTGCCTTACTTACCGTATGTGCAATGTCGTCAAAAACCTACAATAGGTGGTGCTATACACCTATACATATTACAAATTAATGTACCCGTCTCGCCTCTCTGTCTAAGTGAAGGTTAATGGTTCAAATGGCTCTGAGCACTATGGGACTTAACATCTATGGTTATCAGTCCCCTAGAACTTAGAACTACTTAAACCTATTAACCTAAGGACATCACACAACACCCAGCCATCACGAGGCAGAGAAAATTCCTGACCCCGCCGGGAATCGTACCCGGGAACCCGGGCGTGGGAAGCGAGAACGCTACCGCACGACCACGAGATGCGGGCTAAGTGAAGGTTAACTTCAATAACTACTGCAGGGATTCTGATATGGTTTTGAGTAAAAGATGGACTGGTTTTTGGATGTAAGCTACAAATATTTCCGACAAATCGCTGAACTACGATGATGCCTGTCAATTAAATCGTGCCTCCGCAATACCTCTCCCTCGTGATGGAGACACAAGTTCCATTGTGGCTGGCCTCAAAGACCGACCGGCGTCTTTTGTCGAATCGCAACCAGCACGGACCTTGGTACAACCTTCCACAACGGTGGTTTTCGACAGAGATGCTGCCTTATACATATTCTTCATTCTCCTGTCTGCTGATGTGTGGCCTTCGAAGCCAAGAAGGGAAGAACAGCAAGTTCGTCCTCTTTGGACTGCATTTGATAATAACGTTACCGAAGTTCACGTTTCCACATTTAACGCACAAACGTCGAAATGTAACGAATACCACACTAGTTCCTTGCCTGTACGTCGGTACTGGTATACCCGCATATCGGAGACGCGTTATTATTTTGCATAAACGATGCAGCAACGCCCTCGAACGAAAACTTTTTGATCATCCCTTACAGAAATAGTCTCCCTCTGTCTCTCTCTCTCTCTCTCTCTCTCTCTCTCTCTCTCTCTCTCTCTCTCTCTCACACACACACACACACACACACACACACACACACACACTCACACACACACGTGCATAACACCGCGCAACTGAGAAATAGGGTAGTGTAGAAAATGTTTGAACTTTTAACAGTGGGGACTGATTAGTTAAGACAGTGAATTGAACTGAAAGTGTGTTAGTATTTATAGCGTCCAGTTGTGCAGGGAGGATGTCTCTCCAGCCCTTTAATCAATGACTGTGCACACAAAGAGTACTGCACTAACATATAAATCCTAAATATCATTTTTCCGCAACATCATAGTAAGTGCGGGAGCATTGATCACCATGTTTCACAAACAGCAGTCAGCGATACAACACCCGTTAGCCTGCCTTGCGTGATCGCTGATGCGGCGGATTATTCCTGTGCTGTGAAACGAACCCACAACACAGAAAAAATGGCAACTATGCCACGTGGCAGTATATTGTGCATTAATTACAACGAGTAATGTAGTATATATTGCCGCGCGAGATACCCGTACAGTCTCAGGCATCTTGCCACGGTTCGCGCGGAGGTCCGAGTCCTCCCTTGGACATGGGTGTGTGTGTTGTCCTTAGTGTAAGTTAGATTAAGTAGTGTGTAAACCTAGGGACCGATGTCCTAAGCAGTTTGGTACCATAAAGCTTACCACAAATTTCCAATTGTGGTATACATCGAAATACATCATAAAGAAGTAGATTAGTAAGTGATCAAGTTGTTACTGAGGACAAGTTAGCGATTTAAAATCCCAAATGGACATTCAAAGCAATAGGTACAGGAGTCAAATTCACAAGAAGTAATCTGAACATCATGTTTTCAGTTCAACGTTTCGAACAAAACATAAAATGCTTTATAATTCAGGAGTGAGTAACAGCTTTGATTTTACAGTACGACGAAGTGAAGAAATAATATACAGGATGTTTATAAATTAGTTGCCCAAAAGTAACCTTTAACTATGAAAGAGGTAAATAACTCACAAAGATGTATGATACAACACTAAATGCCGTCTGTCAACAACTTTTGTTTACAAATGTTCAGTTTGGCTGCATTTTGTCGCACGACAGATGCCCCATCTGTAACCAATTTCGATTTTTCGAGAATAATCTACAAAAGTAGCCTACAGACGTGTTTTTCTTGAATAAATCAAAATCCTTTGCCCCCAGGGAAAACGTTCCCAATACAAAATTTAACTGCATTAATCTTTCTATCATAAGTTTCTGTTCATTTTTTCTGTAAGACTAATACTTCGCAAGTAGCAAACGAGTGAACACGAAGATATTGTGCGTGGGGCATAAAGGCGTTGCTGGTTGCATAAAATCCATTGGCAGTGCCAGATGAATCACACCGCATAGACCGAGAACTACCCGAACGCCAAACTGGAAACTGCCGACATCTGATGAATCGGAGAAGGCAAGAGAATCCCAGAAGGGTATTCATCTCTGCTTTATTGATTATGCTGAAGCCTTTGACCGTGTGAACCACATCAAATTATGGGAAGTACTCAGGAGCACGGGAGCGCCAGACCACCTCACACGATATTTATTCTCTGACCAAGAAGCCATGGTGAGTATCATACATCGAGCAACTAAATGGGTGAAGATTCAGAAAGGAGTACGTTGTGGCTGCGTATTGTCGCCTTATTTATTCTATCTGCATGCAGAGCATATTATGAGTAATGCCGGAACGAAGAAACCGGAATCGAAGTATCGGGAATAAATGAAAATAATCTTAAATTTGCAGATGATACCACACTGATGGCAGGAAGTGAAGGAACGTTAGAGATCCTCTTACTAAAGGTGAAAGAAGAATGTACAAAATCTGTTCCAATGCAGAATGTCAAGAAAACGAAAATTATGGCAACTACACCCTTCACTTCATGACATATAGCAGGAGAAACAAAGGTGGCAGTTTCTTTGTTCAATTGCCTCGGCTCTCACATTTCTGTTGATGGTGACCGCAGCCACGAAATCAATAGACGCTTGTTACTCGGCAGAAAGATAACGTCCAACCTCAACAATGTTTTAAAGAGCACATACATAATTTTAACGTTATTTTAACGACGTAGATCTGTATAGTAAGGACTATGGGCTTTCCAATTGCGATGTATGGATGTGAGATCCGAATCATCAAAAAGGCTGAAAGGCGTAGAATGGACGTGTTGTGATGTTGGACGAAACTTCTTAGATTTCCATGGACCGCAAAGAGAACGAATAGGCCAGAGTTATAGCAAATACAAGTTTGCTTCTTGTAAGGTTTGATAAAGAAGAAAAAAAAAAACAGACGTACTTTGAGCGCATTATGAGAAGACGTGATTAGTTGAAATAGGCGTTAATAGTCTGGCAGATCAAACGGACAAGGAGAAGAGGGTGGAAATGATGAACTGGCTGTATAACATGGCAAGAAGGATTGGATTCCAATCTGAAAAGTTTCCTGGAGAAGGAGAAGGGTAGAAGAAATTTGAGTGTTTTAGTTCATGGCGTCACAGAGAGTCAGAGCCGACTGAACTAGAGTTGTAAAACTACCGTAGACAATCACAAGCAAGCGTAGAATAAGGTAGTTTTCCTAGTAGCTTTAGTGAGTTAGGTTGTGCCCGCGTTACCTGTACGTTAGGTGTGTTGCGAACCTATCGAGCGTTACCTCATACCGATCGCTTTCTTTACTAGATTCTCCTGAAAACCGGAAGTGGTGAACCGTTAGAAACTGAGTGAGAATATGTACCGCGTCGGGTAACAATCGGAACACTGTTTGTGCTACATACTTATCCTCCTGTCTGTTACTTAAAGGTAAATATTATTTATTGCAAAATTGAAAAAGTCGTTGTTTAGTTCACGTTTTATTCGAAATTGGTTGATTTCTAACAGAGGGATGTTGTAGTAGAAATGAAGAAAACAGAACAGAGCGCTAAAAAACGTAATTTCCTCAAGAAAAGGTAAAATTAGAAAATAATACATCAAACATCGCCCCAATACGTTGCCGAAGTAAAATAAAACATGTTTATGTTCTTCGTAAACAATTTTTGAATGTATCAGCAATGACAGGAAACTCTTGCGTCTCATCATGATGAAGGAAGTTCTATTGAATACAAAACAAAAATAATTGTTTTTTATGTTTGTGCATGTAAACTGCAGTAGCGTCAAAAGTAGTTTCTTTGGTTATGTAAAACCGCAGAAGTTACGCGATCAACTAATTCTTATTAGTTATAAATGCTATTTATATTATATAAGGATTTAAAATGGACGACGGACTAACACTGAATGCTGTGCTGTACTAACTATATGCAAAACAAACAAACAAAGAAACCAAAGCGAAGTCGTCGGCTCCCAATTTCTGTGTCACATATTCATTTATGTTTCTTTCCCTACCAGGACGACCGGTAGTCCTACCATTTCCTACTGTACCAAAGCTACCGAACCGTGACACACACACACACACACAGAGAGAGAGAGAGAGAGAGGGAGAGAGAGAGAGAGAAAGAGATTGAGAGAGAGGGGGGGGACAGAGAGAGATGTACAGGGGCCCGCATGCGGAAGAGATTTTATACGTTCCGGCTGCGGTACGCGGCGGGCGTATGCCCTTTGCAGTGTTCCAATATTGAAAGTACCTTTCTTGTTGGATTAAACAGGGCATCAATAACGTGTCTTCCTAGTACTCTACTAATGCGATCTGTGACTTTTTTAAGCTTGGGGTGGCTGTGAGGGAAGTTAGTCTTACGTGCCTTCTGCTTCACGACAAACTGCAGATCTTTTAGGATGAACTGCGCTGTTTACCCATTTCTCAGAGTTGCCATTCGTTATTAGTGCTTATGGGAGGACATATGAGAAAATACACGGGTATTATAAGCTACTGTAATTTTTCACAGTTTGAGAGACAATTGAACCAAATGTTTACATGTTAGCTTTATTTTATTGGCTATACTGTGGACCTTTTTCAACCTTTTTGTCAAATAATTTGTTCAGGACGTTACCTGATACTTTTGCCACATATTACATCTCTTGAAGAATATTTTCTCAATGGTTACTTTATTTACCACTTTCAAATGTGGTAGGTTATTGTTAGCAATTAGGTAAACAAAGCTATCAATCAGTTTCTTAATAATACTATTAGATCTCTGTCAAATTTTTTAAAATATTTTTATGTATGAAACATAGAAATTTTTATTTCGCAAAAATTTCATTAGATCTGATACTAGTGTACTCTGAAAAATTTTGTACCATAGAAAATTGCATCATAGTCTGTACAGTCTGTAGCAAATTTCTTCATTTTATCTGCAACACTTCAACAGAAAAACCTTCCTTATGAACTGAAAAATGAAACTTGGGGTACATATAGAAACAAGACTTTATTAGTATACTGCATATCAGAAACAAGTATGCTATAGTGCGCGTCATTTACGACGGCGGCCGAGTTTAGGTTCGTTCTGCGCATCTGACGTCACAAAACACAGTCAGCCAATGAACAGAGAACGGCGTTGCCAGAGCTCGACTGCAGTGCAGAGCACGGACGAGTGTCTTCAGTTTTAGAAACGTTCAGTCATAAATAAAGTAATTGAACAAAAGCAATGTCTTGATAGCAGACTTCCTTTTATAGAAAGTTTGGAAAAAAGCATTCTGTATACCAAATGATTCATATTCTATTAATTAATTAAACCACACAAGCAATAATCATCCTAATTCAGGCAATAGCAAGGAAAGGTGTTTGTATTATTCTTACGAACCGCTTTTTCGCAATAAAGAACAGCGTAATTTTTATTTCCTATTGTACTTCGACGAAACGTGAGTAATTCATAGCCATACCAACAGTGTTTGTCGGTATTTTGCGTGATATTTTAGAGTCCTCCAGGAGTTCATTTGAATGCTGGCAAAGCAGCAACCTCCCGCATCTGGGCGGGCATGCGCGAGCCGCCAAGATAAAAGAATTGAACTATAGTGTAGTCCTTTTTTGCCTTCATTAGCTCTTCCCTTCTTGTCGGATCCTTCTGGAGTGTCCTTTTCGCAATATCTTTCACTGATATTTGAAAACTGGCAGTACGCACATCATCAGTCTTCTTCAGCAGGTTCCGTGAAGCAACCTACATCAAATCCTAATCTCATAAGGCTCCTGCGTCTTCCTTTGTTACCATCACTGAACACCAGACAATCATCATACGAGAAAATTTCAACAATTGTAGATGAGAAAGTTTACCTTCGAGCGTCTCTCCTAAATGAGTTTATTAAAGATTTCGTTCGTGCTTTTTGTTCAGCCAACTGTCCATTTATTTAACAAATCGTAAGGAGTCGCATCGTAAATAGACCCGCTGACTTTTGTACCTTACAATTGTCTTGCGTGATGGAAAGAAATAACAAAATAACGCTAACAAGGACAGAATCGTGTAGAGAAAGGGGGCGTGGCACAGCGCATTCTTTGAAACAAGATGGATTTTACATCATTTGGAGCACGAATTAAACTCTGGGGACAATATTTGTAACACCCTACGTAACTATCTGGCGGCAAAAAGAATTTCAGTATATTTTACTAATTTTACGTACATCCCCACATTAAGTGATCTAGCTCTTCCTCCAAGTCTGTATTGTACGATGTCCTGACTTTGGTACATTAAACGTGGATACTGCAGGTTTGCAGCTCAAATATGAAACACTTAAGAGAGTTCGTACACTACTGGCCATTAAAATTGCTACACCACGAAGATGACGTGCTACAGACGCGAAATTTAACCGACAGGAAGAAGATGCTGTGATATGCAAATGATTAGCTTTTCAGAGAATTCACACAAGGTTGGCGCCGGTGGCGACACCTACAACGTGCTGACATGAGTAAAGTTTCCAACCGATTTCTCATACACAAACAGCAGTTGACCGGCGTTGCCTGGTGAAACGTTGTTGTGATTCGTCGTGTAAGGAGGAGAAATGCGTACCATCACGTTTACGACCTTGATAAAGGTCGTATTGTAGCCTATCGCGATTGCGGTTTATCGTACCGCGACTTTGCTGCCCGCGTTGGTCGAGATCCAATGACTGTTAGCAGAATATGGAATCGGTGGGTTCAGGAGGGAATATGGAATGTCCTGCTGGATCCCAACGGCTTCGTATCACTAGCAGTCGAGATTACTGGCATCTTATTCGCATGGCTGTAACGAAATCGTGCAGCCACGTCTCGATCCCTGAGTCAACAGATGGGGATGTTTGCAACACAACAACCGTCTGCACGAACTGTTCGACGACGTTTGCAGCAGCATGGACTATCAGCTCGGAGACCATGGCTGCGGTTACCCTTGACGCTGCATCATAGACAGGAGCGCTTGCGATGGTGTACTCAACGACGAACCTCGGTGCACGAATGGCAAAACGTCATTTTTTCGAATGAATCCAGGTTCTGTTTACAGCACCATGATGGTCGCATCCGTGTTTGGTGACATCGCGGTGAACGCACATTGGCAGCGTGTATTCGTCATCGCCATACTGGCGTATCACCCGGCTTGACGGTATGGGGTGCCTTAGTTACACGTCTCGGTCACCTCTCGTTTGCATTGACGGCACTTTGAACAGTGGACGTTACATTTCAGATGTGTTACGACCCGTGGCTCTATCCTTCATTCGATCCCTGCGAAATCCAGCATTTCAGCAGGATAATGTACGACCGCATGTTGCAGGTGCTGTACGGGCCTTTGTGGATACAGAAAATGTTCGACTGCTGCCCTGGTCAGCACATTCTCCAGATCTCTCACCAATTGAAAGTGTCCGTTCAAGTGTGCACTACACACCGGAAGCAGCTACTAGGGTAGCAGAGTACGTGTGGCGTGCACACGGGGGTTTTTTAGGTTAGAGGGACCCCCCCTTGGGCGAAACGATAAAATACCTGACGGCTTACCAGAGAGGACATTATCATCGTTGATAAAGAACGTCCGTCCTCAGAGACCAAAAACAGGAAAAGTTAACGTAATATTGGTAAACTGCAGGAGTATCCAGGGCAAGGTTCCTGAATTAGTATCTCTTATTGAAGGAAATAGTGCGCATATAGTATTAGGAACGGAAAGTTGGTTAAAACCGGAAGTGAACAGTAACGAAATCCTAGACACAGAATGGAATATATACCGCAAGGATAGGATAAACGCCAATGGTGGAGGAGTATTTATAGCAGTAAAGAATTCAATAATATCCAGTGAAGTTATTAGCGAATGCGAATGTGAAATAATCTGGGTTAAGCTAAGTATCAAAGGTGGGTCAGATATGATAGTCGGATGCTTCTATAGACCACCTGCATCAGCAACCGTAGTAGTTGAGCGCCTCAGAGAGAACCTGCAGAACGTCGTGAAGAAGTTTCGTGATCATACTATTGTAATAGGGGGAGACTTCAATCTACCAGGTATAGAATGGGATAGTCACACAATCAGAACTGGAGCCAGGGACAGAGACTCTTGTGACATTATCCTGACTGCCTTGTCCGAGAATTACTTCGAGCAGATAGTTAGAGAACCAACTCGTGAAGCTAACGTTTTAGACCTCATAGCAACAAATAGACCGGAACTTTTCGACTCCGTGAATGTAGAAGAGGGTATCAGTGATCATAAGTCAGTGGTTGCATCAATTACTACAAGTGTAATAAGAAATGCCAAGAAAGGAAGGAAAATATATTTGCTTAACAAGAGTGATAGGGCACAAATCGCAGAATATCTGAGTGACCACCATCAAACGTTCATTTCTGAGGAAGAGGATGTGGAACAAAAATGGAAAAAATTCAGAAACATCGTCCAGTACGCCTTAGATAAGTTCGTACCGACTAAGGTCCAAAGCGAGGGGAAAGATCCACCGTGGTATAACAATCATGTACGAAAGGTACTACGGAAACAAAGAAAGCTTCATCATAGGTTTAAGAGTAGTCGAATCATAGCTGATAAGGAAAAGCTGAACGAAGCGAAAAAGAGCGTAAAGAGAGCAATGAGAGAAGCATTCAACGAATTCGAACATAAAACATTGGCAAACAATCTAAACAAGAACCCTAAAAAGTTTTGGTCATATGTAAAATCGGTAAGCGGATCTAAATCCCCTATTCAGTCACTCGTTGACCACGATGGCACCGAAACAGAGGACGACCGAAGAAAGGCAGAAATACTGAATTCAGTGTTCCGAAACTGTTTCACTGCGGAAAATCGTAACACGGTCCCTGACTTCAGCCGTCGCACGGACGCCAAAATGGAAAATATTGAAATAAACGATATCGGAATTGAAAAACAACTGCTATCACTTAGTAGCGGAAAAGCATCCGGACCAGACGAGATACCCTTAAGATTCTACAGTGATTATGCTAAAGAACTTGCCCCCTTTCTATCAGCAATTTATCGTAGATCGCTGGAAGAACGTAAAGTACCTAGCGACTGGAAGAAAGCGCAGGTCGTTCCCATTTTCAAGAAGGGTCATAAATCAGATGCGAATAATTATAGGCCTATTTCGCTTACGTCAATCTGTTGTAGAATAATGGAACATGTTTTGTGTTCTCGTATTATGACGTTCTTAGATAATACAAATCTCCTTCATCATAACCAACATGGATTCCGCAAACAGAGATCATGTGAAACTCAGCTCGCCCTATTTGCCCAAGAAATTCACAGTGCCGTAGACACTGGCGAGCAGATTGATGCCGTATTCCTGGACTTCAGGAAGGCATTTGATACGGTTCCGCACTTACGTTTAATGAAAAAAATACGAGCTTACGGAATATCGGACCAGGTTTGTGATTGGATTCAGGATTTCCTAGAAGAAAGAACTCAACATGTCATTCTTAACGGTTCAAAATCTGCAGATGTAGAGGTAATTTCGGGAGTACCGCAAGGAAGCGTGATAGGACCTTTATTGTTTACAATATACATAAATGACTTAGTTGACAACATCGGTAGCTCCGTGAGGCTATTTGCAGATGACACGGTTGTCTACAAGAAAGTAGCAACATCAGAAGACTCGTACGTACTCCAGGAAGACCTGCAGAGGATTAATGCATGGTGCGACAGCTGGCAGCTTTCCCTAAACATAGATAAATGTAATATAATGCGCATACATAGGGGCAGAAATCCATTCCAGTACGATTATGCCATAGGTGGTAAATCATTGGAAGCGGTAACGACCGTAAAATACTTAGGAGTTACTATCCGGAGCGATCTGAAGTGGAATGATCACATAAAACAAATAGTGGGAAAAGCAGGCGCCAGGTTGAGATTCATAGGAAGAATTCTAAGAAAATGTGACTCATCGACGAAAGAAGTAGCTTACAAAACGCTTGTTCGTCCGATTCTTGAGTATTGCTCATCAGTATGGGACCCTTATCAGGTTGGATTAATAGAAGAGATAGACATGATCCAGCGAAAAGCAGCGCGATTCGTCACGGGGACATTTAGTCAGCGCGAGAGCGTTACGGAGATGCTGAACAAGCTCCAGTGGCGGACACTTCAAGAAAGGCGTTACGCAATACGGAGAGGTTTATTATCGAAATTACGAGAGAGCACATTCCGGGAAGAGATGGGCAACATATTACTACCGCCCACATATATCTCGCGTAATGATCACAACGAAAAGATCCGAGAAATTAGAGCAAATACGGAGACTTACAGCAGTCGTTCTTCCCACGCACAATTCGTGAATGGAACAGGGAAGGGGGGATCAGATAGTGGTACAATAAGTACCCTCCGCCACACACCGTAAGGTGGCTCGCGGAGTATAGATGTAGATGTAGAATGGTGGCCGAGCAACTGGCTCGTCACAATACGCCAGTCACTACTTTTGATGAACTGTGGTATCGTGTTGAAGCTGCATGGGCAGCTGTACCTGTACATCCAAGCTCTGTTTGACTCAATGCCCAGGCGTATCAAGGCATTTATTACGGCCAGAGGTGGTTGTTCTGGGTACTGACTTCTCAGGATCTATGCACCGAAATTGCGTAAAAATGTAATCACGTGTCAGTTCCTGTATAATATATCTGTCCATTGAATACATGTTTATCATCTGCATTTCTTGTTGGTGTAGCAATCTTAGTGGGCAGTAGTGTATTTCGCAATCAGACTGTTCTCGTCATTTGAGGGAAGTTGAAAGGCACATCCACTTGAAACGTAGCGACCGGGTCGGACTCCTTTGTCTGCGGCGGTGCGTCTGTTTGTTGGTGGAGTGTGCGTCTGGCAGGCGGAGGAGGAAGACGTCGGGCCGAAGGAGCAATTAGAGCGGCCGCGGACGTGCGCCGGGCGACGGGAGTAGGCTGGGCTCCCAGTAGCAGGGAGCGGCAGCTGTGCTGCGTCGCATCCCGTCGCACAGTAGTTCCGGGATGGAAGCAGTCAACCACCTGACCAGAATTCATATATACTGTTATCCATATGTAAGTATTAGCAACGAAATTATAAACATGGATGTATAAACAATAATTATGGACATAGCGTCCGTGTAACTAATTATTTACACTGATCTGCAAAACTGAGACTGAGATAGGTACGGTAACGCACCAATTAACTATTCGGCGGAAATGAATGAAAGTATCGGAGCATGGTGCGAGAGGTCTCCCAGTCGCGTACAGAAAGCTGGGTGTCACATTTAGTGATGTTAGAGTGACTGTAGCGCCATATAGGGATATCCCCTCAACTCGGGGTAGTTGAAGGAATGAGAAAAAGGTATCCCATATTCTTACAGGAAGTGATGGTGGTCAGAACCAAAACAAAGGTTCTATAAGCATATGTTCCGACATACAGTGTTTTCAGTTATCCCTGCCTATGTGTTTTATGCAATCCGCAAAATTTTAATGTTCTCCCGTTCCCTAAATGCAAATTACAGAAAACATGAAATGGACCTTTCTGCAGGAAATTTCATTCAATTAAATTGTATACTCGTGTACGTTACCACCAGAGGACGTAGTTCTCGAATTATTCAAGAAAAGGGTACAAATGTGGCCTTTAAACGCGTTTTTCTTTATAAATCGAAAACCGTAGCCTTCGGCGAAAACGTATCGCAGCACGAAACTTAACTACGTTAAACGATCTAGAAAAAGGTCCTGTTCATTTTTTATGCAGGACTTATAGTTTCTGCGTAGCGGGCGAGAGAATATGAAAATCTCGCGCGTGGTTTTGGAAGGCGTTTCAGGTTACCGAAAACCCAAAAGTAGGTATAACTGTATCACCTAGTACATACTTTTGAGATATGGACCATTCTGTTCTGTGTGTCGCCTTTTGTGATACATTATATTGTTTTGCTTGCTGGCAATTCGTTGACTATGCTATACTAGACTTCCTTTGATAAAAGGCGCAGGAAAACAGAGAAGAAATTGTATTGAATCATTCCTATGTACAAACAGCATAACGATACTACTCAAAGAAGTGAAGACGCCTGTGTGAGTAGATAAAAGAGTTACGAGTAGTTTACTGCACGAAACCACAGATAAACATCAGTTGAATTATAGTACAACACGAATAGAATCACGCAACTGATTGCAGATTAACTAATGCTCGGAGTAGAGTATACCTAGTGTCCTGTGACAGACGAAGATACGAAAACACATTATGTTGACGTTCTTGGCGGAGCATCCTATCCACAAAGGAAACTCTTTAATCCCTACCCCACAACAAGTTTTTATATCTCAAACCGAATGCGTTTACGGAATCATTTTCACTGACCTTTTTTTGATGTTTTGACGAGTGATGTCACCTCACAAAATATTCGACACCTCAAAAAAAGTATATCTTCCAAAACTTCTTTCCGCTCAGTCACGAGCTGTTTATTTTTCACAATTGACAGGTACCTGTTATAAGGTGCTTCTTCATCCGTGATGCCAACACTGCCGTCTCAGAACGGGAAACTGTAATACTTACCTATACATCCTCAGTGTTCAGTTCATTGAAATTTTATTCGGCGGATGGCAGTAAGTGGCACACACGATATCGTGCAATTATTTGAACTGCTGAAAAGTGAAATAAGTCTCTTTAGTGTCGTCTCTGTCTTCGTAAAGTGGGAGGATAATTGAACATACAGAGAGTAAATTAAATCTTCGGTCTGTACATCGTAGATGCCAATGTCCTTAAAACAATATGTATGGATATGAATCTTTCTCCAGTGCAGGCGCAAAACAAGAGGGAGTACGTCGTGGTGGTGCAGACATTGTCACCTGTAACTCAGGACTCACCCTTATGTACTTTCCTGGAAGCACTGCATGGGATTGGCTCAAAAGCAGCTGAGTTGCTGTAAAAACTGGACACTTTCACATATTTTCCTTTTTTTATAGGAATTACAGTTTGTCCTATCTTTGTATGCTATAGCTAATGTACTCGTGATTGTTTAATATTAGATGAGGTTTTTCTGTTTGGGTTCCGGAATAACTCATGACATCTAAAGTATAAGGATACCAGCGGAAAAAAAGGTGAATATGCTTCTGTTTGAAAGACTCTGACTAAAAAGTGGAGAGCCACCTGCCTGATTCTACGTTCCTAGGGGCTTTAAGAATTCTAACAAAAATTTTGACATGAGCTTTCTTTTTTAACATGCAGTTTTCCCATCCACTCCCACCTGCCCGTTCTCACTCACTTCCGCCCAACTCATTGTCATTATCTCTTTGTGTCTTTGTATTTGTCATTGTCTCCTGTCTCACAGCCACAGTTTCATCTCACTGTCAGTGTCTCCCCCTTGCTCTCTCTTACGGCTAATATCTCAGTTCCTCCTTCCTACTGCAGCTGTCTCTTCTCACTTTCTCTACCTCTCTCTTCGTTGTTGTCATTGTCATAGACTCTGTCAGTCCTTATCGCTGGCTCTCAGCCACTTCCACATTCTCCTTCTCTTTACTCCTCTCCAACTGGCACTTTCTGCTTCATTCTTTTCCTAACAGTGTTCGGTTACTGTCAACGTTGTTCCACTGCTCCTGTGTCCATCTCTTTCTATCACACTGTCATTGTCTCCCTTTCTCTTTCTGTAACACTACCACTGTCTGCTATCTTCCAACGTTTATTACTTTTCCGTCTCTTTATCACTGCAACTGTGTTCTTATCGCTCAGTATAAAAAAGAGCAAATACGTTCGCATTAAAAAAAATTTGGGAACATTTTTAAAGGATTTTAGGAAAACACAATGAGACAGACGGTACTCCACTTTTCAGTTGGAGCCTTTTAAATAAACAGGAACATATTGCATTCTTATTCCTCTATTTATAGGAACATCTTCCCTCTGGTTCCCTTCTTTTCACTGTAGGACTAGGACATGTAAACCATACGAAAGGAAATGCATTGGTAAGCAAAATTTAGATAGTTTACTTTTGTGAAATTGAAATATCGGGGAAAAATTGGAAATTTGTGGAAAGTTACTATGGGACCAAACTGCTGAGGTCATCGGTCCGTAGGCTCACACGCTTCTTGATCAAACTTAAACTAACTTACGCTAAGGACAACACACACACACCTATGACCGAGGGAGGACCTGAGCCTCCAATGGGAAGAGCCGCGTGAACCGTGGCACGGCGCCCGCGACCGGGCGGGAACCCCGCGCGGCTAAATATCGCGAAACTAGTTTTACACTTCAGACCAGATTTTATGTGCCAAATTATCCATGTGCATCAGTACTACAACATGGAGTTCTGCTTTTTCGCTTCACACCGGGTTTTACGTGCGCATTTTCTACGTACAAATTGGGAAACATTGAATCTCTAAACGCATAAAGATATTATGAATATTTTCAAGTGTCTTCGAGATCGGGATCCTAGAAATACACTGTAAAAAGAAAATTTTCAAGATTGTTTGAGCTCAGGCATTTAGGAATACATCGTAAAAAATACTGCCATTTGCTGTACATAGCCATCTGGAAATCTTCGTCTGGGCTTTGGTCTCCTGATGACCGCGAAAATATAGTCAAAAAAAAAAAAAAGGTTGAGTTTTCCAAGGCCCCCCCCCCCCGTGAACTAATGGTGCCTCCATAAGTGTCATAGAACCCAACGCAGAGCACATAAAATGTAAAGAGAGCCATTCAGGTTGGTACATTTCCCTGATTAGGAGGAAGTGTGTAATATTCATACTTTGACTCTGTACTGTAAGATAGTGACTCTAAGATGATCCTTCTGTTGGGTACACGCATGGTCCCAGCCGAAGGCATGTCCTAAACACTTAACCCTACCTTTATCACCAACAGAACCCGTTTTTATGTGCCGAGTTTTGAACATGTTATTTAAGCACCTTGTTCCATGCATACCAATATTGACTTCGTGGTGGAAATGAATTTAAGTACAGAGACATGTTGCCAGAGATCTCCCATTCATTCCAAGAAAGCTGGACTCGCATCACGTGAGGTTAGCGTGACTGCCAAATGGGGCTAGCCCCTCAACACAAGGCAGCTGAAAGAATGAGAAAAAAGTGTCCCATATCCTTGCAGGATATATCGGTCAGAGCAAAAATATGTTTTGTAAGTATAAGTCGAGATATACACTGAGGCGCCAAAGAAACTGGTATAGTCATGTGTAATCAAATACAGAGAGATGTAAACAGACAGGATGCGGCGCTGCGGTCGGCAACAAGTGTCTGGCGCAGTTCTTGGATCGGTTACTGTTGCTACAATGACAGGTTCTCAAGATTTAATTGAGTTTGAACGTGGTGTTATAATCAGCGCACGAGAGATGGGACACAGCATCTCCGAGGTAGCAGTGAAGTGAGGATTTTCACGTACGACAATATCACGAGTGTACTGTGAATATCAGGAATCCGGTAAAACATCAAATCTCCGAAACCGCTGCCGCCGGAAAAAGATACCGCAAGAACGGGACCAACGAAGACTGAAGAGAAACGTTCTACGTGACAGAAGTGCATCCCTTTAGCAAACTGCTACAGATTTCAGTCCTGGGCCATCAGAGTGTGAACCATTCAACGAAACATCATCAGTATGGGCTGAAACGCCCACTAAATCACGCAGGGCTAACAGGTACTTAGGATTGTGAAAAGGGCCAAGGAAGTTGCGGTCTGATTCATTTCACAATTGGAATTTATTATCATTTAGTTCACAAATACACTTTTGAAAGGATTAAATTTCCTTCGCGGCTGAAGGCCTCCAAACAGAAACTTTAGAATAAGTTCAAATTTGAAAAGACATGACACACAGTTAAATTTACGAATAAGATAAATCGTATACATATATGAGATCAGCATGCGAAGCGGCTGAAGGCCGACAGATTAAATCTTCAAAATTCCAAATATACTATAAAGATTACTGAAGGCAGAAGGCCGCAATGTTTTAAGATGCTAACAGGACTGATGGCCCACTAGGTGCACTGAAGGAGACAAACAAACGCAATAAGATGGCTGAAGGCCGCAAAGTTAAATTCTACAAATTAAGGAAATATATATTGCAACAATCGGTAAAACAATACATTAAGTTTAAAACTTTCTTTTTGTAACACCAACGGCGGAAGGCCCACAATAGCTTGTAAAATCTTTCAGAGAAAATTACAATAACCTCTCAAAAGCAGAAGGCGATAATGTTTGGACTTGAAGGAAACTCTAAGAACATGTTTCTCGGGCTGAAGGCCCACAACTAACCTTGCCAAATTAAAAATATAAAATACAGTTAAATTACATTAACAACTGCCAAAAGGATAATTAAGAGAACGGCACTCAGAAGTCTCCAGTGGGTTGGGCTGCCCTCGCTCACTTAGGCGAGACAGGCAGTGAGCCCAACGACACTCGATTCGTCCGAACCCAACCAGGGGACAGTCATGGACCGACTGACCAACCACTTGCTTGCCACGATGGAGTACACGAGAATTCAAGGCCCCAAAAAGTTATAAGTATCACTATCCCCAAACAAACTCGTATGTGAACTGAGCTGCCAAAACTACACTCCATGTTGGGCAGCAATAACAGGTGAGGAAAAGACACTGCCTAAAAATTGCGTTAGCGGCCAGGGCAGGTAAACACAACGCTAAAGGCCACAAGGCAGAAATCTCCGCTGGTTCACTGAACTACGAAACAAGATAATACGGTTGACTTTACCAAAAATGAACACTGCCTGAATTTACGTTAGAAGCCACGGCAGGTAAGCGGAACACTTACGGCCACAAGGCAGAATATTCCGCTGGTGCGGAATATGTCAGCTGGAGAGTATACCGATAACACTGGCCTACGAAAAATTATTTTTGAAAAACTTTTTAATTTCATAGCTGATCTTTATAGATTTTTATGAGCTGAATCCTAATCTAGCCTTAGTTTTTTGTATCACCCATAGTTTTCGAGCAGTATGCTTTTTATTATACAGTATAAAAACACTTTGCTATACGGTAAACAGGGAAATTAATGAAACGCTTTGTTACAACATCAGCATGGTTTGTATTTACAGTAAGCTACTTACAACAATGATGTGTTAATAGTGGTTTCACTTGTCAGCTGGAATTGGATTGCAATTTCTTTCTTTTTTTTCTTTGAAGCTTCTTGTGTAGCTTTTTCTACGATGAATCGTTTACTGAACTTCTCTGTGAAGTGACCAACAGTAGTCCCCCATCATGTTGGTGTTCCAGTGGTGTTGGTAGCATTTTTCCATCACTTTAATGTTCTGGTGAAAACACTCTCCATGCTCCTCACTAACATGTCCGGTATTGTCCGGGAAGTCATCAAGATTATTATTCAAAACGTGAACTTTCTGGTTCATTAACATCCTTTCTATACAGGTATATACTGGTTCCAACTGCCAATAAGTTCTTTTCTTTTAATCTAGAGCCAAGCAATTCAGCTTTTTCTTTCGTTAAGCCCAGGTCCCTAACCACATCGGTCTGAGTAAACAATCTGTGCTCTCGACTTTCTGTAGTACTATGGAATTCATCATCTGGTTCATCTAAACCACATTGTTTATCAGAAAATACTTCTGTTGGAATAGAATTTAAATCATCTGTTGGTCGAAAAACCGGCAAATCTACACCATTCCCTACTGGTCGGATGGCGGACGGAAGGTTAGGGTAGCTTATTATTTACTTGTTTTTGAATTATGACCAGTATTACAAACACTGCAAAAGCAGAAATCATCAGAATGATTTCTTAGCTCCCTCCATATCATAGGAACAGCAAATCTAAAGGCTTTTTTCTCCTTTTTGGACCATTTTCTCAGATCTACAACACACACATAACATACTTAATGCAGCGCCCAAGATTTATCTTGATCAGCAAGTTTAGTTGCAAAGTATGAAAGATAAACATTTTTCACAAAGTCTGTAATGTTTCTTTGGTGTTTTTTAATCACAAATTCACCACAAATATGACAAAAACTGTGAGCAGAGTTTTTACAATCACGATTAGACGTTGTATTGAGCACACGTAAAGGAAACGGGAAAGTGGGGTTAGGTTGACAGTAAACAAAACACCATCTGTTAACAGAAAAATAGAATCGACCATTTTTTTCCCTGAAAATGTTTTTCAGCAGTGCTACCAACATCATCTATATTCATTACTCCTCCTTTTTAAATTGTTTTTAACTATATAAAAGCTTTTAAATTCTTTAAAAATCGTTTAATTTAATAAATCTAAATGTATAATGTGAGGAAATGGTGGGTGATATAGTTTTTAAGTATTATATATGGATTTCCCACCCTAAAAATATAAGAATAAGGTATTTTCAGCAAAAACGTTTTTCAATAGTTGGCCTTTATAATGGTTTCTGTGTCTACGCTTTAATAAGGAATGCTCACAGCCAGAAGGCTTAGTGTGGTGCAGGCGTGTGAAACAACCGGGGAACCACGCCAATGAGACGCACCCATGCCTTGTGAAGCCAACTGAGCGAGTTTGAACGGTGTCAAATTGTGACCTTGCAAGTGGTGGGATGATCCTTTCGGAGAAATGCCACACAAACTAGACGTCCTGCAGCAGTTATGCAGCTACACTTGTATCAGCGGTACTTGAACATTCTCCACACCCGTAGACGAGTTTCTTGACGTGCACGCAGCACAGGCGCCCGACAAGATCGTCGTACTGTAAGGGAAGCAATGGCAGATCTACTGCTACCACAGCAGAGATAAAAGAGCTTGTGAGCCCAGTTCTGTCAACACAAACTGTTGCGAATTGGTTATTGGAAGTGGGACTACCGGAACGCACACCTGTAGCCCGACATCAACTCACGCCACAGCATCGACTGGTGCCATCAGAGAATCACTTTGACGATGGGAATGGTGCGCTGTGATTTTCAGTGGTGAAAACGTATTCTAAATGCACGCAAGTGATGGTAGTTGCGCATATGACGTAGACCTGGTGAACCTTATGTTGTGGAGTGCATTCGTCGGAGACACACTGTCCACAGGCGGCCGCGGTGGTCTAGCGGTTCTGGCGCTGCAGTCCGGAACCGCGGGACTGCTACGGTCGCAGGTTCGAATCCTGCCTCGGGCATGGGAGTGTGTGATGTCCTTAGGTTAGTTAGGTTTAAGTAGTTCTGAGTTCTAGGGGACTTATGACCTAAGATGTTGAGTCCCATACTGCTCAGAGCCATTTGAATTTTTGAACACTCCACACTCCAGGTTCTCGGGTGCGATAAGCTACAACGCTTGTTCACCTCTGGTGCTTCTGAAGAGGGCGCTAACCAGAACTCGGTATCTGCGAAATGGTCTTATACCCGATCTTTTGCCGTTCTTGCAACAGGAAAGTGATGGCGTTGTCCCATCATGATTATGTTGGCCACAGACTGCCCATGAAACTCAACATGCACTGCAAGATGAGCAGCAGCTTCCCTGAGAAGAATGATCTCTGAAATTGTCTCTAGTCGAGCACGTGTGGGATATGATGGGACGAGGAGTGACTAATGTGAGTCGTCGACCAACAACTCTTACAGAACTACCTAAACAGGTGGAGCAGGCGTAGGCTAACGTATCCCAAGACAGTATTCACCATCTGTACGATCGAGGGGGGGGGTCAGAATGAGAGCCTGCACTGCGCCCGTGGAGGTTACACAATGTACTAAAAGGTCTGTTTCAGCATAGAGCAATATCTCGTACCTCAGAACTGCTTGTACTATTGTTCTATAAATGAGATCATTCCGTGTACTCCATATGTACTGCTGCAGCAATAAATCTTGAGTGAATTGGAAAGCTGTAAAAGGGTACACTAACTTTCCACCAGCAAAGTAAATAAATAAATCACTCTGTAGTAACAAAATGTGTGGCTACACCTAAGGTGTGAAGGCGCTGCTAGGTGTCCGGACGTGGACATTTCGCACGTCGCCCTTCTTTTTTCGCTGGCGAGGCAACACTCATCAGGCCGCCCGAGGACAGTTATTTATTTATCTGTTATTTGCGCCGTTTTTGCCAGGGCGGCGCGGCGCAGCGCGCAGGGCCGCCTCCGTATTTACGAGCAGCGGGCCCTGCAGGAAGCGGCCGAGATTTATCCCCGTCTTCCTGTGGATCCGCGCGCTGCCGTTATTACGACCTCCCGCCGTATATTTCCTGACGGCCGCTGACGGCCAGGCGCGCCGCCGCCGCCGCCGCCGCCGCGGCCAGAGACGCCTAGCGCCGCTGCGGGGCGGCGCCTCCGCGCGGCAAAGTGGCACTCCGGACGACTCGCCGCTATCCGGTCGTAGACGGCGCGGGGTATTCACTGTGCTTCAGGGGGAGCTACACGCACTCTATGAGGTGATGCTGAGGATGATTCTGAAGGGGAAAGTCCTGTATCAACGTTGTAACATCCGCGCCTGTGTGTGTGTGTGTGTGTGTGTGTGTGTGTGTGCGTGCGTGCGTGTGTGTAAGCGTGTATCCACGTAGGGGGGCTAGTGAGGGGCCATCAGACCGGTTAATCACGGAGTGTTAGGTATGTTGTAGAGCAGAAGTGTACAGACTGGTTAGTACAGTGGGCCACAAACCTCTTACTGTGAATGCATAAGGGCCACTAGTTCCAAAATGACGTACCAAAAAGTACTCTGTCTTCAGGCCACCAGTGGCCTACCGGGACCATCCGACCGCCGTGTTATCCTCAGAGGAGAATGCGGATAGGAGCGGCGTGGGATCAGCGCACCGCTCTCCCGGTCGTTATGATGGTATTCTTGACCGAAGCCGCTACTATTCGGTCGAGTAGCTCCTCAATTGGCATCACGAGGCTGAGTGCACCCCGAAAAATGGCAACAGCGAATGCGGCCTGGATGGTCACCCATCCAAGTGCCGACCACGCCCGACAGCGGTTAACTTTGGTGATCTCACGGGAACCGGTGTATCCACTGCGGCAAGGGCATTGCCAAAACGACGTGCCAAGAAACAAGTTATTATTTCCAATTGGCATCCTCCTGCCCCAAAGCAAGCTAGACTGAGCGCAAAAGAACTAACATGGACAAGTGTCCCCTCTCTTTATTTCTGGAGGGAATAAAAGGCGAGTAAAGGAGCGAAAAAGTTAAAAGAGCTATCAGTGAGGGGCTGACTGACATAAGATCAATGACAGGCTGCATGAGGCCAGCGGGCCGCTGTTTGTGTATCCTTGTAGTTGAAGGACATGTCGAGTAACTGCCTAGCGACTTCTCATGCCATGGCCGCCAGTTTCCAATAAATTCGCTTTCCACTTTTATGTCTACTTTTTATATCCATAACGTTATCATATACTGCCGGTAAAAAATTGCAGTACCAAAGAACTTAATTTAGAGTTTTAAATTTCGGTAAGTTTGTCTAAGTAACATATTTACGTAATTAACATTACAAGATTGCAGGTTTACGTCAGCGCGAGGTAAGCCATTACAAATATGAACTGCTGGTACTTGAATAACCGGTGTTACTCCCAAAATGTTGCATGCAAGCATAAATGGTTCAAATGGCTCTGAGCACTATGGGACTTAACATCTGAAGTCATCAGTCTCCTAGAACTTAGAACTACTTACAGCTAACTAACCTAAGGACATCACACACATCCATGCCCGAGGCAGGATTCGAACCTGCGACCGTAGCGGTCGCGTGGTTCCAGACTGAAGCGCCTAGAACTGCTCGACCAAACCAGCCGGCTGCCTGCAAGCATGCACACGTTCATGCACTGTGCCGTACAGGTGCCGGATATAAGTAGAAGGATTGAGTTCCACGCCTTTTGCACTTGGCCATTCAATGCGGGGATGGCTAGTGCTCTTTGCGGATGACGCTCGAGCTGCCGTCCGATGATGTCCCATACGTGCTCGATTGGAGACACGTCTGGTGATTGAGCAGGCCAAGGCAAAATCTCGACACTTTGTAGAGCACATTATGTTACAACAGTGGTATGTGATCGAGCGTTATCCTCTTGGAAAACACCCTTTGAAACGCCGTTCATGAATGGCAGCACAACAGGTCGAATCATCAGACTGACATACAAATTTGCAGTCAGGCTACGTGAGATAACCACAAGAGTGCTCCTGCTGTCATACGAAATCGCACCCCAAATCATAACCATATAATCTACACCGGTAGAAAGCGTTAAACTTTTATGTGCGTTACTTCAAAATCTAATAAAATCGGTAATCTTTATATACAAGGCTGAGGATTGCTGTGTTATAATGGTCATGTCCAGAAGACGATGGGCACGAGGTTGAGGAAGTTGAAACAAAGTTTGAGAGACAGGAAACTTTGCGATGGTAAAACCATAAGAGGCAAGCTGACAGACAAAATGATTCATGAACTACAGCAGTATTATGGGATGGCCATTAGAAATAACACTGAGGACTGGTTGACAATGAAGCAGTATGGGCTACCTTCTTCCCGAGACTGTCAACTGATGAAAAACCAGTGCACCACCTTTGCCCTCCTGGACCTGATGCACGGTGCAATTACCATAACCCTAAGTGTAGATCCAATGTACCTAACACGTACACAGGTTTGTTGCAGGATCTCAACTGGCCTCCTTCTAACCAACACTTGGGTATCACTGGTACCTAGGCAGAACCAGATTTCAACATAAAGCGCAACAGACCTCGATCCTGCCTTCCAGTGAGCTCTCGCTCGACACCACTGAGATCGAAAATGGCGGTGGATTGAGGTTAGTGGAATGCACGCTGCACGGCATCTGGCTCGGAACTGACCTTAACCGATTCTAACAGTTCGTAGTGTTACAGTGGTGCCAACTGCTGTTCATATTGCAGCTGCAGAAACAGTACAGTGCGTCAGAGCTATAGGCAGAACACGATGGTCTTCCTTCTCAGTACTGCCACGTGACCGTCCACAACCCAGTCTTCATGCGCCCGTACATTCTCATGACCACGGCTACCAGTAATAATGTCCAGTGGCTACATTCCTTCCAAATCTTTCTGCAATACCGTAGAAGGAGCATCCATCTCCTCGTAGCTCTAATACATGTCCTCCTTTAAACTTAGTGAGGTGCTGATAATGGCGTCTTCCTTGCCTTAAAGGCGTTGTTGACTACCATCAACTCACCTCGTCCAGTTTCAAAGGTAAGAAGTGGTCACGACCGTTACAGCGTGTGTCTAAGTTAAACATGATTTGCATCCCCATAGTGACTTGTGCGATATTTGAATAGACAGCATCTTTCAGAGTAGAAACACGCTTACCAACTTTCATTCGTCGCACAGCTCTTCCTTGGTATCCAAAGTGACCCTGATTTCGAAAAGATGTGCCTTATGCAACATTCTCCGGATCTGAACACATGTGACTCCTTTTTCGGGGTATATCAAAGACAAGGTGTACAGCAATAATCTCAAAACAATTGCTGAGCTTAATACAGCCATCCAGGAGGTCATCGTCACTTCAGCGGGTCATGCAGAATTTCGCTATTCGTCTGTGCCACATCATCGCTAATGGTGACAGGCATATCGAACATGTCATAACCTAAATCCAAATATCTGTAGTAGTAGTAGTATTAATAGTAGTACTAGCAGTAGCTTTATTCATCCGCAGATCTCTTTTTACAAGGATGTAGGACATGTCAAAGTACTTACAAATTTAGATCAATTTAAAATAAGCCAATTCGTATACACATGTATTTACAGACTTCTAGTTAGAGACAATCATCAGATTTGCTCCTGGTATACAATAATGTTTTTTACAAATAACTCATTAAATAATGTAATGCCACATTGTTCACTCGTATCTCAGTATCAGTCACTGCACACAGTATACACACATTGTTTCATAACACTTCACTCACACACACACACACACACACACACACACACACACAATGGTGATCTCTGGGCCATTTTCTGCACCGCAACTTCCCATTTGCTATCGTAAAAAACTGAGTCAACATCCCACAATAATGAGTGAGATGTTGAGCTCAGAAAGAGGAAGAGATGTTAGTATTGTGCTATGCATAGCTTGGGGTAAGTATTTCTAGAAAGGAGAAAAAAAGAAGGAAAAAGAAATAAAGTGAAGGTGTTATGCGGAATGATGACTATTTTATAAGTAGAAACCTACTTATCAGTGCAATGTTTCAAACAATAAAAGCATTCCAAATGAAACTGAAATTTAGACAAGCGTAAGTGAATGTAAACTTTTTTTTTCCTTTCAACACTTAGGCCAAGCATAATCGTAAAGATAGGATGCAAAGAGCAGCCATATTTTTCAACCAGATGAAAGAATTTGAAAATCGGTTTCAGGAATTTCGAAAACTAACATATTTTTTATTCATGAGACTCCTTTTATAGACAATATAGCACTTTTGCAGAAGATTTTCAGATGGAATGCTTGGAGCTGCAGTCTGACATCCAAGTAAAGTAAAAATTTGATCGTGTACCTTTTTTGGACTTTCACAAATCACACCTGCCCAGAGATGAACAGTGATAAGTTACGTAAGTCATCTTTTTTTGTAAGCACGCATGTTTGTGGATAGTTATTTTCAAGAGCAAAGTGTATATCGAGTAGCAACAGAACCAAAATCTTAGATGAACACCTTGAGAACACGCTGAAAACTCATATATGAAATGTCAAATAAATTCCATCTTGCTTTTTAAAAATAAAGAATCACAATTTAATAAATTATAAATTAGTTAGATATATACCTCCGACCGTCATTCCCTCCTTTTTCCCTTTAGCGACTAATGTTAGCGTAAAATGTATTAGGTGCGGGCCAAAGTTACTCGTCCTCTTCCACAGTGGCCTAGGTAAGCTAAAAGGTTGGATACCGCTGCTCTGCAGCTTTTTCTAGCACCATGGAAGCTATTCCCTGATATCTTAGCACATATTCTATCATCCTGTTCTTGTCACTGTTTTCCAGATGTTCCTTTCTTCGCTGATTCTGCTGAGTATTTCCTCATTCCTTATCGTATCAGTCCACCTAACTCCCAATATTCGTCTGTATCACAACATCTAAAATACTTCGGTTCTCTTCTTCTCCAGTTTTTTCACATACAATGAACACTATAATATGCTGTTCTCAAAACATACACTGTCACAAATTTCTTCCCCAGGTTAAGGCCAATTTTTGATGCTAGCCAGGAGTGCTCTCTTTTCCCGTGCTACTATGCTTTCAGTGTCTCCCTTGCCTTCGTCCGTCATGAGTTATTTGCCTCAGAGGTAGTAAAAATTCTTAACGTTATCTACTTCGTTGTCTCCAGTTTTATTGTTTATCGCTAATCTCATTCCTCCTAATCTGTTTATCTCCGAATTTTTCTACACAGATTTAGCAGGTTTTATGACTTTGTAAGTGGGATTAACGACAACAAAGCACAGCGAAACTGATTGACCAAAGAGATTTCGTACTAGAACTCCTTGGGTCCAACGCTTAGCACAGTGATTATCAGAACAACTTGAGATTTTGGATGTTTTAGCGTGTATCGGAGTTTCATTCTCGCTAGAATAACAATCAAATTCCTAACACATGATTAGGGCCTACATCCAGTGATCTTACGACACGAAACATTGACAATACAGCCGATGGACAATGGCATGAGTACGCGTTTGTTTACATGAGGGCTCATCTTAAATAAAGAGAGTATCGCTGTGTGTAGGCATAGCGAACTCCCGTAATATTGTTAATCAGCCTGAGGGTCGTTGGTCTTGAAATTTATTTTATTTACACGTCAGTTCGTACCAAGCGAAACTTGATAGCAGAAAAATTACCTGTTTCAGGGGCAAGTACGTTACATCTATCCTTCTCCAATTTTGCTTACTTCCTCCACCTTGAGGTCTCGGTCCAGTCTTCTGTCAGCAGGACTCCGTCAAACTGCATTTTCGCTTCATCAGTCGCCCGTCGACAATACCGTAGCGAAGGTGCTGCAAGAATTCTATTGTTGAAAATAAATGAAATGTATGGCCGGTGGCTGTCGAAACAGAGCGGAGTATTGCCACATATACCATGTTAGTGATAGACTTCTGATTAGTAGTAGTTGATCCTTTATATTGTTTCCTGGATGAAATGACTGTAAAAATGACACTGTGACAACATCGTGCGTTTACTGTCACCGACCGAGAGGAAGGCAGGCGATATGAAGAGGAGGAGTGGGAGAACTCAGGTACCACTCTCGATTAATTCGTAAACTGCGTTGTTTTTTGTTTTTTTTTTTCACTCCGTTTTTGCACCTCGGCTCTCCGCATCATAGATACAGCTCTAAGCAGTGCAAGTAGTATTTTGCGAGGTCGTATATGATTTGCTTGTGCGTGCACTGAAGCTTTGACACAACAGGGAGTATTCATTAAGTAGTTACAAACAACGCACACAAGGACCTAGCAAGGAAACTAACGCTCGCGTAACGATACAACAGGTAAATGCGGGAACAGAGACACCTGGCGATAGGACGCCGAGAAGGGCGCATGTGGCGGCGCGCATCGGCCGCCGCGGGAACCTGCAGAGGGTCATGGCGGCTCGCCGAGCAGCACGGCTACTGTGTTTACCTATGCCCGCCCATCGCCCCATCGCCCTGGCCGTCATTTTTGTTTGTCAGCCCAAATCCGATAGTCGATACATCTGGACGGGCTCGGAAATCCATCGGGCTCGGTAAATATTGATGAGATTTAATTTTCGCAGAAAAGTAAATACACTTGGGGGGCCGGACTTAGATTAATTGGAAAATCCTTCGGCGCACGCATCGAGGCGTCAGAATACTGATTAAAATGGCAAAGTTTTATTTGAACTGCTCTTCAGCAACCATGGAAATTAACGGCGTGGGCTTAAAGTTAGCAAACAGTAGAAATAGCTACGCTTGCGATGGTGCGAGAGCTTATCCAATGGACCACAAATCCAAGGGCCATACATCCACACGCCGACGTTCAGAGATACAATACAACAATCACTGTTTCCATGAGCATCAGCTTGGGAAAAAAATAAACATTTCGTTTAATGTTTGGTTAACAAGCGTTTTGATTCCGGGTGCTCCAACCGAAGTCAGGAATTTTTTTTTTAATGTGCTGACTGAAGTGCCACTCCAAAAGTACTTGCAGAAGAATCTACTACAATCCAAGAAGTTATCGAATATAGGAAAATCTACTGTCGAAGTTACTTGGTTTTTCTTTCCATGTACACATCAGTATATCACTCTTTTAAGTCATGGATTCGACTAGTCTGATGCTACTCTGCATATTTTGCTGTCTTGTGTTAACCTTTTTCATCTCTACGTTACTACCTCACACATCTCTCTAATTTGTTTTTCGTGTTCTAGTCTTTGTCTGCTTCTAATGTTTCCTCTTTCTACAGCTTCTCCCAGCATCAAGGCGATAACTCACTAAGCTATTCCATCTAGTGAGAAACGTTTTCTATTGACTTCTCTCTAACCTGCTCTGCTTGATACTTCAGCAGTAAATACTCCCGCCTCATTTCTTTAAAAAACAAAATTCCATGATTAAAATTCATATCTCACGAATAATGTGTTGTACAATGATATAATGTGGCCAGTACAGTAAGTGATATATGAGCATACTATCTCCAAGATACGGTGGTAATAGAGTTAGAAGTGAAGATGTAATAAATTAAAACGTCATACCTGATGCAAGTTTTACTACATGAGCAGCAAAAATGTATTTATGAAATAATTTCCACTGATTCAGTTACTTTTGGCTGATATTTAATTAGCGCGATCTGTTTTGGCAGCATGCTGCCTTCAACAGGTGTATTACCATTAAATGTACATTACGTAATCCTCAATTGTGAAGAGATTCATTTGCTGGGTGTGTCAGTGAGGTTATGTACCGAAATATAATCCTGTACAGAAAGATAAATTGTGTTTGTGTGTACTATTATTTGGTTGAACGTTTTAAATCTTTTAACTAGCGCATTCACTTAAAAAAGTTTGCTCTAAGTTCAATTGCGAGGGATACAGAGCGCAGTAACAAGCACATCAAAATTTACTGTTACTAATATAGTACATACAATGACGATTACACCTTTACTTTATATCTATTTATGTTCATGTACATATTAAAGGGTATGAATATTTGCTTAAGATTACTTTTAATCAAGTAAGCATTCAATATCAGAGAAATTTATCAAGAAATTTATACGATTACTTTCTAGCTTACGACTTAGAATCCTGTCGTCATGTACAGTTACTTGAATGAAAGCTTATAGTTCATCATACAAATCTATTTGGTGTTCTTTTACTATTTCATATAATACATGATGATCATTCATGATAGTGTCAGATGGTGGTCATTGTCCTTTATGCGAATGCCTATTGCTGATTTAAAATAATTTATTGTTTGTGTGGTACGCAATTATGTGTCTGTTGTACCCTATTTCTTATTCCATTTGACCTATATAAAGGGCATCGTATGTGTAAAGAAGCAGAGTACATCAGAAATATATCACATTTCTTCACCAAAAATAGCATTACCGAAGTATAAATATATTCCGTAATAGCATTTCAGACAAAACTCAAATTGCAACTAAAAAATACAAAATTTCTTGCTAACTGATCATGAGAAAAAGTGGGGAAGGTAGGGAAAGTGGCCACTCTAAGTGAAATTGAATTGTAATGAAACCAAGCTACTAAAAAAGGCATGTTACATATACATCTCGAACGTACATACTGTAAAGAATCACAGCTAATATTTATAACTAAGGTAAAAGTAAATGTTATAGGATATATATAAACGTTTTTATGATTGCTTACATAGTGTCCAGTTTTCCCTACTTGATGGGCTAAAGTGGCCAGTTGTTTTCGACTGTTACCAAGCAGACTCTTTAATTTTTAAAAAAATGGGTAGGCCCAAAATTTTTATTTCACCATTGATTATTATTGTTAGGAGAACAATAGAACAAATGGGAAATAAACGTATTGCAATCCATTGATGGCACAAAACGTCAAAAAATGAGAAGTATTAATTACATTTCTAACGATGTAAGTAGAGAAATCAACGACCAACTACAGGTTACTGTTTCAGTCTAATTCATTCATAAATTACCCACTCAAAAGCAATATTGAGTCAAGTGCAAAATTCTCAGGTGAAGTTGTTCGCATCCCCCTCACATCCTGCACACAGTTCACGAGCCCAGCGTTTACAGCTCATACACCTTATCCATCCTTGATTTTCTGTAAACATAGAATATGCTTCCTTGCAGTAAATGCAGTCGGTATCACTGTGCTGGTAAGTATAATCTCCTTCTTCAATTTTTTCTTAAAAAAGTTGCTTTTCAACAGGCGCTCTCTTAGCATTTGATCACAATTTTAGTTACTTATCTTTATTTTGTGTTGCCTCATATTGCCCACTATTGGCCTTATCTGTTTGTTTTTCTTCCAACTTTCTTTTTACATTAAAACCTCTTAATCTTTATTTATTTTAGCTTCAGTCAACACATTTTTACAAAGGCTTGAAACGATTATGGCTGTCTTTCCTTTTATACTCCTAGTTTGCCTTTGAGTCACTATTTGTTTCTTAGAAAAAGATTTTACATTCTTTGGGCTTATGTTAAACCCATTTGTTGGATATTCAGAGAGATGTTCTTCGGGGGAAACTTCCCTTGGAGAAGGGTAATCACCTGTAATCTGAAGGCAGCCTCTACATGAACACAGCCCATAAGTTGGCTCCGGAAATGAAGTGGTAGGACTGTTAGAAGAAGACACGGCAGTTTGGCGTCTTGAGGACGAAGACTCAGAAGCTTCGCAATGAGAAGATCCAATTTTTGAACAAGGCACAATATTAATGTCCCTATCCAAAGGAATATCAATAACTGCAGTAGCCACTTTTCCCAACCTGGCCACTTTATCCTATTTTCCCCTATAGCAGTATCATGAATCCTTGGAGCTCCAAAGCAAAGCATAACCAAGCGGACCGACTGTGAACTCAGGAAACAGCTTCAGTTACAAAATAAGAAACGAACTTATCCAAATACTAGCTAAGACACATACAATCTCAGAAAATTGCTCAGTAAAAACCAGTCTGCAGCTAATAGAATAAATTTGAAACATCCACGCCTTCCATTCAGCACAACTAGTAATATCATGTCACATAACACACCTAAACACAAAGAGACTAAGCCTATAGGTACGCAAAGTCATCTGCTCGAACCTCATAAAACATGAAAAGCTGTTATTGCTTCAAGCTGCTAAATTTATAGCCTTTCTTGATCTAATACTAAACTGCAACTGTTTCACATTTAATAACAAAATTTAGTTGCTGCATAAAGTTCCGACAGTGGGTTCAAGTATACCAAGTGCAACTGCCAATATATATATATATATATATATATATATATATATATATATATATATATATATATACACATTAACAACATGCTCGAGATACTGAATAAACAAGGCAAAAACACAAAATTTACTGTTAGTCTGAAGACGATGATAGAATCAACTACTGAGATCAGAACACCAGCAAAGAAAATGACTTGTACATATAAAAGCTTACAGAAAGAAACCAGGCACCACTAGACACAACATTGCTACCCAATGATACACAAACATCCTGCATACAAATCACTAGTTAACAGAATCAGTAAATACTATTGGATCAATAGACGAAGCATGATGAACTTAGCATTATCTAATAATTAGTTGGAGGAAACATCTGTGATGACGTCCTTATTGACAACCTCACACAGGAAACAAATTAATAATAATAAACTAATTGCTACACAGAAAATAAAAAAGAAACCCACTGCTTGTATACTATTCGCAGACAAACTTTCCTACAGAATATCAAATTTTTCAGACAGCACAATATTGACATAACAAACTGCAACACATGGTGAGTCGCAACATAAACACACAGGCAGATAAATAGGTACAATGAGGCCTCTACAAAGTAGTGTATAGTATTTGTAAAGCCGCTTATGTAGGTCAGACTGGGAGAGATTTTCAAAAAGGTACAATGGACACAGAAGTGCCTGCTACACAGACAATATAATAAACCATCAACAGATAATAACAGAAGAACACTGGCCACGTTCTCCGTGATATCACGAATTATCGTCATATATTACAAAAAATGTGCAAGGGATACCAAATGTATTTGTAAAATGAATTAGAAATTTTCATTCGTAGTACTGTACATGGTGATAGGTTTCTAAATACTAAGCTAGAAAGTAACAATATAGATTTCTTGAAAAAATCTCCAATATTGAATGCTGACTTGTTGAAAAGGATCTTAAGCACTGAGTCGTGCTAATTAAATATCGGTAAAAAGTTATTGAAGCAGTAGAAGTTACTTCATAAACTCACAATAGAGTCGGAGGCCTCACACATTTCCCTAAGAGATGGATAAATTTAACGGAACTTCAATATCTGACGTATTGTATTAAAGATTTAACGTAAGAAAGTACCTCATAATGATAAGATTATGACAGCACTTTAAATTTTTAAATTCGGACAGTAGAAATATTTCAAACAAATTTTTAATGGCCTTAGGAATCGTTAGATAAGAAACCTGCAGCTGGGAACGTACAACATGCAGCTTGTTACCGTTTTATAACACAGATCCTTTGGTACTTTATCTTTCGACTTGATTTGTAATATGTTTTTGGTAACACTACGTTTCAAATGCTTACATAATCTCTTGCCTTCCTATAGCCCACCTTTCACTTTCATACAATGCTGTTTCCCAGACGCTCACTTTCAGGAACTCCCTCATCAGAATGACATCAATACCTAAAGTCAGTAGATAACTTTCATTGATGAAATCTACCACTGCCTGTTTCAATCCACTTCTTATATCTTCTGTTTTTGACCATCCTGAGTATTCTTTCACTTCTTCCACGTATATGTTGCTCTCAATTTTGATGTTAAGCATGTCGTTATCCTTCGATCAACAGACATTCACGTCATACGTTACCTGTCTCTTTGCTCTGCTTCTCCTTAAGCCTTATTCTGTAGTAAGTACGCCGACCATTGTTTCCAACAGGCTCTCTAAGCCTTCCGAACATTCAGAGTGGATTCCAAATTTATCATTATTACAAGTATGGACAAAACGGAAGTGATTTGGGTTGGAGCGCAGTGAGCTGTGCATGAAATCTTTTTTAAATCCCAAAAATCATTGTTTAGAGAGAATCGTCTGCCTGAAAACGTCTACAATTGAGCAATGCTTCCTTTTGTGTGCGAAAATTATCATCCATTTTCTCAACACTGCAGGAATATCCCCTTTCATGCTTATATTTGTTACAATGTTATATTTAAATTATTTGTTGGAGTTTCTAAGTTCATTTAACCGTCATCTCGGAGTCTACGGGTAGCGCTTTGCTTCGCGATCGAAGCATTCTGGGTGAATCCAGCGGCTGCTCTGATTTTAAATAAATATCAGCTGCAATGGCGTCCGTAAACTCCCGATATAAGAAGTTACACTTATTCTGCCAACGGCTTTGTCAAAGAGGGCGGAGGAGCGGACAGAGTTTCAGGGTAAGCTCTTGCCCTTGCGGTGGGGAAACTGCCCCTAAAAGGCGGAAGAATCAGTAATGATGAACGACTTGAGTGTACAGAAGGTAATGGAAACCGCTGCATTAAAGATAGATGATTTATATCTATAGGACATGCGGCCTGTAATTGAGAACGTTTTATGATGATCTTCCTCTTGGCAAAACGTTTCAGATTTGTCCCTTTTTTGGATCTCCGAGATAAGATTACGAAGCGGGAGGTAACTATAAAAAAAAGATGTAATTACCGACGAATGGATGACATTCTACGAGTCGGAGCATGGAATGTCAGAAGTTTGAAAATACTAGGAAAACTGGAAAATCTGGAAAGAGAAATGTAAGGGCTTCATATAGATATAGTGGATGTGGGTGAGTGAAATGGAAGGGTGATAAGTCAGATGAATATAGGGTAATATCAGACGCATCGGAAAATACTATCAGGGGAAAGGCATTCGTTATGAGCAGAAAACCAAGGCAATGAATTCGACAGCAAAACAGCGCTAAATGCAATAGCTCAAGTATACATGCTGACGTCGCAAGCAGTAGATGAAGAGGTGTAGAAAGTTTACTGTATCAGGATATTGAAAATGTAATCCAGTATGTAAAGGGAGACGAAAATCTAATAATCATGACGGATGGGATCGTGGTAATAGGGAAAGGAGCAGAAGGAGTCGTACAGGAGATTATGGGCTTACAGTTTGTAACACAGCTTGATGCACGTATCTGTGTGCCAACAGTAATAACTAGTTGAACTTGTAAAAAATTTAGAGACTGTGCAGCAGCTTATAGTAACTGTCGGCTTCTTGCAGCCGCACAATACAGTTTTTATAATTGTATCTCGTTAACATAGGATACGTACACCCTGCTACATATGAAGCAAACACACAGCGCATTCAATTTACGACATGGACTTGAACTTGTAGCGATGTAACACATATCGCAATAATAAAAACTTTGTAAGATAAATGGATAGATTACACAATCAATCATTGTTGTTGCAGTCGATTTACGTATGTTAAAGAAATTAAGATATGAAACAAACAGACATGTGGTCTGAGATGCACACTGCTGATAGCCTTTGTGCTAGGTTATAATCAGCTGTATTCTTCGGCCACTCCATTAATGTGTGTGAAACTTTCACAAAAATATTGTTTGATTTTGATAGATGTTGTTGTTGTTGCTGGTGTTGTTGTTGTGTTCTTCAGCCCAAAGACTAGTTTGATGGAGCTCTTCACGCTACTCTATCCTGCGCAAGCCTGATCATCTCCCAATAACTGCTGCAACCTGCATCATTCTGAATCTGCTTGCTGTTTCCATCTCATGGTCTCCCTTGACGATTTACACTCTGCACACTCCCCCCCCCCCTCCCACCAATACGAAATTCGTGATCCCTTGATGTGTCAGAATGTGTCCTATCAGTCGATCTGATCTTTTAGCAAAGTTGTACCACAAGTTTCCTGTCTACCCAATTCTGTTCAGAACCACCTCATTGGTTTCGCCATCTACCCATCTAATCTTCAGCATTCTTCTGTAGCCCAGCGTTTCAAAAGCCCTATTCCCTTCTTGTCTAAACTGTTTATCGTCAAAGTTTCACGTCCAAACATGGCTACACTCGATACGAATATCTTCAACAAAGAACTGAACACTGTATTCGATGTTAACATTTTTATTTTATTTTTGATAAACCTCTTTCTTGCCATTGTCAGTCTACATTTTATATCCTCTCTACTTCGGTCATCATCAGTTACACTACTGACCATTAAAATTGCTACACCCCGAAGATGTGCTACAGACGCGAAATTTAACCGACAGCAAGAAGATGATGTGATATGCAAACGATTAGCGTTCCAGAGCATTCACACAAGGTTGGCACCGGTGGCGACACCTATAATGTGCTGACATGAGGTAAGTTTCCAACCGATTTCTTATACACAAGCAGCAGTTGACCAGCGTTGCCTGATGAAACGTTGTTGTGATGCCTCGTGTAAGGAGGAGAAATGCGTACCATCACGTTTCCGACTTTGATAAGGGTCGGATTGTTGCCTATCGCGATTGCGGTTTATCGTATCGCGACATTGCTGCTCGCGTTGGTCGAGACCCATTGACTGTTAGCAGAATATGGAATCGGTGGATTCAGGAGGGTAATACGGAACGCTGTACTGGATTCCAACGGCCTCCTATCACTAGCAGTCGAGATGACAGGCATCTTATCCGCATGGCTGTAACGGATTGTGCATTTACGTCTCGATCCGTGAGTCAACAGATGGGGACGTTTGCAAGACAAGAACCATCTGCACGTACAGTTCGACGACGTTTGCAGCAGCATGGACTATCAGCTCGGAGACCACGGCTGCGGCTACCCTTGACGCTGCATCACAGACAGGAGCGCCTGCGATGGTGTACTCAACGACGAACGTGGGTGCACGAATGGCAAAACGTCATTTTATCGGATGAATCCAGGTTCTGTTTACAGCATCATGATGGTCGCATCCGTGTTTGGCGACATCGCGGTGAACACACATTGGAAGCGTATATTCGTCTTCGCCATACTGGCGTATCACCCGGCTTGATGATATGGGGTGCCATTGATTACACGTCTCGGTCACCTGTTGTTCGCATTGACGGCACTTTGAACAGTGGACGTTACGTTTCAGATGTGTTACGCCCCGTGGCTCTACCCTTCATTCGATCCCTGCGAAACCCTACATTTCAGCAGGATAATGCCCTACCGCATGATGCAGGTCCTGTACGGGCCTTTCTGGATACAGAAAATGTTCGACTGCTGGGCGGCACAGTCTCCATGGTGGCCGAGCAACTGGCTCGTCACAATACGCCAGTCACTACCCTTGATGAACTGTGGTATCGTTTTGAAGCTGCACCTGTACACGCCATCCAAACTCTGTTTGACTCAATGTCCAGGCGTATCAAGGCCGTTATTACAGCCAGAGGTTGTTGTTCTGAGTATTGATTTCTCAGGATATATGCACCCAAATTGCATGAAAATGTAATCACATGTCAGTTCTTGTATAGTATATTTGTCCAATGAATACCCGTTTATCATCTGCATTCCTTTTTGGTGCAGCAGTTTTAAAGGCCAGTGGTGTATTTTACTGACCAAATAGTGAAATTCACCTACCATTTCAAGTGTCTAGTGTCCTAACCTTATGCCTTCGGCGTCTCTTGGTTTTATTGAAATAGATTGCATTATCCTTGTTTTGCTTTTTTATGTTCATTTTATATCCCCCTTTCAAAACGCTGTCCATTCCGTTCATATGCTCTTATAAGTCGTTTCCGGTCTCTGACAGAGTTTTTAGTTCTTCACCTTGAAATTTAATTCCTGCTCTAAACTTTCCTTTGGTTTCCTTTCCTGACTGCTCAGTGTATAGATTGAATAACATCAGGGAGAGGCTACAACCCCGTAACTCCCTTTTAAACTACTGCTTCCCTTTCGTGCCTCTCGTCTTCTATAACTGCCGTCTGGTTTCTCTACAAGTTGTAAGTAGATTTTTCGCTCCTTGTATTTTATCCGTGCTTCAGAATATCACAGAGAGGATTCCAGTCAACAATGCCGAAAACTTTCTCTTAACCAAAAAATGATGTGAACGTAGATTTGCCTTTCCTTAATCAATCTTATGAGATACATGTTATAATCAGTATTACCTCACGTATTTTTGCGTTTCTCTGGAATTCAAACCGACTTCCCCATGGTCAGGTTCTATCTGTTTCTCTGATCTTCTGTATGTAGAATTCGTCTTAGTATCTTGGAACCGTGACTTACGAAACTGATAGTTCAGTAACAGTCGCACCTGCCATCAACTGCTATCTTTGGAATTGGAATCACTACATTTTTCTTGAAGTCTGAGACTATTCCGCCTGTCTCATACACATTTCACACAAGATGGAATAGTTCTGACGTGTCTGGCTCTCTCAAGGTTATCAGTAGTTCTGACGGAATTTCGTCTACTCCCAGGATCTTGTTTCGACTTTGGTCGTCCACTGCTCTGTTAAATTCTGCTGGGAGTATCATATCTCCATTCCTCATCTACGAAAATTTACGACTATAGGAAAATGCACGTATATAAATAATAGATATTATATAAACTACAGGCTGGCGACAGGATTTGTTTTCCAATAAAAATGCGAGATCCTCCACATGAGTCTAAAAGCTGCTTAGTTTGAGTTACGTGAGAAATCACGCAAATCGCTGACTCTTTCCGCCTTCCCGTGGTGCCAGATGTCAAGCTCGGCATTTTGCCTTGCGACAAAAGGGAGAGCTGCTACCCAACCCGATGCGAAAGCGAAGGGTGCGTGGCACAGGGGGAGCTGTGTCGTGGGACCGAACACCAGTCCCTTTCTGTTCGCAGGGCACAGACCAGCAGGTGCTCTGCATACCGGCGATCTCGTTTGTCGGCGTGGGATCGCGGCGCGAGTCGGCAAGGGTGCTTCGCCGCGCCCCTGGGTAACCAGGGCGTGTTCTGCCAAACCCAGGATGTGGTGACATCGCCTGGGCCAGGTTAGATGGGTGCAGACCGCCGAACGTCTGGGGGACCGGCCCGTCACCTGAGTAGGAGTGGGTCCTTGGCCAGGAGGTGGAAACTCGGGCAAGTAGGCGGCGAAGGGCGAGAAGTGCATCCGCCTCTCCGGAGTGCGGGGTGCAGTTGCCGAGGAGCGTCGCGTGAAATTGTCGATCACGGTGTCACCGAGGGGGACCAGTGCACTGGCGACGGTGCGCTGAACCCGGCAGCTCGGAAGTGCCCTTGACCCAGGGGCGAGGTCGGTGGGCGAGCTGCAGAAGTCCTTCCCTCCCCCTCCCCCCCCCCCATGCCAGAGGAGCCGGTCAATCATGGCCACAAATGAAACGAGTGATTCGTGTGCGCCTCAACGGGCTTCCGCTGCGCCTGATCCCTCTCCCCAGGACGAGCAGGGACAGGCAGAGAATGAGTCAGTGATACAGAGACACTCTAGAATCAGGTTGCTCATGGAGCAACAAATAAAGAATGGGAAGATAAGCCAAGCTGGACTTGCCATCATCAAAAATGAGTTGGCAGCATGGGCTATTGCCCACGCTAAACTTGAAGGCAGGGTTGAAGAACTAGAAAAAGAAAATAACAGATTAAGGAGGCAACCGGCAAAGACGTGGGCGACCGTGGCCTCGCAAGTGCCCACTAAGCACCCACAAAACACGACCAGAGAGACAATTGATAAAATGACAAGGAGAACAGACACAGCAGTCTTCCTTAGGACACTGCCTGGACAGGACACGAGCGTTAAGAAAATACAAGAACTTTTCACAAAAAACATAGATCCTGTAAAAGACAAAATTAGAATTAAAAAGATAAAACCAAGTAGAAACTCCGTAATTGTCGAAGTTGCCTCTGAGCAAGACAAAGACAAACTGTTGAACAACCAGAAGCTGAACTCGGTGGTAAAATGTGAACCACCGAGGAAAAGAAATCCTCTCGTTATATTGTACGACGTTCCCACGATTATGACAAATGATGAACTTTCAGAAACAATCAGACAGCAACACTTTGACGGAATGAACGAGGAAGAATTTAAGAATTGCTTTAAGTTGAAATTTAAGACTGGGCCACGGGGTCGTGATGTTGTTCATCACGTCGCCGAAGTAACAGCGCCAATGTAGAGAAATATAACAACAATTGGCAGATTATATGTTGGTTTTCATGCCATCAATACACGAGATTATATCGTGGTACCTCGTTGCCACAACTGTGGTGGCTTGGATCACATCTTAAGGCTGTGCAGCAGGGAGCTGGCGTGCACTAAGTGTGGGGAAAATGGTCATAGCCGCAAAGATTGCAAGGCTGCGGCAATTTGCATACCATGCAAAAATCGAGGAAAAAAGTGTTGTGGAGCCACAAGTAGGAATTGCCCGACATATAGAATGCTGGAACAGAGATAAATCTCTAGAATTGATTATGGTTGAGCCCGGCATACCGAACAGGATGCCAAAGCGAAAGTCCCCGAGCAAAAAAAGGAGGGACGCCATGAGGGCAAATAGATTCAAGGATTTTTTGAGGTCGCTCTCGGGCGCCGCTAAAATCGAAACAGAAGATAAAGCCATACAAACTGAATTCCCATAATGGACATAGGCATACAAACTAACTTCCCCATCATGGCCGAAACTCTCTCCTCTGAAAGCCGGGGAACAAAGCCAAAATTACACCAACAACGGCAAGGGCATCCTGTGACTGTGGCAACTACTAAAGACGATCACACGAACAAACAACCAATTCAAGAAAACATAGTGACAAGCTCAAGCACGAGCTCTACTATACAAAGCATATCGGAGCCTTGCGAGACCTGCTCAAGAAAGTGTTCGAAAGACGAGGTGAGAAATTCGATCTTGACGACATTTACCAACAATCAGTACTAGCACATGGACGAATTGCATTCGACTGGAGTAAGACCTGGCCACATGACCGAATACATACGTACTTCCCCTAATGACAAAAATAAATATTGGACAACTTAACACTCATAACAGCAGACTCGTAATGCAGGAGCTCCGAAGGGAGGTGGAGGAGAGGAGACTAGATGTACTCTGTCTACAGGAGCCATACTCCCTGGCTGGGAAAATCGCATTTGCTGCCGCAAGCTGGCAAATAGTCAGCAGAGGGGATGACCCGAGGGCGGCGATTATAATTACAAACAAACTTTTGAGTGTCACCACACTCTCACAGTTTACAACTAGCCACTGTAATGTCGTGGAGCTGCAATCCCCTATGGGAATCATTACTCTCATAAACATGTATTTCCAGTATGGTGATAACATAGGACAGTACATAGACCTCTTAGCGAGAGTTACCACGGCGTTGTGGGGAAGAAAAGTTGTAATAACAGCCGACATTAATGCTAAATCCCCCCTGTGGTACAGTGTCACAAGAGATTCAAATGGTGACAATGTAGAGGAATTCATTATGACATCACAACTTGTGGTGGCCAACAGGCCTGGCAATCCTCCTACCTACGCTGCAGGAGGAGGACAGGGCACAAATATTGATGTCACTCTTGTAACACCAAACACAGCCAATATTATTCAAAACTGGAGAGTTACAGATAACGCCACCACAAGCGACCACAACTTGATAACTTTCACCTTAGGAGAAAGAGAGTGTCGCTGGGCCATGGGGTGGGAGGTACAACTAAATTACAGAAGAGCCTATTGGGAACGCCTAGCAAGGGAGTGTGACATTCCTCCATTACCGGAAGGTGACATGCATCTGGACATGGATGTAGACCAGAGCGCAGAGGAACTGGTGAATGCAGTGACAAGAGCGGTGAGGGCAGCTGTACCAACTACGAGGAGGGCCATGGCGGCCTCTCCGTCACCATGGTCTGCTGAACTAGGAGAACTGCGTCAATCTGTCAGAAGGCTGAGGAGGCACTACCAGCGCAGTATCGTCTGGCAGGAACAACAAAGGTGGCAGTTGCTATATAGGGAGGAAAAGCGGAAGTTCCAAAAGGAACTGCGTGAAGTTAGGATGAGAAGCTGGGAAAACTTCGTGCTCAACCAGCTAGTCACGGACCCATGGGGGCTTCCATATAAGTTGGTAAGAGAAAAAATCCGCTCTTCTCTGGAGCTATCAACAGTCAGGTACGAGGACAGGATGACGGAATCCTGGCAGGAGACTGCAGAGGTCCTCCATCGGTCCCTGTTACCTGACGACAATGCGGATGGGGAGACAGAGGGGCAGAAGCAACTGAGAAATGTTGGTAAAGAAGAATACATTAATGAGACGGCTGTCTTCTCAGAGGAGGACCCCTTCTCAGAGGACCCCTTCTCAGAGGAGGAGGTAGCAGCCCATATAAGATCACTGCGAAGAGGAAAAGCACCTGGGCCAGACGGCATTGTGACGGAGGTAGTGCAGTTCCTGGCGCCTCAGTTGACTGCGCCACTTATGTATCTATACAATGAATGCCTTAGACAAAGAAAGTTCCCAAAGAAATGGAAAACAGCAAACGTGATCATTATAAAGAAAGGACCAGACAAGGACCCCGCGGAAGTGAAATCATACAGGCCGATTTGCTTGTTGGAACTATTCGGTAAAATACTGGAGAAATTGCTAGCTGACAGATTGGCAGCACACCGAGTGTTGTGCAGGATGAGCAACAGGCAGTTCGGGTTCAGGCCGGGGCGGTCGGCATCTGATGCAATCGCCCTGGCAGCTGAGATCTGCGGCTCTACCCCGCACAAATACGTGGTTGGCATCATGGTTACATCAGTGGCGCCTTCGACAACCTGTGGTGGCCTTCGTTCTTCTCCTGCTTGCGGGAGAAAGTGTGTCCAGGGCCGCTATACGGTTGCCTGAGGAGCTATTGCAAGGATTGGGAGGTCTGGCTATCATCCCCTAGCGAAAGAGTTGGAAAAACAATTACCAAAGGATGTCCCCAAGGTTCCGTTTTAGGACCCCTCTTCTGGGACATCCATATGGAGCCTCTATTAGACAGATTACAACAAAGTGATGAGGTGCAAGAGGTGATAGCCTACGCGGATGATCTCCTCCTGTTGGTTGGCAGCCGTAGCCGCGAGGACATTGAACCAAAAATATGACAGCTATAGACAAACTCCAACAGGGTGCCATATGACTAAAATGACGATATCGCCCAGCAAATCCACTTACCTGTTGCTAAAAGGACATCTCATCAGAAATCCGACTGTCAGTATTGACGGTTCACCAGTTCTCCGACGACGTGAGACACGCTATCTAGGAGTTATCATTGATGAGAGGTGGAGCTTCGGAAAACACATTGATACCGTTACCCAGAGAGCTCTCCAGATATTAAATAACCTCATTTCAATAGGCCATAAAAAATTCCATCTCCCTCCACACCTAATTAGACTCTACCACAATAGCATCCTAACCTCAGTTGTGGGCTACGGCTCGGGAGTCTGGGCGCACAGGCTCACGAGGGTTGTGCCCGCCATGGCAGTGAGAAGGGTCCAGAGAAGCATGGTATTAAGAGCTGTGGGAGCCTACAGAACATCTCCAGGGGGGGGGCTATTAGTCATAATGGACATAAAGATAAGGGAACAGGCGGCTTGGTATTGGGCCAAAAAGGGAAATTATGAGAAGATCGTAGATATCATGGGTATTAGGGTGGGGGATAAAAGGGAAATAAGGAAAAGAGGGGAGGAACTCAGGCAGGAGTCTTGGGAGGTAGAAGAGGCTGGACGCAGAACTTTCCAGTTTATACCTGATGTAAGGGAACGCCTGGAATTGAAATACTTTGAGCCCACACGAGGGCTGATACATTTTATCACTGGCCATGGACCCTACACGACATACTGATGTCGATTTGGGAAGAGGGCTACACCAGCGTGTGACTGTGGCGATCCGGAGGGTACACCCGAACATGTAGTTTACGAATGTCCCCTCTTCAATGATGTCGCAAACACACTACGAGACAGATTACCCAACTATGATACATATCAACTACTTAGACGAGAGGAAACTTTTCAGACCTTAAACACATTGGCTAACGAGGTATCGCGAAAGGTTCTAACTGAATACTTAAGAGAGATACACTAAATAACAAAGACAATAACCACCGAATGCGTCCAAGAGCCCTATTCCCATGCCGCCTATGCGTGGACCGGCCGACTTTCATCTCAGTTGGAATCCGCCACGTGCAGGATTAGAGGGAGTAGGGATCAACACCACCGATTGTGACACACACCCGATATGACGTAGGATAAGTTAGTTTGTAGGACTTAGTTTATAGGAAATTACGTTAGGAACTGCAGCGAATTTAACATCGAGGCCTGCCCAGTGCCAGGGGCATGCTCTTCGGGATTAGCTCGAAGAGCAAGGCAGATTAAAAGTAGGCTTATATCTTTCACTGGCACACATGTGACGCTGCAGAATATATAAATTAGTTATAGGAATTAGATATAAACTGTAGATGTTAGGTATTAGATGCCCATTGATTGTTAAATAATAACTGTAGCTCACTTATTAAAACTGAAACTAGCTGCAAACTAATGTATAAGTGTTATAACCCACTAATGAATTAAGGAAGTGGGTTAACTTTGTATAATTATAATGGTTCTTTAAAAAAAAATCGCTGATACGTGTCTCTCTAACAGACACAGCTGCACCTTCCGCCGGATGTGAAACACGAAGCCAGCATGCAGCTACGCCACCTCACAACACACACGCCCACGCGCACGCTGCACACACACACACACACACACACACACACACGCCACATAGGATATCTTTAATCTTGGAATCTTTTACATTAGTGATGTAAGCTGTGGATTGCACAATGTCCTATAAAGATATTTAACCACCATAGCACATACCAGGCATCGATTATCTCAATTATACACCACTTTTGTGCAACCGATGTTGATGTATAAGGCCGCAGAAACAGGCGCAGAGAGAAAAAAATGGAGCAGTATTGATTACATTGCGCATGCGAGTTCTCTTTTTCAAAACTTCCGGCCCTTCGCTGTGTAGGGATGAATCAGTGTGATGCAATCAAATGTTCTGCATTGCTGCGGCAGATGAATTACTTAAAATTATTTATATTTTTGGTTTCAGCCCTTAGGTACTTCAATGTGGGTGTTGTGGATGCAGAGGAAGTGAAAACAGAGGTTGCTGTGCCAACTATAAAATGAGATGATTTATAGTGTTGCAGCTGTGTAATTTCCTGTCTAACTTGTTATGTTGCAATGCAGGGACCAGTCCTACGACGCATTTACATAGGCGACAAACGATTTGAACAGTCCTTTTACTGTTCCCAAAAAGATCTACGAGTCAACACTTGTATGGTTACGTTGAAATTTCATCGGTGAGGCCAGCCTGCTTAGCTGAGAGATAACGTGTTTGTCGACCACGCAGCGGGCCCGGATTCGATTTCCGACCGGGTCGGAGATATTCTCCGCTCGTGGACTGGGTGTTGTGCTGTCCTCATCATCACCGACGCGCAAATCACCCCCTGTGGCCCCACCTGAAATAAGACTTGCACTCGGCGGCCGAACGTCCCCGAATGGGGCCTCCCGGCCATCAATGCCACACGATCATTTCTTAGTTCATTTTTCGTCGATGGCAACATATCTTCCTGCTTTAGGGCATAAACACAAAGATCGATAACAAAGCAAACATGTACCCACTGCGAACTGCCGTGCGTCACACGTTACCGCCTGAAATTGGAAATTTGTGTTAAGTTCCCATGGGACCAAACTGCTGAGGTCATCGGTGCCTAGGCTTACACACTACTTAATCCAACTTAAATTAACTTACTCTAACAACAACACACACCTCCACGCCCGAGAGAGGACTCGAACCTCCGACGGAGAGAGCCGCGTGAACCGTGACAAGGCGCCTTAGACCGAGCGGCTACTCCGAGCGACCGTCACCACCATTGCTATATAGGAAGAGCTTAACTCCCATTACTTCCTTGCCCTCCGCGTACCTACCTGCCGAGAAGTGAGTTACTGCTGGAAAAAAGTCACCACTCTGTTGTCATTTTTCCATCCAATTTATCCTACAAACTTACCACTGTTTTGGTATTCTTTCTTTCTGATGCATTGTAACTGAAGATAACTATTCGTCCCTCTCTACTTTTAACACAGTAATCATAGATTGAAGACATACGGAACACGTGCGCAATACTACATGAAATTACAACCGTGCCTGTTATCATGGCCAGAAAGCGATTCTTGTTACATCCTTCGTATGCGAGTAACTGTTCTAAATCTTCCCCCAGTTTTTGCCTGAGTATAGAAAGTTCTTTCTGTTTCTTCCCCGACGATAAACTACACGTTGTTCAAATAGATAAGAAACTGGAGTCGCTATGCTTTCATTTACATAATCTGAACTACTTTTCAAGGTAATACAGTTACCCACTTCATCCATCCAAGAGACATATAGTTATGTAGACTATTCTGTATAGGAGACTTCTTAGGATGTTTGACAGCGTGGTGAATAAAAAAAATATTCTCGTAGAAGAACTTTTATTAGTTTTGCATATACATTGACAAACAGAAAACAAGTCTTTATTTTTGTTTAGTGTAGTTTGTAAACATCCAGCTTAATTTTTAACTTATAACTTAAATTTGCATCTGAATCAGCTATCTCTTTTTACAGCAAGTAATTTAACAAATACAATGAAGAGATATTCTCTGATTTCAATACGTATCTAATTTTCTTCCTATAAAATATCTGTTGTGTGACTTTAACAACTACCTTAGTTTCTTCCTCCAGTTCTTCTAGGCGAGAAATTTAAGGATTCTAATTTTGCCTCTTGTTCCCTCCATGATACTATCGTTCCAGCATTCCTCACCTTCCTGCGTGTACGTTAACAGCGAAATTTCTGCATAGAACTTAAAGTTACCAACTTTTACAAACGAGTTTACATTAAATGTAGTTATTCCATCTGTTTTTATCTCTAACAACCGCCTTTTCAGTTGCGATGTGTGAAGGTCCAGTCCACTACATTTATATAGAATCTAACCAGTCTTTTTCAGCCGATCAAAATGGGAAAGGAGGTACACAAAAAATATGTGTGTGCTTTATTGTAGAAAATGTTCTCGATTCCCCTGATTTCAGTCATTACTTCGACATGTGAGTAATTTCCATTGTTGTTTACTGTTAATACATTTTATATTCCTCAGTTGTCGCCAGACTTCTCCTTACACTGTCTTTAAAGCAATATGTAAACCTTGCATGCACATCTGCAATAGCTTCTTCCTTTTCCAACTGCCGTTTATATTCCTCCTTTATGGCAGCTGTCTTTACAGTATACTACAGTTTTCGTTTCTTGATTTCGCTGTCATCCTTTTCTAGCTTTACTTTTCGTACACGCAACACATTGACTGTACTTAGGGCAATAATTTCCTTCATAGGGAATCGTTTAAGTCTGTTCAACACATTATTTCCCTTTCTAAAGGCTCGTGGAATAACATTGTTTGTGGAAACCAGGAGTAATTTGACAACATATATTTTTGATAGTAGTGTAGCGAAAAATGTCCGACATTCAGAAAAAAATTTTCTATTGCATTAATATAACAATTACATCACCTTTGTTGGAGTAAGTGTTAAAAAATTCCATATTATTTACAAGCCGATAGTTAAAACTCTGTGCAGGCAGAACATAGCAATAAGCTTTTGTCGGTCTTGAGTGTATGGGAGATTTACGCCCGTCTATTTTTGGGTATTCTTATTACCCCAGCAGACAAACTGCTGAATACGCAACAGCCCTTTTGTAAGTTATTCGTTAACTGACACTATACGGAAACGACTGGCATGAAGTACAGTGGAGCACATTGTAAATACTGTTTGTTGGCATTTCGTGCACTTAAAAAGTCTTGCACGTGGTCAAACACCGATCGATTCTGTAGTTCTATTTTGTGGCCTCCAGCCTGGTGATACCCTGTTCTTTATCCAATGAAGACGTAAAAGTTTCTTGCAGTCGCATATATGGACACTTCACAAAATCTGTAAGAAGTTTACCGATAACTTTGTTCACTACCAGTCTTATCATTTGACATACAAATTTGATACGTATATTTATTCCAAAACTTTAGTCATCCACGTTAATCAGTACTCTCACCTGTTTTAACGTTATTCGCAACCACATTTCTGTTTCTCTGGCAGTCTCTTTCTTGTCACTCTTCTGTAGGAGGAATGGTAGCTTCGCCTTGACACAGTGTTTTGCAGATACAAACTTGCAGAATTTACTACGGAGATAATTGTTAAATGATCCGCACATCTCATTCTTTTACACTATAGATCATCCCTTCCTTAATTTCTTGCGGTACCCCACATGATCATAAATTTTAACCAACCAATACTGTCACAAAATGGTTCTGTGGTTAGTATTAGGACACTGAAATTGTTCTAGCTGAGGAGCGCATCATGTACGGTGTAATTTATGCTACCAATATCAATAAGAACATTGTCCACGTTGGCCAATAACAACCACAAGCGGCTTTTATCATCTTCGTCTTTAATAGCTGAGGGATATTTAGCACATTAGCAGAAGTCATATTGACGCTTTCAGATATCAAAGATGACTGATCGGTTGTGGCTATCAAGCCTGTTTTTATACTCTGAATATCCAAGATCGCAGCACTTTCGATCTGCATGTACAACCAAATTAGGAGGTATGACCGCCGTCTTGAATTTTTATGGTATTAAAAGGAAGCTTGATATCCGCAACTGATTAGTCTTCCGTGTTAGTGGAAAGTGTCAGCACGACTTCGTCTGATGTGCTAAACACACCTCAGGTAGTAGGGAGAAAGATGAGACCAACTAACGAATGCTTTGGTTTTGGTTACCGTTACGACTTTAGACTTTAATAACTATACTACACTCCTGGAAATGGAAAAAAGAACACATTGACACCGGTGTGTCAGACCCACCATACTTGCTCCGGACACTGCGAGAGGGCTGTACAAGCAATGATCACACGCACGGCACAGCGGACACACCAGGAACCGCGGTGTTGGCCGTCGAATGGCGCTAGCTGCGCAGCATTTGTGCACCGCCGCCGTCAGTGTCAGCCAGTTTGCCGTGGCATACGGAGCTCCATCGCAGTCTTTAACACTGGTAGCATGCCGCGACAGCGTGGACGTGAACCGTATGTGCAGTTGATGGACTTTGAGCGAGGGCGTATAGTGGGCATGCGGGAGGCCGGGTGGACGTACCGCCGAATTGCTCAACACGTGGGGCGTGAGGTCTCCACAGTACATCGATGTTGTCGCCAGTGGTCGGCGGAAGGTGCACGTGCCCGTCGACCTGGGACCGGACCGCAGCGACGCACGGATGCACGCCAAGACCGTAGGATCCTACGCAGTGCCGTAGGGGACCGCACCGCCACTTCCCAGCAAATTAGGGACACTGTTGCTCCTGGGGTATCGGCGAGGACCATTCGCAACCGTCTCCATGAAGCTGGGCTACGGTCCCGCACACCGTTAGGCCGTCTTCCGCTCACGCCCCAACATCGTGCAGCCCGCCTCCAGTGGTGTCGCGACAGGCGTGAATGGAGGGACGAATGGAGACGTGTCGTCTTCAGCGATGAGAGTCGCTTCTGCCTTGGTGCCAATGATGGTCGTATGCGTGTTTGGCGCCGTGCAGGTGAGCGCCACAATCAGGACTGCATACGACCGAGGCACACAGGGCCAACACCCGGCATCATAGTGTGGGGAGCGATCTCCTACACTGGCCGTACACCACTGGTGATCGTCGAGGGGACACTGAATAGTGCACGGTACATCCAAACCGTCATTGAACCCATCGTTCTACCATTCCTAGACCGGCAAGGGAACTTGCTGTTCCAACAGGACAATGCACGTCCGCATGTATCCCGTGCCACCCAACGTGCTCTAGAAGGTGTAAGTCAACTACCCTGGCCAGCAAGATCTCCGGATCTGTCCCCCATTGAGCATGTTTGGGACTGGATGAAGCGTCGTCTCACGCGGTCTGCACGTCCAGCACGAACGCTGGTCCAACTGAGGCGCCAGGTGGAAATGGCATGGCAAGCCGTTCCACAGGACTACATCCAGCATCTCTACGATCGTCTCCATGGGAGAATAGCAGCCTGCATTGCTGCGAAAGGTGGATATACACTGTACTAGTGCCGACATTGTGCATGCTCTGTTGCCTGTGTCTATGTGCCTGTGGTTCTGTCAGTGTGATCATGTGATGTATCTGACCCCAGGAATGTGTCAATAAAGTTTCCCCTTCCTGGGACAATGAATTCACGGTGTTCTTATTTCAATTTCCAGGAGTGTATATTAGCGGTCAGCCCCACTTCATATGGGTACCACTAAATCTCTTTGGCCGGACGACTTGCGTGGCGTACCATAACTATATTACACACATTAAAATAAGTTTTGCATCAACCCGGTTCCCACAACTCCTGAAGATAGACGTTGGCTCTGACTGTTCAGAGATGTCACTAAACCCGCCCAAAGACATCAACCATGCATGAGCAGCGTCTATTAGACGGAGGGATTCTGACAGTCGATCAGTTCCAGTTGTTCCACCAGGAAGGAGGTACACGGCTCGTGTTGTCTGTTGTACAACCATGTCTAGACGGTCAATACCGCGGTTCGATCACGTTCGCATTGTTACTTTGTGCCAGGGAGAGCTCTCAACAAGGGAAGCGTCCAGGCTTCTCGGAGTGAACCAAAGCTATGTTGTACAGAGATGGAGGCGATACAGACGGACAGGAACTGTCGATTACATGCCTCACTCAGGCCGCCGAAGACTACTACTGCATTGGATGACCACTAACTGCAGTATTCTTCTGAACTCTGCATGATGAGCTGGTGTCTTCCTACCTTGCAGGCTGTAAGTTCAACACAAATTCATGAAACACTCACAGTGTGTCCTTGCACAAGTGTGGTAGGAAAATAGATCAGAATCAGTCTCACAAATGTTAGAAGAAGCATAGCAAATTGGACTACCACAGGAAATTGAACACGCATGAAGGACAGCACAAATGGTCTCATTTCGCCTGAACCATCATAGTGTCACGACGTTGGTGAAAAAATTGGACTGGCAGATGATCGAGGATAGAACCTAACAATCCTGAAGAAATGTACGTAGAAAGTTTCAAGAACAAACTTTATGGGAAGAATCTAGGAATATACTAACACTAATGTACTGTTCCTGTAGGGATTGCAAGACAAGATTAGACAAATAAACCAAGCGCAAAGCTGTTTAAGAAATCATGATTCCTACATAGCATATGTCAATGGAATGAGATGACGTGCTAATATGAGGTGTACACTCTGGCATGCACATTACATTGGTTTGGACGCTATGGACGTAGATGTAGATACAGAGTAGGCAAAATGAAGTGGCGCAGAAGATATTTGATGCACCTGAAGGTAGGCAACCTAACTAACATCATCTGCTCTGGGTGTAGGTGATGTAAGTTGGGTTACCTATCTTTAGGTGCATCAAATATTTCCCGCTCCACATTTATTTCACCATCCCTGTATGTCAAGTATGCTAGGGCCCAAAAGCTAAGCATGATCACGAGAACACGAAAATGAAAACAGAAAAGGTGACCAAGCGCCCAACATAACCATAAATATTTACCTACGAACTCTACTTTTTCGCTCTGTATACGAAAGGAGTTCCCGTCAGATCACCGATGTTAAGCTCTGTCGGGCTGGGCTAGCACTTGGACGGGTGACCATCCGGTTTACCGAGCGCTGTTGGCAAGCGGGGTGCAGTCAGCCCTTTTGAGGCAAAACTGAGGAGCTACTTGACTGAGGATTAGCGGCTCTGGTCTCGTAAACTGACATACGGCCGTAAGTGCGGTGTGGTGACCACATGCCTTTCCATACCTGCTGTCACGTCCAAGCATAGTTTTGTAGTGCGATCGGAACGTTGACGACAATCTGAGGGTTGTTTGAGTGTTCACCTTTACTGTTGGAGATGAGAGGGAGAACGCTCTCTAAGGTAAACTGGGTGGTTATTGGTTACAATGGTACTCTTTTAGGATTAATGGCAGGATGGGTATGCTGAAGAATTCAGTATTCATTAAAGTAATATGTTTATTCTCTTTGATAGCTTATAAAAGGGGTGCCAGTTCCTAATCCCTTTCTGTACTACTTGTCAGACTCAATTTACTCTTATCAGCAGGCCACTCGCCTAAGCTTACAAGAGACAATTACTATTCCATAAATTGTTCTTGTTAATTACGTACCTACAAATGCTAGCTGTTCCTTGAGACAAAGACAGATCGTCTCTGTTCAGCGCTATGCCCCAGAGTAGATAATGATTACTTATCTTGCAGTTGCTGTGTGTGTCTCCAGATCTGGTCACCGACTTCTCGCTGCGAATATTTCTTCTGCATACTCATGTTGCGTGGCGGACTGGCGTACTACTGCTTTCAGACTCCTCCGTCAGATTACGCCACCAGAATTCTCCATCAGACTGACTCTTCTCATTTTATTTCTTGCTTATATACCGTTTACTTGTTTAGTCCGTGATCTGACGGGCTACTGGAGCTCCCTACTTTACATAACATACGGAAAACTTCGGTTGTCGTCCAACTGCGGTTCAACTAATGTCTTAATGTGCGTGTTTTGATCGATGCGTCTTCTCTCTCTCCCTTTCACAAATAACTTCCACTTGGCTTTCTCAATGCTTAAACTCGGAGGCTTCTAACTTCATTAAGTGAAGATTGTTCTCCGCTCATTTTATCTGACAAGTATTGCTTATTAAAATCATTATTAATTTGTTTTGCTCTTGGGACTGGACACTGCATCCAGTGACGCCTGTGGGCTGAAGATGACACGGCGGCCGGTCGGTACCGTTGGGCCTTCGAAGTCCCGTTCGGACGAAGTTAAGTTTTCTTTTTTATTTTATTTTATTTTATTTTATTTTATTTTATTTAATATGGCAGGAGTACTCCGTGCTGTGAATAGCGGCCTAACTGAAAGGTAAACACAAACCGTGCTTGATACCACTCAAGTCTAAGTCTTGTTGGTCCATCCATAGTGAGCAGAGTGTACTCGCTAATTGAAGTTGAGGACGTAATGTCGCAAAGACGCCATTTGGACCCTGTTTTGCAGAAGAGAATATTCAGCTGCCTGATAGCAGACTGATGTCTCAGTATCCTTAGGTGCACCACGAAGTGACATTTCGAAACTTTGGCGACGGTTTCAAGGTGAAGGACATTTTCGTCATAAGTCAGTACAAGGTCGACTAAGAATAATCACCACACAGCAGTAGCTGCTCGACGCAATTGGATTACAACTGCAAAACAACTGTCTGCAGAGGTGGCAGCTGCCTCAGGAGTTGCTGTTTCCTGACAGTCTGTGTATCAGAGGCATGCAACAGCAGAGCTGTTCGCTAGGCATCCAGCAGTGTGCTGCATCCCGCTCACTCCAGCACAGAGACGGGATCCGTGTGCTGTGACTGAGTCTGAATTGGACCATGAATGAGTGGAGGCATATGCTCTTCACAGATGAACCCCGTTTCAGGTTGCAAAATGATTGTCGTTGCACACCACTCTGAAGAGAGTTAGCCAATACAACCCAATAAACATCGTCGTCATGGGATGAATACTGTAGACGCTCAGAGGTATAGAGACGGAAGTACTGCTACTACCATGTTCACCTTTTCAAAGTTGCATTTGGCCCAGACTTCATTTTTATGGACGATAACGCCCATCAGCATCGAACTGCTCTCACAGATTTGCTGGAAGGTAAAGATATCCGTCACATGAACTGGAGAACAGGGACCTCGAATCGGAATCCTTTACAACATGCCTGGGATGGACTAGGGAAGCGAACTATATCTCGCCAGCTTCCACCAAGGGCACCTCCTGAACTCTGCATGCTCTTGCTGAAGAATGGGATCGATGGCCAAGACAGCTGTTCAACCACCTCGCAGGGAGCATTCCACCTCGTTGTACATCATGTGTGGCAGTTAGGGGTAACCGATTCCACTACTAACAACTTACTTTGTTATGGAATAGACTCCCCAGTTGCGTTTTCATCTTAAAATTGCGTATCATACCTATCAAAAGTTTTCTAACATTATGAGTATGTTTCGAGTACTGTTTTATGCCATATGTCTCGTGAATAAGTTGTAGCTTGTTCAGTAATTCTTCTAATATTCTAATACAGCAATAAGTCCTCTTAATTAACTCATCTCGAGTGGTAAGTGGCGATCTGTAATAATTACTGTTGAGAACGTGAACTTGTTAGGTAACATCGTTTGTTAACAGACTTCATTGTCAGTTACGAGTTTGGGTAAGCATGAGTATCCTCTTCAGCTCTGTCATTGTATTCGTGCAAACTGGAACTATACAGAGATAAAATTAAGAACACAGTTGCAGCTGCATAATTATAGCAAAACGGTGTTACAGCATAACTCGATAAAATTTGTGATAAATTCCTATGGGACTAAACTGCTGAGGTGATAGGTCCCTTGGCTTACACACTACTTAATCTAGCTTAAGCTAACTTATGCTGAGGACAACACATACACCCATGCCCGAGGGAGGACTCCAACTTCTGACGGGAACAGCCATGCGAACCGTTGCAAGGCACTCAATAAAAGTTATTGCCTGTGTATTATATCACGTCTCCTGTGCAAATACTCGTCCCATTACCAGGTATGTGAGGTAAGAGATTAGCGATGTATCGGTAAGACAAGGTAAAACCACAATATACAGGGTAATTCGGCAAATATTCGTGTCCCATACCACTCACTACCATATAATTCACTGCCGCCAGGGCACAGCTAACTTGTTCACTACCTAGAGCTTTCTAAGTCTTTCATATTTATTTAACGTTTTGTTAACTTATTGACTTCAGCCTATCCATTAATATCATCGTGGTGTAATTTTTTTAAGTACTAGACCTCTGGAACACTGTATAGCCACAGATCGTGACGCTGATATGGACGGTCACATAGTCTAAATGTGGTTATTACGTGAATCAAGTGTGTTATCCACAATCACTGTAATTATTTTATAATTACCATTTTATAATTAACATACCTACATATAATTAGCGTACCAACATTGTCATCCGCAGCGTAGGCAGCTGTTCAAATGACACAAATTGTAAGTTTAGTTTTGCATGTTTTTATAACTTTCACACTTAAAAAAATTTTACATTTATATTTTGCAGATTGTTACAAATTACAAAATACTGTTATACGGCAATTTACTGCAAATCAGTTTGTGGAAACTGTGCCAAGTTGTAAGCAGCTTCTACATATGCACACTTTTGCAAGGCAACATAATAAGAATAAATTTTATCTTCTGTTTTAACGACTACTCTACGCATAACATGAATCATGCTAAAATTAAAATACGTAAATAATTTTCAGTAAGAAGTACATAAATACACTAGCAACACCTGTCGGTGACAGTTGTCAATTTCCAGCCATTAACGGCCACTGCCTGCGAGTCTAGCGGTGTCCTGGTGGCAATGAAGTACAGTAGTGTGTGGTATGAGATGTGGCCGTTTTGGGAATTACTCGGTATATATTGTGGGTTTACACAGGATTGCGGGTGCATCGTTGATTTTGATCCTTACATACTTGGCAATGTTTTAGAAAGAGTACTCCTACAGCTGGTATAGGAGACATGTAATAACCTTGTATCGAAGTATGTTGTAATATGGTTTTGCTATTATAATGCACCTGCTATTGTATACTTAATTTTATCTCTGTATAATTTCACATTGTATGAATTCATTTACAGATCTGAAGCTGTCAACTAAGCTTACCGAAACCGATAATCGATGATACAGTTCGTTAACGACCGACGTTAGCTAAGAAGTTCACCTACTTTCGCGTTAATATCAGATGTAAAATTGCCAACTGTTTTGGCCGAGCGGTTCTAGGCGCTTCAGTCTGGAACCCCGCGACCGCTACGGTCGCAGGTTCTAATCCTGCCTCGGGCATGGATGTGTGTGATGTCCATAGGTTAGTTAGAACTTAGTTCTAGGGGACTGATGACCTCAGAAGTCTCGTAGTGCTCAGAGCCATTTGAACCAGATGTACAATTACTAAATGCGGTTGTCGCACCAACGCAGTTTGTGCTATAAAGATTTCATACTGAGTCTTTTTTTTTTTTGTCATGAACAAGTGTCAGACGCGCACGAGAGGTAAATTGGAAAAGTGTGTGCGTAGTGTGGTGTTGTTGCATTTGCGGACAGCATTAATTTTTTGTTTTCATTTGAAGAAAACTGCTGCTTAATTATACCGATTACTTCGAGAAGTTTATGGTGAAGATGATCCATCGCAAGATATGTGCAAATGATGTCTTCAGCGCTTCAACAATAACGACTTCGATGTTATAGACAAGGTACATGGGAACTCACCAAAAAATGCGAAATGAGAACTGGAAGCATTGTTGAACGAAGATGATTAGCAAACACAAACAAAAAACTAGCCGACCTATTGGGCGTTAGTCAACGAGCTGCTTCCAGTCGGTTACGAGATGTATAAATAATAATGGCGTGTGACGAGGGCCTCCCGTCGGGTAGACCGCTCGCCTGGTGCAAGTCTTTCGATTTGACACCACTTCGGTGACTTGCGCGTCGATGGGGATGAAATTATGATGATTAGGACAACACAAGACCCAGTCCCTGAGCGGGAATCGAACCCGAGCCCTTAGGATTGATAGTCTGTCGCGCTGACAACTCAGCTACCGGGGAGCGGAGGTTACGAGATGTGTATATAGGTTGTGAAGATCGTTAAATGGGTACCACATGAATTGATCGACGGGCAAATGGGAAAGCACAAAAATACATGTCAGATTTTGCTCACTCGGTGCAAAAGGAAGTCATTTTTGCATCGTACAGTTACGGGGTATGAAAAGTGGATTTCCTCTGAGCATCCCAAGCGCAAAAAATCATGTGTGTTTGATGGGACCAGAGGGACGTTGTTGTTACGAGCTGTTAAAACCTGGGGAAACGGTTAATGCTAAACGTTACCAACAACAATTGATCGATTAGAACCATTCGCTACATGAAAAAAGGTAATACCGAAAGAGGCAACATAAAGTCATTTTTCTACATGACACTGCTACTTCACATACTACAAAATCGACGCGCGACACGTTAGAAGCACTCGACTGGGGAGTTGAATCTCATGTGGCTTACTCACAAGACTTGGCTTCTTCCCATTGCCACTTGTTTGCATCGATGGATCACGTACTTTGTGAGCATCGCTCTGGTCCGTACGATGATGTGAAGAAATGGCTCGGTGAATGGTTCGCAGCAAAAGGGGACACTTTTTACTAGCGTGGTATAAAACGATCGATGAAACGTACTTTAAATGAAGCACTATTTATCATTCTTCTTAGTTTAACATGTTTTTAGACAAAAAATCCACACTTCGTAGTTGTACACCTGGTATGTCCTCTTTCCGTGATCATGTTTAACTTTTCGACACCAGAGTATGCACTACTGGCCATTAAATTTGCTACACAACGACGGTGTCGTGCTACAGACGCGAAATTTAACCCACAGGAAGAAGATGCTGTGATATGCAAATGACCTGCTTTTCAGAACATTCACACGAGGTTGGCGCCGGTGGCGATACCTACAACGTGCTGACATGAGGAAAGTTACCAACCGATTTCTCATACACAAACAGCAGTTGACCGGCGTTGCCTGGTGAAACGCTGTTGTGATGCCTCGTGTAAGGAGAAGATATGCGTACTATCACGTTTCCGACTTTTATAAGGGTCGGATTGTAGCCTATCGCGATTGCGGTTTATAGTATCGCGACATTCCTGCTCGCGTTGGTCGAGATCCATTGTCTGTTAGCAGAATATGGAATCGGTGGGTTCAGGAGGGTAATACGCAACGCCGTGCTGGATCCCAGCGGCCTCGTATCACTAGCAGTCGAGATGACAAGCATCTTATGCGCATGGCTGTAACGGATCATGCAAACACGTCTCGATCCTTGAGTCAATAGACAGGGACGTTTGCAAGACAAAAACCACCTGCATGAACAGTTCGACGACGTTTGCAGCAGCATGGACTATCAGATCGGAGATCTTGGCTGCTGTTACCCTTGACGCTGCATCACAGACAGGAGCGCCTGCGATGGTGTACTCAACGACGAACCTGGGTACACGAATGGCAAAAAGTCATTTTTTCGGATGAATCCAGGTTCTGTTTACAGCATCATGATGGTCGCATCCGTGTTTGGCGACATCGCGGTGAACGCATAATGGCTCAAAAGGCTCTGACCACTATGGGACTTTACTTCTGAGGTCATCCGTCCCCTAGAACTTAGAACTACTTAAACCTAAATAATCTAAGAACATCACACACGTCCATGCCCGAGGCAGGATTGGAACCTGCGACCGTAGCGGTCACGCGGTTCGAGACTGTAGCGCCTAGAACCGCTCTGCCACCCCGGCCGGCGAACGCACATTGAAAGCGTGTATTCGTCATCGTCATACTGGCGTATCACCCGGCGTGATTGTATGGGGTGCCATTGGTTACACGTCTCGGTCACCTCTTGTTCGCATTGACGGCACTTTGAACAGTGGACGTTACATTTCAGATGTGTTACGACCCATAGCTCTACCCGTCATTCGACCCCGCGAAACCCTACATTTCAGTAGGATAATGCACGACCGCATGAAGCAGGTCCTGTGCGGGCCTTTCTGGATACAGAAAATGTTCTTCTGCTGCCTTGGCCAGCACATTCACTAGATCTCTCACCAATTGAAAACGTCTGGTCAGTGGTGGCCGAGCAACTGGCTCAATACGCCAGTCACTACTCTTGACGAACTGTGGTATCGTGTTGAAGCTGCATGGTCAGCTTTACCTGTACACGCCATCCAAGCTCTGTTTGACTCACTGCCCAGGCGTATCAAGGCCGTTATTACGGCCAGAGGTTGTTGTTCTGGATACAGATTTCTCAGGATCCAAGCACCCAAATTGCGTGAAAATGTAATCACATGTCAGTTCTAGTATAATATATTTGTCCAATTTATCATCTGCATTTCTTCTTGGTTTAGCAATTTTAATGGCCAGTAGTGTAGCTCAAACAAGTCTGTAGCTTAGGTAGACGAGCCCAGACATTAGCCCATACATTCGTGTTTACAACTGAACTACGTGTCGCCCTTCCTCAGTGCCTGCTTCATCCGTCTACGAGACGGTACCACGGAGCCCCAGCCTCCTGCCACCGCCCCCTACGCTTACGACAGGCAGCAGGCGGTAGTCGGCGGGCAGCCGTGCGTTTTCCGCTCACGTTCTCGCCGCCACCAGCTAATCTCGCGCTGATCTATAGCTGGCGACACGTGTCACGAGCAGGAATCAGTCAGCCGCGGCGCCGGCAACACCCCACCTACCCGGCGCCTAGGCAACCGGGCAGGTGCGAGCCGCCACACTGCACACACCGCACGGCCGCCGGGGTAGGCAGCGCCGGCAGATCGAAAATGAATAAAATATGGAAGGCGGTAGCGGCGGCGGCGGCGGCTCGTTATTCGCCCGCAGCCGTCCCCGATGAATTAATCATGTCGGTTTGTCTTATTGACAGCTCGCAGTTCATATTTCTTTCACCGCAGCTCCGCCCTCGTACCGACTCGTCGCGGCATCGATTGGCGTGGCCGCGGCTTCGGCAACAGCTGATAAATGAATTTTTAAACTTGACAGTGGTATCCTCCCCTGCTGCGGATTCCAACAGGTCCTGCTCAAGTATTAAAGCGAAGTCTGCCGCCGTGTTGCTCCGCGCCGTCGAGCGATCCGCTCGGCCCGTCGGAGCCGTTAACTGGGATGGAATCAAAATATTTCCCTAGCCTTCTTATTACGACAGACCTTGTAAGACACCATCTCAAAGGGTTTGCGCCGAGGAAGGAACTGAGCTAAAGCACTCGTGTCTGCGATGCCAAAATTCAGTTTTGTTTGCTTGACTGTTGCAAACTGTAAAGTCCTAATTACAAATGTTCTCCTCACGTCAAGGACATTTTTGATGCCTGGTAAATGTTACTCTATAGTAGCATCACCGCTCTTGAGTTATAAGTGGCGTGGGGAGTTCCTAATTTTCAATCGTCACTTAAAAAAAAAAATCATCTTTGGTGATGGTGTTAGAACCTCGCTATACTCTTATGTTCACCCTTCAATGCGGCACGTATTTCACATCCATGGATGATGTGGCGTGAACCTTTGTTGTAGAAGTCTGCGTATTGACTGTTCACGACACTTACATCTCATCATCACTCTGGGAATGTCTGTCACACATTGGTTTCTTCATCCGAGGGAACAGATAGGAGTCACTGGCTAACAAGGCTCTTGTTCAATCGATCCTTGATTGTGTTCATCAACCTGGGATCCTTAACAGGTGCCGGCCGGGGTGGGCGAGCGGTTCTAGGCGCTACAGTCTGGAATCGCGCGACCACTACGGTCGCAGGTTCGAATCCTGCCTCGGGCATGGATGTGTGTGATATCCTTAGGTTAGTTAGATTTAAGTAGTTTTAAGTTCTAGGGGACTGATGACCTCAACATTTAAGTCCCATAGTGCTCAGAGCCATTTGAATCTTAACAGGTAGTACTGAAAAGAGATACAGATGTCACGAGAGTGCGGATGTCGCGGCAAAATTTTACAGTGCAAAAAAGTAGCGTATATGACTAGGTCCTCTGCTGAATGTGGTAGGGTGTTGTCGTTGAGGAAGGAACAACAATATCTTAGTAGTGGAGACGCATTATGATCAGACGAGATATCTCCATGATCCCTCAAAGATAATGCGAAAGAAAGTGCTCCCCTAGCAGTAGTTCGTCGTACATCGCTGGAGCAATGCAGGGGACATAGCGACTGGAAAATATCGCAGCTAGTTCCAGTTTCCAAGAAGCGTTCGGGAGGACGACGGTTCAGTCCCGCGTCCGGCCATCTTGATTTAGGTTTTCCGTGATTTCCCTAATTCACTCCAGGTAAATGCCGGGATGGTTCCTTTGAAAGGGCACGGCCAACTTCCTTCCCTAATCCGATGAGACCGATGACCTCGCTGTCTGGTCTCCTCCCCCAACAACCACCCAACCTAACAAGAAGGGTCGCAGGAAAATACACACAATTATAGGCTTACATCATTGACTTGAATCTCTTGTAGAATTATGGAACACGTTTCGTGCTCTAGAATTAGGACTTTATTGGAGAACGAAAATCTCTTCTTTAAAAATCAACTGGGATTCCGCAACCAGAGATCTTGTGATACTCAGCTCGCTCTCTTCCTGCACGACATTCATAGCACTGTAGACAATGTATCTCAGATTAACGCCGTGTTCTTTGATTTCAGGGAAGTATTTGACACCATCGAACCCTGCCGTTTGGTGGAAAAAATACTAGCTTAACGAATATCGGACCAGATGTGACTCAATCACGAACGAAGTGGTTTACAAGGTGCTTGTTCAACCGATACTTGGTGGTGTTCATCAACCTGGGATCCTTAACAGGTAGTACTGATAAGAGACAGAGATGATCCAGAAAAGGTCTTGACGTTTCGTCACAGGATCGTTTAGCAGGTGCGAGAGCGTTAAAGAGGTGCTCAACAAATCAAATAGTAGGTATTTTACAAGAGAGGTGTTATGTATTGTTGAATGATTTAATATTGAAATTTAGAGAGAGCGCTTTCCAGGAAGAGTCGATCAACATATTGCTTCCTCCTACGTACACGCACATCTCCCGAAGTGACCAAGACGAGGAAATTCGAGACACTTACCGACACTCATTCTTCCCATGCGCCATTCTTGAGTGCAACAGGGAATGGGAGAGGGGGTGAATTAATGGTATCAGAAGTACCCTCGGCCACACACCGTTAGGTGGCTTGTTGAATATTGCTGTAGATGTGGATAGAAACCTGCCTCCTTGGATAACTTTCCACGACGCTTAGTCAGGAGATTTGAGTAGGCTGCTCCTGTGACAGTGTTCCCTTTACAAAAATGGTCCAAACGGCTATGAGCACTATGGGAATTAACATCTGAGGTCATCAGTCCCCTAGAACTTAGAACTACTTAAACCTAACTAACCTAAGGACATCACACACATCCATGTCCGAGGCAGAATTCGAACCTGCGACCGTTGCGGTCGCGCGGTTCCAGACTGAAGCGCCTAAAACCGCTCGGCCACACTGGCCGGCGTTTCCCTTACACTCAAAATCTGTTAACACACCGCGATGGCAGACCCACCCTCAACTCTCCCAAACATAAATTCATCATCACCTCACCTAATGATGGCTGGCGACGTAAACAACCATGGATGAGCAGCGCCTATTAGACAGAGTGGGTCCTACAGCCGATCAGTTCCAAACATTTCACCAGGAAGGAGGTACACGGCTCGTGTTGTCTGGAGTTCAACCATGCCTAGACGGTCAATAGCGCGGTTCAATCGCGTCCGCATTGTTAGTATGTGCCAGGAAGGGCTCTCAACAAAGGACGTGTCCAGGTGTCTCGGAGTGAAACAAAGCGATGTTTTTCGGACATACAGAGAGATAGGAACTGTCGATAATATGCCTCGCTCAGACCGGCCAAGGGTTACCACTGCAGTGGATGCCCGCTACCTACGGATTATGGCTCGGTGAAACGCTGACAGCAACGCCACCATGTAGACTAATGCTTTTTGCGCAGCCACAGGACGTCGTGTTACGACTCAAACTGTGCGGAATAGGCTGCATGATGCGCAACTTCACTCCCGAAGTACATGGCGAGGTCCGTCTTTGCAACCATGACATCATGCAGCGCGGTGCAGATGGGCTCAACAAGATGCCGAATGGACCGCTCAGGATTGGCATCAAGTACTCTTCACTGATGAGTGTCGTCTATGCCTTCAACCAGACAATCGTCGGACACGTGTTTGGAGTCAACCCGGTCACGCTGAACGCCTTAGACACAATGTCCAGCGACGGCAGCAAGTTGGAGGTTCCCTGCGGTTTTGCGGTGGCATTATGTGGGGCCGAATTACGTCCTGGGTGTCATGGAAGGCACCGTAACGGCTGTACGATGTGTGAATGCCATCCTCCGACCGATAGTGCAACAATATCGGCAGCATGTTGGTGATGCATTTGTCTTCATGGACGACAATTCGGGCCCCCATCTTGCACATTTTGTGAATGATTTCCTTCAGGATAACGACATTGCTCGACTAGAGTGGCCAACATCTTCTCCAGACATGAACCCTATCGCACATGCCTGGGATAGATTAAAAGGGGCTGTTTATGGACGACGTGACCCACCAACCACTATGGGGGATCTGCGCCGAATCGCCGTTGAGGACAATATGGACCAACAGTAACTTGATGAAATTGTGGATAGTATACCACGACGAATACAGGCATGCATCAATGCAAGAGGGGGTGCTACTGGGTATTAGAGGTACCGGCGTGTACAACAATCTGGACCACCACCTCTGACGGTCTCGCTGTATGGTGGTACAACATTTAATGTGTGGTTTTCATGAGCAGTAAAAAGGGCAATTTTCTGTACAATTCCGGAACTCTCACAATCAAGGTGATGCAAAACTCTTTTTGATGTGTGTATTAAGCAAGAATATAGGATCAATAGCAGAGGTCTTGTGTACATGCTACTATGCACAGCTTCAATGACCAGCCAATGCCAGTTTCCCGCCAGGTGCAGCTGGCGCAAAACGTTTATGTGATAAAATTTATTCGGTGATTGTTATTCTTTGAAATCAACTGGTGCAGATATACTACCTATTAGTGACATATGAAAATCTGTATCGTACCGGAACTGAAAACCGGGGGTCTCTTCTTTCGCGACCAGCCGCCTTAATCATTATCTTCTTCTTTCATATTTTTATTTCACTTTTTTTAAATTCCTGCGTAACTCAAACGTTCGCCTTAACCATTTTTAGTGTTTCGTACCTCAATCGGTAGAAACGGAGTCTTCACAGAATCACATTGTTGCCGGTATGTCTGTCTTTCGAAAATTCTTATTCTCAGGAACGAATAGACGTGTCTTGCTGAAATTTAAGTGATACGTTCAGGTTTACGGTACCTTGGTGGTGCAAAAAAACTTAAATTCAAAGCTAACACAGTCAATAGATACAGTCATTTATGTCACATGTTTTGATACTCGCAAACTCGCCTATTTTCCATCGACTGTCACTCATGAAATTTGCCAAGAAGCAAGGTTTCACACTAAAAGTAAAGGAAAAATTCAGATGATTTTTAATTTATTATTATAAAACACGAAAAATATCTCTTTTGTCATTTGTCATCCGACATAGAACTTAAAACATTCTTTTAGGCCTTTGCATTCCTGGGACCGGTGACTGCCAGTATCTATGTCGGTAACAATGAAAACTTGTTGAGATTCTTGATTCCCGAGGTCGATGAATGTCTACATACGCGATTGAGTTAGTACGAAATCCTCAGAGTGCGAGTCCTATTAGCACCTGGCCACTTTTTTTATTTACCGTTTATTTATTGATACCAGCAGCCATAAAAAGCTTAACAACCAATGAAAAAATGGCTCTGAGCACTATGGGACTCAATTTCTGAGGTCATTAGTCCCCAACAACCAATGAAATTCAGTTTAAGAGAAGCCTAAAGGATTTATTGGTGGCCAACTCCTTCTACTCCATTGATGAATTTCTCAGTAGAACCAACTGATATATATATATATATATATATATATATATATATATATATATATATATATTATAACTTCTGCACAATTTCAGTGCAGTAATGTGTTCATTGTAAATAAGTATTGTAGTAGTTGTATTACACGTTTATTACCTTATAAATAAATAAATAAACTTTTTTATTTTAAATTCAGTGCATTAGTATTTGTAAAATGATTCTTTCATATAGTGTTCATTAAAAAATGACGATCACTCCCCTTGGGACTTGTGCAAAGGTACATTAGCTTATTTGTTTGAGTTGTAAATATTTGTCATGTACTGTTGTTTTTCTGAGATGTTCTACACCCTGGAGGACCTCCTCAGTACGGATCAAATGGAATGAACGTTAATCTAATCTAAGTCACATGAACCATTTCGGGTACTGGTGCACGCTCCGTGGACCGATTCAAGCCTCCATGTGCCTCACCGTCTACATTTCCCAATGCTCGCAGCATTATTTCGTACCCCGCAATAGGGATAACGAGACTACGTTTTCGACGTTATTATCGTCTTTTTGCCGCGTAGGCTTTTAATACGTATTTTATATTGTCTATTCCTTCAGTAGTACATGCCAAGTCTATAAGAACAGACACAGTGCAATAACTAAAAATTTAAATGCGCATTGTTTAGGTGACTGTTACCATTAATCGCACTTCCATTACGCCGATTCTCTGAGGAGTGTTTTTTAATGAAAACTTTGATTCGTAGGCGGTCGTGCGCATACGTTACTCGCCGGATGAAAGAGAACGCCGTCCATTGTCGGGTGTATAATCGAGTGCACGATCGGGTGCGCGGTGCGTGTAATTGCGAGCGCTGGGCAAAGGTTACGAGTTCACTGGGCACACGCGGCCTGCCCGCCATGGGACGGGGCCAACAGGCCGTGTCGACAGGAGAGCACGACCTCGCGGCTAGCGGGTCCACGCGGCTCACAAACTGCGCGCCGATCCCTCCCGTGTCACGCGTCGCACTAGAGGCTCGGGCTGACGTTTGCCCTCTCCATCGTCGCTTCTTTTGCGACCTCATACAGGGTGTTTCAAAACTGACCGGTATATTTGAAACGGCAATAAAAACTAAACGAGCAGCGATAGGAATACACTGTTTGTTGCAATATGCTTGGGACAACAGTACATTTTCAGGCAGACAAACTTTCGAAATTACAGTAGTTACAATTTTCAACAACAGATGGCGCTGCGGTCTGGGAAACTCTATAGTACGATATTTTCCACATATCCACCATGCGTAGCAATAATATGGCGTAGTCTCTGAATGAAATTACCCGAAACCTTTGACAAAGTGTCTGGCGGAATGGCTTCACATGCAGATGAGATGTACTGCTTCAGCTGTTCAATTGCTTCTGGATTCTGGCGGTACACCTGGTCTTTCAAGTGTCCCCACAGAAAGAAGTCACAGGGGTTCATGTCTGGCGAATAGGGAGGCCAATCCACGCCGCCTCCTGTATGTTTCGGATAGCCCAAAGCAATCACACGATCATCGAAATATTCATTCAGGAAATTAAAGACGTCGGCCGTTCGATGTGGCCGGGCACCATCTTGCATAAACCACGAGGTGTTCGCAGTGTCGTCTAAGGCAGTTTGTACCGCCACAAATTCACGAAGAATGTCCAGATAGCGTGATGCAGTAATCGTTTCGGATCTGAAAAATGGGCCAATGATTCCTTTGGAAGAAATGGCGGCCCAGACCAGTACTTTTTGAGGATGCAGGGATGATGGGACTGCAACATGGGGCTTTTCGGTTCCCCATATGCGCCAGTTCTGTTTATTGACTAAGCCATCCAGGTAAAAATAAGCTTCGTCAGTAAACCAAATGCTGCCCACATGCATATCGCCGTCATCAATCCTGTGCACTATATCGTTAGCGAATGTCTCACGTGCAGCAATTGTAGCGGCGCTGAGGGGTTGACACGTTTGAATTTTGTATGGATAGAGGTGTAAACTCTGGCGCATGAGACGATACGTGGACGTTGGCGTCATTTGGACCGCAGCTGCAACACGGCGAACGGAAACCCGAGGCCACTGTTGGATCACCTGCTGCACTAGCTGCGCGTTGCCCTCTGTGGTAGCCGTATGCGGTCGCCCTACCTTTCCAGCACTTTCATCCATCACGTTCCCAGTCCGTTGATATTTTTCAAACAGATCCTTTATTGTATCGCTTTTCGGTCCTTTGGTTACATTAAACCTCCGTTGAAAACTTCGTCTTGTTGCAACAACACTGTGTTCTGGGTGGTGGAATTCCAACACCAGAAAAATCCTCTGTTCTAAGGAATAAACCATGTTGACTACAGCACACTTGCACGTTGTGAACAGCACACGCTTACAGCAGACAGACGACGTACAAAATGGCGCACCCACAGACTGCGTTGTCTTCTATATCTTTCACATCACTTGCAGCGCCATCTGTTGTTGAAAATTGTAACTACTGTAATTTCGAAAGTTTGTCCGCCTGAAAATGTACTGTTGTCCCAAGCATATTGTAACAAACGGTGTATTTCTATCGCTGCTCGTTTAGTTTTTATTGCCGTTTCAAATATACCGGTCATTTTTGAAACCTTCTTAAGTAAAACAAGCTTTATTAACGTTCTACATCTTCATTCTTCAGGTCATCATATTTATTGCCGAATATACGAGGTGCATTCAAGTTCTAAGGTCTCAGATTTTTTTTCCAATTAACTACTCACTGGAAATCGATGAAACTGGCGTTACTTCTCGACGTAATCGCCCTGCAGACGTACACATTTTTCACAACGCTGACGCCATGATTCCATGGCAGCGTCGAAGGCTTCTTTAGGAGTCTGTTTTGACCACTGGAAAATCGCTGAGGCAATAGCAGCACAGCTGGTGAATGTGCGGCCGCGGAGAGTGTCTTTCATTGTTGGAAAAAGCCAAAAGTCACTAGGAGCCAGGTCAGGTGAGTAGGGAGCATGAGGAATCACTTCAAAGTTGTTATCACGAAGAAACTGTTGCGTAACGTTAGCTCGATGTGCGGGTGCGTTGTCTTGGTGAAACAGCACACGCGCAGCCCTTTCCGGACGTTTTTGTTGCAGTGCAGGAAGGAATTTGTTCTTCAAAACATTTTCGTAGGATGCACCTGTTACCGTAGTGCCCTTTGGAAGGCAATGGGTAAGGATTACGCCCTCGCTGTCCCAGAACATGGACACCATCATTTTTTCAGCGCTGGCGGTTACCCGAAATTTTTTTGGTGGCGGTGAATCTGTGTGCTTTCATTGAGCTGACTGGCGCTTTGTTTCTGGATTGAGAAATGGAATCCACGTCTCATCCATTGTCACAACCGACGAAAAGAAAGTCCCATTCATGCTGTCGTTGCGCGTCAACATTGCTTGGCAACATGCCACACGGGCAGCCATGTGGTCGTCCGTCAGCATTCGTGGCACCCACCTGGTTGACACTTTTCGCATTTTCAGGTCGTCATGCAGGATTGTGTGCACAGAACCCACAGAAATGCCAACTCTGGAGGCGATCCGTTCAACAGTCATTCGGCGATCCCCCAAAACAATTCTCTCCACTTTCTCGATCATGTCGTCAGACCGGCTTGTGCGAGCCCGAGGTTGTTTTGGTTTGTTGTCACACGATGTTCTGCCTTAATTAAACTGTCGCACCCACGAACGCACTTTCGACACATCTATAACTCCATCACCACATGTCTCCTTCAACTGTCGATGAATTTCAATTGGTTTCACACCACGCAAATTCAGAAAACGAATGATTGCACGCTGTTCAAGTAAGGAAAACGTCGCCATTTGAAGTATTTAAAACAGTTCTCATTCTCGCCGCTGGCGGTAAAATTCCATCTGCTGTACGGTGCTGCCATCTCTGGGACGTATTGACAATGAACGCGGCCTCATTTTAAAACAATGCGCATGTTTCTATCTCTTTCCAGTCCGGAGAAAGAAATTCGGAGGCCTTAGAACTTGAATGCACCTCGTAGTAAGGCTGACTATGAACACATTTCTCCAAATGAGACACCAGTTTCTTGATACCATCACTGAACAGCGTTTGACTTTTTAGACGGAGCCACAACCTCAGCTCTGCTTGCTCCGCTTCATCACTATTAAAGTGTTCTTTAAGTTATGGAAACGGATGAAAATCTGAGGGGACCAAGTCGAGACCGTATGGAGGATGGTCGATGACAGTGAACTCAAGACGTCGGACTGTTGCGGATGTCGCAACGCTCGTCTGAGTTCTGGGAGCGCCGTGCTGAAGGACCCCAGAACACTGTGAGCACGACTTTGCTTGCTGATAGCGTGGACTTGAACTTTTTTTAGCGTCGGTGAGCTCTGTCACGGACATTGATGTCAGCACCAGTTCTTCCTTCATTGCGAGCGCGAACAACCCAACGTCGCCCATTATTGATGTAGATACACTCAGCATCCTACAGAGCTTTCAATCTTCTATACGTTTTCATTGAAGGCACGTTTGCTGCGGTATGAACTCGATTAGAGCACGTAATTTCTCACGCACTGACATGGTGACGTTACACACCGCCATGTTAGCCTTTAATTGTTGACATGGGGTCTGACAGATCCCCAGCACATTTAGTTTAGCTAAATTTATAAGAACTAAGTTGGCAACACTGCCTGCCGTCCAGCAATCCTCTCTCACATCCGTTTACTACCCGTCTCCAGTGTTTCATTCTTGTGTTGCTCATTGTTGGTAGCGTTTAATAATTATTTAATGGCTGGGGTTGCCATACAAGTAGATGTAATTCCGAATACTCACGCTTCCCTGCCAGTTTGAAGCTTTTGAATTTGGAATTCTCATTAATCGATTTTATTTTTGTAACAGACGATGGAAGAAGACGTTTCCTATTGCTTCATTGAGGTAGTTTCAGATGAAGACCCCTCTGTAGATGGCCGGCCGAAGTGGCCGTGGGGTTAAAGGCGCTGCAGCCTGGAACCGCAAGACCGCTACGGTCGCAGGTTCGAATGCTGCCTCGGGCATGGATGTTTGTGATGTCCTTATGTTAGTTAGGTTTAACTAGTTCTAAGTTCTAGGGGACTAATGACCTCAGCAGTTGAGTCCCATAGTGCTCAGACCCATTTGAACCTTCTGTAGATGGACTCTCTTCTTATTCTGTGTCAGACTACTGCATCGAGTCTGAGCGTAATATCACTAGTGAGCAGTCTGGTGATTCAGGTGGTGCAGGTACAGACCTGTCTCATTTTTTCATAGGTACAAAATGGAGGAAGGCTCCTACCAGTGGAAGAGTAAAAGCTAGAAGGAAAAGTATCATAACTCATCTCCCTGGAGTAAAGGGATCGGCAGAGACTTGTAAATCTCCCAATGATTGTTTCTTTGTGCTAATAGATACCACACTTATTAGTGCATTACAGTTACTTCAAATATATAAATTGATAAAGACAAGGAAAATAATAAAAATTGGTCCATGATACGGAAGTGAAAGACATCATTCGACTTCCAGTTTTACCACGATCTATTCGCTCATGTCATCGAAACTTGCTCAGGTTGTGGAATATGTGGAGAATGGGAATTAAATTTTTGCCAACAATAATCACTTTGACTCGTTTCCAGTTTCTTCTGTGGTACATGCTGTTCAATGACGATCACTCGACCACAACGTAAACAAGACAAACTGGCACCGGTTCCGTTTATATCTGAACATGTCATACGCAACTGCAGTGTCAATTACATACCTTCTGAATATCTGACAGTAGATGAGCAGCTTGTTCCATTGAGAAGTCGCTGTAGCATTCGACAGTTTTTGCCGACTAAACCGGGCAAGCATGGCCACAAAGTCTTCTCTCTAACAGGTGCGAAAACTTGGTACGCTATTACTGTGGATGTTTACGTTGGAAATCAGCATAATGGCCCATGCAAGTTGTCCACGTCTGCAGCTGCTGTGGTTATGAAACTGGCAGAACTACTGACTGGCACAGGGAGGAACGTAACTGGAGACAACTGGTTTTCTACTGTTCCTTTTGTCCTAAGATTGTTGGAAAAAACCTGTCATATGTCGATACTCTGGAGAAAGAGCGAGAGGTTCCTCCCCAAGAAGAGAGATGTGAAATCCACAAGTTTTCGCTTTCAAAATGACTTCACTTCGCTCTCCTGTGCCCCAAAGAAGAATTCAAATGTACTGTAATATCTTCTATGCATCTTGAAGAGACGTCAGCAGACCCTACCTCCAGGCTAAACAAGAAACCAAAATATTCACACTCTGCAACAACACAAACCACGGGGGGGGGGGGGGGCGGGGGGGGGGGGGTTGTTTGTGTAGTGGACAAGTTGTGTGCCACGTTGCAAGGATGTGAAATAGATGGCCTCTGACTAGTTTCTTTCGAATAATTGATCTAGCTGGAATCAATAGCATTGCAATATTTAGAAGCAATAGCCCTGAAGAGAAAATGGCAATCAAAGATGCTCTTTGGAAAGTGGATTCGGCTTGGTGCAAAACCAGCTAAAGAAAAGGGCAACAATAGATCGCTTACTCCAATAAATATGCCAAAGAGCAGAAAAAATGAGTCGATCAACATCTGCTGTTAATAACAAACCAGCAGGAGAAAAAGTGTGAGCTGCGAAAGGAAGATGCATCATCTCCCCTAGAAATAAAGATGTAAAAACTTGATTTACTTGCCATCAGTGTGGAAAAGTACGTGATCAGTGTCCGAATGGTAATTGTAAAGAGTCATAAAAAACTGTTGACTCATTGAATGTTCACTTTATATTGTGTAAACGTAGCTGTAGTTATTTACTGTTTTATAATGTGATAAAATCCATTATTCCTTCAAATAAGCATTAACTCATTCAATTTCACAATTGCCTCTACATTGTTTTGTATTAAATAACCTAGTTACTAATTTTCTACGTGTGTTGCAACATTAACACATCTTGTAGATCCACTGGACCCCACGTTGCCACATGTGTAAAATAATACCACGTTAACAGAGGAAAGTTAAACGCTATTCTAAGATGCTACTCCAGATGGGTGTAAAATGAATGCGTGCAACGGGAAATACTGAACGTGAAAATCATGATTTTGCCCTGTCTGACTGCCCCCTGAAGCAGATTTTAGAATCTCTTAATGGTGACATTATCTCCTCCTTCTTTCTCTTTAACATATAAATTACAACATAAACATAAATGAATGATTAAGGGAACTAGTAACTACAAAATGATAAATGCTGTTTCTGCTTACACATTTATTTTAGATTAAAACCCTTTTATATATTAGAAATATTTATATATCAATGTACAATGGAGGAAAAGAGATACAAATGAATTTCCTAACTAATAGCATTGATCAATAGCCCAAATCTGCCCCTTTTATGGCTACGCGATCTAATCTAAATAACGCGAGATGACTGACATCATCTACGTACCAATCACTAGAAGACACTACTTTCAAAGATTATCTGTAGTATAGTGTAACCTCAGTGGAAATAAAATTTTCATGATTACAGCTGTTTAGCTTTATGGCCCTAATAAGTCAAAGAAGTTAGCACTATCACCGTATGTACTGTGTCCGGTGCTTTGGAGTGATAGTTCTCATACATGTCTGCGACAACGGAAGAACTCCAGCCGCAAAATATATAAAAAAGAAACTCATTCAAACACTTGGACGGCAGAAGACGGTCCTCTGAGTAGTATAATCTAATACTGTCTTCTCCTTCTGTGTTCTACAGACGAGAAACGCGAACTCCCAGCCACAAGGACGGAGTTTAGCTAACGTCTCAACGTGAGTATAGGCAGAAAAAGTGCTCTCAATCATTGAACGCTGCGTACCCAACGACGACTCCTTACCCGGAGGCGAAGTCCAGAATCGCATAAGTTCGGAGCAACACAATGTCTAACCGGTCAAACTATAAAATCTCCTGAGAGCAAAAACAGTAAGTCCATCTGTACTGACAAAAGCTGATACTATGCGACCGTCAAAAACGAAAGACCTCTTTCTCTTCATTGCTGGCTTCCCAGCAAAGCTCGGCTCCCATCCATCGTAACTGCAGAAGGCGAATCATATTCTCGAAACCACGGAATATTCTCCCTCCACAGATTCTTGCGAACACCGACCAAACATATTTCAGACATTTGCCGTCCATCGCGGAAAGTTTGCGAGGAAATACCTACACACGTTAATTAGGAATACTTACAATGGTACGCTTCTCAGAGTAAAAATCCTCGGAAAAAAACCAGCCTGCGTGATTTCCGAGGTAACGCATCCTCGTTCCTCTCTGCGGCGTCCAATATTTTCAGAGTTTCCTTCGTATTATCGAGTTATCATTCCGTCCCTGCTACGACAGTGGCCGACCACGGCTGTATTGTGCTTCAGCGCTCAGGCGGCCCGACCGTCTGTCTTGGCATACCTCCTGTGTTAACGAGACCAACGCACCTGTGCGGGCTTTTCCACCCAGGGCCTGAGTTACGCCTGTCGTTTCCTGTACACTGGCATTCCAACCTCTTCTAGTATAGGCTATCATTCATTACGCAGTTTTGATAATAAAGACAATCCATCACCTTTGATGCAGTAAGCATTAACAACTATTTACAAGGTGTACGTGACAATGCCAGTCTTCTTTAAATATTCATATATACGTTGTACAACCTATCAAATGATACCTATTTCCGGTTGTAAATCACGACAAAGTATGTAGATGAGTGCTTGTAAGGTGCGAAATTGTAGCCACCTTACACTGCAAGTCGGAGGCCTCTGGTGGTAGAGGGTCGGTTCGAGCTTGCGTCTACGAATCGGGAAAGTCGACCGAGAGATATACATGGCACATAACACCTCAGCCGATATTAAGAACAGAATAAAATATTCTGAGGCATTATTTTTCAGGATGCCCTTGTATAAAGCAGCTATTGGTAACGTATATCATAAGAAATTTCGGGAAAAGTGGGTTAAATAACTAAGAACATTCAATCCTAGCTTTAATAGATCGAAAATAAAGTAATCGGTTCCGTAACACGGCTGAAACAAGATGGGAAAATGCACATCAACTGCCAAGAAATGAAATCCTTCTACTTAACTTTTATGAAAACAATACATTGAAAACCGTTCTCTAAAATGACACCTTTCAAATTACTCACTGTCCCGCAAATTCTGAATCTTGGGCACGTTGCAAAACTGCTGTACCAGATAATCGATTAGTTATGGTATCACACTCTTTGACTAGTCGCGTAAAGGCATTTCTGCTAGGAAACACTCTGGAGGCAGTGGGTATGAACCTATCACCGGGACTGTAGAGGCCGCGTTTTGAGTTATTGAGGTTTGTTGAACGAGGAACCAAGCGATACCGCACTGTCTTGCCGGCCGTCGGCTTTACGTATGTTGATGTAGTTCTGATACTGTTCTGGCTGTTGCTTCCATGTTTTAGCCAAGAACGACTGGTGTGGTAGCTTGCTTTCGGGCTACCTTCTAATGACCATTCTCATGCAACGAGCTACAGTAAGTGTGGTGTGCATTTTGCAGCTTAGCGTACTATACGTCTGCTTTATTTATCGTCTTTAATTTGTACTTTCGCTTGAGTTTAAAAGTTTACTTCTGTCGTTTAACCAGGTAATTAGCTCTCGATGCACGTATTACAGAAACGGTTTTTACTGGTTCATCCATATGCTAGATGTAATGACTACATCATACTCTCGTACATTTTCATGTGTTCAAGGTTTTCTGATGCATCTAAAATCATCTTTGTGAAGCACTTTCTTGTTGGGTGTCCCTTTATGCCGTGTGGTCCACACCCGAAAAATGTTAATGTTTCATGTATTAATCGTTATGGACGGACTCTTAATAATAATACATTAAAAAAAAAGGCTCTGAGCGCTATGGGACTTAATTGCTGTGGTCATCAGTTCCCTAGAACTTAGAACTACTTAAACCTAACTAACCTAAGGACATCACACACATCCATGCCCAGGGCAGGATTCGAACCTGCGACCGTAGCGGTCACGCGGTTCCAGACTGTAGCGCCTAGAAACGCACGGCCACTCCGGCCGGCAATAATACATTTAACTAAAGCAATAGTGTAGCTATGGGAATAGTGGTACAGTACTTTATATTCGTAATTTCACGAGGGTAGGTCATTGCCCTATTGATAACATCACTAACTGTGACCATTTTGTATGAAATCATCATCATGACGCGAACAGCCATACCCCTTTTTTCAATGATGTACTGTTGATGGGAAATTAAAATGAAAGCCAAGGTGGCTCTCGCAAGAAAAATAAAAAAAAATAAAAAATTTAACACCCATTAAAAACGAAACAGATAATCAGAGTGCAGTGTTTGTAACTAACATTAAAACAAAACAAATGTGGAGCTGATAGGAAAACTAAAGAAAAAGTAGTTTACCATCCATTATAAAGAAACAGTCAATTAAAGCACAGTATTTCCTACCTAAAACGAAACAGTCAGCCAATATGTGTAGTCCACCATGTTGAAAGTATCTGAAATGCTTGCACCATAATCAAAGGTATCCAATTAAATTACAGTATTTACACACTATGTAAAATTCAGCAGAATTAAAACCATGTGCTAAAGTGTTCGGTTATTTATCAAAATTACATAAACACACTCAATACATTCATGCATTACCAGAATCTGAATTTTTGACGCCATGTTCAAAATTATTTGAATGAGGAGTACCATTTTTGTTGCATAAATTAGCATCACACACACATACGCACACACACACACACACACACACACACACACACACACACACACACACAAACACAAACACAAACAAACTCACTCTCTCTCTTTCTCTCTCTGTCCCTCTCTCTCTCTCTCTCTCACACACACACACACACATACACACACACACACACACACACACACACACATATATATATATATATATATATATATATATATATATATATATCAAAAAACATAAAAAACAATGTAATGGATGTAACTTACTGAATAACCACATCCGTATACAGTATTTCAGACATCAAATGTACATAAACACCTCAAACTCTTCCTCATCATTAAATACTTTTTCAGTAATTCTCACATCTCTCTCTCTCTCTCTCTCTCTCTCTCTCTCTCTCTATCTCTCTCTCTTTTGCACTCCTATTGAGACAAATTCCATTGCTCTACCTCTCTGCTCGCTTGAAAGAGGCGTCTACGTTGTAATGTATTACTTAGGGAATTCGAAAAAGAATAAAACAATAATACTTAAGATATAAATTTGATTAAGCTTTTTATTTATATTTTTATGCACACAGTTAACTTTGCTTTTCTGCAAGAATGACGTGGCATCGTATACTGTCACATTGTGGAAACAAATGAATTTAATATTTTCTTACTCACCCTCAACAGTTTTTGGAATATCATTTACTGCGAACAGTAGGTTTTTATAATTTGAGTAAATATGTGAGACCTCTACATTGGCTAACCAAAGGTTGACAGCTGTATTTGTCTTAATAAGATATAACTGACACTGAATTGCAAGTCAAACAGTATACAACACGAACTTTCATCCACCAAGCTTTCACCTTCTCTGACAAATAACTTTTAATATTGAAACTATAACTCCGCCTAAACGTTCAACTCTTCTTTGAAATCGAAAACGGCTGTCACTACCTGTTCTCATGACACATTGCATACTGTTCAGCACGTGAAATCTCGTGCACTGATTATGTGAAGTGAATCCAAATCTTTTGATTTTTGTAATAAACCTTTTGTTGATGTCTTTCAACTGACAGAAAGTTTTCATAGATAACTTCCCATTCTGCAGTTGAGTCTTTTAGTTTGTTGTGATCATATGAAATATTAACTAGCATTTTCAAAGCCAGAAAAAAAACAAGTTGCCAGTTCAGTTCGGTTATTCAAATGGTCATAATAAAATGTGTTGATCGTCCATTGGACAGGGTCTTCCAGTTGTGTCAAGTTCATTTACATACTGTACATGCCTATACATTCCCAAGTCAATATGTATGTCATCATCTCTTCACAATGATTAACCGCTTATTTTTGTTGCAGGTCAATTGTATTAACATATTTGTTTATGGTCTCTGTTGGAACTCACTCATATGCAGCGGATATAGTTTTGCTTATGAGCGTTGGTAGCCCAGAAAATTGCAGTGTAATGTTGTAACTATTTTCATTGGGTTTAATTTTAAGTAACTGATTATTTAGTCCTCTCATTTCTGGGTATCCTACATTGTGAAGCATTAAATCACACTCATCAACATCTACTGGAGTATTGCCAATCATCTACACTTTTCAAAACAGATAACATCTGAAGTTGTGTACAGGGTCACACATTTTTCTATTAGTTTACTAAAAACGATGTTGAATGTCTGTCCACATGTGTCAGCTATAATTTTCGGTCCTAACTATTTTTCAGCTTCTTCATCATCATCTTCTTCATTGTGTTGTTCTCCTCCTCCTCCTCCTCCTCCTCCTCCTCTTCCTCCAATACCTCCATCTACTTCTCTACCGTCGTTTTCGTAAATACTTGGTTTTATTAGGCTTTGGTGTCTACCTTACGCACATGCCTGAAGGAACAGACACTGTTGAAGATACACAGCTGTTTAAATACTTTCGAAAATTAATTTGCTGACTACGATTTCCTTGACAAAAGCTGTATTAGGTGTAAATCTACTATCCAGTGGCTACATATGAAAATTTGTGGCAGCTTTCCATAACAAATTAGCAATATTGAGTCATCAAAGCGGACATTCAACACTTTCTTCACACACACACATGACACTCTCGGATACCTTTCAGTCTGATATACATTACTATTAATAATCTTACATCTTTCGCATACTAATTACTTGCTATAAGTCACAGATGCCATTTTCTCATACAGTGTTGCTTAATGTGAAGCAGCTTGAGGCATAACGTTCTGAGTGGTAGCTGTCTCTGAAAAATATCCGGTTGTCACAAACTTCAGAGCAGCAGCCGTTATCACCTATTTGAAGGACTGCAAGAGACCGAGGACAGACTTGAGTCTCTGAATTCAGGACAAGCTGTGCTAGGCTGAACAACATGGATATTGTGGATCTTAGAGATCTACCTATAAAATGATATCTATATCAAAATATCTGTTGTGTTTGTCATATTAACATCCCTGGTCACACGTTCAACAAATTGCAGTTCTGTGTCTGCAAGTACTTACAATTGGCATCCTGTGTCAAGAAAGATGAGAGCACATGATGGACTGGATTCATTACGTACTTTTACGAAATAGTGTTTGAAAATTTTCAAACATATTGCCCAAAAGCAAGACATTGGTCACCAAATATGTCATAAGAATCTCCATACCTTTTGCATTAAAATAAACTTCACACATTTCATCCGAGTGCTATATTTCTTCAGTGACAGATTTTTATGAATCTCTTCTGATCTCGAGGTTTAGGTTTTCGGATGTTCTATAGAAACCACTCCTCCTTGTGCTGTCATTTCTACAAAGTTTTTCTAGCATCTTCCTTCATTGAAAATAATGATTTCCAAGTAGCAAAATTCGTCTACCACTTTCTAACGTTAAAATATAACCATAGAAAATATCAACCGGTTGTGGAAACTATAGCATTAATTTTCTTATTTTTAATTTGCACAATATAACCTTCAGCTGAAAACAATACGTTTAATTCTGAAGCCATCTTGATTCTTTTTCATTTTAGGACAGCACTACTATGTTATCAGTGATCCTGTCATACTGTAACGATGAGTTGAAACTATTTGTTTATTATTTTTATCATTTAAACAATGACTTACAGAATTTTCCCTGACAAAGAGAACTCAAATGTAACCTATTCATTTATTACCCACAATATACAAGCCCAACGTAATCTGACTGCTATACAGTGACAACATGACTTCCAATAATTAACACAAAAGAATGGCCCTGAATTGCAAGAGATCCTAACAATAATGAAAATTAAAAAAAATGAAATTAAAAAAATATGAAAAAACCTCCAACTCTGTTAATTGTCTAAACTAATTTCAATCACGAACACCATTTTTTTTAAAAGTCACTTACCTCACAGAAAATCTTCATAACATGAGCTACAGCAATTACAACAAGCAGCAACTACAGCCAGCTACATAAAAAGATTCTAACTACCTTAGACAAATACTAGGAGGCATATAGTTAGCAAAAGAAAGATTTTGTTGAAGAGCAAGCAATGTGTTTGGAAAATTTTATCTTATTAATGTGACATCCAGTTCCAAAAATTATATAGTTGCCAATAAATCCACTGCCCAAACATTACCCACAACCATCCTCATACATTTCCTTGCACTCTCACTTTACAATGCATGTCCTACCAAGACAGTCTCCACTAAGAAAAAAAGCATGTCTACACTTCTCTATCCACTCACTAATTGCTAGTCCGTCGAAGCACTGAATCTCTTGCCAAGGGCGCAGAGCGCTGTCAGCGATGTTAACACAGTCTATAGCGCTGCCAACAGGCTACTTACAATGTATCAAAATTCTGTTAGCAATAATATGTTGAACTGAGTTCATTGTTCAAAGCATATGGGACATTAAACATATCAAATGCGCAATGGAAGTTTATATCATTTCAACAAAGCTATTGAGGGAGTGGATCATGCCAGCCCTTCAGTAAACATGTCTGAATCAGGGAGTGCTATTATCAGTCTTCTCGCAGGATATGCATGGAGACTGCATGGTTTACACATGGGGAAATCAAAATTGAATTATGTTCGATCAAGCAAACAGTTATTAACTAGTAAGCTCTCCTTCCTTAACCTTCCTATCGTGCATCAAGGAACAGAACAAAACTGTTGATATGGTTCCTTAAAGTGGATTGGTTATTCCAATAAATATTATCATCATCAGCAAGTAATCTTTACTGTGATGAGAAAATTAGTGGATGCACTTGGAAATGTGTGAATCTCAAGCTATCGTGAAGTCTAAGGATTTACAGGACTATCAAGAAGCTGCATAGGATTCGTACAGGAATAAGGAACATAATTACAGGTGGATCAAAGAAGGGATGGAAACTAAGTCCATCAAACTTGATAAAATTCCCAAAATTGGGACAAATCCCAAAGTACCAACATCTTCCTTGGTTGGCAAGTATTCATAACTATCAAAAATTTCCATATAAGACAACAGTATGATACTATCATGCGTGGTCCATCTCTGTGTGGTCGATGTGCCAATAACATAGAAAAATTGGTAAAAATCTCACACGCAGATTCGGAATATGATTGCGGTATTCATTCTACTCATCCTATTCAGCTACTAACACTCTAACCGGTGGTATGTGGATTTGATTGATGAGATCGCAGTCATACTTCGCAAACAGAAAAGCAGCACATCTTAAAAGAATCTTGGCTTCGCACGTCATCAATGAGCAGTACGTGTTCTGTCACCCAGTAGTAACCAATGTACACGGGTGTGCAAGAGTTAATGTGCTTTACAAGATTGCTGGGACAGTTAAACTATTTCAGCGTAGGACTACCCTGACTTGTATAAAAAAAATCTGAAAACAATACTAAACCCTCATTTCCCAAGTGTTACATAATATTATCAGTATTTTTTAAATGTTTTTCGCAAATAATTATGTACTTTCATTGTAACTGTACATCAGTCTTGCTGGGAATATAACGTATTTATGAAATGTCAACAATGTAACAGTGGACAGCAATAGGGAACTTCGACTTACATATCTGGAACTCCTGTATCATTTAGCAAGTAAATATCAATTCAATAGTGTCGGTTACCATACGCCATCGCACTAACATTTTGGTGCGTTCCCTAATCGGTTAAGTTCGTGGAAGTCTCAAATGGACCGACATGGAAATGCGGTTGCTGCTCTTCGCAAAAAGACCTGTTGAAATTTTCACTGTGAAGTTTCGGTGAAGGGTGTCGATCTCTCAACTTGTACGCAGAGAGGCGGATTTCTAGGAACATAATTTTCTATCGTATATTTTATGTGGCACTTGCTACCTAATATACTGCTTGCAACTTGCTGTGGAATCATGCGCAGCCTTTGATTCTCTGAGAAAACTAGCGCAAGTCTTTCAGGAAAAGAAACCCGGATGACCACCATTTACAACGTAGAAGTACAAGCAGTCCTTAGCAAAAACGAGTGACAGTTTCCCACAGCTCTCCCATAGATTTATTGTGACAAAGGGACCCTGAGAAGATTAGGAATTACCTAAATATTCGGCGATAACCATTCCTTTTTCCCACTGGTTTATGGGAAGATTACTACAGATCTAAACAATAAAATCCATTTTTCTTTTGGGCCAAGATACATTGGGACGCGGCGTAGTGAACCGAAAGAGAAAGATCACGGTAACAGTTCTAAAGCAGTACCCTGTAGCAAACCATTTCACCACATTTCGATAGTAAGAAAAGTACTTACTACACACTACAGGTTAGAGCGCAGCAATCCTGAGCGTCCTATTTCTGTGCTGCTGTCTACTGCACATTTAACTAAGTCACCTAAATGGCTTCAAACACAAGACTTCAACATATTCTCACTGTCAGAACTCTGGTACTCGTATTTACAGATGACAGGATTCATTGATAAAATAACAATGCTGTCCGAAAATAAATAAGAATTAACTTGGCTGCTGAATGAAATGTATCATTTTTTAGCTGATAGTTATTATTATCAGTTTTACTTATTCCCTGTGAATGAGAAAACAAAAAATAATCTAAATATTCCCAATATGAACACAGAGATTAATATAAATATTAGAGATGGATCGTTTCATCCAAATCATGATCAATTATATATGAGTTTTAGTATTAGTGGTGCTGCTGGTACAGATTATGCATCATATGATGGAAAACACAATAAAAATTGATAAATATATGTCAATATTGTTAGAGATCATCACTATAAAGAAAGGAAACAATATTTTGTCTAGACTGGAACATCCATTAATTTCTTCATCTGTCGTTATGAGATTACCTTCGCCTATAGCTTGTGAGTTAACTATGGAAGGTTATATCCTTAATAATGGTAAGATAAAAAGTAAGAAAAATGAAGTACCTTTACCACTAGATTTGTTTGGTGGATTTTACAAATATTATAAAGAAGGCATGTGGGAAGAAGATTTAAGAGTAACTTTCATTTGGAGTTCAAGTGCTGGAGATGCTATTCTTAGATGGACTGATAAAAAAGATGCTGGAATTGAAATAAAAGATACACTTCGAAAAGAAGGTAAACTTGTAGTAGAAGTTCTGGAAATTTGTGTTTGTGTCATGAAGTATGAACCAGAATATTCACTAGAGCTAGAAGAAGAAAGATTAAAACATCTAAAAATTCCAGTTTCTTTCTTTGAAGCACAAACAGATGGAAAAAGAATTTTTGAAGTAGATATTACAAATTATTATAATTTTTCAACATTTCATATGCCTTACTTTATTTTCGTTGTTTTCCAAACTAATCAAAGAAATAATAAACTAATTGATTCTCCTTTATTCACTCATATTAAATTACAAAATATGTATGTGAAAAATGGAAGGAATAAAGTTTTTCCACAAGAATTTTGGAATCTTGATCCAGCAAATAATTATCTGAAAGTATTTGATACTTTGTTTTCTTATAAGAGAGTTACTCAATTGAACGACATGTCCATTTAAATCCCTCCACTCTTATTGAGAGTTATCCAATTTTTGTTATAAATATGTCTAAGAGAATGTGTTAGCTACACATAAACTACAATGAAATTAGTTGCCACTGTTAATAATAAAGTTCCAAAGGATACGGTTGCCTACATAGTCATGTGTGGTAAGAAAAATTTAACATATGATGCTCAGCATAGAATTTTGAGTGAAAATTTGTGATATTGTTATCTCTTTATTCTATATAAATGAACTCTCTGCTGATGAGGAAAAATAACACAAGAAATTCTGATTGGTTTATAAATTTCGGTGAGCTAGGGGAAAATGAATTTATTACATTACAGTATGAGAGCATTTAAATACTAGATATGGAAGGAAAATTTTTATTGAACTTGATAATAAATTTAAATTTTTTTTCCAGACAGGTTTACTAAAGTAATAAGTGAATTGGACCTCCATTGTTTTGAAGATGGTGATATTAAACTATAGTACAGTGGATTGAAATGAGCTAAAAGTAATGATTACATATTTCTCAAACTAGAGTTCATTATGTGAATAATTTTGTATTGATTTAATTTTTTATATCTCATATTATCTTATTTTTTGGGTGGGTTCGTTTTGCTCAGTAAATTATCCCAGAGTGCACCCAACCTGCCCAGTTGCTACTTGTGGGTAAGGTGGGCGACACCCTTCCCATCGTGTGAGACGTCCACAGTGGCGTTTGACAGAATTTTACGGAAATTTGGTGGCAACGTTACGTCATTAACCCGCTGTACACGTCACCTAAACTTCTGAACTGTGGCCACTTTTCCGCATATGTCGACACATCGCAGGTGTAAGCGTCGACGAGCATGAGGGTGACCCCACAATGCGCCACGCTTTTGCACAAGTACAGAGAAAAGTTGTAGGCACGTTTGGGCCCAGTTTCACATGTATACATTGGAATAGGGACATTACGGGCTTTGTAGAAAGAGATACCTCAATTCTGTTGTGCAGTTTAGACGAATGACTACATTTTCAAATGTCATTTGCATTTGGTGATAATCCATTATTTTGGTCGTATTAAACTTCATACTCAGGACTAATTACAAACCGGCTCTTTAAAGCTGCGACATTCACTGCTGAAATGTATCTGCACCAGAGGTAATCATAATTGTGATACCTTCAAAATGTGGGTGTATTAGTTACATATTGTTGGCATACGCTACTTCTGTCTTTTCCTCTTAAAACAAAAGCAAAACATGCCGGTAGCTCACTATTCATATACCACGTTTGTGAAATAAGAGCCTAATTAGATGGATAATTAATCGAAAGGTTTACATTTCAAGTACGTTTTTGCCAACTAATGCAGTACTTCATAATGACGTCAGTGACGGCTCCTAGACACAGAATCGCTGTTATCCCGCAAACGGCTCGCTTATTGAAACGTGTTTACTTCGGTTATCGGATATTTTCGCGCGATTCGGTTTTCGCCATTAATTATGATACAGTCTGCACACATAGCCGAAACTTCATTGAGGGAGCCAGATGAAAATACAATATCATTAATATTCCTACGTTAGATCCGGGTCGCCAGCTTCGTAAACAGTATAGTAAAACATGTGTTAAAACACCTTTTCATTTATTTATGAAACAGTACGAACAATTTAAGCATAACTTTAGACTAGTATGGTACGTTTCTGATAAGATACTTGTCGTATAGTAAATGGATGCACAAACATATGGCAACTATAGTTGCTACATTCGATTTTCTTATTGGTGTTTTGTTACCCAGTGTAGCCGTTATAAAACTCTAACCGTAAGCTCACTAGACAACAGTTAGTCACTTCTAGAGAAATCATTACAAGCATCATTTCATACCGTGTAATTGCGCTGTTGGACTTGATAAGTCTGTATTCGGTTAGCAAGTGCGTCCACGAAGTTTGCAGGTACGTCGCACCCAAGTCAAGCTACTCGGTGGGAATTTGATCTCACAATTCCGCAAATTGCCGGGATGCTGTGTCGGCGTTCTGCCCGCTGTTCCAACAAGTTCTACAGATTTTCTATGACGCTCAAGTTAGGTAATTTCGCAGCCAATTCGAGATGTAATGGATGAGGGAGTGTCCATAAAACCAGTCGCGTATTCCTCAAGCCCGATGAAACTTTCTGTTGTGGTTTGAGAAATAGGGGTATCAGTGTCCTCTTGCGAGATAACGGACTCCAAATGTTCATTGCGTGCTCTTTTCATCGCTATGTTCTCTCGATAACAGGTTGCGATGCACGGTCATTCACTACCTGTGGCAATTCCTGTCGAGTTTCGAAGCGATTTTCATTCACAACTAGTGTAACTCTTCTCCGGTTCCTCTCAGACAGGATGTTTCACTGATAACAGTTCTGAAGCCGTGTTCAGTGGCCACGTGAGTTACATCACTGCCTTTAGGCACGTTGAACAGTCCACCGCGAAGCAGCAACACACAGAAAGTTCACACATCGTATAGCCACGGGCACGGCCAAACACGATTATCCCTGCCTGCCACTCTGTCACGTCCTACAATTATCCATCTTCACACACAACGTCCTCCTGAAACATATCATAAATGTCTCATTGATCGCTAGTACCTTATGCTCATGTAGAGTCAGTGAGCGCGCGATTGAACATGCACCCCATTCGTGATGGCTTAACGATTCATTTGTGCTTTCATACTGGAATGAGTAACTTTCTTTCTTCAGTGAACTTATTTCGTGCACATTAAGACAGGCAACCCAACTTCCATCAACCGCAACAGCCACTCTGTATGTAATTCCATTGTTCTTGTGCAAGTCAGTTTTGTTTCGACTATAAATTTCTAATTCTTTCTCACAAATTGTAATTGCTGCGTATCACTGTTTTTTGATCTACTGCTATAGTATGTGCATAGGCACACACTTAAATACTCTTGCCTCTCGTTCATGCTAAATAACACCAATATTCTGACTTCTTGGGGCAACTTCCGAGAGTATGAATAGGAAGCATTGACCTGTAAGCGATATTGCCCACTCGTCTCACCCGTTGCACAGTGCACAGAGAACACAAAGCGCACAGTCTAAATACTTACGTTCGTTAATTTATTTTTAAAAGCTACACGGGAGGCTTGCATCATTAAAAGGGAGGTTTTCATTGTGACCAACAGAGAGAAATAATATACAATAAACGAAGGTAAATATTTTATCTATATCGCAGAACACACACTGCTGGCACACATTTTGGTGAACACATTGTCAGTGCCTCATCCACGTTTGTGGATCCTGAATATCATTTATCAAAGGCAGTCATAAAGTTTTAGTTATCATATCAAAAATCATAAATTATAGAATTAATTTTTTTGTTCGCGTGCCCGTACAAGTCTGCTATCACGTAACACACGGAAATCTATGAGCGACAGTACCGAAGCACGCCGATAGAAGGGCAAAACCAGACGGCGCAAACCACCAAGAAAGTACAGTAATGGGTTTTCTGTATTTGAAAGGTAACAACGCTACGACAGTCCATACCCAGTTGGTGGAAGAATGTACTATTATATGGCACAGTGGTTAGGTGGCTTAGGCGCTTTCTGTTGTGCCTGCATGGTTTGGCAGACAAGAAATGTTTACCTACACTGGTGGAACAAAGTTTATTTAAAAAGAGAGAATACTATTGCTCTGACCTATCCTTCAGTACAATATAAGAATTAATCATTTGAGAAAACAGTTATTTCTTGAGAAGGAATAAACTGAACTGAAAAGGAAGTCTCTTCTCAAGTAGTAAAATAACACTAATATCACTAGGAAGGTGAAAGGCCTTTTTGGAAGAACGAATAAACATCAATATTGACGAAAAACTATAGGAAGAAAACAAATATTGTTAGAAAATATCAGTAACTAGTAAATGTTCGATGTGCTGCGCTAGCAGAAGTTCAATTCCAGACGGGACAGTGCGAAGTTTAAGTTTTGTGCAGTTAGACATCGTATGATTTAGTCACAGTTCCTTTCACAGTTCCCGTACGATGAAACACAGTCAAGTGAAGGGTAGAAACAAACACAAGAAATCTTACAAGTCCTCTAGCTGATCAGTGTCATGAAACACCGCGTCGTCATCGCTGCGGATCCAAAGTGAATTCCTTATCCATGGAACGCGACTCCATTTGGCGTCTAACCAAGGAAGACCACTTGGAATGAACTGCTCGTCAAGGTTCAAGGGTCGTCCTAAATACAGCCTGAGCACCAGGATATGATAGGCACTATTTTGAGTCACGTGACGCGCGGAGGAGAGTGGGTCCTCGCATCCTATGGACGCGTGGGATGCAGTCTGGTGGTGAGGCAAATCCCTACCAATTTGCATCTGTCTGCAGAATGGCTGGAGCCTGTGAGTTATGTAATCGCTTCCCTGTGATGCAGTGTTCATCTCGCTGCGTAGGCGGTAGGCGTACCCACATCACTTTCAGTACGGTCAGAGAAGTCCGAATGACGATGAACGAAGTGATACAACGTCTGTAAAGAAAATGTGACCCAAGGGAAGAGGAGGCCATGGTGCTCAAAGGACGGCGTTTCACAATCGAGGTACAGTCCTAAAACTGCCAGTAAGTTATTGTAGAGTTTTCAATATATTTCACGTCATTTTGAACATGAGAAAAGTCACCACCCGTTGGGATCCGCAACTGCTCACACCCGTTCATAAAGGTCATCGAGAAGAGGCAGTAGAGAAAAATGCTACAACTGTGTTTGGTCACTATAAATGAGCTCTTTATGCTTCTATTCATCACAAACAACCGCTGGGTGTATCGCTGTTGCGGACTTTCAAATAAAATAATGAAATGGTTTGGTGTGATGGTGGCCCTCAACTACGTACCCTCTGACTCAGAGTTGCAATATTAAAAGTTTAGGGAGATTTCGTTTGGGACTGGGATACGTAGTTGCCGCATTACTAGCCAAATACTGCTGAGTGTACAGTATACAATACGAATATACACATGGATCGAATGGTCGAAGGTTCCTATCACTTGGCAATTGGTTACGTAGAAATTTATAAATGAAAGATAGTAATTTAAAAAAATCTGCAGGTATAATCTTAACAACCTTAAATGATGAGTACAATAGTAGAAGTACTTTTGAGAATGTGGTATTTCTGCAAAACACTTATTGGTGCTACAGTAGCAGGTTGGAATCCTGCCTCGGGCATGGATGTGTATGATGTCCTTAGGTTAGTTAGGTTTAAGAAGTTCTAAGTTCTAGGCGACTGATGACCTCAGAAGTCGCATAGTGCTCAGAGCCATTTAAATAAATATAAATCAAAGGAATAGCAAGCAAAAGTAGGCCAGTAGCTTAATGTCTCTGTGCTTTCTAAAACACAGTAAATATTTGACCAGTTTCTTCATGAATAGTATATATCTGATATGAACAAAGACATAGAGGAATAAATATATTTATAAGCATGCTGCAGCCGTCGTTTAAGTGTGGAGTACTTATGGCCTGACGCCATCGATAGTAATCGGCCGCTTTGACCTCCAATAACTCATGTGCTATTCAAGTTAAATGCCTGTAATTTATACCAATTTAGGTTCATACTAATAACTTTCTAAAGACACGTCGATCGAGAAAATCGGATGGAGTTTTTAGATTTTTGAAATTCGTTGCTGGGAGTTACTTGTATACTTTAGTCAGATACTAAACTTAAAACTAATAGAGATATTGTAAATCGGATTACACCATCAGAATTATCGTGCAAATAATGGTAATGCACATGTTTCTTTCATCTGGGTACTATTAATTTCGATACGAACGGTGAAATGTCCGCTATTAAGCTTTCACAAAGTCCGCCATCCTTGGCACTCCTGGCATAGACGTTTCCTTCATCGACACAAAGCACCAAAAAGCACACAAAGCACCAAAAATGTTCAAATGGCTCTGAGCACTATGGGACTTAACATCTGAGGCCATCAGTCCACTAGAACTTAGAACTACTTAAACCTAACTAACCTAACGGCATCACACACATCCATGCCCGAGGCGGTTCCGGACTGAAGCGCCTAGAACCGCTCGGCCGCTCCGGCAAACCAAAAAGCACCGTCCTCGTCACAGCGTCAACACGGAATTCCCAGCCACGCGATCGCGCTGGACCCCTCTTGCTTCGGCCAACGTCCGGCACCACGTGGTCAGCCTGCCGAGCGGCCCGTGCGACGATGCCAACTCCGAACTTTTCAGGGCGCCACAATTCGCCCGTTACCTCACACTGTAACCCAAAATAAAAGGTTAAAGGAAGCAGTGAAAACCTGTGGCTTCGCCACTGCCGAAACGGGCAGAGGCCAAACCGTCAAAACGCAAGCTGGTGTTGAATGGTTTGTGAAACGGCCATTGGATGTTTGGTTTGTAGGGCGCTCAAATGCACGGTCATCAGCGCATGTACAAGAGTCCCAATTTTTACACAGTCCAATTATTATACACAGTCCAATCTAGCCACCGCAATGAAATGATGAGGACAACACAAACACCCAGCCCCGGGGCAGAGAAACAACCGTGAGGTGGAGTGAACCGATTATGCTCATAAGGTGCTACCGTTACAGGTGCATACTACCGAGGGCTCCTAACAAATTTACTTGAGGCTCCTAACAGGAGGCGTCACGGGTAGCTGTCGAAAGTTGTGTTACTCTGCACAACAATATCCCAGTTCTCTCTGCAAATATCCGCCCGGATATCAATGCGAGCTAAATCGCCCGTTCCCACGACGGAGAGACACGCCTGTCGTGGTTCGAATCCGACCGGTGGATTAACGACGAGAGCTGGCGTCCCGGCCAGTCTGAATGTGGGTTTCAAGTGATTTCCGGGCTGCTACCCAAGCCATGCCTTAGGTACTCACTACGGCAACATTAAAAACCTTGTACCGGGTGATCATAAAGTCAGTATAAATTTGAAAACGGAATATCACGGAATAATGTAGATAGAGAGGTACAAATTGTCATACATGCTTGGAATGACATGGGGTTTCATTAGAACCAAAAAAATACAAAAGTTCAAAAAATGTCCGACAGATGGCGCTTCATCTGATCAGAATAGCAATAATTAGCATATCAAAGTAAGACAAAGCAAAGATGATGTTCTTTACAGGAAATGCTCAATATGTCCACCATCATTCGTCAACAATAGCTGTAGTCGAGGAATAACGTTGTGAACAGCACTGTAGAGCATGTCCGGAGTTATGGTGAGGCACTGGCGTCGGATGTTGCCTTTCAGCATCCCTAGAGATGTCGGTCGATCACGATACACTTGCGACTTCAGGTAACCCCAAAGCCAATAATCGCACGGACTGAGGTCTGGGGACCTGGGAGGCCAAGCGTGACGAAAGTGGCGGCTGAGCACACAATCATCACCAAACGACGCGCGCAAGAGGTCTTTCACACGTCTAGCAATATGGGGTGGAGCGCCATCCTGCATAAACATCGTACGTTCCAGCAGGTGTTTATCAGCTAGACTGGGGATGATGCGATTCTGTAACATATCGGCGTACCTCTCACCCGTCACGGTAGCTGTTACCTGCTGTCCAGCGCCATCTGTCGGACAAATTTTTGAACTGTGTTTTATTTTGTTCTAATAAAACCCCATGTCATTCCAAGCATGTGTGTCAATTTTTACCTCCCTATCTATATTATTCCGTGGTTCATTAAGTTTTCAAATTTATACTGACTTTTTGATCACCCGGTACATAGAATTTACTCTAAATGCAAACAGACGGGGTCCACTAATTCCGTTCTGGGTTGCTTCCGGCATAGGAAACAGTAGATTCCTATTTGGACTATCAAACTTTGGGTTTCTTATGTGACGGCACTCACCAACTTCTTTCTCTTCCCTCTGATGAAATAACTATAGTGTGGCAGTAAATTCCACTGAATCGTTGGGATAAATGTGCCACAATGAAAGGCGAATATGGAGAGCAGTACCAAAGCCCAGATTCATATTCCCAGCTTGATTTTTTGAAGTGATAATTATAAATTTGAGCACCTATCCTAGGTACAGGACCGTATCGCAGATAAAAATGACATCAAGACAGTGACCAACACGAACTGTGATATTTAAAAAAAAATGTAGAGGGATGTGACAAAAGATTCAAACCCCTCGAGAAAAGCATGTTTCACATAATTGGTTATGCGAAACGAATCAGTATGTGCCGCTGTTATAATTTGGAAATTTGTGGTAAGGTTTTATGGGACCAAACTGCTGTTGTCATCGGTCCTTAAGCTTACGCACTACTTAATGTAACTTAAACTAACTTACGCTAAGGACAACACACACACCCATGCCCGAGGGGGAGCTCTAACCTCCGACGGGAGGAGCCACACGGACCGTGATAAGGTGCCTAAGACTGCGCGGCTACCCCGCGCGGCACGCCGTTGTTGTGTTTGATCACGAACGGCATCCGCGAAATTCCCCCAACACGTTGTAAGTGTCAGTCGTGATCATAAAAGTGTTCTGTGTAGTCGTGAGTGTACCATGTCGGAGTTAAGTGAGTCCGAACGTGGACAAATTGTTGGTGGTCGTATCTTGGACGCTTCCGCAAGCAAGGCAGCCGAACTGTTTGGTGCTTCAAGAGGCACAATATTTAAGATTTATACTGCATGCAGGGAAAGCGGAAGAACATCAATCATCCTCTAAGTCACATCGCGGACGAAAGTCTGTGGTCAGTGATTGTAAAAGGCGGGTGACGAAAAATAATAGGACAGCTGCAAAAGTCACTGCAGAAGTGAATGTCACAGTCGCGAACCCTGTTAGCGTCAAAATAACACAAGAGGAACTCCATGAACTGAGAATTGCTGGGTGAGCTGGAATTCCAAAACCACGCATCAGTGACGCAAACGCCCGTGACAGGAAGACGTTGTACTGAAGCAACGAAACCTTGACTGTGGTTTACGGGAAGAAAGTCATTTGGTCTGATGAGTCTTGTTTCGGGCTGATTCCAATTTCTGGCCGAATTTACGCCTGGCTTACGCCGTCCCAAGCCTTCGATGCAGACTGCTACTAACAATAGTAAGTTATGGTGGTGGGTCGCTGACAATTTGGGCAGCCATGTCATGGTATTCGTGGGGCCCTCGGTTACTTTGTGAGGTGACGTTACTTACAAAGATTGAGAGACCATTTTAGCTGATCCTGGTCCATCCCATCGTACTGTATTTGTGCCACAATGATGGTGCAGTGTTCAAGACAACAGCGGCCTGTTCACACCGTGCAGAACTGTTTTTTTGAGAACGGGAATAAATTATCGTTTGGCTATTGGCCACCAGAGTCGGCAGATAGCATTATTATGGAGGCCTTGTGGACCATTTGGAGAGAAAGGTGCGTGATCGATATCCAGCTTCATCATCGTTACCTGAACTTGTCAAGTATTTTGCTCAAACAATGGTATAAGTTACTCTTGAAAACCACATAGGATCTCTTTTTTTTTCTTTTTTCTTTCCGAGGGGATTGGAAGCTGTTTCGAATGCCAACGAGTTTCACACACCGTATTAGGCATGGAAATGCGTTGTGTTTTTGGTGTTTCCATATTTTTTTTTCAATCCCCTGTGTAAACAAAACTAATCAACATATGCACTTGAACTGTCTTTCACATCCTCAACTGTTTGAACCCGTGTCATGTGGTGAAAATCCCACGAGATTTCGACCGAGACCTCCTCGGCCGTTTTCAATGGTAAATGGCTGCCGTGTCGCCGTGACCTCGCCATTATATAGCTTCTCTCCTGACTGTGACGTCACTGGTGCTCTCTTATCGCCAAATCTATGACTACGTCCCCCGTCTGTCGCGCCCAAGCCGACCGGAGTGGCCGAGCGGTTCTAGGCGCTGCAGTCTGGAACCGCGCGACCGCTACGGTCGCAGGTTCGAATCCTGCCTCGGGCATGGATGTGTGTGATGTCCTTAGGTTGGTTAGGTTTAACTAGTTCTAAGTTCTAGGGGACTGATGAGCTCAGAAGTTGAGTCCCATAGTGCTCAGAGCCATTTGAACCATTTTCGTCGCGCCCACTTCAACCTCGGTCGGATTCCATGCTGTGCTGAGCTGCAGACTGCCGTTCTTATCGATGGCGTTTCAGATCTTTTTATTTCTATAGATTCTTTTCTTCTGAAGGGGGCAGGGGTAAAATACAGGGAGTGAAAGGCTATTCACAATTTGTACAGAAACCAGATGGCAGTTATAAGGGTCGAGGGACATGAAAGGGAAGCAGTTGTTGGGTAGGGAGTGAAACAGGGTTGTAGCCTCTCCACAATGTTATTCAATCTGTATATTGAGCAAGCAGTAAAGGAAACAAAAGAAAAGTTCGCAGTTGGTATTAAAATCCATGGAGAAGAAATAAAAACGTTGAGGTTCGCCGATGACGTTGTAATTCTGTCAGAGACTGCAAAGGACTTGGAAGAGCAGTTGAACGGAATGGACAGTGTCTTGAAAGGAGGATATAAGATGAACATCAACAAAAGCAAAACGAGGATAATGGAATGTGGTCGAATTAAGTTGGGTGATGCTGAGGGAATTAGATTAGGAAATGAGATACTTAAAGTAGTAAAGGAGTTTTGCTATTTGGGGAGCAAAATAACTGATGATGGTCGAAGTAGAGAGGATATAAAATGTAGACTGGCAATGTTAACGAAAGCGTTTCTGAAGAAGAGAAATTTGTTAACATCGAGTATAGATTTAAGTGTCAGGAAGTCGTTTCTGAAAGTATTTGCATGGAGTGTAGCCATGTATGGAAGTGAAACATGGACGATAAATAGTTTGGACAAGAAGAGAATAGAAGCTTTCGAAATGTGGTGCTACAGAAGAATGCTAAAGATTAGATTCGTAGGTCACATAACTAATGAGGAGGTACTGAATAGGATTGGGGAGAAGAGAAGTTTGTGGCACAACTCTACTAGAAGAAAGGATCGGTTGGTAGGAAATGTTCTGAGGCATCAAGGGGTCACCAATTTAGTACTGGAGGGCAGCGTGGAGGGTAAAAATCATAGAGAGAGACCAAGAGATGAATACACTAAGCAGATTCAGAAGGATGTAGGTTGCAGTAGGTACTGGGAGATTAAGAAGCTTGCACAGGATAAAGTAGCATGGAGAGCTGCATCAAACCAGTCTCTAGACTGAAGACCACAACAACGACAGATTCTTTTATAACGCTGTCCCAAAATCCCTTCGTCCTCATAATGGTAGATGTTCCGTCTAACAGAATTCGTTGTTGATTATCTAAAGCGTTTTCTACCACGGCCGATTTTTCAGTGTAGCGTAGGCGTAAGCACCTCTCGTGTTCCGCCCGGTGTGTCTCCACAGCGTGTACTGTTTGACCGACGTAGTAACAGGCGCACTTACTTGGTATCTTGCACACTCCAGGTGAATGGTCGCCTTTACTATTTCTGCTGTCTGTGTACGACACCTGCGTCAATGCACCCATGTCTATACTATACTCGCACATTTGCTTTGATTCCCTCACAGAGAGAAACATTATTTTCGTCTCGACCTGTAGGCATGTAAGCATTTTGGAGTGTCTGTGTTTTATTTTATAGAACCATGTAGTGTCCTTCAGAATGTATGCATATTTGAAGGACGTTGCAAAGTTATGTACTATAATTCTGCAGTGACTGTGTGTTACCTTATAGTATGTAGTACGGAAATCATAGCAAATGTGCGAGGATAGGACGTGGAAACACGTGACATATGAGGGTTTGGGTCGGTCCAGGAGGTTTTCACCGATACCCAGAGTGACTAAGGCGACCACTCGTGGTAAGGGGGGAAATCCGGAATCAAGTCCCTGTTAGGGATGAGAATAACCAACCCGTTAAAACCAATGCCCGTATTTCAATTCTGAATAAACGTTGTTTCTCGGTATTTGTTTGGTCTTGGCTATAACAAGTCTTTTTTATTTTTTACTAATAATATAGTAGAAAACCGAAATCTCAATTAACCGTAGTAGCAGTCCTAAGTTTTTTTCCTTTTTAAATAAATCTTTTTAAAAACGGAGTAAATTTTAATCTGAAATTTGCATTCGTATGAAATATTGTGTTCTTTTAGAAGATGGGAAGATCGATGAGTAAAACATTTGTCGTAAGCATTCGTACAGCATTTCTGAGATGATGATGTCCATCTTGCCGTGTGTCGTGGCTTAAGGTACGCTTCTACGTGTCGTGTGCAAGACCTGCCCCCAACTAATGTATACGGTAGTTTCTCGCTGTCGTCGCCGGACATCCGGTGGGTTGCGAAATGGCACTAACCCTAGCCTGAAAATATTTTTAAGATACTACGTCGAAATGTAGTAGTAGTATTCACTTTCTTTGAAAGATTATTGACATACAAGTCATTTGGTTCAAATGGCTCTGAGCACTATGGGACTTAACTTCTGAGGTCATCAGTCCCCTAGAACGTAGAACTACTTAAATCTAACTAACCTAAGGACATCGCACACATCCATTCCCGAGGCAGGATTCGAACCTGCGACAGTAGCGATCGCGCGGTTCCAGACTGTAGCGCTTAGAAACGCTTGGCCACTTCGGCCGGCTGTATGTCATTTCCGTGAAATAATAAAAGAGGAAGGGAATTATGGTAACAGTAACAAATTCAAAACTTAACAACAGTTCATTCACAGCATATAGAGTAGTAAAAGTAGGACGTAACTGATCTTCTGCCTGTGCCTACGTAATAAGACTATATCTGCTTGTAGCCCTTGAAAAAGGACTTGTTAACATGAAAAACAGAGATCTTCACTCTCAGTTTTCATCCTTTAGCACTGACTATTCGCAGTGCTCAAATGGCGGCGTGATCCTTGTTTAGAACATGGTTTCTGAGCAGAATTTCTAAAAATTAGAGTCAGTGGGAAAATATTGACAACTCGTTGTGACACTGAACCACTTATTACTTTCTCTCGAAAAGCAATCAACGGTGGACAGACTAAGCCACACACAGGAGAGCTTCTGTAAAGTTTGGAAGATAGGAGACGAGGTACTGGCAGAAGTAAAGCTGTGAGGACGGGGCATGTGTCGCGCTTGGGTAGGTGAGTTGGCACAGCACTTGCCCGCGAAAGGCAAGCGTCCCGAGTACGAGTCTCTGTCCGGCACACAGTTTTAATCTGCTACACGCATGAGCACGTTTACGGACTGACAGAACGTAAAGATTCGTCTGTGTGTATCACGTAGTACTCATCGCGCCCGGCGAATTTATTGGCAGCAATTTTTGTTGCTGTATAAATGTCCCGGCACATGTAAGAATTCTCCCTAGCAGAAATGCAACTTCCGTCCCGGTAATGACTGCTTCTTCTCTGAGACAGCTAGAAGACCCCCAACGTCGAGTAGCAGACCTGCACAGCCTTCGTCGTAAAGGAAGCGAACCCAGTGGGTGAGAGCGGTGGTGGGTTGGGGTGGCGGGTGGGGGTGGCGCTGTAAAACGCGCATCAGTGGCGCCTCCCTCCGCCGCCTTCGTCAGTCAACATTTTCTCCACCTCCACCCCCACTCCTGGCCGGCTGGCGCGGCAGTCGGGAAGCTGTTAAGCGAATAGAAGTCGCGGGGCGAGGAAGCCGCCTGCCGTCTGCGGCGCCATCTGGCGATGAATGCGAGAGCCCGAAGAGGTGCGCTCCGCGGGGGCCAGAAACACCGTCAGCGGCAGCGGGGCATCCGACGAGGAGGAGGCGCCGGCGGCGAAAAAGGCGCCGATGTGTGTGCGCCGGCGGCTCCTTTATTGATCTGGCGGCGGTTGTGAGGGAAACATGGAATCCCGCCCGCTTTAAAGGATTTGAAATTCAATCTTGCGGGCGGCGCGCGCGCGTGTGTGTGTGTGTGCGCGCTCTGGAATCGATGCGTTCTCACCGAGCGGCCGCGGTCTCGGTATCGGTGACGCCGCCGTGTTGGGATGGGAGGTGGAAAGGGGGGAGCTGGAGAGTGGTGTGTGGCCGAGCGAGCGCGGCGCTAGGTCGCCCGTGCCTGGCTCGCTGGCTGCTGGCGTCTCAATTCTGCGGCCCGGCCAGAAAACAGGATGATGCATTGCGGCGCGAGGGATAAATATGTAGCAGGGGGGGTAGGGCCGGCCTGGCCGCTAGACCGAGAGCCACCCGGCGCAGACGTCGTCAATAATGTATTGAGTGGGGGCGGGGGAGGCAAGGAGGCTGGCGTTGTGGAGCCAGCGTTTGCCGCCGCCTTCGCCACAGCCGAGTGCTCGTTTGTAGTCCTCTCCCCTCCCATCCCCCTCCCTCCCACCCCCTTTCCACCTCCCCCCTCACCGCCGTATCCGCAGCAGCCTTGAGCGACGACACACTTACTACATGTCGCAAACAGTCGGCACTGAAGACAGCCAGGTACTACTGCTCCGTCTTCCATTAATTATGTCACAAAATCCATAAAACAGGAGCAATACTGTTTTATGGTGTTGGTATTTTACTGTGTAGTATTATGCACTGCCGATACCGCAGACAATCTACAGCTGTCCGAAATGGCAGAGATGTATTCGCAATTTGCGAGTACAATTAGACTTCAGCTGTACCATTTACTAGCAACACATGAAATTTTGTGCGAGACCGGGAATAGGGGTGACAGTTATCTCTGAAACAACCGTTCTTTTTCCCACAACAGTTTAACCGGACTGTTAAAACCGCTCAAAATAACCGGTTTCTGCAATAATCGATTTTCGGATTTTCTTCCTACTGTTTCCTGTGATAAACGTAGTAGTTGAACAAAGATTGAAACAATTTTGATCTCTCGATTTCAAGAAACAGAGAACCAAAATAATAAATAAAAGAGGCAAATAAAACAAAGGGAACGGTGATGGAACTTAGGTACAGAAGAGACTGGAACAGCACATTACGTCCACATGCTAACACCTTTTTAATGGTCTTTTTCACTGCCGCACATGTACATTACCATGAGGGGTGAGGTACACGTTCTACGGGCGTTTCATAGGACGTGGAGGACGCATAAATTGGCCAGCCCGTTCTCCTGATCTTACACCTCTGGACTTCTTTCTGTGGGGTACGTTAAAGGAGAATGTGTACCGTGATGTGCCTACAACCCAAGAGGATATGAAACAACGTATTGTGGCAGCCTGCGGCGACATTACACCAGATGTACTGCGGCTTGTACTACATTCATTACGCCAGAGATTGCAGTTGTGTACAGCAAATGATGGCCACCACATTGAACATCTATTGGCCTGACATGTCGGGACACACTCTATTCCATTCCATAATTGAAAACGGAAACCACGTGTGTACGTGTACCTCACCCCTCGTGGTAATGTACATGTGCGTCAGTGAAAAAGACCAATAAAAAGGTGTTAGCATGTGGACGTAATGTGCTGTTCCAGTGTCTTCTGTACCTAAGGTCCATCATCGTTCCCTTTGGATCCCTACGTAATTCGATGCTCTCCGATACACACGATCGAACAGCGGAGGAGTGGTACTCAAGCCTCCACTGTAGGTTACAATATCTCCGGATGTAATTAACATTTTACAATGCAACAAACGGCACTGATTACGTATTTTTTTATATGTTCAGATGTGCTAACAAAACTAACGGGGTTCCATTAAAAAAAACGTAGGTTTGTGTTAAAAAACATACTTCCGTGCATTTTTTTATGGTTTGTATTAACCAATTACACTAGCCCCTCTCCTCACGTTCGGTCTGTGGAATAGATTCGTCAGTATTTGATGTGGTTTACGAAATATATCCAGCGGTAACGTTAGGTGACTCACCCTGTATATGCTGTTAACAGACGTTCGTTTTATTCGCGGCGGTGAAGTTTCAATTTGTTCGTAAGAGGTTTTATTCCTTTGTGTGTGTGTGTGTGTGTGTGTGTGTGTGTGTGTGTGTGTGTGTGTGCGTGTATGTTGCGAGCTAACATCCCATAGATATTCGGGCTCACATGCGGTTCCTCTTCTTCGAAATGTCTTGGCTCAAACCCGGCTAGGGTTTGAACCGCACGTGTCGCATTACACGCACTAAATTCGACGCTTGTGACCCTTCGCTTGAATTGTCTGGCTGATGGCAAGTTTGCAAAATACAAATTTACTACAACATATTATAACAGTAATAGGTAATATCGGGAACTAAATTAACGACACATAAATAATGAAGGCCACACAGTTGCGATTTGGTTGAAATAATGTTTATTCAGAAAGCAAACTAATAGCGAAAGTGGTCGTATTTAGAATTACTATTACACTCGAGCGCATATCCATTTGACACAACCGAGCGGGGTGGCGCAGTGGTTAGACACTGGACTCGCATTCGGGAGGACGACGGTTCAATCCCGCGTCCGGCCATCCTGATTTGGGTTTTCCGTGATTTCCCTAAATCACTCCAGGCAAATGCCGGGATGGTTCCTCTGAAAGGGCACGGCCGACTTCCTTCCCAATCCTTCCCTAATCCGATGAGACCGATGACCACGCTGTCTGGTCTCCTTCCCCAAACCAACCAACCATTTGACACAGTTTGATCATCCACAATCTCATCGCGAAATACAAATTACCTACGCGAAACGTTAAGAGTTCACACCTGGCGCGCGGCTGCTCACCGCTCAGAGGCTGAGTCACCCGATACCACACAACGCGGAATTTTCTAAGTCGTTACACTTTCTAGCTGCCTAAAGACCGACTGCCCGCTTTGGCGTCTCCATCCGTACTGTCCCCTTTGGTGTCTCGACCAGAACTGCCCTCTCCCCGTCTCCGACAGCGTTTCCCGCGCTCCGAACATCGTCGCTCCATTGACTAGCGCAGTTTCCTTTCCTGAAGCCGTCCATCTGATTGGCTACAGTTTATTCTACATTACTTTACGTTTTAACATATATAAATAATCAAAGCTTGACCACTTTCACGATCTAAATAAAGTAACAATAACATCCATTACATAATAAACGTTAAATTCTTTTACATGAAACCAGTACAATTTCCTTCTTAGCTTTGAACGTCATGGCCAGTAGCCTTGCTCCAATGTGCAGAAAGATAGATAAATAAAGAACAAAAGTAACTATTACGCACTAAACTTTACAACAAATATTCTATTACCTAATGATTCAATAAGGTGTCATGCTGTCATCGTTCTATGTGTTTTGTGTGGAGGAAATGATGATCTGATGCTTAACTGAAAATTCTGGTAATCTAAATTTACTATATCTTTTAAACAAATAACATTACAGAGTTGACATTTACAACGTTTGTCATTTTAATGATGCGCTTTTATTTGAAATGTCGACCGTTAAGATCGATCAAAGCGTTCACATCTTGGCATTAAGGTCTTTGTTACAAAACTTGCTAATTTCACTTAGACAGTAAATCCTAAACTATATGATCTATTGCGATCACTATAAAACTTTATGGAGGATGGCAGATTAAAATTACTGTGGCTCGATTCCCAGTCATACTACAGAATTAAATAGTTTTCATAAATTTTTTCCTTTATGGCCCATCTTAGGTCCACCATATTTAACACCGCTGTTCTTCCCTGGGTTTCCCTGTAACATAGGTTCTCGTCTGTCTCACTGGCACTCTACAGCGCTTAGGCCTCAATAGACAATAGACGCCTTTGAGTTTACCCATCTCGTGGTGAATCTGCGCCCTTTGTGGCACGCGGTCCTGGATGGCAGTGTTCGTTTCACAATTCCTGTAGGCTGACTCTTTCGGTCATATATCTAAATGAGAGCGCAATTCTCGTTAACTTACAGTGTGTGTGTGTGTGTGTGTGTGTGTGTGTGTGTGTGTGTGTGTGTGTGTGTCGCATGTACAAAATCACAAGCTTTCAGGTTAACTTGTATACAGGGTGTCTCCCCTAAGAATCGTCAGGCGCTTTTCCTTTGGTGCTCACGCAGATTTTTTTGCAGTATGGTGTTTACTATTTGTAGATGGAGTCATACCGTACAAACACTGCTCATCACGTCTTCCCTGCGACGTTCATTGTGGACTGTAAGCGTCAGTTTGGTTCAAATGGCTCTGAGCACTAAGGGACTTAACATCGGAGGTCATCAGTCCCCTAGAACTTAGAACTGCTTAAACCTAACTCACCTACGGACATCACACACATCCATGCCCGAGGCAAGATTTGAACCTGCGACCGTAGCGGTCGCTCGGTTGCAGACTGAAGCGCCTAGAACCACTTGGCCACCCTGGCCGGCGCGTCAGTTTGTTCCCCGTCACAAAGAAAGTGATTTTGAAAGCAGAATTTTACGTGCCCATTACATAGAGACATGCCAAATTAGTCTTGTACCAAATTCGTGTTGTATTAGCCGGCCGCTGTGGCCGAGCGGTTCTAACTGCTTCAGTCCGGAACCACGCGGCTGCTACGGTCGCACGTTCGAATCCTGCCTCGGGCATGGATGTGTGTGATGTCCTTAGGTTAGTTAGGTTTACGTAGTTCTAAGTCTAGGGGACCTCAGATGTTAAGTACCATTGTTCTTGGAGCCATTTGAGCAATTTTTTTTTATATTTATTAATAGAAACACTAAAACAGGAAGAATAAACAGTACTCCAGCGGTGGCAGCACTGGACTGGCCCGTGCTGACTGCTATCGCCATGTACTAGCAGCACTACTCAGTCCGGAGTACTGGTTATTCCTTTTGTTTTGCTGTCCGTATTAAAACATATTGGTGGTACGAATATCGCACTAGTCTAATTTGGGAGCTCTCTATGGAATGAACAAGTAAAATTCAGCTTTAAAAATCATTTTCTTTGTAACGGGAAACAAACCGACGCTTACCGTCCACACTGGACGTGGCACGAAAGACTTGGTTAGCTGTGTTTGTGCAGGATAGCGCCAGCTAAACACAGTAGAAACGAAACTGCAGAAATCTGCAAAAAAAAAAAAAAAAAAAGTAAAAAAGTGTTCCAATGTGTGTGACATCCTATGGGACTTTACTGCTAAGGTCATCAGTCCCTAAGCTTACACACTACTTAACCTAAATTATCCTAAGGACAAACACACTCACCCATGCACGAGGGAGGACTCGAACCTCCGCCGGGACCAGCCGCACAATCTGTGACTGCAGCGCCCTACACCGCTCGGCTAATCCTGCGCGGCAATCTGCCAAAATATCAAAGAAAAAAGCACCTGACAGCTCTCAGGGGTGATACCCAGTATATCCCCTTTGCTGAATTTATCATTGGTATGAGGATTTTTTTAAATATTTTCCATAGTGTATTGTTCTTTCTGTATGCCGCATGGGTTCCTCGTTTTGACATGAAGGTTCTTACCCTGCGGGTTAATTTTGTTGTCATACGTCAGTGTGAACCATTTTCTCCCGTTGTTTGTGGCCTCTTCAAAAATGGTTCAAATGGCTCTGAGCACTATGGGGCTTAATATCTGTGGTCATCAGTCGCCTAGAACTTAGAACTACTTAAACCTAACTAACCTAAGGACATCACATACATCCATGCCCGAGGCAGGATTCGAACCTGCGACCGTAGCGGTCACGCGGTTCCAGACTGAAGCGCCTAGAACCGCACGGCCACACCAGCCGGCGTGGCTTCTTCATCTTGTGTATATTTTGTGTTGTCTGCTGTATGATTATTACTGGTGTGTTGAGCTGCACTATTGTTGTAGCAATATAGAAATGTATATCCATAGTGGAACAGTTAGAATCAGCAGTATCCTTGTTGGTGGCTTTAGCAATACAGGTTTTAAGAAACCAGCTTAAAAATTTAATGAGGCTTGTGGAAGTATGATTTTAACTCCGTTCCCCACAGTACGAGGCAAGAGTTGAGGTTATTATTCCTCCACCGCTTTTGGTAGCTGTATTGCACCCATTAGCGTCGATATCAATGCTATGTAAGGCCTTGCCTGCATTCCTCCTCTTCTCCGAAGGCTATACTCGGGCACCTGCCTTTGTCAGGACACTCCAGCGCGGCGAAGATGTATTTTTCTGCTTACCGGCGCATCTTGCAATCCTTCCCCGCTATAACCTTGCACTCCCCCAATAGCAGAGCCCGAACGCGGCATCGCCCGGAGACATTCCGATTCTCACAATTTGGATACCTTTTCTTTGCTTTTGAACTTCCCATTTCGCTCCAATTTCCATATAAGTTGCATTTTTATATAAAGGGGCTCAGACGGCGCTTGGGATCGGGGGAGGGGGCGGGGCTAAGGAGATGGCGAGAGGGCGTGAAAGTTTCTCCACGTTTTTATCAATACATCTTTCTTCCTGACGTATCGTATTTCTGCAGAGGCTGTCAATGTCTGGCGGGACGGGGAATCCCTTATCCTCTCCTCCACCACTACCCCTGCCCCGGACCCTCCCACGCCCACTAACCTAATTCCGGCAGCCGCCTTGGCAGACATAAACCGGCGCGCTTTCGCGCCCGTTCCTCCTTTGTTATCTCCGGCGCTCGCCCCCTCCCTACCCCCAACAGCATACAGAAAACCGTATTGGAGCCGCTAGGGGCGCTGAACCGGGGGAAAGGATGGACGACGAATCTGGAGCCGATCCCCCACCTCTGCCCCCACCCTGTCTGCGGCGCAGAGCCATGCACCTGCCCGCCGGCGACGTGTTCACACGTAACCCAGCACCTCCTGCGCGCATAGGAATAGGTCTGCCGCGGGCAGAGCGTAACGTGTTTGCGCGTTTTGCCCAGCGCTGTGCATCTCTCGTCTACTTTTTATAGAAGAGGATGTCTGTTGCAAGAGAATTTGTGGAAAAGAGGAATAGGTGGCGACTGCCGGGGGAGTGTTATGCACACAGAGCGAATTCGCACTCTGCGAGGATTATCCTGTGGTGACAAAAGTCGTGAGATATTTCCTAATACCGTACCGGCCCTTCTATTGCACGGCGTAGTGCCGAAACTTTACGTAGCGAGGATTCAACGATTCGTCAGAAATCCTCTGTAGAAAAACCGAACAATGCTGTCGCTATTGTCGTCTATAATTGCAAAACTGTTGCCAGTGCAGAATTTTGTGCACAAACTGACCTCTCGATTATGTCCCATTGAGCCGTGGTAAAATTTGCTGTTTTGAAGAGCGCGCCGCAGCGCGTAGTGTGAAGCAGTCGTCCTACGTTTCTGGCGATGGCGCCGCTGTGGCAATCGCAGCTTTGGTGTCTCCCTCTGGTGGGAAAATGATGATGATGATGGCGTGTGACGAGGGCCTCCCGTCGGGTAGACCGGTCGCCTGGTTCAAGTCTTTCGATTTGACACCACTTCGGTGACTTTCGAGTCGATGGCGATGAAGTAATGATGATTAGGACAACACAACACCCAGTGCATGAGCGGATAAAATCTCCGACCCAGCCGGGAATGGAATCGAACCTGGGTCCTTAGGATTGACAGTCTGTCGCGCTGACCACTTTTTTTTTCCGTTATTGATCGTAGTGTTTGGTCGTTGCGGACGTCGCAAGACATCCTGTTCAAGTTCGGTGGTTGATCCTTCCACTCAGTTTTTTATTACAGAGGCCAACCGGCTCTCTGACCGAACACGCTGAGCTACCGTGCCGGCTAAACACTCAGCTACCCGGGGGCGGACGGTGGGAAAGGGAAGAGGTAGGTTGTTCACGTTAAGGGGCGCAATGAGCTCGCGAAAGGCGAGTCTGGTCAGTTGGTCAGCCGGGTCAGTGTGGAGCAGTCAGTGTCTGTCTGTCGTCCGCAGTGCTAGTATGTGTTAAGCCGCGAGTCTGCTCGAGTTTGTTCAGGCAATGGTCATTGGCGGTCGGATCGATCTGTTGGTCGGTCGCGCACTGAGACACAAGATGACTTGTCCGTCTTGAGCGTGCCGGCACGGTAACTGTGCGTGTTCGGTCAGGGGGTTAGCTACCCTCTGTAATAGAAAAAAAATGGATCGACGAGTGTCTTGCGACGTCCGCCCCGAGCAGATACAACGAACGAAAACGAGCAAAATGAGATTTTTTTTTTTAAAATAAGAGCGTTGGCGCATGTGAGATCGCCGCGTCAGTCCAGTGGGCCGCGCCGTATAGCGAGGGGTAGTGACTTCCCGGCCGACACGAGAGCAACAGGAGTCAACCCACGACATCGGTCTGACCAGCGCGAGCTGCGACGCCGTGAGACGGGAGATCGGCGCGCCTTCCTGCGTCCGTTGAAGCGGCTGGCAGCGAACGGTTCGGGAGAGCGTTTTGGGCGTGCTACGACAGGTCTTCCCCAGACATTGCAGTTTATTAGAAGTCTAGTGATTCGTGATATGTTGTTTCATTTACTTGCTAAATTCTACTTGTGTTCTTGGTCAGTCTCTCTTCCCCAGCTTGCTCGTCTGTCTCCCGTCCGCATTTATTAGGCAGTTAGTGTCTGTCTGTCTGTCGGTCTGCCGTACGTTAATAGCTACCTCTGTCATGTTTGTCGGATTCGGTGTTAACGAATTTATTGCTTAAAGTGTAAAGGCCGAATTCCTGAAATATGTTTTTATCTTGCCTATCATCTTGAGAGGCGGTATATGTGTAATGCAGAGCATGTGTGTACATTTTGTGTAACACTGCATTTCATTGGTTTTTATTTAAATGGTCATTTTAGTATATAAAGTTGCCACCCTTCCACCGTAAGAGTTTTCTTTGTAAGAACAAGTTGCACTTTCGGTGGCAAGTATTTTTTTTTTATGTGGGTGTTCTGTACCATTTCCATCCCTTCTACGGGGTGCATAGTTTGTGTTTGTGTGAGTTGTTGAATTTTTTTTTAGTTTAAAGTAATCTGTTGTGTTGCAGATTTGCACCAGTGTATCCTTTCAGAGGTTGTTGTGAGCGGTCGTGACTACGGCCGTGTTAAAATGGAGCGGCAAGGTTCTCATCCCCGAAAGCTCATACCGTCAAAAAAAAAAATATATATATATATATATATATATATATATATATAAATGTTGTTATTTCTGTGTCTGAATAAATTGTAACTTGACATTTAGAGGGTGCTTTCTGATTATAATTTTTAATTTTTTTTAAAGAAAGAGTTTTTAGGAATAAAACTTCCATTTGTTGAAAGACTTTTGTTTTCATCAGTTACCCACTGGCAACTACTTCCACGCTCACATAGTGTGATTAACTGTGTTAGTGTTCTTGATGAACCGCTAGTAAATAAAGTAAATTCTTTAAGAAAAGATTCTGAAAGTAAATCCATGGTTCACCCATAAATTTTGGATGGGATTCGTATCGGGTAATCTGAGTGGCCGAATCATTCGCTCCATTCTACAGAATCTTCTTCAAACCAATCACCAAAGATTGTGGCCAGATGACATGGCGCACTGTCATCAACAAAAATTCCGTTGTTTGGGAGATTGAAGTCCTTGAATTGCTGCAAATAGTTTTCAATTAGCCGAACATAGCCGTTTCCAGTCAGTAATCGCATCAGTTGAACCAGAACACTCAGACCATTTCAATGTAAACACAGCCCACATAATTATGGAACCACCACCAGCTTGCACAGTGCGTTCTTGACAACTTGGGTTCACGTGGGCTCTGCGTCACACTCGAACCTTCCCATCAGCTCTTATCAACTAAAATCGGGACTCGTCTCACCAGGCCACAGTTTTCTGATGCCGTGCTGCTAGCAAAGGCACTCGCGTCGGTCGTCTGCTGCCGTAGCCCATTAGCGCCAAATTTCTCCGCTCTGTCTTACTCTCTTAACAGATCCGTTGTGTTGTACGTCCCACATTGATTTCTGCAGTGTTGCTTTTCTGTTAGCACTGACAGCTCTACAGGAACACCGCTGCTCTCGGTCGTTAAGTGAATGCCGTAGGCCACTGCCTTGTCCGTGGTGAAAGGCAATCACTGAAATTGTCTTTTCTCCGCACACTCTTGACACTGTTTCCCGGAATACTGAGTTCACTAGCGACTTCCAAAAATGAAATGTCGCATCCATCTAGTTCCAGCTACCACTCCGTGTTGAGAGTGTTTATTCTCGTAGTACGGCCATAATTACGTCGCAAACGTCTTTACATCAGTCACTTGCGGGCAAATGACTGCTCCGTCAATCTACTGCCATTCTCTACTTAGAATACGCGGTATTACCCCCAGCTGTATCTGTGCATATCGCTATCCTATGACTTTTACACCCCATTATATCGTAATTTGTACTGATCTCTGGACGAACAGGTGCTATCAAACTGCACAAGCAATCGACGCTTCTATAACTCCTTGCAGCAGAGGTTACTGTCCTGGACCTATGATGACAGTATCTTTCATAATGACCGTGACGCCCAGAGGAACAGGGTATTTCCTTCCTTACTCAGACATACACAATACAAAAATTTATATTTATAAAAAACAAAAAGTAGTTCAGAATTGTGCTACAAAAGGTGATCCAAGTGTGGGAAGAATAACTCAGAATGAGGATCAAATGACCAGTTTGCGACCGTACGCCTTCCAGAAACCATTGCCGCCACCGCACCAACAAAATCGACTTGAGCGCCTAACTAACCTTCGCAATGAAAAACAATTTTCTGTCAACACTTTTCTTTTCGAACGACAAACGAAAGTATTTAGTCGCTACACAAGTTCGCAGCGTTTGTGTTGTTAATGTTGGTATTCAGATTCCTTCGGATTTATTTATCGATTGTTATTTCTTGATTTTGTTGTTTGGAGATAGTGAGAGTAGCCGTGGACACTATAAAATGGAATGTCGAGTATACAGATCGAAACATTTCCGACTTATTCTTCTGTTTGAGTTCAATGGAAGAGTGACAGCAGCGGAGGCAGCCGGAAACATTTGCTTTAAAACGAACATAAACAGTCACGACCGCACGAAACCTTCATTTTTGTGGTTATCGGCTTCGGTCAGTTACTGACCATCTTCAGACTCATATCATGTTGGTAGGCGGTGTCGGTGAAAGGAGTAGGAGTTACGAACTCCACCAACATCAAACAGCTGACGTTCGTGAAGTTCGTTACGCGTACCCCGTTCACAGACACCGCTTGCCGACATGATATGAGGTCTGAAAATGACCAGTAACCGACCGAAAACGGTAAACCAAAAAATTAAGGATTCATGCGGTCGTGCCTGTTTATGCTCAAGTTGAAGGACTAAGGAAAACCCCTGTTATCCACGAGAAATTTTCTCAAAAATTACAGAAACGTTTGCGTCGTGTGTGTGAAATATAACATTAGACACTACAAGACAATAAAATGGTTTTCTCGTCTTAAGGACGATCGTTCTGACATTAGTGTCACTGCATGTGCACAAAGGCCGTTTAAACGCATTAATTCTCTATGATCCACGTCAGTGTACTCGAGAACTGTTATCATTGGACCATCGTGCGACATTTGCATGCAATGGGAAAGGTTCAAAAATCGGGTGTATGGGTACCGCATTCTTTATGCCAAAATCTCAAAAATCAGTGGGTGGCCTGAACGGTGACGAAATGTCGCGGTTGGCTCTCTGCGTTTCCTCGTTGACTGTAGCGCGTACCTTTTGAAATTCCCGCTCCGCGCTCTGCTGTTTCCTTACCCTACTCAGAGGGCGCTGTGGCGTTGCTGCAACCGACTGCCTGCCGTGTTGCGGGAGAGCGTCGGTCGGGAGAACGAACTCTTGATTGCGGACGTCTGGGAGCGTACAGGAGGTCACGCCGTTTTGTTGATGTTTGGCGTGACTCGTGTCAGGTGTGATGCATCATTAAGGCCGTGATAGCAGCCAATGTTACTGTCTTGGTCGCAGATCGATCAAAGGGTGAGGCCTGGTTGTCCATTGAAACTCCTATCCTTCTGATGTCGTCGGAATTTAAGTAAGATGTTTTGACCATTATTTTGCGTTATTTGCAGGCAACTGGGCATACCTGAGGCTACAGTGATTCGGCGGAGATTATTTGTTTCTTCTGTGTGTAAATGACTGAACAAGAAGCAGTTTGTTTAATGTTCAAAAAATGTGTCTGAAATCTTATGGGACTTAACTGCTAAGGTCATCAGTCCCTAAGCTTACACACTACTTAACCTAAATTATCCTAAGGACAAACACACACACCCGTGCCCGAGGGAGGGCTCGAACCTCCGCAATGACCAACCGCACAGTCCATGACTGCAGCGCCCCAGACCACTCGGCTAATCCCGCGCGGTTTGTTTAATGTTCACCTTATGCTAGTGTTCTGCGTGTGCTGTTTCCTAGGGTAAACTTGACTCTCACCTTTGTCTGTTGATTTTGAGCGCATCGTCAAATACTGGATCCAATAATTAGCTGGATTCTTCGTTTTCCTCATCACGGCGCTTGTTAAATGGCAGAGTAGAATTGTAGACCTTAACTTGCTACCTCATTCGCTTGGCTTCAATAACAGAGCCTAACCTGTTCACTAATTAAGGCTTATGGTAAACAAAGGCATATAAGTATGTTGTTGTAAAATATTATCTGAAATGTGTCAATGATTTATGTTGCGCTAGTTGATTCTGGGGTATGAACGGATGTGTTGGCACATCTGCCGTGTAACCTAACGACATTGCTAGTAACTGGAAGACATTTAGATATTGGTAATTCATTGAGTGACTATTATAGTCTTACGAAATAATGATCATGGTAATGATATTTCAAAAATATTGTAGTTTCGTGACCAAAACATAATCGAATCCTTTTGTTTTTACCATGAGAAAACTTCATTTTACCCCTCATGGGGTAATTATCTCCCAGGTTGGGAACTGCTATTCTAGTGCGAGCGTCAACGTTCATTTGCAATCCTCAAATATATCGTAAGTACTAGAACCGCGCCACGCTGAGCTACATCGCGCAAAATCAACAAAGTAGGTTCGGCGCAGCGCGGAACGGCCGGTGTAAATGTCAAACAATGCCACTCGGCGAACAAGTTCCACGCGCTGTCGGGACGTCAAAGGCAAGGTTCATTCGTTCGCGTCTGTGTTTGTGCGGAGTTTCTAGTTTTCCAGTGTTACAATGCATGCGTGTGGATACTGGAATATTACTACGCATCTACGTTTACTCAGCACCTTTTGAGCCGTTCTGCGCTGCACTGCGCCTCGCATTTGTTTGCCGTGTGGCAGAGGAGGTTTCCATCCATCATGACTACTGAGCAGACAAGATGCTACAAATGACGGGAATTTATTTGGGATAGTGGTTGGAATAACAACGTTGCCGAAATTGATGACTGCATTTATTCTCTTCTAAGTGGCAGTCTGGAGATTATCGAAGTTCTTACATTTTCAGAGGATATTTATGAAGTATACCTTGAAATTTTTGTATAATTCAGAGTGAAGAAGTAACTATGAAAAAGTACTAGTTAGTTATTTGGTGAAAACCCTACAATCTACGGATGTGTTCAGTTTTCATCAATTGTGAGTGGTTACTGTGCTTTTTACTCCAAAATCCACTCAGTTAGATGAGAACATTCCTATCAAGGCCACATTCTCAGAGGATTTATTTAGGCACCTTCAGTTGGCGTAGACCTGGATCATGTTTTAGAATCAGGGAGTTGGGGTAATGAACTGTCATACTAATATAATTTATAACGTTCATGAGTCTTACATTTCAGTGTTTAGTTTTTTGCTCACAATTTTACAACACTGTCTGGAGGCATATCACTGGTAACAAGAAAATAACAGGACAAGTACGATTAGGACTCGCGCTCTGTGGATTCGGTACGAACTTAATTATGTACATAGATGATGATTATAATAATAATCTCCCCATTTCGGTGTCTTGTGTATCCCTAGTTTACCATATTTATGCAACCGGGGAAACGGGACGTACAGTTTACGTGGAATCCGAACCACGTGTTGTTTTTAACAATTCCTCACATCGTTGAGATGTGGAGGCTAGATTGAAACGAAGCCTGAACTATCCGAGGTCCGACCGAGACTCGATCTCGAGAACTCACGGTTTCCAGGCCCACGCTTTACCTTTTGTCAGCGTTCTCCGCATTTCGTCTGGGCGGACGTCACAAGACACCCCTCCAAATTCTTCGTTGAATACTTCACTCAGTTTTTAATTAGAGAGGGCAGGTCAGCCCTCTGACCGAACAAGTTGAGCTCCAATGGTAGTTTCGATAGATCGACATATAAGTTCAAAACAAGTTGTTGTTATTGTTGTTGTTGTTGTTGTTGTTGTGGTGGTGGTGGTGGTGGTGGTGGTCTTCAGTCAGAAGTCTGGTTTGATGTGTCTTCCATGTTACTCTATCCTGTGTGAGCCACTTGATTTACAAATAACTTCTGCAACCTACATCTTTCTGAATCTGCTTACTGTACTCAACTCTTGGTCTCCCTCTACGATTTTTACCTCTCACACTTCCCTCCAATACTAAATTGGTGAAACCTTGATGACTCAGAATGTATCTTATCAGCTGATCCCTTCTTTTGATCAAGTTGTGCCACAAATTTTTGTCCCTTCAATTCAGTTCACTATCTCCTCGTTAGGTACGTGGTCTACCCATCTGATCTTCTTCTATAGCACCACATTTCGAAAGATTCTATTCCATTTTTTATCTAAAGTGTTCATTGTCAGTGTTTCACTTCCATACATGGCTAAGATCCAAACAAATTCCTTCAGAAAAGACTTCCTAACACTTAAATATATACTCGATTTTAAAAGATTTCTGTTCTTGAGATACACTTGTCTTGCCCTTGCCAGTCTACATTTTATATCCTCCCTACTTCGGCCGTCATCAGTAACTTTGGTGTAAAAATAGCAAAACTGATCTACTACGTCAAGAGTCTCATTCCCTAAACTGATTCCTTTAGCATCACCTGCTTTAATTTGACTACATTCCATTATCCTTGTTTTACTTTTGTTGGTGTCCATCTTATATCCTCTTTTCAGAACACTGTCTATTCCGTTGAACTGCTCTTCCAAGTCTTTGCTGTCTCTGACGGAATTAGAATGTTATCGGCTGACCTCAAAGTTTTTATTTCTTCTCCCTGAACTCTAATTCCTACTCCAAATTTTTCTTTGGCTTCCTTTCTGCCTGTTCAGTGTATAGACTGAACCATATCGGGAATACGCTGCAAGTCTGTCTCACTCGCTTCTCAACTACTGCTTCCCTTTCATGCTCCTCAATTCTTAGTACTGCCATCTGGTTTCTGTACAAGTTGTAAATAGCCTTTCGTTCCCTATATTTTTCTCCCGCTACCTTCAAAATTTAGAAGAGAGTGTTCCAGACAACAGAATTAATAGCTTTTTCTAAGTCTACAAATATTGTCAATGCAGGTTTGCCTTTTCTTAATCCATCTTCCAGGATAAATCGTAGTGTTAGTATTACCTCGGGCGTTCCTAAATCTTCCCCGAGGCCTGTTTCTACCAGCTTTTCCATTCTTCTGTACAGCACTCGTGTTAGTATATCGCAAATGCTTTCTTTGGAACAGGAATTATTACATTCTTCTCGAAGTGTGAGGGTATTTCGTCTGTCTCATACATCTTGCACAACAGAATGAAAATTTTTGTCATGGATGGCTCTCCCAAGGCCATCAGTAGTTCAGGAGGAATGTCGCCTACTCCCGGGGCCTTGTTTCTGTTAAGATATTTCAGAGCTTTGTGAAATTCTTCTGGTAGTATCATATCTCCCATATTCTCTTCATCTACGTCCACTTCCGTTTCTATAACATTGCTTTCAAGTTTATATCCCTTGCATAGACCCTCCGTTTCAGCTGTCCCCTCATTGCTTACAAAATATATTGTGTTGGTTTTGATGCGTCAGCGAATATCAAGATGTTATATATTCGTATATGGCTGCATGTTTTGATTGCGCTGTTTTAAAAGCTCAAATAATTTACACCGCTCAAGGAATGGAGGCTTTAATATTAGAGATAAATCTCAAGTTCATTTCTTTACCTACTTCTGAGAAAAAGTCGTTGTAACAGATGTTCAGACATACGGATAGACGGATAGCGAAGCAATCTCGTAAGAGTTTCGTTTTTGTCGACTAAGTCATGGAAATTATAAATATGTTTCGAAGGAAGGTTTTAGATTTTCACCTCAAGGGAAAAAAAAGAAAAACAAAAGAAATAGAGAAAAGCTGACAGAAGTTCGGAAACAACAGTAGTCTGATCGAATGAAACACAGTTGTTGGAAAACCGGTAGGTAAACCAGTACTCATTTGCATAGTCTGTAGGTAGCCCAATACGAGTCTAATAAAATAAAATAAAATATTAATGTGTTTGGCAACAAGAGCACAACGGAATTCGTTGTATGCTACCTGCATAACTTAGGTTAATGATAGCACATAGCTATTGGAAAACAGTGCCTTAAATTTAAACAAAACAGTACGTGAGAGCACACACACACACACACACACACACACACAGACACACACACACACACACACACACTTGAAAAATACGCAGACAAAACATTGATTCTGAAAATATAGTCACCCACAAAGCAACATACCAAGGGCCAAACAGAAATTGAGAATGTGGAGTAAGCAGCAAGGATAGCGTTTACGAGACGGGCGCACCTCACGGGGGAACACTGCTCACGTATTGGCGCGATTCGCGACGAACTTCTAACGCGTACGACCGCCATGGGACGAGCGACTAGGCAATTGCTGTTGCGGAGAACAGGACGCTGGAGGCTCTATAGTTTGGCCGTTCAGAGTGTAAGTTAGTGAAGATGTCTTATATTTTCAACAGAAGTAGGCGGTGGATTGTTGTGGTTAAGTTTTGTGGGGGACAGTGGTTATTGTGGAAAAGACACAGGGAGGAGCTGGTAGTGGCGAATGGGGCTTGATTAGAGGGTTCCTAATGAGTGGGCGGCATACTCTGAGGTGTAAAAGTCGTGGGATGCCGATCTGCGCCTATACAGGTGGTGGTAGCATCACTTACGCAAGGTATAAAAGGGTAGTGCATTTGCAGAACTGTCTGTCATTTATACTCAGGTGATTCATGTGAAAAGGTTTCCGACGTGAGTATGGCCACACGTCCACAATAAACAGTCTGTGAGTGCGGAATGGTAGTTGGACCTGAATGCATGGGATATTCCATTTCGAAACTCGTTAGGGAATTCATCTCTCCGAGATCCAAAGAGAGTCAAAGAATGCCGGAAACACTAAATTTCAGGCGTTTGTTCCCACCACGCACAACGCAGTAGCCGACTGCCTTCACTTCACGACCGAGAGCAGTGGCGTTTGCGCAGATTTGTCAGTGCTAACAGACGTACAACACTGCGTGAAATAACAATTAGTGTAGGATGAAATTATCCTTTAGAACACTGCAACTAAATTTGGCGTTTACCTGCTATGGCAGCGGACGGCCGACGCGAGTGCCTTTGCTTGGATCACATCGCCTGCAGCGCCTCTCCTCTGGCTCGTGACCGTATCGGTTGGAGCCTAGACGATTGGAGGTGGCCTGGTCAGATGGGTCCCGGTTTCAGTTGGTAACAGCCGATGGTATGGTTCGAGTGTGGCACAGACCCGAAGCCATGGAACCAGTTGACAACAAGGCTTAGTGCATTCTGGTGGTGGTTCCATAATAGTGTGGGCTGCTTTTACGCAGAATTCTGATACAACTGAACCGATTATTGTCTGGAAATGGTTATGTTTGGCTACTTGAAGACCATTTTCAGCCAATCTGAAACTTCATGTCCCAAGAAAAAGATGGAATTCTTGTGGATGACAATTCATCATGACAGAACATTCTGGACATTTCGAGGGAATGATTTGACCACCCAGATCGATCGACTATAGAGGCAGCATTGCTCAGTATTTCTGCTACGAATTGCAACGACTTTTTGAGTCCATATCACGTCGAGTTTCTGCACTACGCCGGGCAAAAGGGGGTCCGACACCATATTAAGATGTATCCCATGACTTTTGTCACCTCAGTGTGTGTGTGTGTGTGTGTGTGTGTGTGTGTGTGTGTGTGTGTGTGTAGTTGAGGCGGGGGGAGGGGGGGAGAGGAGAGGGTATAGCATGCTAACCCCGTTTCTGTAGCCTGTTTTCCCACCATTTATAATTTCATGTGTTGTTCTGTGTGTAAGAAAACTATGAACTTTACTCAAAAGTTGTAACCTCCCAAGTGTTAAAAACATATAATTATAGCATTCATTAACATTCAGCGCAACACAGTTAAAATGCCTCCCAACAGAAAAAATATGTATAATTATATATAGCATCCAAGTTTAACCTCCCAACAGATAAAAATATTTATTCATATCATTCACATTTTAGTGTAACCTCCCAACAGATAAAATTCCGTAACCTACTAATAATAAAATGTGACTAATCTCTCAATAAAACTGTGGCATACTTATAACCTTTCAATAATTAACTGCCTGTGAATCTAAAGTGGTAAATATGGACGTCAGCAGTGCTGCGTCAAGGTCCTGAAAGATCATACTGAATACACTGAAAATTCTTACCTCAATAAGGTCACCGGATAACGCAATATATATCTGCTCCTATAAGAAAATTTTCTGGCACAGCCTAGTGCAATGCTGGCCAATAGATTTGTCATGTATAAAAAGAAATAACTGGTTTTTCTTTATAATAATCGGAATGACCATGGATTGGAGAAATTAGTAAATTCTTTAAATTGAGTTGAATGATTGTCAAAAAGTTAATTTTTATAAGAAAGACTATTATTAAGAGATTTTTTTAAAAACATTTACATGGGACTTGATATAACAATAGTACATTTGCGCGAGGCTGCTATTACCTTATACTACATCGCTCAGGCAACGCCATCACTCCCCACAACCGGCCCAACCAACTCGATACACCAGACTGCTAGCTACTACTTACTCCTACTGCCACACAGTTCCTACTGCATACAACACTGCTCTCTAGTCTGAGATTCTCTTATAGCTTACATATCGCAGGCAGCGCGTGAGCGATCCATCGAAATTACATCTGCTTGAGTGCGCTATCAACAAATTCCTTAGTCAAGGACCTCTTACAATGTGACAGCATTTAACTTAACGTAACATGCAACCAGCGATAACATACCACAGAATATTGCAATGGAGTGTTGTGGTCTTTGGAAAATGGATAACTCTAATACCTTGTAAGTTTAATGTTGAGATAAAGAGAACTGTAGTTAATTAGTATTACTGCGGCCTGAGTTTTGTGGAGTCTAGACATACTGAATACAGCCGCCGAAATATACTATCGTTGGTAGCCGTCTTAATAATTTCGCAGTTGAGAGAATAGCGTCCTATTTCGAACGAATTACGAAAAGTAGTTGTAGCTCAGAATGTTAGAGATTGTTAACGACTTATTTTCAGACTATACGTTATTAAGTTTCTTGGATTTTCTATACTCCAGTTTTCGTGTTTAATGATTTATGTTTGTTGATTGATTTGGGGGAGAGGACCAAACAGCGAGGTCATCAGCCCCATTGGACCAGGGAAGGATGGGGAGGGAAGTCGGCCGTTCCCTGTCAAGGGAACCATCCCAACATTTGCTGAAGAGATGTAGAGAAATCACGAAAAACCGAAATCTGGACGGCAGGACCCAGGCTTGAACCGTCGTCCTTCCGAATGCGAGTCGATTGTGTTGACCACTGCGTCACCTCCCTCGGTAAGATTTATGCCTATACAGGTTGTGGGTACGGCGTTTGTTTTGTAAGCATTTCATTGAATTACCTAATTTCATAACATGAGCACATCTAGTTTACAACCCGTCAACCCACAACACCGTGCTGCAATGGCACGGATGCTTACTCTCTAATACGGGTAATCACGACGCTGAGCACTGAATCGAAAGCGAATGCCTTCGCTAATGTACGAGTACTATGATTAGCATATTTCATCTGTGATGCAGCACGGTTTTCGATGAACAAATGAAATCTCATTCATGTAGTGGAAGTGCTTTCATATTGGATTTGAATTGGCAGAACGAGGTTTCAGTGGTTGAACTGAAGTGATAAAATTTATTTGCTGCGCTATTCACAAAAGATAGAACTTTTGCTTCACAAGTTAACGAAAGAACCTTTAAGTTGCTATTTCATGCCAGTTAGCGAACGACGTAACCAAAATAGTTGAAGTACTATTGAGAAAAGAACATAGCCTTGACTAATTAAAAAAAATGCGTTGAGAATATATCAGAGAAGTTGATGAATTTTCAGAGTTTGATTTTCAGTTTCATACACAGTTCTGTAACATCTCCGTCGGATTATACTAAATATTATTGTAGAAATAAAATAGTGGTCATACGTGTATATTTAATGTTATATTAAGTGTTGAAGGAGTTTAAAGAGTATATGGTTTGCCAGGTTGGTTTATGAATTGTTTCTTTTCTGCTCTGCTTTTCTATATGTGGTAGTTTTCTTGTACGGTGAGGAGGTGACATACTTTGTTGTTGTTTATCCTTACGATTTCCATGTCAGTGCTTCTAGGGGTAATTATATATCTTTGCTGATGTAAGTGCTCTGCAGAAGTTGAATGAAGAGTTCTATACTTCCTTGGTCTTACATATTCTTTCTATATGGTGGCAAAAGTGATCCTGATTTGACCCATGTATCTTCCATCACATGTATTACATTTCAACTGCTATATTTCTGATTTCTGTAAAAGGCAAGCTCCTCACTTACTTGCCAAGACGCGGCCACACAGGGCAGAAAGCAGCAGGCAAAGGCTGAATGCTGCTCCTATGGTGCCAGATTGTCGACAAAGTCGGTCCAACAAAAGACACTGATAAAATTGCTCGCAAAACTTCGGCGCGGATATATTAAATTGATTACATGAGGGTGACAATTTCTCTGACAAAATCATCTTTTCTGACGAGTCGAGTTTCCACTTAAGTGGCAAGGTTGACACACATAACTGTAGGATTTGGGGCAGTGAAAATCCACATAAAAAATTACAACACATTCGTGATAACTCTAAACTGAACGTTTTTGTGCATTGAGCAAGAACAAAGTGTACGACCCATTTTCTCCGTTAGAGAACCGTCAACGGAATAGTGTACCTGGATATGTTACAACAATTTTTGATACCACAGATCGATGAGGATGAGCAAGAACGAAATGTTTACTTCATGCAAAATGGTGCACCACGGTTCTGCCTGGCTGACGTACGGGATTTTCTCAGTGACCACTTTCCAGGTCAATGGATTGGCTGTGACGCCAATTGCGTGGCGCCCACGTTCCCCTGACCTGACACCACTCCTTTTTTTTTTTTTTAATGGGGTTTATCAAGGAATCATGTTTGTACCTCCTGTCTCGGATTCTCTATCTGAATTTGGAGCAAGCCTCTGAGCAAGTTACATCTGCAATGCCACAGCAAGTTTGGGAAGAAATTGACTTCCGATGGGATGTGTGCAGGATAACCAACGGAAGCCACATACAGTAAATTTAGTTCAAGGTAAAAACAAAAAGGTAAATAAAATAGCATTAAACCCAGCTGTATATCTTCTTTCAATAAATTTATACGAATTTTTAAAGTTGTAAAGGCGTTTCTGAAACACCTTGTATTTTTATGAAAATAAAAAATGCTTTTACCCTAGAGAAAGCAGAGTCGTTTAAACCATTTAAGAACATCATAGGATCCTGCCGACAGCCCACCATTTTGAGCGAAGAGGCTATCTCGAAACCAGGGATACAAGTTGAAAGATACTAAAGCTATAGATCATTTTCCCTATACATCGCTTTTTTTGGTAGTTATTATGATCTTATCTCCTCATGGTAGGAGAGGTGGCTGGAAGTAGTAGAACGTAGAATACGTACTCTACTTTTCAGTCAAAACAGATTTAAAACATATTGACAGTTCATATATTTATGAGGATGAAATGTTCACACGCACTTTAAATTACTGAAAAGATGTTGCTATAAATGTCAAAAGTAACATTACATGGAATAGTAGGCATCTGGTTAATAAATGATAACATTAAGATAGATAGTTACCTTATGGTAATTAACTGCAAACAGTTGCCTTTTGTGTAGCTTCAATTTTTATTGCATCAGGACTGGTTTAAAGTCGCCTAGCGACTCATAATCAGATGATACAAACTTTCAGTGTTGTTGGGATCTTTGTGTAGCTGTGGTATGATAGAAAGAACGAAATAAGTAAGCAATGAATGTTGCTAAGTATCAGGAATTGTCTACTTCAAAAGATCGACTTGAAGGCATAACTTGCAGTTATTTGCATTCATGGGTGCGTTACGTGCTACGATTGCTGACTTCTCATGTTAAGGTGGTACGGAGTAAAACTAGCAATCTTTCGGCGTTAGTTGCATGACACTGACGTGATGTCGTTGCCGACAAAGAATTTTGCATCCATGGCGAAAGATGTGTAAGTATTTTCTGGAGACATAGTAGATCGTTTTGTGTGTCAGAAGAAAGATGGCCACAGTATTCGAAAAATTAGAACAAGATTTGACATCCGATGTTCCTTACTGAAAGATTATTTGGAGCGACATTCGGTAAAAAAAGACATCGTATATCAGCACGTAAGATTGTAGTGTTACAGCAAGACATCATTCCTGCCAACATGTCAGTAGTCGAGATGGCGAAAATATTTCATTTGGGATTCGAAATGCGATTTCACCCAAATTTTTATCCAAATTTATCCCCAAGTGATGTATTTCTACTACTAACTTCAAAATTTTTTCAGTAAGAAGGATTTATCTTCAAGATAGTACATAGTAGTTTGTAACATAGTTTCTGTAAATAAGTTCTAAGTATGCGAATAATGAAAAGTTAGAAGATCGCTAAGCGAAGTTTACAACCGTGTATTGAGACTGTGTGAATGAAGTAGAATATTTATCCAGTTCTGTACAGTCAAAACTACCACAAGTCTTATCAGTGCAGTGTACCGCAAGTAATAGTAAACATGGTAAAAACTTAAAAGTTGTTGCTTGTGCAGGTTCAGCTACATTTGTCATAAGAACAATTTCCAGTTGTGAGGATATAGAAAACAGTTAACATATATCGCATATTTAGATTCGCTTGTGTACTATTGTATAATATTCTGGAGTTGTTCCTCACTGAGGCAAAAAGTATTCAATGCACAAAACATAGCAATTAGAGTTATGTGTAACGTTCACCCGTCTTGCAGGAAATTAGGGTACTGTCCACAAACTCATAGTGCATTTATTCGTTGATGAAACTTGTTATCAAAAATCTATAGCACTTCGAAAATAATCGTGATATTCACACGTACACTAGTGGCCATTAAAATTGCTACACCGCGAAGACAACGTGCTACAGACGCTAAATTTAACCGACAGGTAGAAGATGCTGTGATATGCTAATGATTAGCTTTTCAGAGCATTCACACAAGGTTGGCGCTGGTGGCGCCACCTCCAACGTGCTGACATGAAGAAAGTTTCCAACCGATTTCTCATACACAAACAGCAGATGACCGGCGTTGCCTGATGAAACGTTCTTGTGATGCCTCGTGTAAAAAGAATAAATGCGTACCATCACTTTTCCGACTTTGATAAAGGTCGGGTTGCAGCCTATCGCGATTGCAGTTTGTCTTATCGCGACATTGCTGCTTGCGTTGGTCTAGATTCAATGACTGTTAGCAGAATATGGAATAGGTAGGTTCTGGAGGGTAATACGCAACGCCGTGCTGGATCCCAGCGGCCTCGTATCACTAGCAGTCGAGATGACAGGCAGCTTACCCCCATGGCTGTAACGGATCGTGCAGCTATTTCTCGATCCCTGAGTCAACAGATGGGGTCGTTTGCTAGACAACAACCATCTGCACGAACAGTTCGACGACATTTGCAGCACAATGGACTATCAGCTCGGAGACCATGGCTGCGGTTACCCTTGACGCTGCATCACAGACAGGAGTGCTTGCAATGGTGTACTCATCGACGAACCTGGGTGCACGAATGGCGAAACGACCTTTTCTCGGATGAATCCAGGTTCTGTTTATAGCATCATGATGGTCGCATCCGTGTTTGGTGACATCGCGGTTAACGCACGTTCGAAGCGTGTATTCGTCATCGCCTTACTGGCGTATCACCCGGCGTGATGGTATGGGGTGCCATTGGTCACACGTCTCGGTCACCTCTTGTTCGCATTGGCGGCACTTTGAACAGTGGACGTTACATTTCAGATGTGTTACGACCCGTGACTCTACCCTTCATTCGAGCCCTGCGAAACCATACATTTCAGCAAGATAATGCACGACCGCATGTTGCAGGTCCTGTACGGGCCTTTCTGGATACAGAAAATGTGCGACTGCAGCCCTGGCCAGCACATTCTCCAGATCTCTCACCAATTGAAGACGTCTGGTCAATGGTGGCCGAGTAACTGGCTCTTCACAATACGCCAGTCACTGCTCTTGATGAACTGTGGTGTCGTGTTGAAGCTGCATGGGCAGCTGTACCCGTACACGCCATCCAAGCTCTGTTAGACGCAATGCCCAGGCGTATCACAGCCGTTATTACGGCCAGAGGTGGTTGTTCTGGGTACTGATTTCTCAGGATCTATGCACCCAAATCGCGTGAAAATGTAATCACATGTCGGTTCTAGTATAATATATTTGTCCAGTGAATACCCGTATATCATCTGCATTTCTTCTTGGCGTAGCAATTTTAATGTTTCGTAGTGTATTATTAGAAAGATAAATGATCTGCGCTGTATTATAGCGAATCTAAGAAATGAAATACACAGGCATAAAACTATTTGACAATGTGTCCAAAAAAATAAATGACTGACCTACAGCTGAAGTCTTCTCAAACGTAGATTACTCTCGTTACCTTTAATAGTCTTCTAACCGTAGAGGAATCCTCTAATATAAATAAGAAGATGACTACAATCCTACAAATAGCAACCCACCATTCCTTAAAGAATAGAACTTCCCTGTATAAAAAGCTACACACAATATCATACTTTACAAATTAGTAGTCGCGTCGAGTATCTGACGTTAAGCTTATAAAATGTTTATGGGTGAAGACGCTGTGGTTTTTCAAGCATCTGTGTTTATGGCAATATACCTCCTCCATTATGTGTCAAACAATGTTATAATTTTGCAGGTACGTTCAGTAATATGTGTGAATACTATCTGCACGCCTGTTGCTGAAGTCTTGCTGCACGAGCGGCGCAAGTGCTGTGGACGAAACTCTTTTTCCGTTTCATAAATTTCTGGAGAGTGTCAGAAAGGAAAAGTTTAGAAAAGGTTTGAAACTGTGTGTAAAGTTTGTTGGAAGTCGATAAGTGCTCTCGTTCTCAAATAATAAATAAAAATAACCGGAGTAATTTACCCGCTGTGATTTATGCTGCGTGAAGACAGTTCCATAGTTATTTTAACATCTCACCTATCGTATTAAACCATTAACATAAGATTATACTTCTCAATAAATACACTCCTGGAAATGGAAAAAAGAACACATTGACACCGGTGTGTCAGACCCACCATACTTGCTCCGGACACTGCGAGAGGGCTGTACAAGCAATGATCACACGCACGGCACAGCGGACACACCAGGAACCGCGGTGTTGGCCGTCGAATGGCGCTAGCTGCGCAGCATTTGTGCACCGCCGCCGTCAGTGTCAGCCAGTTTGCCGTGGCATACGGAGCTCCATCGCAGTCTTTAACACTGGTAGCATGCCGCGACAGCGTGGACGTGAACCGTATGTGCAGTTGACGGACTTTGAGCGAGGGCGTATAGTGGGCATGCGGGAGGCCGGGTGGACGTACCGCCGAATTGCTCAACACGTGGGGCGTGAGGTCTCCACAGTGCATCGATGTTGTCGCCAGTGGTCGGCGGAAGGTGCACGTGCCCGTCGACCTGGGACCGGACCGCAGCGACGCACGGATGCACGCCAAGATCGTAGGATCCTACGCAGTGCCGTAGGGGACCGCACCGCCACTTCCCAGCAAATTAGGGACACTGTTGCTCCTGGGGTATCGGCGAGGACCATTCGCAACCGTCTCCATGAAGCTGGACTACGGTCCCGCACACCGTTAGGCTGTCTTCCGCTCACGCCCCAACATCGTGCAGCCCGCCTCCAGTGGTGTCGCGACAGGCGTGAATGGAGGGACGAATGGAGACGTGTCGTCTTCAGCGATGAGAGTCGCTTCTGCCTTGGTGCCAATGATGGTCGTATGCGTGTTTGGCGCCGTGCAGGTGAGCGCCACAATCAGGACTGCATACGACCGAGGCACACAGGGCCAACACCCGGCATCATGGTGTGGGGAGCGATCTCCTACACTGGCCGTACACCACTGGTGATCGTCGAGGGGACACTGAATAGTGCACGGTACATCCAAACCGTCATCGAACCCATCGTTCTACCATCCCTAGACCGGCAAGGGAACTTGCTGTTCCAACAGGACAATGCACGTCCGCATGTATCCCGTGCCACCCAACGTGCTCAAGAAGGTGTAAGTCAACTACCCTGGCCAGCAAGATCTCCGGATCTGTCCCCCATTGAGCATGTTTGGGACTGGATGAAGCGTCGTCTCACGCGGTCTGCACGTCCAGCACGAACGCTGGTCCAACTGAGGCGCCAGGTGGAAATGGCATGGCAAGCCGGTCCACAGGACTACATCCAGCATCTCTACGATCGTCTCCATGGGAGAATAGCAGCCTGCATTGCTGCGAAAGGTGGATATACACTGTACTAGTGCCGACATTGTGCATGCTCTGTTGCCTGTGTCTATGTGCCTGTGGTTCTGTCAGTGTGATCATGTGATGTATCTGACCCCAGGAATGTGTCAATAAAGTTTCCCCTTCCTGGGGCAATGAATTCACGGTGTTCTTATTTCAATTTCCAGGAGTGTAAAATGTGGAAGTGTTTTAATCTTTTTTAAATTCGGTGAGTAATTATGTGAAATACTGAGAAAAAAATTTTTGTTGCTCTTGCTAGCCGTTAGACAGACACCTGGCAACACGGCCTGGGTGAACCTTTCAGCCGGTAATTGATATACAGGGTGGTCCATCTGAAGTTTCGGATGAGATTATCTCGAAAACTATACATCGGGTAAAAATAGTGGGCAAGACAAGTTCGTAAGCTCAAAGGGGGACATCAAATGATACTACACGTGAACCCCAGCCCCCACGCCCTTGAGTTGGGTGGGGAGCAACATTTAAATCTTACACGGAAACCCCCATTTTTTATGCAGTTTCGGATTCTCCATAAAAAAGTAATCAACTTTTGTTTGAAACATTTTTTTAAATCGTTGACAGATGGGACTGAAATCGAGAAAAATGTAAAATTGGGGAAGAACTCTGATTTATTTAGAGTTCTCCGAGACAGACGCATCAAATCGATAAGAAATGTCCACCAATTCTTTCGTTATGACAAATTAAGCTATTTTTGTACAAAATGTACTGTATCCTACGTTTAGGGTTACCCAGGAACAACGACATGGACGTAGTAGAATGATGTTCCCATATGGTGCTTCATTAGTGTGAGTCCCCTTGCCTCTCACAATTTGGGGTGCTTCATTAATGAAATCAGCAACGAAGAAATTGTTCAAAATTATCCCCATTTGCTTCAATGCATAAAGTCAATCGTCTGCTAAACATCTCCACAGTTTTTAGCAGCACATCCCTGGTATATCTGCACACGTTCTTCGAATGTGTTGGTCCATATCGTTTCGAGTTGTGGGCTGTCTTCCATAAACAATGTTTTTTAAATAACCCCACAAGGAAAATCAGGAGACGTTTGGTGAACGTGGGGGCCACTGAATTGGTCCGCCGCGTCCTATCCACCGACCAGGGTACCGTAAATTTAAAACGTTCCGCACATTTTTTAGCATAATGGGGAGCTACTCTGTCCCGTTGAAACCACATTCGTTGCCTAGTTTCTAAATCAACATCTTCCATTAACTCCAACAAATCATCGTGGAGAAGTTCTTAATAAGATTCTCCAGTAACATTTCGGTCAAAGAAAAAAAAATTACGGTCGTAGCAAGTAATGGTTTAAAATTCCACACCAGACCATTAAAGACCACTTGTGTTGATTGTCAGCGGGTCTGTGGCAGTGTGGATTAACAGGGGATCAATAATGACAATCACAGCGATTTAATTCGCCATTGGTTTTGAATGTGGCGTCATCGGTGAACATAACGTATCTAAAAAAATCATTGTGACTTCTTATCATTTCAAAGGCCCATTGGAAGAAATGCACGCGTATCTGCAAATCTTTTGGCATTAATGTCTGTGTCAGTGTCATATGATACGCATGATATTTGTGTGTCTGCAAAAACTTTATATCGGTATTCCTGTTTGTCTCTGAATCGCACTACTCATTTATGGATCCAGTTGAACACAGGCGAGAACGGTAACGGTACGAGCGTCATTTTCATTGTATTCGCGATGACGAAGTGGACGGTGCATGTATCCATTTCGAGACCGTTGAGTGCAACTTCGAATAATGTTTTTGCTTGGATGTCGTCTGTTTGGGAACATAACTGCATATAATTACGTAGCTGCAGCGCAATTGTTATGGCATTCACCTAAAATTAACATCATGTCAACAATCTTTGTAGGAGGATAGCGAGTCGTATTTCACTAAAGAATAATTTACTTTCGTCAGTTGATGTTTACAGTTCACAATCTGAGAGTGAAGTGACGTCTGGTCGCATTGCACCGACCTTTATACTGAGCCATAGTTCACAGTTTGGCCACGGTAGCGCCACAGTCGGGTGAGTAGTGCAATTGTGAAGAGTTCCCTAACGAGATTTTAATACCATTCCGCCTCCCTCCATCAAAACTGTGACGGGTAGTATACCTTTTCTTAAAAAAAAACTTAATTTGGCGTAATGAAAGAATTGGTGCACATTTTGTATCGATTTGATGCGTTCTTCTCGGATCATTCTAAATAAATTGAAGTTCTTTCCCAATTTTAATTTTTCTCGATTTCAGCGCCATGTGTCAATGGTTTAAAAAATGTTTCAAACTAAACTTTATTACTTTTTTTTATGGAGAATCCGAATCTGCAATAAAAATGGTGGTTTCCATTTAAGATTTAATAGTTGCCTACCGCCCCACCCAAGGGGGCGGAGGCTGGGGGTCACGTGTAGTACCATTTGATGTGCCCCTTTGAGCTTACGAACTTGTCTTACCCGATGTGTAGTTTTCGAGTTTTCGAGATAATCTCATCCGAAACTTCAGATGGACCACCCTGTAGGTGCTGGTCGCGTTCCCCAACCATACAAAGTGAGCTGCAGTACACATTTAAAATTTATGTGTTTCTGCAATCTCTTTTTCAACTGATACATTCCACACCACAAAGTTAACATGAATATGACCTAGAGAACATGCTACTAACTATTATTTTCAATAATTCAGTAATAAAGTTTTATGAAACTTCTCAATCTATTGAGTCACATGTGAGAAAATGACGGGCCTTATATGTACAAGAAGATAACTGATGCCTGTTTTAACAATGCTGGGGCGGGTGATACTAGATTGCAGCAAACGACACAGCCACAATTACCACCATCAGTCAAGCGGCATCCTCTTCCGAATCCCCCGGCCCCGAGTACGGACGCATTCAACTCAATTACACCCAGTCGATAGCTCGTTCCGCTTTTCAACTTTTCCTATTACCTTTTAATCCAAGTGCGAGAACTGCATTCAACAGAAAATGACCAAAACCCATTATCGAGCTAGAGGATTGTGAATTAACTGATGCAATGTTTGTCCGCCAGAAAATTTGTTATTACTAAAAAGTGATCCGTGATTGATAGTAGACGACACTGACGCAGCACGTGGAAGCGGAATCTGAATAACTGATGTGAAATAAAAACCAAATAAAATTTGTGTTATTGCGACCAACATGTAAACTGTGTAAAAATTGATGCTGTTATTATGTGCTGGCTTCTTTCGTAAAGACGATACCTACTTTCCGAGGGGATGGAGAGAATTCAGTCTAGCAAAATGAGACAGTGAATGGTAATTCGGAAACGGCTGAGTCGAAAATTATAAGCGAAGATGAGAAAATTTCATATTTACTGTTGGTCTGTTTCTTGTTAGTGCTCAATCTGAAGAGTGGTCGGCTGCAATTCTTTTTCTCCAAGACTCTCTGCTCCTTGTTAGCCTCTTCATTTCCTCATCTGAGCCTGCTCCTAACGTCCTGAGTTATTTATTGGCTGTATTCCATGCACTGTTTTAGCCTACTGTTTTTACCCACTACAGGTTCCTCTACTCAATGGAAGTTTTTGCCTGATGTCTTAATATATATCCGACCATCGTGTTCCTCCATCTTATCAGTACTCTCCACGTGATAGTTTTCTCACCGATTCTATAAAGAATTTCCTCTTTCCATATCTTATCAATCCACCTAATTATGGATGTTTTGTATAGCACATCACCTCAGAGACTTCAATTCTCTTCTTTTCTCATTTTACCACGGTCAGTGATCACTTTCACGCAATTTTCTGCTCAGGACGCACGTTCTCAGAAATTTTTTCCTCAAATTAAAGCCGGATCTGATACTAAAAGACTCCTTTTGCCATGGAATTCTCTTCTCCTGTACTATTCTGCTTTTCTGTCCTCCTTGGTTCGTCCATGGTGTGTTATTTCGCTTCCAAGGTAGCATAATTCCTTTACTTCATGTACTTGTTGATCACCAGTTTCGAAGGTAGGTTTATCGCCAGTCTCATTTGTGCTACTCCACATTACTTCCGTTTTTGTTCGGTTTATCTTCAGTCAATACTCTGTATTCAGACTATTCATTCCGTTCAGCAGGTTCTCTAATTCTTCTTCACTGTCACTGAGGGTACCAGCAAGACTTGTCATTCATATCTTTCGACTTGAATTTTAACCCCAATCCTGAACCTTTATTTTATTTTCGCTGTTGCTTGTTTGATGTACAAAAGGGGCAGTCAAATGAAAACGAAACAGGCGGCAGAAAAGAAAATAAACTGTTTATTATTTCAAATGCAATTGCCATAACTGTTAAGACGTGTCTCCCACTGTGAGACAAGACGGTCAATGTGTTTATGGAAAAATATTTACCATTGGCAAGTGCTTCCGGGTGAAACTTCTGCAGTGTAGTCGAAATGACCTTGGCAACATGAGGGAGGGCATTATCCTCCAAGACAGTGATGCCGGCCGTAAACATTTCTGAAGGTTCTAACTTCTTGGCGCGCTTCAGTGTTTGGAATGTGTCCACGTACTGTTGTGCTTTAATTGTGGTGTGGAGAGCAGCGGGCCCTTGCTGTCAAAGAGAAATTGCATCATGACATTCATGGCGTGCGTGCTGTTTCGACTACGCTGCAGAAGTTTGCTGGTAAGTTCTTATAAAACCTCCCTAGAGTTCCGTTCTTGGTAGCAAAGATCATTTAACACTTGTTGTTCTAAGATTTCTTTTTTATTTGTTTAATTTGCAAGCTCTGCTGTCCACCCACTGTCCGTGACATCTTTTCCATACTCCTCGAGCACCACATTTCAGATGCCCCCAGATATTTCTTGTCGCGTGTACCAATAGTCCACGTTGCAGAGCCATACAACGCCACGCTTCAAACACGAACTATATTTTCCCTGATGCAGGAAACACCTTTTCCTTGCGAAAGGCTGTCTTTGACTGTGAATTTGTGCTCCTCACGTAAGGTGAACGTTTGTCAACTGCGGCGATTTCACCTCCTGGGTAGATAATAGTATTCCCTTGTTTCGGTGTTACATCAATAACTTTCATGTCTACTGCGTTATGTTGACAGTTGCATGTCATAGCTTTGGTCTTACTTGTAGCACTTTACATGATAGACTTCTGTTTCAATTTCTTGTTTATTGCATTTGTTGTTGTTGTTGTTGTTGCTGTGGTCTTCGGTATGAAGACTGATTTGATGCAGCTCTCAATGCTACTCTACCCTGTGCGATCATCATTATCTCCGAATAACAACTGCAACGTACATCCTTCTGAATCTGCTTACTGTATTCATATCTTGGTCTCCCTTTACGATTTATGCACCCCCTGACCCCGAACACATACACATTTCCATCTAGTGAAAATTGCTGATCTCTTGGTGTCTCACAATGTGTGCTAGCAATCGAGCCCTTTTTTTAGTCACGTTGTTCCACAAATTTCTTGTCTCTCCAGTTGTATTCAGTACCTCCTCATCAGACCTCCTCATCAGCTACGTGACCTACTCATCTAATCTTTCAACATTCTTCTTTCGAAGGATTCTATTCTCTTTATGTCTAAACAGTTTATCGTCCACATTTTAATTCCGTACATGGCTACATGTCGACAAAGACCTTCAGAAAAGACTTTCTAACACTTAAATCTATATTCGATCGTAACAAAGAAGTTCTTTTCTTGTCATTGCCAGTCAGTATTTTATATCCTCTCTACTTCGGCCATAATAAGTTATTTTCCTGCCCAAACAGGAAAACTCATCTGCTACTGTAAGCGCCACATTCCCCAATCTAATTCCCTTAGCATTACTTGATTTAATTCGTTATTCCATTATCCTTATTCTTCGTTTGTTGATGTTCATATTATGTCCTCCATTCAGTACACTTTAATTCCGTTCAACTGCTCCTCTAAGTCCTTTGCTGTCTCTGACAGAATTAAAATGTCATCGCAAACCTCAAAGCTTTTACTTGTTCTTCTTTGGTTTCCTTTACTGCTTGTTCAACGTGCAGACTGAATAACGTCGGGGATAGGCTACAACGCTATCTGACTACTTCCTCAGTCACTGCTCCCACTTAATGCCCCTCAACTCTTATAACTGCTGTCTGGTTTCTGTACAAGCTGTAAATAGTCTTTCGCTCCCTGTATTTTGCCCATGCCAGCTGCAAAATTTCAAAGAAAGTGTTCCAGTCAACCATGTCAAAAGCTTTCTCTAAGTGTACAAATGCTATAAACATAGATTTGCATTTCTTTAACCCATCTTCAGACATACGTCGCAGAGTCACTATTGCTTCGAGAGTTTCTTCATTTCTCTGGAATCCAAACTGATCCTCCCCGAGGTCGGCTACTACCAGTTTTTCCATTCTTCTGAACAGAATTCCTAATAGTATTTTGTAGCCATGACTTATTAAACTGATAGTGCGGTAATTTCCACCCTGTCAGCAACATCTTTTTTGGAATTATAATTATTACATTTTTCTTGAAGTTGAGGGTATTTCGCCTGCCTCATACATCTTGCACACCAGATGGAAGAGGGATATTACTAGTTCTCGCGGAAAATCGTGTATTCCCGGGGCCTTGCTTCAACTTAGTTCTTTCATAGCTTTGTCACTTTTTTCTCGCAGTATCATATCTCCAGTCTCATATTTATCTGCGACCAGTTCCGTTTCTATAATACTGCCTTCCCGTTCATCTTCCTGCTAAGCCATTTTGTACTCCAAGTCAATTTGACTTTTTTTAAACCTTTGTATTCCCTTTCGCCTGCTTCATAAGTCTCTTGTGCTGTATAAGGATTTCTAATACGTCTTGACCGTTTCCTTATTTGATCCTTTGCTGCCTTCACCATTTCATCTCTTAAAGCTACCCGTTCGTCTTTTACTGTATTTCTTTCCCCTGTCCTTGTCAACCGTTGCCTAATGCTCCCTCCTAAACTCTCATCAACCACTGGTTCTTTCAACTTATCCATGTCCCATCTCCTTACATTCAATTCATATTGCGATTTCTTTAGTTTTAATCTGAAGTTCATAATCAATAAATTGTTGTCATAGTCCATATTTGGCCCTTGGAAATGTCTTACAATTTGAAATCTGGTTCTGAAATCTCTGTACTAACATTACATAATCAATTTGAAACCTTTCGACGTCCACAAGGCTTTTAAATATTTCATTTAAGAGGTGTGTGTTTGCACAAAAGCATCCACATTCGAAGTGTTATTGCAATCTGTTTATTGGCTAACAATACGAGCCCCTGCCTGTCAATCCCTTCTCAAGGTTTAGGTGATTTACCCTGTGTAATTGTTTTCTTACGTCCAGCTTTTTGTCAATAGCCTCTGACAACATTAATATAGCTTCCAATGTACCACTGTTCTGTTTAGGTCCAACTAGTCTCTAGCTAAATTTGGTCCATTTTTATCGCTTAATCGATTCAGTACTATTCCCATAAATGTTTCTGACACGTGGAACAATAGACAAGCAATGAGAGTACTTCACATTTTAGAATTCCTTTATCTCGTGCTAACGCGACGAAACACTTATAAACACTCCTGAATCTTAATCAGGTTCACAGACTTTCATGATTAGTTTAAAGATATGGTAGTATCTTCCTTCGTTCAATCCCTTATTACTTCTACAGTGCTTTCGTCACAACTTGGAGTTTTATCAGCCCTGAGATACTCTTCTGCTGTTGAAGAGTGTTAAAGATGATCAGTTTCCATGCCATTTTCTTTTTCAAAGTCGTTCGTTTCTGCTGGATCTAAACATAGTTTTTCTGTGTGTCATTTCCACCGGTCTCTCACTTCTTTGTTGACAGTCCAGCACTGCTTCGTTGTTTTTAAAGTAGAGCATCACGAACCCAGTTGAAGCTGTTGTAGTGAGTATTTAATTTTTGACAAGTTTAGATGAAGCCCTTATCTTCAAGTCGCGAACATCGTTTAATCAGGTTAAAGGAAGGTTGCTTGATGTCAAGCACACAATTATTATTTGCAGTTACTGATAATATAATACGCTTGACGTCAAGCAACTTTCCTTCAGCTTGATATAATGATGTTTGTGACACAATCACTAGCTTGACCGCCACTGGGTATCAATAAATAAATATACGTAACAGCAGCTTTAGGTGGTTTCGTGAAGACGTTCTTCAATATCCTATTTCTTTGCTTGCAAATAACAGAATCCCCAACGTCGTTTTATTTGATGTTACTACGAATATGTCCCTTCTGAATTTCTTTCTCCTGAAAACGTTGCTCTTTCTCCGTTTGTGGAGTTTGATGTTAGGATTTTCCTTTCATTGATTATAGAACGCCAGCGGCATTTCATAGGCTCTCCAGTACTTTCAAAGGGGGTTGGTGTATTGATGATGCAAAAAATGTAAGTGCACAATATTTTGTAGTGGTGTTATTTGTCTCCAGAACTTGTTAAAGTTGTTAAATTCACAGCAGTTTCCAAACTGCCACAGTCCCATCGTTCACCAACTCTTGTGCAGAAATTACTCTGCCGTGTCAGTTCAAACTCTGAAGAACGACAGTTGAAACACGCGTCCGGCCACCCAGATTCTGGTTTTCCGTGATTTCCCATAATCTCTGCTGGCAAATGCCGGGACGCTTCCTTTGAAAGGACGCGGCCGATTTCCTTCCCCTTCCTTAACCCAATCCGAGCTTGTGCCCCGTCTCTAATGACCGCGATGTGGACGGGACGTTAAACCCAATCTTCCTTCTCTTCTTTTTTACCCATCCAAACAAACCCGGTATTGGTCGAAATGCATCGTGCTGGTCGGGTCAGCAGTCGATCATCCTCAGCATCGAGGTAGGTCATGACAGCATGCGAAACATGCGGTTTTGCGTTATCCTGTTGAAAGATAATGTCACGGAGATCTCGAAGTTTGGTCACGACAACATGTTTTTAACGTGTTAGAGATGTGACAGCTGCTTCCTAAACAACTGTCTATGAGAAGCACAGATCATCATGTTTTGAACCCAATTGCATTGTAAACCATCACGCCACATTCTCGGCGACAAATGCAGTCTGACAACGCTTGCTGTCCTCGGAGCCTCTCTAAATGGATACGTGAATCAAACCAAGACTCGTCACGAAAGAGGACATAGTGTCACTCCTGTTTCCCATCTTTTCGTTGAATTCACCACTGTCGGCACGCATCAAGGGAAGCCTCAACACTGTTCGCCTGCCTGACAGTGAGTAGTGCTCGAAACGTCGTCGCGATGTCCTTGTTGACACTGATTTTGCTGCTAATAAGTCTGTTCCCTACCTCAGGCAGATGACATGACTGTACGATTCCGCACGGGTGTGTAAAAAATAAGTTTGTCCTCTTGGCGGTAATCGTGCGAGCCCGCTGAAATTCTCCATGGTGCCAAAAATTGACCCTCCAGGACCAATCAAAATATTTCGTTACAGTTGCATCCGATCAACGCTAGCAACAATATCGCGGAATATAGTAGGCTACTATGCTGCTGCTGTCGAATTCCGATATTAGATGGTAGACTTTGATCTTTCTTACATACGGCAGGGCACTATCTTCTCACACATAAAGGACATTTAAGTGAGAAATTCACTGTGTGCTCATTCCCTACACACACTGATTCAACTGTCCCTACCACTGCCGTTTCATTGAAACCGCAATGTTATGTCTGGGCTTCAAAACCAACGGACGAGAACTCGTATTTTCTCTTATTAGTCTTGAAGAAGAAATGAACAGTACCTTTTTGTTGAAAATTTAATTATTTAAATTTCGTATTGAATACATTCTCGCCGAATACTGCGGTTTTCGAGTTATTCAAGAAAAACTTACAACACTGGCCCTCAGACTGCACTTCCATCTCCATACTCATACCACTCCTGTAGGATTTCTAATCTGTTGCTCCTGGCACTCCTTACTACTGTACAAAGATTTCTGACTACATGAATTATTCCCGATATCCGAACTTTTTTGGTCTCTATTGACTGGGCTATTACGCCACCAGTATGGTAGGCTATTTGGTTAACTTTATTGATTTACCATTACTTGATGGAGAAATACGTCCACGGTAAAGGCAGGCGACCGTTCCGATTTGGCACAACTTTGAAATATAGACAGAACTTGATCGCACAGTTTTTTATCAAGCGTCATGCGCTTCAGATGTTCATCATCAGACGGAAGCTGTAGAATAAAGTGGACAAAGATATTAATGATAGAAAATATTTACATAATAACACGTGTGTGTATCTTAGTAATCCATACACAGTACTTTCAGTTGATATCAAACTGTAGTAAAAGACTCACGAATATGAGCACATATATTGACATTTTTGACACTACCGTTGCCTATTCAAAGAGAACTAATGTCATACTGATTGTGACGACTAAGCTTTCTAAGAAGTAGACTAAGGTGGGTAGGTGGGGTAAGCATTGACTGTAGAAACGAAGTCCAACAGTAATTTTACAAAGAACTATACGCTGCGATGAACTAAATGTCAGAACATGACCAACAACTTGAACACACACTGAAGCTAATTTTATGGATGCGAAACTAGTATCTTGACACTGCATGAAATGTGCGTCGTCAGATAGTATTCTGAACTACGTAACAGAAATAGTCGTTTGTCGATGTTTGCAACTTTTAACTGCTTTAGTAAAACATAAACAAAAAACATATAGAAAAGAAATAATATATAAGTTGTGAAAAAATAAGTTTACAACCACCTCAATTCTTGCATAAGTATCACCAACTGTAGTCATATCACAATAGTCGACCAAGTACGAGGGTTGAATGAAGAGTAATGCCTCCACCTTCGTTAATTGAGTTTGTCTGGGAATATTTTAGCAAATCAAACGCGGAAAAAATCCTTAGAATGTGATCTTTAATTACCAATATTCACTTTTCCACATAATCATCAACCAACTGGATACATTTCTGCCAACGATGAGCAAGTTTTCAGAAGCCGTCAGGGAAAAGGTCGACGCTCTGTTTCTGAAACCACAGTCTCACAGTTCTCTCAACGTCTTTGATCAGAAGGATAATGATGTCCTCATAGATCGTCATTTATTATTGGGAACAGTTGGAAGTCAGATGGTGCTACGACGATCGTCCTGAATCAGTCTGTCACCATTTTGCTTGTGAAACTCGGTGGTTGCTGTCACAGGACGTCCAACTCTTTTTTTGTCACGCAGGTCGGATGTTCCCGCCTCAACATCTTTAAACTTACTCAAACAACGACGCACAGTACTCACATCAACACAATCACCATAAACTGGTTTCATTCTCTGATGCCTCTCCTTTGGGGTGACACCTTCTGCTGTCAGGAATTCAATGACTGCACGTTGCTTAAATCACATTGACCGTCCATACTTTACACTGTTACAACACAACCGTTCAATGCTAAGGCTTCCCGCCAACTGGAGTTGTAGAGGAGAGGCTACAGACCAAGCCAGTACATGCTACATATAAATGCTGCCAACTGTTGAAGAGTTGGGAAGGTGGAGTCTCTACTTTTCTGTCAGCCCTCGTATAATAAATGTCATAGAACAGAATCATTTACGTGAGGCTGGACTAGTGGCAATAACTTGAAATAAAAAGGAAGCTACTATTACACGGATGTGTGAAATAATTCACGCAATCAGTTATTTTTATACAGTGGTTGAAGGGAGTGCCATGAACAAAACAAAACTTAATACTGTAGCATTAAATCGTAATAACAGTTATAATTTTACAGCCATCACAAACTAAAATGCTACGGGAGTATGATCAACTGTAATCATATTACAACAGTCGAACATATAATGGATGATATACAATAGAATAATTTACGAAAGCCTAGATGAGTGGTAACATTTTCAAATAAAATGGAAGCTAATAATTTAAACTAGAGCGTAAGGGTAATGAAAGCAAAACGACTTCTGTAAACTTTACGTTAAAACTAATTACACTGACAGTTTTACCCTTACAAGCACATTAGTTGCACAGTCAGAAGGCCTGGCGAATAAAAAGATGTACATTGCATGCTGTTAAAATTCACATCATTGTTTCGTAACATTTACATAAACACCAATTTTACAATTCGTAAGTGCTCGACTAAGCTGGTGGCCTTATAAGGCCTGCCAAGGGAGATTGAAAAGTGCGGATGTGGGAAATAATTCACGCAATCAGTTATTTTTGTACAGTGGTTGAAGGGAATGCCACGAACAAAACAGCTTGCTAGGAATCCTGACTGGTGCAGTGTGGGAGTGGGGGTGCGTTTGAGGGTCGCTTTTTTCTTGCATGACTTGAAAAATACGATCTCTAGCGTGAACGAACCGCAGTAAAAAATTTCAATACATTTTTTCGTTATTACTAATAGTTTGTGTGTAGTGAGCGAGGAATGTATAAATCTCTTGTGTGATTTTTCATGTCTCTTTGAATAGACAATGACCGTGTGAAATATCAGATGAAATCTGAATTATATTCAGTCTATCCTTACTAGAGTTTCATTCAAATGTATATGGATTACTAAAATGTATTCTTATGTCATTATGTTCATATTTTCTATCATTAATTCCTTTGTACACTTTATTCCAGTTTCTGTCTGATGATCAAATTTTGAAATGCGTAATGCTTAATAAAGAACCGTGCAATAAAGACCTTTCTGTATTTCAAAGTTGAGCCAAATCTGAATTGACGCATACCTCTACCATGGATGTATTACTCCATCAAGTAATGGTAAATGAATAATGTTAACGAAAGAGCTGACTATTCTGGTGGTGTAATAGTCCAATCAATAAAGAGCAAAAAAGATCAAATATCAGGAATAATTGCGCACTAGATGACAGTTTGTGTCATGCCACCATCATGGTGCTACAGTTTTAATGACGAATAGATTGTATAGCATTATAAACCATACATTACCTGCCTCGTGAGCACAAGCCGAAAGATTCTTACTAATCTTAATTTTGAAGGTATTGAGACCAGAGATGAACATTTTTTCATTGTGTGTATATACAGGGTGAGTCACCTAACATTACCGCTGGATATATTTCGTAAACCACATCAAATACTGACGAATCGATTCCACAGACCGAACGTGAGGAGAGGGGCTAGTGTAATTGGTTAATACAAACCATAAAAAAATGCACGTAAGTATGTTTTTTAACACAAACCTACGTTTTTTTAAATGGAACCCCGTTACTTTTGTTAGCACATCTGAACATATAAACAAATACGTAATCAGTGCCGTTTGTTGCATTGTGAAATGTTAATTACATCCGGAGATATTGTAACCTAAAGTTGACGCCTGAGTACCACTCCTCCGCTGTTCGATCGTGTGTATCGGAGAGCACCGAATTACGTAGGGATCCAAAGGGAACGGTGATGGACCTTAGGTACAGAAGAGACTGGAACAGTACATTACGTCCACATGCTAACACCTTTTTATTGGTCTTTTTCACTAACGCACATGTACATTACCATGAGGGGTGAGGCACACGTACGCACGTGGTTTACGTTTTCAATTACGGAGTAGAATAGAGTGTCCCGACATGTCAGGCCAATAGATGTTCAATGTGGTGGCCATCATTTGCTGCACACAGTTGCAATCTCTGACGTAATGAATGTCGTACACGCCGCAGTACATCTGGTGTAATGTCGCCGCAGGCTGCCATAATACTTTGTTTCATATCCTCTGGGGTTGTTGGTACATCACGGTACACACGGTACATGATGGCCACCACATTGAACATCTATTGGCCTGACATGTCGGGACACACTCTATTCCACTCCGTAATTGAAAACGGAAACCACGTGTGTACGTGTACCTCACTCCTTCTGGTAATGTACATGTGCGCCAGTGAAAAAGACCAATAAAAATGTGTTAGCATGTGGACGTAATGTGCTGTTCCAGTCTCTTCTGTACCTAAGGTCCATCACCGTTCCCTTTGGATCGCCACGTAATTCAGTGCTCTCCGATACACACGATCGAACAGCGGAGGAGTGGTACTCAAGCGTCAACTTTAGGTTACAATATCTCCGGATGTAATTAACATTTTACAATGCAACAAACGGCACTGATTACGTATTTGTTTATATGTTCACATGTGCTAACAAAACTAACGGGGTTCCATTTAAAAAAAGTAGGTTTGTGTTAAAAAACATACTTCCGTGCATTTTTGTATGGTTTGTATTAAACAATTACACTAGCCCCTCTCCTCTCGTTCGGTCTGTGGAATCGGTTCGTCAGTATTTGATGTGGTTTACGAAATATATCCAGCGGTAACGTTAGATGACTCACCCTGTATATTAAATTCCATCGACGATATGACTGACTCCTGTCAAAGGATTCTAGACACACTCCTTTCTGTCATGGCGTTCACAAGCGAAATGCAGTGTATTGCTCGGCGGACAGCGACGCGTCTTGAGAGGAATTATCAGCGCCACCTGGCCGGGAAGGCATCCACGGCGCTGGGGAGGGGCGTGCCGGCCCACGCCAGGCATCGGGCGGGCTGAATTAACTTGAGATGAAGCCGGCAGACATCAAAGCGCGCCGCCGCGCCGCTACGCTCTGTTAATTAACGAACGCTGCGCGGCTGGCCGCGAGGTGTATCCCCCTGCAGCTGCCAGGGTAGGCCCGCCCGCGATACAGTCGCTGCCCGTCTTTGTGCTGCAGTTCCCCTTCTGCAAATGTTACCTATCGATACCTGTTTACGAAATACATTTACTCTTACTGTTTTTCTTCTTTGCTCGGTGAATAACTGTCGAAAGTAAAGAAAGTAATTAACTTAGTCTAATGTTATTACATTTCAGTTATTCTGTGACCAGTGATGTTTATGTGACACTGATTTTGGGTATTTGAACATCGGTGTTTCAATATCGACACTGATACTTTTGGAACATCGTAACATCGATGTCAATGATAAAATATGTACCTAGTATGTCGGAAAAAAGACAGACTCCTCGTGACCACCATCAGTAAGTTGTTCGTCATGTATACAAATCTTTATTTGAAAATGCCTCTAACATCATGGAGAGACTGAAGGGGTACAAACAGCATTTACAAGAAAAATTCATATCGTATTTGGCTCACATGGAAAGTTGGTAGAAAACAAATTTACTGTAAAGGCTGATGAACCGCCTTCGTTAATTAATGATTTGAAAAGGCTTGTAATGTGATTTGAAGAAAATGAAGTTGTCACAGGTGAGCTAAGAACACTTTCAAAAAATGGTGCAAATGGCTCTGATCATTATTAGACTTAACGTCTGATCTCATCAGTCCCCTAGAACTTAGAACTACTTAAACCTAACTAACCTAAGGACATCACACACATCCATGGCCGAGGCAGTATTCGAACCTGCGACTGTAACGTAAATTTATAAACTTGCTGTAAAACAGCAAATACAATACCAAAGGATAATTAAAAAACAAGCAACTGATCATCAAACGTGTGCAATAAGATGATGGTAAGCTTTGTATCACAGCCGGCCGTTGTGGCCGAACGGTTCTAGGCGCGGCTACGGCCGCAGGTTCGAATCCTGGCTCGATCATGGATGTGTGTGATGTCCTTAGGTTAGTTAGGTTTAAGTAGTTCTACGTTCTAGGGGAATGATGGCCTCAGATGTTAAGTCTCATAGTGCTCAGAGTCATTTGAACAATTTTTGCACCCCGGCCGGTGAACACTTTCAGAGCTCGAACTAATTAAAGAAGTATCCACTAGATGGGTCCCAACATCCCATATGATTGAGAGATTTTTGCAGCTGCATCCAGCAACTAATGAAATAAGTAACGCCATTCTGCCACTACTGGCAGCTGCAAGTACACTGACAGAAAGAAATGGCAATACCAGGAAGGAGTTACGAGTTTATCTGAAAGATGATGTTTATTGAAATTTCGCCAAGTCTCATAAGATTGGCGCTAGTGGCGTCACTGTGAGGATAAAAATCAGGTTTGCTTTGAATACATGCTGTAACCGTCATGGGTGTTAGTTACCTTTGAAACTGGACGTGGTGAGTTGATGTTAATCAAGAATGCCTTTAAGGCTACAAATGACGCCTTACCAACATCTCGACAAGTTAGAACGAGGTCCTGTAATAGGGCTGCGAGAAGCTGGATGTTCCTTCTGCGATATTGCAGAGAGGCTTAGTAGGAATCTAGCCACTATACACGGTTGCTGGTGGTGGTGGTCACGGGAATCTACAGTCGCAAGAGGATCCGGTTCCCGACGGCCACGTGGCACTACAGCGTGGGAAGACCATCGTGGTAACTGTATGGCTCTGTCGCATCGTACTGCATCTGCAACAGCAATTTGAGCAGCAGTTGGCATCACAGTGACCCAACGAACTGCTACAAGTCGGTTTCCTAAGGAACAGCTCCAAGCCAGACGCCCTGTAGCACGGCTTCCACCGACCCCAACCACCGCCACTTGCGATTTCAATTATGTCAAGCGAGAGCGCATTGGAGAGCAGGAAGGAGATCTATTGTGTTTTCTGTTGAAAGCTGTTTCTGCCTCGGTGCCAGTGATGGCAGTGTGGTGGTTAGGACGAGGCCAGTTGCGGGCTTGAAAACAACCTGCTGCGTGTTACACAAGCTGGACCTACATCTAAAGTTATGGTTTAAGGTGCGATTTAGTATGACAGTAGGAGCACTCTCCTGATTATCTCGTATACTCTTACTGCAAAATTGAATGCCAGTCTGGTGATTCCACTCGTTGTGCTGTCATTCATGAACAGCATTCTAGGGGTGTTCTCCAACAAGATAACGCTCTACAGAGTATCGACATGTTGCCTTGGCCTACTCGACCACCAATTGAGCACATATGAGACGTCATTGGACGACACCTCCAGCGTCATCTAAAAATAGCACTGGCTGTCCCTGTACCGACCGACGAAGTGCAACAGGTATGGAACCCCATCCCACAAACTAATATCAGGCATATGCACAACACAGTACGTGCACTTTTACATGCTTGCAGCCAACATTCTGTCTATCACATCTGCTATTAAAGTACCAGCGTTTCAAATTTACGATGGCTTATTTCGGGCTTGGATTAATCCGTGATCTTGCAATGTTAATCGTTTACATACACTCCTGGAAATGGAAAAAAGAACACATTGACACCGGTGTGTCAGACCCACCATACTTGCTCCGGACACTGCGAGAGGGCTGTACAAGCAATGATCACACGCACGGCACAGCGGACACACCAGGAACCGCGGTGTTGGCCGTCGAATGGCGCTAGCAGCGCAGCATTTGTGCACCGCCGCCGTCAGTGTCAGCCAGTTTGCCGTGGCATACGGAGCTCCATCGCAGTCTTTAACACTGGTAGTATGCCGCGACAGTGCGGACGTGAACCGTATGTGCAGTTGACGGACTTTGAGCGAGGGCGTATAGTGGGCATGCGGGTGGCCGGGTGGACGTACCGCCGAATTGCTCAACACGTGGGGCGTGAGGTCTCCACAGTACATCGATGTTGTCGCCAGTGGTCGGCGTAAGGTGCACGTGCCCGTCGACCTGGAACCGGACCGCAGCGACGCACGGATGCACGCCAAGACCGTAGGATCCTAAGCAGTGCCGTAGGGGACCGCACCGCCACTTCCCAGCAAATTAGGGACACTGTTGCTCCTGGGGTATCGGCGAGGACCATTCGCAACCGTCTCCATGAAGCTGGGCTACGGTCCCGCACACCGTTAAGCCGTCTTCCGCTCACGCCCCAACATCGTGCAGCCCGCCTCCAGTGGTGTCGCGACAGGCGTGAATGGAGACGTGTCGTCTTCAGCGATGAGAGTCGCTTCTGCCTTGGTGCCAATGATGGTCGTATGCGTGTTTGGCGCCGTGCAGGTGAGCGCCACAATGAGGACTTCATACGACCGAGGCACACAGGGCCAACACCCGGCATCATGGTGTGGGGAGCGATCTCCTACACTGGCCGTACACCACTGGTGATCGTCGAGGGGACACTGAATAGTGCACGGTACATCCAAACCGTCATCGAACCCATCGTTCTACCATTCCTAGACCGGTAAGGGAACTTGCTGTTCCAACAGGACGATGCACGTCCGCATGTATCCCGTGCCACCCAACGTGCTCTAGAAGGTGTAAGTCAACTACCCTGGCCAGCAAGATCTCCGGATCTGTCCCCCATTGAGCATGTTTGGGACTGGATGAAGCGTCGTCTCACGCGGTCTGCACGTCCAGCACGAACACTGGTCCAACTGAGGCGCCAGGTGGAAATGGCATGGCAAGCCGTCCCACAGGACTACATCCAGCATCTCTACGATCGTCCCCATGGGAGAATAGCAGCCTGCATTGCTGCGAAAGGTGGATATACACTGTACTAGTGCCGACATTGTGCATGCTCTGTTGCCTGTGTCTATGTGCCTGTGGTTCTGTCAGTGTGATCATGTGATGTATCTGACCCCAGGAATGTGTCAATAAAGTTTCCCCTTCCTGGGACAATGAATTCACGGTGTTCTTATTTCAATTTCCAGGAGTGTATGTTGCTGAGGCAAATTGGTTTTCGGAATTTCGTTGCTCTATATTAATTACTTTTTGGTGTTGCGGTTTTTTCCCATCAGTGTATCATAGAACAGGCTGATGGTTGGAATGTACTGTGGCCGATAGAACTGCCTACCTTCGAAATTTGCGTAAACAAGAACGTTGCAGGCATTGAAGTAGACCCAGTAAGTAATGTGTTGAAATTCAACCAATGTAGATTACTGGAAAGAAATTGAAGAGTAACATCATAAGAGAAATCAGAAATGCTTACTAAGAACTGAGAAACTTATCATAGTAGCCATAGAAAAGTTGTTCAGTTCTCTGTTCAAGAACATTCACTTTCAAGATACTTTAACATGCTGGAAAACTGTCAAGGATTTTCTTACACCTGTTGAAAACGCAATGCTGATGGGCAGATAGAGAACGCAAATTTGACTGATGGAATGAACATTATAAAATAGCACAAGAAAAAAGTAATTTACGAACTAGAACAGTAATGGTCTCAACATCGTAAATCAGTTACTATCGTAAATATCACGTTCTAGATTTTATACAACGTGTATTAGAAGTATGAAGTCACAGCATCAATACTACGTGTCCAAAGCTGCAAGAAACAGCACTTTGGTATTTCAGCTTTCTAGTATTAAGCGACAGTTTATCCGGACACTGTCAGACAACTTATTTTATAATGTAATGAGTAAATCCAAGTAGTCAATTTAGTCGATCCCTTAACAATGCACGATAATTGCAGATAACATTCAGTAGTGTCAGTAACTGCTTTGGTAAGTAGTATTTCTCTTCCTTTCCTTTTCTTTTATTACGGTGAAATGGAAGCTATTATTTTCTGCATCCTTGAAATCTTTCTAGCTGGTTTGCGCAATGTGGCAGATTACTTAAAAGGACAAGGAGGGATCGTAACGCGTTCAGAGCTGAGAGCTGTCTTTCGGAGAAGGTAGGAGACACAGAATTCACTGCGTCCCAGCTTGGTACAACAGTCGACTTGGGACGGCCTCTCTGGCATAAAAGTCTATTGTATGAGATGCTAGATGGAACCTTGCTACAAAAATAAAATTTGAAGCCAGGTGCAGTTGTCAGAATAGGACATGCATGAGACTGCCCGTTTCTCTGCAGCCATGCCACGAAAGAATGTTAATTTAGAATCCTAGTAATGGACTCAATGATTATTTCGACAGAAGGTGTACTTCCCCACACGTGTGTACGTGCAAGCCCTTAAGTTGGCTGGAGTTGGAAAGCTATGATGGAGCTGGAGAGATTTTCTGCATTCCCTACGATCAGACCATCATTGGTTAACCGTGACAAAATCCTTGAGAGTAGGAGTTTCTTAAAGCTATTTATAAAATTATTGTTGGTTGGGCCTCGTAAGGTCTAGAGCAACTGGCTGGTGAGTTCCCGACACTGGTAAAAATAGGGTAGTTTCCAATAGCTAAGACAGACAATACTTTGTGCTTAGAAGACAAGAAGAAAACAGTTGTTACTGGAACATCAAAGACGGGACTTTTGCCCCCAAGGTGGCGCACACTAGTGTCTCTCCATATTAGAGCTGAGTACAGATGGCGAGCTGGACTCCAAATTTCCAGCTGTTACTGGCGTCTACTCATACCATGTATGAGTGGTAAGAATTAACCAGCAATGCACTCACTCAACATAGCAGGACGGAAGACTAGTGACTTCCGTCAGGCTTGTTGCTTCCATAATGCATTTTGGGGATAATACAGGTTTTTGTAGTTATTTTTGTTGCTCCGGTCTTTGGCTGTATCCACAGTCTAGTTTCATGTTACGCTTTCAAGTGCCCAACTAGCTGTGATGAAGCTCGTTTTCGTACTTACAATCCTTTGGCCACTTATTATTGTTGTGGACAATCCATTTACTGAATCCTTTATGGTAATAATTCAAAATTTTGTAGTGCTCGCTAGTTCATTCTGTAGTTTAAATAAACCCCCTCTTTAAAATATTCATGTGTGCTGCCTGTACTTTCATTCTTGATTATACCATCCCCAGTAGCTTTCCTTGAATAAGAGATTTCCATTGCGCGACACTGTTTTTCTAAATTTTCATGATTTGGTGAGCTGCTTCCCTTCCTTGTAGTTCGCCAGGAATAGGACGTATAGCGTCTTAAAGGTATGCTAAACAGCTCAACGGATATCTCACAATACCCACATTGACAGCTTCTCATAGATCGTTTTCAAAAGCAGGATAAACTGAAAGAGTAACTTTTATTGGTACAGCCTGTATGCATCCGGTATACAAAAATTGTTATATTACTTATTTCTGTATTTATTGATTCATAAATATGATGTTAGGTGTATTCCTTTGTTGCTTTTTAAGGCTTTCTTTAAAGTCATCGTTTAATATCAATGTTAAATTTTGAGCTGATTATAATCGGCATTCGTTGTTGAGATGTCGATGATGAAATCTAAATCTGCGTTGATAATTCTTGAACCGTTTGGTCCTATGATCGTCAATGAAACCAAAACCGCTTACCCAAACGGTTTTGGTTGTATTGATGGTCATCGGAACAAGACTGCAGGCGACATAAGGTGCTGGTGCTCGGAGCCATTGTGTAGTTCTGTAAACTATCCATCACCAAGTGTTGCAGCCGAAGATTTTAGATGTTTAAACAATATTTAACATAATTATAAACACGTGAAAATAATTTATGCAACCGTTTGGAGCACAGCATTCTATGGAAGTGAAAAGGAAGAAAGGCGAAGCGTTTGAGACGTAGTGCTACAGAATGGTGGTTCTATGAAAGGTTAATAGTGCAGTGACAGTATTGAAATATTGCGGCAGAGGATTGAAAAGAGACGAGAACGTAGTCTGGACACTTGTACTGCATTTATAGATTATGAGGAATTCTTCGATAGAGTGAATAGGTATATCCTGTGAATTATGGAAAGACCATGCTACCCAATATATTTAATGCAAGTTATAAAAAGGTTCTTATATAAATAACGAAATTTTAAGTAAAACGAGTATAGGGAGAACAGGACGATTAGCAGTTAACAGAGAAGTACGACAATGTTCCAGTCTCTCACACAGTTTAATACATATGTTAACGACATTGTTAGACAAGGGAAACAAAATTCCTAGAAACAAACTTTTAAATTCTGTATCTATACACAGAAGATGATTTAAAAATCGCTCTAAATAGCTTGGACTTACTAGGCAAATTCTGTAACTTGAAAATATCAGAAAATATGGCTTTTAAAGGAAATACCCAGTACGTTCAAAATAATTCCAAACCGAAAATCGTTTGAACAGGATCTCACTTTTAGTTACTGGAATGTGATATAAGTTATCAATGTGTCAGAGACATCTCCACTAAGTTAAACAAGTTTCAAATGATGTAAGGCTTTTTACATAGGATATTAGACAATAAAACCAGGAAAGGCACAAAGATAAAATTCTACAGAGTAATGGCAACACCTTCACTCACACAAAAAGTGAGACCTGGTCAATAACTAAGAAACAGTAAAGAACGATACAGTTAGCTGAAATAAAATTCTTAAGGTAGCTAAAAGCATGAACTCCGACAGATCATGTAAGGAGTTCTGAAATGGGAAAAGAATTACATATATTTTGAATTATGAAAGAATACAAAACGAAAGGTGAAACAATCAGGGCAGAACGAGTAATCAGATGTATAACAGACTTAGACCTAAAGAAGAGAGAGTTACCAGAAAACCAAGAAAAAGATGGCTTCTGTGAAGAATAAACAGACTCTAAGCCTGCTCCATGAAGCGAAGAAGAAGAAGGCGTTACGCTATACTATTGCTCCAGACTTCCTTATATATTTGGAGTAATGGCTTGATGGGCACTGACTTGAAGATGGCCAGGAGCGCCCAAAAAGCAATGCATGCTGCATAGAAAATGTGGTTAAAGTACGAAATCAAATCCCTATACTCTAAAAAACAAGAGCCAAATTGCGAGTAGTATAAGACACATTTACAGCTCGAACACACCATTATTAAATTACAGTTTTCTTCCATCTGGTCAACAAGGTTGAAAAGCACACAAAAACTGCTGTTAAAAGAATGGAAACAGTTCATAGAAGAAAGATCAACCAACTCAAAAAAACTCCAGTCATAACATAATACTTTTACATATAGCCAAGAAAAACACACACACAAATTCTGCCCAAGATTAGTAAACCTCCTTGACACACAGTTAAACAGTAAAGAAAGACAGCTGTAGGTTTAGGGATTAAAATACAATGTAACTTCAGAAATAAATTAAGATTACTAAGAAAATCTAATTATAGATGCAGAAAGTGTTTGACAAGGGAAGATAGGAATGAAAACTGCAATGTCACCATTGGGCTAACTAGAGAACTAGTGGAAAAAAGAAATCCAGAATAAAATGACCAGTATAAAAACACAAAAACAACAAAAACTCAGTAATTGCAACACTCAGAAAACTTAGCAGAGAACTTCAAAATGACAGTGTTGCCATTTCAAAAGCAGTCAAGGGTAACACTGTAGTACTGATAGACAAAGAACAATACAATGAAAAAACGTAAGAATTCATCTCACAAAATAACATTACAAAATTAAAATCAGGCCCAACAAACAGATTCCAGACAAAAGTAAAAAACACTCTGAAAAATATTGACATCGTACTGGATAACACAGAGAAAAGAAAGTTGACACAGATCAATCCCACTGCCCCTGTCCTCCGAAGCCAACAAATAATCCACAAACTGTATCTTCCTGTGACGCCAATACTGGATTTCAGAAAACTCCCCTCTTACAAGCTTGCAGGATATATGTTAAAATTACGTTCTGAAAATTTCAAAGTACAAGAAGACAGAAAATCAGAAACACTACACAGTTAATACAACAAATAAAAGATATAAAAATACCAGATACAGCAAAACTTCTCGCATTTGATATAGAAAGCATGTATTCCAACATAACAGTACCAGAAACAATAGAAATCATAGGTAAGAACGTAAAAACTCCCCATTGAACAGATTATGGAAATACACACATTAATAAAACTCATAAGAGAACAAAATTACTTCCTATTCAATAATGAATTTAGTTTCCAAGTAGATAGATTACCAATGGGGTCACCAGTTTCAGGAGCATTAGCAAATATTTTTTAAACCACATTGAACAGATCATTTTCACAAAAATAGTAGCAAAAAAATACAACAGATTATAGTGGTTCAGGTATATGGATGACATCCTTTGCTTAATAGATGAACCACAAACAAAAATTGAAAAACTACATATAGACATCCACAATATACATAAAAATATAAAATTCACAATTGAAAGAGAACATAACAACCAAATTAACTTCCTAGTTGTAACAATAAAATATAAAAAAATAAGCATATGTTTGAAATTTACCATAAACCCACAGCAATGGACATTATCATTCCTCAATTCTCGAACCACCCACACTCACAAAAGCAAGCAGCACCTCGACACATGCTCCATAGACGCAGCACAGTACCACTCACTAAAGAAGGCTATCAAAAAGAACTGGACATAATAATACAAATAGCACAAAATAATGGTTACAATAATAACACAATCACAAAGCTAAACAACAAATTTAAAACTAAAATAAAAGCAGAAAGCACCAAAACACAGACAACAACACAATAGAAGGAAACACAAACGTGCAGTCCCATAACAACTACATTGGATACTCAGAAAAAGATGAAAGAAAACCCAAGATGGTACACAATGACACACAAACACAAACTCACCCATAAATTCACCAACATTTTCAAAAGACAGGGAATAAACACAGCATACACAACAGACAATTCTACACAAAAATACACCCCAAAACTAACAAAAAATAGAGACATATACCAGAAAGCAGATGTATATCAACTACAGTGGAACACTTGTGAAGGCAGATACGTAGGACAAACAGGTAGAGCATTTGAGGTCAGATACAAAGAACACATGAGAGCCTGGAAATATGGGACAAAACACTGCAAATTTGCAGAACGCCTAAGAGGACATAAAACCACTATAGAAGATAATTTGAAAATAATTAGAATCAACAACAAGAAACACCTCCTAACCCTGCAAGAAAATTACCACATACAGAAAACCAAATAGAAAGGAAAACCCTGTTGAATGACCAAGTATACTTATCAAGCAATTCATTATTTACACTAATAGATAAAATAACAGAATAACTTTCCCAAAGAGGATTAACGTAGTAATGCTGTCCAATATAATAATAATACCACCCAACATCTTTACATTCACTTATCCATGAACCCCTTCACAGAATATCGAAAAGAAAAGTCAAGTCAGTTGTCTCCAAAGTTTGAAACCACTCGCTAACAGCTAGTACAACACCATACAATTCAAACCACAAAAAAAAGAACCACTCGTCGGCTCTCTCTCTCTCTCTCTCTCTCTCTCTCGCTCTCTCTCTCTCCCCCCCCCCTCTCTCCCCCCCCCCCCCTCTCTCTCTCTCTCTCTCTCTCTCTCTCTCTCTCTCTCTCTCTCTCTCTCTCTTATAAACACAAACGGTACAAACATCATGAGCAGAAGTTAGTCTTGAACATATACTTCGTTAGTTGGCAACAAGCAGGTAAACATGCCAAAGAGGAGGGAGTCGCAATATTTACGTTGTGAAAAGCATTGTCCGGCGAACTTGTTATATCGGGTGGCAAAAGAACAATAGTACACCACAAGAAAGAATGAAGAACATGGCGAACATATGAAGAAGGTCAGAACGCAAAGTTGTGCTTATATGGCAATAATAAAAGTGATAGTGCGACCTCCAGACCAGGTGTGAGGAAACGCAGATCGGCAAATCGTAAGTAACTAATTTTTTACAAAAAAATAGCGACGTGGTTTAATAATCTAAAACTGTATCGTTATAGATCCCACTGATGATGTCTTAGATAAAGATAATGCGAAACGCGTATGGGATAAATAAATTAAGTAGCAGCAGGAAAGGACACTTTTATCTACAAAACAAGTATTTATATGCTTCCTGCGGAGAATGGCTGCACAAACAAACTTGTTAGGTACGTCTCATTTTCAACAAACTCCAAATTTCCGAAGAACGAAGCAAGAATATCCACAAAACGGCATTTATATTATTACTATAATCTTCTGGTCGTTGGTATTGTTCGACCCAATGTTTCGTGCATAAGGTTCTTTGCTACATTCGATTACTTTTTAGGTCACGATGCCAATTACAGCTTTAACGCTCTTGGGAGGGCACGGAGTTAATGCGAATACCTCACACAAAGACAATAAAACATATAGAACAAGACTTGCTCCATAATAAATCCTTTTATGTGGTAACTAAACTTTTAATTTCTGGACGATTGTTTGTAGATAAACAAACGAAGAGATTATATGCTAATAAAGATTTTTCATTTATATTCAAAACGGGTGCGGGATTTCATTCCCATTCAACGGAATGATTTATTTCCAAGCAACTTTGGCTACAAAACGCCTGGTAAATCTCTTACCCTTACGCGAGCCACTTGACTTTACGCCGGCCATTGTAACCGAGCGGTTCTAGGCGCTTCAGTCCCGAACCGCGCTGTTGCTACGGTCGCAGGTTCGAATCCTCCCACGGGCATGGATGTATGAGATGTCCTTAGGTTAGTTAGGTTTAAGTAGTTCTAAGTCTAGGGGACTGATGAACTCAGATGTTAAGTCCGATAGTGCTTAAAGCCATTTGAACCATTTGAACTTGACTTTCTATGCGCAATGGTCTGACTGGCTAATTTCAATGCTTATTAACTCAGAAGTGGCGTAACGTATAGAATGTTTTTCTTCATAATTATTTCTTAGCACAACCTGCCCTGCAACACTCTTAAATGCTTTTCAAACTGTTTCTCAATACCCTAAATGTGAAGTGATTTTTCAGCATTTTTGGGTGAGTGCTCATACAGCAGACCGATGGTAACCGCAGAAGAAAAGCCAACTGATTCTGCAGATCAGTTTCCACCACGTGTTTTGAGAAACGGTATTTTTTGTGTTCATTGAAGAAAGATTCTGAGTTGTCCCAGATTATGCAAACCGCATAATTGTGGGCACTGCATGGAAGATTGCCTTACAGACAATCCACATCACAATAAAATTTTCATAATCTTTGTAGTCCTTTAATTCCACATGTTCACATTGTAGTAATGATGATTTTTTTCCGGGACACATTACATTGCGTTGTCCTTGTTAGATTAAGTGTGGCTGCCACGTAAATCATTGTCAGATGCTTCATTAGGGCTTGTCAGAAAAACGACTGTAATCAGCTAAACGTAATTCATATTTTCGTTTGTTTCAGTAGTTACTCGTAATGTGACAAACGAAAGTTGGCTTTCAACATGAATCTTCCAATTTTAATAATATGCGGTCCCCCCACCCTGCTGGAGGAATCCGTGGAATTCTAGACTACATGGCAGTAGAAGAGTCGCGATTTCAAAGCGGAAGTCCTCGAATAATTGTGCGGTAGTTAGCTCTCTGCGAGCGCGCGTTTCACAAAGGACTATAACAGGCACTCGGCAGCGAGCGGTCGTTGTGAGGTCAAGGATACCTGACTGCAGCTCGATCGCGGCTGGCGAATGCACGACGAACTTGTTAATGCGACCGCAGATGCCAGATTAATTCGCCGTACCGTAGTGGTGGTTGCCATTAATAATCGCGACGAGAGCTATTATTTTATCGACTTGCGCCCTCTACAATTCCGCGATAAATTGTGGAGCAGGCTCTCTTCATTTGAAATGTCGATTCGATGTTTCGGCTGGAAACCGAACGCTGCGTCATAATACACTGGTGCGGCTCGTCGGGGGATGAAGCGAGTGGGCGGAAGTGAACTTGCGGTGTCGCGGCCGACATGCACAGAAGCCGCCCCGCCTGCGCCGAAACACGGTGCGACGCGGGCCCCTAACGGGGATGTGAGCGTGAGCGGGCGCGCCCGACACGTCAACAAAAGCGTCCGGAAGTGGCATCACGGCTGAGTCGCGCGCGACCGACCGGCCAAGTCCATCCGGCGCCGCCGCCTTTGCTCTAATTGGCGCTCGCAGCCGCGCGTAACGACCAATTAGGGGCGGTCTAGCGAGTGCAGAAGACCGCGTGGATGCGAGACGCCGTATGGTGCCGCAAGCGCTGCAGAGCGAACAACCTGGTTGCGATTGTGGGGTAAATAAATTGTAAGCTTGACCAGACACGAACGCACACCGTTGTTGCGAACAATACTGCTATTTCTGGTTTTAGTGCAGGTATCTGGGTTCGCGTGTATGAGCCGTATTTGAAAAGGAAGACATTTTCCGTCTTCTGTAGCTATACGAAATCTGTGAGAAAAGTAACGAGACTGACTTTTTATCTACGAAAGCTCTTATTTTTTTCAGACAATAATATTGTCCCCTTCAAAGTAGTTCCGTTCGGCAGCTATACGCCTGGTTGCAGGTTTCAACTGGTAGGGCCTTTAACATCTCGGTCACATTCTTTTGAATGTTCTCTAGAGTCTCGAAATGATGACCTTTTGTCATTTTTCAATTTCGGGAAAAGAAAAAAAAAAGCTATAAGTTTCAAAATGGTTGAAATGGCTCTGAGCACTATGGGACTCAACTGCTGTGGTCATTAGTCCCCTAGGACTTAGAACTACTTAAACCTAACTAACCTAAGGACATCACACACACCCATGCCCGAGGCAGGATTCGAACCTGCGACCGTAGCAGCAGCGCGGCTCCGGACTGGAGCGCCTAGAACCGCACGGCTACCACGGCCGGCACTATAAGGTCTCAGACCAACTTAACAAAGAAGATGTGTAACAACAGGAAAGCCTTTTGAGGTAAGAAATTCCGAGTTGGAAGTGGCCGTGTGACATAGGGCAATGTCATGATGCTGTACCGGCTTGTCTGCCATGTCTGATCTCAGTCGATTAACCCTTTGAGCCATTCAAGGACTCTTTGTAAAACACTTGGTTTACAGTTTGTCCTGCAGAGATAAATTCCTTATCCACGGTACTCCTACTGTCAAAAAAGCAAATCAGCACTTTTTTTATCATTGATTTGCTCATAAGAGTAGATGACGCTATTAGTTTTGTTAACTCAGTGACAGGTGTAATTGCGGAAGTTTACATCCGTAACAAAATTAAGCACAACAATATCTTTACAAATACAAACTAACAGTGAATTTACGTGGCTAAGATATATGGATTTACAGATTTCGTTTCGTTTTTTCAAACCATTACGACATGTCTTTGCTTCTTTCGATAGGATTTATTTATATTATTTGATAAGAAAACTGATTTGTTAACTTTGCTTTGTGATTTGGGTGTCTTCCAATAATTATAGGACGGTCTACCCACACGTTCCACCTCCATGACTTCTAACTCAGCGTTTACGACCGTCGCATCCAGCTAACTAACGTACTAAAATAGCTTGTAATAACCTTCGACCGACAAATAACCTCATCCAGAAATGCACCCTCTCGAAATCTGGCGAGCAAGCTACACCGCGATGTAGAGCGCCTCTCTTGCAGAGTCTGCCACTTGAGTTTGCTAAACATCTCCGTAACGCTATCACGGTTACCAAATAACCCTGTGACGAAACGCGCCGCTCTTCTTTGGATCTTCTCTATCTCCTCCGCCAGCCCGTTCTGGTACGGGTCCCACACTGATGAGCAATACTCAAGTATAGGTCGAACGAGTGCTTTGTAAGCCACCTCCTTTGTTGATGGACTACATTTTCTAAAGACTCTCCCAATGAATCTCAACCTGATACCCGCCTTACCAACGATTAATTTTATGTGATCATTCCACTTCAAATCGTTCCGCACGCATACTCCCAGATATTTTACAGAAGTAACTGCTACCAGTGTTTGTTCCGCTATCATATAATCATACAATAGAGGATCCTTCTTTCTACGTATTCGCAATATATTACATTTATCTATGTTAAGGGTCAGCTGCCACTCCCTGCACGAAGTGACTATCCGCTGCAGATCTTCCTACATTACGCTACAATTTTCTAATGCTGCAACTTCTCTGTATACTACAGCTACTACAGCATCATCCTAAGTTCTATACAGCCGTCAAGATTCTCGAACGACATGCTTTCCGCCTCGTTTTCCGCATCCGCTTACCTTCCTCCACAAGCATCCTTTACCAACTCATCAAATTGCCACTGCTCCTCACTACATTGAACACCTTCAAAGAACGTACAGCATCCATAAATTCGACACCAACAATTCTAATGTGTACCCTCTCCTTTCCCATTCCAAGTGTGCTTCCGCGCCTCTACCTACACGTTTCACCAAACTTTCACCTGCAAACCCTCCACATCGTCTCCAAGGAAATTTCAGCCGTCCCCATCTCCCAAACCATGAACTATTCCCCAGCTTATACCTGTCCTAACAATTCTGAATCCACCCTACCTGCACACCTCCCACCCCACACCCAAGGGTTTCCTCCCCCTCCTGTCTCAATACCACAACTCCTGCTTTTCACCTTCCCTGTCGCCCCCACCCCCTTTTCCTCTCCAGTTTATAAATCCCTATACCAGTTACACCTCTTCCCTTGTCCGCCACAGCCACCTGTAATGGTACTTGAATTACGCAACCATTACAGCACCTCACCTGAACCTCTCGATACCAGCTATATTCTACTGTGTTTCTGCAAAGTAGTTAACATATTTATGAGACAACATTCAGATTTGATTTCATTTGTGATACATCGATATGTTTATATTGCAATGATATTATTCTTATTTGTAATCTTTCTTATGTCGCTATGATCTTTGACGTACTTGTAACTCCGATTTTTGGGCGCGTAAGCGATTGTTAGTTGGTTGTTAACTTGTTAGAGAGTCGGACCTTGAGAAAGTCAAGTCGTGGACGTCATGTTGGAAAGACGAATATTATCGTCAGCTTATAAAATGCGAACTTTAACAGTGACTGTGAGGAAGATGTTTTCAAGTATGTTTTGTATTGTGAAGTGATGTTTTGTGTGGTACGTGATATTGCAATAAAAGCAATTAAAAGGAAGTGTAACTTAATTTCGGAGTGCTGATTATTTTTTTACATCACCATTGTCCAGCAAAAGTGTAACCTTCAAGGATGGTTTGTGAAGCGCATCTACAAAACTTTTTAATATAGCAGGATAAAACCCAGGCCTCTTTGCATCCGAGCTTGGAATCATAACCACCTAGACTATCAACGATTGAGCCATCATAATACAACGAGACCAGGGTGGGAAACACAAAGAGATGAGTGCCTAGTTTTTTCTTTATTACATGAAATGCTCTAATGACACCTGACACATAATATGACTATTGTTGCCCGAAAATGCAATATTTAGCAGCGTGAGCAACATCAAAATCGTTATTAAAATTTTGACCTTTGTTGTGGTAGGGTTATTAGACACCCCAACCCCATCACCACCCGTGGTTACCAGTCCTCAGCCCTCATCACCACCACTCTGCCCGCATCTCGTGGTCGTGCGGTAGCCTTCTCGCTTCCCAAGCCCGGGTTCCCTGTTTCGATTCCCGGCGGGGTCAGGGATGTTCTCTGCCTCGTGATGGCTGGGTGTTGTGTGCTGTCCTTAGGTTAGTTAGGTTTAAGTAGTTCTAAGTTCTAGGGGACTGATGACCATAGATGTTAAGTCCCATAGTGCTCAGAGCCATTTTTGAACCACCACTCTCCCACCTCCCTTCCTAAACACCCTTCTTGTCGTCTATTATCTTTCATCCCACAGCAAGTTCTTTCTGAGTTTCACTGAAAATTCGCGGTGCTCCATTTTTTATTCGCCAATGTACCTTCTGTCGTGTCCATTGTCTTACAAGTGTTTTTTCAAGTGTTGTTCAAGTGTGTTTAACTGTGCTGTCTATCAAAATTTTTATCACTGTTTCCAAACAATTAATGAAGACAGCATTATGTTATTTGTATTTTTGCCATTAGCGTCACCTCAAATAATTTTAGAACCATAGTGCATATGTATCCTTGTTTTTTTGTTTTAGCAAAGTTAGCGTTAAATTCTACTGGCTGAAGAGAGGGTTATTTATATCGCTGCCAGCCCGCACTCCACTCCACAACCACCCTGTCCCACCCCATCCCACCCACCCCATCTCACACCACCCTACCCCACCTAGCTACGTGAGGCGACATGGGATAAAATAACGATAAAGAAACAAAAAGGTGCCTACTCATTACATTTTGATTTCGTTTTGTTTACGAATGAAACTGCTTAGAAAATGGTCGTATCCTTCTGAAGACATCATAATGCCTAAAAGACTGAGGACTATGCTGTCTCTAAAACCTAAAGAAAATCGTGAGGCGATATTCGCTGCAGTTAGGGAACATCAAACTTCTACTCGCCCTTTTCAAACTCCTCCCGAAGGAGAGGCGAGATGTAACTCTTATTAGAAGCATCACGCGTTATGTCGCACTTCAGAATCTTTCACTCAGAGCAGCTGATCGTTACTTTTCTTCTATGTAATATCACAGAAGTGTAAATTTTGATGGGGAGTGGCGCAGATGGGCGAGTTTTTGTGCCACAAATCCCGCCTATTCCTGACAATCTACCAATTAGCTTTAAATGTGTACAATTCTTGGTGAACTTGTGTTATTCCACGATAAGAATCAGAGTACAAGGCCAGACCCTGCGTGTTGCGGGTATGGGTCTCAGTTTCAGTTGCTTTTCGTACTGCGATCTCTACGTGGCTCTGTCCCGCGTTAGTGAGCTAAAACTGTCTTCCTTCATGTCTCCAGTCATATTAGTTCAAACTTTGTACACAAAAATGCTTTATAAATCAAAAATAAATTCCACTTTACAAAGCCTCGGACACAATTACGAATTAATTGTCCTGTCAGTGCCGAAATTCTCAGCTAGTAAGAAATATATTGTTTCTAATGTAGGTGCAGAAACGTGGTATAACAACAAAAAATTCATATGTATTGTCTATTGCTCGTGGTAGTTTCCGAAACACGATATTTCGAGAAGATACCTTGCCCTACTACTCAGGTTATGTCAGCAGTATGAGCGCCTTTGCTACATGGGGAGAGATAAGAATATACAATAGGCACAGTACAGCAAAGACGCTCATTCTACAGGTCTCACCCGAAGAATCGTGTTTCGTAAACGACTGCACCCAGATCCACTGAACAGGATGAGCAACGCGGGGTAGCCATGCGGTCTGAGGCGTTTTGTCATGGTTCGCGCAGCTCCCCCGTCGGAGGTTCGAGTCCTCTCTTGGGCATGTGTGTGTGTGTGTGTGTGTGTGTGTGTGTGTGTGTGTTGCCCTTAGCGTAAATTAGTAGTGCGTAAGCCTAGGGACCGATGACCTCAGCAGTTTGGCAACATAGACCTTACCACAAATTTCCAAATTTCGACTGAATGCGATGAACGATCTGCTGGACACGGAATATGAGCTGAGAGCAAACCAAATAAAGATGAAAATATTGAGAAGCAGCAAAATTGTTGACCAGGAGGCACACGAAGTGACAGAATTCCGCTACCTGGAAGCAAACTGGCACATTACGGACGAAGTAAGGCGGGCGTAAAAAGCAGACTACTACAGGAGAACAGAGCAATCCGTCGCTATAAACGGGCTTCTTGTCATAAAAAATGGGGTGTGTCCGTTCATCCCATCACTGAGAGGAAGTGAGTCACGGACTGTGGGAAAGCTGGAAAAGAAGAGAGTCGAAGCGATTAAGGTGTGGTGTTAGAGAAGATTGCTGAAAATTAGGTAGGCTGGTGGGGCAAAAAATGGGGAGGTACACTAACACGAAAATAAGGATCGATGACCGGCCCTATGTTAGGGGAAAGCTTCCACGTGTCTGGAGAGAGTCATGCCGTATGACAGGCGACAGTCAGACACGTCACGGCCGGAAAGTCATTGAATGAAGTAGAATTATCTTCAATGATGTGTCTTGCTTTGAACTGAGCCCCGATGGCCAGTACAAAGTGTGCATCACATCTACCGATTCCCGTCCCATTCGCATAATTCCTTCGCTGTGTATTTGAGGCCAAGGAACCTTCCGTTAACATTTGATTGCCTGTGAATAAACAGAGAGAGGGAGAGGGAGAGGGAGAGGGAGAGGGAGAGGGAGAGGGAGAGGGAGAGGGAGAGGGAGAGGGAGAGGGAGAGGGAGAGGGAGAGGGAGAGAGAGTGAGAGGGAGAGGGAGAGGGAAAGAGAGAGAGAGAGAGAGAGAGAGAGAGAGAGAGAGAGAGATAAAGAGAGAGAGAGAGACCTAAGTCTTACATGGAGTGATCACCCCTTCAGCAGCGGTAATCTTTCTGCCACTAGTATAGGATAAAGGCTGTTCTTGTTGTGCTCTTCATTCCAAGGACTGCTTTGGTTAATCTCTCCATGACAGCCTATCCAGTCTACACTTCTTCATTTCTACATAACAACTGCATCCTACATGCATATACCGCTGCTTGCTGTATTCAATCCTTGGTCTCCCTCTACAATATTTATCCGCCCCACCCAACTTTCTTCCATTATCAGAGTGATAGTGCCTTAATGCCTTAGGATGTGACTTAACAAATGATCCCCTGATTTCGCCAAAATTGGCCACAAATTTCTTTTTTTCGCGAATTCTATTTTGTGCCTCCTCATTAGTTATTTAACCTATACATTTAATTTTCAACATTTTTCTGTAGCGCCATATTTCAAAAGTTTGTGTTCTCTTCTTGCCCGAACTGTTTATCGTGCACGTTTCACTTCTGTACAAGGATACGCTTCATACAAATACATCCAGAAAAGTTTGCTAAGCCTTAAATTTATATTCGATGTTAACTATTATTCTTTTTCAGTAATGCCAGTCTACATTTAATAGCCTCTCTACTTCGGCCATCGTCAGTTACTTTGCTGCTCAAATAGCACATCTCATCGACTACATTTACCGTCTCATATCTAATTCCGTTAGGATCACCTGATTTAATTCGGCTATATCCCACTACCCGTGCTTCACTTTTTTGATGTCCATCACATAACCCCGTTTCTTTAATTACTCAGCAATTTCCCTTTGCCACCTCTGGCAGAGTTACAATGTCATCGGGAAAGCGCGAAATTTTTATTTCTTCTTCCTGAGCTTTGATCCCATTTCTTAATTTCTCTTTGGTTTCTCTTCCTTCCTGTTCAGTACACAAATCGGGGAGAAGCTAAAACATTGTCTCGCCCCTCTCTCAACAACTGTTTCTCTTTCATCCCCTTATACTCTTATTAAGGCAGTTTCGTTTCTGTACAAGTTGCGTATAACCTTTCGCTCACTGTATTTTACCCCTGCTACGTTCTAAATTACTATTCCAGCCATCAGGCTCAAGAGACCGTAAAACGATCCCGAACATACGGAGAAGCTTCGAGCTAAAAATACTACTTTGCAGAACCATGTTCGGCAATAAAATGCACCTTTTGCTAACCAATACTCCGTTCGCCGGAGACAAAAGCGGCGAGTGGAGTGGATGCTCTGCGGATCTGTTATCTCTTACGTCTCCAGAAACAGATTGCTAACACGAACGCAATAAAACGCGGCGTAACAATTCCTGAAAGCAGTCGCCGCTGGGATCGGCCCGTGTTTTGCGGGGGTCCAGATTGCGGCCGCATTGTTATTGTATCGCTATCATCTGGCGGGAATATGGGGTCCCCAGAGCGGCAGGTAGCGGAAACAAGATACTCCGGCGGTGGCGCCGCCCCCCGGCCGGCACGGGCGCTGGCGCCACGGGCAGTATATCTGGGCGGCGGTGTGTGTGTGGCTGCGATAATTCTGTCCGGCGTTCATTGTGTCCCCCTGTCCCCCCCTCTGCAGGGAATCGGTAATGCCAAGCTAACAATTAGCAATAAATTCGCGTGCTATTTGCAATGCAGATGCACCTCTGCGGCGGTAATCTCGCCGTCATACATATTCCCCCGGAGGTTGCGCGTCGCCTCGCGGTCCATCCCGTCCTCCCCAAGAGGGGCGCCCTGTCCGTCTTGGACAGCAGAGCGTCCGGAAGCCGTGCATTCGCAAACTCTAAAGATGCATCTCTGTGCGGTCCAGAGCCTTGAAGCACTATCGCGAATGTTTTCTGTAACTTAAGCACGCCACACAAGGGCAGATTCGAGCGAAAACTACCGCACACTCAGCCTAACAGCTCACTCATTTCGCGTATCGTGTCATTTCTGGAAACCCAGAATCTAGTCTGTAGGAGCCAACATGGATTCCGGAAACAGCGATCGTGTGAGACCCAACTCGCTTTATTTGTTCATGAGACCCAGAAAATATTAGATACAGGCTCCCAGGTAGGTGCCATTTTCCTTGACTTCCGGAGGACGTTCAATGCGGTTCCGCACTGTCGCCTGATAAGCAAAGTAAGAGCCTACGGAATATCAGACCAGACGTTAAAATAAACTCTGGCGTGCCACAGGGGAGTGTTATGGGACCATTGCTTTTCACAACATATATAAATGACCTAGTAGATAGTGTCGGAAGTTCCATGCGGCTTTTCGCGGATGATGCTGTAGTATACAGAGAAGTTGCAGCATAACAAAATTGCAGCGAAATGCAGGAAGATTTGCAACGGATAGGCAATTGGTGCAGGGTTGTGGCAACTGACCCTTAACATAGACAAATGCAATGTATTGCGAATACATAGAAAGAAGGATCCTTTATTGTATGATTATATGATAGCGGAACAAACACTGGTAGCGGTTACTTCTGTAAAATATCTGGGAGTGTACTTACGGAACGATTTGAAGTGTAATGATCATATAAAATTAATTGTTGGTAAGGCGGGTGCCAGGGTGAAATTCATTGGGATAGTCCTTAGAAAATGTGGTATATCAACAGAGGAGGTGGCTTACAAAACGCTCGTTCGACCTATACTTGAGTATTGCTCATCAGTATGGGATCCGTACCAGGTCGGGTTGATAGAGGAGATAGAGAAGATCCAAAGAAGAGCGGCGCGTTTCGTCACAGGGTTATTTGGTAAGCGTGATAGCGTCACGAAGATGTTTAGCAAACTCAAGTGGCAGACTCTGCAAGAGAGGCGCTCTGCATCGCGGTGTGGCTTGCTGTCCAGGTTTCGAGAGGGTGCGTTTCTGGATGAGGTATCGAATTCATTGCTTCCCCCTACTTATACCTCCCGAGGAGATCACGAATGTAAAATCAGAGAGATTCGAGCGCGCAGGGAGGTTTTCCGTCAGTCGATCTTCCCGCGAACCATACGCGACTGGAACAGGAAAGGGAGGTAATGACAGTGGCACGTAAAGTGCCCTTCGCCACACACCGTTGGGTGGTTTGCGGAGTATAAATATATATGAATGTAGATATGTAGATGTAGACCCAAACCCCCAGGTGTCAGACACTCTGATCGGTATCAAACGTTGCATGTCGATGGAGTATCAACCAAAACTCTGAAGTTGTTCGTACTGTGTGCTGTAATCCAGCAGAACGGGAGTAAAATTTAATTAAAACTAACACCGGTACTATGGAGCACAGGGAAAGCATAACTGTCAGTATGTAATCCATTTAGCTTACGTGGGGAAATTGCTGGAGCCTTAGATCGTGGTACTAGGGCTCATGGCATCAAACCCCAATTATGACTTTTTTTTTACTATATTATGCGTAAAAGTGTTACTCGAGGCGAATTATAGTCCCGCACTTGTGATGCAATTGTTTCATTATTCTGCTGTTCCGATTGTTTATGATTCTTCTCTGAAACTATAAACGCACTAGCTGCTTCATCGCGAGTGGTGTCTGTTCTGTCGCAGATGTCCGAAAAAATGGTTCAAATGGCTCTAAGCACAATGGGACTTAACATCTAAGGTCATCAGTCTCCTAGACTTAGAACTACTTATACCTAACTAACCTAAGGACATCACACACATCCATGGCCGAAGCAGGGCCGGCTGGTGTGGCCGAGCGGTTCTGGGTGCTTCAGTCTGGAACTGCGCGACCGCAGGTTCGAATCCTGCATCGGGCATGGATGTGTGTGGTGTCCTTAGGTTACTTAGGTTTAAGTAGTTCTAAGTCTTGGGGACTGATGACCTCAGATGTTAAGTCCCATAATGCTCAGAGCCATTTTGAACCCGAAGCAGGATCCGAAACTTCGACCGTAGAAGCAGCGTGGTTCCAGACTTAAGCGCCTAGAACTGCTCGGCCACAGCGGCTGGCCACACATGTCCTACAATACACGTCCTAATTATACAAATCTACTCTATAGGTTTCCTACTTTCACCTAACGAAACGAAAGCTGACTGCCTAAAGAACATTGCTACAAACTGTAAAAAGTAGTTTTACGTATCAGGAAAAGTTCTTCCATACAACATTTTCACGCGTAAACAGTCAAAAAAAATCGCCCATCTGGTTTGAGCGCAGGACCTTTGCTACGATGATATCACTCAGTTCCTTAGAACTTAGAACTACTTAAACCTAACTAACCTAAAGACATCACACACATGCATGCCCGATGCAGGATTCGAACCTGCGACCGTAGCAGTCGCGCATTTCCGGACTGAAGCGCCAAGAACCGCTCAGCCACCGCGACCGGCTGACTGATGTCCTGTTTACGGAATTAGTGACAGCATGATGTGCAATTTGGGATGTCGAACACCGCTGCTACGCGTCTGTCTGTTTCCTCGAATATGAGTGTAACTGCCAGGTTCCTCTATTTTCGAGTTTTCACATAAAGATCTTCGCAGACGACGTACGTTTCTAGCTACTCAGTGGTTTGCAGTACCTTCCACCTCGCAGCACCTCGCTAAGATTTTGGGTTTCTATAGATTTAATTTCCACTCTTTATATTCATAATTGTGCAAGCATATTGCTTTAAGCTTAATATCAATATCTATCGCGCAAATCTTATGATATTCTGGCAAACCATGTCAAAATACACATGTTCTTGTAATCCCAGAGTCTGGAGATGCCTGTAGAAAGCATGTCAGCAAGCTAGCAAGCAGGTCAGGGCTAGAAACAGCAATGCCTTTGTGCCGACAGAGCCACCCTAGCCTTTGTACACCAGTTTGGAGAGTGAGCCAGCGTCAGGGGAGTGTGTGTGGAGACAGCTGACTCATGACCGTTGGCCGCAGTGAATGACCACTTGACCCCACAGGAAATATCTACTGCTGCAAGGACTATATACAGCATATGTTCTTATGTTTCCTTGGGGTCCATCTGACTTCACCATTTATGTACGAGTGGCTGGTGGCTGGTAGCTGTTTGTAGGATACAGAAGTGATGATTTCATGTGGTGCAGAACACGAATTGTGTTTACTACATCGATGTGGTATATGGTGACATAGCCTGTTTGGAGATCGGTGTCAAGCTGAAAAATTCAAGCTTTCCTCGACAATAGCAGAGCAGTGTAATTGAGAAAGTGTCTTTGGCGATGCTTTTCCTATTCCACGATCTGTTGGCAACTTGTGCAAAGTTATCTGTAATTGTAATATGACCACTGTATGCTTTTATTTTATCTTTACAAAATAGTTTTGTCACTAAAAGTGTCGTAATTGGTCCATCCTGCCGAAAATGGTGGACTGTGCTCCACCACTGACAGCAGCAGTAGTTTTCCGTATATAATCAGTAAGAACCAATCAGACTGCTCCATTCACCAGAAGTTCCATGACATCAGAGAGTTACAGGACATCTTTTGTGTGGGATATAGGAGCCTCTACAGGTGGGTTCAAACAAGGCAGGGACAATGGTTCAAATGGCTCTGAGCACTATGGGACTTAACATCTGAGGTCATCAGTCCCCTAGAACTTAGAACTACTTAAACCTAACTAAACTAAAGACATCACACATATCCATGCCCGAGGCAGTATTCGAACCTGCGACAGGGGCAATGTATGTATTGAAAGTTCTGTGATGTGTGAGAGTCACGTTATGTGTTCTTTGTTCCAATGATCAGAGACAAATGGAAGCAGACCATCCTCCACTGTTTCGGTCAGGTGGATGCTGTTCCTCACCCACCATTGTGGCTAAAAATTTAAATGTCGTGTGGCTAGGGCCTCGCCGGGTGCAAGGCTTTCTATTTGACGCCACTTCGGTGACTTGCACGTCGATGGGGATAAAATAATGATGATTAGGACAACACAACACCCAGTCCCTGAGCGGAGAAAATCGCCGACACAGCCGGGAATCGAAACCGGGCCTTAAGGATTGATATTATTTCGCGCTGACCTCTCAGCTACCAGGGAAGGACTCTATTGTGGCTTTAGATCATCTCCAGACCAGCAGCTGTAGAACATCAAAAACTCACCGAAAATTCCTGACTTTTTGTCGTCCGTGGAACACTGCTTCGTCGTTTGTTTGTGTAATTGTTTTGATTTTCCCATCTGTACTTAGACATCAGAGTGTGCTTCGAGAAGTGAAGAAAATAACGTCTCTGACTCAACAGAAAATATAAACTAAATCCACTCACCGTTTCATAAAAATGGATGAATACCACAGCAGCTGCAGAGCTCAGAAATTTTTCTCCCTCCTGCAGTGTCTTCAAACAAGCAGCTAAGACTGGAAAAGTTATGAGCGTCCTGATTTTAGAGTTGCAGAGATATTTTCCTCGACTTCCAAATATCATCATTTTGGCTTGTTAAATCAGATATTGCAGCTGATACCGGTTTCGGGATTATTTCCCACAAAAGACTGTGTGTGTCTCAGGCAGGTTTCACAAGTTTGCAGCAATCTGTTTTGGGAGTCCATGTCCAAGTGTGACATGATACACTGCAAAATTGAAACGAAATACTGTGCAGTGATCTTTTTGAAAGTGTATTTAGAGACATTTGCAATTGTATTTAGTAACTCCTGAAGCAGCTCGTGCTCAAAAACAATAGTATTTTCTACAAAAGCGGGCAAGGTGTCTCAGGGACGGTTTCACATGTGTGTCGCGATCTATTTTCGAAGAGTCGGCGTTCAAGTGTCGTTGTGGTAATTTACCTCGGTATAAAATATATAATTACTGTAATTATACTGCAAAATCTTTAAATGTCCTTGAGTTATCTTCTAAGATCTCTCTATTTGTGGAGTGGTACATTTAGTTCCTGTGACATCTTCTAGATATGTATGTGACAGTATTCTGCACATCGCTTAAACACTACATGCAGTTAGAGCTCAATGACATAGGGTATCTATGCTCTGGGGACGGGAAAGAGGAACGCCGCGGGTATTTACGTGACAATAGTACACGGCCGCCCCTGTAGATACAGTGTGGCGGTGCCCAGAGCTCGCCGTGTGCCATCTGAGGCATGGGGACGTCTTGCCTCTTGCGCTTCAGAAGACTGACTGGAGTCTTATTGCTTGACCTACAGTTACAGCACATGCATTTACCAGCATGAGTTCTGAAGTGCAACTTAACCCCATCCTGCTGCATCATCATTATTTGATAAAGCATATTCATCTTGTTCATGCATCAACCTAATATCATTGCTTTCCAAACATCATGCAAATGACTATCGACACAGTCCTCAGCTGCATGATTACAGCTATATACCCATTAAACTCCTCCTTCTCCAGTACAGGCATCTCATCCACTGAACACATAGTACACACAGTAAACAATTGTCTGTCCTCCCAGTCCAGTAGCTAGACACAGACTGAATCCAGTTCCCATCATTTTCCCCATAACTGCCATCTTGGATTACATCATGGAAAGGGAGGGCTAATAGTTCCCTCTGGTGGTGGTATTGTGAACTAGGTCACGTGGACTGTAGACCTCAAGTGAACACAATGGATGGATCCACTGCCTATGACAATTCGAACTGTCTAAATAAACAATGCAACTATGGTATCTGGCAGCCCAGCACTGATGAGTCCTTTCACCACCAATATCCAGATGGCAGATGGAATGGGGTGGGATGGGAGGGCATGTAAGAGGTGTGGGCAGTTCCAAACAGGTTAGTGGAAATACCCCAACTGACCTATTTTCCCTCCAAAATTTTGACTGCCTGCCATGTTTCCAGATCCATGGCTCCAGTTTTGCATCCGCCATCTTGAATCAATTTGGCAACAATGCAGTTTTGATTAGATTAGATTTATTTTCATTCCAAATGATCTGTATTGAGGAGGTCCTCCAGGATGTAAAACATGTCAGAAAAACAACAATACATGACAAATATTTACAACTCAAACAAATAAGCTAATGTACCATTCCACAGGTCCCAAGTGGAATGACTGTCATTTTTTAATGAACACTATATGAAAGAATCATTTTATAAATACTAATGCAATGAATTTAAAATAAAAAAGTTTTATTTATTTATAAGGTAATAAACATGTAATACAACTACTATAATATTTATTTACAATGAACACATTACTGCACTGAAATTGTGCAGAAGTATATATATATATATATATATATATATATATATATATATATATATATATATATATATATATATATATATAAATCAGTTGGTTCTACTCAAAAATTCATCAATCGAGTAAAAGGAGTTGGCCACCAATAAATCCTTCAGGCTTCTCTTAAACTGAATTTCATTGGTTGTTAAGCTTTTTATGGCTGCTGTTAAGTTATTGAAAATGTGTGTTCCTGAATAATGTACACCTTTTTGTACAAGACTAAGTGACTTTATATCCTTGTGAAGATTATTCTTATTTCTAGTATTGAATCCATGAATTGAGCTGTTGGTTTGAAAAAGTGATATTTTTAATGACAAATTTCATTAAAGAATAAATATATTGAGTAGCAGTAGTTAGTATCCCTAGTATCCCTAGTCTGTGGTTGACATCTGCTTTGCCCTACTACTATTGCCTACAGGAAATTTAAAGACACCTTTGGAGGAAGCAGAATTGGTTCATTAATATCGAGAGCTCAGATGGAAAATCAGTCCTAAGCAAACAAGGGAAAGCTGAAAGGTGGAAGGGTCTATACATGGGACATGTACTTGAAGGCAATATTATTATAAACAGAAGAGGAACAATGTGAAGATGAGATGGGAGATATGATCCTGCAAGAAGGATTTCACAAAGCACAGAAAGGCATTAGTCAAAATGAGACCCCAGGACGTAGACGACATTCTGTCAGTATTGCTGACAGCTTTGGGAAAGCCTGCCATGACAAAATTAGTCCATCTCATGTGCAAGATATATAATACAGGCGAAATACCCTTAGAGTTCAAAAAGAATAGAATAATTCCAATTAAATAAAAAACGAATGATTTCTTGAGATTACCGAACTATCAATTTAGTAAGTCACAGGTGTAATATACTAATGCGAATTCTTTATAGAAGAATGAAAGAACTGGTAGAAGCCGACCTCAGGAAATATCAACCTGGATTCCAGAGAAATGTAGGAACACGTGAGGCAATATTGACCCCGCGACTTCTATTAGAATATAGATTAAGTAAAGTTAAATCTACGTTTATAATATTTCTAGACTTAAAGAAACCTTTTCACTATGTTAACTGGGATAAGCTCTTTGAAGTTCTGAAGGTAGCAGGGACTAAATTCAGGGAGCGAATGGCTATTTAAAACCTACGCAGAAATCAGACGGCACTTATGAGAGGCGAGGACCAGGAAACGGAAGCAGTGGTTGATAAAGGAATGAGACAGCGTTGTAGCCTATCACCGATGTTATTCAGTCTGTACACCGAACAAGCAGTGAAGGAAACCAAAGGAAACTTTGGAGAAAGAATTAAAGTCGAGGGAGAAGAAATAAAAATTCTGAGATTTGGCGATGGCACTATAATTCTGTGAGAGGCAGAAAGGGTTTGGAAGAACAGTTGAACGGAAAGGACAGCATCTCGAAAGGAAGATTTAAGATGAGCATCAACAAAAGCAAAACATAGATAATGGAATGTAGTCGAATTAAATCAGTTGATACTGAGGGAACCAGATTAAGAAACGAAACACTTGAAGTAGTACGTATTTGCTGTTTGGGCAGAAAAATAATGATGATGGCCAAAGCAGAGAGAATAACACTGCCAATGGCAGAAGAAGCGTTCAGGTAGAAGAGAAATTTTTTAACTTCGATTACAGATATAAGTGTTAGGCAGTCTTTTCCGAAAGTATTTGTGAGGAGTGTTGCCTTCTGAGGAGGTTAAACGTGAACGACAAACAGTTTAAACAAGAAGAGAATAGAAGCTTTCGAAATGTGGTAGTATACAACAATACTGAAAATTAAATAGGTACACTATGGGATCAAAAGTATCCGGACACCCCCAAGAACATACGTTTTTGATTAGGTGCATTGTGCTGCCACCTACTGCCAGGTACTCCATGTCAGCGAACTCAGTAGTCATTAGACATCGTGAGAGAGCAGAATGGAGCACTCCGCGGAACTCACGGACTTCGAACGTGGTCAGGTGATTGGGTGTCACTTGCGTCATACGTTTGTATGCGCGATTTACACATTCCTAAACACCCCTAGGTCCACTTTTTCGATGTGATAGTGAAGTCGAAACGTGAAGGGACACGTACAGCACAAAAGCGTACAGGCAGACTTTGTCAGAGACTGCTGACAGTTGAGGAGGGTCGTAGTATGTAATAAACAGATGTCTATCCAGACCACCACACAAGTATTCCAAACTGCATCAGGATACACTGGAAATATTATGGATGTTTGACGGGATGTGAGAAAACCTGGATTTCATGGTCGAGCGGCTCCTCATAAGCCACACAACAAACCCGTAAATTCCAGACATCTTCCTTGGTTTAAGGGGCGTAAACATTGAACGATTGAACAGTGGAAAAATATCGTGTGGAGTGACGAATCACGGTACTCAATGTGGCGATCCGATGGCAGGGTGTGGGTATGGCGAATACTCGGTGAACGTCATCTGCCAGCGTGTGTAGTGCCGACAGTAAAGTTCTGAGGCGGTGGCGTTATGGTGTGGTCACGTTTTTCATGGAGGTGTCTTGCACTTCTTGTCGTTTTGTGTGGCACTATCACCGCACAGGCCTACGTTGATGTCTGTCCCATACTGCTCAGAGCCATTTGAATCATTTGGTTGCTTTCTCAACACGATCGAGCACCCGTTTATAATGCACGGCCTGTGGCGCAGTGATTACACGACAATAACATTCCACTACTGGACTGGTCTGCACAGAGTCCTGACCTGAATCCTATAGAACACGTTTGGGATGTTTTCGAACTCCGACTTCGTGGCAGGCCTCAGCGATCGACATCGATACCTCTCCTCAGTTCATCACTCCGTGAAGAATGGGCTGCCATTCCCCAAGAAACCATCCAGCAACTGATTGAACGTATGCCTGCGAGAGTTGAAGCTGTCATGAAGGTTAAGTATGGGCCAATACCATATTGAATTCCAGCATTACCGATGGAGGGCGCCACGAACTTGTAAGTCATTTTCAGGCAGGTGTTCAGATACTTTTGATCACATAGTGCAGATCACGTAACTAATGAGGAGGTAATGAACAGAACTAAGGAGAAAAGAAATTTGTGGCACTACCTGACTACAAGAAGGGATTGCTTGATAGCATACATTCTGAAACATTACGGGATGACTAATTTCGTACTAGAGGGAAGAAGACATAATCATAATTTTAAGATATTTATCGCCATGCATAGAAACCTGCTAGATAAAAGATCGTTAGAGCGACAGAGAGCTGTCAAATTTTCTCTGCATGGAATTGTTTGCACAGTAAAATTTGAGATATCTCTGTGTTGCGTTAGAGAATATTCTTAAGTGTGTATCAAATTGCTCGTGAAGTATACACTTGGAAGAATATAAACAGTTTATGAGAATCTGTACTCAACTGATAAGCAACATTAATATACGAGGGCTATCCACAAAGTACATTACGTTTTGGAGTTAAAAATAAATAAAGTATTGGAAATTTTTTTTATTATATGCAGATGAAAGCCACAGTTAAATACTACTTTTCTACATAGTTGCCATTTAAATTAAGGCACTTATCGTAGCGATGGACGAGCTTGCAAATTCGTTCGTCGTAAAATTCGGCCGCCTGCGCCTTCAACCACGTGGTTAACTCTTCTCGGAGTTGTGCGTCGTCATCAAAACGCTGCATAGCCAACCACTTCTTCATTGCTGGGAATAAGTGGAAGTCGCTCGGTGCCAGGTCGGGACTGTACGGCGGATGAGGAAACAACTCCCACTTAAAAGATTCGAGAACATCACGAGTGGCATTTGCCGTGTGGACCCGGGCGTAGTCGTTAATCAGCAAGATCTTTGAGCCCAACTTTCCCCTGCGCTTGTTTTGTATTGCTCTTCTGAGGTTGTGCAGAGTTTGGTAATACCTTTGAGAGTTTATTTTAGTTCCTCTTTCCAGGAAATCCACAAAAATCACACCTTTTCAGTCCCAAAAGAAGAGGTAACCACGTGGTTGAAGGCGCAGGCGGCCGAATTTTACGACGAACGAATTTCCAAGTTCGTCCATCGCTACGATAAGTGCCTTAATTTAAATGGAAACTATGTAGAAAAGTAGTATTTAACGGTGGCTTTCATCTGTATATAATAAAAAAAATTTTCAATACTTTATTTATTTTTAATTCCAAAACGTAATCTACTTTGTGGATAGCCCTCGTAGTTAGAAAAATATTAAACATAAATTAATTACAATGCAGCAATATCACAGAAAACTAAAATAATGTCTAATATATCATCGTAAGTCAATGCAGAAACGATTCTTTAATTTGATGGAAGTAATAATAATTACTAATGTTAATTCTAAAATATATACTATGAAAGTAATGAAACATGTGCTAAGTGACCTATGTTTTTGACTTATTTAAATGACTTTTCCTTTTTTTGTACCTGCGAAAAGGCCTTGGATATTTCAGAAAAATCAGTTTCGATTTCTTTCATCATGACAGACAACAGTGCTGACTCACTGTATGGTTTCACAACTGTAGTTTTCGCAATCATCAAAGATACATTAGAAAATCTGTGTAAACTCGGGGAAACTCGATAATAGTGGGCTATTTAATATTGATAATAGCTCTCTTAAGTTTCAATATTTGTACTCTAAAGGAAGTTTTTACAACATCATACTTCTGGAAAATGAGGAGGAACTTCATCAGGTTATGTCACTGTACATTTAAGTTGTTAATTTTTAACATCTTCATCACAGGCCCTAATTACGACAAAGGGTTGTGTTGATCTGCATGTGTCGATGTCTTCCTTTTGTTATTTGACAGTTCGTATTTCTTTGCGAATATGTCAGTCACTGGGCAAAGCAATATCACTCTAAATCTTTTAGATTACTGGTCCTGACAGTCCTTCAGTCTCGTAAATCTTCTAGAAATGCTCCTTTACTACTTTCATCTGTTTGTCAGTAAATTTCCACGCGGCGCAGTTTCCTTAATGGTACTTTGATGCTGCCTATTTCCCATAGCGTCATTCCTAAAAGGTCATAGCAACTCCATCGTCCACACCTTCAGACTACCAGGCCTTACATGCCATACTGAATTTTTCTAGTAATTTTCTTTTGATTATTAAATGGATAAGAGTTGTGAGATCTAATTTTCCTACTCCTAAGAAATGTGTAAGAGCTTTAAGAACGTCAAATAATTAATCTTTCGTTAAACGCGTAGGTGGTTTCGCAACTCCCAGCTCAATGTTTGGCGGCCTGGCGGGGAGGGGGGGGGGAGGAGAAGAGATAGAGAGACAGAGAGAGAGAGTGAGGGGGGAGAGACGGAGAGAGAGAGGGAGAGACAGAGAGAGAGAGAGAAGGAGAGAAACACTCAGATTACTCTCCATGCACAGGATGTAACCAAAGGAACATCAGTTGCACCCATACGCATACTTACAGAACAAAAGGTTGAAATGGCTCTGAGCACTATTGGACTTAACATTTGAGGTCATCAGTCCCCTAGAACTTATAACTACTTAAACCTAACTAACCTAAGGACATCACACACATCCATGCTCGAGGCAGGATTCGAACCTGCGACCGTAGCGGTCTCGCGGTTACAGACTGCAGCGCCTAGAACCGCTTGGTCACTACGTCCGGCTAGAACCAAAGGATTTATTATATAAATGTTGCCTAATTAGTTACATTGCCATTGATAAATTAAACGTACAATGATTTTATAACTGTATTCACGTGGGAAATAAGTGAGTGAAGAAAATGTCATCGAAGAAGCAATGAAAAGCTACGGAGAAATGAAGTTCTTGATTTTCATTAATTTCGCCTAATTTTCAGAACATTCATGCAGCTTCAGATGACAGATTACGCGTCTAACTAAGCAAATGTGCAAATAACCACTTAAACCAGTCTAATAAGTAAGCTTAAAATTGAGCATCAGAGTTCAAGAACGACATGTGCCCTCCAAGAGACCACGTGGAAACTCAATACCACCCACTGTCGAAAGCAGGAAATTCACACCATGTTCCTTCAGGTACCCTCGTAATATCTAGTGAATGAAAAAGTAAAATGGAAAGCAACTAATACCCGCAGATGACTCGAACTAAACTAATACTGACTATATGAGACAAAGACCTGTGATCGACAAAGGACTAGTTTCGCTTGCAGTGAAAATACTGAAGAAATATCGTGTAATATTGAATTACGCCAGTATTATGCCATCAAGTAACGCGTTCACCACGAATCATAAATACCGCAGTCCAGAAATTCTGGCCTCAGAAATATACAGGACAGCAACATCGGAACTTAACAATAAGGACGATGTTAGTTGCTGCAGGCAGTTACCACGCGAAAAAGCAGAGCGAGAGTAATTGCTTGCGACATAGCCCTATTCAATGTTACCGCCTAGCCACATGACTCATCGATTTGGCTCCATGCTCGAAGTATAGCTTCCAGATATGCTTTGCCATGCAACCAAAGATGAGACGCCCTTATTAGACAACATGGTAGAATATGTAGTCTTTCAGCCGTACAAGTGATTTGTAACTCGTGTGTCAATTTATTATATGAAAGATGTTTCTAACAGACCGCTTTCATGTCTGTATTTCGTAAGTGTGCCATTTACATTTGATCAAAATTCTCACTACTGATGTACAGCTAACTACAGTTTCCTATATACTGCCAGTACCTAGTGCTCTGGAATCTTTCTGGACGATAACAGATTGGTAGTTGCTATTATATTCTAAGACGACCAAGTTCTCCTAGCAGACAGTGAAGGCGCTTTACAAGAAAATGTGTATAAATCAACTTACGTTTTACAAACTTATCTAATGATTATATCTGTAAATAAAACAAAAATAAAGGCATTGCTAGGAAAACACGAAAGAAGAACAAAAATGATGACAAACAATAAAATAGTAGCACGTCAAAAGTCGTTTAAATGTCTTGAGACAAAGGTATCAATAGACAAAACTAATTCAGACGTTGTTAAAAATACTGGAATATAATCTTATAAATTGTTGTATGTGGAATTACCTTGGCAGAACTATGAGGAAAGAGCTATCACCAAGACTACACAGTGTCGTAGCTAAGCCTGCTCTTGTGTATTGTGGGGTGGCGGTTGGGCTCTTTAGCACCCCTGAAATTCTGAGAGACCTCTGGAGATCGAATCGATCCAATTTTACTGAAATACCAATATTGTACTACGTAAATGTGATATTGAATGATAACTAACGAACTATTGAACGACTACAGATAGGACGTTGATATTCACAAGACATGTGATTTGTCAGCACAGCATGGGATTCAACTTTTACACAACAACGCAAGCTCAGCACAACAGGCTGTGGGGTGGTAGGACTGGACCAAGTGATACATCAGGCCATCATCATCGACAGTTGCACTGAACATTTATTTGGCAATTTTAAACAAGACAAATAACAAATAAAACCATCAACACATTTAGGCGATAGTAAATTACTTCAAAATTTAAACATTAATAAATCACGACACTTATCGCTTATTACACATTTAGTGAAATGAGTTAAAAATTATTTACTCGAAGTATGATCAACCTGAAGAACAATTTACTAAAATTTAAGGAGGAAATGTAGTCTTTCGTTACTACAGTGATTGGTATTACCAAAGTGATTCAGAGTACAGGCGACAACAAATCAGATACCATGGCACACAACCATGTTACTTAAATTTGTGTTCAAGTCAGAATTAATTACCATATCCACATACTGTCATTGAAGGAATTCTTGTACTTTCATTAATAAAATCAGTTTCAAACCTTTTAAACACAGAATAATAACTGGCCTCTCAGTTACTTGTAAGAATTTATGGAACTACTCATTTAGAATTACACACGTATCTCTCAGACACACTATCACGTCAGACAGAAACGTAACAGTAATGTTATTGCAATTCCCAGGAAAATATATCCAGGGACAATTTTATCCATGTATATCTACAGCAATTGGTCAGCTTAACTCCGTCGTGTGATATAAATACAATAACCAGGCGGCACTTAGACAAGGACCAGCCAAACTGTTTTCAATGGCGGTAAACATTGACAGTAGCAATCTACAAACAGAATGTATCAGCACTCGAGGCCTTAGTAAATGTTAATCGTAACATTACATACAGCTCTCACTAGAACCTTGCGTGCTAAGCAATTTGAAATTAACACATTCCAGGACAGAGGCAGTAGGAGTAGCAACGGCCGGCCAACAAAATGAACAGCACTCAACCCAGTAGTCTATTCCAGCCACAATTTACAGCACAAACAAGGCCCTTATCCTCTTGCGTATTTGACGAAACCTGCCGCCGCAGATCTCGTTTCCAGGAGACATGTAGGAAGCGAAATACACCAACGACTTCCCAGTAACGTGACTGCTTACACGAGGGCGATATTTGTTACGGTGTCACCACCCGGGTAAACAGCTCCTTTTAGATGTACTTTTTCTGCTGCATAGCACGAAACCCGTACTGTCCGCCAGATTTCCCAAAATTACTGCCAGGCGTCCCAAAGCAAATCCTCGCTACTTCCTGGAGCTTACCCCCTCGCTCCCCGATCGACCCGGTAGGTGGCCCCACGAGCGCTCTGCGCACACCACCGGAAAGATGACCCACACCAGCGGTGAGAATATCACTGATCGAGCCACAGGGCCCAACATGTACATGAGTGTCGTTGCATAAATGATCAGCATTTGAACCATGTCGGGCCGCGGGTTCAAGGTCAACATCGATATCGTGAAGAAACACCACCTACCAGTAAAATGTGTCTGCGACTCTCGTCATTATAAACCGAAGGTAATCGATCAGTGTGACTTAAGCAGATGTGCAGGTCGCATCACAGACGTATGTCCAAGGAATAGAAAAGCAACTGGAATCACTCAACAGAGGAAAGTCCACTGGACCTGACGGGATACCAATTCGATTCTACACAGAGTACGCGAAAGAACTTGCCCCCCTTCTAACAGCCGTGTACCGCAAGTCTCTAGAGGAACGGAAGGTTCCAAATGATTGGAAAAGAGCACAGGTAGTCCCAGTCTTCAAGAAGGGTCGTCGAGCAGATGCGCAAAACTATAGACCTATGTCTCTGACGTCGATCTGTTGTAGAACTTTAGAACATGTTTTTTGCTCGAGTATCATGTCGTTTTTGGAAACTCAGAATCTACTATGTAGGAATCAACATGGATTCCGGAAACAGCGATCGTGTGAGACCCAACTCGCTTTATTTGTTAATGAGATCCAGAAAATATTAGATACAGGCTCCCAGGTAGATGCTATTTTTCTTGACTTCCGGAAGGCGTTCGATACAGTTACGCACTGTCGCCTGATAAACAAAGTAAGAGCCTACGGAATATCAGACCAGCTGTGTGGCTGGATTAAAGAGTTTTTAGCAAAAAGAACACAGCATGTTGTTATCAACGGAGAGACGTCTACAGACATTAAAGTAACCTCTGGCGTGCCACAGGGGAGTGTTATGGGACCATTGCTTTTCACAATATATATAAATGACCTAGTAGATAGTGTCGGAAGTTCCATGCGGCTTTTCGCGGATGATGCTGTAGTACACAGAGAAGTTGCAGCATTAGAAAATTGTAGCGAAATGCAGGAAGATATGCAGTGGATAGGCACTTGGTGCAGGGAGTGGCAACTGACCCTTAACATAGACAAATGTAATGTATTGCGAATACATAGAAAGAAGGATCCTTTATTGTATGATTATATGATAGCGGAACAAACACTGCTAGCAGTTACTTCTGTAAAATATCTGGGAGTATGCGTGCGGAACGATTTGAAGTGGAATGATCATATAAAATTAATTGTTGGTAAGGCGGGTACCAGGTTGAGATTCATTGGGAGAGTCCTTAGAAAATGTAGTCCATCAACAAAGGAGGTGGCTTACAAAACACTCGTTCAACCTATACTTGAGTATTGCTCATCATTGTGGGCTCCGTACCAGATCGGGTTGACGGAGGAGATAGAGAAGATCCAAAGAAGAGCGGCGCGTTTCGTCACAGGGATATTTGGTAACCGTGATAGCGTTACGGAGATGTTTAGCAAACTCAAGTGGCAGACTCTGCAAGAGAGGCGCTCTGCATCGCGGTGTAGCTTGCCCGTCAGGTTTAGAGAGGGTGCGTTTCTGGATGAGGTATCGAATATATTGCTTCCCCCTACTTAAATCTCCCGAGAAGATCACGAATGTAAAATCAGAGAGATTAGAGCGCGCACAGAGGCTTTCAGACAGTCGTTCTTCCCGCGAACCATACGCGACTGGAACAGGAAAGGGAGGTAATGACAGTGGCACGTAAAGTGCCCTCCGCCACACACCGTTGGGTTGCTTGCGGAGTATAAATGTAGATGTAGATGTATGCGCGAACCGTAGCGTCAAATCAATGAGATTGGAAGAAGGCGCATTATTGGCACGAGGGAATGTGATGCATCCATCCGGGAAACTGCTGCTCGTGTGAGACGATGTGTTTCGGCAGTGCAACGTGTGTGTGCAGAGTCGTTCACGGCAGACCGAAAAATACGAAGAGATGGGTCAGGTCGCAACACCCACACCACCCCCTCGAGAACATCGACGCCTGTTCCGAATGGCATTGCAGGGCACATTTGCGTCCTCCTCGGCTCTGGCGCAACAGTGGAACAGTGTAACACATCCTACACTATTAGGGGCGTCTGTCCGTGGCCGTTTATTACGGCAAGGGTTACGTGCGCGTCGTCTACTTCTCCACTTACCTTCGACGATGTCAAATGGGAATAGTGTATGGAACGACGTCACTGGGAACAGAAACTGCATCAGACAGTGTTGTCGGACGAATCCAGGTTCTGTTTGTTTGAAAATAGTGGCCGCATTTTGGTTCGACACAGACAGGGGAGTGGCATCACAGTGACTATATTGGCACAAGACATACAGCACGAACTCAAAGCCTTATGGTGTGGGGTGCTATTGGATACAACCATAAATCACAGCTTCTGCGTGTCCAAGTCACTGATCAGTGTGATCTACGTGAGTGACATCCTGTGACCAATAACTGTACCATTTCTGCACATCACTCCAGGCGCAAGACAATGGATGGTCACATGTTGCTGCATGAACGTGTGCCTTTTTGGTGTTACAGGATGTCAGACTTTTTCCCTGGCCTGTCAGATCACGAGACTTGTCACCAATCGAAAATGTATGGGATGTGGTGAAACGACAGGTGCAGCGCTGTGACTCAGTGCCAACCATCACAGATGAACTTTGGAACCAGGTGAATGCAGCACAGATGGCTATAAAACAGGACGCAATTCGCGTCTTATACGCGTCGATGGCATCACGTGTGGAACAAGTTAACAGGGTCCATGGCAGACACTGTGCCTATTAGGCAACAGGACACATTCTGAACCGAGGTGACTGAAACGAGATGATGTTTTGTTTGTGGGGCGCGCAACTGCGAGGTCGTCAGAACCCGTGTAAAGTCCCAATTTTTACACAGCCCAATTTTTTACACAGTCCAAACTAGCCACTGTCAAGAATGTTGATAATGAGGATGAAATGATGAGGACAACACAAACACCGGCTCCCTGGGCAGAGAAAATCCTCAAACCAGCCGGGAATCGACCCCAGGACCCCGTCATCCAGAGGTAGCAACGCTAGCCACTAGACCACGAATTGCGGACTGGTGACTGAAACTCTGATCATTTCTGAGGAACGTACTAATGTACATGTCGTATGAACATGAATGTCCTCCGACCACATGTCGTTCCATATTCGCATCCAGTGACACCTGTGGTCTGAGGTTGACACGGCGGCCGGTCGGCCCCCTTGGGCCTTCATGACCTGTTGGGGAGGAGTTTTTTTAATCAGTCGTTCAAGGTGTTCTGTTTCTTCTGAACCTGAAGTTGTAACTGTAACAATTAGTTTTATTACTGTAACGCACCAATACATGAATTACCAATGGAGACAAGTATGTGACATTTAATAAATGGACACTGGATTATAAATAGGAATTCAAACCTTGGAACAGGTAGGTGAATGTAACAAAAGGTTAATCATGCGAATAAATTACGGATATGGTCAATGAGTGTAAGAATATTTAAAGGTTGAAAATAAGCTGGGAAATATAAGTACAAACACTAATAGAAACGGCAAACTGCATGAGAAAAATGACAACCTGGGTGCTAATATTAAAACTGTGCAGTTATACCCTGATGAAAGTTAACTAGCATCGCGTCAAACTCGACCCAGTGACTGTATCACCAGCTTATTCTTACCACTATTATATAGTGTGAAGGCAACAGACAACAGCCGTAACGACCGGAAATTTTGAGTCCATCTCACCATCTGTACCCATTGCTAAAGTGGGGACTCTTCTGTAGGACAGGAAGTCTCCTCTGATCAGCCACCTGGTAGCAGTTGTTTACTCTTCCATCTCCCTGCAGCAAATGTTGTCTACCTCAACCCTCTGAAACTGGGTTGTTTCTGGCAGTGTAGGGACCTCACTGGCCTATCGGAACAGACCTTGTGAGTTCCGACTAATAATGAAATTGTAAATAAGTTAAACAAACTGCTACTCCAACGTTGTGATCAACTAGAGATGTGGTGGTGTGGGAAGGAAGGCAGAAATTGTCTCCCATTTCGTGACAGGATTTTGAATCTCACGAATCAAAGGGTTTGCACATAAACATACATGGAAATGTGTGCTTTCTTCAGAAATAAGTGTTATGAGCCAGTTGGGAAGACATCTGCAAGGATTTTGTAAGAACAATTTTCCATGTCATGACTGCCGAGAAATACACCGGGTCTCATGTTTTACAATTTCTGAAGGTGACACTTGGCTTAGATTTTATCTTTCCAAATGTCTTCAAGAATGCTGTTTTACTGCAGATAGTCGGTCTTGTTGGTCTTCCAATGTGTAGAAGTGGAACAGAGCGATTTTGGTCTCTCCTACGTGGTCTCAAAGAGAGTTTTCAGCTCTGAACAAATTGCTTTTAACTAGACTCCCACATTGGGAACCAGGTAGAAAAAATCCCTCCAAGGCGGCAGAAAATGACAGGTGCCTCACTGTAACAAATGGAAGGGAAGAGCAAAAATAAATTAGCTCGGTAGTCACTGATAGTATTGAATATTGTCTGTGGTTATTATGCAGCATTAAACAGTCGACTACACTGACCATGGGGACGTGCACATAACATTGTGAAATATGTTGCATGGCAGTTTGGGGATTAACAGCCACATAACCGTATGACAGTGAAAATTGGGAAATGAAAGAAATGTTGAAGCAGCTTAGAATTGTCGGGAAACTGCTCGGACTAACACCAAGAGACAAAGTGAAGATGTAAGACAACAATTTGACGTAAAAAGCAGAACAATGACAGATGAGATCGGACTCTACGAAAAAATTTTATGACCACAACAAAAGGATGCCACCCAAGCATCTGCCATGGCTAACATTACATTTCAACCAATCTAGGAAATGGGATTTAGGGCAGACAATGAAGAGATGCAGAGTTTGCCGAAACTGTGTCAAAACTCTTATGAGTAATAGCTTTTAAATGAAATAAACATTATTAACATTCTACATCTTTATTCCCCATGTCTATATGTTTTGTCAACATAGTCATCCTGGCGATGAACACATTTCTCTCAACGAGAGGCCAGTTTGTTGATAACGTCACTGTAGAATATTTTACTTTGATTACGGAGCCAAAACCCCACATTTGAGTGTAACGCTTCATCACTAACAAAATGAAGTCATTGGAGTAGTCCTTTAAGTTTTGGAAACAGAAGAAAATCGCTTGGGGCCAAGTCGGGACTGTATTGAGGATGATGCATGACAATAAACCCAATGCGTCGGATTGTTGCAGATGTCACAGCTCTCTTGTGTGGTCTGCCAATGACACGCTGAAGGAGAGGGTGCTCCATTTGTAGACTAGCTCTTCGAATTCGAAACTCGATTACAGTAAGGTGTTCCTCACATAGCAACATACACTTAACTACATTACATACCAACTTGTTACTTGCTGCAGTTCGGACACCTCTAGCGGCAGAGGGCTGCAAATATGTAGACACGAAGAATAAAGATATAGAATGTGAATAACGTTTGATTTATAAAAAATGCCGGAGAGTTTTCATATAAAAGATTCGAAAGCATTACTTTCCAGCATTCCCTCGTACGTAGTTTCAACCAAGATGGTGGCTTCCAAAACGACCAAATTGCTGCTAACGGAGCCGTACGAGTTTTTATCTTCTCCCATTTCGTACTACTTGACTCTTAATTTCTGTTTTCCCCTGGTTTTGGTTTGATGGATATGGTTTCGTACCTTCTACTTCATGAGCGTGAAATACATTAAGTGACAAAAATCATAGAATACCTTCTAATATCGTGTTGGACCTCCTTTTGCTCGCCGTAGTTCAGCAACTTGACGTGACATGGAATCGGCAAGTCTTCGGAAGTCCCCTGCAGAAATATTAAGCCACGTTGCTCCTATAGATGTCGGTAGCTGCGAAAGTGTTGCCGCTCAGTATGTCTTGCACGGAGTGACGTCTCGACTTCGTACTATAAATGTTCGAATCGATTCATGTTGGGTGATCTCGGAGGCCAGATCATTCGCTCGAATTGTGCAGAATGTTCTTGAAACTAATCGCAAACAACTGTGGCCTGATGACATGACGTATTGTCATCCATAAGAAATCCGTCATTGTTTCAGGACATGAAGTCCATGTATGGCTGCAAATGGTCTTCAAGTTTCAAACATAATTACGAGGGTCACTCCGAAAGAAATGCACACTATTTTTGTAAAAATACAGTTTTCACTCTGCATGTGTGAAAGTTTTACAGTGTGTAGATACACCCTTCCCGCTTGTTTTCAGACTCAGTTCAACCTGTTCCCGTGAGTGACGAAGTCACAGAATGTCTTCAAGATGGCTGCTAGACTTGACGTTCGTCAGAAGCAACGTACTGTGATAGAATTCCTGTGCCGTGAATACGAGACAGTGGGAAACATCTACAAGAGGTTGAAAAAGGTGTATGGAAATGCTGCTGTCGATCGCAGTACAGTTAGTCGGTGGGCAAGCAGGTTACGTGATCAAAGCGGGCACGGAAATATTGAGGATTGTCCTCCCAGCAGCAGGCCTCGTACTACACACACTCCAGACAATGTGCAAAGAGTTAACGAATTAGTGACCGCTGACAGACGCATCACAGTGAACGAATTGTCACGCTACGTTGGGATAGGGGAAGGAAGTGTTTGCAGAATACTGAAAGTGTTGGCGTTAAATAAGGTTTGTGCTAGGTGGGTTCCCAGGATGTTGACAGTGGCTCACAAAGAGACAAGAAAAACGGTATGTAGCGAACTTTTGGTACAGTAAGAGAATGGTGGAGATGCATTTCTTGGAAGAATTGTGACAGGTGATGAAAGATGGCTCCATCATTTTTCACCAGAGACGAAGAGGCAGTCAATGGAGTGGCATCATGCAAATTCACCCAAGAGAAAAAAAAATTTCAAAACCACACCTTCAGTTGGAAAAGTTATGGCTACGGTGTTTTTCGATTCCGAAGGACACTTGCTTGTGGACATCATGCCAGGTGGAACCACCATAAATTCTGATGCATATGTGACGACACTGAAGAAACTTCAAGCTCGACTGAGTCGTGTTCGACCACGTCGGCAAAAGCAGGATGTTTTGCTGTTGCACGAGAATGCACGGCCACATATCTGTCAAAAAACCATGGAAGTGATCACAAAACTCGGATGGACAACACTGAAACACCCGCCTTACAGTCCTGACCTGGCTCCATGTGACTATCGTCTCTTTGGGAAACTGAAAGACTCTGTTCGTGGAACAAGGTTTGAAGTTGATGACTCCCTTTTGCACGCTGCCAAACGCTGGCTCCAACAGGTTGGTCCAGAATTATATCGTGCGGGTATACAGGCGCTGGTTCCAAGATGGAGCAAGGCAGTTGAGAGGGATGGAAATTATGTGGAGAAATGAAAATATTGTTCCTAAAGGATGTATCTACACACTGTAAAACCTTCAAACATGTAGAATAAAAGATAGATTTTAAAAAAATAGTCTACATTTCTTTTGGAGTGACCCTCGTATTTACAATCAATGATCAGTTCAGTTGGACTAGAGGACCCGATCCGTTCCATGTAAATATGTCTGCACAGGCTACAGCATTACGGAGCCACCTACAGCTCGCAAAGTGTGTTGTTGACAACTTCGCTCCATGGCTTCGTAGGATCTGCGCCATACTCCAGTCCTACCATCATCCCTTACCAACTGAAATTGGAACTCATCTGACCAGGCCACGGTTATGCAGTCGTCTAGGGCCCAATCGGTATGGCCGGTAGCCTCGGAGTGCCGCTGTAGGCGATGTCGTGCTGTTAGCAAAGGCACTCGCGTCGGGCATCTTCTGCCATGGCCCATTAACGCCGCATTTCACCGCACTGTCCTAACGGATACGCTCGTCGCACGTCCCACACTGATTTCTGCAGTTATTTTACGCAGTTTTTCTTGTTTATTAGCTGCAGATGGTTTTCAAGTATCAAACATAACTATCTACAATCAATGATCAGTTCAGTTGGACCTTTTTTTTCACTTGCCGCCCTGATTTTACGACCCACCACCTAAGTGGTCTATTTTGACCACTTGGCCGCTACGACCGGTGTACGGGTGCTGATGTAGTTGATGAAACTCACACCAGTTCCCGCATCCGGCCGTACCGTTGCCCGTGTCCCGCCACGTGGAGGCGGGTCTTTACTTTTTTTTTCTTATTTCTTTCTTTACTTTGGCAGCTTTCCCAAAACCGTTTTAACAAAATTTACAAAATTAAATTTGGATTAGAAGAAGGAAATACAAGGAATAGTTTAGACTGAAGAGGAGAAAAGACGATAGGAAAGGAAGAGATGATAGTACCTCCACCTAAGGGTACTGAGGATGAGCGCCTTGGGATTTATCTACAAGCCTCTGATCCTCAGGCTCCTAACCTTAGCCTAGGAAGTTCTATTCTATTCTATTTATAACAACTGATATCTCTATGTATTTCTAGCAGGTTATTTATATACAGGTTTAAAGTGCCGTGGTAGCTGATGGCAATTGCGACGGTGCGCCGACACTGTTTATACCTAATTTCATACATTAATCTATTGTCCATTGCAGGACTACTTATGTAAGTCTATTGCATGTCAGTTGTTTTATATTGAGTCTTAGTTTACCTCTTCCACACTATGGTGTCTGTCTGGGTGCTTCATATGGGTTTATTGTCTGTGTGGTCTTCCATTCCTGTACTCTTTGTGGCATTCATCAGAAATTTTGTCTGTTAGTGCGTTCAATACGTCCCAAAGTTCAGGTGTTCTGATCGCGTCGTATATGTGTTCCTCTGTCTGTAGGTGTTGTATCCCAGGTGTGTTCCTGTGCTGTCTGTATTTCCTGCAGAATAGGATCGTGTTGGACCACAGAACCCAGACCATTCCATGTAAACATGGCAACACAGCTTGCACCATTACGGAAACGCCGCTGCCCTCTGGCATTATTTGGCTGCCGGCAGTAATTGCGTTGTCTGTAGTGAGAGATGATGTCAGATTTTTTGGTATTATCGGCACACTGGCACTGTGGATCCCGGAGTACTGAATTCCCTAACAATTTCGGAAATGGAATGTCCAATGCGTGTAGATCCAACTACCATCCCGCTTTCAAAGTCTGTTAATTCTCGACTTCGGCCATGACCACGTCAGAAATGTCTTCATATGAATTACCTGAGTACCTTGTGTACGTGACACTTCCGACATCTGTATATGTGCTTATCGCTACACCGTGACTATTATCAGCCATTCTGTAGCACTACGTCTCAAACGCTTCGACTTTCTTCCTTTTCACTTCCATAGAATGCAGTGCTCCAAACACCTTACTGTAATCGAGTTTCGAATTCGAAGAGCTAGTCTACAAATGGAGCACCCTCTCCTTCAGCGTGTCATTGGCAGACTACACAAGAGAGCTGTGACATCTGCAACAATCCGACGCATTGGGTTCATTGTCATGCATCATCCTCAATACAGTCCCGACTTGGGCGCAAGCGATTTTCATCTGTTTCCAAAACTTAAAGAACACCTCCAATGACTTCATTTTGTTAGAGTTGAGCAGTTACACGCAGATGTGAGGTTTTGGCTCCGTAATCAAAGTAAAATATTCTACAGTGACGTTATCAACAAACTGGTCTCTCGTTGGGAGAAATGTGTTCATCGCCAGGAAGACTATGTTGACAAAACATATAGACATGGGGAATAAAGATGTAGAATGTTAATAATGTTTATTTCATTTAAAAGCTATTACTCATAAGAGTTTTGACACAGTTTCGGCAAACTCTGCATCTCTTCATTGTCTGCCCTAAATCCCATTTCCTAGATTGGTTGAAATGTAATGTTAGCCATGGCAGATGCTTGGGTGGCATCCTGTTGTTGTGGTCATAAAATTTTTTCGTAGAGTCCGATCTCATCTGTCATTGTTCTGCTTTTTACGTCAAGTTGTTGTCTTACATCTTCACTCTGTCTCTTGGTGTTAGTCCGAGCAGTTTCCCGACAATTCTAAGCTGCTTCAACATTTCTTTCATATCCCAATTTTCACTGTCATACGGTTATGTAGCTGTTAATCCCCAAACTGCCATGCAACATATTTCACAATGTTATGTGCACGTCCCCACGGTCAGTGTAGTCGACTGTTTAATGCTGCATAATAACCACAGACAATATTCAATACTATCAGTGACTACCAAGCTAATTTATTTTTGCTCTTCCCTTCCATTCGTTACAGTGAGGCACCTGTCATTTTCTGCCGCCTTGGAGGGCTTTTTTCTACCTGGTTCCCAATGTGGGAGTCTAGTTAGAAGCAATTTGTTCAGAGCTGAAACTCTCTTTGAGACCACGTAGGAGAGACCAAAATCGCTCTGTTCCACATCTACATATTGGAAGACCAACAAGACCGACTATCTGCAGTCAAACAGCATTCTTGAAGACATTTGGAAAGATAAAATCTAAGCCAAGTTTCACCTTCAGATATTGTAAAACATGAGACCCGGTGTATTTCTCGGCAGTCATGACATGGAAAATTGTTCTTATAAAATCCTTGCAGATGTCTCTTGTAACCACTGAGAGGATGGGACGCGTTGCGCATGCAACAACTGATGCAACTACCACCCCGCGTTCAAAGTCTGTTAATTCCTGTCGTTGGTCATAATCACGTCTGAAATGTCTTCATATGAATTGCCTGAGTTCCTTGTGTACGTGACACTTCCGACATCTGTATATGTGCGTATCGCTACACCGTGACTTTTGTCACCTCAGCGTAAAGTAAGCACTTGCAGTTTGGTTCTTGTAACCACTCAGAGTGTGGGAGTGGCTGGCCGCGACGGACAGCCTGCGACGCGGCTCGGTAAGGCGGGCAGGGGTAGGCGCGCCGTAATCTCCGGGGAGATCCGGGCCGGTGCGGCGCTACGCGGCATGGCGCCGCATCCGTATTAAACTTGGCTCGGAATATGACGTGCTTAATCCTGGATTAGCGGTCGCCAGCCTGCCACCCGCCCCTCCCCGTCGCGTCCCCCCCAACCTTCCCCCGGAAACCACCCCCGGCCCGCCTGGAAAGAGTTCATATTAAACGAGGCCGCTCCGCTTCGCTCCTGAAGATCCCAGCAGACAATCTCCGCCTCATCCGCACGCCGGTGGGCCGCGCGCCGCCCCCACGCCGATATTAGGTCGAACCCGGTGCCGACCCCCCGCGGGAAATCAATAGGCGGACCCATCCGCAGCAGGTGCGCTCGTTAAACAAGCCTAACACCCGGATTTATTAGCACTCTAACTACCCGAGAGCGCCAATTCAATTCCCGTATTAGACAACACGCCGACGCGCGGAAACGTGTTAATCGCACCGTATCGTCCGTTATTCCACCTCACCGGAGGATATTTAGGTGTATGCGTGTAACACCAATGGTCTATTCTGTCTAGCAACACTAGGGACAGTTTAAAAATAATACACTGATGCACAAAACTTGACAACAAAAGTAATTTCCGCAAGATGTGTCACTGCCAAGTAATATAGCTGGATGGAACGTGGATCATAGAGTATAGTAAAGAAGAGAATCGTAAAAAATACGCAGCCGACGAATAGTAAAGGCCGCGCGGGATTAGCCGAGTGGTCTAAGGCGTTGTAGTCATGGACTGTTCGGCTGGTCCCGGCGGAGGTTCGAGTCCTCCCTTGGGCATCGGTGTGTGTGTTTGTCCTTAGGATAATTTAGGTTACGTAGTGTGTAAGCTTAGGGACTGATCACTTTAGCAGTTAAGTCTCATAAGATTTCGCACACATTTGAACATTTTTTTTTAATAGTGACGACAATTTTACTGAAAGGCAGTGAGACGTGCTGTGGCTCGCGTTGATGCCGTTTGTAGGTTTCCGCCCTTTGTTGGAGGCCAGACTGTATCGTTTAGTTGACATGGTAGCGGTCGTTTCTCTTCTTTTTGTGTTGACTGACGCCACTCGGTATCGCTAGCGTTGTCTGTCCGCTAGTGGCAGCAGCGGCTGTTACCGATATGTAGTAACTGTTGCCCTATCTTTGGGGCAAAGTCGTTGTTTTTCCGGGTCGTGTGAGTGGGCAAGTTCGGTTGAGGGACTCAGGAGGAGCCAGGTCCGCGCAGTGCCAGAATACGCCGGGACCGTTGGCGGCATTCATGGACTGCCGGATGGCTGTGGTCACGAGGGTGCACGACCTTGTCGTAAACCGGATCCAGCCAGCTTCAAAGTGAGTGCATTTCAATCCCAGTAGAGAAATCTCCACCACTGTGATACCTCGCGATTCTCCAGTGGCTTGGGTTCGTTTTGCTGCTCGCAGTGTCTCCGAGGTGAAGAGCAGCGAGTGGAGTGCTTGGAGAAGGTGGATATGATTAGCTTTCCTCGACTTCTTATTACTATTTACTGCGTTCCACTTGGTACAATGTTTTAACTTCAGCCAGCGGTAATTTCCTTGCCTGGTGGTCGCTAACGGCCCAGTTACCTGCCCTGGGGGGTTAGTGTACGTAATGGAAGTGTACATTTCCTCCCCTTGCCGCTGCTGTCCGGTAAGGCGTGTAGTTTTGACAGCTTTCTTGATTGTAGGCCGGTAGGTGACTCTTCTACTCTGGTGGTAGTGATTACTCTCTCGTTCCGGGCGCTCTAAACACAGTATTCAAATGGTTCAAATGGCTCTGAGCACTATGGGACTTAACATCTATGGTCATCAGTCCCCTAGAACTGAGAACTACTTAAACCTAACTAACCTAAGGACATCACACAACACCCAGTCATCACGAGGCAGAGAAAATCCCTGACCCCGCCGGGAATCGAACCCGGGAACCCGGGCGCGGGAAGCGAGAACGCTACCGCACGACCACGAGAAACACAGTATTCTGGGGACGTAGTGCAGACCGCCAGTTGCGGCCTTGGCGTATTGTTCCATCGTTGCATTTGGTTTGTCAGACGTCAGGTAGCTTCAGCAAGCCTATCATTAGTCATTCGTTAGACTGCCACTAGCCTGAATTACCATCTTGTGAAGTGAACGCAACTCTTGGCTGCCTATCTCATCGCTCGCGAAAGTGTTTCTTGCTGGACCTTCTCAGAGGTCGATTCCTGGAGCACTGTCTGTGGCCCCTTGCTTCTTGTAAAACATGTGTGTTGTAAAAGGAGGTCTGATGGCCAGTAGTTCAGTGAAACGCTCCTTCAGCCCAGTACATTTTAAGGTATTTATGTGCTTGTCCTTGTGTTTTATTATTGTATTATTTATTACAATGCTTTGTAATACCTACATTAAAGGTTATATATGTCTAGTTAATAGTTCTGTTCGCCTTCTGGATTAAATCTAGCAGTGTAGTTTTCAGTGGATGTTAAGGGTGTTATTTCACCGGTTTAGTGACCAGCTGCTTGTTTTTTAATTAACCTTTGCTATTGTATTTGCTGTTTTACAGCGGGTTTCTAAATTTTTTTATATTATTATCATTCCTGGTGTGTAAGGCCTTTTGCTGTGATTGTGGTAATTCGCCTTAAAATTCTAATTTGCTATTTGTATTTTAGCAGTAAGCCTTAAAGCCTTATATACTGCCACTCCTAGCGTCTGATGAATTCTGCTGTTCCTGTGGCTACTTGCCTTGAATATTTCAATACCTGTAATTTGTAAGTTGCAGCGAGTTTTAAACAATTCTTAGTTTACTGCCATTCCTGGCGCGTAAGGCCTTCTACCCAGATCACAGTGGCCTGCTTTTGAAACATTATCTGCTGTATCTGTATTTAATGGCGATTTGCCAAATTGTAACTCACTGAAAACACTATTATTTACACAGTTGTTCATTAATAACGTGTGGTATTTTTATTTATTGTTGAGTCTAGAATTACTAGTTTAAAATAAATTTTGTGTAACTGTAAAAGGCAACCAATAGTAACTAATTACGGTCCCGTCCACAATCATAACCGAACCCTGCCTTACTTATCTACCAGGTTTCAGGCAGTAATTGCACGGAAGTCACCACGATTTGTGATGGTCCCCTGAACATTGCAAAAGGCAGGTCATGGCTTTTAACAGCTTGTGTGTGATCACCACGGACAGAAATACACGCTGTACAACGTGTTCCCATACTGGACACAAGGTTGATTAGGAGTTCTCATGGTAGGTCGTTCTGTTCCAGCACGAACGCGGTTCACAATTGCTGAATGGCCGTTAGTGCATGTGGACGTGCCGCAGTACGTCTGTCCAACTAAACCCACACTTACTCGATGAGGTTCAAGTCGGGTGAACGAGCAGGCCAGTCCGTTCGTCGCATATTTTCTCGCCCTGAGCTGTTCAATGCGGTCGCACATTGTCATCCATGAAAATGGAGTCTTGGCGAAATGCATCCCTCAAAAGACGCGCATCGGGAACGAGTACAGTGTGACAGCAACGCTGACCGATGAATGTACCGTGTTCATAGAACTGCAGAGTAGTACACTCATGTAACGTTATGGCTCCCCACACCGTAATACTTGGACCACCAACACGATCATTTTCGATGATATCCCTGGATCCATTACACGCTCGGACTTCTCGCCGTATGAGGGCTCGTCCAGAATCACTTTTCAGACTGGATCTACCCTCAGCCGAGAACAGCATATGCCCCCCTCCTCGTTGCTCCAGCTTCTATGCAGTGGTGTCAACGGGCTAAGGTACCACCCACATGCAGACGCTCTTCAAATGGTTCAAATGGCTCTGAGCACTATGGGCCTCAACTTCTGAGGTTATTAGTCCCCTAGAACTTAGAACTAGTTAAACCTAGCTAACCTAAGGACATCACACACATCCATGCCCGAGGCAGGATTCGAACCTGCGACCGTAGCGGCCTCGCGGTTCCAGACTGCAGCGCCTATAACCGCACGGCCACTTCGGCCGGCGCAGACGCTCTGCCACTGTGGAAAGTGAGATAATGCGCCTTGCAGTCCCGGTAATTTCACTAATTGATGTGGATCCCTTCTTGCCTGCTGGAGAATGAATTAGTCATCTGCTGTTGTAGGTGACCATGGTGGGCCACGTCCTCTTCTTCGAGCATACATGTCTGAGGTTCGCAACGCTGCCAATGCACGTGAAACAATGCTATGAACAATACCAAACTCCTCGGTTACACTCGTTAGACTTCATCCATCTGCCATTTTTCCGATGATTCTTCCCCGTCTGCACTCATCCAAATGTCTCTTGGCTGTGTTATAGTGATGAACGCCATCACAGTGTACCGAACTACGTGCTGATCGACATACGAGGTGCATTCAAGTTCTAAGGCCTCCGATTTTTTTTTCTAATTAACTACTCACCCGAAATCGATGAAACTGGCGTTACTTCTCGACGTAATCGCCCTGCAGACGTACACATTTTTCACAACGCTGACGCCATGATTCCATGGCAGCGGCGAAGGCTTCTTTAGGAGACTGTTTTGACCACTGGAAAATCGCTGAGACAATAGCAGCACGGCTGGTGAATGTGCGGCCACGGAGAGTGTCTTTCATTGTTGGAAAAAGCCAAAAGTCACTAGGAGCCAGGCCAGGTGAGTAGGGAACACGAGGAATCACTTCAAAGTTGTTATCACGAAGAAACTGTTGCGTAACATTAGCTCGATGTGCAGGTGCGTTATCATGGTGAAACAGCACACGCGCAGCCCTTCCCGGACGTTTTTGTTGCAGTGCAGGAAGGAATTTGTTCTTCAAAACATTTTCGTAGGATGCACCTGTTACCGTAGTGCCCTTTGGAACGCAATGGGTAAGGATTACGCCCTCGCTGTCCCAGAACATGGACACCATCATTTTTTCAGCACTGGCGGTTACCCGAAATTTTTTTGGTGGCGGTGAATCTGTGTGCTTCCATCGAGCTGACTGGCGCTTTGTTTCTGGATTGAAAAATGGTATCCACGTCTCATCCATTGTCACAACCGACGAAAAGAAAGTCCCATTGCTGTCGTTGCGCGTCAACATTGCTTGGCAACATGCCACACAAGCAGCCATGTGGTCGTCCGTCAGCATTCGTGGCACCCACCTGGATGACACTTTTCGCATTTTCAGGTCATCATGCAGGATTGTGTGCACAGAACCCACAGAAATGCCAACTCTGGAGGCGATCTGTTCAACAGTCATTCGGCGATCCCCCAAAACAATTCTCTCCACTTTCTCGATCATGTCGTCAGACCGGCTTGTGCGAGCCCGAGGTTGTTTCGGTTTGTTGTCTCACGATGTTCTGCCTTAATTAAACTGTCGCACCCACGAACGCACTTTTGACACATCCATAACTCCACCACCACATGTATCCTTCAACTGTCGATGAATTTTAATTGGTTTCACACCACGCAAATTCAGAAAACGAATGATTGCACGCTGTTCAAGTAATGAAAACGTCGCCATTTTAAGTATTTAAAACAGTTCTCATTCTCGCCGCTGGCAGTAAAATTCCATGTGCCGTATGGTGCTGCCATCTCTGGGACGTATTGACAATGAACGCGGCCTCATTTTAAAACAATGCGCATGTTTCTATCTCTTTCCAGTCCGGAGAAAAAAAATCGGAGGCCTTAGTACTTGAATGCACCTCGTACACAGTCTTTTCACGTCCCTTCAAGTGCCTCGTGTTGCGGGGCCAGCCCCATTTCGAGTTAGAGTCACGCTCACCTCACGGCGTACGACGCCCAACTTTCTAAGCACGACTGGAAGACCTCTGGCAACATTCTCACACACTTTCATTCATTTCCACAGCGTAGTTCGTATGTTATGTTAGGTTACCCAGCTCGTCCCGCAGTTATACAGCGCAGTGTATTTGCAATGATCGTACGGAGCGACAGCTAGTGTTCAGGGCATACAGTAACTGATAAACTTTGTCACTTGAAAATTGCAGTTTACACTTAATGGCGAAAAGTCATGGGAACGCTCGGACTGAATATGAAGTTGCTCGTCGCCTGCTCCGCACGAATGCGAGATCGTTGTGTGAACAACGGCGCATCATCGCTCGGTGGGGTTGCATAACTATTTGATAGAACGCGATGTGCGTAAATTTCTGCATGATAGCGAGAATAAAGAATGTACGAGTACATTAGTATCCTCAAATGATGCAGCTTTGTCTATTATGTCCCAGTCATTTACTACCATATTTGTCTCCTTCATGTACTTCCGTTTCGGGTACTCCAACAGAAATGCACACTATTTTTTTAAAAATCCATCCTTTATTCTACATGTCTGAAAGTTTTACAGTGTGTAGATACATCCTTTAGGAACAATATTTTCATTTCTCCACATACTTTCCATCCCTCTCAACTGCCTTACGCCGTCTTGGAACCAGCGCCTGTATACCGGCACGGTAAAATTCTGGACCAACCTGTTGGAGTCACTGTTTGGCAGCGTGCAGAAGAGAGTCGTCATCTTCAAACCTTGTTCCATGAGGGCCGAAGTGGCCGTGCGGTTCTAGGCGCGGCAGTCTGGAACCGCGAGACCGCTACGGTCGCAGGTTCGAATCCTGCCTCGGGCATGGATGTGTGTGATGTCCTTAGGTTAGTTAGGTTTAACTAGTTCTAAGTTCTAGGGGACTTATGACCACAGCAGTTGAGTCCCATAGTGCTCAGAGCCATTTGAACCATTTGAACCTTGTTCCACGAAGAGAGTCTTTCAGTTTTCCAAAGAGATGATAGTCACATGGAAGCAGGTCAGGACTGTAAGGCGGGTGTTTCAGTGTTGTCCATCCGAGTCTTGTGATCGCTTCTATTGTTTTTTGACTGACATGTGGCCATGCATTGTCGTGCAACAGCAAAACATCCTGCTTTTGCCAATGTCGTCGAACACGACTCAGTCGAGCTTGAAGTTTCTTCAGTGTCGTCACATATGCATCAGAATTTATGGTGGTTCCACTTGGCTTGATGTCCACAAGCAAGTGTCCTTCGGAATCGAAAAACACCGTAGCCATAACTTTTCCATCAGAAGGTGTGGTTTTGAAATTTTTTTTTCTTGTGTGAATTTGCATGATGCCACTCCACTGATTACCTCTTCGTCTCTGGTGTAAAATGATGGAACCAGGTTTCATCATCTGTCACAATTCTTCCAAGAAATTCTTCTCCACCATTCCCGTACTGTTTCAAAAGTTCGCTGCATACCGCTTTTCTTGTTTCTTTGTGAGACACTGTAAACATCCTGGGAACCACCTGACGCAAACCTTTTTTAACGCCAACACTTTCAGTATTCTGCAAACACTTCCTTCCCCTATCCCAACGTAGCGTGACAATTCGTTCACTGTGATGCGTCTGTCAGCGGTCACCAATTCGTTAACTCTTTGCACATTGTCTGGAGTGTGTGCAGTACGAGGCCTGCCGCTGCGATGACAATCCTCAATATTGCCGTGCCCGCTTTCATCACGTAACCTGCTTACCCACCGACTAACTGTACTGCGATCGACAGTAGCATCTCCATACACCTTTTTAAACCTCCTGTGGATGTTTCCCACTGTCTCGTTTTCACAACATAGGAATTCTATGACAGCACGTTGCTTCTGACGAAGACATCTTGAAGACATGCTGTGACAGCGCCACTTACGGGAACAGGTTGAACTAAGTTTGAAAACAAGCGGGAAGGATGTATCTACACACTGTAAAACTTTCACAGATGCAGAATGAAAACTGTATTTTTACAAAAATAGTGTGCATTTCTTTTGGAGTGACCCTCGTATTTACTCATCTAAGATAACTGTCCATGGCGCAGGGTACCCCATTGTACCAGTTATTAGGGTTTCTTCCTGTTCCATTCACGTATGGAGCACAGGAAGACTGATTGTTTGAATGCCTGTGTGAGTGCACTGATTATTCTAATTTTATCCTAACGATCCCCGAGTGAGCGATATGTAGAGGGTTGTAATTTGGTCCTCGTGTAAAAATTTGAAGCTGGTTCTTGAAAGTATGTTAACAGACTTACTTACGTCTATCTTCAAGAGCCTTCAGTTCCATCAGTATTTCTATGACACTCTTCCTGCTGCCCTTCTCTGTATACTTTCAATATCCCCAGTTAGTCCTAGCTCGTACGGGTCCCACATACTTCAGCGATATTCTGGAGTCGGTGGTACAAATTTTTTGTAAGCACTCCCTCAATATTCTACCAATAAACCGAAGTCTACCGCCTGCTTCACCCACGACTGAACTTCATTTCATATTCTTACAAAGGGTTTCATCTATCTATCTGTATGAGTTGGCCGATCCCATCAGTGACTCATTGATATTATAGTCATAGGATACTACGTTTCTTCGTTTTGTGAAGTGCAAAAATTTACATTTCTGAACATTTAAAACAAGTTGCCAATCTCCGTACCATTTAGAAATCTTATCAAAATCTGACTGAATATTTATGTACTACTTTCAGATACTACTTCATTATAGATAACTACATCACCTGCAAAATGCCTGACTTTACTCTTAATATTGTCGGCAAGGTCATTGATGAACAACGTGAATGACAAGACACTCAACACACTTTCCTGGGCACACCTGAAGTCATTTCTACATCTGGCAATGATTCTCCATCCAAGATAATATGCTGTGTCCTCCCTACCAAAAAATCCTCAATTCAGTCACAATTTCTCTTAATACCCCATGTGATCGTAATTTTTACTTTAAACATAGGTGTGATACTGAGTCAAATGCTTTTGGGAAATTAAGAAATATAGCATTTACCTGATTGCCTCGATCCAAGGCTTTCAGTATTTCATGTGAGAAAATTGCAAGTTTGGCTCCATATTATCGATGTTTTCGATATCCGCGCTGGTTGGTACTGAGGGGGCCATTCTGTTCAACATATCTCATTATGTGTCCGCCTCAGGTAGCTGAGTGGTCAGCGCGACTTAATGTCAATCCTAAGGGCCCGGGTTCTATGCCCGGCTGGGTCGGAGATTTTCTCCTCTCAGGGACTAGGTGTTGTGTTATCCTAATCATCCTCATTTCATTCCCATCGACGCACAGGTCGGCGAAGTGGCGTCAACTGGAAAGACTTGCACCCGGCGAACTGTCTACCCGACGGGAGGCCCTAGTCACACGACCTCATTATGTTTGAGATCAGAATATGTTATAAGATTCTACAACATACCGATATCAAGGATATAGTCAGATCGTAGCGGGAAGTAATTTCGTCACATCGGTAGGTGTAGTTAGTGTGTGGTACTATCTAGCAGTCCAACCAAGGAAGAATATAAAATCGTTATGACATTGCTGGCTGGGAGGCCCCAAGCGGCAGGCTCAGTTGCCTAGCGAAGTGTGAGGCTTCAGTGCTTATGTGTATTTGAGAAGTGTAGGAGACTGTAATGGGTATGTGTGTAGTGCGGTGTCATGTTTCTGTTGGATGATGATGAGAGTAGGGGGAGGGTGAAACCCGGCTTGGGCACATAGCCTGCTTCTCTCGAATAACACGGAGGAAGCCGCCGAGCTCAAAGTGCCCATCCGACGATCGGTTCGCCATCAAAGGGGTGACATGCCCTCACTTCATGGGACACTGAAGAGAGGTTTGGAATTTAATCTAGGCGTTTACGCGAAGACTGGTGATAGTAACTTTATGCCGATGCCACCTCCTCTTTGACATAAAGGCAAGGGAAAGCTGCCAACACCACGTAGCGCACGCAGGCAGTTACCCATTCAAGTACTGACCACGGCCGACGTTGCTTTACTCCGGTGATCTGACAAGAACCAATGTGTTCGACGTCTCAAGTCCGTTGACTCCAAGCACACAAAGCGATCACGATAATTACCTATAAGGGTTAGTGTAAGAAATTGCTGTTAAAGACACACGCAGACTGAAGAAGTCGATGCTGTGCGAATTACGGTACGAGGAACGTAATGCTGAACGGGTTGGGATTCACGCGTCTTCCCCAAAGAAGAAGATGCAAAGTACGTCCCATTGACGGTATACGTAAATGTGTTGCTGGGCAGCTAGTTTTGAGATATTATTATAAACAGTGCAAACGGATACCAACATTGTCAGAACTTCCGAGATTCAGTCAGACAGATCAGCAGTTCACAGAAGGAAAGTTCTGAAATAATTGTCCTGTGAGTGGAGTTTGATTTTAAACGTGACAGCCGCGCTTGGTAACCGTGCAATCTAGGGCGTCTTGTTACGGTTCGCGCGGCTCCCCCCCCCCCCTCTCCCGACAAAGTTTCGAGTGCTCCTTCGGGAATGGGTGTGTGTGTTGTCCTTAGTGTAAGTTTGTTTAAGTTAGTTTCAGTAGTGCGTAAGCCTAGGAACCGATGACCTCAGCAGTTTGGTTCCATAGTCCTTACCGTAAATTTACAAAATTAAAAGTGACACAATAAACTGGTCACGATGTGCGAATGAAGCGATATAACCGCAGTCTATCACAAACAGACCCACGCGCCGGGGTATAAGACCAGCTTCGCTGTGGGGGTCGTAATATCTATCACTTTATTTGATGACGATCGTTGCCTCTTGCTGTTCTTATTTCTTGGTTCGTGCTGTACTAAGCACAATAAACATGCGTTCTCACTCTGTTCGTGGCCTCACTTCATTGAGTTTTCTGCTGTCAATAGCGCGCTAGGAAAGCGTTTCCGACCATGCGTTACTGTATCATTTTCCTTCATCTCGGAGTACTCTCCCTCTCCTTAAAGTTTGTAACCGCTGTGCTAAAACACCCTGTATATCCGATTCGCAGGAGTAGAATTCGTACCGTCGAAAATTCGTTAAGTCGAGAAGCGGATTCTAATCCATGGTTCGCAGGTGGCAACGTCCGTCCAAGGCAAGCTGACGATGCTCAACCCTCCGACGAGCCCCCTGGCGTTTTTGCGGCTGAGACAGCGGATGAACGTCATCCGTCGCCTTACGTAGCACACCTCCAGCTTGGTGACTGGGCGTCCGAGATGAAGATGAAAAGAATGATGTCAGACTTGAGCGATAAACTGATGCTCGCAGCCGGCGGACGTTAGGACGGACATTTTGTCTCTGCCGATCTGTAATATATATGGTGCGGGTGACAGAGACGATCAGACAGTCGACATAGAGCTTACTGGATTAAACGACTGCAGGATACGTCATCGGATTATCCAGTGATCCACGTGTATTGGATAGGTACAGTCAATGGCAATGGAATTAGTTCCACGACAGAACGCAGGATTTAAAGGACATAATTTTGGCGGCGTACATTGATATCATGTTTCTTCAAGAGGTATGGCCTGATCTGCGCCTGGATGTTTATGGATACACCTCTTACGTCAAACCTACTACCAACGGTGGTGTTGGTACGGCCATACTACTACGCGATGACATAGAACCAACGGATATTCAGTATTTGCCATCAGCGCGAGGCGCTACGCTCACCATCGGTGCAGTCCTCCTTGTGGATCTCTATGCTCCGTCTGGTACTGCGAAGCGTCGAGTGCGAAAGCTCTGTTGCTCTACTGAGGTAGCTCCATTGTTTCAAGGCCCTACAGGGCACTTCGTGCTGGGCGGGTACATTAACAGCCTCTTACGTTCTGAGGGTCAGGTCCCTCATCATGTCCCATGTCCACCCCTTCATGTTATGGTCAGGGGCCTCGCTTTGCATGACACATGGACGCTAACCCACGGTGACCCACGCGGATACACACACATCACCAGAAACTCGGTCCTTACGTTGGACAGGATTTACGTTACCCAAGGTCTTCGGGCAGCTACTGTCGGTGCTAAGCTGTGGCCCAGTGCATTCACCGACCATCTGCTCTTCATCTGCACCGTGACTCTGCCACAACAACAGACGAGCCGTAGTAGAGGACCTTGGATGCTTAACTTCAACATTCTCTGGGAAGAGGCTTGTTGTGTACTTATTATTATTGATTTAAGCGCACTAAGGAGCGCTTATGACTAGTTCTTCTTCGATACTCTCTTCCATACCCAATACCCCTTGAGGCCTGCTGATTATTTCTCCTTCCTCTCCTGTGAAAGGGGCTTCCAACGTTTAGGGACTCTAGGTGGCTGGGTCCACGATTCTACCATAGCAAAAAATTTCGAACGATCTTCTACCGAGATCCCGGCCAAATCCAAGTCTTTTAGTATTTCATTAAGTCACAGGCTGACAGTCTTGTAGCTTTTAACGAATGAGAGGATCTTCTTAATAAGCCTATTGTTGTTCATTCGTTGCAGGTGCCCAAATAGCTTGAGCCTCCTACGTCGCATACTGGCGTTGGCTGATTCTAGCTGTTGGTACAGTTCAGAGTTAGACTTCAATTGGTAGGTTCCATCTGGGAGCAATCTCGGGACATGAATTTGTCTGAGAATACGTCTTTCGGCATGTCTTCCATCGTGCCTTTTCTGTTCATCAAGAGGGTCACTGCGGCATACAGAAACTGTGGTCTGACAGCCGTTCTGTAATGACAGACCTTAGCATTCCTCGAAATGCACTTCTTGTTGTACAGATTGTGGGACTGATGGTATGCTGCGTTGAGTCTGTTAGGTCTTTCTAAGATGGAGATGCCGTCTCTACCATTGGGATGGACCCATTCACCAAGATAACGCAAGCGTTGAACCCTCCCAATCGTTCCATGGATAGTCGTCAAAGGGGTGTTATTGGAGTGCCGGTTCTCAAAGTATTCGGTCTTGTCATACGATATTTGTAACCCTCAGTTTACCACTATCTCATGCAGGGCTTGGACAGCAGTGACAGCATCCTTAGAGTTGTTGGTTAAGATTGAAATGTCATCTGCGAAAGCAAGGCGCCGGCCGCTGTGGCCGGGAGGTTCTGCGCGCTTCAGTCCGCAAACGCGCTACTGCTATGGTCGAAGGTTCGAATCCTGCCTCGGGCACGAATGTGTGTGATCTCCTTAGGTTAGTTAGGTTTAAGTAGTTCTAAGTCCAGGGGACAGATGACATCAGATGTTAAGTCCCATAGTGCTTAGAGACAGCTGAACCATTTGAATGCAAGGCACGTTATCTCGATTCTTCGGGTCCGAGCTCGAATGTTAACTGGTTTGGTTCCTAGATTCCTCAGCGTACATTCCCAAGTTTTGATGACTTTATCAAGCACCAGATTGATGTTGAAACTCCGAGACAGCTCCCCTCTGAACTTCACCTTGGAGGTTGTATCTGTGAGAGTCTGTTTGATGAGGGAGTGTGTGTTGTAATCCACAACTTGTTCTTGGAGTACTAAGAAGACTGTTTGGCGGTCGATGGAATCATAAGCTTTCGCAAAGTAGACGAAAAGCACTGTGATGTTCGTACTCCTTTTTTGTTTTAGTTGGAGAATAGTTTTCAGATTGAAGATATGCTCGGCACAGGACCTTCCACATCGAAATCCTCCATGATATTCACCAATTATGTGGTCACATTGACTTGGTTGGTCCCGTGGTTAGCGTGAGCAACTGCGGAACGAGAGGTCCTTGGTTCAAGTCCTCCCTCCGGTGAAAATTTTGCAGGAGGATCTGCAGCGAATTGACGCATGGTGCAGGAAATGGCAATTGAATCTCAATGTAGACAAGTGTAATGTGCTGCGAATACACAGAAAGATAGTTCCTTTATCATTTAGCTACAAAATAGCAGGTCAGCAACTGGAAGCAGTTAATACCATAAATTATCTGGGAGTACGCATTAGGAGTGATTTAAAATGGAATGATCATATAATGTTGATCGTCGGTAAAGCAGATGCCAGACTGAGATTCATTGGAAGAATCCTAAGGAAATGCAATCCGAAAACAAAGGAAGTAGGGTACAGTACGCTTGTTCGCCCACTGCTTGAGTACTGCTCAGCAGTGTGGGATCCGTACCAGATAGGGTTGATACAAGACATAGAGAAGATCCAACGGAGAGCAGCGCGCTTCGTTACAGGATCATTTAGTAATCGCGAAAGCGTTACGGAGATGATAGATAAACTCCAGTGGAAGACTCTGCAGGAGAGACGCTCAGTAGCTCGGTACGGGCTTTTGTCAAAGTTTCGAGAACATACCTTCACCGAAGAGTCAAGCAGTATATTGCTCCCTCCTACGTATATCTCGCGAAGAGACCATGAGGATAAAATCAGACAGATTAGAGCCCACACAGAGGCATACCGACAATCCTTCTTTCCACGAACAATACGAGACTGGAATAGAAGGGAGAACCGATAGAGGTACTCAAGGTACCCTCCGCCACACACCGTCAGGTGGCTTGCGGAGTATGGATGTAGATGTAGATATACATTGTCCAGTAAAATCTTGTAGGGAACTTTGTATCCTATTGGCACCAGAGAAATCATCCGGTAGTTGATCACTGCGATCGCTTTGTTGTGTACTTCTCACCGATACCTGGCACAAATGTGAGCGACGACGTCATACACACGATTCCGTGACACAATAGTGGAAACACTGCGCCAAACCAGCTATTCGTCGCACGCTCATGGAGTATGGACGAGACATGGTGCTTTCGTTCCGATCGACCTGTGAGTTTGCTACACTCTCTTGCGAGAACTAAACTAGTGTCGCAACAATCTTCGCCAGAGCGCCAAACGGTCGTCCACCGGACAAGGGACAGCTTCTGGAGATCATGGCTGACAGATTGAACGGCACGCGAGTTCGAGCGAGACTGCAAGCTTCCATCCCAGAGGAACGTGCTTCTCATTTTCACGTCGTCGGAGAACGGAGACATCGTAAGAGGCGACTCATCACGGCAGCTTCTTCGGCGGATGGGTAACGTGCAGAGACACACAACGCCATCTCCCTTGCCCTCACAGATTATTACCGCTCTCTCTATCTAGCAGGTCAACGGCCTGACAATGACATTGAGGACGTCCTGCATGACCTGCCACCTTCGGGTAGGGAGCAAGGCGACGCCACATTCTTGGAAACCGTCAGGCGGGGACAAATGGGCATGGCCCTGTCGCGGGGTTCTAGAAACAAATCTCCTGGTCCTGATGGTCTTCCGCTTGAATCTTATAGCACCTTTTCTTACCTGTTGGTGGATATTTGGCGGCAGATGTGCTGCAAACTCCTGTATCCAGACTTTCGCATCCCTCCCGAATTTCTGGAGGGAATAATAATCCATGTGCCAAAACCAAACTGGTGGGGGGGGGGGGGGGGGTTTGCCGATCGCAGGACTTTCGGTTGTTGACATTAGGAAATTCGGATAACAAGTTGTTCTTCATGTCCATTATAATTATCCGGGCTGTTATGCCGTGGTCGGTTGATGAATTCTGTGTCGATTCCCAACGTTTCGTCTCCGATTGCGGGAGACATCTTCAAGGGGGTCCGTAGCTCAATGGAAGGTTCAACACACCCACTGGCTCGCTACTGGTTGGACCTTCCATTGAGCTACGGACCCCCCTTGAAGATGTCTCCCGCAGTCGGAGACGAAACGTTGGGAATCGACACAGAATTCATCAACCGACCACGGCATAACAGCCCGGATAGTTATAATGGACATGATATTTCCGGCCGTGAAAGTCTACATTTTAAGTTGTTGTTCGTCCACATACTACGTGCTCGCCTCCTCGCTACCGTCAAAGATGCCATTCATGCCGACCAAACATGTCTGGGAGGTGGCAGTAATATACACTCGGCCTTAAGCTCGCATAGAGATGCGGTGGCGCTCATGTCGGCATGCCGCTTCGAACGCGCCCTCGTGGCAGTTGACCTAGACCACGCAATTGACCGAGTTGAGCACGATTTCTTGCATGCTGTCTTAGAGAAGATGGGACTGTCCCCAGTATCGGCTGCTCATCTACGGAGCCCCTTCCGCAGTCTGGTCGATGGCTATCATTCACCACCGTTCACTATTGAGTGCTCAGTGCGACAAGGATTCCCTCTGTCGGCCTTTCTTCTCGCCGTTACCCTCGAGCCTGCATTTCCTTGTCTACGACAGCATTTGGACGGCATTCTCTCCCGCAATGTGCATTTAGATATTGTGCCTACGCGGACGATGTAGTTATCTCGGAGAGGTGGGCAGAGGAGATATGTACGGCGTTCGCGTGGCTTCAGCGCTGTGGCGAGGTAGCCGGGAGGCGTGTCAACCTGCGGAAGTCGCAATACATGGAAGTGCTCAGAGGACTGAATGTGAGTACGCCAGTGCCATAACCAAGATCACGGTGATGAAATGATCTTACGTGGGAACGTGCAGCGTATAGCAGCGGAGTACTTGATGTGATCCGCACGCAAGTTCGTCTCCATGTCTTTCCAACACTTCATTTCATCGTGCGGGTACATCTGTCAGTGTCTACCTCACTTCGAAACTTAACCACTACTCACAAGTTCTCCCGATGGCCGCTACGGTAACTGCCAAGTTTCAGGCGGCCTTAGGTCATTTCTTCAGCGGTGGCATGGGACCCGTTACGATGCACTAACGTTGCCCACATATGCAACATATGCAGGCGGATTCGAATGATAAACGTGTACTGTAGGGCGCGCACTTTCTACGGATAATGCATTGCCTACGTACTTCGGACAAGGACGCCCTCACTGGTACGCTGATTGAGGAGGTGACGCTTCGTCACTCCGGCCGCCGATTCCTGTTCGACATATCCCTCCAGCACTTTGCCATCTTCACACTTATCTGATCGACGTGAGTTATCTGCTGGATGTCCTATCCACGTCGGCTCCTAGAGCCAAGGACTTCTACCGCTACTTTCAACGGACACTGCCTGCGGTTGTGGCTGAACGCCCACATCCGGCGGCTGGTTGGAGGCTGGTGTGGAGTATCATACACTCGCCTTTCCTTCCCACCAAGTTAAGGGCACAGTGGTATCTGATAACAGCTGAAAAATTCCCCACCCGACAACGTTTATACACTATACATCTATTCTTTCTGCCGCAGATGCGCCGCTGCCGACACCGAAATGCACCGTTTCGTTTATGATACGACTGCAGACTGCTGGCTCCTCAAACGGCGCATGTTCGCATTGTTGCTGCGACGGATGCCTCAGTCAGTAGAACCCACCGAAGTGATGCATCCAGATGCCAGTTACTGCACTGTTACAAGTCATAAAGTCATGGTGTGGGTTAAGGGTATGGCACTGTCATACTTTTTTAGCGATGGCGTTGCAGGGTTGTTAGATTTTCAGCACTTTTTAACGAGCGACTACACGGTTTTACAGCGCAAGGCGTCGCATGGTTGACTCTTTGCGAATTACTTGAGGTCGTTGTTTACGCGCCTTGTAGACCGTTGGGGAGTACCGGGTGTGAGAAGAGATTGACGATAAAGCACTTGATGGACTGATGATACATCGACTATAATTAGAGGCTGTTTCACCCTCGCTGAACGAAAAAACGGCCTGGACATCCTACCGTTTGTCTGCTGTGGATACCCCCCAGAAGAAGAATTAAAAAAAGTGAAAACATAACAGCAAAAAATGAAACAAATAAAATATAATAACAGTATTGTACCCTTTCCGTTACCTTTTCTTTCTTTAACAAGACAGTCAGAGGCAGTGGAAAACAACAGTCCTAGTCAGCTTTTACGGTGAATGTGGCGGTGGTACTAGCTTTGATTTTGTTTTTAGGTTACATAGGTTTTTGGTGGTAGTATGGATGATAGTGGCCAAAGCCTGAAGTGGAAGAAGTCTAGGGAAACGGAAAGTAAAAGAGAACTTTAAAAAAAAAAGTAAGCTGAAGATCCCGGATTCGAGACAAGGTACAAAAACAAAGGAGGTAGCATATTTGATTACTAATCAAAACGTCCTCGATCCCGTGTCCGAAATGCGCCACCGCTTAAATTTTGGTTATTGATAAGCATTTGCACCCTCGTACTGCCACCACCCTTTTCAAAGTGGGCGGAGGAACAGACAGAGCTTCAGGACACGCGCTTGTCCATGGGGTGGGAAACTGCCCCTAAAGGCGGAAGAATCAGCAATGATGAACGCCATGAGGATGCAGAAGACAATGGAAACCACAGCATTAAAGACGCAAAACGTTACCCACAGGACGTGTGGCCTGTAATTAAAAAAGTGTCATAATAATCTGTCTATTGGCAAAAGATAGCCCGCATTCGGACCCTGCCATAGGGGAGATGACCGTGAGAGAAAGACTGAGTGATCAACGAAAGGATAACGTTCTACGAATCAGGGCGTGGAAATCAGAAGCTTGAACGTGGCAGGGAAACCATAAAATCTGAAACGGGAAATGCAAAGCCTCAACCTACATATCGTAGGAGTCAGTGAAGTTAAATGGAAAGAAGACAAAGATTTATGGTTAGATCAGTATAGGGTAATATCAACAGTAGCAGAAGATGGTGTAACAGCAGGACGATTCGTTATGAATAGGAAGGTAGGGCAGAGAGTCCATTACTGTGATAATTTCAGTGATATTGTTGTTCATAGCAGAATCGACAGCAAACCAACATCGACAACGATAGTTCAGGTATACAAGCTGACGTCGCAAGCTGAAGATGAAGAGAAAGTATATCAGGCTATTGAAAGGGTAATACAGTACATAAAGGGAGATGAAAATCTAATAGTCATGGGGGACTGGAACGCAGTTGTAGGGGAAGGGATAGAAGAAAATGTTACAGAGGAATATGGGCTTGGGACAAGGAATGAGAGACGAGGAAGACTAATTGAGTTCTGTGATAAATTTCAGCTAGTAATAGCAATGCTCTGTTCAAGAATCACAAGAGGAGGAAATATACTTGAAAAAGACCGGGTGATACGAGACGAGTTCGGTTGGATTGCATCAGGGTCAGACAGAGATTCCGAAATCAGATACTGGATTGTAAGGCGTATCCAGGAGTAGATATAGACCCAGATCACAATGTATTAGTGATGAAGATTAGGCTGAAGTTTAAGATATTAGGCAGGAAGAATCACTACGCAAAAAAGAGGGATACGGAACTACTAAGGAATCACGAGATACGCTTGAAGTTCTCCAAGGCTGTAGATACAGCAGTAAGGAATAGGTCAATAGGCAGTACGGTTGGAGAGGAACGGACGTCTCTAAAAAGGCAATCACGGAAGCCGGAAAGAAAGACATAGGTACAAAGAAGATAACTGCGAAGAAGCCATGAGTAACAGAAGAAATACCTCAGTTGATCGATAAAAGAAGGAAGTACAAAAATATTCAGGAAAATTCAGGAATACAAAAGTACAAGTCACGTGTACTGTCGTAACGTGAGTCACTTGAGTGTAGATTTGAGGTTCAAACTAATTCTTTCCAGCGCGAAGGTCGATAGCTGAAAGCCTTGTCGGATAGATCGCCTTATCGGAACTGCATTCGTTAAGCGACCATTGACTTGTATGCTGGACCTAGCGCTGTCATATATGCCACGTATGGAGTTGTGGAAAGGGGATGGAAAGCCCATATGAGCCACCACGGAGAACAGGAAACCGTGATATACTTTGCTATATGTGCTATCGGAGTCTATTGCGACCATAGCTGCACAGAGCCGGCACGTCACGGCTAGTGCTGTCACACAGCGACTTTCTCCGGTTACTGTCTACGTAGTCATCTGACCACCTGGAGACATCTGTTCTGGTGGAAGGATGCTGGAAAGAAGGGGACGAGGGCGCGCCGCCAAAGTGGAGGCAAAGGTATTGTGGTCCGCATTAAGGATGCTTGGATGGATAACATAGCCTAGCGTGAAAAGTTCTTGAAAACGGCTGGTTCCTTTCGGGGTCATTAACGTCTGGAAGGCACGACAGAACTCTGTAGGCAGACTATACATACGAGCAAATTTGCTATTAGCTCCCTTCTTGATGGCAACCTCCACTTCACCCTGTTGATCAGTTCCATCAAGTGGGTATTCTCTCCACTAGAAATGTGTGGGTGATGTAAGACGAGACCTAATCATTTGCTGTTTCCTCGGCAATCCCAGTGCCATAGATGTTCTGGTAGTGATTGGAAAACTAACTATTTCAGTTCGTTGGGTGAGACTGTGCCTGTGGCGTGGTGAGTTCGGTTATAAGCTATCGTCGTCGTCGTCGGTCGTCGATTGCGATATGAGGCATGGTAGGTATCCCATGGTGCTGTGATTCCTGTAGATGGGTTCTCACAAAGTCTCCCTGTAGACGACGTCAGGCTATCGTTACTATGGTGGTCTTAATCTGCTGATGCTCTTTCTGGATGGTCGGGTTGGGTGCTTGGTTGACTAAGTCACAAAGGATGGCGTAATAGTACTTAGTTGTGTATTGGTGAGATTTCGCTATGTCCTTCGTGAATCGCATCAGGATTTACCATAAGGAGGGCTTGGCACATCCTAACCATCACTCTGAAGTCGTTCTGTGAATGGGTAGGCGTTGTTCGCAAGTCGTCCAAGTCTCCGTTACACGCTGTTGACATTCTACCCCCTGGAAATATATGATGTTCATTTTCCATGGAATACGTTTACGCCAGACTGGTTGCGATTTGAGGAGAATAAAGTCATGCAGATGTATGCATTGTGGTCTCAGAAAGCCAACAGCAACAATTTAGCATCTTGGACATCAGATTCTAGCTCCCAAGAGATGTGAGTTCTATGAAGCCGGATTTATGAATGGCTTCCTTGATACGTAGGGCCAGAGCATTGAAAAGTTCTCTTCCCATAAGTCGCTCAGCTGATGGTTCCGGATGATCAGGCAGAGTTCTGGACAGGTGACATAGCTCAAGTCGCCTCCAAACGTGCAACTAGCAGGACACCTTAAGAACAGTGAGGCTATGTCTTTGGATAGAAAGTCGCCCTCTCCTGTCGGCAGGTGGAAACAAATGAGACATAGATGTTGATGATGATACGTGTGTCCATAACGGTGATGGCCATGCAGCATGCTGCTGGAAGCATGGTGAGATTCGTAATGGAGATTCCTCTACGAATGTAAGCAGCCACACCCTGCCTAGGTGGTGACCAACAAAGGTGTAAGTTGTGTATCTGGTAACGTGAGGCAGAATATTCAGTTGTGCTACCCGTGAGAGGAAAATGTCAGATTCCCTGAACGTGCCTCATAGAGACAATTTCGGGGGCGAACTGATGTGGTTGGCATTGATCGTTGCAAACTTGTATGTTTGGTGCTGCAGGAATGGGAGGTTCAGTATCACAGTGTAAGTAACCGAGAGCGAACAAGGAGATCATAGACCATCCCACCAGCCTCCAAGGTTGAAGCCTAGCTACATTTACGTCGTGGCCACTGGAGGAGCGGCCGCTGACTGAGGGTCAGGGATGATTTCGATGATGTTCCACGTGGAAGTGCGAATCATCCATTCACGGTAGCAGTATAGGGTACTTGACTGATTAAGAAGTGTCCAAAGGGACAGACTTTCTTCTGGTTCAACAACGCTTTGTCCTGCTCTCACAGCTGGAGGCCGTTCATTCGTGAAATCGGGGTTGCATTCGTGTCCTCGACTTCAGTCAACTCGTGGTCATCGACCATAGCAACTGCAAGCAGAGCGTCATTGGGAGGCAAGGCAACCTAATCGGAGACCACACGACATCTGCTCTTGCAGTGCTTGGGCGACCACTGCTTCCATGAGTGACCTTCCATGTCAGAAGATGAGAGTGGATCACATCGTTTCATCAGAAAGGCTGTCACTGGTACTTTTGTTGATGTAAACTCCGTCGGATGACCTGAGGAAAGATAGGCTTCCACAGGCAGAGGTGCTGGTGGTGTCGACATGGAATTTTCTTGCTGTGGAGATTGTTAATTAAGGTATCAGTGGCATCTAATAATGGCACTAAGATCCATCCGGTGGTGTGAAGTTGTAGAGGCAACGAGAACCATTGCGTAGGAAACTGGAAGGGACATTTGTTGTGATGTGGACGTCATGTCAAAAGCTGGCATTTGTTTGATGTATGCTGGAGACATTCTGATCGAACATAGCTTTCCTTGCAACATCCTGAAGATGTCCACAGTTTACCATAGTAAATGACGACCGTGTGACAGCCACATATCTGGAGGTAGGACGGACATGACGATGGAGGTCTGTGGTTGTCTGGGAAACGCCTCTTAGAACTGGGAATGTTCGAAATTGTGCCCACATTTCGGCTACCTGCCTGTGAATGGTGTCATAAGGGTGGGAGGTATCCATGATATCGGTTGCTTGGAGTTCGAATGGCGGGTCAGGGACCCGAATTGTTTGGATGCATAATCCTGCATGATCGACCATCACCGTCCCCACGTTACTGTTGGTGTGGTAGAAAGAGAGCCCCTGCTGCGTGTTCCGAAGGATCTTATTGCAAGTCGCGTCATCAGAGGCTTTAATATACGTCGTACTGTTCAGTATTGATAAGTAGATACCTGCTATGTCGTTTGACGGGATTTTGGCTACATTAAGAAGAAAATGCTCTACCTCGAGTGCCTTTGGTCTTGCATACTCATTGCAGAATGTGAAACGGAGTGTTAATTTACGGAGTCTGTTCGCCATAGCTCTGAGTCCTAGACAGCATGCAAGTAACAGCCACAAAAGGTAAACAAAACTAGCACATGTCCTTCCCAGGCAGAGATAAGGGACGCCCGCACTGCACAGCTGCTAAAGCAATACTGACCTCTGCCACCCAGACAAACCTCCCCTCTGATCCACACTCTCAACTTACCGCAAAATGCTTTGCAGTGTTCCTCATCCGTTACAGTTCATAATAGCAAATTCTTGTTTCCCATGGGGTTTAGAATGATGTTTGTTTATCCACACCAAAACATGTCATAGAACCATCGCGCTTGATAGTATTAATGTAACAGAGAATTGCCTGTCTGTCGAAACCACAACTGATACCGCCGCAGAAAGTTTCGAAATACGGCTTCATTTGGTCGTGCTTCTCCACTCCACATCATTTCTTAGTATTTATATATAGGCTACCCGCTTGGCAGTAGTGTAGTTTCGAAGTTGCAGAAAAACTATAGAAGTTTCAAGACCAATTGTCTTGGACTCTTAGATTATTTCGGAAAAGGCAAATTACCTTAAATTTTTACGAAAGAAATCAGAATTAAAGCGGCCAGTGGTTTAATCAGATACTTGGTTTCATACACATGCACTGTGAATAAATGTTACTTTGCTTTAATGTGCGAGAAGCATTGACAAATCTTGAAATTTTGGAACTGATATATAAAACGTTCTGTGAATATTTGAAGGGAGTGAAAGGCCACGTTCTTGGAGCGGCTCCTGTTGTGCCTTGAGAATTCGTCAAAAATTTTTGGAACGGCTTTGACAGTTGTCTGGCTGTTTGACGTGCTTCCAGTTAAGGGAATAGTGAACATTTGCTGATATGGGAATCGAAACTTCGATTCTAAACGCAAATGTAAATCGTACCCTAAGGTAACGTGTGAAAGTGTATAACAGGTACGTTATAGTGAAGTGAAGAAGTGAAACTACATTAATCTTTTTGAAAGACCCTTTACATTTGTGTGTGTATGTGTATGTGTGTGTGTGTGTGTGTGTGTGTGTGTGTGTGTGTTCTAAGACAGCCCTGAGGAGATTTAATTCTGAAACTGCCACTTGGTGTTGCCTCAGCAGAGTAAGCAGTGGAGAGAAAGTCAATAATATAGGAGTTAATATTTTTAATAACGGGCGCTAACAATGTCTAGTCAACACGAGCGACGTGGGGGGGGGGAGAGGGTACTGGTGGTAGAACAAGCGAAGTATTACAGATGTACAGAACTGGAACTTATTTAGTGGGAAAGAAACAGAAACTCCGAGCGGGAGCATGTCATTATCATGCACTCCAACAATTCTGTTGATCAGGAGGCTTAAGTCGAATTTCTAAGACAATAATGTCGGTCAGACTGGTGCTATCGTGCAGCACATAGAGTCACCGAACTACAGAAAATATCGTGAAAAAGAAAGACGAAAATTCTGCCTTGAAATCAAATTAAACGCTCAACTCACAATGCGAATTGGGGGGGAGGACAGCAAAAGGTACCGTGAATTCTTGTAATTACTGCATAATTAACATGGAATGATTTTCAGTCACATTTGATTACGCATTAGGCACTTGCAACTTTTATCTGTCTCACCTCCAAGCCCTGACCTTTCACAACTGGACAAATATGTTGATTCTAAAACTAGACCAGTAGTTCGAAGTCATGCAAGGCAGAGAGCCGAGGAAATTAATTAGATGACCGTACAGACACTGGAAACATTGCTCTGTCTCTGTGCAATACGACTATGTAGAAAACTGGATGATGGCGATGCATGCAGACTTTTTCAATTCCAGATCGTGAATTTTTTACGCTGTTGTCCTCTCTACCAGTGGGGTGTTTACGTGGCAAAGGTAAACAAAATGTGTTTACGCCACTGCAATTTAACTGTGATGAAAGCATAGCAACCGTCTACATTTCTGTTTACTCTCCAATTCTTTGCCACATTTTTCTGTCTAATATTTGTGATATAACAGACCACTGCATCTGAAATTCTGTCTTGTTCGCTACGAAATGTCGACATGGTCACGAGCTCTGAGGTAATATGTTATCCTAAATGACATTTAATAGTGTTACTTATGAATACTGAACCTTTACCTAGCGCCTTTGACAGAGATAATGTAACTATTTTTTAGTTTTTATGTTATGATTTATAAGATAACTTGCAACCCGACCGGACTCACATAGATACCACTCAGAACCTACAGAAGAACAACTTGTCTGACGATGCAGGAGTAGGTTGTATACACAAACTTTCATCGTGAATCAGTCTGCCAGTGAAAACGGTATCAAAGTCCAACAGTAATTTCTGAAATCATCCTCCAAACACTAAAAGAAAACCGCGACAGGACAAATCATAAGTTAATGGAGGGAGAGAGAGAGAGAGAGAGAGAGAGAGAGAGAGCATGAATAATTAGGCGTCACACTGGGTGACAATTATGAACATTTTCTCTCTCTCTCTATCTATCTCTCTCTCTCTTTCTCTCTGCTTGTGTGTCTGTGTCCAATGCCCTATGTTTAATGTTAAATACCTGCTTGAATCTAACTCAGCAGCAATATAGGTCTGATTTACCTGTAGGGCCAAGTCTTTGTGCTGCTTCTCTGTATCGCAGCATCTTCGGCACAAATATAACTTATATGTTTTGTAACAACTCTATATTTGTTTTCATCTCATGCAAGTGAGTTGAAACACATGATGGGTCTATGTAATTCGTGTTATTACCTAACTAACGTAAATAACAATGAAGACTATTCCGAGTGAATGTGATGGATACCAATATGAATGTCACGTGCTGGTGAAAACGGTAAAAAAATAAATATTCTAGGAGTAACTTCACCTGCGCTGCATTTTTACACAAGTTTGTAGTGCAGTCATCTTAGTCACGTTTCTGAAATAGTGAATTTCCGTGTATGCTACGGCCACTGATCTGTAAGCCAATGGACCATGCACTTTTACAGAAGCATGCAAGCCGTTTTAATACGTAAATTCGAAATCGGAACGGCATCTTTTTCGATAAAGTAAACAAAAACACAATCGATTATTCTACACTCCTGGAAATGGAAAAAAGAACACATTGACACCGGTGTGTCAGACCCACCATACTTGCTCCGGACACTGCGAGAGGGCTGTACAAGCAATGATCACACGCACGGCACAGCGGACACACCAGGAACCGCGGTGTTGGCCGTCGAATGGCGCTAGCTGCGCAGCATTTGTGCACCGCCGCCGTCAGTGTCAGCCAGTTTGCCGTGGCATTCGGAGCTCCATCGCAGTCTTTAACACTGGTAGCATGCCGCGACAGCGTGGACGTGAACCGTATGTGCAGTTGACGGACTTTGAGCGAGGGCGTATAGTGGGCATGCGGGAGGCCGGGTGGACGTACCGTCGAATTGCTCAACACGTGGGGCGTGAGGTCTCCACAGTACATCGATGTTGTCGCCAGTGGTCGGCGGAAGGTGCACGTGCCCGTCGACCTGGGACCGGACCGCAGCGACGCACGGATGCACGCCAAGACCGTAGGATCCTACGCAGTGCCGTAGGGGACCGCACCGCCACTTCCCAGCAAATTAGGGACACTGTTGCTCCTGGGGTATCGGCGAGAACCGTTCGCAACCGTCTCCATGAAGCTGGGCTACGGTCCCGCACACCGTTAGGCCGTCTTCCGCTCACGCCCCAACATCGTGCAGCCCGCCTCCAGTGGTGTCGCGACAGGCGTGAATGGAGGGACGAATGGAGACGTGTCGTCTTCAGCGATGAGAGTCGCTTCTGCCTTGGTGCCAATGATGGTCGTATGCGTGTTTGGCGCCGTGCAGGTGAGCGCCACAATCAGGACTGCATACGACCGAGGCACACAGGGCCAACACCCGGCATCATGGTGTGGGGAGCGATCTCCTACACTGGCCGTACACCACTGGTTATCGTCGAAGGGACACTGAATAGTGCACGGTACATCCAAACCGTCATCGAACCCATCGTTCTACCATTCCTAGACCGGCAAGGGAACTTGCTGTTCCAACAGGACAATGCACGTCCGCATGTATCCCGTGCCACCCAACGTGCTCTAGAAGGTGTAAGTCAACTACCCTGGCCAGCAAGATCTCCGGATCTGTCCCCCATTGAGCATGTTTGGGACTGGATGAAGCATCGTCTCACGCGGTCTGCACGTCCAGCACGAACGCTGGTCCAACTGAGGCGCCAGGTGGAAATGGCATGGCAAGCCGTTCCACAGGACTACATCCAGCATCTCTACGATCGTCTCCATGGGAGAATAGCAGCCTGCATTGCTGCGAAAGGTGGATATACACTGTACTAGTGCCGACATTGTGCATGCTCTGTTGCCTGTGTCTATGTGCCTGTGGTTCTGTCAGTGTGATCATGTGATGTATCTGACCCCAGGAATGTGTCAATAAAGTTTCCCCTTCCTGGGACAATTAATTCACGGTGTTCTTATTTCAATTTCCAGGAGTGTATGAAGGCTAGCATCGTCGCTGTTCCTGTACGAGGGGCATTCAATACGTGATGCAACACTTTTTTTATCTGAAAGCTGGTTGGTTCTATTCAAGATTCCAATACGCCCTATTATTCCCGATCCAATTGGGTACGAAACTTTATTCTTCAACATGACCTCCATTCACATGACTGCCTTACAGTACCTCACTGGAAGACTTGTATGCCCTCGTGGTACTACTCTACTGGTCAGCGTTGGAGCCTACGTCTTGTTGCATCAATAACCTCCCGATAATCCACATACTGCTTCCCATGCAGTGCATTGTTCATTGGATCAAACAGATGGAAGTCGGAAGGTTTGAGATCCGGGATGTAGGGTGGATGAGGAAGAACAGTAAAGTGAAGTTTTGTGATCTCCCTTCTGGTAGGCCGACTTGTGTGAGGGTTTGCTAGTCATGCAGAAAAGGAAATTCGTTTGCATTTTTGTGCGATGAACACAGTGAAGTCGCTTCTTCAGTTTCCTGTGGATAGCACAGTACACTTCAGAGGTGATCGTTGCACCATGAGGGAGGACACCAAACAGTATAACTCCTTCAGACTCCCAGAAGACTGTCGCCATGACTTTATCGGCTGAGGTGTGGCACTGAACTTTTTCTTCGGCGTAGAGGTGATGTGGCGCCAACTCATGGACTGCTGTTCTGTTTCCAGTTCAAAGTAATGAGCCCGTGCTTCATCGCCTGTGACGATGTTTGATAAAACATTGTCGCGATCAGTCTCGTAACGCGCAAGCAATTCTGCACAGATGGTACTTAGTCGCTCTTTACGGTGTTCTGTTACGCGGTGAGGAACCCAGTGGTCACACATCTTTGACTACATAATCTGGTGGATGAATGTGTCAGAACTACCAGCAGAAACGTCCAGTTGTGGAGCGAGATGTCTGATTGCGATCCGTCGACCACCTCGAATGAGAGTGTCCGCACGTTCAAACACTACAGTCGTCACAGCTGTGTGTGGCCGGCCGGCGCGCGGGAGGTCGGACGGGTTTGCGCTGCTTTGTTCCGATGGTGACAGACATCTCGCTCAACGACTCAGCTTCGGTTTCTTCACTTTCAGGCCTCCGTAGATATTGTGAAAGTGTCTATGAATAACTGCGATGCCCTGGTTTTTCTGCCAAAAATCAACTCAGTGGCTTCCCGCTTGAGGCGGAAACATTCCACGATGTCCAACAACAAATTACGTATTTTTCCAACTGAAACTGGCCGAGACAAAAAATATTTTGCGTTACTTATTGAATGTAATTGGTGGTTTCAGTTGTGTTGGCATTAGGGTGTGGCCTAAGCCAAGTTTCTGTACCTCACGATTGTTTTTCTAATGCTGTGAAAATTAGGGGCTAATAAAGAAGCAATTTGTGTTTTCACCTGGTTAGCGTTTCGATTCCTAATGCTGGAGAGATCATCAGAGGCTTTAGAGGCTCATCATTTTCAGCTACGTCTTTGTAGCATCTGACGATGCCTCGAGCATCAGGGAGTGACTGCGCAGTGCTCATAAAGAAAGTATGACGGAAGGTCTAAACGAACTTGTAGCTGGTTGATGCTGTATCGTGGAAACATTCTCAGCATCACGCAAAGGTCACGGTTCTCCAATAACATTAATATACAGCCATTAAAATTGCTACACCAACAAGAAATGCAGATGATAAACTGGTATTCATTGGGCAAATATATTATACTAGAACTAACATGTGATTACATTTCCAAGCAATTTGGGTGCATAGATCCTGATAAATCAGTACCCAGAACAACCAGATCTGGCCGGAATAACGGCCTTGATACGCCTGGGCATTGAGTCAAACAGAGCTTGGATGGCGTGTACAGGTACAGCTGCCCATGGAGCTTCAACACGATACCACGGTTCATCAAGAGTAGTGACTGGCGTATTGTGACGAGCCAGTTGCTCGGCCACCATTGACCAGACGTGTTCAGTTGGTGAGAGATCTGGAGAATGTGCTGGCCATGGCAGCAGTCGAACATTTTCTGTGCCCGGAAAGGCCCGTACAGGACCTGCAACATGCGGTCGTGCATTATCCTACTGAAATGTAGGGTTTCGCAGGGATCGAATGAAGGGTAGTGCCACGGATCATAACACATCTGAAATGCAACGGCCACTGTTCAAAGTGCCGTCAATGCGAACGTGAAGTGACTGAGACGTGTAACCAATGGCACCCCATACCATCACGCCGGGTGATACGCCAGTATGGCGATGAGGAATACATGCTTCCAATGTGCGTTCACCGCGATTTCGCCAAACACGAATGCGACCATCATGATGCTGTAAACAGACCCTGGATTCATCAGAAAAATGAAGTTTTGCCATTCGTGCACCCATGTTCGTCATTAAGTACTTCATCGCAGGCGCTCCTGTCTGTGATGCAGCGTCAAGGGTAACCGCAGCCATGGTCTCCGAGCTGATAGTCCATGCTGTTGCAAACGTCGTCGAACTGTTCGTGCAGATGGTTGTTGTCTTTCAAACGTCCCCATCTGTTGACTCAGGTATCGAGACGTGGCTGCACGATCCGTTACAGCCATGCGGATGAGATGCCTGTCATCTCGACTGCTAGCGATACGAGGCCGTTGGGATCCATGGAGTTTCGTATTACCCTCTTGAATCCATCGAACCCACTTTCTGCTGACAGTCATTGGATCTCGATCAACGCGAGTAGCAATGTCGCGATACGATAAACCGCAATCGCGATAGGCTACAATCCGACCTTTATCCACGTCCGAAACGTGATGGTACGCATTTCTGCTCCTTACACGTGGCATCACAACAACGTTTCACCAATCAACGCCGGTCAACTGCTGTTTGTGTATGAGAAATCGGTTGGAAACTTTCCTCATGTCAGCACATTGTAGGTGTCGCCACCGGCGCCAACCTTCAGTGAATGCTCTGGAAACCTAGTAGTTTGCATACCACAGCATCTTCTTCCTGTCGGTTAAATTTCTCGTCTCTAGCATGTCATCTTCGTGGTGTAGCAATTTTAATGGCCAGTAGTGTGTTTTGACAAAAGAGCAACAACGCCTTGTTAAGAGACATAACAACGGTGTATTCTCATTCGTTTTGGTCTGTTTGCGCGCAGTGCCGTTCTCCAGAGCACCAATTACGAGGACTCGAAGGAGAGAAGGGAAGTGTCAAGGGGGGCGACGTATTGGCGGCGCAGTCGCTGAGGAACTGTCCGGCCGTGAAACGGAGGGAAGTAACGAGCAATGGCGCAATCTGCAGCGCCGGGGGCTCAGACATTGTTGAAGTGGAAACGACTTGGGGAGGGCGGAAGAAACAAACAGAACTCCCGAAGGAGCGGATTGCGGGGATTTGCCGCGGTCCGGGGCCCGGGGCGCCGCGGCTCGGCTGGGAAGCGGATTTTGAGGGCCGCCGGACAAAGGCGGCTGCCGGCCTAAGTGTTGTAATTAGCGGCCGTGGTAATCCCGCGGGCGGGACGGGTCCGAGCCGAAGGCTCGCTGCAGTGCCACAGGCAGCCGCCTCAGCACTCGGAGAACAGGTAGCTGCCGGATACTGAGCCCAGGAAGAGAATCTTCCACGAGTAGTGTGCTTTGTGCGCCCTGAAACCACTTTTGTTCGAGCGACATTCTTGACTCTCTCGACTAGAGTTGTGGCGATTCGTGAATGAGTCGTTCATTTGACCGACTCTAAATAAAGAATCGTAGGAATCGAATCGTGATATGGACGAATCGTCGTTCAAAAGAATCGTAAGAACGATTGCGTGTTTCCGAGTCGTGACGATTCCAAGTTCCAACGATTCATCGATTCTTAGTACGCTATGCTTCGAAGGCAACTTCCGAATCATGCCGAGTCGTGCCGAATGATTACGACCGCCAGATGGCAGTCAAGTGGAGGATGTGTGTGAACCATAGACTTACTAAATAAAAACTAGACCGCGCATTGGCGCTAGTGTCGCGTCCCCACATTGAACGTGATAGAAGCCGCCATTTGCAGGCAAACAGTACGTAAACAGGGTTCGTTCGTGTGCTGCTTTTAATTGTAACAGTATAATGGAAGGAAATACGAAGACGGAAACAATGTTACATTTCACACGTCAGTCATTTCTGGTTGTTTGTTACTTTCTATTACTTGTATATAGTAATTTCGTGGAGAAATAATACATCATGAGCGTTTGTTTTTGTTTAGGTTTCCCCTTACAAACGATTTTCTAAATCGGAAATGGATAGTTGCTACTCGGAGAGAGAACTTCCAACCGACAGCAAATCGTTTGCTGTGCTCTCTTCATTTTGAAGAGAATTGTTACATGGAAAATTATGTAAATAGACGTCAACTGAAGGACGATGCTATACGGACAGTATTTGGATTTCCAACTCATTTGAAAAAGGTATAGTGTCCTGGAAATCGTGCTATATAGGCCTAGGTTACATAGTGTGGAAATACTGTCAGTCTGTATAATTTTGAGCGTTCCTTTTCCAGGTTACCAAGGCAATCAAATATATATTAAGTATGAATCAGAGGTAGGTCGAATAATTGCGTTTAGATACTTAACATGTGTTGTCAGATGGTGATTATAATTCCTAAATGGTCAAATATTTCAAAAATGTTGCAAACTCAACCACTTTTATAGGTGCTATCAGCGGCTCTGGCTCTGAGCACTATGGGACTTAACTTCTGAGGTCATCAGTCCCCTATAACTTAGAATTACTTAAACCTAACTAACCTAAGGACATCACACACATCCATGCCCAAGGCAGGATTCGAACCTGTGACCGTAGCAGCAGCGCTGTTCCGGACTGTAGCGCCTAGAACTGCTCGGCCACAGCAGCCGGCTGCTATCAGTGTTAAACACTAATGTGCGAATGAAATTCCTACCGTATTTATAGTGGTATGGGTTATTACAATTAATGATACCAAAATTCTAGTGTAGACAATACTGTGCTAAACAAAAGTAAGCGTGCAAAATGTACACAGTAGTCAGCAAAAAGCAAACAGGACCTGACAGGAAAATTACGTAAATTAAATAATAATCGTACTGTCTGCTACTTTAAAAGTTTCATGTAATTATCTAATGCAAATAACTCGATGTAAACTCGCTCCACCTTGTTAGGAAAGAGCCTTATATTCTTAAATGTCGCGTCTCTATGCAGACGTATTTCGGAAATTAGTATACTTTTAAAATAGACTCGAATACTCAGTACTTTTTTAAACAAACATGTGTTTAATTTGTGGTTCAATTTGCTTTTGTTGCTTCTCATATACGTCAAATCACAACCCCAGTACTATGATTCATCCCTGCAAACGGTGGCGATCAACTGTTTCAATTGGGGGACAGTTGCCTCGCTTCTCCGCTACGGCATGGTAGGGGCTTGGTGTGAACATGAGAAGCTCGGAACGAACAAACGAAGTTCGTGGGCCGTAATATTACTCGTGAAAACCAAGCTGACACTTGGCGGTGTCGTCTTCTCACGTAAATAGTAGTGACAGCGGCAGGTTCTCAGACAAATTAAAAGCAAAATACCTATGCTTTGTATTTAGAAGAAATGAAAGTTAAGCTAAATTTGCCTTGTGGGAGGGCTGTCAGCTCCGTTATGAATTACAAGGGTGATGTGGGCTTGGAAAGACATCTTAGCACAGAAAAACAACAGGAACCATCCTATTCTCTCGTTGATCTGCGCATTCACAGTAGCAGAGGTGTTAACTCGCATGTGCAGTACGCAGTATCTCAAGCACCCTTACTGCTTACTGCCTGAAAGTGAACAAACCGAAGTTGAGGCGTGGGGCGAGTTCTCTGTCACCATCGCACAAACCTGTCCCATCTCCCGCCTACCGGCCGGCCACCCACAGCTGTTGGAACGTGTGGACACTCTCATTCTGCTCAGCAAACGAGTAATAAAAGAGCTCTTGAGATCTGTCTTGGCTATCGTTCGCGATATTCTACACATTTTTCAGTTACAAATGAAAATTGTCTTTTTTTTTTATTCCCGTTGAGAAAAGCTGTATATCTAATGATCACTTCTGATTGTAAAATTAGAATGAAACAAAGAAAGTATAAGCGTGCTTCCTGAAGCTTACAGCAATGAAACGTGTATACGTGATCCTACACATACGCTGAACCATTATAAGGAACGTCTAAAAATGTTTAATTCTGAGTTTATATCTTTTACGTTAATATGAATATAATGTATATTACGTCTACGTGTCATCTTAATTGATGAAAGCCCTGAATTCTTTGATCTGATTATGTACGAGTATTTCAGCGTGCTATGAAGGATAATGTTGGGAGAATACCAACAAGAGTCAAAGCAGTTCTGCCGGCCACGACCAGTGAAGAGTGTGAAAGCCATTTTGCAACTTTGTGGTCGCACTATATTGAAATAGCTTCCCTCAGTACTGTGTTACTTGCGCGAATCTTGTAATGTAAGATCGACGTCATCTTGTCAAAACAAGACACATACATTCTGGCTTCATTCCTAAATTCCTGTGGATTTTCGGGCCTCAACTCTTTCATTAACAGGGAGTACATGTCCCTGCATTCACCGTTTCTTCCCAGCTAGGGTCGAATCCAGTTTCTTCTGCAAGGATTAAGTTGTCAATTGGCGGATAATGTCACGGCAAATGCTGCATAGGCAACTGTGTCGTCCATGTCTAAAATGCTGTGGAACATAAACATAGATAATCATTTGCCTGTACCACCGTGACATAAACCGAACATTTTAGTCCATAGCCTCTGTATACTAAAGGCAATGTCCTGACTGACTAACTCATCGTAGCCCAGGCCAAACCTCTAACGGTAGAAACTGGAAGTTTGGAGAGGGTATGGGTCGTATACTGTAGGCATCACTTAAGGACGGATTGTCCGAAATTCCAATCCTATTGGGTGATACAAGGGATTAAAAGCTCTTCCAAAGCACGTTACTATTAAGGGAATTTTGATGCTAGAACTACGAAAACTGGTATTCTCAGCCAGAAAATAAGCCCAACATGTCCACACCACTACATTCGTAGTGCGCCTAATAGAATGTACTGGTGTGGACATGTTGGGAATGTGGGGCTCACGGGGAGCGTGCAGGGGATAAGTCCCTACAGGCGCATTATCCTCTGTGCCCTCGGTCGCTCAGATGGATAGAGTGTCTGCCATGGAAGCAGGTGATCACGGGTTCGAGTCCCGGTCGGGGCACGCATTTTCAACATGTCCCCAATGAAGTACACCAACGCCTGTTTGCAACTAGGGTGTCCATTTAATTATCATTTCATTTCTAGCAAAGCTGTATGGTCATCAACGGTAACTGTTCTTTCGGGAACAGATACTACCGTCATATATAATCACTAAAGAGGATCTTTAAGGTTGTATGTGTGACAAATGGTATTTGACTTCCTAGTTATAAATAAAATAATATTCGTGTTTCAGTGTTTCTCAAAATACAACCCATAAGAGAATGCAACAGGGGATGAAAATTTTTAAGAACTTATTTCGTTACATTAAAAGAAAAAGTTAATGCGAAATTTATGAAAACTGGTAGTTTGCTTCTCTGTTAGATGCAAAGAAATAATTCTTAGGGGATGAAAGCTGCTATCGAAATATCTCCACAAGAACGCAAAAGACATGATTAACAAAAACTTTGAACTCCTGCTATCAGAACTGCTTTTTTGTCAAGAAGTTTGCTCGGAAATGACAATGCCTATATGGCCTTAATTATCACGAAATGCTTAGAAGGTGTTGCAATTTGTGAACAACATACAAATACGTTTAAAGAAAATAAAAAAAATTATATCTGTATGCCGTACAGTCTAAGAGCTGGCGCTACGCTACTTCTGCATAATCATTACGTAATTTCATTATAAATGCACAATATGACAATAACTGCAAAATAAGTACCAACCTATACCTCTCAGAAGTTTCAGAATAGGCAAAATACAACTTCACGAAAATATCATCTTTCACACTTAACGACGTAAACAAGCCTGCTGTTCTGAATATGTACCCGTGGGGCGCCGATGCAAACTTACACGTTAGTTGTACCGTGTTATAACGTTAACGAAAAAGTTGGCAGTTCCAGATTTGTTACGATAGGTGCATCGTGTAATACCGGTTTCACCGCTTTAAGGAACAACAAAAATGTGATTTTCAGCATTTCATATAATCATCTTGCTGAGGTTGGAAGCTGCTTTTGACGTTTCTCCATGTTTGCGATTTAAAATTTGGGTTTCCTAGAAATCCGCCTTATGCAAGATGCTGTTTCTTTTTATTCAGTCACACACGTTTCGACACTTATGTATCATCGGCTGTGGATCAAATCTATTTCTGAAAATTACAGTGCTAGTGAAAGTGCATATTTACAGATCGCTTTTTGTGCCCTTTTTTTAAAATTTTGTCAGCATGTCATATTTTCCTTACTGTTGCGTGTCTCTGGTGCTACTGCTATTGTGTACACTTTTTCACACCGGTTTATTATTTAATTTCACTTTACTTCACACGAAAGGAGTCAAACTGTGGTCTTCGGGGTGGGAGACTGGTCCTTTCAGAGAATTGCCTCACAAGTTGGTCGCGCTGCGGCAGTTTTGTAATGAGGCTGTTATCATTACTCACGTGAACATTCTCGCGAGAGTCAATTTCGCGCGTTAATATCTCACACGGGCTCGTTTAGAGACGAGTCAGGTGATCGTGCTGACCGAGGCAGTGGTTGCACATCTTGCAGAGCACGTGGAGTTTCACAGGTGGTGTGTGCGTGCGAGCATTATTCTGTTGGAACAATACATCACCTTCCGGTTGCAAGAACTGCAAAAGACCGAGTCTACCAAGATTCTGTACTCGCCGCTGGTTAGCTCCCGCTCCAGACACATCAAGAGCCGGCCGGGGTGGCCGAGCGGTTCTAGGCGCTACAGTCTGGGACCGCGCGACAACTACGGTCGCAGGTTCGAATCCTGCCTCGGGCATGGATGTGTGTGGTGTCCTTAGGTTAGTTAGGTTTAAGTAGTTCTAAGTTCTAGGGGACTGATGACCTCAGAAGTTAAGTCCCATAGTGTTCAGAGCCATTTGAACCATTTGAACACATCAAGAGGTGGACGAGAGGTGCAGCTTATCGCACCCGTACCACAAGGCCTTGGCTGGAGTCGGTGTGACGAATGCACTCTACGAGACAGCGCTCATCAAGTCTACGTCGCACACGCAAACGACCATCTCGCGCGTGCGGGCAGAATCCGCTTTCATCGCTGAAGCCAACGGCGCGCCGTTCCATCTCCTAGGTCATCATTTGACGGCACGAGTCGAGCCGATGCTGGGGCGTGAGTGCCAGATAGGCCAGAGGAATGCGTGCCCTTAATCCCACTGCTAACAACTAGTTCCTAAGAGTTCGTGTTGACACGTCTGGGCTCCCAAGATCTCTTATCTCTACTGTGGTAGCTGTATGATCTGCCACTGCTGTCCTTACCATATGACGACCCTGGCGGATGTCTGTGCTGCGTGGACGTCCAGAACCTCTTCTACAGGAGCGAGAATGTTCACGTGACTACCGATACCAACCTCATGGCAAAATAGCCGCAGCGCGACTTACTTGTGTGGTAATTCTCTGAAAGGACCATTCCGCCGCTCCGAAGACCACTGTTTCACCCTTTTCAAAATCGCTAACTTGGCTCTAACAAACACGAGAGCGTCTCCGTAGCATGGTTTATCTGCTTGCTTCACACGTTTGCACAACATTGAGCCTATTGTCTGTTTGCATTCTCTATTAAAGGGTAGACACAGATGGCACTCTGCTAGCTGTGCTACTCAAAAATGGCTCAAATGGCCTTAAGCACAACGGGACTTAACATCTGAGGTCTTCAGTCTCCTAGATTTAGAACTACTTAAACCTAACTAACCTAAGGACATCACATACATCCTTGCCCGAGGCAGGATTCGAATCTGCAACCGTAGCAGCAGCGCAGTTCCGGACTGAAGCGCCTAGAACCGCTCGGCCACAGCGGCCGGCGCTGTGCTACTACATTATCTGTTGGCGATCGACATTGAAATCATTATAACTACATCTACTGTGCTCTAGGTGGCATACGCCGTCATCGGATTAAAATCAACGTTGTTTTCCAGTGGTACTATTTTTTTTTCTTTTGCAGTAGTGTCTGTACAGATTATCACGAAACTTTGCCAGCATCCAGCATGCGCTGTACAACTGGTGGTAATAAGCTCTAGCTGCATTTATATTTACTAAATGTAACATTTCTGTCATGTAAACTATACCTAAACTCTTCCAAAATCCATCAGTTTCTGTTTTAAAGTATTCTGTAAGTACTTCTTCTATCTTCTCAACTGGTAAAAGTAGATCACTTGACGGAAATTATCCTCTTCTTCTTAATACATTAGTACATTACTTTCTGTTAATACATAACTCGATGTCAGAAAACATTAGCAGCTCGCGCTCAACCTTAACTTTTATTTTCTTCGAAGTCAAGCTGATAAAATCTCATAACTTTCCAGCAATAACTTCATTAAAATAACCGATAACATTAACGTAAAGTTGCTGTGAGTAACGATGGTCTTTTGTTTGTCAACAGCTTGTGATCAGATAGTTATTCGATAGCTTATCCCATCTTCGAAGCCGGTCGCTGGTGGCCGAGCTGTTCTAGGCGCTTCAGTGTGGAACCGCGCCACCGCTACGGTCGCAGGTTCGAATCCTGCCTCGGGCATGGATGTGTGTGATGTCCTTAGTTATGTTTAAGCAGTTCTAACTTCTAGGGGACTGATGACCTGAGATGTTAAGTCCCATAGTGCTCAGAGCCATTTTTTTGAACCGATCTTCAAAAGCTGTCATACGAAAAAAGAAAAATACAGATGTCTGTAGTCATAAAAGAAGCACAGTCATATTTGAAAACATATTAAGAACTTGAGTAAAATGTATCGGACATACATTAGGATGGTGATTACGAAAAATGTGACAGTACTGTATGGTGAATGTGAGTTTGGAAAGGAGCATTTTCCTTTACAATAATTCGGAATATAGCAACAGGGTTAAGAAACTAGGAATTATAATGGAGTATTAGTGACCAAAGCAGAATTCCAGCTGGGTTCCTTGAGGTCGTCTACGCTCCTGAAAACTGAAAGAATAAGGAAAATTTTATCAAAATATTTTAAAATATCAATATTTATTTACATGGCAAAATATATAAACAGAAACATGTAAAGAAAGCATTTTCATTCACCTATTCCGTTTTAATTTATTTTTAAGCGTCAAATAATATCCTAAATCATTTTTTTCTTCAGTAGGGTTTGGTTTTTTCACTGTTCAAATAATTTTCGTTAGCAAAAACATGTTTGTATCTACTTACGTTCTCGTTTTTTTTTTTGTGCAGCTACCTTCGTTTTCTGTCACTAAAACAAAACAAACAATAAAAGGCATATTAAGAAGACAAGGAAATAGAGAATCAATTACTGTAAACATGAGTGAGCGAGGGCAGACTTGGTTAACTTCTGGTGGTAGCAAACGATGCTACAGGTCCCCGTTTCTACATACGCGCTGACGTCAGCAAACTCAGGATATCAGAACTCCACTCTCCACACAATAAGTGTCATCACCGACAGCATCGACTGACTTGCGCCGCGCGGGCAGTTAACAAGCATGGATGGCATGCGACGCGTCCATACTATGGGTAATCGAGTTGAACAATAAAGTTACTCGTGTAAAACAAGCTCACGCATAGCACAGAAGTCAACAGAGCGCTGTGCATCCAATCGCACTTGCTGTTACGTCATGAGTTTATTCATCCGACGGAGCGTAAGCCACGCCCTGTCGAATACATTCACGTTCGATTCGACTAGGAGCGCAGGTGCGAATTTCAGTCGCGCGTTTTGTTTGTCCGAAGAACGGAACACGGCGCTCGGAAATGGAGCGCGCGTGCAGTGTATCGAACAGTCGCGGCGATTTAAAAACCGCAATCAACTCTATTCCTGCAGCGACTCCATGGCCACAGGTAATGAGCGGGCCACAGGCAGTGGCACGGCGCCACGCGCAGTAGTGATGCTGTTCCTCTTGCCGCTCCCGCCCTATATTCTGAACCGACACGTGTCGTGCACCTGTAGCAGGTTTGACAATGAGACCCGCGCTGTGAGCACAGTGTAAGTCGTGTCGTCGATTCAGAAACAGCAGTTTCGTAAACTGGAAATAAACTAGCTCCCTACAAGAGGAAGTAAATTTTCAGTGATCGCAAATTAAAGAAAAGTGACAACATTTTTGGTTTTGGACAGTGATTGTCATTTATCAAGTCTTATGGGACTTAACTGCTAAGGTCATCAGTCCCTAAGCTTACACACTACTTATCCTAAATTATCCTAAGGATAAACACACACACCCATGCCCGTCGGGACAGGTTCCATCAGACTGGACAAAAGCAGTAATCACACCAATCTTTAAACATGGAAACAGAAAAGATTGTAACAACTACAGAGGTATCTCTTTAATCAGCGTTGCTGGTAAAATCTTCTCAGGTATTGTTGAAAGGAAAGTGCGAGTATTAGTTGAGGACCAATTGGATGAAAATCAGTGTGGGTTTAGGCCTCTTAGAGGTTGTCAGGACCAGATCTTTAGCTTACGGCAAATAATGGAGAAGTGTTATGAGTGGAACAGGGAATTGTATGTATGCTTTATAGATCTAGAAAAGGCATATGACCGGGTTCCTAGGAGGAAGTTATTGTCTGTTCTACAAGATTATGGAATAGGAGGCAAACTTTCGCAAGCAATTAAAGGTCTTTACATGGATAGTCAGGCAGCAGTTAGAGTTGACGGTAAATTGAGTTCATGGTTCAGAGTAGTTTCAGGGGTAAGACAAGGCTGCAACCTGTCTCCACTGTTGTTCATATTATTTATGGATCATATGTTGAAAACAATAGACTGGCTGGGTGAGATTAAGATATGTGAACACAAAACAAGCACTCTTGCATATGCGGATGACTTAGTTGTGATGGCCGATTCGATTGAAAGTTTGCAAAGTAGTATTTCAGAGCTAGATCAGAAATGTAAGGACTATGGTATGAAGATTAGCATCTCCAAAACGAAAGTAATGTCAGTGGGAAAGAAATATAAACGGATTGAGTGCCAAATAGGAGGAACAAAGTTAGAACAGGGGGACGGTGTCAAGTACTTAGGATGCATATTCTCACAGGATGGCAACATAGCGAAAGAACTGGAAGCGAGGTGTAGCAAAGCTAATGCAGTGAGCGCTCAGCTACGATCTACTCTCTTCTGCAAGAAGGAAGTCAGTACCAAGACTAAGTTATCTGTGCACCGTTCAATCTTTCGACCAACTTTGTTGCATGGGAGCGAAAGCTGGGTGGATTCAGGTTACCTTATCAACAAGGTTGAGGTTACGGATATGAAAGTAGCTAGAACGATTGCAGGTACTTGTAGATGGGAACAATGGCAGGAGGGTGTCCATAATGAGGAAATCAAAGAAAAACTGGGAATGAACTCTATAGATGTAACAGTCAGGGTGAACAGGCTTAGATGGTGGGGTCATGTTACACGCATGGGAGAAGCAAGGTTACCCAAGAGACTCATGGATTCAGCTGTAGAGGGTAGGAGGAGTCGGGGCAGACCGAGGAGAAGGTACCTGGATTCGGTTAAGAATGGTTTTGAAGTAATAGGTTTAACATCAGAAGAGGCACCAATGTTAGCACTAAATAGGGGATCATGGAGGAACTGTATAAGGGGGGCTATGCTCCAGACTGAACGCTGAAAGGCATAATCAGTCTTAAATGATGATGATGATGATGATGATGATGATGATGATGATGATGATGATGACCCATGCCCGAGGGAGGACTCCAACCTCCACCGAGATCAGCCGCACAGTCCATGACTGAAGCGCCCTATACCGCTCGGCTAACCCCGCGCGGCTTTATCAAGTATAAATAATTCTTCGTTCTTTTATTACTTAAAAATAATAGCTGCGGTGGAAATTGTTGTCAGCTCATAAATCTTGTACTATTATGGTACCTACACAACGATAAGTACGAGTATGTAAATTATGGTCCATTATTCGCAGGTAGCGCATGAAATCGAATTATTTCCTAGCCCAGAGTTCTGGAAACAACAACTTCCGAGTCACATGCGGCTCTTTGGTCCCTTCGGGATGGTTCTCCCTTAGAACTGTCCAGTGCGTGCGTAATACAGTGTGCCTGATAATTCGTACTGCATCTTCATAAACCGGTTTTCGGTATGGACTGTTCCGTTTTGAAGAAATGGCGTTAGGCCAAGGTGTAGATGAAGTTACATTCCTTTTCGGGACTCGGACAACATGCACCACTTTTGCCATTTCGAAAGTTGGGACGATAGGGGGGCGACTGATAATGTTTCGATGTCGGGCGTGTGGGACAATTTTTAACGTTTTGCTTCGTTGTGAATAGAAATTAAAGCATTTGTTCTCGAGAAGCGCGGTTATTGTGCAAAATAAGCAAACGAGATGGTTGAGACAAACAGAGAGGATGAACGAAATGAAACGGACGAAACAAGAACACAAGACGAATGTGGATGGGAGGATTGGAAAGGGTGACCTCAGAGAAGTTACCTCAGAGAGAATGAGGACGTATTTGGTAAAGATCAGCTTGGGAATACCCCAATTAAGGTAACAAAAATGTAATTATCTGTATACACTGAACTGATACATTGCCTAATATTGTGTAGGCCTCCGCGAGCGTGCAGAAGTGCCGCAACACGACTTGCTATGGACTCGACTAATGTCTGAAGTAGTGCTGGAGGGAATTGACACCACGAATCATGCAGAGCTGTCCATAAATCCGTAAAAGAACGAGGGGGTGGAGATCTCTTTTAAACGTCACGTTGCAATGTATCCCAGATATGCTCAATAATTTCATCATTTGTGTGGCCAGAGTGTCCGCAGTTGCTTCATAATTCTTGAGGGTATTTTTGTTCCGTCGTTGCAACTACAAAAATGCGTGATTTTTTCACCAGACGCATTTCGCTTTATTGAGGTAAAGCGTCATCAGTGCTCTTTAATTAAGTTATTTACATTTTCATTTGCTTTTAGATCAAAAAACAGTTCGTTAAGAATAGGTTGATCTGTACTTACGGTGGTTTCAAGGCTAATTTCTTGCTTACATCGGGAAATACCGTCTCCTAGCACACCGATGTTTTTCTGTGCCAGACACTGATAATTTTAGTTGTTCTGCAGCACTAGGTATTTCTTATGTTTTTCCACAACACAATTTCATGTACACCACTGTGTTTCGTTTGTTTTTGTACTTCAAGTGTGTGTTGCTTTTTGTGTTTTATTGTTTTGCTAACATACCCTTTCCACTACTTTGCCTTTGACCTACAACATTTTTTTTTAATTACATTATTGTATGTGTGTAATTCTAATTAATTATGTTTCTGTGTATTAATGTACTGTGTAAGAGTAGAGAAGGAATAGCGGTGCGGAGATTGTTTTTTGTAAGGTGAGGGGGAAACCATGATGAGTGTACATAAGTATATAGCAGTGTGATGGAGTGTGAGTTAGAGGAGAAGGTGAGGAGCGCTAACTGAGAACTGAGATGAAACTCTGAGTAACAAGGAGGCGCGGGGGGGGGGGGAGGGGGAGGGGGGAGAGGTGGGGTGGTTGTTGGAGGGTGGGAGGGGTGAAGGAATGAAAAGGTTCTTTTCCTTTTCACGTAATTTCATCAATTATTCTATATAGAGATGGTTTTCCAATATTTATTTGGTCATTGAGCACTGTTTATTTTGTGTCAATGCGTTTTGCATGTGAAAATTTTCTTGGAAATTGAGGAGGTTTCTATCTTTACTGGTTTTGATGATATTCATATCGTTTGCAATATTGCTTGGCCCATGGTGTTCTTCTCTTAGCTGATCCGCAAATGTTGAATGATTAGTACCGTACTTAAATGCTCTGACGTGTTCTTTATATCTTGGGTTGAATGTCCTGTCAGTCATTTCAGTGTATATCTTCTTAAAATCTCTGCAGATGAGCTGATAGATTCCATATTGTGGGTTTCTGTCTGGTTTTGATTTTAGTTTTGGGTTGTGCTTTTGTATGGAATTCTTTGTTTTGTAAGCCAATTTATGCCTTCTTATTTAAATAGGTTACCTACTTTATGAGTGAATTTGTTGTTGTAGGTCATTTTATGCCATTTCTTGTTGTATTGGAAGTTTTATGAGTTAGTGTGGTTTGGTTAGCTTTTTTCAATATTCGCCTCTTTATTTTTTGTTTAGTTTGTCTACCATTGTTTCTTTGTGTCAATTTTTTAATGCTATTTGTTTTATAATGGCTACCGGGATAACTATAGGAGCATCTCTCTCTTAAACATAGCGTACAAGGTTTTGTCGAGAATCTTGCTGAACAGAGCTGAAGAACAACTGGGGCCGACAATAGGAGAGAACCAGTGTGGCCATAAAAAGGGAGGAACTGTAAAGAACAGATATTGCGAATAAAATGGATAATAGAACACAGACACAGGAAAGGGAAAAATACAGTAGTGACATTTGTGGACTTCCAAAAGGCCTCCGATTCACTTGACAGGAGTACTCTGTTTGATGTGTTAGAAGATAGAGGACTGGATGCTGCAACACGTGGAATAGTAAAGGAAACGTTAAGCGACACTGCTGCCAGGATCAGGCATCGCAATACGCTCTGAGACAGCTTCGAAATAAAAGCAGGAGTACGGCAAGGGGACGGACTGTCACTAATTTTATTTATCCTGGTTCTGGATGAAGTAGTGAGACAGTGGAGACAACTAAATAGTAACACGAAGATCAAACGTATGTAAATAGGGTACAAGGTCAAACATAATGCAACAGTGGCATTTGCAGGTGACATGGCACTCTTATTTGAGACAGAAGAAGAGGCAAAGGCAGCACTAAAAAGTCTAGCCGAAACAGCAGAAAAAGTCGGACTGAAGATTTCATATAAGAAGATCAGGACACTGAACACTGACTCTGACTGGAAGGTAAACCACCAAGTGGTGGAGAAAGTCAACAGTTTTCGCTATTTGGGGGAGAATATAAATAGTGGCAGACAGAACAAAAGGTAGCGCAGCAGACATGGCACAGCTTTTGCAGAAGCTTCAGTATGATGTGAAAACAACATATGCCAAGAAAAATCTGTCACTGACTGCCAAATTGCGACCTTATACAACAACCGTAAGAAACGCTGCTCTGTATGCATCAGAAACGATCACACTCGGAAAGAGAGCTTCTAAAATGTTGGAGAAGGAGGAGTGGAAAATTCTGAGAGCCATATGGGGCACAAAAACATGGGGAACAGGAACTGTAGGAATATATTGAACCCATATCGAGCGAGTTACGGAAGAGGAGTTTACGATTTGTTGGGCACATCATGAGGATGGACGAGAAGAGGTTGACTAAGAAGATATAGAATATAACATGTCATACGAGAAACAACTGGGTGAAGGAAGTCAGAGATGACTGAAAGGTTGTAGGAATAAAAGAAAGGAATCTGCAGGCAGTGGTACAGGACATGGAGAAGATGGGCTGGTGGATGGTCACAGGTGGTCTTAACAGAAGAAGAAAGAAACAGAAGAAGCGGGAGAATGAAGAGGTATTGGGATGAAAGAAGACGTGCAAAACAAGGGTCCTAGCGAAGCAGAAGAAGAAATAGAAGCTAAAGCGCTTCCTTCTACTACCTTCGTAATGTTTTCCTAAGAGTCAACTTTTCTCTGTCAAAGACTAAAACAAATTCACCAAGTTACAATTCTTCCTCTTCTCATTTTCCGAATCAAGTCACATTCTTTCACGTCGGAGGAGCAAGGATCTACGTATGTACGACGGGCTTTCAATAAGTAATGCAACACTTCCCTTTCTCAGCCAGTTTTGGTTGAAAATATGCAGAATTTGATGCAGGACGTCGCAGCCCATAGATCCATCAAATTCTGATATGTTGCAGCGCTAAACGAGGCCTTCAAATTGGCGTCTGTAATGGAAGTGCATTCCAAGCAGGGAGTTGTCATTCACTTTTTTTTCGCGGAAAACCAGAGTATCTCAGATATTCATAGGAGTACAGTATTAACGGAGACTTGGCATTGAACAAAATTATGGTGATTTTCTGGGCGAGGCGTATGTCATCACTGCAAGGTCGCGCAAACCCGTCCTATTCCCCGCGTGCCAGCCGGCCGTACACAGCTGACTCCTGCAATGTTGGAATGTGCTGACACTCTCATTCAAGGCGATCGACGGTTTACAATGAAACACATCACCGCTCGACTGGACGTTTCTCTTGGTAGTGTTGACACAGACGTCTACGAGATGGGCTACTCACAGGTGTCTGCCCGCTGGGTTCATCGCCAAGTAACGGAAAACTATAAAGAGCGCCGAATGATCATCGTACCGGAAGGAAAACGCAGTCCTTGTAATGGCGCCACACCACCTCCGAAGAAAAATTTCAAAGCTGCACCCTTAACCGGTAAAGTCACAGCGACGATCCTCTGGGACTGAGAAGAGAACACAACACTTAATTTGACGGTCTTCCTCATCCACCTTACAGTCTGGATCTTACACATCCCTACTTTCATCCGACTGCCCCAATGAAGGATGCACCCCGCGGGAAGCAGTGCGTGAATGATGTGGAGGTTATTGATGCAGCAACACGTTGGCACCGATGTCGACCAGTAGGGTGGTACCATGTGGTCATCAGGACCTTCCAGTATGGTGTTGTAAGGTCGTGGCACTGAACGGAGATTATGTTCAAACACAGGGTTTTGTAGCCAAAACGGTGGGGAATAATATGGTGTACTGAATCCTGCATAAAACCAACCTGATTTCAGAATAAAAGTGATGCATTGCTTACTGAATACCCCTCGTATGTATATATATTACCGGTCAAAGCGTGTCGACCACATATCGCAACTATAGATTTGTGGTTAAAATAGAGATTTCTTTTTGAATGTTCTATCTTATGAAAAGAGGGGAAAGCAGAAAGGTGGAAGGAGTAAATAGAGGGTCTATACAAGGGCGATGTACTTGAGGACAATATTATGGAGATGGAAGAGGGTGTAGATGAAGATGAAATGGGAGATGCGACACTGCGTGAAGAGTTTGACAGAGCACTGAAAGACCTAAGTCGAAACAAGGCCCCGGGAGTAGACAACATTCCATTAGAACTACTGACAGCCTTGGGAGAGCCAGTCCTCGCATAACACTACCATCTGGTGAGCAAGATGTATGAGACAGGCGAAATACCCTCAGACTTCAAGAAGAATATAATAATTCCAATGCCAAAGAAAGCAGGTGTTGACAGATGTGAAAATTACCGAACTATCAGTTTAATAAGTCACAGCTGCAAAATACTAACGCGAATTCTTTACAGACGAATGGAAAAACTAGTAGAAGCCGACCCCGGGCAGATCAGTTTGGATTCCGTAGAAATGTTTGAACACGTGAGGCAATACTGACCCTACGACCTATCTTAGAAGACATATTAAGGAAAGACAAACCTACGTTTCTAGCATTTGTAGACTTAGAGAAAGATTTTGACAATGTTGACTGGAATACTCTCTTTCAAACCCTGAAGGTAGCAGGGGTAAAATACAGGGAGCGAAAGGCTATTTACATTTTGTACAGAAAGAGTTATAAGAGTCGAGGGACATGAAAAGGAAGCAGTGGTTGGGAAGGGAGTGAGAGGGGGTTGTAGCCTATCTCCGATGTTATTCAATCTGTATATTGAGCAAGCAGTACAGGAAACAAAAGAAAAATTCGGAGTAGATATTAAAATCCATGGAGAACAAATAAAAACTTTGAGGTTCGCCGATGACATTGTAATTCTGTCAGAGACAGCAAAGGACCTGGAAGAGCAGTTGAACGGAATGGACAGTATCTTGAAAGGAGGATATAAGATGAACATCAACAAAAGCAAAACGAGGGTAATGGAATGTAGTCGAATTAAGTCGGGTGATGCTGAGGGAATTAGATTAGGAAATGAGACACTTAAAGCAGTACAGGAGTTTTGCTATTTGGGGAGCAAAATAACTGATGATGGTCGAAGCAGAGAGGATATAAAAAGTAGACTGGCAATGGCAAGGAAAGCGTTCCTGAAGAAGAGAAATTTGTTAACATCGAGTATAGATTAAAATGTCAGGAAGTCGTTTGTGAAAGTATTTGAACGGAGTGTAGCCATGTATGGAAGTGAAACATGGACGATAAATAGTTTGGACAAGAATAGAATAGAAGCTTTCGAAATGTGGTGCTACAGAAGAATGCTGAAGATTAGATGAGTAGATCACATAACTAATGAGGAGGTATTGACTAGAATTGGGGAGAAGAGAAATTTGTGGCACAACTTGACTAGAAGAAGGGATCGGTTGGTAGGACATGTTCTGAGGCATCAAGGGATCACCAATTTAATATTGGAGGGCAGCGTGGAGGGTAAAAATCCTAGAGGGACACCAAGAGATGAATACACTAAGCAGATTCATAAGGATGTAAGTTGCAGTAGGTACTGGGAGATGAAGAAGCTGCCACAGGATAGAGTAGCGTGGAGAACTGCATCAAACCAGTTTCTGGACTGAAGACCACATCAACAACAATCTTATCCTTATGATGATGATAAAATAAAAATAAACATGTAAAGACTAAGCGCCCCTGTTAGGAAATAAATAGATTGCGAGCAGCTGCAACCTGTGTTTCAACAGTGCAGTACCGCCTCCGTGAACAAGGCTTAAAGGGCTGCATAGCGGACAAAAAACAATTTACACGCAAACAAAATAAGGTGACTGCAGTGGGCATAGCAGAGTAAATACTAGAGCGTGCAGGAATGGTCCGAGGTGTTCTGACGGGCGACTCTAACTTTGAGATATGTAGAAGACATCGTCGAATGTATGTTCGTCGATTTCGTGGAGAACGTATGAGGTCGTAGTGTATGACTCCAACGATGAAGCATGGTAAGGGGTCGATCATCATGTAGGGATGTTTTGGGGTGGTGACCCCGGTGATCTAGTGAGATTTAAAGGAACATTAACCAAGACAGGATATCACGGGATACTAATCGACAAAGCGTTTCCATCTGACAAGAGTTATTAGTCGTGGGTTTGTCCTCTAGCTGGACAACGATCCCAAACATGCTTCTAAATTGTGTGATGGGATATCAATAGAAATGAGAAGTGTGGGGAACTATAGAATATGATTTGGCCAAGTCAGTCACATGACTGAAATCCCACTGAACTTTTACTCGGATATGATGGCAGTAGACAGATCTCACACTCTCACCGTCAGAAAAATCAGCGTGTTTGCAGCTAAAGCAGTGATCATCCAGCATGTTCTCCAATTTGTCCAACATCAGTCGCTACGAAACGGAATAGAAAGTCGTTACAGAAAGACTGCATGTGTCGCCAGTGGGGTAGAGCATATAAATATCCTCAAACAGAAATTATACGTAGTTTTCGCAAATTTGGTAATACATATATACGTGGACTCATATTCCTAAAAAAAGAGTACTATGTGACAAGAAAAATTACCTTACTACACCAACGATGGAACAGTATTTAGTATTCTCGCCAAGGACTTAAAAAATAATGTCCAAAATATTCAGAATATACTTCAAATTTTTATTACATGTACATATTCTGTAGACTAGTTCCGAGAGCAATAAAATCCTCATAGATGTTATTCGCGGGCATAACGATATGCGTCGGTTGACTAGATGACATTAAATTAATAAAACTATTTTGTGTTCACTGTTGCACAAAACTTTCTTCTTTTCATGAAACCATATGTTTTTTAGTCGTAGTGATTATTACATTTCCCGCTACTGCATAGCACCCGATAGAAATTGCTATTCATAGCTGTAAATGAGACGCGAAATATGTGTTTATTTATTCAGTTAGGTGGTAATATTCTCTCCTGGGGTGACGCATGGATGGCGTCATAAAAGTGACGAGAGGGATAATTACGTAACAGAACTGTGCTGCGTTAAATGTTTCACACAGGAAAATGTAACTCATCTACTACGTGAATAAAGGTACAGAAAATGATCAATAATTAAAATGTTTTAAACTTGATAATTTCTAATGAATTAACAAATTAAGGGACACTGTTTCTGTGTATTTAATACTATTCAACCATATGTTTTACCGTTAGTCATCTGTTGCAACCTACAGGTAGAAAAAATTCCTTCACTTTAGAGCGTTGTTAATATTGGCTCGTGTTCCTCTTCTTCTCGATGAAAATTTTTCGTTTTACTTTTGACTAGAAAAGCTTTAATTTCTTACTTATTTACACACAAAATGATCCATTCTCATCGCTATAATTACTATGATGCTGACGTGACGTCCGAAGTTTGGTGAGGCAAAATACATTGTGATTGATAGAAATGACCAGTGCACAGTTTTAATCTTTAATGCAGCTTCAACATTAACATTACTTGTGGCTCTTATGGTTAGACGGTGTAATGCAAACATTCTTACGTGACTGCAGTAAAGTTTATATAGTTCCTATATTAATTAATGTCTTGCAAGCACTGGTTGTTGACAAAAGCGAGACGAAAGTCCCTTCATTTTGAATGAATACCCACAAAGTCTGGTAGTTAAATGTTGCATTATTAATAATCACCCCTGTACTGAAGTTTGAATTATTTAACACGCTGTATGCATTCACGTACTACGTGTCCATCTCGTAGACGTTAAAGGAAACCTTGATAACAAATGCTCTGTAAAAACCTCCTTCTTCGTTACCACATGGCAGTGTTGCAATGTGATGCCTTCAATAGGGTTTTTGTACCAGCCTTTGGCTCCATTCACAGCTAAAACGTTAATAAAGTGAAAAGTAGCACGCTTTTTTTCCCTTACGATGTTAGTAGACAGGTGCCCCACACACAGTACTGGAAAACAATGTTTTAATAATAGCAGAACAAGTTTAAAAAATAAATAAAAATAAAAAGGAAACTGACTTCTTAGAAAGGAGAAGTGTTCTAGCTCAAGGATCCCAGTGGATTGTTTCTTCTTCCGACGGGACACGGCACCAATCGATGTGCTTGGGCGTGCTGAGCTGTGAAACATGTCTAAATGAGTGAAAACAAAACCAATTACTCGCCATCTTATCATTCAGTGTAGTTAATTCGAGTCTAAGCGCAAATTAAAAATAAAACTGTCTTACGTCGATGTACGCGTTAGCACATATTTAAGTAGTTCGGAAATGGTTACTGATTCTTCTTGCTGTATTCAACATAACGATACCTACAACAAAGAAAAATAGAGTCACGTTACGACAGGTAAGGTAATATTATTTAATATTTTTCTTATACCTATTTTATCGAGTCCTCCGTTGCTGGTAGTAATAGAACATTCATTTAAGAGCAGTGTAACATTAAAACATATGCAGTAACATTTTTTTCGTGTGCTAAACAAAGACAAAATCAATTATAGTCATGTCTGTAACAGGCATAAGAATATGCCATTAAAAAGTTCCATCTTACTGAAAGTAATTATGATTGAATGTAGCGATACTCGTGTGGTACAATTTAAGGTTACTCATTTGCAGATCGTCAGTCACTCGCATATGCCTAATATGCAGTTATGCGTGCCTGTTCTGTGAGTGGTGTCTGATGACGAACAGAAAATCATTGTAAACCCTATAATATTCGAATTCCACGTAGCGGTGAAGAGCACCGAGAATCATTCTTATGACATCTGTCCGCAAACAACCGAAAGTTAGTATGAGTTCGTAGGTTACTACATTAGAAAATAAACTGTCGTCAGTACTTTCGCACAGCTCCTGTGTATCCTGACATATGTGATATTTTCGTTGCAGGTTTCCTGTCTGAATTGTGGCTCACTCACGTTATCTATGTTTCTGCTAGTATTATAATATATCTGGAAACTTTTAGGGCCAAAATACGTTCTAAGATTTCATTCATTACAGCATTAAGTATAGTTATGAATTTTATTCCATCCTAGAGGGAGAGATGTGTGCCCTCTGTCAGAGCTTACGATCAATTAGAAGCCCAAGAAATTCGACTAGTGTCTTGACCGAAGGTTCATGCTGTCCAAGTTTCAATGTCTCCTTGAAGGGAACATTTCGTACCACGGGAAGCACAGCCGACGATTTTAGAAATAATGTAGTGAACTAAATTTCCCCATGGTCCAGACATGGTTTGAAACATCATCTTCAGATTCCCAGCAATTGTTATTCGTCGAAAAGATACACAGATTGACAGAATACTGTAAAACTGGCGCAATTTATGGAAAAACATCGGTGTTTCCAATACAAAAATGTTGACAAGAACATGGAATTGTGGGTCTGCCTTGATGGAAAACACATTTGTCAGTTATTTGTTGCTTCCCAAACTAGTTTCAGCGACAAGTATCGCCGTGGGTTCATGGATTTTTATTTACTGTACGTCACAGCATCGTTTTACGCTCGTTATCTTTGTTTCCGTCGTATTTTCTGCTTGTTTCTTTCTTTTATTTTCTTTGCCATTTTTCTCGGTATCCATCATGTCATTTGGAATTTTATAAGTGGGTTTGTTGGATGGCTTGAAGCTACTTTTAGACACAGGGAAACGTAAATTTCTTCTTCGTAATCCAAAACATTACGCCTTCAGTGTTGAGCAACAGAAGCGATAGAACTGAATCCTGTAATCCTTGTCGCTATAGACCTCTCCCACAGATTTACTCTACTTTTGGCAGCGTTCTTTATCATTGTATTAAATCATGCTGTGAATGCGTAAAAGAGAAAATGCATATAGGTGATTCTTGAATTTTTCCAAGCGTACTGAATGTCTGTTGAGGTTTCAGGGTTACAGTCCGATCATGTTGACTTCGTGCCACGATGTTTCGGATGACCATCTTCCAACCATCTTCATGTGACTGTCCGTCACTGGAGACTGAAAGTTCCTGGCGTCGGCTTTATAGTACAAAACTGGCGTGGAGACGCATGCGCATTGGTGGCTGTCACATGAGCGTCCTCTATCGAAATCCGCGCCCTCTGGAAATACTGTTCTATCTGTGGCGCGGAGGTGCATGCATAAAGGTGAAAACTACATGTCCGAACTCTATCGGAATGCGCGCTCGCGTCGCTAAAAACCGAGGTCAGATATCGCTAGACGTGCCGCTATGAATTCACTGTCTTCTCTCAGAAGAAATTAGAGAGATCACCTGGTCACAAGCCTTGTCCAGTTGAAAACCGTCTTCACAATTTATAAGATTTTGTGCTAGGGGTACCTCCACAGATTGTTTAATTACGGTATCCCAAAAACTTCTCACTGAGGCAAAGATTTTCGTGGCAGAAAAATCCATTCCCACTGAGTCATAACTACGTTTACCAGTTTAATCTGTTCACTGATCCATTAGTTTATTTACTTGTCTCTCCTACTAATTTCCATTAGGCATTTCTCAATGGCTCGCTGACCAGCCATTAATTTTCCAATAGATTTCGCAGTAAGCATATCTTTCAACGTCATATTTCAACATAGGTTCATTAAGTGTATTTGTTTTGGGCTACTGAGTTTGATTTCAGATTCTGGAAGACGAATCTTCATCATGTAGCTTGGCTCAACTGACCGTACTTTACTTTATTTATCAAGTTTCGTGGTTCCATGCGAGCATAAAGAAATGACTCAGTACACAGTGAACAGCACCCTAATCAGAAAATTTATAAACAGAAGAACTGAATTTGTACTATGAGCACTATGTAAAGCAAATAGTTGTCAGCAAAAATCTCGAAAAGTTCCTGACAAATTTACTTACATAACAATGTAAAGATTTCTGTTAAAGATAACTGCACAAAAAAATGCTATGTTATTGCTGCGCTTTGAAATTGTCCAGTTTCGTTTTACTTCACACAGTCACCTTTACCTACGGTACCAGGGCATTGACATAATGTTTCTCCATGTTCTTTCTCCTCCTTTAACATACTAAACAAAATTGAACGCAAAACAATTTGGTGTTTATAATTTCCTTTCACGTGGTTGGTTTTATCAGGAAACAGGAAAGTTTTATTTATGGCTTATTCACTTATGTTTAGAATACTACTTCGCAATCTGCATCTTCCAAAAGTTTGTTATCCTATCCGTTCACAGTCTAAAATTGTACGAAATACTATCACTGAAGCTGCTAACATCACATATCCATCGGCGGTAGAGATCTCTCATACTAACAATGAAAACCGATAGACCCATTCACTTTCAACGACTTTAGTTCCTAATCAAGGTTTCATTGGCAATAACAAGAAATAAGGTTCAAATCAGAGAGATAAGGACAGAGCAGTGAGGAGTAAGTGGACAGAGATAAGGGGAGGGGGAGATGGATGAGAGAGGGGGGACAAGATAATGAACATAGATAGACGCAGGAAGAGGAGGTGGACAAAGAGAGGAGGAGGAGGAGGAGAATGGAGACTGAGAGGAGGAGATGGGGGGGGGGGGGGCAGGGAGAATAGGACGTATATCCAATTCCATGCATATTTAGCAGTTACTACTAACTAATAAAAGACAAAAAATTGTGAGGGGCAATGGGAACTAGTAACACATTACAAATAATGTTTATAAAATACTGAGAGGTACTGCTATACTGAATGTGTGTACCATACGGAGATCTTCCACTTCAGATTTAAAAACTTGACGTTCGTCACTTTTTTCTTCTGTTTTTGAAATAAAGCCTGCTGAATTTGGCTCAACTGCCTGTACTGCGCTAAATGAAGTGGCGTCAAAGAGACTAGACATACGTGTCCCAAATATGATACCATACTGATCGTAGTAATTACAAGAAAGTTTTTCATCTACTTCCTTAGGTTTAAAATGGTCTAATCCACTGAATCACTCACCAGCCTACGACAGCAAAATTTTTGCCTTTAGAATGTCCATCTCAGAAACTGTATCCATAACTATTTTCAATCACACGCTGTCTATCCTCTGAAAGCCACGTGCTACAATTGAAGCAGTATTATTTACTTTAGTTCCAACCTCTTCTGACACATGTAAAGAGACAAAGTTTTTGCTCATATTTCATGTTTGTCCGCCTCCGTAGCGCAGCGCTATTGTTACCGCCTACCACGCATGGGGGCCCGAGTTCGATTCACGGCAGGGGACTAGATGTTGTGTGTCCTTCATCATCATTGACACGAAAGTCGCCGACGTGGAATCAACTAAACAGACTTGCAATACGGCGGCCGAACCCCGAAGGTGATATCCCGGCCAATAATGTCATACGATTATTTTTTTACATCAGGGGACACTATGGACCCAGAACAAAACCCTATGGCAGCCCCCACTTTACAGGACCATGCTCTCGCGCAACAGTCTTCCCCATCTTTCGGCACTGGAGAGCTACCTTCTGCTTTCTGGTTTCCAGGTATGAAGTGAAGCATTCATCAGATTTTTAGAATTTTATGTGATAGCAAGACACTAAAAAGACACATACTTACACTGCAAAACATGGGACAGTTGAAGTACTCTCGAACTTCAAAAACAATTTAAAGATCCAGCTACAATAAAGGCAGCTACTGGCAGGTGTGAATACTAACGAACTATCAGTAGATGATTAGTTCCGGAGAAATTTTGGAACACACAATGTAATACTGACCCTTCGATTCACTTTAGGAGAAAAGTTACTCACAGGAAAAACTAAGCTTTATAGAGTTTGTAGATTTAGAGAAAGACTTTGATAATGGTGACTTGAATATACTCTTTGGAATTCTAAAGGTGGCAGGGATAAAATAAAGGGAGCAAAAACCTCTTGGGAAATTATTCAGAAAGCAGACTGCAGTTATAAGAGTCGAGGGTCTTGAAAGGAAACCTGTGGTTTAGAAGGGAGTGAGGCAGGGTTGTACCTTATGCAAAATGCCGTTCAATGTAATGAGCAAGTAGTATAGGGAATTATAGTTCAGGGAGAAGAGAGAGAAACTGTGAGGTTCATCGTTGGCATTCCTATTTTGTCAAAGATGGCAAAGGATTTGGAAGACCTGGCGAATGCAATGGGTAGTCTTGAAAGTAGTTTATAACATGAACAGCAAGATTAAAACTAGGGTAATGGAATGTAGTCGAGTTAATTTAGAAGATGTTGAGGGATTAGATTGGTAAATAAGACAGTTGATGATTTTTGATATTTGGGCAGCAAAGAAGATGATAATGACAAAGTAGAGGGGAAATAAATGAAAATTGCAAATAGCAAGAAAATGATTTCTGATAAATAATGATTTGATAACATCGAATATAAATTTAAATGTTAGAAAGTCGTTGTAGAAAGTTATTTTCTAGAATGCACCCGTGTATGATTGAGATGTAGACGAGAAGCAGTTCAGACACAAAAAGAATAGAATGTTTTGAAATATGGTCCTACAGATCGGTACTGAAAATTAGATGAGGAGGTCGAATAACTGCACCATTATTGTCGCATATGGCCATGCGATAGTGAGTCATTTTACCAACATTCCAAGGTTAATTTTATTTAAAATGTGTTGGGCACATTCGTTAATACGAAAGATGTTCATTTTCTCGCTGAGAAGGCGTTCTTGCAGTAGTCATTTTTGTCAGCAGGAGCTGGTCAATGAATTTTGTTAGTACGGGTGACGTTCCCAGAGGAACTGGGCATTTTTCGGGGAAGTAAGGCTGTGGACTGCTTTGAGCTTTTGTCACCCGAGCTGGCTCTTTTCCTATCCGTGAGCAAAAGGTGCTATACCGCCACTGCTGCCCCTAGAGAGTACTCGACCACCACATTTTTGCATTTTCTGTTCGGACATCAAAGGACGACATACCGAGACGCTGTCCGACCAGTGTGTGTTGGTCCATAGCTTCCGGTCCAAAATTTGGTGTCCCCATGATTGATTCATCTCGATGCAGTGTTGGCGTGGAGAGGCTGGCCAATAGATGGAATGCTACTGCATTCTGGTACGAATCTTCTGTTTGTTAAGTTACACTAAATTAGATTTTCCTTTAATGTTTTCCTATTTTTTCGTGAAATAAGCGATCTTCGCGTCTGTCACATTGGCAAATGCATTGAGTCATTCCCTCCAGGTGGAGTTTTTTGGAAAGTAGAAAGTTGTGGAGGGAGATCTTTGTTTCGTGGTCATTCGAGCACTACCCAGGGTGAGGGTCCTTCGTCTCCTGGCCGGCGTTTGATACTGATGGGCACACGGTTTGCTGATTTTGGGAAGGTATAATTATTCAATGAACGGTGGATGATGCCCGACCAACAGGCATTACATGCATTGACCAAAAATGATAGTGCATTGAGAATGGCTAGTTTCTAGCTGAAATCTAGATCAGCCAATAAAATTTTAAAAGGACGACTGATAGCTGAAATACACAAGTAAGTATAAGTTCTGCAATTCTTTTAGGGAGAGCCATATTCTGAACATTTCATTACTGGCATATTTTGCCACACTACTTGTCGTGCTTAATTTGGTTACGATTTGTGGCATTTGGCTGGATAGTTAACATCCACTTTGCGAGCTGCCGAGATGAGCGGGTCTTGTTGCAGTTTCTCCACAGTCTTCCGCGCTTCCTGGTACCGTCACATTGTGTCAACATTATTTTGTAATTTGATAAGAGCTTTAAAGTACTGTGTTCTCCGGTAATTTTCATTGTGATTATTGTCTGTCATTAGAAGAAAATAAACATTGGTCAGCCTCAGTCTCGACATAGATTCCAAGATCCTTTACATCTTTCTACGCCGGCCTTTGTGGCCGACGAGTTCTAGGCGCTTCAGTCTGGAACCACGCACCGCTACGGTCGCAGGTTCGAATCCTGCCTCGGGCATGGATGTGTGTGACGTCGTTAGGTTAGTTAGGTTTAAGTAGTTCTGAGTTCAAGGGACTTTTGACCTCAGATGTTAAGTCCCATAGTGCTCAGAGCCATTTGAACCATCTTTCTACAACTTTTCCATGGATAGACGACCCACTAACAATAAACAGAACCTGGTGTTCGTTGCTACTGTGACGACATTATCGTTTTGCAAATTGGCCAAACTCCACGGTCAGTTATGTTAAATATCCAGAAAAAGGAATGAGCATTGCACTCAATCGTCTTGTATCATCGAAGATTTGTTGTATAACGATCATTCCGGTTTCGCTTTTCGAATCTGATCCAGAACGGGGTCGGGACGCAGCTTTCATAACTGATTAGTAGATGATGAATGGAACTAGAAAATAAATAAATTAATGGCAAAACTTGACTAAAACAGTAGATCGGTTGATAGCAGAGATCCTGAGGTGTCAATAGATATTCAGTCTCATAATGGACAGGGACGCCCACACGATAGTTTGACGAGGGTGGGGTGGGGGAGGGGGGAGAGGACGAACGGTGACTAGTAAAGGGCCATAAAAAGTTCCAGAACCAAACCTATTGAAAACCTATGTCATACTAACTTTTAAATCATTTTCTTGGAAGAAAACCACCTGACTACACAATTTGTTCCCTTCCCGCGTAGAGCAAGAGGGAGGGGTTGCAGTCTCCTCTTGCGGCTTTGGTGATGGGGGAAAGGGTGCGTGGATGGTGGTGGGGGGAGCTGGGGTAAAATTGTGAAGGGTGATCTAGACAAGAAAATAGTAGTAAGCAGGTTAAAATAAAAGTAGGATACAATAGTAATTAAGAGAATACGAGGCTTGCACAGGACATACTATCGTGGAGGGTTGCATGAAACCAGTCTTTAGACTGAAGACCACAGTAGCAGCAGCAGGTTGCACCAACAGTTCAACAGCGATTCGGTAAAATAATTTTCTTGCTAGAAATTGGTTTGAGTTACCTGCATCCCTTTGGATGAAGCACATTTTTGTTTCAGAGAAGTGGTAGTTCTCGATGCAAGCGTTATAGGAGTTTTACCTGTCAAGCCTAAAGGAACTGCGGCGTAAGCAGCCAGTGGGCAAAAATTTAAATGAAGGGTGAAAGTTGAAAATTTGTGCAGAGCTGGATTCGAACTCATGTCTTCTGATTACTGGAGAGATGCGCTGAACACTACACCATGCGGATACTGTGGTAATCTGAACTGCACGGACTATCGTAGCAGGCCTAGCGTAAGACCCAAATTCTCAATTTATCCACACACTATTGATGTAGTGACCCTTATCCTCATTAAGCGCGACATTCCGCCGATACCCGTAGGAGTTCGAGCGCAGTGTGCTTCTGCGCTGAACGTATCACTGCCCGTCCTCACCTAAATTATATATACTCGTACTAATCACCCAGAACATTATGATCATCGACCTACTATCGATGTAAACCCGTCCATCAGATAGCAGCGTCGCCTATCAAGGAATGACTGCTGGTCAGACACACGCACGGTTAATGTAGTATCAGTGAGCGTACTGTCCGTGTGTAGAAAGGGGGAGGAGGCCAATCTATTTGAGTCTGACCGATTTCATGATTCGTCGGGTGTTCGAGTACTGTGGTCAGCGTCTTCAACAAGAGGCAAAACCAAGGTGAAACCACGTCCAGACGTTGTGGGGTTGGGCGACCACGTCGTAAGCTGGGCAGACTGGTAAAATAGAACAGACGGCGAGCTGTGGTGAACTAAAATCAGGTCATAATGCTGGGCAGAGTACAAGTATGTCTGAACACACAGTGCACCAAACCCTCCTAATAATCGGTATCTGCGGCCAACGACGCATTTATGTGTTAACACCAGGACATCGGCAAATACGTCTGAAATGGGCACCTGAGCATCGGCACTGGACCTTGGTGCAGTAACAGATTGTTGCATAGTCTGATGATTCCCGATATCTTCTTCATGAGGCCGATGGGACGGCGCGAATCCGTTGTCTTCCAGGGGAATAGCTCGTTGACACCTGCACTGTGAACGGGGGCAAGCTGGTGGAGGCTCCATTATGCTCTTGAGGACGTTCAAGTGGGCATCCATTGGTCCAGTGGAGTTCGTGCAAGGCACCATGGCAGCCAAGGCGAATCATACACTGGTTGCAGACCATGTACAAAACCTCTTGAAGATCATGTTTCCCGATGGCTGTGTCATTGTTCAACAAGATAATGCGGCGTGTCACAAGGCTGCTAGTATGATGGAGTGGCTCGAGGAACACAGTGGTGAGTTCCAGTTGATGTTCTGCCCCCCTCCCCCCCCCCCCCCCCAAGGCGCTAGATCTGAAAAAAAAAAATGGTTCAAATGGCTCTGAGCACTATGGGACTTAACTGCTGAGGTCATCAGTCCCCTATAACTTAGAACTACTTAAACCTAACTAACCTAAGGACATCACACACATCCATGCCCGAGGCAGGATTCGAACCTGCGACCGTAGCGGTCGCGTGGTTCCAGACTGTAGCGCATAGAACCGCTCGGCTACTCCGGCCGGCCTAGATCTGAACCCGACGGAACACAACTGGGAGGTAACTGAACGTGACGTCAGAGCTCATTGACCGACCCCCCCCCCCACCCTTCCTCCCCCACCCCCCACCGGCTCGACACCTCCGTTAAACTACGGGAATTAGGTGACTTGTGTATGCAGATGTGGTGCCAACTCCCTGCATCAGTGCTTCCATACCGCGACACGTCGCTGCTGTTATACGTACCAAATGTAGGCGTATCGGCTATTGTATAGGTGGTCATGATGTTCTGGCTGTTCAGCCACTGTGATGTGTGTTCTTTCGGACATGACCAATACAACAGACACCAAATATATCTTGCTTACCAGTGTCTGGGAACCAAACGCCTCTAGAGAGGAGAACTGTGCCGATGACTCGAGACGGGATGTGTCTGGAGCTGGGCCGCCGCCGCCGCCGTGACCCGGATCTGTGCGAGTGTTTTGGGCGCCGCGTCTGTGGGTGAATATTCAGCGGCGCCGCGGTCTGGCCCCACCCCGTGCGGAATATTCATGACGCGCCGCGCCGCCCAGCACGGCGCAGCACACGCCCACGCGGCGGCACGCGCCCCGCCCGCACGATCGGTGTCGGCCTAACCAGGCCAGCCGAGGATCGGTTATCGCCAGCGCAAACACTCGACCCCTCACTGGCGTTCACGGCGACTGCTGGCTGGCCCGAGCTCAAATCACGCCACCTGTCTCCGGTGACAAACATTATCCTGGTTACATACAACCTCTTATCTCTGCCCCCTCTCTTCCTCCCCCTCCCTCCACCACTCCCTCCCTCCCTCCCTCCCTCTCTCTCTCTCTCTCCCTCTCTCTCTCTCTCTCTCTCTTTGTATTCAGTCGCACGTGTACACACACACACACACACACACACACACAGACAAGCCCTTGTGAACTTGACTGTGCTATTGTCACGGGTTCGAATCCTCCCTCGGGTATTGATGTGTGTGATGTCCTTAGGTTAGTTAGATTTAAGTAGTTCTAAGTCCAGGGGACTGATGACCTCAGATGTTAAGTCCCATAGTGCTTTGAGCCATTTTTTGAACTTGACTGTACATTCAGTTAGCAAAAGTTATATGGTAGCAAAAGGCAGGTATATAGATGGCGGTAGCATCGCGTACGCAAAATATACTACTGGCCATTAAAATTGCTACACCACGAAGATGACGTGCTACACACGCGAAATTTAACTGACAGGAAGAAGACGCTGTGATATGCAAATGATTAGCTTTTCAGAGCATTCACACAAGGTTGGCGCCGGTGGCGACACGTACAACGTGCTGACATGAGGAACGTTTCCAACTGATTTCTCATACACAAACAGAATCTGTCCGCCGTTGCCTGGTGAAACGTGGTTGTGATGCCTCGTATAAGAAGGATAAATGCGTACCATCACGTTTCCGACTTTGATAAAGTTCGGATTGTAGCCTATCGCGATTCCGGGTTATCCTATCGCGACACTGCTGCTCGCGTTGGTCGAGATCCAATGACTGTTAGCAGAATATGGAATAGGTGGGTTTAGGAGGGTAATACGGAACGCCGTGCTGGATCCCAGCGGCCTCGTATCACTAGCAGTCGAGATGACAGGCAGCTTACCCGCATGGCTGTAACGAATCGTGCAGCTATGTCTTGATCCCTGAGTCAACAGATGGGGTCGTTTGCTAGACAACAACCATCTGCACGAACAGTTGGACGACGTTTGCAGCAGCATGGACTATCATCTCGGAGACCATAGCTGCGGTTACCCTTGACGGTGCATCACAGACAGGAGCGCCTGCGATGGTGTACTCAACGACGAACCTGGGTGCACGAATGGCAAAACGTCATTTTTTCCGATGTGTTACGACCCGTGGCTCTACCCTTAATTCGATCCCTTCGAAACCCTACATTTCAGCAGGATAATGCACGACCGGATGTTGCAGGTCCTGTACGAGCGTTTCAGGATACAGAAAATGTTCGACTGCTGCCCTGGCCAGCACATTCTCCAGATGTCTCACCAACTGAAAACGTCTGGTCAATGGTGGCCGAGCAACTGGCTCGTCACAATACGCCAGTCACTACTCTTGATGAACTGTGGTATCGTGTTGAAGCTGCATGGGCAGCTGTACCTGTACACGCCTTCCAAGCTCTGTTTGACTCAATGCCCAGGCGTATCAAGGCCGTTATTACGGCCAGAGGTGGTTGTTCTGGGTACTGATTTCTCAGGATGTATGCACCCAAATTGCGTGGAAATATAGTCACTTGTTAGTTCTAGTATAATATATTTGTCCGATGAATACCCGTTTATCATCTGCAATTCGTCTTGGTGTAGCAATTCTAATGGCCAGTAGTATACAAAAGGGCAGTCACTGGCAGAGCTGTCATTTGTACTCAAGTGATTAATGCGAAAAGGTTTCCTGCGTTATTACGGCCACTCGACGTAAATTAATAGACTCTGAAAGCGGAATGGTAGTTGCAGCTAGACGCATGGAACATTACATTTCAGAAATCGTTAATGAATTCACTATTTCGTGATCCACAGTGACAAGAGTGTGCTGAGAATACCGGATTTCAGGCATTTCGTCTCCTCACGGATAACGCAGTGATCGCTTTATGACCGAGAGCAGCTTGTTGTTGTTTTTGGGGAAGAGATCAAACAGCGAGGTCATCGGTCTCAGCGGATTAGGGAGGATGGGGAAGGAAGTCGGCCGTGCCCTTTCAAAGGAACCATCCCAGCATTTGCTTGGAGCGATTTAGGGAAATCACGGAAAACCTAAATCAGGATGGCCGGACGCGGGATTGAACCATCGTCCTCCCGAATGCGCCACCTCGCTCTGTCTCGAGAGCAGCGGCGTTTGCGTAGAGTTGTCAGTGCTAACAGACAAGCAACATAGGGTGTAATATCCGCTGAATTCAATGTGGTCCGGACGACGAACATATCATTAAGGACAGTGAAGTGGATTTGGCGTTAATAGGCTATGGTATCAGACGACCGACGCGATTGCCTTTGCGAACAGCGCGATATCGCCTACAGCGTGTTTCCTGCGCCTGTGCTTGTGGCCATATCGGTTGGACCCTAGACGAATGCAAAACGGTAGCCTGGTCATAAGAGCCTCGATTTAAAGAGGTGATGGCAGGATTGGAGTGTGGCGCAGACCCCACGAACCCATGCATCCAAGTTGTCAACAAGGCACTGTGTAAGCTGGTGGTGCTTCATAATGCTGTTGGTTGTCTGGACGTGGATTGGTTTGGGTCCTCTGGTCCAATTGAACCGATCATTGGCTGGAAATGGTTATGTTGGCTATATGGCGAGCACTTGCAGCCGTTCATGAACTTCATGTTCCCAAAAACACGATGGAATTCTCGTGAATGACAATGGGCCATGTCACCAGGCACATTTGTTCGCTATTGGTTTGAAGAGTATTCTCGACCATTCGAGGTAATGGATTGGTGACCTAGATTGCCCGACATGAACCCCATCGAACATTTATGGGACATAATCGAGAGATCAATTCGAGCACAAAATCCTGCACCGACAACACTTCCACAAATTTGGACTGCTATAGAGACAGCATGGCTCAATATTTACTGCATTATCCCAGGCAAAAGGAGATCCGACACAATATTGGTAGGTATTCCATGACTTTCGTCACCTCAGTCTATATCTTCAGTTGTTAAAACTAATTAACCTGCCTGTGTTTTACATCGGCCGCACTGAAAATGATATTTTTAAGGGGGTCATGTCTCGGATTCCATTGATCACAAAGATAAAGACATTCCTTGGACTAGCAACAATTACTATACCTGTTGGAAGAACGAGCATACTGTATCGATCCTAGAAAAGTGGTTCAAATGGCTCAGAACTATGGGACTTAACATCTTAGGTCATCAGTCCCCTAGAACTTAGAACTACTTAAACCGAACCAACCTAAGGACATCACACACATCCATTCCCGAGGCAGGATTGGAACTTGCGCCCGTAGCAGTCGCGCGGTTCCAGACTGGAGCGCCTAGAACCGCTCGGCCGCCACGGTCGGCTATCGATCCTAGACTAAAGGGCCAAAAACTAAACATTTAAACATTAGTCATTCTCTCGAACACAGGTAAATTGAGCAAATCGGTTGACTTTTTGTATTAAGTGTGGTCTACGGTGGACCCTAGGCAGCTTGTAAAAGCACAATTTGCTCATGTGTGTTTCCTGAGAAAACTCCGAAAAACGATGATTTTTTGAACGGGATGTACACCTTGTGGGGATGCCCACTCCTGTAATTTCTTTTCATGATAGATCGTCGAAGTTTTATCATATTTTTCTTAGCTGATATTCTCGGTAACTTCAAAAATATTTTCGATATCTCTACCCGTTACCAGTATTCAGAGGTTCTAATTTGCTGTACTTATACAGAAAACCGAAAAACCCGTTTTTAGCTGTTTTTGCGCTGTGGGCCGCACTTAGCTAAAAATAACTAACCATACCAACGGCTGTAATTTTAACTGTATATTCTTTAGACATTCGTTTGGGAACATCTTCTCCTCGTTTTCGAAAATTTGTGTCGGTTGTCAAAACACACCCGAAATGTCATGGTTTTCGGGTACCAAAAGAAGCAGTTGTGGGGCTGGCCAGTTTTCTTCATTGCGTATCCTCGATATTTTTACCATATGTTTTTGAGACGATTGTCTCGTGGAATCTTGAAGCTTTTTTTCAGTATCACTATCCGTTATCGAGTTCCCAGCCCGCCTCCATAGCTGAGCGGTCAGCCCAGTAGAATGCCTCGCCAAGGGCCAGGGTTCGATTGCCGGACGTGTGGGAGGTTTTCTCGGCTCGGAGACTGGGGTGTTGTGTTGTCATCATTTCTCCACAAAGCCACGCAAGTCAGCGAAGTGGTGTCAACCAAAAAGACTTGAACCAGGTGACCGGTCTACCCGATGGGAGACCATGGCCATGGGTAAGTTTCATTTCACCGAGCTCCTGTGGTTTAACGTTACCGTACTTTTGCACATAATATACGTCCTGAGGCAAAACTGTAGTTTTAACTGACGTAGTACACACGTGAAATGGGTTCTAGGATCGTCCGAATGACTCTGAGGTTACTATCCTATGTTTTAGTCAGGATTTTTTCACCAACAAAATTTTAAGCGCGTTTTCTCTGTAAACTGGGCGCTTCACTCCCATATAAATATACCCATAGTGGTACTTCAGTGACAATAATGGGCTAAAAAGAGTCTTAACCTACCTGAAAAGAACTTAAAATGTCTACCAGATTTAAATCCCATCGTTTGCGTGTGGAATGCTTGGGGCGAAGTACCGTAGCACCTCCAAATGCACCAACGATCATCCAGCAATTTCCAACCTCGCTGGTAGTGGAATGGAACGCTCTACCACAAGATCTCTTTACGAACCTCGTAGCTAGCACAAGTGCCGGTTGCGAAGGACACACTTAGCCTCATTGCGTATTTATTTCATTTTCCTTCGCTACTGTAATGTACTGTACAGTAGCAGTTCTTTCTACATATGGTCCCAAATTCGCAGAACTGAGGTACTGACATCATACGATTCTTACTTTTCTCTTTGAGGTGTTCACACCATTGTGCAGTATAGAGTTCCTTCTGGTTTCATTCGCGGTTAATGTACTGGAAGAATGAGTGCTTAAAAGGGATGTAAATTAATCTCATCATGTCTTTTCCGTTGCTGCTGGAGAAATATTGCTTACACTCCTAGACTCCTCATGACTCAAATTTTGTAACTAGGCTTTGAGTAGATGGTTGAAGTCTATGCTCGAGAGTCAGCAATTTCACGCTTTTCGGTACTTCTGCGACACTATCCTATGAGACACCCTGACGAGTGACCGTACATACCGTTTTGTTTGTATACAGTCTGCATAGCGTTGCAACTTTTTTATTACGAACGGAGATTCTCGCAGTTTCCTAACATACTATCTCACTGAACGCAGAAGCTCACTGACGCTTTCATAGTTGCCTCGATGCGCGAAGAAAAACCCAGTCTCGATACAAGATACAAAACCAAGTTTCATGTCCACGTTTCCTTCTTGTGGAGGGTTCAGGGTGGATATGAACTCTGCTGCGATGGTGGTAAACAAGACCCCATAAAAAAAGCAAGAAGTTGCCAAACCTTAACAATTAGAAATAAACTTACACGCCGCACTAACCACTATTTCTGCAAATGATATAATTGCGTACAATGAAAGACTGAAAATTGTTGTCAGCTAATTGGCAAGCTGAAGTATTCAGTGTAAAGCAGCATGACAAATAGTAGTAAATTGTGAACCAGTCCGTGTTATTACACATGGATCAAGTAAATATCACTACTAATTGAAGACAAAAAGCAGCGTGGTTTTCCAAACGAGCCACATTCCTTCTAACATACTAGGTGACGTTTAATGGGTTAACTGTCAAATTGTAAGTAGTATCTATGGAACACAATGAAAGAATGAATGAATGAACGCGGAGAACGTTAATAGCATCCTACTATCAGTAACAAGAAGGAAAAAGTTATACTTCCACTAGTCCACCATTCCAACAGCAAAAGTAACAGTCATCTTACACAGCCTTTGCTGTGTGTAAGAAAATTAGACGAACTGATGGATCATTATACTATGTCCGCGGTGGTCGTGCGGTAGCATTCTCGCTTCCCGCGCCCGGGTTCCCGGGTTCGATTCCCGGCGGGGTCAGGGATTTTCTCTGTCTCGTGATGACTGGGTGTTGTGTGATGTCCTTAGGTTAGTTAGGTTTAAGTAGTTCTAAGTTCTAGGGGACTGATGACCATAGATGTTAAGTCCCATAGTGCTCAGAGCCATTTGAACCATTTTTTCATGATACTATCGAATTCCGGATCATCACTTACTCTGCTGACGCATTTACACTGCGGAGGAGGTAATAACCTCGTCGTGTGCGACATACGGGAACCGCTAACATCATTCGACTGCCGCAGCAGAAAGACGAATGAATTTACATTGTGCAACTAAAACAAGCGAAACAGCAGGTGGTTTGGCTAAGGATTCCAGATAATAATAAGTAAATTTTTCACTTAGGAATCCTAGCTACCGATTTGCTACGAAGGACTCGAATTGCACCCAGGGAAATATGTGACAATGGATGACAGCAGTCATTCAGGAGTACCTTCAACAAAATGTATCGTTAGTACGACAATTTGTTTCAATGGGCTCTTGCACGAAACGGGTTACGATGATTCTGATAGTGTGCCTGGTTGCTTTTTCTCCTTCAGTGATAAGTAAGGAAGTATTTGTTCTAGATATTTCTGGACGACTACTGCCTTTCATTGTGCCACAAAGTAAGGAAATATTTGTTCTAGATATTTCTGGACGACTACTGCCTTTCATTGTGCCACACTTTTCGAAATCATCCCCAGTAGTTTTCCAACCATTATGGACATGCACTTACGTAATATGCGTCACTGGTGTGATGACTACTGATTTCTGTGGGTCGTTAGAACCACCATTGCGTCTATAATTTGAACCGTAGTTGTTTGAAGGAATATCTGAACCGCATTGGTTTTACGCTCTTCCTGCTGTGTGCATGTTGCGAATGGGGCGAAACCTACCATATCTTCTCCGGTTCAGTGACTGCACAAGTGCCACAAAGCTAATTCTAATTCTTCTCAAGTAAAACAGTATCCTGCCTACTTCGAGAAATTATTTACTACTGGAGAACAACAAGAAAGAATGTAGATGAAACTTCCTGGCAGATTAAAACTGTAGGGCTGACCGAGGGTCGAACTGGCGAACTTTTCCTTTCGCATTCAGCTTCTCTACCGACCGACCTACCCAAGCATGACTCACGACCCTTCCTCACAGCATTACGTTCGCCAGTACCTCGTCTCCTCCCTTCCACACGTTACAGAAGCTTTCCTGCGAAACTTGCAAGACAAACACTTCCGGACGAAAGAATATTGCGGAGACAGGAGCGATTCTATGAAGTATGGAAGGTAGAAGACGAGGTACTGGCAGAATTAAAGCTGTGAGGACTGGTTATGAGTCGTGCTAGGTTGGCTCAGGCGGCAGTAGGTCTTCGCGCGCAGAGATTGTAGGTTGTTGTTGTTCCGTCTCTTACCGTTAGCGCCGCGTGTCGACTTTGTTTTCCGTTTAGTGATGTGTGAGATCTCGTGCGCTTCGCATTGCTGTTGTCGTATAGTGTCGGTGATTGTGCAGCGCTTCCTGACCCGTCGTTGTCCCACGCCGTGATGTACGACAGGGTTCCTAAGTCTGTTCCACGTGCAGGTACAGTCAGATTCAGTTCTGATAAGTCCATGTGATTTGTGCAGCCCGGCTCTTTAGAGATATACGACTCGTTGGAGGACAAGATCAAGGTTACTATAGTTCAAGTGCACACTGCGTATTTTGATTCGATTTTATATGTTAAATTTCTTGACCTGCTTCTGGTTGACAGGATATTATTACGTCAAGGTAGCCAGGTCCCCTTTAAGCATCGTGATTATTCCACTAGCACGGTTCTTCGGCGAATGCAGAAGCGGTCTACAAAAATGTTCGGGTTTTTAATCTTCGGCCCAAGGGAGATGACAGTATTTTTAAGTCCATCCTGTTCCTTTATGGGAATGCACTACGCATCCGAAAATACCGCTTGTCTTCTCAGTACCACTTAGAGGCCTATAGCGGTTTTCGATCGGTAGAAATGGTGACTGAAAAATATATTTCCTCTCACATGCAGGTATGTGGTTGTCGAGTTCGTATTACTTATACCAGCCGGAAAGAAACCCGCTTTATTTGCTATCGAAGCGATTACCTGAGTACCAACTGTCCGAGTCGTGTGGTAGATACTGCAGCTGAGCCCACCCTGGTGATTAAGGATCAAAGTGGATCTTTGAGAGATAATGCTAATGATTTTCTCCCGTTGCCCGCGCGTACGGACATAACCTCTGTCACTCCCGCGGTGGCGGCGCTGGAAACAAGCGTCACAGAACACAAAACTGTGATACAGTTCAGGAGCCTTTTCCTTTGGCTCGCCTTTCGGATAGCTGTCCTCTGAAGGACCTTATTATCTGGACTCAATTTGTGGACAAGAAATTCATGAGTGCTACTGCACCTGGTCAGATGGTTAGCGGTAAGTCATCTGGCGATTCTCCCGCCATCCAGGAAACCTCGTCGGCGCCATCTGTTTCAGGAGCCCACTTGTCCCTCCCAGTTCTATCGGATATCTCTCCAGTGGTCTCAGCTTCCTAAACGACCTCTGAGACTTCTTTGTCGCGGCCTCCATGTCACAACTCTCTGATCGGCAAAACTTGATTGATTCCGAACGGTAGGAGATCCCGTCATTACCATACAACTCTCTGTATGTGAGCCCCTACCCATCGGCGAGTGGAGTCCAGAGGTCTCTCAGTCTGAAGCGGATTTTCTGCATGATCCACCCACACAACCACATGAGGTAGCGGCAACTCCCAGGGGACGCATTATCAACGTATCCATCCTGAGAGAGTCAGGTCAGGGGCGAAGGAAAAACAATTGGAAGTTGGGAGAAGTGTTCACACTTCTTCTCCCTCTATTTCGTCCATTGACGCATTATCAACGTATCCAGCCTGAGAGAGTCAGGTCAGGGGCGAAGGAAAAACAATTGGAAGTTGGGAGAAGTGTTCACACTTCTTGTCCCTCTATTTCGTCCATTGATTCTGTCATTCATATTGGTATATAGCGCCGTTTGATAATGATGTAATTTTGTAGATTTTGATTCAGTTCAGTTGTCTATGCAGTCATACAATTGCTTCACTTTGTATATTAACAGGAGTGGTTATGACCTCCCGCTCGCTGCTTTACTACAGTTTACGTATACCTCAACTGCATACTTTTTGATGTTTTCAGTTCCCGGGTTCCGACATTTCTTAATGTGGTTTTATAATAATCTATGGGCACTACCTTGTTTTATGGGCACGTAATTCCATTACGAGATTTCGAAGTACTTGATCATGGTAGGCGTATGGGATGCATCTTTTGTCTCCTCATTTTACTTCTTTTTTTAAGCCCCTTCTGGATCCGGTCGTTCCATGGAACGTTCGCGTATCTACGAAGAGGAAGTCATGCACCTACTTCGTGAATCTCCTACAGAGATTCTGTTGGGCTGTAATTTTAATTGTGTTCTCCAGCCGGTGAATCAGTCTCCTAATTTTAGTAAAGAAGTCGACGACATTGTACGCTACTTGCACCTACGTGACGCATGGGTTTGGCGGTATTCTTCATTTGTGCGATGCACTTATTTTACTCCAGTAGTCGACTTGATCGCTTTTACCTCTCTGATTACTTGTTCCGGGACGACATTTAATTATCCAGTAGGCAAACAGAAACACAAGCTATTCGAAGCTACGTGAGACGTATGCAAACATTGGCCAGCATTATTATATTCATGAGAAATGATTAAATAATATACGAATAATATCTTTCCAAGGCAGCAGGCAAATATTTACAGATTGTGAGTTCAATTGCAGAGATATCAGTACATTTTTAGAAGATACACGTTACCTTATCGTACCAAATGTTCAAATGTGTGTGAAATCTTATGGGACTTAACTGCTAAGGTCATCGGTCCCTAAGCTTGCACACTACTTAACCTAAATTATCCTAAGGACAAACACACATACCCATGCCCGAGGGAGGACTCGAACCTCCACCGGGAGCAGCCGCACAGTCCATGACTACAGCGCCTTAGACAGCTCGGCTAATCTCGCGCGGCCCTTATTGTACCATTACAAGATCATACAGAAGGAAAGATCTAGAGAAAAGGACTCTTGTAATGCTCAGTTTTACTGCAGACAATAGATGTTGTCCCCTTTAAATCAATAGTTAACCGGTACTGCTTCTATTAGAATGGTCAGAAACAGTCTTAAAAACTTGTAATGGTGCTGTAAGGGTAGGCTGTGTTGAAATGTAATTGTTCAGGAAGAAATTCGATACGTTGCACCGTTTTCGAGTTAATTATCATCAAAGTTAGCCAACTAGGTCGTTGGGCGCAAATTCAGTCGGCCCACCAGAAGCAGCTCTGCGTTTAGGTTCCTCAATCCGAACAAGAGAGCCATACAAAAATTGTACATGGGATTGTAGTACGGATCGAATACGGGCCAAAAGCTGAGTAGTGTCTATGAGAATATTGATGCTAATAACATTTGGCAGGCTGCTTGAATTTGCGACCTGATCGGCAAACTTTGGTGTTAATTAACTCCGAAACGGCGCAACGTACACATTATTTTCTTAACAATTATTTCTCAGTACAGCCTGCCCTGCAACAACCTTATAAGCTTTTCAGACCCTTTCTGGCCACTCTGTATAGCGGATGTTTCTCCTACGCGCCGTCAGGCCCATTATTTCTCATGTTTTGCCAGATATTTGCCATTTCGGCTTTTGCACTGTGCAGCAGGAGTCAGCCCAAACAAATGCAGCTCGTTACGTCTTCCATGCGACGCCCAGAGTCGACGGAAATCGTAGGATTGTCTCTCGTTATAAACAAAATTTTTTCAAAGCGGAACTTTACGCGCTCATTCATAGAGAGGTCTTAAATTAATCTAGTGTAACATCCTTTTTACCGATGTGGATTAAAGGTACAGTAAAACACGAAGAGCAACCGGCACTCTAGCCACTCTAGCAACAATAGTATTGCCTTGACCCGCGGTGACTGCTGCCGCCACGCTGAAGTGTTGCTCAGTCGCTACTGGATTAATTGGTTATTCTTCGATTTTTACTGGCCCTGCTAATACATACCTATTAAACGAATGTCATATTAGAATAATTTGAGAACACTCAATCGAACGGACAAGTAAAATTCAGCTTAAAAAATAATTTGTTTGAAACAAGCCGGTGCTTTCAGTTGACGCTGGGCGTCACATACAGACGTGAAGAGCACTACTTGTTTGGGCTGACTCCCACTACACTTTGCAGAAACAAAACTGCAAATATATACCGAAACAGCAGAGAAAATGCGCCTGACGACTCTTAGGAGGGACCCCCTTAGTTTTCTTCTTAATTTTAGTGGTACTTAGCGATGTGGCGCAATGGATAGCACACTGGACTCGCATGCTGGAGGACGTCGGTTCAAACTCTCCTCCGGACATCCAGATAACGGTTTTCTGTCATTTCTCTAAACCGTTTAAGGCAGATGTCATCATGGTTCCTTTGAAACGGCACAGCCGATTTCCTTCTCAGTCTTCCCCTAGTCCGAGCTTGTGCTTCGTCTCTGATAACCTCGTTGTCGACGGTACGTTAAACACTAATCTCCTCCTCAATTTTAATGGCATTTTGTAGGTTTGTTGCACTGTAGCAATTCTAAGCACTGTAAGTAGTTTGACTGGTTTCTACCAGATATCATTCAGGTTAACACATCTGTCAGTGCAATATGTATTATAGTAAAAGCAAAGAAATAATTTATTAGCATCACCTTATCGGCTAAAATGTCCTGTAAATTAATTGCAACACATTAGGTAAAATAAAAAGAAGAGACGTTGATACGCTGTCCCGCAAATGTATTGAACTGCATGAAAGGAAGAGAGAAATCTGTAATGTAATCAACACATGCATTATGCTCTGGTCAGCGGGCAAGAATTACATCGATACAGTATCGTGAATTCGCTAGATGCTGTCTACTATTAGTAACGTCTCTTGCAGACGGTACCATAACATCACGACTTGCATTATTCTTACGTAGCACGCAGACACTTCGTCCTCTATCCTCGGATCAAGAAACCACCGCGCGCAGGCGTTTTCAGAATTACGAGGTGGTTATATTAGAGGTGGAACGTCTTCTTGACAGCCAAACTGAAGACTTCGGGAAACAAGGTTTCTGTCAAGCCATCCATCGTCAGGGAAAATGTGTCGCATTGAGGAGTGAGTATGTAGATAAAGACCAACTCCAAAACCAAGTTTCTTGATGGCAGCTTGATGTTTTCAAAAATGGTTCAAATGGCTCTGAGCACTATGGGACTTAACATCTATGGTCATCAGTCCCCTAGAACTTAGAACTACTTAAACCTAACTAACCTAAGGACATCACACAACACCCAGTCATCACGAGGCAGAGAAAATCCCTGACCCCGCCGGGAATCGAACCCGAGCTTGATGTTTTCGAGGTAATAAGTAAAACTTTGTAACCACCCCTCGCGTATTATGTCACCCACCCTCCAGTTTTCGTCCATCCCTACGATGCAATGTGTATTTTGCCTTTGTCACTTGTTGATCATAAGTTGATGAAAGCGACCATCTACAAATGCCTTATCGTTGTTCTTGTGGTGGTATTGCAAAGATTGATTTGATCCACCTCTCCTCTCTACTCTATCCCGTTGCAAGCTTCTTCACCTATGCATAACTGCAGGAACCTACACGTCTTTGAACCTTCTTATTGTATTCAAGTCCTTTTCTCCCCGTAGAGTTTTTAACCAACACTTCCGTCTATTACCAAACTAACAGTGCCTTGATGCCTCACGATGCGTCCTGTCAATCGATCCCCTCTTTTAGACAAGTTGTGCTAAGAGTTGCTTTTTTCCCGAGTTCGATTCGGTACCTTATCGTCTGATTTTACATTTCAGAAACTTCTACTCTGTTCTTGTCTGAACCGTTAATTGTCCACATTTCACTTCTTTAAAAGGCTACACTCCAGACACATACCTTAAGGAAGAATTGCTAACACTTAAATTGATGTAATGTGTTCAAAAATTCCTCTTTCTCAGAACTTCTTTCCTTGCTGTGGCTAGTCTCCATTTTAAATCTTTTATACTTCTGCCTTTATCACCTATTTTGCTGCTGAATCAGCAAACCTCATTTACTACTTTCAGTTTCTCATTTCCTAAGCTACCGTTTTTAATTATTGATTTCCTAATCTAATAGCCTTAGCATTGTGTGATTAACTTGTATTACGCTCCGTTATCCTTGTTTTACTTTCGTTACTGTTCATCTCACACTCTCTTATCAATACACATTTCATTCTGATCTATTATTCTTCCAAATATTTTGCCGTCTCTGACATATGACGATGTCATGGACAAACTTTGAAGTTCCTATTTCTTCTTCGTGAACTTAAATTCCTTTTCCTAATTTCTCTTTGGCTTCCTTTCCTACTTGCTCAGTGTACAGATTGAATAACATCTGGGTAGGCTTCAACCATGTCTCACTACCTCCTCAGTTACGGCCTCCCTTTCACCTCCTTCGCTCTTACAGCTTTGGTCTGGTTTCTGTACAATTTGCAAATAACCTGTAGCACCCTGTGTTTTATTCCTGATAGTTTCAGAATTTCTAGTCAGCACTGTGGAAAGTTTTCTCTAACTCTACAAGTGCTGTAAGCGGAGGTTTACCTTTCTTCAACTTATCTCCTAGGACAAGTCGTCAGGTCAGCATTGCGTCGTGTTCCTACATTTCTCCGGAACCCAAAGTGATCGTCCCCGAGGTCTGTCTTTAACAGTTTCTCCTTTATTCTGTAAACAATGCGTGTCAATAAAATTATACTATTCACACATATTAACTTCTGCCTGCTTTTAATTTGAAATTATGCCACTCTTCTCCAAGTGTGAGGGTACTTTGCTTGTTTCATTTATCTTTCTCATCGTGTTCAATAATTTTGCCATGGCTGGCTCTCGAAAAGGTGAATGTCGTGTGTTCCAAGGGGCCTTGTTCTCACTTAAGTTCTTCAGTGCTCTGTCAAATTCTTCTAGCAGTTCACATCTCCCTCTTAACCTACTTTCTCTTCTCTTTCTATCACGTTGTTCTCAAGTTTGGTTGCTTTATATAGACCCTCTCTATATTCCTTCCATCTCTCAGCTCTCCCTTCTGTAGTTAGATGTGACTTGCCATTTAAGCTCTTGATATTGACATGGCTGCATTTCTTTACTCCAAAGGTCTCTTTACTTTTCCTATATGCGGCACTAAGGTTATCCCTAGCTATGCACTGTTCTTCAGCCGTTCATTTGTTCCCAGCCATTCCTTGCAGCACTCATTTTGCACTTCGTGTCAGTCTCACTCTTTAGAAGTCGCTCTCTTACTTTAAATGCTTTTATTGTTTAACAAGCTAAGTAGTGCGGTTGCCTAGTTATGTGTAAGAGGCCACACGGACCTTGAATCAAAGTTGAGTAAATTGTTCTACATATTTGACGTATTATTCCAATCTTCCGTTAGTCCATCCTCTTCTTCCACCCCTATGTCTCCACATCGCCGCATTAGCCCCTTCCCTCTCTCTGTCCATCTCCTACACGTCGTCTCTCTGCCCACCTCCTCACTCCCTTTCTCTGTTCATCTATTCCTCCACCCGTCCCCTCATTCCATCTGCTCCTCCCTCTGTCGATATGCTCCTTCCGTCTCTAAATCCATCTCCTCCTCCCCCCTCTCTTTATCCATCTCTTCTTTCCCCCCTCTCTCTGTCCATCTCCACCTCTCTCTCCACGTTATCACCCCCACCCAAACAGGAGATTCGTGGTTCTTAACTCCACAGAATTTCTTTCCAGATCGTAACAAATTCGTGTACCAAATTTGATTGAAATCGTTCCAGCGGTTTGAGATGAGCCTTTTACCCTGGACTTTGGCCACGAACGCGCATGTAAAATACACTTAACGTAAATTTAATACATTTCACACGTATTTCCACTCATATATGGCCTCTAAATCTAAATAGTAATAATGAAGTACTAAATTAAAAGGCCGTGCATGATGCGCAGATTTACACGCATCTCAGTGTTCATAGAGTCATTTGTCCTGAACTGTGTGTCATGAAACGATATATTTTTGTAGGTGCATTCATCGACATATGTGGATACTGTCTGCAAAATATGTTACAAACAGAGTTCGTAGCAAGGAAGGAATAAAGTAAAACGCCATTCTTCATGTTGCAGTTTTACTGCATGAACAGACGAAATGTAGCAAGCGATAAACCTACTTCCTTTTTCGATTTGTGCGCTTCGTTAGCGAGAAAAAGTTTCATAGTAGTTTGAAATTGAGTGTAAAGTTTGTTACAAGTCATTAACGGCTCTCATTCTTAGGTACTGGATGAATAAAGGGTGGGTGTTTGAGCTTCTTACGCCCACAGCGATTCTTTTCAGATAGTAAGTTATATGTGTAGCAAGACTGATTGACATCGTTCCGATGGTTTGGGAGGTGTAGAACATAAATACCAATATGCATACGTCCATTTTTCGGATTCCGTGCCTGAAATAGTAAAAATAAAACCCTTTCACTGATGAACCAAAACATAATGACTACCTGCTTAATAGATTTCATGTCCATCTTTGGAGCGAAATACATCACTGATTGTGGGTGTCAGTGATCCGAGAGTTTGTTCAAATGGTTCAAATGGCTCTGAGCACTATGAGACTCAACTGCTGAGGTCATTAGTCCCCTAGAACTTAGAACTAGTTAAACTAACTAAACTAAGGACATCACACACATCCATGCCCGAGGCAGGATTCGAACCTGCGACCGTAGCGGTCTCGCGGTTCCAGACTGCAGCGCCAGAACCGCGCGGCCACTTCGGCCGGTTCTCCGAGAGTTTGTTGGCAGGTTTTTGGAGATATGTGACATTAGGTGTCAGGTCATGTAATTCGCGTACATAAAGGGCCGTTGATCTGTGTACGCGGTGGTGACATCCGATAGCGACCCAGATGGGTATCATAGGATTTACCTGGTGGTTATAGTTAAACTTTCCCTATTTAACATGTTATAACACGGAAACTAAACGTGGTAGCATTAATGTCAAAGACATGCGGAAGAGAAATGATGAAGAATCAATTCAATTGAAACACTTTCAATGTGCTGCTACAACACATCATACAGTTTCATAGCGGTAACATTACTGCTACAATATCGCGCCCATCAGTGTCCAGAAGAGTCTAAACCGCAGGATTGCATTCTGCACAGCAGAACGAAGCGTGTCCGTAGATTGGTGGTTAGCTCTCTTGATATGCTGCGCTTCAGATCAGCGCATGTGTGAATTTTCCCCTGGTAAACACTGTCCTTCAGGTAGCCCCATAACTAGAAATCACAGGGAGTGAAATCAGGTGATAGTGCCGGCCAAGCATTTGAAAACGATCGACTGATAATGCTATCGTTTCCAAATGTTAAGCAGGTGAGCTTCACGAGCGATGTGCGGTGGGGCCCCATCTTGCATGAAAACTGTTGAGTTCAGTGCGTATCTCTCCAGCGCGGGCGAAGCATATCGCAGTAACGCCGGCCAGTCCGACTGCAGGTCTTTGGTCCTTAGGCTCCGACCTGTTCAAAAAAGAATGGGTCAATGATGAAAATAATCGTGAAGCCAGACCATACGGCGACAACTTCACCCTGCAGAGGAATGTCATGCACAGTGACTGGAGGTGTAGGTCTCCACACTCGGCAAGTCTGTGTGTTCTGCTCACCCGTCAAAGTAAAATGAGATTCGTCTGTCAGTAGGATGGTCGAGGGCCAACCCTCGTCAACTTCAATCCTGACAAGGGAACATCCCCATCGCACCCCCCTCAGATTTACTTATAAGTTGGCACAGTGGATAGGCCTTGAAAAACTGAACACAGATCGATCGAGAAAACGAGAAGAAGTTGTGTGGAACTATGAAAAAATAAGTAAAATATACAAACTGGGTCGTCCATGCGTAAGATATGCAATATTAATGGCAATGTGAGGCGAGGAGCTCCGTGGTCCCGTGGTTAGCGTGAACAACTGCGGAACGAGAGGTCCTTCGTTCAAATCTTCCCTTTACCGAAAATTTTAACTTTTTATTTTCAGTTTATGTGAAAAACTCTTTATGTTTTCATCACTTTTTTTTGGAGTGATTATTACATCCACAAGAAAACCTAAATCGGGCAAGGTAGAAGAAACTGTTCACCCATTCGCCAAGTGTACTAGTTAGGTGGGTCGACAACATATTCCTGTCATGTGACGCACATGCTGTCACCAGTGTCGTATACAAAATATCAGACGTGTTTTCCTGTGGAGGAATCGGTTGACCTATGACCTTGCGATCAAATGTTTTCGGTTCCCATTGGAGAGGCACGTCCTTTCGTCAACTAATCACACGGTTTTGCGGTGCGGTCGCAAAACACAGACATTAAACTTATTACAGTGAACAGAGACGTCAATGAACGAACGGACAGATCATAACTTTGCGAAAATAAAGAAAGCAAAATTTTCAGTGGAGGGCAGATTTGAACCAAGGACCTCTCGTTCCGCAGCTGTTCACGCTAACCACGGGACCACGGCGCTCCTCGCCTCACATTGCCATTAATATTGCCTATCTTGCGCATGGACGACCCAGTTTGTATATTTTGCTTATTTTTTCATAGTTCCACACAACTTCTTCCTGTTTTCTCGATTGATCTGTGTTCAGTTTTTCAAGACCTATCCATTGTGCCAACTTATAACTAAATCTGAGGGGGGTGCGATGGGGATGTTCCCTTGTGAGGAGAAGGTGGAGAGCAAAGTCAACACGTCGTACTGCGTCCTGTGGCGCAAGCTGCCGTGCGACGTGTATCTTGTAGGGATATCATTTGAGAATGGTTTGATGCACCTTCCGTACAGTGAGCCACGAGATGTTCAACTGTCGTGACACAGTACTCGCACTCCCTGACGATCGGGATTGCGCGCAGCGTTTTCTGCCATAGCAACAGCGATTTCACCGACCACCAGTGGAGCAGCCGGTCGCCGGTCTCTTCCCGGAGCGACGCTCAGTTCTCCAGTTGATTCGAACTTCATCATGCCCCACACAGCAGGTGTAGAAAGAGGACCCTTCCGAAAGCCTTTCAGCCGACGATGTTCTCGAACTGCAGCTGAACCAATACTATTGTTTTGGTAATAGAGCTTCACCAATAACGTCAAAATCCTGTCGTCCAAGCCCATGTTGACACGTCAACAAGTGCACTGCAACTAGTCAGGTATGTGAGTCCATGAATCACGATGACTGGTCACAGCACCTGGTGGCCATAGCTGGAAATGGACGGTGGTGCTGTGACGCATGGAAATCATGCACTCCATACTCTGAACATTAATGCTACCAAGTTTGATACTCGTACGGTAGTTTCCGTGTAATATGTGTTAAACAGGGAAAGTTCAGTTATACCCACCCGGTATATAAGGCGAATTTGGTCGCCGAGACATCAACGTGAGTTCGCTATAATGCTCCTCACACGAGTGTAGAACAGTTCTGTCTCCGAGACACGGACAATTAGACTGAGAATAATGTCTTCGCCGCCGGGGAAGACATCAAGCATTACAGGGTGCAGGTGGTTCGCAGCTGTAGGCCTGTCTTCGATTACTTCCACAGGCCCCTTGCAAGTGCAGGAGAATGTACCCCATAGCATAATATTGCTCGCACCAGTCTGCGTACGTGGCGCGCTGCACGTTTCGAGCCGCTGTTCACCCCGACGACGGTGTTTGTGGAGACGGTCGTCGACCTAGTGTAGCATAACAGTAATTCAGCCGAAGAGGCTACATCGTTTGGTCAACGTATGTACACGTAGTGGGTAGTCTGCCACGGAGCTCCTTGGTCAACAATGTACGCTCACCGGTGTGCTCCGAAACACTTGGACGTGCGCCAGCTTTGTGTTCTTTCGGCAGAGATACCGCAGACCAACATCTATCCCACTTTACAGGGCAGATAAGCCTCCAAACTCCACGTTCTGTGTAGACTCTTGGACGTCCATCTACACTCCTGGAAATGGAAAAAAGAACACATTGACACCGGTGTGTCAGACCCACCACACTTGCTCCGGACACTGCGAGAGGGCTGTACAAGCAATGATCACACGCACGGCACAGTGGACACACCAGGAACCGCGGTGTTCGCCGTCGAATGGCGCTAGCTGCGCAGCATTTGTGCACCGCGCCGTCAGTGTCAGCCAGTTTGCCGTGGCATACGGAGCTCCATCGCAGTCTTTAACACTGGTAGCATGCCGCGACAGCGTGGACGTGAACCGTATGTGCAGTTGACGGACTTTGAGCGAGGGCGTATAGTGGGCATGCGGGAGGCCGGGTGGACGTACCGCCGAATTGCTCAACACGTGGGGCGTGAGGTCTCCACAGTACATCGATGTTGTCGCCAGTGGCCGGCGGAAGGTGCACGTGCCCGTCGACCTGGGACCGGACCGCAGCGACGCACGGATGCACGCCAAGACCGTAGGATCCTACGCAGTGCCGTAGGGGACCGCACCGCCACTTCCCAGCAAATTAGCGACACTGTTGCTCCTGGGGTATCGGCGAGGACCATTCGCAACCGTCTCCATGAAGCTGGGCTACGGTCCCGCACACCGTTAGGCCGTCTTCCGCTCACGCCCCAACATCGTGCAGCCCGCCTCCAGTGGTGTCGCGACAGGCGTGAATGGAGGGACGAATGGAGACGTGTCGTCTTCAGCGATGAGAGTCGCTTCTGCCTTGGTGCCAATGATGGTCGTATGCGTGTTTGGCGCCGTGCAGGTGAGCGCCACAATCAGGACTGCATACGACCGAGGCACACAGGGCCAACACCCGGCATCATGGTGTGGGGAGCGATCTCCTACACTGGCCGTACACCACTGGTGATCGTCGAGGGGACACTGAATAGTGCACGGTACATCCAAACCGTCATCGAACCCATCGTTCTACCATTCCTAGACCGGCAAGGGAACTTGCTGTTCCAACAGGACAATGCACGTCCGCATGTATCCCGTGCGACCCAACGTGCTCTAGAAGGTGTAAGTCAACTACCCTGGCCAGCAAGATCTCCGGATGTGTCCCCCATTGAGCATGTTTGGGACTGGATGAAGCGTCGTCTCACGCGGTCTGCACGTCCAGCACGAACGCTGGCCCAACTGAGGCGCCAGGTGGAAATGGCATGGCAAGCCTTTCCACAGGACTACATCCAGCATCTCTACGATCGTCTCCATAGGAGAATAGCAGCCTGCATTGCTACGAAAGGTGGATATACACTGTACTAGTGCGGACATTGTGCATGCTCTGTTGCCTGTGTCTATGTGCCTGTGGTTCTGTCAGTGTGATCATGTGATGTATCTGACCCCAGGAATGTGTCAATAAAGTTTCCCCTTCCTGGGACAATGAATTCACGGTGTTCTTATTTCAATTTCCAGGAGTGTATTTAGCGCCTAGTGGTAGTTTGACTGTCCTACGTCTTTCCGCAGATGCTCGCGACATTAGCACGTGAACATTCGACCAGCTTCGCCATTTTCGAGATTGTCTTTCAGAAACTCTGCACAATAATAATCGGCCCTTTGTCAAAGTCTCTTATCTCAACGGATTTCCCTATTTGCAGCCCGTATGAAGATTCTCCGTCCGTGTTTGCTGCGATTACGTACTTTCTTTATCGCGTCACATGCGCGTAACGCCACCAGACAGCATCCAACGTCACGATGGGCAGTGATCATAACGCTTTGGCTGTTCATTCTAGAAGATCACTTTGTTATTCGTGGCCGTAGGTTGTGCTCCAAAAATGAGTAGCATAGAGATAGAAGTGATGATACTTTCTGCAGGACTTGACCATCGTTTTGAACGACAATGCTCAAACACGTACAGTGCAAGCTGTTACTGATTTGTTTGACTGATGGGGCTGCTAAGTGCTATACCACTTACTGCACTCCCCTGACTTAAAACCTAGTGAGTTCAACTCGATTTCTAAACTGAAGGAAACATTTCACGTCATTCGCTTCAGAACTGCCACAAATTCGTCGGGCAATAGACCGCACCGCTTGAACTGTCAACACAACTGGCACTGCTAAGAGTATCCTTCGACTTCCACATTGCTGGCAACGGATTATACACAATGCTGCTGACTACTTTGAAGGGCAGTAAAACTTTGAAACACGTATCTATTTTGTAGGAGCTGTAAATAGATAATTGCCACTATTAAAGTTCCAACCCTTGTATATGCCGCTTACTATGGCCTACGGTATCTTGGCGAAGTAATTGAAGGTTCTAAGTCAATACATTCAAAAGATACGGCCATTTACGTCATATATTTTGATTCTCCCAAACTCACATATCAAAATCTATGGGGTATTTTGTGTTAGTGTAAATTCATGAAATTTGCGACAAGCAAGGTTTCACCGTATACGCAAAGGAGAAAAACTCGAAAATAGTTCAACTGTAGTCATATCATACAAAAAGAATTTTTTGTCATTTGTTATCAGACTGTCTGTCCGTCCATCTGTTAAGAAACGTTTTCTGCCAGGAGTGGATGGACATGTCGAGATGAAATTTGTCGTATACTGAGGTCTATAGTACCTTGGCGGTGCAATTAATGTAAGGTCCTAAGTTGATGCAAGCTTTAGATACGGCTATTTATGTCCCATGTTTTGATACTCGCAAACTCATTCATCAAAACCTAAACGGTACTCCCCATTGATCTAAAATCATGAAATCTGGCAGAAAACAAGGTTTCACAGTACAGCTAAAGGAAAAGATCAGAAGGTAGTTAAGTTGTAATCATAAAAATATTTCTTTCGTCATTTGTCGTCTGACCTTGAACTTGAAAGTAAAACATTTTCGAAAGACTTGGAATGTGTGGGACTGATATCTTGCTAATATCAATGACGATAACAGGCACATGTCGTTGAGAATATCGTTTCCTGGGTTGAGTGAACTATCTATATACATAATTAAGTCAGTACGGAACCCCCACTACACAAGACCTCTTCGCATCTGGCTGATTTTATCAGTATACAGGGTGCTCGGAAATTCCCGTTACAAACTTCTTAAACTTGTTGAGGGGAGTGAGTAAATGATATTTTGAATATGAGTGCATGACCGTGCCGTTGCCGTTCTATGAGAGTCAAATCAGATGTGTGACACCTATGCGTCTGCTGAGAGAAAGAGATAAGTCTCAGACTCGCTTGTCCTGGTATACAACAGTGTAAACCGGATGACGTGTACTACGTCAGACGGTCACCTGATGGCACTTGATTTCTGCCTTGCAACGTTTAATTTACGAGACTTCTGGCCGCTACACTATTCTGTATGGACAGTACGCTGCGGCCTTTTCTGTTTTGGAATAATGTAAACATGTAATGTTTAGGTGTTAATACAAACAAATGTGCTTAAGTGGTAAATGGATATTTCGTTATGTTTACTTTCGAATTGTTACCTAATAATTTTACTGCGTCACACCTAGTTCAGTTCTTCGAGCAGACGCAGATGGGTTAAACATCTGTATTGAAACTATCGCCGGCCGGGGTGGCCGAGCGGTTCAAGGCGCTACAGTCTGGAACCGCGCGACCGCTACGGTCGCAGGTTCGAATCCTGCCTCGGGTATGGATGTGTGTGACGTCCTTAGGTTAGTTAGGTTTAAGTAGTTCTAAGTTCTAGGGGACTGATGACCTTAGATGTTAAGTCCCATAGTGCTCAGAGCCATTTAAACCATTTTGAAACTATCGTAGAAGGGAAACTATACGTTTCCAGCTATGGGTTCCTATTCAAACCATTATGTACTCACTCCTCTCTACACGTACTATAAGTTTGTAACGGGAACTTCCCTACACTCTATATATGGATTAACAAAAACAAGTCGACGTGATAATTAGAAAGTGATACAAACATTGTGTCGTGTCATGACACAGGATAGACGGAAGGCAGGGAGTTTAACGTCAGTCTACAATTTCCCAGTAGTGAGGAGCAAATGCAGAGAGACAAATTCTCAGTGAAGGCGGCATGATGACTTGGATCAGCGCCAGTCACAGGGCACCGTAAAGAGATGGAGATTGTGGGACTCGACAGAATGCCTGCAGCAGGAGACTCATATAATTCAGAGGTCTGGTTAACACTATTTATCTGCGATCAGACTAACTACTACACTGAAGGCTAATTCTAACATTAGAAAAATCAAAAGAGGTAACCGGTTGCACAAAAGAAGTCAGTGCCTGAAGCCACGGGGGCAGGGGCTAACAGAAGCAGCGAACACTACCAGAACGTTGAGTACTAACTTTGAGAGCAGCACGCCAACTGAGGAAAGCAGACATGTCGGAGATTACCGAGGCTGGCCAAGACACGGAATCGGCACCCCAGCGATCTGACTGAGAACTCTCTCTGAATACAAACACATTGGTTTTTAAGGAATCGTGGCGACGCACCATTTCTCCCTTCCTTTAGTCGACCCACTAATCCACAGACACGTAACAATCTTCATCCAGAATGAGATTTTCACTCTGCAGCGGAGTGTGCGCTGATATGAAACTTCCTGGCAGATTAAAACTGTGTGCCCGACCGAGACTCGAACTCGGGACCTTTGCCTTTCGCGGGCAAGCGCTCTACCATCTGAGCTACCGAAGCACGACTCATGCCCGGTACTCACTGTGTACTGTGAGTACCGGGCGTGAGTCGTGCTTCGGTAGCTCAGATGGTAGAGCGCTTGCCCGCGAAAGGCAAAGGTCCCGAGTTCGAGTCTCGGTCGGGCACACAGTTTTAATCTGCCAGGAAGTTTCAATCTTCATCCAGTCTGGCGAGACGTTCTGCACCTCCATGGCGTCTCAGGTCAACCACATTTAGATTCCGCCGCCACTCCTACTTAATAGGTAGGAATGCTTCTGGATTTAACATTAACAAACCCGAAGTTAAGTATCAACAGCGTTCAGCTGAATGCTAAGCGTCACTGCCACTCCTGTTATGGCCAGCATCAACAGTGTTTTACGTCACTCGGCAGCCTCCTCTGCCTTCTGTGAGTGGGGACTATTGTTAGTAGCACTCTAACCTGTGTTAACCCACTGACGTTGGCAGTTCTCAGGAGAGAGTATAAAGCTGCTTGCCTCTGCTAAGACGTGCCTTTTCGTGGTCATGCCTAACGACAGCGTCTATGTGGTGGACGAAGTTAGCAGTTAATTCTCTGAGGTGAAACTTCTCCCATTGGACAGCTGCCCAGAGTGTCTGCAATTTGCAACAACTCTAGTGTTACTATTTATCTCCGGTAACCTACACTACTGGCCATTAAAATTGCAACACCAAGAAGAAATGCAGGTGATAAACGGGTATTCATTAGACAAATATATTATACTAGAACTGAGATGTGATTACATTTTCACGCAGTTTGGGTGCTTAGATCCTGAGAAATCAGTACCCATAACAACCACCTCTGGCCGTAATAACGGCCTGGGCATTAGTCAAACAGAGCTTGGATGGCGTGTACAGGTACAGCTGCCCATGCAGCTTCAACACGATACCCACAGTTCATCAAGAGTAGTGACTGGCGTATTGTGACGAGTCATTCGCTCGGCCACCATTAACCAGACGATTTCAATTGGTGAGAGATCTGGAGAATGTTCTGGCCAGGGTAGCAGTCGAACATTTTCTGTATACAGAAAGGCCCGTACAGGAGCTGCAACATGCGGTCGTGCATTATCCTGCTGAAATGTAGGGTTTCACAGGGATCGAATGAAGGGTAGAGCCACGGGTCGTAACATATCTGAAATGTAACGTCCACTGTTGAAAGTGCCGTCAATGCGAATAAGAGATGACCGAGATGTGTAACCAATATCCCTTACCATCACGCCGGGTGATACGCCAGTATGGCGATGACGAATACACGCTTCCAATGTGCGTTCATCGCGATGTCGCCAAACACGGATGCGACCTTCATTATGCTGTAAACAGAACCTGAATTCATCCGAAACAATGACATTTGCCGTTCGTGCACCCAGTTTCGTCGTTGAGTACACCATAGCAGGCGCTCCTGTCTGTGATGCAGCGTCAAGGGTAACCGCAGCGATGGTCTCCGAGCTGATAGTCCATGCTGCTGCAAACGTCGTCGAACTGTTCGTGCAGATGGTTGTTGTCTTGCCAACGTCCCCATCTGTTGACTCAGGGATCGAGACGTGGCTGCACGATCCGTTACTGCCATGCGGATAAGCTGCCTGTCATCTCGACTGTTAGTGATACGAAGCCGTTGGGATCCAGCATGGCGTTCCGTATTACCCTCCTGAACCCACGGATTCCATATTCTGCTAACAGTCACTGGATCTCGACCAACGCGAGCAGCAGTGTCGCGATACGATAAACCGCAATCGCAATAGGCTACAATCCGACCTTTATCAAATTCTGAAACGTGATGGTACGCATTTCTCTTCCTTACACGAGGCATCACAGCAACGTTTCACCAGTAAACGGTGGTCACCTGCTGTTTTTGTATGAGAAATCAGTTGGAAACTTTCCTCATGTCAGCACGTTGTAGGTGTCGCCAACGGCGCCAAACTTGTGTGAATGGTGTGAAAAGCCAATAATTTGCATATAACAGCATCTTCTTCCTGTCGGTTAAATTTCGCGTCTGTAGCACGTCATCTTCGTGGTGTAGCAATTTTAATGGCCAGCAGTTTAAACGCTGCCACTTTTGCCCTCTCTCTGCACTGTCTCTGATTTCCTACCTTGGAGTGCTCCTAATGGCTCCAAGTCGCCTTAAGCCTAACAACGAACAAGTCATTATATAGTCAATATATAACATCTGGTGCAGTTTAGAACTCCAGCACGTACCTTGATAAGCAAATAACTGCTGTTTTAATAGTTAGAGAGTGTTTAGTACTTATACGAAGCAATGAGGGGGAGCGAGAAAAAGAGTGATTTCAGTACGGAAAAGGCAGAAGTGGGTTTGCGAGATGACTGCAGGAGGGGCAGCAGTGAGAGGCGTCGCTGCGAGGGCGGCGGCGAGGGTGAGGGTAAACGCGTGTGCGGGCAGAGTGCAGTTGAGGCGCGGAGTGGCGCGTCGCCTAGCAACGGCCGAGCCCGCTCGAGGGCCATCGTGGCGCCGGCGGTCGCGAGGCAACACAATCAGCCGCGGCGGCCCTCAAAGGCGGCGGCTGGCCAGCGCCGCCCACCGCCAATTAATTATACCGGAGCTGCGCCCAGCTTACCAACAAGTTGCGACCGGCGATCGCTACCGCTGAACGGCATTCCTCGCTACAGACTGCCCCCCCCCCCCCCCAACTCTCGGTACAAGTCTCTGTAGTTTGCAGTTTACACGGCTGCCCAGTAAACTTGCAACACCAGTCAGGGTGGAAAATAACGAAAGTTCATTTCGCATAATTGAATTACTAGTTCATACAGTATAAAAGGTGTTTGCATACAGATGTTAGAACTATTAAAATATAAAACTGAATGTGAAGTTCAACAGTCCGCTGTAGCTGTATTTATTTAATTCGATTAGAAACTTAACAACCGGTTCCGCAATTTTTAAATTGGATCTTTTGGTGTAAATCTGTACGAAAAAGTTTTACAGATTAATACTTTGATAATGGGAATATAATAACAAGGGAAACTCCCTGTCGCATCCCCTTCAAATTTAGTGGTTCGATGGCCCAATGGATAGTCCGCGGAAAACTGAACATAGATCAAGCATGAAAATGGGAAAAAGGTGTACTAAACTGCAAAAAAAGAAGCAAAATAGAAACAGTGAACAGTCCAAATTCCAGATGTGCAACCTTTTGCGAATTAGAAGAAGCACACAACGTGGCTGTGGGGTCACGGGGTGGACCGCAAAGCGGGAGATCTGTGTTCATATCGCTTCAGTCTGGAACCGCGCGACCGCTACGGTCGCAGGTTCGAATCCTGCCTCGGGCATGGATGTGTGTGATGTTAGGTTTAAGTAGTTCTAAGTTCTAGGCGACTGATGAACTCAGATGTTAAGTCCCATAGTGCTCAGAGCCATTTGAACCATTTGTGTTCGTATCTTCGTCGTGCCCCTTTTTTTTTTTCGGGATTATGGACTGTCGCTGACGTGTATGTCTTCCTTCCGTACTCCTGGCAACTGTCATACTGTAAATTGGTTACAGAGTATGAGTCATGTGGTAAGAATGTATTAACGTAGCAAGTAAATTGATGAGTAGTGAGCGCAGGCGATATGCCGCATCAGATTTTTTTTTAAGTGAGCTACTCAGCATGGGGAATGTTACGTATTTGTTCGAGATCACCACTCGTCAGAACTCTTGGCACTCAATATACAACTGGGCGTTAGTCCTAATATACAGACTGTAATGGGTTTAGATTAGATTGGATTAGATTTACTTTCATTCCAATTGATCCGTAGTGAGGAGGTCCTCCAGGATGTGGAACATGTCAGAAAAACAACAATACATGACAAATATTTATAACTAAAACAAATAAGCTAATGTACCATTCCACAGGTCCCAATTGGAATGATCGTCATTTTTTAATTATACTAAGAGTCATTTTACAAATACTAATGCACTGAATTTAAAATAAAAAAGTTTTTTATTTATTTATAAGGTAATAAACATGTAATACAACTACTGTAATACTTATTTACAATGAACACATTACTGCACTGAAATGGTGCAGAAGTTAGATTAGACTTACACTTACACACACACTTACACACACACACTTAAACACACACACACACACACACACACACACACACACACACACACACACATTTTCAATGAACACATTACTGCACTGAAATTGTGCAGAAGTTATGTTGTACTTATATACAAATCAGTTGGTTTTACTAAGAAATTCATCAATGGAGTAGAAGGAGTTGGCCACCAATAAATCCTTTAGGCTTCTCTTAAACTGAATTTCAATGGTTGTTAAGCTTTTCATGGCTGCTGGCAAGTTATTGAAAATGTGTGTTCCTGAATAATGCACACCTTTTTGTACAAGACTAAGTGACTTTAAATCCTTGTGAAGATTATTCTTATTTCTAGTATTGATTCCATGAATTGAGCTGTTGGTTTGAAAAAGTGATATATTTTTAATGACAAATTTCATTAAGGAATAAATATATTGGGAAGCTGTAGTTAGTATCCCTAGTTCCCTAAACAGGCTTCTGCAGGATGTCCTTGAGTTCACACCGCATATAATTCTTACTGCACGTTTTTGTGCCCGGAAAACTTTAGCTTGGCTTGATGAATTACCCCAAAAAATAATCCCATATGACATTATGGAATGAAAGTAAGCATAGTATGCCAGCTTTTTCATTTTTATATCCCCTATGTCTGACAAAATTCGCATTGCAAACAGAGATTTGTTAAGACGCTTCAGCAGTTCCGTGATGTGCTCCTCCCAGTTGAATTTATTATCAAGCTGTAAACCCAAGAATTTAACACTGTCCACTTCTTCTATCTTCTTGTCATCGTATGTTAGACATATACTCTTGGGACACCCCTTACAAGTTCTGAACTGCATGTAGTGTGTTTTTTCAAAGTTTAGTGACAAAGAATTGGCTAGGAACCAGTGATTAATGTCAACAAATATTTTATTGGCTGATCTTTCTAAGACTACATTTGATTTGCTATTTATTGCAATGTTTGTATCATCGGCAAACAAAACAAACTTGGCATCTGGTAATGTTACTGATGAAAGGTCATTGATATACACAAGAAAAAGTAAGGGCCCCAAAATGGAACCTTGTGGGACCCCACATGTAATTAGTTCCCAGTTGGATGATGCCTGATAGCTTGATACATGTCTCTTTCCTTATAACACCCTTTGTTTCCTGCCAGAGATATAAGATTTGCACCATTTTGCAGCATTTCCTGTTACACTATAATATTCTAGTTTACTTAAAAGGATATTGTGATTTACACAGTCAAATGCCTTTGACAGATCACAAAATATACCAGTTGCCTGCAATTTTTTGTCTAATGAATTAAGCACATTTTCACTGTAAGTGAAGATAGCCTTCTCAATATCAGAACCTTTTAGAAATCCAAACTGTGACTTTGAAAGTATGTTATTTGAGATAAGATGGTTATAAAGACGACTGTACATTACTTTTTCGAAAATTTTTGAGAATGCTGGTAACAGTGAAATTGGACGGAAATTTGATGCTATTTCTTTATCTCCCTTCTTAAACAGTGGCTTAACTTCAGCATATTTCAGCCATTCAGGAAATATTCCACTGATAAACGACTGGTTACACAGATAGCTTAATATGTTACTTAGCTCAGAATCACATTCTTTAATTAACTTTGTTGATATTTCATCATACCCACTAGATGTTTTTGATTTTAAAGATTTTACGATGGACATTATTTCTGTTGGGGTAGTGAGGGTCAAATTCATATTATGGAAGTTACTTGAAATGTCTGGTCTAAGGTAATCCATAGCAGCATCTACCGAACCTGACAACCCCATCTTTTCAGTAACAGTTATAAAATGTTTGTTAAAAAGTTCTGCAACACTATACACATCTGTCACCAATGTATCATTTACTCTTAATGCTATTTGTTCCTCTTCATGTCTGGTTCTACCGGTCTCCTCCTTCACTATATCCCATATTGTCTTTATTTTGCTATCTGATATGACTATCTTTTCCTTGTAATATATTTGTTTTGACATTCGTATTACAGTCTTTAATATTTTGCAGTATTTCTTATAATGTGCTATAGCATCAACATTGGAAATGTTTCGGATTGACAGATACAGTTTTCTTTTTGTTTTACAAGATACCCCTATTCCTCGAGTAATCCATGGCTTCTTTGTAGACTTTGCTCTAGCCTTGGTAAGTTTTGGGGGAAAGCAATGTTCAAATAAGGTAAGCACTTTATTAGCAAAAATGTTATATTTTTCATTCATGCCATGAGCACTGTAAACATCAGTCCAGTGAATGTCTCTGAGGAGTGTCCTAAAATAATCAATTTTTGGCTTACTGATTACCCTCTTGAGCTCAGATTTAACAGATTTTATATCCTGTTCAGTATTAACATTTAACAGAAGGAACTGCATGTCATGGTCCGAGAGGCCATTGACTATTGGTTTTGTAATATAATTTTGTTCATTGGACTTTTCTATAAAGATATTATCAATGGCTGTTTGTGACAAGTGGCTATCCTAGTGGGGAACTTTACTGTGGGAATTAAGTTGAATGATAGTGTTACTAACTCAAATAAGTTCTTATTGGGAGAGTCTTTAAGGAAATCTACACTGAAATCACCAGCAACCACTATTTCTTTGTTTTTGGTTGTTAAATGGGCCAGTACAGCTTCAAGATGGTTTACAAACAGATTAAAGTTACCTGCAGGTGCTCGATATACACTTAATATTATGAAAGATTTTTTGTGAAAATCTAATTCTGTTGCACATGCTTCCATATGCTGTTCTAGGCAAAATTTAAGAATGTCTATGTTCTTAAATTTATGACAGTTCCTGATGAATGTGGCAACTCCTCCTTTCTCCATTTCTGATCTACAAAAGTGAGATGCTAACCTAAACCCTGTAACACCTAAAAGTTCTATACCAGTGGTCATATGATGTTCAGAGAGGCAGATTATGTCAGCTGGGTTTGAAGACTCTAATTCATCTATGCAGATAGTTAATTCATTAATTTTATTTCTCAGTCCTCGAATATTTTGATGCAATAAAGATAGCTGACATTTCACATTGACTGAGTTAAAATTGGGTGGAGTTAAAATATCTGCTGACAGTTGAAAATTCTTAACCAATGGCTGTTTATGCTGATGTGATAAGTTGGAATTATGTTTTTTGATTTCTTTCTCAAACTGAAGGTTTGTCTCAGTTCTAACCTCACTTAAAATTTGCTTTCTTTCTGTCCTCCCTACCCTAAAAAAGGGTCTTTTCTGAATCCTATAACCACTGGTATTTTACCACTCATGACAGTGCCTCCCCCCTTTAACTTTCCTGCTATTTCCCCAGCCAATTTACCCTTCCCCTTCCTGTTGAGGTGAAGGCCATGCCTAGTATAATCCCACCTACTGAGAGAATCAACATGAACCACACCAATGTGTGACCCCGCACCCGACATGAGCAGCCGTTCCAGCTCCAAATTATCTCTCTTGACAGAAGAGTTCAAATGAGGTCGGTCATGGCGCCCAAGAACAGATACAAACTCAACACTAGTATGCTTCGATGCTGATGCAATCTTCGCCAGGTCACACTCTATACTGTACCCATGATCTCTGTCAATACTGTTACCTGCCCCACCCACTATAACCACGGTGTCTTCCATAGTGAAATCTTTGAAAAGTGATCCTAAATCCTCTGTCACCTGCTCCAGACCAGCACTAGGTTTAAAAAAATTGGTGACCTGGTATTCTGATCCTAGTTCATCCTGCAAGAGTTGGCCAACACCTCTTCCATGGGAACTACCTAACAACAACACTTTCTTTCTCTTTTCTGATTTCCCTACATTCTTACTTTTCAATTTGCTGCTGAAAGTTTGTTGTGCCCTGTCTACACCTGCAACTGCTTGAGGCTCACCAGCTTCTAACTGAAGCAACAGGTCAAATCTATTTTCCACATTCACCATAAAGCTGTCAGACAAAGTTCTAGGCCTGTTCCTCCTGTTGCCTGTTGCCACTTCCCACCTCTCTTTACCCTTCTCCCTCCTTAACCTGTCAAGATCTCCCCTGGCCTTGTCTAACTCAGCCTGAAGGGCAGCAATTTTCCCCTCCTGTTCCAGTATCTTCCTATCTCTACTACAAATCCTACAAAACCACTGATGAGTCTCATTTACTTCCCCTATTCCCACGCCACTACAGTCATCCACATGGAAAAAACTACAGCACCCATCACACCAAAGCCCCGACCTAACAATTCTACGGCAAGTCAAGCACTTTTCACTCATGATAAACGCAATAGTTTATTAAGAATAAGTCAGTTAAATTACAGATAAACACGAAAATATGGTTACACAAATTTGGCCTATACGCAACTGTGTGTAAACAAAAACAAAAGTGCAAAGTTTCTGAAACAACAAGTTAAACTTTAGGCTACTTTCCGGAAATGCTAGTTAATTAATGAAGAGGTACGCTAAGTTAAATTGCTGGAGAGAGCAAGGAACAACTAAACGAAATTCTATAGATTTGGTGCAGCAGAACGTAAACAGAAAATACGACTGTACGGTCTTTTCGCGTTTTCTGCTATATTACGTAAAGAAAAATGAAACCTTTAATGGTACACTTAAACGGCACACTAATACACTTATTTACCACGTAATCAGTACTAATCTATATGTTTTATAATCTAAAATAACTTATCTTACGAGAACACCAAAACTCGCGCTAGTCGCCTGGCTGCAGGGCAGATACATCTACTGATGACTGAGGCTAGTACACTGAACAACGCTACATCAGTATTTACTTTCTATACAGACTAATAATTATAACCCCTACGAATAGTATGTTTTTGGTTGGTTAGTAGCGCCAAGTACACACGGCACAAGCGAGTCACCAACGTTTATTTTCCCCTGTGCAGCATCTCAGATGTAGAAGTGTGAACATGTGATGCAGACCAGATGGGCTATGCTGGTAGGGATAGTGCTCTTCGCAGCAGAGTTACCACAGTGCAGAAAAAATCAGTTAGTAAATTATGCGATGTGTTTGCTGGAAGACTATTAGACACAGAGAAAAAACAACTAACACACTGAAGTGGGTACATATTAATGAATGATCGAAATATGTGTACCAATACGCCAACACTACGTATAGGGTGACTTCTTTTATCTTTTATATATGAATGGCCATTGAAGGTATCTGGTCTGTTGAATGGCATTTGTGCATGAAACATGAGATTGCGTATTCAATCTCTGAACAATATGTTAACTATTCTTGAGACATGCGGGAACTTATTCTTCAGCCGGCCGCTGTGGCCGAGTGGTTTTAGGCGCTTCAGTCCGGAATCACTCGGCTGCTACGGTCGCAGGTTCGACACCTGCCTCAGGCATGGATGTGTGTGATATCCTCAGGTTAGTTAGGTTGACGTAGTTCTAAGTCTAACGGACTGATGACCTCAGATGTTAAGTCCCATAGTGCTTAGAGCCATTTGAACCATTTGAACTTATTTTTCACACCTTTGATCTTTATTCTCTAACTCCACATGTGTTTACTTCAGAAGTACATTGGCCTTTAACTATATTTTAAGCTGAGGGAGAATAAATTGCCTTTAGCAGCGAGAAAATCCCTGGAACTTCTAGACAGTTCCTTTAAAGCCAGTACCGCCATTAGAATGTTTTTTTTATTTGCAGTGTTGCAGTTATACGATCACGATTTCGGATTTAAGTTGCCATTATCAAGTGTTTTAATGTTATACAGTGCCTAAGATGGTATACTGTCGTATTTAAAATATACTATTAGACACATTGTCTAAGGGTCAATCAATTGACCCTTAGACAATGTGTCTAATAATATATTTTAAATGCGACAAAATATCTTCACTGGTATCTGATTGCCTCAATGAAGGTAACAGCTGTTTCTGTTGTGTATTTAGGGGCACTAAAGGTATATTCATCAACCTACTGAGCTGACCTACAAAATTAACAGCGTCTTCTTAAAAACGTGTTGGTTCACCTTTGCAACACAATGCAGAAGCGACTTCCCATGGTACGCCTTAGACAAGTCGTTGGTAGCTTTCCGGAGATATATGGCACCAGATGACCACAAAAAGATCGCGTAATTCCCGTTTATTACGGGTTTGTGTTTCGGGTCGCGGAGCTGTATGCCGATAACGTCCCAGATGTTCAGTTCAAATCAGGCGTATTTGGCGGCCATGACTTCAATATGAATTCATTATAATTGTCCACAAACCACTGCAGCACGACTCTGAGCAAGATGCCATGACAGTCACGGAAGAGGTCATGCATGAAGGGACACAGGTGGTCTGCAATAATGTTCACGTGGTCGACTGCTTTGTTATTGCCTTAGATTACTAAGACAGATCCCATTGTAGCCCAAGTGAATGTCCCAATAGCATAATACTGCCCACATTGGTGAATGTACGTGGTGCGGCTCACGTTTCGAGTAGCCTTCCGCTTGGATGACGGCGTATGCGAACACGATCGTTGGTATGACGTAAGAAGAACCGTGATCCATTTGACCAGGCGATATGTTTCCATCAAACTACGGTGCAATGTCGATGGTTATGTGTCCAGTGCATTGCTAACTGACGATGTCGTGGGTCAATATGGGAACACGCAATGGCCTCCCGCTGCGGAGCTCTATGTTCAGTGACGTGCGTTGAACTTATACCCCCTCAAGCAATTTACTCTCTCGTCTTATCTGCAACAGATCACCGCCTGTCCTGCTTCACAGAGGCACTCTAGTAGCCATAGAGCTTTGCCGCTCCCAAGCGGTGGACCGTAACAATGTTACCTTCCTCAAAGTCAGTTATGTCAGTGGATTTCCCTGTTCGAGACCCATGTCGACTGTACAACTGATTCCCCCCCCCCCCCCCCCTCTTTGTCTGTGCTCTATACAGGGCGCCCAAGAAATCTTCCGCAAACTTCAAGGCGTTGTAATGGGTGTCTTGAAGAGTATATCGGGGACAGGAACGCTAGACCGGAAACGTCATCCAACGACACTAAAGAGCGTCAAACTTATAGGCGCCGGCCATTGCCACTAGGCCAAACCTTCTGGAACAACGTGACTTTCTACGTTGACGGACCGAATGCGGATAGTCTCGAAATGGAACTAGACCCCCAACCTTATTACAGCCCGATAGCACGTTGGCTTGACCTGCTATGAGAATAATTTCCTCCGCAGCAGCCTGAGCTTAACTCACCTCCGCATCACCAGAGGCCAGTCCTGCTGCGAGGATAATATTCTCGGTGGCAGCATGAGGACAATTATCCCCACCGTACATAAGGCCAATCCAGGTAAGACATAACACCACATCAAGAGATTCGGCAGGAATAACGCTTAAATGTTCAACTTACACACCTGCCGAACAAGGAATGCTCGAAAACTAAAGCGACGAGCTACAGCGTCTCTCAATGTTCTTCGTTGTTCAGTGATAACGACTGATTGCCACGATCGTCAGTGCAGAAGACTGAGCTGACCGCTGCGTAGACCGGCCTTATCTCTTGTGAGTACGATGCTCTATTATCTTGGTAGATAAAGGTTTCTGACACCTGTTTCTGGAGTTCGACGCTTTGTAGTGTCGTTGGTAAACGTTTCCGGACACACTTTTCTATCCCCAAGACACCCTTTACAGCAACTCGAAGTTCGTGGCAACATTTCTGGGACACTCCATATATCCAGCTTTCCTACCGCATCATGTGGCCGAAACGCCACGAGGCAGCATTGAATCTTCCTCGGGCTGTGGTCATAATGCTTTGGATCATCGATGAATCTAAAGCCTCATAAATTACGTTATAGGGAAGTTTCAATGTCTTATGACATCATCGCCGGGTACCAGTATTTGTATTGGGTATCTTGTAACCCCCTTTATCAAATTAAAGTGGTTGTGCAAACGTTTATCTGTCGCTGTATGCGGTGGGAAACTATCACGTTCTTAGTCTCTTTGTGTCTGACTGTTGTTACGTCTCCGACCAACGGACGTTCTAGATTTAAATACGTTGTGGCATACTCAAATGAACTCAGCAGATCTGCGCGGATCAGGTAATATTATTTCCATAACTTATTGCCGTCAGTGCGTAGGTAATTATTTAAATGTTGTATGTACATAATGTTGAGTTGTATGTCGGGTTGCGAATACTGCCAACTCGAGATTAGGTAACAGTTTGCGAGAGCTCTCACTGTTGGTCTGCTGAGATTCAGTGATTCCTTTCAGTAAGACAGACTGAGATGGCGCAGTGGTAAGACACTGGATGAGTATTCGAGTTGACGGTGGTTCATATCCCCTTTGCAGTCCATAATTTGGTTTTCTATAAGCTTCCTAAATGATTTAATGTAAAAGCCAGGCACGCTCTTTTCACACGGTACGGCCTATTTCCAAGCCCGTCTCTCTCCATTCCGAGCTTGTGCTGTGCCTCTAATGATACCGTCGTCGACGGGACGTTAATCCCTGACCTTCCCTCCTGCATCTCAGTAACAACTTACGCCGTTCACGACTCTATTACGTCAACATGAAGCTTTTCTGACAGCACAGCGCTTGAGATTGTGTTGTTGCATGCAGAGAGATAATGTCGCAGTGATCTTCGCTTAAACTACACTCCTGGAAACTGAAATAAGAACACCGTGAATTCATTGTCCCAGGAAGGGGAAACTTTATTGACACATTCCTGGGGTCAGATACATCACATGATCACACTGACAGAACCACAGGCACATAGACACAGGCAACAGAGCATGCACAATGTCGGCACTAGTACAGTGTATATCCACCTTTCGCAGCAATGCAGGCTGCTATTCTCCCATGGAGACGATCGTAGAGATGCTGAATGTAGTCCTGTGGAACGGCTTGCCATGCCATTTCCACCTGGCGCCTCAGTTGGACCAGCGTTCGTGCTGGACGTGCAGACCGCGTGAGACGACGCTTCATCCAGTCCCAAACATGCTCAATGGGGGACAGATCCGGAGATCTTGCTGGCCAGGGTAGTTGACTTACACCTTCTAGAGCACGTTGGGTGGCACGGGATACATGCGGACGTGCATTGTCCTGTTGGAACAGCAAGTTCCCTTGCCGGTCTAGGAATGGTAGAACGATGGGTTCGATGACGGTTTGGATGTACCGTGCACTATTCAGTGTCCCCTCGACGATCACCAGTGGTGTACGGCCAGTGTAGGAGATCGCTCCCCACACCATGATGCCGGGTGTTGGCCCTGTGTGCCTCGGTCGTATGCAGTCCTGATTGTGGCGCTCACCTGCACGGTGCCAAACACGCATACGACCATCATTGGCACCAAGGCAGAAGCGACTCTCATCGCTGAAGACGACACGTCTCCATTCGTCCCTCTATTCACGCCTGTCGCGACACCACTGGAGGCGGGCTGCACGATGTTGGGGCGTGAGCGGAAGACGGCCTAACGGTGTGCGGGACCGTAGCCCAGCTTTATGGAGACGGTTGCGAATAGTCCTCGCCGATACCCCAGGAGCAACAGTGTCCCTAATTTGCTGGAAAGTGGCGGTGCGGTCCCCTACGGCACTGCGTAGGATCCTACGGTCTTGGCGTGCATCCGTGCGTCGCTGCGGTCCGGTCCCAGGTCGACGGGCACGTGCACCTTCCGCCGACCACTGGCGACAACATCGATGTACTGTGGAGACCTCACGCCCCACGTGTTGAGCAATTCGGCGGTACGTCCACCCGGCCTTCCGCATGCCCACTATACGCCCTCGCTCAAAGTCCGTCAACTGCACATACGGTTCACGTCCACGCTGTCGCGGCATGCTATCAGTGTTAAAGACTGCGATGGAGCACCGTATGCCACGGCAAACTGGCTGACACTGACGGCGGCGGTGCACAAATGCTGCGCAGCTAGCGCCAATCGACGGCCAACACCGCGGTTCCTGGTGTGTCCGCTGTGCCGTGCGTGTGATCATTGCTTGTACAGCCCTCTCGCAATGTCCGGAGCAAGTATGGTGGGTCTGACACACCGGTGTCAATGTGTTCTTTTTTCCATTTCCAGGAGTGTATATGTCGACCTGGACTGGTGTGAGCGTGCCGATCGTAGATACTAACAGATTATGTTAGCTGAGTACCTTAGATTGCCCGTGTATGCATTTATTCCAGTTCTATTAAGCCGGCCGAAGTGGCCGTGCGGTTAAAGGCGCTGCAGTCTGGAACCGCAAGACCGCTACGGTCGCAGGTTCGAATCCTGCCTCAGGCATGGATGTTTGTGATATCCTTAGGTTAGTTAGGTTTAACTAGTTCTATGTTCTAGGGGACTAATGACCTCAGAAGTTGAGTCCCATAGTGCTCAGAGCCATTTGAACCAAGCCAGTTCTATTAGTCAATTTTCCCTTTCCCCGCCTTTCTGTCTTTCTCCTCTCTCTCTCTCTCTCTCTCTCTCTCTCTCTCTCTCTCTGTCTCTCTCTCTATGTCCATCACCTTCTCCCCCCAATCACTGTACATCTCCTCCCCCCTATCTATCCATCTCCACCTCTGTCATTTCTCTGACAATTTTTCCCCCTCCCTTGAAAGGAGTATACTGGAGCACACTTGCATGTGGCACCAGAATAAGATAAGAATATTAATAAATTAAAATGAAATTAGTGTACTACAAACAATGAATTTCTCTGATAGACTCGATAATGTGGGTCGCTGACTGTGCGCGACCGCAGAGCCAAAGATACTGTACTGCTAGTGTTGGAGTAAGAGAGCGCTTGGTGCTTAGTCGTAGGTAGCTGTCTGTGAGGGAAAGACGATGGAGTAGGCAGTTTGTGTGGTGTGCTGTGTGAAGCCACCAAGAGTTAGATTAATGTAGGTATGTCAGTGTTGTTGAACACGGAAGCAGAAGTCTTCTTGCAAGTAAGGTAAAAAATATTATATAATTATGATTTCTGTTCTTGCCAGCGCGTTAGTATAGATGAGTTGGCTGATAATTTGTAATCGTTGCGTAACCCCAGAATGTGCGTAAACTGTTTTGAGAAAAGGACTAGTTAAATATTTCCTTTTTGTAATGCTTTTAAGATTTGTTAACAGAGCTATGTGTAGTTTGATGATTTGCACTTATGTTGGGTTAATGAAGTTAGATAATACTTTCTGTTTAAATCTCATTTTTGTGAATCAGTTGTGAGTAATGTACTTCAGTTGTCAGATGTTTTTGAAAAGCCAAACTTAATTTGCAATATAATTTTGCTAAAAAAGACTCAGTGTTAGTAATTCACCATAATCAGTACCGCCCCCCCCCCCCAGACCAGGTCATAAATTTTTAAAGAAGTTGAATTTTCTTAAATGTTCTCGTTTATCAGCCAAATGAATTTCATGTGCATTTCAAGTACTATGGCCAACATTGCACACTGCTGAGCCTGTAGCTAGCATTCATATTTTTTCATGGGAGACCAGAATATATCGCGTTACTCCGTTGCTACTTTAGAGGTAATACAATTTAATTTATTTGTTATGTGAACAGGGCCTTAGGATTCAATGCTTAAGGGGCTGAATGTATTTTGCAGTGACTGTATTTCTTTGTTACTATTGGGAGTTGCATTGCCCAATCGATTCGTTAAGTTTGCTAACAATGAACCAGGGTAAGCACACCACTTGCACTTACAACACGCAACACGACAGATCCAGAAAAATGGTTCAAATGGCTCTGAGCACTATGGGACTCAACTGCTGAGGTCATTAGTCCCCTAGAACTTAGAACTAATTAAACCTAACTAACCTAAGGACATCACAAACATCCATGCCCGAGGCAGGATTCGAACCTGTGACCGTAGCGGTCTTGCGGTTCCAGGCTGCAGCGCCTTTAACCGCACGGCCACTTCGGCCGGCGACAGATCCAGTTCTGTATTCATTCCGCAGATCAGACTTCATTCAACGTAATCGTAAAGCTTTATTATTTCATTTTTTAAAGAACGTTACACTTGGAAAGTTACCTCCTTTCTCTCTGTTCATCTGCTCCTCTCTCATTTCTGTGTCCATATCGTTTTCCCCACACTCCGTCTGTCCATCTCATCCTCACCTCTTCTCTCTCACTTGAAGGCATATAAGATGATGCTGGTTCTTACCCCTACAGTATTCTTTTCAAGAACTAACTAATATGTATACGAAGATGGGTTGAAACCGATCCAGGCGTTTTGGAGGAGTTGCTTACCCTGACTTTGTCCGCGTACCACAGCTCACATGTTTTTCCACATATATTTAATATATTTCACACACATTTGTACAAATATTACATCTGTATCTCTAGCTAATTATACCCAGCAATATCGTTTTCACTCACCTCAGTGATTGTGACGTCACATCTGCTGATCCATGTGTCGTACATAGATATAATTTTTCTAAGTAGATTTATATTAATAGGTGAAAACTTTCTGCTAAATACGTCGGGGATACAATTAGTAGAAAAGAATTAATAAAGTAAAAGTCATGCCTGATGCTATAGATGAACAGCAAAAACGTGATAAGCTACAAACTTTTTTATCCTTTCATCATTTTATGAAGGAAAACAAAACAAACAAACAGAAAAGTTTCGGTAAGATTTAAAAAAACTGTAAAGTTTGTTGCAGGTCACTATGTGCTGTCCTCCTCAAATAGCGGATCAATTAAGCCTGAGTATTCGCGCCGTGGGTTACACTACTTTTTCACCTAACCCCTCCCCCCCCTTTTGATAGGTGGGTGATTCTTTCCCCCATAGCGATACTTTCTAGACACTAAGTGATGTGTGTACCAAGTTTAGTTGAAATTGGTCCAATGGTTTACGAGGAGATGTAGAATATATACATCCATTTTAATAAAAAGAAGGATGTCGAGTAAGTAATGCAACACATTCTTTTCTCAGCCGATTTCGGTTCAAAAAATGTCGAATTTAGTTAGGGACATCATGAAATATTTCCGCTTGAGCCGCTATAGTTTCATGAAGTGGTGCCGGCGTTACACCCTTGAAAATGGATCTGTAACGAAGGTGCGTTCCATGCGGAAAGCTTTCATTGAATTTCTTTTAGCGGAAAATCGCAGCATCGCAGATGTCCATAGGCACTCGCAGAATGTCAAAGGGGTAATCAGCTTGTAGTGTTGCAATTTTTCTTGTTATGTCCGTGCTTGCTACGAAACTGGGACGTGAAATTGAGCATTTTGCAACACACCTTTCCTCTGTTTTGTTTCATCCAGACATGTTTCAGCACTTTTTCGTGCTATTTTCAGCGGGTTATTTTTATTTTCTAACTGTAAAATTGTTGTTACATATTAACATTTATCGGATCTTTTGGTACACAATATTTACAATTGTGATTGAATAATTGTTGTAAAATATTATACATCACTTGTTCATAGTTCACAATTGAGATATGTATTAACGACCTGATGCACTGTGTGTTGTTCGTAACATTATGTCAAAGTTCTATTTTTAGCTTACTAGGCAAAAAGAGTGGATGTATGTACTAGTTTACATACCTTACATGGTGCTCTTGGACATTTACTTTGGTAGCTATTCTGCTTCACAATCTACAACTTCTCACCTGCAAACAGCAAAAAGTAATTTTTATTTTTCTGTTTACTATGCACTTGCAAACGAAGAGTATATATCACCTTTTGTGTGCGTAACTTACGGTTTTGATATTGTGGAGCTTCCTCATATGTTGTTGCCGAAGTGAAGAGGCTGATTTCGTGACCTAAGGTCGATTGACACTACACTATCTCCGCTTTTTGAGTACATAGGTGGATTTTCCGCCGTCATTACGTGTTGTTCTGGCTGTGTCATATTCAATTGTTGAGGTCATCAGTCCCCTAGAACTTTGAACTACTTAAACCTAACTAAACTAAGGACATTACACACATCCATGCTCGAGGCAGGATTCTAAACTGCGACAGTAGCAGTAGCGCGGTCCCGGACTGAACCACCGAGAACCGCTCTGCCACAGCGGCCGGCAGAGAGAGAGAGAGAGGTGGGGGTGGGGGGAGAAATTTTTTTCCATTAGTTTTAATTTTAAAAACCAGCATTCTCAGTTACAAAGTTCCAGTACAGCACTCGTGGCTGCCGCATCATGGTCGCGAAGTGGGGCAGAGGCCGTTTCAGGTAAGTTTTTACAGTCTGACGATAATGTATGGATTTCTAGTTTTAGATTGACGATGTCCACTGTGGCCAAACGGTAGTTACTTTAATTCTGACGAAGGTTGGGTTATGCTGACTGAATCCTAGGCAAATCTAGGTAAACTTTGCAAATGAGGCTGTTGGTTTTTAAAATTAAAGTTAATATTTATACAGTTGCTGACAGGTCTGCGAAATGTTGAAAATATTTAAATTTTTTCCATTAGTAGTTTTGGTGTGGGTGTTATTTGCATAGTTCTTCTGTTGTGGCGAAGAGTTTTATTGCACAGTAATGTGTATACATTGAGTACTTTCTTTCCTTGGGCTATTCATTTTTGGGTGTGACAGTTTTCTTCTACAGTTAATTGTTGGTATAAGCTGCTACTAGTTTTAAGGATGTGTGAGTCAGTTCCAATGTTTGTTGGGTGGTGCTTGTGTGCTTTCAGGCCGTCTGCAAATGTTGAGTGTGAGCTATTGCTTTTCAGTGCTCTTAGGTGTTGTGTATACCTGGTTCTGAAATTCTTGCATGTTTGGCGCACATATATAGATTGACTGCAAGTAAGTTGGTATATATCACACAAGCTGTATTTGTCAGTGTTGGTGGTATTTCTTCCAAGTCTCCTTTGTACTATGTTGTTGGTTCTGTATGCTATATTGAGTCCTTGTTTCTTCAGTATATTACCCACGCTGTGTGCGACTTTGTTGTTGTAAGTCATTATGTGCTATTTATTGCTTACTGTCTGCTGATGGTTGTGTGTTGTGTTGTGTTTCTTTGTGTGTGTATGTTTCATGATGTTGTTTGTTTTTGTATTTCTGGATTAATTTGTTTACTGTCTTTGCATCATATCCATTTTCCTGTGCAATTTGTTTTATTGTTTTCGGTTTTTGTGTAATCGTGTTTGTTCATGGGTATTTCGTTCAGTCTGTGTAGTAAATATCTAAAGCTGGCATCTTTGTGAGTTACGGGGTCACTGGATTTGTTAAGAATAATGCTGCTGGTGGTTGTGGGTTTTCTGTAGATTGAGAATTCATGTTCGTTGTTTCTCTTGTGAATGATGAGATCTAAGAAATTAAGTTTTTCATCTGTTGGTGTTTAAATGGTGAACTGTATTTGTATGTGGATGGAGTTTATGTTGTCATGAAGTTCTTTTATGCGAGGCTGTGATTCATCTGGCAAAAAGGAATACAAACGTCTCAAAAATGAGATCGACAGGAAGTGCAAAATGGCTAAGCAGGGATGGATAGAGGACAAATGTGGGGATGTAGAGGCGCATATCACTAGGGGTAAGATAGATACATCCTACGCAGTAGACTGGCAATGGCAAGGAAAGCTTTTCTGAAGAAGAGAAATTTGTTAACATCGAGTATAGATTTAAGTTTCAGGAAATCGTTTCTGAAAGTATTTGTATGGAGTGTAGCCATGTATGGAAGTGAAACATGGACAATAAATAGTTTGGAGAAGAAGAGAATAGAAGCTTTCGAAATGTGGTGCTACAAAAGAATGTTGAAGATTAGGTGGGTAGATCGCGTAACTAATGACGTATTGAATAGGATTGGGGAGAAGAGAAGTTTGTGGCACAATTTGACTAGAAGAAGGGATCCTGAGGCATCAAGGGATCACAAATTTAGCATTGGAGGGCAGCGTGGAGGGTAAAAATCGTAGAGGGAGACCAAGAGATGAATACACTAAGCAGATTCAGAAGGATGTAGGTTGCAGTAGGTACTGGGAGATGAAGGAGCTTGCACAGGATAGATTAGCATGGAGAGCTGCATCAAACCAGTCTCAGGACTGAAAACCACAACAACAGTGATTCATCTATTAAGAAAATTATGTCATCTACATATCTGTACCAATGTATTATTTTGCACGGTTTTGGTATTACTATTTTGTCAAAGATTTGTTTTTCTATCTGATTGAGGAAAAGGGGATCACAAACCTTCATAGGACTATTCTTCTTCAACCACCGTACGTCCTGGATCTCACACCTTCCGACTTCCATCCGTCTGGCCCAAAGAAGGATGCATTCCGCGGGAAGTAATACGTGGATGATGGGGAGCTTACTGATGCAGCTAGACACTGGCTCCGACTTCGACCAGTACAGTTGTACCAACCAGGCATACAGGATCCCAGTAAGGAGGAGTAAGGCCGACGCATTCAATGGAGATTATGTTGAAAAATAGGTTTTTGTAGCCGAAAGAGTGGAGAATAATAGGTGTATTGCAATCCTGAATAAAACCAACCTGCTTTCAGAAAAAAAATGTGATGCATCACAAATCGTGAGTGGAACGCTAAAGAGCTTACTTTCCGATCCTATGCTCACGCTCACAAGAACGTCATATTGGGTGTTGCACATTTCAAGAGAAGAACAAAATGAACTGTTTGGAAATTAGTGCATAATTCGGTATCATTTGAAAACTGTAACATGATCTGAACATTGATAGGACGATCGGGTAATACATTCCGTTTTATCTCAGTTAGGCTTCAGTATCAAATTCCGCTATCACACAATATTACAAGAGACGCAGTAGAAACTGGTAAATTAGGTACTAAATTAGCGAAATCCTTAAGCACCTGTTTCACGAAAATTCAGCTCTCGTAAACAGTCCAGATCCTCTTGAGCAAAGATGTAAAAATGTAAACGTCGTGTGACTAGGGCCTCCCGTCGGGTAGACCGTTCGCTGGGTGCAAGTCTTTTGATTTGACGCAACTTCGGCGACTCACTTCGATGGAGATGAAATGATGATGATTCGGACAACACAATACCCAGTGCTTGAGCGGAGAAAATCTTCAACCCAGTCGGTAATCGAACCCGGGCCTTAAGGATTGACATTCTGTGGCGCTGACCACTCAGCTACCGTAGGCGGATTTGAGAAAAGATGACACCGTTTGCTCAGATAAGTCACGGCTGATGATAAAAATTCATGAATTCGACTTAAGTTAATAGCATCTGTTCCATTTAAGCCGAGATGCGTTTTTACAAATGCGATGCATTTAGAGATGAATTTATCTTGCAACTCAATGTCATAGACAAACACTGCGATTAGTTTCTCCTTAAACATTACGTATCTAGGTTTCGGGAGGATTGTCTGTGTGGAAAACGGGGTCTGTTTTGACAACAGACATACAAGTACAAGAAAGATGACAACAGGCTTCGGGAATAGTGTCGCAAATACTTATGAGTTCAAATGGTTCAAATGGCTCTGAGCACTACGGGACTTAACATCTAAGGGCATCAGTCCCCTAGAACTACTTAAACCTAACCAACCTAAGGACATCACACACATCCATGCCCGAGGCAGGATTCGAACCTGCGACCGTAGCGGTCGCGCGGTTCCAGACTGTAGCGCCTAGAACCGCTCGGCCACTCAGGCCGGCCACTTATGAGTAGCATAAATGATATATAGAACAAGATACTAAGCATACGATGTAGGTCTGGAGTACTTAAGTTTTAGTTACATAAAAGAGATGGTAAAATTCGTAACTTAAGTAAAGGAAGGAATTTTCACGTTATAGATGGTGCCTAGTGCAATATGTTTTGTAAGAATTCTGTCTTAGACAGATTCAACATTCTTCAATTTTTTTCACGCAATACAAAACGTATTTCAGTGAAGACTCACAGTCATGAGTGGGCTCCCTTTACTTTTCTCCCAAATGAGATGTAAGACATCACATGGGAATACATGTAATTTTCTGGTTTATGGTCATTGTACTTAAAACATTATAATAAAATATATTCATTAATTGCTGTAGCTTTCTTTTAAACATTCGAAGAAAAAAAAACACACCATGAAGGAATTATACGAATGGAACAGAAATTTGTAGATCTGATGTATATACACCGAAAAACAAATTAATATAAATTCAGGAAGAATGTGTGATTTATTCGAGATGAAGAGCTGCACAAATCGAGCAGATCAATAACGCGTTGTCCGCCCCTGGTAGCTGGATGTCATACCTAACGGCCCGGGTTCGATTCCCGGCTGGGTTATGTTGTCCTTATCATCCTCATTTAATCCCCATCGACACGCAAGTCGCCGAAGTGGCGTCAACTCGAAAGACTAGCACCAGGCGGACGGTCTACCCGATGGGAGGCCTTAGCTATTTCCAATAACGCGTTGGTCTACCTCTGGCCTTTATGCAAGCAGTTATTCGCTTCGCATTGATTAATAGAACTGTTGGATGTTCTTCTGAGGGATATCATGACAAATTCCATCCAATTGGCGCTTTAGATCGTCAAAATCGCGAACTGGTAAGGGCCGTGCCCATAATGCTCCAAACGTTCTCCAGTGGACAGGAACCCAAGAACCTTGTCGGACACGATACGGTTTGGCAGACACAAAGGCAAGCGATAGAAACTCTCGCCGGGGCTTAATCTTGCTGAAATGTAGGCCCAAGATGGCTTGCCATTAACGACATCAAAATCAGGCACATAATATCGTCGTCGAACCGCTGTGTTGTAAAGGTGCCACGGAAGACAAACAAATGGGGTCATGCTGGGAAAAGAAATGGCACTCCATACCATTACTCCAGGTTGTCAGGCTGAAGACGGGCCAGAGTCAGTTGGTACGCCACCGCTGTCCGGGGCGTCTCCAGACACATCTTCTGCCTGGAATCTCATTGACTGGAATAGAATTGGCTTCAGAAATGAGCCCCGCTCCGAACTGAGCCATGACAGAGATAGGGTACTAACCTGACTGCCGCCCGCCTTTCGGCCCGATAGCCAATAGTGGTCGTATGGGGCGCGATTTCTTTTCATAGCAGTACCCTTTTGGTTATCATCCGCAGCTCCCTTAGAGCACAGTGGTTCGTCGACGATATTCTACGCCCACTTTTGTTGTCCTTCATGCCACCCTGGTCTTACATTTCAACAAAATTGAACCAGCCTGCACAGTGCGAGAGCTTCTACTGCTCATCTTCAAACTTTCCAAATACTACCTGTCCGCAGCTCGTGGTCGTGAGGTAGCGTTCTAGCTTCCCGCGCCCGGGTTCCCGGGTTCGATTCCCGGCGGGGTCAGGGATTTTCTCTACCTCGTGATGACTGGGTGTTGTGTGATGTCCTTAGGTTGGTTAGGTTTAAGTAGTTCTAAGTTCTAGGGGACTGATGACCATAGCTGCTAAGTCCCATAGTGCTCAGATCGAAACACTACCTTGGTTGTCAAGGTCGCTGGATTCCTCCCCATTTGAGAACGTTTGGAGCACTATGGACAGGGCCTCTAACAGTTCGAGATTTTGTAGTTTTAACGCCCCAACTGGATAGAATTTGTTGCGTTATCCATCAGGAGGACAACCAGTGGGAAGCCCAATAACAGCTTGCATAAGGGCCAGATATGGATCAACGTGTTACTGACTTGCTTAATTTGTGATGCTCTTTCTCTTGAATAACTCCTCCAATTTCTCTGAAATTGAATTTATTTGTTTGTCTATACTTGCACATCGCATATACCGATTTAAGTCTCATTCGGACAATTCCTTCGTGGTATGTCGTTTTTTCATCTAATGTCGCTATAGTTTGTCATTTGCAACCAGTTAATATTGCGCTACAGTAATATATTCATTCTGCAACGAAAGAAGTAGACAATAAATGAAACTATTGGTGTTCGACTTCGCTAAGACAGTAAAATTTTAAAAAGTACTTTTCTGAAACTTAGTTGTGCATATTCCCACATACGTTTGATTACAATACTTCGTAACTTATGTATCTCTTCATTAAAAACACGAAATGAAGGTAAAATTATCTCAGCTGAATGCTGTGGGAGGCCTACAGTACCAGGTAGTCCTGTGACGCTTACCAGTGACGTAAGTCACGGCAGTGAAGTGGATTGTATATGCTAGTCAGTCGAATGGAAGAGAGTAGTAAGATGGGCTGTCGTCGAGACCTAACAGAATGTCAAAAAGGATTTATCATATTTAAACCTCACACCGTGAATGAAGTTGCCCGATTAGTGGGTGTATCAACACAAACTGTCCAACATACAAACAACGAATTTTGCGCCGCTAGCAGTCTTGTAACACGGCATAGGAACTGTGGGCGAAGAAAAGATCGTAACCGGCTGAGACAGAACACGAGTGCCATGAGCTATCGATATCAGTCCGCTTTAAACCAGATAGAAATCGCATCTGTGAGATAAAGTAGATTACGAGAGAGCATTACGAAGGGAACTGCATGAAATGGACATCTGGCGTCTGTCGATGATAATCGGTTTCAAATTGGACAGTAAGTGCTGCTGTCAGTCAGCACATGCCTATTTCGACCAGTTTTTGAGCACAGATGGCGAAGGGAATCGAATTCAGTTATCAGTTGCAATTAAGACATTTCGCAGAAGGCCATGGTTCACGGCGGCATCTCAGACTTCATTTCATCGGCGGGCAGAACACAGAAATTGTATACGTTTCAAAAACTCTCACACCAGTTGGTGGTTACAATTAAACTAGCGGTGTTTCGAGTGCTGCACCGAAGGTTGTATACCTCGCAGAAAGCTGAAACATTGTAGGTATGCTAGCAGAGCACCCTGAAAAAGATGTTAGATCCACTTTCTGCCATTAGATGAAAATACGGCGTTGTATCAGTCAGAATTTCAAATGCTTTCGCTTGGCGAAGTATGTTGATATCTTTTTTGAATATATAAAGGGTTGTGAAGGTTCAAGTTTCCCGTACGAAATGCAATTGTTATTAAGAAGAAAGACAGTTGGTAAAGTTGTTTTACCGTAATGGCAGCAGTAGCAGTCATGCATTGAAGGAATGTCAACGACAGAAGGGGCTCCGAAGAGGACACATCTCAATAAACGAGTTAAAGAATACGACCAAGAATTTTGAATAAAAAGATGCGCTAGGCGCTAGGTGGTTCAGCATGGAGAGGAGAGAGAGAGAGAGAGAGAGAGAGAGAGAGAGAGAGAGAGGGGGGGGGGGGGGGGGAGCGGGCCATTACCATGGCAGTTGTTGAGGAAGTTGCTGTAACTGCAGCCGACCGTGCAGCACGTTCCTCAGATTCTGCAACCAGTGTCATAGCTGAGTCAAAGGAGTTGTCCTTCCCTGGGTCTACAGTTTAAAAGATATTGCAGCACGCTTTACACTTGTGTCCATTCAAGATTCGGAATGTGCACCAAGTAAAGCTCCAGGATAGTTTACAATACCGTGACTTTGCCCTTTACTTTTTGGCAAGATTGGGAATTGATGACATGTGGTCGGGGATGTTCTTTGGTTGGACGAGGCACGTTTTAGCCTACACAGTGCCGTGAGTGCACAGAAATGTCGCATATGGGGTTCCATTCCACCCCATGGTGTGCAGGAACACACACTGCGCTGAGCATATATGACTGTGTGGTGTGGTTTCTCAAATTTCTTCATTCTCAGTCCATGTTTCTTCGCGGAGATGGCACCACACAGGCCTCTTGGATGTACATAACATGTGCTCGTTTCAAGGACCTTGTTGTGCAACACGTGATACCAGCTTCACAAGAACGCAACTGTGTCCGCGGTACTATTTTCGTACAAGATAGGGAGACACAACATGCCGCGTGCTAGGTGAAAGATCTACTTCGAGAAACATTTGCTAACGGACGCATCATCTCTAGGCAATTTCAAGATGCGTGGCCTTCCAGATCCCCCTAACTAAATCGATGTGACGTCTGGTTGTCGTGATACCTGAAAAATGTCTATCACGGATGTATCCAGACTCTTTCTGATCGGAAGGATTGCATACAACATACAAAGGGCGTGCAAAAAGTTTTGCACAGTCGTCTCTAATTTTTTAATTTTTTGCAGGAGGAGAATGAAATTTTTTGCGAACATACTTGGATCATTTAGCTATACATTGAGCCTACTCAATGTAGCCTCCATCAAGTGTGACGCATCTGGCCCAACGTTCTTTCCATGAAGTAAATGCACTTTGGTAAAGTTCTGGGGATTGACTTTTACACCATCGCTTGACACAGGAAATAAGGTCTCTCTCATTATCAAATGTTTTACCGCGCATGAGGGCCTTCAGACGACCAAAGAGGTAAAAATCAGATGGAGCCACGTCCGGACTGTAGGGAGGACAAGGAACAATTTTCCTACCCATTTTCCTGATTTTCTCCTGCGTCATAAGGGCTGTATGGGGTTTGGCATTGTCAAGGTGTCGTCTGATGAGCTGACTCTGAAGCTGTGGTCTGTGGGTCTTGATGGCACGTCGAAGTTTGTCCAATAACAAACAGTAACAGTCCCGGTTAATTGTGGAGCCAGGTTCCAAAAAGTCAATGAAAATGACACCACTCTGATCCCACAAGGAGGCCATCACCTCTCGGCCTGCTGTTCGTGAAAATCTTGGTTCCTTCTTCCAAGGGGAATCCGGATGACTTCACTCCATGGATTGATTTTTTGCTGTCAGGTCCGGACAAAAACGATCATATTTCATCCTGGGTAATGAGGCCGTCAAGATCCTGTTTCCACTCTTCAGTAAAGATCTCCATGAGACACTGGCACACATTCTTCCTCATCGTTTTCATTTCTCTTGTCAATAATCTAGGCACTCAACGTGCACAGATTTTTCTATACTCTAGTGACTGTACCAGTGCTACCACACAACCCAATAACAAACGAGTCATTTCAGTGAGCTGTCGTGTCGTCACACATCTGTCATTTTTGATGATTTGATCAATGGTCTCCTTATTCATATCACTCCCAGCCGTCGATGGTCTACCACATCTTGAACTGTCCAGTAAAGAGAAATCACCTTCTTTAAACTTCTGCATCCACCGCTGGATGCTGCTGCGATCCACTGTGTCCTCCCCATAAACAGGGAGCAACTTCCTATGAATCGATGTGGCAGAGTCATCGCCGGTCTTGAAGAGGAACTCCATTACCGACCGTTGTCGCAACCTGACATCTACTTCACGGTCCATTATGGCTCACCTGTAAATAACAGAAAATACTTTTATGTACCAACTTACAGCTAAATGTTCCAAGTAAGTTCACAAAAAATTTCATTCTCGTCCTGCAAAAAATAAAAAATTGTAGACGACTGTGCAAAACTTTTTAAATGTCCTTTGCATCATTCTCATTACACTGGATACGCTGTAAATACCGACCGTGCCTTGTTGTGGAAGGATCATGTTGCTTTGACTGGAGACACTATTGAACACATGTTGTAAGTTGCGACCATATCCTAATAAACTTACCAGAATCAATGTTATTATGTGTTTGATCTTCATCCCTTTTTCCGCACCCACAACAAATTCTGATTGCTTGCAGCGCAATGTTTTCACTTATTTGCAGAAAGTGGTACTTCAAGTATTTTCAGGATACTCCGCGAGCGCATCAATTAATAAACATACTTACTATATTTCAGCATCCTGCGATGTATACAGCCCGCACGACGGCATTCGGAACACTGTCACTTTTAATTATAAGCACATGGAATTTAAACAGGGGAATAGCTGATGGAAAGCGTGTAGTGTGCTGCCGCTGGTCGCTCTTTCCCTCTGTTCACGTAATGCGAGTCACTGCGTGCACCGAGGACCATATGATGCATTAAACTGGAAGAGTGTTGTGGGTGAAACTCAGACCAGAGGTGGTTCTGTGGTCTTTTGTTTGTTTCTCTTCCCATGACTTGGAGCCACTCATTCACATTGCTGTGAATATGAACCTCAATGCTCATTTAATCATTGTCTGTGAACTATTGTTATGCTTCTTTCTCATCTTCATGATGATTATATTCTGAACACCTCCATCGATCGCTAAAATGTTTGAAATATATCTGCATACTCCTGTTTTTTCTGTCAGGAGACTGAAAAACAGCAAGTCCTTTCGACTCGCCTTTCTTTTACTTTAATTACAGTATTCAGATCATGTGAATAATTTACTTAGGGGACCTGTACGTACAACCATGCACATCAATTAAGGATAATGTTGATACATGGTAAAACAACGCTCTGGTGGGCGTTTTGCGGGTTTAAATCACCTCGGGGTATGAGCATGGAGTGCATTTGACCTGCGGTCGTCGCGTGGTGGCGCTGGCAGCAGTCCACAAGTGCAGAGGTGTGTTGGTGAATGTCAGAGTACGCTGCAACGAGTAAGTGTGCAGACGTTTCAGACGTGGTAATAGTGACTGTGTGTTGAAAATGGCTCAAAGAACACATATTGATGACGTTATGAGGGGTAGAATACTAGAGTAACTGGAGGCTGGTGAAACACAGCAGGTCGTAGCACGGGCCCTCCGTGTGCCACAAAGTATGATCTCAAGATTATGGCAACGATTCCACCAGACAAGAAACGTGTCCAGGCGCTACAGTACGGGACGCCCACAGTGTAAAACACTACAAGAAGACCGATATCTCACCATCAGTGCCTGCAGATGTCCGCGGAGTACTGCAGGTAGCCTTTCTCGGGACATTACCGCAGACACTGAAACAAGTTGTCTCCACACTGTCTACAGACGACTGAATAGACATGGTTTATTCGCTCGGAGACCTGAAAGGTGCATTGCACTGACCGCTGGTCACAGGAGAGCTCGTAAAGCTTGGTGTCAAGAACACTATACTTGGTCATTGGAACAGTGGTCCCAGGTTATGTTTACGGACGAATCGAGGTATAGTCTGAACAGTGATTATCGCCGGGTTTTCATCTGGCGTGAACCAGGAACCAGATACCAACCGCTTAATGTCCTTGAAAGGGACCTGTATGGAGGTCGTGGTTTGATGGTGTAGGGTGGGATTATGATTGGTGCACTTACACCCCTGCATGTCTTTGACAGAGGAACTGTAACAGGTGAGGTGTATCGGGACGTCATTTTGCACGAGTATATCCGCCTTTTCAGGGGTGCAGTGGGTCCCACCTTCCTCCTGAGGGATGATAACGCACTGTCCCGCCGTGCTGCCATCGTCGGGGAGTACCTTGAAACAGAAGATATCAGGCGAATGGAGTGGCCTGCCTGTTCTCCAGACCTAAACCCCATCGAGCACGTCTGGGATGCTATCGGTCGACGTATCGCTGCACGTCTTCAAACCCCTACGACACTTCAGGAGCTCCGACAGGCACTGGCTTGATCCAGAGTATGCCAACCCGTTGTGCGGCCTTTGTACATGTGCATGGTGATCATATCCCATATTGATGTCGGGGTACAGGCGCAGGAAACAGTTGCGTTTTGTAGCACATGTGTTTCGGGATAGTTTACTCAATTTATCACCAAATACTGTGGACTTACAGATCTGTGTAGTGTGTGTTCCCTATGTGCCTATGCTATTAGCGCCAGTTTTGTGTAGTGCCACGTTGTGTGGCACCACATTCTGCAATTATCATTAATTTATGAGTATAAGTGTTATGAAGCCAGTGTGACCAATATGATAATGATTCAAAAGGGCTGACATTGTATTGTGCTGAGTTCATTGGTACCTAATTGCACAGGGTAATTTGAGATGACAGGATTGAGTTTGAATTTGGTAGAATGTTTTGTTGGACAATTTCGGCCGCAGCTGAGCGAAGGGAAGCTCACTGCTGTAGGCAGCGAAGAGGCCTTTTTAATGGTTTGAATTTGGGAAACATGGAAGGGATGAAGACGCAGGTATATCGACCAGACTCGTGAGATTCGGTCTCTGCTTTTATGCAGAGGGTGGCAATGGGGAGGATATGGTCTGCACAGCAGGGGGCCTCCAGACAAGTGCTGAGTAGTGCCCTCAGCGGACTGCAGTAGATTGTACTACAGGCTTGCAGCAGAGTCTTCTACAACTTTTTTAGCTGAGTCTCAACTGGTAACTGATCCCTGTAGATGGGACTGCATTATTCAGATTCTGCCTGCCGGTGTGGCCGAGTGGTTCTAGGCGCTTCAGTCAGGAACCGCGCGACTGCTAGGTCGCAAGTTCGAATCCTGCCTCGGGCATGGATATGTGTGATGTCCGTACATTAGTTAGGTTTAAGTAGTTCTAAGTTCTAGGGGACTGATGACCTCAGATGTTAATTCCCATAGTGCTCAGAGCCATTTGAACCATTTTATTCAAATTCTGAAGAATCTGAATTTTTCAGTCTTTGTTTGAAGTCTGTGTTTACTACTGGAAGTAATAACAATAAGCCCGCCCGGTTAGCCGTGCTGTCTAACACACGGAGTTTCCGGACTGGGAAGGAGCGCCTGGTCCCCGGCACGAATCCGCCCCGCGTACTTGCGTCGAGGTCCGGTGAAACGGCCAGTCTGTGGATGGTTTTCCATCTGCCTCGGCGAATGCGGGCTGGTTCCCCTTATTCCGCCTCAGCTACAGTATGTCGGCGATTGCTGCGCAAACAAGTTCTCTGCGTACGAGTAAACCATTACTCTACCACGCAAACGTAAGGGTTACACTCGTCTGGTGTGAGACTTTCGCTGGGGGGGGGAGGGGGGGCGTTCACCGGGGGCCAAACCGCACAGTAACCATGAAAGAGTGGTTCGATGTGGGGCGGTGTAGGGGTGAAGTGGACTGCGGTAGTCGTCATGGGGTTGTGGACCACTGTGGCTGCGGCGGAGACGGAGCCTCTCTGTCGTTTCTAGTCCACCGGTGAACATACAACACAATACAATAACAATAAACCCAAAATAGCTTGTTTCAGAAGCCGGTTGTTTGGACCGGTTTTAACACTCAGGAGACGAAAAACTCGGTGTAACCGAAAACCTGTTGTTTCAGCGATGACTACCGTCCTTACTTAATAGTTTATAAATTTTCTTCATTCATGTGAGAGATAATGGAACTTATTTGGAGTGTAGTACAGAGTTTAAACTTTAGTTTCACTGCTACAGCCCAAAATCGAGCAGCTACGTTTAAATCATTCATTGCACTGAGTTTCACATTGGTGTACCTAAAGTGCAGTGCCGCACCGTAGTTAGCTATAAATAAGCCCACATTACCTTCTCACCACGACTTTTAATAATGTTGCGCCAAAGCCGGCACATTGAGTTACCACATTGTCTCTACCAGTTAGGGCTGATGCATTATTTCATTCCGTTAACTTGGACACAATAGCTAGTCAACAAGAAACTGAAAACTAGTGCCTCATTTGCCTTTCGTACGATGTCGTTCGTCGTCCATGAGATCCTCCACCTGTGCCTAAATCAGAGGAAGACCCGTCATACGGGGCGAGAATGGGTCGAAGCTGAATCCACGGTATCATCAGCTTTATCGCCAATCCGAGTGCGCGGCCAGCGTGCATTACTGCAGTAACACTCGTTTCTTTGTACGGCTCATGCTTCCACTAACGGCTATTGCGAAATCCCGGGAAAAAGCGCCTCCTAAACGAGCGAAACAAGCAGTTACTTTTAATTTCGGAATTTTCTTTTTTAAGATCCTTGTTCCGTTTGTCCTTTTGTGCGACTCTAATATCTGAATGCTTGCACCTAAAACTGCTACGAGTTGTAATTAATTCCTTGCCATTTAATTAACATCTGAGAACATTAAAGTGGCTTACTCCCCACTCCTATCCGCAAGCTCAACGTAGCTGTTACTTTTAATTAATATTTATTTTCTTAGTGGTAGCGGCGGCGGCGATTGCGAAGGCTTTGCTAGCTGTTCTCTTCATTGGTGGGTATGTTGCGTTCTTTTATAGCTTTCTTGTTCGCGCCAGACGTTCATCTACGATAATTTCAAATAAGCTGATCCGAACCGAGATACGCTGATTTGATAAAGTGGGCTGTCCGTCATTCAAGTGACAAATTGTTCTAGCGTTAATTTATGACCTGGACGGGAATTGTCGCAGACATTACTGACCTCTAGCACTCCAATAAAGCATGGCGTAGCAAACGCAGAATATAGATCTATTCTGCTACTTTAGGCGATCGAAACGCTATGACTCTACTATAACTTAAATTTATCGATATTATATAAAAATGGCGATAACAACCGTATGCATGTAGTGTAACAATTAAACTTAAATTCATCCATATTATATGGATGTAACTTGAGGACTGCGACCGTATTGTAAGATTTTTATTGAATAATATATACTTCAAATCACTTTTTGCAAATATTGTATAATCCTTATGCGACTTGGTAGCAAGCTGCCATCATAACGTGCATTTACAGGTATTTTTACGTTGTATTGTATATGAAGCGAGGTGAATTTTCTATGTTGTGTGTGCCAGTGAGGTTGTGTGTCGAAAGAAACGCCTGCTCTGAAAGAGAAATATGTTAGTGTTCATTATGTGACAAGCACGATTAGGCCATTTTGTTGGCGCATTTACTTATAGTTCTGTTGGTAACTCCGTTGTCTGAAATACTGAGCACAGTAACAAGTACATGACGACTTAACACTTTCACAAACATTTTGCCTACTTCAATTCAAGAACCTTGGAAGCTAAGATAGACTAGTTTTTGTTGCTAAAATAGTAGTATACAGTGCAGATAAAACATTTATATCTAGGTATATTTATGTCTTGGCAGATATTACGTGAGTAGCTGGTAAACAACGGTTTCTTTTTCAGTGAAATAGACATCCAATATTTGAGAAGTTTTTGAAGAAGTTAATATTATTACTGTCAAGTTTATCATTTAGTAAAATGTCTCCATGTAATGCAGCATGAATGAATATTTTCAATTACTGCGCATTTTATGTAGTATATGAAGAGCATGCACAATATTATGGAATAGATGACTTGTGTTTTTTATTTGGGTAGCTACTGCCGATTTATATAGCTGTTAATGTGGTAGGCATTTATATACACATCAAAAAAGTTCTGCATCACCTCAGTTCCGAGAGTTCCAGACCCTGTACAGAAAATTGCAATAGAGATCATCATAAACATAATTTCCTCCCTTTTTATTGCTCATGAAAACCACACATTGTACCACCATACAGCGAGACCTTCAGAGGTGGTGGTCCAGATTGCTGTCCATAACGGTACCTCTGATACCCACTAGCACGTCCTTTTGCATCGATGCATGCCTGCATTCGTCGTGGCATACTATCCACAAGTTCATCAAGGCACTGTTGGTCCATATCGTTCCAATCCTCAAAGGCAATTCGGCGTTGATCCCTCAGAGTGGTTGGTGGGTCACGTCGTCCAAAAACAGCCCTTTTCAATCTATCCCAGGCATGTTCGATAGGGTTCATGTCTGGAGAACGTGCTGACCACTAAAGTCGACCGATGTCGTTATCCAGAAGGAAGTCATTCACAAGATGTGCACGATGCGGGCGCGAATCGCCTTCCATGAAGACCAGTGCCTCGCCACTATGATGCCGACATGGTTTCACTATCGGTTGTAGGATGGCATTCACGTATCGAACAGACGTTATGGCGTTTTCCATGACTACCAGCGGCGTACGTCGGTCTCACATAATGCCACCGCAAAACAGCAGGGAACCTCCACTATCCTACACTCCTTGGACTGTGTCTAAGGCGTTCAGCCTGACCAGGTTGCCTTCAAACACGCCTCCGACGACTGTCTGGTTGAAGGCATCTGCGACACTCATCAGTGAAGAGAACGTGATGCCAGTCCTGAGCGGTCCATTCGGCATGTTTTGGGTCCATCTGTCCCGCGCTGCATGGCGTCGTGGTTGCAAAGGTGGACGTCGCCGTAGACGTCGGGAGTGAAGTTGCACATCATGCAGCCTATAGCGCACAGTTTGAGTCGTAACACGACGTCCTGTGGCCGCACGGAAAGCGTTATTTAACACGGTGGCATTGCTGTCGGGGTTCCTCCTAACGATAATCCATAGGTTGTGATCATCCACTGCTGTAGTAGCCCTTGGGTGGCCTGAGCGAGGCTCGTCATATACAGTTCCTATCTCTCTCTGTATCTCCTCCATGTCCGAACAACATCGCTTTGGTTCACTGCGAGACGCCTGGACACTTCCCTTGTTGAGAGCCCTTCCTGGCTCAAAGTAAGAATGCGGACATGATCTAACCGCCGTATTGACCGTTTAGGCATAGTTGAACTACAGGAAACACGAGCCGAGTACCTCCTTCCTGGTGGAATCGCTTTTTGGGATCCTCGTCCAGTCTGGCATAGAAGGCTTTGAAGGTACTTCGTACTACGTTATAAATGCCTGGTTGTGAGCGTTCATCGGTGTGTGTGTGTGTGTGTGTGTGTGTGTGTGTGTGTGTGTGTGTTAATATTGTGTTTTAGTGTTTTTTGTAGTTTGTTATGTGTGAAGGCAGTGTCAATGCTCTACGACCTGATAATGTTTGTTGTTTTGTAGGAGAGTTTGCCTGTGAAAGAAATGTAAGAAATTAGTTTCTTTTTCATTTTCTATGTGGAACTTGTTTTAAAATAGCTCCTTTCCTTTTTTGTGTGAGTTTGCCAGTGTGTCATCGAAGCCATTTGCGGTAGCTATTCGTTTGATTGTACTGAGCCCATCAAGCTTTGCTTATATATCCATTGGTATCTCGCTGGTTCTGCTAACTGATGCTCTGTATGCATCATGCTTTTGTGTCGTGCAGCGGCAAAATGAGCTGTGTATGGTGGTATCCTTTGCTGTTGTCTTTCACTTAACTTTGAAGGTGTGTGAATTGTTGTTTTCACTTATATTAAAGTCTAGGAATTTTGTAGTATCGTTGTTTTCATATTCCACCGTTAAGTTTATATTCATGAATATTCCTGGAAAGGAGTCCGTTTAGACGCATAACATTACTGGCACATGTACCAAAGGAAATCAACCTCACTTCATACCAATTATAATGAAAAAGTAACCGCAATGCACCTAACGATGGCCGCATGCTGCCGAAATGCGTCGTGCCAATAAAATGTTTGTAACATGTGACTATTGCAGTAGATATTATTTTATAAAAATATAACAGTTATGTTCTCTCATCGATAATACTTGTTACATTTTTCATGGTACAATTTTAATTTCTAAGATCGAGGAAAATTTAAGTTTTCGGCAGTGGTTTTAAGAAATAGTGGGTAGTAGCTTGATATAGTAGTGAAGCTGGTATACACAAGGCTACAACGGACAGTATTGAATGATATGCTACAGAAGAATACTGAAGCTCAATTGGATAGAGTTCTAACGAAGAATCATTAAACAGAATCTGGTATAAACGAGCTTTCTAGCACAACTTGACTGAAATGACGGACATGTTGCTCAGGTATCAAAGTATAGATCCTTTGCTAACAAAGGATAATGTGTGTAAGGAGGAGTAACAATTACACACACACACACACACACACACACACACAGACACAGACAGAGAGAGAGAGAGAGAGAGAGAGAGAGAGAGAGAGAGACAGACCACAGACCAAAGCTCGGATCGACTAAGCTGGTTGAAAAGGTTGCAATAGTTCCATGGAGACTTGGACAAAATATACAAGCATTGAAACCAGTCTATTGAGGACAACAGCAGCAACAGTTAGTAAATACACAGTTAAATGAAATTTTATGCAAAATTCGAGATATTATACAAATATAAATGGATTACTTTTAAACATGTTTTGAAAGTAGCGAGACCAAATTGGATTTTGCGTTTCAGAGCAGCTGAACAAATGTGAAATAAAATTACATTTGGACTACAACATCTCCTTAAAGTAAAACATTGTTCTTGTCCCAGTTCTGTTTTCGGATGCATCAAAGTATTTAATTGTGAATTAATTGTACAGTACATTGTTGCTATACTGTAAAATATCTAAATGTTCTATCGTTCACAGATTAACTAATTAATTGTTTTGTTCATTGAATAGTTTCACATCCTTGAAAAATTTGCATATGGATGGAATCTATAGAACAGGATTTAGGTAGTTGTATATCTCACCGTCTGTAGTACCTGAAGAATACGACTATACCAGTCGTCTAACTCTTACGGAAAAATATGAATTGGTCGTATTGTCTAGAGCCTGAGAACATACCAACACCAGTAATGCAAGTTTATTCTCTTCTGCCAGTATATATACCCATACTGTATATCTGAATCAAGAAACAAAAATATGCAGGAACTATCAAAATTTATGTCTTTCTCTAAGAATGAGTGCTGTCATTAGTACGAAGTTAGAGTAGAAGAGTATACAATATACGCAGGTGAGACTAAAGTAGCAACCCTGAGGCTCTCAGATCTTTCTTTTGGACTTGTGCCCCCTTAATATGACAGAGTGCCATTGAGAATTCGCTATCGTTCTTTATAACTCTGATTAAGTAAGCATGTTTAACAGTATGCCTCTGTCGTTTACAACGGTCAGTGTTTGCTCTGCTTCCTGTTATCCGATTATGCTAATGGTTCAAATGGCTCTGAGCACTATGGGACTTAACATCTGTTGTCATCAGTCCCATAGAACTTAGAACTACTTAAACCTAACTAACCTAAGGACATCACACACATCCATGCCCGAAGCAGGATTCGAACGTGCGACCGGAGCGGTCACGCGGTTCCAGACTGAAGCGCCTAGACCGCACGGTCACACCGGCCGGCGATTATGCTAATGTTTTGTAAGTGTACAATATATGAAACTGATGACACTGTACTATCACAGTATACTATAAGTAAATTTATCATGTCATATCGAAACTCAAATATTTTCTGTCCTATTTCATTCAAAATTGATGTACGCATGTGCACAGTAAACCACATCACGAAGCTTCGGGCGCTGCAGAGAATAGCTAGTTTTTCTTTTGAAAATAATTGAAAATGTTCGTTTTTAAAATTTTTAACTTCAGTTTCTTTAGTTCTTGTAATTCTACTTACTTACTTACTCACTGGTCACACCGGACTCGAGAGTCCATTACCGCAGCAACGTATTTTCGTCATCTGTCCCTGTCCTGAGCTATTTCCTTCCATTCACCTTCAATACCTAGGCTCCTCAAATCAGCCTTCACAGTGTCCTCCCATCTACGCCTCGCTCTCCCCACAGGACGTATTCTCTCTGGGTGCCCTACCAGTACTCTGCGCGCTGTCCTGCCCTCATCCATTCGAGCTATGTGACCCGCCCATCGCAGCCTACGTGATTTAATAATACTCATTATGTCAGGGCTTGAAAAGAGTTCGTGAACCTCTTCGTTATGCAGTTTTCGCCACTCTCCGCTAATGTCATCCCTTTTTGCTCCGAAAATTTTCCTCAAAATTTTGTTATCAAATACTCGAAACGGCTTTTCATTTTGCACAGTGAGAAACCAAGTCTCCCACCCATAAAGCATAACTGGTAGAATAATAGTTTTGTATATTCTAATCTTTAAATTCCCAAACAATATCCGTGATGAAAGTAATCTATTCAGTGAGAAGTAGCACGCATTTCCCGCCCGTAATCTCTTCTTCAGTTCGGATTCAATCTCATTTCTCGAAGTGATGTCCACACCTAGATACTTAAACGTGTTCACTTTTTCAAACTGCATGTCTCCAACTCTTAACATTTCCTGATCTACTGCTGTTGGCATTCTAGTAGTAACCAGGTGTTTAGTTTTGTCTTCAGTTATCCTTAGACCTACATCTTCACTACCCTTGATTAACGCATTCGCATTTACTATTACAGATTCTTTCCTATCGCTAATGATGTTTAGATCATCTGCATACCCTAATATCTCAGTATTTCCATTTAACTCCACACCCTCTGAATTATTTGCTGCCATTCGTACAGTATATTCTAGGACTAAATTAAAAAGTAGCGGGGACAGGTCATCTCCCTACTTAAGTCCGTTCTTTATTACAAATTCTTCTGACTCCAGTTTCCCCACGCATACTCTACCTTTTGTGTTTTTCAAGCTCGCTTCTATAAGTCTAACATACTTCTTTGGTATTCCAAGCTCCAAAAGAATTCTGTACAATTTTGACTGCAATACTGAATCATATGCTTTCGTAAAATCTGTGAAAAGATTATGAACTGGTTTATTGTATTCCCATTTCTTTTCCAAAATTTGACGCAGGGTGAATATTTGGTCTATAGTTGATCTGTTCCTCCGAAAGACGACTTGGTGATCCCCCACAATTTCATCTGCATATGGTGTAAGCCTGCTTAGCAGAATATTCGAGAAAATTTTGGAACATACTGGCAATAGCGATATCCCTCTATAATTACTACAATCCATTATGTCGCCCTTCTTAAAAGTTGGGATCAGAATCGACTCCTGCCACTCTTCAGGTATCATCTCTCAGTTCCATACTTTAGTTATCACTTTCTGAACTACTTCCACCAATTTCTGTCCCCAATTTTTAACTAATTCTGCAGTTATACAATATGATCCTGGCTTTTCAATTTGTTGATTGCATCTCTTAGTTCCTTTAACGTTGGCTAAGGTATCTGGGGTTTCTGCTGTATGTATTTCGTACGCCTGCTCATTTCCTGCTTCCTGGTGTACATTTAATAGATGCTCAAAATGCGCCCTCCATTTACTTAATATAGCACTGGGGTCTGTCAGTATTCCCCCAGCATCCCATCGAAGTGCATTTGTCCTAGCCATGAAGCCGTTCCTATACCCATTTATGTCTAGGTAAAGTTCCCTGTTTGTTTACATTTTTGTAGTTTGGTTGTTCAAATAATCCCTCTTCTTTGCCCGTAGTCTACGACCAACTTCCCTTCTCAAGTTCAAGAACTCCTCTCGTTTTCTGTCTCCCATTCTATCCCAATCTAATCGCGCTTTTCTCCTTTCCTCTCCCAATTTCTTGCATTCCTCTTCAAACCACGGTTTCTTCCTGTTCTTCTTAATTGTACCTATTGTTACCTTCGCTGCCTCTTTGATAATATTCCTCACAGTGACCCACTGTTTAATTACATCCTCGTCTTGATCTTCGTGTGTCCTGAGAGCAACAAATCTATTTGAAATTTCTATCATGTACCTTCTTCTAAAGTTTTCATCATTTAGCGTGTCAGTGTCGAACCTAAGACGTTCTGCATTGTGACACCTTGATGTTGCTATAGATAGTCGTTGGTGAACTGTGGCAACTACAAGAAAATGATCAGAATCGCAGTCTGCTCCCCTGAAAGCCCTAATATTTTCTATACTAGTGTGCCATCTCCGATCTACAAGAACATGATCAATTTGATTTCGGGTGTGTCCATCCGGAGAGACCCAAGTTGCTTTATGAATGTCCTTCCTTTTGAAATATGTGCTTTCAACAATCATGTCTTTTGAAACAGCAAAATTAGCCACCCTTGTGCCATTATCATTCGAAATGTTATGCAAACTTTCTTTCCCAATTGTAGGCCGGAATGCTTCCTCCTTCCCTATCTTCGCATTAAAATCACCTATGATTAATTTTGTATCATACGAGGAGATCTCATCCCACAGTTGATCTAGTTCTTCATAAAAGCCGTCTTTAACAACCTCTTCAGTGTCCTCTGTTGGTGCGTGTACATTAATTACTACTAGTCTATTCCATCTGCCGGACAACACTATAACTGATAGTCGGTCATTAATGAACCTTATATCTCTGATTGCGTGAAGCACTTTTCTCTGTACTGCGACACCTGTTCCGAAACTGTGAGCTTCCGCACCTCCATAGAAAAATGGATAGTTACCCGTCTTTATGATACCCTCTGCCTGCCACCAAGTTTCTTGAATAACTTTCATGTCTACATCGAATCTATCTAATTCGTCTAATAATGTCTGGAACGTTCCTGGCCTGTTCAAACTATTAACGTTCCATGTTCCCAACCTGAAAGTTCCTTTCGGCCTGAATCTCTTCGAAGTAGGTTCCGCCCGGAGATCCGAATGGGAACCTAGTTTACTTCCGGAATATTTTACTTCAAAGGGACCCATGTCCATTAATGTTGCTGATTCTTGATGAATAGATTTGATAGTAAGAGAAGAAGAAACAGGGATGGTTCATCACGCCATCGCCTGCTCCCCACCGGCTGTCCGCGACTGCTTATTTTTTTGTATTCGCAGCTACCCTTCATATCTGAAGGCCGTATCCCCTATCCGCAACCTGGGGACGTGCTGTGCCGTGGTGGGTGGTAGGGGCCCACGAGACACAGTTGTAATTCTAATTAACATAATCAAATTTTGCGAATGACAAAAGCATTAAAAAGCAATACTACGAATGTTTTATTAAGACTGCAAGTCTGAGAAGTAATTGGAATATATATACAAATGAAATCATATTCTTAATATGTCCATTTTATCGTGATTACATATTCAAATTTAGGTATATTTTAAATTTATTCATTTTCAAGACCCTTCTCCGTGCTACAGGAATTAATTATTTTTATGTTTTTAACTGTCGGCGAAACAACTGTGCCAACAGTATTCTTCACTACATCCAGAAATAATTATTTGACGAATGTCAACAAGAAATGTTCTTCCAAACCCGCAAATTACTGATTTTATTGAATTTTTGTCTCCGAATCGAACACCAATAGTGCACTGCTATTCATTTGAGTGCTGTGTGTACGACAGCGTGTTAACTTTATAACTGACTCTGAATAATGTGTGATTTGTGTCCGTCATACAATTACCGCCTTTGTTATGGCGGAAATGCGTCTATGTTACGACGGCGGATGACTAACAACAATCCACACACTCTCTGTGCATATTATCACTCGACATAACAGCTGCATTAAATTTACAGTTTTCTTTAGGGTTTCATCATTCCATCATTCTTTTGAGTTCGTTAACAATGTATGTCATGCTAATCAGTCTGTCTAGCTTTACTCCCAGGTATTTTCACTGATAAATTATAAAAAAATCAAATTGCTCTGAGCACTATGGGACTTAACTTCTAAGGTCATCAGTCCCCTAGAACTTAGAACTACTTAAACCTAACTAACCTAAGGACATCACACACATCCATGCCCGAGGCAGGATTCGAACCTGCGACCGTAGCGGCCGCGCGGTTCCAGACTGTAGGGCCTTTAAGCGCTTGGCCACCACGGCCGGCGATAAATTATATTTTCGTTGATTGTAGGGCACAGTACATATTATTATAGTTCACGCATATTGTCTTGACTATATTAAAGCGGTGTGCAGGGAACACAGTAAGGAATACCTACTTACACAGAACACTATATGGAAAGGGCTAGTGTGCCTAGAGTAAATTCTGTCTCATGCTCTCGTACTTCATTCATGTCCCATCATCGTGACAGTAAATATTTATTACGTGTCACGTAACTAATTTCTATGATACATACGGCAGCTTTGGTGGGTCAACATTTATAAGAATTATGCTATATGATGTGGGAAATATTATGTTGCATTTCTACCATAAATAAGAATTTCGTGATATTATGTATAATACACTCTTCAGTAAAACATGCTACACTGCGTACGTTGTCCGAACGCTTATCTAGCGTAGTTTCATTATGATAACAGAAACAAAACAAAATTACTGACATACTCTAGTTACGTCAAAAGATAATTTTAAAATATGGTCGCTTAATTTTTTTTCATATTCATTCGCTCTTTTGTGATTGATACTCTACCTTGTTTCTCCAAGACTGTTTAGTATAAGATCTATGTATACGAGGGCCACTCCAAAAGAAATGCACACTACTTTTTTTTAAATCCATATTTTATTCTACATGTTTGAAAGTTTTACAGTGTGTAGATACATCCTTCAGGAACAATATTTTCATTTCTCCACATAATTTCCATCCCTCTCAACTGCCTTACGCCATCTTGGAAACAGCGCCTGTATAGCCGCACGGTAAAATTCTGGACCAACCTGTTGGAGCCACTGTTTGGCAGCGTGCAGAAGGGAGTCATCATCTTCAAACCTTGTCTCACGAAGAGAGCCTTTCAGTTTCCCAAAGAGATGATAGTCACATGGAGCCAGGTCAGGACAGTAAGGTGGGTGTTTCAGTGTTGTCCATCCAAATTTTGTGATCACTTCCATGGTTTCTTGACTGATATGTGGCCGTGCATTCGCGTGCAACAGCAAAACATCCTGCTTTTGCCGATGTGGTCGAACACGACTCAGTCGAGCTTGAAGTTTCCTCAAAAAAATAGTTCAAATGGCTCTGAGCACTATGGGACTTAACATCTGAGGTCATCAGTCACCTAGAACTTAGAACTACTTACACCTAACTAACCTAAGGACATCACTCACAGCCATGCCCGGGGCAGGATTCGAACCTGCTACCGTATCAGTCGAAGTTACTTCAGTGTCGTCACATATGCATCAGAATTTATGGTTGTTCCTCTTAGCATGATGTCCACAAGCAAGACTCCTTCGGGATCGATAAACACTGTAGGCATAACTTTTCTTGTAGAAGGTGTGGTTTTGAATTTTTTTTTTTCCATGGGTGAATTTGCATGATGCCACTCCATTGGTTGCCTCTTCGTCTCTGGTGAAAAATGATGGAGCCATGTTTCATCACCTGTCACAATTCTTCCAAGAAATTCATCTCCACCATTCTCGTACTGTTCCTAAAGTTCGCTGCATAACGTTTTTCTTGTTTCTTTGTGAGCCACTGTCAACATCCTGGGAACCCACCTGGCACAAACCTTTTTTAACGCCAACACTTTCAGTACTCTGCAAACACTTCGTTCCCCTATCTCAACGTAACATGACAATTCGTCCACTGTGATGGGTCTGTCAGCAGTCACCAATTCGTTAACTCTGCACATTGTCTGGAGTGTGTGCAGTACGAGGTCTGCCGCTGCAAGGACAATCCTCAATATTGCCGTGCCCACTTTTATCACGTAACCTGCTCGCCCGCCGACTAACTGTACTGCGATCGATAGCAGTATCTCCATACACCTTTTCAACATCTTGTGGATGTTTCCCACAGTCTCGTTTTCACAACACAGGAATTCTATGACAGCACGTTGCTTCTGACGAACGTCAAGTTTAGCAGCCATCTTGAAGACATGCTGTGACGGCGCCACTCACGGGAACATGTTGAACTAAGATTGAAAACAAGCAGGAAGGATTTATCTACACCCTGTAAAACTTTCACGCATGCAGAATGAAAACTTTATTTTTACTAAAATAGTGTGCATTTGTTTTGGAGTGACCCTCGTACATGTACATGATTACTCTACAATTCACACTTAAGAGGAGCAGGAGGTGCCTATGCTGCCCATGTTAAAATCACTAAGTTTGAGGAACATTCATGAATAATCTACCAAATAGAAAAATTTGAATTTTTTTTTACATATAGAGTGGTTTAGTATTGCAGTTATGAAAGAGGGATTTTGGAGTATCGTTTCTAGTTTCCTTCCAATTATTTTTTTTATTTGCTAGAAGATGTCACAGGGCTATGGCCGGCCATGTGTTGCTTAGCAGAAGAACGCACTGTTTCAGTAATTGTAGTATCGCAACTTGGTATTAGTGTTAATTTTCTTTTCCCTACGTTCTTCCTCTTCTTATATACATGGTTGCTAAAACGTGGCATCGTAACCAGAACAACGCTTTACACAAGAAGTATAATACTACCAACAACAGGCGCAACACTGAACTAATTCGAAACGGTAAACAGCAAAGAGACGATATTCCGCGCTCTTAGCGCTTCATTTGTCACAGAAAACAATGTAGCCAACCCTTGCACACTCGCTGTATGCGTAACATAAGGCGCTGTATGCGTAACAGGCCGAGAAAATCCTAAACAGTTCGCCAGGAAGTCACGAAAGGGTGTTAGATGCATACAGCGGCCGCCCATTTCCTCTGCAGGCGTGGGGAAAATGGTAATAACTCCACTTCTAGGGCGAGTAGAACAATAATTCAAAGTTTACATTAAAGAGGAATGTTCCAATTAATTTCCGGTAGCAAAAAAAAATCGTAATTTTTTGGATTTGACCACCTCCAGCTCCCCCTTAAGTGCCTGGCAGAGGGTTCATCGAACCATTTTCATACTACTTCTCTACCATTTCACTCTCAAATGGCGCGTGGGAAAAAAGGAACTCCTAAATCTTTCCGTTCAAGCTCTGATTTCTCTTATTTTCTTATGATAATCATTTCTCCCTTCGTAGGTGGGTGTCAACAAAATATTTTCGCATTGAAAGTTGGTGATTGAAATTTCGTAAATAGAAAACCGCCTTTGTTTCAGTGAATGCCACCCCAACTCGCATATCATATCAGTGACACTCTCACCCCTATTGCGCAATAACACGAAACGAGCTGCCCTTAATTGCACTTTTTCGATGTCCTCCGTCAGTCCTACCTGGTAAGGATCCCACACTGCGCATCAATATTCCAGCACAGGACGGACAAGTGTAATGTAGGCTGTTTCTTTAGTGGGTTTGTCGCATCTTCTAAGTGTTCTGCCAACAAAGCGCAGTCTTTGTTTCGCCTCCCCACAGTGTGGTCCTTGCAATTTAAGTTTCTCATAATTTTAATTCCTAGGTATGTAGTCTAGATGACAGCCCTTAGAATTGTGCGATTTATCGTATACCAAAAATTTATCGGATTTCTTTTAGTACCCGTGTGGATGACCTCGCGCTATTCTTTGTTTAGTGCCAATTGCCACTTTTCGCACGATACAGAAATTCTCTCTAGATCATTTTGTAATTGGAATTGATCGTCTGATGATTTTACAAGACGGTAAATTACAGTGTCATCTGCAAACAATAGTTCGCAGACCAAACAGCGAGGTCATCAGTCCCATCGGATTAGGGAAGGATGGGGAAGGAAGTCGGCCGTGCCCTTTCACAGGAACGATCCCGACATTTTCCTGAAGCGATTTAGGGAAATCACGGAAAACCAGAATCAGGATGGCCGGAGGCTGGTTTGAACCGTTGTCCAGTATGCCAACCATTGCGCCACCTCGCTCCGTTTAGCATAAGTGTAAATTATTTAAGACTTACGCAAATTTTCTTTGAAGGTCAAGACACGTGTGTACACGGTCCAGTTACATTAGTTCGGTGTCAACGTTCAGTTATCATTCACAGACGGCAGGTGGTAGCACTAGCGGTGGAGGGTACATAAAATGCGTCGGCAGAAGCGGAAAACAAAAAAACAGCACTCGTTTGACATAATACTCAAACTGAACGGTTTATCGGACGTCCAAAAGGACATGATGATTGGTTTTCGGGCCAAGTGTGGAAGCATTCCCGAATCGGCTAAATTTTTGAACTGCTCGCATGCCACCGTTGTTAAAGTATTCTCTGCACGGGAAACCGAGGCAACTGCGGCGCACCACGGGCCATAGATGAAAGAAGTGAATGACAGCTGCGGAGTTGTGTACGCGGCAGAGAAACGTGCAACTGTTGAGCAACTGACCACCCAGACGAACCAAGGAGATACTAACAGTGTCTCCTCAATTGCCGTTCAGCGGCCGTTGCTGCATATGAATCTCCGCAGCAGGTGCCTGGACCATGCAGTCGTGTCGACTGCTGTTCGTCAGCGATGAAGGCTGGAATACGCACGCTAATACCGCAGCTGGACGTCCACAGAGAGGCGAGAGGTAGCCTTTACAAATGAATCACATTTTATTCTCTATCGCACAGATGGCCGTTGGCATGTACGGTCTTGCAACAATCGACGGAAAGGCTCAGACTGGAAGATGGACCACTATGGTCTGGGGAATGTTTTCGTGGAATTCCTTTAGTGATATCGTCATTCTGGAAGGCACAATGGATCAAGACAAGGATGCGTCTATCCTTGGGAACGATGTCCACTCCAACACGCAATTTGGTTCTTTCCTAGGCGTGGTTGACTACTAATGTCGTGTGTCACACAGCCCTCAGTGTACGTCCGTGGTTTGAAGAAATCCACGATGAGTTTACTGTACTCTTCTCGCAACCAAACACTCCGGATTTAAATGCAACCTCGATCAGGGTATTCGCGTCATCTATCCGCAGCCGAGAAACCCAGCGCATCTGGCCACAGCAGTGGAGTAGGCATGAATTCCGTAAAGCCGCTTCCTTTGGACGCAAAAATGAAAATATAAAATAGTACCCAAAACCCATTAAAACTCCCAGAATCCAAGATCCAAATTTCAAGCCCCACTGGAATAGCATCATTTGAATAGTTGCAAGTATATAGAAAAGAAATCCAGTATAAAGTGACTTAATGTTTTGGAAAGGGAAAGAAAAGAAATAGAATCTATTAGCTTCAGATTAAAATAATAGTAGATTGCAAAGTAGTGTACGTATAGATCACGGAATAGAACGAGTGAATTCTAAGAATACTCCTTGTGAGTACTCTTTGAGGACACTGCGTAATACAGAAGAAAAAAGTCAGACATTGTTAATGTGCTGCTAGCGCTTGCTGGATCAGGTCTTATCTCAACGTATGCTCTTGTACGTAGGCGCGACGAGATTGTTTTTGGACATTTATGGAAATTTTGCAACCTGCTAGCAATCATTAAACTTGAAGTACACTACTGGCCTTTAAAATTGCTACTCAAAGAGGAAATGCAGATGATAAACGGGTATTCATTGGACAAATATATTATACTAGAACTGACATGTGATTACATTTTCACGCACTTTGTGTGCATATATCCTGAGAAATCAGAACCCAGAACAACCACCTCTGGCCGTAATAACGACCGTGATACGCCTGGGCATTGAGTCAAACAGAGCTTGGATGGCGTGTACAGGTACACCTGCCCATGCAGCTTCAACGCGTTACCCACAGTTCATCAAGAGTAGTGACTGTCGTATTGTGACGAGACAGTTGCTCGGCCGCCGTTGGCCAGACGTTTTCAATTGGTGAGAGATCTGGAGAATGTACTGGCCAGGGCAGCAGTCTTTTCTTTATGCAGAAAGACCCGTACAGGCCCTCAACATGCGGTCGTGCATTATCCTGCTGAAATGTAGGGCTTCGCAGGGATCGAATGAAGGGTAGAGCCTAGGGTCGTGACACATCTGAAATGTAACGTCCACTGTTCAAAGAGCCGTCAATGCAAACAGGAGGTGACGGAGATGTGTAACCAATGGCACCCCATACCATCACCGCGAGTGATACGCCAGTATGGCGATGACGAATACACGCGTCCAGTGTGCGTTCAGCGCGATGTCGCCAAACACGGATGTGACCATCATCATGCTGTAAACAGAATCTGGATTCATCCGAAAAAATGACGTTTCGCCATTCGTGCACCCAAGTTCTTCGTTGAGTGCACCATCGCAGGCACTCATGTGTGTGATGCAGCGTCAAGGGTAACCGCAGCCATGGTCTTCGAGCTGATAGTCCATGCTGCTGCAAACGTCGTCGAACTGTTCGTGCATTTGGTCGTTGTCTTGCAAACGTCCCCATCTGTTGACTCAGGGATCGAGACATGGCTGCATGACCTGTTACAGCCATGCGGATAAGATGCCTGTCATCTCGACTGCTAGTGATACGAGGCCGTTGGCATCCAGCACGGCATTCCCTATTACCCTCCTGAACCCACCGTTTCCATATTCTGCTAATAGTCATTGGATCTCGACCAATGTCGCGATACGATAAACCGCAATCGCGATAGGCCACAATCCAACCTTTATCAAAGTCGGAAACGTGATGGTACTCATTTATCCTCCTTACACGAGGCATCACAACAAAGTTCACCAGGCAACGTTGGTCAACTGCTGTTTGTGTCAGAAATCGGTTGGAAACTTTCCTCATGTGAGCACGTTGAGGGTCGCCACCGGCGCCAACCTTGTGTGAATGCTCTGAAAAGCTAATCATTTGCATATAACAGCATCTTCTTCCTGTCGGTTAAATTTCGCGTCCGTAGCAAGTCATCTTCGTGGTATAGCAATTTTAATGGCCAGTAGTGTAAACTGATCAGCAACCTTGAATATATCATTACCTAAAGCCAAGGGAGGAAAAGATCCGAGCTTGTCTTAAATTGATTATCATACAGGGAAGACTGAACTCTGCCCCATAGTAATAAACTGTTTGCAATTTACCGACATAGGAAGTGAACATTGGTATTGAATTGTGAGAAAGTACTGAAGTTTCGTTAAAGTAGCAAATGAAATCTAGATCTTGTTACAAACTGACGGAAACTTACGTAACTAATCCCACCCAGCTTAGGTTCCTTATACAATGATAAGGCGTGAATAGTGTAGAATAAGTCAGCATAAAGTGGATTTACTGTGTGACATTTCTTTCAAACCTTTTAATATTGTGGTTTTACGAAATATTTATTTGTGCAACGACATAGATTAATAAAAGAGCGCAGCATGGATAAATATTCTTTGCCACGTTAGACAGTTATTGTACCGATTCGAACTATTAAGCTTACGTAAACTTTAGGGGAGAAACTATTGCCGTACAAGGACTGTAGCCATATTTAGTATAAGGACAGCCATTGGTGTGCAACTACGCGTCGGGGAGCATATAATTATTTGAACTGGTCGGTATCATTGATACACACTCGGCGTGAATACAGTGCAGCAGGACAGATTTTTTTTTAATGTAATATTCCTCATAAGACAATATTATCGCTAGTTAGTCGGAGCACGAATTTCATCAACGAACATTTCCAATATATCTTAAGAGGAGCAGCTACACTCCATATCGCTGTCGGTACTTTTCAGAACTTCATTGTCTTGTTGCACGTCTCGCGCTGCAGAACATGGATATTTAGGTGACTGGACGACGCATATTTGAAAGTAAAACATGAAATAATAAATTTTCGGTTAGCCACTAAAACTTGACTGCAGAAAAAGAAAAATAGTGTATACAGAAATTGAGCTACTCACTCACTCGAATACATCTCTTTAATACGTAAGCACCCAAACATTTGATAACATAAAATACCTACCGTAACGTGTTTCAACCCTTCCACTACTGTTAGGACGTATGCAGCCCAGGTGAGGCTATCTGAGAACCAGTGGGAATATGCCGCATGTTTTTGCTACGTATCGATCTCTCATTGGTAAAGCGAATTCTAATAATTACAAACCGTACCTGAAAGTTGTGCTGCCTCCGAGTTTCTTTGTTAAACCTCCGCTCAGTTTTGTTGCATCAAACAAGTTCGCGCCTGCGGACAGGCAACCCAGTATACAGAGAGGGAACTCTGGTTCTTGTTGTGCCTCCCTGTACAATTCGAATCACTGAACTGCTGCCACGCGTTGACGTCTGCAGGGAGCACTTGCAGTATGAGTTACAAACCTGTAGAGGTGCTCAGTTCGCTGATGTTTCTCCGATTTCTGTATGTCTTTTAGTTTTTGTGCAGCCATCTTGTGAAACAACGGAGGTCTCTATGTCTCATCCCTCCCGACGTTGGAAAACGAAACAGTAGGAAACAGTTTTTCATGGAGTTACTTTTAAACCCTAATTAAAATATCCGTACATTAATGCCTTTCACTCCGAAAAATGTTGATTGGGAAAGGGTTAACTCATGTCGCCCACAACTGATAGAATTTTAAGCCCACAACTGATAAAATTGTAAGAGAACAATTGTGAGCTTTGTTAGTACAACATATGTTAAAAACTGTAGCCTCTTGTACGGTACTTCCTTGATCTGGCAGTTTTACCACTATTCCTGATGAATATTATTTCGCTAAAACTCTTGTACTCATTACTCCTTTTTGCTCTCTGTTACAGGTAAGTCGCTGTCGCGCTGATCTAACAGGCAAAAGAATTGCTGATCGGTTCCCGGCTTCCTCATTCCTAGTGTCTCTCGTCACATGAAGTGTTCAGTGAGGTATAGTCTAATGTTTACGAAGACTGAGCAACAGTAGTCCTGTAGTGTAGTAGGATTTGTTTGCTTACTAAAGTTTACACTGTAAGTTAAAACCCATTTTCTCTGTGCATCCCCGTGCACGAGCTCACTTTAAACACGACGGGGTAGTTAAACAGTACCACCCATCATGTTGTAACGGTTATAGAACGAACTGTAATAATATAATAAATTTCTCACTTCGTGGGAAATGTTCTGATCATCTTCTGTATTTGTCAAAGGCATCAGAGTGTTTCTCCCCACAGATACAGAAAATGACCGATTAGGCAAAGGGAGTGCGATTTCGAAGGTGAAACTCCAATTTGCGTTTATGAAGGACTGAAGAACGCATGTCATGCTTCATAAAGCATATCACACACTTTGACGCTACTTCTGGCGTTATGAAAGTGGTGTAGGGCGTGAGGCATTGGGTAACTAAACGTAGAGGAGTTGACACAGTTTATTCCTGAAACTTATTCTCGCCTGACGTCAGCTGACCAAAAAACTGTTTGTCATTCATGCAGCAAAAGCTTTTAATGGGCAATCACTTTCGAATTTCTGTTCATTTTTTATCGTTTCTTTCTTTTTCCTTAACTTCGAAACGCCATCTCAAATTGTTTATGAGCACAGCTGTGCCACTTTTGTTGGAAATGATTTTCCGTTCAGAAATTTTAATGGTATTAGTCACTACATAATCCGACCTGATGGTCACATTTTTGGAAACTGGAAGATGGAAAAATGAGTTGTATTTGTAAAGGTTTTGTTCCTATCAAAGCATACAATTTTGTTTGTCACGGACAAGTTTTTTTTATGTCACTGTATTACGTTACATCAACTGTTTATCTGTTGCCGTTATTTGCAAATTCCTAAGAAAAGAACTGAAAGCCGAACACCTCCCAAAGAAAGACCAGAAAATATTATTACTTATAACGCGACATGCCTAAAAGCAGAAGCAACATCCATTATTTTAGTAACTAATGAATAATCTTCTGTAAAAAAGCAATAAAAATCAATCACATAGCGTAAGAACACAATTACGTGGCAAAGAAACTGATACCGAAGCGGTTTTTATCCGCACAGTGATGTTGCTTTAAACAGGTTTGTGTGCATACATCGTGATAAGTAGTCTTCTTTACCCATGTCAACAGAGATAAATGGCATGCTGTTGTAAATCTAATGCGTGGTCTGTTAAGATGTGGCGCCAATGATAATAAAAATATAATATGGTAACTGCGTTTTGTACAAGAGGCGATTACCAGCTGCGATTATCATTCTGCCAACAAGCGCAAGCTACTTGGAACGAAAACAACGTCTTACTGGTCATGCTAAGAACGCGTCAACGACTCTTTTTCTCACGCAGGTTAATTAACAAGGAATTATTGTTAACGTGTAGACAACAGTCCTAAAGTACTTTGTGGTCGCTCTTTACACAGGGTGATCCAGTGATGCTGATACTATCATCCAGAGATGATGGAGAATGATAAATTTATCATTTTGAGGTAAGGGACTCTGGTCCGTAAGCGATAGTGTCGAAAGATATAACTGAAAATCTTTCTTATACCCCTGACAATGGAATACATTTACCACTACTCTTGTAGAGTAGGTAACATTCAGAGGTGATATCATGGAACAAAACAAGAAAAACATGAGTAGTAAACGTGGGTTTCAAAATTCGAACGTAAAAAGTTATGAACACTTACTGCTCGTTGGTACTATGAAACACGTCTAACAAGCACTCACACCTCTTAAGATACGGATTTTAGAGCCCATATTTACTGGAAGCTCTTTTTCTTGTTTTGGTGCATACTGCCTACTCCGAAGCTAAGAAAACAAAAAGCTCTCAGTGCAAGAGAGGTGTTTCGAAGGTGAACAACTTCTCTTAAGGTATGCGCTTTTAGAGTCCGTGTTAACCAGCCTTGTTTTCTTGTTTTGGTCCATGCTACCACCTACGAAAGTTGTCTACCCTACAATCTTAGCACAACAGTAACGGTACATGTATTCCTCAGTCAGGGTATCAGAATGATTTTTCGCTTATAGCTTTTGACTAGATCGTTTCTGGAACGCGGTCTCTTAACTCAAATTGATACATTTACGCTTCTACATCGTCCCTGAAAGTTTGTAAGATCATCAGAGAGTCACACTGTATATCTGCAAGGGGAAGATACGGCCTGCAATTAAATCACTGGATAGCCAGATGTGTGTTCGTACTATTTTTATGGCGAAGATATCTAGAGGGTTCTACAAGATATGGCAAGGGACGAAAAACAAAATGAAATAGATAATTCAAGATGAAATTTGCATTATTTCAGCATAGATGATAGCCTACATTGAGCGTTGAGCAACCAGGACGACAGATTTGGAGAATACATAAATATAGCATTAAGCGTATTGCAGTACATAATTTTGAAACATTACTCTTTCGGACTGTTGTTTCTTTCAGGAAAAGTTTGAATTTTTATCACTACCGTCCTGAAAACAATGAGATTGAATTTATCGAGTCACTATTTTTCTCTCTGAAATCAGTCTGCAGTTTCTCTTTGATGTCGCACTAAAACTCACTAAACTGCTTCAATCCTTTTGGCGTAATTCAAGAGAAACTACCAGTTTACTGCAAAGCTAATGCTGCCCTTTGAATGTAACTCAGCGCAGTGGGAAGCTGTAAAGAAAATATTGCCCTGTTCGTTCTCCCTTTTGTTTCCCACAAAAGTAATTTCTAAGGCGCAGTGCACTAACAGTGAGACACAAACTCCGCAGCGGAGACTTGTTTTCTTTAGGTAACGCCACGGTCTCGTGAAAGCCGGCTTCGGCTTTGCAATTATCCCCTTCCGGACGCGCGAAATAATGTGGCCGCCGGTACACAATTGTTTCTGTAGCCGGCGAGCGAGCGCAGCGCGCCCGTGGCGGCGGCCGCAACTAAATCCGCCCGCCTGTCCAACATGGCGGCGTCCCCGCGGGCTTTGTCGTGCGCGTGGGACTCGGACTGCAAAGGCAGCGCCCGAGGCAGTGACAACGGCCGCTTTAACCAGTCAGCAGCACTGCTTAGCTTTGAGGCCGCGGCACCGTGCCGCCCTGGGCTACACACACCGCGTGGCTCAGTCGCCGTCGCAACTTCTTCCACAGTCCAAACTTTGCGATTTTTAAAACAGGAAAAATTTATTATGGTAGCGTAAGTTCAGTGCACAGGAGCCGTCAGAATTATTTGGTTTGAACTTTCTGGAGCGTACTTCCTGGTTTTCGAAATGATTTTTGTGTAAAAGTAGTTCTGAATTAGATTACATATTTCATAAATAAAAAACCGAGCGAGGTGGCGCAGTGGTTAGCACACTGCACTCCCATTCGGGAGAACGACGGTTCAATCCCGTCTCCAGCCATCCTGATTTAGGTTTTCCGTGATTTCCCTAAATCGCTTCAGGCAAATGCCGGGATGGTTTCTTTGAAAGGGCACTGCCGATTTCCTTCTCCATCCTTCCCTAACCCGAGCTTGTGCTCCGTCTCTAATGACCTCGTTGTCGACGGGACGTTAAAAAACACTAACCTAACTAACAGAAATAAAAGTCCGTTCACCGTTGTTTCCAGATCGTGCTTCAGTATTGACATACATTTTGAAATTCTGACTGGACGTTTCGTTTTCATCACAAAAAGTATTATATCGTTAACAGTCAGAAGCATAAAATCTTGGAGGTATGATATGCGAGAAGGTGCTACAAAGTTACGCTGTACGTTGTATTCAATCCGACACCGCCATGTTAGTAGCCCCTAAACATTAGCAGACTAATCTTTATGAATCCTTTTTGTACTTAATTTCTGTCATGTGCACGCAACATTTTTTTTTTTTTAAATAGAAAATATCGCAATGCTTTCGTGGACAACACTGCGTCAGGAAACCATTTTGAGAAACTTTGGCCGTGCGGTTCTAGGCGCGTCAGTCTGGAACCGCGTGACCGCTACGGTCGCAGGTTCGAATCCTGCCTCGGGCATGGATTTGTGTGATGTTCCTAGGTTAGTTAGGTTTAAGTAGTTCTACGTTCTATGGGACTGATGACCTCAGATGTTAAGTCCCATAGTGCTCAGAGCCATTTGAAGCATTTGAGAAACTGTTTCTAATTTTATTTACTTATCTGAAACAGTAATAAGACCTATTTTGCCTCTCTGATGTAACTTTATTTTTGTCATGCGTTTCAGATACCCAAAAATGAAGCACGTGATGTGAAAAGGCTGTTTCCGTCATCAGCTTTCCTTTACAAGGACTGACGAAACTGATGTACGATCTGTTTTCGTTCCGAAAATACTGATAATGTATTTTGCTACGTTAGATTGGTTTCCATTCTTTTCTTCTCATGGAGCACCAATAGAGCTTTCCGACATGGAGTGACAGGAAATCTAAAGTCAAATGACAGGAAAAAGCACCACAGTAAAAGTGTAAAGAACAAACAAAATTCAAGTATTTGAAAGAAAATGTCTCTTCAGAGAGGCCATTACGGATGAAATGTGATTGACTTCCACTCTAGACTATGATCAGAAAGATTAGTACACTCGCAGATGACACAAGCTTTCATTTTTTATCAAAACATTCCAGCAGACGCTAATGCCTGAAAATTATCATGGTGAACGTTGGCTTAAGGTTTGTGATATGATGACAACTCCACTTTTTATATCTCCATGATGAAAACGTTGAGACAAACACCTTCTCTGAGCAACGATATTCAATGGTCTTTGGTGCTCTGAGACGAAAGATATTCAATTGTCTTTGCATACACGGGATGTCATTCTCAATGTTTTATAATTTCTGTTTGTTAACAATATACACGGCGTTAAAAAAACTATCCATGTTTTGAGAAGCGGTAATGTGTACCAAAACAAAAAAAAATGCCCATTGAACACAGTATATAAAATGCATACCTTAAAACCTATGAGTACTTATTCATCTTTGTTGTTGTGAAACACATATCTTCTACTGCAAAGCTCTTTGCTGTTAAGAACGACCTACAGAATGTAGTAAACAGATGACAACATTTTTTATTCTGTTATTGTGAAACAGCAGAACATAAAAATGGTTCAAATTGCTCTGAGCGCTATGGGACTTAACTTCTGAGGTCAACAGTCCCCTATAACTTAGAACTACTTAAACGTAACCAACCTAAGGACATCACACACATCCATGCCCGAGGCAGGATTCGAACCTGCGACTGTAGCGGTCGCGTTGTTCCAGACTGTAGCGCCTAGAACCGCTCTGCCACCTCGGCCGGCAGGCAGAACATATATGACCTGCACTTCTGGACTGTAGCTGGAGCATCATGTTTTCCATTTCTTCTGTAGAATAAGAGGCTTTCATTATGCTGGTAAGTGCAAGGAGAAAATGTTTAAGCATTTCACACATTGGTTTCTTTAGAACTAATGTATGCACTGCACTTACCCATAGCTGCGAATGTGGTGTACAATAACAACACTAACAGACGTTCACTGCCTGCTGTAAGCATAGAGAACAAGAAACGGCTGGCCGCTGTGGCCGAGCTGTTCTAGCTGCTTCAGTCCGGTCGCAGGTTGGAATCCTGCCTCAGGCATGGATGTGTATGATGTCCTTAAGTTAGTCTGGATTTAAGTAGTTCAAAGTCTAGGGGACTGATGGCCTCAGATGTTAAGTCCCCTAGTGCTTAGAGCCATTTGATCCATTTTAACAAGAAACGAATGTATTCTCGTTTGTTTATGGCATTCCGTGACTCATTATTAATACGAGTTGCAAAGGCCTTGCAGTAGGAGAGATGAGTTTCACAGTAGCGAAGATGAATAAGTGCTCCGACCCTTTTTCGTTTTAGAGCTGCTGATTACTGGATAATTTTGTCTTGTTTTGTTCCATACTACCTCCTCTCAAAATATGGAATACTATTTTAACACTTCGTGCAATAAAATGCAAGACCCCTAGAAAAATTTCAATGTGGACCACCAGTGAAGCAGACTCAGAACGTATTCTGGTGCTTCTGCTTGACCAGGTCTAGATGAAATACCTCGAATGTATCATGGAAACTGTGACGACGAAACGTTCACTCTGAAACACGTCTCGGAAATAAAACCCAGTAAAACCGAAATACATAAATCTAACACTATTATGACAAGGAAAGTTGCTACTCACCATATAGCAGAGATGCTGAGTCGCAGATAGGCAGGAAAAAATACTTTCACACTTAAAAGCTTTTGGCCAATGGCCTTCATCAACAGTAGACACGCACATGTGCGTACACAAACACACACACACACACACACACACACACACACACACACACACATTCACACACACACTCACCCAATCAAATGCCACTCACACACATGACTGCAGTTTCTGGCAACTAAAACCACACTGCAAGTGGCAGTACCAGTTCATGGTGGGAGTGGGGACTGGATGGGGGTAAGGAGGAGGATGGGGTGGGGAGGGAGAGGGATAATATGGTGGGGAAAGCGGACAGTGAAGTGCTGCATGTAAGGCAGTGGGCAGGGGAGACGTGGGGAGGAGGGGAAGTAGAGGAAAAGGAGAGAAATAAAGAGAAATAAATAAAACGTCTGGGTGTGGTGGCGGAATGACGGCTGTGTAGTGCTGGAATGGGTGCAGGAGAGGACTGGGTGGGTGAGGACAGCGACTGACGAAGGTTGAGGCCAGGAGGGTTACAGGAACATAGGATGTATTGCAGGGAAAGTTCCAACCTGCGCAATTCGGAGAAGTTGGTGTTGGTGGGAAAGATCCGCAAGACACAAAAATTAAGGATATTGTGTTTGGCAGTCTGTTCAGCAACAGTGTAGTCCACTTGTTTCTTGGCCACTGTTTGTTGGTGGCCATTCATGTGTACAGACAGCATGTTAGTTGTCATGCCTACATAGAATGCACCACAGTGGTTGCAGCTTAGCTTGTAGACCACTTGACTAGTTTAACAGGTAGCCCTGCCTTTAATGGGACAGGGGATGTTAGTGACCGGACTGGAGTAGGTGCTGGTGGGAGGATGTATGGTACAAGTCTTGCATCTAGATCTATTGCAGTGGTATGAGCCTTCAGGTAAGGGATTGGAAGCAGGGGTTGTGTAAAGATGGACACGTATATTGTGTTGGTTCGGTGGACATCAGAATACCACTGTGGAGGGGGGGATGGGAAGGATAATCGGCAGGACATTTCTTGTTTTAGAGCGTGATGAGAGATAACCGAAATCCTAGTGGAGAATGTAATTCAGTTGCTCCAGTCCTGGGTGATACTGCGTTAAAAGGGGAATGCTCCTCTGTAGCCGGACAGTGGGACTGTGGGAGATGGTGGGAGACTGGAAAGATGGGGCAAGATAGATTCGTTTTTATACAAGATTGGGACGATAATTATGATCAGTGAAGGCTTCAGTGAGACCCTCGGTACATTTTGAGAGGGACTGCTCGTCACTGCAGATGCAATGACCACAGGTGGCTAGGTGGTATAGAAGGGACTTTTTGGTATGGAATTGGTGGCAGCTGTCGAGATGGAGGTATTGCTGGTGGTTAGAAAGTTTGATATGGACCGAGATACTGACGTAGCCATCTTCGAGTTAGAGGTCAACATCTAGGAAGGTTGCTTGTTGGGTTGAGTATTACCAGGTGAAGCAAATGGGGGAGAAGATGTTAAGGTTCTGGAGGAATATGGATAGAGTGTCATCACTTTTGATCCAGATAGCAAAGATGTCATCAGTGAATCTGAACCAGGTGAGGGCTTCAGGATTCTGGGTTTTTAGGAAAGATTCCTCTAGATGGCCCATGAATAGGTTGGCATAGGATGGTGCCATGCGGGTGCCCATAGCCGTACCGCGGATTTGTTTGTAGGTAATGCCTTCAAAGGAGAAGTAATTGTGGGTGAGGATATAGTTGGTCATGGAGATGAGGAAGGAGGTTGTTGGTTTGGAATCCATAGGGATTCTGGAAAGGTGACGTCTGGAAAGGTAGTATTCAATAGCAGTAAGAAAAGTATTTACCGTATGGGTACCCAGCGCTGGCCGCTGTAGCCGAGCAGTTCTAGGCGCTTCAGTCTGGAACCGCACTGCTGCAACAGTCGCAGGTTCGAATCCTGCCTTGGGCATGGATGTATGTGATGTCCTTAGGTTAGTTAGGTTTAAGTAGTTCTAAGTCTAGGGGACTGATGACTTCAGATGTTAAGTCCCATAATGCTCAGAGCCATTTGAATTTAGAATTTGGGTAACCATCATTATAAGAATGTTGTGCATACTGTGCGCTGCAGGACTTGCTTTGATAGTAGCGTTTACATCATGGCCTGCCGTTAGGCGCCGGTACTGGTACGGCGGCGTAGGGTTGAAACTAAACCTGCGCTCTGCCATAACTACTGTTCGGTTGTTTTGGTGCAGTACGTAAATGACTTAGTAAATGTTCAGATTACTGGCTGTATAGGTAGCGTTCGTAGGGAAAGAAACGTAAATGAATGCGTGAGAGAAGCTGGGAGCTGAAGACTTTTTCGTTTGTTTCTTTTGCACATCATTAGAACCGCACATCTTTCATTGTTAGTCCATTGTGTATTCTATATCTCTACAAAACATAAACAGCATTTTATAAGTAATAAATATTAACTGATCGCAACCAAAACAAATATTTTTCATGCAACTATACTTCGCATGCACAAATATAAAAAAATTGTTTTATTATTGTTGTGTTTTGTACTCCAATAAAACGTCCTTCGTCATGATTAAAGGCAAAAGCTTCCTATTATTACTTATAAATTCGAAAGCTGTTTATGAATAACAGAAACATGTAAGTTCGACAAATTATTGAAGCAGTGAGTGACATATTTTTGTTTTGTGCTTTCTTTTATTGTACCCTTTGTCGATGAAATTGGTTTTTTTTTTAGCACTATGTGATAATCCTGTATTGTTTTCTTTATTTCTACTACAACATCCCACTGTTTCACGTTAGACATAAAGTTTTCGAATACAAACTCACGTAAAGTTCAAAATTTCAGTTTTGCTATAAAATTTGTTTACCTTTGAGTAAAAGGCAGGAGGATAACTATGTAGAACAAAAATATTCCCTAGGTTACGCCGCCCCTTCCATACATTCAGTCAGCTTTTAGACGGATCACCGATTCCGATTTCTAGGGGAATCTAGTAAGACACTAACAGCACACGCAAACAAAGAGATCGAAATGAGATAAAATCCGATAGGTTTGCAACACAACGTACAGCTAACGCTGTTACGATCTTTAAGGACCAAAGCTACTAGGATAACTACCATTGTCCACGCTAACTTGCGACAACATATGGTCGTTTTACAACTGTAGCGGAAACTCAAGCATCAGCATGCATTGCAGTTGCCTACAGTCAACACGGGTACGACAATAGGAGCAGCGGAGAACGCGTAAAGCTGTTTTACTACTACTCCTGCGATTCGGAAGTCCCAATTAACTGACGATTGCTCCTGCGAGAGGCCAACGGCCAGTTTCGACACACACTGTTAAATTTCCTGTTGCCTTGGCTCAGAGTGCTAGAAAGTACGTGATCTCCAAGCAGTGCACGATCTTTGTCACGAGAGTCGAACATTCCGTGGTCCAAAGCTCTAAAAGCGCTGCAGACAATCGTCCTGCAATCTCTAGTGCGGTTTCGGTATGTCGTGGACGCAAATGATTGTCACATTGGGCAACGCTTATAACCTGGAACTTAAACATGGTACGCAAATAACAAATGTTACTCCATTCTATGGAAATTAAAATGTGTTTCTTTCGACAGTTTATTTGTTATTTGATTTCCGAGTATCTTAACATATGTTTACATAAAGTTTCACTGCCCTACAATCACTCGTTTTGCAAGGGGATTTGTCCTGTAGCGAAACTTTACTTACAACCAACCTGAATTTACTTTAAGGTATTTGACAGGCTAAGTAAATATTCTACTTATCTTTTGCAATTGGATGACGTCGGGTTCTATCTCGCAATTTAGTGTGTAACCTTGCATTTTGTCACAGTTAAAAAGCGACGTCATCATTAAAAACAATGCTTTCCTGTGGAAGGCGGCATCATCAGAGAGCAAAACGAGAGTACTTTTGACGTTACTAGTAGACCGTTTACAGCAAGAACTGCGTAACATGTGAACGCTTAACACGAAAAGAAACTGAAGTCCCAACAAAACACTGCGTAATTATTACACAATTTTTTCTCTTTTACACCGAAAAAAAAACAAAAGATTTCACTTCTTGGACAAATGAATATCAGCTTCCTGCCATAGCAGCCTCACCCAGCATTATTAACTTATCTGTCCATCATTACATCAAAAGAAATACACCTTGCTCCTAGGACTCCACTGTTACTACAAAAAAATTCACTGAGTTCGGCGCACTATTCCAAGACTTTGGCACACTTTTCACCTACTATGAAAATCTGACAGACGTATTTTAACGGTGGCAGTAGCCAAACAAAATACATTACTCGGTTTTCGTATTAGTTGATAGCTGTGTGTCGAAATCAGTGAGCTTTCTTAAGAATATTTCATATTTATTTATATATATAAAACAAATCACCATGTCGCTTAAAATTAACACGGAGTTCTTAAGATAATAAATGAAAAATGGATGTATAAAAGGGAATATCTGTACAGAGTTTGCCGGCCGGTGTGGCCGTGCGGTTCTAGGCGCTTCAGTCTGGAACCGCGTGACCGCTACGGTCGCAGGTTCGAATCCTGCCTCGGGCATGGATGTGTGTGATGTCCTTAGGTTAGTTAGGTTTAAGTAGTTCTAAGTTCTAGGGGACTGATGACCACAGATGTTCAGTCCCATAGTGCTCAGAGCCATTTGAACCAAGCCATTTGTACAGCGTTTGGAGTCGTTACCTGAGTACATGTAGGCCTGCTATCGGCAACTGGAAATAGAGTTTAAATTACCACAGTGTTTAAGCGCAGTAAGTTCGAGTTAAAGAGAAAGCAAATGAGATCGTAGAGACTGCATTGCTTGTTTGCTACAGACAAGATACGAGGGGTGCCCAGAAATCATAGCACCGCATTTTTTTTTCTCAGCCGAAAACAATGCTAGGAATGTGAAACATTAATTATATGCATGATTTGAAGTCTCCTGTGTGAGTGCACCAAGTTTCCGTCACTTAACGACAGATAGCGTAGCTGCAGGGCACTTTCAAAAACGGCGTCTGCAGGTGATGTACGGTACAAGCAACGTGACGTCATTAAATTTCTCACTGCAGAGAAAGAAACTGTGGGGATTACTCACAAACGCTTGTGCAAAGTCTATGGAGCATCTGCTGTCGACACAAGTACAGTTAGTCTCTGGGCACGGAGGGTGAGGTCATCAGAAGGCGGTTTGGCGAAGCTCCGCCATTTGAAGCGACATACCTATCTCGGACTTCCACTTGTTTGGACCATCAAAGGATGCCATTAGTGGAAGACATGCTGAGGACGATGAGGACGTGATTCACTCAGTGAAACACTGGCTCCACCACCAGGACAAGGATTGGTACTCATAGGGCATACACACCCTTGTTTCGCGCTGGAGGAAGGCCATAGAACGGGATGGAGATTACATGGAAAAATAGGGTGTCTAGATACATCATCCTTTCGTGAGTGTAATTCTCATTATGTTCAATAAAGAATGGTTGAAGAAAAAATGCTGTGCATTACTTTTTGAGCAAGCCTCGTTAAGTTTCATAATGTTTCCACATCGGAGCCTTCGTTGCTGGAAAGAACTGATGATTTACAACTCGTATTGGTATTGAATTTACTGTAAATCAAAGCAGGTTCGAATTTTTAAAGAAAAGAAACTGCGCAATGTTGAAGAAATGTGCTGTCAAGATAATCACATTTTACGAGCAATGACTGTATACATGTTAGGGCCTACACTCCTGGAAATTGAAATAAGAACACTGTGAATTCATTGTCCCAGGAAGGGGAAACTTTCTTGACACATTCCTGGGGTCAGATACATCACATGATCACACTGACATAACCACAGGCACATAGACACAGGCAACAGAGCATGCACAATGTCGGCACTAGTACAGTGTATATCCACCTTTCGCAGCAATGCAGGCTGCTATTCTCCCATGGAGACGATCGTAGAGATGCTGGATGTAGTCCTGTGGAATGGCTTGCCATGCCATTTCCACCTGGCGCCTCAGTTGGACCAGCGTTCGTGCTGGACGTGCAGACCGCGTGAGACGACGCTTCATCCAGTCCCAAACATGCTCAATGGGGGACAGATCCGGAGATCTTGCTGGCCAGGGTAGTTGACTTACACCTTCTAGAGCACGTTGGGTGGCACGGGATACATGCGGACGTGCATTGTCCTGTTGGAACAGCAAGTTCCCTTGCCGGTCTAGGAATGGTAGAACGATGGGTTCGATGACGGTTTGGATGTACCGTGCACTATTCAGTGTCCCCTCGACGATCACCAGTGGTGTACGGCCAGTGTAGGAGATCGCTCCCCACACCATGATGCCGGGTGTTGGCCCTGTGTGCCTCGGTCGTATGCAGTCCTGATCGTGGCGCTCACCTGCACGGCGCCAAACACGCATACGACCATCATTGGCACCAAGGCAGAAGCGACTCTCATCGCTGAAGACGACACGTCTCCATTCGTCCCTCCATTCACGCCTGTCGCGACACCACTGGAGGCGGGCTGCACGATGTTGGGGCGTGAGCGGAAGACGGCCTAACGGTGTGCGGGACCGTAGCCCAGCTTAATGGAGACGGTTGCGAATGGTTCTCGCCGATACCCCAGGAGCAACAGTGTCCCTAATTTGCTGGGAAGTGGCGGTGCGGTCCCCTACGGCACTGCGTAGGATCCTACGGTCTTGGCGTGCATCCGTGCGTCGCTGCGGTCCGGTCCCAGGTCGACGGGCACGTGCACCTTCCGCCGACCACTGGCGACAACATCGATGTACTGTGGACACCTCACGCCCCACGTGTTGAGCAATTCGGCGGTACGTCCACCCGGCCTCCCGCATGCCCACTATACGCCCTCGCTCAAAGTCCGTCAACTGCACATACGGTTCACGTCCACGCTGTCGCGGCATGCTACCAGTGTTAAAGACTGCGATGGAGCTCCGTATGCCACGGCAAACTAGCTGACACTGACGGCGGCGGTGCACAAATGCTGCGCAGCTAGCGCCATTCGACGGCCAACACCGCGGTTCCTGGTGTGTCCGCTGTGCCGTGCGTGTGATCATTGCTTGTACAGCCCTCTCGCAGTGTCCGGAGCAAGTATGGTGGGTCTGACACACCGGTGTCAATGTGTTCTTTTTTCCATTTCCAGGAGTGTATATTCCCCTCAGTACTTGAACAAAATGACCCGAATGACGTCTTCAGCGACAGCACAGCGAAACAAGCTTGTTTATTTATCCAGCAGTACTTTATCGCGTCATGGAGAATAATAGTCACGGGATAAAATTTCAGACGACACAATTACGGTGGAAGCAGGGTTCATTGTGATGGATCTTAAAAAGAACTCTTAATTGACATTAAGAAAACTTTAAAAACACGGTATTTTCAAAATGCAGGAACATAACCACTGGATACATGATAAACAACAGGCGTGGATGGTGACTGTTGTTTCTAAAATTTTGTGGGAAAAATGTGAAGTCTGAACCACTGTTGATAGCTGCCCGGCAGACCCCGATGTTAAATCCAAAGTTGTTAAGCTTTTGTTGCTGCCTTCGAAAATAACAAACGTTTTACAACTACATGATCAAAGAAAGCATGCTTGAAAGTTTACTGTCGACAGAAAAATTCTTCCCAATATTTACTCGCAATTGTTTACGCCATATTCTCCAAAGTACCAGTAGGAGTAATCCGCTGAATTACAGCCCCATACCACTAACGTCGATTTTAAGTAGAGTTTTGGAACATATACTGTATCCGAACATTATGAAGTACCTCGAAGAAAACGTTTTATTGACACATAGTCAGCACGGGTTCAGAAAATATCGTTCTTGTGAAAGACAAATAGGTTTTTATACGCATGAAGCACTGAGTGATATCGATAAGGAATGTCAAATTGATCCCATATAGTTAGATTTCCAGAAGTCTTTCGCCACCGTTCCTCACATGCACCTTCTAACCAAACTGCGTGCCTATGGAACATCACCTCAGTTGTGGGACTGGATTCGTGATTTCCTGTGAGAAAGGTCACAGTTAGTAGTAATAGACGGAAAGTCATCGTGTAAAACAGAAGTAATATCCAGGATTCCCCAAGGTAGTGTTATAGGCTCTCTGTTGTTCCTGATCTATATTAACGACATAGGAGACACTCTGAGTAGCCGTCTTAGATTGTTTGCAAATGATACTGCCATTTGCCGTCTTGTAAAGTCATCAGACGACTAAAACGAATCGCAAAATGATTTAGATAAGATGTCTGTGTGGTGCGAAAAGTGGCAATTGACCCTGAATAAAGAAAAGTGTGAAGTTATTCACATGAGTACTAAATGAAATCCACAAAATTTAGATCACACTTTAAGTCACACAAATCTGAAAGCTCTAAATTCAACTAAATACAATTACAAATAACGTAAATTGGAACGATCACATGTTGTGTGTTGAGTAAACCAAAGACTGCGATTCATTGGCAGAACACTTAGAAGGTGCTACAGGTCTACTAAAGAGACGGCTTACACCACGCCTGTCCGCCATATTCTGGAGTATTGCTGTGCGGTGTGGGGTCGGCATCAGGTGGGACTGACTGTTGACCTCGAAAAAGTACAAGCCGGCCGGTGTCGCCGTGCGGTTCTAGGCACTTCAGTCTGGTACCGCGTGACATCTACGGTCGCAGGTTCGAATCCTGCCTCGGGCATGGATGTGTGTGATGTCCTTAGGTTAGTTAGGTTTAAGTAGTTCTAAGTTCTAGGGGACTGATGACCATGGATGTCAAGTCCCATAGTGCTCAGAGCCATTTGAACCATTTTGAAAAAGTACAAATAAGGGGAGCTCGTTTTGTACTATCGCGAAATGGGGGGGGGGGGGGGGGGGGAGAGTGTCACAGACATGATACTTGAGTTGGAGTGGCAATCATTAAAACAAAGGCGTTTTTCGTTGCGACGGGGTCTCTCATGAAATTTCAGTCACCACTTTTCTCCTCTGATTGCGAAAACATTCTATAGGCACCCACCTACATAGGGAGAAATGATCATTATGATAAAATAAGAGAAATCAGGGCTCGCACAGAAAAATTTAAGTGCTCGTTTTTCCCACGCCCCGTTCGAGAGTGGAACGGTAGAGAAGCAGCTTGAAGATAGTTCATTGTATCCTCTGCCAGGCACTTTATTGTGAATAGCAGAATAATCACGTAGACCAGATTCTATGAAAGTCTTTGGCGCCTTAACCGTTGGCGGACATTGAAAGTGAGCCGACAATTCATTAAATTTTTGTCTTGCAGCAATGACGCGGTGTGTGCAACGCCGATTATAACAGTCGAAGATATTTCCGAGATCGATCACTGCCGCCGCAGTATTAGAGAATGCAGTTACCATTGCAGTTCCTGTCTCGATTACATCAGAAACGCGGAACGTCATGAGAAGTATCGAAGGAAGTCATGGCCGCGACGAGTCAGGATGAGGAAGAGAAATGGTGCGGAAGAGGGCTGATTTACTGCGGGTTAAACAGTGAAACAATGATAGCAAATTTTATACGTCTTTAGGTACAGCAGCAGTGTACAGCGCATGGCCGTCCTCTATGCCACCCTGCGCGAGATGCAAGCTCAGCTGGTCGCAGTGTGCGCCGATGCTCCAATGGCAGCGATGACGCCTTTTGCCCTGGGTCGTGGGTGGCTGTCGCCATGTAGGTACCTCCTCAAGGAAATAAAAATTTTAATTGCACCGCCACCGTAAATACACCCCTTTAGAGGTTCCCATTTCACTCAAGATTTGTTGTTGCAACAGTGAATATGGAATACATGACACTATTACATTTACAGCTCAATAACACAAGCCATTCTGAGGCACGAGGTATCGACGCATGCTAAAACACCCATATAAGTGCGTGGAGCAGCCTCCACAGACAGCAATGCAGCTGCTGACTCTGGCATCCAGTTGACCGTACAGGTGGCAAATACTGTCCTGGGAAATCTTATGCCACGCCTGCTCTACCTGCTCCCGTAAGTTGTGTAAGGATCGTTGGTTGACACGTCCCATGAGCCACTTCTCGTTCCATCGCATCACGCACTTGCTCGATTGGAGACAAGTTCGGAGATAGTGTTGCCCACGGAAGTTGCTACAGGTCTTGCAAAGCACGGTCAGTGTGTGGATGAGTATTATCCTGTTGGAACAACACATTACCTTCCCGTTACAAGAATGGAAAAATAATGGGTATAACAACAATCTGCGTGTACCGAGTGCTGGTTAGCGTCCCCTACAGAAACACCGAAGGTGAACGAGAATTGTAGATTATCGCACCCCAGACCATAAGGTCTGCCATGGGACCAGTGTGTTTTGGACGAAGGCGCTCTGCGACACAGCGCTCACCAGGTCCACGTCGTACATGCAGACGCCAATCACTTACGTGCAGGCAGAATTTGCTTTCATCGCTGAAGATCACGGCGCGACATTTCATCATACAAGTGTTTCTCTGAGGGCACCAGTGTCTAGCTGTGCGCGGTGAAGATGTGACCTGAGTCGAAGACGGGCTGGAGGCGTGTTTGGCCTTAGTCACAAAGATAATAACCAGTTTGCAACAGTTGGTGTTGACACTTGTGGGCTCACAAATCCTCTTACCTGTGGTGTGGTGGCTGTACGATCTGCTACTGCTGCTGTTCCACTACTAAAATCCTACTAAAATGCGTGGACGTCCAGAACCGCGTCTCCGGCTTTGAGAATGTTCACGTCACCGTGTAACATTATTGTTCATATTTTTAAATTTTTTTGTAAATATTTTATTGAAACTGTTAAAGCAGAAGTAGAGACATCTTGTTTGAAGCGAAATCGATATTGAAACTCTTTGATAACATTAAAATGAATGTACATATTAAGAAAAAGGGTGTACAATTTTCTTTTAAATACTGTAAAGATATCTGTTTGTTATAATTATTAAATGTAAAAAGGTGCTATGATGTAATTATGTATGTAATAGGTACTGGCACTCACTTGGGGCTGTATGAGATATGTGTAGTATAAAAGATGGAGTAGTTTCGTCAGGAACGGAAAACTGTTTAGCGTAGGAAAAGATGGGAGCGGAAACGTTTGGCGCGCTTTGGCGGGCGCGAACAAAGTCAGTCGGTGGCTAGTGATCTTAGAGGCAGCACGTACAGCGCCAGCAGTGTGTGGAGTGCGCCATATTGTTGCATCTTGCCTTGGTTGGAAACTGCAGTTCATCACGGCCTGGTATGGGGAGAAAAACTGGCTGTTGATTATAAGATGTATTATCGCTATGAAGAGGAAATAAGTCTGACATGGATAACTGCTCTTGGCCGTTCTGATATTAATGCAGTTGTTGCTACCAACGCCACCGTCGCTGATCACAGCTGACAGGGTACGACATTTTAGTTATGTATTATAGTCTGTGCCAGGAAGTTGAAATGTGCTTTAAGAATAATAACCATCATCCAAATTAACAATTGTGTCCACCTGGTAATTTATCCCGCTCATAAACCAAGCAGGATCCTAACCTAGTACATGAAAATTCCGAGTGACCTGTATTCAGCCAAGACTAGGAAATCTTTGATATATTGTTGGCAAATCAGTGATTAATCAGTGAAATAATTGATGGAAAGAATAACTGAGAATTTCATAATTAACATTGCTATTATTTTCTGTGTTAAAATGATTACGTAAGGTTATGCCAGATTCAGAAACCACATTAGATAAATTGTTTGCTGCTTTCACATTACGTATTAATGAAAGGAAATACTGAGTTGATGATTAATATTGATAAATAGTAACGTTAAACAGTTTTACGTATCGGGATAGTAAATAATACACACAACATAAGGAGGAATATTACAACCGCTGATACCAGTAGCCGGCCGCGGTGGTCTCGCGGTTCTAGGCGCGCAGTCCGGATCCGCGCGACTGCTACGGTCGCAGGTTCGAATCCTGCCCCGGGCATGGAAGTGTGTGATGTCCATAGGTTAGTTAGGTTTAAGTAGTTCTAAGTTCTAGGGGACTGATGACCACAGCTGTTAAGTCCCATAGTGCTCAGAGCCATTTGAACCATTTTTTTTTATTTTTTTATTTTTTTTTTTTTTGTTGATACCAGTACCGTTGAGCAACTGACGCATCACCTCCGTCATGTGCGGCGGTTCTGCGAAAGGACCATACTGCCTCTCGGAAGGACACAAACTGACCCCTTTCTAACTCGCTCAGTTGGCTGCAGGTAGCACGAGTGCCTCTATGTGGTATGGTTGATTGCTTGCTGCACAAGTTTGCACCGGACTGAGGCTTCTTGCTGTGAGTATTCCCCGTTAAAGATAGACGCAGATGGCGCTCTGGTAGCTATGCCACTACGCTATCTGTTGGCGGACGACGCTGAAACCATTATCAGTACAAATGGTATATGTCGTCATCGGATTAACATCGACGTTTTTTTCCCGGCGTACAATTTTTTTTTTCCGGCAGTGCGTATTCACTAACGAAATTAATCATAAATAATGAATCATTATTTCAGAAGAAGAGTTATGTCCAAAAGTCCTAAATGGAAAAATGACCTCTGTTATCTACTATGAATGCGATCAGTGGCTCTGAATGGAGTTATACGGCAAGCAAGTTTTTGATCATAATTGTTGTTGTATCAGTAGGACTAAAGAAACGTGTTTATTAATGTCAACATTAATGTATACATGTCCTGTAAAGTGACTCGTCCCACATGCTTTCGATACATGAATTGTTCAGTTGGTCTATGGAACACGTAAGTAACTGAGTATCTAACTGGACGATGATATGCAATGCGTGGTCTTGACAGGCCCTTTTGGAATCCTGGAACCATCAATAGTAGATGATGGCTCGTTGATCACTGAATTGGCCTAATTGTTGACGCTGGTCGATGAGACAGGAGTAGCTAAGCTAGACATTTGACCGATTACTTGCACGGAGGCTCCTCCGACAGAAGTATTGCTTTCATGGCTGGACCGTGTATTCCCTGGCTGATTACGAAGAGCGGCCTTAAGAACATGCCGCAACGTAATTTTGAGCTATTTTCAAGTATTTGTAGAACAGAAGCACAGGGTGCTCCAAAAAGTCATCCAGTTTCATAAGAAAATGTCTCTTGGATGAATAAAGAATGAAACGTGGAGTGAATTTTAACTTTTTAACAGAAATTAAAATATTACGTTTGCGCCAATTGTATGTTGCCGGTACAGGTGTTTGCCAGAGTGGTGTCACTATCTCGATCGTTATACATCTTTCTACACTGTGCAAACCACTCTGAAGTGTATGGCGGAGGGTACGTGACTTTGTACGTGTTATTGGGGTTTTTCCCGTTCCATCCTTCTATGGAGCGCGGGAACAATGATTGTTTAAATGCATTCGTGTGTGCTGTGATTAATCTAATATTGTCCTCACGATTCTTATGGGGGCACTATGTAGGCGGTCGTAATATATTCCTAAACTCACCATTTAGAGCTGGTTCATGAATATTTGTATCTAGGCTTTCTCGGGACCTACAAGCATTTCTCCCACGGGTCAGACAAATCTATGACCATTCGTACTGCCCTTCTCTGTATGCATTAGGATCCTTCTTTACCCCATAGTACTGTTTGATACGAGTCCCTCACATTCGAGCAATATTCTAGAATGGGTCGCACTAGAGATTTGTGAGCAGTCTCCCTTGTAGACTGATTGCATTTCCCCAGTATTCTACCAATAAACCGTATTGCACCACTTGCTTTACCCAGAACTGAGCTTATGTGCTCATTCATTGCCATATCCCTACAAAGTGTTACCCAGGTAGGTATTTGTAAGAGTTACCGATTCCAACTGTGACTCATTGATATTGTAGTCGTGGGATACTACGTTTCTTCGTTTTGTGAAGCTCATAGTTTTACTCTTCTGAACATGTAAACCAAGTCTCCAATCTTCGCACCACTTACAAGATCTGACTCTACATTCATGCATCTCGTTTCAGACAGTACTTCGTTATAGATGAATGCGTCATCTGCGAAAAGGCTTACGTAACTACTACTATTGAACAGCAAGTGTCCCAGCACACTTTCCTAGGTTACACCGAAAGTTACTGCCACATGTGTTAATTCAAGATAACTTGCTGTGCCCTCCCTACCAACAAATCCTCAGTGTAGTTACAGATTTAGCTTGATAATCCATACTATCGTACTTCCGATAATAAGCTGTTTTGGAGATCTGGCTTCTCCCAGAATTACGAGGACGTACCAAAAGTTCATTTTACAACAGCACAGGTCATTACCGAAGTGGCACCTGCACGTAACAGAGTTAGTTAACAATAAGCTTCCTCAACAGTGGTCGACTGTAAGAGACGTACATTTTTCACATTGCATCGTCATCCTCCCAAGTCATCTAATCTCACATACTTTTCTCCCTTTTACAAAACACTTAGCCTATGTGCCTCCTATTTCAACAGCCGCGACGTCGCATAGCTTCGGCTGCGAACGCAGTTAACTCTGTTCGTACTGGAAAAAATATGGGATGAGTTTGACCATCCACAGGATGTTTGTCTTGGGTCTGGTGAAGGGCACGTTGAATATTTATGAAAAGAAAAAGGAATCTTTGACTTTACACGTAGCTGTACGACGCGCTCTGTTGTAGTTTTTACATGCATGAAAAGGATAGGCCTATACTCTTTGAAAACCACATGCTTCTCTTGAAAACAGAAGCTTTGTAATTATATGCATGTCTTTTTCTAAAATTATCAATGGCTGTTGGACGTCACCCGTACAACCAGCCGAAGAATAATTTTTTTAACATTTAAATGTGTAACAGACTGAAACCGTTTAAAATACCAGTTCATCTACATCTACATGATTACTCTGGTATTCACAGTTAAAAGCCTGACAGAGGGTTCAATGAACCACTTTCAAGGTGTCTCTCTACCGTTCCACTCTCGAACGGCCGCGATAGGTAGCCGAGCGGCCTAGGGCTTCTTGTCGCGGTCCACGCGGCTTCCCCCTTCGGAGGTTCGAATCCTCCCTCGGGCATGGGTGTGTGTGTCGTCCTTAGCGTAAGTTAGTTCAAGTTAGAATGAGTAGTGTGTAAGCTTAGCGACCGATGACATCAATAGTTTGGTCCCATAAGACCTTACCACAAATTTCCAAATTTACTCTCGAAAGACGCGCCGAAAAAACGGGCACTTAAATTTTTCGGTGCGAGCCCTAATTTCTCTAATTTTATCGTGATGATCATTTCTCCCTATGTAGGTGGGTGCCAACAGAGTGTTTCCGCAATCGGAGGAGAAAACTGGTGATTGGAATTTCATGAGGAGATCCCGTCGCAACGAAAAACGTCTTTGTTTTAATGATTGTCACTCCAATTCACGTATCATGTCTGTGGCACTATCTCCCCTATTTCGCGATAATACAAAACAAGCCGCCCTTCTTCGAACTTTTTCAATATCATCCGTCAGTCCCACCTGATATGGATCCCACACCGCACAGCAGTACTCCAGAATAGCGCCGATAAGTGTAGAGTAAGTAGTCTCTTAAGTGATCTGTTGCACCTCCTAAGTGTTCTGTCAATGGTTCGCAGTCTTTGGTTCGCTCTACCCACAACATTATTCGTGTGATACTTATCTACTGTTATCATCTACATTCATGTAACATGAAATTAAGTCATGACCGAACGAAATTAAAATAAATTCGTTCTATCAAAGGACTCTTGATAACACAAATCATACTTATCCATTAACTTTATTATAATAGAATCTCTTGCCCCATATTCTTATGTGCCCCTTTCCTACAAAATCGCATAGGACTTTGTACGCTTTTACATCTACTGTCGCTAAAAGATTCTGACGGTTCGTTGGTAAGGTACTGACGGAGAGCATCAGACACTGGTGTCTTTTGTCTCAGCCGAAGAAAATGTCGTTAAGATCTTCCTCACTGTCGCTTACACGTGAAGAAGGCGGGTTCACGGTGAGGCGGTAGAGATGTTGCCGGAATCTCTCTTATTAAACAATCATCGTATTGCAACCGTAACATTTCTGTTGTGTCCACATTTTTGGTACCAAGGAAGTGAATTTTCCTTAGGTTTCTACCTTAATTCGCGTAGCAGGTAGGTTCTTGTGAAATCGTTTGAATCTTTTTGAATGACCCTGTATATATGAATTTCCTGCCCGATTAAATCTGTATGCCGTTCTGAGAAATTCTATATATCTCTTATTATTAAGAGTTTATCAACGACAATACAGTATAATTTCAGGATGACTTACAAAAAACGTAAACATGTGCAGCACACCTGACGGGAATGAACTTGTAACCTTGCATTCGTCACGTCTCGTCTGTTAAAGGACCCCGCGATACGCTTGAGTTTATGTAGTTGAGGGAACTGCCGTATTGCTCCTACAGCAGCACTCTCGTAGTTTAACATGTGATGATAGCCATTCCGCGGTCATAATAGGACGTAGATGTGTTTTCAGTTAACACTGAGAGCAATAGAAGTTAAATTTGTAATGATAAATTTTGTACAGCGTTTCAAATTATGGCTTAAAATATAAGAATTTCCCTCTGTTTAGCCTTGGTAACATTCTCTCTTCGAAATTACTTCATTTATGTTTATTGCTTTTTACCTGTAAGATGCAAAATCAAGGACGGTATTATCAGTATCTGTATTCATTCATCTCTTAAAGGTCAATTGAAACAAATTACTTGCTGCGTTAGGTTGAAAGCAAGAAATGAGTTTAATAATAGGAGAAATATTCTTTGTGTTGTGCACCAAAGCTTTGATAAAATGTAATTTTATGTACTGTACCAAAACAAGATGCATCCAGTTGCGGCAATTTATGTAAGCCTCCGGCAGATGTTAAGGTTTACAATGGTGTATACCTCAGATGCAGTACTGTGAAGTGTGATTCACATCTAGATAGCTGCCTGAAGTTTGTTGCCCGTCTAACTAACAATAACACTGCGCTTTGTTGTGGAGTAAAAGCTGTCGTAGCATGCACCAGGTCCAACACTACCTAGATGTGGAGAAATGAGCCCCCAAACCCATTTCTTAGTGAATATCACTCCCATGTGTAAAACAGTCTCAAACTCAACAAGACGATTCTCGCAATTAAAACAATTTCTCCTGTAGGAGAGCCAATAAGAAGTTCTACTTCGATCACGTTGTCTTTCAAATCTTCGACAAGCAACCTTGTATCTTTGCATGATTCCATTTTTTTTTACGATTTCTTAGCAGCTCGATTACATTTCCAAGCGGGATAATTGTAGGAACGTATCTTTACAGCGCGAAAGGAGAGGGGGTGAGGGTCTCATGGTACTCGGTTACCATTTACGCTAGGAACATGGGTTACAAGGTTTTTGGTCTAGCATGGATCAGCGGCCATTAGTATAGCCATTCGAACATTGGTCTCACTGCAGTAATTTGAAACTATATTAACCAAGTTTTGAGCGACGAACCGGTGCTGGCTCCAAGGCAAATTGCACGAATCGATCGCTTTCCTTTGCAAAACGTGTTAATTGGGCTGAAATTAACGATCAGCTAACGACACCACTTGTATGTGCTCAGTTAGGATTTGAAGCACAGATACGTGAAAAACACGTTTCTCTGGGAGGTTTTCGAAGCGCGCCACTTCTGTAATATAAACCTGTACGAATCGATTCAAATTTTGCACTAAAGTGCATAAATGGATAAGTCAAAACTAATTCTTTTTTCATCCTTCCTCTCCAATTATAGTCTTATATAACAAAATAATAAGTAACCAGATGCATAAAAGAAATTCAACGTCTCTACCTGTTCTGAGCCCTTGGTGCCCTCCCTTAGAAAGTTATATCTACCGCATTATTTGCGAGTGTAAACAATAAGATGCATATAGCAAAATGCCATGATCTTGTTGAAGAAGGGCACTAACTACCCGAAACCGATAAATAAATTAAATTTCTTTTTGCAAGTGTTTGCTTATTATTTCATTGTATTTTTTTTATCCAACACCCGTTGTCGAGAAGCAATAACGTAAAACCGAGGTAAATGTAGCAAGTAAAATTCACTATTACGAGAACTGAATGCGCGGAAACGGTATTAAGTGATCCAAGTAAATAAAAAATTCATTCTTAAGTTACAATTGAAAACTAGATTTCAAAATCGTCCTTCATCCGGATTTTACATGCAAAAAACACGATTTTACGAGTTTCTTTTTTTAACGTGCACCACTTCCGTATTTCCGAGTTGTACGAATGGTTAAAATTTTGCCATAAGGAAGACAAATAGCATAATTAATGGTCATACTGTTGTTTTGTGAAAGATTTACCCGTTGCCACAATGTAAGCAACTTGGTTCGAAAGACAATGAAGAATCTATACCGGATCAATTGTCGCCCCAGTCAGTATAGATGTACATTTGTTCAAAATGGTTCAAATGGCTCTGAGCACTATGGGACTTAACTTCTAAGGTCATCACTCCCCTAGAAGTTAGAACAACTTAAACCTAACTAACCTAGGGACATCACACACATCCATGCCCGAGGCAGGATTCGAACCTGAAACCGTAGCGGTCGAGCGGTTCCAGACTGTAGCGCCTAGCACCCCGGCCGGAGTACATTTGTTGACAAGCTTTGGTGGTCTAATGTCAAAATCGCGGCAGAGAAAATGTAGGGAATCAGAATGAAAAATGCTCTTATCGTAGCACAAAAAAGCAAGTACGTCCTGGGTTCAGTAACGGATTTAAAAGAAGGGAACTAACTTTTGTACTTAACTGGCAGCTTCAAAGACATTTAAATCAAAACATATTGACATATTTGCGCTTTTATTACGAGTTAACCCTTCTTTCGCAGCACAGTGAGCTCTCATAGCTGTAAGGTTCTGGCACAACTGCATTTTGCAATTTATAGGCTGATCCTGCATCAAGAGTTCAGAATAGTAAGCAGCATATAATATCATACGGCTGAAGAGCATACATTTAACAGAGGAAAAAGCTTTTCCTGAGGTAACGAAATTTCTGATGATGGATTTGTTCCTGGTGGTATGACATCATGTATCAAGTTATTTTACTTTAACACGTTAAGTTATATCACATTACATGGCTACTAATACTAACAAGTAAAAAAGCGCGTTTGTGTCAAGATGTTCTGATTTGAATGTCTTGTAGAAAAGCTAGTGGTCTTCTTTTACACTCCTAAGTCTTTCAGTTCAAATTCGTCCTTTTTGTACTGTGATTTGAACATGTTTCATTACGGCGAAATAATTTTTAAATTTTGTTAAAAGTCGCTAAAAACTAACGAAACACTGCATGAGTATAGTCGGGGGCCCGCCCGGTTAGCCGTGCGGTCTAACGCACTGCTTTCCAGGCGGAAAGGCGTGCCGGTCCCCGGCACGAATTCGCCCGGCCAGTCTGTGGATGGTTTTTGAGGCGGTTTGCCATCTGCCTCGGCGAATGCGGGCTGGTTCCCCTTGTTCCGCCTGAAGTTACACTATGTAGGCGATTGCTGCGCAAACACTTCTCCATGTAAGCGTCACCATAATTACTCTACCTCGCAAACAATTGGGGTTACACTCATATAGTATGAGATGTTCGTGGGGAGTGGGGTGTCCACTGGGGGCCGAACAGCACAATAATCCTGGGTTCGGTGTGGGGCGGCGGTGGGGTGGGTGGACTGCTGTAGCCTGTTGTGGGGTTGAGAACCACGGAGGGCTACGGCGGGAACGAAGCCTCTCTTTCGTTTCTAGGTCCCCAGTTCAATACAATACAATAGTCGGGGGAATTTTGAATTTTCCGGTTTACGAAAAGCTAAGTTCTGCACACATTTCAGTGTGTATGATCTGATATTACCTGATCACGTGTCGAATAACTACATAATTTTCCAGACAGAAATAGTGGTGTGTATGGATAATGTCTGTAGAATGTTGGCGAACAGAGTCAGCAGTACAAAAGTCATAAATTAAAACGTCATGCCTGACACTGAAGTTTTACCGTATGAACGACGAAAACGTAGTAAGCGGTGAACTTTCAGCTTCCATTGGTTTTTTTGGGGTGTGAAGGTGGCGGCTGGTGTTGGTGAGAAAATGTTTCGGAAAGGTTTGAAAAAAAATTTTAAAATTTGCTGGAAATCGCTAAGCGCTTTCGTGCTCAAACACTGGGTGAATATAGGCTGGGCGATTGGTGCTTCGTTACTTACGCTGGCTCAAGACATGTGTACCCTTTCTAACTTAAATAATGACTTACTGTGTTAATGTGTTATTTTAAGATTATACTTCTTAATTCGTAAATTAAGACAGCACCATATGTTTTTAAATTTGGTCAATAATTATACGAAAAACTGAAATTCAAATTTTCGTTGCGTCAGGAGGTTGTTAGATAGACAATCAGCAAATAGGAACGCGTAACGTTTTAGCCATTCAGCAGTATGTATTAAATTTTACAGTAATGGACTTGTTGGGTACATTATTTTATTTCCCATGATGATATAAGCTGTCGAAAACAGTAGTAGCATTATCAAGACTTTTAGCCGCATTCTTGATGGTAGACACTTATGCCTTCTTTATAACGCAGGCAAAAATGGTAATAAAAGTAATTTCAATTTACACTCTCTGTAAGAGATAGCCGGCCAGAGTGGCCGAGCGATTCTAGGCGCTACAGTCTGGAACCGCGCGACCGCTGCGGTTTCAGGTTCGAATCCCGCCTCGGGCATGGATGTGTGTGATGTCCTTAGGTTAGTTAGGTTTAAGTAGTTCTAAGTTCTAGGGGACTGATGACCTCAGAAGTTAAGTCCCATAGTGGTCATAGCCATTTGAACCATTTTTTGTAAGAGATATAAGTATGGAAGGAGAAAGCGTCTGGTTGCATCTGTTACAATAGTACACTGGTTTGCCAAGCTTAAAGACGAAAGTAGCTTTCGCATGATGTTTCACGGCAAAGTAACACAGCTCGATGAACCTTGACAACAGTACAGTAAAATAGAGAAGATAACTGAAAAAATACGTAACGAGTCGAACAGAAATGACACATTTATTCAAAGACAATATGTCACCGCTACTTATGACGAAGGTACGGCTCAAGGTGAAACGAGACAAAACTGAGTTCATGCAATAGAAGACAAGAGCAGGAAGAATTTCTTGAGATAGATGGCAAGAGGTTCAAGAGAGAAGACCAGTTCAAATACTTGGGATCTTGGTTTACCACAGTTAAGCGCTGTCGGGCGTGGCCGCCACTAGGATGGGTGACCATCCGGGCCGCCATGTGCTGTTGCCAATTTTCGGGGTGAACTCAGCCACGCGATGCCAATTGAGGAGCTACTCGACCGAACAGTAGCGGCTCCGGTCAAAGAAATCCATCGTAACGACCGGGACAGCGATTTCCTGACCACACGCGCCTCCTATCCGCATTCTCAGCTGAGTATGACACGGCGGTCGGATGATCCCGATGGGCCACTCGTGGCCTGATGACGGAGTGCTTTTGTTTTGGTTTACCACCGACAAGAACATAAAAATGGACGTCAAGGAAAGAATAGGCGTGGGAGTGAAATGCATGCATTATCACAGAGAGACGCTCGGCTCTAAATCGATCTCATGAACACTAAGATGAAAATCTACAACACAGTGATATGCCCAGAAGCGATGTACGGTTCAGAAACATGGAGTATGACTAAGCGAGAAACATAAAAGCTATTAATATTTAAAAGAAGAGTAATGAGGAAGTTATGGGAACCAGTTTTAATGGAGAATGGAGGTGAAGGAAAAACGAGGAAATCTACCACCTGATGCGATAACCAACTCTGCTACAGAAGATAAACAGCAAAAGAATACAATGGGTGGGCCATGTAGCCCGTATGCCAGATGGAAGACAGGCGAAAATGGCACTAGCGGGTAAGCCAAACACCAAACGCCCCACTGGACGACCAAGGCACCGCTGGATGGACGACCTGGCGAAGAGGTCAGCCCTGGGAATTGAAGACACCTGGAGGAACCGGGCACAAAACAGGAAGGAATGTAGGCAGTTTGTGGAAGCAGCGCGTGTTCTGCAGGACCTGTGATCGCTAAATACCTATCTATCTATTTATGACGAAACCGTGGACACTACAAAAGGCAGGACGTTGTTCTTCATAGGGTGTGTGTGGCCACCGCGGACGGAAATGCTTGCACTTCATCGTGCGGCCATGATGGTTACAAGTCTGGTAAGAAGTCCTTAGGGTAGGACATTCCATCTCTCTAAAAGCGCAGTTGACAACTGCTAAATGGACGTTGGTGCATTTGGACCTTCTGCAGCGCATCTCCCCAATGCATCCCCAACGTGCTCGATCGGATTTACGTCTGGGGAACCGGATAGTGTAAGCCATTCATTTGTAAGGTGTCCACATTTTTGGGCCTTACATAAGCTGCATAACGACGATACCTAATAAAATCGCCAAGCAATTAACGATATTATTGACAACAGGAAATAATTAGAGCCATCTCATGTACGGAATAACAAACGATTTACCCTTTTAACGACAGGGGCCTGAGTAATATAACAAAGTGAACGCAACTTGGAGACGGACAGGGAAGGTGGATAATGACATTGGAACGACTCAGTTAGCTTTAACAAAAGAAAGCCCAGGTGCACTGCAGAAAGAGATAAGGGAAAATCAATATAATACCTATCAGAATAAATACGGCTGAGACGCAAGTAAGTGGCTAGAGCACATTAACGAGTGGAAACCCAGGTAAGAAAAATAAGAATTTACCTTTAACGTGGGAGCGGTCGGCTGAAGCCAGACGTGTGACGTAGTAAAATCAAGGTGGGGATGATAATGTCACATAAAAGCACTTTGAGAACTCAATTAAGACTTAGTGACAGAGAGAGCGGGCGCTCACGTCTAGCGCCGAGCCATACACCTGTGTGTGGTAAAGGTGCGACTCTGACTCTACGTTTGCGAAGTGAGAGCAATACGCTTCACGTATCCTGGCGACAAACGTAAAGTGATAGTTAAATATTCCTGCGGGAATCTTTTCTGGCTGAATTTTGCGCACGTCGCTTCAACCCAGAGCGAGTGTACAATTGCCATTAATTTCGACTAGGGAAATTTGAACGTTCCATGTAACGCATAGCGTTTGAGACTGATTACTTTCAGTCAAGGCCAGAGTAGGGAATTAGCGATTTCAGATCCAGCATAGAGACAACGCCGCCGCAGTCGCCGTTTGGTAATGTACGAAGCGCTTTCGGTTAAATTAAATGTTGAGTCCAATTTTGCGAGAGTTGCATACTCCAACGTGCGTACACTTTGAATAGAGAAATTCAAGAGATAATTACTAACCTACCATCAGATGAGTACATGAGAATAGATTAGATAAAGTCTTCCTCCTTCCTCCCCCAACTTAATTCGTTGTACAGCTACGACGTAGGTATAATTTTCACTGCTGAAGATTTACTTGTTTCAGTTGATAACATTATCATGTATAGACACAGAGTTTTTAATTAATTACATATTCAATCTTTAAATAGTATTTGATTTATTGAGAGAAGAAGTAATTAAACTTGCTTATTGATTATAACTTGATTCTTGGGAGCTTTGATAAATTAAATGTAATATGGAAAAGGGAGAGATTGTTTTATCATTTTAGGTTAAATCCCAAACTTGTTATTAATATCAATTTATGTATTCTTGGAATGCCACAGTAGCATTTTTGATTACTTTGAGACAGGGCCAAAATTAATAGCTATGTGGAATGTGTGTTTACCACCCTGGGCTTGAGAAAACAGTCAGAACGTTATCCTTTGCCGCATTCAAAATTAACAAATCCAGTGACACATTACACATTGATTGCCCTCTCCTTCGAAGAGATCCTCTACCCGCCCTGTTTCATGCGATCGGACATTGTCACCCATAAAAATGGAGTTAGGGCAAATGCATTTCCGAAAAGATGCACGTGGGGAGGTCTACCGTCTCACAACAACGGTGCGTGTACCGTGTCCAGATATTCTGTGGGCAGTACGTGCAGACAACATTATGATTCCTATCACCTTAACATCTGGACCACCGAAACCATCATTTTCAACAATGTTCCCGCCTTACCTGTTCACCATATGAGGGTACGTACAGAATCACTACTCATACTGAACTCAGCCTCATCCGAGAAGAGCAGGAGCCTCCCCCCCTACACTCATCGTTGGTCCAGTCTTTGTCACCAACGCAGACTGTACCGCCGATGCGCGTGTGTCAACGGAACACAACGTACTGGTCGTTGGACAAAGATACCACTCGCCAAGGACTCGCTGTGCCAGTGTGTATCATGGGATTGCGTGCCTTGCAGTGTTGTTCAATGTAGTTGCAATGGCAGTGGCTGTTTGGCGTGGGTCACTTTTTTTGGTTCGGAACGCTCCCCATGCGCATGAAACAAAAGCTGTGAGCAATAGCAGGCTCCTGAACTACACCAATCACATTCCAGTTTCCAGACCATTCCCCCCTCCCCGTGTGAAGTCATCCAAACGTTAAATAAATAAATGTCTTGTGACTAGGCCTCTCGTCGGGTAGGCCGTTCGCCGGGTGCAACTCTTTCGAGCTGACGCCACTTCAGCGACTTGCTCGTCGATGGGGATGAAATGATGATGATTAGGACAACACGTCACCCGGTCCCTTAGCGGAGAAAATCTCTGACTCAGCCGAGAATCGAACCCGGGCTCTTACGATTGACATTCTGTTGCGCTGACCACATTTTTCTATTTTTTTTAGCTAGTTGCCCTTTTTTTTCTCATTTTGTTCGTTGTGTTGCGGACGTCGCATGACATCCGTTCAAGTTCGTATGTTAGTCCTTCCACTCAGCTTTTTTTATTACAGAGGCCAACCAGCTCTCTGACTGAACACACTGAGCTACCGTGCCGGCTATAATGAGATTTTCACTTTGCAGTGGAGTGTGCGCTGATATGAAACTTCCTGGCAGATTACAACTGTGTGACAGACCGAGACTCGAACACTCGGGACCTTTGCCTTCCTCGGACAAGTGCTCTACCATCTGAGCTACCCAAGCACCACCACTCAGCTACTGCGGGCGGACATCCAAACGTTTTCTACGGGCGATGTTGTAATGAAGAACACCATCACCATGTACCGTAACTGCTCGCTAATTGCACGCTTTTCCCATTCTTTCAGCTGCCTTTTGTTGCGAGGCCAGCTCTGTATGGTGATATAGTCACGCTCGCCTCACGTCGAGTGACGTCTAGTTTTCTGTGCACGGCTGAAACACCTCTGTCGCCATGCTTGAGTACTTTCATTCTTTTCCGTCGAGTTGTTAATACGTTAAGGCACTTTACCTATCTCGTCCTTAAGTTTTGCAGACCGGTGTAGTGCTCACACATGCTAATAGTCGGAACGAAGACTAAACAAGCACAAGTGTCAGTGAACGTGAAGTTAAAAAAGGATTTCTTGAGAAAATAATCCTCTAGAGAATTCATGTTAATTTCAGTTACATGGAAATTTCTTATCCAGAATCGGAGAACATAGTTATAGTTCAAATAGTTCTCAGCACTATGGGACTTCTTTGGTTATCAGTCCCCTAGAACTTAGAAGTACTTAACCTAACTAACCTAAGAACATCACACACATCCATGCCCGAGGCAGGACTCGAACCTGCGGCGTAGCGGTCGTGCGGATCCAGACTGTAGTGCCTAGAACCACTCAGCCACTCTGGTCGCCGAACATGGTTACACAAATACCACAAATTTACTAAATCTGCAATGAAACCAATATACAAGGTGTCCCAAAAAGAATGACCCAGTTTTGAATAGAATAATGTATTAGGCAGAAGGGCTTAACATCAACAAATTGCATACTAAATTACTCAGGAAAGACAGAAGTTTATAAAAATCTATCATAAATGTTCAAAATGTCCTCCATTGGTTGCACTGACGACATCTAGCCGATAGCTGAATTCGTCCCAAACTTAGTGTAAGGTGTCTTCGGTCACTGAAGCTACAGCAGATGATATTTTAGTTTTTAGTTCATCAGTGTCACGAGGTAAGGGAGGAAATCGAATATGAAACGCCCACTGAACAGCCATCACTGACTGAGTGTGACTAAATTCAATAACACAATACGCCTTCTGTCGCGCAGACGCCATATTGCGCGAGACTGGCTGCACGCTCCGGGTCAGCACTCGCAGCGACATCTAACGGATTTTTTCTGAATCTCTAGACCATGCCGATTACATCTAGCGCTGATTCAGTTACCTAGTGACGTCTCAATATTATTAGAAGTTAAAATCGGGTCATTCTTTTTGGGACACCCTGTACTTTCAGACCCCGGTAATACTGTTCAAACCGAGCGAGGTGGCGCAGTGGGTAGCACACTGGACTCGCATTCGGGAGGACGACGGTTCAATCCCGTCTCCAGCCATCCTGATTTAGGTTTTCCGTGATTTCCCTAGATCGCTTCAGGCAAATGCCGGGATGGTTCCTTTGAAAGGGCACGGCCGATTTCCTTCCCCATCCTTCCCTCACCCGAGCTTGCGCTCCGTCTCTAATGACCTCGTTGTCGACGGGACGTTAAACACTAATCTCCTCCTCCTCCTCCAATACTGTTCAATGAGTAGGAAAATGACGTGAGATTCGGCCTATGTCCACAGATGGCTTAGTGAAATGAATATTCGGAACAAAAGACCTAATCTTATCCCAGTGATACACGACTGCACCTAAAAAATCATATAAAATTTATTTAAGTCAATGCATCTCAAGCATGCAACATTCTCACCAAAATTACTGGAAGTTGTAGTTGAGTAATGATCACCTCAAATCATTCACAAGACAACATGTCTAAAGTTCTCCTGACTCGTCGGCGGGCAGCGCGACGTACACAGCATCTCCAGCTCCGCGTGCAGATTGGAAGGAAGAATAAGCAAGAATGCTTGGTTCGTATACCCGAAGGCCATGCGAAGTCGAATCTAACTTCATCGCGACCCGACTAGTTAATAATGCTCTGCCTTCACAGTATTGCCTGCAGATAAGCCGCGTAACTAAAAATAAGATGGTACCAGTGAACGAAAGCATGGACAACGAAGTCTTTGCATCATGCAACTGAGTCACAACTCGGGAATGATAAATAATATGAAAGAGATTTCTAACAGACGGTTTTCACATTTGCGCGTAGCATCAGCATGTAGGACTTCACTTGGCAATACAACACCCCAGTACCATTTTCTATGACACACTGAGTTCAGAGTTTTGTATCAAATGTTGTATTATTCTTAACTGATTTTGTGGAGTTGACCGAAATATTCTTGCCGCTAGCAGCATTACCCTACCGTCTACTTTTTGTAACTATACTAAACTTTTTTCGTTAAGATACATGTTAATTGATACCGTAGCCTTTGATTATATGACAGTTTTATGGAATATTTTGCGGAAGTTGAAAAGAAGTCAGATTGTATTGTTACTTAGGTACAGCCCATATTCTTCATAATTTTCTGTACATAAATTACTTGCCCCCATTAGCATTCCCTCTCCCAGAATGTGTCGGATGCTACCATAGTCGTTGCTTCCCGTTGACTCATCCTCTATGTCTTCCCCAGACCCATTCGATTTAAGACATGAATTCGACAAAACGTCTATTCAAGAAACCTCTTCGGTGTTGCTATTTCTTGGGCGCAAGGTGCAAGTTTGCGTATAAGCGCAAGTTAATATATTCATCACTTACTACAGTATTCCATCCTATTATTCCAAGCTCGAATGAGTTTATTTGACTAACACAAGATCCTGAAGAAACGGAATACTGCCGTAATTTACAAAGACACGCAAAATATTTAGAAAACCTAAGGTTGGCCTAAGATGCACACAAGCCGCTGGAAAAAAAATAGGATATCATGTAGGTGCATAGACGTGTACAAGACTACTACAAAAAGAGCCGTGGAAAAACGAAGAGGAGAATAGGAGGGCAAGCGTAGAAGAGGAGAAACAGATAGATCAGGTGTTGCGGAAAACACACTTTGCAGCCTTGAATATCAGATTCAATTTCGTAAGCCTCAGGCCCTGGTTTTCACGAATAGGTACTGTAACGTACTATAAAGAGAGGCGATCTAGATTATTAAAAGTCAGTAATTTTAATCTGAAAGAGGAAGGGATGAAACTGAACGGTATATGGATCATGATGCTGTAGGAGACGTGTATGAGCCTTCCACAGTGGGCCACAGCAATAAAGGACAAGTGAAACCGATTACGGCTAACTGCGCTTCAAATTTGAAGTCACGAGACTTCACGCCTCTGCGTGGGAGTGTACGAAACCAAATTTTACATCTGTCAGTAGCGAACTGGGGAGATATTTGGTCATTCATAGAAGCTACGGCCCCCTCGAAGACGTCCTCTGCAGATAGAAACGAATCTTTGGGTTAGTTCGAGATATTCACTAGGATAATGTCGGTAAACTTCAAATTTGCATAAAATCCCGAGGGTTCGATGGCTACCTCCATCGTCGTCATCAGAGGCTATGTCTGATTGTCGGGAAACTGCCGAGGCTCCCACTTCTAGACATAAACGACGGTACCTGATTGGCTGGATTATGTCGTGATGACGTCACGGAGATGGTGTGGCGCTCTCTACGTCCATAGACTATGTTCACACTCTATTTCCAGCGGTGCTTGCAAGACCATCAATCGCATCAGGCCGTAAGCTACGGGAAGAGTCACTGTGCACTCTGTCTTTATCATGCAGACATAGTCTATGGACAAAGAAGGCGCCACCTCAGTACGCTCCATCCCCGTGTTGTCATAATAACGTAATCCAGCCAATCACATGCCGATCTTTCGATATAAAAGTGGTAGTCCCATCAGTTTCTCAACTGTCAGACATAGTTCCTGACGGCGATTATGGAGGTAGTCATCAGAATTTAATCCAACCCTGATGAAACAAATTTACTGAAAAGTTTTTGTCGAAGGACTCCATGACGAAAGGCTTCATAGCCAAGAATTTACTCGATCGCGTCATAGTAGCCTGCAGTATATGAAATAAGGGTGACAGCCTGAAAACGGTGCTGCTGAAACTGCTGAGGTCCGTCTACAACACAGCACACGCCAACAGAGTTTGAGAAATGTATCATGGTTCCCATAGCGCGGAAGGAGACAGCTACAGAATGTGAACGGCACTGAAACTTAAGCCTACATACGTTTGCATCAAAAATTCTCATGTATTCTGAGCAGACTCCAAGAGAATGTGGAAGATATGCTGAGTACGGATCTGTTTGGGTTTAAGAGAGGATTAGAAAAGAAAGAGGCGATTCCGGCTCTGAGGCTTGTTATGGAAAAGCAAATACAGAAAAATAAACCAAACTGTATTGCCGTTGTTGACCTGGAAAAGGCATCTGATAATGTTATCTGACAAGGGTGCTGATGAAAGCAGGACTAAAATGCAAAAATATGCGAATGATACTCAGCTTCCATAAAAGCGAAGTGGCTATGATCACAAATGTTCATCAGGAACATAATGCAAAAATCAGAAAAGGCCGGAGACAATGACGTACTCCCTCTCCTCTTACATTCAGTGCTTACATGGAGGAAGCAAAGGACTAAGTTTGCAAAATGTTGAGGTGGGGATCAAAATTACTGAGCAGAAGATAGACATGCTGCTGGAGAAGGTCCTGAGAGAAAAGAAAAGGAATTTCTCTAATCTTTTGGACTGAGAATAAGCAAGCGAAAGACTAAAGTGGTGTTATGCAGTACTGAAAGAGGATATGAACCTTTAAGACTATGAACTGGAAGAGAGTAGTTACAAATGATAGAGAAACTTAGTTATTTGGGAAACAGGATCACAAATTATGATAGAAGCCTGAAAAATTGTGAGAGAATACAGTAGGCCAAAATTGCATTTTATTTGAGAAAGAACTTAATCACCAGCAAGGACGTCAGTCTGGAACTAACGAAAGGTAATAAAGCATCTGTTTGGAGTGCAGACCTACATGGGTGCGAAACTTGGGAATAGAGAAACAAAGAGAAGACGGCTAGAAGCCCCTGAGATTTCATACTACAGAAGAATGATGAAGATCAGCTGGAGAGGGAGGGTTACCAGTGAAGATATGCTGAGAAGAATACAGGGAACCAGACATCTCTAGAGGCACATCCAAACAAGAAAAGACACATTTGAAGACACAACAACATCAATGGAACAATAGCAGAAGTAGCTAAAGAGGGAAAGAACAGCCAGGGATGACCAAGGTTGTCAAACATGCAGCAGATTATTAATGATGCGAGGTGCAGCACAAACGCGGTAATGAAGAAAACTCACAGTAGAGGAGAATGGCGTACTGCTGCAAAACAACCTCGCTGTTGAACACTAAATAGAGAAAAAGACAGAGACGTATTCGTCTGCGAAATATTACATTCTACCGTACTATATTCTTACTGAGATACAGATTTTCATCCCTTGTCCATGGTGGAACGACCATTCAGACGTGTGATCAGCTACGACGTAATTCAAAAGTAAATACCCTCCGACGTTATTTTTTATTAACAAATGTGTAAACGACAAATTTACTCTAATGGACACTATACCTAAAGTGTCTAAAATATAGATTTAAAATACATCTAAAAATTATCGTTTGCTCTCTTTGGCATCAGACCTGCCTTCTCGTCGACCAGTCGTGAAAGATTACGCCTTTAGCCAAACTTGGAAGAGGAGAGAACTTTCATTATCTAGCTGTTTCACTGCCAAGTTTTGGTTCCACTCGCTTGCCGTGGCAGTGTACAAAGAGGCGCTGCGGCTCACTGGGCTGGAGCCAGTACATCTCACGTTGGCCCATATCCGCCAAACGCAATTCCTTACTTTACTAAGCAACCGGCCAGCAGAAAGTGAACTTTTGATCTGAAGCGGTCGTCTGCCAAATCGCCCGTTCATTCGCGTTTCCGCAGCCCCTGAACAAAACTTTTCAATCAAGGGGAATGTTTTATCTCGCTCCATCCCTAAGACGAAACTTTGACCCAGAGTTATTAAAAGTTTTTGTCACTCATCTTTTATAATTCAACTAGCCGTGAAGGAACTTCGCCTTTCTCTTCGCTCTTCCCTGCTCACTCCCCCTCTCCCCCCCCCCCCGTCCATCCTGTCGCCCACCACTCTCGTGACCTCCCCCCCCCCCCCCACCCAACTACGTTCAAATTCCGAGAGAGTACTTTGCCTCGGATAGCCTCCAAAAAAATAATGTGGGGCTAATTAAACAGCGTAGATTATTACAGGAGGGACGAAGACCCTGCTGGAATATGCTACTTAATCCAGCAGACCTACAGCTATACTCCCTTTAAAATGTCTTCGCAAATCACTTCAAGCATTGTCAAAGGATAGATTACTAAGCAACGTCACCTGACATATAGCTAAGTATTTGGCAGTCGGTAACCCACGTTAACTTCTTCAAACAAGTATTGAACATTAAGTATAGAACAAAATATGATACTGTTTTTTTATGTCTTATTTGATTTCTGCGTCCCTTTAACTACACTATAAAGAGTGACGGTTTTATAGTTTTATTTATTTATTAAGTCATTATAGTCCAGTATTACCGAAATCAGTATGGACTGCTGCAGTCCAAATTTCAAGCTATGTGTGAAGTTAATATGACTGACATGCAAGTGCGGTGGCGTTTTGTCCTAAGCTAAATTATTATCTAAATTAACACCATATGTCACATTAAATGTGTCAGATTTATTCTCTCTACAGTTCCAACCAGTGACACAAGGGGGTATCTTCCCCCAGTCCGAACACCCCCCCCCCCCGTTTGACCTATTTTTTTTAATCTAATTTGTTTCTTGGGATAAGCACAATTTAATAAGGAATTAAAAGGTACATATTTCGAGCATTCTGCTTTTTTCTTATGCAATTCAAAACGCGCAAGACACACAGTCCAAAGTCGCATTCCTTGCAACAATAACATGATTAATTTTTCATTGTTTCACTGCTGATCAGTGCAAAGCAGTAACAAGCAAAACAATCACAAGAGAAATTTAGAGCGAACTCAAATTCCACTGTCAAGATTTGGGAGAGTCTTCAGAACATTTTGGTTTAAGAGACCCGTGATTTCCGATGGTTCTTAACAGAGTAAAAAGTAATTGTGATTTATTCCATTTGTTGCCAGAAATACCTTTCCTTCTGTGAAAATTCTTACAAAATAGTGCAAGAGCCTGTAACATGCAATTATCAGAACGTACTACACGGAACATGAATTAGGTTTCTGGTAAGTGCCTATGTACAGATATAAAAGAGCTGCGATATGGTTGTCGCTCTGATACAGTATGTGTTTCGGGCATTGTAAGAAATACCACAAGATGACATTCGGAGACTGTTTACTTGTATACCACAACGAATAGAAATGTGCATTTTCTGCTTATGAAGCTCACACCTTAGCCGGCCGCTGTGACCGAGCGGTTATAGGCGCTTCAGTCCGGAACCGCGTGCCTGCTACGGTCGCATGGTTGAATCCTGCCTCGGGCATGGATATGTGTCATGTCCTTAGGTTAGTTAGGTGTAAGTAGTTCTGTGTCTAGGGGGCTGATGACCTCAAATGTCAAGTCTCATAGTGCTTAGAGCCATTCCGTTTTTTTTTTTTTTTTTTTTTTTAAGTTCTCATCTTACACAACTGATGTTAGGCATCAGTTCCGAATGGAATCAAGATTTAATCATTTTAACATTCCTTGTGTAACGGACATTTCCACAAATTTGGATAAACGTCGGACAGACTCGCATGGCGACAGAGCAGAATGAGTTACTTCACTTTTCACCGAGTATAATACATCTGTACCGTATTTCGCTCGCTCTCCGTCACTTTTCCGTTTCTGTACCCTGAACCCGGGTACTTGGCAATTTTTGGTCTTAGTCCAGACACGTCGAAGATGCCACTTGATTAAGACAGCCGCTTGTGACGAGAAGCGGAACGCTTCCCTAGATAAAAATTCCTGGAAAGATCCGTGTCCTCATTAAAATGGTAAATAAATGTTCAGGGGTTTTTAAAAACGGTTCATGCGACATCAAATTTATATCTTCTATACGAATTGGGATAGAAACCTGCATTTTTAACGTGCACATTACATTGCAAAGGTATTACTTTGTAAGGAATCGCTCTAATCCACAAGGTACATATTTTACTTGATTACACGTATAGCCTCGGAGAACGTTTCACACTTACTTTCATTTATCTTTCATAAATGTTCAGTATACACCAAACGCAAGACAGGTGACCTCGTCAATACTTCTGTGAGCACGTCCGGGTTTCCTGCGTTTGAAGCTGATGATGTGTGGCTCCGCATTTCACTCACGGTTGTTGCGAGGAGAAGCAGATATACCGAGTCCTTACCGTGTGATCATGCGACAAGGGTGGCCAGTGTTGCACGGTGACTATCATATGCCATCTATTGCCGATCCATTGTCGAAGTAGTTCATTGTTAAATAATAATCTCACACGCAGGCACCAGTGAAGTGATTCTCCGTGCCGTAGGAAAATAAAATTATCAATTAGTTCTCACAGTTGTGTAAAATTAACAGATCCGTAATACGAAGCTTACATTTCTACGTAGTCGCTGTGTTTTTGTTTTATTTTTGGTAACGTGCAACAAGTTTTTACAAACCACATCATACCAGGTCGGATCCCGTGCTCGTAACCAGTTGTACACTGTTGATGTCACTTCGACACCGGTGTTGAAGTGCTTACCTCCAATAAGACTTTTCAGTTCAGAGACTATGTGGTAACCAGTTGGGGCAAAGTCTGGTGTGCATAGAGGATGCGGGAACAGCCTCAGTTGAATCTTCCTAGGTCATTCGAGGTGCACAAAATCGAGCATTGTAATGAAGACAGAGAACTTCAAGAGACAAAAGTCCCCGAAGTTTTGTTTTGATGACAGCAGTTCTCAAAGACGTTCCAGTACCTCTCTGCGTTGACTGTGGCGATGCAAGCCAGGTAGTGAACGACAAAACCCCCGATAGCTCACCAAGAGATGGTTGTCCTAAGTTTGCCTGCCGAATATGTTACCTTTGCCCTTTCTGGGACCATTTTCGCCATGTTTCTTCCACACCATGACCTGACGTTTAGTCTCGGGAAACTAATGATGGACTGATGTCCCATGCCCAGTGAAAAGCCGTTTGAAGAGCAGATTTCCCTCTCTTAATGCGTTTCAAGAAATAATCTGGCCCAATCCATCCTTTGCTACTTGTGGACGTCACTGGGCATACGTGGCACCCATCTTGCACAGACTTTGCGGTAGTCAATATGGCACTTCAGAATTTTTGCAATGGATGAGCGCCAAATTGTAGCCACATGAGGTAGCCGCATTAGTATGTTGTCCATGGTAACACGACGATTTTCTTCCACAGTAATGTTAGTTGCAATAATGGCAACATCACACGTCACTGTAGTGGGTCTCCCTGTGAGCTGTTCATCATGTACATCTTCGCGCACATCCACAAACAGCTCTCGGCAACATGAAAAATTTGAATGCCCGTACAACCCTCAGCATAGGGGGAGTTTAATTACCGATGGCCGGCCGGTGTGACCGAGCGGTTCTAGGCGCTACAGTCTGGAACCACGCGACCGCTACGGTTGCAGGTTCGAATCCTGCCTCGGGCATGGATGTGTGTGATGTCCTTAGGTTGGTTAGGTTTCAGTAGTTCTAGGGGACTGATGACCTCAGAAATTAAGTCACATAGTGCTCAGAGCCATTTCAGCCAATTACCGATGGATATGGCAGCGTCCGCAGCTCGTGGTCGTGCGGTAGCGTTCTCGCTTCCCACGCCCGGGTTCCCGGATTCGATCCCCGGCGGGGTCTGGGATTTACTCTGCCTCGTGATGACTGGGTGTTGTGTGATGTCCTTAGGTTAGTTAGGTTTAAGTAGTTCTAAGTTCTAGGGGACTGATGACCATAGATGTTAAGTCCCATAGTGCTCAGAGCCACTACAGCCGTTTATCCGAAACACCTGTTCTTAAAAAGGACTGCCTGCCTTCATAGATTAGAAAAATGTATTCCAGAAGAACTACTAGAGCGAACCAAATTTTAAGTTAGCATTAGAGAAGAAACGAAAACTTGCAGATACCTAATCATGCCAAGATGATCTTTCCTAACTACGGTGCTACATAAAATAGAATAGGCTGTATCCAACACAGACAGGGTATGCATTTCATTTTCCGATCACTCACGAAAATTAAAGAATTGCTGCGACTAGTGAAAAGTAGGCTTGGCCTAAGAGTTCCTAGAATTTACAAAACCCCTTTGTGCATGCGGGAGGAGTTACATTGGTCAACCTACAGGGTCAGTCACTACCTATTGCCCCCAAGAATAACTCCGAAAGCATGGTGGGAGCTGAAAAGTTTGTGGGACAAAAGTTGCATGGGGCGACGGGCACTTTAATGTGACGCTGGTTTTTTGTTGCTAGGTGGGGTCGCTTCAGAGATATAAAGGTCAACTTTGTTTTTTTAAATGGGATGCTATAGTGTGGTACTTATTTTCTGATAACAGCCATCGAGACGAATCCAATGATGTTTAACAGTAAAGTCTTTAAAGGTCAGCGAAGGTCACAAATGTGTCATGAACGTCCATTTACAGAAGGTGTTCGAAGGGATGACCATTGGTATCAGTGCAGTGCTGCAATCCTCTTATTATGGATTGTGTGGTAGTCCTTATCACTTCGCACTTATCGAAAAACATGCTTTGACAATTCTCACTCGTGTATCTTCAGGTGTAGTTGGAACGTCTTTATAAAAAATGTCTTTTACGAAACCCCACAAGAAATAATCCAGAGGCGTCAAGTCTGGTGAAAGAGCCGGCCACGACACGTCTCCTCCGCGTCCAATCCAACGATTTGGGAATTGTCTCTGCAACTCATTTCTAATCATCAGCGAAAAATGTGCCGGACACCCATCGTGTTGATACCCCATTCTGTTCCTTGTTCCTAAAGGTATTTCTTCCGATAACAGACCTAATGTTTCTTGCAGGAATTTCGTGTACTTCCTAGCATCAAGATTTCCTTCGATGAAATACGGGCCTATAATTCTGTCCTCCAGAATCGCACACCGTACGTTCACCGACCACGGTAATTGGTGAGAAACTTGCCGCAGCCAACATGGATTTTCAGTTTCCCAATAATGCATGTTATGTAAATTTCCATGGCTCGTGAACGTAGCCTCGTCAGTAAATAAAATCAAATTAATAAATGTGTCATCCCTCTTAATCTGAAGTTGAGCTCATCGACAGAAATCAGTGCGACGCATACAATCCGTAACAGTTAATTCTTGGTGGAGACTGATATGGTAAGGATGATAGCTATGGCGATGTTGAACACGAACAACACTACTCTGGCTCATGGCAGATTCCCTTGCGATTTGACGCGAACTAACACAAGGATCTCGAACGACAGTGGCAAGAGTACCAATTTCCGTTTCGTCGTTAGTAAATTTCCTTTGCCGGATATGTTCCCGATGCGTTTAAGATCCAGTTGTTCTGAATTTATAATACACATATTTAAATGTACGACGTGTGGGGTGAGTACGTTGAGGATATCTTTCAACGTATAAGTCTCTAGCGCTCACTGAATTTCATTTGCATTCTCCGTAAAAGAGAAACGTTTGCCGGCCGGTGTGGCCGAGCGGTTCTAGGCGCTTCAATCCGGAACCATACGACCACTACGGTCGCAGGTTCGAATCCTGCCTCGGGCATGGATGTGTGTGATGTCCTTAGGTTAGTTAGGTTTAAGTAGTTCTAAGTTCTGGGGGACTGAAGACCTTAGGTGTTAAGTCCCATAGTGCTCAGAGCAATTTGAACCATTTTTTTTTAGAAAAGTATCGACTTGTTCTTCGAAGGAATACATAATTCACAATCGCTTGACTCAGCAATACTAGTCTTATCGCTCCCGTTATGTTCTACTGTGAAACCGTCGAACGGTGTTTACATGTCAATGGCACGTTAGCTGAATACGCCGTATTCGGCGAATATTTACTATTTGCACGATATACGAGAGAGAATTGTCAAAGCATGTTTTTCGATAAGTGCCGAAGTGATAAGGAATACCACTCAATTCATGATAAGAAGATTGCACACTGCACTGATACCAATGGTCATCACTTCGAACAACTTTGTAAATGGATGTTCATGCCACCTATTTGACCTTCGTTGACCTTCAAAGATCTTACTGTTAAACATCATTTGATTCGTCTCGATAGCATCCCAATTAAAAAAAGAAACAAAGTTGACCGTCATATCTCTCGCGCGACCCCACCTAGCAACAAAAAAAGCAAGGACGTATTATGGCCCCCGTTGTCCCAGGCAACTTTCGTCCCACAAACTTTTCAACTGCTATCATACTTTCGGAGTTATTCTAGGTGGCAATAGTTAGTTAGTTACTCGCCCTGTATAGTTAAGATTCCCAGAACGCAACACAGAGTACCGATGGTACATTAAATATCACGGTTTTGTGAAATCTATTGTTGTTGAATAAAGCCTCAAAAAGAAACATACGATTATCTTTGATGAAATTAAAATGTAATCAGATGCATCTCCATACTTCGATTCTTTCATTAAGAAATCTGGTGAGATCGCAATGTGCAACACCATGTTTAATTCAGGATGGTAGCTATCCCCTTAGCAGGGCATGTAAAGGGGCATTCATTGCTCACGGACTGAGGCAATTAATGTGAAGAGCAATGTGCTGTGCGTTAGATTATGAGTTCTTATCTACTTTCGTCACCACAGCAGAAAAGGTACTCTAAATTTTTAACGAGTGTAGAACGTTGTCTCTCTGTCATACCTACTACACAATGGTTACACATTATAAGACATACAAACGGTGTGGGCAATAATTCGGTTGTCACTAGCAATCCTTCGACTTTGTTTTGCGTGGTGTAGTGGTAGTCATCAGTGAACTAGAGTAGTGGACAGTACCCCTAAATCAGCTGACGTTAGCAGTTTAAGATTATGTTGACTGTTACCTGAGAAACAATCTCCCACCTACATGTATACTCCGCAAGACACCATACGGTGTGTGGCAGAGGTTACGTTGTATTCCAGTCACGTCCCTATTTTCCTGTTCCAGTCGCGTATAGCTAGAACAATCGTTGGTATACCTCCGCGTAGGTCGAATTTCAGTCAATAAATAGAAAGTTAAGTGCACAACAGTGTGTGTTTTTTTCGCAAACGTGGTGAAATCTTATCCGTAATTATAGTGATGTCTCTGATTTGTTTGTGGTGTTTTTCCATACATACAGCCTCCATCTCGACATGATCTTAGCAAATTTTATTTAAGATTTGAAAAGACTGAGCGGGTAGCGTAGCTTCCTCGTTCAGGTAAGCCAGTCTGTTAGTACAAAACAGTATCTTAATATGTCGTGGAATGTTTTGTGCAATCACTGACTAAATCTCACAGAATAGCATCTAACCAGCACGGAATAGCAAGAACAAGCCTATGCAGCATTCGTGAAAAGCTGAAGTTGAGAGTGTATAGACTTAGTTCACTTTAAGAACTAAATGAAGCTGATCCGGATAGGTACATGGAATTTTGTGAGTTGTACGCCATCCGCCAAGAAGCCGAGCCCAAGCCTTACAAAAGCATTCTTTGGGACGACAAAGTGACTTTAATTGTGAATGGCAGAGTGAACAAACACAACTGCGCCTTCTGGGATTCTATGAACACCCACGTGTCGACGGAGATAGACATAAACTCTCAATGTATGATTGGACAATGATTATCAGCAGTGGGATAATAGGGCCTCATTTTTTAGCGATACTGTCAGTTCTGTGCTACAAGAAGTGTTGCTAGAACTGGAAAATAGTTCACTTTTTGAATATCTGCAGCCCGTTAAGTATGACAACAAGATGGTGCTACGCCGCAGTACGGAGTTATTGAGAGACATACTCTGAACAAAAACTTTAATGAATGAATTGGCAAACGGGGTGCTGCTGAATGGCCTCCACGATTCCCTCATATTACACGCCTTGGAGTTTCCAGTCTTGGGAGAGCTACAAAATTGGAGTTTATGCCGTCAGGATTAGTACTGTTGAGCATTTGAAGGAACGAATCCAGTCAGAATTCAAAAGCATACCGTGTCGGAATATTTGCGACAAAAGTTGTAAATCAGAGTTGAAAAGATGCAATGTTTGTTTAGAACACCATGGAAATCTCTTCGATCATCTTTTGTTGGTTAAATGAACTCTGCATGTAATTTTGTGTTGGATAATAAATTTGTATTTTCATTTGTTTAGTATTGCTGGACCAAACGCAGTTTTGACAACTGATTTATGCTCCACACCGTACATTGGTATACACCCACTCAGAGTGATAGTGCCATAGGAGTAGCACTTCAAGTGGCACAGAAACGAAATCAGCAGATTATGACGTAAATGACGATGGTTATTTATCACGCAAGGTTTTAAACGGGATTGCCTTTTAATAAATTTGTGACTATGGCACCCCATATGAAATAAGTTATGTATGATGCAACGGGATCAACATCGTTACTCATGCTTCTTCGTAACAGACATCGGCATCATCTTTGTAGCATAGGAATTTCCCTGAATTCGTGGCATCCCCTTGACATAATTGGCTAACTGCAAACGGAACTTTCAAACCAGTTGTTAGTAACACAATTAACACCTGACAAAGACGACGATAACAGTTTGCAAGCAAATCTGAGGTGGAAAGAAAATAGGAGAACATTTACTCAAGTTAACTGCGTCTTCATTCTTTGGAGTTATTTTTTTCTGCTACACGGTAGCTTTTCTTTCAGTTAACTGCATCATACTGTGGAGCGAGGTGTACCTTTTGTTGCTCTGACGATTCGTGCTACTTTGGCTGAGACGTCCGGATTGTGCCGCCTCCTGGCTACGCCGCTATGCAAGCTTTCTGGATTAAAGCGACTCCACTTCGAGGCGCCCGTCCACCGGGGTATTCTTACCGGGTGGGAGAAGCCCTCGTCACACAGCTCCCCCTAAGTCTTATGCACTGCTTGATTAATACCAAGAGAAAGTTGTCGTTGTTTCGCAAGCGTGCAACCCCTCTCGGGGTTAGGCAGCGCCTTGGTGGGTGGACGTACTAAATTGAGACCTGGCATAAGTAAAGTGTGAAAGTAGCCCAGCTTACAGCCAAGTCATCTGCAGTGGGTATGCGTGATTCGGTCTGTTAGTCTAGCTTTTCTTTTTATAAATCTGAAATTTAAATATACAAAGCAATCATGTCGTATATAAAGTGATGAAACACCAGGTCTCTGACTTGCTTACCAGCCTGTAAAACATGCAGTGAAATAGACGAAGCCTACTGCTGACTGCAGTTTTGAGATATGTGTATACTGGCTGTAATAACAGCTCAGGAAAATCGGTCTCCCAGGTGAGGCTTGAGAAACTGAAGATTCCGCGAAACTTCTAGAGACCGATTAGAAAGAGGTCTCTCAATCGAAGAGTGACAAGGGATCACGAATAAACTTCAGAATCATTTATCAAAAAAATGTAATTGCATTAAACGCAGGGGTGTCCAACTCGCTGCCCACTGGTGGCATTCAGCCCAAAGTTAGTAACAGAGCGGCCCAAGTAGTTAGCATCCATCACGCGATCGGTAAAATGATAAACTGAACATTTCTAATTTGAACCCCTCTCTCTTTCTTTGCCTCTTCTCCCCACTTACTTTTTTATTTCTTTCTGCTCAGCGATTATTGTATGTGTTAATATATTATGTGTGGCTTCCAAATAGTCCTCTTCTTCCAATGTAGCCCAGGTAAGCCAAAAGGTTGGACACTCTATTTAAAACATAATTATGGTTACAATTATGGACACATCTGCGCGTGGAACGCGTGGTACAATACATCATCACAGATGAGAGATTTAAGCAAAAAGTATTATTCCACATGCATTGTGAACTGCTGAAAAAGGCTCACTGTACGAGGATGTGATAAATTAAACTTCCCTAGTTATATTATGTAATGTTAACCGGGGACCTAGAAAAGACGGAGAGGCTCCGTCCCTGCCGCAGCTGCAGTGGTCCACAACCCCACGACGACTATCGCAGTCCACTTCACCCCTCCGCCGCCCCACACCGAACCCAGGGTTATTGTGCGGTTCGGCTCTCGGTGCCCCCCCCTCCCCCCCCCCCCCCCCCAGGGAACGTTTCACACCAGACGAGTGTAACCCCTATGTTTGCGTTGTAGAGTAATGGTGGCCGTACCGAGCTTTGAAACTTGGGCATCTAACCGAACACAAAACGTATCGCTGGATGAAACTTCGTGGCAGATTAAAACTGTGTGCTGGACCTAGACTCGAACTCGGGACCTTTGCCTTTCGTGGGCAAGTGCTCTACCATCTGAGCTACCCAGGCACGACTCACGCCCCGTCCTCACAGCACGAGTTCGAGTCTCGGTCCGGCACACAGTTTTAATCTGCCAGGAAGTTTCATATCAGCGCACATTCCGCTGCAGAGTGAAAAATCTCATTCTGGAAACATCCCCCAGGCTGTGGCTAAGCCATGTCTCCGCAATATCCTTTCTTTCAGGAGTGCTAGTTCTGCATGGTTCGCAGGGGAGCTTCTGTAAAGTTTGGAAGGTTGGAGACGAGATACTGACAGAAGTAGAGCTGTGAGGGCGGGGCATGAGTCGTGCCTGGGTAGCTCTGATGGTAGAGCACTTGCCCGCGAAAGGCAAAGGTCCCGAGTTCGAGTCTCGGTCCGGCACACAGTTTTAATCTGCCAGGAAGTTTCATATCAGCGCACACTCGACTGCAGAGTGAAAATCTCATTCTGGTATCGCTGGATCTTTGACAAGTGCTTATTAAATATTTGTAAATGCTGTAAATACCATTACACGAAGCCTTGCAATACAAGGCAGATCCTAGGCAAATTTTTATAGACGGGGATCTAGGAACTAACAACACAAACTGATTTTTGCTCAACTTACGACGCTATAGCAGCGTCTAGCCACACTTACGCATTCGCAGTGGCATCCCAAGAAAGACACCTTCGGCCTACAACACCCTTTGTGAGCTTAGACATTCTCACAGTAGATAACGCGTCGCAATCGGCCCCGGTAGGACGTCGTAACAGTTCTCCAAAGCCTTTCCTCGTATGGGTTTCTCCTACTAACTTTGTCAAAGAAAATTATGCATTCAGAGACGGACTTCTCGCTACAGAAACATCTTTACAGATCCCCTGCAGTTTAGAATACACAAAAGAATAGTCAGTTCTGAAACTTGCTATTGTGAAAGACAACTTGCAATTTTTCATCTGTTCCTAACGAAGTGTTACGAAAAGTGGACAAAAATACGGAGACACGAAAAATTTAACACATTTCCATGCCCAACACCATGCAAAAAACCGTTGATGTTCAAAACAGCTTCCAGTCCTCTCGAAATAGATAGCTACACGTGCTGTGTGGTTTGCAAGGGAATCTTATAACATTTTTCCTACAGACGAGTGCTAAGTTGAGATAACGATGTTGGAGGTGGACAGGGTTGAGGCTGCTTTCTCTCTAAAGCACACCACAAAGGCTCAGTCTCCATTTGAGATCTGCCGGACGGAGTGGCCGAGCGGTTCTAGGCGCTACAGTCTGGAACCGTGCGACTAGAGATGGGCAAAACTGTTCTTTTCAGAGATCGGATCAGAACTGTTCACTCCCTGAAATGAATTAGCTCTTTTTCATGACTCACCACTCATTTACAATAGAAAATAAATGGAAGGCACATTGCCCTTTAAACTTGCTTTATTCCAGTACTATACCTGTATTTTGATCTTATTTGATCCTATTTTGAAGTAACACAGATAATGAGTAAGAATTTTGTATTGTTTATTGAAATTTCCACGATATGACAAAGTTTTTTATTATTGATTTATTTTGCACTATCGTGGTTTTTTGGGTGATCAGAAAATGTTGTAACTTGAGATTTACATTAACAATATATTTGGCTATAATGTATTAAAATTTCATTAACCTCATACAAATACATCGCAAGCCATATATTTTTAAAGTGAATGTTTCCTTCCGAAGACGCCTAAAATCGCAATATCCGTACCAGAATAAGAAAAAAAAATATAAATTTGACTGTAAAACGAAAGTGCTGCATATAGCCTTACGCAGAATAAAACAAGGAAAATATTGGTGTATCACATTTTGTGATACGTTTATCGGTTCGCTCGTAATTAAAGCGTAAATTCGAGTGTCCATAATAAAAAATCCTATAGGAAGAGGAGTCGTCAGGAACCTAATCTGATCAGTTTAAACAAATAAAAATAAAATAAAAACAAATGATGTATATATAACATCATAATGTAATATACATAGCGGTATTACTACGAAGAACAATATCCAGTAGAGATGAACTCCGATGCAGAAGCACTGAGTCGAGCAGGTCGAGCCGCGAGATGTATTACTGCATGAGCTAAGACCGCAGAGACCAGAGTGACACCTGAGTTGCTTTGCTCAACGCTCTGGCTAAAGTCGAGAACGGTGGGGTGAGCGTTGAGCGGGCGAGTTCCGAGGGTGGGGGGAGCGGTGAACGGCCACCACTCACCCGCTCCGAGACAAATCGTCTGTTCCCTTGCGAGCAGGTTGTTGCAAGTAGTTCCTATGTTATCCGCTAGATGACTCTCTGTCCTGTTGCTCGCATCAACTGCCCAGAGGGCAGGATGTGCGACTGAAACGATCGCCGACAGAGTGCGATGCGAAGTTAAGCTGCGCCAGACACTGCACGCGGCAGACGACGCACAGAGACGACGCGGCATATGTGAAACACAAAATCCAATGGGGCACTGCACAATGCAGGCAGCCAAGGTAGAAGCAGGGCAGAGGCCGGCGCTGGCTGTGTTGTGTGGTGTGCACTGTGCTGTGACCAGCAGAGGCGCTGCTGATATGCTCCATCTCTCTCTCTCTCTCTCTCTCTGCCATGGGAAACGTTAGGAGCTACCATTCTTTTTTTCTGAATCACTGATTGTTCACTCCTTTGAAAGATTCAACTCTATGAATCTGTTCAAGAGCGGATCCCCCATCTCTACGCGCGACCACTATGGTCGCAGGTTCGAATCCTGCCTCGAGCATGGATGTGTGTGATGTCCTTAGGTTAGTTAGGTTTAAGTAGTTCTAAGTTCTAGGGGACTGATGACCATAGATGTTAAGTCCCATAGTGCTCAGAGACATTTTTGAACTGTCAGCCAATCCCAGCAATGTAAACTCGACGAGGAGCTTGAAACAGTTTGAAACAAGGCTCATGTGATAAAATGGCTTTGTTTCACTGCTCCACAGCCCAGCGTTTATGGCTTCAGCACCACGTTTCCCTGTTACGTGCACCTAAATCAGTGACAAGAGTATTGTGAAATTTGAGCTCCCCCTGAAATTCGCTGCTTATGGACCTTGCAAGATCCCCTCGCTTCTAAACTGATACTGTTATTACTCAGCTTAGCCGCGAGTCCGTAGTGGGTGGTATATGTGATGTACAGTATAACTGGTCAGAACTTCCACCCAGAGTTTGAGAGTGTAAGTCGGACCTTCCTTGATCCGCCTTGGTGGGTCGTGTCGTCGGATTTCTTCCTATATGAACGCGGTGCAGCTCTCGTAAATGTCGTCCCGTGCAGATTCTTCATTGGCGGATTGGATGTGTCTGTCAGTGGAAGCTAGTTATCTGAAATTGCTGTCGATCAACTTTGGGGCATCTATTTACTCGAAATTAACATTCAGAATGCCGTAATATCACTTTTATTCCTATTAGATCAATAATGAAACACTCATGTAACAAACTACTCGTAACCGAGAGCATGGTTACCATCGAACAAGACAGGAAGAGCTCTTAACGCCGACTGCCGACTTTGGAGCACAGTCCGTATCTCTTACTAGTTTCGTCACAGTTCGTGGATTTCCAATCATAAATGGCTTTAATTATTAAATATAAATAAGCAAAATCGGTGACTTTGGCGCCAAGATGGCGGATACTTCCCGTCATGTATATTTCCCAGGCTGACGCTTGTTGCTACGGTCCAGCGCCGAGCCCCACCCCACTACGCGCGGCATATGGTCGCTTCGTCACCTAGCCAGCCTGCGTGGGAAACGCTCTCCGACTCATGGCCGGCTACTGACTACAGCACTTCCTAACTATCGTGAATACATCAATAAGAGACAATAATATATTAAAACTGGTAAAAATATCTTCCTCACGTAAGAGGCACCTTACAACCATCCTTCCGTTGTTTAGCGTCCTCTTTTGTCAACGCTATCACTCAACACACACTTTCATAAGCATTGTGACTTAGTGGGTGATGTTTATACGCTTTCCCCGGATCCGGTATAAATCTTCGATAAGGTCTCTCTTCGAACACCAAACACTTAGGCTACCATGTTTGCGGAAGCGCCCACTATAAAAAAAACACCAACAATTTGCCCATGTTCGATGTGACTTATCTCCAACATAGTTCACTCAACAACCACGCACAATCTATTCTTACAACGACTGACGCGTGCAACATACTGAGGATATTGCAGAGGCACCGTTCGTGGTCAAATACTACAGCATAACTTGCAATCTAGGATAGCATTTATATTCAAGCAAGCGTTTCTCGCGATATTTTCTTATTTTCGTCGAACGCTGCAGTTATAATGCATTTTATGTTAACCAGTGCATTCCTGCATGGGGTTAAGTATTGTTACAAACGAATGTTCGATTTTGCCCAGTACCATTTAATAAGGTGTTGGGCATAGTAAGTTCTGTATCCAGCTATTTATTCACACCGCTACAGAGACTGGACAGCCATTAGTCCTTCCCATCATCTCTGCCTACACACCCTCCCTATTAACATAAAAAATTATGAGTAATATTTAGTCAATATATTTTATAACATTAATTGTTTATGGTTCATTTAAATTTTTATAATGTTTTTAGCTATAAAATAATCGCATATTGGTACCATATTTTCTGTAGATATAAAGTAAAGTGTACTCTACAGGAGTTTGAATTTCTTTGCATTGTATGTGAGTAATGTATTTAAAATACAATGTAAATTGTTTATTACATTAAAAAATTTTCTGATGACGTTTTGTATTTAAAAATATTTGTTTGTATGAATTGTTCATGTTGATGTAAATTTGACAGTTTAAGAAATGGTCACGCTTAGGAACAAAGTAAGAAATAGGTGTTATGTCAAAGCCAGTCTGCTTTTGTTCGAAACGAAAGTGGCTGTGCGGGAGGGGGGGGGGGGGGGAAATGGTGGCAAGGGCGAATTGGTGCGCTACCTAAAAGCAAGCGCGAGAAGCAAGTCACACAGTCTGTAGGCAGCAGTGATTGAGGCAACACCTTTGTGAAACAGGAGAAGCTTTGCCTGCATATTTGCACAAAAATGCCTCGGATGAAGACTGCAAACGGCTTCCGAAATAGCTGCGAGTTGTTGGGCTACTGTATGTAAAATTGAACGACGCGAAGGAGAGAAATTGAGCCCATACAGTAAGATACTTGCGGGCCGTACTGTGGGTAATGCAGCCGTCATAATTGTTCGCCACACCCAAGCCTACAGCCCCCATATAAGACTTTATTGTATTTTTACTATTGTACAGCTTGAACCATTAATTTAAACTGTGTTTTAATAATCATTCTGGTATTCTAAAGAATGTTAATTCCCGTCCTGCGATCTCGGTAGGAAACCTGAAATGAATCACTTAAGTAGAAATGACAGCTGCACCAATGCACTACCCTTTTCTAGCTTGTGTACGTAGTACTACCGTAATCTGTACAGGTCCGTATCGCTATCGCATAACTTTTATCAGCTCAGTGTATGTAACCTTTAGTATGTGTTTCTTCATTTGGGCGAACGCATAATTAAAATTTACATTGCAACAAAGAGAGGTACAAATAGATTTCATTGGAAAATAGAGTAAATTGTTGTGACATGTTCTCTTGATGAAAGAACATACCGCTACCAATCGCACGTGATAATGAAAATAATAAAAAAATACATCCTTTCTAAGTTCTAAACAAGAAACGGTTCTGTCAAGTACAACAACCTTCTCTCTTCGAAGGACAGGCTTACTCTTAAGCTGCAACGAAAATGTGATTGAGTCCTTAACGTCGCATGATGACGAGATCTTTAGAGACGGGCACAAACTCTCACTGGGGAAGAAGAGGATGGAACCGTCCCAGCATTTGCGTAGAACGATTTAGTGAATTCACGGAAAGGGGAGTTCTGGATAGCTGGATGGAGAGTTGAGTCAGAATCGAATTCACGCGTGTTGCATTAACCATTGCGTCATCTACAGTGATATATTACGCCTACATGAACACTCCGGAAATCGTCTTCACGAATGGCACATGGGAAGAAGAATCGTCACCGAAGATGCGTGGAACACTTAATTCCTCCAATTTTCCCACGGTGATTATTTGTCGAAGCGAATGTGAGAGGAAGTAATATGTTAACTGACTCATCGTAGAAGGTACGCTCTCGAAACTTTTACCGTAAATCTTTTCGTGATTTACAACGCCTCTCTTGTAGCGTTTGCCACTGCAGTATATTGAGCATCTCCGTAACTCACTCGTGCAGAATAAACAATCCTGTGACGAAACGTGCAGCTCTTCGTTGGATCTATTTTACCTCTTCGATTAGTCACGGACTGTGCGGTTGATCCCGGCGGAGGTTCGTGTCCTCCCTCGGCCATGGGTGTGTGTGTTTGTCCTTAGGATAATTTAGGTTAAGGGGCTCCGGAAAGGCTCAAAATCATGAAAAGTTCAATTTTTACTTTTTTGGGTTTTCTGAATCTGCAGATTAATAGATATATAATTTATTCAATTCCGAAGACTACAACTATTTTTAAATTTTTTTTGAAATGTGTTCTACATGGGCGTGACCCACTGTGGCGCTGTTAAACTGCTGTCAAATGGTGTTATTATTAACGTCCGTGTTCATCAGGTACATTTTAGTGATGTGAGGTAAAGTATGTGTTGTGGCTAACCTGTGATGGTTCAATATATATCGCTGGTGTGATGGTTTCATGTTTATTTACTCTGTCGTTATCTCGAAAATATTCGTAATTAATTCTGTTTCTTGACAAAATACAGAACTATTATAGAATGGCTATTAGGCAAAATACACAAAGTGTCGACGAAATGAAGAAGGCTGTTTGGGCTCTTTTTTTTCATACTTCTTCAACCGATGAAAATCCCCAACATAGCTTGTGTCCCAAAGAAGAAGACAGTTGGTGTAAATATAACAAAGGATTGCTAACTGGTGAAGTGTACACTCATAAGCATAGTCTGCCTCATGCAATAATGGAGGTGATAAAACCTATTTTCAGAGACTTAGCAGCACCTGAACTGTTGAAAAAGTGTATTCACGGAAAAACTCAAAACGCCAATGAAAGTGTAAATAGTGTTATATGGTCGAGAATCTCCAAGACTGTATTTGTTGGAATAGAAACACTTCACTTTGGTGTGTATGATGCTGTTGCGACTTTCAATGATGGCAACATTGTAAGGTGCAAGGTATTTAGAAATATGCCAATGAAGATAGGTTCTAACATGGTACGAGCGATGCTTGCTTTAGACAAGGAACGCCTTCGGGCTGCAGACAGGGCTGTAAAGAGTCTAGAAATACAAGCAAGAGTAAACAGGAGGAGGAACAAGAGGAAGCTGGAGGAGGAGTTTGCAGAGGATGAAGATAATCCAACCTATGGACCTGGAATGCACTAAAAAGTTAATCCAATCTTTGTCGCTAGATTCCCAAAACTTTTATTTTCTCATATTAATGACATGTTTTCTAAGGATCTTCCAAACATATATGTTTCAAACTTTCAGTAATTGTTACACAGTACCTTCTGCATAACTTAACACAGCCTTTTTCCAAAAAACTGTATATTTTCGAATATATAAATAAAAAATTGCAAAAAAATGTTGTGAATTTTCATTACAATTGGAAAAAAATCATCTATAATAACTGAACTAAAATTTTGTAAAATCCCTGTGTTAAGTTGTAGCCCATATTCCAATAAATAATCTGTAAAAAGTTCAACTTCCTACCTCAAATACTTTGTGAGGAAAGATGTAATTTATAAGCGTTATTTTAACATTGCAAGTATAGGGCGTTCCGGAGCCCCTTAAGTAGTGTGTAAGCCTAGGGACTGATGACCTTAGTGGTTAAGTCCCATAAGATTTCACACACATTTGAACCTCTTCGGTTAATCTTACTTAGTACAGATACCAGAGTGTTGAACAATACTCAAGAACCGATAGAGCGAGCGTCTGTTAAGTCATTTCTTTCGTGGATGAATTATACGAGGTGCATTCAAGTTCTAAGGCCTCCGATTTTTTTTCTCCGGACTGGAAAGAGATAGAAACATGTGCATTGTTTTAAAATGAGGCCGCGTTCATTGTCAATACGTCCCAGAGATGGCAGCACCGTACGGCAGATGGAATTTTACCACCAGCGGCGAGAATGAGAACTGTTTTAAATACCTAAAATGGCGACGTTTTCCTTACTTGAACAGCGTGCAATCATTCGTTTTCTGAATTTGCGTGGTGTGAAACATATTGAAATTCATCAACAGTTGAGGGAGACATGTGGTGATGGAGTTACGGATGTGTCGAAAGTGCGTTTGTGGGTGCGACAGTTTAATGAAGGCAGAACATCATGAGACAACAAACCGAAACAACCTCGGGCTCACACAAGCTGGTCTGACGACATGATCGAGAAAGTGGAGAGAATTTTTTTGGGGGATCGCCGAATGACTGTTGAACAGATCGCCTCCAGAGCTGGCATTTCTGTGGGTTCTGTGCACACAATCCTGCATGACGACCTGAAAATGCGAAAAGTGTCATCCAGGTGGGTGCCATGAATGCTGATGGACGACCACATGGCTGCCCGTGTGGCATTTTGCCAAGCAATGTTGACACGCAACGACAGCATGAATGGGACTTGTGATAATGGATGAGACGTGGATGCCATTTTTCAATCCAGAAACAAAGCGCCAGTCAGCTCAATGGAAGCACACAGATTCACCGCCACCAAAAAAATTTCGGGTAACCGCCAGTGCTGAAAAAATGATGGTGTCCATGTTCTGGGACAGCGAGGGCGTAATCCTTATCCATTGCGTTCCAAAGGGCGCTACGGTAACAGGTGCATCCTACGAAAATGTTTTGAAGAACAAATTCCTTCCTGCACTGCAACAAAAACGTCCGGGAAGGGCTGCGCGTGTGCTGTTTCACCAAGACAACGCACCCGCACATCGAGCTAACGTTACGCGACAGTTTCTTCGTGATAACAACTTTGAAGTGATTCCTCATGCTCCCTACTCACCTGAACTGGCTCCTAGTGATTTTTGGCTTTTTCCAACAATGAAAGACAGTCTCCGTGGCCGCACATTCACCAATCGTGCTGCTATTGCCTCAGCGATTTTCCAGTGGTCAAAACAGACTCCTAAAGAAGCCTTCGCGCTGCCATGGAATCATGGCGTCAGCGTTGTGAAAAATGTGTACGTTTCCAGGGCGATTACGTCGAGAAGTAACGCCAGTTTCATAGATTTCGGGTGAGTAGTTAATTAGAAAAAAAAAGAAAACGGAGGCCTTAGAACTTGAATGCACATCGTACGTCCTTACGATTTTCTCGCTGCACCTCACCCTGGTATCTGATGTTTGTACTATAAGTTTTATGTTGCCATTCCACTTTACATCGCTCCGGATGATTACTCCTATATATTTTTCTATATTTAGTGTGAAATCAGTCACAACATTTAACCTTTAACCTGAATAGAATCTTCTCGGTTTTCAAACTGCGTCACTTAGAATGAAATCCTCAAGCTTCCGATGTCTGTCTCTTCCATCGTCGTCGGAAGTAAAACCAGTGACTGCCGTGCCTGGCACGGTTTTCTACTTATATAGCCACGACTGCGGCCACTGGCACCAGTCAGGCAGTGCCTGAACAACACGTGAGCGAAAGGCAAGTTCGGCAGCTCACAGTAGCTCAGGCTCGCCGCTGGACCGAGGCCCACGAGAAAGACAGGTCGCGGCGCGAACGTCATGAAAGTAGGCCTGAGCCCGCAGAGAAACTACGTTTTTACACCTGTTAACTCATAACTAGGTGTGTACGTGCAAACGAGAATTGCATCTTCTACTGGAACCCACTATTATGGAGCCATACTGTTACTAGTCCTAAAATGATCGTGTGAGTTAACGAGCATTTCGCTCTCATTTACATATATGGCCGAAAGAGTCAGCCTTCAGGAATTGTGAATCGAATCCTGTCGTCCAGGATCGGATGCCACAAAGGGCGCTGATTCACCACGAGATGGGGAAACTCACAGGTATCTATTGCCTATTGAGGCCTAAGCGCTGTAGTGTGCGAGCGAGACAAACGAGAACCTACGTCATAGGGAAACCCTGTAGAAGGCTTTTGTGGCCAAGGAGACGCAACAGTGTTAAATATGGCGGACGTAAGGTCGACCATAAAGGGCAACATTTATGAAAACTGTTTAATTCTGTAGTAGTGCAGGGAATGAAGCCACAGTAATTTTAATCTGCCATCCGCCATAAAATTTCATGGTGATCCCAATAAAACTTGAATACTGATCATATCTATAATAGTTTCGAATTGACTGTTAAAGTGAAAGTCACAAGTTTGGTAACAAAGACCTGAATGCTAAAATATCAACCCTTTAGTCGATCTTAACGATCGACATTTCATATGGAAGCGCATCATTAAAATGACAAACGTTGTAAATATCACATCTGTAGCTTTATTTGTTTAAAAGTTATAGTAAATTTAAATTTTCAATAACTACAATAAAACCTCAGACCATCATTTCCTCCACACAAAAAACATTGTACGATGACAGCATGATACCTAATTGAATCATTATGTAATAGAATATTTGTTGTAAAGTTTAGTTCATAATAGGTACTTTTGTTCTTTATTTATTTATAAGGAAGCATACTGGTGCAAGGCTACTGGCCTTGAAATTGAAAGTTAAGAAGGAAATCGTATTGGTTTTATGTAAAAGAATTTAACGTTTATTATGTAATGGGTGTTGTTGTTGCTTTATTTAGAACGTGAAAGTGATCTAGCTTTGATTATTTAAATATTTTAAAATGTAAAGTAATGTAGAATAAGCTATAGCCAATCAGATGGATGGCTTCAGGAAGGATATTTGCACTAGTTAGTTCAGCGAAGATTTTCGTCGCCCGGGAAACGCGGTGGGAGACGAGTAGAGTGCAGTGCCGGTCTAGACACCAGAGGGAGTGCTGGAGCAGACGCGAAAGCGGACAGTTCTGGTCTAGACAAAAATGAGTACAGTTCGACTGGAGACACCAGAGGGACAGTTCGGATTGAGAAGTGAAAGCGTACAGTCGGTCTTTAGGCAGCTAGGAAGTAAAACCGAAAATTTCGCGATGTGTGGTATTGTGGGACTTAGTCTCTGTGCGGTGAGCAGCCGCGCGCCTGGTGTGAACTCTTAACTTTTCGTGTAAATATCGAGGTGGAGTATCGAACTTGCAATTCGCGATGACAATGTGCAAGAGACTAAATGCTATAAACAAGCCGTTACAACATTTATAGAGAGTATTATCTTAAATTAAATTTTGTTGCAGTACTGTTAATCAGTATGACTTAATAACAGCAAATTCTAGTAGCAGATGCGTTCTCGTTAATACGTACACGCTCTGCTGCATGTTAACAGGTTTAGAAACACATTTTGTCTGCTGAGGTGCGCGAGCGAGCGAATGAGTTCAGACCTGGCCTCGTGACGTACGCGCCGCGGCTTGTCTTTTTCGTGGGCCTCGCGCTGGTCCGAGTGACGTCAGCTGGCGCGAGGGCCAGGGGCCACGTTTGATACTGCCGTTCCCGGCTCTCTGCAAGCGTCAGCCATTCGTCGCTGCTTCCTTTCGACTACCGAATTGACGTGGCATGAAAACCGATAAGTTTTTATTCAGACCTGCTACCGCGAAAGACTCCGAGGACACACATACTTTAATCTGTTAGATACTATGAGCCCAGCTTTAAAGCACTGAAAACACTTCCTCTATAAGAAATCTGACCCATAAATGAACGATAACGCGATCTGACTATTCTTAGTTAATATGACATCGAGAACAAATTTTCTTATACCGCAACGGGACACTAGGATGTTGACTGACATAAGCTACTATCGAGATAAATTGAAGTTACAATCCTTACAACCCTATCAGACGCAAGCTATGAAATTTGGTGAATCACTGCTTAAAGAAGTGCTTCGTGCAATCCAGACGGAGGTTTATTTTCTTTTGTATATTACCTGACGTTCACGGAATCAGGCAGAAGAGTTGCCTAAGCTTGCGGGTGGAAGGCGAGAGGGTTTGTCTTTGTCCATTAGGCCACGCCGGCCTATCGAACTAAATTCACACACCCAGCAATACGATTGGTTGACTAGACACCGCATTCGATTCACTTCCTAGAGTGATGCTTTGCAGCTCCCAGTCAAAGATAAAGCAACCCTAGTAAGCAGAAACATCGACTGAATGTTCTTTGAGTCAACAAGTTCGTATCGATTAGTGTACGAATACATGACATGAAAGTAGCTCACAGCAGACGGCTGTATACAGTGATTTGTCCCCAGCAATGTAATCGCACAATAGTTGAGCTCTTCTCCTGTTTATGTGCAATACGGTATATTTATTTATGTCCAGGGCCAACTGCTTGCCTCTGCGACTATCGTCGATTGTCTGAAGGCCTTGCTGGATTTCGCATCTGTCTTCTGACGTCACAACGTTCCTATGGACAACAGCATTGCCAGCGAATAGCCTCACGGAGTCTCCATCATTATTCGCTAGATCAGAGGCGGTCAAGAATTCGGCTCACGATCCATGCCCTGGTTCATGTACCATGACATTCTACCTGGCTACACATTTCCCACATCACTGCGCCATGCTGTCTTGAGCTTGTGGAGGGAGAAGATGGGGAATTTTGTAGCATTAATTACAAATATTAGCATCCGCTTATTGGTTGTTGGTGCACACAATATTCCGCAAAACATAATGAATATTTTACAGTGACGTTAGTTTTACTGCACTTCACACACTTAGCTACAGGTAACTCATTATATGTGCTTAACGCAACGTAAGTAAACCAACGAGGTGTAGCTGAAGTTTCGTCAAGGAGCTACAGAGCTCGTGTTAAGGCAGAGAGTCTCCTTAGTCAACCCTTGTAATACACTCCAGAAACAGAAAGTGTGTATCTATTTTCCTATTGTAAAAATAACATGTAATTATATGGCAAAATTGACATGTGCTATTTATAAAATCTATTAAGGAATGAGTTTAGAAGATATTACAGCTACAATTTTAGCACTGAAATCTTGTTTCACATTTTTTTATCTTTTGTTTATCTAAAATTGATCAGTAGTTATGAAATAAACAATAACCATCACAGTATATTTGGTTTTGCCATTTTAATGATTTTTTAAAATTTTGGAAATATGGTTTTTTGCAATACCTGTTTGTTCATTTAAACTGGTATGCGGTGATTTATTGTTATGAGCGGAAATATTTAATTGTTCCAGAAGGCCATATTTATTCTTTTACCTCCCATGTGTAGGATATGGAGCTTTGTTTTGATTTGTGTAAATGAATGCTGTGTGCTAGGTGGGCTGCAAAACTAGATTCACTTAAATTAGTACTTAAATTATTTAAACGTAGTGCATTTGTGTGTTCTTTGTATCGAATCTTGTCCTGTTTGCCCTATGTAGTAGCAGGAGCAGCTGTTGCATGATAATTTATATATACCAGATTTGTGAAAAGATAGCTTTGCTGTTTTAGTGTTATGAATTATTTTGTTTGTTGTTTGTGTGGTAACTTATTTTGACTTTGTGGTTTCAAACAGATCTGCAAGTTGGTATAAGGGTTTACTGAGGAATTGCATGGAGATATATTTACTTTCCTCTCCTATTGAGGGTTGTGTTGTTGATGCTGTTTGGTTGGTTTTTATCTCTTTCTCTAATTTGTCAACTATGGACAGATCATAAGCATTGTTGTGGGCTATTGTTTTTAAAACGTTGAGCTCTCTAGTTTTTACATCAAGTTCAGCATGAATTTTGTTTACTCAGTTGAGTGCTGATCTGCAAAATAATTATTTGTATTGATTTGGATGGCATGATATGTCATTTATAACAACTGATGAGGTAGCTTTCCTATAAATTTGGAATTTATGTTTGTTGTTATGTCACATTATGTTTAGATGAATAAAATTAATTCCATGTTGTTTTTGATCTTCAGCTGTAAATTGTACTCGTATCTGGGAATGTATTAAATTCCTGGGCTGAGTTGTACATGTCAGTGGTTGTCCCGTTGTATAGTATCAAGGTTTCATCAATGTAACGTTTTTAATAAATGATATAGTCTTTTAAAATTTTGTTTGCTGTAAAAAATTTGGGTTCTAGATCATTAATATAGATGTTAGCTAAGCTTCTGCTCATTGCTAGACAATTTTTCTGAGTATAGATTTTGTTATTGAAAGAAAATTAACTTTCCTGTACTTGGAATGACAATATCTCTAAGCTGCCAATCAATTCGTAACTTAGTTATGGAGTAGTTTGTTGTAAATCTATATGATTTTCTAAGAATTTCAAGAAATTTGTTAGTTGTCTTGTACCCAGGGCTGATTATTGAATTGACTAATGGCCGTATCAGATTCTGTTGTTTATTAACCCTACATCTCCAAAGCTCAGATCACAGCCCAATATTTATAAAGTAGACCATTCAGTATGCCCATTAGTCGAGTCAACAAACATCCCTGGTTACAAAAAACTAAAAAAGTCATGAAATTCTTATGAAATCATACACATTTACAACCATCTACTCTGTAAGGAACAGTTATGAATTGACTGAGAGCATCAAAGATATCACCATACCCACTACAGGAAAATTTTGCACCCCATGAAATAGTTAACCTCTACACCAATATAACTATAATGGAAACTCTCTGTATTATCACGGATAGCTTGTTGCAACATAAAAATCTAAGAAACGTAAACGTATGAAATAATGGAGTTGCTTGAGTTGCTGCTATCTGATGGTTACTTTTCGTTTAACAACAAAATATATGCTCAGAAAGATGGTCTAGCAATGGGCAGTGGCTAGGATGGCCTGCTAGCTGACATATGTATTAATGACCTAGAAACGAAATATTCTGAAACAAACAAAACTGAAAGTGACAGGACCATTTATTAAAAACGTTATGTTGATGACAACTTGATACTATAGAATGGGACTACCACTGAAGTAGAAAGCTTAGCTGAGAAACTTAATAATATACAACCAACAATACGAGTACAGTTTACAGTTGAACACCAAACACAACATGGAATTAATTTTCTTGACCTAAACATACCTGTCATGATAACAAACATAAATTGCAAATTTATAGGAGACCTGCCATATCAGACGTCATAAATAGCCTATCATGCCATCAAAATCAACACAGATTAGGTATTTAGATCAGTACTCAACCGTGTAAACAAAACTGATGCTGAACCTGATGTAAAAACCAAAGAATTAGACAATAGCCCCTAAAACGCTTATGGCCCATCCATAGCTGACAAATTAGATGAAAAGATAAAAGCCAACCAAACATCAGCAACAGCACTAGCACAATAGCAAAAGAAACTAAATATATCTCCATGCCATCAATCAGTAACATCTCCCACCAACTTGGAAGACTTTTTATACGACTCAAAGTCAGAATAAGTTACCACGCAAACACCGAAACAAGGAATATGGCGATTGCGTCTAGCCCACCATCACTTTCCTGGGTATGGGTCAACGGCGTTGACCTGGGGAAAGTCGGACTGGGTCCGTAACGTACTTCAAGACAGTCGTCGAAGTTCGGCCGCCTGTCGGCAACGTCACCGCAAGAAGATACATCTAGAAGCTCCGTGCTCAATTTAATGGATTAGGTTCTGAACAACCAAACGCTATCTGTGCTTGGGAAAGGCTCAAGCTTCGCCCCTACACCGAGAACTCTGCGTCCAATTGGTTTTATTAGTGCTGTTGACGAAACTGTTAAGCCTCTTCCCAGTGATGCTGCAAAAGAAATAAAACGCGAAACACGTGCACTCACGAAAGCTCCGCCTCATAACAGCAACACGGGGAGGACATTGGCGCAGAGGTCGGGGTAGCTGGAGCTGAACAAAGAGAGAGGGACGAGGAGATGGTATTAGAGGAGTGATGAGGAGGACAGAGTGGGAAGGAGCAGATCGACAGTGGAGCAAGAAGCAGATGGACAGTCGAAAAAGGAGGAGACGGACAGACAGAGGGGATAATGGAGATGGACAGAGAAGAGACGGAGGAGGAGGATAGAGGGATGGTTAAGAGGAGATAGACTAATAGAAGACTGCAATAAATACTTATCCGGGCAACGCCGAGTATTCATCTAGTAGTAATATGTCGCGCTGTAACGGGTACTTCCAAAAAGGACCGAACGAATGCAAACCAAGCCGAGCCTCGACCTGCACGCGGCCCTCACATCGGGCTCCTGTGCTATTTGGCATCCCCGCATTAGATCATTAAAATAATCTCCAAACAGCAGCGCCGCTATAAATCTGGAATGTACTCGTACCCTATAATCTCCATATCTCGAACAATGCTACAACCTTGCACTGTCCACAAACAGCAGCATAAAGCTCCACATAAATATGGTCATCCCAGTCTAGCCACTTCTCGGAAATGTTCAAATGTGTGTGACATGTTATGGGACTTAACTGCTAAGGGTCATCAGTCCCTAAGCTTACACACAACTTAACCTAAATTATCCTAAGGACAAACACACACACCCATGCCCGAGTGAGGACTCGAACCTCCGCCGGGACCAGCCGCACAGTCTTTGACTGCAGCGCCCAGACCGCTGGGCTAATCCCGAGCGGTGCTTCTCGGAAAGTTTTATGAAACAATGACGAATGTATATAACACAGACACTGTACTGAGACTAACACGGGGGAACCTTCACGAAACTAAATGCATAAGTTGTACGTCGCAGAATTTACGGCTGTTAGTGGTACCATGAAATGTTTTCTACGGTACGACCTGAGTTACTTCCGTAATTCCATTTGTTCGTACCTCAAATTAGTCTCTCTCAGAGGTACGAGTAGCTGTGTTCGCCCCTCTACAACGAAGTCGGCCCTTGTGCGGCAGTCAGTCGTCTTCGGAGCAGTTACCGGGACCGCAAACCTGAGGTGTGAAGGCGCACGTGAAATATGAAGGCGCGCCGCGGCTAAGGAGCCCTAGAGGAACGCGGCAAGGAGCGGCCGGGAGCTGACGAAATGAAAAAAGTAATTACTTCCACTTCCACTGCGCCCAAATCCCGTCCCTTTTCCCTCGCCGCCCGCACCGCGCAAGGCCCCGTATTTGTGGCGAGTAAATTGCAATATGCTGACATTTATTTCAGCCTAACTTGTCTTTCCCCTACCTCTCTCTTTTTCTCCTCCCTCCCCCCCGAACCCTCCTTTGCCTCGCCCGCTGCTTTGGATTTGCGCACGCTGGGCTTTGAAAGGCTCAAGTACGCGCCGGTCCGAGCTTTTGTATTTTATTTCTGAGCTCATTACCATCTTAAAACTCATTAGCTCTCCTGTAGCATTAGGAGCGGAATATTGCTCTTCTATCTTTGCCCGCGCGGCCACCCTTTATGCTCGCTCCATTTCTTCCACCCGCGCCCCACCTCCTAACCCACCCACCAGTACCTCCCCCGTACTTCCTCTCCGCCCACCACCTCTCCATTACAGCAGCAGCAGCACACAGCAGCAGCAGCCACCCCCGCGGCGGCGTTCATTTACATTTTTTTATTTGGGCAATCCCCGCTGGGCCTGTCGGCCATGTTAACAGCGACGGGAAGGGTTGAGCCCGCGGGGGTGGCGCAGGGTGGGGGCGGGGACGCGCACAAAGCCGTGCAGGGGAAGCTAGCGGCCGTGTCGTCGCCGGCGTCGCTTTTATACCGCTAATTAAGACTGCAGATAAGTCGGCCGGGCCAGCAGATATACGGTTACCACGGCGGCCGGCATTGTGCGGGCCCTATCGAGTGACGCCAGGCCATCGCAGTCCCGTCCTGCCGTGCCCTTCCGTCGCCGGGCGAGCACGTTTATCCCGAGGACCTCGTCGCTGTCCTCAGTGGAAACGCGGCGCTCCTCTTGCTCCTCTGCAACCGGCGTTCCCTTTGTCGCCCAGAGGGCTACTGCCTTCGTCTTAGGAGGAGCAAGGGTGACGGAAGGAGGTCGGCAGCCTGCTTACATACAGAGTCTACGGCTGGCGCGTTTGCTGTTCCTAGACCCTTGCGCGAGCCAGCTCATAACTCCTTAGGTCCTGCCGTCACAAGTTTTCTGCCGAAATAGCCTTCTTTGCTGATGATACCAGCACTATAATATTTTATTTATACAGGGTGAGGCAACTATGAGAGGCCACACCAAATACACCCACAAAAATACACTACTGCCCATTATAATTGCTACACCACGAAGATGACGTGCTACAGACGCGAAATTTAACCGACAGGAAGAAGATGCTGTGATATGCAAATGAGTTACTTTTGAGAACATTCACACAAGGTTGGTGCCGGTAGCGACACCTACAACATGCTGACATGGGAACAGTTTCCAACCGATTTCTCATACACAAACAGCAGTTGACCGGCGTTGCCTGGTGAAACGTAGTTGTGATGCCTCGTGTAAGGAGGAGAAATGCATACCACCACCTTTCCGACTTTGATAAAGGTCGAATTGTAGCCTGTCGCGATTGCGGTGTATCGTATCGCGACATTGCTGCTCGCGCTGGTCGAGATCCAATGACTGTTACCAGAATGTGGAATCGGTGGGTTCAGGAGGATAATATGGAACGCCGTGCTGGATCCCAACGGCCTCGTATAACTAGCAGTCGAGATGACAGGCATCGTATCCACACGGATCGTACAGCCACGTCTCGATCCCTGAGTCAACAGATGAGGACGTTTGCAAGACAACAACCATCTGCACGAACAGTTCGACGACGTTTCCAGCAGCATGGACTATCAGCTCGGAGACCATGGCTGCTGTTACCCTTGACGCTCCATCACAGACAGGAGCGCCTGCGATGGTGTACTCAACGACGAACCTGGGTGCACGAATGGCAAAACGTCATGTTTTCGGATGAATCCAGATTCTGTTTACACCATCATGATGGTCGCACCCGTGTTTGGCGACATCGCGGTGAACGCACACTGGAAGTGTGTATTCGTCCTCGCCATACTGGCGTATCACCCGGCGTGATGGTATGGGGTGCTATTGGTTACACGACTCGGTCACCTCTTGTTCGAATTGACGGCACTTTGAACCGTGGACGCTACATTTGATATGTGTGACGACCTGTGGCTCTACCCTTCATTCGATCCCTGCAAAACCCTACATTTCATCAGCATAATGCACGACCGCATGTTGCAGGTCCTGTACGGGCCTTTCTGGATACGTTCGACTGCTGCCCTGGCCAGCACATTCTGCAAATCTCTCACCAACTGAAAACGTCTGCTCAATAGTGGCCGAGCAACTGGCACGTGACAATACACCAGTCACTATTCTTGTTGAACCGTGGTATCGTGTTGAAGCTGCATGGGCAGCTGTACCTGTACACGCCATCCAAACTCTGTTTGACTCAATGCCCAGACGTATCAAGGCCGTTATTACGGCCAGAGGTGGTTGTTCTGGGTACTAATTTCTCAGGATCTATGCACCCAAATTGCGTGAAAATGTAATCACATGTCAATTCTAGTAATATATATTTGTCCAATGAATACCCGTTTATTATCTGCATTTCTTCTAGGTGTAGCAATTATAATGGCCAGTAGTGTAAATACACTATTAGAAATACAAAGAACGACGCATCATGGAGGTCTTACCGAATCGGACGCAAATTGATAGATGTCATGTGCATGTAGACAAACAATAAAAAACGTAAACAGACACGTTAAAATTGGATGATTTATTAAAGAGAAAGAGGTTATGCAAACAATTATTCGGTATGGCACTGATGGACAGAGTTGTTAGACGTCATCCTGACGAATATCGTGCCAAATTCCGTGCAGCTGGCGCGTTCGATCATCAAAGGGGGCGACCGTGTCCATATAGCTGTGAACGTTCTTAGTTGGGGAGAAATCCGGCGACCTTACTGCTCAAAGTAGGGTTTGGAAAGCACGAAAACAAACAATAGAAACTCTCAATGTGCAGCTGGGCTTCATCTCGCTGAATTGTAAGGCCAGTATGGCTTGACATGTAGAGCAGTAAAGAGGGGCGTTAAATATCGCCCACGTAAAGCTGTGCTATAAGGATGCCGCGGATGGCTACCAAAGGGCTCCTGCTATGACGTGAAATGGCACTGCAGACCATCACTTCTGGCTGTCAGGTCGTAAGGCTGTTACAGGTTGGTTTCCCATCGCTGTCCGACGTGTCTCCAGACACGTATTCGCCCTGGAATCTCATTGACTGGAGTGGAGTTGTCTTCAACGATGAGCCCCGCTTCGAAATGAATCCCGCAGACAGCTGTTGGATACCAACCTGTCTGTCGCCTGCCACAGGCCCGACAACAAGGACTGATGGTTTTGTGTGCCGTTTCACAGCAGGACCCATCTGGCCATCGGCCTGCCGCAGTGGTATCACCTGTTCCCGTCAGATCACCGAAATTAAGCGCTGTCGGTCTGGGCTAGCACTTGGATGGGTGACCATCCGGTCTGCCGAGCGGTGTTGGCAAGCAGGGTGCACTAAGCCCTAGTGAGGCAAACTGAGGAGATACTTGATTGAGAAGTAGCGGCTCCGGTCTCGGTAAGTGACATATGGCCGGGAGAGCCGTATGCTGACCACATGCCCCTCCACATCCGCATCCAGTGACGCCTGTATCTTTCAATAGCACACATAATGATACTGAAATTTTAGTTACCAAATTCCGGCAAAAGTTGACATCATTTCACAGGCCGCCTTTAGAGCATAAAGCCAAATCGAATGCTCGCATTGCATAGGCTCGAAGAATTTCTTGCTTTCAGATGATCGATAGTACAAGGAGAACCTCTCTGTGCATCTGAAAACGTCGTCTCCTTAAGTACTAGGAGTTGCGATGTATGTACTGTCAGTCTATTATTTTATGGTACACCTTAGAGCGATGTAAGTTCATTGCACATAAAGCTACATTTAAGTAGTAACTTGTCAAGTGAACAGGTTCAGAGAAGGCCCGAAAATATCTGCACTCTGATTGTTGGAAATAACTGTTGTAGTTAACGACGTATTAGCTAAAGCTTGTAAACCTTAAATCGTACATATTACATTAAAAACATGCAGAATACGAGAGTGACTATGAGACTATAAGAGATAGCATTCTAAAAGTGAAATCTATTTAAAAAATTACTGAAATACTGTTGTAGATAAGCACTAGAAGCAGAATGGATTACGCGCATCAACAGACTCGTTCGCCAAGTTCAAATTAGTACTATTGCTGGCGGTCGCAAGTGTAAAGTGAGCAGGTAAAAGAAACAATTTTTAAATCAAACTACAGTGCGACAAGTGCTAGCTGACAGAGCTCAGAAAAGGCAAAGCCGAAGTAGGGAAGAGATACTTCAAGACCGTAAGGAAATGCTCCGAAATATCTTGTTATGGAGTTCGTTTTGTTTCATAGTTCTGACGCTTAGTAGGCCTACATAGTTTCTACCAGCCGGCCGGGCTGGCCGAGCGGTTCTAGGCGCTACAGTCTGGAACCGCGCGACCGCTACAGTCGCAGGTTCGAATCCTGCCTCGGGCATGGATGTGTGTGATGTCCTTAGATTAGTTAGGTTTAAATAGTTCTAAGTTCTAGGGGACTGATGACCTCAGAAGTTAAGTCCCATAGTGCTCAGAGCCATTTGAACCATTTAGTTTCTACCAGAGAGATAGAGAATAGCCATAGAGGCTGTGCCAATTTATTCAGCGCTCCCTGCGGTGGCTCGCGGTACTAGTAGTTGCGATGTTTCGGGAAGTCATTCTGTTGTTGTCTTGAAAGTTAAAGTGTTCATGTATGGTTTTGTAAGTTACACGAGCTGCTGAGTTTCTTATCGGAATCGCGCCTGCCGTGTGCTCAGAGTACAAATGTACGCACATATCCAGAAAAAAGACTGATGACTGGTGTAAATAATTTTACATATTGTATTCTGTAATTGTACTCTGTATTGTGTACAGTGATACATTTGTTTACATGTGTAATAAAGATCGTGTCATGCAATTTCTTCTAGGCATATGATATTCTGAGAATTTCGTGGCGATGGAGAAGCTAACAAAGACCTGCATCATACTTTGTAACATTTCCGAATCGTCGAGAGCATAAGATCGTAAGCTTTTTTCCTGACAGAAAACTTAGTTTCTGGTTGGGAGATATGGCCGATTACGTCTTTTTTGCATGATTCAGTTTTTGACAGTGGCAACACGCATTACGACAATAACTGTTTTCGTTGCTTTCTGGAAACTAAATGAAATGTGCTTTCATATTAGAAAGAATGGATTACAGCCGGAAAGATCTATAATTCGCCGTGAACAGATAGTTAATTGTTTTAAATTATAACTTTAAAATATAATAGGAGCCCTTTATATGCCAAGTACAAAGCACAAATTATTCTGTGAATCCAACATGGTAAGATTTTATGTATGGACTGCCATTTAGTAAAGTTTTTATCTACAACAAGCATGACATATTTTAAATTAACTTCTATAATCGCGTAGACAAGGTATAATAAGCAAAGTGAAAATTAATGTGAAACTGGATCTTAGAAACAGAAACGTAAAAGGATAGTCATGGGACTAAAGAGCAATACTGAACGTTCCCCCTCCCATCCCAACACCCTCCTGAAATCTTGGATGTGGTGAGAATGATCCGTAGCAAAGGCTAAAGTTTACTTTTGCCTCTTCTTTAACTGCTCTTTGCCACGTTTAAAGCACTTTTCGTTATAAGATCTAAAACCGTAGTATAAATTCAGAAAACATACATAAGATAATGTGGAAGTCTCCAAGTGTTTTGGTGCAGTTATGTACGTATATCACAGATAAACTACGAAACACATAAGGGGTGTTTACTATGGAACTTTGCAAAATTTTGCTCTGTGTACGGACATATGTAAACAGACTAGTCTGATTCATGAGAAAGACAATATAGTATCTTGACTATTTATTAAAAACTTTCGCTCAACCAAACACTTCATTGCATATTCGATATTCGAGTGCCTGCGTGGCTTAGATCTTAATATTCCTGCTGAATGGGATTGTGTCTCCATGCTCAGTGTTACACAGTTCTTTCTTTGAATGTGAAATGAGTGGTACATAAAATGGAAATTAACATAATCTTTCTGTAGACCTTTCGTCGCTGAAATGTCTGCTACTCTTCGAAAGTTTTCTGTAGAAAATGGTGTATCAAAACGCTCAAAGACGGATCCTAAACGAAATTTACTCCTAATTCTTCAGATAGTGACAATCGGGGGTTACAGTATTTAAATGAAAGCTGCTGACACTGTCAAGAGACGGTGTATATAAAGTGTGATACTCTACACCTACACGTACGTCATTCTCCGCAAGCCAGCCAATGGTATGTGGTGGAGGATACTTTTGTAACACTAACTGAGCCCTTCAATCCGGTTTCACTTGTGAATAGCGTGTGGGAAGAATGATTGTCGGTAAGTCTCTGTAATGGCCCTAATTTCTCGAATATTCTCCTCGTGGTCATTACGCGAGACGTATGTGGGAGGAAAGTAATATGTTGTCCGACACTTCGCGGTACGTGCTTTCTCAAAAATTCAGTAGTAACTTTCTCCATAATGCACAACGCCTCTCGCATCTCAGTAACGCTCTCCCGCCGACTAAACGATCGCGTGACGAAACGCACCGCTCTTCGTTGGGTCTTTCTATCTCTTCTATCCCAGATAAATTGACAGTCTTCAACATTCTGTAGGACAAGCGCCTTATCAGCCACTTCTTTTGTGGAAGAGTTACATTTCCTTAAGATTCTTCCTATGAATCGGAATCTGGCATCTGCTTTTATGTGATCATTCCACATAAGGTCGCTATGGACAGTTGCTCCTAGATATTTTAAGGTAGATACTGTTTCCAAAGGTTTTTCATCAATATTATAGCTGCATAGTAGAGGATTACTCAGATATATATTGTTAATAAACGCTAAGAGTTGCTCGTACTTTTTAATTACCTTGCGCTCTGTCACGTACCATGCCCCTTCCTTTTCACTTCTGAAAACATAGCGGAAGCTTCTTAAATTTGCTTTACTGAGGTCGCGGTGTTGCCTCTCTTTGATATTTTATCTTTTTGGTTCCAACGCCACAAATAGCATAACACTGTTGTCTTTATTGCCCTCTATCAGTTCCCCTTCAGTAACTAAGTACAGTGAGACGTCTTTAACTGTGTTCAGTTTTAAGTCTTCACTGATAAGCCGAAACATTAGGACCACCTGCTTAGTAGCTTTATAGCCCATCTCTGGAACGTAACGCAGCATCGGTTCTGCAATATGAGGATTCGACAGGTCCTTGGTAGGTTTCAGGAAGCGTGTGACACCAGATATATACACATATGTCACACAATTCCCTTATTTATGGGCTTGATGGTGTGTAACTGCGGAGTTGGTGTTGGAGCATGTGTTCCATGGGATTAGATCACATCGCCGCTGAGTTTACTATCATTTTCCACTGTAGCAAGATTCTGGTCTTCTGACACAAATAGTTGTCCTCCTGAGAGATGGTGTAACCGTCGGGGAAGGTATCTGGGACGATGGGTTTTTGAATATCTGCGTATTATCAGACACAGTTCCTGCATTTTCGTCAGGGTGTATAGTAGAGTCGCGCAGCACGTGCCGGTAGTCAGTTTATCTGCATAGTTTAGTTTTCCACGGTCTTTAGTATGGACAGGGACTGCCATTGTTGTGTGCGGATGCGAGACAAGTTAGTGAAACTTCGCTCTGAGCTTCAGGCTGTGATGGCTTCAGTTACACATATTGAGGCTGCAGTGGATGAGGACCACCGCTATGGGCCAGCCGTGGGGATCCAACGGACGTCCAGCACGTCCGAGTCCTCCGATCGGTCCTCACCGGTGGCCAACCCAATTACTGGTCGTACTGAGAGTGATCTCTCACCTGTGGTCGAGTAGTAAGTCGTCCCGGGGCGAAGCAGGCGGCGAAAGACTTCCCAGGCGGCCGCACGTAAGGCCTCCCGGGTTTCTCTGACAAACAGGTCCCAGGTGCTGTCTGTGGCTGACGCTGTCGCTGACCCAGATGTTGTCGCCTGTCCTAAGTGGCCGAGCGGTTCTAGGCACTACAGTCTGGAGCCGCGTGACCGCAACGGTCGCAGGTTCGAATCATGCCTCGGGCATGGATGTGTGTGTTGTCCATAGGTAAGTTAGGTTTAAGTAGTTCTAAGTTCTAGGGGACTGATGACCTCAGCAGTTAAGTCCCATAGTGCTCAGAACCATTTGTCGCCTGCCCTGTTTCAGAGGAAACCACTCAGCCTGCAATATCAGGGCAATCATAGAGGGTAGGTAGGATTGTTGGTAGTTGGGAGCTGAACCGTTAGGCGCGTTATGGGGCCCCTTAGGGACTTGGCTGATAATAAGGGTAAGAAAACCAATGTGCACTCCGTGTGCATACGGGGTGGAGTCATTCCAGATGTGGAATTTTATGGAGTTTTATTTCATTCCATGTATATTACCTGCCGAATTATATTTATTTTATTGCAGACGGTAAGCAGTCAGTGTGCATTAATGTAAAAAGAGTCCTACAGAACACAGAAATGTAGAAAATAAAGTAATAACCAACACAGATACAAATTATTTTAGGCCTAAATTTTGTAGCAATAATTAATACTTCCTACATGTAAGTATTATACGAGATGAATAAAAGTATCACCTAATGACGTGTACTAATATCGAGCATATCATAACAGGCTTGGAAGTGAGATTCCCAGTATATGTTTATTTTTATTGCCAAGAAAAGCGATTTTACAGAAACAGCTCTATTATAAGCTGTAGGATGGAGGTCGGATGTAGCCTCTACAATAGAGACAAGGGAAGGACCAGATATCACAGGACAGTTTGATCGCCTACTAACGATGGAGTGCTGTTTCAAGAGCTGTCTAATCTCTCTTCCCTCCATTCACCGTCGGTCACATCCTTTCATGATGCGCAAATTGAGTTCCACCCCCTCCCCCCCTATCGTAAGCTAGTGACGTCTACATTATTAATGCACTAGCACACTGTATAAAAGCAGACTGAAGCAACGAATCAGAATATATACCAAGGCCCAGGATTCGAACCCGGGACTCCATCTCGCTAGGCAGATGAGCTAACCAGTACGCCATCTCGGGATAGTGGCATTGCACATCTGCACGTCATACCTAGCACGCCTCCCTCTTCGATCGAATTCCCATTCACGTCTCAGCCCACATCATTGAAGTTTGAGGCTTGAAAAGACCCTTCAATCATACAGTTTCATTTCATGTCATGTGTACTACCTTCCGAATGATAAGGGCCACATGGTTTGGGAGATACCCATACACATCGACGCGTTTTGGGCTTATGGACTACCCTGTTCAAGTGCCATTATTTACTTTGAACCTATCTAGGAGCATCATGCCACTATTGTTAAGGTTATAAGATCGTCAGACAAAATACTCGTCACTCCATTGGTCACTTTGGAACGCTCTACATGATGTGGAAATGGTACGAGTGTGACACACTATTGCAGACCTAACTCATGGAAGCGAAGTGGTGCGAACGTATCAGTCGGTTGTTTGGAATCAATGCAGTAAGCTGGGTCGGTCGACGCAAATCCAGGACACAATGGCAGAAAGTAGGTATCAGGTTCGGACCTGACGCTGACCACACCTTGAAAGAAGTTGAATGATTTGTTAGTTTAGCATTGTGAACTGACCCCCGTGTCCACATGGAATGACATACCATTCGCAGCCATGAAACACAGCGTAAACACGTTTGACGTAAAAAAGGTCTTCACTGACAGGGACTGGAGAGTAGTGCCATACCTTCGCAATGACAATAGGCATCATGGATGGCGACAACTGCTGCCATGAGTGGATACAGATCCATCTCAACCAGTTTCTTAGCGAACTTTCAAAAGGTATCTGCATACAATGAAGATTTGGAGTCGGTTACCTCGCAAAAGGCCATTGTTCACAGAGACACGCAAAGCTGCAGGATCTCAGAGGGCCAAAAAATACAGGAAATTGAACAGTAGCTTATTAGGGGAGTGTATGTAGTATGGTCAGACGAGGCGCGCATTTGACTTTTTTTTATTTATTTATTTATTTATTTTTTTCAAGTGAGGCAAGGTGTCCACTGCACTGCACTGCAATGAGGTTGCTAACTCGGAGTGTGTGGAAACTTGTGGTAAGGACTATGGGACCAAACTGCAGTGGTCATCGGTCCCTACGGAGTTTTGTGATTCTTTGTTGGGCAGTTTCTGTCGCCAGCAGATGAAACTATATTCCTCCGGCCAAAACTGTACTTCGATTGCTTTTGGAAGAGGCTCATAAAACTAGGACGCACAAAATATTATTTAACTTTATTAAATATATGAATAAAAGATTTACTTAGACTCATTTCTTTGCCATATGAATACTGCACAATTTAAAACTGTCATCGAATAGGCAAGTATTACTTCATGAACTTACTAACAAACTGTTCTCTTGCAGTTCAAAGTGCAAGATTTACGAAAGTACGTTTCATCGGAAACTTTAATAACTCTCATTGTCCCTCACGATGATGCTGACCGCTATAGCTGATGTCTGGCTAAATATCTTGCATGCCCCACACAGCGAGGGCGCTGCTATGCTCAGAGAGGGAGGGGGTCGCACCTTTTGGAGCGTCTCCCATAGGTGGTCGTAGAGTGCAGTGAACCTTCGCTAATGTCTGTGGTATCGATTCGCGTTGCCAAGTTTGTGCGGCACCGCGTTCTCTGGACAATACCACAGTTTCTATTGGCTGACTTTGCAAGTGTTGGCAAAAACTCATTCCAAGAAAAGGGCGAGTGAAGGCCACGTGGTTCATGAGTCTGAAGCAATAAGCGCCGAAGTCCATAAATCAGCACACCTGCGCAAAAAACTAGTCACCCACTCATTCAGAACATTAACCAGGATGTTCATTTTGACATGTTCTGCGACTAAGTGTTGGCTGTTCCTCTACATCTTAGTGACGAGTATGTAGTAGTCATAGCCGTCTTCCAAGATGAGGAAAGTCATATTTCCTCGGCTGCACGCGTACATTCGTGATTTGACGAACATTTAGGCGCTCTGTAACTCGTCGACAGCCCCGCTAAAATCACCCCGTCTTGACGCGTTCGGTGTCCATGCTCAGCCAGGCGTGGTAGCTCGTGGAACGGCAGATGGCAGAAGCCACGCCTAGCCATTTTTGACTATCCGAGCCGTCTAGCCTATGTTTGGTTTACTGTGCGGGTCAAATTTGCCTCAGTACGTGCCCGGGCACTCTGTAGTGAAAGTCGGCTTGCGATTTAGCTGTTTGTTTATCTAAAATGGTTCAAATGGCTCTGATCACTATGGGACTTAACAGCTGAGGTCATCAGTCCCCTAAAACTTAGAACTACTTAAACCTAACTAACCTAACGACATCACACACATCTGTGCCCGAGGCAGGATTCGTACCTGCGACCGTAGCAGTCGCGCGGTTACGGACTGAAGCGCCTAGAACCGCTCGGTCACAGCGACCCGCTTTGTTTATCTCTCCACCATTCTGTGATGATACTTGTGCATGTAAGGGCACTTGCTATCAATTTATCGTTCTTTACCGATAAAGTAATTATTTTCAGAGTGATTACACACAAATTTTATTTTTATAGACAAGTCTCAGGACAGGTTTGGACGTATGAGGGAATTATTTCCTGTTCTAGGTAAATTTGTAGTAAGTATAAATTAAAATATGTGCCCTTCGTATTTTGTTTTGTCTTTCATTATCTTCGTTCACTGCATGCTTTGCATAAATATCTAAAATTCGATATAATAAGTTTATTGTAGAATTTTCACTGCATGTTAAATTATTATTTTTTTCTCAGTGAAACATTTTGAGATTATCTGACAAGGAATTTATGCAGTGTTCAAACCATTCCTTGTTCTCAACGTCATCTTTGACATTTAACTTTTTTTTCAGTTGTAAGCGAGGATGATGTGTCTTCTTGTGATTTAGTACGACCCTCTCATTCTACCTGCTGTACCGAAAATGAACGTAAAAATATGAAACTTTTTGTTCAGCGTTCACTGCAGAGCTCCCGAGCACGGACTGGCCGACCTGCACAGTAAACAAAACATAGGCTACACGGCGCCCGTAGTCAGAACACTCTAGCCTTGGCGTCGACCACCTGCCAATCCCCGAGATACCACCGTCAGCTGCGCGGGACGCCGAACGTATTAATCTCGCTGAAAATATCTGTGAAGATTTGAAAACAATTGAAACGCAGCAGTCAACATCACCGCAAGCTGGTATTTCTTCTGGACCTAATCGTAAGGAAATAGTTTGTGTGTTATATGGGATACCTGAAGAAGCTTGTACATTCTCTTCCTTGCCGAACCGATGCCATATCACGTCTACAGGCTATGTTACACTTTATTAGCTTGATGTCACCTGGAACTGACTAATTTCTTTGTCCGGTACGCCGATTTTCGTACTTTGGTGCTTATCGCTTCAGGTCCCTGAAGAACATAGCCATGACTCCTTGTTTTCGGACTGAGATTTTGCCAGAAGTTGTGATAACAGGATAGGTGTACTTCGTAGTGCTGGCCTGTAATACTGAATGTATGAAGGCGTGCTGAAAATTAATGCCTGCGAATATTTTATTCTGTTCTCATTACCTGTTGCACATTACATGTCATGCGTTTCCCCCGCTTCGGAAGTTGCAATCTTCTGCCGCTAGAGGGCTCTGGGTTGTAGCGTGTAACATGGCGGGGTGTAACATAACTGTAAGAGGCTATCAAAAAAATTATGTTCGAGGGCCTAACAGTTCATAATCGGTATGCCAATGAGGCAAAATCGTCATGTGGATTGAGGCAATCATTTACGCACCAGGTTGAATATACCCATTTGGTAAAACACCACGCATGGAGAAGTCCACATGTGTCTGCTGCATATCCTCGCCCGACGAGAATCGTCGACCGATCGGGGTTTTCTTTTTATTGACTTAAGGCCTCATAATCGCATCGGGATTTATCAGGAGTGTATGCAGTTGAGGAGTATAGGCTGGGTGCTCGAGTGTCTCCCACTTGGTTTTGAGCAACTTCTGCGTTACGACATTTGCGATAGGGGAATGTGCATTATCATGAAGCAGCAGCACACCGTGTCGCAGATTCCATTCCACCATGCCGTTTTTCGCCAGACATGGTGCCCCACGCATATTCATCAATCTCCAATGGATGTCTAGAAAATAATAATAGCACTTTGAGCCAGTTAAGACGCATTTGGCAATAACGCCGCTGTAGTTCACGTTTCCGCATTTACCGCAAGCAAGACGGATGGGCACGAAAACCACACTACACTGAAGCAACGCCCTCAAACGGAAACTTATTGAATGTCTAATATGTCGGTGCGTGAGAAACAACGTGCTATAATGCCTCAAAAACTGGAAACACGCAGATTCGAAGAGTTGGTTCACAACTTTCCTTCAGCATGCCAGACGACACACGAGAGTTGCGACATCTGCAACAGTCCGACGCCTTAGATTAGCTCTCATTGATCATCCTCCATACAGTTCGTACTTGGCCACCTCCGATTTTCTTGTGTTTTCAGATTTTAAGGGACACCTTGGAGTACTTAACTTTGATAGTGGTCAAACGGATGTGAGGTTGTGGCACCGTCAAAAACGTCAAGTATTCTACAGTGCCGGCATCAACAAAGACGTCTCTCGTTGACAAAAATTGTGTTTGTCGCTATAGTGACTGTAATTTGAAATAGATATGTAGACATGAAGGATATATACATTTTGTTTTCCTTAAAAAGCTTTAACACTGTCCGCGTAAAAAAGTTCGGAGCCGTTACATTTCAGCACTACCTCGTACAAAGGACAGGTTTAGTACAGTCAACAAAGAAAAATTGTGGAAAAAATTTCCCATAGTCGACCTTTTTTTGGTCTTCGTTAACCGGGCTAGTTAGCGCCTTAGCTTGCCAAGCGTGCAGGAGCACTGTGTGCTTGATCTCCTACTTTTACCTAAGGCTCTGGGGATGTCTGTCTAAACGTGGAGATAACGCATTTACAGATCTCGCAGATAGAGGGCTGGCGACCGCCCCGTAGATTTACTCGGCTCTTTACGCACGGTGACTCACCGCGGCGTCCTCCAGGCCGTGCAGTGGTGGCCAGCTGCAGTCTGGCTCTGCCGGCCCGTGTCCCCGTATTTGCATATCGCGGACGCCATCCATTGGAGCGTGGCGCCGGCGTAAACAAGCGCCGGACCTGGACCGGGGACTGGAGATGCCGCCCAACGGGCCGCCGCCGCCCGCGCAGATAACGCTGACCGCCGCCCACGGCCGCATTAATGCTCCAGGGAGAGGGGGAAAAATGCTATTTACCCCCGAGGCCCGTAATCTTAAATTTATTTTCCAGCTAATATTTCAAGCGGCAACTTTCTGTGATGCGGTTAAGGATGGCATTTATCGTGGCTGCCGAGGCCGAAGATAATTCATTCGCGGAGGGATGCCGCCCCACCCGGCGTGCCCCATACCGGCGAATCTCCTCTCTCCTCATGGCGTCGTACCACCCACCTCACTCCACTTTACCCCAACCAGGACACAGTTTAAATTTATGGGGCAAGAATGCTGGCTCCGTAGGCGATGCGTCGCTGTTTCCTTTCGAGAAGGGTGCTGTCGCCCTTCCCAGCTAAATAGGAGATAGGGTACGTGACCAACACCAGAGAAATTCGTTGAACGTCTACAGGTTCGGAAACTATCGCTATTTTTAATGATGACAACGGACACATAACAGAATCAACTACAACAGCCATGTACGGGGTGGGGTAGAAGTGACGACCGCGAAGTATTCAAGTAACTTAACATAAACACTGACGAAAAAAATCTGTAACACGAAAAATTATTAACGCTGATTAATGATATTTCGGGGATACATTAGTCTAGGTAACACATTTAAATGATTAATATTGCAAGATAACAGTTAAATGTAAGCACAGTAGAGATTGTAGCGTGTGTCTTGTTGAGTGCGACGAAAAAGTGTTTCCACCCGGAATCGAAACGGGACCTCCTGCGTGTTAGACAGACCTGATAACCGCTACACCACGGAAACTGTTACGCTCCGTGCTGCACATCTGATGAACTTATAGGCCGACCACCATTTTGGCGTAAAAATCCCTTTGCGCAAACGCACAATGCAGGTACTTCGCATTCGTCTGAAATGATCGACAGCAACTTTGACTGCCTGAATGCCATGACGAATAAGAGCTCAAGAAGTCATAGGAAATGCTCGCGGGCGAGTCCTCAGCTCTTTCTTTCCTTACGGCATACGTTCGATTCGCGCAGTCGTTATTGAAAAATATGTCAGCTAAGGCAATCACTTCGTTAGCGGCACGGCGTCTGGGCTCAGCAACAAATGTGAAATACTGTTTCATTAATAACCGGTGTAGCCGCCACAATGATGAATGCAAGTAGGCACACGTGATGAACAGGTACCGGATGTCACTTTTTGGGACGGTGTTCCGTCCCTGTTGCATTTGGTCGCTCAATACAGGGACGCTTAATGTTGATTGTGTATCACGCTGGAGTTGTCGTCCGATGGTGTCACATATGTGCTCGACTGGAGACAGATCTGGTGATCGAGCAAGCCAAAACAACTTGTCGGCGCTCTGTATTACATGTTGGGTTAAACCACGGTATGTGAGCGAGTGATATCCTAATCGAAAACACCTCTTGGAATGATGTACATGTATGGCAGCAAGACAGATCGAATCCCCAGATTGACGTGCAAATTTTCAGTCATGAGTTGTGGGATAACTGCGAGAGTGCTCCTGCTCTTACACAAAATCTCACCCCAGCTCGTAACTCCAGATATAAGGACAGTGTGTCTACCACGCAGACAGGTTCTCTGATTGCCCTCAGCTGGCTCCTTCTAATCATCACACGGCCATCATTGGAACCGAGGCAGAACCAGCTTACATCAGAAAACGCAGCAGATCTCCATGCTGCCCTCAAGTGAGTACTCGCTTGTCACCACTGATGTATGTCTGCCCCGATAGCTGAATGGTCAGCGTGAGGGACTGCCGTCCTAAGGGGCCCGGGCTCGATTCCCGGCTGGATCGGGGATTTTCTCCGCTCAGGGACAGGGTGTTGTGTTGCCTTCATCATCATTTTGAAACGTCCCCTTAGAAAAATTTATACATGACTGTGCTTAAACTGACACACAATATTTTTAGCGCAACGCAATCTGACTTTCAAAAATCCCTACAAAAGAATGGCCCTGACTAACATTAACCTATACCTTTCACAAATCACTTACCTCACAAAAATCTTCATTACTCGAACTACTGCAATACAGCGAGCGCCACTACTGCCAGCTAAATAAAAGATTCAAACTACGGAAGGCACTAACTACTAGTAGGCATAGTTAGCAAATGAAAGATTTTAATAGAGAGCAAACAATGTATTTACCTTAATAGTCATCAAAAGTCATAATATATACAGCAGCTCATGACATCCATTTTTACAAATTTCAAAACTCCGCCATTTCTCTCCCCACATCCACCACTGCTGGCGGCTCACCTCCAACTGCACAAAGCTACGCGCTGTTCACATCCAGCTGCCGCTGCCCAACACTACAATGGCTGACAACAATGCAAACTAGCCACAGACTGCACACAGCACAGCCAGTGATTTTCATACAGAGCGCTACGTAACGTTGCCAATAAGAAAACATAAACGCCAGTGATTTTCATACAGAGCGCTACGTAACGTTGCCAATAAGAAAACCTAAACAGCCTACTTACAATTTCATGCCCATCCGGCGCGCAGGTCGCCCAATGTGGCGTCGAATGTAATAAGACCTGCACCAAGGAGGCCGGACCTGCCCGGTAAGGGACCTCCCGGCCAATGACGCCAAACACTCATTTCCATGTACCACTGATGTATCTAATGGCGGTGGTTTGGGTTCAGTGGAATGTACGCTTCAGGGCGTCTGGCTCTAAGCTGTCTCTGATGTAACCGATTCGTAACAGTTCGCTGTGTCACTGTGGTGCCAACTGGTGCTGAAATTGCTGCTGCAGATGCGGTACGATGCAGCAGAGCCAATGGCCGAACACGACGGTCTTCCCTCTCGTTAGCGCCACGTGGAGATCTAGTCCTTGGTATTCTTGTGACAGCACATTTTCGTGACCACCGCTGCCAGGAATGATGTTCAGTGGTTACATTCCTGCCAAGTCTTTTTGCAGGTGCTGATAATGAGGTCTTTGTCGCCTTAAAGGTATTTTTTACTAACATCAACTCACCACCTCCTTCCTCAAAGTTAACTATCGCTGTCGACCGTTAACAGAGTGTATTTAAAGCAAACTTGACCTGCAATTTCGTGGTGGCGCTACTAGGACCACTCTTCTGTGACTAGCACGAGTCCTGAGTAGAAACCATCTTCCAGATGTAAAAGCACGCTTACCAACTTTCGTTTATGTCGCACAACTCCTTCTTGACGTTAAGATTTTTTCCCCGTCAGTGAAGTTACGCAGATGGATTTGGTAATGTATTCTACGTTGAAAATAGTGTTCCCTGGCCGTAGTACATCTGTCTTCTGATAGAGGTCACTCGGCTTACAAGAGTGCAGGCGATAACTGTTACGCATCAAATTACAACAATGAAGGCGTCACTCCATGAAAAAACGGCACTGGCTTGTGGTTCTGGCGAATCCTACGGCAAGTAATCGTGTTCTGTTTTGCTGCGAAGGTGTTGTGACATATTAGTGGATACAAACAGATTCACAATTGAAAAAAATAAAGGACTACGGGACTCAACATCTGAGGTCATCAGTCCCCTAGAACTAACAACTACTTAAACCTAACTAACCTAAGGACGTCACACACATCCATGCCCGAGGCAGGATTCTAACCTGCGACCGCAGCAGTCTCGCGGTTCCGGACTGAAGTGCCTAGAACCGCACGGCCACCGCGGCCGGCTCAGAATTGAAGAATATCGTCGTCTTTGCATATTGATGCCTGAGAAAGAACGAACGGGTGAGACATACGATGACATTAGGGGAAATGTTTTTAATCACTTCACGAAGGAAGCTGCAACTGAAGCACTTCTTCGCAAATTGCAAAGAAAGGGCTTTGCAACTGGATCTGTGACAGATGTACCAAGTAGCGGAAGAGTCAAGATACCTGACAACAATAATGAAGTTATTGAAAGCTTAACTGCATCATTGCTTCGTTCGTTCCCAGAACCTCGAATGAATTAAGTGATCACTATACGAATGATGGCCAGCATACAGAGAGTGTTTAAAATACAATGTGTGATCAAAAGTATCCGGACACCTGGCTGAAAGGTCTCCATTGGTAACGCTGCAATTCAGCATGGTGGTGGCCCACCCGTAGCTTTGATGACTTCTTCCAGGCTCGCAGGCATACGTTCAATCAGGTGCTTGAAGGTTTCTTGGGGAATGGCAACCCATTCTTCACGGAGTGCTGCACTGAGGAGAGGTATCGATGTGGGTCGGTGAGGCCTGGCAAGAAGTTGGCGTTCCAAAGCATCCCAAAGGTGTTCTATTGGATTCAGGCCAGGACACTGTGCAGGACAGTCCATTACAGGGATGTTGTTGTGTAACCACAACGCTACAGGCCGTACATTATGAACAGATGCTCTATCGTATTGAAAGATGCAATCGCCATCACCGAATTGCTCTTCAAGAGTGGAAAGCAATAAGGTGCTTAAAACATCAATATAGGCCTGTGTTGTGATAGTGCCACGCAAAACAACAAGGGGTGCAAGCTCCCTCCATGAAAAACAAGATCACACCGTTACATCTCCGCCTCAGATTTTGCTGTTGGCACTACAAACAAGGCCACTGGAGTAGACGACATTCCTTCGAGTTTTTGAGATCCTTCGGAGTCGCTCATGACAAAACAATTCTCCGTAATCTGCAAGACATGTGAGACAGGCGAAACAGAATGCGAGCTACGGTAGAACGCAATAGTTCCAACCCCAAAGTAGGCAGGTCCTGGCAGGTGTGAATACTAGCGAACCATCAGTTTAATAAATCACACTTGCAGAATATTTACTTGAATTATTAACTGAAGAATGGAAAAATTGGTACAAGCCGATGTCATGGAAGATCAGTTTGTGTTCCGGATAAATGACCACACGACTTATCTTAGATGTTGAAAAAAGATGAACGAACTTTTAAACCATTTGTAAAGTTGGGGAAGGCTTTCTAAACTCAAGTGGTATTAAATTTAGAAATTATAAAAAAGGAAATGGGTAAGCGAGAACATGTGATTCTGAAACACTATTGCAATAATGTTAGAGTACTCAAGTACAAACTTAAGGACCCAAAACAATTAAATAAAACTGAATAAAATAACTAATGAAGGGAGGCGAATAAATCTTAAGAGCGGAGTACATAATTTTTCGTGGCATCTGCACCGTAATTTGTTACGAAAAGTAGTACTGTTAACATGATGATCCTGCCGGACCTGTGGCATAGGCTAGCATATTATCAGTTGTGTTCGGCTGCGCCTTGCTGATTTGATTTTAAATAGATATGCTTCGACATATATTTAAGATCACCTTTTCTGTAAGTATGATAGTAAAATTTTCCAGAATGGCGTACTTCTTTGTTTACAAAGTGTGAATTGTTCATTAGTTGTATTTGGTTTCCCCTTTTTCTACTTATATGAAGCTGGGCATCGCTGACAGAGATCGACAGTCTCAAAACGAAAATATTTTGTGGTTATAGACTGGAATGAAAGAAACAAATTCTACACTTCCTCTTGGACCACTGTTTTTATTCGCAAATACACTCCTGGAAATGGAAAAAAGAACACATTGACACCGGTGTGTCAGACCCACCATACTTGCTCCGGACACTGCGAGAGGGCTGTACAAGCAATGATCACACGCACGGCACAGCGGACACACCAGGAACCTCGGTGTTGGCCGTCGAGTGGCGCTAGCTGCGCAGCATTTGTGCACCGCCGCCGTCAGTGTCAGCCATTTTGCCGTGGCGTACGGAGCTCCATCGCAGTCTTTAACACTGGTAGCATGCCGCGACAGCGTGGACGTGAACCGTATGTGCAGTTGACGGACTTTGAGCGACGGCGTATAGTGGGCATGCGGGAGGCCGGGTGGACGTACCGCCGAATTGCTCAACACGTGGGGCGTGAGGTCTCCACAGTACATCGATGTTGTCGCCAGTGGTCGGCGGAAGGTGCACGTGCCCGTCGACCTGGGACCGGACCGCAGCGACGCACGGATGCACGCCAAGACCGTAGGATCCTACGCAGTGCCGTAGGGGACCGCACCGCCACTTCCCAGCAAATTAGGGACACTGTTGCTCCTGGGGTATCGGCGAGGACCATTCGCAACCGTCTCCATGAAGCTAGGCTACAGTCCCGCACACCGTTAGGCCGTCTTCCGCTCACGCCCCAACATCGTGCAGCCCGCCTCCAGTGGTGTCGCGACAGGCGTGAATGGAGGGACGAATGGAGACATGTCGTCTTCAGCGATGAGAGTCGCTTCTGCCTTGGTGCCAATGATGGTCGTATGCGTGTTTGGCGCCGTGCAGATGAGCGCCACAGTCAGGACTGCATACGACCGAGGCACACAGGGCCAACACCCGGCATCATGGTGTGGGGAGCGATCTCCTACACTGGCCGTACACCACTGGTGATCGTCGAGGGGACACTGAATAGTCCACGGTACATCCAAACCGTCATCGAACCCATCGTTCTACCATTCCTAGACCGGCAAGGGAACTTGCTGTTCCAACAGGACAATGCACGTCCGCATGTATCCCGTGCCACCCAACGTGCTCTAGAAGGTGTAAGTCAACTACCCTGGCCAGCAAGATCTCCGGATCTGTCCCCCATTGAGCATGTTTGGGACTGGATGAAGCGTCGTCTCACGCGGTCTGCACGTCCAGCACGAACGCTGGTCCAACTGAGGCGCCAGGTGGAAATGGCATGGCAATCCGTTCCACAGGACTACATCCAGCATCTCTACGATCGTCTCCATGGGAGAATAGCAGCCTGCATTGCTGCGAAAGGTGGATATACACTGTACTAGTGCCGACATTGTACATGCTCTGTTGCCTGTGTCTATGTGCCTGTGCTTCTGTCAGTGTGATCATGTGATGTATCTGACCCCAGGAATGTGTCAATAAGGTTTCCCCTTCCTGGGACAATGAAATCACGGTGTTCTTATTTCAATTTCCAGGAGTGTATGTTGCAGCTCATACAGTGAACATAATTGCGGTGTTCGGAACATGGAATAAAAAGACACAATCTACTATGGGTCCTCATCTTACATTAAAATCGTCGATTTCTCAGCAGCCGTCCCATCGCACATAGCAAATTACACTAGGCCGAGTTGTTCTGCTTCGCTGTCGGCTCCAAGAGTGTCTAGGTGACGCTTCTGCAGAGGTCCGTGGCTTGTTGCGAACTGCCATGTGCGCGGTATAAATGTGTAACTGCAGCTATTCGCTCAGCCACAGTGCTCTTCTGTGGTCACCTACTTTTCATCATTTTCAAAGCCTACAATCGCCAACCTATAGCTACTCCGTCAAAGGGTATTATAAATTTGTAATCCTGTCCTAAGATAATTCTACAAAGCCGCTACGAAATCTCATTTCGTTGTCTTTCGCTTGTGCGTTCAGAATACTGCCATGTATCTTTTCATGAAAGGCGATCTCAGATTCCTCTAGAAAGTCGAGTTTCCTTCTTCCTTTTTCTATGTGCAACTGTTCTACGTACTTCTCTATTCCCTTCAGGAGATAGCTCGCAACAGCTCACTTGTCATAATTAATTAGTTTGAGTGCAACTTCATGTTCTTTGTACCTGACTGACAACCGTCTTCCTAACTGTCCAACGTATTTTGTATCACATGATGCGCATTGATTATATAAACTCCAGATCTATCGGACTTACTTGTCTTTCTGCCGACATCGTGCTTCAGACTATACCTAACTAGATTATTTATCTGGAACCGTGTTTTCACAAAGTACTATTTAAAAATATCAGAGATCCTTTTGCGAGTATGTTCCCTAGTACGACATCTTGACCACTTCATTTTATATCCATTAAGTTTCTGTGCTTATCACATTTACGCAGCCATTTATTAACAATATCTACCTTGCAGCCGTTGTTAACCGTTATCTACATCTACATACTCTGTCAGCCACATAGCAGTGTGTGGCGCAGGGCACAATTCGCGCCAAAGTCATATTTCCCCCCCCCCCCCCCCTGTTCCACTCGCGGACAGCGCAAGGAAAAAACGACCGTCCGAACGCCTCAGTACGAGCTCTAATTTCCATTATCTTTGAATGGTGATCATTGCGCGATTTGAGAGTTGGTGGTAATAACTTATGCTCTACATCATCGGCGAAGATCGGATTCAGGAATTTAGTGAGCAGCCCCTTCCGTTTAGCGCGTCGTCTATCTGCAAGTGTGTCCCACTTCATACTTTCAATGAGATTTGTAACGCTCTCGTGATGGCTAAATGCACCAGTCAATAATCTTGCCGTTCTTCTTTGGACCTTCTCAATCTCTTGAATCAGAGCGAACCGGTAAGGGTTCCGTACAGACGAATAATTAAGACGGGACGAGCTAACGTATTGTCAGCAGTTTCCTTTTCTGAAGGACTGCATCGCTTCAAGATTCTACCAATAAACCGCAATCTAGAGTACGCATTGCCCGTTACTTGTGTAATCTGATAATTACATTTGAGATCGTTTCGAATAGTCACACCCAGATACTTGTCGGATGTTACCGCTTCCAAAGAGTGGGCATTTACTTTTGTACTCGTACATTAATGGGGATTTTCGCCTTGTTATACGCAGTAGGTTACACTTATTGATAGTGAGAGATAACTGCCAGTTATTACACCAAGCATTTATTTTCTGCAAATCCCCGTTGATTTGTTCACAAATTTCGCGTGATACTACTTTACCGTAGACTAGAGCATCATCGACAAACAGTCCAATGTCGCTGTCAATACCATCAATCAGATCGTTTATGTAAATCGTAAAAAGCAGCGGACCTATTACGCTGCCCGGGGGCACACCTGAAGTTACGCTTGTTTCTGTTGAAGTCACCCGATTCAGGACGACATACTGCTCTGTTAGAAACTTTCTATCCAACCGCATATGTCATCGGATAGACTGTAAGAGCGCACTTTTTGGAGCAAGGGACTGTATGGAACTGGGTCGAATGCCTTTCGAAAGTCGAGAAACATGGCTTCAACCTGGAAGCCGGTATCTAGAGCCTGTTGTATACTATGCACAAAGAGGGCCAGCTGTGTCTCGCATGACTGCTGTTTCCTATAACCGTGCTGGTTTCTGCAGATGAGCATCTCAGCGTCTAGAAAGGTCATTACGTCAGAACACAAAATATGTTCCATGGTTCTACAACAAATCGTCGCCAGTGAAATTGGCTGGTAATTATGTGCACTCGATTTTCTACCCTTTTTAGAGATTGCTATGACCTGGGCCTTCTTCCAGTCCCGTGGACTTTCCGCTGTTCCAATGCTCTCTTATAGATGATGGATAAGAATGGTGCTATATTTGTAGCATATTCAACATATAATCTTACAGGGATACCGTCTGAGCCAGACGACTTCCTGGCATCTAAGGATCTTAACGGTTTTACAATCCCAGATACACTAACCACTATGTCAGCCATCCTTGCGTTTGTTGAATAATTGAAAGGGGGAATGGTGCTTCAGTCCTCTACCGTAAACCGGTTTTTGAAAGCTAGGTTTCCCCTTAGAAAAATTTGTGAATGACTGTGCTGATAAACCTCTTACATTATTTGCTTTTCAAACAGCTGAGCAAAACTGAACGTACTCAGACATTACTCTCTTTACTTATTCTGATCAACACTAAACTGACACACAATATTTTTAGCGCAACGCAATCTGACTTTCAAAAATCCCTACAAAAGAATGACCCTGACTAACAATAGCCTATACCTTTCATGAATCCCTTACCTCACAAAAATCTTCGTTACTCGAACTACTGCAATACAGCGAGCGCCAATACTGCCAGCTAAATAAAAGTTTCTAACTACTGAAGGCACTAAATACTGATACGCATAGTTATCAAATGAAAGATTTTGATAGAGAACAAACAATGTATTTACCTTAATAATGTTCAAAAGTTAGAATATATATATCAGTCCATGATATCCAATATTACAAATTTACTCTTTCTGATGGACACACGTCCAGATCGTCCGCTCTCAAAACTCCGCCATCTCTCTCCCCACATCCACCACTGCTGGCGGCTCACCTCCAACTGCGCAACGCTACGCGCTGTTAACATCCAACTGCCCAACGCTACAATAGCGACTATTGCAACAATGCCGACCAGCCTCAGACTGCACACAGCACAGCCAGTGATTTTCATACAGAGCGCTACGTGGCGTTTCCAACATAAAAACCTAAACAGCCTACTTACAATTATTTTTCTTACCGTCTCTCTATAAGATAAGCCGTTCCCTCAAGGGAACAGAAGAATGCTAAGAAATCTTACCCATAGAAAGCAAAGGGAGGAAACTCGGTTGGTTGGAAGAAGTGGAGATCTCCAGTCATGAAAGGAAATATCGGAAAGCACAAGTAACACACAACGAAATGAGATTTCTTAGCGGATTTGTAGAGTTATTTTAGGGCAGATCCCAAGATTCGGAATTTGTAATACATCTTTGACGGAATAGCTGGGGACTGACGATCGGAGGATTGGTAAATGAAGAAAATTAGGGAGCAATAGCATAGCATTACAGTTGAGCCAATAGCTGGAGTGGGCGTGCGGTTCTAGGCACTTCAGTCTGGAACCGCGCGACCGCTACGGTCGTAGGTTCGACTCCTGCCTCGGGCATGGATGAGAGTGATGTCCGTAGGTTAGTTAGGTTTAAGTAGTTCTAAGTTCTAGGGGATTGATGACCTCAGATATTAAGACCCATAGTGCTCAGAGACATTTGAACCTCTCCTCAAGTGTCAGATTGACACAGAAGAGCAGTAGGACTCGAGCTTGCTGCCGTTCGCTGTGTGGAGTGTGATGGCATCTGTCTATGAGTCCAGTGTGTTTTTAATCTGTTTTATGTTACGAACACTGCATTTATCCCTTCTTGTTGATAGATTTTTCGTGAGCTAAGTTTTACAGCCTGATGATGGAGAGTATTGTCTCTCGAAACGCGTTGTTGAGGTTTGTGAAGGCTGCAGTACTATCAATTATTACTGTAAAACGCTTAATAACCGTTACTGGACACCGTAGTGGTTGACATTAAATAGTGCAAATGAAGATCTTCGTGCGAAGATATTCTAATGATAAAGGCTTGTAAATTCGAGAAGCGTTAAAAACCTGTAGGTCTACTTTGCATTGTCAGGAACTGAGCTTAGGTATTGGCTCCCAGATTCATTTCTTTGGCTGGAGCGCTGCTGCCGGCAGACAGAGCCGTGGTGCACAAGCTCCGCACGTGGCTGGTCTCCAAGCGCAGGAGAAGTGGTCTCCAGAGGAGGAGTCGGAGGTAGGTGGCTGGCGGCGGCAGCGGCGGCCGTAATCCGACGCTGAGGAATGCAATCAGGGGACGGTTATCGGGGGCCGCCACTCCGGCCAGCCAGCTCTGACGACGCTCACCGGCCGCGGCCCTGCTCCTCAGCGCCCTACCCACTCCCTTGCCCGCGAGCCAGCGTCCCTCTTGCTGCCTCGTCTCATCCGGAAACTTGTCGGGCTCACTTCCTCATACACTCTACAGAAAGACACACAATCCAGTTTACATAGGGCTATTATTCTGAAAAAAAAAAACAGCACACTGGATGCTTTGGTGTAGAACTAGTACCAGGGGGTCATCTGAACCTCCACGGCAGGCGTAAGTCGAGGAAGTATATACCGGGTGATCAAAAAGTCAGTATAAATTTGAAAACTTAATAAACCACGGAATAATGTAGATAGAGAGGTAAAAATTGACACACAATCTTGGAATGACATGGGCTTTTATTAGAACCCCCCCAAAAAAGGTTCACAAAATGTCTGACAGATGGCGCTGGAGAGCAAAACGTCAGTGACTGCGCATGACAATCGTGTATAAAAGAGCTGTAATGAGAGAGAGAATCAGATGCGCCAGCAGTCGCAGCATGTTGACCTTACCTGAAAAGGCGCTTTTAGTGAAGCTGTATTATCAGAATGGGGAATGTGCTAGTTCAGCGTAACGATCCTACCGCCATAGGAAGGGGATTCGAACGGGTGAAGGTCCGTTGACAAATGCAGCTGATGATTTCGAAGTTCTAAGCCACGGGTTGTTTAGACGATAGACCCCGTAGTGGCTGACCGAGCACGAGGCGTAATGCTGCTGAGACAGTTCAGGAAGAAATGGAGACTGTAGCGGGTTCGTCTATGCACGGGGAAGTCAGCGCTCGTGCAGCGGCACGTCGCACCGGCATTCGATACACTACTGTTTGGTTGGCACTTAGGCGTACCCTCCGATGCTATTCATACAAAATCCATCGGCATCATGAACCGTTACCTGGCGATTTAGTGAAGCGGAGGGCATTTGCGGTGTGGGCGTTTCAAAAGATGGCGGAAGATGACGATTGGTTGAGTAACGTGTTGTGGACCGACGAAGCTCATTTCACGCTCCGAGGGTCTGTCAACGCCCACAACTGCAAAATTTGGGCTACCGAAAATCGTAGAACTGTCGTGGAAACTCCATTGCACGACGAGAAAGTCACGTTATGGGTTGGATTTACCGCATCTACAATTATCGGGCCTTTTTTCTTCGAGAAAATGCGTAATTCTGGTTTTGTAACTGCTACCGTGACGGGTGAGAGGTACGCCGATATGTTACAGAGTCGCATCATCCACAGCCTGGCTGATAAACACCTGCTGGAACGTACGATGGTTATGCAGGATGGCACGCCACCCCAAATTGCTAGACGCGTGAAAGATCTCCTGCGCGCATCGTTTGGTGATGATCGTCTGCTCAGCCGCCACTTTCGTCATGCTTGGCCTTCCAGGTCCCCAGACCTCTGTCGGTACGATTATTGGCTTTGGGGTTACCTGAAGTCGCAAGTGTATCGTGATTGACCGACACCTCTAGGGATGCTGAGAGACAACAGCCGACGCCAATGCCTCACCATAGCTCCGGACATGCTTTACAGTGCTGTTCACAACATTATTCCTCGACTACAGCTATTGTTGAGGAATGATGGTGGACATATTGAGCATTTCCTGTAAAGAACATCATCTTTGCTTTGTCTTACTTTGTTATGCTAATTAATGCTATTCTGATCAGATGGAGCGCCATCTGTCGGACATTTTTTGAACTTCTGTATTTTTTTGGTTCTAATAAAACCCCATGGCATTCCAAGCATGTGTGTCAATTTGTACCTCTCTTTCTACATTATTCTGTGGTTTATTCAGTTTTCAAATTTATACTGATTTTTTGATCACCCGGTATCTGTAGCTGGCGTAATCACAGCAGTAATGTGGATCGATTTGGAGAGGTGACAGAATGGCAAAATGAAGCTTTCAAGTTTGCACGTGCCATGCCCACACGCTGTATGACGCTGCTTGATTTGTTGACTGTTTTAGTTTTTTTTTCATTTGTTTACTTGCTAGCTTTTTCCCCATGGCTTCGCTCACATATGCATGTATAGCACACATATATTCCTGCCCCTCTGTGTCCACCTTTCCTTTCCCCCATCTCACTGACCACGTCTTTCCACATCTATCCATCCAGCTCCTCCTTCAGACACTCTCTGTCTCTCCATCTCTTCCGCCTCCTCTTCTTTTTTCATCTGCCCACTATCTTTGTCCGTCTCATTCTCCCCCTATCTCTCTGCCAGTCCCCTCTCCTTCTTCTATCTAACCATCACTCACTCCCACTCTCTTCTGTCCATCTACTCCTCCTTTCACTGTCCACCTTATCATTTCGCCATTTTCTCCCTCCCTTCTCTCTGCTCAGCTACACCCTTCTGCTTGTGTAGCCCCTGAAAGACATGCCGATACTATCCACACAACAGAACTTCTCCTCTCCACCTCTCTGTCCATCTCCTCCCTCTCTCTCTATCTGACCACTTCAGCATTCCAACCTCCTCCTGTTCACCTCATTCAGCCCTGTTCTCGCTATAAATCTCCCCCTATCCATACCCTCCTCGCCCTCTCTCTGTCCATCTCCTATCACTCTCAACCTTCACCAACTTTGCCCTTCTGCACATTAGCCTCAGATAAACTGATCGATAAAGCAGACCAAAACTGATCCAACATAACATGCCTGTTGTGAAAGGCAACCTGCATTTCAGAGGCTAAAAATCCGTTTTTGCTGTCGTATTGGCTGCCATGCTGATATTACTCCAACACAACAAGACTGTTATGCAGGCACCCTGCAGATCAGACTCTGGAAAACTGTTTCCTAACCCTGACATGTATGCTGTCCTGCAAAGCAAGTCGATAAGGCACGCCAATACCGTTGCAACACAACATCCCGGTCGTGCAGAGCAGCATATACAGCAGAGTCTGAAGGCAAATGTTCCTGCTCCTATTGGAGCCGAAAAGATATAAACCCCACAACTCTGGAACTTGTGAAGTTTGCTGTTTGTCTGCAAAGTTTGGATGAAATCGATTAACGGTTGTAGTAAAGTATTCTGGACATATACACATATATACATACATGCTACTTCATATATACCATGGGTATACCATTTAGCCATCAAGATTAACAATGTACACCATCTAACATTGACAGGACATTTGCGAGGTGCGACTATAACTTATGTGCTCAAGGTTCAGTAAAAACTTAATTATGTATATAGACAATACATCCATTCTGGAAATCACCACTTCCGCTGTTATTAATACTGGCGAAATAGATTTTCTTGAATGTTGTAATTTCAGTAATATAAACGTGGAATGAAGTCATTCAAGAGGCATTATTATAAAAATCGGTAGTTCTCTATTAAGTATGACCAGGTGCAATGGTAAAAGTTAAACATCAGGCAAGGAATAACGTTACTGCTCACATGACGCATTTCGGAATTTATCCATCCTCCCATATACAGTAACGATTACTGCATGGAGATATCGTGTTTCAAATTGTATGTGGATGATCGCACACTAGTCTACGATCACTAGTTCCCTATACAACTTGAAACGCCATGTGTACATGCAGTAGTTGTTTCAGGATATCTGGTGACGAATAAATTCCAAAACGCATCATATGAGCAATGAAATCAGTCTTTGCCTAATGTGTGACTTTTACCATTGCGACCCAGACATCCAGAATGCAGAAATACTAATTCTTTTAATTTCAAGTCTGACGTAGGGTAAAAAATTACAAAAGAAATATTTTTTCCTGTGATTTGGTTACGAATTAATAATTTTCGGGTTTTTCCTTTACTTTCACTATGAACTCTTACTTGTTGCCAAATTTCATCACTTTAGATCCACAGAAAGTTCTCTATGCGTTGTTGTGAGTGAGTTGGCGAGTATCAATATACGTGACGTAAATGACCATACCTTTTTTCGGCATTGATGTAGAAGCTTCGGTTCGTTGCACCGCCCGGGGGCCACTGGCATCAGTATACGACACGTTGGCCTGCTTCTGAGACGTTAACAGACGAACGAACAGACAGAAGTGACAAAGTTTTTCGTGATATAATTACAAAGTTACAGTTTTCAGGTTTTTTTAGGCAATACTATGAAACCGTCCTTCCCACGGTATCATCTACGGAGAACCAATTGCATTAGAATGTTCGAGAGATCGATCTGGCTTCCAGCCCACTGAAATGTTAGGGATCCTAGTGAAACTGTTTCGCAGTGGGTGACACCAGCCTCCTCTTACGATTTCTTCGGTAAACTCTTAATAATCCCAACCTCGCCATCTGAGGGTACCTAATGCAGTCGGAGAACGTCGTCTAAAACGATGGTTTTAGTGGCCCAGGTGCAATGATATGGGGAAGTATGATGTTTCACGGGCCTACTGACCAACAATTTCTTAAAAACGATACGTTGACCAGACAGCGTTAATGCGACACTATAGTCCTTTTGCCGTGCGCGTCTTTTCAGGACTGCATTTGATCCTGATTTCATTTCCATGGATGACAATCCGCGACCGCAGTGAGAGCATTTTCGGCGAATGGACTGTCTTGCTCGTTCCCCTGACTTAAATCCGATCGAGTGCATGTGGGATGCATTAAGGAGACGTATTGCGGCACGCCCACATGTACCAGCGAACATCCAGCAGTTGTCAACCACACTGGTGGAGGAATGGAGAGCCCTACCGCAAGAACTCCTTACCAAACTTGTGGGAAACATGGCAGCAAGTTGCAGAGTATCCACTGCCGTCCGTGGTGATCATACACCGTATTAAGAACCGTGTTCTGCCTTTTGCAATTTCCATTGGCGACTTCAGCGCAATTATTGCCTTTGAATAGAAGTGTTCACGTCATTGCCTGTGTCTTTCAATGACCTTCTATACAACACTGTAACAGTTGTATCTACACTCCTGGAAATTGAAATAAGAACACCGTGAATTCATTGTCCCAGGAAGGGGAAACTTTATTGACACATTCCTGGGGTCAGATACATCACATGATCACACTGACAGAACCACAGGCACATAGACACAGGCAACAGAGCATGCACAATGTCGGCACTAGTACAGTGTATATCCACCTTTCGCAGCAATGCAGGCTGCTATTCTCCCATGGAGACGATCGTAGAGATGCTGGATGTAGTCCTGTGGAACGGCTTGCCATGCCATTTCCACCTGGCGCCTCAGTTGGACCAGCGTTCGTGCTGGACGTGCAGACCGCGTGAGACGACGCTTCATCCAGTCCCAAACATGCTCAATGGGGGACAGATCCGGAGATCTTGCTGGACAGGGTAGTTGACTTACACCTTCTAGAGCACGTTGGGTGGCACGGGATACATGCGGATGTGCATTGCCTTGTTGGAACAGCAAGTTCCCTTGCCGGTCTAGGAATTGTAGAACGATGGGTTCGATGACGGTTTGGATGTACCGTGCACTATTCAGTGTCCCCTCGACGATCACCAGTGGTGTACGGCCAGTTAGGAGATCGCTGCCCACACCATGATGCCGGGTGTTGGCCCTGTGTGCCTCGGTCGTATGCAGTCCTGATTGTGGCGCTCACCTGCACGGCGCCAAACACGCATACGACCATCATTGGCACCAAGGCAGAAGCGACTCTCATCGCTGAAGACGACACGTCTCCATTCGTCCCTCCATTCACGCCTGTCGCGACACCACTGGAGGCGGGCTGCACGATGTTGGGGCGTGAGCGGAAGACGGCCTAACGGTGTGCGGGACCGTAGCCCAGCTTCATGGAGACGGCTGCGAATGGTCCTCGCCGATACCCCAGGAGCAACAGTGTCCCTAATTTGCTGGGAAGTGGCGGTGCGGTCCCCTACGGCACTGCGTAGGATCCTACGGTCTTGGCGTGCATCCGTGCGTCGCTGCGGTCCGGTCCCAGATCGACGGGCACGTGCACCTTCCGCCGACCACTGGCGACAACATCGATGTACTGTGGAGACCTCACGCCCCACGTGTTGAGCAATTCGGCGGTACGTCCACCCGGCCTCCCGCATGCCCACTATACGCCCTCGCTCAAAGTCCGTCAACTGCACATACAGTTCACGTCCACGCTGTCGCGGCATGCTACCAGTGTTAAAGACTGCGATGGAGCTCCGTATGCCACGGCAAACTGGCTGACACTGACGGCGGCGGTGCACAAATGCTGCGCAGCTAGCGCCATTCGACGGCCAACACCGCGGTTCCTGGTGTGTCCGCTGTGCCGTGCGTGTGATCATTGCTTGTACAGCCCTCTCGCAGTGTCCGGAGCAAGTATGGTGGGTCTGACACACCGGTGTCAATGTGTTCTTTTTTCCATTTCCAGGAGTGTATGTGTGGTTCAAGTTTCATGGAGCTTTGTTTCTTGGCAATGACATATGACGCGCAGGTTACTTTCGTCCGGAAGTTGTGCACACTAGTGCACTTCGCACAGCGTAAGTGGCATCATAGTCGCAATCCGACGAAGTTATTACATGTCACGTGGGTGGGTTTCTGGTGGGAACAGTCCCGCCTGCATGCTGTCAAATAACAATTACTACAAAACTTTCAGATGACCTATTTTGAAGCAGCCCTCATGTAATAGGTGAAGAATCGAAATCACTGGGTCGTACGGTTTGCTCTTTCTGTATAAGCAGTTTTAAATTACGCTGCAATCATCCAGTACGATACGTGTATGTAGAACATTGCACGGCTAGCGAATAATAGGAGAATGCTGCTGACCGCATATGGGAAACAGACCAAGGGCATTGAAAAACCGCGTTTGAGTCCTGTACATACGAAAGGTGAGTGAACGGACCCGCGGAATTACATACCAGTATCCATAATGTGGATTTGCTGCAGGATTCTTGGGCACATTCTAAGTTCTAATGTAGTAAATTCCCTTGAGATAGAAAAACTTGTATACTTACGTGGATATGACCTGTAGCCGTCCAGAATGAAATTAGAATTATGTTAATACATTCAGCTGCTGACGGGAGTTGATATATATCAGCGGGGACAGGGGTAAAAATGTGTGCTCCGACCGGGACTCGAACCCAGGATCTCCTGCGTACATGGCACTGAGGGCACAGAGGATAGAGCGACTGCAGCGACTATCTCAAGCATGCCTCCCGAGAGACCCATATTCTCACCTTGCATGACTTTCATAGAATTCCAGAAATGGTTTGACACAGTGCTTCATCGCATACTATTACCGAAGTCGGAGCATACGGAATAAGTTCTCAGATACATGAGTGGCTCTGGGACTCCTTAAGTAACAGAACCTTCTATGTGGTTCTGGGTGGCAAGTAATCATCAGAAACAAGGTTACTGTCAGCATTGCCTCAAGAGAATAATGGGACAGCTCCTGTGTTCTGTATACGTAAGAAATCTGACAGATAGGGTGAGAACCAATCTGCGACGGTTTGCTGATGCTGATGTAGTGTACGGGAAACTGTTGTCGTTGAGTGACTACAGGAAGGTACAGGATGACGTAGGCAGAATATTTGTTTTGGTGTGATGAATGGCATCTTGCTCTAAATGTAAAACAAAAATGTAGATCACTGCAGATGGTTAGGAAAAACCATCTAGTAATATTCGAATACCGTTTTAGTGATGTACTGCTTGACAAAGTTCCTTCGATTAGATATGTAGGATTACAAAGTGATGTGAAATGGTTGAACACGCTTTAATGGAGAATTTCAGGAAAGTGTAGTTCATGTAAAGGACATCTTGTGTGTAGCACACTAATGCCAAGCGCCCTTGAGTATTGCTCTAATGTTTGGGATCACGACCACGTTGGATTAATGGATGGCATCTGTCATACCGGCCCCTTACTGTTAGAGGGCCCGCGCAACCGTCTCGCAAGATGGGTTGCTGACCCCCATTAAGGAGTGCGGAGAGTAACATCGCCAGCGGACAGAAACAATAACAGACTTTCCAAATAAACATGGAATTACTTCGCCAGACAACATGTGACAGTGTTCCCGCAATCGGAACTCATATGACTCATGTAGCACTCTGCCGTCCTGGCTTTATAAGCACGCCTAGACCCTCAGACCGACAGTGTTTACCAACCGCTACAGCTCTGGGTAGTACTTCAATGGTCCTAGCATTGTATTCACTCACCATTGCGTTGTAGTAGGAAGTCGTATTTCGTGATTTGTAGAGTATATTTTGATCAGTATTTTCTTCCAGTGTCTTCTTTCCTTATCGGGTTTGTCACCACAAGATTTGTGGGATTTTTCTGCAGGTCCCTGCATTTAACACTTAACGTATGCCAATAAGATGTTTTTCCTTAATTATAATATTAAATTGTAATATTAATTATAATAATAAATTGACTGTTAGTCGTTTCCTGCCGACCGCAGGACACTACAGCATCAATGCAATTAAGTGGAATGTTGGTAGATTTGTTACCGGTAGGTTCTTTCAATACTCGAGTATTATGGATACCCTCCGAGTACTCAATTGGTTGTCCCTGCAGGGAAGGCAACGTTCTTATCGCGAAACGCCATAGACGAAAGATAGAGACCCGGCATTTTCAGCTTACTTTAAAACAACGTACATTTCGCGTAAGTACGACGAAAATAAGACAAGGTGAGAGAATTAGGACTCTTGCGGTGGCATACAGGCAGTCGTATATTCCTCGTTCCGCTTGCGAGTGGAACAGGGTTGGGAGTAACGAAGTAGTGGTACAGATATCCTCCGCCATGCAGTGTATGGGGCCTTGCGGAGTTTGAATGTGGATCGTCAAGTACGTAATAGAAACACGTCCAAAATTTTCGACATTTTTTTTATTGCATCAAAGAGGTCGAATTGGTTGGGCGTACTGCTTACTGCAGTTACTTGTCCGCACTCACTATAGCGCCTCTAGCAACATGTATAAGGCACCTCTTACTGTAGGGATGTGGACTCGTGAGTCTCCGCCGCTGCCTACGTGACACCTGCGTCTGTTGTCGGTCAGAAAGGAGAGCGAGTACTCAATTTCGCAAGCGTAACCGCGCAAAATGGCCCAAACATTTCTCTTCATTGCCTCCAGATTTTCTTTGCCTGCGGTTCTAGGCGCTGCAGTCCGGAACCGCGCGACCATTACGGTCGCAGGTTCGAATCCTGCTTCGGGCATGGATGTGTGTGGTGTCCTTAAGTTAGATAGGTTTAAGTAGTTCTAAGTTCTAGGGGACTGATAACCTCAGATGTTAAGTCCCATAGTGCTCAGAGCCATTTTTCTTTGTCTGCCCATAGTATACCTGCTAGCTTTCTATTTCAGTTTTAGTTAACTGACCCGGTCGGGTCCACAATTTTCCATCATCTAATTATTTTCCTCTCATATCAACAGTTAGATTTCTCAGCCTTGTTCCCAAACGTTTTTGCACATGGCCTACACATTCTATTTTGCTAATAATGGCATCTCGATATGGTTTAGAGTTCACCACACTGTTGTATGCCTTACTGTCACCATCGTCCAAATATTTGGTGTACCGTACGCGTCTTGTTTTTACGGTGCGATGAAATATTTGTTGCGCTCCATGAACTTCTACACACTTGTTCCTCTAAAATTAACCACACAGTTGTGTTCTTTATGTTCACTGACTTTACAACATTTGCGTCATCTCCACATCTAACACTTTACCGTTGTCCGCACATCATTTTCTTTCACTGCTTCCCTAGCAGCCAGTTTCATGCTTTCCTCACGGACCTCACATACAACTTTTTCTAATATTGCAGTCAGTTTTTCAAATTTATTAGGTGGTTGATGTAAGTTCATCACTGAACAAAATGTTCTTCCTGCAGCCATGCCCTTGCCAATGGATCGTAAGGCATAAAGTAATCTAATATTGATTTCATAAGCGCCACTTGAATCTAGTTCTGAAGAACTCATAAATGAAATCACAGCTGAGCATTTAGTGCAAATCAAATCCAAAGCAATTGTTAGGCCTTTTCTTCCACTGGCACTCTCACAAATTTTCACACTCTGTGGCTCACCACACCGTCTACATTGTACAAATTTAGAAATTAGATCTGATAATATTCTCAAATTTATAATAATGTTACTGCACCCCTTGTCACTTACCGTAAATTCGTTGTAACTCTCTTGAAATGGTGAGAGATTCTTTGATGATGCACTTGTTTAAGAATTAGAATTAGAAACATCGTTGCCAGGCGACATAACCTCTTGTACAGAAAGCTTTCTAAACTTGTTACCTCTAAATTGTCGTTTCTTGAAAATGCTTTTACGTTTCGTCATCTTCAATAAACACAATAAAACACACGTAAACAAGCACTGAAAACGTGAGTATAGCAACTACTCGCAATCGCACTTTAACAAAACTAACCACGTGTTTGAAAACGTGTTGTTTACAAACAGCAGAAAAAAAAGAATACCGACCGTTGCATTCTAAGGATAGCCAACACACTGGGGAGTAAAAAAAAAATCTCTAACATGCAATGCAGGGGATATAAGGATCTAAAATATTTGCAGAAAAGTGGGTGACAGAAAAGTGGGCGTGGCACATAAACACATGTGGTAGGAAAGTGCTCTTTAAACGCTCGAAGAAAACTTTTTTCACCAAAATCCTTTCCAGAGTACTTAAATAAAACCTTAATCTGTCGACCTGAACTACAGTGTAGTACCCATAATATATGTATGTGTATATATGGGCACAACTACTTCTCTATTACATATAAATAAATGTAAATATGGAAATTGCAAGACAAAAAATGTCTTTCGTTATTTTATCTTCCTTTTCTGTTAATAACAATGATATATATATATATATATATATATATATATATATATATATAAAATCTCCTGCAGTGGCGCAGAACAATGAACAATATCCGTGCCGACTGTTGCTTTGAACGCTTTAAATGACTGTTACAGTGTACCACGTTCGTGGTAGTGTACCACTAGATACATCAGTCTTGCAGAAGCATCGGTAGTTTCATACGAAAGGCACTGATACTTCAAAAACAAACAATAAAATGGTGGTTTGTGGCATAATCCACTGGTAGTCAAAGGATTAAATACTGAGTAATCTATAGCACACTATCTATTTCGGAATTACAGCCGTTTAACGTCGATAGTTTTCTTTGTTATGCTGATTGAAGGCTACACACCCTATTTTGCTGCCGCTGGTCGCGTCGGTTCCCGCGAGCCGCACGAGAGAAAGAGAGAGAGAGAGAGAGAGAGACGGCGGCGACCCTCAAAGGTCGCGCGGTCGGCAGTTTCCTGGGGGCGGGCAGGGGGGCGGGCACGAGCCGTGGCTGCAGCGCTTCCTCTAATCAAGTGGCCGGCCCGCTGATTCCGGCGGACGCCGCACCTGAGTGGGGGCGCAGCGATCGTGATCCTCATGTAGATGCCGCGAGCTGACTCGGCCGGCGTCGTCATCCCCTTGATTTCTGTGATCGGGTCCCCCTGTCGGCGTCCCAGTCACATCGGTAGACATCACATTACGGGATTCGGTATACCACTACCGGCGTCCTCGCCGTGACGAAATCGCAAAATCCTCGAATCGCTTTGAGAACGAGGGAACTGCGCGATACTGATGCACACAGAAGCAGAAAGCAGCGATCCAGTTAAGCCAGCGTAGAGCTGATTCCGTATTACGTAACGGCTAAAACCCCTTTTAAACGATCGACCTTATTGTCACAATTGACTATTCGAGACAATTGAGTCTGCTGCAGCGCCCCTGGCTTTTTATTTCTGTACTGACTATCGTCTGTTTCGAGTGGTTGTTTCCGTGTATACGTCGACGCCAAAAATTGCGTGTGTCGTGACAGATGTAAGCTGTGGAGTTTGGACCTGAACGGCGAAAGGTACTGCGAAGAAATTGAAATATAGTAGCAAACTGTTGGATCAAAGAATGATAATAGATCTTATTAGTGACCAAAGAAAAAGTCATAGTGGATGCTCATGTAAAAAATCGTGCGATGAATTCTCTATACTCCAGAAAACAGCACTGTTTTAGGAAACAGCGGTCATGCGAGACACAGCTGGCCCTCTTTGTGCATGATATACAGCAGGCTCTAGATACCAGCTTCCAGGTTGATACCATATTCCTTGACTTTCGAAAGGCGTTCAACTCAGTTCCGCATTATCGCTCACTCCTAAAAGTGCGCGCTTACGGTCTATCCGATTACATATGCGGTTCGATAGAAAGTTTTCTAACAGACAGAGAGCAGAATGTCGTCCTGAACGGGATGAATTCAACAGAAACAATCGTAACTTAAGGTGTGCCCCAGGGCAGCGTAATAGGTCCGCCGCTTTTTACGATTTACATAAACGATCTGGTTGATGGTATTGACAGCGGCATTAGACTCTTTGCCGATGATGCTGTAGTCTACAGGATAGTAGTATCAGACGAAAGTTGTGAACAAATCAATGAGGATTTGCAGAAAGTAAATACGTGCTGTAATGACTGGCAATTATCTCTCAATATTAGTAAGTGTAACCTACTGCGTGTAACAAGGCGAAAATCCCCATTAATGTACGAGCACAAAATAAATGCCCATCCTTTGGAAGCGCTACCATGCGTCAAGTATCTGGGTGTGACTATTCGAAATGATCTCAAATGGAATGATCAGATTACACATGTAATGGGTAAGGCGAACTCTAGATAGCGGTTTATTGGTAAAATCCTGAAGCGCTGCAGTCCTTCAAGAAAGGAAATTGCTCACAACACGTTAGTTCGTCCCGTCTTAGAGTACTGTTCGTCTGTACGGTACCCTTACCAATTGGGTCTGATTCAAGAAATTGAGAGAGTCCCAAGAACAGCGGCAAGATTCGTGACTGGTACATTTAGCCATCGCGATAGCGTTACAAATCTAATTGGAAGTCTGAAGTGGGACACACTTGCAGATAGATGGCGTGCCAAACGGAAGGGGCTGCTCACTAAATTTCGAAATCCGATCTTCACCGAGGTTGTAGAGCATGTATTATTACTACCAACTCTGAAATCGCGCAATGATCACCATTCAAAGATAATAGAAATTAGAGCTCGTACTGAGGCGTTCAGACAGTCGTTTTTCCCTCGCGCGATCCGCGAGTGGAACGGGGGGGGGGGGGGGGGGGGGATATGACTTAGACTCGAATTGTTATGTAGATACTTCTGAGAGCTGAACGAATGGTAAAATTGTCATCAAAACATACACCTTATTCTCTAACTGAAAAAAGGAACAAAACCAAAAACGAAGTACTACAAAGGAATTACCCGAATAGGACGGAAATCGATAAATGTGGCGTACATGTATAGACAAACAAATAATCACAATTTCAGAAAATATTCTATGATTTATTGAAGAGAAAGACAAATTGAATAGGGCCACAATGCGTTGTCCCACATCTGACCCTTATGCAAGTTGTTAAAAGACCTGGCACTGATTGATAGAGACGTCGTCCTGCAGCATATCGTGACAAATTCTGTCCAACTGGCGCATAGATCATCGAGATCCCGAGTTGGTTGGAGGACCTCGCCACAGTACTCCAAATATTCTCAATTGGTGAGAGATATGGCGAACTTACTGGCCTAGGTAGCGTTTGGGAAGCACGAAGTCAAGCAGTAGAAGCTCTCACCGTTTGTGGGCGGGTATTACCTTGCTGAAATGCAAACCCTTCCCATGAAGGGTAACAAACCGAGGTGTAGAATATCTCCGACGTACAGCCGTGGTCTAAGAGTGCCACGGATGACAGTCAAAGAGGTCCAGTTATGAAATGAAATGGCACTCCAGATCATAACTCCTTGTCAGACGTCTACATTTCCAATTGTTATCTTATTGAGCAAACAGTTTCGGCGATGTAGTAAGCCATCCTCAGGCCTCCTAATCGACGTGTAGGAAGATTCTCACCTCTGGTATAGTCAACCAGGGGACCAGCATTCAATAACAGATATCCGCCGATTCCACGGCAAGTGATGATGGAGGGGATCGCCGTGTCAAGTACAAATTTACGGATACCAGTAACTGAATGCTGGTCCCTGCTTTGACTGGACCAGAGGTGGGAATCTTCCTACATGTCGATTACGGGGCCTGAAGATGGCGTAATACATCGCCGAAATTGGTCGCTCAGAAAAAAAACAATCTGAAATGTAGACGGTTGAAAGGTGTTTTGATTCGACAACCTTACCTTGGCCAACAAGGTCGCCGGACATCACATCAATGAAGAATATTTGGAACATTATAGGCAGGACCCACCAAGCAACTTAGGATTTTGAAGATCTAAAGGCCCAGTTCGAAAGAATTTGACACCATATTCATCATGAGGGTATCTAACAATTTCATCAATGAATGCCAAGCCAAATAATTCTTGCGTAAGGACCAGAGGTGGACTAGCTAGTTACCGACTTGCTCAAATTATGAAGCTCTTTCCATTGAATAAATAATCCACTTTTTCTGAAATTGAAGTCATTTGTTTGTCGACACATATATGTCACCTCTATGGATTTCCTTCTTATTTGAATGATTCCTTCGTGGTGCGTCGTTATTTTCTTTCCCCTAGAGTGTAAGTACTCGAAAACAAATCAAACAGTATCTAATACGCAGTAAATAGCACGTTCCTACTTTATCCCTTGCTACTTATTTTCTTGCCATGTCGCAAGTAGTTTCGTAAGATGTTTATCTTGTAAAATAATTCATGTTTATTCGTTTTGGAAATAATTTTCATTAAAACGTGTTATTTATTTACGCTGCTTGTGCGTAGTGTAGACTTTTCCTTTGTAAAGCGTTAATATCCTTTTGCTTTCAGATATTTCGTCTCCCTTGCAGGAGAGCACTAGTAGAAAAAATGCCAGCGCTTCGTGCAATCTTTCCGATGTCTCACGAAAATAAAGCTAACAACACAGTAAATGTTAAGAACATGCCACAGCGCAAAATCCTTTTCGTTAATGGCACTGAGCTCGGCCAGAATAGGTTAACAGTTTGCAGACGTCGCAGTCGCCTGTTTCGGTGCACGCCCGGAGTGCAGTCTTCTTGGTAATGTAGAACTCCACACTCGGTACAATCTTTAGACAAATGAGGCTATGGTCACAAACGCGACATGGTTGGCTGCTGATTTGCGCGCGGGCGCGAACTGTGAGCAGTCGCCTTTTGAGCAGAAAGGCGCTAGAGTAAAACGCGCCGAAAACTGTCACCAGATCCCAGTTGCAGGTTGCCTATCTAACAGCTTTTAGGGGCAAGAAAGTTTGATTTTTGATTATTCACACACTTATCGACGAATTAAGAAAAACGGAAAAAAAGAAAAACGTGAAATGTTTTGTGAAATGATTTGTCTAAAATAAAAAATAAAATACATTTGAATGGTGGTTGAAAGCATGTACAGCAATTACATGCTAAACACATTTTACTGTCGATATTTAACGTAGAATCTCAGAATTTTAAGGAATAATAGAGGATATTTGTGTGGTGGAGTTTGTAGAGGGCGCAGTATGCTCTTGTGTTACCATGCTTTATTTCTATTGTCTCCAGGGTGAGTCACGAGACGAGGCAAGGTACTTGCTTTGAGGGGTTATAGTATTGATGATTCCGAACAAAAAATCCCAAATGTATATTTTCCCTTTACTTAACAATTTCCATCATATAGCTATTTGAAAATCAAAGACGTCAGTCGCATGTCCTTCCTTATAGGCACTCTCAAGCACATAAAATTAATGTAATGTTGTCTTTACTGATCATTTCAGTGCAGTATTATTGATGACTAAGTCATCCGTCAAGCTGTTTTAGACAACCGCCTTAAGGGAGTGCGGTGTCTTGATTCCCTTCAAAATACGTTACCAGAATATTTGGAGGATGTTCCATCGACAACACCATATCGCATGTTCTTTCAGCACGATGGAGCTGCTACGTATTCCGTACGGCCAGTGCCACAGTACCTCACTGAAAGGTACCCTGGTCGTTGGACCGGTCCCCGTAGAGTCATTTCGTGACCATCGAGGTCACCCAATCTCACACCATTACATTACTGTTTGCGGGGTTTACTTAAGAACGAAGTGAACCCAGGGGAGGAACTTCTCGCTCGAATCTTTGGAGGATCGTCCAGAAAGTAAAGAACGTTTTGGCATAACTAAATAAAAAACATAAGCTATCAACACAAAATTTTATTCACGAAGTTACTGTACCTCACTCTATTTCTCAGTGTTGTCGCTGAAGGAACTGATTATACTCTCATGTTCAGAAAAAACAGAACACCTTGAACGACTAGAGATAGGACTTTCGCATCCACAGGACGTGTTCATAAGTATGTTCCACAGAAATGCTTAGCATTTCAGTTAACTTGGTTCAGCGTGTGTACTGTTGCCTACTAGGCACAGCGTCCGCCAGAGACCCTGATAACTTGTTCCATTCGTGATGGCATCGACGCGTGTAAGGCGGGAATGGCGTTGTGTGGTATAGCCACCCATGCCACATTCAACTGATTCCAAAACTTATTTGCGGTGGTCGACATTCGGTCAGAGTGCCACACCCGTCGTTTCACTGTATCACACATATTTCCGACTGGCGACAAGTCTAGTGATCTGCCACGCCAGTGCAAAAGGGTGACGTGTTCGTGCAGCAACCTGTGGCCGTGCGTTGTCTTGCTGAAAAATGGTGTCTCCGGTGTTGTGTAGAAAGAGTATGGCTACGGGTCGCAGGATGTCATACACATAGGCTACAGTTGTCACAGCGCCCTGGACACACAAGAACTGTGATTTGTGGTTGTACCCAATAGCACCCCACACTATAATGCCTTTCGCTGTCGCTGTATGTCTTATGTGAATGCAGTCACTTTGATGCCGCTCCCCCTGTCTGCTGTGAACCAAAATGCGACCATCATTTTCTAACAGATGGAATCTGGATTCGATCAAAAACACTATCTGATGCGATTCCTCTCCCCTGTCTAGCATGTTCCTCCAGTGTCATCGAAGGTAGGCAGAGAAGTGGACGACGCGCACATAACCGATGCCGTAATAAACGGTGACGGACTGCACCCCTGATACTGTGCGATGTGTTACACTGTTCCAATGTTATGCCAGATACGAGAAGGCCTTAGATGTATCCCACAATGCCATTAGGATGAGGTGTCCATCTTCTCAGGGGTGATCTGGGCAACCTAACCCATCTCGAACTGTTCTGCGGCCTTCTGTGAACCATTCTGCACACACCCATTGTACTGCCAAAACACTTAGTCACACACGAGCAGCAGTTTCCCAGACTGATGCATCACATTCTCTCGTGCCAATATTGTGCCCTCTTTAAAACTCAGTGATTTAATGGTACGCTCAGCGCATACGTCTGCGAGGCATCCTGCACGTATGCTCAAGTCACACTTCGGTTGATACCGACAACAAGAGCAGCAGATATATTTTACTGGTAGGCAGTGTTGCGCCGCGAGGTCGATGTTGACCTTGAACAAGAAGGCCAACATGGTTCAAATGCTAATCGTTTCCGCATAGCATACTAGTGCTCATGTCCTGTGAATACGAACGTCCTATCTTTACTCGTTCAAGATGCTCTGTTTACCTGAAAATGAGTGTAACATGGGACCAGTTTTTGAGCTGCCATTTTGTACTCGTCATCTGTCGAAGATCTGAGCCATCATGTCACCGCTTGTTAGAGGTCTTTTGCGAACTGTTCCCACCCCAAAATTCCTTTCGTTTCGGGAAAAAGTAAAAATGGCTTGGTTACCAAGTCAGGGTTGTACGGACGACATCCGAAAGTATCCCACTTAAGACTTTGAACTTCTTGCTGTCTTCGAGCTGTTGCAGTGTGGATGTTACCACACTAAACGGGCATCTGCACACTGACGTGTGTACGTAGTCATCTGCATTGCCACACTACTAAGCGTGGCTTTGACCCACGAGACCAAAGTTAATAATTGTACCGCTTTAGCTAACCACTCTCAGGGACATTATATATCAAGGTCAGTCGCTGAAAATCAGACACTGAAAGTAGATCTGAAAAACGCCAACATTTGTCATGGTAAAGCAGAAGATGCTAGACTTATGTAAGCTTGGTTTTCTTCACTATGTATTCAATTTTTTCTACAGAGGACCATATTCCGAAGACGTATGAAAAACAGAGACGACGTAGATCAGACGAACGCTTCCCACATTTCTACAGCATGATACACTAGTGCGTGAGTGTGTTAATTTTCAAAATAAGTCTTTTTAAGATAATCACATGCGATACATTGTTCGCATGCGAAACCAGGAAGGATTTTCAGTTCTTTTTCTGGCAACGTCACCTATATTCGAACTACAAAAAACACTATCCATAATTTAGGTGAAAAAATCCGAAGAGAGGTACGTGAGTATATTAGTTTTCAAAATATGTCATTCCAGTTTAATTAAAAGTAATGCTCCACATAAAATATATGGTAGAGCTGTGTGGTAAGGTGGTGAGTGAAGAGTTATATGGGAACAAGACAAATACTGAGATTATATTCTTAACGAAGTGGCCCCTGAGTTACTTCTCAGAAGGAGAATATCGCCTGAAAACAAAGCTACTTCTTTTACTTAAATGTTCTTTTAACAAAATGATTCATATATCTAATAACCTTAACTAGTGAAACAATTAACATATTTAATTAATAAAACCACTGAACAATGTGCTAATTCATCAGGCTTGACTGCAAAAATGACTAAGTCAGAGGCTTTAATCAATCTGAGACACGTCACTTTCACGGAGCAGTTAGCTACGTTACGATACATGCATTTCGAAACTATTCTTCTCTGTCTCCCATGAACGGCGATACAAAGCGGCCATTGGGGAATTTTCTTTTCCGCCAACAACCAATAATTCTTCCATTCCTCCTTTACTTACTACGACTTATGCAACTAAATTGGAGTACATACAGTACTTTCATAGTGAAACATGGTATAACTGTACAGTGTTTGTGTTTATATCGTCTTTAATCGATTCAGTTAATCGATACATTAGTTCTAATGGTAGTCTCCTTCTCAAAGACAGGCTATTGACATCAAATGCATCTTCTGTTTCCTTCATCTGGTTGCCCTTGCTTAGAGCAGAGAGACTCATTCTCGCTAAAATACCGATACAACTAAGAAATCTAGTGCTTTTCACACACCACATCCTAGAGCAAGAGCTGTTGCTTCTTCTGTGAAAACTCCTTCATTTCCTTCTCCACCTCTCCAAAATGTAATCTCCAGTGCTTTTAATGTACCTAAATTACCCAGCGATTTCTTGATACGTCACAACTAGCCTTTACAAGGAATCAGCCACGAAAAATTTTCGAATTTCTCTGTGCACTCTCCCAGTATACCAACTACGCAGTTAATTAAGTCAGCAAAATTTGAATTTAGAGCTGGGATTGAGCACGACTCGGATTGCTCGAGCAGTTTAGGTTACAGCTCGCGAAAAATTGGAGTTCTGCTCGAACATTTGGCCTGTTACGATCTAGTGACGTTCTATTGGAACTATCTCAAAGACCTGTCTCAGAGTTTGTGATACCCTACGTATTTTAATAAAAAAATTAACAGTTAAATATCAGCCGGCCGGAGTGGCCGAGCGGTTAAAGGCGCTACAGTCTGGAACCGCACGACCGCTACGGTCGCAGGTTCGAATCCTGCCTCGGGCATGGATGTGTGTGATGTCTTTAGGTTAGTTAGGTTTAAGTAGTTCCAAGTTCTAGGGGACTTATGACCACAGCAGTTGAGTCCCATAGTGCTCAGAGCCATTTGAACCATTTTTGAGTTAAATATCGAATGCAATGTCTTCTAGGATAATGGTCATATTTAGCAACGGCAACTAATAAATAGAAAATTGCAGTCATGGTTTTCTCCAGTGCTCAAACTTTCAAAAGTCATGCGAGCTCGTGACGTTTGGTGGTACACTCTCTAAGATAGAAAGATACATCTTGCCGCTGCAGCTTATCGTCTCGACAGAAATTACATTCATTTATCGCACTACATTTCGTTTGTGAGGATTTCATTTCTTGTGTAATTTTCTCCCTTGTTTCATCTGAATGTTGCCATTTTGTTGTCAAATTGATTAAAATCTGGTAGCGTTTTCATCTGCTGTTCTACTATGTCAGCTTGGTTTGAAATGCTCATTTGCAATCCACTCGGTGAAATATTACAGACTCTCATAAACTAATGCACACACCAAAAAAAGTTTTGCATCACCTCGGTTCCGAGAGTGCCGGAATGTGTACAGAAAACTGGAACAGAGATCGACATAAGCATCATTTCCGTCCTTTGTATTGTTCATGAAAACCACACATTCCATGTTGTACCACCATACAGTGAGACCTTCAGAGGTGATGGTCCAGATTGCTGTACACGCCGGCACCTCTGATACCCAGTAGCACGTCCTCTTGCACTGATGCATGCCTGTATTTGTCGTGGCATACTATCCACAAGTTCATCAATGCACTGTTGGTCCATATTGTCCCACTACTCAGCGGCGATTTGGCGTAGATACCTCAGAGTGGTTGGTAGGTCACGTCGTCCATAAATAGCCCATTTCAGTCTATCCCAGGCATGTTCGATAGGGTTCATGTATGGAGAACACGCTGGCCACTCTAATAGAGCGACGTCGTTATCCTGAAGGAAGTCATTGGAAAGATGTGCACGATGGGGGCACGAATTGTCGTCCATGAAGACGAATGCTTTGCCAATATGCTTCCGATACGGTTGCACTATCGGTCGGAGAATGGCATTCACGTATCGTACAGCCGTTACAGCGCCTTCCATGGCCACCAGCGGCGAACGTCAGCACCACATGATGACACCGCAAAACAGCAGGGACTCTCCACCTTGCTGCACTCTTTGGTCAGTGTGTCTAAGGCGCTCAGCCTGACCTTGTTGCCTCCAAATACGTCTACGACGGTTGTTTGGTTGAAGCCATAAGCGACACTCATCGTTAAAGAGAACGTGATGCCAATTCTGACCGGTCCATTTGGCATGTTGTTGGGTCCATCTGTACCGCACTACATGGTGTCGTGGTTGCAAAGATGGACCTCGCCATGGACGTCGGGAGCGAAGTTGCGCATCATGCATCCTATTGCACGTAGTTCGAGTCGTAACACGACGTCCTGTGGCTGCACTAAAATCATTATTCAAATTGGTGGCGTTTCTGTCAGGATTCCTCCGAGCCATAATCCGTAGGTAGCGATCATCAGCTGCAGCAGTAGCCCTTGGGCGGCCTAGCGAGGCATATCATCGACAGTTCTTGTCTCTCTTTCTGTATCTCCTCCATGTCAGAACAACATGGCTTTGGTTCACTCCGAGACGCCTGGACACTTCCCTTGTTGAGAGCCCTTCCTGGCACAAAGTAACAATGCGGACGCGATCGAACCGCAGTATTGACCGTCTAGGCGTGGTTGAACAACAGACAACAGGAGTCGTGTACCTCCTTCCTGGTGGAATGACTAGAACTGATCGGCTATCCGACCCCCTCCACCAAATAGGCACTGCTCATGCATGGCTGTATACATCTTGGGACGGGTTTAGTGACATCTCAGAACTGTCAAAGGGACTGTGTCTGTGATACAATAACCACAGTCAACGTGCATATTCAGGAGTTTCGGGAACCGAGGTGACGGAAACCTTTTTTTGATGTGTGTATAATATTGTACTAGATTCAGTCAAACAATATATTTAGGAGGACCACATTTTCGACCTTGCCTGTTACCTTTACTTAAAAATTAGCATTAATTTCTTCGTATCCATACATTCTGGTACTGAGTTCCTGGCGTTGCTTTGGTATGCATTAATTCCATTCTTTCCTTACTCCATCCCAATACACCCCCTCTGTCCACCTCTTTCTCCCCATCCCTACTCCTCATTTCCTCCCTTCTCTCTCTGTCCATCTGCTAACCCCTTCTGCTCCTTCCCCCTCTATCCATTTGCACCTCCTCCTCGCCCGATCTAAGTAAGTCTCTTCCTCCCCCTCTAACTGCTCCTCACCCTCTAACTCCTCCTCACCCTCTAACTCCTCCTCACCCTCTAACTCCTCCTCACCTTCTATCTCTTCCTCACCCTTTATCTCTTCTTCACCCTCTATCTCTTCCTCACCCTCTCTCTCTTCCTCACCCTCTAGGAGTCCATCTCCTCCTCCCCCTCTCTCTGCCCAACTCGTCCTCCCCTGTGTCTGTTCATCTCTTCGTCGCCTATTCTCTCCCCATTTCCTTCTCTTTTCGTTCTCTGTAACTCTCACTCCCTTCTCTGCTCCCCCCCCCCTTCTCTCTCTCTCTCTCTCTCTCTCTCTCTCTCTCTCTCTCTCTCTCTCTCTCTCTCTCTCTCTCTGTCTCGCTCTCAATCCTTCTCTTCTTTTCTGTCTGTGTCCATCTGCACCTCCCATCTCCTCTTCTCCCTCTGTCAATTTCTTCCTCATCCCTCTCACGGTCCATCTATTCCTCCCTCCACTCTCTCTGTCTAGTTTCTCATCTCTCTTCTCTCTATCCATCTCCCCATTTTCCCTTTCCTCCCATTTTCCCCTACCTGTGCCCATCTTCTTCTTCTCTCCTCTCTCTCTCTGTTCATCTCTACCAACCCCTTCCTTCTGTCTCCGAGTTATCACCAGCACCCGAATAGGAGAATGTCGCTTGTTACCCCCAAAGAATTTGTTTCTAGACAGTAAGTAATATGTGTATCGAGTTGGGACGAGCGTTTTACACTTGACTTTGCTCATGTACACATATATCAAATATATTTCACAAATATTTAACGTATTTCAGACATATGTGTGCACATTGTTCACCATAGATTAGTGATATATATGAACATTGCCTATAGACTGTGTCACAAATACAGTTAGTAGTACAGAAGTAATTAATGTATGTTTATTGACGTTAAATCAAAGCTGATTACCTGCCATTTAATGTAACCCAGAGTCATTTGTCAAGAATAATGTCGTCGGGGTGATGTCCAACAGTTTCAATGCACGATTCTAGTTTCTCCTCCAAATCCTACATCACATGTCTCTACAATGTCTCTGCATGAGGGCTGCAATTTCTTGAACGATTGCGTCCTTCAGCTGGACGAAATTTAGCGGTTAGTGATTATAGACACGGCTCTTGAGGTATCCTCAGAGAAAAAAAAGTCACAAGCTGATCAGTCTGAAGGTCTGGAAGGTCAAGGAACATTGCCTAAATGTGAAATATTCTGTCCGGGAGACATGCCTCGAAAACTGCCATTGAAGCGTTCGTGGTGAATGATGTAATGCCAATCTTCTGAAACCTAACATCTTCTAAAAGCATTCTTCGTCTTCTCAATTCTCGTTTCAAGAAAGTTTCATCCATATGAATGTATTGAGCCGAATTAATAGTGATTATGGCCCATTTTCTTGGAAAAAGTACTGTCCATTAATGTCAAAAGCGCAAGGACACACCAAGTTGTGACTTCTACGGAACTTTAAGGACGCTGGTGAATAAGGTGGGGATCCTCAGGAGCCGATTATCTCAGGTTTTGTTTATTGACGGCCTCATTCAAACGATAATGAGCTTCATAGCTCATCAATAAAATCGCATTATCATTCAAAATCGCGTACACCTCGCAAGTAAAGTCATCGCATATACAAAATCAGTTGGCTTCACTTGTTGCACAATAATAAGTTCGTACGACTAGAATTTTAATTCATGTAAAATTCGTGCACCCGATTCACAATTAACTGCTGGCTTACGAACAGTAGGTCTAGCTGACCGTCCTGGGTTTCTAACTATAGCTTCAGTCAGTCTTGCAACATTTTCTGGTATCATTACACTGCGTCTCGGACCTGTACGCATCTTGTCCATTATCTTCCCAGTTGATGTAAAGTGTTCCACGTATCTGGCGATTGTACAAGGACTCGGAAAAACTGCGTGTCGACTGTGATTTGCTCATGTAGCTGTAACAGGCTCACCACTTCTATCAACAAACGCCGTTGCGAGTCCCACTGTTCTATTGTAACTGAAATGGCGTCTTGTGTGGAGAATGACTTGTCCCAACACTATCGTCTTCCGCCACCACGCTTTCAGTACTGCGCAGTTAAAATCCCTGCCCTATTAGAGTTTGCGCAGCTGCGGAATTTAACGCTATTTTCCCCTGTGTCAAATTTTAAGCGGAGCCATAGCCTCAGGTTTTGGCTAGATTGTAGTTTCTCGCACATTCCTTCTACTTGCGCCGGCGAGTCAAATGTCACGTGACGTTTCGAGCAGACTCGCCACTGTATCGAACACTGTGATCCATCATGAAATCTGGAGAGTTTTGGAAAGCGAGTATCTGTTGTCCACTCCAATTCCAAAGTGAGTCGCTTTCCTCCCGCATATTAGTCCACCGATCTCCGGTACCTCGTGCGGCTGCATACACAAAGACAGTCTTATTCCACACAAGGAATATTTATTACACTACTGGCCATTAAAACTGCTACATCAAGAAGAAATGCAGATGATAAACGGGTATTCATTGGACAAATATATTATACTAGAACTGACATGTGATTACATTTTCACGCAATTTGGGTGCATAGATCCTAAGAAATAAGCACCCAGAACAACCACCTTTGGCCGTAATAACGGCCTTGATACGCCTGGGCATTGAGTCGAACAGAGCTTGGATGACGTGTATAGGTACAGCTGCCCATGCAGCTTCAACACGATACCACAGTTCATCAAGAGTAGCGTATTGTGACGAGCTTGTTTTTCGGCCACCATTGTCGAGACGTTTTCAATTGGTGAGAGATCTGGAGAATGTGCTGGCCAGGGCTGCAATCGAACATTTCCTGTATCCAGAAAGGCCATACAGGACCTGCAACATGATGTGCATTATCCTGCAGAAATGTAGGGTTTCGCAGGGATCGAATGAAGGGTAGAGGCACGGGTCGTAACACATCTGAAATGTAACGTCCACTGTTCAGAGTGTCATCAATGCGAACAAGAGGTGACCGAGGCGTGTAAACAATGGCACCCCATACCATCACGTCGGGTGATGCACCAGTATGGCGATGACGAATACACGCTTCCAATGTGCGTTCACCGTGATGTCGTCAAACACGGTTGTGACCATCATGATGCTGTAAACAGAAACTGGATTCATCCAAAAAAATGACGTTTTGCCATTCGTGCACCCAGGTTCGTCGTTGAGTACACCATCGCAGGCGCTCCTGTCTGTGATGCAGCGTCAATGGTACCCGCTGCTATGGTCTCCGAGCTGATAGTTCATGCTGCTGCAGACGTCGTCGAACTGTTCGTGCAGATGGTTGTCGTCTTGCCAACGTCCCCATCTGTTGACTTAGGGATCGAGACGTGGCTGCACGATCCGTTACAGCCATGCGGATAAGATGCCTGTCATCTCGGCTGCTGGTGATACGAGGCCGTTGGGATCCAGCACGGCGTTCCGCATTACCCTCCTGAACCCTCCGGTCTCATATTCTGCTAACCGTCACTGGATCTCGACCAACGCGAGCAGCCATGTTGCGATACGATAAACCGCAATCGCGATAGGCTACAATCCGACCTTAATCAAAGTCGGTAACGTGATGGTACGCATTTCCCCTCCTTACACGAGGCATCACAACAACGTTTCACTAGCCAACGCCGGTCAACTGCTGTTTGTGTATGAGAAATCGGTTGCAGACTTTCCTCATGTCAGCACGTTGTAGGTGTCGCCACCGGCGCCAACCTTGTGCGAATGCTCTGAGAAGCTACTCATTTGCATATCGCAGCATCTTATTCCTGTCGGTTAAATTTCGCGTCTGTAGCACGTCATCTTCGTAGTGCAGCAATTTTAATGGCCTGTAGTGTAGTAAGGCAGGATATTTATCAGTAAGTTAGGTTACGGAAACTGCGGGGAGATTGTAGGGACTGAAAGCAACAGAACAGCACACGCTCGTTTCCAGCGCAGTAAACCTGAGTTTCATCTTCTCATCGGCGCGTTACCGGCGTCAAACCGTGACGGCAATGCCGCGACGGCCGCTGCAGCGAGATCGGCGAGCGAAAACCGCTGACACGGAATGTGCTGATTTACGGAGGAGGCGATGAGCAACCGCGGCTGCAGCGCCGCCTCCGTTCGAATGGAAACGCGGGGCGCAGCGGGCGCCAAGCGCACAGTAGTTGCGCGCGTCCTGATTAATGCGAGGCGGGGCGAGGCGGCAACGGGTTTCTTCCGCGTGATTTATTCACAACGCGCGCGAAATCCAAACGGCCGGCCGGCCGGGCAGCGGCGCTCGCCATTGTCAGCGCCGCGGCTTCCGCCGCTACACAATAAATCTTTCGGCCGCCCGCCGCACCGCGCAGCGGCAAGTGCGCAAACACAGAGGCGCGCAGTTTGCACGCCCCAGTTATTTTACGATCATTAATTAATGGTACGTCCCTCGTAACGAGCCGCCGAGGCAGACCGGGGGGGAGGGGACGGGGTGGGGTCTGTGCCGCCAACCGGTGCGGTGCGGAGCGTTAAAATGAACGAGCCATTGCGTGGGCGACCGATGCGACCCGCCTTAGCAGATGAGTTGAGCAGCCGCCGGGAAAGAGAGAGACTGCAGGCGACACTGTTGCGACAGCACTGTACCTCGCGGACGTAAAAATTCGTGAGATTTCGTGGATCTGCATCTACATCTGAGACTGAAGAGCCAAAGAAACTGGCACACCTGGCTGATATCGTGTAGGGCACTCGCGAGCACGGAGAAGCGCCGCAACACGACGTGGCATGGACTCGACTAATGTCTGGAGTAGTGCTGGAGGGAATTGATACCATGGACACTGCTAGGCTGTCCATAAATCCGTAAGAGTACGAACGAGTCGAGATCAATACTGAACAAACGTTGATAGACATACCAGATTTGCTCAATAATGTTCATGTTTGGGGAGTTTGGTGGCTAGCGGAAGTGTTTCAGGTGTTCCTGCAGCCACTCTGTAGCAATTTTGGACGTGTGGAGTGTCGCATAGTCCTGCTGGAATTGTCCAAGTCTGTCAGAATGCACAGTGGACATGAAAGGATGCATGTGATCAGGCAGGATGCTTACGTATATAAATGTTGGAGTCGTATCTAGATGTATCAGGGATCCCATATCATTCCAATTGTCCACGCCCCACACCGTTACAAAGCCTCCACCAGCTTGAACAGTCCCCTGCTGACATCGTGGGTCCGTGGATTCAAATGGTTCAAATGGCTCTGAGCACTATGGGACTTAACATCTATGGTCATCAGTCCCCTAGAACTTAGAACTACTTAATACTAACTAACCTAAGGGCAGCACACAACACCCAGCCATCACGAGGCAGAGAAAATCCCTGACCCCGCCGGGAATCGAACCCGGGAACCCGGGCGTGCCGTGGATTCATGAGGCTGTCTGCGTACCCATAGAAATCCATCCGAACGAAACAATTTGAAACGAGACCGTCTGACCAGGTAACGTGTTTCGAGTCATTAATGTCGGCGTTGAAGGGCGCCGCGCGGGATTAGCCGAGCGGTTTAGGGCGCTGCAGTCATGACCTCTGCGGCTAGTCCCGGCGGAGGTTCGAGTCCTCCCTCGGGCTTGGTCGTGTGTGTTTATCCTTAGGATAATTTAGGTTAAGTAGTGTGTAAGCTTAGGGACTGATGACCTTAGCAGTTAAGTCCCATGAGATTTCACATCACTGAAATCTGCAACAATTTGCGGAAGGGTTCCACTTCTGTCACGTTGAACGATTGTCTTCAGTCCGCATTGGTCCCTTTCTTGCAGGATATTTCTCCGGCCGCAGCGATGTCGGAGATATGATGTTTTATCGGATTCCCGATATTCACGATCCACTCATCAAATAGTCGTACGGGAAAATCCACATTTCATCGCTACCTCGGCGATGCTGTGTCCCTTCGCTCATGCGCCGACTATAACATCAAGTTCAACCTCACTTAAATCTGCCATTATAGCAGCAGTAACCGATCTAACAGCTGCGCCAGACACTTGTTGTCTTACATAGACGTTGCCGACCGCAGCGCCGTATTCTGCCTGTTTACGTATCTTTGTAATTGAACACGCATGCCTACACCAATTTCTTTGGCGCTTCAGTGTATGACTGTGTGTCGCGTTGGTGAGAAGAGTGTTCTGCTGTGTAACTGCGCGACAACAGACACGCAACCAGAGGAAACTGGCTGAAAGCACAACAACATCATGTTCTATGATGGGGTCCCCAGAGGTGCGAACACACCAATAAAACATGTCATTTGCTACACTATTTCATCAAATCTAAATTGACAACCCTAACTAATACTAAATTTGTGGTACTGTCCAGAGGTCACGGTGCCACATCAAAGGCGGAACATGAATCGATACCACAGACATTAGCGAGTGTTTGCTACAGTCCACAGCGACGTATGGGCGGCGTTCCTGAAGACCACACCTCTACTGCTGCAAAGCAGCACTGAGGTCAATATAGTGTAGAGCATGCAACAGCTCAGCCGCAGACCAAGTCCTCAGCTACAGTGGTTAACATAATCGAGTAGGACACTGAGAGTGGAGGTTACCCTGTGGTGGGTCCTATTCACGGCTGACTGATTTACATTCAGCAGTGTCAAAAGGGAAGAATTTTGATATTCGCCACTCTCAAGAGGATGCACGCAGATTCTGTGCCGCAAGGTTTAAAAACGCTAATTTGTTTTGTCCTGTTGTGGATTGACAAGACAGCCAATCCACTATGAGGAAGCCGAAAGGCACGCGTTTAGGCTCACGCAGGTTGGCGTGAGGTCTGAAACAGGACACGGAAATGAGACTAGTAAAAAACGTACGTAGCTGCTGGAATACTTAACTTTAATCCAGAATTGGTGAACATCGCTCTTGACGGTAAATGTTTTACAGCATCAATAGTAACTGGTAATTGCGCCTTGCTAGGTCGTAGCAAATGACGTAGCTGAAGGCTATGCTAACTATCGTCTCGGCAAATGAGAGCGTAATTTGTCAGTGAACCATCGCTAGCAAAGTCGGCTGTCCAACTAGGGCGAGTACTAGGGAGTCTCTCTAGACTAGAACTGCCGTGTGGCGGCGCTCGGTCTGCAATCACTGATGGTGGCGACACGCGGGTCCGACGTATACTAACGGACCGCGGCCGGTTTAAAGGCTACCACCTAGCAAGTGTGGTGTCTGTCAGTGACACCACATGTCCCTTGTACATATAGTAACAAGTGGATTATTTCTCATAAATAAAATTGCTACAGAAATAATGTGGTAGCCCCTCCAAAACATATAGCTGGGAAAGAAAGGAGATGAGTCGAGCAACGGCCGCGAAAGGGAAAGTCTGTGGACGGCACTGCGGCGCCGTAGCGGCAGCGCAGTGCCTCGCCAACATGAAAATCTGTGAGATTTCCTGCATCTACACCATATAAATGCGTGTGGCTCTGGTGGGAACAGTCTGCTGGCCAAGTACGTGCACGACAACGGACACGCAACCAGAATGGACTGGGTGAAAATACAATTACTGTAATACTCATGTTCTACGACGGAGTTGCCAGGAGTGTGAACACACCAATCATCTCTTGGTACACTATTTGATCAAATCTGTTCGGCCAGCCCTACGTAACGATGCAGTAATTACAAGATGTCAGGAGAGGTGCATACGCTAATATAAAGGAGGCGGGGAGTATTGTGAAGACAGTAGAGAAAAAGTAAAAGCAAAACTGTCCGATCAGGCGATCTCAGTGACATCGAACGTAGAGTAGTCATAGCACGTATCGTCAGCAACAGATTCATCAGAGACATTTCAATCTCTGAAAAGCCACCGAAGTCTACTGTTCGTGAGGCGACTGTGAAATGGAAGGAACCACAGCAGCTAAAGCAGGACTACAAGGACCCCTTGTACTGACAGACACGGACCCGCCAGCATTGTAGAATGTGGCTGTAGCCGGCCGTTGGGCCGTTGTGACCGAGCGGTTCTAGGCGCCTTAGTCTGGAACCGCGGGACCGCTGCGGTCGCTGGTTCCAATCCTGCCTCGGGCATGGATGTGTGTGATGGATGTCCGTAGGTTAGTTAGGTTTAAGTAGTTCTAAGTTCTAGGGGACTGATGACCTCAGAAGTTAAATCGCATAGTGCTCAGAGCCATTTGAACCATTTTTTGTAAAACGTCGTACGAAAACAGTGGAAGGAACCACTTGTGAGTTACGAAGCAGTCCATATAACAAAGTGACCGTATGTGGTCAGTTAGAAAGAATATTAACAGCGTACATGTTTCTCGTAAGCTCGACATTTCTGGAGTCAAGGGTGAGTGACGCGTGAGATGCTGTAAAGAGCGACGCTTCTCGACAGTGGATGACCGAAAACGGGTAATCTGGTTTAGTGAATCACACTATACCCTGTGACAAGCTGACAGATGAGTTTGTATTTGGCCAGTCCCTGGTCATCATTATACACCATGATACGGAGTGCCAACAGTGAGACATGGAACAGTACATGGACGTGGTTCCTGGGTGGCCCCTACATTTCTGCACGCAGAATCCCATCTGCACCAATGTTCATTGGCGACATATCCACAACATTCATAGTATTTTATAAACAGTTTCAGGTATCGAAATGTGATTTTAGCAAATGATAGCATTGAAAGAGGAGACTATTTTGCCATATTGTTATTATGCAAAACTTCACTATCTACCAGCCGACTGGGGTGGCCGAGCGGTTCTAGGCGTCCTTAGGTTAGTTAGGTTTAAGTAGTTCTAAGTTCTAGGGGACTGATGACCTCAGATGTTAAGTCCCATAGTGCTCAGAGCCATATGAACCATTTCATTATCTGCCGTATTATTCCATCATCTACAGCCTTTTTCATTAAAAAATTAATTTTAAGGGCCCTCGATAACTGGTGAAACGAGAAATGCTTTAGGTTTTGGAACAACAGAGTTCAAAACATTACAGGTTTTTGTGCGGAGGATGTGCTTCTTCATAAACCGCTGACCTTATTTTTCCTCAGTTTCTCACTTAATAAACTATTGTTTCCGAATTCTCTCGAAGTTGCGTCTGCACAGCACGCTAGTGAGGTGCGACTGTGTAAAATCCACTGTGTTTTGGTCCAAATGGCTCTAAGCACTATGGGTCTTAACATCTGAAGTCATCAGTCCCCTAGCATGATTCAAATGGCTCTGAACACTATGAGACTTAACATCCGAGGTCATCAGTCCCCTAGAACTTAGAACTACATAAACCTAACTAACCGAAGGACATCACACACATCCATGCCCGAGGCAGGATTCGAACCTGCGACCGCCTAGAACCGCTCGGCCACAGCGGCCGGCGTTGTGTTTTGGAAAAAGAAGTACATTTTAACATGACAGCCACAGAAATGCTTAAGTTTTACCCAAAATTAGCCTCTCACGATGCATCTTGGAAGGTGGCGAAACTCACAGGCAGCAGCTGGCGCTACACAGCCAGCCGTCCTGCTTAATGTTCAGCAGAGAAGGGAAAGAAGGAACGCGTCTTGCTTCAGCAGTACTGCACTGTTCTCAGGCCGGTTAAAGTAGCGAAAGCAGCCCGGAACTAGTCAGTGAACTCTGTATTGATAACGTCCAGTGGTCGAATTCGGTGATGCATGCTTGTGAGGAGGTGCTCCATTCGAGAAAGTTCGCTTCGGAGCACGGTGGCGAAAAAAGATATCGGTAGAGTCCGCGTTTTGGAAAAAGAAGTACATTTTAACATGACAGCCACAGAAATGCTTAAGTTTTACCCAAAATTAGCCTCTCACGATGCATCTTGGAAGGATACAAATGGTTAAAAAGCCAGGCGAAAATAAATCGCTGCATTTTCGGCAGAATTCTTGTTAGACGCTAATCAAAGCAGAGGTGACAGAGCTTTTTGAATGGTCACCATGCAAGTATCAGGGTGGAAACTTAAAATTTACAAAAAATCTGAGTTTGGGCTTCGGTTTAGAACGGCAGTTCTCCTCCAGCGCATCTCAGTAGTTCCCCTACAACGCCTCCCCGTATCCCCCAAAAACTACTGCTCTCGAAACCCTTGCTCTGCCGTCTACGCATCTCCCGGCCACGGTATTCTGCGCGGACTCTACCGATATCTTTTTTCGCCACCGTGCTCCGAAGCGAACTTTCTCGAATGGAGCACCTTCTCACAAGCATGCATCACCGAATTCGACCACTGGACGTTATCAATACAGAGACTAGTTCCGGGCTGCTTTAGCTACTTTAACCGGCCTGAGAACAGTGCAGCACTGCTGAAGCAAGACGCGTTCCTTCTTTGCCTCCTCTGCTGAACATTAAGCAGGACGGCTGGCTGTGTAGCGCCAGCTGCTGCCTGTGAGTTTCGCCACTGCCGTCTGCGCAGTCGTGTCGGCGCGTGCAGACGACGGGGCGCAGTCGTTAGGGCGGCGCCCCGGGCACGTCTCGCTGGTAATTCCGCCCCCTCCCTCCTGCACCGCCCCCGTCTGCCCCCTGCAGTAACTAAGCGCTGCGCGGATAACTGGGTCGCGGGAAACGAAGCGCCAGTAAAGTAGCAGCGGCAACTTTCGCCGCGGGCACCTAGCTCCGGGAACCTTGTTAAGCGACTGCGCGCCGTCTTCCAACTGTCTCCACGTGCTCACCGTCTCAGCTTCTCCCTTGTCTTTCACTTTAAAGGGCGACGTATGTTGCTCCGCCGCTATCTCCAACGCTATTTCGGCACGAAGTAGAGAACTCTAAAAGATAATGGGGCGTAGTTTCCTTCCACCGACGCGGCTCGAACAGAATGACTTTCACGGTGCCAGACGGGCCGGATTCCGAAGATGTCGGCATGTGAAACCCAGTTCGCTTCTCTTCCTCATGATAAACTGAAAGTGTGACGTCACAGTCATGATGTGACGTAAATTTAACATATCACTATGCGATATTACGAAGAGTGTTCAATCAGCAATGCAACTTCTCGGCCAGTTTCGGTTGGAAACTGTGAAATTTATTGTGAGACATCGTGGAGTATTCACACTTCAACCACTATAATTCCATGAAGTTCAGACAGGTGGTGGCGCGATACACAGCCTGTAGTGGGGATACGATTAGAGCAGAGACCTGCCATTGAGTTTCTTTTGGCGGAATACCAAAGCATCGCAGATATTCGTAGGCACTTGCAGAATGTCTACGGAGACCTGGAAATGAACAAAAGTACGGTGAGTCGTTGGGGGAGGCGTCTGTCATCACCGCAACGTCGTCGCTCTGAACTGTGCGATGTCCGACGTGCCGGCCGGCGGCACGCAGCTTTGACTCCTGCAGTGTTGGAACGTGAGGACACTCTCATTCGAGCCGGCCGGTGTGGACGAGCGATTCTAGGAGCTTCAGTCTTGAACCGTTCGACCACTACGGTCGCAGGTTCGAATCCTGCCTCGGGCATGGATGTGTGTCATGTCCTTAGATTAGTTAGGTTTAAGTAGTTCTAAGTTCTAGGGGACTGATGACCTCAGATGTTAAGTACCATCGTGCTCAGAGCCATTTGAACCATTTTTTGAACTCTCATTCGATGTGATCATCGAATCACAGTCAAATACCTCGCTACTCGACGATTCTATTGATAGCGCTGACACAGGCTCCACCAGTTGGGGCACTCAGAGATGCCTGCTGGTTTCCACACCTCGTAACACAAGACAATACAGAACAACGAAGGATCGTCTGTGCGGAATTGCTTGCGTGCTACAAGGGTGACATTGACAATTTTTTGTCAGTATCGTCCCAGGCGATGACTACACGGATTAATCACTTTGAAATGGAAACAAAACAGCAATCAATAGAGTGGCACCACATGACCACTCCTCCAAAGTCCGCCCCGATAGCTGAGTGGTTAGCGTGACGGACTGCCGTCCTAAGGGGTTCGGGTTCGATTCCCAGCTGGGTCGGGGATTTTCTCCGCTCAGGGACTGGATGTTGTGTTCTCTTCATCATCATTCCATCCCCATCCGGTGCGCAGGTCGCCCAATTCGGTGTCGAATGTGACAAGACCTGCACCAAGGCGGCCGGACCTGCCCCGTAAGGGGTCTCCCTGCCAATGACGCCAAACGCTCATTTCCATTACCACTCCTCCGAAGAAAAAGTCCAATGCCATACCCTCAGTAGTCAAGTAATGGCGATGGTCTTTTGGGACAACGCATGGATTATTTTGCTTGATGCCCTGTCTCATGGTGCAACGATCAACTCTGTAGTGTATTGTTCTACCCTCAGGAAATGGAAGAATCTAGTTCAGCATGTACATTGCCACAACAGTGCAAACGAAATTCTCTATGACAACACAAGGCTTCACGCAAGCCTTCGCACCGGAGAAGAGATCACAAAACTTCATTGCACCGTTATTCTTCATCCACCCTATTGTCCGAATAATACACCTTCCGACATCCATCTGTATGGTCCAATAAAGGATGCATCCCACGGGAAGCATTACATATACAGGGTGTTACAAAAAGGTACGGCCAAACTTTCAGGAAACATTCCTCACACACAAAGAGAGAAAATATGTTATGTGGACATGTGTCCGGAAACGCTTACTTTCCATGTTAGAGCTCATTTTATTACTTCTCTTCAAATCACATTAATCATGGAATGGAAACACACAGCAACAGAACGTACCAGCGTGACTTCAAACACTTTGTTACACCCAATGTTCAAAATGTCCTCCGTTAGTGAGGATACAAGCATCCACCCTCCGTCGCATGGAATCCCTGATGCGCTGATGCAGCCCTGGAGAATGGCGTATTGTATCACAGCCTTCCACAATACGAGCACGAAGAGTCTCTACATTTGGTACCGAGGTTGCGTAGACAAGAGCTTTCTAATGCCCCCATAAATGAAAGTCAAGAGGGTTGAGGTCAGGAGAGCGTGGAGGCCATGGAATTGGTCCGCCTCTACCAATCCATCGGTCACCGTATCTATTGTTAAGAAGCGTATGAACACTTCGACTGAAATGTGCAGGAGCTCCATCGTGCATGAACCACATGTTGTACTTGTAAAGGCACATGTTGTAGCAGCACAGGTAGAGTATCCCGTATGAAATCATGATATCGTGCTCCATTGAGTGTAGGTGGAAGAACGTGGGGGCCAATCAAGACATCACCGACAATGCCTGCCGAAACGTCCACAGAATATCTGTGTTGATGACGTTATTGCACAATTGCACGCGGATTCTCGTCAGCCCACACATGTTGATTGTGAAAATTGTTGGAATGAAGCCTCATCCGTCAAGAGAACATTTGTACTGAAATGAGGATTGATACATTGTTGGATGAACCATTCGCAGAAGTGTACCCGTGGAGGCCAATCAGCTGCTGATAGTGCCTGCACACGCTGTACATGGTACAGAAACACCTGGTTCTCCCGTAGCACTCTCCATACAGTGACGCGGTCAACGTTACCTTGTACAGCAGCAACTTCTCTGACGCTGACATTAGGGTTACCGTCAACTGCACGAAGAATTGCGCGTCTATTGCAGGTGTCCTCGTCGTTGTAGGTCTTCCCCAGTCGCGAATCATAGGCTGGAATGTTCCGTGCTCCCTGAGACGCCGATCAATTACTTCGAACGTCTTCCTGTCGGGACACCTTCGTTCTGGAAATCTGTCTCGATACAAACGTACCGCGCCACGGATATTGCCCCGTGCTAATCCATACATAAAATGGGCTTCTGCCAACTCCGCATTTGTAAACATTGCACTGACTGCAAAACCACGTTCGTGATGAACACTAGCTTGTTGATGCTACGTACTGATGTGCTTGATACTAGTACTGTAGAGCAATGAGTCGCATGTCAACACAAGCACCGAAGTCAACATTACCTTCCTTCAATTGGGCCAACTGGCGGTGAATCGAGGAAGCACAGTACATACTGACGAAAGTAAAATGAGCTCTAACATGGAAATTAAGCGTTTCCGGACACATGTCCACATAACATCTTTTCTTTATTTTTGTGTGAGGAATGTTTCCTGAAAGTTTGGCCATACCTTTTTGTAACACCCTGTATAATGGGAGGTTACTGACGCAGCAAGACGTTCTACCTGACGTCGATCAGTAGATTGGTACCATGTAGGCATACAGGGCCTCTGAGTAGGATGGCGCAAGGCCGTCGCACTGTTCGGAAATTATGTTGAGAAACAGTTTTTTATCCAAAAGAGTGGAGAATAAGAGGGCGTATTGGAATCCTAAATGAAGGCAGCCTACTTTCAGAAAATAAGTGTTGCAATACTTGTTGAATGCCTGCCGTAGTTGATTTTCTGCTGCTATTTCTCGTTTAAGTCGGGATACCTGAGTGGTGCGTTTGTAAAGTCAGTTTCGCACTCGCCAGGCTGGGGTGTTGTGACGCCGGGAACATGCATACGGCCTCTTTTGTCAGCAGAAGGTGATACGTGGTAATTACTGGAATTAAGGAAAACGTGAAAAGGAGGACCCGCCAATATAACTTTCTTTTCACACAACCTCTTTATTCAACAATATGTATAACCATAAAATTTTCTTTAACAAAATGAACAAATTTGCAAAATTATTTTGATCTTAAACCTTAATTTGAATAAGCTTTTGCAAGATAAATCAAAACACCAAACATTACGAGAAAGATTACAAGACGACCGGACCTGCTGTGTTTACTACCGCACTGGACACAGCCTGTCTTACTACATGCCTTTCTGCAACACATGAAAACTGTGTAAGCACCATTGATGACAAGCGTGATTAAATTACTCAAAACAGATGACGTAACTTTTAATTTGGAAGGTGTGTGACGAAAGGTTCGGGGTTAAGATGCGAACCTGTGCTTGAAGGTTAAACAGATTAGGAAACAATATGACAATGACAAGGCTTACTTCAAAGTAACCAACCTCTTAATTTCAATCGGACACTAAGGTGCGACTGGATCCCTGTCTGTCCCTTTAGATAATTTTATTTTCAGTAAAGCCCTGGTGACAGTTGGCTATTAATATTTTCAAAATTAAACTGATTGTCAGTTACTAAGACGGCTCTGAAGGAACGTCTTAAACATTACTTGTGAACATTTATTACAAGAGGATTCACTCGGCGGAGTCACAAGATCCAGCTAAAATACCCGGAGTTTCAAACATGTCAACGAAGAGCTTATTACAACAGGTTGTTCACATTGTAACTAATGACTGAGAAATGTAATTACAATGAAATAATTGAATCGGTTAACATCTAAATCTAACCAAAAGTTTCCTCTTTGTTTAACGGTAACCTGTGCTTTGGTACTATTGTTTAAAAAAATGGTTCAAATGACTCTGAGAACTATGGGACTTAACATCTGAGGTCATCAGTCTCCTAGACTTAGAACTAATTAAGCCTAACTAACCTAAGGACATCACACACATCCATGCTCGAGGCAGAATTCGAACCTGCGACCGTAGCAGCTGCGCAGTTGCTGAATGAAGCGCCTAGAACCTCTCGGTCACAGCGGCCGGTTACAATTATTCCGGCTGTATTTACGACCAGGAGCTGATTCATTAGAACATTGATGATCGGGTGCAAACCAGAAAGGAAAGGCAATATAATAGCGGGACAAATTTTCAGACGACAACTAGTGTCTTAGTACAATACTACGGCCTATATTTACGACCATGCCGGCCGCGGTGGTCTAGCGGTTCTAGGCGCTCAGTCCGAAACCGCGCGACTGCTACGGTCGCAGGTTCGAATCCTGCGTCGGGCATGGATGTATGTGATGTTCTTAGGTTAGTTAGGTTTAAGTAGTTCTAAGTTATACGGGACTGATGACCACAGATGTTAAGTCCCATAGTGCTCAGAACCATTTGAACCATTTTTTTACGACCAAAGAGCCGACCGAGTAAAGCTCTCAGTGTCGGGTACAAACCATAAAATAATAAGGAGGGCAGGTAGACAATGACACAAATCACCACTAGGATTACGGAATGTTACTCCCCTTTATCAGCAGTCAGTCCCATGGATCCACGGTGCGTCGCAGTGGTTACTAAGTGGTGCCGATGAAGGCCGGGTAGAAGAGGGCAGCCAGGCCACGAGCGGTCGTCCGACACGAATGTTGCCAACCAGCCGACGGGATGTGGGCCTGACGCTTGTAGTCGACGCTGACCCCGGTGAAGTACTCCGGCATCTTCGCTCTACTCAGGCCCCCCGTGCGCAGGTCGTGACTTAGGCCGCTCGGACCTCGTGACCACCTCTTGTCGCGACTCTACCGCCAATCCTCAAACTTCGTGCCTCTCTCTCGGGCCAGCGCACCCCTTATATATCGGCAAGCAAAGATATTCTAAGGGCATAACCCACAGGTACCAACTCTTCCTCACAGATATTGGCAATGGGTTCGCAATAGGGATAGTCGATACTACACCTGAGGCAATGACGGCAGACAGAACAGCCTCCTAACTCCATGGCGTCACGGCTCAGAAGGCAGTCTGCGAATCTCAAGTCAAGAGGGCCTCCTCTGGTGATACTGGCAGCTTCACAAAAGTAGGAAGTCATCTGCTCTGCATCTGTTCAAAGTCGGGCGGTCGCCTGCATTCGCTGTGGTCAGTGAAGGCTATGGCCCACAGAGAATAACTGAGCACGAAATGTTTGCCTTCAGAGGGCCAGACACCGTGGCACCATCCTTCCAGCGTGGCAGAGACAGTTGTATTGGCTCTAAATATTTGGTTCATCCAGTAGTATTCTGCCGTTATGGACAGTGTTCTTTGTGCATAAAACTAACGAATCAAGAAGACACTGCTTCGGGCCATTACCAACATCGTTTAGAAAAATTTAACTTACACTCAAAAGAAGGGAACTTACTTACGGTTCTCCCAGTTCATTTCTTGAGTTTAACAACTGTTCTCGCCCGTCACATTGGCAATGGCGTGGAGTCATCCTCTTCATGTAGAGTTTTTAGAAAGTAGACATTGCAGGGCTGGGATCTTAGATTCCGTGCATTCTGATCTGGGCTGCCGCAGTGAGTGGGTCATTTCTAGCTGCTGTCTGGTGCCGATCGGTTCATGCTATCCTTTTACGGGAATGTAAGCGCATAATCGGGATAGCACAATCTATATCCTGTGAAGCTCGTTATTTGCTTACTTTGCATACAACTTGTGTTGCTTAATTTGTTTATAATTTATGGTTTTTTGTTGTAAGATTAACTTTGATTTCGTGAGCTTACTCGGTAAGCAAAACTCGTTGCACTTACTCCATACAGTCCTTGTCACTTTTCGTACCTCCCAAACTATGCTAGCATACTTTTGTAATTTGATCTGATATGCATAGGACTTCACTATGTGAGAATTTGGTTGCACTCATGGTCTGCTTCAAACTTTACTGCAAAAAATAACTTCTAGTCTCAGCCTTGACTTAGATCCTTCAATTTGTCCTAGTTACACGCCCCATAAAAAATATAACCTGTTGTATATCGAATTTGTTTACTTCACTGTCCTTGTGCAGAGAAGACAAATAAAAGGACTGTTCATTTATTAATTTTAAAAAGCAGTGAACACTGCAACCGTCTTTTGTTACTACAGTTCGGTTTCATCAGCCACGTGCAAGGACTTTCAAAGCCATGGATCAGCCATTCAGGTAGATGCAGTTCCGAAGAACGTGTGGCTCAGTATCATATCTAAGCATTTTATAGAAATTGGGATCGTTTCCGATATCAGACGAAACTTGTGGCTGGATTGAGAACAGCTTGGTTGGAAGGACGCAGCATGTCACCTTGGATAAAGAGTCGTCGACGGATGTAGGATTAACTTCAAGTGTGCCCCACAGAAGTGAGTAAGGACTGCTGTTGCACGTTGTATGTTAATAACCTTCCATACAATGGTAAACTCAAACTTTGGGCCGATGAGGTCGTTATCTATAATTAAGCACTGTGTGAAAAACTGCTGCATAAAGACTCACTCGGGTATTGATAAGATTTCAAAGAGAGGCTTAGTTTTGGGACTTCCTTTAAATGTTCAGAAATGATATGTTGAACACTTCACAAAGCTTAAGAACTTGGTGACCCCATGACTAGAATATCGATGAGTCACAATTCGAATCGGTCAGCTCATACAAATATATTGGTGTAACAGTTTTTAGATATTTGAAATGGAATGATCACATAGACTCAGTCGCGGATAAACCAAACACCAGACTTCCATTCGCTGGTTAAGTGTTAGGGAAATGAAATCAGAATACAAAGGAGATTGCTTACAAAATACTAGTGAGACTCAGCCTAGAGTAGGGCTCAAGTGTGTGGAATCCGTACGAAATAGGTCTAACAGTTAATACTGAACGCATACAAGGAAGAACAGCACGAATGGTCACAGGTTTATATGACCTGCGGGACAGCGTCCTGGATCTGTTGGAGAAAACTGAACAGACGGAAACTTGTAAGTAGACGCAAACTGACCCGTAAAATCCTACTTAACAGTCAACAATCAGCAGTAAGTGGCGAATTTAAGAATACACCAGAACTTACGGCAAGAAAGGATTAATGACTTGATTGTTGGTGTTAATAACGATCATCCTCCTTTACCTCCTCTGCATTACTGCAGATGACGTGTCACTGAGCACATTCGTTCTGTGCATGCAGTACACGTGAGGCGCCTAGTTGTTTCCACTGCACTGTGTGGTATACGAAGGTTCTGTTATAGTTCACTAACCTGCTGTCTTCAAGTTGATGTCCCCAGCCCAGAAAACAGAACGCAAGTCGTAGGTTCTGTATCTTGAGGCTGAAACTGACTTTTAGTGAGGTTCTGTTCTGAAATAATGTATCACTTCTTTGGGATGCCACTCGCGTATTTTAAAATAGCCACACGAGAAGACTACATGATCTTGATACAACACCTCCTGATACAGCAAAGTACATGATCAAACACAATGTTTACGAAAATGTATCTTTACACTATTTGTGGTACGTGTCTGTGCCTCATAACTACCGGAATGAATCTTTTAATACTGAATACTGGCAAACACATCCTGCCACAGACAACATGACTGTACATCTCGACTGCCTAATCCAGAGTAACGAACAGGAACTTAAATAAAAATTGGACACACATCCTACGACAGACAACATGTCTGTTCTTATCGACTGCCTAATCCAGAGTGACGAACAGCCCGAAACACTTCGCGCGCCATACCAGAAAAGGCGTGACCCGAACGCCTCCGAAGTGCTTCGTCTGCAATTTCGTCAGTCTTTTGATTTTGATTTAAATTGTTTTTAATAATTCTAAAATGACTGATTGATAGTCAGCTGTTGAGAGATACTTATATTAAAAAGTGAAATTCCAATGAGTAGTTTAACTAATAATAATAACTATATTTTAACGTTTTGGCGCCGTTGCTCCGAACACAGCAGCCAATAACAGAGCAGTAGCATTATGCAGGCGGTCTTTCTCACGGGAATGGTATCGAATCTAACATCTGTCACAGGTACCTCATACCACATTTCGTCATCTATATACTTCTTGCATCTCCACTGCTCTGGGAACAGCTTCTTGGAGCCTAATATGATGGCTGAGTAAGCCAGAAGTATTACAAACGTCCAAAGTATCGCTCCCATAAGAATGGTGAAGACAAGACAAGGTTAGAATGATTACGGCCCTTACCGAGACGTTTAAACAATCATTCTTTGCGCACTCCACACTCGAATGGAACGGAACGAATCTCTGATTGCTGGTGCATTTGGAGATACCTTTTTACCATGCACTTCACTGCGGTTTGAAGATTATCCCTGTAAATGCGTATACAGTGCTGTACGTCTTTTAATGGTCCACAAGTATCTATTGCCGAAAGGAAAACCTGGAAAAGCTGAAACTGTATCACAAAACAGCCATTCTGTATACGTTTAAGTGACGACACTGAACAAGGTGTCACAGTGATTAAAAGACTGGACTCGCACTCGGGAAGTCGGCAGTTCAGGTCCTGATGCGGACATCCAAATTTATGTTTAAAGGTGTTTCGCTAATCGCTTAAGATTTTCTTCCGTAACCTTCTCAAACATAAGCTTCTGTTTCGTTGATGAGACATTAAACCAGGTTGTTCCTTCTTCTGTTTTCTGCAGCGGTCGCTAGATACTTAATACTACTTTTGCTATCACGCACAAACCTGTGGATGAACGAAGCTCATAGATCTAAAGAGAGAAGAAGGAATAAAAAAGAAATTAATTTTTTAGTGGTACACAAGTTCTGCAATTGTCTCCAAATACTGATTACTACAAATATGAAGTTCAGATTCTGTGAGAGAGCGATAAGTGTAATGAAAATAATCGCAGTCATTGTGTATAAAATTTTGAGTCTCTCGTCACATACTAATCACTAATGTTCAGATATCCATATAGAGAGATGAGTAAAACAATTTTCATCAACAAAGCTTTTATATCTACATACAAATTGCTGTCAGGTTCGCCATAAGTTAATTATTGCATGTATAATGATGCAACTGCATGACATGGGAGCGACTGTTGTAGAAATATTGCCGATTGTCGCGTACACAGTTCTGTGACACTCGTCACATATTACTGTGTGCAACATCGCACATACTGCATTATGAAAAAAAATTTCAAAATTGTACTTACTACATATTACTTACTGCAAGCATAAAGTTAACGTTCTGCAGGTTGGTGACAGCGGTCGGTGACAGCGGTCGTTGCGTGGAAATTCAGCGGCAGTAGCCACGTACTGTTTTTTAAGTCCTACTTCTACACTACCTCGTGGGTGAACAATGTTCTGTTACACAAGAGAGATCAATGAATTGAATAAACTTCCACCAAAAAACAGTACCTCTTGTATACAAACTCCTGACATGGTCACTAAGTAAGAATTACTGGAAGAACGAAAAGGAAATTATATGACGCCCTGATACTGCCACGAAGCTGTGTCACTCGCGTAAAAATAGTGCTACAGTTGCCACATGTTGGCCATGGCTTCCAATACCACAGATTACATTTCACAGGCACGGAGTTTATGGAGTTGAGAACTCGAAAACACAGAACTTTCCTATGAAATCATTTCAGCCATAGTGAACGTAGTAGGCCTACTACTATATTTTAAACATATTGCTATGCCCCAGGCTAGTGTCCCTTATGGACACTAAAACTTCGTCCAAGTCCTACCTTGGCAGCAGAAAACAGCACCCAGAAGCTGAACCGCCTGCGCCAATGACCAGTAGACTGTCAACTAGGGGAAAATGCTGATCGATTGGTGGCAAACACGGAAGCTATCGCACCTCACGGGATCTCTGCAAGCAAAGCATTATGACATAATGAAACCAGAGAGATACTGTCATACTAGTGACAAAGCAGAGTTTCGTAAGGCAGGCTAAGTGCATCGCAACACTAACAAGGGAACCTCCCCATCGCACCCCCCTCAGATTCAGTTATAAGCTGGTACAGTGGATAGGCCTTGAAAAACTGAACACAGATCAATCTAGAAAACAGGAAGAAGTTGTGTGGAACTATGAAAAAAATAAACAAATTATACAAACTGAGTAGTCCATACGCAAGATAGGCAACATCAAGGATAGCGTATGCTCAGGAGCGCCGTAGTCCCGTGGTTAGCGTGAGCAGCTACCGAACGAGAGGTCATTGGTTCAAGCCTTCCCTCGAGTGAAAATTTTATTTTCGCAAAGTTATGATCTGTCCGTTCGTTCATTGACGTCTCTGTTCACTGTAATAAGTTTAGTGTCTGTGTTTTGCGACCGCATCGCAAAACCGTGTGATTAGTAGACGAAAGGACGTGCCTCTCCAATGGGAACCGAAAACATTTGATCGCAAGGTCATAGGTCAACCGATTCCTCCACAGGAAAACACGTCTGATATATTCTACACGACACTGGTGACGGCATGTGCGTCACATGACGGGAATATGTTGTCGACCCACCTAACTTGTACACTTGGCGAATGGGTAAAAAGATTCTTCTACCTTGCCCGATTTAGGTTTTCTTGTGGATGTGATTATCATAAATTAAGTTAAATAAACTAAACTTTTCATTCAATGAAAGACATGAACCAAGGACCTCTCGTCCCGCAGCTGCTCACGCTAACCGCGGGACCACGGCGCTCCTGAGCTCACGTTCTCCTTAATGTTGCTTATCTTGCGCATGGACTACTCAGTTTGTATATTTTGCTTATTTTTTCATAGTTCCACACAACTTCTTCCTGTTTTCTCGATTGATCTGTGTTCAATTTTTCAAGGCCTATCCACTGTGCCAACTTATAACTAAATCTGAGGAGGTGCGATGGGGAAGTTCCCTTGTAAGTAGCCAGAAGCCGAGCCACCAGAAAAGAACCTCTGAAAGGTGAAGCTGCGAGAGCCAGAAGTCACTCGAAGAGCTGACAGCGAGGGAAAACCAGGACACATGATGTCACAGCCACCCCACCGCCGGAGAGCGCACGAGGACAGCCAACGTCAATACCCCACCCTTTAAAAAGTCCCTGATTGATGAGTGCTGATTTCCAACCGCCCACTGCGTAGTCTCGGCCCTTGTATCAGTTAAAGTTATCCAGTGTAAGGGGAGGCTATGGAGGTCGACCCTCAGCACCCATACCTGCCTTCGATTGCCTATGGAAGGACACTGCTGCCGCCAGCTGCAATGCCAACTTCTGAGGCAACACTGATAGTGTGTGAAGATCGCCATCAACCCGAAGGCATGCTGGAGGTTTGACCTGCATGACCTGGATGTCATCTCCCTTTGAGAGGAGGGGTCACTTCAGCTGCGCATCCGATTCCTGTGGCAAACACTGATGCTGCTGGCTCCTTTCTCCCAAACGGGGTTGAGAGCCGACTCCAGTGAGGCATCGAGTACTTCAGGTGGAGCTGCGGCCTGACTCTTGAGTGAACAACTTTGACGTCAACGAGAGCACTTTCGAGATCGATACGTAGAGCCGGAGTCCGCAGTCGACGGCCGCCCCACGACATAGTAGCCGCCACCCAACGCTTCGCTGTGCTGGAAATACTTTTCGAGTCGAGTGCACGACGGCTTCGCTTCACTGATGAAGGGCTGTTCCGCCGGCCCGGCTGAAGAGTGGCGCTTTGGAAGCCAAACATGTATTACTCCCTAATAAATGTTTTATTGTTAATGATGTTTTCCTATTGCTCTCGAGCGCAACTAGGACTTCACTGCTGCAATCCGCCCGGCTGTCTCCCGACAACTGTAGGAGCCTAGGGCAGAGCTACTATAATATTTACAACTTTTGCCATTGTTTCACATAACTTTTCCATACCAGAACTTCAGAATTATGTGAAATAATTGAGAGTCGTTTGGGTTTCTATCTTGAAATCGTCTGAGTTTTTGTAGGTAGTTCTCTCAAGATCGCCAATTTTGTATTATGTAGCTGGGTTTACGAAACACCTGCAGAGAATTCAATGACAGTGGTAATTCACAGCTCCTGCCATTTTCTAACGTAACATTATTTCAGACTTTGTATATGAAGTAATAATAATAATAATAATAATTGTGAACTAGGCGAAATGAACAATAGACCAAACATTATAGGATTGATGGGAACCAAGCGCCTTGTATGGGCAGGACATGTCAGTGGGATGGATAAATGCCGATGGCCTTTGAAAGCTATGGATTATACTCCCTAAGGAAGACGCCCTCTAGGAACACCAAAGAAGAGCTGGAGGGATGGAATCCATGAAGACTTGCTGCAGATTGGAATAGAGAAATATTGGCGCCAGGAAGCACAAAACAGAACACAGTGGAGGAGGAACCTTGTACCAGCGCCCGGTCCTCTGGGCCTGATTGTGTAAAGAAGGTATATGAGGTACTGTCGTAGGGGACATATTTTGATTATATGTCCAATATCATAGCCTATATCGTGAAAGAACAAAGCCGAGAATTAAGAAGATATGCCAAAAGACTGTGCTTCCCCAAGCAGTTGTCTGTTAGCATACAGAGCTCTCTGATGGTGTGACATGTTGGTTACTTACTACACACATAAAGCTGAGTTTTTAGAGGACAGCGATTATTGTGATTTAACTCACGTCTTTATTTGCAATGTCTCATCACAGGCTCATCAAACTGATTTAAATATTACAAAATGTATTGTGCTCAATCAGCATTCTGAATCACAGGAGTGACTTACAGAAATCACATAAACTAACTTCCATTTAATAGGACTGGAACGATCTGTATGACGTAGAACTGAAACAGGGGTCACGTGAACCTCGATGTTTGACTCAGGTCATACGAGTGATATGGTGTGTATGCAGAAAGGAATCAGCACAGTAAGACGTGTCGCCATGGAGACTCGAGAGAATGGTGGGAAGAAGCTGTCGCATTTGAGGTGTCTGTGACCGTGGATGAGTTAGTCCGATTTCATTGTGTAGCAACTCGGAGTGTCCAAATGACCACTAGTAATGTTGTACCACACACAGTCATACAATACATTGTATAAACAGTGGCCGTAAAAACATCCTAACCAACAGGAATTAGAGTCAAGTGTCGGTTTCAAACACGACGGGAATTGCTAAAACTGGTGAACACAGGCCAAGCTACGGAGTGAACATTACGAAGGCAACTGCGTGCAGTAGACCTACACAATCTGGTAACGCGCGGGGGTCACTGCTCACATACACGCTGAGGTGACATAAATCATGTGATACCTCCTAATATCGTATCGGACTTCCTCTTACCCGCGTAGTGCAGCAAATCATCATGTCATGGACTCAACAAGTCACTGGAGGTACCCTCCAGAAATATTGAGCCATGCGACTCAGTAGCCGTCCATGATAGCGAAAGTGTTGCCAGTGCTGGATTTTGTGCACGAAATGGTCTTCCATTATGACCCACAAATATTGGGTGGGATTCATGTCAAGCAATCTGGGTGGCCAAATTTACTCGAATTCTTGAGAATGTTCTTCAAGCCAATCGTGAAAAATAGTGGCCCAGTGACATCGTGCATTGTCATCTATAAACATTCCATCATTGTTTAGGAACGTGAAGACCATGAATGGCTGCAGATGAAGTAGCCACACACAATCATTTTTAGTCAATATCACTTCATTTGGACCAGAGGACATAGCTCATTCCACGTAACACAGCCCCCACCATTATGGAGCTACCACCAGCTTGCGTAATACCTTGTTGAGAACTTGTATCCATAACGTCGTGGGGTTTGCCCCACACTCAAACTCTGCTATCAGCTCGTAACAGCTGAATTCAGAACTCCTCTGACGAGGACACGGTTTTCTAATCATCTAGAGCCCAACAGATATTCTCACACGAGCCCAGGAAAGGTGCTGCAAGCACTGTTGTGATGTTAGAGCAAAAACGTTCGTCGTACACTTCACATTGATTTCTGCGGTTGTTACATGCAGTGTTGCTTGTCTGTTAGCACTGACAACTCTACGCAAACGCTCTGCTCTCATTCGTTAAGTGAATGCCGTTGGCCACTGCGTTGTCCACGGTGAGAGATAATGCCTCAAATTTGGTATTCTCGGCACATTCTTGACACATTGGATCTCGGAATACTGAATTTCCCAACAATTTGGGAAATGGTTTGTCCTATGCGTGTAGCTCCAACTACCATTAAAAGTTCAAAGTGTATTAATACCCATTGCACGGCCAAAATCAGGTCGAAACCTTTTTGACATTAACCATTTAAGTACAAATGTCAGCTCTACCAATGCACTGTCCTTATATACCTTGTGTATGCCATACTGCCACCATCTGAATATGTGCATATCGCTATCCCATGACAGAAGCCACCAGATTGTATAGGGATATAAATGCAGATATTTGACCTACGCAATGTCAATAAACAAGAAAATGCAAAATAGAACAAAAAATGCAAAATGAGTGGAGACGTATCGCTTTGTGCGACATATAATGATATTGTCCCTTTTCATATGAGCAAGGCACCGGTTTCGCCGTTGGCCCAATAAGACGTTTCATCGGCAGTGTGTGGATGATGTAGTTCACGGCAGAGCTGATTCTGTGGTGTTTTGGAGTGATGTTTTTCGCAGCATTGCTACCATCGGCAGGAACCAGGGAGTTTATTTCGACATTGTCGGTGACCTGGTGCTGCCCTTTCATCTACAGCAGTGGGATAAAAATACGGAAACAGCTGTAGAGATGCATGCTTGACCATAATAGTGGAGGTTAGCCAAGTATGCAAATCGCACTGTTGTATTTGATAACGAAGAGTACCTGTGCAATATCCTTATTACGTTGCAAGTGGCAGCTATGGTCAGAACAGTGTTTTGTGTAGTTGTGAGTGCATTATGTTCTCGGAACTAAGTCAATTCGAATGCGGGCTAATTGTCGGTGTTCATGTGGTGAGAGCGGCCAACGGCCTTTCCGCAGTGATTACACCGGTTCCCGTCAGATCACCGAAGTTTGCGCTGTCGGGCTGGGCTAGCACTTGGATGGGTGACCATCTTGTCTCCAGAGCGCTGTTCCCAAGTGGGGTGCACTCAGCCTTTGTGAGGTAAACTGATGAACTACTTGACTGAGAAATAGTGGCTCTGGTCACGAAAACAGACAACGGCCTGGAGAGTGACGTGCTGACGACTTGCCCCTTCGTATCCGCATCCAGTGACGCCCCTGGGCTGAGAGGATGACACAGCGACCGGTCGGTAACTTTGGGCCTTCCAGGGCCTCTTTGGACGGAGTTTAGCTTCTTTAAGTTCATATGGTGAGTGCTTCCGTACCCAAGTTAGCTGACATGTGTTTCAAGAGGCACTGTATTGAAGATTTATGCTACATACAGGTACTGACGAAGAACGTCATCCACCAATTCACAATTCGGTCGAAAGCCCCTCAGGGGCTTCGCATTTATCTGCTGTGTACAGGGTTGGCGACCCCGGTTTTCCTGAACTGGGGACTGGTAAGCGCCGCCAGCCCTCTGTCACCGTAAGCTCTGGGCATGCTTCAGCGAACACCATGCGGCGCATGGAATGTGGTGTGTTTCGCAAAATGGGGGTCTGGGCTTCACCGTCTGGACCACGAGGAATGTAGACACCTCTATAAAAAATATCTCAGCCTCAAGGTGTGCTACATGATGATGAGGTGAATGGCGGTTGAAGTAAAACATTCTCTAGCATGAAACCTCTGGGGCACCTGCCACCCCTGCCCCCAAGTTGTGTAAGGCTTGCTCAGGCATGCAGGTTTCTGCCTTGGTTCGTGGTTTTCTCCCTAGCGTCTCATGTGATTCCTATGGAACGTTCTCGTCAAAATACTACTACTGACAGGACAGGTGTACCATCAGGTAGTAACTACAACGACACATCAACGAGAGCTCACTTGGTCAGTCCTCCCGAAAAGAAGTATCAGAATCATAGTAACAGGGCACTAGTGTGACATATCTCTTTCATTGTAATCAAGTGAACAGGGGGAACCTTTGAGAAGGTCTACCCTTTCTATAGTTACAAGGGATTGGAAGTTATTGCTCAGTCTCTAAAAAGTGTCAAACAACTTTGTAATGCAACACTTCTGCTTGAAACTGCTAATTCAAACAAAATATCTAAACTTCTGAGATGTAGGGCACTAGGTGACTACACAGTCGAGGCTGAGCTGTGTAACACCCTTAAATTAAGTAAGGTTGTGGTTACCTGCTCCGGTATAACGGAGGTGGCCCCACGGCGTTACGTCAAGAATGGAAATATATGGGCATCAAGGAAGTGCAGAACTATACAAGGATACTCTATGGCAAATTGGGAAACTCTGTAACATTTATTCTAACGTTTAGTACTCTGGAGTTACCTGAAAATAACTTTGCAGGCTATATCGATCTTATGGTTCGCCCTTTTGTTCCTAACCCAATGCAATGCTACAATAGTCAAAAATTTGGCGGTACCACTATGACATGTAATGGGAGGGCTACGTATGGCAATTCTGGAGGCTCATCTCATGAATCAGGCAATTTTTGTACACTTCCACTGAAATGTGTAAACTGCTCTGGGGATCACCCACTGTGGAGCAGAAAGTGTGAGGTTTAAAACAAGGAAAAGAAAATTCAGGAGTTGAAAGTCAAGAGACACATACCCTCTGGGGAATCTAAGAAAGCTTTGAAATATATGCAACCTCTGGTTTTTGCTACTTCTTTTGCATCAGCCCTTAAGACGCCAATCGCTAAATGTGATGCCTCCACTCACTCACGCCACAGATTCAAGTACGAGCACATGCATTTGTAAGTGTACCTGTTGGGTAAATGCTCCACTTGAAACAGAGGTCATTCGGAAGCCGTCAGGAATGAGTTTACCAACTAAGCCACGTACCACTACCCACCACCTCCTCCCATAAGTAAAGAAAAATGTCTTTTGAGAAGTAGAGTCCAAGAATGTGGTAGTTAAACCTTCGGGTCGGCGCGCTCCCTCCCTCTTTGCTGGGGAATATGGGCTTGGGGATATGGATTTCCAGTCGGAGGAGCCATAGGGCCAGGAACTAGTCAACGTTCCCCTTGACCTCCCCCGCAAATCACCATCTCCGAAGGAGGAAGACAAGAACAACTTACGCTAAAAAATGGCTTCCACGGGGACTTGAACTGGAATTTAAATGAATATCGCTCATATTTGGAAGAATTACAGCTACTGGTTCAGGAGAAACCGTTCTGGATCTGCTTACAAGAAACCCATCTTAAAATCACCGACACACCTGCTTTATTAGGTTATCACCCATACAGGAAGGACGATATTATTGGAGACAGGGCTAAAGGTAGAGTGGCTGTTTTCATTGATGACAGATACCACTCCTCTCCTGTCTCTCTTACCACAACCATACAAGCAATTGCCGTGAAAGTTCTCACACCCTTTAATATCACAATGTATTGTGGTAGAACTCTGCTGGGCACTCCCACGCAAGGTGTTGGGGCTCAGCTTGCTCCAGGGGCTGGATGATCGAGCGACTCGTCCATTCTGAGAATGTTTATCTTCTGAACGCGGGTCAGCTATAGTGTCTTTCTCAGCCACTGACCTTTGTTTCTATTTCCCAGCTGTTGCAGACTCAGTTCAGTGCGAACTGGGGACAGATTTACATTCTAGTAACCACTTTTCAGTGTGGATCCATCTGCTAAATAGGATGGTGGCTGACAGGAGACCACTCGGATCGATAACACAATATGCGTGTTGGTGGCAGAACAGTCAACAGGCTGTTTTTAACAAAAGCACTGTGCATTGGAGACAGTGGCCCATATCACTGGTGAGATCCAACAGGTTGCTGCAGAGTCCATCCTCTGGTCTAGTAACTACCTCAGACGATGGTCTGTACCTTGGTGGAATGACCACTGTCATTTGGCAAGTACGGCCAGATGGGCACCTCTGTGGAACTCCAAATACTGTCCACCTACAGAATACCTTCATGCCTTCAGAGCTGCGAGAGCACATGCGAGTCGAGTGATAATAGGATGGTACAGGGCTTCCTGGAAGGAATTCATGACTTCCAATAATCGGTCCACTTCCACTGTGCAAGTTTTGGACTCAATATGACGGATTTCCGGCAAGGGCAGTACATATCCCCTTCCGACCTTGTCAAGTAATGGCGTCTCGGTGGACACGCCGGAAGAAGGTTTTAGCTGAACACTTCTTTACTGTCACTACGTTATCCAGACAAGCTCCTCCTTTCAGATCTTCCATAGGACTGCGTAGATGAGAAAGTTCAATTTCTTCTCGCATTATGAAGAAGTCTACAGCATTCCATTCTACATATGGGAACTGGAATCATCTTTGTCTGTAGTCAGTGACACTACTCTAGGACCGGATGGGATCCATTATGCCATGCTTCTTCATCTGTGCCCTGATGCGAAAGGACAGCTCCACAGATCTGCTTTGAAGCCAGTACCCCACGACTTGGAAGGAGGCAATATTAATTCCATTCTGGAAAACAGGCAAGGACCGTATCGCCCCTAACAGATACCAGAGTGTATCTTTTACCAGTTGTTTGGGTAAAACTCCTGAATGTATGGCCACTCACCACCTCGTCTGGCTGATCGAGTCCCAAGGTCACCGGAGCCACTAGCAGTGCGGTTTCAGGCGCTACTGTTCTACCCTTGACAACTTAATTCAACTGGAGACGGCGATACAGGAGTTCTTCTTACGCAGATACCATTTGTTTTGTGTGTTATTGACCTCTGAAAAGTATTTGACACTACTTAGAGGTACAAAATCCTTCTCCAACTTCATGAATGGACTATGTGGACGTTAGCCACATCTTATCCAATCCTTTCATTAGGACCGTCGTTTTCGATAGCACGTTGGTGATACCTTGTCTGGCTGCTATGTTCAACAGAATGGGGGCCCCTAAGGCACTATCCTCAGTGTCACATTGTTTGCCATCGTTATCAGTTTCATTTCTCCGAAATCAGGAGCCCTTTCAAATGCTCTTCGTTTGTGGATGACTTTGCAATCTTTTACTTCTCTTACCTTACAACGACGACAAGGCAGCTGCACCTGACAATTAGGAGGCTGGAAACATGGGCCAGGACAACTAGTTTTCGGTTCTCACCAGACAAGACTATATGTGTCAATTTTAACAGTACTCGTCGAAGTTTTAACAACCAGTGCTCACAATGGGGGACAATACTTTACTTTTTCAAGAATCTGTGCGCTTTTGGGTTCATTATTTGACCCGAAATTAACTTGGCTCCCGCTCCTAAGAGATCTACGAACAAAGGGCTTTCAGTCATTGAATATTTTGAAATGCCTTAGCGGGAAAACGTGGGAAGCTGACAGGCTCGTCTCCTGCAGTTTTATAGGGCATTTGTTTGATCACGTTTAGATTCTGGCAGCGTGGTTTATGGATCAGCCCACACTTCCTACCTCAAGATGTCAGACGCTGTCCACCATGAGGGCATTCGGATATCGACTGGAGAATTATGGGCCAGCCCAGTTCAGAGTCTGTGTGCAGAGGCTGGTGTAACATCACTCTGGATTTGGCGACATATCCTTTTGTCTCGACAGGCGCTGAAAGTCTCAGCATCACTTCAGTTACTGGCATTTTGTGCACTGCAGTGGTCCAACCCATATTTTAACAGCTGTTCAGGAACAGCTCAAGCGACCAAGCCATTTGGAATATGTGCTACAGACTGCCTCAAGGCTCTGGATCTATCGGACATCAAAATACACAGTCATGGATGGAACACATTGCCGCCTTGGTGTCTCCAGAGTCCCAAAGTGATTTTAAGGGACACAGTACAAGAAAATATGTTCTCTAGCTTACGTTATTTCAACTTTGATTTCATACATTTTAAGTATGTATCACAGTTTTATTGTTGTTTATACAGACGGAGCCCAGCAAGAGAATGTCCTCAGTTGTTCTGATGTTGGCCCTGATGGGGTTTTTAAAGTGAGCCTTCCCGAACAATTTACAAATTATGATGCGGAATTATAGGGCGTTCTGATTCACTGGAGAGGATTCAGCGGCATCACTGTACAACGTTTCTTGTCTATTTCCGATAAAAGGAGATATGCGAGATTTAAAGATTCGGCTAACACTGCATAGGTTGTAATGAGAGGAATGAGAGATGAGCCAAGGATAGTGGCACAAGGACACATACTCTAGATGTTGCCTGTCAATAGTTTTAAGAAGTTTCTGGATTTTGAGTGGACGGTGTGTAGGTCTGCATTCTAAGTTATTTTCCAATCCGTGGTTATTCATAAATAGTTAATTGTGTTAGTGAGAGGACTACGCTTGACAGTAAATGTAAGAGTGTTTATCATACTGGCGGAATCGTCGACTGAAAAACAAATGATGGATGGCTCCTTCTGTAAAATGGCTTCTGAAAATATACTCACCCTGCCATCCAGATACGGTGTCCACCAAGAACCAGAGCTGAAGGCACCTGTGCTGCTTCGATCCAGAGGCCGAGGGATGACACATGGTGCTCTTTCAGTCGTAAATGTAGATCCAGAAAGAGAAGCGAACAAAAAGTATTTCGCTATGCTAAAGTAAAAGCAGACATCTGCACATGAAAAACGCCTTTATAGGGTAGAAATCGCAAAGCGATGCACTCACAGTACATTATAGACTAACTTTCTTGGCATTGTATGTAGACGTTTACCGTGCTAATTGTGGGGGGGGGGGGGGGGGGGGGGGAATGGAGTATGCTACAGTTACGAAAAGCTTTGAAAAATGATTCGATTGGCTAATAAAGAAAATGAACTTGCTCATCAGATGCATAGATCTACCAGACATGGGTTGACAAATTGTGGGGGACTTAATCTGTGACAGCAAATGGGACAGTTAACTGTTACACTTGAGACCACACTTCACTTGAATCCATTACAGTGGGGACTGAAACCGCCCACCGCATCCAACTGCCACCTGATTTCGGCAGCCAACCCCAGCGCCCATCCAGCTGTGTTGTCTCCTCACCTGATCATCGTTTGGTAAATGGCTTGCACCACAGCACACCCATCGAAGTCCTAAAACCAGTTCCACTTGTCTCCAGCAGCCATGATCGAAAACACTGGGAGTGGCCCTGAGAGATTACTCTGTTGGTAATGGGTATTTCATTGTTATACTATCCTTCCCCTGCAGCTTCGCTCGTGTATGCATTCGACACATATATTAAATGCAGCTCCCACTCCTTCTCTCTGTGTCCATCTTTTCCTCCCTCTGTCTGTCCACCTCATCCTCCCATTTCTTTCTATCTCCTCCTCCCTCTCTCTGTCCATTTCCTCCACCCCTCTCTCTGACCATGTCTTTCTGCTCCCCTCCCTCTGATCATATCCTCCTCCACCTCTGCCTTTTGCACCTTCGCACTACTCCTATATACCATCCACCTCCTTCATGCACCTCTGCCTGCTCCCCTCTCTCTGCCCATTGCCTTCTCCCCTTCACAAAGTTCATCTTCTTATCTTCTTGTCTGCGTTGCAGCCTGTCCCCAGCCATTCTCATTGGCACATTTATCCTCTGCAGTCCTGTTCAGTAATGTAGGCTGATACTAATCCCAAAAGATGCAACATGGGCTACACCTCAAGGACTTGAAACTCATTTACATGCCCATACTGTACAAGACATCTTACAAAGCAGTTCGTAAAGCAGGCCCATAATAGTTCAACACAACGCCCGTCTCATGCAGGGAAGCCTACATGTTGCAGTGCTGAAAACCATTCCTTGCCACTGACAATGGAATTCCTACAAAGCAGGTAGATTTGGCAGGCCAATACAGTTCCCATATGACATGTATGTTGTGCAGTTCAGTCTATATGCCAGGAACTGGAAAAAGACTCAGTTTTGCCTATATCTCTGCTCCTATTGGAGCTAAGCGGTTATAAGCCCAACACTGCTGATACTAGTGAGGCTTGAAGTTTCTGTGCTGAATTTGGTTGATATTGATCCAGGTGTTTGGATCACAAAGATGCACACACACTGGGTTTTAAACATAACACATTTCATTAACAGTATGTTCAAAAAAATGGTTCAAATGGCTCTGAGCACTATGGGACTTAACATCTGTGGTCATCAGTCCCCTAGAACTTAGAACTACTTAAACCTAACAAACCTAAGGACATAACACACATCAATGCCCGAGGCAGGATTCGAACCTGCGACCGTAGCAGTCGCGCAGCGCCTAGAACTGCTAGACCACCGCGGCCGGCTAACAGTATGTTACTGGAGATTTTGCAATTTACTTACTATCTTGTAACAGCATCACACTGTAGCTTCTTACTCTTAGATATTGTAACACAAGGCAACATTCAGCATATTGTCTCCGCAATATCCTTTCTACCAGGAGTGCTAGTTCTGCAAGTGTCGGAGGAGAGCTTCTGTGAAGTTCGGAAGGTAGGAGTGGAGGTACTGGCAGAAGTAAAGCTGTGAGGACGGGGCGTGAAATGTGCTTCGGTAGCTCAGATTGTAGAACACTAGCCCGCGAAAGGCGAAGGTCTCGAGTTCGAGTCCGGTGCAGCACACAGTTTTAATCTGCCAGTGCACACTCCTCTGCAGAGTGAAGATTTCATTCTGAATACAAACTTTTATTGCATATTATAACTGTGTTTCTAAATATAACATACAGTTACTCAAAGTATTGTATTAGATATCTCATGATGTCGTTTTTTCACTTGTAAGTAAGTTTCTAACGGTCTGAGGTAATACTTTTTTTTGAAAGTTGTACTTGTTTTGACGTGTTTTTTACTCTTATAGTTCCACAGATGCATAAATATGTGTGTAAAAATTTTGTTTAACAATCTTCCTTAACGCAATTTAGTTTCATCTATCCTTTCTTGTTTAAAGGAAAGGATATGATTGTTTGGATTTTAAGAAAATTAGAAAAATGTATTTCACCAAATAGGAAAAAAATTGTGAAAGTGTTGTTTCTGTTTAATGATGAAACAAAACCCAGGAAAGTGAACAAATCTGCAACAAAGTTACAATACTTTTTCATAAAGAAACACTAAGGCAGCCTATGTTTGCGACATTGAATTTACTTCTCATGGAACTGGTTTTATGTCACACTATTCCCCTGTGTTGTGGGATAACTTCGCGACAATTAACATTTAACATTCCAGACACCTCACTACACACAAAAAACTTTATTGCTATCAAAATTAAGTGAAAGTGGTTATAAAATTCCATATACACGGTAATTACATGCTGTAGCAGGTATTCATAATAGGTTATGTTACAAAAAGTGCTAAATGTCTTACAAATTTTCCTAATTTTGAGGTAAAGGACAGAGGTCAAACATTTTATAATAGTATTTATAGCCATCGCCCGAAACATGTCTGTTTGTGAAAACAAACGTTTGTGAAATTCTAATTGTATTTCTGTGGCTCTCGATCTCAGTCTCTTCATTTATTGTGCAAATGCTGGACGCGGGTGCAACCGCAAATGTAAGAATCAACAGCTGCAAAGAAAAATTACAATTTTGGCAAATTATTTGTAATATCTACCTCCTGCACTATTCGACTAGGGCATTAAGATGTTGCTGGTGAAAGACATCGGACAGTAGCAGGGCGGAGATGTGTCAGTCACGAAGTACAGTATGTGTAGTACGTCGAGTATCTCACAGCACGACGTTAATAAATAAACAAGTAGAACTGATGCCAAGAGAGAAAGACCACCAGCACGAACTCTACTCGACCCTCACGCGAGCCCGGCTTATTTTCACAGTGGCTGCGCGATCCCTCTGAGGAATTTCCTTTTTGTTCCGCCCCGGCCCCAGCGTCGGAATAAACTGTCTAATCTGCAGCGGGCGGGACCGCGGGCAGGTGGCAGCACTGAGGCGGCTGTTTTCTGTGAAAACACGCCGGCGCGGTGCGGCGCGGCGCTCGCGGTTGCCTGGTTACGGCCGCAGCTACCGCCGCCGCCGTGCGTAGCAGCCTCGCCCACAGGTGCCACCTGGCGCCGGATTAAGGAGCGCGGCAATTGTTCAGTGACATTTCGCTCTCCGCTACTGGCCACCTGCCGCGCGTGTTTGCACAGTCTCTCGTACTTACAAAAAACTTCCTTCCAAAGGCATCAGAACTATTTGCTTCGTTAATGCACCGCCGCCGACTGTTTTTACAGGGAGCACCGCTGTTTTTCTTCGGGTACTGAGAGCGAATGTTTGCCTCCCGCTGAGGAAAAAATATGCTTCTCTACTAGAAACCCCGCTGACAAGTATGAGTGGTTACTACGTTTGGTGGTGCAATTATCCTGCTGTTACTCCTTCCCGTTTTCTGTGACTTTTCTGATGTTTATTTACAGGCGAAGGGTGTGAAGTGACTTGTGTGAGGGTACCATATCTGTATCAGCTGAACCTGATGACAGGCAGATCGTTCCTTTAAGTCCAAATGATGGACAAAGTCTTAAGGCAAAATTTTCCCTAGTATTGCCACAGCCTGCGAAAACGGAACCCTTATAGCATCGCTTTGCTGTCCGTCAATGTCTGTCTGACTGTCCCACTGTTAGAACCCTTTTCCTCGCCGGCCGTTGTGGCCGAGCGGTTCTAGGCGCTACAGTCTAGAGCCACGCGACCGCTGCGGTCGCAGGTTCGAATGCTGCCTCGGGCATGGATGTGTGTGATGTCCTTAGGTTAGTTAGGTTTAAGTAGTTCTAAGTTCTAGGGGACTGATGACGTCAGAAGTTAAGTCCCATAGTGTTCAGAGGCATTTGAACCATTTTCCTCAGGTTCGGGTAGGCGCAGCAAACTCAGATCTATGTAACACAGTAAAGTCTGCGTTCCCTTGGCAGTGAAAAAATTTAAATTTCTAAGTTGGTGCACTCAAAAGGTGCGGCCATTTATGTCACATACCTTTATACTCGAAAACTCACTCATCAAAACTTATAGGATACTTCCTGTTGACATAGAATCATGAAATTTGGCGAGAAGCAAGGTTTCACTGTACAAGTAAAGCAAACAGATATGAAAATTCGCGTATAAAATAACTTCTTGCCATTTGAACGTACTTTGTATATGTGAGACGTTAAAAGCATAATAGACGAACATTAGTGCCTGCAAAGATAAAATGCTAGTTGTAGACAGGTTTTAGCAAGTAAATAAAATTTTTTATTAAATCTGCTAAATCGACATACATTTCTGAAGTCGCCTGCTCGCTACTTGTTTTACGTTCTGGCTAGTCTGAGGAACTACTTTAGAGATTTTGGTACAGTCTTTGAATTTCCAGGACCGATATCTTGCCAGTAACTATATTGGAAACAAGCAAAACTCTATTAGATTCTCGATTTTCCGTGTGGATGATATATATACGTGGGTTGAATGGAAACTAATGCGTTCACCTTCGTTAATTGGGTTTGGATGGGAATATTTTAACAAATCAAACGCAGGAAAAATCCTTAGTATGTGATCTTTAATTACCAATATTCACTTTCCACATAATCACCAGCCAATTGGATACATTTCTGCCAACGAAGAACAAGTTTTCTGAAGCCGCCACGTCACTCTGTTTCCGCAACCACAGTATCACAGTTCTCTCAAAGTCTTCATCAGAAGCATAATGATGTCCCGGCAGATCGTCTTTCGTTATTGGGAACAGATGGAGGTCAGACGGCGCTAAATCTGGACTGTATAGAGGATGCCGTACGGTTCGCTTTCATTTCAGAAGTCGGCATCGGGGGTACCCATCGTGCATAGATCTTCCGAGAGCTAAACAAAGCAAAAACGTGACCCACACGTTCTTGTGAAATACCGATTGTGCTTACAATTTCTCTCTAAGTGGTACGACGATCGTCCTGAATCAGTCTGTCAACATTTAGCTTGTGGAACTCGGTGGTTGCTGTCACAGGAAATCCAACTCTGTTCGTCACGCAGGTCAGATGTTCCCGCCTCAACATCTTTAAACTTAATCGCTCAACGACGGACAGCACTCACATCAGCACAATCACCATAAACTGCTTTCATTCTCTGATAAATCTCCTTTGGGGTGACACCTTCTGCTGTCAAGAATTCAATGACTGCACGTTGCTTAAATCGCATTGACCAACCATCTACGCAGGGTTCCATATTTTACATTGTAACAATACAACGGTTCACTGATAAAGGTTCCCCGCCAAGTGGAGCTGTAGAGAAGAGGCTACGGAACAAGCCAGTACGTGCTACATACCAATGCTCCCAACTTTTGTAGAGTTACGAAGGTGGAGGAATTACTTTTCAGTCAACACTGAAGGACATTTCATAAATAATTATCAGGTGATATTACTGTGGATTGTTCGATGCAACAAAAACGAAAATTACGTCAGATGTAGTTGTGAGCTTGAAGGCAGCGGTCCCAGTACTCAGACTGTTGAAGACCAGAAGTCGTACATCAAGATCGAAACTTCACGCGGCCAAAACCCGACAGAAATCCACGGTGCATTAATTGAAGTTTGCGGTGAGTTGACAGTGGACCTTAGTTCAGTTTCACGCTGGTTTAATCCTTTCCTTGGCTGTCGTGCGAGCATATACGATAATCCAAGACCCGGAGGGCCATAAACGTCAGCAGAAGAACGAAGTGTGAAACTTGCGGCAGATGCTGTGGAAGAAGATCGCAGTGTGACTTGTGAGGAATTCTCTGAAGCCACGGGAAGTCCCCCAACATCAGTGCTCCGCATTTTGACAAATTATTTGAAAAAGAAAAAAAATTCTGCGAAATAGGTCCCTTACTGACTGCTGAAGAGAAGCAGCATCGCCTGGGCTTGCAACCTTGCTGAAATCGCGATTCGACCGTGAAGGTCACTATTGATGATAAGTGGATTAGAGACGTTGGACCGGAGTTTAAAACATAGTCAAATGAGGAGAGTGTTTCAGATTTTCCACGTCCAGAAAAATGTCGACGCGCTCAGTCAAAGTTCAAGCAAATGACTATTAGTGTTTATGCTCACCAATGAATCATCATGACAGCTGGTGTCCCATGTGAAACAAGTGTCACAGTTGTTCAATTCTGGGCCACTCATTCTCCATGACAATGCCTGCCCCCATAAGGAAAATATTCTAGCCCAAAAACTGGGCGAATACAAATCGGAAGTGTTGCCCATCCTCCCTAGAGTCCTGACATGAGCCCGACAGACTTCGACGTGTTCCAGAAGTTGATCAAACCTGTGCGTGGACGCCGTTATCTTTCTCTGGAAGTGTTTGTACCACCGTTACCCGAGCCATTCGACAGATGAGTGGAAGTGGTGTCCTGGATGAAATAACAGAGCTTCCGAGACGTTGGAAATTTGTGGTAGGTTCCTATGGGACCAAACTGCTGAGGTTATCGGTCTCTTGGCTCACCCACTACTTACTCTAACTTACGCTAAGGACAACACATACACTGATGCCCGAGGGAGGACTCGAACCCTCGCCGGGGGGAACTGCGCGAACCGTGGCAAGGCGCCCCAGACAGCGCGACTACTCCGCGCGGCTCCGAGACGTTGGGATTCGGTCACATAGAAACAGGGAGATACTATTGAAGGCATGTAAAGAGATATTTTAAAAAATAGACATGTAAGTGACAAAATATTTGTGTGCATTATTTATGAAATGTCCGTCGTATGGAGCCCTGAGTGCAAGAGTCGTATTCGCACGTGGCCCATTTTTTATGCTAATTAATCTTGTTAGACGGATCCACTTATTCGAGATTAAATACGTGGCCCAGATGAATCCCAATTTTATTACAGGTTATTGTGTATGGACAGATAAATAGACGACATCACAACATTTATTTACACACACTTCAAGAACGTTCAGTTGTAACATGACATCGGCTGCAAGAGACAGCATACTGACTGTGAAAGCTATCTGATGAGCGTTTGTATGACGGTGATAAACCACTTCCTATCACATTCATCAAAGGTAATGGAGCAACATGAATACAGTTATTGTATTATCAAATGAACGAAGAAAATCTACCCGAACACTATGCCTGTGAACTGTTATGATGATCCTGCGCGAATTTACTTGAGCCTAACAAAGCCCTAACTATGTGGCGACCAAACCGCCGAAGCTGTATGATGGTCCACAGTTGTGAGCAGACGTGACGACTTGTAGGTGGCGGTCAGTAGCATCCAGACTTATTAGATATCGCCTTCGCCTCTCTCCAGGCCCAAGAGCGTCTTACAATTTCAAGAAGGAAGTCAAGTTGCCTGTAACAGAAAGTCAAGTGAAGCGAAAGCAGTACGCCCAGCGTCCTCCCTGCACACGATATTGAGCTAAAAATCTTGTTTGTCAACGGCACTGTTTTTCTTAGCTTCCGCCAGTAGTATTTTTGTTAGTCTGAAGCTTTGCTCGCGCTGTGGACTGTACAAAACACAGCTACCAATCCGGAGTCTCTCGAACTGCTGTATTCTGAAAATTCTGAGCAACAGTCCTCCCACATGAACACGTGTTTCCTCGTCGGCCAATGACCCGTCGTTTCACGTGGCAAAATACTGCAAAACGACACTTTGCTTTCCAAGAACTCTCAGGAAGGTTCTTTCTGTCTGCAGGTGGCGAAATTCCTCCCATTCCATTGTCGTGGCACTTGACAATCGCTTCTGCATATGGTGGTGAAAACAACACACAGGAAGTTAGTCGGAATGTTTTTTTCTTGCTTTCATACAGGGAGAGATGATAGCCATCAGAAGAAATGCACAAATGTACCCCCCCCCCGCCCTTTTCCTGTCTTCCACAAATTCGCTAAAACATACTCAAAGCTCAGAAGACAGTGTTTTCGCAGCTGAGCGAAATGGTAAACATGGTCGCTCCTCCGCTGGGATGATTCGCTGTGATGCGGTTTTAATGGAGGATCGTGTGCTTATTGTTATTTAGCTGGCGAAATCTGGCCTTAGCCGATAAAGTGACGCCACACTAGAATACATTCTCTGGGCGCTTACCTATTGTTTGATGCGTCCATTGGCGTCTGTCCTTTGTCAGCACATCCTCAAACTGTGCACCTACCCCACAGTAAAACTTCAAGTTGGGGTGAAGGGGGGAGGTTGGGTGTAGGGTTACCGTCCCGCTATTCGCATTCTGTTCCACCAAAAACTTCGCTTCATAAGCGAGATACAATCTCTGTGTGTGCCCATATTAGTTATCAAAGAAGAAGAAAGTGATATGACCTTACGATCACTGGTATTACTCTATTATTAAAGCGGAGAAAGATTCAATCGATCTGAACATGATCTGTCGAATTATTAATTAGACATTCATATAAAAATATGAGGAGAGTTAGGCCAGGCAAGGCCTGATGCTTCTCATAGCCTCACGCTGTATTTCATAAATTTAGAGTAGCTACACTGAATTTGCAGCAGTGAAAGGTGTTTATCTCAGCCACCTCTCAAGAGTGTATTGTTGGGAATGATTCACTTGGTTTTACCTTGTCCAGCAGATGTCTTTCCTGATATTTGCTTATCGTATAACGGTACTTGGGGATTGTGTGGGGAATCAACTTCATTGATTTTTTCCCTTTCATCACCAGGACGGAAAGGAAAAAACGAAATTTTATTTATAATGCATATGCAGTGTAGTAGGAAGAGCATATGATCGAATTTGTATGCAATGTATTGTATGGTGGGACATTCAACAAACTGAGCTGTCACCAGTGGTTGCAAAAATGGCTCCAACTCACCTGGACTTCTAGTTGAACCGAGCCTAGATGGCATATATGTGTACGTGATTGAGGAACGTCGGGGCAGCGTGGTAAACAGTGATCTTGAGCGTTTTCTTGTTCAAAGAAAGCGCCTGAGAGACTTCTAACTTACGGCAAAGCACCGGCTGTAACGCGTAATAAATTTAACCATTGCAGTCCATATGACTGTCTGTGTGAATCACGGGCGATCGTATTGTGTACCCAATGGCTGACCGTCCCATCACGGGGTATAACGATGCCTGCCGTCATCTGCCAGGGGCAGCTCTCCTAAGTGCTTCCACATATGGTTACGTCTACTGTGATGCTGCATCCAGAATCAGAACTCGCCTGAAAAGACTACATGGTGTCATCCCTGTGTCCATTATTGCCATTGGGTGCATCACTGAAGGCATGTGACGTGATTGAAACTTCCTGGCAGATTAAAACTGTGTGCCCGACCGAGACTCGAATTCGGGACCTTTGCCTTTCGCGGGCAAGTGCTCTACCATCTGAGCTACCGAAGCACGACTCACGCCCGGCACTCACAGCTTTACTTCTGCCAGTACCTCGTCTCCTACCTTCCAAACTTTACAGAAGCTCTCCTGCGAACCTTGCAGAACTAGCACTCCTGAAAGAAAGGATATTGCGGAAACATGGCTTAGCCACAGCCTGGGGGATGTTTCCAGAATGAGATTTTCACTCTGCAGCGGAGTGTGCGCTGATATGAAACTTCGTGGCAGATGAAAACTGTGTGCCCGACCGACCGACCGACCAGAATTCTGGAAACATCCCCCAGGCTGTGGCTAAGCCATGTCTCCGCAATATCCTTTCTTTCAGGAGTGCTAGTTCTGCAAGGTTCGCAGGAGAGCTTCTGTAAAGTTTGGAAGGTAGGAGACGAGGTACTGGCAGAAGTAAAGCTGTGAGTGCCGGGCGTCAGTCGTGCTTCGGTAGCTCAGATGGTAGAGCACTTGCCCGCGAAAGGCAAAAGTCCCGAGTTCGAGTCTCGGTGGGGCACACATTTTTAAGCTGCCAGGAAGTTTCATATCAGCGCACACTCCGCTGCAGAGTGAAAATCTCATTATGTGACGTGATTGCTTGGTCGTGCATGACGCAAAGAAAAAAATTGTCTCTCCTCTCGGGCACTAATCTCGCGGGCGTTGAGATTTTGCATGCATTAAGTATGATCCTCCTAAACCTATCGAATCTCTAGCCGGATGACAGTTGTGGAATATCGACCACAGCGAGCAGCAATATTGTGAAACGATAAACCAAGGTTAGCATAGGAAATGAGCCTTCCACGTTCTGTTCTTAAATACTCTGATAACTGTTCTCCTTCTTGCACGATCTTCTCGCAGACATTCAAATGTGATTCCTGTCTAAGAAACCCGCTATGTGATCTCCCATCACATACAGAATGTGGATGGCGTTACATCTACCTACTTCATGCGGTTGCAATGAAATATTAATCATTCGCATATCTTGTAAACATGACGTCAGTTTGATATTTGCTGCACGCCGCCTTCGTGATGTTTCAGTACTAACGGCCAGTATACAAAGGGCAATCAAAAAGTTTCCGTTCGATAGCGTTGTTGCAGTGTTTATGCAACGTCGAGCGACTCTGCTGCGGATGTACGCTACATGATCAAAAGTATCCGGATACCTGGCAGAAAATGACTTACAAGTTTGTGACGTCCTCCATCGTTAATGCTGCAATTCAATATGGTGTTGGCCCACCCTTAGCCTTGCTGACAGCTTCCACTCTCTCAGGGAGGTGCTGGAAGGTTGCTTGGGGAATGGCAGCCCATTCTTCACGAAGTGCTGCTCTGAGGAGCGGTATCTATTTCGGTCGGTGAGGCGTGACACGAAGTAGGCCTTCCAAAACATCCAAACGGTGTTCCATCGGATTCAGGTCGGGACTCTGCACAGGCCAGTCCATTACAGGGTTGTTACTGTCGTGTAAACAGCCGCCACAGGCCGTGCATTATGAACAGGTGCTCGATCATTTTGCAAGATGCAATCGCCATCCACGAATTGCTCTTCAACAAGGGGAAACAAGAAGGTGCTTAAAACATCGATGTAGGCCTGTGCTGTGATAGGGCCAAGCAAAACAACAAGGAGTGCAAGCTCCCTCCTTTAAAAACACGACCACATCGTAACGCCACCGCCTCCGAATTTTACTGTTGGCACTACACACGCTGGTGTATGACGTTCACCGGGCATTCGCCATACCCACACCCTGCCCTCGGATCGCCACATTGTGTAGCGTTATTCGTCACTCCACACAACATTTTTACATTGTTCAATCGTCCAATGTTTACGTTCCTTACACCAAGCGAGGCGCCGTTTGGCATTTAACGGCGTAATGTGTGGCTTATGTTCAGCCGCTCCACTACGAAATTCAAGTTTTTTCACCTACCGCCAAACTGTCAGAGTACTTGCAATGGATCCTGATACAGTTTGGAACTCCTGTGTGATGGTCTGGATCGATGTCTGCCTATTACACATTACGACCCTCTTCAACAGACGTCGGTCTCTGTCAGTCAACAGACGAGGTCGTCCTGTACGTGTCCCTTCACGTTTCCAATTCACTATCACATCAGAAACAGTGGACCTAGGGATGTTTAGGAGTGTGGAAATCTCGCGTACAAGCAAATACAAGTGATACCCATTCACCTGACCAGGTACGAAGTCCTTGAGTTCCGCGGAGCGCCCCATTCTGCTCTCTCACGATGTCTAAAGGCTACTGAGTTTGCTGATATGGAGTACCTGGCAGTAGGTGGCAGCACAATGCACCTAATATGAAAAAGTTTTTTTTCAGGGGTGTCCGGATACTTTTGATCACACAGTGTATCAGCACCAAAATGTGGGCAAAGGATTAGTGCGGCATTTGTATCTTTCAGATTTGTGTCTGGAAAATGAGGAAACGAAAGCTATGGCGACATTATTACGAAATGAATCCAACAAGTACAATGTGCTGTTAATCTTCTCTTGACCACCGAAGGACAGACAAAGGTAGGCATCCGTTGGAGAATGAACAATGTGTGTGGTTCGGCATATCTGTCGAAAACCACCGTTGTGGAATGCTGTGCCAAGTTCCATGCTGGTTGCTATTCGACGTAAGACGCCCGTGGGTCTGGGAGGCCAGCCTCATCGTAACGCCACCTTAAGTGGGAGACACTCCAACATGCACCTTATACGATTGTCACGCCTTCAGTCCTTTAAAAAAGGCGTTGAATGGTCGATGATTCCGGTCGGACGAGGATATGCAGCAGGCAGAATGTGCAGTCGTGCACATCGCGACTCGATTCGGCACATAGTTTTAATCTGACAGAAGGTTTCAAGACATCCCCCCTGTGCGTTAACGGCTTACTCTTGAAGTGGACACCTCTCTACTGCTCACAGTAAACTACTCCGTGATGTACAATGCTTCTCTTGCAACGTCTGCCGCTGGAGTTGGATCAGCATCTCTGTGACTGCTACGAAACGAATCTGCAACGAGACGTGAAGGTATTATTTCAGTCTTCTCTGTTTCCTTTATCAATTCTACCTAGTAAGGGTCCAAGACTGTCGAGCAAAACTCAATACTCGCTAGAGCCAGGGCTCTTACGCTAGCGCCTCCATCGGCGAATTACATTGGCTTAGGATTCTTCCAGTTTGCTAAATCTACAATCTGGTTTTGTAGCAGTAGTTTATTGATCGTTGAACTGTAGCTACCTCGGAGGAGGTGATGATGATGAGGTCCCATACTCTGAGGGGCGTAGGGGGTGATGCGAGAGACCCGCACCGCCGACTAGGCAAGGTCGTATCGGAGGTTGTTTGCCATTGCCTTCCTGCTACCGTAATGGGGATCAATGATGATGTTGAAGACGACACAACACCCAGTCATCTCAAGGCAGAAAAAATCTCTGACGGTACCAGGGGTCGAACCTGGTACCCCGTTCGCCGGAAGCGAGAACGCGACCGCGAGACCACGAGCTGCAGATACCTTGGAGGAAGTACTGGTGTATATTTTACAGCGAATTATCGCCAATCGTCTGGACAATAAACGGGCGTTACAGTTATTAATACGCACCGCGTTAAATTTGTTTATGTCAAGAAGCAACTGTCAACTGCACCAACCGTATATATTCCGCGGATCTTGCTACAGTGTGTTACAATTTTCTGGCTCCCTGACTTGCCTAGATACAACACCATGAGCCTCGAACTATCATGGAGCTTCTAGAGTTACCTGCCAGGTAATTTCTATGTATACAGTGAACAGTAATGGCGCTGTAACACTCCCTTGGCAAATGCTCCAAGTTACTTTCATACCTGCTGATTTAGTCCCATTAATAAATTAATAACATAGTGATGAGATACTACTGCAACAAATTAATGAAAAGAGTTACAAAAAAGCTGGTAAAATATTCCGTAAACTCGCATTTTGCTTACTAGCTGACCATCTGGAGCTGTATAGAGCGCTTTTCGGAAGTCAAGGAACATACCTCTTCTTGGGTGCCTCCATTTAGTGTCTTCATACAAAGTATGTTATGGAACGTTAAGATGAAGACCCGAGTAACATTGTAGGCAATTCTTCCAAGTCCCTCTACTTTTGTTTCTGTTTCTCGCAGACTTATCACAGCTCACCTTCACAGTGCTTCGGATGGATTCACCGCAGAGACGTGGGGAGGAGGGAAATACTTGGTGTTACGAACAATGGATGAAAGTCATCTCATTGCGGTTCTATATTTCCTGGAAAACAAGATGGGTTCACATAAGGGGGAATTTAAAGTTGACTGGGGCGGCAGTGAGAATTTGGATCGAGGAGGGAGGCGTGGCAGGGTAATCCGTGCAGTTGTGTGAACCGCTGTGTCAATGTGACTTAGTGGGGTAACACATCTGACTAGTAAGCAGGAGACCCGGCTTCAGATTCCCGGCCTTGGTACAAATTTTCACTTGCCACTTTAGTCTATCTACAGAAAATAAAGTCTCTGAAACTCTGTCAATTCGCAGATAGCTCTTTTTTTATTTTCGTCACTGATATGAAACTGGTAAAACTAATATATCTACATCTACATCTACATTTATGCTCCGCAAGCCACCCAACGGTGTGTGGCGGAGGGCACTTTACGTGCGTATGGTTCGCGGGAAGAACGACTGCCGGAAAGCCTCCATGCGCGCTCGAATCTCTCTGATTTTACATTCGTGATCTCCTCGGGAGGTATAAGTAGGGGGAAGCAATATATGCGATACCTCATCCAGAAACGCACCCTCTCGAAACCTGGACAGCAAGCTACACCGCGATGCAGAGCGCCTCTCTTGCAGAGTCTGCCACTTGAGTTTGCTAAACATCTCCGTAACGCTATCACGTTTACCAAATAACCCTGTGACGAAACGCGCCACTCTTCTTTGGATCTTCTCTGTCTCCTCTGTCAACCCGACCTGGTACGGTTCTCACACTGATGAACAATACTCAAGTATAGGTCGAACGAGTGTTTTGTAAGCCACCTCCTTTGTTGATGGACTACATTTTCTAAGGACTCTCCCAATGAATCTCAACCTGGCACCCGACTTACCAACAATTAATTTTATATGATCATTCCACTTCAAATCGTTCCGTACGCATACTCCCAGATATTTTACAGAAGTAACTGCTACCAGTGTTGTTCTGCTATCATGTAATCATGCCATAAAGGATCCTTCTTTCTATGTATTCGCAGTACATTACATTTGTCTATGTTAAGGGTCAGTTGCCACACCCTGCACCAAGTGCCTATCCGCAGCAGATCTTCCTGCATTTCGCTGCAATTTTCTAATGCTGCAACTTCTCTGTATACTACAGCATCATCCGCGAAAAGCCGCATGGAGCTTCCGACACTATCTAATAGGTGATTTATATACACTCCTGGGAATGAAAAAAAGAGCACATTGACACCGGTGTGTCAGACCCACCATACTTGCTCCGGACACTGCGAGAGGGCTGTACAAGCAATGATCACACGCACCGCACAGCGGACACACCAGGAACCGCGGTGTTGGCCGTCGAATGGCGCTAGCTGCGCAGCATTTGTGCACTGCCGCCGTCAGTGTCAGCCAGTTTGCCGTAGCATACGGAGCTCCATCGCAGTCTTTAACACTGGTAGCATGCCGCGACAGCGTGGACGTGAACCGTATGTGCAGTTGACGGACTTTGAGCGAGGGCGTATAGTGGGCATGCGGGAGGCCGGGTGGACGTACCGCCGAATTGCTCAACACGTGGGGCGTGAGGTCTCCACAGTACATCGATGTTGTCGCCAGTGGTCGGCGGAAGGTGCACGTGCCCGTCGACCTGGGACCGGACCGCAGCGACGCACGGATGCACGCCAAGACCGTAGGATCCTACGCAGTGCCGTAGGGGACCGCACCGCCACTTCCCAGCAAATTAGAGACACTGTTGCTCCTGGGGTATCGGCGAGGACCATTCGCAACCGTCTCCATGAAGCTGGGCTACGGTCCCGCACACCGTTAGGCCGTCTTCCGCTCACGCCCCAACATCGTGCAGCCCGACTCCAGTGGTGTCGCGACAGGCGTGAATGGAGGGACGAATGGAGACGTGTCGTCTTCAGCGATGAGAGTCGCTTCTGCCTTGGTGCCAATGATGGTCGTATGCGTGTTTGGCGCCGTGCAGGTGAGCGCCACAATCAGGACTGCATACGACCGAGGCACACAGGGCCAACACCCGGCATCATGGTGTGGGGAGCGATCTCCTACACTGGCCGTACACCACTGGTGATCGTCGAGGGGACACTGAATAGTGCACGGTACATCCAAACCGTCATCGAACCCATCGTTCTACCATTCCTAGACCGGCAAGGGAACTTGCTGTTCCAACAGGACAATGCACGTCCGCATGTATCCCGTGCCACCCAACGTGCTCTAGAAGGTGTAAGTCAACTACCCTGGCCAACAAGATCTCCGGATCTGTCCCCCATTGAGCATGTTTGGGACTGGATGAAGCGTCGTCTCACGCGGTCTGCACGTCCAGCACGAACGCTGGTCCAACTGAGGCGCCAGGTGGAAATGGCATGGCAAGCCGTTCCACAGGACTACATCCAGCATCTCTACGATCGTCTCCATGGGAGAATAGCAGCGTGCATTGCTGCGAAAGGTGGATATACACTGTACTAGTGCCGACATTGTGCATGCTCTGTTGCCTGTGTCTATGTGCCTGTGGTTCTGTCAGTGTGATCATGTGATGTATCTGACCCCAGGAATGTGTCAATAAAGTTTCCCCTTCCTGGGACAATGAATTCACGGTGTTCTTATTTCAATTTCCAGGAGTGTATATTGTGAAAAGCAGTGGTCCCATAACACTCCCCTGTGGCACGCCAGAGGTTACTTCAACGTCTGTAGATGTCTCTCCATTGAGAACAACATGCTCCGTTCTATTTGCTAAAAACTCTTCAATCCAGCCACCCAGCTGGTCTGATATTCCGTAGGCTCTTACTTTGTATCGAACGCCTTCCGGAAGTAAAGGGAAATGGCATCTACCTGGGAGCCTGTATCTAATATTTTCTGGGTCTCATGAACTAATAAAGCAAGTTGGGTCTCACACGAACGCTGTTTTCGGAATGCATCTTGATTCCTACAGAGTAGATTCTGAGTTTCCAGAAATGACATGATACGCGAGCTAAAAACATGTTCTAAAATGCTACAACAGATCAATGTCAGAGACATAGGCCTATAGTTTTGCGCATCTGAATGACGACCCTTCTTGAAAACTGTAACTACCTGTGCTCTTTTCCAATCATTTGGAACCTTCCGATCCTCTAGAGACTTGCGGTACACGGCTGTTAGAAGGGGGGCAAGTTCTTTCGCGTACTCTGTGTAGAATCGAATTGGTATCCCGTCAGGTCCAGTGGATTTTCCTCTGGTGAGTGATTTCAGTTGCTTTTCTATTCCTTGGACACTTATTTCAATGTCAGCCATATTTTCGTTCGTGCGAGGATTTAGAGAAGGAACTGCAGTGCAGTCTTCCTCTGTGAAACAGCTTTTGAAAAAGGTGTTTAGTATTTCAGCTTTACGCGTGTCATCCTCTGTTTCAATGCCATTATCATCCCAGAGTGTCTGGATATGCTGTTTCGATCCACTTACTGATGTAACGTAAGACCAGAACTTCCTAGGATTTTCTCTCAAGTCGGTACATAGAATTTTACTTTCGATGTCACTGAACGCTTCACGTACAGCCCTCCTTGCGCTAACTTTGACATCGTTGAATTTTACTTTCGAAGTCACTGAACGCTTCACGTACAGCCCTCCTTGCGCTAACTTTGACATCGTTTAACTTCTGTTTGTCTGAGAGGTTTTGGCTGCGTTTAAATTTGCAGTGAAGCTCTCTTTGCTTTCGCAGTAGTTTCCTGACTTTGATGTTGAACCACAGTGGGTTTTTCCCGTCCCTCACAGTTTTACTCAGCACGTACCTGTCTAAAACGCATTTTACGATTGCCTTGAACTTTTTCCAAGAAACTCAACATTGTCAGTGTCGGAACAGAAATTTTCGTTTTGATCTGTTAGGTAGTCTGAAATCTGCCTCCTATTTCTCTTGCTGAACACGTAAACCTTCCTTCCTTTTTTTATATTCCTATTTACTTGCATATTCAGGGATGCTGCAGCGGCCTTATGATCACTGATTCCCTGTTCTGCGCTTACAGAATCGAAAAGTTCGGGACAATGTCGAACTTGTCGGCTATTCCAAAATGAATTTGACTGCTTCGTCCTTTTTAACTTCCCCCAGGGTATAAGAGGCGTTCAAAAAGTTTCAGTTCGAGGGTGCTGGTGCAGCTTGTATGTAACCAGCGCGACTGCGAGATGGGTAACTTGTAGGCAAGGGGTTTGTGTGACATTCGAACGCCCCTTGTATAATGGATTTTCAACTATTGCCACGACGCGTCTGTTTAGGGATCCTCGTCTACATTCAAATTATGCAAAGAGTATGGCGGAGGGTACTTCCCACTGTACCAGCAATTAGGGCTTCTTCCACTCCCAATCACGTACGAAGTGCCCTAAGAATGATTGCTTCAATTCCTCTTTGCGCGCTATGTTGTCTTCGCGATGTGATACATTTCTAGTTACCACTTAAAGCTGGTTCTTGAAACTCCGTTATGCAGGGTTCCTGGAGAAAGTTTTCGTCTATTTCCAAAAGTCCGCTGTTCAGTTACTTCATTATCTCTGAGACACTCTCCCATGGGTCAAACAAACCTGTGCCCGTCCGTTTTGCCCACTTCTGTATACGTTACATATCCCCTGATAGTCCTATATTGTACGGGTAGCAATCACGTCAGCCAGCCGGCCGTTGTGGCCGAGCGGTTCTAGGCGCTTCAGTCCGGAACCGCGCTGCTGCTACGGTCGCAGGTTCGAATCCTGCCTCGGGCATGGATGTTTGTGATGTCCTTATGTTAGTTAGGTTTAAGTAGTTCTAAGTCTAGAGGACTGATGACCTCATATGTTAAGTCTCATAGTGCTCAGAGCCATTTGAACCACGTCAGGCATGACGAGTTGCACGAGTGTTTTGTAAACATTCTCCCATGTTAATTAATTTCATTTCTCTGGTACTCCACCAATGAACCGAAGTCAGCGACCTGCCTTACCTACGACAGAGGTTCGTCGACAGATGGCTGTATGATTGAAGTCTGACTTTTCAGCAACGCACGATGGTTGACCACCGGGACACCATTTCTAGTGTCACATCTCAGAGTATATATATACCTAAAAACAAAGATGATGTGACTTACCAAATGAAAGTGCTGGCAGGTCGACAGACACACAAACGAACACAAACATACACACAAAATTCAAGCTTTCGCAACAAACTGTTGCCTCATCAGGAAAGAGGGAAGGAGAGGGAAAGACGAAAGGATGTGGGTTTTAAGGGAGAGGGTAAGGAGTCATTCCAGTCCCGGGAGCGGAAAGACTTACCTTATGGGGAAAAAAGGACGGGTATACACTCGCACACACACACATATCCATCCACACATATACAGACACAAGCAGACATATTTAAATATGTCTGCTTGTGTCTGTATATGTGTGGATGGATATGTGTGTGTGTGTGCGAGTGTATACCCGTCCTTTTTTCCCCATAAGGTAAGTCTTTGACTGGAATACTCTCTTTCAAATTCTGAAGGTGGCAGGGGTAAAATACAGGGAGCGAAAGGCTATTTACAATTTGTACAGAAACCATATGGCAGTTATAAGAGTCGAGGGGCATGAAAGGGAAGCAGTGGTTGGGAAAGGAGTGAGACAGGGTTGTAGCCTCTCCCCGATGTTATTCAATCTGTATATTGAGCAAGCAGTAAAGGAAACAAAAGAAAAATTCGGAGTAGGTATTAAAATTCATGGAGAAGAAATAAAAACTTTGAGGTTCGCCGATGACATTGTAATTCTGTCAGAGACAGCAAAGGACTTGGAAGAGCAGTTGAACGGAATGGACAGTGTCTTGAAAGGAGGATATAAGATGAACATCAACAAAAGCAAAACGAGGATAATGGAATGTAGTCAAATTAAGTCGGGTGATGCTGAGGGAATTAGATTAGGAAATGAGACACTTAAAGTAGTAAAGGAGTTTTGCTATTTAGGGAGTAAAATAACCGATGATGGTCGAAGTAGAGAGGATATAAAATGTAGACTGGCAATGGCAAGGAAAGCGTTTCTCAAGAAGAGAAATTTGTTAACATCGAATATAGATTTAGGTGTCAGGAAGTCGTTTCTGAAAGTATTTGTATGGAGTGTAGCCATGTATGGAAGTGAGACATGGACGATAACTAGTTTGGACAAGAACAGAATAGAAGCTTTCGAAATGTGGTGCTACAGAAGAATGCTGAAGATAAGGTGGGTAGATCACGTAACTAATGAGGAGGTATTGAATATGATTGGGGAGAAGAGAAGTTTGTGCCACAACTTGACCAGAAGAAGGGATCGGTTGGTAGGACATGTTCTGAGGCATCGAAGGATCACAAATTTAGCATTGGAGGGCAGCGTGGAGGGTAAAAATCGTAGAGGGAGACCAAGAGATGAATACACTAAGCAGATTCAGAAGGATGTAGGTTGCAGTAGGTACTGGGAGATGAAGAAGCTTGCACAGGATAGAGTAGCATGGAGAGCTGCATCAAACCAGTCTCAGGACTGAAGACCACAACAACAACAACAACAAGGTAAGTCTTTCCGCTCCCAGGACTGGAATGACTCCTTACCCTCTCCCTTAAAACCCACATCCTTTCGTCTTTCCCTCTCCTTCCCTCTTTCCTGATGAGGCAACAGTTTGTTGCGAAAGCTTGAATTTTGTGTGTATGTTTGTGTTCGTTTGTGTGTCTGTCGACCTGCCAGCACTTTCATTTGGTAAGTCACATCATCTTTGTTTTTAGGTATATTTTTCCTTCATGGAATGTTTCCTTCTATTATAACTATATATATATATATATATATATATATAAAGCAAATCGAAATCAAATGGTGGTCTCTGGTTCACTTTTGAATATTCTACGGTCTCCATTTGGTCCGAAATTGTTACTGCGCCATTCCCTCTCAGCGACGCAAATCCATTTACACACGTTTCTTTTCTATGTCCCTTCTTGTAGTAAATATTTCCCACTGACTTTCTTCTTGGCATGAACTCTTCGCTTCCTACATCATTTCCTTTACGCCCGTAGGCACACAAAATGTCAAACGCATCTAGAATTAGATATTGTAGTTTACAAAATTCGTTTCACTTCACACGACGCTCTGTTCAGTAAATACGTACTCAAAAATATTTCCGCAATTGTGTATGACTCTTCATTGTTAGAAAAGATTTTTACGCATGTTCTGATCCACTTATGATGTTTTACTCACACTGATCATCTAGTGGAAATAAACTATTTACCACTACTGTCGTGTTATCGATGCGAACAATATGTTACAGACAGGCGGAAAGTCTCCACAAATAACAAAAGCAAAGGACAAATCGTATATGTGACTATCCTTTCCTCTTCGAGCTGGCAGACAGCAGCAGAAGACAGGCATGGCAACAACAGAGACACCGTTCGCCCACATTTCCCTGACTACTGAATTAGTCACAGCGGCAGATTTGAAAAGTTTTGGAAAATTTTGTGACGTATCTCGAGTGTGACACGTGCAAACGACTGAACAGTTGCGAGGCACTCTCCCTGTAGAGTCGGAGGCTGCGAGACGGTGGCGTCGGCGGCGGCGCAAACCTAATTAAGCAACTTAAATTGGCAAGTGGGGGCAGAGCCAGCCCCCGCCAACAACGAGGGCGGTCCCACGTCCCGCGGAGGCCGGCGAAGCCACCATGGGCGGCCCGGAAACCTCTGGATTGCTTATCTGTTGCGGATATGTTCAAACCGAATACCGCCAGAAACTTTTTTGCTCGTCCTCCAACATCTACTGTGATAGAGGTATTAGGCCAACTATTGGTCTCTGGCTGCAGAATCTCTGTGTACCGCTCTTTTTTCCGGATCCTGAACCAAGTTGGATAACTTCACGTGAGAGAAAAGTTTCAGCGTAGCGGTGGGAGATTTATAGCAGCGAGCGTCTGATTGTTCAGTCAACGGGACAGCGACCATGAAATATGTTCTATGAACTCCAGTGGGAAACACTACAACTATAGAATTTCCAGTCGCTGAAAGGTGTACCTTAAATTTACCGAGAGCATATGTTCTAAGGCGAGTCAGCAAACATAATACTTCCTCTCTTATACACTTGATGACCGCATACTCCACCGACGAAATTTCGATGGTTTCCTGGGATATTTTCTGACCGTTTTGGTATAAGGTGAAAGCTTATAGTCGACATGAAAAATAGTGGTAAATGCTCAATAAAAAATTGAAAATAAGTTTTACCCGGATTTTCAGATGAGTTTAAGGTATGATTCCCTGCTAACGCATTCTGATTGAGAAATTTTATTGACGATGGTAGTGATTTCGCAAGCGCAACGAGATTTTCACTGAAAATTATCTGAAGAGAGAGAGTAATAAGTTTTAACCAGAACTACTGTTGCAAATAATTAATAAATGTAAAATTAGACTCGTGTTTTGGACAAAACTCGTATGATATAAAATGGTTGGTTGGTTTGGGGGAGGAGACCAAACAGCGATGTCATCGGTACCATCGGATTAGGGAAGGATCGGGAAGCAAGTCGTCCGTGCCCGTTCGAAGGAACCATCCCGGCAATCGCCTAAAGCGATTTAGGAAAATCACGGAAAACGTAAATCTGGATCGCCGGACACGGATTTGAACCGTCGTCCTCCCGAATGCGAGTCCAGTGCGCCAACCACTGCACCACCTCGCTCCGTGATATAAAATATATTTGCAGTTTATACTATCTGAATACAAGCACTCGGAGCCATAACTTTAATAAACAGTGACCTTTTTTATGTAGAGAGACTGATCTGATGACGATGCTGCTCCGAAATGTGCACATCAACAAACTACATCAAGTCGACTACATGACGGTTGTAAACGTTACGAAAGGCAGCAGATGAATACTGATGTGTTGGCAGAAGAGCCAACACCGTTTTGCTAGAGGAGGCCGAAATGCACGCTTTTAAGCTCACGCAGGCTGGCGTGAGGTCTGGAAAATGACAATGTAATTAATATAGCCAATAAGGTACGTTGCTGCCGAAATACTTAACTTTAACCCATAATTGGTGTACATCGGTCTGACGGTACAGGCATCACAATATACGTAGCAAAGGATAAATGGCGCCTTGCTAGGTCGTAGCAAATGACGTAGCTGAAGGCTATGCTAACTATCGTCTCGACAAATGAGAGCGTAGTTGTCAGTGTAGCATCGCTAGCAAAGTCGGCTGTACAACTGGGGCGCGTGCTAGGACGTCTCTCTAGACCTGCCGTGTGGCGGCGCTCGGTCTGCAATCACTGACAGTGGCGACACGCGGGTCCGACGTATACTAGCTGACCGCGGCCGATTTAAAGGCTACCACCTAGCAAGTGTGGTGTCTGGCGGTGACACCACAAATACATGGTAAAGTTGCATTTCTCAGTTAAGGCAAACTGTTAAAAGGGACGAGATACCAGGAGGAAACCCAATATTTACATCTCCGCCTACATTTACGTACATACTCCGCAAGCCACCGTACGGTACGTGGCAGTGGGTACGTTGTGCTACTAATCAGTCACATCCCTCCCAGTTTCAATCGCAGAGGGAGGCAAAAACGACTGTCTGTGTGCCACTGTACGAGCTCTAATTTCTCATACCTTATATTCGTGGTCTTTACGCGTCATGTACGCTGGAATCAGTAGGATCGTTTTCAAGGCTGCTTCAAATGCCGGTTCTCTAAATTGTCTCAATAGCGTTCCCAGAAATGAACGACGTCTTCCTTTCTGGGATTCCCTTCTGCGCTTCCGAAGCATCTTTGTGATACTTGGGTGTTGCTCGAACCTACCGGAAAAATTCCAACACCCCGCCTCTGAATTGCTTCGATGTTCGCCTTTCATGTGACCTGGCGGTGGTCCCAGACACTTGAGTAGTACTCAAGCATGGGTCAGAATAGTATCCTATTATATGTGGTCTCCTTTCCAGGTGAATCACGTTTTCCTAAAACTCTCGCAGTCGACCATCCGCCTTACTCACTACAATCCATACACGCCCGTTCTGGTAGTGGTGCGAACATATAAAGCCACTTGGCTGTAAGCTCACGCAGAGGAAAGCATTTAATGCAATGAAAGGACAAATGCCGAAAGTGATGGAAAGGTGTCCAAATGCTAAAATGATTATTTAAAATCTGGACGACCCTACATGGGCGATTAAAATTAGTCTCGAATACCACTCAACCAACGGTGATGCAGGCATGTAACAAAATCCTAAAAATTATAAAACTAAAGTACTTTTCCTACTTTCGTGACCGAGAGAATGTCCGAATGTCAGTGGTCTTCTTGGGCGTATTATACATAACTTGATATCGTCATCTACTTGGGCAGATGGTTCTGAACCGATGACATACAAATGCTGATTTTCACTGCAGGTAATTTAAAGAAATCTGTTCATCCCTTTGCTCTTTATTGAACTGAAAAGTACACTATAATCCTGTTGGATATACGTAATACCAGCCGCTGTGGCCGAGCGGTTCTAGGCGCTTCAGTACGGAACCGCGCTGTTGCTACGGTCGCAGGTTCGAATCCTGCCTCGGGCATGGATGTGTGTGATATCCTTGGGTTAGTTAAGGTTTAAGTAATTCTAAGTCTAGGGGACTGTTGACCTCAGATGTTAAGTCCCATAGTGCTTAGATCCATTTGAACTATATTTGGTAACTTCTTTTCTGTAATTAAATCTTTTATACTATTCTCCCAAATTCACACCCTACCGATTATTCTCCCGACTGACTTCACGTATCTTTTCCTCTATTTCAAAACACTCAAAGTCAGAAATTTCCCTTACCTTGGTCCTTTCCTGTACAAAATATTACTCGAAATAACAGAACTTCTGTCCTTCTGGAGCCAAACTTGTGCCGCTTGGTATACCACAATTCTCAGTTGTAACTGACCATAAGGCACGATGCTTTCACTTTATGGAGGACGCACTTTCACCTATGAGAGATTTCCCATTCAGCAGATTAGTAGGTGCCAATTGACACTGTAAGCTCATACACACTGTTGACCCAAAGCATTATCACTGCGAGTTTAACAGCATTTTGGTCCGCCTGTGGAGCGCAACGCAGCAGAAATTCTGCGTCACACATATTCCGCAAGTCTTTTATAGTATTCCAAGGTATGTCGCACCAGATGTCTGTGCACGTCTCATGCAGTTTCCGTAAAGTACTGGTCGGTGGTTTGTAGACCGTGTATTGAACATTGCAATTTATAAAGAGAGTTCGACATTTTCTCGAGGCAACACAGTACCGCCTTTTACTGCAGTAGAGCTCAAATGAAGGGTTGCCAACGTTCGTTCTTCTTACGGAACCGGAAAAATGGATCAGTTGTGGCTACAGAGTCATCTTCTTCCAGATACTGTTAGGAGATATACGAGGGGCGTTTGAAAAGTCCGTGCAAAATAAAAACTACTTACGTGTTTAGGGTAAACCTCTTTTATTTTGCGACATAGTCTCCCTTTAGACTTACACACTACGTCCAAAGCTGTTCTAATTTGTTGATCCATTCCGAATAATAGGAATTGTCCAAGTCTGCAAAATAGCTATTAGTTGCTGCAATGACCTCCTTGTTTGAATAAAATCTTTCTCCAGCCAGCCATTTCTTCAAACTGGGGAACAAATAGTAGTGTGGAGAGCAGGGGGGATATGAAACGAGCTGGAATCCTATTTACGTTAATCTTGCGACCAGAACTGCTGAGGTGTGTGCTGGTGCATTGTCGTAATGGAAAAGGACATTTTTGCGGTCTAATCGCCGGCGTTTTTCTTGCAGTTCGGTTTTCACACGGTCCGATAACAATGAATAATATGCACCTTTAAGAGTTTTAGCCTTTTTCAGGTAGTCGATGAGGATTAGACCTTGCGAATTCCAAAAGACAATCGCCATAACCTTTCCGGCCGAAGGAATGGTCTTCTCCTTTTTTGGTGCAAATTCTCCCTTGGTAACCCATTGTTTAGATTGTTGTTTGGTCTCATGAGTATAGAAATGTATCCATGTTCAATCCTCATTGACGAAACGACGCTTAAAATCCTGCGGATTCTTCCGGAACAGTTGCAAACCATCCTTGCAACACTTCACACGATTCCGTTTTTGGTCAAGCGTGAGCAATCGCGGAACCCGTCTTGCGGATAGCTTTCTCATGTCCAAATGTTTATGCAAAATATTATGTACCCATTCATTCGAGATGTCCACAGCACTAGACATTTCACGCACCTTAGCTCCTCCGTCATCCATCACCATATCATGGATTTTATTAATGATTTATGGAGGCGTAACCTCCAAAAGGCGTGCAGAACGTACAGCATCACTTGTGCCCATATGGCCACTCTGAAAATTTTGAAACCACTTATTAACTGTTATAATCGAAGGTGCAGAGTCAGTGTAATGTTTATCAAGCTTCTCTTTCGTCTCCTGAGGCGTTTTGCCTTTCATAAAGTAGCGTTTAATCACAACATGAATTTCTTTTTCGTCCATATTTTTACAATCAGTCGACTTCCTTGATTCACACGAATGCCAAACGCAAAGAAATAGACCAATATGCCTGAAACTTAGTGTGAGTTCTTTCCAAAGACGCTACTAACGAAACATGACCATGGTACACGCCGGTTGTACCATCTCTTGGACTTTGCACGGATTTTTCAAACGTCCCTAGTATATATACATATAATCAAGCTACAGTAGTTCTCTGGTGACTGGTAACGTACTTGTGACCCAAGATTGCCATGTCAAGGAACGGGGACTAAAGAAAATATGAAAACTGTTTCAAATGGCTCTGAGCACTATGGGAGTTAGCATCTGAGGTCATCAGTCCCCTAGACTTGCCGGCCGAGGTGGCCGAGCGTTTCTAGGCGCTGCAGTCTGGAACCGCGAGACCGCTACGGTCGCAGGTCCGAATCCTGCCTCGGGCATGGGTGTGTGTGATGTCCTTAGGTTAGTTAGGTTTAAGTAGTTCTAAGTTCTAGGGGACTTATGACCTAAGATGTTGAGTCCCATAGTGCTCAGAGCCATTTGAACCTATAGTGCTCAGAACCATTTCAAACCCTAGACTTAGAACTACTTAAACCTAACTAACCTGCATTAACTAACCTGTATTAACTAACCTGTATTTATGTATACACTGTCCAGTCACATTAAAATTACCACTTGTCAAAAGCCTGAATAACCATATTTTGAAGCGCGGACCACCGCGAACCGTGCAGGAAGCCTGAGAAGCCTGAGATTGGGTTGGGTTGTTTGGGGGAAGAGACCAAACTACGAGGTCATCGGTCTCATCGGATTAGGGAAGGATGGGGAAGGAAGTCGGCCGTGCCCTTTCAAAGGAACCATCCCAGCATTTGCCTGGAGCGATTTAGGGAAATCATGGAAAACCTAAATGAGGATGGTCGGACGCGGGATTGAACCGTCGTCCTCCCGAATGCGAGTCCAGTGGAACCGCGCAGGAAGGGAGTCAGTGAGGTTCCAGAAGGTTCTGACAAAGATTGGAGCCGTGCTGACTCCAGCGCCATGGCCAGCTGCGCAAGATTTCTCGGTTGTCAATCCATTGCAGGAAAGCCTGATCGAGATGGTCCCACATATTCTCGACTGAGTTAAAATTCGGGGAATTTGGTGCCAGGAGAGTATCGTAAACTCACCCTGTGCTCTTCGAACCACGCACGTACACAGCGAACTGTGTGAGAAGTTGCAATGTCCTGCTGGTAGATGCTATCGTGGAGAGGGAAAATACATAGCATGTACGGTTGGATATGGTCCCCAGGGATAAACGTATACTTGCGTTGATCCACTGTGCGTTCCGGGATGACGAGATCAACCATGGAACCCCACGAACACATTCCCCAAACAATAACGCTCCGTCCTCCGTCTTGGACCCTTCCCGCGGTTGTTAGAGGACGTTTGCTTTCAGACATTACACGCAGATAACGCGCAAAACGTGATTCATCTTTAAAGACGACCTGTCGCAACTCAGTGGACGTGGAATGTGAAATTTGTACCGGATCATGCTTCATAGGTCCAATGTCTGCAACAACGCTGATGGTCGCCACATCGAGCCGCTGTTGCAATGAATCAGTACTGTTCTATATTTACAGTATGGTGGGTTATTTATGGTTTTGGATTAAAGTAAACACTTACTGTTGAAACATCTCCATAGAAAAACTTATGAATTACTGTTCTGGTAAATCCCTTACGTTATTTGATTTTCAAACAGTTGAACAAAACTGAACGTACTCAGACATTTCTCTCTTTACTTTTTTTGATCATCACTAAACTGACACACAATATTTTCAGCGCAATAATCCTTACAAAAGAATGGCCCTGACTATCAATAACCTATAACTTTCATGAATCAGTTATCTCACAAAAATCTTCGTTACTCGGACTCTTGCAATACAGCGAGCGCCAATACTGCCAGCTAAATAAAAGATTCTAACTACTGAAGGCACTAACTACTGATAGTCGTACTTAACAAATGAAAGATTTTGCTAGAGAACAAACGATATGTTTACCTTAATAATATTCAAAAGTCCTCATATATATATATATATCTGTTCATGATATACAGTATTACAAATTTACTCTTTCTGGGCACACGTCCAGATCGTCCACTCTCAAAATTCTGCCATCTCTCTCCCAAAATCCACCACTGCTGGCGGCTCACCTCCAACTGCGCTACGCTACGCGCTGTTCACATCCAACTGCCCAACTCTTCAATAGCGAATATTCCAACAATGCCAACCAGCCACAGACTGCACACAGCACAGCCAGTGATTTTCATATAGAGCGCTACGTGGCGTTACCAACATAAAAACCTAAACAGCCTACTTACATTGTCTAAGTGATAATACAGACAAATATGGTTAAGTGAAAAATGGGTGTTTTGTTACGTTACCTTTCGAATTGTTATGTAATAGTTGTACTGCGTCACGCCTAATTCAGTTTCATAAGTGGAAGTGGATGAATTAAAAATCTGAACTGAAGTCGTCGGGTCCTATTCAAAATGTTATGTACATCTACATCTACATCTACATCTACATCATACTCCGCAAGCCACCTAATGATGTGTGGCGGAGGGTACTTTCGGTACCAATATCTGAACCCTCCAACCCTGTTCCACTCGCGAATGTTGCGTGGGAAGAATGATTGTCGGTAAGGCTCTGTATTGGCTCTAATTTCTCGAATTTTCTCTTCGTGGTCAAAACACGAGACGTGTGTGGGGGGAAGTAATATGTTGTCCGACTCCTGCTGAAAAGTGCTGTCCCAAAATAGTAAATATCGCTGTGATGCACAACGCCTCTCTCGTAACGTCTGCCAGTGGAGTTTGTTTAGCATCTTGGTAACGCTCTCTCCCCGGCTAAACGATCCCTTGACGAAACACTCCGTTCTCCGTTGGCTCTTCACCAACTCCTCTATCAGTCCCACCTGATAGGGATCCCACGTAGATAAACAGTACTCAAGAATCTGGGGGACAAGCGTCTTATAACTCACTCCTTTCGTGGGTGAGCTACATTTCCTTAAGATTCTTCCGATGAATCTCAGTCTCGTGTCTGCTTTTCCAATGTATGCTTTTCCTATGTATGCGCAATACGTTACATTTATTCACGTTCAGGGTCAACTGCCAGAGTGCACCATTCATCAATTCCCTGAAGGCCGTTTTGCCTATTCTTATCATCTTCTGCCGTTGCTACTTTGGTATAATAGCCTGACAGAGCATCCGACGCTTTCTACTAGATCAGGGGTCTCCAAACTTTTTCGTCCGCGGGCCACACTGACTCCTCCACGAAGTCATAAGGGCCAAGATCTACCTAGTGGGATTGAAGCACCCTAGCACTCCATGATCACCGTAATGTAAGGCTAAAGGAAAGATGAAATCGCAAAAATCTCAGGTTTTGGGAATAGCTAGCACTGAAACAAACTAAGATTTTTAGTTAATTACTTAATTTTGATTGGTGGACGTACCTGACCGAAATTCTGGCGTATTTTATTCTGGCGAATTTCACCGACAAAAAAGTATGTCGCTGCACATTCTTCACGAAAGCGTCCTTCAAAGTTAACGAAATCTCAAAATCATTATTAGCAAACCTATTACTGCAACACGTAACAGAGGTAGAGTATATCAACGCATTGTTATTTCAAGCGGCGCAATAATAAGTTAAGTTAAGTAGTCTTGTAGCAAGTAGCAGAGCCAGAGCACGTATTTGATAGTTCTGTTGCGTGACTGTGTCTATGTTGCGAGTGTCTTACGAGTTTTTTAGTGTTTTATCCGCTTTACTAGTAGGCGAGACGAAGAAGTGTGGGACAATTCAAAGTTTGAATTCGAAGAGACAAGGAAAATCTGAAAATCGAAATACGTATAGCACGACTTGAGTATTTTTTCACAGTATTTTTTAATGGAACTACAGTGTAATTGTGAGTATTTAATTTAGTAATTAAAGTACCTTAAAAATAAATTCATTGCATTTTGTTTAGGCAGACTACTCCCTAGTTTTATTAGTATTAAATACCACAGTTTTATTATGTTACAATCTTTTGTGAAGTTCTGTACAAATATGGAAAAGAAACGAAAAGTTGACAGTGAATGCAGAATTTTTAAAGAGCCGTGGGTTTGTCAATATTTCGTGGTGGAGTCAAGCAACAAACCAATGTGTATTATTTGCAATGAAACAATATCAGTCCTCAAAGAATACAATATAAAACGTCATTATGAGACTAAGCACTCTCAGAATTACTCCAAGTTTACAGGATGCGAATGATTAGAAATGTATGAGTCTCTGAAAAGCCAGATAAAAACCCAGCAGTCGCTGTTTAAGAAAGTAAATGTTGAACAACATGCAGCAACTCGTGCTAGTTTTCGTGTGGATCATTTAGTAGCGAGACAGTGTAAGCCATTTACCGATGGTGAATTAATTAATAACTGCATTATTGCAACAGCAGAAGAAATGTGTCCAGAAAAAGTTAATTTATTTAAAAACATATGTTTGTTGGCATACACTGTGGCTCGAAGAATAGATGACATTGTACAAAATATATCAGCACAACTGCGAGACAAAAATCAAGACAGACTGGTTCTCTTTGGCCGTGGATGAGTCAACAGATGTATCAGATACTGCTCAAGTACTACTTTTTATTCGAGGGTTTGTCAAAAATTATGAAGTGTATGAAGAACTCCTTGATGTTCACAGTATTCACTGGACGACCACTGGCGAAGATATTTTTAAAGGAGTTGAAAGGACAGTTCATAAAAACAATCTTCAGTGGAAGAAATTAAAATGTATTACAACTGATGGTGGCAAAAACATGTGTGGGAAAAATAAAGGCGTTGTTGCTCTTCTTTGTAAGGCCGTAGAAAATGACGGTGGCTCAAAACCATTAGTACTGCATTGTATTATTCACTAACAGTCTTTGTGTGGAAGACATTGGGATATGTCAGAAGTTTTAAAGCCAGTTATTTCAGTTGTTAATTATATCAGATCCCATGCACTCAGTCATCGCCAGTTCCGCGAGTTGCTTGAAAATATTGACGAAAGCGACTTGACATATTATACTGCAGTGCGCTGGCTTAGCTGCGGTAAAGTTCTGACCCGTTTTTCTGAACTCCGAACAGAAACTGAAATTTTTTTCAACGAAAGTAATCTCCCTCTGGCTCAGTTAAGGAACGGTGTGTGGTTATGGAAGCTAGCATTTTATACAGACCTAACTAAACATATGAATGACCTTAATTTAAAACTGAAAGGTGAAAACCAGCTTCTGCCTGATTTGTACTCGCATGTTAAGTCCTTTCGACAAAAGTTTGCTTTGTTTTAGTCTCAGTTGAACAAAGTATGCTTCACGCATTTTAATACATGTCAAGCATTCAGTCAGCAAACTGAAATTCCGTTTCCTGTAACTTTCGCAATTGAAGCTTTGGGTGCTTTAAAACTTAATTTTGAATCACGTTTTTCAGATATCGATGCAAATTCAAACGATATCAAGATACACTCCTGGAAATGGAAAAAAGAACACATTGACACCGGTGTGTCAGACCCACCATACTTGCTCCGGACACTGCGAGAGGGCTGTACAAGCAATGATCACACGCACGGCACAGCGGACACACCAGGAACCGCGGTGTTGGCCGTCGAATGGCGCTAGCTGCGCAGCATTTGTGCACCGCCGCCGTCAGTGTCAGCCAGTTTGCCGTGGCATACGGAGCTCCATCGCAGTCTTTAACACTGGTAGCATGCCGCGACAGCGTGGACGTGAACCGTATGTGCAGTTGACGGACTTTGAGCGAGGGCGTATAGTGGGCATGCGGGAGGCCGGGTGGACGTACCGCCGAATTGCTCAACACGTGGGGCGTGAGGTCTCCACAGTACATCGATGTTGTCGCCAGTGGTCGGCGGAAGGTGCACGTGCCCGTCGACCTGGGCCGGACCGCAGCGACGCACGGATGCACGCCAAGACCGTAGGATCCTACGCAGTGCCGTAGGGGACCGCACCGCCACTTCCCAGCAAATTAGGGACACTGTTGCTCCTGGGGAATCGGCGTGGACCATTCGCAACCGTCTCCATGAAGCTGGGCTACGGTCCCGCACACCGTTAGGCCGTCTTCCGCTCACGCCCCAACATCGTGCAGCCCGCCTCCAGTGGTGTCGCGACAGGCGTGAATGGAGGGACGAATGGAGACGTGTCGTCTTCAGCGATGAGAGTCGCTTCTGCCTTGGTGCCAATGATGGTCGTATGCGTGTTTGGCGCCGTGCAGGTGAGCGCCACCATCAGGACTGCATACGACCGAGGCACACAGGACCAACACCCGGCATCATGGTGTGGGGAGCGATCTCCTACACTGGCCGTATACCACTGGTGATCGTCGAGGGGACACTGAATAGTGCACGGTACATCCAAACCGTCATCGAACCCATCGTTCTACCATTCCTAGACCGGCAAGGGAACTTGCTGTTCCAACAGGACAATGCACGTCCGCATGTATCCCGTGCCACCCAACGTGCTCTAGAAGGTGTAAGTCAACTACCCTGGCCAGCAAGATCTCCGGATCTGTCCCCCATTGAGCATGTTTGGGACTGGATGAAGCGTCGTCTCACGCGGTCTGCACGTCCAGCACGAACGCTGGTCCAACTGAGGCGCCAGGTGGAAATGGCATGGCAAGCCGTTCCATAGGACTACATCCAGCATCTCTACGATCGTCTCCATGGGAGAATAGCAGCCTGCATTGCTGCGAAAGGTGGATATACACTGTACTAGTGCCGACATTGTGCATGCTCTGTTGCCAGTGTCTATGTGCCTGTGGTTCTGTCAGTGTGATCATGTGATGTATCTGACCCCAGGAATGTGTCAATAAAGTTTCCCCTTCCTGAGACAATGAATTCACGGTGTTCTTATTTCAATTTCCAGAAGTGTATTTCAAAATCCCTTTGACGTCGATGTAGAAGCGTTACCCGCAGAACTTCAGTTTGAATTTATTGATTTGCAATGAAGAGACGTTTTTAAAGAATAACATTCAAAGTCAACATTACTGGAATTTTATGTGTCTTCCATCCACAGTTTCCAAATTTACATACATTTGCCCGTGGCTTTTTTTCCGCTTTTGGCACTACTTATTTGTGTGAAAAAACTTTCTCCAAAATGAAACATGCAAAAAATATTTACAGATCAAAGTTAAGTGATGAGCATTTGAAGTCGCTGACGATTATCTCTGCCATTAAACGTGATCCACAACTGGAGGTAACTATGAAAGAAAAGTTACAGCTACATAAAAGTCACTAATTATCACTAAGATGTCAAATTTCTTTACGTGAATACTCTAACACTGTGAGTTTTCAAGATATAAATTAATTACAGTTATTTTTATACATCAATTACAACTAAAAATCCAATATCATTTTGTACACCAGGTATTGTATTTTCTTTAAATTGCCTTTAACTAAAAATATTTTATACGATTTACTTGCTATGTGTATTTTACAACGTAGTCAAAAGAAAGTGAAACCTCGCTTAAGAAGCGTCTTCCATAATGATTGATTACTAAGGCTAGTCGCTGAAGTGGCGTCTGTTTGAAAGACTTGCACCAGACTCGTGAGTAGAATAAAATGCAAAGAATTTTTTTTACTTGAAATGTTTTCGACAAAGTAGGCTGTTAACCGTTCTTTTTTTTTCACTACCGCACTGAGAATGATCTGTTTATTGTGGATAGCCACAAGTTTAACCACGACCTTCCGCTTTGTAAAGATAGAGCTCCGACAATGTTGCGGTGTATTGGTCGCGATAGGCCTCGAAACTCAATTGTTGGCAGTGTAGGCACCACCTCAAATATTTGGCGGGCCGGATACCGGGGATGTCCGGCCAGCTAATGCGGTCGGGTTTGCCGGCCCTAGCGGGCCGGTTTCGGCCCGCGGGCCGTAGTTTGGAGACCCCTGTACTAGATCATATATATATATATATATATATTGTGAACACCAACGGTCCTATTACACTTCCCTGCGGTACTCCTGGTGTTACCTTGACATCTGTCGATTTAGTTCCGTTAAGAGCGACGTGTTGAGTTATGCAAGAAAGTCTTGAATCCAATCGCTCGTCTGCTCCGATACTCCGTAAGCTCGTATTTTTTTCATTAAACAGCAATGCGGGACGGTGTCAAATACCTTGCTGAATTCAAGGATCACCGCATTAACCCGGGCGCCGTTGTCCACTGCGTTGTGGATATCATGGAGGAACAGAACGAGCTGAGTTTCGCAGGACCTCTGTTTGCGGAATCCATGTAGATTTTTATAGAGGAGTTGTTCATTTTCTAAAACCGTCATCATTCTTGAGCATAAAACATATTCCATAATTCTACAACAGATTGACGTCAACGATATAGATCTGTAATTGTGTGGATCTGTCTTTCAGCCTTCCTTAAAAACGGGAATGACCGACGCTTTTTTCCAGTCGTTAGGTACCTTTCGTGTCTCAAGCGATCTACGATAAATTACTGCTAGAAGAGGAGCAAGTTCTTACGCATAATATTTATAGAATCTCATAGGTATATCATCTGGTCCTGAAGCCTTTCTACTAGCAAGCGATTGTAGCTGCTTTTCAGTTCCGTGATCGGTTATCTCAATATATGCCATTTCGATGTCCGTATTGAAAGGAGGGACAGTGTTACGATCTTCCGCGGTGAAACATCTTCAGAAGACCGAATTCTGTATATCGACCTTCTCTCTGTTATCTTCCGTTTCGGTGCCGGTGTGTTGGGTGAGAGAATGAATAGATGATGATAATCCACATATTGATTTTACATATGACAAACATCTCTTGGGGCTTTTACTCTGGTCGGTCGACAGTGTCTTACTTTCAAAATCATTGAACGCTTCTCTCATTCCTCTCCTTACGCTCATTTTCGCTTGGTTCAGGTTTTGTTTGTCAGCTAGGTTTTTACTTCTCTTCAGTCTGAGATGAAGTGCTCTTTGTTTACGTAGCTCTTTTCTAAAAGGGCTATTAACCGATGGTGGATTTTCCCATCCCTTAAAACCTTGCTCGGAACTTACTTGCCTAGGGCATATCGAACGACGCCTTTGAATTTTTTTCCATTTGTTCTCCACATCTTTGTCCTCATCACCGAATGTTTGTTGCTGCTGCTGAGATATTCAGAAATTTGTATCCTGTCACCCTACCTTTCTTAACATTCCTTATGGAACCCACCTTCATAGATCTTGCACAGTCTTTTGATCATTGATACCTTCCACTACGTTAATTGATTCGATAAACTCACGTCTGTTTGTTGCCAGCAGGTTTAAGAGTTTGTTCTCCAGCTATCTGCTCAAGATAATATTCAGACAAGACATCCAGAAAATGCCTCACGATTGCCTGTCTCTGGCACCAGTTTTGATGACGTAACACTCGCAATCTGTACCTGGCAAGTTGAAGTCACTCCCTATTACAACGGCATGATGAGGAAAATTACTAATGATATTCTGCAAGTTCTGTCTGAAGCACTCTACAACTTCAGATCCTGACCAAGGTGGTCTATAAAAAAATCCTATCACCATTTTCGACCGTTCTTTCATACTCAATTTCATCCAAATTAATTCACATGCAGAATCCATGATAACCTCGCTAGACTTTATAAAATTTTTTACTGCAATAAATACGCCGCCACCATTGGCGACTAACCCATCCTTACGATAATCATTACAATCTGAACTTAGGATTTCGTTGTCATTGACGTCTGGTTTCAACCATCTTTCTGTTCCCAATACTATCTGTGCATTATATCCTTCAGTAAGTGATACTAATTCTGGGACCTTTCCTTGGCTGCTCCTGCAGTTTACTAAAATCATATTAATCTTTTCTGTCTCTTATCTGCAAGGACCAGGATTCTCTGAAGTTCCTGTGGCTGATTTAAAGGCAAATCGTCTTTGATCCCAAGGGAGTGGTTCTCTAACCTAAAAAAGCTCCATGTGCTCCGCTACCCTACTAGCCTCTTCCTGCGGCTAGTGTCTATTAAGAGGAACCCTACAGTTCTGCATCCGATAGCGGAGGTCGCGAAATTCGTATCCGGTATCATCACAGAGTCGTCTGAGCCTCTGGTTTAGACCTTCCACTGTGCTCCAAACCAGAGCACAGCGAACAACTATGGCTACGATGCTACAAATAGACAGCTTAGCTTGCAGCCATCGTGCGTTGCTAGTTGCATTCACCGTAGCAGTCAGCCGCCGAAAGGAGCCGAGGATGGCCTCAGAACCCAAGCGGCAGGCGTCATTCGTGCCGACATGGGCTGCTACATGCAGCCGGTTCTCATTTCCCTCCATAAATTCTAGGAGAATGTAACGGAAATTTCCGGCCGTCCCTTATAATCCTCTCCGCCACGCACCGTACGGTCGCTTGCGGAGTATCGATGTGATTGTAATCTATCTTTAAAATTTCTAACAAGTAACATGAATTTAGCTGGCTATACATAACTGGCCCCCTCTATGAACCATGGACCTTGCCGCTGGTGGGGAGGCTTCCGTGCCTCAGCTATACATATAGCCGTACTGTGGGTGCAATCACGACGGGGGAAGGGGGGGGGGGCAGACAAACATGTGGTTCCTGAAGAGGGGCAGCAGCCTTTTTAGTAATTGCATGTGCAACATTCTGGATGGATGACTGATCTGGCCTTGTAACATTAACCAAAACGGCCTTGCTGTGCTGGTACTGAAAGCAAAGTGAAACTACAGCCGTAATTTTTTCCGAGGGCATGCAGCTTAACTGTATGAAAACACGCGAAGCAATACTGACCCTACAACTTATCTTAGAAGATAGATTAAGGAAAGGCAAACCTAAATTTCTAGTATTTATTGACTCAGAGGAGGCTTTTGACAACGTTAATTGCAGTACTCTCTTTCAAATTCTGAAGGTGCAGGGTGCGAAAGGCTATTTGCAATTTGTACAGAAACCAGATGGCAGTTACAAGAGTTGAGGGGCATGATAGGGAAGCAGTAGTTGGGAAGGGAGTGAGACAGTGTTGTAGCCTATCCCCGATGTTATGCAGTCTGTACAGCAAGCAGTAAAGGAAAAAAAGAAAAATTTGGAGTAGGAATTAAAATCCATGAAGAAGAAATAAAAACCTTGAGGTTTGCGGATGACATTGTAAATCTGTCAGAGACAGCAAAGGACCTGGAAGAGCAGTTAAACGAAATGGACAGTGTCTTGAAAGAAGGATATAAGATGAACATCAACAAAATCAAAACGAGGATAATGGAATTTAGTCTAATTAAATCAGGTGATGCTGAGGGAATTAGATTCGGAAATGAGACACTTGAAGTAGTAAATGAGTTTTGCTATTTAGGGAGCAAAATAACTGATGGTGGTTCAAATGGCTCTGAGAACTATGCGACTTAACTTCTGAGGTCATCAGTCGCCTAGAACTTAGAACTAATTAAACCTAACTAACCTAAGGACATCACACACATCCATGCCCGAGGCAGGATTCGAACCTGCGACCGTAGCGGTTGCTCGGCTCCAGCCTGTAGCGCCTAGAACCGCACGGCCACTCCGGCCGGCAACTGATGGTGGTCGAAGTGCAGAGGATATAAAATGTAGACTGGCAATGGCAAGAAAAGCGTTTTTGAAGAAGAGAAATCTGTTAACATTGAGTATAGATTTAAGTATCAGAAAGTCTTTTCTGGAGGTATGTGTACGGAGTGTAGCCATGTATGGAAATGAAACATGGACGATAACTAGTTTAGACATGAAGGGAACAGAAGCTTTCGAGATGTAGTGCTACAGAAGACTGCTGTAGACTAAATGGGTAGTTCACGTAACAAATGAGGAGGTACTGAGTAGAAGCGGGGAGAAGAGGGATTTGTGACACAACTTGACTAGAAGAAGGGATCGGTTGGTAGGACATGTTCTGAGACATCAAGGAATCACCACTACAGTATTGGAGGGCAGCCTGGAGGGTAAAAATCGTAGAGGGAGACAAAGAGATCAATACACTAAGCAGATTCAGAAGGGTGTAGGTAGTAATAGTTACTTGGAGATGAAGAAGCTTGCGCATGGAGGGCTGCATCAATCCAGTCTCTGGACTGAAGACCACAACAACAACAACAACAACAACATACATAACTGAACTAGTATGATACTTGAAGGCGAGAGCACCTACACTCACTGTGTTTAACGTATATCTATCTATCGTTTACTTGAGCCTATTTTTAAAGTTTCGCACATGTGTAATTTATTTTTATTCTCTCATTTCCTACAGCATATAACCGCCAAAGGTTCAATTAATTTACGAATCTGAACTACACACATCAAAAAAGTTTTGCATGACCTATGTTCCGAGAGTTACGGAACCTGTACAGATATTTGAAGTAGATATCTACGTAAATATCATTTTCATCCTCTTTACTGCTCATGAAAACCACACATTGCATATTGTATAACCATACAGCGAGACCTTCAGAGGTGGTAGTCCAGATTGCTGTACACATCGGTACCTCTAATACCTAGTAGTACGTCCTCTTGCGTTGATACATGTCTGTATTCGTCGTGGCATACTATCTACAAGTTTGCCAAGGCACTGTTGGTCCAGATTGTCCCACTCCTCAACGGCGATTCGGCGTAGATGCCTCAGAGTTGTTGGTAGGTCACGTCGTCCATAAACGGCCCTTTTCAATCTATCCCAGGGTAGATAGGGTTCATGTCTGGAGAACATGCTGGTCACTCTAGTAGAGCGATGTCATTATCCTGAAGGAAGTCATTCACAACATATGCACGATGGGGCGCGAATTGTCGTCCATGAAGACGAATGCCTCGCCAGTATGCTGCCGATGTGATTCCACGATCGGTCGGACGATGGCATTCATTTATCGTACAGCCGTTACGGTGCCCTTCATGACCACCAGTGGCGTACGTCGGCCCCACATCATGCCACCGCAAAACAGCAGGGAACCTCCACCTTGCTGCGTTCGCTGGACAGTGTGTCTAAGGCGTTCAGCCTCACTGGCTTGCCTCAAGACACGTCTCCGACGATTGTCTGGTTGAAGGCATATGCGACACTCATCGGTGAAGAGAACGCGATGCCTATTCTGAGAGGTCCATTTGGCATGATGTTGGGCCCATCTGTAACGCTCTGCATGTTGTCGTGGCTGCAAAGATGGACCTCGCCATGGACGTAGGGAGTGAAGGTGCGCTTCATGCAGCCTATTGTGCACAGTTTGGTCGTAGCACGACGTCCTGTGGCTGCACGAAAGCGTTATTCAACATGGTGGCGTTGCTGTCAGGGTTCCTCCGAGCCATAATCCGCAGGTAGCGGTCATCCACTGCAGTAGTAGCCCTTGGGAGGCCTGAGGGAGGCATGTCATCGACAGTTCCTATCTGTATCTCCTCCATGTGCGAACAACATCGCTTTGGTTCACTCAGAGACGCTTGGACACTCCCCTTGTTGAGATCCCTTCCTGGCAAAAGTAACAATGTGGACTAGATCGATCCGCGGCATTGACCGTTTAGGCATGCTTGAACGACAGACAACATGAGCCGTGTACCTCCTTCCTGGTGGAATGACTGGAACTGATCGGTTGTCGGACTCCTGCCGTCTAATAAGCTCTGCTCATGCATTTTTTGTTTACATCTTTATGCGGGTTTAATGACATTTCTGAACAGTCAAAGGGACTGTGTCTGTGATACAATATCCACAGTCAACGTCTATCTTCAGCAGTTCTGGGAACTGGGATGATGCAAAAATTTTTTTGCTGTGTGTAATTTAGTGATGATAGTGATGTTCGGAGTTGTAAATATGCTTTTGTTATTGACTCCCGGCTGATTTCAAAGATTTATTTCGAGAAGCTCCTTCCTCAGTCTGAATACAGTTGGCAGTTGCAGTGTATCGCTAGACCGCTTTGCCTTCGCTGGGATGAGCAGACTGCGAAAATGGCGGCGTCTCTAGCCCAGATTACAAATGTTAATAAAATTTGGGTAAAAATTAATAAATCCACTCCAGACAATAGTTTGATGTACATGAAATGGATCATGTCGCAGGTGGGAATTTTCAGGATTGGTTTCCATGAGGTATTTTGCAAAAATGGCAGCAACAACGAACAGCGGCACTACTACGTGTATTTCAGTAGTAGGGCACACGTTTATTGAAACCTTCACTTCTCTTCACACACAAAACTCACACTATGCCCCACAAAATTAGTAGTTCTTACTATGTTGACCAGTTTAAATACACTCGTAATTTTTAATTGCTCCCACTGACACAGTCCGTGCTCCTTTTTGCAATTCAACACTTAACTCTTCCTGTTTAGTGACAAAAGAACTGTGAGTTGTTCTTACCATTACACTCTTCTGTCACTCCTTCCTCACACACATCTTCAATGAGAATCCAACCTGTTAATCACCTTTCTCAAACTAAATGTAGTTGCTGTACGTTATTAAACCAATTCTAGACTTCTTCTGTTCTTCTCTTCCTTCTTGAAAATCTTCTCCATCAAATTAGCTAAGCTTCTTCTCCTACCCGTCGGTCCGTTCCTCTTCTTTCTTGATCGTCCTCCACCGTCTTTAAATAATTTATGTGGAAAATGCTTGTGTTAGAAGTCCATCGACACAATTCATCACGATGCCATTACAGGCTCTAACAACAGGTTCCGTTTCAGTGGCAAGTTCTCCAAATAATACCACCTCATCCCTTTCCCATTGCGGTATTTCCTCCTGTACTTTCTCGTCACATCGCAGTCTAAACATTCCTTCAAAATACTTCTTTATTACGTTAATGACCATCCCCGCACCAACGAATTCTCATGGTCCTTACTTCTCACAATGAATTGTCGCCCTCTACTACATACACCACAGAATACAGACATTAATTTTAAGCAGGCAGTGTGTAATGTACGTACATCGTAAACTTTAAATCGCATAAATTTACAAGAAATTAATGAAATTACAAACAGTATAATATAACTGGATACATTCATTAAATTTTTGTGTTTGTTTGAAGAAAAATGCCGGCCGTGGTGGCCGAGTGGTTCTAGGCGCTTCAGTCCGGAACCGTGCGACTGCTACGGTCGCAGGTTCGAATCCTGCCTCGGGCATGGATGTGTGTGATGTCCTTAGGTTAGTTAGGTTTAAGTAGTTCTAAGTTCTAGGGAACTAATGACCTCAGATGTTAAGTCCCATAGTGCTCAGAGCCATTTGAACCATTCTTTTTTTAAAGAAAAATCGGTAAATAAATATGTCATAACTTTACATTGGAAACGATGACGATTAAAACTGAGAGTGCTGTCAAATTAACGCAGAGAAATTACATACGATGAAAATCTCTGTCACAGGCTGTAGTCTGCACAGTACCAATCTATTGGCAATTCAGTTATGTTATCTCTTACGAAGAATGAAATGAAAAACGTTCGACTCTCAAGCAAAAGTTCAGGAAAAAGAGGTAACTATATTAGAAGTAGAAGATGGCTTGCCATGAGAATTAGCAGTAATTGTTGCAATTTGCAGTGAAGTTACAAGCTCTCCTGAGACTGTGAATGCATTGCTGCGAGAAGTAACAGAATTGAAGGTAATAATGTATTTAACGTCAGGAATAGTGAAAGTTCAACGGAAAAAGTTGTGTACTCTTGCCCACAAACTACATTCAGGGCAGTATTCGAGACAAATGAGAAGCAGACCTTTTTCATTTAGTGTGATTTATTATTGTCAGACGTTACCGACAAGTGAAGAGAGAAAGATTTCAGAATCTCGAAGGTTAATCCACTAAGACATCTCATTTTAAGTAGACAATGAACAACACTATATACAACATTTTGTGGAAGGGAACGCAAAGTACAAGAAATCAGTTGACGTTCGTTTGTGTATTCGCGGTCAAAAAATACTGTATAGTTTTACGTATGAGCGTGAACATACTTCATCTTTCACAAACCAGAAGCATGAACGTACCGCTTTGCATCTCTCAATGTCTTCTTCTTTTAAAAGCGCAAAGCGTTTATTAGCGAGTACTCTTTGTACATGTGGGAAATTTCTCTTGGCCCATCGTCTGGAAAATTGTCTTTGGATGCAGCATCAAAGGAACTTCTTAAATTTTTGAATCACGAGGGTTTCATCATTACCTTTTTCTTCCTTTTCTTCTTCTTCTTCTTCTTCTTCTTCTACTTCTACTACTACTACTGTTGCTGCTGCTGCTACTACTTCTGCGTACGATGGTGGAAAATTTTACCTTGACGATTTAGCTGTAGGAGCAAATACATCAAAGGATGCCGCTTCAAGTGATCTAGATAATTGGCGATATTCAACCACTTTTCGCTATTTTCCACTGTCCAATGCAAGAAAATTTGAGTGTGCTTGCTCTGACCAGCATTTCAAAGATGCTCAGGTTTTGTTATCTCATTCTGCAGGCACACCTCCCTTAACCGTGAAATATCTGTGAAGATATAAAACTTATTTAGTTACAGCTTTCTCTGGTTGCTCACATTGTGGAATTTTTGCACCACTTTTTTTAAAAAAAAATATTCCATTAGGCGGCTTAGTGAGAAAATTTCTTTAGAATCCTTGCAGTCAGAAAGGACACTCCTGGACTGGTAAGTTATTTTGTCAACTGTTTTTCGGAGTTAATGTGATCAGAAAGTTTTCATAGCCGCAATCATAATTTTTCCTTTTTTTCATGGAGCATAAATCGTGGGATTGTTCAAATTCTCTTTTGATGTTTCACAGCTCTTGAAAGGTTTACACTAGTACGTCTACACCTACATACATTCTAACGAACCCATGATGTTTTCAAGTAGCGTACACAGAGTGTGAATGATATGCATTTCATGTTTATTATTTGCTATACGTATTTCAGAGGGACAGCTCTTCCTTCAGAGTTTCCAAGATCCACCTCAGGTTTTTCGTCGTGAATTGGTGAAACAATCCCAACTGACAAAGATTCTGCTGTTTTATGAACAGAAGAACGTTAAAGAGCTAGTAAAACAAACTGTAGCTCTATAAAATTCCTGACTGTTATGAGAATATGATTCACTAGTGGTCCATGGCGAAATTAAGTTCTATTAGCTAACTTCTGTCCTACTTTTTCCGCGCTGTAGTGAATGGAAAATTGTTTTATCTGTATTTCTCTGCGTGCTCTGATCTCTTTATCCTTGTCTCATGAATGCTTACAGAGCCTCCTTCCATTAAAGATTCTCTAAATTTATCCAACAGGGATTGACGAGAACTACCATCAACTTCCTTTCCAGGAACTCCATTTAAGCACCTCGAACATTTATGTTACTCTTTCGTTTGGGCTACACTATCAGGCTACGTTCTACAGAGAGCCACTGTTTTCGTTAGAGCCCTCTTTTTATTCCTATTTGATGAAAACTTCAAAGGCTGCAACAATGCTCTAGAATTTGACGTATTGGCGTCTTGTTTTTAATTTCTTTTACACATGCCCTACAATTTACCAGACTCCTTCCGACGGATGTATGTCTTCCACTTCACTCTCATACTACTTATTTTATGTGACTCTCCCATTTCGCATAGCTTTTTAATATCACCCCAAAGTACTTACGTGATGTTATACGAGGTACGACAATAAAGTAATGAAACTGATGTGAAAAAAATGTTGCTTATCGTTTTAGTCAAGTTAAGTGTTGTCTCCTTCAAAGTAGTTCCCTTATGATTCCACACACTTTTTCCAGCGCTTCTGCCATTGATGGTAACATTTCGTCACAGCTTTTTGGACATCTTGTGTTGCTTTGAAAATGGTGTCCCTTGACCGCCATTTTGACTCTTCGAAGTAGAAAACAGTCACGTGGAGCGATATCTGGTGAATAAGTGGGCTGTGGTAGTACTGAAATTTATTTTGAGGTTAAAAATTGGTGTACTGACAGAGCAGAATTGGATGGCGCATTATACTGATGTAGAATCCAATTATCAGCCATGTTGGCACGGACACGAAGAACTCTTTTACGAAGTCTTTCTAAAATTTCTTTGTAGTAATATTGGTTAACTGTTTGTCCAGTAGGCACCTACTCTTTATGAACAATTCCCTTGGAATCAAAGAAGCACACAAGCATGCATTTCACTTTTAACTTTGACATACGAGCTTTTTTTGGTCTGGGTGATCCCTTTGAGCACCACTGCAAAATTTGGCGTTTGGTCTCTGGATAGTACTGAAAACACCAACTTTCATTACCAGTGATAACACGGCTCAACAATTCTGGATTGATTTCCGTTTGCTCTAACAGATCGGCTGCCACATTTTTCCGTGTTTCTCGCTGTTGTGGTGTGAAATTTTTTGGGTCCATTTTTGCACAAATCTTCCTCATACCAAGATCTTCAGTTGTTATTAGACAAATCGTTTCTCGATTGATGTTCAGTTCTTCTGCAATCATTTTCACGGATAATCTTCGATCAGAACGTACGAGTTCACGCACCCTGGCCAAGTTGACATCCATCTGTGATGTTGATCGTCGTCCACTGTGGTCTTCATCTTCAACATTCGTTCTGTCTTCATTAAACATCTTACGCCAACGAAAAACTTGAGCTCTTGTAGTGACCTCCTCTCCAAAAGCCTTCTTAAGCTTACCGTAAGTTGTCGTTGCGTTTTCGCCCAATTTAACGCAAAAAGAAGTTTGCGCAATATTGTGCGGTTCCATTTCCGTGACGAGAGATACAAACACATGTTAACTTATTACAGCACATCTCACGACTGAGCAGTTGCATCGATGTGCCACTTGGACTAGAAGCAGCTTATAGGCCAAGGACAAATATATTGTGCCCACGCAAGCCTGCAGGGTTGCCACATCTTGCAAAGAAAATCAGTCTCATTACTTTATTGTCGCACCTCGTATTCTAAAGATGTTCAACACCATCAGATGCTGTCGGGTTCTTTACATTCGTTATTACAAGAAAGTTGCCGTTTAGTGCACCAAGTGGACGTTTTGACCAAGTAAATATACATTTCTTTATAACGTCCGGTAACGATACTTTCCTGTAGATACCAGCACACTAAAAGCTTATAGCGCTACTGAGCCTATCTCGTGAATGTTGAGAACTGTACGCTTTCTACCTAATATTGTTGAGATGCTGACAGATTTATCTACAACTTAAGCGATCAATAGCAGATAACCTTCTGACACTGTTTTCTACAATGTCGGCTTTCACAGTGCAGGAAAACACTTCAGATGGATGTCTTGACTTTTTTTTTCTTTTTTATGTTAAACATCTTGCCCATTAATGTTTGCTTTCCATCTGTGAAACTAGGTTTTCCTGTTGCAATTCTGATTATATTTTATGTAGGATTTAGTGTCTTGTGGACTTATGTAACTATTATTATTATCATTATTACTATTATCTTTTATTTCTCACACTTAAGTCTGGTTAAAAATGGAACGTGACGCGGACCTCGGTCAAGCGTGACTTCCTTGTAACTGTATGGTATATGTTATATTGCATTTAGGAACTTTCGGGTAATTGAACATGTATCAATAATTACAGATTTTTGTAGTTGTATATATATGTTTGGATGTAGCTGTATTGCATTGATGTACTGGTGGATATTGTGAGGTATGACTCCTGTAGTTGATAGTATAATTGGGATAATGTCGACTTTATCCTGATGCCACATGTCCTTGACTTCCTCAGCCAGTTGGATGTATTTTTCTATTTTTTCTCCTGTTTTCTTCTGTAGATTTGTTGTGTTGGGTATGGATATTTCAATTAGTTGTGTTAATTTCTTCTTTTTATTGGTGAGTATGATGTCAGGCTTGTTATGTGGTGTTGTTTTATCTGTTATAATCGTTCTGTTCCAGTATAATTTGTATTCATCATTCTCCAGTACATTTTGTGGTGTGTACTTGTATGTGGGAACGTGTTGTTTTATTAGTTTATGTTTTATGGCAAGTTGTTGATGTATTATTTTTGCTACATTGTCATGTCTTCTGGGGTATTCTGTATTTGCTAGTATTGTACATCCGCTTGTGATGTGATCTACTGTTTCTATTTGTTGTTTGCAAAGTCTGCATTTATCTGTTGTGGTATTGGGATCTGTAATAATATGCTTGCTGTAATATCTGGTGTTTATTGTTTGATCCTGTATTGCAATCATGAATCCTTCCGTCTCACTGTATATATTGCCGTTTCTTAGCCATGTGTTGGATACGTCTTGATCTATGTGTGGCTGTGTTAGATGATACGGGTGCTTGCCGTGTAGTGTTTTCTTTTTCCAAATTACTTTCTTTGTATCTGTTGATGTAATGTGATCTAAAGGGTTGTAGAAGTGGTTATGAAATTGCAATGGTGTAGCTGATGTATTTATATGAGTGATTGCTTTGTGTATTTTGCTAGTTTCTGCTCGTTCTAGAAAGAATTTTCTTAAATTGTCTACCTGTCCATAATGTAGGTTTTTTATATCTATAAATCCCCTTCCACCTTCCTTTCTGCTTAATGTGAATCTTTCTGTTGCTGAATGTATGTGATGTATTCTATATTTGTGGCATTGTGATCGTGTAAGTGTATTGAGTGCTTCTAGGTCTGTGTCACTCCATTTCACTACTCCAAATGAGTAGGTCAATACTGGTATAGCATAAGTATTTATAGCTTTTGTCTTGTTTCTTGCTGTCAATTCTGTTTTCAGTATTTTTGTTAGTCTTTGTCTATATTTTTCTTTTAGTTCTTCTTTAATATTTGTATGATCTATTCCTATTTTTTGTCTGTATCCTAGGTATTTATAGGCATCTGTTTTTTCCATCGCTTCTATGCAGTCGCTGTGGTTATCCAATATGTAATCTTCTTGTTTAGTGTGTTTGCCCTTGACTATGCTATTTTTCTTACATTTGTCTGTTCCAAAAGCCATATTTATATCATTGCTGAATACTTCTGTTATCTTTAGTAATTGGTTGAGTTGTTGATTTGTTGCTACCAGTAGTTTTAGATCATCCATGTATAGCAAATGTGTGATTTTGTGTGGGTATGTTCCAGTAATATTGTATCCATAATTTGTATTATTTAGCATGTTGGATAGTGGGTTCAGAGCAAGACAGAACCAGAAAGGACTTAATGAGTCTCCTTGGTATATTCCACGCTTAATCTGTATTGGCTGTGATGTGATGTTATCTGAATTTGTTTGGATATTAAGTGTGGTTTTCCAGTTTTTCATTACTGTGTTTAGAAACTGTATCAAGTTAGGATCTACTTTGTATATTTCCAATATCTGTAGTAACCATGAGTGGGGTACACTATCAAAGGCTTTTTGGTAATCAATGTATGCGTAGTGTAGGGACCTTTGTTTAGTTTTCGCTTTATATGTCACCTCTGTATCTATTATCAGTTGCTCTTTACATCCTCGTGCTCCTTTGCAGCAGCCTTTTTGTTCTTCATTTATAATTTTGTTCTGTGTTGTATGTGTCATTAATTTCTGTGTGATGACTGAAGTTAATATTTTGTATATTGTTGGTAGGCATGTTATGGGGCATTATTTAGCTGGGTTTGCTGTGTCTGCTTGATCTTTAGGTTTCAGATAGGTTATTCCATGTGCAAGTGTATCAGGGAATGTGTATGGGTCTGCAATGTAACTGTTTAATAATTTAGTTAGATGTGAATGTGTTGAGGTGAACTTCTTTAGCCAGTAATTTGCTATTTTATCATTTCCAGGGGCTTTCCAATTGTGTGTAGAATTAATTGCTCGGGTGACTTCATGTTGCAAAATTATCACTTCAGGCATTTGTGGTATCATCTTGTATGTGTCTGTTTCTGCTTGTATCCACCATGCATGCCTGTTATGTTGTACCGGGTTTGACCATATGCTGCTCCAGAAGTGTTCCATGTCTGTTATGTTTGGTGGATTGTCTATTTTAATGTGTGTGTTATCCATTGTTTGGTAAAATCTCTTTTGGTTTGTGTTGAATGTTTGGTTTTGTTTCCTTCTATTTTCACTTTTTTTGTATCTTCTAAGTCGTTTGGCCAATGCTTGCAATTTCTGCTTTTTTTCATCTAATTGCTCTATTGCTTCTTGTTGTGAGATTTTACCTAACCTTTTTCGTTTTTTGTCTGATATTTCATTTCTTATAAATTGTGTTAGCTGTCCGATGTCTTTTCTCAGTTTTTCTATTCTGATCTGTAGCCTGTGTTGCCATGCTGGTTTTGTGGGTTTCTTCTGTGTGTTGGTTTGTTCTGATCTCTGCCTAGTGTGTATATTTAGTGTAGTGAGTGCTCCTATACAAACCAGTAGTTGTAACTCTTCCATAGTTGTGTTTTCATTTATTTTGTTGTGTATGATTGTGTTGATAGTTTTTATTGTTGTTTCGACTTGTGGGTTATTTGGCGGTCTATGCAGGAATGGTCTAATGTCTGTATTTGTGTCTTTGTATTCTATATATGTCAGCTGAAAATTCTCTTCTATGTCTAACACATATGTCTCTTCGTGTTCCATTTGTGCTTGTTCTGGTGGCTGTCTTAAGATTTCGTTTTCCTCTGATTGTTTAATTGATGCGTGTTGGTCTTTGTTTGTTTGCTCTGGGATGTTTGAGTCCATTACTGTGTTTTCTTCTTCTTCTGATTGCACATTATTTTGTTCCAGTATTTGTTGTACTTGTTGTTTGATGTTTTCTAATTCTGACTTGGGGTATCCTGTTATTTTTGATTATTACACGGATCTGATCAGCTAGTCGTTGTTCTGTTAAAAATTTTAATTCCGGGTATCTGGTAATAAATGTTGTGTATACTTGTGATCTGTATCCAGTTGTGTTGGTTCCTAGGTTTGTTGCTTGGTAATAACAGAACATGAGGTGTCGATTGACTTCATCTGACCATCTCATCCTCTGTCTTTGTTTTCCTTCTAGGGTGGTTGCAGGAAGCATATCCTGCAAAACACCTCTATTTGGATTTAAATCTTTTCCAGTTGGCTAGCAGTGTCGTTACCATTGTGGGCGGGCATAGGGTTCAAGCGTCGTCCCCGACCATGACGGCGTTTGTCCGAGGCTTCTTTAGTTCTGTCCTGAACCAAGTAATCACACTAAAAGGGGTGTTAGCCCTATTGGTGGTTTGTTCTTTTCGTCACCTTTTACGACTGGCAGAACATACCGGAGGCCTATTCTTTTCCCGGGCCTCCATGGGTTTTATTATTATTATTATTATTATTATTATTACAGGATTAATCAATACAAAAAAAATAAATGAAATGATCGGTATGGCATTGTAGGCTGGGAGGCCCCATTCGGGGGAGTTCGTCCACTGTATTGCAAGTCTTCTTTACTTGACCTCTATTGCAAGTCTTCTTTAGTTGACGCCACATCGGTGACTTGCGAGTCAATGATGAAGGACACACAACACCCAGTCCCCTGCTGGGAATCGAGCCCGGGCCTCCTGCGTGGTAGGTGGTAACGCTACCGCTACGCTACGGAAAAGATTAATTAACAATAGCATCTTGTCGTATTCATGTTATCCTTCGCGTAGCCTCTTTATCCAGCGTATCTTCCTCATCGATGCTGCGATGTCCCATTACTCCATTTATATGGTCTGTCCGAGAACGTCGTGGTCTTGCACGCTTATGTCTGTGAGGTGGTTTCCATTCATAAACCTTCTTTGGTCACCAATGATCTTGCATTCTCATCATATGTCCGTACCATTTTAACGATTTTCTTTCAATTCCATCACTGTATCATTTGCCTTCATTCTAGCTCTTACTTCATCATTAGTTTTCCTTTAGATTCTTGATATTCGGGCACTCATACGCAAATAATCCGCTCCACAGCTTTTAACCTTCTTTTGAGATCTGCATTTAATATCCATAGTTTTGATCTACAGCAGAGCACCAATTCAACCATTATCTTACCTACTATTTTCTTATTGCTGTTAGCAATTTTCTTATCCCACCAAAAAGAATTCATCTACCCTGACACTTTCCTGATTTGCTGTATTCTATATTTTACTTCTGTATGGCCCAATCCATTTTTATCAGTGTGTGCCCCAAGATAGTTAAATTTTTCTACGTCTCTCATAACTGCTTTGTCATTGATGTGTACTTCAAATTTAGCATCACTATTCACCACCAGATACTCTGTTTTTGTATTAAGTATCTAAATACAAAATATCAACTCTTTCTATTTTAATTCCTTGAGATTTGATGTCAGCTATTTAACTGCACTTCTTAACACCATCACTGCATCGTTTGCATGACAGGTGCTCATAAAATTCTTCACCTATTTTCCCCAACAAAATCACTCTGCCTCAGTTCTACTTCGTTGTTCTCTTCTATACACACTGTCTCACTACTGTTTAAATCTCCATGTCCTTAAAACCTAGTTTCGCATGTAAAGCGTTAATATGGTTATCCGACACGATGTTAAGGCATGAATGTCATTATCGTTCATGACAGTTCAGAGTTCTTCTAATTTCTCTGCTTTTACTAAGGTTCTCATTTCATACATTCCTAGTTTCTCTCCTGTATTATTGTTGTGAAACTTTCGTTGGATTGCATCCTGAGCTACCTTACCCACCCACTACCGGTTCTTCGCTTTCGAGTTTCTTGATCAGTAATTAAGTCTGTATACTCTCCATGGTTGCTCTACTGACGACAGAATGTGGTGGTAGCCTATCGTATTCCACATCGCAGTCTCACTGCCTCTCAAGTCGGCGTGGCCACGCCACGTCACGATCAACATTGACAGCTCTTTTGACGCTACTTCCACCATCGGCGGGAGAGACCTTCACCATTTCTGTGGTTAATACGGTTAATACAGTCATCTTATTCCCCAAATCAGTTGTTCGTTCTCTCAGCAGAGAGGTACTTTTACAGAATACTGTCATCTGGAGCGAGATGAAAATACCATTTTAAATTCTTTATGAAGTTGTTACATCACCCTACGCCCTTTGCAATAGAGCTTGAAATTGCCGAAGGCGTAACACTGAAAGCATGAGTTGTATTTCATATTTGACGTGTGGCTGCAATCCTGCCAACACACTCGTGTTAGTGGTACTGGCATCTCGTACAGGAACAGTTTTAGGAGGGCTGCAGCAGGCACGATCGAAGTAATTGACATGGCAGCAATGAATGTGACAACCTCCCCCATTCAGGAATCCGGAAAAGTCTTAGGTATCCACAACGACCTGAAGCAGTCCTCGTCGTGCTGGAACTACCTGTGTTGTTGTCCTCCAACAAGACTCTGGGTTGACCATGACAAACTATGAGTTGACTGCTAAATAAGGCGAACAGTCAACTGCTTACAACTCAAGGATATCTTTTAAATTACTCCACACAGGGCAGCTTGTTTTGCCTCCATGCAGAGAAAATACTTAATAACACCGGTTACAGCACAAGGAGAAGATCAGATGGTCAGTTGTAAAAAATATTACACAGAAAAATCAATTGTCAACTCGATTGGAAACCCGAAAACATACCATCATTCACACACGCAGTGAAATACATATAAATTACAAGGCTTTGTTTGCCTACGCCATTAAGCCTAAGAGGTCTCTGTTTTACATCTACAACTACATTTATGTTTCGTAAGCCACTGTATAGTGCATGACGAAATACTATTCATCCCAGTATTATTATGTCCTGTTCCTCTTATCTTATCCCAGGATTCATCAGGAACCCATATAGGTTTTCAGACGATTCCCATAGAAGAACCACGTACAAATCAGTTTCACCTTAATGTGGGCTGCACCCACAGGTTACATTTTTTCTCGTTGTTGTGGATATTTTCAGTTAAGGAGAAACGTAAGCAATACTCGATGTGGAAACACTAAGTCGTTTCGCATTTCCTTACAACCTGCCAGTCCTTAAACCTCCATGAACACAACAGCGTCATCTACGAAGAATGTCCACGATCACCGCACTCTGCTCACTTGCATCTCATCTACAATGAAGCGCCAAAGAAATTGGTATAGGCACGCGTATTCGAATACAAAGATATGTAAACAGGCAGAATACGGCGCTGCGGTCGGGAACGCCTATATAAGACAACAAGTGTCTCGCCAATTCTTTTCTCGGTTACTGCTACTACAATGGCAAATTATCAAGATTTAAATGAGGTTGAACGTGGTGTTATAGTCGCGGGGGGGGGGGGGGGGGGGTGAGCGATGTGACACAGCATCTTCGAGGCAGCGATGAAGTGGAGATTTTTCCGTCTGACCATTTCACAAATGTACCGTGAATATCAGGAATCTGATAAAACATCAAATCTCCGACATCGCTGCGGCCGGAAATAGATCATGCGAGAACGGGACCAATTACGACTGAAGAGAATAGTTCAACGTGACAGAAGTGCAATCCTTGCGCAAATTGCTGCAAATTTCAATGTTGGGTCATCAACAAGTGTCAGCATGCGAGCCATTCAACGAAACATCACCGATACGGCTTTTGGAGCCGAGGGCCCACTCATTTACCTTTGATGACTGCACGACACAAAGCTCTATGCCTCGCCTGGACCCGCCACTACCGACATTTGCCGGCCGCGGTGGTCTAGCGGTTCTGGCGCTGCAGTCTGGAACCGCGGGACTGCTACGGTCGCAGGTTCGAATCCTGTCTCGGGCATGGATGTGTGTGATGTCCTTAGGTTAGTTAGGTTTAAGTAGTTCTAAGTTCTAGGGGACTTATGACCTAAGATGTTGAGTCCCATAGTGCTCAGAGCCATTTGAACCATTTTGAACCGACATTTGACGGTTGATAACTGGAAACATTTTGCCTGGTCGGACGAGTCTCGTTTCCAATTGTACAGATATGGAGAAAACCTCATGAACCCATAGACCCGGCATGTGAGCAGGGAACTGTCAAACTGGTGGAGGCTCTGTAATGGTGTGGGGCGCGTGCAGTTTAAGTGATATGGGAGCCCAGGTACGTCTACATACGACTCTTGACAGGTGTCACGTAGGTAAGCATCCAGTTTGGTCACCTACATCCACTCATGTCCATTGTCCATTCTGACGGACTTGGACATTCCAGCAGGACAATGCGACACCCCACACGTATAGAATTACTACAGAGTGGCTCCAGAAACACTCTTATGAGTTTAAACATTTCCACCGTCCATCAGACTCCCCAGACATGAACATTATTGAGCATATCTGGGATGCTTTGCAACGTACTGTTCAGAAGAAATCTCCGAGTCTTATAGATTTGTGGACAGCCCTACAGGATTCATGGGACATTTCCCTCCAGTACTACTTCAGACAATGGTCTAATCCATGCCACGTCGTGTTGCGGAACTTCTGCGTGCTCGCGGGGGCCCTACGTAATCTAAGGCAAGTGTTCCAGTTTCTTTGACATTTCAGGGTATATAATATACTGTATACATTATCTCACAAAAACGTTAAGCACGAAGACAAAGAGGAGGAAAGAAATGAAACTTCACGGTATTACAGTGTATGTGATGTTGTTGCAGTGATAAAAAAAGGAGCGAAATTGACTGATAATTTGGTAATTTGAGCGCAGTTGTCAGAACGATGTTGCACACCATCTGACCTGGAAGTGTATACTAATTCGCTTGAGAAGAGTGTCATAAAACCGTTTCACCTCTCCTGAGGCAAACTGGCTCACAACTGTTGTAACCGGTCCTTTATATCCCTCACACTGCAACGGGGACAAAGATGACAGTCGAGCTGGTACCACACACATGTCGCATCGCGGACAGATTTGGAAATCTTTCTGGCCACGGCATTATTTCAAAATCACGCTAAGAGGTCATAGAGACAGGTGTCATACGTAGACCGGCATTGTTGCTGTATACCACAACGTTACTGTCGTCCGCAGCTCGTGGTCTAGTGGCTAGCGTTGCTGCCACTGGATCACGGGGTCCCGAGTTCGATTTCCGGCCAGGTTATGGATTTTCCCTGCCCGGGGACTTGGTATATTTAACGTCCTCATCATTTCATCATCATCCTAATCATTCGTGACTGTAGCTAGATTGGACTGTGAAAAAAATTGAACTGTCAAAAATTGCGACTTTCTACGGGTGCTGATGATTGAGCAGTTGAGCGCCCCACAAACCAAACATCATCGTCGTCATCATCATCATCATCATCATCACAACGGTACCGTCGCATCAGAAGTAGCACCTGGGTCAGCATGATGTCCGTGACGGAACGTAGTGCCGTCGGAGATCCTCAGTCACTACAAGCCGTGATTGCATTCTCATCTGATGGTTTTCACACTATGACGTGAGGAGTAACTGAATTGTGGTTCTGAAAACATTGGAAGAATGCTACCTGTCGCCAGGTAATCGCCATACTCGGCAACGATGGTCATCCGGGGTTGTGCAGATTTGCGATTGATTGCTGAACACGCCGTTCATCAGCAGTTCACGCATACCGGTCATGGCACGACACCAAGCGCTGCCCTTTATGAGGTGGTGGTAACGGCAGGCCACGCTTGGGACACCGATTCGCTTGTATGGCTGCTGCTGCTAGTATCCGACCGGTTGTGTGAGGTCACACAGAATGTTGCAGGGAGACCCTAACTTGTTATCTGGTAGAGGGCGCAGATATGAATGGATAGCAATGTGACCAGGAAGTAGCAGTGCTTGTGTTTTTAAAAAGTACAATGCACTGTTCCTTCGTACATGTCAGAAGGAAGATTGCATGGTACTTATTAATAAAACTGGTACAGCTATTTCGTACTGATTAGCCAATATCAGATTCTAGACCCGCAATAAATATGTGCATCCTGGATAGGAATATATGTAACGTACGAATGCAGGTTCAGACACCAGCATAATGACATATGGAAGTATGTGTCTGGCCGTGATTCGTGCACAGGTACCAACTGCGAATACGCTTCCTAGGTAATAATATGAACCACATGGCGATCCTCCCTTGTGGTGGCCAAACATGGTCGACCGAATCTTTGATACCGAATACGCCTGCCCTCTTCTTCCCTTGTACACGAATACCCCACTAATCGGGGTATTGCACAGTTGACCAGCTGGCCAAATGGGGACCCGCAGTGACGTCCCTTTCAAACTCTCAGGTGCTGATAACGCTGTTTCACAACGGTACACGGCAGCTCCGTATCCTTCACAGTAATCACTGAATATTAGACCTGTTCACGCTCCGTATATGTCCTACCAAATGTGATAACTAGACTCAAAACACAAAACACTAACGACACCAATGCAGTTTGGTGCCGTTGTACCTGTTACAGAGAATTTCAATTCTAATCCTGTCATATCTGCCTATGGTGAGTACATCTACGAAGTTACACTGATATGCTAGTATGTTCTCTGGGTGTTCATATTTTTTGTCAGGTAGTTTGTGCTGATAATATTAGCGGACCTATGAAGCTTCCCTGCGACACTTTGATTTTACTTTCGCTTTACTTGAGTGGTTTACCTGGACACTGCGCTATTTCTTTAAAGTCAGTACCGCCATTAGACTGTTTTTTTATTTGCAGTGTTACATTTACACTATCATAATTTCGGCTTTAAGTTGCCATTATCAAGTGTTTTAATGTTATACAGTGCCTAAGATGGCATACTGCAGTATTTAAAACACGCTACTACAAACATTGTCTAAGGGTGAATATTTCTCGTGAAATCCTACTACTTTGTTTTATCACTGAGTATACTCAGTGTCTAATAGCGTATTTTAAATACGACAGCATGCCATCTTAGGCACTGTATAACAATAAAACACTTGATAATGTACCTTAAAGCCGAAATCATGACCGTGTAAATGTAACACTGCAAACCAAAAAAGTCTAATGGCTGTACTGACTTTAAAGAAATATGTTATGACTGTGACCCCACATTATGAAAAAATTATTATACGCTCTGTTTCTTGGAGAGAAATTTATTTTCACCAAGGTGGCTCAGGTCGCAATCCAACGAAATTCTCACAGCAGTAATAAAGGAGTGAAACCAGGAACTCGTGATATAAGGACACTAGTTAAAGCAAATATTCTAAAAAAAAACTCATAACTTAACGATAACGTTTTTCATGGTTTAACGTCGCGTCGGATAACAACATTAACCCACTACATGTGAAACTGTGTGGCAGGAACATGGAGATTTCAACAGTCATTTGATGACAGTGTACATAGAGAAGGAGGAGAAGAAGGCAGAACTGGGATAGCATTTACATTGCGGAAAATGGGCGAAGAATCTTATGAGCACCTGTCCTGTATATGATGGAGTGACGGTGATAAGAAGTGTTGTTAAACTCCTGACATCAAAGGTATCTACCGAACATTATTTTATCAAGACAATCGCAATACAGTCAAGTAACATTTATTATATTGATCAGATGTAAAAAAAATGTGTTATGAATTGTGAAAAATTACAAATGCAGGTAATGGTTTCGGAACGAAAGAAAAGTTCGAAACTAGTCACTAACAAGAATATTAATTGCTACTTTGACGGAAACCTTAATTAATAAATTATATAAACAGAACGATACGATTTTTTCTATCTAGGCATTTAAATTCTGAAGACAATAAATGCTGTTTATGAATCAGAATCACAGTTGCAACAGTAAAATGTACATTCGGAGAATAAAGGCAACCATTAATGAACCAGTCGCTTAATACAGAAAACGCAGGAAACGAATTATTCAGGGCGTCCATCTGGAATGTGCTTCTGTACTGTGAAATCAGGGTACTGTTGCACACAGGGCTGGGAAGTTATTCGCTGTTGATCACTTACGCAAAATACCTCAGTAATATTGACTATGCTGACGACACCCTTGTCATCTCTGAAGGATGTGCGCTAGGGACGCATACAGTTCTGAAATTCTATATTCATGAGGTAGGATCAGCAGCTCTGTAAGACTGGTGTGTAGGTGTCTGCAAGAAAGTATCATTCCTGGACAGTCTTAAGGAAATGTTTATTTACTTGGACAAAGCGTCCATTTCGTGCAGAAAACATCAGTTTTCTTTAAATGTGGATAAAGACTAGATAATGCATATAACAACCATAAAGAACCCGACAGTATCCAATAGTACTGAACATCTTAAGAACGTCACATCATATAAGTATTTTGAGATGATATTAAGAAACTATGCGAAATGGAATGATCACGTAAAATCTGTAGTATGGGAGTTCAATGGAAGACTTAGGTCCGTCGGAAGGTTTCTGATAAGCTGTAGTGCATGTGTAAAGGAATTTATAAACAAGAGTCAGTGCTTCCAATTCTACAGCATTGTTGCAGCGTTCGAAGTCTATCAGGTATGTATAACAAGACAGATATAACGAATGCAGTGACTCTCTGTAGATCGTAGCTTGACGATACAGCCGAAACGAAAGAGCAACAGAATTGTTTGGCGAGCTTAAATGAGAATCTTTGGTAGAAAGACGATGTAGTTCTCATTAAACCCTACTGGGTAAATTTAGAGAAAGTTTCTTTGTTCCAAGAAGACTCTGTGACAAGGATGAAGAGATTAGAGCACATAGAGAGATACAGATAAAATATTTTTCCTCAACAAAGCGCGGAAGAACCATGACAGGAATTAGCTAATACAACGTAAAGGAATTTTCCCATGGATCACCAGTGAGTCATATTCTCATAATTTTTTTATTTTTTATTTTTTAATTTTTTTATGTTTTTTTTAGAGCGTGTCCTTCCGGTTATAGAACAAAACTTCCCTCAGCTGGGACTGTTTCACCCGATCATGACGATGAATCTTGGAATGTCTGATGACGGAATAATAATTAAACTGATCAACAGACTTTTTCGTAATGTATATACCTTTTAATCTCTTTGTCTGCCACGTAAAGACATCGTCGATTCGTTAGATTGTATGTAGGTGTAAGTATAGATTAGTCAGAAAGTCTTCAAGAGCTGTAAGACATCGTTACTGAATTTGAATAGTCTTACGATACAAGTATCATTAAACCAAAGAAAAAAATTGTAGCTACAACTACGAAGGAAACTCTTCAGCAGTGAACGGCGTTCTTTCAGACTTCCACGATTCTAAAGAAATAAAACGTCTCAATAAGACGGGGCGTATGTTATTTATTCAAAAAAATCATGTTAAAATTCTATAATATGAAAACTAAAACTACCTGAATTCCCTATCTCCACAGATGTTTCACGGAAAATGTTAGATATTAGAATTTTCTCTTGGATCATGAAATAGATGGACAGTAGGAATTCTGGTTTGCAGTTTTGTGCATACAACCTTTTCCCCGTTTTCCATATAGGAGTGTGCTGCGCTGCCTTCTACCATACCACGGTAGGACCATCGCATAAACTTTCAAAATCTGTAATATTGAGACAAGCACCGCTAGAATCGGAAAACTACTGAGACTACGCACTTCATGGACCAGAGGAAGAGTTCGGAGACGATGAATGTCAGTATGAAACTGCACCCTGTAATAAAGCAGCATATGTGAGATAGCATTTTGTGGACAATAACACTCCTTGAAGTGGACTCAAATGCCCAGAGTCCTGAAATGTACCCACTGAGACACATTTGCCATGAGTCAGAGGGTCGACTTCACTCCAGACCACAGAGACAAAAATATCTAATTCTCTGGTTTCGGCTGTTGAGGCAGAATGGGCTGCCACTCTCCAAAAGACAACCAGACTCCTCATTGAAAGTGTCCCCAGTAGAATTCAAGCCCTCGTTAAGACGAAGAGCCGGCCGAAGTGGCCGTGCGGTTCTAGGCGCTGCAGTCTGGAACCGCGAGACCGCTACGGTCGCAGGTTCGAATCCTGCGTCGGGCATGGATGTGTGTGATGTCATTAGGTTAGTTAGGTTTAACTAGTTCTAAGTTCTAGGGGACTAATGACCTCAGAAGTTGAGTCCCATAGTGCTCAGAGCCATTTGAACCATTTAAAGACGAAGAGTGGACACATCCCATATTAATGTCCACTAACAGGTGTCCACCCTTTTGATCGGAGAGGGTAGAATGCTAGTAAGTATCGGTGACCATCCTGTGTAATCTTGGTTTTCATTTCCCTACCATTTCTTCTCTGTACTGCCACTTCCTCTTGCACTGTTGTACATGGCTTACATCCTCCTCTGCCTTTTCTATTCTATACCCAAATTTTAAGATTCCCTTAAGCAGTTATTCTTAGTTTCTGTTTTAAAAGCTTTTAGCTTTAACAGTTAGGTACGCACTTATGTCTCCTGGAGACTTTTCAAGCACTAGAACGCGTTACGTTGTCCTGAACGGCGAATGGCCTACATCGTGCATAAACAGCCTGTCGCATAGGGTGAACACATTTCTGCGACTCTTCGTTCATGACAAGTGACTGTAGGTAGATACAAGATGACTTGGATAGAATTTCTATTTTGTGTGATTAAAGGGGGAAAATGAAAATTAATGTAGACGGATAGGGAAACATCCAGTAATGTCAGAATACAGTATTGGTGCTATGTTGCTTGACACAGTAACGTCGATTACATATCTGGGCTTATCGCTGCCAAAGCGACGTGAAATGGAACTGACAGCTAAGGGCAGTAGTAGGGAAGTTGAATGATCGACTTCGGTTTATTGGGACGCTGTTCGAATTCATTTGTAATGGAGACTGCGTGTAGAACACTGATGCGGCATATTCATGAGTAATGTTCGAGCGTTTCTGATACTCATTAGGTTGGATTAAAGGAAGACTTTGAAGTGATTCAGAGGCGTGCGGCTACAGTTTTCACAGGTGGGTTCGATTAACATGTGAAGATTACAGAAATGCTCCTGCTACTCAAATGGGTATTCCTAGAGAGAAGACGACGATCTCCTCGCGAAACACTGTTGAGAAAGGTAAGAGAACCGACAAAGGCAGTTTGCCGAAGAAATCTACTGCCACAATTACACATCTTGCGTAGGTATAGAACAAGAGAAATCAGGGCTCTTATTGAACCATAAACTTAGTTATTTTTCCCTTACTCCATTTGTAAGTGAACGAGAAAGGGGCAGACTAGCAGCGTTACAACATACCGTTCACCATGCACGTTACGATGGTTTGCGAAGTACGAATGAGGACGTAAATGGAGATGTAGGCGTAGAAAAGAGTCGATATGTCAGAGCTGTGCCTTACAACGCAGTTAATGCGAATTGGTTTTACCTCGTTTCATACTTCTGTTACTTCATCTTGGTTTTGGTAAAAGTTGCGTACATAACAAGCAGAATTCGGCACATGATGACTCCCTATTACCTAGAGCAGGCAAAAAATAACCGATAGAAATAACCAGCTGTCCAGAAGAAACTATTACTGTAATAACCGCTGACATGTTACTGTCAGTTATTTTAATAAATGACAACAATGCATGGTGGCATGCGCTTAACGATGTACCAACTACGCTTTCATGTCGTCTGAGATCTGATCTCGGATAAATGATCAGAGAAGGCGGACAATGTAGAAATTATTCTATAGCACATAAAAGCAACTGCGAGACAGCGCGCCATCTGTTTGTCGAAGTGTGTACTACGCCTTCGTGGCATCTTAACTACAAGGAGTGGCCATGAGGAATTTGTGCGTAAACAAAAATAATCGTCAGTAGCTGAGTATAAGTATTTTTCTGTAGCACTTATACCATTCGCTTACAGTTATTGTTTTCTGGGAATTATGGGCTACCACTATAGATAACCTGGAGGTTGGTAACTGTGTCTAGGACTCCAATAGATCGCAGCAGACGATAATATTTCCAGAGACGATAGATATTCAAGTGAAACAAGTACTTTCTTTCTTCTACGGAAATAACAGCGGCCGTCACGGGGTTCCACAGAGTTTACAAATAACTGGATTGTTAGTGCTCTTAAAGTGATCCACATACCGCCATTCATGCTGTTACCGTTAACTTGTATGCAGTAACTATTGGCTTGGTAATGCGCACCCGAATCAACTTGCACAACTACAAAACCAAATATAAAGAAATTTAAGTATCCCGACGTACGTTTCGCAGATTTAACTACAAGACCACAGTCAGCAACAAAAATTGAAAAGTGTTAATTGACGAAAAAGTTTCAAAATGGACAGTGACGGCACGCAACTGGGCTGCTTCGCGACGAGGCTTGGCAGTGGGCTACCCTCAGATGCCGGACTCAACACTGCCTGGAGATTAAAGGACAAAAGCTGAAGTCCCAGCTATGAGAAATACGTGAGAGAGAAATTATTCTCTGCGAGAGCGCGTAAACTAGCTGGAGGTAATTTAGCAGCTTGTGTTTTGCGGGCGCTCAGAGTTTACTGGACCCCCGTTTGGGGAGATCAGAACTAACAATAACTGACAGTTTTAAAAAAGTGTTAAACGTAACTGGTGTAAGGAAAACCGTAACCGCGATAGCTGAAACTCAGAAATAACCGTTTGGCCCACCTCCACTGTGCCCCCATCTCTCGATACGGAGCAGCCTCCGGCTGTGCAGCCGCATGTATTCCGCGCCGTCGCCCTCTGCCTTTGCGGGGAATCCCCTAGCTAGTTCGAACGGCCGCCTGCCGCCGACAGTCGATAAAACACTCGATACCGCGGCGACGCTCCGCGCAGCACGGGGCTGGGTAGGGCCGCCTCGATAACAACACGCTATCGGTTTTCTTTAGCAACCGCCCGCCGTTATTAATCCCTACACGGGGCGCCGTAATTTGGATCCCCTTTGCCGTCGGCGCAGCGACCTTCTCAAGGGGCACGCCGGAGATGGCGGGCTTTACCCTAGATCAAGGATCCCCCATCCTTCCTTTAAGCGACACGACGACGACGATGCGGGACGTCTTTTTGGTCACGTGCAAGACTGTATCATTTCAACGTGGACAATTCTTGCACATATAGGGTGACCTCTCCATAGGTGTGGATGTGTATTTGACTGTCTAAATCACTACATCCAAACGGATAATCTGAGATTCTGTGGAATTGACAGTACAGGCAACCAATGCATAATGTCGTTTCTGACAAAAATAATGCAGGAAATTGTGTTTAATAATTCAATTAATGTAAGCGGGGTTGTGGGAGGGGTTCTGGTGAGAAGTCACTTTTTGGGACCGGCAAGGTTCAATCTTAGGTCCACTAAGTTTTTAAACTACCTTCCCTCTCATACATAACACTCAGAATCTCAGAATTAGTTCTTTTTGCAAATTATACTAGTATTATAACAAAACAAACCATTCATACAGCAGCAGAAGAACTGGTAAATATAGTACTTAGAAGTGTTATCGAATAGTTTCCTGCAAACAGTCTCATTCCAAGTATCAAAAAGACACAGAACATTCACTTTTCCTTCGTGAGGGGCCACAGTCATGCGGATCTTTTTGGAAGAAATGTCCGCTATTTGAAAGTAGACTACTTTTCATTTATTGAACATAGTCATGATTTTGGCTTTATAACCATCCTCAGGTGCAAGCCGAAACGCACAAAATGTCCCGCCTCCCAGAATAGCATATCATCGTCGAAGTAACAGATATGTGGTGTTATAAACCAGTCGCCGTACTACAGAACTTGAGTATACATCAAAGACGCATAATATGACGTACGTTGTGCACGGCGAATAAACATTAACAAGACGTAAGACGTTTTTGACAGCCGATACTTGGCTATCACCCACGTTATGAAAGGGTTATTTCTTTGTTTAAAGTCGTGTACTGGGGAAGTAGTGTTATAATTACCAACTGTGAAATTGAATTTGGCATTTGCTGCTTTGAGGACCAATGTGTGCTTGTAAATCGATTACTGGTGCTTGGAAACACTATACATGCTTACTAAACAGTTTCTTACGTAATTATTTCAATTCAAACCAAATCACTCATTCTTTCATATGAATAATATTGATGATCGTCATCTTGTTATGGATAGTGTTTTTGCCTCTCATTCCATAAATATTCTGGCGTATCAGAAATCACATACCGAAGTGCAGTCACAAAACATTCGTAATAAGCGGCTTCTCTGTACATGCTATCAAGTTACAGATGCAGACTAGGTAGGTCCATAGGCGCGGTCGTTGCTTGCTAAATGTCGCGCGGAGTGATCTCGCTCATTACTGTGATGTTAGGTAGAAATGATAATCCCAAAATATGTGTTGCCCTGATGGCACTATTATTCCCTGTATTTAAAGTCAAAGATTAGAAACCAGAGGAAACATCTTCATTCTAAAGGCTGACTGCTAGAAGCAAAATGTTACTTGTTCAATTTTGAATCACAGCCTTGATGAATAATTAGTTACTGCTCCACATTTAAACGGTATCTATGATAAGCCGATTTTCAGTTGCACTATACTGTGTGTGTGTGTGTGTGTGTGAGAGAGAGAGAGAGAGAGAGAGAGAGAGAGAGAAAGAGGCTGTTTATACTAAACGTACAGGTCCTAACTGCTTTTTTTTTAACACACACGCATCTTCCAGTTCCATAGGACATATTCAAAAGATTCTGCTACAAAAACTCAGAAATTCAGAGTAACCATGTAACACTTCCGCCCTGTCGGACGTGCGTTATCTCAATAAAGCCTGTACTGTAATAAGTTCACGGGCTTCACCTTGTAAACAAGGATTTAGTACATAAGTTGACCGCGTGTACCTAATGGAAGCAATTCGGACTTATATTCAGTCAGTAACTACAGTGAGGCGTCAAGCAAAAGTAAGGTACAATTACGCGTTCGCATGGACAAGAAGTATACACAGTAGATACTACCAATGATTAATAATACGGTCGCCAGCCTAATTAGGCACTGAGTGAGTTTTTCCCTGTACAAGTGGTAGCATGTACAAGCATAATGACACGTAGCAATGTTGCGTTTTATAGCAAAATTTAGAACCAGAAAGAATTTACTGAACTAAAGTTTTCTTCTTTTGTACTAATTTGGATGAGCTAAACTTACACAACGCCACACAGCAATGATTACTACGAGCTGCACTTTGTATATTGATCAGACTGAAATCGGGCATAGATTACCCTAGAATCAGCAATTTTGAAAACACACATACAATGTCACTATTAAAATTGGAAAAAACACTAATACACTTAGGTTTAACATAGAAATTAATTTTACTATTCAATTCTGATCAGTACACTTCAAAATGTGCAAGAATAGGCAAGAGAAGGGGGGGGGGCCCTGAAACTGTTACGGTCGTTATGCTGAAACTAGTAAGTCCTGAAGGTACATTAACACTCAAAATTATCAACCTATGGATTACTATTCTTTTGTCACGCTTCTGGAGTAATTGACTAACATTCTTTCAATCTCAAATGAATTAAATATCATTGCTAGCTCAATTCATAATTTATCTTTCAATTTAATCACACTGATGTTCTTTACTAACATTTACATTTGCACTCCTATCCTTGAACGTCTTTATAGCATGAATTGGTCTGCAGATAATTTAGTACTAACTGTAAACTTTCAGTTCGGGATACTCGGGTTGCACAATATGTGGTAAGGACCCTGTCTAGGTCAATGATAAGGATAAGTGATGGCTAAGGCAATTCTGGTAAAAGTCACGTTATTATTGAACAGTTAGAACAGTTTCAACACTGGTCCACACAGATACACTTCTAAAGATGAAATAAATGTTTGACCTGTGCACGTAGTTGCGGCGGCTGGCGGGCAGCGAGATAGCGGGCAGCACAGCACACATACAAGCACGGCTAAGGCTCTCACAGTATCGGCACTTTCATTCTTCTTAGCGTCGTAATCTTTCCAATTTTGTGCCTGAGGAAATAGCCATGCCAAGTAGTCGTCGGAATCGGCCCATCCGAGGCTCAATGGAATCCACTTTTCCTAGATAGCCTCCTCGGTACAGTACATGTTCCTCTGACCGATACTCAACTCCGACTGTTAGACTGAGCCCGTTGTGCCGATCCGCGCCAGTGTGTGTTTTCCCGCACTCGCCTGCATCCACCTTTTCCCGCGCCCCTACAGGTAGGGTATTCACCACAGGTTTTCTACTACACATATTCTAATGCATTACCTACGTATGGACCAAGTGTTTAAATTACATTTTTCACATCATACAATAGATTTAACATTAAATACACTTTCCTTTGGTTACCAAATCACTTAAAAATCTAACATAAGTAATGACATTCATTTCAAAAGTTGTGTACAGTTTCTTTAACATGACACGAAAAGAAAAAATCTAAAAAAATATTTACATTATTTCACATAAATTCAGAAAGAAACATTTATCTAAATACATAAAGAAAAAAATTATTATAGGTACATTATTGTTACACATGCCCCTGTTTCCAGAAAATTTTCTTAAGTCCAAATTTTATGGGAACACTAAATTTAACAATAATACACTGGTTCTGAATCTTTACGTAAAAGTTCAAGAAGATTTACACTACATATTTCCTTCCACTCACTGTATATAGGTTCACACTATTTTAATATATTAAGACCAATATCTTGTTATTTACTTAAGTGCCTTTTGCACAGTCCAACTTCCCATTTAAACATTACTAAAATAGCAATTTAATCATTTTTTCCCAAATTTCTTAACGAAATAATTTAAAATTCTGGAATGCAAATATTTAACTACAAAACCAAATGCATATTCCTTATACACTATAAGATAATTTGTCGCTGATTGCTTTGAATAGCAGTCCATTTCCTAATTTACTAAACAAAACACACACACAAAATTTTCAGAAATTTAACTACACATATTTACTGCCTATTATGTGGATTTGGGCAGTCCATTTCACTTCATATTGTCACATCCTCTGGATTACATTTACTATTTTCCATCGACTATTTATCTGCCCTCATTGGTATTTGGCAGTCCTTCCTATTCTGGTTCATACACTGCCCATTTTCATTTTTGACAGTTCCACCTGTTATCTGTCTGAAAGCATTTACCCTTTCCTTTCAGTCCTTTTCTCCATACATTTTTATAGTTACAATACAATTGGTAATCTGAAACTCACATAACTACATTAGTAAATTTTCAATGGTATACAGGCATTTACAAAGAATAGTTACATTTGAAACAATTTGTGTTCAGCATAAGATACAGCACAATTACTCGTTTCTGGGAACATATAATTTCAGATCCACTATGTTTCTTACACCTAAAGGTCTTTTGGATTTTGGGTAGATTAGGTAGTAAGCATTTTCGTGTGGAATGTTCTGTGTTATGTATGGTCCATTATAGATATATTTAAATTTTGAAATTTCATGGTTTAGTTCACTAGATTTTTCGTGGGTTCTCAGAAGAACATGATCTCCAATTTTAAATTTTGAAACTTTTAGATTCTTATCGTGTCTTCTAGATCTAGATTCGGCTCTTTGCTTTGCCCTTTTTATTACCAATTCTTTCTTTTGATTCAATCCCAAACTTGTACAAGGTGGAAACTCTAATTTTTCTTCAATTAAACTTTTACTACTTTTATCTAACAAAATTTCTTCCGGTGGGAACCCTGTAGTTTCATGATGTAATGTGTTCATGACATTCTCAAAATCCGATATGAATCTGCCCCAGGCTCTAATAAAAAAAAAACACAAAATTCAATTTCAGCTAACACTGAGTTACAGTAACAATAAAGTTATGCATAATATTAATAATATATACAAATACAGCATCCTGCCCCTGCTCGTCTCTTTATTAACAAGGCAGTCTTTTATGGTTCATAAAACAGTCACTTAAGTCTGGTGGCTTCTTAGGCTTCTGGAGTTCAAAGTCTTTGCTCACTTGAACTCTTCGCAAAATAAACACTGAGTCGTCAGGTGGTTCTTTCTTTCTTTGTTCAGTCACAACATCTGGATTTTGTTTTGACACTTCGTCATCGTTAGGTACAATATCGTACTTAACTACATCCTCTTTATTTTCACTGATTTTCTCATACCCTCTTGCAGTAAAAGTATATTCACTTTCTTTTACACCGAAAAATACATCTTCACTAGAGTCATCACTACTCTCTTCCTCCACATCAGATTCATTTAAGTACGCTACTTTTGCACAACAGGGAAAGCTAGTATATTCAATTTTGTCTGTATTTACGTATATTTCATCATCTGAACTATCGTCGGAATCCGACCATTCCGGATCGCTATCAGGTTCTAACATAAAAGCTTTTCTGAGACAGGCACTAAGTTCTTCCTCGGTATTGTCATCAGGCTTAGATTTTAATTCAATCTCCTCTTTTGGTGAAACGGCCTCATCATCAGCTTTATTTACCTCTACTGTGACTTCATATTCGGTGTAATCCTCGTGGACTTTAATTACTTTCATGTAATCATCTGCCCCTTCTCCACGGTGCCTCTCGGTAGCAGCTTGCACTATTGGCGGATTGTTAGCAGAAGTTATTTCTTCGTCAATGCTGAGGAATTCATCCTCCAAATCCTTCCTATCATTAACCTTCCCCTTATCGGCAGCACGCGTACTTTTCGCGGCGCTATTTATTCTCCCTTCTTCAAATTTGGGCCACGTCACTATATTGACGCCCCTATCATTTCCCTTTTTATTAACTAATTTCTTCGCCTCATATTCTTTCTTAACATCCTCCCAATCCTCCCACTCACATTGCTTTAGGCCCTTGTACAGATCGTCGATCTGCACACACCAATCAGTTACTTCTGCTAATTCATTATCGCCCTTTTCCTCATTGCGAACACTGCTAACCGCACCTCTCTGAGCACTCACAATTTCATTTACTGTTTCCTTTGCCACGGAATTATCACTCGTAAAATGTTCATTATCTCTTACGGCTACGTTCGCACCTACTGCTGCCGTATTGCTAGCGGCTTCTCTCTGAACAGATGTTCCACTAGGCTGGGCCGTTGCCCTCTGATGCTCCACTCGCCCGTTAACCTGGAGCTTTCTGTGCGGCATAGATGACTCATGTTCGCTCGCACCTGACGCTTGTCTTGCCACAACACGTTGCTTCGTTTCACGCCTGTCTCTAACCTGTCTCATTACATTACGGTCGGTCCGGTATCTGTTCTTAATTCGGGGCCGATATGTATTGTCCGCTTCCGTTTGGCCCGCAACGTTCGCGGAAATTAGTTTCCCGCGTCGTTATTATTTTGCGCGGCGTACTCTCGTCCGCGACCTGGATAACTTCCTCTGCCTCTTCCTCTGCCTCTTCCTCTCTGTATTACATTGACGCGAAATCCATCGCCGTCATTCCTTTCGTCATTGTGTCGGGTATTACGGTTACCAAAATTTTGATAATTGGCACGACTTTCGCGCCAATGGTCTTCGTCTTCGACCCTTTCTAGAAATGCTTGGAAGCTACGATGGTTGCTTCCTACATACCTCTTAGAATCTTCTGGAAGCTTTTTATATAGCTCCCAGATAATTTCTGAATCCGATCTTCTACCTCTTAAATGCGTTAATTTTCGGTACCAATACTCGCAGAAATCTTTCAAAGAATTCCTGCCCCTGTTATCATGCCGTTTGGCCATGATAAATTCGCGCCATAAATGGTCCTGCTTTTGTTCAGACCAATATTCTTCGGTAAATTTTTGCCTAAATTCTTCGAACGTCATTCGTTCGGTATCTAAATTTATTCCCCAGCGCTTAGCGTCACCTGCTAAGGCGCTAATTACAACGTTTATCTTTTCCTGACCAGACAAGTGCTCAGGAAATACTCTTTCGCAATTTTTGATGAAGTCTAACGGATGCCACCCGTTATGTTTTTTGGATGGATCGAAGCGTTCCTCGCCTTCTAATAGCTTCGTAATTGGTGCGCCATTACAGACCACACCAGGCCTATCTTTAATTCTGCTCTCTATATGGAAAATTCTGCCTTGAATTTTCGTAGCATTTTGTTCACAATTCTGAACACATCCGGTTACTTTTTGATCTAAATCCCTTTCAGTGTCTAAAACTACCTTTTTCAACTGAGATATTCCGTATTGACATTCGTTTACGATCTCAGTTTTAAGACCGAAAACTTTTTCGTCTACCTTAGTTTCAACCAGAGGTTCTACTTTCTCTTGGATGTTGAGAATTTCAACATCGAATCTACTATTAATGTTACCAATTTCCTCCTGCATAGTATCCATATTTTTGTTAATAGTATCAATTTCAAATTTCATATTATTTACCACAGAACTTAAATTTCCCACTTTTTGTTCTACCTGCTCTATTTGTTTGCTAATTCTAATTCCTTGATCTTTGACCTATGCTTTAATCTGATCACTTTGTGTTTTGAGCTGCTCATTCTGTGTTTTGAGCTGCTCGTCAACGTGTGTTTTGAGCTGATTAACCTGATTGCCGACTTGTTTTTGAAGTTGCTCATTCTGTGTTTTGAGCTGATGGCCCTGTATTTTCAGCTGCTCATCAACGTGTGTTTTAAGCTGCTCATTCTGTGTTTTAAGTTGTTCAGTCTGTCCTGCAATTTGTTTGGTTAATTGTTCTAATAGATCGTTTATGCTCAAAATTTTTACACTGTTTTGTTCTATGGAATTTGTGTTTTCCGATCCTACTTCAAAAGTTTCTTTCGGTTCTTTCTTTATTTGTGGTGAATCAAATATGTCAGTGGATTCGTTCACGTACCCACTATCATCTACAAAGTCACCCTCTACTTCCTGTTTTGTCCCTTGCTGTGTTCGAGGTGATCGCGACATTTCAATCTGTTCGTTGACGTGTTTATGGTATTGTATGTACGCCAATTGTCTTCCGCTAACGCCATCTGTTATCTGGCCGCGTAGACTCCTGCTACTGCTAGCCGCATTCTCCATTTCGCTCGGCACATCTACCCTGTCCCCGTTCCTGTCCATATTGAATGCCAATCACACCGCACTATTATACTTGACTCACGCTATAGTTTACTTTGCTAAACTTTATTGCTGTTCGTGCCACTGAACATCCACTGTTCGGTCTTTACGTTAGTGTATAACCGACAACAACTGGATGTCCTGTCACCGGGAAGCCACGTGTAACACTTCCGCCCTGTCGGACGTGCGTTATCTCAATAAAGCCTGTACTGTAATAAGTTCACGGGCTTCACCTTGTAAACAAGGATTTAGTACATAAGTTGACCGCGTGTACCTAATGGAAGCAATTCGGACTTATATTCAGTCAGTAACTACAGTGAGGCGTCAAGCAAAAGTAAGGTACAATTACGCGTTCGCATGGACAAGAAGTATACACAGTAGATACTACCAATGATTAATAATACGGTCGCCAGCCTAATTAGGCACTGAGTGAGTTTTTCCCTGTACAAGTGGTAGCATGTACAAGCATAATGACACGTAGCAATGTTGCGTTTTATAGCAAAATTTAGAACCAGAAAGAATTTACTGAACTAAAGTTTTCTTCTTTTGTACTAATTTGGATGAGCTAAACTTACACAACGCCACACAGCAATGATTACTACGAGCTGCACTTTGTATATTGATCAGACTGAAATCGGGCATAGATTACCCTAGAATCAGCAATTTTGAAAACACACATACAATGTCACTATTAAAATTGGAAAAAACACTAATACACTTAGGTTTAACATAGAAATTAATTTTACTATTCAATTCTGATCAGTACACTTCAAAATGTGCAAGAATAGGCAAGAGAAGGGGGGGGGGCCCTGAAACTGTTACGGTCGTTATGCTGAAACTAGTAAGTCCTGAAGGTACATTAACACTCAAAATTATCAACCTATGGATTACTATTCTTTTGTCACGCTTCTGGAGTAATTGACTAACATTCTTTCAATCTCAAATGAATTAAATATCATTGCTAGCTCAATTCATAATTTATCTTTCAATTTAATCACACTGATGTTCTTTACTAACATTTACATTTGCACTCCTATCCTTGAACGTCTTTATAGCATGAATTGGTCTGCAGATAATTTAGTACTAACTGTAAACTTTCAGTTCGGGATACTCGGGTTGCACAATATGTTGTAAGGACTCTGTCTAGGTCAATGATAAGGATAAGTGATGGCTAAGGCAATTCTGGTAAAAGTCACGTTATTATTGAACAGTTAGAACAGTTTCAACACTGGTCCACACAGATACACTTCTAAAGATGAAATAAATGTTTGACCTGTGCACGTAGTTGCGGCGGCTGGCGGGCAGCGAGATAGCGGGCAGCACAGCACACATACAAGCACGGCTAAGGCTCTCACAGTATCGGCACTTTCATTCTTCTTAGCGTCGTAATCTTTCCAATTTTGTGCCTGAGGAAATAGCCATGCCAAGTAGTCGTCGGAATCGGCCCATCCGAGGCTCAATGGAATCCACTTTTCCTAGATAGCCTCCTCGGTACAGTACATGTTCCTCTGACCGATACTCAACTCCGACTGTTAGACTGAGCCCGTTGTGCCGATCCGCGCCAGTGTGTGTTTTCCCGCACTCGCCTGCATCCACCTTTTCCCGCGCCCCTACAGGTAGGGTATTCACCACAGGTTTTCTACTACACATATTCTAATGCATTACCTACGTATGGACCAAGTGTTTAAATTACATTTTTCACATCATACAATAGATTTAACATTAAATACACTTTCCTTTGGTTACCAAATCACTTAAAAATCTAACATAAGTAATGACATTCATTTCAAAAGTTGTGTACAGTTTCTTTAACATGACACGAAAAGAAAAAATCTAAAAAAATATTTACATTATTTCACATAAATTCAGAAAGAAACATTTATCTAAATACATAAAGAAAAAAATTATTATAGGTACATTATTGTTACAACCACTTCGCATAGCTGACCTTGTATCAGAAACTTCGATTTCAGAACGTTCTATGAGTATAACGTTAATTGAGATCTTCTGTCACTACTTGGTAGAAGACTTTCATATTTACCGTTAAAAAACAAGCCACCTATTGTTCTACCAATATTTGTTTGTCATGAATGATTTTTAGGCTTACTATGTCATCATCAAGTTACAGTTGACTAGCGCCTGCAGCAGATCCAAGTGTGCAAGCAACGTAATGGTATTAGTGATACATGGTATTTTTAGTCATGGAGTTTTGCAGGAAATGTCAGATCCACTGCTCATAACTTGTGTTATGAATTACAAACGTTACAACACTACCTGTGCTAAAACTGTAAGGGAAGAAATGTAATGGATAAATATAAATACATATATCTTTACTATAACGTAAGACCATTCAAAACAAATACACAAGGAGGTGTGTCTCTTGTAAATGACAACTTTTTGCAATGTCCATTCGAATTGATCAATAGCTCATCTTTCAGTACATATAGTATTTGTCGGCACATTAAAAGAAATGAATTATTCAATACGCTCCCTTTAGTTTATTATACGATACAGACAAGTTCCTGAGTGTAATTTCATATTCTGTTTTGCTTTAATGATATCAATAAAATTGTTTTGTACCCCTATAGGCAGGACATGTTTTGAAACATGGTACCAACGTGAATAATGTTAATTTTATTATTTTCAAAAAACTTAACAATTCCTCATATATCGAATTTATTTCGAAATTTACTTATAAGGTTTTATTTCCTTTTGAAGTCATTGACTTTAAGATTGTTGATTATAAACTTAAAAAATCTTCAAAGGAAAGATTATCGATAAGTAATTCATTCGTTACGTGAAAGCATTTCTTTGATAGTCTATCATTTTTGTTCTTCTTGCCGAGAAGTTGTTATGTAGGAGGTTGCTGGGATGTTGTGTGTCATGTAGTATTCTGCGTTTGAGACATATCTAAATGTCAACACTGTTACGCCTCATAGTGAAGAGAATTAAATACCCTATCGTAAACATATAGTGCCTGCAACAAGTTATTTTAAATCAAAACCTGACTACCTTCCAGCAAGCAGAAATATGCCTGTAATTCCACAAGCTGCACCATAGTCACGAACAGAACAGTGATCCAGACAGTATAGAACAATTTTCTTTTATTTTCATATATGATAACATAACGGTTTCGGTCAACGATGACCATTTTCGACGACTTGCTATCACGAAGCTATTACGGTATCGTTAAAAATACACACAAAATCTGCTTGATATCGTCGCGAAAATATAAAGTAAAGTGAAACTAGGCCACAGTGGCGACGGAGTCATATTGTTAATAGCACTACTGTCCATAACCAGTAACATAAAACAGTTTATTTTGGAGAGCAACGGTGTTAACAGGTGGACTCCACCGGAACTTAGGCCTAGTTTACATTATATTTTAAATATGTGCTGATGTTGTGTGTATTTTTAGATGATACCACTATGGCTTCGTAAGATGGTCATATCTGACCGAAATCGGTAACTTAAGACTTAAACAGTTTTGTGATCATAGACGGATATAATAGAAATATATTATACCTTAGCTATTGAGCCGACAAATATGTCGAAATACATCGAATGAAGACAGTAAGAGAAGAAATGAAAATTACTAAATTAATTTTTATAAATATCTTTACTTCAGTAAACATCAGTAAACGAACGACTGATGTGGATAGATTTGACAGTGTCTAGCAAGAAAATTAGGATTGTGTCAGTATATTCGCATTGTGGAGAGACAGATCAAGATCAGATGGATAGTTTTTATGAGGCACTCAGTGATGTAGTTGTTAGAGTAAAGGACAAGGACAGTGTTCTGCTCATGGGTGATTTTAACACCAGGATTGGAAATCGAACAGAAGGGTATGAAAAGGTTATGGGTAAATTTGGAGAGGATATGGAGGCTAACAGGAACGGGAAACAACTCTTGGATTTCTGTGCCAGTATGGGCTTAGTAATCACAAACTCCTTTTTTAAACATAAGAACATTCACCGGTATACTTGGGAAGGCAGGGAAACCAGATCGGTCATTGACTATATAATAACAGATCAGGAATTCAGGAAGGCTGTGAGGGACACACGTGTATTCAGGGGATTCTTTGATGACACTGATCATTATTTAATCTGCAGTGACATTGGGATTGTGAGGCCGAAAGTGCAGGAGGTCAGGTCCATATGTAGGAGGATAAGAGTGGAGAAACTTCAGGATAAGGAAATCAGGCACAAGTACATAACACCGATCTCAGAAAGGTACCAGTTAGTTGAATTTAGTCAATTACAGTCATTGGAAAAGAATGGACAAGGTACAGGGACACAGTACTAGTAGTGGCTAAAGACTGTCTTGGAACAGTAGTGTGTAAAAGTAGGATGAAGCAGACAGCTTGGTGGAATGATACAGTCAAGGCAGCCTGTAAAAGGAAAAAGAAGGTGTATCAAAAATGGCTACATACCAGAACCCAGGTAGACAGAGAAAGTTATGTTGAAGAAAGAAACAAAGCCAAACATATAATTGCAGCATCCAAGAAGAAATCGTGGGAAGACTTTGGAAACAGGTTGGAGACTATGGGTCAAGCTGCTGGAAAACCATTCTGGAGTGTAATTAGCAGTCTTCGAAAGGGAGGTAAGAAGGAAATGACAAGTATTTTGGACAGGTCAGGAAAACTGCTGGTGAACCCTGTGGGATGCCTTGGGCAGATGGAGGGAATATTTTGAAGAGTTGCTCAATGTAGGTGAAAATGCGATCAGTAATGTTTCAGATTTCGAGGTAGAATGGGATAGGAATGATGATGGAAATAGGATCGCATTTGAGGAACTGGAAAAAATGGTCAATAGATTGCAGTGCAATAAAGCGGCTGGGGTGGATGAAATTAAGTCGGAACTCATCAAATACAGTGGATTGTCAGGTCTTAAATGGCTACATAGGATAATTGAAATGGCCTGGGAGTCTGGACAGGTTCCATCAGACTGGACAAAAGCAGTAATCACACCAATCTTTAAACATGCAAACAGAAAAGATTGTAACAACTACACAGGTATCTCTTTAATCAGCGTTGTGGGTAAAATCTTCTCAGGTATTGTTGAAAGGAAAGTGCGAGTATTAGTTGAGGACCAATTGGATGAAAATCAGTGCGGGTTTAGGCCTCTTAGAGGTTGTCAGGACCAGATCTTTAACTTACGGCAAATAATGGAGAAGTGTTATGAGTGGAACAGGGAATTGTATCTATGCTTTATAGATCTAGAAAAGGCATATGACCGGGTTCCTAGGAGGAAGTTATTGTCTGTTCTACAAGATTATGGAATAGGAGGCAAACTTTTGCAAGCAATTAAAGGTCTTTACATGGATACTCAGGCAGCAGTTAGAGTTGACGGTAAATTGAGTTCATGGTTTAGAGTAGTTTCAGGGGTAAGACAAGGCTGCAACCTGTCTCCACTGTTGTTCATATTATTTATGGATCATATGTTGAAAACAATAGACTCGCTGGGTGAGATTAAGATATGTGAACACAAAATAAGCAGTCTTGCATATGCGGATGACTTAGTTGTGATGGCAGATTCGATTGAAAGTTTGCAAAGTAATATTTCAGAGCTAGATCAGAAATGTAAGGACTATGGTATGAAGATTAGCATCTCCAAAACGAAAGTAATGTCAGTGGGAAAGAAATATAAACGGATTGATTGCCAAATAGGAGGAACAAAGTTAGAACAGGTGGACGGTTTCAAGTACTTAGGATGCATATTCTCACAGGATGGCAACATAGTGAAAGAACTGGAAGCGCGGTGTAGCAAAGCTAATGCAGTGAGCGCTCAGCTACGATCTACTCTCTTCTGCAAGAAGGAAGTCAGTACCAAGACTAAGTTATCTGTGCACCGTTCAATCTTTCGACCAACTTTGTTGTATGGGAGCGAAAGCTGGGTGGATTCAGGTTACCTTATCAACAAGGTTGAGGTTACGGATATGAAAGTAGCTAGGATGATTGCAGGTACTAGTAGATGGGAACAATGGCAGGAGGGTGTCCACAATGAGGAAATCAAAGAAAAACTGGGAATGAACTCTATAGATGTAGCAGTCAGGCTTAGATGGTGGGGTCATGTTACACGCATGGGAGAAGCAAGGTTACCCAAGAGACTCATGGATTCAGCAGTAGAGGGTAGGAGGAGTCGGGGCAGACCGAGGAGAAGGTACCTGGATTCGGTTAAGAATGATTTTGAAGTAATAGGTTTAACATCAGAAGAGGCACCAATGTTAGCACTGAATAGGAACTGTATAAGGGGGCCTATGCTCCAGAGTGAACGCTGAAAGGCATAATCAGTCTCAAATGATGATGATGATGATCTTTACTTCATGAATAACTCACTGTTTATTTGTATTTGTTCTCAGTGACAGAAAATATCACACAGACAGATGCAAAGGAATAGTTTGCATAGTTTGTTATAAAAATTAATTATTGTAGAAACTAGTATAGAGAAGTCTTAGTTGCAAATTATCCACTCTCAGCTGCATGCCCTATACGGGTGTACCACAATGTCTCTCTAACTATTGTAACATATGTGATGCGTATCACAAGCGATGGCCACAGTATCTAACATTTCCTGCCTATTGTTACAACAGAAGATTGTGCACGTTAGTAATACGTTAATTTTGCAAACTTAAACTTTCACTCTGCAGCGGTGTGTGCGCTGTTTCAGTACTTGCTGACAGTGCACTGCCTTTGAAAGTTAATGTTTCGTGGCCCGAGTGCGAAGTGTTATTCTGGCACAAAATTTCAGTATGTGTAGTTCTCAAGATTAGGTTTCTTGCACAGTAGTGTATGTTGCGAGCGCTAGTCAGTTGTTTGCGACGATGGGTTAATGTGCCACACACCGATTCGCCATAAACGGATATTAGTGGAAAATAGTGGTTTTTCTGATTTTCAAAATTCTGTTAGTATAGGTTCGGATCGTGTAATGAAGTCAGTTCATTGAAAAATGCCTATATGATCACATTGCGCGAAACGAGTCAAACGCTGTTGTACAGCTCAGACATAAAAGACTGGCTGTAACTTTCCCTCGTTGCACAAGTCCTGTTGCAAACGAAAAGTCTGAATTTAAGCGGAGAAAGCAACAGAATAAAAAACAGCTACGCGTTTTTCTCGTTAAATTGTGCTGCTAAGGAGAGCAGCGGCGTTGCAAGGACCACTTATGCAATACCAGGCTGTCCTTTCCTCCCTCCCAGCTGTTGTTCTGTACTGCCTGGAACGACTATCCCCATAGTTTCTAAATTACGCGAGCGCACTTGCTGCAACCTTGGGACGCTGCTTCCAGCCATTTCCAGCCGGCTCCAGCTCCACCTCTTGCCCTAGGCACTGGCGTTAATCAGACCCCGCACCTGGATGCCACGGACAGCTTAAATTGCTGTAAGTGTGTGCACCGGTAATTAAAACTCGAGGCCCCTCCGGTACCCGTTGCAACAGTGCCGTCTCACCATCCACCAGCCAAAAAATAATAAAAAAAAATATAAAAGAGGGAAAGAGAGAGTATAAAAATTGCAGCAATTTCCGGCTGCTCGAGGCTGTCACAATTCCCGCGGCAGGAAATAAAGCACGTGCTTTAATCTCGTTTACATTTTGTTTTCCGCGACGTTCTGTGTGACGTAGAGTGAAACGTCACAGCCATTCGCCCGTCCGTCCTTTGTCGTGTTCTGGGACATCGGCGTCGTGTGTGCTGTGTTCTGTCACCTTTCTCTGTCCAATTAATACAGCTGTCAGCTTACGCCAAATTATCTCTTTGAAACAGATAGAACATAAAAAAACTTTCTTTTTGGACGAACTGAAAGCCAAACACATCTGTATAAGCGGTTTCCTATTTCAACCATGCACTATAAGCACTAGAGCACTGCGTCCGCATAGCGAACCCGCGTGTGCGGCGTTTGTTCCCCGTCACTCGGTTTCCACGTGGTGCAGAAACACGCGGTCAGCAGTTTTTTCACTCGCTATCACGCGGATGAGCATTTGTTGAGTGCAGGGCAACAGGTGAGTAGTCGTGTCATGTAGCTAAGGGAACATGGAGACTGTACAGCTTCGTCACAACGCAGTGGCACTAACAGGTGTTGCAAGTTTTGCAATAGGTTTAGCAGTATAATTGCCTTTACCATTTGTCTTTCCATATTTCGTATGCAAGAAGTGTACGCTGTGCACCTTACTTCCACCAAGTAGGAGCACAGTGACTGAGTGTGATTATGTACGTACGGGATTACAATGATGCCAAAATCAGATCCGATAAGTCACGTGACTCAATGCAAAACGGTTCGCTCACATTTTTCATAAGGACAGAGATTGTAATATTACACACAGTTGCTATTTTTATCATTGTAATTTATTTGTAACACCAATGAGAAATAGTTGTTGCTGTTGTATTTGCAAACAAAAAACATGAAATGAAGCAAGTATAAGAACCCAAGAGGTGCAGTTACAGTCATTACACTAGGAGTATCTAAGTAACACTTTACATAATGAAAAAATCGAGATACAGTGTAATGAAGAGGTAATATCGTAGCCCTAATTTTTGTGTCTATATTTACGAGACAAGTTCTAGGTAAATTTGGTAGTGTGGTGGAGTACTAACTCTTAATCCTTTGAATGTATACGTATCTCGAGCAATTTTAATCTGCAGATAAGATTCCTGTATGACAACAGTCTGAATCACTGCATACTGATTATACAGATGTCTAGCCATAGTGCTTGTTTCACAGTGTTCACAATAAGAAACAGTAGTAACAGTCCCTATGATATCTTTTTCTTGTTATTCTCCTTCGTCCTTACTGTCTCTCATTTCTCTAGGGGGCCTGTATTGTTATACTGGTTTTAGCAATGTTAGTCACGACTGGTGGACAGACGCTTCTTGTGACCCCCTCGGTGTGGAATCTGTGTTCCCCATCATCCTTCGTCTACAGTAAATCTCATGTTTAAGTGTGACAACGTTCTTTAACTCATTGCGTGATGTGTAACTGGGGGTGGACAGGGGCAAAAGTGCAGTTCTTAACTAACTGGGTTTGAGAAACCGCCTAAGAACCACATCCTGCGCCTGGTCGACTCACCAACCCTCGTCGTTAATCAGCGGGGTAGATTCGATCTGGGGCGGAGCCTCTCTCCGAATCCTTGAAAGGGAGTTTTAGCGCGCATGCCTATACGGGCGGTTCTCTAGTGCCTCCGGTAAGAAGGATGAATAAATACGATTAATATTTCAGTTTTCCTAAGGACGGATGATGGTTAAACATACGATACCAGAAAGCACAAACCGAAGAGTTATGTCCACAAAAGTAAAACAGAACGTGATAAAGCTTTTAAAGTCCGCAGCTCGTGGTCGTGCGGTAGCGTTCTTGCTTCCCACGCCCGGGTTCTCGGGTTCGATTCCCGGCGGGGTCAGGGATTTTCTCTGCCTCGTGATGACTGGGTGTTGTGTGATGTCCTTAGGTTAGTTAGGTTTAAGTAGTTCTAAGTTCTAGGGGACTGATGACCATAGATGTTAAGTCCCATAGTGCTCAGAGCCAAAGCTTTTAAAAATACCGCCGAATCACAATTTATTAAAACGGAGAACCGGCATTGTGGTGTAGAGCAGTGTAAAACCTTAAGACATAACCCGAGCTATGCCTTTTGTTCTTTGAAAGGAAACAAAAGTCGTAATATTTACCTTCAATACTTGCCTCAAACATGCAGAAAGACCCTGAATTTCTCTCTTCAAAGTTTAAAGCCACGTTCATTCTAGATATTACATGCAAACTGTCAATATGCTTTCGAAACGTACATACAAAATGCACGGTACTTTTGTCCAGATCTCACGGGAAAGCCTTACACGGTAGCATACTCACGCTTACAAGTGTATTGGCGACAAAGTATTGTAATAGGCATCTCAATGATCTCTCCATAGACATGCTTACTATATGAAAGGTACTGCTTGTGGTCATGCATCTTATTTGGGACATATTTAGTTTACATTATCTGTTGTGATGACTAGGAGTCGTAAATGTAAGGGACTAACAGGTACCCGAAAGAAGTCAACAGATGAAGATTACGGTATCCAAGAAACTCAACAAGAGGAATTTCAAAGGTGAGTGCTGCTAGAGCTTTTAATATTAGCCCGAACGCTTGGTGTGCTGAATAACTGCTAAATTATTCCGTCTTAATACGCGGTAGCGCCCGCTTACGGTATTAATGCGGTCCTGAGCTGCCAGTTTTCGTGTCTCATGATGACCCGCTCCGGATTACGAAGAAACAAGCCAAGAGGTAGAGAGAATAAGTCAGCGCTGTTAATTAAGCAACCGAGAAGAATACCTTACATATTTCATTTCGAATGCGATGCGCCCGGGAAGACTTTATTAAAGGCAAAAACACGCGGCAGGCGCCGCCCCTAGCGGGCGAATGGATGCTTGCGAGGGAAAACTTTTTACAATATTAAGAGTTCCGTCAATATTGCCTCATTAAGGGGCGGATACGCGAGGGAATGAGGGAGAGAGGATCGGAGCGCTGTTGAGAAACTCGGATGCTTCAAACAATGTCACAGGGCGCACGACAAGTAAGGGAGCACAAGACACGCTATCGTACGGAGGCCGAACATTGATTCATTTTTTTCCTCTTTTGTGAATGGCCTCTTGATTTTCATAAGACTCTCATTTACAAGGAAGGAGGACTAACACCGTCCACAACTAATGAGATCGATGGCCATCTGGCAGAAGACACGAAAACATTGCCAATGAGTGCTGATTAAAATTTAGGTAATATGTTTTGATTCGAAAACCATCGACGGCAGTGGAAAATGGGTAAATGAATCAAATCTGACATCTCTTGGTGAGTGCAGGTGGAGGTCATGACATTAGACTACGAATTACGAAAAAATTACTTATCAGGTAGTGAATAAAGTGTGATTCGTGCGCGTAAATGCATTCTCATATCTGTGCGTGTGTGTGTGTGTGTGTGTGTGTGTGTGTGTGTGAGCGCGCGCGCGCGCGCGTTCGTGCAAGTATGTAATTTTTTGAAATGTGTATGTAGACTTCGACAATGTAGAGGAAACTTTCTTGGAAAGTCTTTCATTTTATGGGATTAGTGATACACTATTACAAAAGTCTTACTGGATCCAACTTATCAGAAGGAATGGAAAACGGTATGCTGGAACTGAAAAAATTTCTAATGGACAGCAGAAACTGACTCTCTGTGCATCCCTCCCATCACTCACTCTCTGTTCATCTTCTCCTCCCATGTGTTTTTGCCTATCTCCTCTCATCTCATTCTCCCCCATCTCTATCTCTGCATCTCTTTTCCCCACTCTATTGTCCATCTCATCCTCCCACCTCCATATGTCGATCCCCTCATCCCCTTCTCTATCTGTCCATCAACTTCTCCCCCTTTCTCTGTCCACCTCATCCTCCACTTCCCACTATCCATCTTCTTCTCCCTCCCGCCTGTTCTCAGCTGTGCCTAACTGCACAATACTACCCACAGAACATATGTATTGTACAGGGCAGTCTAAATGTCAGGTGCTCCCAATCTTTCTCATGTTCACACCCACCTCTGTAGGAGCTAGGTGGTTCTTATCCCAATAGTACTTCTTCACAGACAGTAAGTATTATATGTACCAAATTTGGTTGAAATCGATCCTGTGGTTTAGGAGACGATGTGTAACACAAATACACAATATAGACACACAATACCTGATAAATCTGGAATTGCGTGGGTATTTGTTTATAGAACTGCCCACAACTTTGTACGCGTGGAATTTATATTTGACTTATAAAGCTTGTTTGTCAGCATCGGAAGTAGTATGATTGGGGACCAATGAGAGCTTGTTTACTTCACAAACGCAAGAGAGCGCCATATAGCTATGTGGAAAACAGTGGACTCCAAGATCCACACTGGTAACATGCTGTGTCTGGACTTATGCATTGTATGGTCGTGCTATAACTGTAGCTCACTGGGAACTGTATGTGTTTATAGCAAAATGGTCAAATATTAAGAATAATTAGGTTTCAATGAATAAAAGTTCACTCTCCTGCGCCACTTCACGTCAAAATTTCTGCGGCTCTGTTGTTACGTTGGAGAGAAGTATATTTAAGTCTCGTTTGTGTGGCTGATAGCTCTGTCACTGACGTAAAGTTCCTATAACACATCTGTCACTGAATTTAAAAATCTAACAGCACCATTGTTGGTTCTTTGACGTAATACTAATCCAACAGTTTCATTTACTGCCTCTTTGGTGTACTGCACCGTAATGATCATGTCACTGATATTACTGTTAGTACTACTAAGCTGAGCAGACGATTTTATACAGAATTTTAAAATGCGATTTTTTTCCGTGTTGCAATTTTGACGATGTTAAGCCTATCTGTTGTCCCAAACTACTTTCAAATTACCTGTGAAAATCCCATCAAAATTCATCTGGTAATTTTGAAGATAGGTGTGTTCCAGCAGACAAACTGGCAGACATGACGGTATTAGATAAAACTTTAAATCACCATATCTTTGTTTTGCGTGATACTATTTTGATGAAATGAAGCCTGTACCTTGCCCCTTGATACATTCAAGTTACGTGAGAAAACCCTATCAAAATTCGTGAAGTACATTCTGAGATTAGCGTTTTCAAACACATAGACACGATAGATTTACAGTTTTATTATGATTAATTCTGACAGAGAGACAGCAACAGAAAAAAAATGTTAAAATCGTCATGACACTCTAGCGCCTCAGTTCCTTGTCAAGCATTCCCTGTCACCCTCTACTATGAGTTCAAAGCTGTTCATATTAATGTGTACAAAACTGTTGGTACCATAAGGTATAAAACCCTTGTAAATATAATATTATACCAGTGCACGTAAATATGAAAAATTAAAACTAGTTATAAAGCAGTGAATGTAGCCAGATATACTGCTCAAAATGTTAGCCTAAGACACCGTATTAAATATTTAAATTAAAAAAAAAGCGAACAGAAAATGTTATGAAATACGTCTTTAGATAGCACAACGTTAAAAAAAAAAAAACCTTCTCTTTCCACTTCCATCAAGGAGAAAGTCAAATGTTGTACATACAGTCCAACACATGAAATGTGAATAAAGCACATAAGGAAACTACAGATCTCAAAATGCACCCCACAAAACAAGAAAAACACACACACAAGCAAACAAGCAGGCAAGCACGCACCATATCTACCTGGGTTTGTCAAATTAAAAAACGTAGCACTTAGTGGTAACTAACAATAGCTGTTAGAAAAAGGTTTAAAATGCAATGTTAGCTCACAAGCAAATAACAGAAAATAGAAGATTTCGTTGTAGAACACAGTGATAACTGGAGAATTGATCAAAAAGAAACTGTAAACATAGCAACTTAGATTAACTAAGCAAACAATAAATCCAGAAGTAATAGTGATCAATCAAATTTTAAAAACCTAAGGAAGAAACTACAGAGATAAGATATTATTGGAACAAAACCTGCCACAAGTATTACTGTAGTGATGATGGAGATAAATAATACACAAAAACTGTGGCATTCATTATCGAAAACAAAATAATCATTTAAAATCCAACCAAACAAGGAAATTTCAAACGCTTATTAAATACACTCAGAAACACGGAGCTTACGTTTTCAGCAGGGAGAAACAGTACTTGTACATTAAAGCTCTAGGTTAGCCAACGTAAGCTGCCAGCCAAACAACCATAACACGTCCATTAGAAAAATATTTTCGTCACGCAAACAGTAAATTGCAGAGCAACTCCAACATACCTACTGGCAAAACAGATGCAGTCATGGTTCACCTAATACTATGAACTTGAAAATCACGGGACAATAAGAAATACAACTCACTAATGCTACATGCTAGAGATATAATTATTTCAAGCAGAGCCCCACTGTTTCCCTTGGATGCAGAAGGTAGGTACAGTTGCATCTATGTTAATCAAAACCTGAAATTAATTGCAGAAAACCTATATACACACAGTCAGCAACCTAACGAACTTGTAGATAAAACAATGAATTACAGCAGTTAGTAAACCAACAAAACTATTTTGAATTTAATCTAGAAAACTATATTAAAGAAGAATATTTACCTATCAGTTCGCCTGTTTTGTGAATACTAACATCTCCATCGAGGAAGCAAAGTGTGGAAATACAAGAAAGTTTCGGGAATGGAATTAAAATTCAAGGTGAACGGATATCAATGATACGATTCGCTGATGACATTGCTATCCTGAGTGAAAGTGAGACAGAATTACAGCTGCTGAATGGAATGAGTAGTCTAATGATTACACAGTATGGATTGAGAGCAAAGCCAAGAAAGACGAAGGTAATGAGTAGTAGAAATGAAAACAGCGAGAAACTTAACATCAAAATTGATGGTCACGAAGTAGATGAAGTCAAGCAATTCTCATACCTAGGCAGTAAAATAACCAATGACAGATGGAGCAAGGAGGACATCAAAAGTAGTAGTAATGGCAAAAAAGGCATTACTGGCCAAGAGAAGTTTACTAATATCAAATATCGGCCTTAAACTGAGAAAGAAATTTCTGGGAATGTATGTCTGGAGTACAGCATTTTATGGTAGTGAAACATGGACTGTGGGAAAACAGGAACAGAAGAGAATAGAAGCGTTTGAGATGTGATGTCACAGACGAATGTTGAAAATTAGGTGGACTCATATGGTAAGGAATGAGGAGGTTCTGAGCAGAAGCGAAGAGGAAAGGAACATGAGGAAAACACTGATAAGGAGAGGGGCAAGATGGTAGGACATCAGTAAAGACATGAGGGAATTACTCCAATGTTAGTAGAGGGAGCTGTAGAGGGCAAAAACAGTAGAGGAAGACAGAGATAGGAATACATCCAGCAAATAATTGAGGACGTAGATTGCAAGTGCTAATCTGAGATGAAGAGGTTATCATAGGAGAGGAATTCGTGGCGGAAGACTGATGACCAAAAACAAAAAAAAATCTCCATGAATCACAATGAAGAACTAACTTTCGAAGCTGGGGTAGTATAGAATGGCTACAAAATCATCTACTGGTACATGAATATAGATGACTTTGGGAAAGCTGGCAGGACATTTTACATAACATATAAAGAGCACATCAGGGCATAAAAATAAAGTGCAAGCCATTCAACATTTGCAGACCACCTGAAAGAGGAATATCATAGTTCTAGCACAACAGAAAAAAGATATAAGCCTCATAAAAATCAATGAAAACAGACACCTCCTCACTTTTGAAGAGAACAAGAAAATAACCACCTACACAAAGCATTAAGGCTTGATAGTTCATTGACGACTAGGTAAATATTGGGAACCAGGCACTATACAAAATCATTAATGAAATCACATTAAAATATATTTTCCATTCAAATTCTCTCTCTCTCTCTCTCTCTCTCTCTCTCTCTCTCTCTCTCTCTCTCTCTCTCTCCCTCCCTCCTCTCTCTCCCTCCGTCCTCTCTCTCTCTCCCTCCGTCCTCTCTCTATCTATCTCCACTCCCTTTGATTTTGCGTATACCTCCTACTCCATCTTTTTAGTAGCTTACTCTTCGTTTCTCTAGTGTACATTATATTGCTCACTCACAGCTTTCATTCATCTTTGCCCCCTTTCGCCACCCACTCATTTAGCTCTTCAATTCCATCACTATCCCTTAATTTTACGTACATATTAAATAAATACGTCGTATCATAATTATACAATATGATGCATGTAACAAAGACAACTGAAGGAACATTTTTAGATCAAGTGAAACCCAGAACTAGCTACACCACTCACATAAAAAGATATAGAAACACGTTTGGCTCGAAGTACGAAAATAAACAGTAGTGGTGCTACCTGGTGTCGTGTTTCACATCAAGTAATGTGTAACGCTGAAAAGTAATGTCAAATGACCAAATGCCTGAAAAATCTGCAACCAGACCATACTTTCTGGTGCGAGCGTAAATCGGACATAATGTGCCGCCGGCAAAACCAACTACTTTTTTAATGTTATTTCTCGGATGGAGGGGCATGGGGGGTGGAACACAGTCATACAGAATTTTTTGACCATTATGTAGTGCATGTTGAAATGCTGAAGTACGTCTGACCTCTGTGGCATATCATCATCGTAAAAAACATTTCTACTCCTACACACCAGTTGTCTTATTGCTGGATACGAGTACATATCGAAGATACATAATATGGCTGACATTGAGTGCTATGAGAAACCATTAGCATACAGTTTTGCACGTATAGCAGCTAATATATTTCTGCATACATGCATGCCACTAGAGTGTACTAGTTGTTAAATGTGCTGTACTATATGATAATGGTTTTTCATTGTGCATAATGTTAGCCACATTATGTCTCTTCGATATGTGCTCGTGTCCTGTAATACGACAGCAGGTCTAGAGCAGAAATATGGTTTTTCGACGATGACATGTCACAGACAGGTCAGATATATTTTAACATTTCAGCATGCGCTTGAGAATGGCTACAGTGCCGAGAGTATGATTGTGTAAAATAAATGAACAATTACAGTGTAATGGAGGAAATTTCTTTGAAAAAGACATCTTTTCTAATGATCTGTTTTTATATCTAGAGAGAAAAGTAAATTACAGCATGTTTCAGTATAGACGGCTGATGATGCTCTATATACTTAAAAAAAACTCGTTTTGTGACAAGAAAATGCATTGCTTGTAGTTGCAGAGATGCTTTAAAATACTTTCTGTAACTGTTAATATATTTTTACAGATAATTAATATGTTGTCGACAAACTGACTCCTCCTTAATGTCGAATAAAGTTCTGTGCAGCAAACAGAATAAAAGGAATATTAAAGTAGAGAATGATTTGGAATCTTTGAATTGAGAAGAACATTTCAAGTATTTGTACATAGTGATGAAAATATGATGTTGAGTAATACGGTAATGAGATTCTCAGACAGCAAAATTCAGCATGTTCTGCTTTTGTCATAACTATTCCCCCTCCCCTTCCCCCCCCCCCCCAAATAAAATAAAGTCAAATCATATTTAGCATATGTACGTTTATTATTGCTCTATGTCATAATTTTCTGTGGTATGTCATCATGTACACTTAAAATATAAGTTGCCTAAAGGCGAGCGGAGAGAATAGTTGAGAAGGGCAGTAACATCCGTAGCTACAGTACTAGAAGAAAGAAATACTTCATCACCGAACACAAAAACTACCATTGCCTCAGAAAGTATTCTCGATATGTGATACAAAAGTACCCTATCATTTGTTCAATTCAAAAGAGGGTGTGGTAGCTATCAAGACAAATTAGAAATATAAACTGAAATTGTGTTTCTGGATAGCTCATATACCATGAACGAATTTTAATTGTAACATTAGTGTGTTTGATATAATAGATAATTATGTTGTTTTTTTGTCCATGTTCTGTAGCTGTTGTATATTTTGTCACGAACCAGTTTTCGACTTTCGAGGCCATCATCAGTCCTGAAAGTCTAGCCTCCGATAAAAATAGCTTGTGATTTATACAGATAATACAGGCGCAGAATCGGTAGACATATAAAATTATGAGATATTGAATGATAACACAGGAAGTTATTAGATTTTAGGTTGTTATGTAGAAATTTTCTATGTTAAAGAAAAGTGAATAATAATTGATTTTTAATACTACACTCTAATATTTGCGTACCGGTAACGGAAATATAATTATCTCCTTTATTAAATGAATCTTCAGTTACTCAAATGTTAGATTACATCAGTAACGTCAGTTTTATTGTAGATTATTCACTTTTTTAAAATATGTTGTATTACTGTATATTATATAAATTCTGATACTTTCCTTTGCCAACATTCTTTATGTCATTATTTCATGGCTCCTTTACGCGGTGGATAAATTAAAACCGGCCCAAAAATATTTACAGTAGACTCATTTTAGACTGACTTGTTAATGAACATCACAGTGAATGCCGGAAATGGTCATCGCAAAGATGCGCCGCTGTGCTCGATTTATTAAACTGTGTGACACGCTTAGCTGAGGGGTAGCAGCAACAGTATTTTCAGTGATCTTCACTAGTTCTACTACCGTGTGAAAAGTTTTTAGTTCACCTGAGCCTTCAGTTTGTCCCACAGGTAATCGCAGTCAAGGAAATTAGGCAACTGAGGTGGCTAGGAGACTGCACTGTATCTTCTAAAAGTCCTCTCGCCGGCTGGAGTGGCAGTGCGGTTCTAGGCGCTACAGTCTGGAACTGAACGACCGATACGGTCGCAGGTTCGAATTCTGCCTCGGGCATGGATGTGTGTGATGTCCTTAGGTTAGTTAGGTTTAATTAGTTCTAAGTTCTTGGCGACTGATGACTTCAGAAGTTAAGTCGCATAGTGCTCAGAGCCATTTGGACCATTTGAAAGTCCTCTCCTCAGCGAACACCTCAAGTACTCGTGACAACGTTGTCAAGGTGGTTAGTGTGGTTGCTCAATCTTACTGAAAATATCCATATGCTTGGCGCGTTGATCCACATACGGATTAAACAGTTTCGGGACATGCCGGCTAGCGTTAACAGTTTAGTGGAAGAATCGTGTCACGATACACTTATCAGGTATTGCATACCAAACAACACTTTTGAGATTTTGCGATGGCTCTTCAAGTGTAGAGTATTTACTGATGCATAATGGTGCATGTTCGGTGAGTTCACGCACCTTGACAGCCTGAACCATGTCTCCTCTGTAGACATGAAAAACTAAGGACCAAAAAGTGAACCAGACGACGTCTCAAGAAATGGAAAACTGAGAATCAAGAAATCCTTGAGAGACCACTGGCAGAACTCAATACGCGGAAGTTGGCAGGATGTTTCAGCACATGCACAACAGTAAATTTATAAGGACGCAAATGCAGATCCCTTTCGATAACTTTTCGACATGTTGATGTCTTAATTCCCACTTGCACCGGCAAGTGGTGTTGAGACTTAGTCGAACTTTTGGTTGGTTGGTTGTTTTGGGGAAGGAGACTAGACAGCGTGGTCATCGGTCTCATCGGATTAGGGAAGGATGGGGAAGGAAGTCGGCCGTGCCCTTTCAGAGGAACCATCCCGGCATTTGCCTGGAGTGATTTAGGGAAATCACGGAAAACCTAAATCAGGATCGCCGGACCCGGGATTGAACCGGCGTCCTCCCGAATGCGAGTCCAGTGTCTAACCACTGCGCCACCTCGCTCGGTAGTCGAACTTTTCTCCAGGCTTCACTCAAGCAGAGTTTTCTGGTGTTCGAACTCTTTTTTCGCTGCAGAGCCAGTTTAGTGTCATTTTATGCATGTTTTGCACTGCAGACCTTGCTGGATGGTTTGCCAAGCCACTTCCATTCTTGAACTACTGCGCAAGCAAATCTACACACGTTTTACATCAATTGTGCCTCGCTTAACAGTTGACATTTTATGGAAGCCACCATTTAATTTTGCATTCAGCTCGACGTTAAACATGTCTGCTCCTCTTACTCTAACGCAATAACAAAGCGAAATACTGGGAACAGAGCATGTGACGTGTGTCAAATGGTCATGGCGAGACTGGTGATAACAACCGATTGGTGACTGGTTTCTGTAATTTAATGCGACTTGTAGTTCTGCTTTTCATTGACAAGGACCAGTTCCATGTCAGCGCTACAAAATTTATTCGTGGCAGTTTTATTTGTCCACTCTGTATATCTGTATCAGTAATACCTCTATTATTCGCACGGCAGTTTCATCTGTGGTTACGTTACGTTGTTTTAACCTGACGATGACCCAAGAAGCCGAAACCCGATTCTTGACCAAAAATATATAATATTTGCACAACATCTGGAAAGGACTTCCTTTTTTATGTTGTTAACTCTAGGTAGTTTTTGTAATGTTAGGTCCACAAAACGAAACGCTATCAGGCGCCGTCTACGATCTTCAAATCATGATGCGCTATAACCCAGTATTACATGTAAGTAACCAGATTCTCAACTACTTTTGCCTCTTGTCACGATCAGAAGATGGCCGATACTAGCCATAAATGAACATTTAAACATATCTGTGAATTAAGTCCTCTTCTGTACTAAGACGAATACGTTATTCTAAGGCGACATAGTTGTGAAGTAGCGGGACTATGTTGTGCGTAACAGGCGGTCGTTATTTACAACAATTTTATCTTCAAATGCGACAAATGAAGACAAATGACGAACATAAAGGCCCTTTCTTTCAGATGACATTAAGGGGGCGCGAAGCCTTCAGTGCTATTCGAGAGGGTTAAGCAAAGGATCAGCATTAGGTTTCACCCTTCCGCTCTCCACGCGGTATCGCAAACAGAACACTACCCGTGCAAGCACTCATCCTTCTTATCCACGCAGTATGGACACACAGTTGACACTTAACTGACATGATGGATCAATCCAGTGACAGAATGTCTCCACTAAGGCCTTCCATACCGTAGCAATTTGAGATTTTCTGAACTTCCAGAGTTCATTGAAAAGCTTTCTATTTTTCTATAGAATGTTACTCTTGAAAAGGCTACTTTCTTTCATTATACCCATTATACCACCTCCGATAATTTATTACGGCATATTAACGGAATATTTAAGGGATGCTGACAAGATCGACAACTCATGAAATGAGCACAGAAAGACTTCTGTGAAGCTATCACGAACCGGATTGTAATTCTTTTAAAGAAGTGCTTGGAAGTTCAACTCGTCGAAGTAGTAGTTTATCATCACATTCACCTCAGGCATTAGGCCGCTCTTAGTTCATTTTGTCTATTGCGGCACTCATATCTTTCATGGTCTTGCTTGAATTCTTCTCCAAAATGGCTTAAATCTTCTTATCTGTAGTGGTAATTTTCATCCACACATTCTTTCGAGATTTTCGTTCCAGTTTCTCCTATTTTTATGTATCGTATCGAATATATTAAATATATATAACTCTTCCCCAACTTCCTAATTTCGCAATCTACCAGCTCTCGTCACCCCTTTACTGGTCTCAGAAAACCATTCTGTTTCCCTTGTAGGCGACTTTCTTGACATTTACATTCGTTAACAACTATTGATACTGTTATTTTCTTATAAAACCAGTAAGCGTTCGATTCCTTAAAGAATAGAACTCCCATGTATAAAACAGCTTCAAATGCCTGATTACCTTACAAATGAGTTAATGTGTTTAATATTTGCCTTTATGCATATAAGCAAGAAAAAGCTTAGGAAAGGATTGAAATCATGCTTAAAGTGTGTTGCATATCATTATGTACTCTCTCTATGAAACTCTTGATGAATATAGTTTAAGCATTTTCAACCCATTTTAAGCATAAGACAGTTCTTAGCGCAGCTCAATATTTACGACGTCATAACTTCTGAACTATGAGTCATGCAATGATAAAATTTTTCAGCTACATTCAGTGGTGCATTTAAATACTGTCTGAAAAGTGCGTTGCGATTAGAGTAAGTAGTAAAGGAGTAATAAATTAAAATGTCATGTTTGATGCTGAAGTTCCACCGCATGAATAGCGGAAATGTGGTTAAACTATTTTCTTTCATCATTTTGTGAGGGAAGGGGGGGGGGGGGGGGAGAGCGGGGGTGGTGCCAGCGAGAAAATTTGAAATTACTTGTAAACTTTGGTGGAAGTCACTAAGTGCTCTGATTCTCAAATATTGGATGAATGAAATAAGGGCATTTGCGTGCTATCAGTTACACTGCCAAGAGAAAAAAAGAAAACATTTTTAACTACAATACTTGTGTTATTGTGTTAAGCTTTTGACCTAAAATTATGCTTCTTAGTGAGTAGTTTATGACAGCATTTTCAGTGTTTAAATTCGGATAATAATTACGTGAAATATTGAAAATCAAATTTTTGTTGTGCATAGGCTGCAACTGATACCGACCTCCAAAATAGCGTCTTATTAATTCAGATTTCAACCTTGTTTCCTTCCTAGTTTCCTGTTTCGCAACGTTCTCAAACTTTGCTAATTTCTTCTCTACTTCTTCATCACAATCAAAGGTGAGGTTGCATTCTAAATAGGCGAAGTGGTAGACTTGTTCTATTATTCTGTTGTTAGACATACTTTGTGTCCATACAGGATCTTTTCCTTTAAAAGTTATTGATTTTGTGTGCTTTTCTGAATTCGTCAAATGGTATCTTCACAAAACCTGCCTAAATTTTTTTTCTGTAAGAGTGGAATCATTTCGTAATTGCGTTGTCAGTATGCTTCAAAGTTTTGCTGATTGCTTCAGGGCTACAGGGAAAGGAATGCAAAGTGCTTAATCATATCTTTATTATTCATGTAGGTAGTTCAAATCACATATTTACGTAAGCTGATGCTGAGTCTACACTATGTTCCTGCATAAGCTTAAAATATGCTTTTGTTTTTTTAAAAGCATCAGTCACTCTCAAAGGTAGTGACGTGAAAACCCTGACATTATAGTGATATTCACACAGAAAATTATAATGGCCATGAAAAGATTATTAACGCTATCTGGATCGAAATGGAGCTTGAAGAGTGGTCACGCAGCACATGATTTCATATAATTGAGCGCAAGGCTCCGTTAAAGGCAAGCATATCTCGGCAAGGAATATAATACGTAACTAAACAGAGTCATGAAAGCAAAAGGTGCCAGTAGGTTGCGTTAGCTTCACCTTAAGCGATTCACACTGCAAGGTAGTGGTCTCCCAGTATATGTATTCATTTGTTCACAATTAGTGCAATAATTAAGCAATTGAATGATTCAGCTGCACTTCCAGATTTCTCGTACGCAAAAATAGCATACTACTGTGGTCTAGTAGTCTAATGTCCACCAACAGCAGTCTGTGGCCTTACTTTAACTAATAGGTGAAAATGGCTAACTATCGTGCATACAGATTGTATCACACCACATTCTTTGTTTCCAGCGTTGTCTCATGGAACGTTATTCTAATCATTAGACGTAATTCGCTACTGCCTCTATTCGCCTGACAGTTCGACAAATGGCGGTCGCATGTGTGACGTGGTTTTAAGCAGGGCATGAATAAAGGAAATGAACTAACTGTGAATGACTTTCAACTCGCACAATTAATCGCTGTTCAACAGAACGTAAACATAATATTACAATATCGAAATGAAATCTTGGATTGTATTTAACTCTGAAAAACAGCCTTAGAAATCAAAAGCAATACCCGATGTGATGGACAAAGCAAACCTTTTCTTTCTCATATAAATTAGGATGGAAGAAATGAACAGAAAAACAGAATGAAATAAACTAGGAAGGTGATGGGGTACTCGTATCCTCAATACGTGATAATTCGTATTCTCTCGTACCCTACTTCACTGCATGATATGAATACGCGTTAGTGAGAAATGGCGCGCAGAATAATCCAAAGTCTCACACCCTCCTTTACCTCATATGGTGTCTCAAAGCTCGCCGCAAACTATCCTTGAATTTTACCGATAATCTGAAGCATCATACAGTAATACATCATAGCTCTCCACGTGGGAAAATAAGTTCATCAGAGTACCCTGTTCCTTCTGGTATGACTCCAGTACAAAATGCATCGCATCGTTCCAAATACAGATTATGACCCTCTAGAATAAGCAATGGCACTATTGGCTGATGGCTGACTTCCATTCACTCTACAAGCACATCGCATACACTGCAGCCGCGAGCTGTGATTGGATGAAAGCCCACTTTTTGCCAAAGACAATGTTTCCGACTCAGTTGTTCCGCAAAGATTCGATATAATGAAAATGACTGGCTTAATACCTCATAAATAGTTGTTGTTGTTGTTGTTGTTGTTGTTGTTGTGATCTTCAGTCCTGAGATTGGTTTGATGCAGCTCTCCATGCTAGTCTATCCTGTGCAAGCTTCTTCATCTCCCAGTACTTACTGCAGCCTACATACTTCTGAATCTGCTTACTGTATTCATCTCTTGGTCTACCTCTACGATTTTTACCCTCCACGCTGCCCTCCAGTACTAAATTGGTGATCCCTTGATGCCTCAGAACATGTCCTAGCAACCGATCCCTTCTTCTAGTCAAGTTGTGCCACAAGCTCCTCTTCTCCCCAATTCTATTCAATACCTCCTCATTAGTTATGTGATCTATCCATCTAATCTTCAGCATTCTTCTGTAGCACCACATTTGAAAAGCTTCTATTCTCTTCTTGTCTAAACTATTTATCGTCCACGTTTCACTTCCATACATGGCTACACTCCATACAAATACTTTCAAAAACGACTTCCTGACATTTAAATCTATACTTGATGATAACAAATTTTTCTTCTTCACAAACGCTTTCCTTGCCATTGCCATTCTTCATTTTATATCCTTTCTACTTCGACCATCATCAGTTATTTTGCTCCCAAAATAGCATACCTCCTTTACTACTTTAAGTGTCTCATTTCCTAATCTAATACCCTCAACATCACCCGACTTAATTCGACTACATTCCATTATCCTAGATTTGATTTTGTTGATGTTCATCTTATACCCTCTTTTCAAGACACTGTCCATTCCGTTCAGCTGCTCTTTTTAATATTTTTTTGTGGTATCTAAAATTTAAAAAGCCTCTCTCACACCGGCCTGATTTAGCTTCACTGATCAGGATAGTAAAAACATGCGTATATTAAGGGAATTTTCATTCACAAAGCAGGCTTATCACATTCACACAGTTCAATACTGTTCTATCCTGATTAAATTGAGCTTAATTTAAATTCCATAAGACAGTGAAGCAATTTCGAAGTCTCCGTGCGACGAAAATTGTCAGTTGATCTCCTGAAAACATTTGTAATAATTATTAACTTTCGGTGATCACATGGGGAAGACCGGAGATCTGCTGGTAAGACCGTGTTAACCTATTTATTTGAAGTAATAAACTGGATATCTTGAGCATACAAAACGGCAGGTTCGTCCAGTGTAAATCAGACGTTCCCCACTGATCCCGTGCAACACAGCGTAGTAAGCAGACACTGTCAATAATAATCAGTTAAATAATACGCGAACACACTTACTTTAGTTTAGTTCATGTCTTAAATTCCTTCTCATACAGAATCTCATCAAGATGGCGACTAGCTCAACAATAAATACATATACATCCTCCTTCTTTCACGGCTAATCGGCAAGATCTCCTTCATTCTTTTCATAAGAGAAAACATAAATAGCAGAGAAGCTATTCCATGGAGTAAATGGACGCTCCAAGGAATAATAGGGCTTGAAATTACTTTGCATTGATAATCATCGTATATTAAAATTTAGGAATCGGTAAGATAAGAAGAGATATTTCGAGATATTTACCGAGTTATATAACTTACAAAATTTCTCAAAATCTCGCGGAGAGACCGCTGCAAGAGACATTACATCTTCCAAGTCCTTTGGTGTCTCTGACAGAATTACAATGTCATCGGCGAACCTCAAAGTTTTTATTTCTTCTCCATGGATTTTAATACCTAATCCGAACTTTTCTTTTGTTTCCTTTATTGCTTGCTCAATATACAAATTGAATAACATTAGCGATAGGCTACAACCCTGTCTCACTCCCTTCCCAACCACTGCTTCCCTTTCATACCCCTCGACTCTATAACTGCCATCTGCTTTCTGTACAAATTGTAAATAGCCTTTCGCTCCCTGTATTTTACTCCTGCCACCTTCAGAATTTGAAAGAGAGTATTCCAGTCAACATTGTCAAAAGCTTTCTCTAAGTCTACAAATGCTAGAACCGTACGTTTGCCTTTCCCTAATCTTTCTTCTAAGATAAGTCGTAGAGTCAATATTGCCTCACGTGTTCCAACATTTCTACGGAATCCAAACTGATGTTCCCCGAGGTCGGCTTCTATCAGTTTTTCCATACGTCTGTAAAGAATTCGCGTTAGTATTTTGCAGCTGTGACTTATTAAACTGATAGTTCGGTAATTTTCACATCTGTCAACACCTGCTTTCTTTGGGATTGGAATTATTATATTCTTCTTGAAGTCTTACGGTATTTCGCCTGACTCATACATCTTGCTCACCAGATGGTACATTTTTGTCAGGATTGGCTCTCCCAAGGCTGTCAGTAGCTCTAATGGGATGTTGTCTACTCCGGGGGCCTTGTTTCGACTCAGGTCTTTCAGTGCTCTGTCAAACTCTTCACGCATAATCATATCTTCCATTTCATCTTCATCTACATCCTCTTCCATTTCTGTAATATTGTCCTCAAGTACATCGCCCTTGTATAGACCCTCTACATACTCCTTCCACCTTTCTGCTTTCCCTTCTTTGCTTAGAACTGGGTTTCCATCAAAGCTCTTGATATTCATGTAATTGGTTCTCCTTTCTCCAAAGGTCTCTTTAATTTTCCTGTAAGCAGTCTCTATCTTACCCCTAGTGAGATAAGCCTCTACATCCTTACATTTGTCCTCTAGCCATCCCTGCTTAGCCATTTTGCACTTCCTGTCGATATCATTTTTGAGACGTTTGTATTCCTTTTTGCCTGCATCATTTACTGCATTTTTGTATTTTCTCCTTTCATCAATTAAATTCAATACTAATTCTGTTACCCAAGGGTTTCTACTAGCCCTCGTCTTTTTACCCATTCAATCCTATGCTGCCTTCACTATTTCATCCCTCAAAGCTACCCATTCTTCTTCTACTGTATTTCTTTCCCCAATTCCTGTCAATTGTTCCCTTATGCTCTCCCTGAAACTCTGTACAACCTTTGGTTCTTTCAGTTTATCCAGGTGCCATCTCCTTAAATTCCGACCTTTTTGCAGTTTCTTGAGTTTTAATCTTCTGTCCATAACCAATAGATTGTGGTCAGAGTCCACATCTGCCCCTGGAAATGTCTTACCATATAAAACCTGGTTCCTAAATCTCTGTCATACCATTATATAATCTATCTGATACCTTTTAGTATCTCCAGCTTCTTCCATGTATACAACCTTCTTTCATGATTCTTGAACCAAGCTATGATTAAGTTATGCTCTGTGCAAAATTCTACCAGGCGGCTTCCTCTTTCATTTCTTAGCCCCAATCCATATTCACCTACTATGTTTCCTTCTCTCCCTTTTTCCACTCTCGAATGCCAGTCACCCATAACCATTAAATTTTCGTCTCCCTTCACTACCTGAATAATTTCTTTTATCTCCCCATACATTTCATCAAGTTTTTCTTCATCTTCAGAGCTAGTTGGCATATAAACTTGTACTACTGTAGTAGACGTGAGCTTCGTGCCTATCTTGGCCACAATAATGCGTTCACTATGCTGTTTGTAGTAGCTTATCCGCATTCCTATTTTCCTGTTCATTATTAAACCTACTCCTGCATTACCCCTATTTGATTTTGTGTTTATAGACCTGTATTCACCTGACCAAAAGTCTTGTTCCTCCTGCCACCGAACTTCACTAATTCGCACTACATCTAACTTTAACCTATCCATTTCCCCTTTTAAATATTCTGACCTACTTGCTCAATTAAGGGATCTGACATTCCACGCTCCGATCCGTAGAACGCCACTTTTCTTTCTCCTGATAACGACGTCCTCTTGAGTAGTCCCCACCCGGAGATCCAAATGGGGGACTATTTTACCTCTGGAATATTTTAACCAAGAGGACGCCATCATGATTTAATCATACAGTAAAGCTGCATGCCCTCGAGAAAAATTACGGCTGTAGCTTCCCCTTGCTTTCAGCCGTTCGCAGTACCAGAACAGTGAGGCCATTTTGGTTAGTGTTACAAGATCAGATCAGTCAATCATCCAGATTGTTGCCCCTGCAACTATTGGAAAGGCTGCTGCCCCTCTTCAGGAACCACACGTTTGTCTGGCCTCTCAACAGATACGCCTCCGTTGTGGTTGCACCTATGGTACGGCTATCTGTATCGTTGAGGCACGCAAGCCTCCCCACCAACGGCAAGGTCCATGGTTCATGGGGGGGGGGGGCAGAAATAGTTATAAGATAAATCTTATAGCTTAGGAAAAGTATATAATAGGTCTTGATAAGATAAGAAGGCCAACATGCACTTTTCAACCTAATTTCTAAAGAACAGCGATAATATTCATCTGCAGAGACCTCTAGTGGTAATCAAGGTCCATGCCGTCTGACGCGGATTCGAAACCCGCGGTGCTTGGTACCAGAGGTACTGGCAGCCATGTGTCCTTACGCTGCTGACATATGTCATGCCTGTAAAGTAGTGTGTACTAGTCAACGTTTCGAGCTCCCATGCCCATACTGTGGATGAAGTTGCCCGATTTGATGGTGTATCAGTGGGGACTGTCCAATATGTCTGCAGTATGTCTGTCGCGAAGCGGCCAGGATGAGTGACTACTGCAGTTGGTGGTGAGGCTGGCCATGACAGATGTTCGCAATTCACCATACTGGGTATAGCTACGGTAGTGTGGTAGCAGACGTCAGGTGGTGGTCTGATTGAAACCGTACTGGTTGGGAAAAATCCCTTCATTTCGTAAAAAGCTACAGCAGCGACAGGTGGCCAATGCACTCCATGATGCAGGCTGGCCTTAGCTGGCGTAGCATGAGGCACGAGGACGGACGGACATTACGTGGTGTCTTCTGTCCGACGATGGTGGTAACCATCAAGGTATGTGTCGAAAAAGCGGCTGTAGTGCCGATTCAGAAACGGAGTGACGTACTGTTGTTGATAATCCTTCCTGCCGGCAGGACTCAGCAGGACCAGCCATACCTCTGAGGATGTCCAACGTAGTATTGGACGAAACGATAGAATTCCATGGACCAAGGCCATATAACCCGGAAGAATTATCAAAAACAGTACCATCCGGTCGTGAAAGACTTAATTGTATGTTTGGAGTGACATACATCGGACAGCCACGGCGCCCACGACAGCTGGCCTGCCCCTGTCGGTCAGCACGATGTGCACAGTTCCAGGCGGGCTCAAACCGTGGCCCTTAGCACGGATGATGGCAGTGGCGTGTCCTCCACGGAGCAATGGTAAAGAGTATCCGCACTGATAGGTGAACAGCGGCACTGTATGCCCGCTCAGGCGATAACAGCTGCACAGCTAGACAGCCAGTATTCGAACACAAGGAAAGCGTCCGGCCGGAGATAGTGACCCAGCAGGTGGCCCGCCGATGGAAAGGTGCCAAGTCGAGAACATCCGGACTTACCGCACGCAGAGTACTGAATGTTTTAGTTGGGCCACTTTTTTCGCTTTCTGGTAGATGGCGCTGTAATAGTCACAAACATATGGCTCACTATTTTAGACGAACAGTTGGTAACAGGTAGGTTTTTTAAATTAAAATACAGAACGTAGGTACCTTTGAACATTTTATTTCGGTTGTTCCAATGTGATAAATGTACCTTTGTGAACTTATCATTTCTGAGAACGCATGCTGTTACAGCTTGATTACCTGTAAATACCACATTAATGCAATAAATGCTCAAAATGATGTCCGTCAACCTCATTGCATTTGGCAATACGTGTAACGACATTCCTCTCAACGGCGAGTAGCTCGCCTTCCGTAATGTTCGCACATGTATTGACAATGCGCTGACGGATGTTGTCAGTCGTTGTCGGTGGATCGCGATAGCAAATACCCTTCGACTTTCCCACAGAAAGAAATCCGGGGACGTCAGATCCGGTGAACGTTCGTGCCATAGTATGTTGGAAGTACATCGCCATTCTGTCATACAGTGAAACATCTTGTAGTAACATCGGTAGAACATTAGTAGGATATCAGCATACGTTGCACCATTTAGCTTGCCATCAATAAAATGGGGGCCAATTATCCTTCCTCCCATAATGCCGCACCATACATTAACTCGGCAAGGTCGCTGATGTTCCACTTGTCGCAGCCATCGTGGATTTTCCGTGGCCCAATAGTATATATTATGCCGGTTTACGTTACCGCTGTTGGTGAATGACGCTTCGTCGCGAAATAGAACACGTGCAAAAAAATCTGTCATCCGCCCGTAATTTCTCTTGTGCCCAGTGGCAGAACTGTAAACGACTTTCAAAGTCATCGCCATGCAATTCCTGGTGCATAGAAATATGGTACGGGTGCAATCGATGATGATGTAGCATTCACAACACCGACGTTTTTGAGATTCCCGATTCTCGAGCAATTTGCTGCTACTGATGTGCGGATTAGCTGCGACAGCAGCTAAAACATCTACTAGGGCATCATCATTTGTTGCAGGTCGTAGTTGACGTTTCACATGTGGCTTAACACTTCCAGTTTCCTTAAATAACGTAACTGTCCGGCGAACAGTCCGGACACTTGGATGATGTCGTCCACGATACCGAGCAGCATTTGTAGCACACGCCCGTTGGGCATATTGTACACAATAGCCATACATCAACACGATATCGACCTTTTCCGCAATTCGTAAACGTTCCTTTTTCACGAAGCAAATACCGTCCGCATTGGCGGAATGTTACGTGATACCATGTCCTTATACGTTTGTGACTATTACAGCGCCATCTATCACAAAGCGAAGAAAGTGGCCCAACTAAAACATTCATATTTCTTTACCTACTACACGAATATGTAATAAAAAATAGGGGTTCCTATTTTAAAAAACGCAGTTGATATCCTTTTGACCGATGGCAGCGCCATCTAGCAGGCCAGCCATAGCGCCATCTGGTTTGCCCCTTCAAGCTAAACGAGTTTTGTTCTTTGTAGATTTTTCGTTTGATGCTTATTTCGTGAGATATTAGGCCCGGTCATTATCAATGGACCACCCTGTATAGATATCAAGGCGTTTTATATATATATTACCACACGACACGTCGTTGTCAGGAAATCTCAAAAAGACCCTTGTAGGCACGTGCGGAACATGTTAGAACACGAGCAATTGTTTGTCATTCCATACCACAGTCAGATAGTGAAGAAGACGATTTTCGCCATTTGTGAAGAGTATATGCACGTCTTCAATGGATCATTCGGATGTGCTTCAGAGTTGTCCATATTGCGAGAGTATGATCTAATATAGAGGATTTCTTCAGGATGCAGAGCACTTTCAGGCATTGTGGAGGACAATTTTGTTGCCAGCGGATTTTACTATCACCGATGGTACTACATTCAGTTTCCGTGAGGCTGATGGCTGTATTATGGGTGGGATATCTTGCTCCTAATATTTTTCACTCCGCCGGGAATACATCGTTCAATATTACAAGAAGGTACTTACCGGTAGTCTTCTGGTATTCACTTAGTAGCGTGCTCTTCCGTCTGATATCTGGAGGTGGAATGTGGCTGAAGATGCGTAACCAGTATGAGGGAGAATGCCATAATGGCCAACTAACAATGTACATAGCTTCGTTAAGTTGACGTATTTTTTTAAATTTTTTTATGTGGACTCTTAAGCCACACAGGAACACAGTATACTGTGGTACTGAGTATACCAATACGAGTGGACCGTCTGCTGACTATCTCCAACTGGTGCCAAGGAACTCATGGAGAATGTTGTTTCTGCTTTCAAGTTTAGCAAATGTTCGTTTCAATTGCTGCTTCAAAGAAAGTGCCCTATCTAACCTGATCTAAAGATATTCGGACGCATGTTATGTCTCCCTCAAAGTGCATTTCAACGGCTCTGTGTGCCAATCAACTGGACAGATGAAAACATGAAATTTCTGTATTATTTGAGTTTGGTTGTAACTTCCATTTACGGAAATATTGGCTTAAGATGTATAGATCAGAAGTTAGGATTTCTTCAGATGTTTCAAAGGTTTCGTGTCGGGCCGTTATTGCCCAGCTGTCCTCATAGCCAAACTTTCTGCACACTTTCGAAGGAATATCAGATATATACAAAGTTAAACAAGAGAGGAATAAGGACGGATCCCTGTGATAAGCCATTATCCATACTTTTGGACAGCTAGTGTTTTCTGAGGTGATAGTAAATGTTCTGCGAGCAAACATATTGTCAATTAGTTTTGTTGTCAATCTGCATGGGACAAGCTGTAATAATTTATACAGCAGTCCATGCCTCAAATACGTGTCATATTCTGCACATTGATATTTTCTGCTTCGTTTGGAATCCTGCTTCAATAAATGTTGGGAAAGATACTACTTGATCAGCGCAGCAGCTCAGTCCTGGTAGGAATCCAGCTTGCCCAGTAGGAAGGTACTGAAAGATCACTGTACTAAAAATGGTGCAAATGGCTCTGAGCACTATGGGACTTAACATCTGAGGTCATCTGTCCCCTAGAACTTGGAACTACTTAAACCTAACTACCTTAAGGACAACACACACATCCGTGCCCTAGACAGGATTCGAACCTACGACCGTAGCGGTGGCGCGGTTCCAGACTGAAGCGCCTAGAACCGCCTGGCCACATCGGCCGGCTCATTGTACCAATCTGATTCAATAGAATCTGAAGTAATAAATTTTAAAACTGAAACCAGTACAGCCAATGTCGACTTTCAGACATTATGAAGTTCCTTGGCACATTTCACATACAGAAATCGTTTCTAAGTGACTGGAGCAACTGGAGACTGATCGCGGAACCTTAGCTCATTACTCTGACTCACGCATAGAACTGTCAACTTTAAAAACTGTAATACCGCAACGTTACGTCTAAGTTTTCAAAATCTCGTTTTATTGATCGCTAACCAAAGTGTCCCGGAGCTACAATACGCGCGGTAATAATTATGCAGAACAGTGTTTACTCGAAAAACTCGCAATTCCCGCGGGCAGCGGAGCGCGTAACTCGCCGGGCGCATACTTTATTCACGAAACGGGACGCGCGCACACTGCGCGCCGAAACGCTGACGCCGATATTCGAGCAGTCCTTCACAGCGGATTATGCTTTCATATTTAGCAGCTCAATTATCTCGCGCGCAAGTAATTACATTATCCATCCAGTGAGGGCGGCCGGGAACCAGAGAGTAATATTAAATTTTCATGTAGGTAGCGGGCGCGTCGCTATCATCAAATGTCGAGTACTGCAGCGCGGCGGGAACCGAATTATAACTGTGGGCGCGACCGCTCTGCAAGAGCAACGAACGTCACAACCACCGAGGGTCGCCATCAAACGTGGCAGCCACGTGCTGCACTCGAGTGTACCTAACATGCGTCCACATCAGTGGAGCAAAGGCACGGGTCTTTGGCCCCCTGCACATATTACATTTCTACAACCTGTCAGTGGAAAGGGGATAATGACGCGCCCACGTTTATCACTTTGCTGCTGCAATGTGTCTGCATGCATTTACTGCGGACAGACCCAACAAGCTTCAAGAGCGCCATCGAAATTTGCTTTTCGGGGAAAATGTGCTGTTGTGGCCGAGTGGTTCTACGCGCTTCAGTCCGGAACCGTGCTGCTGCTACGGTCGCAAGTTCGAATCCCGCCTCGGGCATGGATGTTTGTGACGTCTTTAGGCTAGTTATGTTTAAGTTGTTCTAGGTCTAGGGACTGATGACCTGAGATGTTAAGTCCCATAATGCTCAGAGCCATTTGAACCATTTTTTTTTTTTAGAAAATATGCTGAAATCATTTTGTACGCCGCTATCTCACGGGGCTGTCACGGGAGGAAGCGATCAGTTTTGGTAGATAGTGATGATGATGATGATGATGATGCTTGATTTTTGGGGCGCTCAACTGCGCGGTCATCAGCGACCGTACAAAGTCCCAATTATTTTCTCAGTCTAATTTTTTTCACAGTCCAATCTACCCGCTGTCACGAATGCTGAGGATGAAGATGATGATGATGATGATGAAATGATGATGACAAAACACACACCCAGCCCCCTGGCAGAGAAAATATCCAACCCGGCCGGGAATCGAACCCGGGACACCGTGATCCACAGGTAGCAACGACAGCCACTGAACCACGAGCTGCGGACAGGAAGTTCGTCTCGCGTACAATTAGTAAGACTGTACTGCCAGCCGTATTGTGTGAAGTCTGCATTTAGCAAGATAGCCGCAAATCTTTGCTCACAAATTTTTCTAGAAGACAGCGAGAGGGAACGCTTATTCAGTCAAATCACTATTCCATTCCTCCCCCCCCCCCCCCATGTCCGACTCTTGAGGCCACTGTTAACTTCACAAATATATTATTGTGTTAAATATTTGACATTAAGGGGAGAGTCCACCTTAAACATCAATAAAGAAATGGCTGTTTCAGATCTTTGTGGTGTTTACTCTTAGATCTCAAAATGCTCTAGCTGTATTTCAATTACAAGTACGTTTAAGAAGTATGTGAAATATGAACCGCACGAGGGGCTGTAGCACACTGACATCTGCCACAATGATCAAGATAGTACCTGTCTGTCAGGGGCTTCTATCTGACACACTACTGGCAAGATGCAATGATCGAAAAAGACGAAATCCAAATGAACGCTTGCACAGTGTCATTTGGTTCCAGTACCCCAACGGAAAACAGAAGGAAAAGAGATATTTTTGAGCCTTGTAGAAACTGTTTCTCAGTTCAGTATGGGCTGTTTAAAGATTGAAGAGGCTGGAGTCCTGCGACGCAGTTATCTCCCTCTCAGAAGAAGATCTGTTTACCTAGAGATCAACGACGCATCAAGCAATCCTACAAGGTACTGTTGGAGAAGAAAAAATTGAGGAAAATGGCTACCCCGGTATTGAAATTACGAGAAGTAGTAGCCTTAGAGGAGCAGGAAGGGAAAATGTACACTGCTTGTGAATTTTAATGCCTATGTATCTTGTATTATTTACTTTTTAATAAAACTTTAAAAACCATTTTGAAGTAACTTCGTTTTCCTAAGTCGAATCTCAATGAAATTTTTGCGGAATGTAGTATTGAGGTATCTGCGTGTTACCGAAAATGTAGTTCCTCTATTTTATCATCACCTTTATGTACCTATAATTGAAGAAAATTTAAGCTTGAAACTTGATAAAGGTACTGAATGTAAATGAATAATATTCCTCATAAAAGAAACGTCTTGTGAATGTGACTAAGAAATTTGGATTGGTTTTCAAAAATACCATTAAAATTATGTTATATATTCAGCATACGATAACCAGCCGTGCGTAGCAATTGAAAGTCTGGGCATTGCAAGATCATTACTTAGTAGACAAGTTTTTAAAAGTCGGTTTAAATCGGCAGGGTAGAAGAAATGTAAAATATTTCGGTGGTGTCTCACCTTAAGCATGTGAGCCTTTATAGCGGAAAGCACAAAACCCTAATTATGTTGATTTTGCTAGTTTCACATTATCCTCTCATCGATTAATGAAAAAAGTTAATCCAAAACTGGTAAACCAAATACAGCGATAATTCCTTTATACATTCGTGTAAGACGGTTCTGGCAAATAACTCATCGTGTCAGACCGTTTGTTTTAAGCTTGATTACAGCAAAAACAAATTGCAAAAACTGTCATTAAACTACATTTTCTGAAAATCTAGTTTTTCTCCTAAACTATGTATTGCACAATCAAATAATTTTGTAGGTATCTTCAGAGGTACATGTGGATACAGACAGTAAAATAAACGGTGAAAAGAATTAGCAGTAAATCAATAGTAAAATAATACCTAATGGCTGGCGCTGAAGCTACACCGTGTGAACTACGAACGTTGATTAACCAATAAACTGTATTGCATTTTATTTTGTGGAAATGTAACCGAGAAAAAGTTCAGAAAAGTTTGAAATAATGTCCAGAGTTTGTTGGATGTTGCTAAGTGCCTTCATTATGATCAGTATAGTTTGGGTTATTTCCACTCTGTTTTAAAAAAGCTAGTTTTTCACACATCTCAGTATTAATGATGGCATGTCTCCTGAACTATGTGTTGAACAATGATATAATTTTACAAGTACGTTCAGTGGTGTAAGTGGATGTTGTGTGAAAAAATTTCAAGGAATACAGTTGTCAGTAAAGAAGTAATGACATCAAACGTCACACCTTACGTTGAAGTTGTATTGCATGAATAATGAATATTCAGCAAGCGAATTTTTTTTTCCTTTCATTATTTTGTGGGTGATGTGTCTGAGAAATGGTTTCGCAAACGTTTGAAACTATGTGCAAAGTTTTTTGGACGTCATGGCAACGGCCTTGCCGCAGTGGATACACCGGTTCCCGTCAGATCACTGAAGTTAAGTGCTGTCGGGCGTGGCCAGCACTTGGATGGTTGACCATCCGGGAAACCATACGCTGTTGCCATTTTTAGGGGTGCTCTCAGCCTCTTGATACCAATTGAGGAGCTACTCGATCGAATAGTAGCGGCTCCTGTCAAAGAAAACCATCATAACGACCGGGAGAGCGGTGTGCTGACTACACGCCCGCATCCTCAGCTGAGGACGATACGGCGGTCGGAGTGCTTTTTGTTGGACGTCGCTAAGAATTATAATTCTAAAAATACTGGTTGTATACGGCTGGGTAAATTGTACGCCATGAGTCTCAAGACATAGCCTACACACAGTTTATTAACTTTAATAGTTGACTTACTGTGTTGAACCGCTAACGTAACGTTATATCTCTTAATAAGTAGTTTATGCGAGTACATTGAATTATTAAATTCGATAATTAATAGTATGAAATAATAAAAACAAAGTTATCGTTGCCCTAGGAAGCCGTTTTGTTGCCCTTAGAAGCCGTTAACTAGGCAACCTGGAACAGGGATTTTGTGACTGGGTGAAATATATGTAGGCTACAGCATCGCGGCTTAGGAATAGGATTGTTCCAACTAAACCACGTATTTGGAGCTGCTGGCTTATGCTCTTTACTCACGCAGGATAGATCGCCGCTGAGCTTATCAGTATACAACCGTTGCCGAAGTAAATACCAAATCGCAATCACAAGTTAATTCCTGCATCCGCAAATCTCAGCGAATCCAGAATCAGCCACTTTTCATTGGTTTCATGGGATTCATTTTCAATGAAGATATCCGCATAGTTACATAATATCGTAACTTTACCTTCGACTCAGTCACCTTATAGAACAGGTTATGCTTGGAAGTATGAAAAGAATCTGGACCAACTGCCAATAAATCACACACGCACGTACGCACACTGATCTTCCATTCTATTCCGGGTGTCCCTCGAGGAATGGTCAATATTCAGAGATTTGAAAGGAACGATCATTCGAAGCAAATACGTCGGGCAAACATGGCCTCTACAACGCATACCTCAAGAGTAATGGGCACCACTTCAGTTTCGTTAATGTGAAACAAATATTTTGCTTTTCATATTTTTGGTGGAGGCAGTATGGACAAAAACCACAAAAAGTTGTAAAGCAAACGTGGACTCTAATATGCAAAAGTTTTGAGCTATGAGCAGTTGTTCAGTAAAAGACGTATTTGTCACAATGGCGGAAAATGAGCAAGTGCTAGTTGCTGTTAAGATATGCACTTTAGAGCCCTTGTTTAATGTATATTTTGTCCTTGCTTTCGGCCATTCAACCACTTCTCTGAAAAGAGTTTGCTGTAGAAGAGATCTGTTTCGCAGTACCGAAAATGACGCGCTCATAAGCATACATTATACAGCCCGCGTTTACTAGACATTTTTGGTTCGAATGATCGCTGTTATATCTTGAATATACCTTCTGGACATCCTGTAGACACAAACTACAAGAAAATACCATTAGGTGAACTTATTAAATACAACGTCCGATGTAACGAGTCGTAGCTCTCACTGGAATATTTTCCTTTCAGCAATCCGAACTACTGCGTTATGTTTCAACATCCTTATTTTCACGATTCGTGATCGATCTTTACGCCAAATGTTCGTCCTGTAGCGTCTTTCAGTGACGCCTTTGGTAAGCGATTGCAGTATGCTTTCCCAGTCAGTAGGCAACGAAATTTAACGTCGGGCAGAGTATGAGGATTTTAGATATAAATATACACGATTTTTGCACCACTTAATCAACACTGGAAAGAAATAACCACAAACAAAGTATGTTTTCAAAAATGGCTCTGAGCATTATGGGACTTAACATCCAAGGTCATCAGTCCCCTAGAACTTAGAACTACTTAAACCTAACTAACCTAAGGACAGCACACAACACCCAGCCATCACGAGGCAGAGAAAATCCCTGACCCCGCCGGGAATCGAACCCGGGAACCCGGGCGTGGGAAGCGAGAACGCTACCGCACGACCAAAGTATGTTTTATTTTCATCTCACTCTTGCTTGGTACTCTTTGTCTAAGTTCGGCTTTGTTATGGAATGACTGAAAGTTTTGACTTGTTCGTCATTTAGCAACAGCAGAAAAGCTATTCACATGTATTCTACAGAGAGGTGAAACAAGATACCAGTTTCTGATGAAAGACACACTGTTTCTAAAGCACAAAAACAAAATACGGGTTGTGCAGCTACTGGCGTAGTATGTTTGCACGACGAAAACCAAAAACACAGACCTACTTGGAGTTGGCGCACAGTGGCAATACTTCAAATCTCGCATTTCCCTCGAGTGTGTCAGCGAAACAGAAACTTTTTTAATTACACTAATTGTTATAATCTACACATTAATACCGACAAAATATACATTTTTAAAAACCTGAAAAATTAGAGTTGTAAGAATATTTTTCCGTTTCGAAAAAAATGTTCGAGTGTAGGAAATTTTCTGTAATCAATAAGCTTCCAAACTAAATATTTTTAGAAGAAGCAAATTATTCTTTCAAAATTGTGGAAATGGAAGTTTCAACTGACTAGTAAATAGTCGAAGCCTACAAGTCGATACTTAGCCTGAAACTTTTCTCACGGGAGGGATACATCGGAAAAAATGCACTGCCAAACCTTTAGCTGCTAAGGCACACTACAAACATTTTTTAAAAAGGCCGTTGAAGTTACTAATTTTGGCATCACGAAGAACCGCTTGTAACAGCTGTCTGTACAATACTTCCTGACTGGCGCGCGAATTGGCGAATAACCAGACGCAGCCGTGACAGGAGAACGTAGCGCTGCGTAGCGCGAAGTCCAAAGTGCAGACACGCGAATTTACAACATTGGCACCAAAAATATTTTAAATAATTATACTTTGAATAACTTACAGTTCATATCGGAAGCTAAGCTGTTCGAGATGCAACTGTTCTACAAGTGACTAGCAGAGGAAAGAAAATCAAGGCAGTGTATTATGTTACATTACAGACGACTTTCAACAATGGGGTCTTTAATTTGGTGACATGGTAGCAGGGATCTTACAATAGTGTTTAAATAATATATATTTTACTGGCAATGAAACAGTTCCTTGTTTTTTCCTTGCATTCGTCACAAAACGACGACGTAACTACTGGGTAATGAAAAAAAAAAAACATTCTGCTTCCAGTACTTCACAGTAATTATTAATTTTATTTTGACAGAACCGGGATGGAGAAAGAATTGGCCGTCGCCATTGTTCTCCATTTACAGCGCCGCGTGCCAGGCATACTTGATCAAATTCGTAAAACGTGGTGATGCAAATTCACATTGCAAAAATGACTGGCGTTTAGTTGTTCTACTGGAAAGTAAACTGTCCGAAAACTTTCGAAAAATGTGCTGTTCAAATATCTTTTTTATCGAGAGGCTGAATCACACTACAGTTCCGAGTGGAATACGAATCATGATAACAGTATTTTCGTCGTCCTCCTATAGACAGAGGTGTATAGCCAGGCCAAGCGTCCAACAGAAGCAAAGAGTTAATTTCTGCAACAGGTAAGAAGACGTTTCGGCTGTAATATTGGTAATTATTCTCTTCCATTTTCATGATTTCGCTACGTCGATTACAAGACTTTTGCAACAAAACAATCTCTTTTTTTTTTAAATTTTTAACTCTAATTTGCGTTGAGGTTTGTCAAGACAGATATAAAGCTGCGGAAACATAATTTTCACTGTCACTGTTGCATACGAATGGGTCGTAGCATTCATCGACTGCACAAACGACTCTTGCTTTTTTTTTTATTTTTTGTCCGGAATGATGAAGTACAGTTTGCACGCAGTATCTGTACGGGACCTGACTGCCCCTATACAAGCATTTTAAGGGTTATAAGAAGCTTCATATTCACATCAGCTACGAATTTCTTTGTAATAGTACCTTCTAGTAAGTCCTCTATATGTTTACTTTAAGTAAACTTCGTAAGTTTGTGATTTACTTTTCTGTGTGCTTTCCTGAAACTATGTAACCAAAAGGCCATGTTTTGTAGATCTCCCTTACTAACGGCGCACAAAATATCACAAGTGATACTTAATTTTGCGAATAGTTTTTCTTTCATAATTTCATGAACTTCATTTCGCCACATATTCCATACATCGTGTAAATCTATCTTCCATTTATACAATTTACGTTCAGATTTTCCGAAACAAAACCGACTTAGCCTACTGCTTAACTTCAAGTGCTTTCTTCCTCCTTCGTTCAACCAAGCAGTTTACTGCCTTTTCTTTGTGACCGAAAGCTATTACTGTACATGTTTCCATTGTGCTAATAAGGTATTGTATTTTTATTCTCCACTTTGACTTGCACAAGAATCATCGTTAAAACCTCAGTTCAAGAAATCGTTACAATTGTTTCTTGTTTCTTCTAATGTTTACATGATTTCTCAAAAAATTTCGACATAATTCGAATGAATGTCTGAGAAAGTAACTGTTATATAACACATATGCAGGGCTTCAGGAAAATCAGGTGACTTCTGTTGCATACCACATTCTTCATATTTCACCTTTGCGAGGGTTAAAACGTTTCTGAATTCCACATAGCCGGCCAGTGTGGCCGAGCAGTTCTAGGCTCTTCAATCTGGAACCGCGCGACCATTACGGTCGCAGGTTCGAATGCTGCCTCGGGCATGGATGTGTGTGATGTCCTTAGGTTAGTTAGGTTTAAGTAGTACTGAATTATAGGGGACTGATGACATCAGATGTTAAGTTCCATAGTGATCAGAGCAATTTGAACCATTTTTTGAATTTCACATAACTATCAAACTCTGAAACCTCCATTAACACAAATGCTATTAGGTAGCACGGACGAAGAAAACACAAATATTAATCCAGTTTCATCTCCATTGTTAACATTTAGCGATACCACAAAAAGAACTGTTAATTATTATGCATGTTAATGAGCTGTGAATTCTAATGATTAGTAACTGTGAAAAACTGTGACAGACAAACTATCACTGAAAACTGAAATTTGCTTTAGAAATTACGACCGTAATCCGGGCGGAGGTTCGAGTGCTCCCTCGGGCATGGGTGTGTGTGTGTGTGTTTGTCCTTAGGATAATTTAGGTTAAATAGTGTGTAAGCTTAGGGACTGATGACCTTAGCAGTTAAGCCCCATAAGATTTCAGACACACAGTTACGACCTCGTGGTGCTGTGTTATCTGTTTACTGATGTACCGACAACCAAGAATATGCACCTGCTGTGTTGCGCATGCGCTGCCTACTACAACTACGGTACTAGCTTACAGATCACCAGCCACCTAACGAGCTATAAATTTGGCAATTACAAGCTTTTTTTTGAAAAGAGAAACATACTTTCAGTCTGTCTGAGCAGCTAAAATTTTGCCATTGTGTTCCTTTCTGATATTATTCTTGCATAAAAAATTTTAGGGCGGGTCTCTACATGTCGGAGTAGACCATTCTCTTGTGAGGCGTGTCAGTACAAGTATAGGTAAATATTTCCTCTATAGGAATTTTATGCAATACATGCTTTATGGACACGGTAATTTCACCATATTCCTTTAAATAAAATGTTTCTACTAGTATAGAATCCATTATTACAATCAATTATTACAGTCAATTATTACAACCTAATAATGAATAATTACGTTTAATCTGAAACGTCTTTAATAAAATTTTGACTATTTCTGGAACGTTCTAGTTGTACATTACATATTTCGTAGGTAGCATGAAAGAAAGATAAAGCGTTCTTTGAACTTTTAGTTCTTCCTTTTGTTTTTAATTACTTCTATTTTCTTGTAGAATAATTCTATAAAAATGTGGTGATGAGCTTTAATTGCTATATAAAGCCAGATATACGTTTTATGACTCACAACACATACCGAATAAAATAATACATGTGATCACGTGTATCACTTAATGCAGATACAACTTCGTATCGAGTGCTTCATTAACCACTGGTATCGACTACTGCAGTAATGGAAATATTCCTACAACACCAGTTACCTTTCAGAAAGCACCAATCTGCTGCCAACAACTAGTTGTTAGAATTATATTAATACCGTCAGCTGCTAACGGGCGTTGGTATATATCGACGGGGACAGGTGAAAATGTGTGCCCCGACCGGGACTCGAACCCGGGGTCTCCTACTTACATGACAGACGCTCTATCCATCTAAGCCACCGAGGGCACAAAGGATAGCGCTACTGCAGGGACTATGTCTCGCACGCCTCCCGCGAGACCCACATTCTGACCTTGTATGTCCACAAACTACATTCGTAGTGTCCCACCCCAACACACTCATTACTCGTGGAAGACATTCTTACCAAGTCCCGTAAGAGTTCGGGGAATATGTGTGCATCCGCACAGGAGGAGGAGGTCATGACCAGTGTGGCCAGAATTATATACTTATATGGATATGGTGTCTGTTCTTTCGGAGATGTCCAAAAACAGACGCTATATCCATATAAGTACATCTAGTTGTGTCAGAGCCTCGTCACTTCAAGAATGATAAATAACATGACATGTCTGCTCCAACTGCCGACTGAGGTGGTCCGTCACAACGGCTCCCCAGTACCTCGACAAACGACGTAGCCGAGGAGTCCAGCTGAGAAGATTCCGGCACTTCGCTCATCTGCTGCGCGCGACGTGCAAAGGCTGCGCGCTGGCCGATCATTACGCCGCATTAGGGCAGGCGCCCCCTTGCTTTCGCTTTGCTTCCGCTGTCAGCGCCGCCTAATTATGGCCTAGTTCATTAGCGGCGGGTCGCTCCCCCGGCACAGCGGCCGCGGCCACGGTAATTACCGTGCATCTTTAATCGCCGCACGTGCCAGCTTTGTCCGAGCCTCGCCGCCCCTCTGCTGTACCAGCGCTGTCCCCGTGAACCTGTCCTCAAGGCTGTACACGCGTTGGCAAGTGACAGATGGTCTCCCGATGTTCCACTGTCAGACGCTCGTGTTAGTACACATCTCAGGGCAATATGCTGAAAGCTTCGTCGCCTGGATGGAGGCGTTCCTTGTATGGCAATAAACTGTCGGCACATAATCCTCTCGCCATTAGAAATGCAACATCATGAAGATGAATTGCAACAAATATCAGTTTGACACAAAATGTACTGCGTGGAAAGATAAGTAAATCATTAGCATTTTTGTACTGTAGTGCATTGTCTCGGTTGATCTACATTTTATAGGGCGTTGGAGAGGGCAGTGAGTACATAATACTATGAAGAGACAAAAAACCTGGTACACCTGCCTAATGTCGTGTAGGGTCCCGGTGAGACGTACTGTAAGACGACGTGTCGTAGACTCGACTAATGTCTGAAGTAGTGCTGGAGGGAATTAACACTGTCAGGGCTGTCCTTAAACCCGTATAGTACGAGGGATTGGAAATCTCTTCTGAACCGCACATTGCAAGGCGTCCCACATATACTCAATAATGTTCACGTCTGGGGAGTTTGGTGGCCAGCGGAAGTGTTTAAACTCAGAGAGTGTTCCTGGAGCCACACTGTAGCAATTCTGGACGTGTGGGGTGTCGCATTTTCCTGCTGGAATTGCCAAAGTCCGTTGGAATTCACAATGGACATGAATGGATGCAGGTATTCAGACAGGATGCTTACGTACGTGTCACCTGTCAGAGTCGTATCTAGACGCATTAGGGGTCCCATATCACTTCAACTGCACACTCCCCCCACCATTACAGAGCCTCCGCCAGCTTGAACAGTCCCCAGCTGACATGCAGGGTCCATGGATTCATGAAGCTGTCTCCATACCCGTACACGTCCCTTCTTTCGATACAATTTGAAACGAGATTCGTCTGACCAGGCAACATATTTCCAGTCATCAACAGTGCAATGTTGATGTTGACGGGCTCAGGCGAGGCGTAAATCTTTGTGTGATGCAAACATCAAGGGTATCGATGATGTTTCGTTGAATGGCCCAGCATTGAAGTCTGCAGCAATTTGCGGAAGGGTTGCATATCTGTCACGTTCAACGATTGTCTACAATCTACATTGATCCCATTCGTGGAGGATTTTTTTCCGGGCGCAGACTTGATGTTTTACCAGATTCCTGATATTAATGGTACACTCGTGAAATGGTCGTACGCGAAAATCTCCTCTTAATCACTACTTCGTGGATGTTGTGTCCCATTGCTCGTGCGCCGACTATAACACTACGTTCAGCTCACTTAAATCTTGATAACCTGCCATTGTAGCACCAGCAACCGATTTAACAATTGGGCCAGACACTTATTATCTCATATAGGCGTTGCCGAACACAGCGTCCTATTCTGCCTGTCTCCATATCCTTGTCCTCGAATATGCATACCTATACCAGTGTCTCTGGCGATTCGGTGTATTTTGAATAGGAGCCCATATCCGTAAACCAACCGTTAGCATTTTACGAAGACGCTTTCATTACGGACGCGTAATGCGGCAACGTCTGCTGAGGGAAAGAGAAAAGTCTCAGAGTTGCTTCTTTTGTATCCAATAATGTAGACATATCTAAAAACAAAGACGATGAGACTTACCAAACAAAAGCGCTGGCAGGTCGATAGACACACAAACAAACACAAACATATGTTTGTGTTTGTGTTTGTGTTTGTTTGTGTGTCTATCGACCTGCCAGCGCTTTTGTTTGGTAAGTCTCATCGTCTTTGTGTTTAGATATATTTTTCCCACGTGGAATGTTTCCCTCTACTATATTCAATAATGTAGACAGCATCACGTGTAGTATGACTCCTGTAGACTCAACGGAAGATCAGCTGGCCTGAGTTCTGTTCGCTGCACTAGAAACTGAAGAAACACCACGTGGCATGGAGAATGTGTACCACAACATGCTTAGTAGGCACATTGTCTGTAACATCGGCGGTGGCCGTCATATCGAGTCGCTGTTGTAATGCATCAGTACCGTGCTGAACGTACAGTATGCTGGGTTCTTTTTTGTCGTGCAACATAAATGGTACGTTTCCGGGCTTGGGTTCCTATTCAAAGCATTATGTACTCACACCTCTCTACAAGCCCTTGAAGTGTGTAACGGGAATTTTCGAACAATCTATACATGACATGCAGCTGTAGAATATTTTAGAACAAACGAAAATTTGTAGAGACCGGAACTCGAACCCGCATTTCCCACTTGTCACGTGCAGTCGCCTTTGCGACTCCGGCTTTCCGAGCGCGCTTCCACTAGTGGCCCAGACTTCCGTTTGTGCCCTTGTCTACATTTACTATTGCTCGTACTATAGTACCGTGATTCCTGCCCAGGTTGATTTTGTTTTTCGATCATCATATTGAACTTCTCTGGCTCCAACGAGCGATATTGGTCCTGTGGCGTACGTCACAGCACGTGACACTACAGGTCTTAAGAGCTGCTGCGACCGTGTATGGCGGGCAGCGCGTTACTATTTGAGCCCATTTTAATACTTCACAGCTGGGCGTTTGGACAGATTCACGCTATGGATAACATATGACCAAATTACTGGCTGTATTGGCTACCTTCTCGTTGATACACTGATTTCCCATCTGTACCTGGACGTAGCCGATCGTTCGCGATGTCACACAAGGTGACTGGTGTGACGTCACAGGTTTGTTGCGGAGTCCTATTTTCTGTGGGCCCCGGCACTGCTATGGCGTGAAGCACTGTAATCTAATGCATCGCCTTTGTTGTACTGTACGGTGAGAAGTAATGGTGCTTCGGACGTACATACGTTCCGAAAAAAAGTTGCTTCGGTCCATATAGTACGACACGGACACTGCACTCGAGTACAGTATTTCATATCATAGCAGAGTAATATGACGATAGAAAAACAGTGTCTCGGCCTGTGTGGGAATCACGATAGTACAGTGCGAGCACTTGCAAACAGCTGAAGTTGTTAAGCGACAAGTGAGAGATCCGGTTTCGAGTCCTGATCCGACACAAGTTTTCACTTGTTCTGAAATACTGTATAGTTGACGCGGAACAATAATCTCAGTTTGCGAATCTTTCTTGATCAGTACTGCAGCACAACCTCACTTAAGAGTAGGAGTAATGGCATCTACATCCTGTGTGTGAGGGAATATTTCGTAGCGGGTTTCCCGCTCACAAATCGCATTTGAATGTTTGTATGTAAGAACACTTTATTGTTTCTCGTGTAAGAAGAAGAAGAAGAAGAAGCGCCTATCGGCATGTGTCGGGTTTCGACAATGGCATCATCGCGGCTTGTTGAGACTGTTGTTTATACTGCAGCGATATTGCTGCTTCCGGTGGTCGGATCCCACGGCTGTAATGTGAAAATGGAATTCTTTGAGTTCAGGACGATCACGCTCAACGTCCTGTAGAATGTCAAAGATTCTGTGTGACTAGCGCCCGAGAGGGCAGACTTGTTGTTCGGTCGTACGTTCAGGACAGTATACAGGGTGTTAAGGTAGTGAATACAGGAGGTAGTGAAAATAGAAACAAATATATGTAGTTATCGTATATATTGTCCCTAGTGGCAATCTCTAATGCTGGGGACGATGTAGACTGAGGGTAGTTCAGCACGCTAACTGCGGCAGTGGCATTCACAGGAACTGTTAGAATGCGTGATCATTGGCCTGAATACACTCTGGACATTGCCGGATCATTGATTGTCAAGTCCGTTCGAAGATAACTGGCATATCCACAGTGGTACCAGCAGCGATGGCAGTTCTGGTGACGAAGTCTTCTTTTTCACAGCGGTTTCATACACCAGCTGCTTCATAAACCATCAGAGGAAGAACTCCAGACACATGAGGTCAGGTGTCATGGGTGGTCAGGCTACAGGACCATCTCAGATGATCCATCGATTCCCGGAGGTGACAAATGATTCCTACATCAATGCTGAAATGGGCTGGCATACCATCGTGTTGGAAGTAAATCCTATGTGTAAATTGAAGTAGATACTTCATGCGAGTTAGTATGGGCAGAGGTCATTGTTGGCAACCGGAATAAAATAATAACTGGATCCTTTTACCGACCTCCCAGTTCAGATGATACAGTTGCTGAAAGGTGGAAAGAAAACTTGAGTTTGATTTCAAACACGTTCCCGACTCATGCGATAATAGTTGGTGGTGACTTTAATTTACCCTCCATATGTTGTCGAAAATACATGTTTAACTCCGGAGGTACGCATAAAATATCATCCGAAATTGTGCTAAACGCATTCTCTGAAAATTATTTCGAGCACTTAGTACATGAGCCCACGCGAATAGTAAACGGTTGTGAAAACACATTTGACCTCTTAGCAACAAATAATCCTGCGTTAATAACGAGCATCAAAACCGATATAGGGATTAATGAACACAGGGTTGTCGGAGTGAGACTACATATTGTAATCCCCAAATCCTCGAAAAATATACCTATTACAAAGAAAAAAACAGATAAAAATTCACTTTACGCCTTCTTGAGAGACAATCTCCACCCATTCCAAATTAATAATTAGTATCGGCAGCAATTGAGAGGTTTATACCAAATAAACTAACAAACGACGGATCTGATCCTCTTTGGTACACTAAACTGTTGCAGAATCAACGAAACAAACATGCCAAATTTAAACAGACGCAAAATCCCCAATATTGGCGTTCCTTTACAGAAGCTCGAAACTTAGCGAAGAGTTAAATACGAGACGCCTATAACAGTTTCCACAACGAAACTTTGACTCGAAACCTGGCAGAAAATCCCAAGAGATTCTGGTCATATGCGAAGTATGTTAGCGGCAAGAAACAATCAATGACTTCTCTGCCCAATAACAATGGAGATACTCTCGAAGACAGTGCTGCCAAAGCAGATTTTCTAAACACAACCTTCCGAAATGCCTTCACAAGAGAAGACGAAATAAATATTCCAGAATTCGAATCGAGAACAGCTGCCAAGATGAGTAACGTAGAAGTAAATATTTTCGGAGTAGTGAAGTAACGCAAATCACTTAATAAAAGCAAGTCTCCTGGTCCAGACAGTGTACCAATTAGGTTCCTTTCGGAGTATGCTAATGCATTAGCTCCATATTTAACAATCATTTACAACGTTCGCTCGACGAAAGATCCGTACCCAAAGACTGGAAAGTTGCACAGGTCACACCAATATTCAAGAAAGGTAGTAGGAGTAATCCACTAAATTACAGGCCCATATCGTTAACGTCGATATGCAGGAGGATTTTAGAACATACATTGTGTCAAACATTACAAATTACCTCGAAGAAAATGCTCTATTGACACACAGTCAACATGGGTTTAGAATACATCGTTCCTGTGAAACACAACTAGCTCTTTTTCACATGAAGTGCTGAGTGCTATTGACAAGGGATTTCAGATCGATTCCGTATTCCTGGATTTCCGGAAGGCTTTTGACACTGTACCACACAAGCGGCTCGCAGTAAAATGGCGTACGTATGGAATATCGTCTCAGTTATGTGACTGGATTTGCGATTTCCTGTCAGAGAGGTCACAGTTAGTAGTAATTGACGGAAAGTCATCGAGCAAAACAGAAGTGATTTCAAGCGTTCTCCAAAGTAGTGTTATAGGCCCTTTGCTGTTCCTTATCTATATAAACGATTTGGGTGACAGTCTGAGCCGCCGTCTTCGGTTGTTTGCAGATGACGCTTTCGTTTACAGACTAATAAAGTCATCAGAAGATCACAACAAACTGCAAAACAAATTAGAAAAGATATCTGAATGGTGCGAAAAGTGGCAGTTGACCCTAAATAACGAAAAGTGGGACGTCATCTACATGAGAGCTAAAAGGAACTCGTTAAACTTCGGTTACACGATAAATCAGTCTAATCTAAAAGCCTTAAATTCAACTAAATAGCTAGGTATTACAATTACGAACCACGTAAACTGGAAAGAACACACAGAAAATGTTGTGGGGAAGGCTAACCAAAGGCGGCGTTTTATTGGCAAGACACTTAGAAAGTGTAACAGCCCTACTAAGGAGACTGCCTACACTACGCTTGTCCGTCCTCTTTTAGAATACTGCTGCGCTGTGTAGGATCCTTATCAGGTAGGATTGACGGAGTACACCAAAAAAGCTCAAAGAAAGGCAGCACGTTTTGTATTATCGCGAAATATGGGAGACAGTGTCACAGAAATAATACAAGATTTGGGCTGGAAATCATTAAAAGAAAGGCGTTTTCCATTGCGACGGAATCTTCTCACGAAATTCCGATCACCAACTTCCTCCTCCAAATGCGAAAATATTTTGTTCACACCGACCTACATAGGGCGGAACGATCATCATGATAAAATAAGGGAAATCAGAGCTGATACAGAAAGATATAGGTGTTCATTCTTTCCGCGCGCTGTACGAGATTGGAAAAGTAGAGAATTGTGAAGGTGGTTCGATGAACCCTCTGCCAGGCACTTAAATGTGATTTGCAGAGAATCCATGTAGATGTAGGTGTAGATGTGACCTACAGAGGTACGTCCTGCAGCAGTTCTGGCAACACATGTTCCACAAAGATTTGAGATCCCCGGCCGTCGAGATGGAATGGAAAAAATGTATGGTCCAATCAAACTATCACTGATAATGCCAGCCCACACATTGACACCGAATTGCTGGTGGTGATCAGAGGTCGATTTGCCCGTGGATTCACACATGCCCAAACATGCGAACTGTTGATAGTCAAACAGCATTCACGGGTTAACAAAGCCACTTCGGTGTACAGGACCTTGGCCGAAAATAAGAGGTGTAGGGCAGTCTGTTGGAAAAACCTTTGTGCGAATCGCACCCTTTGGACAAATCTTAAGGTGTTAATGCTGCCACGTGCTGAATACGGGAAAGAGGAAGCCAGAAAAGACTACGTATGGCGCAAGGATGTGTTCCATACTTAGTGTACTTGTAGACGGAGTGTCTTCAAAAAGTCTCAGAATCTCGTATTCTGTTTCGAGTGTTCTCATTGTTCGATTCCGACCTGTACCATGGATACTTTCACGACAGTGCCTGTTACAAGTAGTAGGCGATACATACGTCCGAATGTCTGGTGTCGTGGAACCCGTCGGGTGGGAAGGCCCTGAAGATACTCTCTCGCAGCAGCTCGTCCATTTCCCTTCACAGTTTAGTGCTGTTTTCACAAAGTGGTAATGATTGCCGCTGGATCGGTGTCTATACAAGGAAGTCACTTTTATTCTACAAGGCGGTGATTCTCGCGAATGAATCGGTGTGTTTCCAAGCATACCTCAGGGCCAAACATCCGTACACAGAGCAGTTTTCAGTGTCCGTACACAGTCCAAGCCAGGGACACACGTACGAGAGATTACTGCAGCACCAGTGGCAATATGTTCCATAACATTACAAGTTGACTTCAGAGACCTGAATGTATAGTTTCGGAACATCTTGTAGGTAGCTCTGAATATGAGCTTGTTTGCAGGAAGACAGGTAGGGACGCGGGCAGTGCAACGCCATTTCGCGCACCATGGGCGCACGCTTAGCGTCGCGATGGTTCCATTAGTATCTGGATCATCCGAAGAGAACACACGCTGCCAGATTTCATTTGTCATCGTCATACAAGCCCCTGCGTCTAGCGTGATAGTTCTGCTGTGTCAAGTTCAAACCGCCGGCCGCTGTGGTCGAGCGGTTCTAGGTGTTTCAGTCCGGAACCACGCGGCTCCTGCGGACACAGGTTCGAATCCTGCCACGGGCATGGATGTGTGTGATGTCCTTAGGTTAGTTAGGTTTCAGAAATTCTATGTCTAGGGGACTGATAACCTCAGATATTAAGTCCCATAGGGCTTAGAGCCATTTGAACCATTTTTCAAGTCAAACAGCACATTTTTGTGTCTTACTGAAATTTGCACACTTAAACATGTTAATATCCAAGGCAATGAAAAAAATAAGTTTGTAACAGTTTTCTAATATATGGTTTATAAAAGTCTTACAGATTTCATGCCGGCCGTGGTGGCCGAGCGGTTCTAGGCGCTACAGCCTGGAACCGCGCAACTGCTACGGTCGCAGGTTCGAATCCTGCTTCGGGCGTGGATGCGTGTGATGTCCTTAGGTTAGTTAGGTTTAAGTAGTTCTATGTTCTAGGGGACTGATGACCTCAGAAGATAAGTCCCATAGTGCTCAGAGCCATTTGAACCATTTGAACAGATTTCATGATACGCTAGTTGTCGGGAGTGAGCTATAGCGTGTGATAAGTCTTATTTGAAAAAGACGACAGACAATACAGGCTTCTTCGTGTATCCTGCCAACATAAATTTTGGACTTGGTTTACTAGTTTCGTGGTTGACAAGTTAGGTTTAACACACCTTATGTGATGCGGGGTGATCGTGGGTCGCGAGTTAGTGTTAACCGGGCTTGTGTAATTATTTATTTACGAAGAATATCAAGTGGCTGTAAGGAACAAGAGCTAATGATTTCGGTTGTGAGTTCGATTGACGATATCGGCCTGGGATCCGTAACCTCCGTTGTGTAAAGCTAATGAGCCAAGAAGAACACTCAGAGTGAACTGAGTTGTTCATATTTTGTTGGTGTGTGGTACGTTCGAAGAAGACACAGTAGTGGCAGTTTTTGGTTGTGCATTGGAGGACTTTGGTCCTCGAGCGACGTAATGATTCAGGAGTATTTATTTTAGCTGATAGACCGTGGCATTGGAGAACGGAAGGTTATTTTGTTCCTACAGCGATGATCAGCCTGTGACTTCGTGAAGATATTGGTCTGATGTAGTTAAAAAGAGACCACGACTTTTAAAGGTGACTATCACAAAAGGCGCATGTACATCAAAGCTTTTACTTCCGATTTAAGTGTCGAGTGACCATTTCAAGCACTTAGGAATTGTCAGCGGGATGCGTGTTGTCAACACCTGAAGAGACTGTAAGATTGTTCTCATTGTTTAATTAATATGGACTGAAGTTGTGGTGGCGTCTGAGCTTTTTGTTTGTCCCTTTTGTCAATAATTACCGTCCGTCAGGCGAGACTTAAAATTTTGCAGGCACTCATACACATACGACTAATTCGCTGCACTGAATTTCGAAATAGAAGAGATAAAATAAAGCCAAGAAACTGAAAAGAAAATTTAGCTCCCACCTTACGATTGAAAATAGATTGCCCTTCAACGACCTGTTGTATGAAAACGAGACTAAAAGTATTGAGAAATATTAAACTGAAGAGGTCTTTCAAAAATCAAAGATATTGAACGTATGATAGTCACACAGACATACATTACCAGACTGGTAATACCGTATACAGTGTCACTGGCGCCTATGAAGCCGGCCCTTTAGAATCGCAATAGGGCGGCGAGCGCAAAGGACGTATAAAGAGCTGTTTATTTATTGATAAAACAGTTGTAACAAGTGAGAAACAATTGATAAACTTGCCTTTGGAGGTCTGACATAACGGTCAAAACGTTCGTCGTCTTCGGCTGTAATTTTTCGCACAGCATACGATAGGCACAAGAAAAGGAGGAAGCCTCGATGCAAGCGTAACTAGAAACGTCTTAAGTAGATTTGCTTTTGTACTGTTTATAAGCCTAAATAATTACATTACAGATTCTGTTGCCCTAAATACCGGCAGTGTTTAAATAGTTTATGAATATTTCAAGGTGTTTAATAATCTAGTGTTAATAGACGTAGCTTAACCAAGTTTGATAAACTTCGGCTTTACTTTGAATAGTATGCTTGTTATGAGAGAGCTCCTATAAGCATAATGTGCTATTTCTCGTTCAAAACAAGTGTCTTAGTCTGCTTTAAACGTGTCTGTATGTAACTTGATGTTCTTTTTGCAACGCGATCCCACAAAATATGAGTTAAACTCAACTAGTACACAAATGTTTGCTCAACTACAGACCTTCTTTAAACCACCTCATAAAACCTCACAACGCCATTTAGCTTCAGAAAATCGTATTAATACCATAAACAAACTTCCTGATGCCGTCATATTACCTCACCAAACGTCAGTCTTCAGAAAATGCTGCGTTTTTGCCAGTCCAGTAATGTATGTCTGTGGCTAGCTAGTCGAAATTGCGATGAAGTTAATGCCAATAATATTAATTATATTACGACCATTTAGTCTGGAACAGAATATTAATTATTAAAAAAGATTAATTGAGAATCAAAGATTAATAGATACTTTGAATTCATTAATATTGCAAACTAATTACGTACGGAAAAGATAGAAAAAGCAAAGGTAATCAGATTTATTTTCGTAAAAATCAAATTTTAAGAAAATCCGGTATAGGTACTAAATTATATCGCTGATTTGAGTTGTCGTTTAATCTCTGATACTGTGATAAATTTACAACACAAAAGAACGTAATTTTTGCTGCGTGGGATTTTCGTTAGTAAAAGTTTTACGTTAGTAATTTTGTGCTACTGATATTGACGAATGAGAGGTTTTGTTTTTAATATCCATTGCTGTAGCGATTGTTAATGGAATTATTTTGAATAGATTTTCTATAATACGTTAGTGAAAGTTGTGATATATCATTCGCACAATGCAATAAGCTTTAAAGGCATTTTAGTTTCTTACCACAGTGAAGTAAACTCTAGTAGGCTTGCAACAGTACTGTTAAGCAGATAATTAAAGACCGCATTTACGTAACCAAACAACTAATTTCGATTACTTCCGAGTACTGTATCTCTTCTCTTGAAATCGGCTAGTACATATGATAATACCATCAATAACTGGGGAATCTTTGTGATGTAATGGTAACTCATATGCAGTACAACTAAACAATGCTGACACGTATAATTTCCCTTTCGCACTGCAGAATCTATATTCAGGTACGATAGCACCCAGTGGCCAGTCAAACTAGAGAGCAACGCTAACAGGTAAATCAAACGTCTACCCTACAGCGATAAACCAAATATCGTACTTTATGAAGTGGTACTTAATTAAATTATATATCGTACTTTATTATCAGAGTGGCACAGTACATGGTATGAGGTGCCTTAGGGCACGCAACTCGATGACCTCTGGGTGGCGTAGCTGATAATTTCGACAGCACCCGTACGATATTCCACGTTCAAAGAGAATATTTTGACCTTCGGTACGCCTATGTGTTGTATGAAGAAACCTGAGGAACGACCACTACGTGAAAGTGGTTATCTCAGTTGTCTCCTTAGCTACAGTTGACAATAAAACTAAGCCTAGGTGTCAGTCACCGCACGCAAAGGGGTCTACCCTAATTCCACCACATTATTTCATTAATTAGTCAATCGACACCGTTGTTGTTACGAAAATAGAGTGTGATTGTGGTTATTTATTACAAAAGATAATACCACATTCAGAATATGCAAAAGAGAAGTCAGGTTATTCATTACGAAACTTATTACCACACTGAAGATATGCAAAAGAGAAACTATCTATGTTACTTTGGTCTCTTATTTATACACAAGCTGGGAGTGGGTATGATCAATTGCCAAGGGAAATCAACATGAAAAGCCTGTTTATACACTTGGAGTAAATAACTGTTTTCGAATGGATTTACACACATGTACACACACAGGGAACGGAGACAGGCAGAACCAGCAATTGGGAATATCCCGTTATTCAAATCTATGATAAAGTCTAGGGAGCCACAAATTATCTACTTAATGCAGTGAGTATTGGTACTCGTTTGGCTTGTGAGCCTCAGTTCTCTCCAGTTAAGGGGGTTAGCACTAAAGTTGGAGTATTATGTAACCACATGGCAACCGACACCATGTTAAGAAAAATCACATATTTATTCAACGCTGTATCTGCAGTAAAAGATATTAGTGTTACGCTCACTAGCGGAAAACCCTCATCCAAGCATCGGCTTGTGACAGAAAAAATGAGAGCCCATCAGAAATATTAAGTAGGAGATCGTGCTCAAAAGCAATACTTCCGATTTTGTATGCGAATACTGTTTTATATTTATAATTGTCAAAATGAAGTCGTCGAAGGTGTTCTGTAAGTTTTGGAAACAGATGAAGATCGGATGGGGCCGAGTCGGAACTGTATGGAGGATGGTTGCTGACATTGAACCGAAGGCATCTGAATGTTGCAGATGCCGCAACGCTCGTGTGTGGCATGCTATTGTCATAGTGAAGGAGAGGCTGCTCCAAGCGCGAACGAACTCTTCGAATTCGTGCTTTGAGTTTTCCGAGGGATTACAGCACGCTATTTCTCACGCATATTTACATTACACACAGCATAATTACGTTACACACCATCATGTTACTCACGACAATTAGTCTCTCTAGTGGCAAATATATATACAGTATATACAATTCTGAAGAGAAAGTGCTTAACGCCATTGATAAATATAGACCACGAACAGAAGTCGGTTCCTAAGGCAGAATATTTAAAATTTCGGGGTGTTCCATTAATGAGGAATTGAACTGGAAGAAACACATCGATGATCTGTTGAAACGGTGAGGTTCAGCTACTTACGCTATTAAGGTTATTGCAAATTTTGGTGATAAACGTATCAGTAAATTAGAGTAATATTCCTATTTTCATTGGCTGCTTTCATATGGCATCATATTTTGGGGGTAATTCATCATTAAGAGAAAAATATTCATTGCACGAAAGCGTGTATTAGAATAACAGCTGAAACGCACTCAAGATGACCTTGCAAACATTTATGTAAGGAACTTGTGATATTCACAGTACCTTCGCAAAACATATATTCAGTTACGAAATTTGTTATTAATCATCATCATTATAATCAGTTTTCTGCTATACTAGCAGGTCCTTGGCCTCTCCATTTTCTGCGATCCATTGCTTCCTTCTTAACGCTGCTGGATGTTGTACCGTCCATCACGTCATCCAGTATCTGAAATCTCTTCCTTTCTCGCTTCCTCTTCCCTTTTACATAAGCTTGTTATTAAGATCCCATCACAATTCCAAAATAACAGAAAAGTGCATAGTGTTAAATCTGACTTTCGCACAGAAAGGGGTGAAATATTCTGCCACAAAAATCGTTGGTAATTTGCCATATAGCATTAAAAATCTGACAGATGCCCAACAAACATTTAAAAACAAATGAAAAGAATTTATGAATGACAACTTCTTCTACTCAATGTATGCATTTTTAAATATGAAGAAGTAACTGTAAAAGAATTAATTACTTTGTGTAATGAAAACTTGCATTAAAGTGATACGTTCCACATCATTACGAAATGTCGTATTCGTGATCTATGGAACAAGTATTACTGTATGTATGTATGTATCTATGCAGAGTGTTGCAACTTCTGTCAACGAAACGAGAAAGTCGACCTAGTAATGTGCATATATAGGGTGGTCCATTGATAGTGACCCGGCCAAATATCTCACGAAATAAGCATCAAACGAAAAAAAACTACAAAGAACGAAACTCGTCTAGCTTGAAGGGGGAAACCAGATGGCGCTATGGTTAGCCCGCTAGATGGCGCTGCCATAGGTCAAACGGATATCAACTGACTTATTTTAAAATAGGAACCCCCCCGTTTTTTATTCCATATTCGTGTAGTGCGTAAAGAAGTATGAATGTTTTAGTTGGACTACTTTTTTCGTTTGTGATAGATGGCGCTGTAATAGTCACAAACGTATAAGTACGTGGTATCACGTAACATCCCCACAGTGCGGACGGTATTTGCTTCGTGATACATTACCCGTGTTAAAATGGACCGTTTACCAATTGCGGAAAAGGTCGATATCGTGTTGATACACTCCTGGAAATTGAAATAAGAACACCGTGAATTCATTGTCCCAGTAAGGGGAAACTTTATTGATACATTCCTGGGGTCAGATACATCACATGATCACACTGACAGAACCACAGGCACATAGACACAGGCAACAGAGTATGCACAATGTCGGCACTAGTACAGTGTATATCCACCTTTCGCAGCAATGCAGGCTGCTATTCTCCCATGGAGACGATCGTAGAGATGCTGGATGTAGTCCTGTGGAACGGCTTGCCATGCCATTTCCACCTGGCGCCTCAGTTGGACCAGCGTTCGTGCTGGACGTGCAGACCGCGTGAGACGACGCTTCATCCAGTCCCAAACATGCTCAATGGGGGACAGATCCGGAGATCTTGCTGGCCAGGGTAGTTGACTTACACCTTCTAGAGCACGTAGGGTGGCACGGGATACATGCGGACGTGCATTGTCCTGTTGGAACAGCAAGTTCCCTTGCCAGTCTAGGAATGGTAGAACGATGGGTTCGATGACGGTTTGGATGTACCGTGCACTATTCAGCGTCCCCTCGACGATCACCAGTGGTGTACGGCCAGTGTTGGAGATCGCTCCCCACACCATGATGCCGGGTGTTGGCCCTGTGTGCCTCGGTCGTATGCAGTCCTGATTGTGGCGCTCACCTGCACGGCGCCAAACACGCATACGACCATCATTGGCACCAAGGCAGAAGCGACTCTCATCGCTGAAGACGACACGTCTCCATTCGTCCCTCCATTCACGCCTGTCGCGACACCACTGGAGGCGGGCTGCACGATGTTGGGGCGTGAGCGGAAGACGGCCTAACGGTGTGCGGGACCGTAGCCCAGCTTCATGGAGACGGTTGCGAATGGTCCTCGCCGATACCCCAGGAGCAACAGTGTCCCTAATTTGCTGGGAAGTGGCGGTGCGGTCCCCTACGGCACTGCGTAGGATCCTACGGTCTTGGCGTGCATCCGTGCGTCGCTGCGGTCCGGTCCCAGGTCGACGGGCACGTGCACCTTCCGCCGACCACTGGCGACAACATCGATGTACTGTGGAGACCTCACGCCCCACGCGTTGAGCAATTTGGCGGTACGTCCACCCGGCCTCCCGCATGCCCACTATACGCCCTCGCTCAAAGTCCGTCAACTGCACATACGGTTCACGTCCACGCTGTCGCGGCATGCTACCAGTGTTAAAGACTGCGATGGAGCTCCGTATGCCACGGCAAACTGGCTGACACTGACGGCGGCGGTGCACAAATGCTGCGCAGCTAGCGCCATTCGACGGCCAACACCGCGGTTCCTGGTGTGTCCGCTGTGCCGTGCGTGTGATCATTGCTTGTACAGCCCTCTCGCAGTGTCCGGAGCAAGTATGGTGAGTCTGACACACCGGTGTCAATGTGTTCTTTTTTCCATTTCCAGGAGTGTATATGGCTATTGTGATCAAAATGCCCAACGGGCGTGTGCTGTGTATGCTGCTCGGTATCCTGGACGACATCATCCGAGTGTCCGGACCGTTCGCCGGATAGTTACGTTATTTAAGGAAACAGGAAGTGTTCAGCCACATGTGAAACGTCAACCACGACCTGCAACAAAAGATGATGCCCAAGTAGGTGTTTTAGCTGCTGTCGCGGCTAATCCGTACCTCAGTAGCAGACAAATTGCGCGAGAATCGGGAATCGCAAAAACGCCGCTGTTGAGAATGCTACATCAACATCAATTGCACCCGTACCATATTTCTATACACCAAGAATTGCATGGCGACGACTTTGAACGTCGTGTACAGTCCTGCCACTGGGCACAAGATAAATTACGGGACGATGACAGATTTTTTGCACACTTTCTATTTAGCGACGAAGCGTCATTAACTAACAGCGGTAACGTAAACCGGCATAATATGCACTACTGGGCAACGGAAAATCCACGATGACTGCGACAAGTGGAACATCAGCGACCTTGGCGGGTTAATGTATGATGCGGCATTATGGGAGGAAGGATAATTGGCCCCCATTTTATCGATGGCAATCTAAATGGTGCAATATATGCTGCTTTCCTATGTAATGTTCTACCGATGTTACTACAAGATGTTTCACTGCATGACAGAATGGCGGCGTACTTCCAACATGATGGCTGTCCGGAACATAGCTCGCGTGCGGTTGAAGCGGTATTGAATAGCACATTTCATGACAGGTGGATTGGTCGTCGAAGCACCATACCTTGGCCCGCACGTTCACCGGATCTGAAGTCCGTGGATTTATTTGTGTGGGGAAAGTTGAAGGATAGTTGCTATCGTGATCCACCGACGACACCTGACACTATACGTCAGCGCACTGTCAATGCATGTGCGAACATTACGGAAGGCGAACTACTCGCTGCCGAGAGGAATGTCGTTACATGTATTGCCAAAAGCACTGAGGTTGACGGACATCATTTTGAGCATTTATTTCATTAATGTGGTATTTACAGGTAATCACGCTGTAACAGCATGCTTTCTCAGAAATGATAAGTTCACAATCGTACATGTATCACATTGGAACAACTGATATAAAATGTTCAAACGTACCTACGTTCTGCATTTTAATTTAAAAAACCTACCTGTTACCAACTGTTCTTCTAAAATTGTGAGCCATATGTTTGTGACTATTACAGCGTCATCTACCACAAAGCGAAAAAAGTGGTCCAACTAAAACATTCATATTTCTTTATGTACTACACGAATATGTAATAAAAATGGGGGTTTATATTTTAAGAAACGTATTTGATATCCGTTTGACCTATGGCAGCGGCATCTCGCGGGTCAACCCTAGCGCCATCTGGTTCCCCCTTCAAGCTAGACAAGTTTCGTTCTTTGTAGTTTTTTCGTTGGACGCTTATTTCTTGAGATATTTAGCCCGTTTGCGATCAGTGGACCACCCTTCATAATACATCAGTTGATATTAAGAACAGAATAAAAAAATTCGGAGATATTACTTTCCAGAATCCCCTCGTAAACAGAAGTACGTCACGGAGACAGAGAATGTAAAGGGGGTACAAGGACAACGTATACCTTTCAGCCTCTCAAGGACGGAAACTATGTCGTGTTTTCTAAGTTTTTGCAACATTGTCTTTCAGCAAAATAACGCAAAAACTCTTGCTGCTTTTGCTGTTTTGACATGTCTAGATACAGTGTGTATTCGACTGTTACTCTGGGAAGCACTGTCTTCAGATATCTGACAGACTGAAAACAATTTGGATGGGTCGTCGAGAGACTCACTGAACTAAATTTCACACCGTCTATAGCCCAGAATTACCCACAAATTTAATCACGTATCCCTCTGCTACATAGTAAATGTCCTTCCAAGTGTTACAGTTACAATTGCCAGCCAGTGTAGCAACGTCTTTCATGTTTACGAGTTGATTTCAATGTTTGCAACTCGGAGAATGAGTCCGTTATTATCACGAGATGTACAGTTGGGTGGCCACACTGAACCTTAGCGCTGCGTCAAAAGAGACGCTTCTCCGAATCTCAGTACTCTCTCAGTGCGAATCCAGCTCACGAAAAGTGTACGGCGCTCCGGGCCGGGACATTGCCGCATTTGTATGCCAGAGCGGAGAGCAAAAGAAATCGTCTCCGGGGCCTCCAAGTTGCGCTTTTCAGCGGAAGGCGGAGAAGAAATGGGAAAAAATATCCATATATTAAGGTCCAGCCAGCGGCAGCGACGGCAACGGCGGCGGCTGCCGGGGAAATGAAGAAGCCAGGGACAGCTCAAGTTTGGAAAAGTAATATATAAAGTTTGCGATTCGTTAGAGCTCATTGAGAGTCATTATTCACTGTCTGCCGGCGAGAGGAAGCGGACGAGGCAGGAGGCAGGAAGAGGAGGAGGCGGCGCCAAAGCGCCCCAGAGGAGAATGTCCGCTGCCTAGAGATACACGCCGGCTACAGCGCCGCTGCTAACTACGGGAATTCCGTCTCTCGCCCTATCAAAATTGTTTCCTACCGTCCCTGTTCTGCGAAGCGACCCACTTCTCGTCAGCGTGTACTTCTAGATGAACGGTCGGGTAGCGAGGAAACATCGTTACGTTATCGAAATTTATGTGGACTGAATACGTAAAAAGGTAACGTGAGAAAATTCAGAGTCTTCACACGGGATCGCCGCAACCGCCGGCATACATTTACATGCGTGCCGAAACCGTCGGCATACATTTACATTCATGAGTATTTATTGCTCGCTCTGCAGTATCATGCTAGACTCAGCCGATGTCGAAAAACCAATGGTTACCTTTCACCCGTATGCTCTTAACGGTTATCGGCCACTGGAATATAAACTATTTGATCAAAATTATCTGGACATACACGCGTAATGCGGTATGGGCCACCAGATGCCACGGGAGGGGGCCCGCTAGTGTAACAGGAGCAGTAACAGACGCCAGTGGTTTTCCTGAACCTGCAAAACGCGTATGACAAGATCTGGCAGGACAATCTTAAGTACAAAATGCTGATACAGGTGACCATCCCTGACATTTATGTCAAGATCATAGATAATTTACCCAACGATAGAAACTTCTTGGTTACTTAGCAAGGAAAATGCTCAAGCTTACGTCATATGTCGATTGATACCCCTCAAGGCTCTGTGTGGCCTCCCATGCTCTTTGATATTTATGTTAATGATATGCCAGTCATCCCGCACTGCCACCTAGCACAATACGCTATGATTCGGTACTCCATACGACCGTCCAGAACACGGACCAGCCCACTGCTCGTCTCCAGAGGCAAGTGGACGCGACAGTGACTTTGTGTCGCTCAAACAAGACAGTCCTCAATGCCGCCAAAACTACGGCACCCAAGTTCACTAAACGGCTTCCATTCCTCCGCCACAACATCACTAAAGCCGGCTGCCAGTTCCCATGGACGGCATGACCGGCCGTGGCGGCCGATCGGTTCTAGGCGCTTCAGTCCGGAACTACGTGGTTGCTACGGTCGCAGGTTCGAATCCTGCCTCGGGCATGGATCTGTGTGATGTCCTTAGGTTAGTTAGGTTTAAGTAGTTCTAAGTTCTAGAGGACTGATGACCTCAGTAGTTAAGTCCCATAGTGCTCAGAGCCATTTTTTGAGCCTGCACGCTCTTCCCCTCCCGAGGGTAGTTACCCTCCACGAGGAAACTGACGTGGTCACTCTGAAGACGTCCATTCTAGAGAAGGCAAGGCGTCTCTATGATAAAGTGGATGCCCTGCGCGATTCGGTCGCTGGCTTACAAAACATTGGTGCCACGTCTCGCCGACACTGGCACCGCCATCCTGTTCTTCTCACCATCCTTGAGGAATCAGATTCTGACCATGGCTTACGATAGCCCCGTTACGACCATTAATGAAGGGTCAGTGCTGAAATGACCACTCATATGCGTCGACCATCATAAGCCACTAATGTTGGTACCTAATATACACTACTGGCCATGAAAATTGCTACACCACGAAGATGACGTGCTTCAAAAGTGAAATTTAACCGACAGGAAGAAGATGTTGTGATATGCAATTGATTAGCTTTTCAGAGCATTCACACAGGGTTGGCGCCGGTGGCGACACCTACAACGTGCTGACATGAGGAAAGTTTCCAACCGATTTCTCATTCAGCAGCTGACCGGCGTTGCCTGGTGAAACGTTGTTGTGATGCCTCGTGTAAGGAGGAGAAATGCGTACCATTACGTTTGCGACTTTGATAAAGGCCGGATTGTAGCCTATCGCGATTGCAGTTTATCGTATCGCAACATTGCTGCTCGCGTTGATCGAGATCCAATGACTGTTAATAGAATATGGAATTGGAGGTTCAGGAGGGTAATACGGAACGCCGTGCTGGATCCCGACGGCCTCGTATCACCAGCAGTCGAGATGACTGGCATCTTATCGGCATGGCTGTAACGGATCGTGCAGCCACGTCTCGATCCTTGAGTCAACAGATGAGTACGTTTGCAAGTCAACAACCATCTGCACGAACAGTTCGACGACGTTTGCAGAAGTATGGACTATCAGCTCGGAGACCGTGGCTGCGGTTACCCTTGACGCTGCATCACAGAAAGGAGTGCCTGCGATGGTGTACTCAACGACGAACCTGAGTGCACGAATGACAAAACGTAATTTTTTCGGATGACTCCAGGTTCTGTTTACACCATCATGATGCATTTCAGCATGATAATGCACGACCGCATGTTGCAAGTCCTGTACGGGCCTTTCTGGATACAGAAAATGTTCGACTGCTGGCCTGGCCAGCACATTCTCCAGATCTCTCACCAATTGAAAACGTCTGGTCAATGCTAGCCGAGTAACTGGCTCGTCACAATACGCCAGTCACTACTCTTCTTGAACTGTGGTATTGTGTTGAAGCTGCATGGGCAGCTGTACCTGTACACGCCATCCAAGCTCTGTTTGACTCAATGCCCAGGCGTATCAAAAAATGGTTCAAATGGCTCTGAGCACTATGGGACTTAACATCTGTTGTCATCAGTCCCCTAGAACTCAGAACTACTTAAACCTAACTAATCTAATGACATCACATACATCCATGCCCGAGGCAGGATTCGTACCTGCGACCGTAGCAGTCGCGCGGTTCCGGACTGAGCGCCTAGAACCGCTAGACCACCGCGGCCGGCAGGCGTATCAAGGCCGTTATTATTGCCAGAGGTGGTTGTTCTGGGTACTAATTTCTCAGTATCTATGCACCCAAATTGCGTGAAAATGTAATCACATGTCAGTTCTAGTATAATACATTTTTCCAATGAATGTCCGTTTATCATCTGCATTTCTTCTTGGTGTAGCAATTTTAATGGCCAGTAGTGTAGTTGTGTTACCTGTTGCCTGCACCTAGGACTTCCACCGTCAGAGGGTGGTATGGGACTTCACGTCCCACCACCACACTTTAAACGTGCAATCCTATGACGTCCTTGGAATGACATCGTTGTACAATAGATCAATTTTACCTTCTACCAAGGCAGTAAGACGGTGATTCACCGGTGACGCTGTGCTTCAAGGTACCACAATAAAAATAAAAGTCTGGGACAGAGTTCAGTGACTTCAAATATGGACTAGGTTCTGGATGTCGTTTGAGTAACGAAACCATCTGAGACTTTTCAACTGTTCTACAGTTGCGCAAGTCGACAGTTGGCGGTTTGACTCTGAACTGGGAATGTGAAGCATCAACCAAAGCTGAACCAAGACAAGGCAGGCCTTCCATAGGCCTACTTACGGAAAATGGCAGTCAAACACATTCCGTATTCCATAATCCAGGTCCCACATTCGTAGATTTCCGAAAAGGATTTGACACGGTGATCAGGTGCGAATGGCATGAAGAATTCTCATGTACTGGAACACATTACGTTGTCTCCGACGGGGAGTGTTGATTAGATACAAGAGTGTCGCAGGAGTACCACAGGGAAGTGTGATAGGATCGCTATTATTCTCTATACAGGTAAAGTAACATATGGACAGGGTCAGTAGGAATCAGCGGCTGTTTAGTGACGATTCTTTAGTGTACCTGTCATCGGTGAGTGACTGTAGGAGCATACAAGACGACTTAGTCAAAATTTTTAGTTGGTATGCTGAATGGCAGCTAGGTCTCAATGTAGAAAAAATGTAAGTTAATGTAGATGAATAGGAAAAACAATCACGTAATGTTTCGAATGCAGTATTAATAATGTGCTGCTTGTCACAGTTACGTTTAATAAAAATGTAGGCGCAACGTTGCCTGTAAATATTGTAGTAGCCAAGGCGAATGGTCAGCTTCGGTCAATTGGGAGAATTTTAGGAAAGTATGAGTCACCTGTAAAGCATACCCCGTATAGAAAATCAGTGCGACTCATTCTTGAGCACTAGTCGAGTGTTTGAAATCCATACCAGGTCGGATTAAAGGAAGTTATCGAAGCAATTTAGAGTCGGTGGGCTAGATTTGTTACCGGTATGTTCGATGAACACGCGAGTGCTACGGAGATTTTTGTGAACTGAAAATGGGAATCTCTAGAGGCGAGGCGAAGTTTTTCTCGAGGAACGGTGCTGATACAATTTAGAGAACTAGCATTTGAAGCCGACTGCACAATTACTTTGCTGTCACCGACGCACATTTCGCGGAAGGAACACAGAGATAAAAGAATTTAGGGCTCATACAGAGGCAAGCAGATAGTGGTTTTTCCCCCCGCTTTTTTTACGAGTGGAAAACAAAAGAGTGTGACTGGCAGTGGAACTAGGTGCCCTCCGCCACACACTACATCGTGGTTTGTGTGGTACGTATAAGTAAATATAGAACATTGCGGACGGCGGTTGTAAAACAACGGATGAAATAAGCAGAAATAATGGCTCGTGAGCTCCAACATTCCATCTGGCACAGTTCCTCTGCATAGGGAGTTAAAGAGATCGGGGTACAACAGTTAAGCAGCTTCTCATAAGCCAGTCTTTCCAGTAGCGAAGCTTCAAGTGGCGACAGAACAATGACGCTGGACAGTGCGTTATTGGAAACGTGTCATTTGGACTGATGTGTAGTGCTATACCCTGTGTTAGTGCGATGGAAGGATTTAGGCTTGCCGAATGCCTGCAGAACGTTACCTGCCTTCATGTGTAGTGCGAACACTGGAATACGGTGGAGGTGGTGCTATCGTATGGGAGTATTTTTCGTGGTCAGCGTACGGACCCATCACTGTGCTTAAGGAAACGCTAAATACGGAAGGATATCAATACATTTTACAGCATTGTGTTTTGCGTACAAAAAAGTGTTCAATGAAGATGTTTGTATCAGCATGACAGTGTACTCTACCATAAAATAGCATCTGTGAGGAAACAGTTTGTGACCAAAACCATCCTTGAAATGTAATAGCTTTCCGAGACTACCCACGTGAAAACAGCTCTAGAGATCAGCGTTCAACATCACTACTTCATCTATTTTCGGCTGTTAATGTCCGTCCACTTTTGAGCAGATAGTGTACTTCTCCAAAGGTTTTTATAGTATGGGTAACAGCAGCTTTGTTTGCAGCGTTTGCCATATGAGCTTGTTTGGCTGTCTAAACACACTGAAAAGTGTTGTTTGCAACGTTTCCCATTGTGAGGTTCTTTGGATGACTGAACACATTGAAAGTTTCCTTTACAAATTGATTTCGTTTGATTTTTGAACTCGTAATGGCTTGGTTGGTTGGTTGTAACCTTGTTGTCGTTGTTGGATTTTGAGCATTTCCAACTGCGAGGGAAACTGAATATATCTGACTGTGGGCATACAACATGAATTCAGCCCTGTTTTACAATGTTTCTAAAAAAACTGTGCTAACTGATTAAATCCTGAAGTTCACCATTAATTTTGAAAGGCTGCTCTGGTGGGATTATTTAATTGATTGAGAATGGTGGAAAAATTTAGTGTACTAACAAAATTTATTTTTTCAAACCAGACATAAATTATGCTAAACCAGCTATATATTGAATTCCCTAAACAACTAACAGATGCTTTTCAACTTCTCTGGGTGGACCCTGGCAGGCAAAGACAGTTTAACTAGATGATCAGTGAGTCAAGTATTCTGGTCCTGAAAATGTGGATAACGAAAGCTGAATTGATTTGACACTGAGCAGACTTTGATTGATCAAATCTACTGGTTTCTCTACATAGGTACTGCTGAGATAAAGTAGCAATTGAGATCTTTCCCCCTGACAATGTTGGAGCGGCAGTATGTCACCCTGTATACTTCGTGCAGCCACGTGACTAGCAGCTGGCGAGATGTGTGCGGCGGAGGACGTGTTTCGTGGAGGCGGCACTTGTGAATCGATAGCGGCCACAAAAGAAATGCAAAAATCTCACGGTATAGCAATCAGAGCCCTGAAATCACGGTAGAGTTCAGTGTGTGGCACACCCGTTCGCTGGTCGTACCAAGGACCAATTTGACTCACTTATATGACAGAGTGCACAAGGATACCAAACGTCAAGACTGGTAAAACAGAAACGGTTAAGTGTGCCCTCAGCAAACGAGTAGCCTGAGACATTTGAAGTCACACTGTCGGTACAGCAAGAACTTCACCACAGGATCCCCAGTCTAAACTATTCGCAAGTGAAGTCAGTCTCAGGACAGGTCCCAAGTACCAACCACACATGCCAGAGTTTCGACCAGGAGTACTTACCATACTGAAGTGCCACACCTGAGTGCTTCGCACCTCTCCAGAAAAAAAAATTCCGTTTGCCCACAAAGTGCACGAACGAAACCATCTTCTCCCCATCTTGAGCTAATCACAAGGCTCTAGAGGCGCCAAATCTCCCCTCCCACATGGCAGCACAAACTCGAGTCAAAGCAGGGCAAGAGTTAAGAAAAAAAAGAAGTATTCGCAGAGGGGGAATAGATGATTTTTTTTTCTGAGGTCATGTCTCTTCCCATGACAACAAGTGAACAGAAACAGTCGCAAAGACCTTTATCTAAATCGCCTGTGCCTTGGACCTTGTTAGTCCTAGCTATGAGGTGTAATGAAGATTCTATCTCTAAACGTTCCTCAGATGCTGAAGTATCCTTATACAACAGAGGCAGCTGAGGGAGATGGTTCACTGGCCTACTTGCACTATTGTCAAAGACGAGAACATGTGAATTTTTATTATGTGTCGCTCTGCACACAATGCCCGGTTTACAACTCCACTGTGTAGACATGTTCGTTTAGACTGTTGCCCCAGCCCAGGCTTCTGCTGGCGCCACAGCAGGTAACATGGCATTGTTCTGCTGGATCCCTGTCTCAACAAGGGGCTGTCCTGTCTGGCTGTGGGTCTGTCTGGCAAGATTTACTAAGGGATTGGCTTGCCGCCAATTGATTTCAAATCCGAGCAAGCTGTTTCTACATGCTAAGAATCATAAAAATACCTCAAGTTTTTAGCATCCTATCAGGCTCCATCAACGTCTGTTCAGACTATTAGTTTTCTAAAGTCTCACTCAAGGTGCATCAGGTTGTAATAAAATCTTTAATATTCTCTGTATGCGAAAAATAGGTGAGAGAGTAACTTGTCCTCTCTCAATCTCTTTAACTAAAGAAAGTGGTCCCTGTGTGTTAATGAGCTGCCTAATAATGCAGTTCACGAAATATTCCCTGTGCATTGATGATTTTCGTGGCAAACTGAAACTGAAATGAAAATAACTTACCTCATAATGAATTGCTTGGGGACACGGTGCTTTCTGCTCTCTTTGCCCCAGCTGCAAATTTCTAACCGCAGTTGTTGAGAGATTAATGCCACGTTTCAGACAACAAGTAAACTATTTTATTCAGATCATTCTGTAAATGTAAATGTCGTGTGACTAGGGCCTTCCGTCGGGTAGACCGTTCGCTGGGTGCAAGTCTTTCGATCTGACGCCACTTCGGCGACTTGCGCGCCAATGGGGATGAAAGGATGATGATTAGGGCAACAAAATACCCAGGTCCTGAGTGGAGAACATCTCCGACCAAGAAGGGAATCGAACCCAGAACCTTAGGATTGACAATCTGTCGCGCTGACCACTCAGCTACCAGGGGCAGACCCATCATTCAGTGAGACACTCCTTTAAACGAAAGTGTTTTTGATCGAGGATATGGACAATGCTCTTAGGTTAACTATATTTTTAACACACTGTTTTAAATTATCTGATATATTATTACATGCATGAAATTTATGTTACAACGTCCATTAATATTGACAAAGGGCAGCATTGATATCAGACTCTTACTCTCACAAATGTTACACAAACGATAAACATAAAAATACCTTACAGTGAAAATTACACAATCTTTAATGAAAAATCTAACGTTCCCTGCTATGGATGACCCATTCAAAAATGATTACAAATTGCCGGCCGGAGTGGCCGTGTGGCTCTGGGCGCTACAATCTGGAACCGCGCGACCGCTACGGTCGCAGGTTCGAATCCTGCCTCGGGCATGGATGTGTGTGATGTCCTTAGGTTAGTTAGGTTTAAGTAGTTCTAAGTTCTAGGGGACTGATGACGACAGAAGTTAAGTCCCATAGTGCTCAGAGCCATTTGAACCATTTTTTTAATTACAAACTAAGTGCGACTGCAGTGCCACTAAATAAAAAATATCACCTTCATTCCTCTTCATATGTTTTTCTATTCTCATTACATCTAGTTTCATTCTAAATAATTAATCGAATATTTCTCCCCTGTCCCTCAATATTGAAACACACATAATTTTACTTAAACACATATGCATTAACTTTACGTCTACATCCCCAAAAGTCCTCTGCTGTGCACCTGTCTCACTACTCCTCTAAAGATAGAATTCCCGGCTTCTCTTCCAGCGACACATCTACTTTGACCAAATACTGCGCGCGAATAATAAGCGATTCAAAATTGTCGCTTAGCGTTTGAGACATCCAAAGCATGTAAAAATTCCAGAAATGGAAATACGACACACACACAGAGGTAGAAGCTGTCAGTGAGTGAGGAGGTTTGGTGACTAAATCGCTCACTAGACAATTAATTTTATTTGAGATGCTTCATGGTGTGACTGAGGACAGAGGATGATGTTGAGATGATTTCGGTAAACGAAATTACATTTGGGAAAATGTAACATAAAAAAGAGTTTTTACCTGCTGCAAGCGCTAGCCGAGTTATTGAGTGTATTGCAAAGATTACATTCTGTTCAGGAATATCTACGTTTTAGTATCCAACGCAAATGGCTGGTAATGTGTTGGGAATCCTAATTATTATTCGTGGCTCTCCCCTCTTAATTCAAAGTATTTTACACGAAAACTAATGAGTGAATTTCGTAACTTGAGTACTATTTGTATGGATCACTTTCCGTTGCAATTGTTTATGATAATGCAAAAGAATGTCACAGCCTCATGTTAGTACGATTGCCTTTGTGTCATCAAAATTGTTTTATTAACATTTCAATTTAAAACAACCTTTTGATTTGTTTACCAACATTTAAGTGAATTTATTCCCACAGTCGTAACACTAAGGCACTGTGACTCCTCGCACTATGGCGTGGACAGTCAGCTGCGTTGTTGGAAGAATAGCAAAATTCTCTTTTGGGGAAACAGCTAAAACAAATACTAAGACAGTTAGTCGCACAGTGATTCTTTTCAGGATCTTGCAGTGCAGCACTTCATTTTCTTACAGCTGAAAAAGACAGAGCAGAGCTGAGTTATGCATTGCAGGTAAGAATCACTTGTAGGCAATGCAAATATTACACATATTACCAAAGGGAATAACCATGAATATCCTGGAAGAAATGGAAATTTATACGGACAAAAATAACGGGTTACACCGACGTAACATCTTCGTAAATTTTGTTGGAACAAGACATTAATATTTAGTGTGAATCTGGATGTAGCATTACTCAGTGTATTTCACGATGTACTGAAACCAGGATGTCAGTAGAGTAAACTGGTGCAGCGATGTTTCGACAAGTTCCTTACTTGTCATTTTCAAGATTCGCTAGACTAAAAACTGACCAGTTTAATCGCTCGATAACCCAAGAAGAATTAAAGTGATATCCTGTGAACAGATGCCACGTTAATACGTAAAGATACTGATGCAGTACAAAGTAGAACTGATATGTTGCCTGACCAGGAAAAAATTGACTGTGCTATTAAATTCAGAGAAAATTTTCTAAGCTGAATGACGGTTGAGATGGTTGCATTGACCAAAAAAATGCGCAGAGCTAAGGCGTAATTACATTGACACCTCGCTTGACCTCATATTCAAGAAAAGCTGACAAACAAAAGCTGAACGAAGCGAGAATGAACGTAAGGAAAGCAATGAGAGAAGCGTTCAATGACTTTGTCAACCGATTTGATTAAAGACCGTAAAAGGTTTTGGACGTATGTAAAATCAGTAACTGGGTCAAAATCATGTATTCATTCACTCAGTGGCCACACTAACTGAATGAATACACTGCACCGAAACGAAAAATGACAGAGAGAAGGTCGAAATACTGAATTCGGCCTTCCAAAATTGTTTCACCGCGAAAGATCGTAACACGGTGCCTCCTTTCTTCAAAATGACAGATATTGAGATAACCGATCGCGAAATAAAAAGGCGCAGGAAAGGTGTCACGACCATGAGAGATACCAATAAGATTCTACAAAGGTTATGCGAAAGAACTTGCTCCCCTTCTAGCAGTAATTTATCGTAAATCGTTGTAGCACGGAAGGGTACCTGTCGACTGGAAGAATACGCAGGTCACTCCCGTTTTTAAGAAGGGCTGTAGGGCAGATGCGCACAATTATTATAGACCTATATCATTGACGTCAACATGTTGTAGAATTGTGGAAGATGTTTTATGCTGAAGAATTACGACGTTCTTGGAGAAGGAAAATCTCGTCTGTAAAAATCAACATGGATTCCGCAAACAGAGATCCTGCGACACTCAGCTCGTTCTGTTCCTCCATGAGATCCACAGTGCCGTATACAATGACGCTCAGGTTGATGCCGTGTTCCGTGAATTCAGGAAGGCGTTTGGTCCCTCTCGCACTGCCGTTCAGTGGAAAAAATACGACCTTATCGAGTATCGAAGCAGATTCGTGACTGGATTCAAGACTTCCTTGCAGACGAAATTCAACAAGTCGCTCTTCACGGAACAAAATCGACAGATGTAAAAGTAATTTCCCGTGTACCCCAAGGAGGTGTGAGAGGTTGTAGAAAGCGTCGGATGCTCCCTAAGGCTGTTTGCAGATGATGGTATTGATTAGAACAAAATAGCAACGCCAGAAAATAGTAACGATTTGCAGAATGACCTTCAAGCAATTGATAAATAGTGCTGGCTGTGGCAGTTGACTCTGAAAGCAAATAAATGTAACATATTGCGCGTACATAGGACAAGATATCCACTACTGTACAGCTACATTATTGATGACTAACTGCTGGAAACAGTATGTGCCGTAAGATATCTAGGAGTAATGATACGGAGCGACCTTAAGTGGAATGACCATATAAAGCAAATTGTGGGAAAATCAGATGCTACACTCAGGTTCATAGGAAGAATCTTAAGGAAATGTAACTCATGCATGAAGGAAGTGGATTACACGGCACTTGTTCGACCTATTCTTCAGTATTATTCGTCTACCTGGGATCCCTACCATATACGACTGATCGAATAGATAGAGAAGATCCAACGAAGAGCGGGAGGCCTTGTGTATCTCATTACTATTGAAATTTCGAAAGAGCACTTTGTGGGAAGAGTCGGACAACATATTACTTCTCCCTACATACGTCTCACGTAATAAGCATAAAAAGAAAATTCGAGAAATTAGAGCCAATTCAGAGGCTTACAGACAATTATTCTTCCCACGCGCTCTTCACAAGTGGAACAGGGTGGGAGGGATCAGTTAGCGGTACAAAAAGTACCCTCCGCCACATACCATTAGGTGGCTTGCGCAGTATGATATAAATGTAGATATATATGTGAACGAGAATCTGAAGTAAAAAAAAAAAACAGCGCATTCTTAGCATGTCACATTTATGTGTATTGTCAGTAACGAGAACTGTGAATAAACTGTCTTCAGTTGAATCGTGCGTGCAAATGCGACAAATATATTGTGTTACAGACGTTTTCCGTTGTGAACCAGCATTCTTCGTACAATACAGTTACGAATGTAAGTGCCACATAGAACGTATTACTCTGCATCTATGTAACGACGCACTAGAGAATAAAAGACCTGTATACCAGCACACTCACCAGACATTACTGATCAATCTCCGACTGTTTGGCAGGATATTCTTTATTTGAAATACCTTTAATGTTTGGCAGCAGTGTTTAAACTCGCTGAGGATTTGTTGTGTGTGTGTGTGTGTGTGTGTGTGTGTGTGTGTGTGGGTGGGTGTGGGTGGGTGTGGGTGAGAGAGAGAGAGGGAGAGAGAGAGAGAGAGAGAGAGAGAGAGAGAGAGAGAGAGAGGTGGGCGGGGGAACGAGGACGACAGAGGGAAGACTGAATGGGGGAAACAGACGCGTATCGCAGCAGCAAATGAGGGTGAGTTCATCGATACGCTGAGAGCCTCTACGATAAAATTTCAACATTCTCGCCATATTATCGTAATAATTCAAAACGAAGTGGCCGCTGTAATGTGGTCGGGGTCAAGTTAATACAAAATAAAAAGTAGGACGGCAGCCCGTTTGAAAATAATCTCATTAAAAGTTGGCAATAATCAAATAAAAACCCCGCTCCGTGACTCCGAAGCAGGCCATCGCGTTTAAACAACAACGCTGCCGTTCCATTATTAGCGATGCAGGAGGGGAAAAAATCATGTTCCACCTTCACTAATGAATGCGTACGAAAATAACGTCAGATAGGAACTACTTAGAGAGGGTGAGGAAATTACGCAAAATATGCGACACACAGGTCGTTGTTTATGTAGAAACCACAAAATCTGCAGTAAGAACAAAAAGACTTTCTGTCCCAGATTGATTATACCACACTTATGAGCCTTCAAAAAAGTCATTTATAAAAAAAGAAAAAAAAACAACACAAGGGAGTATTGTAAACGTACAAAATTTTTCAGACATTGAATTGATATACAATGGCCTCTCTCCCTCTTTATTCTTCTTCGTGTAAGTATCTTGTTCACGTGTAGGAACGTTATCTTAATGTTTATGTAGTGTGTATCTGAGGCGTGTAGTGGGTATCAGACCGGTATTTACTGGTATGGAAAACCACCTAAAAATCACATCCAGTATAATTCGCTTACGAGCCCTTATCCCTTATGCGCGAGGCGTATCTGATTCGCGGAGGCTGGTCTCCCTGAATCCCGGAAGCGGAACGTTAACGTGTTCGTATACCCTGGCGGGTGTCTACAATGGTACTGTTGTATACGGATTTAGGCTCCCGCGTCAGTTACCGCTACATTTTTGTATAAATTTTTCACGGATGTGTTGCCGCACCAGATACATACGTAAACTCAGTTTTCGACGACTTCCTCTGTTGTCAGCGCGAGGAATTACCTACACGCTGTGTGGTACTTTCATTTAGTTGGCCAAATTATGTCTTGGAAACCTCACGAAGTTAACGAACTTCCATGGATGATTTTGTCCATGTCTACAGCGTGGTTATAAACAGTCTGAAAAGCTTGTAAGAGTGCTGCAGGGTGGGTTGTGATGATAAATAACTGTTAAGGAAAGACATCTGTGCCGCGCCGAGTTAATTAGCGTTGAATCACACCGATAAGGGCGCAAATTCAAAAGGCACAACAGATTACAATCAGTGTCGGTTGTTTCTCATAACGTAGATGATAGTGCACGAGAGTATTCAGCCTTTGGCTCGCGTTCGATCTTTACTATCGTCCTATGTCCAGTATTTGTATCGCTCCCTTGTTCAAACGAAGAACATGTTTAGCGACACCGCCTCTTGCGGGGGCCACTTGAAGTTCCACGCGCAACGGCCCGCTTGGCTGACTTCAATGCTAATTAACTTCGAAACGCTGCAACTTACCGAATCTTTTCTTAGCAACTTGCGACCGAACCGCTGAATCTTTCCATCAGTAAATGGGATATGTTCTCCCCTGACTCGGTTGTTTTAACCCACTCCACTGACGGAATGACCCACTTCCCAATTCCGTATGTATAAAACCAATACGGACTTGTAGCTGTCACGCCTTTGCGCTTACTGCTACGTATTTTAACTGTAAATAGCTCAGTCCCAATGGTAAGAGGCAGTAGTGAATTCACGTAGTTAATATTTGAATCCAGCACAGCTGCCACAAGCTCAGCTCACTTTTACTCCACTCCTACCCTCGCCATTGCACCACATTAACTAGGTGCTACGTGGACCTTGCTAAATTCACTTGCGTATACATTTTTGACCGTTACTCGCCAGTATTTACCTAATGATTAGTACGCTCCTAACCGGACTCTTTCCCTAAGAGCTGTGATGATTGAACGGGTTCGATCCACGGCCTACAGTGCCCTACAGTTCACACAGTAACACTGCCTACCTGACCCACTTAACTTGGTAGTGAGCTTATGTATCCAATCACCACTGCTAGCAGCAGTGGATAATCCTATCAGCACGACGAGAGCAGCAGACTTACCGTCGAATCCTCCTGAAAATACTTATAACTACGGTCGCCAGCTCTGAAGGAGCAAAAGAATAAATCAATTTTTGGGCTCGTTTAAAAGTGAAATGGCTTGAGTTGAATTTAAACTTAATTCTGAATATTACTATTTCTGATCATTCTAGATGATTCTACAAAGCAAATACTCTCTCAATTTCTGTGAGGTGGCTTGGTAATTACTACCAAGACAGGTTATGCAACTTCGGTTAACAAAACTCTATCCTTCAACTTATTTAATGATTTTGGATATTACTCTTTGGACCATTGATACAGAATCAGTTAAGTGACTTTACTTGAAAGGTTGCTCAGAAAAATTTAAGTAACTGTAAATAGGCGACTCATTCTGGTGTGACCATTGCTCTTTTCAACATTCTTATACGCTAAAGTATTCTACAACCAAAAGAATTGTAAATGAAAGAGGCGATGGTGGCCTCAGTCTGATTTCACTATACTACATTTGAGGTTACTACACTTTACAAAGAACAACATGCATCGTAATTTTACTCATTACTATATTCTGTCCTCTGCACTTGCATAAAAGAAAACTGGTATTCTCCTTTTACATGTATACAAAGTTCGACTTAACAATTGCAAGCAGTCTTGCCTTGGGTAGACGTGTCGGTGCTGGTGGTGAGATGCACGTGGCTAACGCAGCTCTTCACGCCTCATGCCCTTAATGGCGGCTGGAACTACGAGCTGTAGCACTCGTATAAGCTACTGCACGTCCGCCATAAATTCTGGGCGCAGGAACTCTTACAATCAGCCCCAGTGGCATAGAGGCGGCTTCGACAACTTTTCGTCGCGTTCTGCTCCACAAACGGCGACGATATTCGCCTCTTTGCTGTTGCACAATCACTTTTGCGTGAGCACAGTTACGCACGTCCGATCACGTCAACACTCCCCAGGCCATCTCATTGTTCAGTCCCTGTCTCTCCAGCTACCCCTAGCTACGCTCATATCACCAAGAGTGGGGGCGTTCCCCTACCACCTTTTTACCGAAATCATTTAGTATTTAAGAATATTTATATTTACTACCCTGGAGTCCATACCAGTCATAATAATTTACTACTAGCGCTTTACAACATTAAATTATACAGTAATAACTTATAATTACCAAGAAAAAGAATACATTTGACTCTGAGAGCTTAGTGCATTGTCTGACAGCGCTAATTCCCAGTTTCGCCAATAGATGGCATCAGGGTGCACTCCCTGGCAGTCTCACACAAGCGTGCCCGTTTCTGACGCGCGGATTCCAAATTACTGTCAGCCCACCATCATTTTAGTTCCGTTACACATGCCCCACTTCTTATTGAAGTACCTTACAGTGATAATTCAATAAGAAGTCTCTCCTATAATGAATCTGAAATGTTCGATAAGCTTTTTACCAAGGGTTTTCCCTTTCTTACTGATACACCTCGATACTTATATTACATATTTAAAATTAAACACCAATTCTTTCTCTCTTTCCTGCTAAACATTACATAAATGATTTACATATATTCTTTCCAATTTTCTTACTTCTAAACTGAGTACACTTTAAACATCTTTTTTTTTTCAAAGTTTTAAATACACTTCTTTTATTTCAGGCAAGTAAAACACACGTTATGCGCCTATTACTTTGTAGCCCGTCCTTTTCACTTTACCTCCTCACTTTTCTACCTCTTCCACAACACTTATTTACACATCTATTAAGGCTTTCTTAGAAGCTCAGTCTTTCCCAGTCCGTTTAGTCTCTACTTAAACTAGAAGTTTCATTAGAATACTGCAATATATTTTAGTGAGCATTTACCTTTCACATAGAACAAAAGAAACCCAACTATTTACATATTGGTTTACTTTAATATTTATGTATATATTTATTTTCAATCTGGTAGAATTCGTGGTTCATACCTTTTGAGATCCACTATGTTTCTTACTCCCAGGCGTTTGCCTGTTAATGGGTACTCTAAATAATAAGCATTCACATTGGGTATGGACACTATTTTAAATGGTCCATTATATATATATTTAAATTTGCTGATCTCGTCATTAATTTCACTTGACTTTTCATGTGTTTTTACAAGAACGAGATCACCTACTTTGAATTTGGGATTCCTTACTTTTTCGTCGTGACGACGAATTCTCGCATCTGCTTGTTTTCTCATCTTGTCTTTTACTAAGTTCTTTTTACTATCATAATCTAATTCAACTCTATTTGGAAATTCTAGTAGGTCTTCTACTAGACTTTTACTTCTTGTCTTTTTCAGGATTTCTTCTGGAGTAAATCCAGTGCTCTCGTTTGTTAATGAATTCATGATTTCTTCGAATTCACTCACATACATGCCCCACTTCTTGTGGTTATTATGGCAGTACGTCCTAAATAACCGACCTATGTCACGCATATATCTTTCTGCTGGATTGCTTGATGGGTGATAAGCTGAGATATGTACCACTTCTACCTGTTTCTCAGTTATCCCATCCTTCCACATTTTTGAGCAAAACTGAACACCATTATCTGATAGTATTCTCTTTGGCTTCCCTACTTTCACAAAATAATCACACACCATTTTATCATACACAGCTCTGGCAGTAGCTTTTCTCAAGGGATAAAGCTTTATATACTTTGAGAAAAGTTCAACTGCTACAAGTATGTACACAAAACCCCCCATGGTTTTCGGTATTGGTCCAAAGATATCTACTGCTACTATTTCTAAAACTTCATCAGGTTTTATTGATTGCATGGGCCCTTGATTAGTTGCATTTGTTACTTTCGCCTTTTGGCATATATCACAAGATCTTATCCTCTGTGCTACCCTTCGTGCCATGTTGTTAAAGGTAATGCATTCATCTAACTTATCGGTACACTTCCGTGCACCACAATGGCCATATGCCAAGTGAACATAATCTATCAGCACTTCAGTGTGTTGTTCCGGCCAACATACTCTCCACTTCCCTGGATTATTTAATCTTTGAAGATACAGTACACCTTTATGTATTTTATATGAAGCCCTTATGTTAGTTGCGTCCGGATTGTCAAACTTGACCTTTACCGACTTGAGTGCATCATCATCACTTTGATATCTTCGCATATTCCGACATATTTCCCAAATTTTTTCTCTTCCTTCCGCTTTTTTGAAGTAATTCACCTCAAAAACATCTTCCCTATTCTTTACACTTTCTAGTGTCTCACCTCCTTCCGGTAATCTCGACAAAGCATCCGGTACTGCATGTTCTTTCCCTTTAACATACTTGATCTCTATATCAAATTGTTGTAAAAACAGCGCCCATCTGGTCAACCTGTTATGTAACAATCTGCAGTCCTTCAAAAATATTAAAGCTTTGTGGTCTGTATGGACCACAGTCTTATGTCCCCATAAGAAAAGTTCAAATTTCCTAAAACCCTATACTATAGCTAAAGCCTCCTTCTCTGAAACTGTATAGTTTCTTTCGTACTTAGACATGGTTCTACTCGCAAATGCTATTTGTCTATGAGTTTTTTCCCCATCTATCATTACCTCCTGAAATATGGATACTCCCAATCCATAATCTGAACTATCTGTTGCCATGTGGAATGGTTCACACAGGTCAGGGTGCCATAACTTTATGTTTTTAGCCAAATTGTCTTTTAGCCGGTTGAATGCTGTTTCACATTCCTCAGTCCATATATACACACTGTTCTTCTTAAGTAGGTTGTTCAGATGTGGGCTATTGAACACCTGATCATCCACATACTTACGATAAAAGGAACAAAGTCCTATAAACGACTTTAGTTGTTTTTTATTCTTGGGAGCCGGACAATTTCTTATTGCTTTGACTTTGTTGGGATCCTTTTCAATTCCCTCTGGTGTTACTATGTGACCTAAAAACTTTATTTCTTTCTTCACAAACTCGCATTTTTTCAGGTTCAGGGTCATTCCTCCTTTAATTAAAGCTTTGAACACCCTGTCGCATAACTCCATGTGCTCTTCCCATGTCCTTGTAGCAATTAACAAATCATCTACATAAACCGTGATTAGCGAACTAAGTTCACTCCCTAAAATTTTGTCTAAAGCCCGAATGAACACTGAAACGGAAGTATTTAGGCCAAATGGTACCACTGTGTAATGGTAGCATTTGCCATTGAATAAAAATGCCGTGTACTTCCTAGACTCCTCACTTAATGGGATTTGCCAGTATCCTGCCGTTAGGTCTAAACTAGTCATGTACTTTACACCATTAAACTTCTGCAATAAATTATCTATGTTCTCTGGACGATCCAACTCCCTCTTCACTACTTTATTCAGAGTACGAGCATCTATCACTATTCGTACACTTCCATCCTTCTTACCTGCTATCACCAATGGGTTATTATATGGGCTAGAACTCCGTTCAATGACCCCACATGAAACCATTTTATCTATTTCTTTTTGAACTGCTTCTTTCTTAGACAAGGGTACATTATATGGTGGTTTAAAGAAAGGTTCATGCTCCTCTACCTCCATGCAGTACTCATAATTTATCACTCGTCCCGGTTTGTCCGAAAATACCTCCTGATTTTCTTTCAGAATTTGCCATAGATCCTCCCTTTGGGCATCAGATAGTCCTTCCGTTTTATCCACTACATTTCGAAGGAGTGTCTCCTTATTTCCATCTTCAACTATCTGCCTCACCAGAAACCAATCGAATTTTTGACCTATTCCTGAATCATGATCATCTCTAAATTCTACCCATCTCAGCTGGTTCTCTTCCATTACTCTAGATGATTCAAATGGTATTTCTAATACCGCACTATCAACTTTACAAACTATTATCCCTTTGTCACAATCTATAATTACTTTTTGTTTTATTAACCAGTCAATGCCTAAAATGATCTCGGCACTGAGCTCTGGAACTACTAAAAATGCATTAGAAAATAGCTTGTTTTTTATCTTAAATTCCATCATCACTTGATGTTTAACAGGTTTACTACATTTCCCTGTCGCCCCTATCACTTTAACACCTGTTACTGGCATCATGACTACTCCTCGTTGCTCTTTAATCATCTCAAAAAATGCGTGCGAAATAGCACTTATTTGAGCACCCGTATCCAACAATACATATAAATCGTACCCACATACATTAATAGGTAGGATTGTTTGCATCCTATTTTCCTCTTTCATACTTTCTTTATCTTCCCATAATAAATCCTTTTCCACCACCAAGTCTTGCCATATTATTTTTCCGGTTTTTATACTGACCATTCCATCCGGAGGTTTCTTTCTCCTTTTCATCCTAAATTCTTTCACCACTTTTTCCAATAGTCCTTCGTCTAGGCTCTTTAATGCCATCTCGTTCTCATTCGAATCTGTCATGCCTGAACTCTCGGTTGCGGAATCCGAAACTTCCTCTATTTCTTTTTCTCCCTGGATGCTTTCTGATGATTCTGACGATAATTCCTCCTCCTTAGAAATATGACCTTCTTCGTGTTCGAATAATTCTCGCAAATTATAATCCATTTCAATACTTTCCATTTGTTGGATAGTGCATTCGCCACTCTTACTTTCATTATTTTCCCCTACTAATGGAATTCCAGTCTCACTCAACTCATTTGATTCAGTACTACAGGGATCACAACACTCTTTCTCTTGGTTAGATACACTCTCTCTAATTTCTTTAAAAGAATCTTCATCACAGTCATGTACTCTTGCTGTCACTAGGTACACATCATAATCGGTATGGCTCTCTAACACTGTCATATTCGGGTCCAAATTAATCACTTGAGTGGAAGATCTTTCTAATTGTGCTTGCTGGCTTTTGAGCTGATGTATATATTCTGCATACGAGGTAATTTCTGAATCGGCATGCGTCTCTGCACTATGCCCCTTTTTCTTATCCATCCTTTCCTCTTTAATTACTTCTCGATGCGATTCGTCGACTATTCGTACGAACCTTTTACCATAAGTCACATCACTCCTCCCTTGCCCCTGCCTCTCTGCACAGTTGCCATCCCTACCGACAAACAACGCCTCCTCTGACTCTTCCTTCATCAATTCGTCACTCTGACCGCGAATTGTACTTATTTCATTCATGTGAGCCTTCACATCCGACCGATATTCTTTTCCTACTTCATTTCCCTTAATAATTCCTCCCTGCTCTCTCTCCTCTGTTTGTATCCCTGCATTATACTTCGCAAAGTTCCGTTTATGTAACTGCTCTTCAGGCGAACGACGCACTATCCTACTATAGTACTGCCTCCTCCGATCTTCCCTATATTTGGGCCATTTCTTTCTTTCCGCGCGCGTTAGGCCCTTGACCTGCGCGGTATTTAGTTTTCCTGATTTTGATAATGCATCCTGTTTCCCTGATAGTGTCCTCTCCCTCGCTGAGAGTTACCTTCTTGACCTCTTCCTCTCATCATGTTAATTTGCGTTTCATTCCTACCACCTTTTACTATTCCATTCTGATTTCTGAAACCTCGAAACTCTCTAGTTTCACGCCACCTATCTTCATTCTCGATTTTTTCTAAAAATTCATCGAATGTTCGATGAGTGCCTCCTACATAACGCTTTGAATCGTCAGGTAGCTTTTTCCACAACTCCCACACTATCTCCGATTCTGATCTACGATCTTTAAGATACTCCAAACGCTTGAACCATCCTTCACAGTATTCTTTCATGAGCCCACGCCCATGTTCTGGCATTCTGGCGACAACGAATTCTCTCCACAACCTATCTCTCTGTTGTGTGCTCCAGAATTCCTCAAGGAACTTTTCTTTGAAGTCTGTAAACTTCAAATTGTCGATATCCAAATTCAATCCCCAATGTTTAGCATGACCTGCTAAAGCGTCTATTACTAAATTAATTTTTTCTTTATCCGACATGTCTGTTGGTAAGACACGTTCACAATTTTTTATAAAATCCATTGGATGCCATCCACCTTGTTTCTTTTGAGGATCGTATTTTTCCTCCCTACTCAGTATTTCCGATTTTTGCATTACCAATGGGATACCACTGCAGTTAAGAAACGTCTGATTCTGAACTTGCTGACTTAATAATTTTATCTCATTACGCAGTGTATTTTCCTGCTCCTGCACACATGCATCAAAACTCAACATGGTATTGCGCAGTGTTTCAACATCAGCTGCCGTTTCTTTAACAATCTCTTTCTTTAGAACTGGTACTATCACCTGTTATTTACTTTCAATTATCGGTTATAATTTTTCACTAGCCAAAGGTTCCATTAATTTCTCTATTCTCTGAATTTCGGTATCAAATCTTTTCTCTATTTCTGTGACTTTTCTCTGAACATTTGTTATTTCAGCCCTAATGCTATTTACTGATTTGTTTACCTCTGTGATACGTTGGCTTTGCGTATTCAAAATATCTAAATTGGCTTTTATTTTATCAGATAGGTTTTCATCCAATTGGGATATATGACTAGCCATTTCTGCTTTCAAACTAGCATTCCCTTCTTGAATTTGCGCCATCATCCTATTTAACAAACTTGTTAATTCCATATCCTCTCCCTTGTGACTTGCATCCACAGATACATTGGGTTCACTTTTCACTACCTTTGGTTTCACTTCCCGTTCCTCCTGTCTTATGGGTGTGGATTCATCTATAAGATTTTCCAACCCTACAACAGTATCTATGGTCCCTAATTCTGGGTCTGACCTTGTAATGTTTTCGTCTTGCTTGTTACTATTCGACTCCATCTAATGCTGCTGTATTTCGTGCCTAATAGAAATGTTTATTAAACCAAGTATTACTTGTTTAACTCCTACTATTGGACTTTCTTTTGCTGCTTTGCAGGTTGTCGTCTTGAACTTACCAATTGTGGTATATTTGTCTACAACAGCATTTTAAATTTAAAATTTTCTTGAAACTACAAGTTTATATAAAACACTTTTATTGCAGCCATTATTCTACAAACTTGGTTAGTCCTGTCACGGTCGCCACATGCGACCGAACCGCTGAATCTTTCCATCAGTAAATGGGGTATGTTCTCCCCTGACTCGGTTGTTTTAACCCACTCCACTGACAGAATGACCCACTTCCCAATTCCGTATGTATAAAACCAATACGGACTTGTAGCTGTCACGCCTTTGCGCTTACTGCTACGTATTTTAACTGTAAATAGCTCAGTTCCAATGGTAAGAGGCAGTAGTGAATTCATGTAGTTAATATTTGAATCCAGCACAGCTGCCACAAGCTCAGCTCACTTTTACTCCACTCCTACCCTCGCCATTGCACCACATTAACTAGGTGCTACGTGGACCTTGCTAAATTCACTTGCGTATACATTTTTGACCGTTACTCGCCAGTATTTACCTAATGATTAGTACACTCCTAACCGGACTATTTCCCTAAGAGCTGTGATGATTGAACGGGTTCGATCCACGGCCTACAGTGCCCTACAGTTCACACGGTAACACTGCCTACCTGACCCACTTAACTTGGTAGTGAGCTTATGTATCCAATCACCACTGCTTGCAGCAGTGGATAATCCTATCAGCACGACGAGAGCAGCAGACTTACCGTCGAATCCTCCTGAAAATACTTATAACTACGGTCGCCAGCTCTGAAGGAGCAAAAGAATAAATCAATTTTTGGGCTCGTTTAAAAGTGAAATGGCTTGAGTTGAATTTAAACTTAATTCTGAATATTACTATTTCTGATCATTCTAGATGATTCTACAAAGCAAATACTCTCTCAATTTCTGTGGTTGATTGGTTGGTTGTTTGGGGAAGGAGACCAGACAGCGTGGTCATCGGTCTCATCGGATTAGGGAAGGATGAGGAAGGAAGTCGGCCGTGCCCTTTGAGAGGAACCATCCCGGCATTTGCCTGGAGTGATTTAGGGAAATCACGGAAAACCTAAATCAGGATGGCCGAACGCGGGATTGAACCGTCGTCCTCCCGAATGCGAGTCCAGTGTCTAACCACTGCGCCACCTCGCTCGGTCAATTTCTGTGAGGTGGCTTGGTAATTACTACCAAGACAGGTTATGCAACTTCGGTTAACAAAACTCTATCCTTCAACTTATTTAATGATTTTGGATATTACTCTTTGGACCATTGATACAGAATCAGTTAAGTGACTTTACTTGAAAGGTTGCTCAGAAAAATTTAAGTAACTGTAAATAGGCGACTCATTCTGGTGTGACCATTGCTCTTTTCAACATTCTTATACGCTAAAGTATTCTACAACCAAAAGAATTGTAAATGAAAGAGGCGATGGTGGCCTCAGTCTGATTTCACTATACTATGTTTGAGGTTACTACACTTTACAAAGAACAACATGCATCGTAATTTTACTCATTACTATATTCTGTCCTCTGCACTTGCATAAAAGAAAACTGGTATTCTCCTTTTACATGTATACAAAGTTCGACTTAACAATTGCAAGCAGTCTTGCCTTGGGTAGACGTGTCGGTGCTGGTGGTGAGATGCACGTGGCTAACGCAGCTCTTCACGCCTCATGCCCTTAATGGCGGCTGGAACTACGAGCTGTAGCACTCGTATAAGCTACTGCACGTCCGCCATAAATTCTGGGCGCAGGAACTCTTACAATCAGCCCCAGTGGCATAGAGGCGGCTTCGACAACCATTCGTCGCGTTCTACTCCACAAACGGCGACGATATTCGCCTCTTTGCTGTTGCACAATCACTTTTGCGTGAGCACAGTTACGCACGTCCGATCACGTCAACACTCCCCAGGCCATCTCATTGTTCAGTCCCTGTGTCTCCAGCTACCCCTAGCTACGCTCGTATCACCAAGAGTGGGGGCGTTCCCCTACCACCTTTTTACCGAAATCATTTAGTATTTAAGAATATTTATATTTACTACCCTGGAGTCCATACCAGTCATAATAATTTACTACTAGCGCTTTACAACATTAAATTATACAGTAATAACTTATAATTACCAAGAAAAAGAATACATTTGACTCTGAGAGCTTAGTGCATTGTCTGACAGCGCTAATTCCCAGTTTCACCAATAGATGGCATCAGGGTGCACTCCCTGGCAGTCTCACACAAGCGTGCCCGTTTCCGACGCGCGGGCTCCAAATTACTGTCAGCCCACCATCATTTCAGTTCCGTTACAAACTATTTCTCAATCCGTCCTATCCTGCAACACTCGTAGAAGCTTTTACATAGTTTCTGACCATGTATACCAGAATAACAGTAGTAGCGATGATGATTTCGTATGATGGTGTCTAACTAAGCCTGATTGCCTCAGTCGGTTAAGCTGGTGAATCAATACGAACGATCTAGAACACTACACAGCGCCGATGCCGTATAAAATATCATGGTTTAGACAAATATGCTGTTTCCGAACAGCTTCAGCAAAAATCGTAAGATTATGTTTGTTAAAATGAAAACCTAACCCCATGCATCTACTTACTAGGTTTATGTTATCTGAGAAGCCGATGAGATCAGTACATGTAACAACAATTTTACCCAGGTCAATTGGTAAAACTTTAATACTGGAAAGAAACTTGCGCTTAATATGAAAAACTACAGAGCATAAAATGAGTTATCCATCATTTGCTACTAATGTTCTTACAGCTTAGACACTCACATAATCTGTGATTGCATGTGCAAGCTGCGTGACTTCATTACGTCTTTATAACCGTAGTTGCCCAACTAAGTATTTTGCTAGATGGATTACACACAGAAGAACAACAGGTACATCTGCCTAACATCTTGTAGCGTCCACGCGCCGTGGCATGGACTCGAATAATGTCTGAAGTAGTGCTGAAGGGAATTGACACCATGAACCCTGCAGTGGAGTCAATAAATCTGTAAGAGTACGAGGGGGTAGATATCTCTTCTGAACAGCACGTTGCAAGGCATCCCAAATATGCTCAATAATGTTCATGTCTGGGGAGTTTGGTGGCCAGCAGAAGTGTAACTCAGAAGAGTGTTCCTGGAGCCACTATGTAGAATGCTGGACGAGTAGGCTGACGCATTGCCCTGCAGGAATTGCCCAAGTCCGTCTGAATGCGCAATGAACATGAATAGAAGCCGGTAATCCGACAGGTTGCTTACGTGCGTGTCACCTGCCGTAGTCGTCGCTAGTCGTGTCAGGGGTCCCATATCACTCCAACCGGACATGCTCCACACCATTACAGCGGCTCCACCAGCTTGAACAGTCCCTTGCTGACATGCACGTTCCATGGGATTCATGAAGTTGGCTCCATACCCGTACACGTCCATCCGCTCGATGCAATTTGAAACGAGACTCGTCCGACCAGGCAACATGTTTCCAGTCTTCAACAACCCAATGTCGGTGTTGACAGACGCAGATGAGGCGGCGCAAAGCTATGTAGCTTTCAGTCAACAACGAAAGCCCATATCGATGATGTTTCGTTGAATGGCTCGCCAGCTGATACTTGTTAATGGCCCAGCTTTGAAATCTGCAGCAATTTGCGGACGGGTTGCACTTCTGTCACGTTGAACGACTCTCTTCAGTCGTCGTTGGTCCCGTTCTTGCAGGATCTTTTTCCGGCTGCAGCGATGTCGGAGTTTTGATGTTTTACCGGATTTGAGACATTCACAGCACACTCGTGAAATGATCCTACAAGAAGATCCCCACTTAATCGCTACCTCGGAGATGCTGTGTCCCATCGCTCGCGCGCCAACTGTAACACCACATCCAAACTCACTTAAGTCTTGATAATCTGCCATTGCAGCGGCAGTAACCGATCTGACAACTGCGCCAGAGACTCGTTGTCTTATATAGGCGCTGCCGACCGCTGCGCCGTATTCTACCTGTTTACATATCTCTGTATTTGAATATGCATGCCTATACCAGTCTCTTTGGCGCTTCAGTGTAGATGACCAGCGATAATGACTACAGACAAGTCATCGAACGCTTGAAATTGTTGGCGACTATGTTAATAATCTTCAGTACTGCTATACGACGTCATTCTTGTAGCTTTTCTGATACGAGTATTTCGGCCTCCTAGCTTCGCCGCTCTTCTAGGGAAGGTTGCACACTGTGGCACACTGTCATAGTAATGTACGAACAATATTTCCTGACCTTTTTCGCCTTATACGTTCATGATTTTTCTGTTGAATAACGTTGCCCTACTTGGTGGAAGCATTCAGCTAGTAATAGTAGCTGGGCGGCGGAGGTTAAGTGGCGCCATGTTACTGTTTGCGTAGGCCAGTAATGTTTGTAGAACTGTGCGCAGATAACCATGCCGCCGGTAGTTTAAAGCCATTGTTTGAACGTTTAGTGCCAGTCTCTCTTTCGTTTACGTTTGTATAACGTTTTTACTACAACGCTAACGTAAGTGAAGTTTGTACCGTGACAGCAAGTTCCACTTCGTTCAACTACGAGTGTCTTTCTGACAAAAGAAACTCTTCACCGCAGTCCCCAAAGACTTGGTGGTTAAATGGCCCAGTGGATAGCTCATCAGAAACTGAACACAGATGAAGCATGAAAACAAGGAAAAAAATTGTACTGAACTGTGAAAGAAGAAGAAAACTAGAAACAGTGAACGGTCCAGTCTTAAGATTTTCTAAATCAAGCAAATTGCAAGAATAGTGGTGTCGTGGTTGTGTGGTCACGGTGTTTGACTATAAAGCAGGAGATCTTTGTTCAAATCTCCCTCGTGTGCCCCTTTTTTCTCACAAATTTACGAAGTGCCCGTCCAGTCACTTACTTATCTACTCTCCTTCTGTAGTCTTCGCAATTGTCGTACTATACATCGGTTAGAATATGTGTCATGTGGTTAAGAATATATTAACGTCGCAAGTAAATGTGATGAATAGTGAGAGCAGGCGATATGCCGCATATACCTCTCACAGAAATGAAAACAACATATAAACCGGTGGAACTATGTTACGGAATTCAAGAGTCAAAACTTCCAAAATCGAAGGCAAGAGTCATATCAGTGGTATTTATGAAGAACAAATAGGAGGTACGTATTGCTGGAGGTCCTGTCCTTACACCTCGCTTTTGCAGACGGAAGTTACATCACGACACAGACACAAATTTGAATATAGCGAACAGACTCGTCACTGACCGAATAACCAGTTAATAATTTTGTGAGAAGAAAAATATGGGGCACAAAGAAGACTCCAATGAGGGTCTCCCACTTTCCAGTTCAACTCTATGACCACAAAGTCACGACGCCACGATAATTCATGTTGGCTCAATGTTGCTTATTTTAAGAGTGGACCATTTACTGTTTCCATTTTGCTTCTTTTCTCACAATTCTGTAAACCTTCTTCCTGTTTCATGCTTGATCTGCATTCAGTTTTTGACGGGCTATCCGCTAGGCCAAATTACCACTAAACCTTTGGGGGGGGGGGGGGGGGGCAGGGCAGGGGGTGCTTCGGGGAGTTTGCTTTGTGACTTGATCGAATCGTACATGTCATTCATGCCACGTACTTTCGTACTCCAACAGTAGGTAGCAATTCTCGTTGCTAATCCGTGCACCTTAAATTTTTTTTAGTTTTTGGTAGCTAAAAAACAAAATTTCTTGGTACCTTTAAGTTGCACGCTCTTTCCAATGGGATGTGTCAAGCTCTTTACACACAACAGTATCACGAATGGTTGTAGTACTGTGCCCTCTGCCTTTTTATACCCTTCCTTAGTTTACTTTTATTTCTTTGTTTCTGCGTATTCTGTGGGTCAAATTCGCAACTTGCCTTTATATGGAGCGTTTCTGTAGATTTACTAGTATGATCCATTTTCGCTGCGAGAACGTGACTTCGTGATAGCCATTTACGAAGTGTTTTCCTGATTTTTTCGGAGAAATCTTAATCTGCGATGAATTTTAACGAACTTAAACCAGTCACATAAATACTGTCTACTGAGAAAATCATCTACGGAGTAGGAACTGTCAAGCAGAAATGATTTCAATTTGGCGCTACAACTTTCATTATACACAAGCACCTGTAATTCGCAAGGTTTGGAGTCACATGTTGTTATTGCTGTCAGATTTGTGGAACATGGAGGCTACTTTTTGCTCCTAGGGCTATGTTTGTAAACCTTACTATTATATTTAAAGTACGTGTGACTGTTCTCAACATTCTTCATAACTGTAATTTTATTGTGGGGCTCGTTGTTGGTACGCCAGATTTTTGACAGTTGTCTAAATCGTGTTCCGTGATGTTCTCCAGTAATCATCGCTAGAGCACGTTTCTGTGGAAGGAATTCTTGCGTCTACGAGTGGAAATTCCTTCAGCTTGCGAGCTACATCCTCTGACTAGGCCTCACAGCCATTCGTTACTAATATTTTCCTTAGATACTTCGTTTGCGTGGGAACATTATCCGTAGTTGCTCTATAATAATTATTGAAGGTATTTTAAAAGCTTATTCGGAACTAAAAGAACATATGTATATTTGTCAACAAACGCCTTTCGTTTGATTGAAATAAAACATCACAGTGGTCTTTTATGAAAGATATCAATTACAATGTAGCATTTTTTCTGCATCGGAAAACAGTTCGTTACAAAAATGTTGATTTCACTTGTGGCCTTTATTGTCCGATTTTGAATGACATCCAGAAATACAGTCTGTTTGAACGTTTTTGAGACATTCCTTTGTTTGGCACAATTGTTTTCCGCTTTGCGTGAGGTTTTAACAAAATTTTTAAAAATTTTTGTATGCGAAAAATAGGTGAGAGAGTTGTCCTCTCTCAATCTCTTTAATTAAAGAAAGTGGCCCTTGTGCATTAATGATCTGCCTAATAATGCAGTTCACGAAATGGTCCCTCTGCGTTGATAATTTTCGCGTCAAAGTGAAACTGAAATTAAAATATCTTACATCTTCGGATTTGAACCCAGTCGATAGCTTGTAGAACCAGGTCGATCGGGTTTTTTGCGCCACGGATCCTCTCCACATCCCTGTCGGTACCTTCCCGACTCTCATTGACGCTTACAGCAAGGCTCGCAGCCGTCAGCGCTGCAGAAAGTGTTTATTCAGGTTTCTGACCGGTGGTCACATTAGTGTAACTACTTCTGGTTCAAAATGGCTCTGAGCACTATGGGACTTAACTTCTAAGGTCATCAGTCCCCTACAACCCAGAACTACTTAAACCTAACTAACCTAAGGACATCACTCACATTCATGCCCGAGGCAGGATTCGAACCTGCGACCGTAGCGCTCACGCGGTTCCAGACTGTAGCGCCTGTAACCGCTGGGCCACACCGGCCGGCAACTACTTCTGGGACTCACCGTATTTTAACAGTTCGTGTACCGTAATTTAAAGCTTATTGTATCGCAGTTTGTGAGGGGGATCAGCCCAGAATTTGTCTGATCGACCGTAGGAAACAGCCTGAAAATTACAATCAGGATGACCAGTGCACCAAATCAAAGGTCATTTCGCAGCGACGTCATTTCGATTCCTGGTCTCCTCGCCCACCCTTCTCGCAACCTAGATCTCTGCGCGTTAAACTATTTGAGCTGCTCGTTAGTTGGGTTGTGATACGTGAGCACAAAGTTTCCTAAAAACTGTGAGGAAATTAATAAGAAGGAACACTGTTCACTTACCTTAAACGGTGTTGGAGAGTTAGGATCCCACTCTGCAGCCCTGCCCATCCCCCTCAAAACTAGAAATACACACACACACACACACACACACACACACACACACACACTGCCGATCTTCGACATGGGGCCAACCGGCAGCAGCCGCTTATCACAGTCGCCGGCGCGATAGCAACTATTTAATTTCAGCTTTCACATTTGAATACCTATTTTCCTCTTCAGATAAAAAAACTGCGGCGACCCTCCGCGGCCAGAATTCAATGAATAAATTAGTCCCTAATGTATACGGCCTAGGGAGGACGGGAGGGGGGGGGGACAATGGCGCCTCCCATTTCGACAGCGGGCTGCCTGCTCCCGGAGACGTCACAAAAATCGAATTTCGCCTCATCCGCCGGAATGCGCGAGCTGCCCGCGGCGCGGCGCAGCGCAGGGCGCTATGCAGCGCCACGCCAACGGCACGCCGGCCAAGGTTGCGCCAAATTGAATGAAGCACTCATTCCGCGCACCGGCCGGCAAACTTCTCAGAAGCGGGTAATTTGTATACAAGTCATTGCCGCTTCTTTCTATGTAAATTGCCCGACTCAGTCTACCTACTGTTGGGTTATTTGGGCAGGGGAGCGGCACCTTTTTGATAACTCGGAGAATGAAGCAATTTTCGCGAGGGCGTTTTTCCCGCTCGTCCCTCGCGACGCCTCACCTCCGGTTTAGCAGTGTTACAGCCTTTGTGTGAGGGTGGGGGGCAGAGGTATGGGCGAGCTCTGACTGCGATGTTTTAACACGGCAGTGGAACGCGGCTGTAAATGCCAGTAATTGAGGCTGCGAAGCCATATACGAGCACTGTTGGGTAACAGTTGTGAATCGTCGCCTCATTAGCTACTGAACACAGGACCAGAGTAACACTTGACGACACCACATTACAGGTTAATTTGGCGTCACACTTCCCAGCCAATATTCTGCTATCTGTCGACGACCTTTCAAGTTGAGTAAACCCTACGATCATACAGTTGGGGGTTTCCGTATAGTAACCTGCAAATGTCGTGCTGAAACGTCCTAGCCGGCCGAAGTGGCCGTGCGGTTAAAGGCGCTGCAGTCTGGAACCGCAAGACCGCTACGGTCGCAGGTTCGAATCCTGCCTCGGGCATGGATGTTTGTGATGTCCTTAGGTTAGTTAGGTTTTACTAGTTCTAAGTTCTAGGGGACTAATAACCTCAGCAGTTGAGTCCCATAGTGCTCAGAGCCATTTGAACCATTTGAAACGTCCTAGCAGATTAAAAGTGTGTGCCGGATTGGGACCGAAGTCAAAAATTTGTATTTCACGTACAATGCTCTTACAGAGTTTATTTATGTTTCATACTGTTAACTTCGCATAACAATGAGCAGAGTCAGATGTGTCTGAAACAGTATTTCTCTGCATTCAGCTTTTTATTTACCAATCCTACCGTCTCACAATAGTGATTCAGGTGACCTCTGTCGCCTGCACTGCGAAAATTGATTCCAAGAGCTCAGGAATTTCCGATGCTGTTATTGCTACATACCTGTGACTGGTCTTTAGAAACATAAGGTGATTCGTCTATTTCCCTTACGGTAGACGCTTTACAGTCGTTTGCACTGGTGCTAAACAATTCCGCTCGTCGAGGCAACTCAACGTTTTCATTAGATACCTGTTTTCCACATAGGACAAAAAGACATCAATACTACTGAATTTTTAATTGTAAACATGAAGACCCGTGTTTTAAATGAATACACCGCCGTTTGACAGTATTGTGGAGTAACTAAGACCCACGTTTCGGCCTTTTATGCAATTTTTAAGTGACTTAATTTATGTCATTAACATATATTGCAGGACATCAAGCGCAATATACACTGTGCGATCAAAAGTATCTGGACACCTGGCTCAAAATGACTTACAAGTTCGTGGCGCACTTCATCGGTAACGCTGGAATTCAGTATGGTGTTGGCCCACCGCTAGCCTTCATGACACCTTCCACTGTCGCAAACATCCGTTCAGTCGGGTGCTGGAAGGTTTCTTTGGGAATGGCAGCCCATTCTTCACGGAGTGCTGCACTGAGGAGAGATATCGACGTCGGTCGGTGAGGCCTGGCACGAAGTCGGCGTTCCAAAACATCCCACAGGTGTTCTATAGGATTCAGGTCAGGACTCTGTACAGGCTAGTCCATTATAGGGATGTTATGGTCGTGTAACCACTCCGCCACATGCCGTGCATTATCAACAGATGCACGACCGTGTTGAAAGAAGCAATCGCGATCCCCTATTTGCTCTTCAACAGTGGGAAGCAAGACGGTGCTTAAAACGTGCTGTGATAGTGCCACGCAAAACAACAAGGAGTGGCAGCCCCCTCCGTCATAAACACGACCACACCATAACACCAACGCCTCCGAATTTTACTGTTGGTATTACATACGCTGGCAGACGACGTTCACCGGGCATTCGTCATACCCATATCCTTCCATCATATCGCCACATTGTGTATCGTGATTCGTCACTCCACACAACGTTTCTCCGCTGTTCAATCGCCTACTGTTTATGCTCCTTACACCAAGCGAAGCGTCGTTTGGCATTTACCGGTGTGATGGGTGGCTTATAAGTAGCCGCTCGCCCATGAAATCCAAATTTTCTCTCCTCCTGCCTAACTGTCATAGTACTTGCAGTGGATCCTGATGCAGTTTGGAATTCCCGTGTGATGGTCTGGATAGATGTCCGCCTATTACACATTATGACGCTCTTCAACTGTCGGCGGTCTCTTATCAGTAAACAGATGAGATCGACTTATACGGTTTTGTGCTATACGTTTCCACTTCACTGTCTCATCGGAAACAGCAGACCTAGGGATGTTTCGGTGTGTAGAAATCTCACGTAAAGACGTATGACACAAGTGACACCCAATCACCTGACCACATTCGAAGTCCGTGAGTTAAGCTGAGCGCCCCATTCTGGTCTCTCACGATGTCTAATGACTACTGAGGTGTCTGATACAGAGTACCTGGCAGTAAGTGGCACCACAATGCACCTAATATGAAAAACGTGGCTTTTTGGGGGTCTTCGGATACTTTTGATCACACTGTGTATGCAATATATGTTAATGACATAAACTCCGTCCCTTGAAATGGCATAAAATGCTGAAACCTAGGTCGTAATTAATCAACAATACAGTCATATGACGATGTGTTCATTTTCAAATTATTCTGTGACTGTTGCTCAGCAACATCATAAACTGTTTACCCTGTTTTAATCTTGTTGTATGTTCCACAGTCCCTGACCTCTGTTAGTGAAAAGAGCACTCATGCATTCAGCATCGAAATTAGCAGCACAAGTCAATAAAACTGAACACGACGGTGTGTTGAAGTACACATTATTCGACATGAGCAGAAAACACCCACATCACTTTTTTTGTTATCATTCTTAATTTCGTTCATCAAATCTGATGTTTCAGGAAAGCCTGCAACTGTGTCATTCATGAATTAAATAACGAAGGCTGCGCCAGTTACCGATCTTTTCACGCCTAGCATAACGCGTTTCGAGAGCTCATCCCATCTTCAAGTCCATTTGTACATTTTTTACACGAATGTTTTTAGTGATGTTTTCATGTGTGTTTGTGCCTCGCCGGCCGGAGTGGCCGAGCCGTTTTAGGCGTTACAGTCTGGAACAGCGCGACCGTTACGGTCGCAGGTTCAAATCCTGCCTCGGGCATGGATGTGTGTGATGTCCTTAGGTTAGTTAGGTTTAAGTAGTTCTAAGTTCTAGGGGACTAATGACCTCAGAAGTTAAGTCCCATAGTGCTCAGAGCCATTTTGTTTGTGCCTCTTTTCCGTCTTTTTGAGGTTATAAGGAATTGTGCCTCCTCCACTGTGAAGAATATCACACAAATGCAAATCATCACTTACACCGTTTGTTTGCAAATCATGCTACAATGACGTCGTAACATTTGTAACCCAAGCATTAGAGTGCGGGGGATGGGGGGAGGGGCGCATAATGCTGCAAGGCCGAACTGACCTCCAGATCTTTGAACACGGTACACTCACCGGTCAACGTTATTGCGAAACAGCCATCCTTCACCACATGCGTCATTTCAGTGGAGCATTCGGACGTGACTCACTTTCTATGAACGACAATGCGCGACCGCATCGAACTTCGCAACTGGAGCTGGAGGATAGTTGACTAATGAACTGGACCGCTCGTTCCCCCGACTTAAATTCCATGGAGCACGGGTGGTATGAGTTAGGGAGATGTACTTCATTATGTCCACGTGCACCAACGACCATCCGGAAGGTTTCTGTGTGTCCATCTTTACAGAGATGGTTGCGGGGCTCGGCTGTCCAATACAGGATGTCAAGTCAAACACCTTTCAGCCGTCTAGTTTCCAAACTTATTTTGTTTGGCTACCAGTTTCGGTGATTTACTACGCCTTCTTCAGGCCCCTGAGCGCCGTGTGGGAAGGTTCCACCTCGGTTCTGGTCAAAACAGGGACCAGCATTCGAATACTGGTATTTTGGTACGAGGGTAATCCCAAAAGTAAGGCTGCATTTTTGTAGACGCTGTGGCAGTTTTTGTATGCCCATGGCATACCAGCTCGTCCCCATGCTGTTCAGAAAGTTATGAACCTCTTCTTTCACCTCGTCGTCGGAGCTTTCCGGCCAAATGTGCTTTTAACCTAGGGAGCAGGTGATAGTCACTGGGTACCATGTCAGGGCTATAGGGTGGGTGCGTGATTATGTTCCATTTAAACTGTTGCAGGAGAGCAACGGTTTGCCGAGCGATGTGTGGGCGAGCGTTGTCGTGGGAGAATGTGTACGCCCTTGCCCAACATTCCTCTTCTCCGGTTCTGAATTTCCCGTTTGAGTTTTTTCAGAGTCTCACAGTACATGTCAGCGTTAATTGTGGTCCCAGTGGGCATAAAGTCGACCAACAATACCCCTTTCCGATCCCAAATAACAGTTGTCATGACTTTACCGGCAGACTGCACACTCTCTACACCACTTACGAACATTTTTGACATCCATGCACGGCTCACCATACACTTCCGTCAATTGGCGATGGATTTCAGTCGACGCAGTGCCCTTTGCGTTCAAAAACGGAATAACTGCGTGAAATTCGCACCTGACAGTAACATCCAACGGAAGCTCCATTCTCAACGGCCGCCAAGCCAAGACTGAGCGCCTCAGCGCGGCGAGCGCATGTTTACACACAGCGCATGAAGCACTCTTAATAACAGTGTGTGATGTCCTAAGGTTAGTTAGGTTTAAGTAGTTGTAAGTTCCGGCGGGCTGATGACCTCAGATGTTAAGTCACACAGCGCTCAGAGCCATTTGAGTCAATAACAGTGTTACCAGCTGCGACACAGACCCAGTTCTGTACTTATACAAAAATAGGAGACCTTCCTTTTGGGATTACCCTCGTAGATATCTGCTTGATACCGCGATCACTTCAATCATCGTCGGCAGATGTTGCTTGAAGTGATCGACACAGCAAGCAGAAATCTACTAATACTAGTATTTGAATGCTGGCCCCCGTTTAGACCAGAACCGAGGTGGAATCTTCCTTCACGGCGGTCAGGTGGCGTAGTAAATCGCAGAAACTGGTAGCCAAATAACATAAGTTTGGAAACTAGACGGCTGAAAGGTGTTTGATTTGACATCCAGCAGGTTGTCAACCGCGCTGCTGCAGGAATTTAACACCCTGCCACAAGAAATCCCTACCAACCTTGTGGATAACATGCGAGCACATTGCAGAGTATGGAATGCCATTCGTACTGATCACTCGCCCCATTAAGAACAATGTCGCGTCGTTTGTAATGTTTGATGTCGTAAGTGTAATCATCGTGTTTTAATAAAAGCGTGATTTCTGTTCGCCTCTTTGCATATTCGTTTCGATTACCTTCCGTATTATGCTGTAACAGTTATTTCTAGCCCACATCTCGTGGTCGTGTGGTAGCGTTCTCGCTTCCCACGCCCGGGTTCCCGGGTTCGATTCCCGGCGGGGTCAGGGATTTTCTCTGCCTCGTGATGGCTGGGTGTTGTGTGCTGTCCTTAGGTTAGTTAGGTTTAAGTAGTTCTGAGTTCTAGGAGACTTATGACCACAGCAGTTGAGTCCCATAGTGCTCAGACCAATTTGAACCATTTTTTTTTGAGTTCTTTCTATGTGTAGTCCAGGTTTCATCGATCTGTGTTACTTGGCAGTGACACGTCATGTGAAAGTTACTTTCGTCCATAAGTTTTGCTCACCAGCGTAGTTTCCTCAAGTTAAAAGTTCATTCATAGTTAAATTCTTAATATGATATCACTGCAATTAAGGATTTTTTTTACCTAGATTTCAGAATCAAACCTTCAGTTAACCAGCCTCTAAATTTTTAAACTAGGGGGAGGTGAAGCTGTGTAATTATTGTGTTTGGATAAATGTGTTCGTCTCTGTGAGTTTCCTTCTGTGCGATACTTCAGCATTTATTTCTACGCATGGTCCAAGTTTTATCGATGTATATTACTGGGAGCTGATGCATCATGGTTGGTTGGTTGGGGGAAGGAGACCAGACAGCGTGGTCATCGGTCTCATCGGATTAGAGAAGGATTGGGAAGGAAGTCGGCCGTGCCCTTTCAGAGGGACCATCCCGGCATTTGCCTGGAACGATTTAGGGAAATCACGGAAAACCTAAATCAGGATGGCCGGTCGTGGGATTGAACCGTCGTCCTCCCGAATGAGAGTCCAGTGTCTAACCACTGCGCCACCCCGCTCGGTGATGCATCATGCAGAAGGTACTTTTGTCCTTACGTTTTGCCCATCAGTGTATTTACATTTCATATTCATTCTTATTCAACTTTAGCAAGTTTGTTTGTGTGGCCATCCTCGGCAGAAGGCATATAAATACTTGATTTGTAAATAAAACTTTTTCCTGCTGCTAGTTACTTTATTTATCCTATACGCGTTTCGCCTTCTGTTATAAGGCATCATCAGTGGGATCTATAACGATACAGTTTCGTTAGTTATAGATTATCAAACAGTTCACTTCGCGGTTTTTTGTAAAAAAAGTAATTACTTACGATTTGCTGACCTGCGTTTCCTCACATCTGGTCTGGAGGTCACACTACCACTTTTATCACTGCCATATAATCACATCCTTGTGTTCTCGCCTTCCACACACTGTTCACCATTTTTCTCGCTCTTTTTTGTGGTGGATTATCGTTCTTTTGTCACTAGATACAACCTTCTTCGAAGTCCGCTTTTGTGCATATGGATGACTATTTTTTTTTTTTTTAAGTTTAAACACATGAACACGTACCGTTGCTATTGGGAATGGAGGAAAATGGGGAACTCACTAATGTAAACTGTAGTCACATCAAGGACTGTCTTATTTTGTAATATGCATCTTATGACGAGGCTGGATACATCGAATAGCGCAGCTGGAGACATGATATCTGGGGCAGTATGTTACAGACACATGCGTATTGAAAATGTCAGTATAACACCTATTAAATGACAGAACGACCGATGATAATGGGCGCAAGATATACAGGACGTAGCGTATCGGAAATTACACAAGAAATCGTTTTTCCAAAGTAAAGGACTTACAGTACCACGCAGGCAATGTTTTATCATATGTAAACCACCACACGACAGCAAATTTTTGAGGAATGGACACCGTATCACCTCTGCAGAGACTATGGGCGATTGATGGTCTTTTATCAGCCACATCGTCGCTCATTTCAGTATAGAGCATCAGGAGCCAATTTCTGCCACAACTATATGGACACTAATGCACTGCACATGCCTCAGCCGTTGACGACAGAAGCGTGTGCCATTTCACTTCCACAACTTGTGGCCAATCAGTATAATAACGATCCTGTAAACGTAGAAGTTTCTCTCCAAGAATAGACAGGGGTTTCGGAAACATTAATCCTGTGACACTTATCTCCTATTTCTGCACACAATACCACGGAAATTACCGTTGTTTGCTATGACGCAGTTTTCGTAATTGTAGAATTACCTGGATCTGCCAGTTCTGATGCAGGAGGAATGTATAGGCATATAACCTCGAATAGATTCATCTAAACTATGCGCCACTAAAACCAAGAGGCAGGTAGATGGGTGCTAAACTTTACAAATTGATACTCAGATGCAGCGCAACCGTTGGCCAAATTTCTCATCTTTGTCAATATTGTTGCGACGCAGCGATCTGGTGTGTGGGTGAGTGCTCCATTTCACGACCAGAGGCGTCAGTAACACAGGAATACTGCAATAACATTTATTGAACATGCGTCTTCAGAGCGGCGGTCGGCGACCGGCTTTAAGCACGAGTGCTATGAAGAACTGCTGAGGCCTCATCGTCTACATCCACGTATACATCTACATCTACATCTACGTGATTACTCTGCTATTCATAATAAAGTTCCTGCCAGAGGGTGCAATGAACCACCTTCAAGCTGTCTTTCTACCGTTCCACTCTCGAACGGCGAACGGGAAACACGAGCAATTACATTTTTCTGTGCGAGCTCTGATTTCTCTTATTTTATCGTGATGATCGTTTCTTCCTATGTAGATGGGTGCCAACACAATGTGTTCGCAATCGGAGGAGAAAACTGGTGGTTGAAATTTCATGAGAAGATCCCGTCGCAACGAAAAACGCATTTGTTTTAATGATTGCCACTCCTATTCACGTATCACGTCTGTGGCACTATCTCTCCTATATCGTGATAATGCAAAACGAACTTCTCTTCTTTGAACATTTTCGATGTCATCCGTCAGTCCCACCTGATGCGGATCCCACACCTCACAGCAGTACTCCAGGATAGGGCGGACAAGCGTGGTGTAAGCAGTCGTTTTAGAAGACCTGTTGCACCAAATCGACGTTAGTGATATGGGCCCCGCGCGACCGCTACGGTTGCAGGTTCGAATCCTGCCCCGGGCATGGATGTGTGTGATGTCCATAGGTTAGTTAGGTTTACGTAGTTCTAAGTTCTAGGGGACTGATGACCTCAGATGTTAAGTCACCTAGAGCTCAGAGCCATTTGAACCATTTTTTGATATAGGCCTGTATTTCAGCGGATTACTCCTATTTCCCTTTCTGGGTACTGTGTGACTTGAATAATTTTGCAATCTTTAGGTGCAGATCTTTCTATGAGCCAGAGGTTGTTTATAATTCCTAAATATGGAGCTATTGCATCAGCATACTCTGAAAGGACTCTGACTGGTATACGATTTGGACCGGAGATGTTGCCTTTACTAAGTGATTTAAACGGCTTTAGTACACTGAGGCTATCTAATTCTATGTTGAAACTTCCTGGCAGATTAAGACTGTGTGCCGGACCGAGACTCGAACTCTGGATCTTTGCTTTCCGTGGGTAAAGTTCGTAGAATAGCTTCTGTGAAGTTTGGAAGGTAGGAGGCGAGGTACTGGTGGAATTCGGGCTGTGAGGACGGGTCGTGAGTCGTTCTTGGGTAGGTCAGTTGGTTGAACACTTGTCCGCGAAAGGCAAAGGTCCCGAGTCCGAGTCTCGGTCCGGCACACAGTTTTAATCTGCCAGTAAGTTTCATATCAGCGCACACTCTGCTGCAGAGTGAAAATCTCATTCTACTTCTCTATTTCTTATCTTGGTAGTTGTTCTTGATTGGAATTCAGGAATATTTACTTCGTCTTGTTTGGTGAAGGAGTTTCGGTAATTCGTGTTTAATAACTGTGCTTTAGTGGCACTGCTATCAGTGACTTCACCGTGATTATCGCACAGTGAAGGTATTGATTGCCTCTTGCCATCGGTGTGCTTTTGCATGACCAGAATCTCTGTGGGTTTTCTGCCAGATTCCGAGACAGAGTTTGGTTGTGGAAATTATTAAAAGCATCTCGCATTGAAGCACGCTATATATTTCGAACTTCTACAAAACTTTTCCAGTCTTGGGGATTTTGCTTCCTTTTAAATTTGGCGTCCTTTTCTCGTTGCCTCTGCAACAGCGATCAGACCCGTTTTGTGTACTATGATGGATAAGTACCACCACTTACTAATTTATGTGGTGTATATCTCTCAATGGCTGTCGATACTATCTCTTTGAAATCATTCCACATATTTTCTACGCGTACATGAGCAGATCTGAAGTCGTGGAGACTGTATCTTAAAAAGGCGTTAAGAACAATTTTATCAGGTTTTTGAAATAGATGTATTTTGCGTTTCTTTTTTATCTTTTTTATAGTTGTGGGTGTTACGGTATTCAGTCTAGCAGCAACTGCCTTGTGGTACCTAATCCTTGTATACGTCATGATACTCCCTATTTGCCCAGGATTATTTGTATCTAAGAGCTCAAGTATGCCTTCACAACCGTTTCCGCTTCGAGTGGGCTCATGAACTAATTGTTCAAAACAATTGTCTGAGAAAGCATTCAGTACAATTTCGGATGACGTTTCATGCCTTCGCCGGCCTTAAACTTATAATTTTTCCAGCATATCGAGGGTAGAGTGAAGTCACCACCGGCTATAATTGTATGAGTTCGGTACCTATTTGAAAGTGATGACGTCGCACCGAAGGTCAGTGTCACCGCCCATGCCATGCTGTGGGGGCGTGGGGGTGGGAGGGCGATGAAGAAGGCATGATGAGCCACTGTGGCTTCCACGTCAACACTCTTGAGGACAGCCCATTGCGTGCTGAGGTGGAGACTTCCGACTGTGGTCCTGGACGCCGATTGTCCTGAAGAACAGCCCCTGGTCGTAAAGCTTGGATCGACCAAAACTGCAGCAGACGCTCACCAGGTGGCCGGGAGGCAGTGTACAAGTGTCGTATGTGGAGACGGGAACCCCAACAGCGCACTAGTGGAGGAGGGCTGGCAGCATCCCAGTCTTCTCATCTACGGTGACCCAGTGGGCAGCGCCGATATACCAGATGTGGAGTGCACCAGGTTTGCTGCATCTCGATCCTGAATTCAGCAAGCATGTGCTAGGTTTGTCGTGCTTTCGCTCAAACTCAACAGACGCATTCCGTCTGGTTCTGTGCGCATGGACACAATGGAAACCGACTGTATGTGTCTTTGATCTCTGAAAGCCTCCCTATTAAAGGGCCGAGACGCACCTATAACCCGTTGGCTGTGGGAGTATGAACGCTTTTGCCGTTGTTTATCAGTCCTGTCAACTCTCCTAGCCTCGCTGTGGTAATTCAGTAACTACTCTAGGTTCTTTCTGCCTACGTTTGATTTTTTAGTGACACAGGCAGTGAAGTTGTTTGGCGTTACCACAGCGCAGCAACCCTTTAGTTTCTGCCTGCCTCGTTCGAAAGTCTTTTGCATTGGCACTATGACTCTTAGGCACTCTGATTGACACACTGCTTCAGAGCTAACGTTCTCTGTTCTGAGCTTGTCTGGTAGAACTTTTAAAACATTATAAACATCTACGATAAAATTATTCTGCTGTGCAACCTATTATTGTTATTGTTACTTTCTTTAAAACTAATGCTTTTCATGAGATGATAGCATGTTGATCTCATGGCGCTTTATTCTTTGTTAGTCAATTTCTAGATTTATATTTCATGTTGGGAGAATCTGTGAAGGGTTTCTGTTTAAAACTAATAAAAGGACATACTGAAGTGTTCTTATCAGATGAAATAAATTTCGAAATTAAATCAATTAATGCGTAAGCATACTAAATATAGCAGTACCAATCTCTTTATACGAGATTAGCAACGAAAGTTTCAGTCCACAATGTTTCGTGAGATGCATTCAAAACTCTATCTTGCAGCAAAATTTTTGCCCCTACTGCTTCCTGTTAGTCCATGGTTTCCGAAAACACGTCCTTTTATCCCATTCCTTCTTCTACGTACGGTTTTCCATTCATTCCTTCCTGGTTCAGTGCAGAACTCTTCAGTTCTTATCCCTTCACTCAGTTTGTAGTGCCCGTCCGTAACGTCGCATCTGAAACGCTTCGGTTAATTTTTTCCATTTTCCTCGAGTCCATTATTCATTTTTTACAATCCTGTGCTTAAGATGTATATTCCCAGAAATTTCTTTCTTACATTAAGTCCTACGTCAGTCATTAATAGACTTCATTTATTGTGGAATGCTTGTTTTAGACTACTTCTTATGTCCTCCTTCGTTTGTTCCTCATGCGTTGCTTTGCTTCTAAGATACATGCGTTGTTTTGCGCGAAGATAGCAACATTTCTTCACTTCCGTGGACCTATGGTCCCCAACGTTGATGCTGTTTGTCATTAGTAGCATATCTGCTGCTCCTTAGCACTTTCATTTGTCACTGATTTACTCTAAACCCCTATTCTGTGCTTAGCAGACCATTCGTCACATTCAGTAGGCCTTGTAAACCTATCTCATTTTTGCAGATGACAGGAGTCTCATCAATGATCTTATGTTTTACATAATTTCAGCCTGAATTTAAGCTTATCTCTGAACCTTTCTTTTTTTTCGTGAACTGAATGAAATTTTATTCACTTTGTGCGGCTGTTTCAATGAATGGAAAAGTGGCGAACTACTAATACTAAAACTTCGGGTTCGGAGCTCCTATATGTGCAAAGATTCTGTATGTCTGATTTCTTCTTTTGCCTCTCGCAGTAGGTTGTGTAACTGAAACCTTGGAGGTTGGATCCACATTAAACTATAGATCCCTCTATAATACGTTGTTGATGTCAGAATTCGGTAGTCATCAATGGCTTACCATCGCCGTCATCGCTAGTACAGCATCTGGTTGACATTTTTACTTTGGTACATCACATATTTAATTAACTTAAATAGTCATGCGCCCACTGAAGTGTGATAACCTCTGTATATGTGCATTACGTTTCAGACCGCACGTACAGTTATTCCATTGTCTAATGCCATGCACAAATGTTAAATTCACACGTAATGAGAGGAGGATAAGAGTTTCTTTTACCCAGAATTAGTACCTTCCCCACCCCTCCTCCTCTCTCCCCTCTCCCCTCCCTCTGTCTCATAAAACTAAAGACCAAATTTCGAGGAAAAGAAACATGGTCTCCGTTAAAACATATATTGGTTATGTGATGATTATGTTAGTAACTGAGTATGTCTCTAGATTACCAATATTTTATAAGAGTCATAAATAGGAGGAAGGAAGAGTGAAATAATTATGTTTTGTATGGCAACTTGACCTCTTTGCTCGGTATCTCAAGATATGTGAAATCACACAATTTATGGTGAACAAGAACGATGTTCTAGTAAAGTGAGAGTCGTTTTCCAGTTTACTGGAGAAAGTAAAACGGACACTACTCCTTCATCTTCTGTTTTGGTTAAGAGAGTTTTAAAAGTTTGTAAAGTTCGTAAACAGTTGACGTGCTTTACTATATTTCTGATGGTAATTAACAAGTACGAGTGAAGTCAATAGTCTCCCCAGGCTGTCTAATTTTTATATTGCAATGATAACAGGAGTTCAATGTAACACCAAGGTAACACATTCGCGAATTCGCTTTCACGCCTACAGGGAAACGAGTAGGCTACAAATAAAAACATTCGTGAATACAAATACGTAATTGCTAGAAATGTCTGTTGTAATAATGATGACTGAGGAAAAAGGTATCTATTTCTCACCAACAATTTTATGCGTCTGTTATGCAAATAATAATTCAAATGAAATGCTTTCCTGAAGCGTGTTAGCAAATCACAGCAGCATAATGGATAATATATACAGATCCAACGAAATAACAATGCGTTGATCATTGTAAATATGTAATTAATGCATACAAAAGTGTGAATACCAGCAAGAGTTAATTTATTGTAATAAAAATTAACTCTTAAGTGTAGGGAACGAGATTGTAATTTTTGCATGAATTCATCTTATTCAGTATGGCTATCAGCTGTATGTAAACATGTGTTATATTTCCCAGTATTCCTAATTTTATTCTCATATGTTTCAGTCAAAGTTACCTTCACTTCAGTCGCACTTAACCCATCCTAAAAGTAAACAACAAAATAATCTCACTTACGACAACTTCGGAAGAAACATGGAAAACGATTCTATTCCTTGCGCAAACTATATCAGCGCAGTTTCGCTAGGACCTCTGATTGTATATTACAACTGTGTGAAAGAGTGATATTGGTTGTAACTGTAAATAATACCAGTTGGGATTCGGTTGATTATCATTGTCTTAAGATATACTAGCTCTGTTTTTTTGATATTGTACTGTTTAATCTGAAATTCTATTGAGAGTCTACTTTTGTACGACACGGGGCCAGAGAAAGTAACTGACAAGTGGTCTATGAATCACTGATATGGTCTGCCTCGTGATGGAATTTCTCCGGAGCCAGCGTCCTAATGCTCTTGAAGATCTGCAGAAAGATGCCAGTGGCGATCACGTTAATTAGCAAAATCAACTAACACAACTGAAACAAAACTTTGTGGCTGCTTCGGTGCAAAAACGCACTGTAAATAAAACTCTTAATTGTTTTCAGATAGTATCGGGGCCAGTACGATGGGTTAGCCAATACTGCGAACACCTCCGACACTGACGGCTGAGTAACTGTGTATTTGAACGCCAAGTCCTCGCTTTACTATTTCACTCAATTAACTGATTTAAAGCTCAGGCTCCTACACTGCTAAAACTCACTTTTTAAAACAGTACAGAATTAAATGCTATAAACAGTATTGGTCAATCTCCACACGTAAGTCCATAGAACACTAACGTTCCACAGTCTCTGTACGTACAAAATATCACGGAAAAATAGTTTGGTTCGCACCTCGAAAGGCTCTTTCTGCAACTGTGCTCTCTTAATGCGATCACTTCTGGTATTGGCTTGTTTTATGTATCTCTTCTTGGCGGCGTCTACCTTTGGTTTGTGGTTTTAGGGCGCAAAACTTCTATGGTCATTAGCGCCCAGGCGGCGTCTACCGCTTGATCTTGATATTATCTTATTGATTTCACCGCTTGCAACTGCCGCTTCTGCGTCGTTGTTGGAAATAACTCCTTCTTCCCGAAATATTAGTAAATTATAGCAACAATAGAACAGGAATCGTCTCCCAGTATGTTCTATGCTCTGCTCGCCGCTATTATAAAAATAACACCTTCCAGTCACATGGCTGCCCTGATATCTTCCAAACTTCTCCTCCTTCCCCCGCTACTGAAACTATTCTTTCTTCCACAAATAAATTAATTTTTTTGAAAAGTTATTTCGGGCTTGCGTCCTCCCGTCTTACCACATGTGAGTCCAGCCATTAAACTGATTCGCTCGTCAACCTTCTCCCCTGAGATCGGAAAATTTGGTCATGCAGAAATACACAGAGGAACCACATATGCTCTTGAAGATCTCTACAGGTCAAATAAATTACTAAAGAAAGTATGAAATTCTCGTTCACGCATATAACAAAAAGTATATGTAATATAGTTTTACAATGCAGTTCTTCGAAATATTAAATTGGTTGGCCAGCGGTTGCTTAATCAATGAAGGGGGTGAAATATGCCAGTAGCATATGGAGACGTGGATGTGGTGGGCAGATATCGTGTGCAAAAAATGAGCTATGTGATCCCTGTTTCCATGTACGTACGTTCGGTATGTGCAGATGGTCGCAGAATTGTCGATTAGTATGAAAAGTACTAGTTTCCTTTTCGTTTCCGTAACAAAATTTCAAGCGCTTTTACATTGGTGTGGAATAGTTTTTCTTTGTGGTTACGTGATTATCCTGTTTTTTTTTTTTCGTTATCTGAAGCAGCACGTGGGAGGAGAACAATTCAGAATAACACTATAGTACAACAGTTGACCATATATTTCTGTTGTTGTTATTTGCGTAGACTACGGAAAGCTGTTAGAGGTGAAAATTCTCCTTCCTTTGTGCCCATCTTTTTTCATTCTGTTCCTGTGGGCTTCCATTCTCTCTTAAGGCATAGTTGTTCTAGCCTTTTTCTTCGGTTTTTCCTCTTGGTCAGTTTGCCAATTTGTGAACTTTAATCTGAAAACTTCACGGTTTTGAACATTTTCTGGAGTAATTATTGCGAATTTCAGATCAGTTTTGATCCGCCAATCCACTTTATTGTGTGCTTTTCGGCTTTGTTCCTGCTGTAAAAAAAAAAAGAAAAAAAAACACTATTTGTTTTGTAAGTTTGTCTGGTTTCACACTTTAATTGCGTTAAGAATCTTAACTTGCATTTTCTAATGTCACTATGTATGTTTGTATGTTTTTTTAGTTTCCTGATAGCTTATGTGTCGGTATTGTTCATCTATAAGAATGGAATCAAAATTTTTCTCAATATATAAATGTTTTCACTGTCAGTTTTCGTATTTCTGATACACATTGGCTATCCGGTTTAATTACTGTATGCTTGGAGCTATCTATCTTGTTGTAGACATTTAACTTGTTAATGCATAACGAATTACAAGAATATGAAAGAAAATTCAATCTTTTACGTACTTAATAGGTGTGCTATGAGACTTCCCTTGTTCATACCGAATACATGTAAGCGATAAGCCATTTCATGCCATACATTCTGATGCATATGTGGCGTCACGGAGGCTAGCGTATCAGAAACGGGTTTTGGAGGGTTGCTCGCAATTGGAGATTGAAACTTCTTTATTATATTTTTACTTAAACTGAAATAACTGAGATGGTGAAACTTCTTAATTTAACTGTGAAACTGCTGCGTGAAATTCAATGCAAGTGAACCTGCTTAAACTGCTGAGTGAAACTGAATGTACTCTCTCTTTGCTTGTTTTTACCATTTCAACACTGGCCTACAGAATTTGCCCTGACAAACAGAACTCAAACTTTTCCTATTCATTAATTACCCGCAATATTCAACGGTAACGCGATCTGACTGCTTTCAAATTATAACCTGACTTCAAATAATTAATAAAAAGAATGGCCGTGAATTATAGGAAAACCTAACAATAACCTATACATTTCATAAATCACTTACCTCACAGAAATCTTCATTACACGAACTAGTGCAATACAACAAGCGCCAGTACAACCAGCTAAATAAAAGATTCTAACTACTGTAAGCTCTAACTACTAATAGGCATGTGGTTAGGAAAGGAAAGATTTTGTTGCAGAGCAAACAATGTATTTACCTTAAGAAAGTGACAACCCGTTCAAAAATTTTATAATCATCGGTAATAATTCTCAATGACGTATGTACATTCAGATCGCCCGCTCGCGCTAATACTGCAAACCTCCAAGACTGCTAATTATTAACCTCTAACCTCCATCACTGCTGGCTACTCACTCCCAACTTCCACCACTGCTGACTGTTCACCTCCAACTGCTAGTGCGACCAGCCACAGAGTCTTTTACAGAGTGCGCACAGCGCTGTCATAGTTATTAATGTAGAGCGCTACATAGCGCTGCCAACAGACACATAAACAGCCTACTTACAAGGTGACTGGTTGTATCGCTTGCGAAATCTTCTGTGCACTGTGTTGACAGACAGACATCTATTTATTCTAATACATAGGATGCCTTCAGCAATGGATCTGCGAATTTCATTTACAATAAGGAACTTTTAACGTCTATATCACCGCACTTGTGCCGGCGTCCCATTCACTGCACCTGCTCAGCGATCGAAGTCTTGAACCTTATTTTACATTGTCTGAAATTCTTATCGACGTATCTCAATACATTAAAGAGTTACGGCCGTTTTTAATCGCAACATATATTTTGAACTGCCCTGTTGTCGCTGGCCGCTGTGGTCGAGCGGTTCTAGGCGCTTCAGTCTGGAACCGCGCGACCGCTACGGTCGCAGGTTCGAATCCTGCCTCGGGCATGGCTGTGTGTGACGTCCTTAGGTTAGTTAGGTTTAAGCAGTTCTTAGTTCTAGGGGACTGATGACCTCAAATGTTAAGTCCCGTAGTGCTCAGAGGCGTTTGAACCATTTGAATTTCAGCCCTGTTGTCTGGTAGAATAAGCCGTGCAGCTCCCTTTTGATCTTCTGCACTTCCTGTCTACATTCTGTCATGGATTTAGAGATAGGATTTGGTATTGTTGTGTGCTAGACAAGTGGACTATTTCATACAGGTCAAAGGGTCATTGTATATGTAAAAATGTTTCAGAATAGTATACTCCCGTGTCTATAGTTTCAGTTCAGATTATTGTTGTGACTATCAGACACTTTGAAGATGTTCCTGTCCTTCTGCGATAGTGACCAGAGGTACTTGTAATGTTCAGTATTCTTGTCAAATAATGGGTCAAAAACTATAAATTTCCCATCACTTCACTTTCTGATTGAGAAGAACCCGCCTGGATAGCCGAGCGCGTTAACTCGCCGCTTCCAGGATCTGGGGACTCCACCCTTCACAGGGTCGATTCCGCCTCGCGCATTAACGAAGAGGGCTGTTCAGCCGGCGATCCTGGATACGGCTTTTCCCGCATCCAACTCTGCAAATACGGGGCTTGTACCCATGTCCTGCATGATATACACGTACGCAAATAGTTAGAAAACGTTCTCACACTCTAAATGCAGACAGGTGGGGGTACAAAAGTTCCTTCTTGGGGGCAGTGGCAGTGGCAGTGGCAGTGGCAGGAAAGTCACCACTAACCTCGCAAAAACACGTGTAACAACGCTGATCACGCAGGGCAACTGAAAATAGCAAGAAAGATGGAGAGGGAGATACTTTGTTACAGAAGTACGGCTATGACCTCAGTTTTTAACGCCTTAGGACATCCTGTTTGATTTTGAGCTTTATTATTGCTCTCATGTTGCTCATACTGTTATTAACATAACGTCAAAGTTTGAATGGGTTCGGCTACAAATGGAAAATGAATCACAATACGACGAATATGGTGTGAATTGCACATAAAGCCAACCGCGCTGTGAAATGACATCACAAATATGGCGTTCACTGATTGTGACAGTGTGACAACAGTAAGACCACGGAAACTCGTACCAAATCGTGTGGGAAAAACCGATTTTCAGTTGTCCTGAGGAAAAATGCCTCGTAAAAATCAACAATGTAACTGTTTTTTAATTGTCCTGAGACGGAAAACCACACAAAAGGCAACAATTAAATCGATTTCTAACTCTCGTGGGACCAACGCATGACAAGTTCAGTGTGCTTGAAAGGTAGACTTTTACTGGGGGACTGGACATTCCTTTGTGAATAGTTTCAGAATGAGTGGAAATTTCATTATTATGAGAGCGAAGCAGTCGCATGTGACCTCTGTGGAATAGTCGACATACGGCAGTGACAGTAGTATCTCTGAACTTGGGTACCTGTGGCTCTGTTGTAGAGCGAAGAGTAGTCGAGTGTTGGACATGGAGTTAGTTGAGAGAACTTTTAGGTCAGTGCCCACTGGAGGAGGATTTTGCTGAAGAAAACTGTTATGAATTATTAATCTGATGGAGGGACTTACAGACACAGCATTCATGGAACAGTGAGAATGTATTTGCGTCATGGATATGTTTTAAAGGTAATAATTTTTGCTGGCGTGTAATGATAATGTTAGTGATTTTTGCAAAAGAACACTCCAGCTACCCACCTCAGTTTAGGTCTTTCCAATTTAATTCATTTGAATTTGCATAATCATAAAAGCGTTGCCTTGCAATAGTTTCGTAAAGAAACTGAAGTTTTGGTTCTCTGTGAGTTTTATGTTATAGTGAAATAAGAGTTTAAAATACAGCATTATCATCAAAATGAACGGATTAATATTTTCATTTCAAGTAAGAAGCGTTTTTACTATGAGAAAATCATCTCAGTCTTTCTCCCAGTAGTTGAGGTTTACTTTAGCATGTTTTAGCAGGCGTGATTTCTGCATGCTGTACTGTTGTTGCTGATTATGTTGTAATTTTTCAGGTGAGATTCTTTTCATAGTTTGTTGGGTCTTTCGTTTCCTATCTCACATTTGAAATGCGCAAATTCTAAGCATTTTCTTTGTAATACAAATTTTTAAAGGCCCAATGAACAGTTTGTGTTTCATAGTGTTGCTACGTAATTTCAGTGCTTCAACTTTATTTGGGCAGTGGACATTTGATTTTGGTAGTGGTTTTTGGGTAACAGTTTTGATTTAATTTCCTACACAGTGAACGCCAGTCAGTTTTGTCTTTATGTAGATGTGTGCCCTGAGACACGCTGTTCGCGATGGTAATTTCAGTTCAAGCTTTTTATAACAGAGAACGGTACATTCAGTTCTGAGTAAAAAGTAAGCAAACATTGTAATGGTCATGAATTTACAAACGAGCGAGTCAGAGTAAATAACTTTCATGCTGTTCTACCATTTTCTGCCGTAAGTTGAAATCGAGAAACGACATGAGACTACGAAGGCTTTCCCGGAGTAATAATTGATAATACTCTCCTCGGGTGTGCAGCCGGATCATAACGTCATCTTGACACAACATTTCAAGTGTCCACCTGGCCGCCATCTTCAGGTGAGAGTGCTGGTACACGATCTCGCCGGAACTGAGATTGTGTACCAGCACTCTCATCTGAAGATGGCAGCCAGGAGGACCGTTGAAATATTATGTCAAGATGACATTATGATCCTACTGCACATCCGAGAAGAGTATTATCCAGAAAAAATATGTTCCACAACAGATCGGAGTGACTCAGGGATGAAGTTCAGAATGCGTCGCGCAAAGCATATTTTCAGTTCAGCTACGGTTGTAATCAATGCACTGAACACAGCATCATTCAGGTAACCCCACAACCTGAAGTCACACGGATTAAGATTAGGTGATTTGGACGGACCGTCTGTAGGGAGATAACGGCTGATGTATTCCAGAATGCCTCTGCAGCAGCTGCTTCACTAGTTGTGCAGTTTGCAGAGGAGAACCATCTTGCATGAAAATGGTCCACTCCACACATCAAAGATGTTGAAATGTTGGAATGATGTTGGTGCGCAAACGACTCTTATAGTATTTACCAGTGATGGTAAAGGTAACGGGACCCGCAGGACCCACCTCCTAGAACAAATATGGTTGTAAGGTAAACGATACCGTCAAACCGCACCATACAATTACCTTTGCAGATTGAACCGATACCGGTTGATGTGAGAGCAGATTTTCAGTTTCTCTTGTTCGTCAGTTTTGTGTATAGGCGTGTCCTTGGAGATGGAAATGGACATCGTCTGTCCACCAAAAAAATCCATGGCCATTCACTGAAATTCTGGAGCAAACGTTTGTCTTACTGGCAGGTCGGCATGAAGCAATTCCTGAACATGCGTAGTTTCGTATGTATGGCAATGCAGGAAGCTTCCTAGAATTTTATGTGACGTGATCACAGGCTTGTGCAAAGTTCGGGCAATTCCCACTGCATTACATCTTTGCACACCATCGCTTGACCCCTCCTGCAACACCTTGGCCATATGTTGTACTGATATAGGATCAACTGTTTTTATCCTTCTACCACAATGCACTTCACAAGAAACTGCAGTATGGAATTCCGTTATCATTTTCTCCACATGCCTGGCAGATATCGGAGCAGCACCCTTTTTCATAGCCTCGAGTGTTCGGAACTTGTGCAGGGCTACTGGCGCGCATAGTTAGTGTCCTTGTAAAGGATTCTTACCAGCAACACACGATCTTGCATCGAGATACTTATTCCGAGCGTCTCAGACGCAAACTGAGGAACAGCCGTGTACCCCACGTTTTTTATTTTGCGTATTCTGCCACTTACAGCGCTATCGTTAATTTGTTCCGTAACGTTTCCCCCTTCTTCGACAATATTCTGTTAAAATTTGATGTCGTTGTGACCAGTGGCTCTTTTTGTACAGTGTTTTTAAACTGAAACTTACATTACAATCATTCTGTATGTCACTGCGTAGCACAATCTGAGGCGTAGCGCCTTCGCATCGTTCCTGTCACTTGTTAGGACGATATCGTTACAGGCATGAGTCATCGACAGATGTCTCCAGCTGACATGGACCTGAGTTACAGAGCTGCACGTAGTTGAACTAGTAGGCGGCAGAGGTCAGCAGTTGACGGACAGTGCTAGCACTCGTAGTCAAAACAATGTTGTAAAGTTATGTTTGATTAATAATTAATGTATCTGCATCATTATAATTGTTTTATATGTGTAGCAATGAGCAGTATGAGTGTTGTATGAGTGAAGAAGGAGAGAAGTAAATGAAAATTGTTTTGTTTATTCACGAAGTACCAGTTAAACTATAAAGGGGATTTACTAAAATTAAATGTGCAGTCAGTTTATGGTACTAATAAATCGTGAGTGGAACACAAATTAATCGGTAATTTCAGAAGGTGTAATTTTATATTTGATACTTTTCTAAATTTATTTATTTAGCAATTGCCATAGAAAGAAATGTTTTACTATGATTGGTCATTGAAGCAAAGCGCGGGTTTGCGCGGGATAATACTGCAACCTGATTTGCTGTTTGTGATATCAGCCAATCAGAAAAATGCAGGCTCACGCCAATCTACGCTGGGAACAAGGCCTTTGGTGTGATCTAGGGGGGTCGGGGCTGAGGGTTCGAACTAGTAACATCTCAATGAAAGCAGCTCCGACGAAAGAACTGTAAAATCGCGGAAAAATACTAATTACGAGTTCGCGAAGCAGTACAAAGTGTATTTAAGTGAACGGTATAGTGGAAGTCGTGTGGAATTTCGGACGGAATATCAAAATTATTGCTTTTGACTGTTAGTTAAAACCGCGTGGCGTGTTGTGCGATCTAAGACTGGAACAGGTATTACGTGTAGAGCAGAGTGCACAACATTTGAGCGAGCATTTTCATAACTAAACGACCCGGTGAACTCTATTAACTTCGGTAACGGGTATCAATACCATAAAATGGCTATGTGTGTGATTGTGGTGTGCATGTGAACTTTACATTGTGTTGCCACTTAGCACGGACGTGGCAGTATTAATTGTGATCTTTATCGTAAAAATACACCTGAATATTTACATTGCCAAGTTAAAACTTTTATTTCAGTAGCTAGCCACATCCTGTTTACCGGACAATTCCATGTATGTTGCGACCTGCAAGAGACAGTAGTGCTCTAGTATTTTCTACTACAGCTTTTAGCTAGTCAAATGAACATTGCTGGACACTGGCAGGGTGGTAAAAAGTAACGTGCCGCGCCGCAAATCGCTGTGCACGTATGAGCAGTAGAGAAGAGCAAGAGTTTTCCAAAGTAAGTGCCCTTTCTTAACCGTTGCGTAGAGCAGGCATACAGTCAAAACCAGACTTGCTGAAAACTCGACAACTCCGCTTTCACTGTGCAGCCATCTTTGATGTATTTTGACCGGCGGAAATAGGAAGAAGCAAATGGAATCTGCATCATTTAAGAACGGCCGAAATAAAGAGAGAGATCGGTTCAGAGTTTTGCAGAAAGAGCGATAATGGACAGATTACGCGCCGACGCGACCGAGAACAGAAGGGGACCTGCAGAAGGCGAAGCGCCGGTGCAAAGCTCGTTCAGTTAGCTAATTGCAACGTGAAACGCGACTCCCGGTAACGATGCTACTCAATGACTAAATTATACAATCTGGCAGCCCATAACGGATGCTATAATGACAAAGGTTGAATTCAGCCAATTAAATCGTTCATTACGGGATTTATGCATGTTGCGCCGGCGAGACTGTCGTGCTCACTCTAAATTGGGAGCGCGATGCACACAGCAATCTGCGTTAACGACGTTAGCATTCAGCGGACCGTGTTATCAGAGATGAACTCGCCCAGTAACGTAAACAAAACCCCACACAAAACTGCGTGCGAGCGGTTCGTGCTCGTTTCCGTGCACCCAAAAAAATCCAGCCGCGCCCCTTCCCTCGCGGACGGTAGACCTTCGGGGCCTTCCAGTGCAGTGTTTTAACGTGTAATTTGCGTAGCTGATCCAGGGCGTGATGTGCTATGGAACACTCCGTAGTTTTCTTGACGCACATTTGGCCAAAGTATCGAATTCCACGTTTTTGAGTTTTTAGGTAAAGCAGAGATTATGTTGGTCAGGTATATTCCTTTGAAGCAAATATCTGTTATAGTTTCTGAGTTGTGATATGTTGAATTTTATCGTCTAGGTAAACGTGGCTTACAGAGATTCTCTCTTTGCATCTCTGAATTCACAAAGTGAAAAACTTTCAGTTGCGAGATGCAATTTTGTGTCCTTGATTCCCCACATTCTTCTCTGAATTTGCAAAGTGATATATGTTCACTTAAGAAGACAAATAAACCACTCACTGCAGTTGTATTTGAAAGTTCCCGTTAGTTAAAAATTCTTTACCAGACATCTTTCACGTATTTTTGTATTCAATGCAATTTTTGCCATGATTATTATATATTTTGCAAATTAATGCCGGTTGGAAGTGGAAACATGGTTTTGGTACACATAAACTCTAAAAAGTATTCATGCCGTCGCAATAAAAAGTTTTAATCTAAAACTTAGAGGTATTCATACAGAAAAGAAGTCACAGTAAGCATAAAAAGAAGCAGGGAGAACAAGAAGAAGAATCTGTACCCAAGGACTACGGATATGAAATATTTTCCAGCCTATGATTAAGGATGAGGTAAATTTAGTACATTTTCCTTCCAATGCTTTCTTCTGTGACTTACATTTTTGTAAGGAAATATACTTGTTTGAAATACTACTCATCAGAATTGAATAAAATCTTGGGGTTAGCAACTTCTTGCTCTCATCTATCATCTGCTGAAAAATTTTTCTAATATATTATACCAGTAAAGAAAGAAGCAAAAGAAAAGAGCATTTAAAAGTGTAAGGTAAAAAAAGGTTAATAAACAATATTGTTTGAAAAAAATGTTCAAATGTGTGTGAAATCTTATGGGACCCTAAGCTTACACACTACTTAAATTATCCTAAGGACAAACACACACACACACACCCATGCCCGAGGGAGGACTCGCACCTCCGCCGGGACCAACCACACAGACCATGACTGCAATGCCCCAGACCGCTCGGCTAATCCCGCGTGGCCAATATTGTTTCAATTGTATCCTAGGTATATTTCAGACTATATCATAAATTTCGCCTTTTTCCTGTCGGTAAAAAGTTGAAGGTCACGCCGTTCCCAGTCTGAGGACTGGTTTGAACACCATAGTGCTTTTCTGTGTGTGGTCCCATTGGAGTTTGTACGATCTCGTCGACCTCCGTTCTGACTGATCTCGACAGATTTAACGGGAACTTATAATTTAACGTGCACCCAGAATCACAATGCAAGTCGTTTTTTCACATTGCCAAATGTTGCCAGTAATGTAAAAAAACGACTTGCATTGTGATTCTGGGTGCACGTTAAATTATAAGTTCCCGTTAACCAAATGTTGCCAGTTATAAGAGTCGAGAGACATGAAAGGGAAGCAGTGGTTGGGAAGGGAGTAAGACAGGTTTGTAGCCTCTCCCCGATGTTATTCAATCTGTATATTGAGCAAGCAGTAAAGGAAACAAAAGAAAAATTCGGAATAGGTATTAAAATCCATGGAGAAGAAATAAAAACTTTGAGGTTCGCCGATGACATTGTAATTCTGTCAGAGACAGCAAAGGACTTGGAAGAGCAGTTGAATGGAATGGACAGTGTCTTGAAAGGAGGATATAAGATGAACATCAACAAAAGCAAAACGAGGATAATGGAATGTAGTCGAATTAAGTCGGGTGATGTTGAGAGAATTAGATTAGGAAATGAGACACTTAAAGTAGTAAAGGAGTTTTGCTATTTGGGGAGCAAAATCATTGATAATGGTGGAAGTAGAGAGGATATAAAATGTAGACTGGCAATGGCAAGGAAAGCGTTTCCGAAGAAGAAAAATTTGTTAACATCGAGTATAGATTTAAGTGTCAGGAAGTCATTTCTGAAAGTATTTGTATGGAGTCTAGCCATGTATGGAAGTGAAACATGGACGATAAATAGTTTGGACAAGAAGAGAATAGTAGCTTTCGAAATGTGGTGCTACAGAAGAATGCTGAAGATTAGATGGGTAGATCACATAACTAATGAAGTATTGAATAGGATTGGGGAGAAGAGAAGTTTGTGGCACAACTTGACCAGAAGAAGGGATCGGTTGGTAGGACATGTTCTGAGTCATCAAGGGATCACCAATTTAGTATTGGAGGGCAGCGTGGAGGGTAAAAATCGTAGAGGGAGACCAAGAGATGAATACACTAAGCAGATTCAGAAGGATGTAGGTTGCAGTAGGTACTGGGAGAAGCTTGCACAGGATAGAGTAGCATGGAGAGCTGCATCAAACCAGTCTCAGGACTGAAGACCACAACAACAACAACAACAATGTTGCCAGAGATGAAAGAAATGTTAAATGACGAATACAAATCCCAGGACTGACTGGGGATCGTACCTCGACTTCTCGAATCTTGGTTTGGCACTTAAGCATTGAGCCGTCTTTTCTTACTATTATTAGCTTCCTTAAAAAGAAGATACTCCCCCATCACCGCATTTCACTCGCCATAATCGTCTTCTTCAGCGTCCGCTGGAGATAAATGGAACGTTTTCCTCCAAAAATATTTTTTTTTACTTTCACAGACAAAAGGACGGTACAAACTTGTCAACGATTTGATTCATATTAACGGGGTATGTAGGACAAGAACAGGATTTCAGCATATGTAAACAGGAAGACTCAACTCTCAAATGTTTTCGAGAAAATCGAGTTTGAAAATTGTAGGCTCCTTATAACGTTCATATGGACTCTCCTGTTCAAGGAATCCGTACTCGAGCGAATAAGCGCTTAGTGTCCTGTGTGGTGACTGCCTGACACGTGGATCTAAACTCGCTGTCGGCACTTGCACATTTTTAACTTTTTTCTCTTTCCCACGTAATTCTAACAGAACCACCAGAAGAGAAGAAGGCAAAAGTGGAAGAAGTTATGTTCCGCAAGATTAGAAGATTGGGGTCGTCAGCTAGCGAGACAGCATTCAGAATAGAATTTGATGGTTTGCTCAGTCATAATAAGTCTGTTCTTAGAATTAAGTGTGAACGAAAAAAGATACCTGGAGAGGGAATCAATCAAGCAACTTACTCGCTCGGCTGCGGGATCTTTGAATACTAATGATAATACAAAGGTTACAAGCAAGCCCAAAACTTTCAAACGCGATTTTCTCGAACACTGTTGGGAGTTGCGTATGCCTGTTTACATACGTTGGAGTCCTAGTCGTGTCCTATAGACCACGTTAATATGAATAAAATCTGTGAGGGCAAGTTGGTATGGTGTCCTCGTGAGTGACGCAAATGATGAAATTCTCTTGAGAACTAAATATCTGAAAAATGTAACTCTTCACCTAACACAAAAATACTTCAAGGCAAATTATCATCTTGGATGTTAAGCCAGAATTATAATTGTTGTGTCCGTAGGTGAATAAAGTGCCACAGACGCTTCACCGTTTATTAAATGTCTAAAACACGAGAACGTTTTTTTTTTTACACTTCTTACAGTATGTACACATCAATAAGGTAAATACGTTACTTTGTAGTCCTGGGATGCAATTGTATCGCACTCTGATAGTTCAGTAGTACTGTGGATCGCTGCCTATCAGTGCAGTGTTCAGTCACTTGCTGATTATTATTGAAACGTCCCCTTAGAAGAATTAATGAATTACTGTGCTGATAAACCTCTTACATTATTTGATTTTCAAACAGCTGAGCAGAACTGAACGTACTCAGACATTTCGCTCTTTACCTATTCTGATCAACACTAAACTGACACACAATATTTTTAGCGCAACGCAATCTGACTTTCAATAATCCCTACAAGAGTGGCCCTGACTAATATTAACCTATACCTTTCACAAATCAGTTACCTCACAAAAATCTTAGTTACTCGAACTACTGCAATACAGCGAGCGCCACTAATGCCAGCTAAATAAAAGATTCAAACTACTGAAGGCACTAACTACTGATAGGCATAGCAAATGAAAGATTTTGATAGAGAACAAACAATGTATTTACCTTAATAGTGTTCAAAAGTCATAATATATATAGCAGTTCATGACATCCAGTCTTACAAATTTACTGTCTCTGAAGGACACACGTCCAGATCATCCTCTCTCGAAACTCCGCCATTTCTCTCCCCACATCCACCACAGCTGGCGGCTCACCTCCAACTGCACAACGCTACGTGCTGTTAACAGCCAACTGCCCAACACTACAATAGCGAATATTACAACAATGCCAACCAGCCACAGACTGCACACAACACATCGAGTGATTTTCATACAGAGCGCTACGTGGCGTTACCAATATAAAACCTAAAGAGCCTACTTACATTATCAGATTAGCAGCGTCGTGCTAGCTCCTTCTGTTCTCATTGCCAGTCTTCCACAATCTGCACCACAGCTTGATGTGGGGCGACTTAGAAAAGTGGAGGGTTACGTTTGCTTGCAGCGAATAGAAGCGATGACGACGACCGTTTGTGACGTACCAGGCCCCACCAGTCTGTAGACATGGAGCACCGGTGAGAGTGCGGCCCGGCGGATGTGCCTTGGAGAGACAACAGGTGTTCTGTTCTTGTGTGGCAAGAAGCAAGGATAATATTATAGCTGATTTTGTATATGTTACTCATCATTGCTGATTATGGTTATTTGCCAAAGTGCTGGTTGCACGTGTTTCAGTACCAGCGATCAAGGTTGTGGTTTGATAATACACGTGGTGTCCTACTGAAAAAAAAACCGGATATTTGTCACTGCAACTAAAATCATGTAATATCTTGATGTATAAATGAGCAAGCATACACATTTCTGCGTTCAGGTAAAGTTGTGTAGGAAGATCATTAAATGGGTTAGGATTATCTTTGTTATGTTTGAAGATTTATTGCCGAACATGTTCTGTTGTGGTTGTTCTGTTTACAATGAGAGGACAATGTCATGGGATATCGATAGGCACATTTGACGGTAGTATCGCGTACACAAGTTATAAAAGGGCACTGTATTAGCGGGCTGTCATTTGCACTCAGGTGATTCTTGTGAAAAGGTGTCCGACGTGACTGGCCGCAAGACGGAAACTAACGGACCTTGAACTTGGAATTCTACTAAGAGCTAGACGCATGGGACATTCCATTTCGCAAAGCGTCCACAGCTAGTGATCTAGCGGCTAGCGTTGCTGCCTCTTGATCATGGGGTCCCAGGATCGATTCCCGGCCGACTAGGGGATTTTTTTCTGCCCGGGGACTGGGTGATTGTATTGCCCTCATCATTTCATCATCATCATTTATATCAGTGGCTACAGTGTACAGTGAAAAAATTAGACTGTGTAGCAATTGGGACTTTGTACAGGCGCTGATAACTGTGCAGTTGAGCGCCCACCAAACCAAACATCATCATCATCATTTCGAAAATCGTTAGGAAAATCAATATTCCGAGATCCACAGTGTGAAGTGTGTGCCGAGACTACCAGATTTCAGGCATTATCTCTCGCCACGGACAACGTAGTGGCCAAAGGCTTAACTTCCTACCGAAAGCGGCGGCGTATGCGTAGAGTTGTCAGTGATAATAGACAAGCAACGCTGCATGAAATTACCGCAGAAATCAACGTGCGGCGTACGACGGACGCATACCTTAGGACGATGCGGTAAAATTTGGCTTTAATGGGCTGTGGCAGCAGACGACCGAGACGTGTGCCTTTGCTAACAGGCACAACATTAAATCTTCCTGGCAGATTAAAACTGTGTGTCCGACGGAGACTCCAACTCGGGACCTTTGCCTTTCGCGGGCAAGTGCTCTACATTCTGAGCTACCGAAGCACGACTCACGACCGGTGAGTTTCATATCAGCGCACACTCCGCTGCAGAGCGAATATCTCATTCTGGAAACATCCCCCAGGCTGTGGCTAAGCCATGTCTCCGCAGTATCCTTTCTTTCAGGAGTGCTAGTTCTGCAAGGTTCGCAGGAGAGCTTCTGTAAAGTTTGGAAGGTAGGAGACGAGATACTGGCAGAAGTAAAGCTGTGAGGACCGGGCGTGAGTCGTGCTTCGGTAGCTGAGATGGTAGAGCACTTGCCCGCGAAAGGCAAAGGTCCCGAGTTCGAGTCTCGGTCGGGCACACAGTTTTAATCTGCCAGGAAGTTTCATATCAGCGCACACTCCGCTCAGAGTGAAAATCTCATTCTAGGCACAACATTGCTTGCAACTCGTCTCCTGGCTCATGACCATATCGGTAGGACCCTAGACGACTTCATGGCACGGTCAGATGAGACCCGATTTCAGTTGGTAAGAGATGATGTTGGGTTCAGACTGTGGCACAGATACCATGAAGCCACGCACCCAAGTTATCAAAAATTCCTTCTCCAAGCCGGTGGGCTGTTTTCATGTGGACTGGATTCTCTGGTCAAACTGGTCCGATCATTCAGTAGACTACTTCGAGACCATTTGCAACCATTTCTGGACTTCATGGCCCCAGATAACGATGGAATTTTTACGAAAGACAATGCAGTAACTCACTGGTCCACAATTGTCAGCGATTAGTTTGAAGAACATTCTGGGCAATTAGAGCCAATTGTCACGCCACCTACATCGCCAGACATAGGGCATAATCGAGAGCTCACTTCGTGCACAAAATTCTGAACTGCAACATTTTGTCAATTATGAACGGCTACAGAGGCAGCATGGCTCAGTATTTCTGCAGGGGACTTCCAACGACATGTGAAGTACATGCCCGTAGAGTTGCTGCACTACACCACGTAAAAAGAGATCTGACACGATATTAGAAGATATCCCCCAACTTTTGACCTCATTGTATAGTGCGAGCTAACATCCCAAAGATGTTCGGGCTCACATGCGGTTCCCCTTCATCGAAATGTCTTGGCTCAAACTCGCCTAGGGGTTGAACCGCATGAGTCGCATTACATGCCCTAAATTTGGTACTTGTGTCCCTTTGGTTAGATGGTCTGGCTGATGACAAGTTTGTGAAGTACAAAAATAATAGAACATATAATAACAGTAATAATAATATCGGGAACTAAATTAACGACACATAAATGATGTACGAGGGATATTCGGAAAGTAAGTTCCGATCGGTCAATAAAAGTAAACCATCTACATCTACATCTACATTTATACTCCGCAAGCCACCCAACGGTGTGTGGCGGAGGGCACTTTACCTGCCATTGTCATTACCTCCCTTTTCTGTTCCAGTCGCGTATAGTTCGCGGGAAGAACGACTGTCTGAAAGCCTCCGTGCGCGCTCTAATCTCTCTAATTTTACATTCGTGATCTCCTCGGGAGGTATAAGTAGGGGGAAGCAATATATTCGACACCTCATCCAGAAACGCACCCTCTCGAAACCTGGCGAGCAAGCTACACCGCAATGCAGAGCGCCTCTCTTGCAGAGTCTGCCACTTGAGTTTGTTAAACATCTCCGTAACGCTATCACGGTTACCAAATAACCCTGTGACGAAACGCACCGCTCTCCTTTGGATCTTCTCTATCTCCTCCGTCAACCCGATCTGGTACGGATCCCACACTGATGCGCAATACTCAAGTATAGGTCGAACGAGTGTTTTGTAAGCCACCTCCTTTGTTGATGGACTACATTTTCTAAGGACTCTCCCAATGAATCTCAACCTGGTACCCGCCTTACCAACAATTAATTTTATATGATCATTCCACTTCAAATCGTTCCGCACGCATACTCCAGATATTTTACAAAAGTAACTGCTACCAGTGTTTGTTCCGCTATCATATAATCATACAATAAAGGATCCTTCTTTCTATGTATTCGCAATACATTACATTTGTCTATGTTAAGGGTCAGTTGCCACTCCCTGCACCAAGTGCCTATCCGCTGCGGATCTTCCTGCATTTCACTACAATTTTCTAATGCTGCAACTTCTCTGTATACTACAGCATCATCCGCGAAAAGCCGCATGGAACTTCCGACACTATCTACTAGGTCATTTATATATATTGTGAAAAGCAATGGTCCCATAACACTCCCCTGTGGCACGCCAGAAGTTACTTTAACGTCTGTAGACCTCTCTCCATTGAGAACAACATGCTGTGTTCTGTTTGCTAAAAACTCTTCAATCCAGCCACACAGCTGGTCTTATACTCCGTAGGCTCTTACTTTGTTTATCAGGCGACAGTGCGGAACTGTATCGAACGCCTTCCGGAAGTCCAGGAAAATAGCATCTATCTGGGAGCCTGTATCTAATATTTTCTGGGTCTCATGAACAAATAAAGCGAGTTGGGTCTCACAGGATCGCTGTTTCCGGAATCCATGTTGATTCCTACATAGTAGATTCTGGGTTTCCAAAAACGACATGATACTCGAGCAAAAAACATGTTCTAAAATTCTACAACAGATCGACGTCAGAGATATAGGTCTATAGTTTTGCGCATCTGCTCGACGACCCTTCTTGAAGACTGGGACTACCTGTGCTCTTTTCCAATCATTTGGAACCTTCCGTTCCTCTAGAGACTTGCGGTACACGGCTGTTAGAAGGGGGGCAAGTTCTTTCGCGTACTCCGTGTAGAATCGAATTGGTATTCCGTCAGGTCCAGTGGACTTTCCTCTGTTGAGTGATTCCAGTTGCTTTTCTATTCCTTGGACACTTATTTCGATGTCAGCCATTTTTTCGTTTGTGCGAGGATTTAGAGAAGGAACTGCAGTGCGGTCTTCCTCTGTGAAACAGCTTTGGAAAAAGGTGTTTAGTATTTCAGCTTTACGCGTGTCATCCTCTGTTTCAGTGCTTTCATCATCCCGGAGTGTCTGGATATGCTGTTTCGATCCACTTACTGATTTAACGTAAGACCAGAACTTCCTAGGATTTTCTGTCAAGTGAAAATCTAATAAAGCTTTGCACATATGTGTCAGACAGTATCTCCAGTTTGCCTGTCGGTTACATCACTTCACTTTTTTCAGTTATGAGCGCATATAAAGATGCTCAGAAAATAGTGTCCTGGTGAGAGATTTCGCCTTATGTTATGCAGCCCACAATACGGAACTGCTTTGTGACAATTCTCGGTCGCAATCTGCAGGGGCAATGAAAATGCTCGTGCAGTGTTTTCGATAGGAAATGTTTGATCACCCGCACTACAGCCCGTAATTGGCTGCCTCTGTGTTTCATCTCTGCTCATATTAACTACTGGCTATGAAGACAACATCTTCGAACAGACAACGAGCTATAGATGAGCGTAGAGAATAGGCGGGTAGCACAGGCTGCTTTCTATGACGAGGGTATTGGAAAGTTGAACAGCGCTACGACAAATGTCTAAGTCGGAGTGGTCACTATGTAGAGCAGTGGCTGGATGCTGTAGCTAACTGTTGCAGATAAAATATTTTTGATTTTCAAAGTTGTTTTCATTTTGCGACCGATCGGAACTTAACTTTCTGGACATCCCTCGTAGTCCACTCAGTTGCGATTTGGTGAGAATAATGTTTATTCAGAAAGAAAACTAACAGCGAAAGTAGTCTTATTTAGAATTATTATTACACTCGAGCACATATCCATTTAACATAGTTCCATCATTCACAATCTCATCGCGAAATTTTCTAAATTGTTTCACTTCCTAGCTGCTTAAAGACCGACCCTCCGCTTTCGCGTCTCAATCCGGACTCTCCCCTTTGGTGTCTCCAGCCGAACTCTCCGCTTTCACGTCTGCACCAACATTGTCCCTCTGTCCGTCCTCGGCTGCGTTTCCCACGCGCCGAATATCCTCGCTCAATTGACGAGGGCAGCTCCCCATCCTGACACTGTCCATCTGATTGGCTACAGCTTATTCTACGTTATTTCACATTTTAACATATTTAAATAATCAAAGCTTGACCACATTCACGTTCTAAATAAGGTAACAATAATATCCATTGTTAATTTTTGTTACATAAAACCAATACAATTTCCTTCTTTACTTTGAATGTCACGGCCAGTAGACTTGCACCAATATGCTTTCTGATAAATAAAGAACAAGAGTAACTATTATGCACTAAACTTTACAACTAATATTCTATTATCTAATGATTCAATAAGGTGTCATACTGTCATCGTTCAATGTGTTTTGTGTGGAGGAAATGTTGATCTGGTGATTAACTCGAAATACTGATAATTTAAATTTACTATATCTTTTAACAAATGAAGTTACAGAGTTGATATTTACACCATTTGTCATTTTAATGATCCGCTTCTATACGAAATGTCGATCGTTAAGATCGACTAAAGCGATCAGATTTTAGCATTCGGGTGTTTGTTACAAAACTCGTGAATTTCACTTTAACAGTAAGTCGCAAACTATTATAGATATGATCAATAGTCAAGTTTAATTGGTATCACCATGAAAATTTATGGAGGATGACAGACTAAAATTACTGTAGCTTCATTCCTTGCATTACTACACAATTAAATAATTTTTACAAATGTGTCCCTTTATGGCCGATCTTAGGTTCGCCATATTTAACACTGCTGCGTCTCGCTGACCACAAATGGTTTCTACAGGGTTTCTCTATGACGGAGTTTCTCGTCTGTCTCACTCGCACGCTACAGTACAATAGACGCCTGTGAATTTCCCCATCTCGTGGCGAATCTGAGCTTTTTGTGGCACACGGTCCTCGACGAAAGGGTTCATTTCACAATTCCTGAAGGCCGAATCTTTCTGCCATGTACTTAAATGAGATCGAAATGCTCGTTAATTCACAATAGCAACATATAATAAATTCCCATTGTAGATCCAAGTTGTCGGAATACTGATTTGGTAGACATGTAGGGAGATTTCAGTCAGTCGGGAGGTAGACAACTGCTACGGAGCAGATGGGTATTTTATTCGTAGCACACACATTGACCGAACTCTCGCAGTACAGGTAGTTACACATAAATATTTTAGATTTCTCTGACACTGATACTGTAGGCGCCGAGCGGGATTAGCCGAGCGGTCTTAGGCGCTGCAGCCATGGACTGTGCGGCTGATCCCGGCGGAGGTTCGCGTCCTCCCTCGGGCAGGGGTGTGTGTGTTTGTCCTCAGGATAATTTAGGTTAAGTAGTGTGTAAGCTTAGGGACTGATGACCTTAGCAGTTAAGTCCCATAAGATTTCACACACATTTTTTTGATACTGTAGGCGTTGGACGTTTTATCCTTTTGTGGTGAAGTACATAGCCGGCCGTTGTGGCCGAGCGGTTTAAGGCGCTTCAGTCTGGAACTGCGCTGCTACCACGGTCGCAGGTTCGAATCCTGCCTCGGACATGGATGTGAGTGATGTCCTTAGATTAGTTAAGTTTAAGTAATTATAAGTCTAGGGGACTGATGACCACAGATGTTAGTTCCCATGGTGCTTAGAGCCATTTGAACCATTCTGAAGTACATAATATTAGGTTTGTGCACCTTAAAACAAGTCCCCGATGTTTACATCGCTTTCAAAATCATACCAACATGTGACTCAACATTTGTACTAATCTTTTTTTAGGCAGTACTTGTATATATTAGCTCTGATTTGAAGTAAACATTACAGTAGCTAACATTGTATAAAGTAAAGATGACCTTGCAGTAGAAAATATAGCTACTTGTGGCATACGAACTGATAGATTTGTATGTCGTGAGTGAAAGAAACACAGCAATGAAAGTAGTTCCTGTCACATCTGTCGACAGCTGTTTCTGAAGTTGTAGGCTTTTATTGCCAACCTCATCCTCGGATTCACATTACCCAGCGGTAGCATCATAGCGTCATTGCCATCAGTGGACCTGAAAGCATGCCATTGTCTCACCAGAACTCTTGGCGATCATCAGTTAGCATTGCGAAGCACTTACGTCTGGAACTTGGTTTCTCGTCATGAACATCATAGGCTAAAAACAGCTATCATTAGCATTAAATTAACGGTTACAGGTCAGGTAGGGTGCATGGTTTAAGGAAAACAGAAAAGTACTACATGCCTTGTATGAGTGTTAGTTTCCTATACACATGTAATGAGCTAATTTTCTTACACTGAACTGTTTTTACTTCTACTGATAACTCCACCGCGAATGTGTCAAAGGCCAAAGTAGTAGAATTATTTCAGTCACTGTTTCATTAACTTCCTAGTGTGATGCTTTTTCCCCAGTATCAGAGTTTACCAGAAATGTCGCTAAGCCTACATGTACAGAATAATTTCACTTTAGAAATGGCCTTGTATTGTTCTCTCGGCAGGCGTCACAATGAAATGTGGTTTTTAGCGAATGCAGTTTCTCATGCATTAGCCATTCATCAGTTCTCTGCTTCAGTGCAATGGCACACAAAAGTCTTTTGTTCCTTGATGTACGGTTTTTGTGTCAGTAATGTATGTGAATTGTCCTCTGTCAGCATTTGTTTGTTTTTGTTTTTCACTCAGGTTCGATTCTGCGCATAAAAAAGACAAATACAGCAACCGTAAACTGCTGGGAACTGTTATGTTCTGTTTACCACACTCATGACAGCTTAAGTGTCTGGCAGCGTCTTAGTGTCTCGTGAAATGCTTATGTCCATACTTTTCAATCATTATGAATGATTAAATTTTAATTCTCGACAAAAGTTGGCAGTTCCTGAGGAACCGTAGACCGACCACGTTCGCTTTCCCTAAATATACAACCAACAGATACTGCTTCCCTTTCTCTCACCTATTGTAGTCTTCCAGTCGCTCAAGACGTCAAATTTCCATATTCCTTCATGCATTTTATACCTGCCCTCATTTCTTTACATATTTTTTTTCTTTTATAATATCAGCCTGTGACAGAGGTATGCGAATCCTTATATTGTTCCTACTGTATAGCCAACTAACTAGAAATCTGCTCTCTTTCTGTTTTACTGTATAATTGCTTCTAATTGCGTCTCTATTCTGTCTATCACATTGCTGTGATTTTTCAGTTTTCCTGCGACATTAAACATTCCACGTCTCATTGTGCTGAGTAGGGCGGATATTTTATTCGTCCCCTGACATGCAACCCACTCTCCTGAGCGTTTTTTACATTGAAATTGGAACTACTTTAACTTAGTCACTAAGGAAGTGACTGTCGTTTAGAGGTTCTATAGGACTGCAGGTCCATGCCCATTTACTATGTGATTTGTGCTTTTAGCACAGTGGTTTCCATAATCTTCTGCCTTCTACTACTTCGCTGTTATTCTCGTGCCCTTCACCGGTAGTTTCAAACTCCCTAGAAACTTTGTCCTCTTCTGTCCTTTTACGTATTAACGCATAATGACATGATATAAATAACTTATATAGGTTAAACTGTAATATAAGTCGTATGATGACCAAAAGCGTTTCGCTTTATTTAAGTCATCTTCAGTGGACGCTGTAACAGTCGGTTTTCATACAACTTTGTCTGCTACGATTGTCTACAAACACTTCTAATTATTATCGTAACTGACAATTTTTGTGTCTTGCGTCGTTTTTAACGTTCTTCTGCAGATATGTGTTAAATGTTTATAGACAGCCCTTACGATGATACGCCAGTGCTGTGTACAAAAGATGTGCGTAATCCAAGGAACATAATACACTACGGACTTACCGAAGGAGGCAGTGCATCTGTTAGAACAGTGATATGATAGACGGGAGGATGGAGTTGCTTAGTCCGACCATCCTCATTTGCGTTTTCAGTGGTATTTCTAGATCACTAAGGCAAATACCAGACTGTTCCTTGATCAAGGTCACGGCCGGCCCCTTGCCCTTTACGCATAGACTACCTATCCTTTCTGTTTTCTGTGTATTGTATGTTTTGACCCATAGATTTGCATTATCCTGTATCCTGTATCATTGTGAGACGATCCTTGGATAGCTAAAGATGAATGAAAAAATAAAATAAAAAATTAATTTTTTTTGTAGGCTCTAGCCTGGAGAGGTGCCCTTTTTGACTGTACGACATAAGACAGATTCGAAGTTTATTACAGTCATCTTCCCTGCATTACGGATCCTCCAATCTGTCACTTCTTACGCTGTAGTAACACGAACCTGCAAACGAATGGAAAGTAATATGATAAATCAGCGATGAAGCAACACCACAAGCCTTATAATAGACCGATAAACAATATTTTCCAGTTAGGGTGAGACTTGTTATGAAACCTTTTCTCCTACATTCGCCCAGCTTTTCAGTCAATACATCCTGCCGCAACACACATGAACACATATCCACAATTTCGTGCGTCGAAGTGACGCTCGATTTTCGACAACAATCCATGAACTGTAAACAGTTGTGAACTTTACCATGAACACGTCACACGTGAGTTTATATTATTTCTGATGGAAAAGTCTCGAAAGTCGACATGACAGGCAAGTAGTTTGTTATGAAACGTAAGCAGTGCGTATTAAAGACTTTGTACCTGATCTAACAATTCCTTCCTACCTTCGGTTTGCTATCTCAAAACACTCATTTTGGATCATGTGAATTACGTCTAAATTTTGACCCTGAATATTTGAGACACACAGTAAACATTGCCTGACAAAAGATGTAAAGACCCCAGAGGACATTGTTCGATGTCACTGTACACACACACACACACACACACACACACACACACACACACACACAAACGAGCGCACGCTCGCACACAAACATTCCATCGGCGAGTATGTAAATAACTTGCAATTTTCTGTCTCTGTATAGCGGCCACCAAAGTGCACTTAGTTTTGTTACTAGGGAGCAGCGTCACAAGTTGATTGATCACTGTTAAGTTGACAGAGATGCCGCACACTCCTCGGTGACAGAGTCATCTGAGCCTGACAGGGTCTGAAACGTACCCCATTGTGTGTCTCCATTTGGCCACCTGGTCGAATTGTGCAACACTCACATTTGTGGTGCATTTGGTTGTTACAGTGACCCTATTTTGGACTGGATGGGAACTTGAGAGCAGGCATATTCGTATTCAAGGTTATAGTCGGCCACGTCTGACCATCAAAAGGTTGAGGTTATTCAACGTAATGTGCAGCTAGTACATCACCATCCCTTCGCTTCTGCGCCTTTCATCCGAGAACAAGTAATGTACCTCCTAAAACATGTATGATCTCCCTCCCCTTTTTATTAATCCTCGAGAAGTCTCCCAGCTTGATTAGGGAGTTAATAGTAGATGGCATAAGGGGAATACAGTGTGACTGGCTGTGTTTTCCTTTGCGAGACTTACAGAGATTAAGACAACCCACACTTGGATTATCTTAGTGAGTCGTCACGTAGGATTTCCTTCTACCTGTTTTATTGCAAAGCTCTTGTAGTTGATGTCGCTCGCAAAAGCAGCAGCAGCAGCGCCATCGGATTCTCTCGAGAGTGCAATTCCATATCCTGTCATTTCGAAGTGGCAATGTCCTTGCCGCAGTGGATACACCGGTCCCCGTGAGATCAACGAAGTTAAGCGCTGTCGGGCTTGGTCGGCGCTTGGATGGGTGACCATACAGGCCGCCATGCGCTGTTTCCATTTTTCTGGGTGCACTCAGCTTCGTGATGCCAAATGAGGAGCTACTCGACCGAACAGTAGCGGCTTCGGTCAAGAATACCATCGTAACGACTGGGAGAGCGGTGTGCTGCCCCAACGCCCCTCCTATCCGCATCCTCCACTGAGGACGACACGGCGGTCGGATGATCCCGGTAGGCCACTCGTGGCCTGAAGACGGAGTGTAATTTCTAAGTGATGATGCTGGAAGCTGTATCACTCGAAATAATGTTCGTGGCTGTCCTTAAGATGTGTTTATTAAAAAGAGTCGCAGTCTAATAATAAATCATACGATGTATTACCTACTAACTCAACATTACCAGTTTGTTGAGAGCATAGCCTTACGACAGAACTAGATCGAAAAGTATCCTATCGGTGACTAGCGACCATGGCGCGCAGTCTAGATCTGGTACTTACGATCGTGGAACATTGTCACTGTTCGTACAACTCCATTACGTTAAACAGTACTCATCTACTTATTGAAATGACTGCTTTCTTGCGTCGTAATTTAGTTGTGAGAAAGTGTTTATGACCAGTAGGCGTCTCCTACAGTAAAATCTGCCGTGGAGGAAAGGCTTTTATTAGTAAAAATATATTAAAATTACTTGCTACGCGGCAGAATGGCTGTGGGTTGCCCTTGGTAACGATCCTTCCTCACGGCCAGCCTCGGCACGTAACCCTACAGTTTACCGGCTACGCCAGATCGTGAAGCGGCTACTTGAGCAAGCTTCGGAACAGTAAGCTTACCTCCTGCTAAGCGTTGTGCAAAAGCTGCTTGATCTCATTGAAGTCTACTGATGATCTGCAGGCACTCTACACAATCTAAACCTGGAAAAAGAGGAAATAAAATGTAATCTGAAAATAAACGATACCTTAACAAACATTCTGTATCATCCCGCAACTTTCGTCAGAGACTAACATAAACCGGAATAGGGAATTGCTGTCCCACGCGTAGGTTTCCATTAACACTACAACGAAACGTCGGCGTCTGGAGCGCTGCCGTAATCATAAGTCATGAACTGCTAACGAATGGCGGCACACTGTGTACAGCGACGAGCTGCGGTTCTGCATTCCCCTTGTCATCGTCATGGAGAGTTGTAAGTTGCCCACTATGTGTTTCTGTCTGAAATTTAGCCCACATTTACCCCCCACACTGTAAAAAATCAACGTATTACCAAGACTTTGTACCCGCAAACTGTTATCCAACTTAAACTCCTATTCTAAACTTCGACAAAATATGCTAATCTTTCAAAAACAGAACCTAATTTGAATAGAACTGTTGTTGTTGTGGTCTTCAGTCTAGCGACTGGTTTGTTGCTATTCTATGCTGTGAAAGCCTCTTCATCGCCTAGTAACTACTGCAACCCACTTCCTTCTGAATCTGCTTACTGTATTCATCCCTAGGTCTCCGTCACCGGCCGGCCGGAGTGGCCGAGCGGTTCTAGGTGCTACAGTCAGGAACCGCGCGACCGCTACGGTCGCAGGTTCGAATCCTGCCTCGGGCATGGATGTGTGTGATGTCCTTAGGTTAGTTAGGTTTAAGTAGTTCTAAGTTCTAGGGGACTGATGACCTCAGAAGTTAAGTCCCATAGTGCTCAGAGCCATTTGAACCATTTTTTCTCCCTCAACGATTTTTACCCTCCACGCTTCCCTCCAATACCAAACTGGAGATTCCTTGATGCCTCAAAACGTGTCCTACCAACAGGTCCCTTCTTCAAGTCAAATTGTGCCACAAATTCCTCTTCTCCCAAATACTATTCAGTATGTCCTCATTAGTAATGTGATCTATCCATCTAATCTTCGACATTCACCTGTAGCACCACATTCTAGAAGCTTCTATTCTCTTCATATGTGAACTATTTATCGACCATGTTTCACTTCCATACAAGGCTACACTCCACACAAATACTTATTGAAAAGACTTCCTGGCACTTAAATCTATACTCGATGTTAACAAATTTCCCTTCCTCATAAACGCTTTCCTCGCCATTCCCAGTCTACATTTCATATCCTCTTTACTTCGGACATCATCCGTTATTTTGTGCCCAAATAGCAAAACACATCTACTACTTTAAGTGTCTTATTTCCTAATCTAATTTCCTAAGCATCACCTCATTTGATTCGACTACATTCCATTACCCTCATTTTGCTTTTGTTGATGTTCATCTTATATCCTCCTTTTAAGACGTTGTCCATTCCGTTCAACTGCTCTTCCAGGACCTTCGCTGTCTCTGAGGTTTGCCGACGACATTGTAATTCTGTCAAAGTTTTTATTTCTTCTTCATGGATTTTAATTTCTACTCCGAATTTTTCTTTTGCTTCGTTTACTGCTTGCTCAGTATATACATTGAATAACATCGACTCTTATAACTGCCATCTGGTTTCTGTACAAAATGTAAATAGCCTTTCGCTCCCTGTATTTCACCCCTACAACCTTCAGAATTTGAAATAGAGTATTCCAGTCCACATTGTCAATAGCTTTCTCTAAGTTTACAGATGCAAGAAACGTAGGTTTGCCTTTCCTTAATCTATCTTCTAAGAAAAGTCTTGGAGTCAGTATCGCCTCGCGTGTTCCAACATTTTTACGGAATCCAAACTGATCTTCTCCGAGGTCGGCTTCTACTAGTGTTTCCATTCATCTCTAAAGTATTCGCATTAGTATTATGCAGCCGTGACTTATTAAACTGGTAGTTCGGTAATTTTCACACCTGTCAACGCCTGCTTTCTTTGGGGTTGCAATTATTATGTTCTGCTTGAAGTCTGAGAGTATTTCACCGTCTCATACATCTTGTTCACCAGACGGTAGAGTTTTGTCATGGATTCTTCTCCCAAGGCTGTCAGCAGTTCGACTCGCGGGGTCTTGTTTCGACTTAGGTCTTTCAGTGAGTGCTCTTCACACAGTATCGCATCTCCAATTTCATCTTCATCTACGTCCTCTTCCATTTCCGTATTTCCCTCATGTACATCGCTCGTGTATAGACCCTCTATATACTCCTTCCACCTTTGTGCTTTCCCTTCTTTGCTTAGAACTGGTTTTCCATCTGAGCTGAATTCTCCAAAGGTCACTTTAATTTTCGTGTAGGAAGTATCACCACTCCTGGAAATTGAAATAAGAACACCGTGAATTCATTGTCCCAGGAAGGGGAAACTTTATTGACCCATTCCTGGGGTCAGATACATCACATGATCACACTGACAGAACCACAGGCACATAGACACAGGCAACAGAGCATGCACAATGTCGGCACTAGTACAGTGTATATCCACCTTTCGCAGCAATGCAGGCTGCTAGTCTCCCATGGAGACGATCGTAGAGATGCTGGATGTAGTCCTGTGGAACGGCTTGCCATGCCATTTCCACCTGGCGCCTCAGTTGGACCAGCGTTCGTGCTGGACGTGCAGACCGCGTGAGACGACGCTTCATCCAGTCCCAAACATGCTCAATGGGGGACAGATCCGGAGATCTTGCTGGCCAGGGTAGTTGACTTACACCATCTAGAGCACGTTGGGTGGCACGGGATACATGCGGACGTGCATTGTCCTGTTGGAACAGCAAGTTCCCTTGCCGGTCTAGGAATGGTAGAACGATGGGTTCGATGACGGTTTGGATGTACCGTGCACTATTCAGTGGCCCCTCGACGATCACCAGTGGTGTACGGCCAGTGTAGGAGATCGCTCCCCACACCATGATGCCGGGTGTTGGCCCTGTGCGCCTCGGTCGTATGCAGTCCTGATTGTGGCGCTCACCTGCACGGCGCCAAACACGCATACGACCATCATTGGCACCAAGGCAGAAGCGACTCTCATCGCTGAAGACGACACGTCTCCATTCGTCCCTCCATTCACGCCTGTCGCGACACCACTGGAGGCGGGCTGCACGATGTTGGGGCGTGAGCGGAAGACGGCCTAACGGTGTGCGGGACCGTAGCCCAGCTTCATGGAGACGGTTGCGAATGGTCCTCGCCGATACCCCAGGAGCAACAGTGTCCCTAATTTGCTGGGAAGTGGCGGTGCGGTCCCCTACGGCACTGCGTAGGATCCTACGGTCTTGGCGTGCATCCGTGCGTCGCTGCGGTCCGGTCCCAGGTCGACGGGCACGTGCACCTTCCGCCGACCACTGGCGACAACATCGATGTACTGTGGAGACCTCACGCCCCACGTGTTGAGCAATTCGGCGGTACGTCCACCCGGCCTCCCGCATGCCCACTATACGCCCTCGCTCAAAGTCCGTCAACTGCACATACGGTTCACGTCCACGCTGTCGCGGCATGCTACCAGTGTTAAAGACTGCGATGGAGCTCCGTATGCCACGGCAAACTGGCTGACACTGACGGCGGCGGTGCACAAATGCTGCGCAGCTAGCGCCATTCGACGGCCAACACCGCGGTTCCTGATGTGTCCGCTGTGCCGTGCGTGTGATCATTGCTTGTACAGCCCTCTCGCAGTGTCCGGAGCAAGTATGGTGGGTCTGACACACCGGTGTCAATGTGTTCTTTTTTCCATTTCCAGGAGTGTATTTTACCCCTAGTGACACATGCCTCTACATCCTTACATTTGTCCTGTAACCATCACTGCTTAGCCGTTTTGCACTTCCTGTCGATATCATTTTCGATACCGCTGGTTTTCCTTTTCATTTACTGCGTTTTTATATTTTGTCGTTTCATCAATTAAATTCGATATCTCTTCTGTTACCCAGGGATTTCTATTAGCCCTCGTCTTTTTACCTACTTGATCCTCTGCTGCCCTCACTATTTCATCTCTCAAAGCTACCCATACTTCTTATGCTGTATCTCATTCCCCCAATCTTGTCAATCGTTCCTTAATGCTCCCTCTAAAACTCTCTACAACATCTGGTTCTTTCAGTTTATCCAGGTCCCATCTCCTTAAATTCCCAACTTTTTTGAATTTCTTCAGTTTGAACCTACGGTTGATAACCAATAAATTGTGGTCAGAGTCCACATCTGCCCCTACAAATGTCTTACAATTTAAAACCTGGTTCCTAAATCTCTGTCTTACCGTTATATAATCTAGCGGAAACCTTCCAGTGTCTCCAGGCCTCTTCCAGGTATACAGTCTCCTTTCATGATTCTTAAACCAAGTGTTAGCTATGATTAAGTTACGCTCCGTAAAATTCTACCAGGCGGCTTCCTCCTTCTTTCCTTACGCTCATTCCATATTCACCTACTGCTTTTCCTTCTCTTCCTCTTCCTACTATTGAACTTCAGTCCCCAACAACTATTAAATTTTCGAACTGTAACTGGTCTGAATACAACCTGTCTTTTAATGAAATGCAAAGCCGAAGGAAAAGAGTTATTGACCCTAATCAAAAATTTCACTTATTTGCGTCTTTACAACACTGATGTAGAGTTTTCGAAAGCACAACAGCAAATAGCGAGCAGGCAGCGACTAAGCTAGATTTCAATATCTTAAACAAAATTTCCAAACAATATTTGTATTTGTGGTAAGGGGACCAAATTGTTGTGTTGTAGAGCACTTGCCCGCTAAAGGCAAAGGTTCCGAGTTCGAGTCTCGGTGCGGCACACAGTTTTAATCTGCCAGGAAGTTTCGATATTGAAACTGTTGCGCACCATATGGTGCAGCACGGTAAAGCGTAATTACAAAACTTATTTAAAGAGCAGGATGGGGAGACTATTTATCCGTAGGAAATGATCTTCCAAGACAACGATTTTATAATGAAGTATATATTCAAAAAGACAGCGTAAAACTTCGCATGATATTCACACATATCGTTGGCCTGAACAGAATTTTGCTTAACAAAGTGAACAATGATTTAAAAAGAGTACAGTATTAACAGAGAATTTCTATAAAAGCCAAACATCTTAAACAGTCGATATGTTAATGATGACTTAATAAATTGGGCCCTCTTTCTCTCAGCTCTGAGCAAGCGAACAAAGTTAACTAGCTGACAGTAGTCATCCGACAAATTAGCTGTACTGCAGTACTGCAGTATTACCTGAAACTACTTCTCTTGACAAAAAATTATATTCTTTTCGCCTTTCGTTATATACACCATATTCATCATTGCTGTCCTTTACAATCAACATTTTTTCATCTATATATCTCTGACGTTCACATCGATAACTTACAAAAATCAAAATGTCGTGCCCATCTTACAGAGTATGTTGGCAACCTGTGGAGAGGTCTCATTCTTCTAATGTTTTGGAGTGGCATAGCAGTTTTACTCCTGGTCCCATAGTGTCGAGAGGCAGCGGGTATGACTTCAGGCCACGGTGGTAAAGATTGAGGAAGCTCTGACAATACAGTGGTACGTCACGGACATCCTGAGTCCTCATGTATTATACTGTTTCTCATGCGACAGTATAGTGACGCCATTTTTCGATAGGACATTGTTCGTCCACACATGGCATGTGTGTCTGGGAACTGTCTCCGTGAGGTCGACGTGTTCCCTTGCTTAAAAGACACTTGGATCTGTCCCCAATAGAACATGTATGGAACCAGATCGAACGTCAACTACGTCCCATTGAGTATCAAGGTCAGTTTTTCTCAGGAGAGGTTCAAATGGCTCTGAGCACTATGGGACTCAACTGCTGTGGTCATCAGTCCCCTAGAACTTAGAACTACTTAAACCTAACTAACCTAAGGACATCACACACACCCATGCCCGAGGCAGGATTCGAACCTGCGACCGTAGCAGCAGCGCGGCTCCGGACTGGAGCGCCTAGAACCGCACGTCTCAGGAGAGGATACAGCAGCTTTGTGACGTCCGTAACAACCGGCTACGTGTTTGCGTCTAGTCCACAGGGTGTGCAACGTCTTAAGCCGTCTGCACGCGGACCGTGGGACCGTGCATCCGAACGTCGAGCGTTGAGCGTTGAGCCTGCGGAGGGTCGGACGTTATAGCGTTAAACGGCATGTTGGGCAGTCTTCACGAACGTGCAGAGCAATAGCTAGCGTATCAGACGTTCTGAAAGTGCATTTGAACGCTGTGATATGAGATGGCAGAACGCCATCTACGTCACATGCTCGCCATCTGCTTTCAGTACAGAGTTGTTAGGCACCATATTGATTGGTTGCTTTATTTGGGTGGGGGGGGGGGGCAATCAGCGAGGTCATAGGTCCCATCGGATTAGGGAAGAATGGGGAAGGAAATCGCCCGTGCTCTTTCAAAGCAACCATCCCGCTGAAACGATTTAGGGAAATCACGGAAAACCAAAATCAGGAGGGTCAGACGCGGGTTTGAACCGTCGTCCTCCCGAATGCGAGTCCATTTCCCTAACGACTGCGGAGCCATATTGGCTTTCAGTTGAAGCTCATATATTTGTAGACCGTTTCTGAGCACCAGCAAATTGACGATCTCTCGAAACCGGTATTTAATTGTATGATTCGTTTTAATAAAATAACGTGAAACGTAATATTTGTGGTAAAAGAATTTTTGTAACTTGTGTATTATGAGAGTATGTCATATGAAGGCAACGGCACATTGAGGACCCATTAGAAACGCTTCCTTCTTGATACAGTTTGTTACTATGAAATTTCAGTTAGTAATATCGTTACGATTGAAACTTTCCGGAGATGATAAGAGGCTAGTTATTAACGCGTAGTCAGTTTAACGCAATGAGTAGCCTCACAGATTCGTAAAATTATGTGTGTTGTGTTTGTTGTTCGCGTCTCTCTGCATACAAATACGTTTTTTCCAACCTCCCCGTTTCTGATAGATTTTGATATCTTCTTATTAGTTTAACAAATGGTTCAAATGGTTCTGAGCACTATGGGACTTAACATCTGAGGTCATCAGTCCCGTAGAACTTAGAACTACTTAAACCTAACTAACCTAAGGACATCACATACATCCATGCCCGAGGCAGGATTCGAGTCTGCGACCGTAGCGATCGCATGGCTCCAGACTGAAGCGCCTAGAATCGCTCGGCCCCATCGGCCGGCCTATTAGTTTAACATAAGTGTATACTATAATATTAGATGTATAAATATAACTGCTCTCTTTTCGAGAAGTGAGTTTGTTCGGTTGGCTTAATCTGCAGGATAGCTTGCACTACTTGCTAATAGATATTTTACTCTTTTTTAAGTTTTGTAATTCACATTTTGTAAAGATTCTGCTGAATAGGAGCAGTGATCAATTGAATATGACCTTAGGGTTTCACTAGAAAGTGAGAATGAAGAAAATTTTTTTATCTTATTTGGAGAACTATTGTAAATTTGTGTCGCATCATTTGTAAGGAACATTCATAAGCCCCTGTCCTTATTAGCTGGACATGGTACGTTTCTTTTTGCCTTAAAACGTTTCCTTAGGTACTGAAGTTTTTATTTACATATTGAACCGTGAATTTACTTCCAAACTTTTTCTTAAGAATGTACTTTATTTACTAGTGATTCATCAAGAACATTAACGCATTTAATCACACTGTGTGAGGGTGGAAGTTGCCAGGGAATAACTGATGAAATCAAAATCAAATTACTTTAAACAAATGGGAATTTTATTCCTAAAAGCCTTTTTTTTAAGAAACAGATTTAAAATTATAAGCAGAAAGAACCTTCTAAATATCAAGTTACAGTTTATTCAGAGGCAGAAATAAACAAATTTTTGAGTATATAAGCTTTCGGGCTGAGAACCTTGCCGCTCCCTTTTCACGCGACCATAGTCACGACCGCTCACAACAACCTCTGAAAGACTACACTGGTGCAAATCTGCAACACACCAGATTACTTTAAACCAAAAGTTTTAACAATTCACACAAGCACACAAACTATGCACCCCGTAGGAGAGATGAAAATGATACAAAACACTAAAATTAAAATATTAACCTTGCCACCGAAGGTGCAACTGGATTTTAACTTCTAAGAAAAGTCTTACGGTGGAAGGGTGGCCACTTTATATACTAAAATGATCATTTAAATAAAAGCCCATGAAATGCAATCTTATATAAAATTATACAAGGTTGGCCAAACAAGTTAAGATGCTCTACAGTACACAGATACCGCCTCTCAAGATGATAGGCAAGATCAAACATATTTCAGGTATTAGGCCGTTACACTCCAAGCAATAAATTCTGTTAACACACCGAATCCGATAAACATGACAGAGGCAGCTCCGAACGACAGACAGACACTAACTGCCTCACAAATGCGGACGTGAGACTGACCCTGACTGAATCGTCTGACCCAGTCTGACTGACTGACTCAGACTGAACGACTGGCGAGCTCATAGCGCCCCTTAAATGCACGTGAATAGGCAACCTTTCCCCTTTCCCACCAGAGGGAGACAACAAAGCTGCGACTGCCACAGCGGCGCCACCGCCAGAAACGTAGGGCGACTGCTTCACAATACGCGCTGCGGCGCGCTGTTCAAAACAGCAGTTTTTACCACGGCTCACATATACTGCAGATAGAACAACGTGACTAGTATTTGGGCGATGGCGGAAATGTGCGTTTTGGAAGAGCTAATGTAGGAATTTTAGGTGCGCCCATATCGTAAAATGTGTGATTTACGAACCAGAAATAGCCAACAACTGCCGCTGGAACACTTTGCGATCGCATATACTGGGGCACACGTGTTGCGTGCACAGCTCGCATCGTTTCTGAGCTTTCAGAAACACTGGCAGGAGCCAATTCACGGAGATTGGAGGAAGCCGAAAGGCACGCGATTAAGCTCACGCAGGCTGGCGTGAGGTCTGGAACAGGTCAGAGAAATAGGACTAGCAAAACAAGAGTAACTGGTAGAATACTTAACTTTAATCCACAATTGGTGAACATCTCTCGTTACTGTACAGGCTTCACAATAATAATTATCAAATGCTATGGCGCCTTGCTAGGTCGTAGCAAACGACGTAGCTGAAGGCTATGCTAACTATCGTCTCGGCAAATGAGAGCGTATTTGTCAGTGTAGCATCGCTAGCAAAGTCTGCTGTACAACTGGGGCGAGTGTTAGTACGTCTCTCTAGACCTGCCGTGTGGCGGCGCTCGGTCTGCCATCACTGACAGTGGCGACACGCGGGTCCGTCGTATACTAGCGGACCGCGGCCGATTTAAAAGCTACCACCTAGCAAGTGTGGTGTCTGGCGGTGACACCACAAACACGAACTCGGCATGCTCAACGTTGCCGTCAAAAAGGACAGTCAGTGTGCCGATGGCTTTACGAATAGCTGGGCTCATACTGCCAATTTCTTTGTCAGTTTGACTCTATCCTGTAATCACTGAAATAACTCCACATGCCCTCTTAACTCACGAAGTTTCGTTTCCTGCACCTCCTCTGGGTGCTTCTCTTTCTTTGTCCGGCAGCGTAATACTGAGGCGACAGTTGTGTTCCCGTATCCGGTGCGACAGCGAGGCGCCGAAACGGAGCACCGAATTTAGATTCACTGTACGGAGCGACACACCTGCAGGCCGCGACACTTGCTGACAGTGGGTGCTGCATTTTAAACCGAGAGGCGCTGTCGTCGCCGAAGAAGAAGTGGGAACGACGCCTGTGAGACCACACCGCGGCAGGACAGCGGCTGTGGAATGCAGAGACGTCGCGAAGCAGGCAGCCGTGTGCTAATCTGCGCCCACGCACACGCCCACGCGCGCCCCCGCGCTCCGCCACACGCAGACACGCACGTACCTCTCTCACTGGCTGCCTCTAACTGCGGCCACGACGCCTGCTGCATAATTCATAGGGAGCGCGCGCAGCCCGGCAGGCAGGGGGACCCCCAAGACGTTGCCTCACGTTCCGCAGCCTGCAAATACCCGCAGATTTTCTCCGGCTCCACCGAATTATTGCTGTATCCAGAATGCGTCGCAGCTACTAACTTCGGACCATCTCTCTCTCTCTCTCTCTCTCTCTCTCTCTCTCACTTCCCCATGAAATGGAGTGAGCTCTTGTGTTCTTCCACGACTCGTACTGTGTGCTCATCTTGGGCGACGTTGGTTCACTGAAATCCACGGAGACAGAAGATGCTGAGGTATCAGACGAATCTGTGACGGGTCGCAGTGTCCCCTTGTCGCAAACGCTCCACGTGGTAAGGACACAGGTTGCGCTGCCACCTTTAAGCTTTCGTAGAGATGATTTTATCTGAGATTTGATCTGTTCTAAACAGATTGCCTTCTCTACAGCTTCGAAATCTTGTCGCGTCCCGGCACAGCCTCACTATACCAAAATGAAGTAAGTGCGAACTTCGTAGTGCAATCGGGACGTTAACGACAATGGGTTGGTTATAAATTGCTGTTAACCTTTATATCAGAAAGATGAGAGGGAGAGAACCTCCTTGGTTTGAAGCAAATAGGTTTCCTGAAAATACACTCCTGGAAATTGAAATAAGAACACCGTTAATTCATTGTCCCAGGAAGGGGAAACTTTATTGACACATTCCTGGGGTCAGATACATCACATGATCACACTGACAGAACCACAGGCACATAGACACAGGCAACAGTGCATGCACAATGTCGGCACTAGTACAGTGTATATCCACCTTTCGCAGCAATGCAGGCTGCTATTCTCCCATGGAGACGACCGTAGAGATGCTGGATGTAGCCCTGTGGAACGGCTTGCCATGCCATTTCCACCTGGCGCCTCAGTTGGACCAGCGTTCGTGCTGGACGTGCAGACCGAGTGAGACGACGCTTCATCCAGTCCCAAACATGCTCAATGGGGGACAGATCCGGAGATCTTGCTGGCCAGGGTAGTTGACTTACACCATCTAGAGCACGTTGGGTGGCACGGGATACATGCGGACGTGCATTGTCCTGTTGGAACAGCAAGTTCCCTTGCCGGTCTAGGAATGGTAGAACGATGGGTTCGATGACGGTTTGGATGTACCGTGCACTATTCAGTGTCCCCTCGACGATCACCAGTGGTGTACGGCCAGTGTAGGAGATCGCTCCCCACACCATGATGCCGGGTGTTGGCCCTGTATGCCTCGGTCGTATGCAGTCCTGATTGTGGCGCTCACCTGCACGGCGCCAAACACGCATACGACCATCATTGGCACCTAGGCAGAAGCGACTCTCATCGCTGAAGACGACACGTCTCCATTCGTCCCTCCATTCACGCCTGTCGCGACACCACTGGAGGCGGGCTGCCCAGCTTCATGGAGACGGTTGCGAATGGTCTTCGCCGATATCCCAGGAGCAACAGTGTCCCTAATTTGCTTGGAAGTGGCGGTGCGGTCCCCTACGGCACTGCGTAGGATCCTACGGTCTTGGCGTGCATCCGTGCGTCGCTGCGGTCCGGTCCCAGGTCGACGGGCACGTGCACCTTCCGCCGACCACTGGCGACAACATCGATGTACTGTGGAGACCTTACGCCCCACGTGTTGAGCAATTCGGCGGTACGTCCACCCGGCCTCCCGCATGCCCACTATACGCCCTCGCTCAAAGTCCGTCAACTGCACATACGGTTCACGTCCACGCTGTCGCGGCATGCTACCAGTGTTAAAGACTGCGATGGAGCTCCGTATGCCACGGCAAACTGGCTGACACTGACGGCGGCGGTGCACAAATGCTGCGCAGCTAGCGCCATTCGACGGCCAACACCGCGGTTCCTGGTGTGTCCGCTGTGCCGTGCGTGTGATCATTGCTTGTACAGCCCTCTTGCAGTGTCCGGAGCAAGTATGGTGGGTCTGACACACCGGTGTCAATGTGTTCTTTTTTCCATTTCCAGGAGTGTAGGTTACAAAATTGCAATAGGCACAAAAGATTGGTTAGTTTCTGTCAAGTTTATTCTCACATATACTTATGTGAGGTTTTGGACCATAAACCCCTTAGTAAGATTCAGTCTATTTATTCGGACTTGCTACTTCAAAGCTAATTGCCAGTACATATAAAAAACAAGTACAAAGCAATCACTTGTTCTTGGTTAGCACTGAAATCTCTCTAAGTAATTGGGACAAAGACTGACAGCCTCTGTTCAACACTATTCAAATGAAACTCTAAAACTCCTACTTGACCTGCAGTTCCTGAGTGTCCACCAGAGTCTACCACCGTCTTCTCGTCGTTGAAGTCTTTATCAGCTGTATCGGCTGCTATGGGCCTACTCGGCCCCGCTGGCGTCTCGCTGCGGAATCTCCAACCTGCCGGCTCTGGCTCTGAATCTGCATCTGAATCTCTGCTTCTAGCTATTCCGCTGCCCGGCCTTTTATTTCGTTTCTCATGTACTTGGGTGCATACGAGTTAATTTCTTTCACACGACCCTTTCATTTCTAAGTGATCGGATTGCACAAGAATGCCTATGGTTCCACTTTACACTCTCGTTTCTAATTGGTCGGCTTGCACAAGAATGCCTTCGGTTCCACACGACACTTTCGTTTCTAGCTGCACACAACTTAATTTGGTTCCACACGAGTCTTTTCCGCACGGGACTGACACTCTCTGTTGCTGTATTATCGCCCTGGCTTTTGCGTCTTCCATTGCGCAAGTTTGATTCATGCTGCTTGCTCTGGCAGGAAGTCAAACACTAAGTTATTTGATCAACAAGCCATACTTGGCAGCCTCCACCGCTTATCTTGTCCCTATGTCCTGGTGGACTATTTATTAATGTCGACTGGCTGTTTGTCTATGGAGCCGGGACTCATTATGGTCACAAAAGCAAGAATAAAAATTAAAATTTTCTACGCTCACAACAATCTTTCCTACCATTGTGTTAGTTTTGGCCCCTCGGTATTCTATTTCCTCGGTGCCTGACATATCTCCCCTATCCTCCACCTGGAGAAGGGCCCGATGGAAGACACAAAAAAGAAAATGTCACCTGGTCTGATACAGTAAATATGGAGCCGATTAAATAAGCATCTGATCAACTCTTAAACTGTATGAATGTTCGCTGGATGAGCGGGCCTGTGCTAGACGCATGGAATACTCTTTGGAATACCCTATTTACAAGAAAGGCGATAAATCACAATGCACATTTTACCGAGGAATAAGTCTTCTAAACTGCTATTACAAACTGCATATTAAAATTATAAGCAAGAGATTAGTACCAATAGTTGAAGTACGAATGTCAGAGATACAACATGGTTTTAGAACAAGTACATCATGTTGACACAAGTAACTGAAGAAAGAAGGGAATGTAGATTGCCAGCTTACTACGTTTTCGCAGACTGTGAAAAGACAAGATAAAGAGAAAATGCTGTGGGAATCACTTAAGGAATTGGGAGTTCAAGCACATCTGATTATGGCAATTCAGTCATTATACACAAATAATACAATAGGGATTATTACTGTGAGGAATGGGACAGAACGTCCCGATATCAATCAAAGATTCAGGCAAGGCTTCCCGCTGTCGCCCACACTTTTTGATGTTTACGTTGACAATATCATTCTTAAATGTTTGATTTTATTAAATGACATATTAAGAAGTGATAACTTTAATTTTATGACCATGCTTTTCGGTGGTGAACAGATTGTAACACAAGAATCTGAAGGAAAGCTCTAAATTTCAGTGCACAAATTGAGTCAGGTTGCCCCTAAATACGGAATAAAAATATCGACAGATAAAACAAAAGTGATAGCCTTCAAAGAACTGGAACGCGTAACAGCCAACATTGTTATAGATGGATAAATAATTGAACAAGTAAGAGAGTTTAAACATTTAGGGTGCAGCTTTAAATTTCCGAAGACAGATGATGTAGAGCCTAATTGGCCAGATTCAGACATATCTGTGGAACTATTCAACATACATTATAGCGCCAAAATACAGAAAAAACAGCAATTAAACTCTAAAAAGTAATAGCGTTACCTGTATGATAGGGCATGTTCAACCCTAACATCTGATCAATTACGACGGAGATCAGTATGTATGCCATGATTCTTGTCACCTCAGTGTATAATAGAGTGCAAAATTTAAGGACGGAAGTAACTACTGGATGATGTTTCACTGCCAAGGAACATAGTATGTTTTTGAATCAATGACGGAGTCAGATTCAGCCAATATTTGCAATTGGTAAATATGTATTCTTTATCAGGTTCGCATACATAGAGGTTATCATTCTTCAAAGCTGTTAAACGTTAGCACGTGTCACAAATGGAAATGTATATTCGAAACCAGCAAAGAGTAAATACTTAGCTTTCGCAACTGTTGGCAGTACCTGACTGATCCATCGAATATAATTATTGCTTCGTGACGATTTGGCAACTATGAATATCGAAGGATACATTCACGGGAGTCGTATTTGCGCGAGTCCTTTATACAAGGATTTGATTATTAATATCAAATAGGAAGTACCTGCAGACATCAGAAGGTGTTTCCTATTTACTGTTACAGCAATACTCTGCCAGGCACCGACGGAAAATGCAAATACTGTTGATTATATTTTCTAATGATGTACTCATGGTGTGGAGTAATGGCGCTGACTGGGGTGACTGTTGTGGCCGCAGGAGCCAACGAAGGGACCGGCCACCTACAGAATTTCAAAGAATGTCTGCCACCATGTTTGCGAGTGTAAATAATAACGTAATGTGTTCCTGATTTATTTTAAATGAGCTAGAAGAAAGACAGTCCACCTCTCTATATAAGTCTTGTCTATCTTTGAAAACATAGTTCTCTTGTCGTGTGTTGTGGTATAATGTTTTTGTCCCTTACCAGGTGCATAAGAAGGGTAGAGAGACGAAGCAACGCGTTACTAATTTGTCATTTGCCGAGTTATCTTCTTTCGTCCCGGCAACTGCAAATTATGTTTGTTGAATATTTGTGTAATATCTGAGAATAAAGCTGTAAGCGGGCAACACACATCATTAGATTTTTAATTTTTACCTCTTTGTCTTCAGAATGACATAATTTTAAACTGACAAACCATTTTCCTTTGCTTACCCATGTGACGGCAGTGTGTAGGACATCATCATCGTAAGAAGTTGGCAACTCCTCCAGTAACTCTTGAAATTTTCGGTAATTGAGTTCACGTGCACGGGTGAAAATTATAACACTGATGACGGTTTTCATAACAACTTTCTGATTGGTATTTGAAATCTGGCATGCCAAACTTTCTTAATCGGTCCACTGTTTATTCCCGCCAATGACGGACAACCACCAGCACACATTAATATTATATTGCTCATAGGTGATCCATAATTATGTAATTACTTTCGGATTACGTTATTTACACAGTGTGCCATTTATTTTCATCCCTGCCCCAAAACATTAGTTTTTTGTCCAGAAGCAAAATAACAGAAACGTTATCAAGCGAATGTTTGGCTACCAGGGGCACATGTACTAGCATCATTAAGTTTCTTGCAAATTTGTTGGTTACGAAGACATACGTATTTTTTAAGTAACACCCTATATTTTTATCACGATAACTCACTTCACCTAACGACTGTTCAAAAATAATATCACCGTTTACCATTCACTTATCTGAGGTAACGTACTCGTTCGATTGCTAGAATTGACAGTAAACAAATGAAACATGAAGAAAATGCACACCAATCATTCAGTCAACCGTCTCCAGCTGAAGATTCGTCTGAGTACAGTGTACGCGAATAAAGAAAAGATGTAAATCTATTGAGAATATAAGTTATCATAACGATAATTGCAAAAATGTTTTCTGATTTTCAGTATGGTAAAATGCAATACCATAGTACCTTTACACTATATGTTGTATACAGTGAAGAAAGATACACTATGTGATCAAAAGTATCTGAACAGCCCGAGAAATATACGTTTTTCGTATCAGGTGCATTGTGCTGCCACCTACTAGCAGATACTCCATATCAGCGATCGCAGTAGTCGTTAGACATCGTGAGAGAACTCAATGGTGCGCTCCGCGGAACTCACGGACTTCGAACGTGGTCATGTGATAGGGTGTCATTTCTTTCATACGCCTGTACGTGAGATTCCCACACTCCTGAATATCCCTAGGTCCACTGTTTCTGATACCATAGTGCAGTGGCAACGTGAAGGGACACGTGCAGCACAAAAGCGTACTAGCCGATCTCATCCGTTGACTGACAAAGACCGCCGACAGTTGAGGAGGGTCGCAATGTGTAATAGGCAGACATCTATGCAGAACACTACACAGAGATTCCAAATTGCATCGGGATCCACTGCAAGTACTATGACAGTAAGGCGGGAGGTGAGAAAACTTGAATTTCATGGTCGAGCTGCTGCTCACAAGCCACACATCATGCCGGTTATTGTCAAAAGACGCCTCGCTTCGTGTAAACATTGGACTATGTGATACATAGTGATACACTGACTGTATACAGCGGAAAAACATTTCGTGGAGTGATGAATCACGGTACACAATGTGTCGATTCGGTGGCAGGGTGTGGGTGTGGCGAATGGCCGGTGAACATCATTTGCCAGCGAGTGTATTGCCAACAACAGAATTTGAAGGCTGCGGTGCTACGGTGTGGTCGTGTTTTTCATGGAGGGAGCTTGCACTCTTGTTGTTTTGCGTCGCGTTATAACAGCACAGGCCTAAACTAATATTTTAAGCACCGTCTTGCTTCCCACTCTTGAAGAGTAATACGGCGATGGCGACTGCATCTTTCAACACGATCGAGCACCTGTTCATAATGCACGGCCTGTGGCGGAGTGGTTACACGACAGTAACATCCCAGTAATGGACTGGCCTGCACAGAGTCCTGAGGTGAATCCTATGGAGCACCTTTGGTATGTTTTGGAACGCCAAGTTTGTGCCAGGCCTCACTGACCGACATCGATAGTTCTCCTCAGTGCAGCACTCCGTGAAGAATGGGCTGCCATTCCCCAAGAAACCTTCAACCTCGTGATTGAACGTGTGCCTGCGAGAGTGAATGCTGTCCTCAAGGCTAAGAGTGGGCTAACTCCATATTGGATACTAGCATTACCGATGAAGTGCGCCGCTAACTTATAAGTCATTTTCAGCCTGTGAGCCTGTTGTCCGGATACTTTTGATCACATAGTGTACCCTGACAATTAATGATTTCCCTGAAGTGTCAGAACTCGACGAGAGAAAATTCGTCGGAAAAATGAGCATTTTTCTGGGGATTAGGTTGTTAACATACTTTTTGGGTGGGGTCCGCCTTTACCAAAACGCAAATTTGTTTTTTGTCCCAGACATGTTTCACTGCAGTTGCAGCATCATCATTGGGTTTTTACTATAATTATGACTGTTAAACTATTATTATGGCTGTTAAACGTAAGGAATGTTCTTTACTGTTTAATCACATGTAAATATTAGTTTCTAAATCGTAATTACATATTTTTGAAGAGCACATAAAATTGTGTTTTCATACCCTCTTACCGCATGGTGTGGTTTTCCTGCTGTATTACATTTTTACAGTGTCTGTTTTTCTTTACAGTTTGTCATCTGCAGCTATATACAACTTAATGGAGGCAAAATATTTACGCAAAAATTACGATTTCTAAACTGTTAAGACTATGCCTGAAACTAATAATTTATGTAAAGGGTTGCGTGTGTGCATGTATGTTTTACATTGCACTTAACGTTTTCTGTTTTCGTCATTTTCTTCACTGTCACTGTCACTGTTTATTACTAGCTGTAAGAAGTGAAGAAGATGACGAAAAAAAAAGAACGTAAGTGAAACATAATGTAAATACATACAAGCACACACACAACCTTTTACGTAAATTATCAGTTTGAGACATACTCATAACAGTTTGGAAATCGTAGTTTTTCCGTAAATATTTTGCCTACATTAAGCTGTATATAATTGCAGATTACTGTAACGTCTTTCGGATCTTCGATCTTGGCTAACACTCAGAGGTAGAGCAATCATATTGTTGCCCGCATCTCGTGGTCGTGCGGTAGCGTTCTCGCTTCCCACGCCCGGGTTCCCGGGTGCGATTCCCGGCGGGGTCAGGGATTTTCTCTGCCTCGTGATGGCTGGGTATTGTGTGCTGTCCTTAGGTTAGTTAGGTTTAAGTAGTTCTAAGTTCTAGGGAACTGATGACCATAGATGTTAAGTCCCATAGTGCTCAGAGACATTTGAACCATTTTTGAATGATATTGTTATTTCTTATGTATCGGTATCGACGATACAAACAGAACATTGATTAACTGAACTCGCGACTTGTGCGAGATATTTACTTCACCAAATGTCGTAATTAAATCGTTTACAATCAATGGTTTATCAGTTGCTATTTAAATATTAATGATAAGTTCAAATTAGTTCCAGCGACACCAAATTCCCTATAGACTGGTTGTATTCTCAAATCTATAATCAGTCGTAACAGCGTTATTAATTCCTATCGTCAACGAGTGTCTATATAAGCGCCGAGTGCTTCAGTCAAATAATACCCCAGCACGGTGTCTCTATAAATAATATTGTAAAACTTGAATAATAATTGCGTGAATTGACACGATATGCTGGTTTATTACACAATATTAGTCACTTCCTAACAGAGCTGTGAGGAAGAAGCTTTCCCAGGTGTTACGGGGAATTATAAATTATATGCTTCGCAACTATCGCCAAGTTCCATAGTCCATTACTTATTACGCATGAAATTGTCTATCTGTGTTCACTTCCTAAATAGTGTTAACCTCAGGTTATCTAATTAATATATGCAAGTCTTCTATTTGAATTCTAAATAACGTAATATTTGAAGTCAAAGTATCGTTTCACTGCGTCATAGTAGATCGCAATAATCAATTCTGAAAAGACAATCTAATTACGCCTACATATACGACGATTCAAAAGTATGACCTGCTTCGGCTAACTCTCGTAGCGTAGTGACAATGGATTGAATTATCCTTAGCCATTACTCACGAATCTCAAAGAGTACTCACACGGAGTACCCTTTGGGAACGTTGGTTCTACTTTGCGAATTTTAATTATAATGATTTTGCTATTTACTATGATTTGAATTTTGAGTTTGATTTTACTGAAACCCTATCTTTCTTTCGTATGAAAATAAATTACTAAGTATTAGATTCCTGATTCAATTACTGGTTAATATCCAAGTAATAGTGTTAACTGGAAATTTGTCTGCTTGTTCATTTTTCATGGAATTTGGAACTTGTTTTGGGGAAATCTTTGGGAATTTTGGAGCTAATTTTTGATTTTCATATCTCGTCCGAGGAAGTGGCATTACATTACAAACTGTAAAGAAAAACAGACACTGTGAAAACGTAAAACAACAGAAAAACCACACCATGCGGTAGGAAGATATGAATACATAATTTTATGTGCTCTTCAAAAATCTGTAATTACGATTTAGAAACTAATATTTCCATGTAATTAAACAATTAAGAACATTCCTTACGTTTAACAGCCATAATAATAAAAAAAAAAGACACTGATTATGCTGCAACTGCAGTGAAACATGTCTGGGACAAAAAATAAAATTGTGTTTAGCTAAAGGCGGACCCCACTCAGAAACATATGTTATTGTTAAAACAAACAGAGAAAAAAGAGCTTCAATCTCAAGATGATTAGGCTGTTAGTTGCTAAATGCGTATTACATATTATGAAATAAGACTGAGAACTGCGGACCACAGATATATTTGATCCGGGCCGCATGCGGCCGTGGGTTGCAGCTTGACGACAAATGTGCTGAATAAACTGTACAGGAAGTGGATTGGGAAGTCGTTTCGCAGCCACGTTATTCACCTGATCTTGCGCCCTCAGATTTTCACCTTTTTCGCTCTCCATCGAACTACTTTCGAAGTACTTCGTTTCCGGATGAAAATGTGCTCCTAGTTCTTCGCCTCAAAACGACGTGATTTCTACAGTCGCGGAATCGAAAAGTTGACGTAGTGTTGGCAGACTGTTGTACACAGAAAAGGAGAATAAATTGTTGATGTCCGAGGTCTTTGTTTTGCGTATTTGTTGTGCTTACTTAACTTATGCAAAACCACTAAGAAATTATGCAGCAGCCTAATACGTCAACGGCAAGGGTGAAACCCCTTTAGCGTGCAGCGTGCAAATGTAGACACACAACAGCAGTTTACCTGAAATGCGGGTGTCGTAATTCAAGACGAGTACACGGGGATCGGATACTATAAAAATTTACGACGATCTTGTTAACTACTGCACTCGTATTCGAAAGCAGAAGAATAAAGGGGAACTCCATTCGCGTTTGAGAAACAGGCAGTTACATTTCACGCGCCGGGGAAGTGGGGATGAATGGCGAAAGAGGAAGGCCGCGCCTCGGGTATTGGTGTTGTTCTGGAGAGTAATTATCGGTGCAGGGCGAGTGTATACCGGCGGCTGGAACGCGCTAGCGCTCGTCGCGTCGCATCCACACACCTCTACATTTTTCACAGGGCATCCAGCTGACCCGTCCGTGTCAGAGAACAATAATTTCAATTTGAACTCCGGATAGGTCCCGGACAAACAAACAAAAATGTTTTCTGCCGCTCCGTGTGATATATCGCTCCCTTTGTTTTCCGACTCGCAGAACAATCAGCGCGCGCACAACAATGCAACACAGAACAGAGCAGCTGTCACGGTTTATTGCGTTATTTATACCGGCGGGTAAAGGGGTAGCCGAGCGGAGAGCGCGGGTGGGAATCATTTTTACTGCGCATGCGCGCGCGTCCGCCCGCGGTCGGGACCTGCATTTCACACGGCGGTGCTCCGCACGCATCCAGCAGGCCGCGTGCGCACCGCACTTCCGCTGCTCTGCCTGCGTTTAATTATTAATTGGTTTGGTGACATGTGTAACTCCGACAGGGCAAACTCCATTTCGGACTTGCTCGGATGAAATATATCGCGGCTGAAATTAAAATAGGTCAAGTTTCCGTAGCGCACGATCTAAGAATGTCACACATGTCTACCACCAAGAGGATCCCTACTCACTCTGTAATCATAATCACATCCTACGCCTTTAGAACCGCTCCAAGACGGAGTAAAGGAGATTAGGGTCGAACGTCTCTTCGAAAGACACGGTCATTAGAGGTCAGGGACAAATGGGAAAGCCGGCCGCGGTGGCTGTGCGGTTCTAGGCGGTCCAGTCTGGAGCCGCGCTGCTGCTACGGTCGCAGGTTCGAATCCTGCTTCGGGCATGGGTGTGTGTGATGTCCTTAGGTTAGTTAGGTTTAAGTAGTTCTAAGTTCTAGGGGACTGATGACCACAGCAGTTGAGTCCCATAGTGCTCAGAGCCATTGAACCATTTTTGACAAATGGGAAAGGAAATCGGCAGTGACTTTTTTAACGGATCCATCCTGGCATTCCCCTTAAACAGCCTAGGAGGAAAATCTCGGGAAAGGAAAACCTTGATTGGCGGCTGGGATTCGATCTGCCCTCATTCCATTGTGGCTCATTGGTCGACTACGCCGGTATTGCGCGATACAACTATGCCTGCACCAGGGCCCCAAGTATACAAGCCTGAAATTGCCACCTGTTTTGTTAGTTACACGACGCACGTAACTTGTAAGTCTGCACCAGCGCCCAAAGAGTTCATGTTCGTAACTGCAGGCTTGATTACGTTGCTGAGAATGAAAGCTGCTATTTACTCATACTGAAAATTCTGAAAGGTCTTGATGATGATGTTCGATTTGTGTGCGCTCAACTGCGCGGTCATCAGCGCCCGTACAAAGTCCCAGTTTTTGCACAGTCCAAGTTTGTTACACAATCCAATCTAGCCACTCTCACGAATGATGACGACGACGACAATGATGATGATGATGATGATGATGATGATGATGACAACACCAACACCAAGTTCCCGGGCAGATAAAGTCCTCAACCCGCCCGGGAATCGAACCCCGGACCCCGTGATACAGAGGCAGCAACGCTAGCCACTAGACCACGAGCTGCGGAAAAGAGGTTTTAATTTGTAATTATTAAGTAGTTATTGTTATTTTACGCAGCAAACGTGAAAATACCTTACGATTGTATATACTTAAGGATTAAAGTGTTCATTTTATGTCAGAGTGGTACAAGCATATAATTATACGATACATAGCGTTTTAGACGTGAAAGACGCAATTACGCGCGGCATCTGCCGTGACTGTGTCAGCTTTAGACGCTAGGAAAAGGGCAAAACGACGAAGTAACGCTAGTAGCAGGGTTCGACCCTGGCTGGGACGAAAGGTTGAAGGTAGGGACATATGGTGATGATAATGATTATGATGATGAATTCCCATACATACACTACCTGTCAATTAAGGAGATGAGGCCCGAAGATCCACAGGAAGTTAGGAACTTCGTCAGAATGAATGTGCTTGTTTTGACAAGCTGCTCTCGATCGTATATGACGGGATTTGCTGAAGTGACACAGTAATGAGGGAGATTCCACAATAGTGCGACCTTAAAGATGCAAAACGGTGTTTCGAGTACTCACTAGTCGAGGCCGGCACAACTGCTCTGTCTCTTGTAGCTATTATCTCAAAATTATCCTTCCTGGCGTGCTGAAATGATACTAAATTGGTAACCAAATCAAATACATGCTGTACTTTCACCAGTTAAGGTGATACCTACAGATATCAAAAGCTGAATTATGTGCATACTTACTAAAGCACACTAACTCGGAATTAAACTTCTGTAGATAGTACTTCACTTTGTTATAGCGTATCTAGAGGATCCTATAGACACCATTCCTTGCTGTACGGCTCAATAAGCACGCTTATACTTTCTTTGTTTCATTCCATTTCTGCATAAGACTTAGCATTAGATGTACAACTTGTCCCAACACCAGTACAAAGAAGAGAATTTTCATTTGTTTTATTACTGTATTTATAAAATTCACTCAGTGTAAGTGTATAGAATTTCTCACGCAATAACCAAAAGAGTTCTCAAGAGCTTAGGTATTTCTCGTCTCCTGACCACAAGAGAAAGCAAGAACATCCAGAAAGCCCGCTCACAATGCCGCGTTCTAGAATGTGCGCATACACTTACTGCGCATGCGCAGACCCACGGCAAAACAGAATGGTACCTATTTCCTTCAGCGGATAAACCGTCTGCTAAAATAGCTGCCTCATTCCTTCTACCGCAAGGTGACATATCGTCTACACCTGACTTGTGATGTTGCATGTCTCGTGAAATACCGGCTTTACGGTTGTTGCGGCTCTCTTTTATTCTTGCCATCTTCTCCAATTGTGTTTCTGTCTTTGTCGATCTGCGAGAGTGTACCGCTAAGCTTTTTCGGCTGACACAGATGCAGCCATATACAGTTCATTCTGTAACGAGATGCTGTGTTATCACACCAGTGACGCCTGCAGCTCCCTGCTGTTCTAGCGCGTCTTCATTCATTTTGTGCGCCAGTAGAGCGCAACCCGCTACGTGTCGCAGGAATTTCATGTCGGTTGCCTCTGTTTGTTTGACTGCGGCAGATGTTGAAAGACCAGTTTTCTCTACTCTGCTATTGTCTTACACAGGTGCTGAGCGAGAAGTTCTTTATTTGAAACTCGCGCCACAGGTAGCGGCCGTTACTCATCGTTGTGTGAGTTGATCGCACTCGAAAGGGCGGGACCTAATGTATTTTTCTTTTAAACACTGTTTTTTGGAGGTGATGCAGTGGACGAGAGACGAGAAAGCGTTCGCTGTGACGACTTAATTCGTGGCCGTTCGGTCGTCGCAACCTAGCGTACATTCAGGCAACAGTTTAGGATCGCGCCTGCAGCTCGTGTTACTGACCGAAAATCGATTGTTACGTTAGTGGACACGTCCACAGACACAGCTAGTGTGCAGCAAAAGAAACCAGGACCGTCGAGAACAACCAGAAAACGTCGAGAAAGTATGTTTGGCGATTTTGATTTCCACCAAGCGATCTGCACGCGCCGGCCGCGGTGGCCGAGTGGTTCTAGGCGCTACAGTCTGGAACGGCGCGACCGCTACGGTCGCAGGTTCGAATCCTGCCTCGGGCACGGATGTGTGTGATGTCCTTAGGTTAGTTAGGTTTAAGTAGTTCTAAGTTCTAGGGGACTGATGACCTCAGCAGTTAAGTCCCATAGTGCTCAGAGCCATTTGAACCATTTTTGATCTGCACGCAGACATGCAGCTCTTGTAATTCCTGGTCGCACAGCGAGACGAATTCTTCACGAACCCTTGAAATATCATCCATAAAGTAGTACTAGTACATAATCTATTTTCAATTGTCTGGATGCCTGTATAAATAAAATATGCGGTGTTGGTATTGCCCGAAAGCCTAGTACTTCATGAGCAGCCCCTGCATACAAAACGTGTGACTGGTGTGCATTTTCCAAAATTGGCACTGTTGGCCCATTGTTCTTCGAAGAGAACGATTTGGCAGTTACTACGACTTCTCGGCGTTTCGTCCAGATGGCTGTGGAGTTTCTCTTCCCGAACTTGAAAAAATGTATTTAAGGGGTATCTAGTTCCAACAAAATGAACACTCTATGTAAAGATAAGAGAACTATCTATATTATGATTTTTTTATTTTTTTTAGATGAGGAAGTTCTCGCACCGTACCCGTAACTTAAACAGAATAATTTGCCATACATCGTGGCAAAAAGATCGCGTACTATTCTCTAAATTGTCTACACCAGATAGGTGTGATGCACAGATATGGTCCTTTACTACCTAATATGTCAAAGCCAAAATATGTGAACTAGTAGACTTGCTAGTTATCAGCAACAATTTATCCTCTTCTACTCCTTTTCGCATCTCATCTCAGCCACTGTGTATTAATGCGTTTCAGTTTTATGCATCTGTGAGCTTTGTGTAATCATGGAATGTGCAACGTAGACTTAAACCTACGCTTTTCACTTTTGACCAGCAGCCAACCATCAACCTCGATAGTATATTTTCAGACCATGTTCACTGTACATTTAACGACTGGGCTGATGTTTATTTTGGGGCTCAATTGTTCTGTGGTTGGAGAACATATTTGCTACCTCTTTGCCATATATTTTTGATATTTTATAATTATCTACAGGGTTGGACACACAGTTTAATAAAACTTTACGACGACTGCACTTAATAAAGGCTAATTATACTCAACATGTAAGTAGTATTATTTCGATAATTTTTAATCTGACAATGGAATGAAATAAATATATTAATTCTTCTCTCACTTCGTACAAACATTTTTTAATGTTGTACTTGATAAGGGCTTAAGGCCGGAATAATAGTAGCAATGCAGAATAAAGAAGTTTGTACACTCAGATGGTAGAAATATCATCCAAACATTATTACATGACTGTGGCCCAGAAATATGAGAAGATCATGAAATATGGTAGACAGCGTAAGCGTAAACACATTTCGTATTTCTGCAGTGCTTACTTGAACTCCTGGCAATTAAAATTGCTACACCACGAAGATGACGTGCTACAGACGCGAAATTTAACCGACAGAAAGAAGATCCTCTGATATGCAAATGATTAGCTTTTCAGAGCATTCACACAAGGTTGGCGCCGGTGGCAACAACTACAACGTGCTGACATGACGAAAGTTTTGACCGATTTCTCATTCACAAACAGCAGTTGACCGGCGTTGCCTGGTGAAACGTTGTTGTGATGCCTCGTGTAAGGAGGAGAAATGCGTACCATCACGTCCCCGACTTTGATAAAGGTCGGATTGTAGCCTCTCGCGATTGCGGTTTATCGTATCGCGACATTGCTGCTGGCGTTGGTTCAGATCCAATGACTGATAGCAGAATATGGAATCGGTGGGTTCAGGAGGGTAATACGGAACGCCGTGCTGGATCCCAGCGGCCTCGTACCACTAGCAGCCGAGATGACAGGCATCTTATCCGCATGGCTGTAACGGATCGTGCACCCACGTCTCGATCCCTGAGTCAACAGATGGTGACGTTTGCAAGACAACAACCATCTACACGAACAGTTCGACGACGTTTGCAGCGGCTTGGACTATCAGCTTGGAGACTGTGGGTGTGGTTACCCTTGACGCTGGATCACAGACAGGAGCGCTTGCGTTGGTGTATTCAACGACGAACCTAGTTGCACGAAGGGCAAAACGTCATTTTTTCGGATGAATCCAGGTTCTGTTTACAGCATCATGATGGTCGTATCCGTGTTTGGCGACATCGCGATGAACGCACACTGGAGGCGTGTATTCGTCATCGCCATACTGGCGTATCGTCCGGCGTGATGGTATGGGGTGCCATTGGTTACAAGTCTCGGTCACCTCTTGTTCGCATTGACGGCCCTTTGCACAGTGGACGTTACATTTCAGATGTGTTCTACCCGTGGCTCTACCCTTCATTCGATCCCTGCGAAACCCCACATTTCAGCAGGATAATGCACGACCTCACGTTGCAAGTCCTGTACGGGCCTTTCTGGATACACAAAATGTTCGACTGCTGCCCTGCCCAGCACATTCTCCAGATCTCTCACCAATTGAAAACGTCTGGTCAATGGTGGCCGAGCAACTGGCTCGTCACAATACGCCAGTCACTACTCTTAATGAAATGTGGTGTGGTGTGCATGGATAGCTGTACCTGTACGCGCCATCCAAGCTCTGTTTGACTCAATGCCCAGGCGTATCAAGGCCATTATTAATGCCAGAGGTGGTTGTTCTCGGTACTGATTTCTCAGGATCTATGCACCCAAATAGCGTGAAAATGTAATCACATGTCAGTTCTAGTATAATATATTTGTCCAATGAATACCCGTTTATTATCTACATTTCTTCATGGTGTAGCAATTTTAATGGCCAGTAGTGTACTTTGCCCAACATAGTAGCAGTTTGACCAAAGGTTGGCTGAAACAAAGGGTCGCTTGGTAGGGTACATCGGACACATCCTGATGCATCATTACGCAGTAAATATGGTAATGACAGGAAGTGCGGAGAAAACTTGTAGAGGGAATGCATGCACGAGGTATGATCAAATAATAACGGAAATTTTTCATTTTCTTAAATAATCTCTATTTATCCATTATCCTTAACTTTCTCCCCTTTAAAGTAATTTTCCTAAGGTACGTGGCCCCTTTTTCCAATCTTGAAAGCAATTCTGGAAATCACTTTTCGTTATGGTGTTCAGTTCCTTCAGCGACCCTTGTTTGCAGGTGGGCCATGTCCGGCGAATACGGTGACTGAGGCAACATAACGATCTTTTTTTCTGCCGAGAAATCACGAACAGACGTTGAGGTGTGACCGGAAGCATTACCGTGATACAGTTTCCACGAGTGGTTTTGCCACAATTCTAGTCGTTTTCTTCGGACTGCTCTACGCAGTCGGCGCATAGCTTCCAGGTAGTATTCCTTACTGATCATACGAGCACGAGGCAGGAATTTATGATGCACTATCCCACTTTAATCGAATAAGACACTGAGAATAGCCTTCACACGTGATCGAACTTGTCGAAATAATTCGGTCTTCGTTTTTTAGGCAGTTTCCATTAGGACGACTTTGACATCGTTTCGACGTCATACTCTTATATCCATGTTTCGTCACCTGTTATAACTTTCTTTAGAAGTTCTGGATCGTTGTCGACTTCATACAGCAATTCCTGAGCAATGTGTACGAGACGTCGATTTTGGTCGAAATTCAACAATTTCGGAACAAACTTTGCCGTGATTTTTGGACAACATGGTTGTGGAGATGAAGCAGCGATTAGTATGATTAATCAATTATTCAAAAACAGTCTTAATCGCACAAAAACTTTGCCGTGCTGCTACGCATTTCATGCTAAAAACATCCGAAAACAATGCTTGGCGTGACCTGAGGTATTACCGACATCATCAGCAACCTCTCTGATTTTTCAGAAGCATTTTCTTTACTTGTTCCATATTGTCGTCAGTGATAGATGTGCTAGGGCGTCCAGGCCGGTCGTCGCATTCAACATCTTCTCGAGCCTCTTTGAAACGTTTTTTTCCACTCGTAAACTCTTATCTTACTCATAGTAAATTCGCTAAAGGCCACAGTCAATATTTCGAATGCAGTGCTGCACTTCATTGCATTTTTAAGCAGAAGTTAATGTAAATTAAGTCCCATAGTGCTCAGAGCCATTTGAACCGTGGCTTAAAAATGAAACCTTACCGTGTGGGTGTTATTCAGAAAATAAAAGAGGCGGACAATGGTAAGCGTTCACATTACTGTAATTGGTTGCTGGAAAATGTCTCTTGGGGACATGTTGATCCATTCCTCCTTTTTTTCGACGAATGAAGCATGGTTTCATCTGTCGACTTTCGTTAATTCACAAGACACTGGCCTACTGAGAATGCCCATGTCATACTGAAAAAGCCGTTACACGATTTAAAAATTATTGTGTGGTATTCTGTATCTCGTAACAGAATTATCGGGCCATTGTTCTTCAACGAATCTGTCAACACATATGTTTACTTGCGACTCTACAATGGGTGTTCGTCTCTGTTAACTCCAAACGAAAGATGTTGTGCATATTTACAGCAAGATGGGGCAACTTTTCATACGTCGGCTTTGTCCTTAGCTCGTATACATACTGATTTTACAGAAGAGGGGACCATTAGTAAGGGGTTGTCATCACCCCTCTCTTCCGACTTGTCACCATGAGACTTTTACCTCCGGGGATTTTTAAAGGCTAGAGTCTACCGCAACAATCCCAGAACACTTCACACATTTAAAAACAATATATGTGAAGAAATTTCGAACATTACTCAAAGAGTACTGAAAAGTGTTTTCCTTAACATGCCTCGACGTGCACAACTTTGATTGGATGTTGGCGGAGAACATTTTGAACACAGACTTTAAATAAATTCTTTCCTAAAATATTCTTATTAAACTACTAAAAGTATATCTGTTACTTAAACTGTTAATTACATAGTTAATAATGAAACTGTACAATAAAGCTGTAAGAAAGCGATTATGTACGTTTATTTTCTTCATTCATATTCGTTTCAGCGCAGGGGCCGGTTTTATGTGCGCCAGTCTGTATAACCTTTCCGACTGTGAGCAATAAACTACGTATTCGAAACAGCTGAAAATGCAAACGTACATCAGTAACATGTGTATCAACAAGATAAAAAAAATTTGAAAACTAGGTGTATAAAGCACACGAATTTAAAAAAAATTGCCGTTACGTTTTTATCACACCTCGCAGCTTGCAGCAGCTGGCCTCAGATGATTACACATGAACAGAGTAACGTGAGCAGCTGCAACGAAACTGTCTTCACACTGAAGATCACAACAACCACAAGAACAACGGACATGTATCACATCTCAGTGTATCCATGTCGCTTCATTAATAAATCTGTCCAGCAGGAAAGAAATTCACATAATATGCGGCTGATCTACAGGGAATTTCTTCAGTCCAGGTCTGTTTACAGTTCAAATATTTCGATTGCGTCGTCTTGTCATCCTGTCTTCACCTTCTTCTTTTAGTTGTCTTACGTATGCTGTTCAGTCTTTTCTCTTTTGTGCTAATTGGGTCAGCCATTTAGGAGAGAAGGGATGCACATACGACCAGCTAACAAAGAACGACAATAGTTATGGGTTGCAAAATATCCATGACGCGGCATGCTGTCTGGCATGTGCAGCGACTGTTTTACGATGAAGCTGCGAGCCGCGTACGACGCGCGTAGGAACTGATCGGTTGAGAGGAATGTGCCGTATTTTATCCTTGCTACAGACTTTCTAATCGTATATTCCAGTCAACACTGTCAAATATTTATGTAAATTTACAAATTCCGTAAACGTAGTCTCACTCGCATGTAAGGAAAGGACAAAATAATATAACCACAATGTAATATAGTACATCTTATTACAAGTTGGTAACACTGGTTAGGTGTAAATTCTGTGATGCAGGTGTTAAATTACGCAGCATCAAGCGTACTTTTGACTCCTATGTAAACCAGACATTTGTTTTGTACAAGCAGAGAGCTTTAGAAGTGTAGTACCATGGCCAAGGCGTGATATTTCAATGTCTTGCAGTTTACTATCAGTTTTACCATCATTGTGCATCTGCGATAGACATTAATAACTCTCACTTTTAAGCAACTTTATCAATGCTCTCCTTATGGCGTTTGATAAATCGTTCTCTCCGTTTTTCACTAACTCTTCTGCTGTCCATTCTACTTACACGTCCTTCTTGTCACAGTAGATACGTATTTACAATGTTGTGACTTTATTGGTTAAAAACAGTCTTCGTTGCAATTTTCTTTTTTTTTATTTTTCAGCTACGCGTTTCACCTTATTTAGGCATCTTCAGGTGGATCTTAATTTGGTATTTCTTAGAAGGATCCTTTAAACAATGTAGCCAAAGGGCATCGTCGATTACATCAGGCAAACATCGCCTTCGTTAAACTCATTAAAAACTTCCTGTATGGAAGACCTGCATAACGCGTTCCAGTTCACAGGAGCGAGTAATAGAAAGTTTAACCAGGCGATGTTGGCCTGATGTATTCGACGATGCCCTTTGGCTACATTGTTTAAAGGATCCTTCTAAGAAATACTAAATTAAGATCAACCTGAAGATGCCTAAATAAGGTGAAGCGCGTAGTTGAAAAATAAAAAACTAAAATTGCAACCAAGACTGTTTTTAACCAATACTGTTCAGCACTGGTTTGCTGTATGCCACAAATGGTTGGAAGAATTTCTTGTGGCTGACTAATACGTTTGTTCAGTCACTTTGACTAATGCATGCTGTCTACCAAGTGTACGCAACAATTTTGCAGACCTCGTAGAAAGAAAAAGCAGCCTGTACGACGTATACGCCACACGTAAGGCCGTCGGACCTAGAAAAGTTTGATTCGCCGACTTCTGGACTAGACATCAAACACACTGTTACTGAACGGAGACGAATCTCATTAACTCGCAATTTGCAAGCACTGTGCTGCCTACAATTTTGCACAAAGTTTTCGAATAAAGAGTTACACAGGGTAACTTACGATTTAAGGCGGACGTGCCGTCGAATAAAAGCACGTCCGATCGCAAAAACGAGAGACTATTTCTGCATTTGAAAAATTTTGTAATAAGCAGTTAGAAAAAAAATTCTCGAGATAAGAAGAAACGTGAGGCGTATTCGCCATAGAATATTCAGTGTTTCATAAATATTCGTCTCATTTCCCAAGATTATATCTTCTACATAAATGAGTGTAGAAACTTGAGATAAATTTATGACTTTTAACTGATGCATCGGATCTAAAAGTTTAGTTTGGCGCTAGTTGTAAGATCAAATTATGAACGCGAGTGTATTATTTTATATGCGAAGGAGACTATAGTATCCCTATAAATTCGTTAAGAAGTGAATCGGCAGAATCCCTACTACGGTTAATAAAAGCTTATATTTTATCTTACAGAGTCGTTTGCTCATGTTGAGGTACACGCTGTGGATCCTCGTATTCTAATATAATTTAGGTTGGTTTGTTACACGTACCTGTTATCCTTCCAAGAGCCATTTAGACCAGTTTTTACAGTTTCGTTTCTTGTGTTTCAAAATGGTTCAAATGGCTCTGAGCACTATGGGACTCAACATCTCAGGTCATCAGTCCCCTAGAACTTAGAACTACTTAAACGTAACTAACCTAAGGACATCACACACATCCACGCCCGTGGCAGGATTCGAACCTGCGACCGTAGCGGTTGCGCGGTTCCTGACTGAAGCGCCTAGAACCGCTCGGCCACACCGGCCGGCCTTCTTGTGTTTGTATACTAAGTTGTAACCGCTCTCTCATTTCTGTCAGTGTTAGGGAAATATTTCAGTAATTCTTTCTTTCGTAATAATTTTTAAGTTAATGTTATTTGAAGTATGTAAGTAAAAATTTTTATTAAAAAGAAGTACAATGACTTGCAATATAAGGTTATAAGAGAACAAAGCTGTACTGTGGTAGTTTGGTTTGCTTACATATGCAGCTAACCATCATTGTTAGCTCAATACTATATCGATTACTGTTCGATTTCAGTCTTGCGGTTGCTGTTATTACTGTTGTTGCAGGTGCTACTATTGCGTGTTGTGTAGAGTGAAGTACTGAAAATATACCATCTATTTAAAGGGTGTACCGATCATTTGATAAAAGTCAAGTAGGCGTAATTTTCATCAACCAAATATACAGTTTCAGCGACTGGAATTTTTTGAAAGAGAGAGACAGATAGATTCTTTACTGATTAGAACTGAAGATTTGCGATGTTTGACGTTAAATTAAATTATCAAGTGAAAAGTGAAAGGTAAAATTAACGCATTTTACTGTGAATATTTGCAAAAGTTAACATATCGATATCGACATTCTAGTGATAGAGTAAAATTTAAATACTGCAGACTGTTAAAATCTCTAGTCGAACGTAAACTTTGAAATAGTTGGAGCATTTTTGATAACTTGTTAACGAATGTTTATTAGCCTATCTAAAGAACAGTAATAGGAAAGACTATAAACCTATAATTAAAAATCAGAATCAATAGTGCAGGCCAGATAATGACGCCAACACAGCCCGTTCTGTACGGTGAGTGGTAAACAGTTCGCTAGTATCGCACGCAGTGCCTATAAAACCTTTAAATGAAATTTAAATGAGTTTGTCCTCTAGAATCGAGATGTCGGTTCTTAATCTGTTTTCTTATAAGTAACCAGATTACAATAAGTGAATTGAAGCTTCATCGCCGTGTTATTCAAACAAAACACAATAAAAACTAGCATATTCCGGCAACACTGAGTACGATTTACGTCGAGATCTGCACACACGACGGCGCCACAGCCCAAGAGCACCATATATTAAAATATCTGCATTAAGGACAACCCAGCACCAATTTCAGAGTCAAGGAGAATGATGAAGAATATCCGGTAGGAATCCAGTGCGTTTTATTTGATGTGGTATACAATCCAGCCTGAAGGTTGTTCCACGCTCGTTCACGCACATGCTCGAGTGCTTCCCACCCTTTGCCTGAGAAAACACGTACACACCGTACAGTACCACACAGAACAAAGTTTACACGATTCGCAGACATGTAACACACACGATATCGTGCTTTTCGGTTATATGAGGGGGGTGGCGAGCGGAAGGGCATCCGTCCACAAATAGTTTAAAAAAAAAGAGAGAGAGAGAGAAATCATGAAAACAGAGGAGTCTGCACGACAGGATAGTCGGTAGGATATAGTGTGTAGGCAAGTATTCAGACAAACAAGAAGTGCCTGACACGCACTGCTGATTCGAAAACAATTGGCTCGTAGTCTGAAAAAAAAAGAAAAAAAGTCCAGTTAAGGACTGTGTACTGAATGCAGGATACCGGGTGGTTATAATCGAAGTACAGTTGCTCGTGGAGGTCCAGTATGGGCTGCAATTATCGTATGGCAGCGAAAACTGGTAAATACGCTCATGCCTTAACGCCAGACCAATTTCCGCCTGGGGAAAAATTAGTTCCAGTTTTGGCCACCAGATGCAAATCTGGTGCTGTACACAGCATGTATAATGGTATGACTTTCGCCACTGACATTTCAGAAGCCGTAACCTGAGTGAACAGCACGGCAATCGAGAAGAGTGCACTGTTTGTGGCATTATTTAGTGTCAACTGCAGCAAGTATAGTGCTGCATGAGAGTATCATTAAATGGTTTAAAGAAGATGATAATGAAATTCGAAACACTGTTGAGTTCGGCAGCTGGAGGAGGAAGGCGTCCTCTTCCGGTAGATGTTAGCGATAATGTTGCTGTTTCTGTAACTGACGATGCAGCACGTGCCCTGGATAGTGCTAGCGCTCGTGCCGTGTCATGGGAGTTGCCCATATCATCGTCAACAGTACGGAAAGCTTTGCAGCATATTTAACAGTACGGGAAGTTCTGCAGTCTATTTTACAGTGGTATTCGTTCAAGATCCAGACAGCGCAGCAGCTGAAACGTCATGACCTGGAGTAACGTTTTGAATTTGCTCCTCCGTATCTGGCGCGGATCAAAGTTGATGACATGTAGTCTGGCAATTTTATGTGGAGTGACGAGGCATATTTTACACTAGAGGGTGGTGTGAATACACAGAACTGCCGAATTTGGGGCACTGTTAAACGAAGTGTTGTCCACGAAGAGGCATTGCACTCCTCGTATGCGACTGTGCGTTGTGGATTCACAGGCACCTTTATTCTCGGTTACGACGGTACTGGGCACTACCCACTGAAGTTTGAATAGTTTGGCTTTAGCCCCCACGCCTTATGGCACGTATATATATATATATATATATATATATATATATATATATATATATATATATATATATATATATATATATTCGTTACACACAGATTAATTGAGTGGCCCAGAGATGTGGCTGGTCTGTATTTGGCTACGATTTTCGTCATAGGGTGCCAGCTCACACCTGTCGTAAACTCAATTTTTAAGCTGAAAAAATATATAACAAAACAATGCAGGCATGTATTGCGGTGAAATTTAAAATATTGAGTCACTCACGTTGATTGATAATTTGAACAAGTAGTTTATTTTTCTTCAAAATATTCACTAGACACTTAAAACGCAGTCTGAGGGTCTCTTAAGTGAGGGCGGCTGTTTATAAAAATATTATCTTGGAGCTCTTCCATTTGGTCCGTGTTTGCATAGAAAAACAGTAGTATCAGAAATTGAAGAGTCCGCCTTGATGCAAAACACCTTGTTATTCGTTTATTTCTTTATTATCCCAAACTAGTTCCGGCGACAAATATCACCATCATCAGTGGTTTTTTTTTAGTCTAAAACATGCAGAAAATGGTATGGTTGTACAAACACAGTAAAACATTATTACATTATTATACATCGTCTTTTGAAATATAGTTTTATATTGATACTTTCGTACTACCTTGTTTATTGTATGCTACAGCATGTCTTAAGCAATTATTGGCGCTGTTTGTGACATATTTTCTGTGCTCTTTTTTTCTTTTTTTCCCTGTTGCCGTCTTTTTGCTTAGCGAACATCATGCTAATAACTGATGCTATAACACTTCGCTATAAAATTCATAAGTCGTGTTCACGGCAGTCGACAATCTGTTCACAGTTCACAAAGTACACTTTGTCTGCTGTCCTAAACCACTATATTGCACTCCAACTGATCGCTTTCGAACGTCACTACATACATACTAGCCCCCAACTTGGATACCAACCCACTACTACCCCCAGATGCGCCGTACGTCGGGCTCTTACCGCCGCTCAGAACCAACTCCACGAAGATGGCCGCCCAATCCACCCTCGACACGACTGACTAACTTAAAACAATGTTTGACAAAAATTACGAATATTCTAAAACTAAACACAAAAACACATATGGTACATTGAAAAATAAGTAAAATTTCTGGGCAATAACAATTTAAGGTCAAATTTTCTATATCTGCCACCGTTTTTTCCAAAATTATGTTATTGTGGCGTAATATTGCTTTTCCCAGATTTTTGATACTTAACGTAAATAAACAAATAGAAATGCATACTTAATTACTCATCTGCCTCTTTAATCTTTAGACTGCTGCCACTAGTTTCGCTGTTTAAATTTATTTATTACCAAAAACACAGTTTCTCTCTGTCGAATCCCATATTCCGATCTCTCTGTTAAAAATAGTACAGTTTCTGCTAATTCGGCTATGATTGCTCAATGCAGCTCTACTAGCCGCATCCGTAGACATTTTGTTTATATTAATCAGCCAAAGCATTGCCGAGATATTAGCTTTTGAACTTTCACAAATTTACAATTTTTAACGCGACAATAACTTTTAAACTATTGCATATTTTTGTGGCGCGTCTCCATAATTTAGGTTTACATACTTTTTCTGTCCATGAGTGCTAAGTCGCACCTCCGTGTCACTCTTAGTTTTCTTTTTATCAACTTATCTCTGGCATATAAATTTCTCCAAGCGCGCAAACACGGCCATATGCGCCCCTGCCTAGCGTCAGCTCGGGTTTTTCCAAGGCCACGTAACGGTAGCCGTTCGCCACGGCTCCGTAGCAAACGCCCGCCACGTGCTCCGCGGCGGGAAACAGCCGCTCTACTCTCACCCCACAGCTTGTATGCTCACACGGTAAATTCTTCTTTGAGGGGAATACACACAGATGGCCTGTCGAGTGCACTGTGAGGTTTGCACTTAACGAAACCTCCTCGTACAGCATGTGCTTCCCGCTTTGAAAACCACTGCTTTCATACAAGATGGGACAACACCGCCTCTCGCTCGACCTGTGAAAGAACTACTTAATGCAACCTTCCACGATCGTTTCATCTCCAGATGTTTTCCTGATACATAGCCTACAAGATCGTCTCATCTGAATCCATGTGGATACATGAAAGACCGAGTTTCGCTGCCGTACGATGATTAGAGCACACGCTGGACCTCCGTGAATAGCCGTCCTTTAATCATAGCCATCCGCTACATGAGGCATGCGTTGTGCCCGCAGACTTCAAGAACAGTGTAATAATTGCAAATAAGGCATGTGCTGATACGCATCAGTATACAGAGCCATTAGTTTAATAAGCCATGGTTTCAAGATACTGACACTGATCGCTGAAAGAAGAATGGAAAGACTGGCTTGGTTTTGTGGTAAGTTGCTATGGGACCAAACTGCTGAGGTCATCGGTCCCTAGGCTGACACACTAGTTAATAAGCTTAAACTAACTTCTTGTTGTTGTTGTGGTCTTCAGTCCAGAGACTGGTTTGATGCAGCTCTCCATGCTACTCTATCCCGTGCAAGGTTCTTCAACTCCCAATACCTACTGCAACCTACATCTTTCTGAATCTGTTTAGTGTACTCATCTCTTGGTCTCCCTCTACGATTTTTACTCTCCACGCTGCCCTCCAGTACTAAATTGGTGATCCCTTGATGCCTCAGAACAAGTCCTACCTACTGATCCCTTCTTCTCGTCAAGTTGTACCACAAGCTCCTCTTCTCCCCAATTCTGTTCAATACCTCCTCATTAGTTATGTGATGTTGTATACATGGAAGAACCCTGGAGATACTAAAAGGTATCAGATAGATTATATAATGGTAAGACAGAGATTTAGGAACCAGGTTTTAAATTGTAAGACATTTCCAGGGGCAGATGTGGACTCTGACCACAATCTATTGGTTATGACCTGTAGATTAAAACTGAAGAAACTGCAAAAAGGTGGGAATTTAATGAGATGGGACCTGGATAAACTGAAAGAACCAGAGGTTGTACAGAGTTTTAGGGAGAGCATAAGGGAGCAATTGACAGGAATGGGGGAAAGAAATACAGTAGAAGAATGGGTAGCTTTGAGGGATGAAGTAGTGAAGGCAGCAAAGGATCATGTAGGTAAAAAGATGAGGGCTAATAGAAATCCTTGGGTAACAGATGAAATATTGAATTTAATTGATGAAAGGAGAAAATATAAAAATGCAATTAATGAAGCAGGCAAAAAGGAATACAAACGTCTCAAAAATGAGATCGACAGGAAGTGCAAAATGGCTAAGCAGACATGGCTAGAGGACAAATGTAAGGATGTAGAGGCTTATTTCACTAGGGGTAAGATAGATACTGCCTACAGGAAAATAAAAGAGACCTTTGGAGATAAGAGAACCACTTGTATGAACATCAAGAGCTCAGATGGAAACCCAGTTCTAAGCAAAGAAGGGAAAGCAGAAAGGTGGAAGGAGTATATAGAGGGTCTATACAAGGGCGATGTACTTGAGGACAATATTATGGAAATGGAAGAGGATGTAGATGAAGATGAAATGGGAGATACGATACTGCGTGAAGAGTTTGACAGAGCACTGAAAGACCTGAGTCGAAACAAGGCCCCCGGAGTAGACAACATTCCATTGGAACTACTGACGGCCTTGGGAGAGCCAGTCCTGACAAAACTCAACCATCTGGTGAGCAAGATGTATGAAACCGGCGAAATACCCTCAGACTTCAAGAAGAATATAAGAATTCCAATCCCAAAGAAAGCAGGTGTTGACAGATGTGAAAATTACCGAACTATCATTTTAATAAGTCACAGCTGCAAAATACTAACACGAATTCTTTACAGACGAATGGAAAAACTAGTAGAAGCCGACCTAGGGGAAGATCAGTTTGGATTCCGTAGAAATACTGGAACACGTGAGGCAATACTGACCTTACGACTTATCTTAGAAGAAAGATTAAGGAAAGGCAAACCTACATTTCTAGCATTTGTAGACTTAGAGAAAGCTTTTGACAATGTTGACTGGAATACTCTCTTTCAAATTCTAAAAGTGGCAGGGGTAAAATACAGGGAGCGAAAGGCTATTTACAATTTGTACAGAAACCAGATGGCAGTTATAAGAGTCGAGGGACATGAAAGGGAAGCAGTGGTTGGGAAGGGAGTAAGACAGGGTTGTAGCCTCTCCCCGATGTTATTCAATCTGTATATCGAGCAAGCAGTAAAGGAAACAAAAGAAAAATTCGGAGTAGGTATTAAAATCCATGGAGAAGAAATAAAAACCTTGAGGTTTGCCGATGACATTGTAATTCTGTCAGAGACAGCAAAGGACCTGGAAGTGCAGTTGAACGGAATGGACAGTGTCTTGAAAGGAGGATATAATATGAACATCAACAAAAGCAAAACGAGGATAATGGAATGTAGTGGAATTAAGTCGGGTGATGCTGAGGGAATTACATTAGGTAATGAGACACTTAAAGTAGTAAAGGAGTTTTGCTATTTGGGGAGCAAAATAACTGATGATGGTCGAAGTAGAGAGGATATAAAATGTAGACTGGCAATGGGAAGGAAAGCGTTTCTGAAGAAGAGAAATTTGTTAACATCGAGTATAGATTTAAGTGTCAGGAAGTCATTTCTGAAAGTATTTGTATGGAGTGTAGCCATGTATGGAAGTGAAACATGGACGGTAAATAGTTTGGACAAGAAGAGAATAGAAGCTTTCGAAATGTGGTGCTACAGAAGAATGCTGAAGATTAGATGGGTAGATCACATAACTAATGAGGAAGTATTGAATAGGATTGGGGAGAAGAGAAGTTTGTGGCACAACTTGACCAGAAGAAGGGATCGGTTAGTAGGACATGTTCTGAGGCATCAAGGGATCACCAATTTAGTATTGGAGGGCAGCGTGGAGGGTAAAAATCGTAGGGGGAGACCAAGAGATGAATACACTAAGCAGATTCAGAAGAATGTAGGTTGCAGTAGGTACTGGGAGATGAAGAAGCTTGCACAGGATAGTGTAGCATGGAGAGCTGCATCAAACCAGTCTCAGGACTGAAGACCACAACAACAACAACAGTTATGTGATCTACCCATTTAATCTTCAGCATTCTTCTGTAGTACCACATTTCGAAAGCCTCTATTCTCTTCCTGTCTAAATTATTTATCCTCCACGTTTCTCTTCCATACATGGCTACACTCCATACAAATACTTTCAGAAACGACTTCCTGACATTTAAATCTATACTCGTTGTTACCAAATTTCTCTTCTTCATAAACGCTTTCCTTTCCATTGCCAGTCTACATTTTATATCGTCTCTACTTCGACCATCATCAGTTATTTTGCTCTCCAAATAGCAAAACTCATTTACTACTTTAAGCGTCTCATTTCCTAATGTAATTCCCGGAGCATATCCCGATTTAATTCGACTACATTCCATTATCCTCGTTTTGCTTTTGTTGATGTTCATTTTATATAATCCTTTCAAGACACTGTCCATTCCGTTCAGCTGCTCTTCCAGGTGCTTTGCTGTCTCTGACAGAATTTCAATGTCATCGGAGAACCTCAAAGTTTTTATTTCTTCTCCATGGATTTTAATTCCTACTCCGAATTTTTCTTTTGTTTCCTTTACTGCTTGCTCAATATACATACTGAATAACATCGCGGATAGGGTACAACTCTGTCTCACTTCCTCCCCAACCACTGCTTCCCTTTCATGCCCCTCGACTCTTATAACTGCCATCTGGTTTCTGTACAAATTGTAAATAGCCTTTCGCTCCCTGTATTTTACCCCTGCCACCTTCAGAATTTGAAAGATAGTATTCCAGTCAACATTGTCAAAAGCTTTCTCTAAGTCTACAAATGCTAGAAACGTAGGTTTGCCTTTCCTTAATCTATTTTCTAAGATAAGTCGTAGGGTCAGTATTGTCTCACATGTTCCAACATTTCTACGGAATCCAAACTGATCTTTCCCGTAGTCGGCTTCTACCAGTTTTTCCATTCGTCTGTAAAGAATTCGTGGTAGTATTTTGCAGCCATGGCTTATTAAGCTGATAGTTCGGTAATTTTCACATCTGTCAACACCTGCTTTCTTTGGGATTGGAATTATTATATTCTTCTTGAAGTCTGAGGGTATTTCGCCTGTCTCATACATCTTCCTCACTAGATGGTAGAGTTTTGTTGGGCCTGGCTCTCCCAAGGCTGTCAGTAGTTCTAATGGAACGTTGTTACTCCCGGGACCTTGTTTCGACTTAGGTCTTTCAGTGCTCTGTCAAACTCTTCACGCAGTATCGTGTCCCTTATTTCATCTTCATCTACATTCTCTTCCATTTGTATAATATTGTCCTCAAGAATATCGTTCTCGTATAGACCCTCTATACACTCCTTCCACCTTTCTTCTTTCCCTTCTTCGCTTAAAACTGGATTTCCATCTAAGCTCTTGATATTCATACAAGTGGTTCCCTTTTCTCCAAATATCCCTTTAATTTTCCTGTATCTATCTTACCCCTAGTGATATGCGCCTCTACATCCTTACGTTTGTCCTCTAGCCATTTCTGCTTAGCCATTTTGCCCTTTCTGTCGATCTCATTTTTAAGACGTTTGTATTCCTTTTTGCCTGCTTCATTTGCTGCATTTTTTATTTTCTCCTTTCATCAATTAATTTCAGTATCTCTTTTGTTACCCAAGGATTTCTATTCGCCCTCGTCTTTTTAACTACTTGATCCTCTGCCACCTTCACTATTTCGTCTCTCAAAGCTACCCATTCTTCTTCTACTGTATTCCTTTCCCCCAGTCTTGTCAATAGTTCCCTAATGCTCTCCCTGAAACTAACTTACGCTGAGGAAAACACACACACACACACCTATGCCCGAGGAAGGACTCGAACCTCCGACGGAGGGAGCCACGCGAACCGTGGCAACTCGCCCTAGACCAAACGGCTATCCCGCGCGGTGGAAAGGCTAGTAGAAATCCATATCAGAGAAAATAAGTTAGGGTTACAGAGAAATGTAAGAACACACGAAGCAAAACCGACCCTACACAATATCTTCACTAGCACAGTCTCAGTCGTTGCTTGAAAGTGCTGTGGGTGTCTTTTAGTCACTCTCTGAATTACTGGGGGGGGGGGGGGGGGGGGGGGGCGTAATAACATGAATACCGGGCGTATGCAAAATACGTATTTATTAATAGAGAGATGGGCCACCATTGGCTTTGCGAACAACGGAACAGATTCGTAGTGTGTCTGAATGGTCTCCCATTATTGTGCCAAAACATCTGCCGATTACTGCAACGATGTTGGAGCAGGAAATATACTGTCTGACCACAATCCTTTCTAATGCTCGTCGGTCTCTGTCCGTTAACTTTGCCTTCGGCCACTATTCCTTTCAGCTGAAGACTTATCATCATGTTTTGTGCGTGCTGTCATTACTGTAGATAATGTCGCTAGTGAAACGTTAAACAGTTCAGCCGTGTTCGTCACAGATACATCCGCAAGCCGCGTGCCAACGAGTTGCTCTTTTTTGAAGTGTGACATACCGCAAATATCACCGATCGCTTATGTTAACCATCGCAGGACAAAATGTATAATACGGTGAAACTCAGCCTGCAACACTTGGCACGTCAGCTGTGCACTACAGCCAATTCACATTATTTGCACGTGTGCAGTGGTGCTAACTATATAAGTAAGCCTACGTTTATAGCATTTGAACATTTATGTGAAACACTGTCAATGTTAACTGGAATACACAATGTGAAACTCTGGAGGTACAGAGAGAAAAATAGCAGCTTTAATGTTTGCCGATGCCATTGTGGTTGCATTCGATAGGAAGGGCACGGGAAAATAATTGAAAGCAATGGTTGGTGTCTTGAAAAGACATTGTAGAGTGAACTTAAGTAAATGAACACTAAATGAATGTTATCAGGCAATGCTGAGAGATCTAGATTAAGATATAGGATACTAAAGTAATAGAAGGGTTTTGCTGTTTAGAGAGCAAATTAATTAACGATTGACGAAATAGAGGGCATACTGAATACGAACAGCAATAGCAAGGGTAGAATTTGTGAAGAAGAGAAATCGGTTAACATCAGACATTTAAAAGTTAGGAAGCCTTTTGTTACAATGTTTTTCTAGCATGTAGCCTTGTACAGAAATGAAACGTGGACACTAAGAACTTCAGGTGAAAGGAGAACGACAGCTTTTGAAATACTGCATCACAGATGAATCATGAATGTTAGATCGGTAAACCGGGTAACTACTGAAAGGAGTTGGGGAGAAAAGAAAATTATATCTACATCTAAATATATATTGTGCAAGCCATCATGCGGCGCATGACAGGCGTTACCTTCTACCATTGCTGGTCATTCCCCCTTCTGTCTAACTGGCAAAAGGAACAATGGAAAAACGACTATCTATATGCCTCCTTACGAAAAAAAAAATGGCTCTGAGCACTATGGGACTCAACTGCTGTGGTCATAAGTCCCCTAGAACTTAGAAGTACTTAAACCTAAGTAACCTAAGGACATCACACACATCCATACCCGAGGCAGGATTCGAACCTGCGACCGTAGCGTTCGTGCGGTTCCAGACAGTAGCGCCTTTAACCGCTCGGCCACTCCGGCCGGCCCTCCTTACGAGTTCGACTTTCTCTCCCCCTGTCTTCGTGGTCCTTACAAGCAGTACACGTTGGCGGCAGTAGAATCGTTCTGCAATCAGCCACAAACGACGTTTCCCTAAATTTACACAATAGTGTTTCGCGAAATAAACGTCGGCTTCCCCCTCTACCGATTCCCAAGTTAGTTTGCAAAGTATCACCGTAATACCAAACTTACCGGACGGTAACAAATCTAGCAGCCCGATTCTGAATTGCTTCGATACCTTGCTTCAGCCCGACTTGTTCTGGTCCCAAACACTCGACCAGTATTCAAGAATCGGTAGGACTTAAGTTCTATATGCGGTCTCCTCTATAAGAGGGCGTAATGAAAAGTAATGCCTCCGAATGTTTATGTGGGAACTCTGAAAGCCTTTTAAACAAAAGAACCGTTATCAACATTGTACATCTTTATTCTTCCTGTCTACATATTTGCAGCAGTCTGCCATTGGAGGGCTCTGAACTGTAGCCTGTAACGTGGTTGTATGTAACATAACTATGTTGGTGTGTGACAAACAGTGTGCTGTAATCGAGTCTCGAATTCTAAGACTATGTCCACGCATTGAGCCCCGTCTCTTTCAACATGACAATACCAGACCACACACAAGCGCGGCGATATCTCCAACACTCTGACGCCATGGGTTCACTGTCATCGATCATACTCTACACAGTGCCGACTTGGCCCCACGCGAATTTCATGTTTCAGAAACTTAGAGAACGCTTTCGAGGTGTTCACTTTGATAGTGAAGAAGCAGTGCAAGCAGAGTTGAGGCCGCAGGTTGTAACGGAACATATTAAAGGCTTTACTGTATCGAAGTATGCGATACCCTCCAAATTCAACCAGTTTAACGAGTATTTATGATTATAGCAAAGGTATTGTGTATGTTAACAATGATTGCATAACATGTCTCCATAAACAGTCAACCCATTAAATTATACTGAGTAACTGACCCACACAAAAGTTAATATCACTTGATCACTGATACAGCAAATGTCATCATGTAAAAACACTGAGTTCATCGTAAATAATTAATATGAAGTACGAAAAATAGTGGACAACTTAGGTGTTTTGGATCTCCTTAAATAAAAATCACCCAGTGAAACCTATTTGTTCACTAGGAGCGTTTTCACTCAGTGTTCACGTAAGCAATCCTATTTTAGACGAAAACCAATGTAATTCTTAATAATTCATGTTATTTACTTATTTATGCAAATTAGAGAAGTCAGTTGACAAACTTCTAAAAAACCGCCTTTTTGTAACAGAAAATTATTCTGTCAATTCAACAAATCTGTCTGTCATTTTAATAACATGTTAAATTATGTCACTCGATGCAAATTAATAACTTTTCTGCACAAATTATGATAACAAATGTACATGTGATTTATAAACTATATCTCTTTGTAGTAGTTCTTTGACAATGTTATAAATACAAGCTGCCAGAAGGGTCGGGAAGCAGTCGGAATGTCACTTTGGTAAAGTGTGTTTGTGTGTTATTGTTTGAGGTGGATAAACAATGCAAAGAACATGTAACGGAAGTACTACTTTGTGTTGTGTCATGGTCTTTGGTGGACAGTGGAATTAAGATGGCCACCAGAGTAATAAATATTTGAAGTTTACATATTTGTTGGTTTCGCTCGTTCTTTATCATCAATAGCACATAAAGAACACGGGACCTCATGTTTTTAACCCTAGACAACCAGATGTAGAGCCAGCATCGGCATCGAGAGACAGCAGCGATCCATCAAGTAGCAGCGATTACCACAACACAATGCATTTTAATGGCGCCAACCTAACATCAAGTGCTAACAAGCTCCGTAAATGGGAGTGAAATAGTGCGATTATAGCAATTAGCAATATCTACGACCAGGCGACCATTACAAAGTCCATCAACAAAGTCAAAACTCTACAATGATGGTATCAACACTCTGGTCTCTCTTTGCGAGAAATGTGTTCACTGGCAGGGTTATCTGATTGAATCTGCTGGCAACAAATCTAGCAGCACTCCTCTGAATTGCTTCAATGTCTTGCTTCAGTCTGACTTTTTTGGGCCCCAAACACTAGAGCAGAACTCAAAATGACTCCCAATGAAATTCCGTACGTGTTCTCCTTTATATAAGGACGTGATAGAAAGCATTACTTTCGAATTTTTGTGTGATAAATTAGTAACTAGACATGAAGAATAAAGATTTACAATGTCAAAAATGGCTGTTTTGTTTAAAAAGCTTGCAAGCTTGCTACCCTCTTTTAGAATCTGGACTTTAATAAAAATGGCAAGGTAATGTTAATCAGAACACAGGGAGAAGTTGTTACCCAAATGATAAAAGATTTATTCCTTCTTAACATCACAAGACAAAAAATTACTACAGAAACGTCACACAAACATATTCATTTCGCAAACGCTTTCACTAATATGCGGTCCTATGGTGGACAAAGTGATCAGCTGGGGATCAACATACGACACTAACCAGAACACGAATCACTCTGTCTCACTTCATACACGCGAATCCAGGGTACGGCACAAAAACTACCCCACAATCAAGCATCTATACCATTCCAAAAAAGAAAAACATGGTTCGAAATAACAGGGTGCTGAGAAACATGTATTGGAGCCCTACGCCGTAGCAGCGAATACATTACCCTTCTTCTGGTCAGGGACGGCTGCAGTCTGTTATTAATGGCGCGCGCCCGAAAAATGCAAGTACGCGATCTTGCTTTCGGTTAATTCGGAATGCAGGTACTTCCCTATGAGCCTCTGAAACCCCAATCAATTCCAGTGTGCAGGTGGACCTGTTTCCTGTTCTGCCAAACCAATTTGACTCCGTGCCACACCTATGCGTGATGGAATATGTCAAATGTTTAAACGGCCGACTTAGGACAAATAAGTACACCAACGCATCACCCGTTGTGTGCGTGATGCTAGAAGCAGTACCTCTGACGGTCCAGAAGGTGACTGGCACAGGCTCTAAGTGGCACACTAGCAAGGGACACAAGTTTCACCGTTTAGGTAGAGAGCTGCTGTTCTTTACTAGCGAAGTGATCTCTTCTCTTTTCTCTCTGCTTCATCGTCATCTCAGCAGCAAAGCACATTTACCTTTTAGACTTCCCCCACTTTAGCACAAGCCAATCACGTGCTGGAACATGGCGTTCAAAGCTCAGAGATTGCCCTTTGCTGTGCATCACCGATTTGACCAATCAGAGACTTTGAAGTTAATTGGGAGAAAAGGAAAAAAAGATTCAGCTTCGTGGCCTCTTTCCCACGTGTTTAAGCCGTGTCCTTTGCTAACAACATGACCAGGATGGAACCACACCCCTCCATAAAAAGCTTGTTATCTCCCCTGTTGCGTCCATTTCAAAGTTTCCAAAGAACGGCAATAAACTCGCTAAATGCCTCGTGCTTTCGCAAATATGTTTTGTAACAGAGTCTCAACGTCTGGGCGTCAGTGACCTGTCCCACAGAAATTCGCAGAGCGCTCACAGTTGCCTCGTCAGCTTCCTGTCCATCCTTTGCTTTATTTCCGGTCTACAATGCACTGGTTATTGCAGAGGTGACTTCTCAGCACTAGTCAGTCTACCTGGACGCGGATACCTACCGACCAGCACCAACTAACGTGTTTGAACAATGAGACAGCGGAACTCGGCCATCCAGAAATGTTTCCACCAAGGTTCTCCAAAAAAGGCGCTCCCTTCGCTGTATGTTTTTACTGCATTCGTTTAAATCGGCAACCTATTCCTTTGAACGCAGGTAAAGCTTACCGTTATTCCTTCCCTAGAGCTCACAGACAAGAGCATTAACTACTACCCACCATATCATCACGATGTATGAAGTCAAATCGTAATAAAGATCATATTCCCTAAGAACATGAAGCAGCATCACAGCAAATCAGAAGTGAGACTGCAATGCAATCTCTCATAACCTCCCCATTCCTCTCGGATTTATTCATGGGGAGTGTCACAAGCTTTAAAGAGTTTTCACAAACAGCATTCAGAAGCATTACTTTTCAGAACGCCCTCGTAGGTGAGCTATACATTCCAAAATTTTTTTTAGTAAACTGTAGTCAATCATTCACCTGCCTTGCTACCGTCCTTCCATGCTAGTTCCATCTCATATCCCTTATGAACGTTACACACATACATTTAATCTATGTGACTGTATCACGCAGCACATTACTAATACCGCATTCGAACATCACAGGATTGTTTTCCTAATCATCTGCATTAATTTATTGTTTTCCACATGTAGAAGAAACTGCTATTCATCCCATCAAATAAAAATGTTGTCTGAGTCATCCTGTATCCTCCTACAGTCACTCAATGATGACACTGTTCTTTGCACTGCAGTATCAGCAGCATTTGTTTACGTATGCATTTATCGAGAATTGTCCTATTGCAGGTCGCTGGGGCACACCTGGTTGTAACCTTGTTATTAATGAACACTCTCTGTCCTGGACGGCCTACTGGGTTCTAACACTTACAAAGTTTTCTAACCTCTTACTTATCTGACAACCTATTGCGTATGATCAGAACTTCATCAGCAATCTGCAGATGGCACTATGATAAACGATTTCCTGTAATCTACGAATATTGACTCTGCCTCCTGTCCCTCATCCATGTTTCACAGGATGCCATGCGAGAGAAGGGGAAGTTGACTTCCGCATGAGAGATGATTTATGGCAGAATTTGAGTCGGTCGATGGGACACATCCTGAGACATCAATCGTCAATGTGGAGGGAAGTACACTACTGGACAAAAGTTGTAGACTACCTATCACAACTATGGGTTTGTGGTTAAAATAGGGATTTCATTTTGAATATTCTATCGCACGCCATTCTGATAATAAAGAAAGTACACGTACCTAAAAACTAAGCGCCTCTGTTTTGTATTTGAATGGTTGTTCTCCTAGAGGAGCTTTGATGAATATACAGTGACGTGCCTTTACTTAAAACGGTTCCATTCGTAAAGCCTCATTCCTTCTGCTGCCTGTGTAGCAATCAGTTCCCATTAGTTTACAGTCCATTGTGTGCATTTAAGCAGTGTATATACCTGATCCTGTTCATACCACATTACATCCTAATGGAGCGTGTAATCACTCCCCTCCTTCCTTCGATTGTCCACATAAAACAATGCCTAGTCCAAATAATTAATAAGAAAGTATTTTTATAAAGATTTGAGAGGAGCGAAGATTACAATAAACTTTGAAGTTTACTTAGCTTGTCATGCTGAGATGGCTCCAAGCACTATGGGACTTAACATCTGAGGTTACCAGCCCCGTAGAACTACTTAAACCTGGCTAACCTAAGGACAGCACACACAGGATTCGAACCTGCGACCCATGTTGAGATGGCTCTACTTCTTCTTGCCTAGGGGTTTGATTCTTGAAGCTGTAAATGTAACTCAGGTCCTCACGGTTGAAGTAAATAAATTGGAAAATTGTGGTTGCAGAATTTTTTACGTAAATATATTTTCCAAAGAATTTCTCACATTTTAGTATATCATAGAGTATATTAATTTTGCACATTAACAAAGCCGAAATTACATTGTTCACATCTATTAATCACAAATACGTCCGATCACACCAGAGGGAAACTTACGACTCTCACACTCTGCGGAAATAACAATATTACAAAGGATTTACAATTTTTCTTAACAAATGAATCCCTATTAGTTTTCGTTACATTATTAATGTCGATTATTATTTCATAGATGAATCCAGAAACAAACATAGTAAACAGTACAGGATTACGTAATTAATAATAGAAATTTTAAGTGTGCAAGTAATTCTTAATTTCAGATTCTGAAAAAAATAATTTTAACTGTACATTCAGAACTAGTACTTACCGATTATACCATCGAAACCAAAATATTTTGTACAGTAATTCCTTTTCATAAGTTTTAGCTTGAAATATAGCATACTGTGTCCCGTTACACGTTTCGAGCAACCTGGTGCCGGTGCAAGTGTTTCGCGATCTGAAAGACCTCGAATAAGATTATACAGGGATGATCAGTTCATATGTCTACAGAGTAGACATCTGAGGACATGCACTAAATGTGACACTCACGACAAAGTAAATAGTATGCGAGCAGCTCCATTCTATGCCACAACAGTGCAACGCTGTCTCCGTGAACAAGGTTTAAATGGATGCATAGAGGCAAAAAAAAAACCTTCATTATGTAGCATAATGTGACCGAGTGCCATAGGCACAGTAACATAAAAACTGGAGAGCACAGCAGTGGTTCAAGGTGTTATTCACGGACGAATCAAAGTTTGGGGTATTTGGAAGCCATCGTCGAATATTTGTTCGTCGACTTCGTGAAGAACGTATGAAGACTTAGTGTGTGACGCCAACGGTGAAGCATGGTGGAGGATCGGTCACGGTGTGGAGATGTTTTGTGGATGATGAAGTTGGTAATGTAGTGAGGATTAATGGAATATTAAAGAAGGGAGGATATTACAGGATACTGATCGACAGTGTATTTTCATCTGGCGAAAGACTTGTTAGTCCTGGGTTTGGTGCGCAGCAGGAAAATGATCTAAAACAGGCTTCTAAACTGTGTAGAGGATATGTAAAGACAAAACAGAAATCTGGGGAACTGAAGAATAAGATTTGGCCAATTCAGTCACCTAACTTAATTCCCATTGAACTATTAGGAATGAGCTTGACGGAGATCAGAAATCTAAGGCCATCTAACGTTGAAGATCTACTGAATAATTTACAGATATGTTGGACAGCAATATCTACAAAAATTCTACGAAATCTTGTCTCCACAATGCCAATGTGCAGATGTTTTAAGGGCAAAGGCTATTATTATCCATATTGTATTTTAGTTAACGACAGAGAAAGAAAATATTTATTTTGTTGGCTATTTAGTTTGTAGGATACGTTTCTACACTAGAATGCAATGAGGTGACAAAAGGCATGGACTAGCGATATACACGTATGCAGGTGGCGGTAGCATCGCCTACACGAAGTATAAAAGGACAGTGCGTTGGTGGAGCTGTCATCTGAACTCAGGTGATTCCCGTGAAATCCCGTGAAATGTTTCCGACGTGATTATAGCTGTACGACGGGAATTAACAGACTTCGAACACGGAATGGCGGTGAGAGCTACATGCATGGGACATTCCACTTCGGAAATCGTTTGAGATTTTAGTATCGCGAGATCAACAGTGTCAAGATTGTAGCGACAATACCGAATTTCAAGCGTTACCTCTCACGACGGACTATGTCTTCACTTAAAGATCGAGAGCAGCAGAGTTTACGTAGAGTTTGGGGTGTTTTGGGTTGATAGTGGGGAAGAGACCAAACGGCGAGGTCATCGGTCCCACCGGATTAGGGAAGAATGGGGAAGGAAGTCGGCCGTATCCTTTCAAAGGAACCATCCCGGCATTTGCCTGGAGCGATTTAGGGAAATCACGGAGACCTAAATCAAGATGGTCGGACGCGGTATTGAACCGTCGTCCTCCCGAATGCGAGTCAAGTGTGCTAAACACTGCGCCACCTCGCTCGGTTTACGTAGAGTTCTCAGTGCTAACAGAGAAGCAACAAAGCGTGAAAAAACCGCAGTAATCAATGTTGGACGTGCGATGAACATATCCTTTAGAAGAGTGCGGCGAAATTTGGCATAAATGGGCTATGGCAGCAGACGACCAACGCGAGTGCCTTTGCTGACAGCTTGCCTCTACTGGGCTAGTGACCATATCGGTTACACCGTAGAGTACTGGAAAACCGTGGCCTGATCAGGCGAGTACCAATTTCAGGAGGTAAGAGCTGATGGTGGGTTCGAGCGAGGTGCAGGTCCCACGACGCCATGGACCCAAGATGTCAAGAAGGCATTGTGCAAGCTGGTGGTTGCTCCATAATGATGTGAGCTCTTACATGGAATGGAGTGGGTCCTCTGGTCCAACTGGACTGGTCATTGACAGGAAATGGTTCTGTTTGGGTACCTGGAGAACATTTGCAGCCATTCATGGACTTCATGTTCCCATAAAACGATGCATTTCTTATGGATGACAATGCGCCACGTCATTGGGCTATTGGTTTGAAGAACATTCTTGACTGTTCGAGCTAGTGCTTTGGCCACGCAGGTTGCCTGACATCAGTCTCATCGAACATCTATGGTGCGTAAACGAGATGCCAGTTCGTGCACAAAATCGTGTACCCGCGCGACTTCCTCAATTATGGACGGCTGTAAAGGCAGCATCGCTCATTCTTTCTGCAGCGGACTTCCAACGAGTTGTGGAGTCCATGCTACGTCGAGGTTCTGCACTATTCTGAGCAAAAGATGTTCAACACGATGCTAGGATGTATCCCAACACTCGTTTCATGGGTGACTGAAAACTGGTACTGTATGTGGGTAAAAACTGTAGAGGCAGATAAAGGCTTGAATACAAGTAAGCGGATTCGAATGGATGTAGATTGCAGTAGTTACGCACAAATGATTGAGACGGGTGCTACGATTAATAAAGGAAATCCTCCAGTTGGCAAACGGGGCCAAAATTAGTTGGTTACTGTCTAGTTGCAATTTACAACTTCTTTATTGATTACTTCAACCATTAAAAGTCATTTCTTTATCACCTGACCAGGAACAGATCCAAAAAGCTAGTAGGCATGAGTACCTTTTCAAAACAATTCACTTTACAGTTAACGGTCAAGCCATTTTACTTAAAACAGACTTTGATAAAGCATTTAATAACAAAACTAAAACTTTCCAAGTAATGAAACAAAAAACCACCAATTTGCATATAATTTCGCTACCGAACATGTAGGGAGCCAACTTCTTTTAAACTTTGGCACAACAAGATATTAAATTACAAGGACTCGCTAACAGGGAGGCAGAACTAGCATTTTCAAAGGATGCCAAGTAGATTAAAACAATCAAAGTAAAGATACAGTCATTCACCTTTTAGAATAACTAACAATTTTAATGCCACGCAATTTTAAAAACCCACCAATGAAAGGCAAACTTAACCTTTTTAAACAGTGGCCAAAAAACAATCAGAGTAAAATACAACCATGTAACATTTTACAATTACTAACAACTTTAATACCATGTCCTGCCACCAAAATGTCCTGGGATAGAAATAATTAACCGACCGGGTGTAAGAGCGGCCACAATTGTCTCCCGAAGGATGCTCAGGCTGGAAGCGGACTAACAGACCCACAACGCCTCACATTCGGCAAGCACTTTGACCTCACGCGAGGCCAGGGGAGAAGGAGGAATCGAATCAGGAACCATAATCCCTGCCCAAAAATACGCTTTCTCCCAGGCAGTACTAATAAGAAGCCAAAAGATCACTGTCTATAATTACACCGGTGACAGGGACAGGAAATCCGAACTCAGGAGGCCACAAGGCCGAAAAGACGCTGGTTGGAGAAACCAAAATTCTTCAATTAACATCTAAACCTTTAACCAACTTAACTTGCAGTTTATCAGAGAAACAGCAGGTGAACTCCGATGCAAACGTTCCTCACACCCGACCGTGTCCACGTCGCCAGCGTACCGGAACTGGGCACAGTCACGCAGCCAGGCGCTCTGTCACCGGAGCCCTCGTCTTCTCTGCACCCACGGCGGCGAAATACCACTCCTCAGGTTAGGCGAGTTACTAGTCCATCATTCCAGCCTCCAGACGGAAAATTTAAAGATATCCGTTGTCGCTCCCACCAAGTAGTGACTCGGAACCACAGCCGTGGACCCCGGGTGCTCACAGCAAGAGCATACAGCCTTGTCCCATCAACTCGTCCCACTCGCCTCGCACCGCCAGCACAGACCACGAGGCTTCTCGGAACAACAGCCAACTCTCCACCGCCACGCCACGCCGCGGTCTCAGCCTACGACATTCTCTATTTCCCGATTTTAAAAACCGACCGACTGACTCGTCACCGCTCGGCAACCAACCGGCCATCCCCCCAAAGATCTTATTCCCATACACAAGGCTAACAGGAAGCAACTACTCGAAGATCGATAAGACCAGACACGCCGCCAGAGGGGAATCTCAACAGAATCGTACGCAGTATAACGATAAACATGAATGAATCAATTAATCAAGGAGGTAAGAATAAGGGGAGATGGCGCTACGTATCCCAGCCGTACTACGTTTTGAAGCCATGGGGGCGTGGCTCGCTGCCATGACACTCTGACCAAAACATTGCCAGTGTGCTATAGCGCTGCGTGTATTACAGTCGCTATTTGCACCATATACGCATGTAACGTCATCAGATTGGTTGTTTCAAAGTTTTTGTTTAAAATAAAATCTCGTAAAGGTGAAATTCCGCGTTTCTTCTGATTAAAACTAGTTTTTAATGTAATATTACGAATAGCTAGTCTTCAATGTAAACGATACAATTTTGTTAATTCAGTAATAAACGTGTATCACAAACTAAATAATAGTAACTGAAAACTAAGTCAGCTATACCCTCCCTCCAAAACCCTATAAATACATTTTGTTTGTAATACGTACTGGAACATTTCAGTTACGTTACACTACTGGGAAACACTGTTCATTACCACCAATATTTTTACTGAAATACGGTACATAGAATGGCAAATCTACACAGTGTCCTGTTTAGGCCTATACTTTACGCCAGTTAATGTAGTGTTAGCTTTTAATTTGGTACATGATGAAGACAAAGTGAGTTACTCAACACTTCGATTATCGACGATACGTACGTATTATACTGAAACGTGAACTTGAAAACTAAGAATTTAATTCTTTGAATTAACATACCTTTTGCAAATGTTTTGGGTGTGTAGGGAAAACTGATGGTACAGCATTTTCACGCAGCCTTACTGTTGAAAGGGAAGTTCGGTCTATGTCCTTTTCTCGAAAATGCTGAGAACATACAGAGCTCCATTTAGACGCACGACAATTCTTCCTCCTCACGGCATTCTCCCACAGAGCTTTCCGACTTTCATTTTTAGGAAATCTAAAATCATACAGGAGAAAAATACGCTATAGTACAAGTACAGATGTAGCACACGTTCGTTCACAATGAAGTTGTAAAATCACACTTAAGGAGACAACGTACACATGAAATGTTATTCCCTTCGATTTCGCATCACAATCAGAACGATTCGTACATCCGAACACCACACAAGTCACCATAATAGCGCAAAATCCTTCCAAAAGCGAGCGACAAGCCTACGCACACAAGCTTACAGCAGCAATATTTTGGTCGGATTGAGATGGCTACCCTCGACTTCACATAGCTTCGCAGCTGTGACGTCACGGCGTCTCCCTCTATTCTTACCTCCATGCAATTAATGATGGAATGGAAGGACTCAGAACAATCTTTACAGCTCGATATATGTTGAGAGCCGACACACGGCACAATGATTTTCTCGGTGACTGACTGCCAGTGAGAGCTGCATCGAACCATTTCTTCAGACTAAAGGCCACAACAATAATAGCGTACATAATTATCTCCTTTAAATTTCTGTGACGGCGTGTATAAACGAGAGGGATGTTCGGTGGCGGGGGAACTAGGGCACGGTGCAGGTAGCCAGTGCGAGGACCGGCGACCGGAGAGTCGTTTGCGGGCTGGGGCAGCGACTGTGGGCCGCGTTCCTCTCAGGCGGGCGGCGGCCGCAGTTTGTGGGCGGCGCTGGGCGGCGGCCGGCGCGGCTGCGGTCACCTGCGCGCTGCGAAGAGCACGTGCCGCCCTGCCGGGCTGCGGCTTCTGGTCTGTAGTCGATGCGGGGCGCTCTGCCACGGACCGGCGCGCCGCCCCATGGACCGAGGGCGCCCTGCCTCCGCCGGCAAGCTATTACAACATGCACGGAGGTGCCGCCCGAATCACCGAGTTGTTTGTTCGGCGCAAGGAAGAAATCGACAGTATGGCAGACTCGAACTCAAACGTCCTGCACCTTCAGTATCAAGCGTGGCAATGTGATCAGCACGAATGCCCACGTTCTAGCTTAGTACTGCTTGTAATCCGTAACGTATGTTTTAAGTTGATGCACGAGTTCGTAGCGGTTTTGTTTTTCGCGTTGGTGTTCCGGTTGCCATGGGTTTACTTACTGAATGTCATTTTTATTTATAGTTCACTGTTCCTATCTGAGATTATGTAGCCGGCCGGTGTGGCCGAGCGGTTCTAGGCACTTCAGTCTGGAACTGCGCGACCGCTACAGTCGCAGGTTCGAATCCTGCCTCGGGCATGGATGTGTGTGATGTCCTTAGGTTAGTTAGGTTTAAGTAGTTCTAAGTTCTAGGGGACTGATGACCACAGATGTTAAGTCCCATAGTGCTCAGAGCCATTTGAACCATTTGAGATTATGTGTTGTCATTTTATGTGGAAGTAGTTCAATCAAATCCCGAGGCCGAATTCGAACCTGCGGCCGTAGCAGCAGCGCGGTCCCAGACTGAAGCGCCTAGAACCGCTCGGTCATAGCGACCGGCTATGTGTTTATAAAACTTAAGGGAAAACGCTACGAACTTATGTCCGAACCTAATAAATATTAGTAACCGACTGACTGCCGAAGCAAACAGGATTGCTGTACAGGCAACGAAACAAAAGTTAATTAAGAAACAGGAATCAGAATTCAGCTTGGTATCAGGTGTAAGGTGGGGCGGTACGTATCACCTGGTTGACGTGCTCAAATATCAGATATACACTTTGCGTTTTGCTCAGACAGAGCCAGAGTGTATGAAGCAACTTAGGCGTAGGTTCTGCTGTTTTATAGCTGTGAATTAGAGTCCAATTTGGACTGGGACAATGAAAGACGTATAAGCGAGGGCAGTTGGTTTAGCAAAGCTTATTCTGGGTAATAACACGGACGCCGTCGGAGATGGTAAGTCAGCTGTTGCGCTTTCTCCTGCTGCTGTAATTCTCGTTTGAGGTCAAGAAACGGTCGATGATAACCTCTTGTTTACGGTCGCTACTAATTTGGATTGAGGGGCTTCAGCTGAGACAGGAGTGCTTAGTACCGTATCTTTCCCTTCGAAAAGTTTCTGTATTATGTAAGACCCTCATGGCAAATATATATGCCCACTAAAATTGCTACACCAAGAAGAAATGCAGACGATAAACGGATATTCATTGGACAAATGTATTATACTAGAATTGACATGTGATTACATTTTCAAGCAATTTGAGTGCATAGATCCTGATACCCAGAACAACCACCTCTGGCCGTAGTAACGGCCTTGATACGCCTGGGAATCGAGTCAATCAGAGCTTGGATGGCGTGTACAGGTACAGCTGCCCATGGAGCTTCAACACGATACCACAGTTCATCAAGAGTAGTGACTTGCGTATTGTGACGGGCCAGTTGCTCGGCCACCATTGACCAGATGTTTTCAATTGGTGAGAGATCTGGAGAATGTGCTGGCCAGGGCAGCAGTCGAACATTTTCTGTATCAAGAAAGACCCGTCAAGGACCTCCAACATGCGGTCGTGCATTATCCTGATGAAATGTAGAGTTTCGCAGGGATCGAATGAAGGGTAGAGCCACGGCTCGTAACACATCAAATGTAACGTCCACTGTTCAAAGTGCCGGCAATGCGAACAAGAGGTGACCGAGACGTGTAACCAGTGGCACCCCATACCATTACCCCGAGTGATACACCAGTATGGCGATGACGAATACACTATTTTAATGTGCGTTCACCGCGATGTCGCCAAACACGGATGCGACCATCATGATGCCGTAAACAGAACCTGGATTCATCCGAAAAAATGAGGTTTTTCCGTTCGTGCACCCAGATTCGTCATTGAGGACAACATCGCAGGCGCTCCTGTCTGTGATGCAGCTTCAAGGGTAGCCGCAGCCATAGTCTCCGAGCTGATAGTCCATGCTGCTGCAAACGTCGTCGAACCGTTCGTGCAGATGGTTGTTGTCTTGCAAACGTCCCCATCTGTTGACTGAGGGATGTAGACGTGGCTGCACGATCCGTTACAGCCATGAGGATAAGATGCCTGTCATCTCGACTGCTAGTGATACGAGGCCGTTGGGATCCAGCACGGCGTTCGTTTTACCCTCCTGAACCCACCGATTCCACATTCTACTAACAGTCATTGGATCTCGACGAACGCGAGCAGCAATGTCGCGATACGATAAACCGCAATCACGATAGGCTACAATCCGACTTTTATCAAAGTCGGAAACGTGATGGTACGCATTTATCTTCCGCCACGAGGCATCTCAACAACGTTTCTCTAGGCAACGCCGGTCAACTGCTGTTTGTGTATGAGAAATCAATTGGAAATTTTCCTCATGTCAGCACGTTTTAGGTGTCGCCGCCGGCGCCAACCTTGTGTGAATGCCCTGAAAAGCTTATCATTTGCATATCGCAGCATCTTCTTCCTGTCGGTTACATTTCGCGTCAGTAGCACGTCATCTTCGTGGTGTAGCAATTTTAATGGCAAGGAGTATATATATTCACTCGTGAGAGCGCAATTATGGTTAGCCTATTTGTGACAAGATTCATTACAAATGTGTACCGGACAATAGGCTGCGCTAGTTGCATAAGCGTCAGAGAGGGGAGCATAGGCGCACTTCTGCCATCATAGTGGATTCTGAGTCGCACGGCACGGAAGTTGTGGTGTTTGTAAACTGTGTAAGAATATACTTCATTTTTACCAGAAATTTGTCTCTTTCTTTGGTACTACCAAAGTTTCATTTACACGCATTTGTCATAAGGTTTTGTGGAGATTGAGAATTCACAGGGAGGCTAATAATGCACGAGTGACTTCACTGTGTTAGGGGCAGAGGGGTTACAGTTTTAAAAAGTGGGGAGGTTGACCACTATGCTAATGTGCAGGTAAGTCATAGGTGCAGTGATCAAAATAAATGTAGCATATTGTTGGAAGAATGGAAATGATCGTATGGCATTGTTGACCCGGAGGCCCCATGTGGGTGAGTTCGGCCGCCGTGTTGCAAATCCTTTTTAGTTGACGCCATTTCGGCGACTTGCGAGTCGATGATGATGAACGATACACAACACCCAGTCCCCTGCCGGGAACCGAACCCAGGCCCCATGCATGGTACGCGGAACCGCTACCGCTACGTCATGGAGGCTAATTGCATATTGTTTTATTGTCAATAGTGGATTTCACACGAAACAAAACTGATTCTGTTCTGTCAGGTACAGTCATTACAAAAGAAAGCGATTAAAAATAAAGACGTTTCCACTAGGTAAACTCAAATATAAAAGCAAACACAGAATTTTAGAAAAGATTCACAGCAGACACTACAGTTTGTCACTTTCATCTTGCATTATGTAATGTTTAAGAATAAATTGGCCTTCAACATTTTGATTGCCGTTTGGAATACTCCTTACCGTATTGTCCAGTTAAGCCTGTGGCATATTATCAAAATGCTACGATGCTCTCTAAAGTCTTTGGTGGAACAGGACGATTGCAAACGGCTCGTTTCAACATGGTCAACGTATTCTCGGTGCAGTGGAGATCTGGAGAAAATCCAGACCTTTCCATCCGACTGATTCCATCCTCCACTATGGAGATGTTCACAAGACAGTGACCATGGAGGTGTGCATTATCGCCCATCAGCGTGAATCCCGCTCCAATATGTTTACCAAAAAGAAACCACAGTGTACGCTAGGATACGATATTTCAAGCCAGTCGTCTTCTGATGTATTGGCACAAGGGGTGTCCTGCGACCATACATGATTTTACCCCAAGACATTATTGGGTAGCCTTGATAACGGTGGCAGTCTACGACATACTAAGGACGTGAACGTTTTCCTCGTCGCCTGCACACACAAATATCAGTATTGTCAGGCAAGAGGACTGATACGGGTGTCATAAGAAAAGAGCGTTGTGTCCCTAGTCCACAAATAATGGTTTCATACCCATGCGACATGAGCTCCTCTCTGAAACCGATTTAGAGGAGGAACCTTGAGAGATCTTGTGGCACGTAGTCCCTGCTCATGGAGCCTATTTCATATCATTTGACGCCTGCACTCTTGTAGCTGTTTCGAACCGCCGCCGTAGACGCGTAGCATTGTGTTAGGGTTTTCTGCGTGTTGTTATAAGCAAATATCGGCCATGCAGACCTGCTAATTCCTTATACGGCGACTTCTGTGACGATCCTGTCGCAGAAACTTGTTCGAGACTCTAAAGATATCATTTTGACTCACACCAGCATTCGCAATGGCGTCCACCTGTCTCATTTTCTACTTTATTAATGTGACTGAACTGGGCCCCTGATCGTACTTTATTGTGGTTCGATCCATTCTGTAGGTACACAACACTCGTAATGCCATACACCCCAAGTACTGCAGTGTTTACAGGGGTCACGGTTGCTGTAGACTGTACATACTGCACCCTCACGGTAGGATCATGGCCTTTTTCCTAGAATCACATTACAGACATACCATTGTGGTGATATCATAATACATTTCTGCATCACAGGGTTCAATATTAAAGTTTTGGCACTATTCAGCATTTATTTTGACACCTGTAGTACCCGCCAGACACCTATCTAAGGCTGTAGCTTACCGTGACTATCAGTGAATTTGGTCTACGCGCGTCGTTACGGGGGGATTGTCATTCACTGCTTCTCCTGTTGGGACACTGATGTCAGGTCTTACTTTGATTTTAGACAGCAAAAAATGGTTCAAATGGCTCTGAGCACTATGGGACTTAACATCTGTGGTCATCAGTCCCCTAGAACTTAGATCTACTTAAACCTAACTAACCTAAGGACATCACACACATCCATGCCCGAGGCAGGATTCGAACCTGCGACCGCAGCAGTCTCGCGGTTCCGGACTGAACGCCTAGAACCGCGAGACCACCGCGGCCGGCTTTTAGAGATCAAGGAAGAAGTAGGGAGAAATGGGAGAGGAAACTGCGCTGCGACAGTTCCGAACAAACTCAGTTATGTATGTGGATAGTAATAATAATTTCGTGTGGTTCAGTGGCCTGGTGCAATTCTTTCTTGTGGACGCCACTTTGTCAACTTGTGTGTCTGTCTCCTACCCCAGTCTTCCAACCGCGGAAAGGGACTTACAGTTTAAAGTGGCATGCGAACCACGTCTTGTTTCTGGCGACTGCTCGCATCGTTGACAGGTGAAGGGTAGGTTAAAGAATTGCCAGTTTCCATGCAGATACTTTACCGCTAGACCACCAGGTCTGAAATACTACATAAATAGGTTTTGATGATTCAGATTTCCAGTGTCAGAATATGAAACGTACACTGATGGAAAAATAATTGCGGCACCATGAAGGAGTTGTGCCACATAAACGAAAATTGGTAGGTGTGTATTTCTACATTTGAAAGATGACCAATAAATTTCTCGCCATTCGCAGAAGAGTGGCGCTGACGACACCACTGTGAGGATGCAGTTTAGGTTTGTCTCAAATACACGCTGTAATGGTCGTGAGCGTTAATTACCATTTACATTGGTCGTGGCGAGTTGATGTTAGTCAACAATGCCTTTAATGCGAGAAAAATGCCTTTGTAAATACCTCACTGAGTTTCACCGACGTCCTGTAATATGTCTACGAGAAGCTACATGTTTCTTCTGCGATACCGTGGAAAGATTTGGCAGGAATGCAGCCACTGTACACGATTGCTGGGAGCGGTAGTCAAGAGAATGTACGGTAACAGGAAGACAGGACTCCGGACTGCCACGGGGGACTACCGAGAGAGAAGACCATAGTGTTCGGTGTTTGATTCTGGTGCATCGTAGTGCCTCTACAGCAGCAATCTTTGCAGCAGTTGGCACCACAGTGATACCACTAACTGTTTCAAATCGGTGACTTCAAGGACAGCTCCGAACCAGACTCGCTGCAGTGTTGTGCTGCCATTCATTAACAGCATCCCGGGGATGGGGGTTATCCTACAGGTTAAGGCTCGCCCTCACATCGCTGTTCTAACCCAACGTCCTCTACAGAGTATCGACGTGTTACTTTGTCCTGCTCGGTCACCAGATCTGTCTCCTGTCGAGCACATTGTGGACATTATCGGATGAGAACTCCATCGCTATCCACAACCAGCATCAACCTTTATTGTTCTGGTGCCGAGCGCAGCGGGTTTCGAATCAGCGCCAGACGGCATGGACCTCGATTACCACTGGAGGTGTCTGCAGCCGTCGCGCCGTAACCCGTGGCTGCGCCCGCGCTCCTGGCTCGCGTATAATGTGAGGGCGCCGTGGTGGAGCACATGGTCCCAGCGGGCTATAAAAACGTGCTCTATCATGTATTTAAGCGCCTGACTCTCGCTCAGCACGCAGTCTGATATTCGCGTTAGTCTACCGACATTTCGCCTTCGTCTGATGTCAACTACCGACCAATCTCTCTTCTGAAAAACAATTTTTTCAGCCTTCAGTTGCAAGTTTGGAAGGTAGGAGACGAGGTACTGGCAGAAGTAAAGCTGTGAGTACCGGACGTGAGTCGTGCTTCGGTAGCTCAGATGGTAGAGCACTTGCCCGCGAAAGGCAAAGGTCCCGAGTTCGAGTCTCGGTCGGGCACACAGTTTTAATCTGCCAGGAAGTTTCATATCAGCGCACACTCCGCTGCAGAGTGAAAATCTCATTCTAGTTTTTACTCGTTTACCTAGGTTTCGATTCCAGTAATGGAATCTTCTTCAGAACCTATAAATTAAACCACACACGGACATATATTACTCACTGAAATGCATTATCAGTCTAATGATTGAATAATAAAGAAATCGTGATACTTACAAAAAATTAAATTATTTTGAGAGCCAAACACTGGCCATGTCACAGATTAAAAATTAAAACAATAAAGACGCATAATCATAAAATTATGTCTGTCAAAATTAAAACCATTAAGGAGAACGTAGACGGAGCTACGCCGGCCAGAAATAAGGACCACACGTGAGCGGCTCGGAAACTATGCGCCTTGAGCAGTTCCGCGGCGAGGCTCGGCCACGGCCAAGCGCATGCGCGAGCGCAAGCGCAGGCTCGAGAGACAAACTGTTTCAAAATTACTTAGAGCAAATATACATATAAACAAAATGTGACTGAAAGCCGTCCTACAAATGGACAAACCTATCTATTTGTATAGCAACATTAAACAATTTACCTGAGAACAAACTACAACGCCAAGGTATAAAATTTTTTTTTACATTTAAATATTATAGTAACTCAGTTACTGTAGCGCGGCTTCGCCTTCTTACTATCTTCGCCAGAAGATGGGTAGTATGACACTTCCCGAAAAGTCGCGAGATATCAACGCTACCACCCGGCTGGACACCCGAGAAACCTTCATCAATAGTTTACGCCGGGAAAGCCTACAGTCACATATGCTATATATACTTTCAAATGAAATATTAAATGCTCTAAGTAACCGGAAGTCACTCGGGATTTTTTGTGATCTCTCGAAGGCTTTTGATTGAATAAATAATGGAATACTTCTAGATAAGCTCAAGTATTGTGATATGAATGGGCCAGCGCTCAAATGGTTTAAATCATACCTAACTGGAAGAGTGCAGAAACTTGAAATAAGCAGTTCACATAATATGCAAAAAAACTGGTGATTTCTCAAACTGGGGGACAATCAACAAGGGGGTGCCGCAAGGTTCGGTCTTGCATCTTCTGCTGTTCTTAATATATATTAATGACTTGCCATTCTATATTCACTAAGACGCAAGAAGGTACTTTTTGCCGATGATACAAGTATAGCTATCACACCCAACAGACAAGAATTAACTGGTGAAATTGTAAACGATGTTTTTCAGAATATCATTAAGTGGTTCCCTGCAAATGGGTTCTCATTAAACTTTGAGAAAACACAGCACATACATTTCCACTCAGTAAATGGAATGACACCATTAACAAATATAGACTTCGAGCAGAAATCGGTAGCGAAGGTAGAATACTCAAAATTTCTAGGTGTATGCATTGATGACGGGTTGAACTGGAAAAAACACACTGACAATCTGCTGAAACGTTTCAGTTCAGCTACTTATGCTATTAGGGGCATTGCAAATTTTGGCGATATACATCTCAGTAAATTAGCTTACCACGCCTATTTTCATTCTCTGCTTTCGTATGGCATCATTGAGCAAAAGAGTGTTCATTGCACAAAAGCGTGTAATCAGAATAATTGCTGGAGCTCATCCAAGATCATCCTGCCGACACTTACTTAAAGAGCTAGGGATCTACACTGTAGCCTCTCCAAATATATATTCACTTAACAAATTTGTTATTACCAATCCGAATGAATTCAAAAGTAATAGCAGTGTACATGGCTACAACACTAGGAGAAAGGATAATCTTCACTACTCTACGTTAAATCTAACTTTGGCTCAGAATGGGGTAAATAATGCTGCCACAAAAGTTTTTGGTCACTTACCCAATAGCATCAAAAGTCTGACAGATAGCCATATAGTATTTAAAAGGAAGTTAAAAGAATTTCCGAATGGCAACTCCTTCTGATCATTAGATGAATTTTTGGATATAGTAAGTGTGTAATTTCCCCACCCCCATCCCAAAAAAAATTAAGTGTCATGTAATATTTTGTGTAATGTAATATGTTGTATAGACACCTTTTATAAACCTAGCACGTTCCATATCATTACGAAGTGTCGTATTCATGACCTATGGAACAAGTACTAATCTAATCTAATCTAAACCTACAGACTTTGTTTCTGTGTACAAGTAGTCGTGGATTCGTGATGTTTCAACTGTGACGCCGTTGCTTCTTGCGTGTTGTTGTTCGTTAGGTCTTGCTCAGTCGTCCGTCTTTGTCCGTGTCCGCCCTTCCCCGTTCGTTTTTTTTTGTTCGCGGGCCGCTCCCGTTTGGTCCCGCTGCGCTTTCGTTCTTGTACTGATGATGAAGCGTAACAGGTTTGAAACTCCATACGACAGTATGACATCCGGCACCTGTACAGCATAATGAATGCACGTTTGTACGCTTCCATGCAAGGTCCTGGAGGTTACACATATTAGTAATGTACCAGCATTTGAGATTTGCAGTTTACATTAACCTGTGATCTTGCAGTGTTGATCAGAAACATATGTTACCTAGACCAATGTTTTCCGAAGTATCATTACTCTAGTTTTATCACTTTTTCGGTGCTCCCATTTATTTCTCATCAGTGTATATGGTTGTATCTTTTGATTGCACTGGCATAGGAATACAAATGTTTTGCACCACCAAGAGACCTTACTCCTCAGAATTCCACAAATATTTCAACTTGATAAGTCTGCCTATACCTTAGAGAAAGAAGCCTTAATAGACAAACCGACACATAGACGGACAATAAATGGCAGAAAATGTTTTTACACTACTGGCCATTAAAATTGCTACACCACGAAGATGACGTGCTACAGACGCGAAATTTAACCGACAGGAAGAAGATGCTATGATATGCAAATGATTAGCTTTTCAGAGCTTTCACACAAGGTTGGCGCCGGTGGCGACACCTACAACGTGCTGACATGAGGAAAGTTTCCAATTGATTTCTCATACACAAACAGTAGTTGACCGGGGTTGCCTGGTGAAATGTTGTTGTGATGCCTCGTGTAACGAGAAGAATTGCGTACCATCACGTTTCCGACTTTGATGAATGTCAAATCGTAGCCTATCGCGATTGCGGCTTATCGTATCGCGACTTTGCTGCTCGCGTTCGTCGAGATCCAATGACTGTTAGCAGAATGTGGACTCGGTTGGTTCAGGAGGGTAATACGAACGCCGTGCTGGATCCCAACGGCCTCGTATCACTAGCAGTCGAGATGACAGGCATCTTATCCGCATGGCTGTAACGGATCGTGAGCCACGTCTCGATCCCTGAGTCAACAGATGGGGACGTTTGCAAGACTACAACCATCTGCACGAACAGTTCGACGATGTTTGCAGCAGCATGGACTATCAGCTCAGAGACCATGGCTGCTGTTACCCTTGACGCTGCATCACAGACAAGAGCGCCTGCGATGATGTACTCAACGACGAACCTGGGTGCACGAATGGCAAAACGTCATTTTTTCGGATGAATGCAGTTTCTGTTTACAGCATCATGAAAGTCGCATCCGTGTCTGGCAACTTCGCTGTGAACGCACATTGGAAGCGTGTATTCGTCATCGCCGTACTGGTGTATCGCACGGTGTGATGGTATGGGGTGCCATTGGTTGCACGTCTCGGTTACCTCTTGTTCGCATTGACGGCACTTTGAACAGTGGACGTTACATTTCAGATGTGTTACGACCCGTGACTCTACCCTTTGTAATCTTCCAGAGAAATTTTCTTATAATGATAATAATTTGAAATGACAATTATAATCGTGCCAAGTGTGACCTCCCCACAAAAAAATGAAAGTCAACTTAATAAGAAATGAAATCTAATTGACAATGAAAACGTAAATACACCGAAATGTCGATCTTTAGGCCCTGATTAAACTCAAATTCTTACCTCAATAAAACTGCATCTGTTCTTATTTTTCGCCATAGCTTGGAGGAAATGCATCGCAAATATAATTTTTTTTTTTTTAATTTAAGAGGAACTTTTCTTTAAGGAAATGCAAGGGAAATATTATTTCAAAAAAGATTCTGTGTTAAAAATGGTTGGTTTAAAAACAAAATTATTATTGGGGGGAACAAATTAATTACACTTAAGATCCATTACATTATCAGGTGAGCGCAATGCTGCTTCATTACCTTATTTAACAATATACCTCGTCCTGAATCCCGACCATAGAGCCATGTCGACGCCCGCCGACTCCTCACACACAACAGCTAACTCGCAACTGTACTACATGCTCTCGCGACTCGCTACGTACCACTGCTCTGCTAACTCGCAACCGACTACCTACATGCGTCTGCGACTGCTAACTCGCAACAAAACGGAACTGTCGCGCGCTATTACTCTCTCGCAACTGAGCTGACTACATGCTCTCTGGTCAGAGATACTATGGCTCGCCATCGCTGCCTATGAAACGTACGCGCTTCACCTTCATTCGATCCCTGCGAACCCTACATTTCAGCAGGATAATGCACGACCGCATGTTGCAGGTCCTGTACGGGCCTTTCTGGATACAGAAAATGTTCGATTGCTGCCCTGGCCACCACATTCTCCAGATATCTCACCAATTGAAAACGTTTGGTCAATGGTGGCCGAGCTACTGGCTCGTCACAATACGCCAATCACTACTCTTGATGAACTGTGGTATCGTGTTGAAGCTGCATGGGCAGCTGTACCTGTACACGCCATCCAAGCTCTGTTTGACTCAATGCCCAGGCGTATCAAGGCCGTTATTACGGCCAGAGGTGGTTGTTCTTGGTACTGATTTCTCAGGACATATGCACCCAAATTGCGTGAAAATGTAATCATATGTAAGTTCTAGTATAATATACACTCCTGGAAATGGAAAAAAGAACACATTGACACCGGTGTGTCAGACCCACCATACTTGCTCCGGACACTGCGAGAGGGCTGTACAAGCAATGATCACACGCACGGCACAGCGGACACACCAGGAACCGCGGTGTTGGCCGTCGAATGGCGCTAGCTGCGCAGCATTTGTGCACCGCCGCCGTCAGTGTCAGCCAGTTTGCCGTGGCATACGGAGCTCCATCGCAGTCTTTTAACACTGGTAGCATGCCGCGACAGCGTGGACGTGAACCGTATGTGCAGTTGACGGACTTTGAGCGAGGGCGTATAGTGGGCATGCGGGAGGCCGGGTGGACGTACCGCCGAATTGCTCAACACGTGGGGCGTGAGGTCTCCACAGTACATCGATGTTGTCGCCAGTGGTCGGCGGAAGGTGCACGTGCCCGTCGACCTGGGACCGGACCGCAGCGACGCACGGATGCACGCCAAGACCGTAGGATCCTACGCAGTGCCGTAGGGGACCGCACCGCCACTTCCCAGCAAATTAGGGACACTGTTGCTCCTGGGGTATCGGCGAGGACCATTCACAACCGTCTCCATGAAGCTGGGCTACGGTCCTGCACACCGTTAGGCCGTCTTCCGCTCACGCCCCAACATCGTGCAGCCCGCCTCCAGTGGTGTCGCGACAGGCGTGAATGGAGGGACGAATGGAGACGTGTCGTCTTCAGCGATGAAAGTCGCTTCTGCCTTGGTGCCAATGATGGTCGTATGCGTGTTTGGCGCCGTGCAGGTGAGCGCCACAATCAGGACTGCATACGACCGAAGCACACAGGCCCAACACCCGGCATCATGGTGTGGGGAGCGATCTCCTACACTGGCCGTACACCACTGGTGATCGTCGAGGGGACACTGAATAGTGCACGGTACATCCAAACCGTCATCGAACCCATCGTTCTACCATTCCTAGACCGGCAAGGGAACTTGCTGTTCCAACAGGACAATGCACGTCCGCATGTATCCCGTGCCACCCAACGTGCTCTAGAAGGTGTAAGTCAACTACCCTGGCCAGCAAGATCTCCGGATCTGTCCCCCATTGAGCATGTTTGGGACTGGATGAAGCGTCGTCTCACGCGGTCTGCACGTCCAGCACGAACGCTGGTCCAACTGAGGCGCCAGGTGGAAATGGCATGGCAAGCCGTTCCACAGGACTACATCCAGCATCTCTACGATCGTCTCCATGGGAGAATAGCAGCCTGCATTGCTGCGAAAGGTGGATATACACTGTACTAGTGCCGACATTGTGCATGCTCTGTTGCCTGTGTCTATGTGCCTGTGGTTCTGTCAGTGTGATCATGTGATGTATCTGACCCCAGGAATGTGTCAATAAAGTTTCCCCTTCCTGGGACAATGAATTCACGGTGTTCTTATTTCAATTTCCAGGAGTGTATTTGTCCAAATATTACCTGTTTTTTATCTGCATTTTTTCTTGGTGTAGCAATTTTAATGTCCAGTAGTGTATGTGATATAATTACAAATTAAATATTTTCGTATTTTTTCCTTTATCTATACTGTGAAACTTTGCTTCTTGCCAAATTTTGTGATTATAGATCAACGGGAAGTGCACTATGGGTTTTGATGAGTGATTTTGTGAGGGTCGAAGTGTGTGGCATTAATGATCGTAAATTTTGACTGCATTAACTTAGGAGCATAATTTTTAACACAGTCGGTACACCATAGACATTATTGTGTGTCATAAGTAATCATATGACAAAGTAATCCTATGAGTGTTCCGTTTATACCGACTGAGGCGTGGAATCTTAAAAATAGACCTGAGATGAGACCCACGACACAGTAAACCATCAACACGAACACACCTCAGAGGACTATGGCGAGACTGACCAAAGCAACATTACAGACGACGATGACAGCGTCCTTGGCGAAAAGGAAGGTCGCCTAGTATCTAAGCCCTAATAGGGTACTGTACGTACACTCATGTAAAACTTGTGTCTTCTTTACGAGGTGTTATCCCTCCACCTACCCCACTATCCCCCGCCTCACTGGAGTTCACTGGCAGGAATCTACAACTCGTTTGTAATCTATCTTGGCATCTTTAAACTTTGTTCATTTCCAAAGAATTAGTAACAACAAATTATTCCGCCAATTAATTTAATTTTTCTTTGTAACTCGTTACTATCACTTCGATTTTCAATCGCAGAAAATACAATTTACTTGTACAGTAGCGACGAAAAGTATTTTGCAGAAAACGTTAGTACATTTACTTAAAGATAAGATTCTAATTGAGAAGTATGTAATTATAATCCATTTAGCACAAAATTACGTTTAGTTTGAACGAAGTTACCTTACATCAAAACAGAAATCCTCTGACTCAAAACCAATTTGTAAGCGTAAACATGTAAGCATACAGAAAACTATTTTGGAATCTGAAGAACAAATCATTATTTTATCTTCGTACATCCATATTTAAATTGGATGATGGTGGGGCATCAGCTAGTACAATTTTTGTTAAAAATGCAGCTCCTCCAACTGTACTTAAGATTTCACATTTATTTGGCTACTAGTTCCGACGTTGCGTCAACGCCATCTTCATGCCCTATATAACACACCTTGCATAAAACAAACAATGTGAGACATCAGCAGTCAGTGAGCTACTGTACAAAATAAATATATTATAAACATATTATACAGGGTGATTCAAAAAGAATACCACAACTTTAGGAATTTAAAACTCTGCAACGACAAAAAGCAGAGCTAAGCACTATGTGTCGGCGAATTAAGGGAGCTATAAAGTTTCATTTAGTTGTACATTTGTTCGCTTGAGGCGCTGTTGACTAGGCGTCAGCGTCAGTTGATGCTAAGATGGCGACCGCTCAACAGAAAGCTTTTTGTGTTATTGAGTACGGCAGAAGTGAATCGACGACAGTTGTTCAGCGCGCATTTCGAACGAAGTATGGTGTTAAACCTCCTGATAGGTGGTGTATTAAACGTTGGTATAAACAGTTTACAGAGAATGGGTGTTTGTGCAAAGGGAAAAGTTCTGGACGGCCGAGAACGAGTGATGAAAATGTAGCACGCATCCAGCAAGCATTTGTTCTCAGCCCAGGAAAATCGACTCGCAGAGCTAGCAGAGAGCTGCAAATTCCACAATCAACTGTATGGAGAGTCCTACGAAAAAGGTTAGTTATGAAACCTTATCGTCTGACATTGGTTCAAGCACTGTCTGCAGCTGATAAGATTAAAAGAATCGATTTCTGTGATTTTATCCTTGCTCAAATGGAAACAGATGAATCTTTCGTTTCAAAGATTGTGTTTAGTGATGAAGCAACTTTCCACACTAACGGGAAAGTCAACCGTCGCAATGTCTGTATATGGGGCACTGAGAATCCGCGGGAAACAACTCAGTATGAACGTGACTCGCCTAAGGTGAACGTTTTCTGTGCCATTTCAGCCAATAAAGTTTTTGGTCCCTTTTTCTTCGAAGGTGCTACTGTAACTGGACTACAGTATCTGGAGATGTTAGAGAATTGGCTGTTCCCTCAGCTCGAACAAGAAGCACAACAATTCATATTTCAGCAGGATGTAGCGCCACCACATTGGCACTTATCTGTCCGTAACTACCTGAACGTCAACTACCCGAGGCGATGGATCGGCCGCCAGGCAGCCCGTGACAGAGCACTTCATCACTGGCCTCCAAGAAGCCCTGATCTTACCCCTGCGATTTTTTCTTATGGGGGTATGTTAAGGATATGGTGTTTCGGCCACCTCTCCCACCCACCATTGATGATCTGAAACGAGAAATAACAGCAGCTATCCAAACTGTTACGCCTGATATGCTACAGAGAGTGTGGAACGAGTTGGAGTATCAGGTTGATATTGCTCGAGTGTCTGGAGGGGGCCATATTGAACATCTCTGAACTTGTTTTTGAGTGAAAAAAAAACCTTTTTAAATACTCTTTGTAATGATGTATAACAGAAGGTTATATTATGTTTCTTTCATTAAATACACATTTTTAAAGTTGTGGTATTCTTTTTGAATCACCCTGTATAAAGGATGAATTCATTAAAAGTAATTCCATTTCGTTCATTTTCATTAAGGTGCTATTTACCTTGACATTAGCAATTTATATGGTACTGACAAGTACAAAAGAGGTTATATATACACGGTTATTTCCATTACAGACCAATACCAGACATTTATATTAGTTTAGGTGACAAACCGTTACTCTTAGAGATAATCATATAGGCATGAAACAGTACTTAAAATTGTGTTAAAGGCGAATAAGAATATCATAAACCCTTCCTTGTGTGCACATTTTAACAGACAAGAAGGAAAATATGCATTGCCAATCAGATATACGCAAGGTATGTTTCCATTGTTCATAAATAGTGAGAGTTGGGAAAGGTGGAAAGGAGTTACGATTGCATAAGATCAGAAATGTGAAATAATTTGGGTGAAGGTCACTGTTAAAGCAGGCTCATACATGGTAATTGGATGTCTCTATAGGCCCCCTGGCTCAGCAGCTGTTGTGGCTGAACACCTGAAGGATAATTTGGAAAATATTTCGAGTAGATTTCCCCACCATGTTATAGATCTGGGTGGAGATTTTAATTTGCCGGATATAGACTGGGAGACTCAAACGTTCATAACGGGTGGCAGGGACAAAGAATCCAGTGAAATTTTTTTTAAGTGCTTTATCTGAAAACTACCTTGAGCAGTTAAACAGAGAACCGACTCGTGGTGATAACATATTGGACCTTCTGGTGACAAACAGACCCGAATTATTTGAAACAGTTAACGCAGAACAGGGAATCAGTGATCATAAAGCGGTTACTGCATCGATGATTTCAGCCGTAAATAGAAATATTAAAAAAGGTAGTAAGATTTTTGTGTTTAGCAAAAGTGACAAAAAGCAGATTTCAGAGTACCTGACGGCTCAACACAAAAGTTTTGTCCCAAGTACAGATAGTGTTGAGGATCAGTGGACAAAGTTCAAAACCATCGTACAATATGCGTTAGATGAGTATGTGCCAAGCAAGATCGTAAGAGATGGAAGAAAGCCACCGTGGTACAACAACCGAGTTAGAAAACTGCTGCGGAAGCAAAGGGAACTTCACAGCAAACATAAACATAGCCAAAGCCTTGCAGACAAACAAAATTTACGCGAAGCGAAATGTAGTGTGAGGAGGGCTATGCGAGAGGCGTTCAATGAATTCGAAAGTAAAGTTCTATGTACTGACTTGGCAGAAAATCCTAAGAAATTTTGGTCTTATGTCAAAGCGGTAGGTGGATGAAAACAAAATGTCCAGACAGTCTGTGACCAAAATGGTACTGAAACAGAGGGTGACAGACTAAAGGCCGAAATACTAAATGTCTTTTTCCAAAGCTTTTTCACAGAGGAAGACTGCACTGTAGTTCCTTCTCTAGATTGTCGTACAGATGACAAAATTGTAGATATCGAAATAGACGACAGAGGGATAGAGAAACAATTAAAATCGCTCAAAAGAGGAAAAGCCGCTGGACCTGATGGGATACCAGTTCGATTTTACACAGAGTACGCGAAGGAACCGGCCCCCATCTTGCAGCGGTGTACCGTAGGTCTCTAGAAGAGCGTAGCGTTCCAAAGGATTGGAAAAGGCGACAGGTCATCCCCGTTTTCAAGAAGGGACGTCGAACAGATGTGCAGAACTATAGACCTATATCTCTAACGTCGATCAGTTGTAGAATTTTGGAACACGTATTATGTTCGAATATAATGACTTTTCTGGAGACTAGAAATCTACTCTGTAGGAATCAGCATGGGTTCCGAAGAAGACGGTCGTGTGAAACCCAGCTCGCGCTATTCGGTCACGAGATTCAGAGGGCCATAGACACGGGTTCACAGGTAGATTCCGTGTTTCTTGACTTCCGCAAGGCGTTCGATACAGTTCCCCACAGTCGTTTAATCAACAAAGTAAGAGCATATGGACTATCAGACCAATTGTGTGATTGGATTGAAGAGTTCCTAGATAACAGAACGCAGCATGTCATTCTCAATGGAGAGAAGTCTTCCGAAGTAAGAATGATTTCAGGTGTGTCGCAGGGGAGTGTCATAGGACCGTTGCTATTCACAATATACATAACTGACCTTGTGGATGACATCGGAAGTTCACTCAGGCTTATTGCAGATGGTGCTGTGGTGTATCGAGAGGTTGTAACAATGGAAAATTGTACTGAAATGCAGGAGGATCTGCAGCGAATTGACGCATGGTGCAGGGAATGGCAATTCAATCTCAATGTAGAAAAGTATAATGTGCTGTGCATACATAGAAAGATAGATCCCTTACCATTTAGCTACAAAATAGCAGGTCAGCAACTGGAAGCAGTTAATTCCATAAATTATCTGCGAGTACGCATTAGGAGTGATTTAAAACGGAATGATCATATAAAGTTGATCGTCGGTAAAGCAGATGCCAGACTGAGATTCACTGGAAGAATCCTAAGGAAATGCAATCCGAAAACAAAGGAAGTAGGGTACAGTACACTTGTTCGCCCACTGCTTGAATACTGCTCAACAGTGTGGGATCCGTACCAGATAGGGTTGATAGAAGAGATAGAGAGGATGCAACGGAGAGCAGCGCGCTTTGTTACAGGATCATTTAGTAATCGCGAAAGCGTTATGGAGATGATAGATAAACTCCAGTGGAAGACTCTGCAGGAGAGACGCTCAGTAGCTCGGTACGGGCTTTTGTTAAAGTTTCGAGAACATACCTTCACCGAAGAGTCAAGCAGTATATTGCCCTCTCCTACGTATATCTCGCGAAGAGACCATGAGGATAAAATCAGAGAGATTAGAGCCCACACAGAAGCATACCGACAATCCTGCTTTCCACGAACAATACGAACTGGAACAGAAGGGAGAACCGATAGAGGTACTCAGGGTACCCTCCGCCACACACCGTCAGGTGGCTTGCGGAGTATGGATGTAGATGTACATGTAGATATCTTCACCACTATAAAGTAACAAAGTGAAATAGGTTACTTAAACATCATCATTCATAACGATAGGGAACACAAATGAAGAGGAACTGGAAGAATAATATGGAACCAAGTTAATACAGAGTGTTTATAAATGAATATCGGGGTTTTAACGCTTTATAATATTTATTATATTAAACTTACAGTCATAAATGATATGTCAGATGAAAGATCAACTCAAACAGTTCTGAGTGTTACCTATTTCCAACCAAAGCTACTGTGTGGGTGGCATAGCGCTACAGAAACACGCACCTAGAGAGCTCACTAATGAGAAGTACTCGTATGCCTTCTGCAGGGCAGTCCTCCCCTCGATTCCCGATTTATAGTGTGTAGGCACGAACACTGCTGCCCCAACCCAGCAATCGCCGTGAAAGTTGCATTATAATATGTATAATCGTCTCCGATATACACTCCTGGAAATTGAAATAAGAACACCGTGAATTCATTGTCCCAGGAAGGGGAAACTTTATTGACACATTCCTGGGGTCAGATACATCACATGATCACACTGACAGAACTACAGTCACATAGACACAGGCAACAGAGCATGCACAATGTCGGCACTAGTACAGTGTATATCCACCTTTCGCAGCAATGCAGGCTGCTATTCTCCCATGGAGACGATCGTAGAGATGCTGGATGTAGTCCTGTGGAACCGTTTGCCATGCCATTTCCACCTGGCGCCTCAGTTGGACCAGCGTTCGTGCTGGACGTGCAGACCGCGTGAGACGACGCTTCATCCAGTCCCAAACATGCTCAATGGGGGACAGATCCGGAGATCTTGCTGGCCAGGGTAGTTGACTTACACCTTCTAGATCACGTTGGGTGGCACGGGATACATGCGGACGTGCATTGTCCTGTTGGAACAGCAAGTTCCCTTGCCGGTCTAGGAATGGTAGAACGATGGGTTCGATGACGGTTTGGATGTACCGTGCACTATTCAGTGTCCCCTCGACGATCACCAGTGGTGTACGGCCAGTGTATGAGATCACTCCACACACCATGATGCCGGGTGTTGGCCCTGTGTGCCTCGGTCGTATGCAGTCCTGATTGTGGCGCTCACCTGCACGGCGCCAAACACGCATACGACCATCATTGGCACCAAGGCAGAAGCGACTCTCATCGCTGAAGACGACACGTCTCCATTCGTCCCTCCATTCACGCCTGTCGCGACACCACTGAAGGCGGGCTGCACGATGTTGGGGCGTGAGCGGAAGACGGCCTAACGGTGTGCAGGACCGTAGCCCAGCTTCATGGAGACGGTTGCGAATGGTCCTCGCCGATACCCCAGGAGCAATAGTGTCCCTAATTTGCTGGGAAGTGGCGGTGCGGTCCCCTACGGCACTGCGTAGGATCCTACGGTCTTGGCGTGCATCCGTGCGTCGCTGCGGTCCGGTCCCAGGTCGAAGGGCACGTGCACCTTCCGCCGACCACTGGCGACAACATCGATGTACTGTGGAGACCTCACGCCCCACGTGTTGAGTAATTCGGCGGTACGTCCACCCGGCCTCCCGCATGCCCACTATACGCCCTCGCTCAAAGTCCGTCAACTGCACATACGGTTCACGTCCACGCTGTCGCGGCAAGCTACCAGTGTTAAAGACTGCGATGGAGCTCCGTATGCCACGGCAAACTGGCTGACACTGACGGCGGCGGTGCACAAATGCTGCGCAGCTAGCGCCATTCGACGGCCAACACAGCGGTTCCTGGTGTGTCCGCTGTGCCGTGCGTGTGATCATTGCTTGTACAGCCCTCTCGCAGTGTCCGGAGCAAGTATGGTGGGTCTGACACACCGGTGTCAATGTGTTCTTTTTTCCATTTCCAGGAGTGTAGATGCTAGTGCAATAGGCACTGCTACTATGTCAGCTCTTGCCGAGGTAACTCCCGTCCACAGTAATAACGGCAAATAGATCCCAACACGTTGATGGAAATATCGCCTAGATTACAAGGAATTCTCCCACTGTATTCTCCGTAAACGCAGGTCGACAGCCAAGTGAGGTGGCAGTAGGGTACGGAGCTCCTCGAGCGGCCTTTTCTGCCGCTGAATGCCTGGCCAATGAGCCTGCTATTTGATTGACGTACAAGTGAACCTAGGGTCGTCCCACTTCATATGTCTACAAACAATATTTTTAGAACGTGACTAGCTCTTATTGTGACTCATTAGCGTAATAATAAAAGGGTATCAGGCAACTGCCTTTCGAAAACTCCAAAACGTCGTGTTTCTCTACATTAAAGATTAATTGCTAGTCTACGATCAAGCTAATATTTTATCTTGAACTAAATGAACGTTCAGCCATCACTACCAGCTGTATGTCCACAAAGATAGCTCATCATCTACAATACGAGGTGCATTCAAGTTCTAAGGCCTCTGATTTTTTTTTCTAATTAACTACTCACCCGAAATCGATGACACTGGCGTTACTTCTCGACGTAATCGCCCTGCAGACGTACACATTTTTCACAACGCTGACGCCAGGATTCCATGGCAGCGGCGAAGGCTTCTTTAGGAGTCTGTTTTGACCACTGGAAAATTGCTGAGGCAATAGCAGCACGGCTGGTGAATGTGCGGCCACGGAGAGTATCTTTCATTGTTGGAAAAAGCCAAAAGTCACTAGGAGCCAGGTCAGGTGAGTATGGAGCATGAGGAATCACTTCAAAGTTGTTATCACGAAGAGACTGTTGCGTAACGTTAGCTCGATGTGCGGGTGCGTTGTCTTGGTGAAACAGCACACGCGCAGCCCTTCCCAGACGTTTTTGTTGCAGTGCAGGAAGGAATTTGTTCTTCAAAACATTTTCGTAGGATGCACCTGTTACCGTAGTGCCCTTTGGAACGCAATGGGTAAGGATTACTCCCTCGCTGTCCCAGAACATGGACTTTTTCAGCACTGGCGGTTACCCGAAATTTTTTTGGTGGCGGTGAATCTGTGTGCTTCCATTGAACTGACTGGCGCTTTGTTTCTGGATTGAAAAATGGCATCCACGTCTCATCCATTGTCACAACCGACGAAAAGAAAGTCCCATTCGTGCTGTTGTTGGGCGTCAACATTGCTCGGCAACATGCCACACGGACAGCCATGTGGTCGTCCGTCAGCATTCGTGGCACCCACCTGGATGACACTTTTCGCATTTTCAGGTCGTCATGCAGGATTGTGTGGACAGAACCCACAGAAATGCCAACTCTGGAGGCGATCTGTTCAACAGTCATTCGGTGATCCCTCAAAACAATTCTCTCCACTTTCTCGATCATGTCGTCAGACCGGCTTGTGCGAGCCCGAGGTTGTTTCGGTTTGTTGTCACACGGTGTTCTGCCTTCATTAAACTGTCGCACCCACGAACGAACTTTCGACACATCCATAACTCCATCACCACATGTCTCCTTCAACTGTCGATGAATTTCAATTGGTTTCACACCACGCAAATTCAGAAAACGAATGATTGCATGCTGTACAAGTAAGGAAAACGTCGCCATTTTAAGTATTTAAAACAGTTCTCATTCTCGCCGCTGGCAGTAAAATTCCATCTGCCGTACGGTGCTGCCATCTCTGGGACGTATTGACAATGAACGCGGTCTCATTTTAAAACAATGCACATGTTTCTATCTCTTTCCAGTCTGGAGAAAAAAAATCGGAGACCTTAGAACTTGAATGCACCTCGTAAGTGCAAGATTGTAACTAATATCATCTGTTAAGTCATTAATGAAAACTTCGAAATAAGTTACACTTCCCAGGAACACTCCATACATTATATCAGTATATATGAATAATTCTTCTTGTAGGTCGTTTAGAGAAGCAAGTGTACAAAATTTGAGAATGTTTAGAGAAGGCAAAGAGAAACACTCTATTTACGGGACAAAAATGTCACAGCTGCCCTTTTCTCCACAAGGAGTCCATGAAGGTTTTGATGTCGGTGATGTTCAGAGACAGTTTCAAACTGCTATGTGAAAAGACTATTTTACTCATATTGCTGACATTCTATAGATTTACTTTTTGTGGGGCGCGATGAATCGTTTGGTATAAGCGGCACCGATAGACATTCAAGAAAACCGTCTTACCCATTTTGTTGGAGCGTCAGACATTATTCGTGTAACACCCGTCTTTACAGAGCGAGTTTGGTAGTCATTAGCATTATTTGCTTTCGCGTAAACGGAGGACATTATAAGAACATCTCTAAAAGAATATTCCTCACATGGCTGAATGAACACGGTCTCTGAAGATCACTAACGTCAGAACCTACACGAACTCCTACCGGGGAAACGATGACATATTTGCTATATAAATGTTTCCTTTTATCTCCTCTAAAAACTCTAAAACTTTCTACACATAGTTTTGTTACACCCTGTATACAGATTAAACAGCATCGAGAAAAGGCTACAATGCTGTCTCTGTCTCTTCCGTAGTACTGCTTTCCTTCAATCTAGTTGGTCTCTTACAGTTGTAGCCTAATTACGGCACAACTTGTGAATTTCAGAGTGTGCATCGCAGTCAAAACTGCCAAATCTTTTTCAGAGTGTACCAACGGCATAAACGTAAGTACACCTTTCTGCAGCAAACGGCATATTTTACTTAACTTACGTATAACAATAATGCAGCTTGAAACACTTATATACAAATAATTAAGAACTGAAAATCTTAAAATTAACTATTTATGTATGGGAGATAGAAATTTAGGAAGACTGAAAATGTTTTATGACTATACATTAACTTTATAACATATTATAAATTCGGAAAAATATCTAAAATAACAAGATTCTTGCATTTAAGAAAGAGAAATGAAGATGATACGGAAGTACATAGTTTTCTGTTAGCGATCCTACCACCTAGTTATTTCGGGTGCGAGGGCTAGGCGAATCATCGCGTATCTCACATTCGAGGAAACGCACAAAATATCTCTTTAATATTCATTTCATAAATTTATGGGTGCAGAAGTGTATTTATATTACTCTTATGTTAGATCTGTTACAGGTCACATGTGCTTTGCACAGGGAATACTCGATGCATTAATTGTACTTCTTTTATTTTCATATTCCTACTTGTTGTTATTTTATCTAACCTTAATACGCCATTTTATCATTTAAGTTACAGGTACTACACAAGATGTTTCTACATATATTAAATATTTAATGAAGTCCATCGATTTCTGTGTTCGCCGGCCGAGGTGGCCTAGCGGTTCTAGGCGCTACAGTCTGAAACCGCGCGACTGCTACGGTCGCAGGTCGAATCCTGCCTCGGGCTTGGGGTGTGTGATGTCCTTAGGTTAGTTAGGTTCTAAGTTCTAGGGGACTGATGACATCTGAAGTTAAGTCCCATAGTGCTCAGAGGCATTTGAACCATTTGATTTCTGTGTTCCTCAGTTTTGTCATGTCTTGCAATCTTACTACTCAACAGGGAACAAGCAACAGCTCAAACTGTGACAGTAACCACGTCCGTCATGTAGTTGGAAGATCTGACGAGTACGAAACACAAAATTCGTAACTTGGCGTGTAGGGAATGAGGTTGCTTCTATTTTTCACATACTTTAGTTGTTGCATGGACGTTCTCGTATAGCTTAAAGTGCAGCGCGATAGTCCATGAGCAGGGGAGATGAGCCAGGCCAGAATACAATCCTCGTGGTGGATTAAGGAGCGTGGGTCGGTAAACGAGCTACCTTGAGTCTGGGGTTTAGGCGATTTCCCACTCTCGTTTAGGGAAAGACCATGCTGGTCCTCAATTTCTGCCTCATAAAGTACGATACGCAGTCAGTGAAAGTACGTTAACAGACAGAAGAAAGTTTCCATGATTCACAGAGAGATATCGTACACTACTTTCTGCCCCTAGGTTGCTTTTACGACTGTGGCGTCGGAAAGGGCACCCTGCAACAAATTTAAATAACGCAATATCATTTGCAAATGTTCAAATGTGTGTGAATTCCTAAGGGACCAAACTGCTGGGGTCACCGGTCCCTAGACTTACGCACTACTTAAACTAACTTAGAGTAACATATGCTAAGAACAACCTACAAGCACACCCACGCCCGAGGGAGGACTCGAACCTCCGGCGGGAGGGCCGCGCAATCCGAGACATGGCGCCTCAAACCGAGCGGCCACTCCACGAGGCCATTCGCAAATCTTGAAAATGCAGACCCTGTAATGGGCGGGACAGATCCTAGTAAAACGAAAAATACTGAGGTTGTTACGCACTGGAGTCGTTGTACCGGTTCTTCTTTCCTGCGCGTCTGACAGGAGATAGCTCATCGCCGTCGCGACGCTATGCTACAGCGCGGAAGTGCGCCCTAGCGCCGAGTTTGTCCACAAAGCCGGCCCTTGAGCGGGGCAGGTAAGGGCTCTCTGCTAACTAGGCCGCTCCCGAAAGAAGGCGGAGCGCTAAGTGCGTTACGGGCCCGCTGCATTAACCGTAATCGCATTGCAGCCCACCGCTAACGTGGCCGCATATCCTATTATCGGGCCGGGGCGAACTTGTCCCAAGTATTTACCGGCATAAGTAACGAGCCCGGCCCGGCCGCCGCTCCTGCGGATTATGTGACACTGTGCGCATACGCAATGCGCAGGCGCGGCCGCCAGCTACGGCATCCCCACAACAGCTCGTCCTGCCTCTCATGCACTCACTCTCAAGCGTCATTGTTGCACCGGTGTCAAAGCACGAGCCTACAAGAATTTCTGAGCTAACAAGTCACCCAACCGAACATTAAGTTTAAATTTTGTTGAGGGTGGCTGCATCTAATCGCTTATTTATGGTGCTCAGTCTGAAGATAGCTCTGATGTAGCTCTCCGCTCTCGTTTATCCTGTACAATCTCTTCAGCTCTGCGTAACTAGTGAAGCCTATATCCATTCGAACCTAGAAATTGTATTCTAGTCTTGGTCTACCTCAATAAGTTTCCGCCCCCTTCCCCTCCCGCATATACACACACGTTTCTTCATTTCCCATATTGACAATTGTTGCCTCATACTGTGTGCTATTAACCAAACAATTTCTTTACCCTTTCAGACATTCTTTTTCGTTTCGGAGATGAAAATTGCTCGCGTACCATGTCGTTTCTGGAAACCCAGAATCTACTCTGTAGGGAACAACATGGATTCCGGAAACAGCGATCGTGTGAGACCCAACTCGCTTTATTTGTTCACTAGACCCAGAAAATATTAGATAGAGGCTCCCAGGTAGATGCTATTTTCCGTGACGTCCGGCTGGCGTTCGATACAGTTCCGCACTGTCGCCTGATAAACAAAGTAAGAGCCTACGGAATATCAGACCAGCTGTGTGGCTGGATTGAAGAGTTTTTAGCAAACATAACACAGCATGTTGTTCTCAATGGAGAGACGTCTACAGACGTTAAAGAAACCTCTTTCGTGCCACAGGGGAGTGTTATGGGACCATTGCTTTTCACAATATATATAAATGACCTAGTAGACAGTGTCGGAAGTTCCATGCGGCTTTTTGTGGATGATGCTGTAGTATAAAGAGAAGTTGCAGCATTAGAAAATTGTAGCGAAATGCAGGAAGATCTGCAGCGGATAGGCACTTGGTGCAGGGAGTGGCAACTGACCCTTAACATAGACAAGTGTAATGTATTGCGAATACATAGAAAGAAGGATCCTTTATTGTATGATTATATGATAGCGGAACAAACACTGGTAGCAATTACTTCCGTAAAGTATCTGGGAGTTTGCGTGCGGAACGATTTGAAGTGGAATGATCATATAAAATTAATTGTTGGTAAGGCGGGTACCAGGTTGAGATTCATTGGGAGAGTCCTTAGAAAATGTAGTCCATCAACAAAGGAGGTGGCTTACAAAACACTAGCTCGACGTATACTTGAGTATTGCTCACCAGTGCGGGATCCGTACCAGATCGGGTTGACGGAGGAGATAGAAAAGATCCAAAGAAGAGCGGTGCGTTTTGTCACAGGGTTATTTGGTAAGCGTGATAGCGTTACGGAGATGTTTAGCAAACTGAAGCGGAAGACTCTGCAAGAGAGGCGCTCTGCATCGCGGTGTATCTTGCTGTCCAGGTTTCGAGAGGGTGCGTTTGTGGATGAGGTATCGAATATACTGCTTCCCCCTACTTATACCTCCCGAGGAGATCACGAATGTAAAATTAGAGAGATTCGAGCGCGCACGGAGGCTTTCCGGCAGTCTTTCTTCCCGCGAACCATACGCGACTGGAACAGGAAAGGGAGGTAATGACAGTGGCACGTAAAGTGCCCTCCGCCTCCGCCACACACCGTTGGATGGCTTGCGGAGTATAAATGTAGTTGTAGAAAATTTTGTAATAATGTAAAAAATCAGAACTTAATTTTAGACAGTTCATATAGCAGAAACCAAAGTTGGCCTACCTAAACCCAAAGTACAGACTGTCCACCACAGAGAACAAATGTATCCAAAGGTATAAATTTTCATAGTTGTCAGAACTTTTTCTTATGTGCTTTTAATCTCTAGAAATACTGCGTCATTTGGTTTTAAAGGACTGTAACAGTTCAGCTGCATGCTTGTAAAATTGTTATGAAAGGTTATTAGGAAATGCTTTTCACAAATCAAATTCTGCTGCTGTTGCCTGTATTTTCATGGAAAGTTTATTTTGTACAAAACTTTTGCTTATACAGAAATGTAGCTTTCATGCTTGCATGCTCTTTTTAGCTCTTCCATCCAGATGACGATTTCTACTGATCAGAGCGTGGCAAATTGTCCACAGAATAATATCTGATATTCTGTACCCGTTTCAGTTCATTTCTATGCTTTGCAGCCACATATACTGGGCTAGGTAGCTTCATTTTAAGGTGCGTAGCTCTTCTTTATTGTCCATTTTCATGCCATAATCCGCGCTCTTGCAATGTCCTTGTTCAAGAATGCCATTATCTCCAAGACTTGAGATACATATATATTTTTCCAAAATGTGCTTGTATATATCAAAATCAGACTGACCTTAATGATTATCTTCATACAAATCTTCCTAAGATAATCCACTGTTGGGAAAGTTCATCGTTGCTGTCAGACATTAAAGAAAAATTCTCATCATCTTCAAGTTCTTCAGCATCATATATACGACTGTTTTCAAGACTTACTGAAACCTGTTCAACGATGAATTTCTCTTTAAAATTACTGATCATTGTTTGAATATTTCCAAATAATTAATAGCAAAAAGCTATTTTAGAAATGAAGGCTAATACTTAGAACCGGCACAGAAGTGAACGTGGACTGCGGTAGGAAACCAAGTATGTGGCTGGCTATAGACACTTTGTCCACTGTTGACGATACTTTTTTTTAGATTTTGCCGTAGCAGCTGTAATTTCGCTAATATATGATTACAACTAGTTTTGAAATAATGGAAGCCTCATTCAAAGGCGAAAAATTACCACAACTTCGTTCAAAAATTATAAAAAATGTATACAATTCTAAAGGCTAAGCAGCGAAGCTCAATCACAGTCGTTGCACGACCGACATTTTGTGCATGCCTTGGATGTTCAAACATAGATCAACAGATGGTACTGGAATGCAGAAGAGAATATCCACTATAAAGTACGATATGCCCAGTGCCTTACAAAACATTTAGAACGAGGAATGAAAAAAAAAATCGTCCGCTATAGTGGACAAATACACCGAAAGGGTTCAGCCAAGTGGCACCATACATTTTTCCCCCAAATTCGACTCAGTAACTCGTCGTTAATTACTGAATATAATCATCTAACCTTCAGCATCCTTTGTCTGTTCTCTTAATCTGCATGACTACTCTGCAATTTACTCTTACATGCTTGGCAGAGGGTTCTTCGGACTACGTTCGGACTGTCTGTCTGTCGTTAAGCGCTGAACTCTTCATTCTCCACGTATCACTTGCATAAAAAGCTACAGTCCAGACAAATATGTGCAGAAAAGACTTCCTAATACGTAAATTTGTATTCAAAGTCATCAAATTTGTACGTTTCAGGAATGTTTTTCTTCCTATTGTCAATCTGCATTTTGTATTCTCCTGTTGAGATCATCATCATTTAATTTTCTGCTCAAATATCACTGTCACATTTCCTAATCCAGTTCCCTCAGCAATGTCTCTTTTAATTAGATTGCATGAAAATATCCTTATTTTAATTTGTTGGTGCTCATGGCACCCAATGGCATCCCATGGCACCCAGTGATCAGGCCCCATTTATAGTAGACGAATTCACTTTTAAAAGAGTAGACATGTTTAAACAACTGGGCGAGAAGAAAAGAATGGAAATTGAGGTTAAGGCAAGGATCGCAGCGGCAAATAGACCATAATTTGGCTTATGGGACGTGCTAAGCAGTAGAACATTTTCGAAAAGTTTTAAAACCATATTATACCAGAGTGTACAGTCCCGTAGCTCTATAAGGCTCTGATAAATTTGCATGAATGAAAGTAGATGAATGAAAACTGCTAGTCTTCGAGAAAAATATATTAAGGAAAATATTTGGCCCCAAGGGGGAACCCAGTCACAGGAATAGCAGATATTTTTTTAAAAAAAGACAGGAAATGGAAGACATTTATTTCCACGCTGATGTTGTAAGAAGTACAAGAAAAAAAGATTAGTGTGCGGTGTACTGCTAATCAGGATGTAAGATGAAAGACTACCACGAGTGGAACTCTCAGGATCTGTGGAAAGTAGACAGGGCCGAGGACGACAACAGACAGGATGTAAGGATAATATCAACAAAGATTCGGAGGCGATGGGCCTGAGAAATGGGGCATGGACCACGGCAGCCAGGAAGACAAATGATTGGTGGAGTGATACAGAGAACGCATACGGCCTCCCAGGTCAAACCGACAGTTAAGAAGAAGAGGTGATACTCATCTTAATAGTCTCTTTACAAGTCGATATCCACTCAGTTAAATTTCTCTCCCAGTGACTTCGCCGGCTGTGAAAGAATTTCATTGTCGACGGCAAACATCAGACTTTTAATTTTCTGTCCCTGAACAGTTATTTCCTTCACAGCTTGTTCATTGTACAGACTGTGTAACATCGAGAATACGGTACAGTCTTGTGTCGCTCCCTTATCATTAATGCTTTAGTTTCATTTCCTTCGACCCTTACATCTGCAGTCTGACTTCTGTAGAAGTTGTGGATAACATTTCACTCCCTTTATTTTACCCCTTCTGGCTTCAGAATTTCAAAAAGTGTATTCCAGTCAACATCACGAAGAGCTTTCTCTAAATGTACAACTGTTACAAACGTAGGTTTGCCTGGAAGGATCTGTCTTGTATCGCGTGTTCTTACTTCCCTCCGAGCCCAGACGGATTTTTCGCAGGAGTGGCTTTTATTAACTTTTTCATTCTTCTCTAAATAGTTCGTGTCAGTATTTTAAAACGCCTACACCAAAATGATTAACATGTAGAATTAGTTGGCAATAAATGATACTGTTGCCCCGACACAATACTCTGTATATTCATACTTTTTCTTCTTCGAAAAGAAAAAATCATTTGACACGAAAACATTTTGACCCTCGACCGAACAAATGTACCTGATACGATTAAAATTCTTTTCGCCATGCGGAATTCTCCAAAGTAGCACATACTTTGGCGCTACAGTGATTGGTGGATACTGAAACTGAGCGGATATTTAATAGAATATTTGGACAGTATGCTACATTTATGAAACGTCCCCTTAGAACAATTTATACAAGACTGTGCTTAAACTGACACAATATTTTTTAGCGCAACGCAATCTGACTTTCAAAAATCCCCGCAAAAGAATGGCCCTGATTAACATTAAACTATACCTTTCAGAAATCACTTACCTCACAAAAATCTTCATTACTCGAACTACTGCAATACAGCGAACGCCACTACTGCCAGCTAAATAAAAGATTCAAACTACTGAAGGCACTAACTACTGATAGGGATAGTTAGCAAATGAAAGATGTTAATAGAGAACAAACAATGTATTTACCTTAACAGTCATAATATATATAGCAGTTCATGACAAATTACAAAACTCCGCCATCTCTCTCCCCACATCCACCACTGCTGGCGGCTCACCTCCCACTACGCAACGCTACGCGCTGTTCACATCCAGCTGCCGCTGCCTAACACTACAATGGCAGACAACAATGCAAACTAGCCACAGGCTGCACACAGCACAGCCACTGATTTTCATACAGAGCGCTACATAACATTGCCAATAAGAAAACATAAACAGCCTACTTACATAAAGAAAACATAAACAGCCTACTTACATAGCCCCCATGCTCCCCACAAAAAATTTTACAAAATATTTTTGGGCAGTGGCCAATAATGATTTGAAAAAATTTTTCATAATTACAATAACAAAGATATCAAATGCACACACTTATTTATACAATGTTGGTCAAAAGCTAAAATTTTCTCACAGTCCATAAAGACAATCCAGATTGTTCATCACTGTAAAATTGCAGTGTTTTACTCAAAGTCTGAGCAGTAAAAGATAATGCACACGGAAGTAGTGGATTTCCATGGAGTCTTGAAGAAGTAGTGTTGTCCTTCCAACGGAAAGACAGTGCTGACACTTGACATGCTGACAGGTAATGGGCCACAACAGAGCAAACCCACAGCAGAGTCAGTCGAAGTTGATGAATATTGGTAGGTAGGTTATCACAGAGCAGACCCACTGTAGTCCTGGTAGAGAGTATGGTATTGGTGGGCCACCAGAGGTGCAGACCCACTGCAGTCCTTGTAGAAAGTGTGGACAGGCCCACTGTAGTCCTGGTAGAGATGACCAGCAGACATCTGTTGTGACTGTGCGGGTGCACAATCACCAGTGAAGAGTCTTGCAGTTAATATAGCAAGTCCATAACCACCACTTGTGCACTCACAAAGTTTTTTGGAATTGTTCTTAGAACGAGCAATGCTGTTATCCAGTCCCTTGCTGAATTATCAACACACGTGCAAACACTAACAGTCCCTACTTCTCACATATTGTCCATATACTATGACTAACAGAAACGTGTGCAGTGAAATGGAACTTACAAGTTACTTAATTTGATTAACTGGTGTCAATTACAATATTATAACATGAGAATACAATTACAAAGGTACAAAATACATCATTAAAAACATAACAATACAGATAACATTTGTAGTACAGGCTTTACAACAGAATAGAAATAAACATATACATCAGTGTTACAGGAATTATGACATGAGTACATACATAAAGATCAGAAGAACTTTTGAAACATCAACTTTACACATGAGCATTAAAACAAAACAGAATACATAATGTCTAAACATCTTTACAAAGAAAATACCATATTATTAATGCAAAGTATATTTGAGGATAACAGTATTCCTCATCATAGTGAATGTAGCGGAGTATTAGAAAAATTCTACAACATAAGTCTTATCAGATAAACATATAAAGACAGGAAGAACATAATTACACACGGGTACCCAAACACATAGTGGGATAACACAAAAGGAAAGGACAGGGTTTGTTTCATTGCAGTATTTTGCAAACAAAACTTTCTTTGCTTCTCGGAGATCTCCCTACATTCATCATTATTCCCAAAAGTCCTATCTAAGCCTGCCTTCTGTATTCTGTTCACATCCTCTGTCAAAAATAGGTTTTCTCCATTGTACAGTATCCTTTTTTTTTTGCCCAAACCATTTTCATATAGCTTCTCAATACATTTCTTCCAAGTCATCATAGTTAGTTTCTTATATAGTCTACCCCTCTTAAGCTAACTTAAAACTACTGAGCTCAGATATATATACCAAGGGACGAGGCAATGCAGCATCACATAAAACAATTAATATAAACAGCAATGGAAAAAAATGCAGATTTCCGAAGCAAGCAGCATTAAGAAATTAGCAAAGCAATTGTAATATTACAACTAATCTAAGGCAATATGCAGCAAACAATAAAAATAAATCATTAGTAAAACTGGCTTAACAGAATAATACAAAGTCAAATTCAATAACACTATGCCTGGCAAACAGCAGCACCAAATAACAAAACTTATATCTAAACATGACATAGCTCAAGCAGAAAAAATATTACAGTAAAAACAACAATGCAGAAAAGGGAAATGTCTATTCACATCTTAATGTCTATGTAATTAAAGTGGTGCACCACAACAACTTATTGTAAAAAAAAAATATATTACCGTGTACTTGAAAAGAAAATTATGTGTCCAGTTACTGTTACTAGTCCCTTCTTATTGTTCTTTCCTTTCCAAGTGCTCCTTTTTTTTTAAAGAATGTGGATTACAAAATTATTATTTAATAGATCTGTTGACAGAAAGTGTTCACATTAGCAGATGCATCTAAGTTTATTTTATAAAACTTTTGCTGCAACACAGCTGGAAACCAGATATTAAACAAAATGAGCAATCTCTTAACTACAAAGACAATAGATGTAAAATGTTTCTAATCATTTCATTAGGCATTTTAGTAAATATCATAAATTATGAGCTCCACAGTATGCTTTCAACAAGGATATGTCAATAGCGAGGACAATGGCCTCCCCTTTCTTTTTTTCTACCTGTGCTTCTGACGAGGCACTCACTAATGACTTGTTCTCCCGGCGTCTGACACAGCTGCGTGCCCACGACGCATTACGTGCAGGTGGTGACTTAACTTTCTCACGGAAGTATTTACGACAGCAGTTTCCGCTACAGTGACAGTCTCATATACAAAATTTCACGGGTCGAGAATTTGCGTTGCAAATGTGTAGAAACAAAACCCTATAAATCTAACAGTGTCCAAAAAATTTTCGCCGGCATTGTGATACAATAATACACATCGTCGTCGTAAAAATAACATCATAACACCTCAGTCAAATCTCAAAAAGGTCGTAGCTTTCTGCAATAATTTCAAACCATAAAAAATATTCTCTGCTCATTTCAATAGTGTCATCTGGCTCAAACGTACTTTAAAAATCATGATCTCATACCAAATACATCATTCAAAGCTCTCATAGTATCACAATGGTTCCGAAAAAATATGAAGAATTCACACAGTACAGACAAAACACAATTTCGTAAGTGTGAAGTTACCCAACGGTGTAATTACGTAAACATGTGTCACTGACGTAGTAAAAAACATGTTTATCTCTCAGTTAAATGATCAGATAGCTGTGTAATTTATGTTTTAGAGAAATATGGTACCGATGTGTAAAGTTGTATAAGCAAATACCTTATTAGCTAGGGTTCCTTGTGCTTGCCAAACACATGGTACACAAAGTAAGCATGTACCCCCCTGAGGATTATTGTAATTATACCCTCAGGTGTTACAGATTACAGCAATGGAATGAAATGTATCACAGAAAACTTTCTTTGTAATTCAAAAATCTTTAAAAATAAATGTTTTAAGTACAAAATTAATCACTCAAATACGTGTCCTGTAGCGCTAAATATGCGTCTTGCTGTAAGATAATCTCTGTGGAAGTGTCTTAGTTATCGTCCTCCTAAAGCTAAGTTCTGCAGAAGCCAATGTACTTACCTCATGATAAACAAAACTGAAATGCTTTGCTTATAGATATCTTACTTATTACGCTTATTGCCCTGATGAAGAAAGTACTATGCTGTAGCGTATTGTTGTGCTATGGAAAAGGCTGTCTCATTGTAGCTGTACCACAAAAGTTACTACTAAAACATGTTTTACTTTCCAGAATAATACAGAAAAACTGTGCAGATATAAAACAGATACACCGCAAAAGCAACATTGTAAATTGTCACGTATTAGCAGCGTCGTGATAAAATCGTGTAGCTGTCACATAAACTAACCACTGTGTCATCTGGCATTTCACAGAAAGCACCTCAAATCCAGAATCCACTCTCAAGCAAACCAAAATGTTGCATGAAAATTTCATTAGCAGTGCTGGTATATGTTCTAAGTATGTAAGCCGTATATTCGTTATGTAATCGTGCAACTAACAAGGAGGAATGTATAAATAACAACACTGTGTCTGTTCACAATAACAATGCATTCGTAATTTCTGTTTAAAAATGTTCCCTAGGTTCTTGACTGGATAGTTAACTTTAAACATTGTTGCATGGTAACAGTTTCTCAGTGTGACAAATTGTACAAGTAGTGTGAAGTGAAAATTGCAAAGACTAAGTTAAAAAGCAGATTATCTGTCAATAAATGGTTTTACATGTGAAATGTGGTGTAAACCTTTACTCTTCCTAGTACGCAGAGTTTCAACTTCAACGCAATTATCATGTGGTATACGTCGGATTCTGTAAGGTCCATTGTAAACTAGAAAGAATTTGTGACTCAAGTGTTTCTTCTTATGTGACAATGAATGAGCTTTAATGAGAACTTTCTGACCAATACATAATTTCTTTGCATTTGCTTTACCGTGTAGTTTTCTCCTTTTGTCTGCTGCAGATTTTATATTTTTAAGAGCCAAATCAATTATGTCTTTGTGTCGAAGTTTACGTGTATTCGGGAAAGGTACAAGCTCTCTGATTCTGTTCGGAGGTTCTACATTCTTCAGTACAAGAGTAGGTGGTAAAGCAGTGGAATCATGAGGCATTTCATTCAGCACATTTTGAAATAAGTGTAAATATCTGTCCCAATGCTGATGCTTTCTGTGACAATAAAGTCTGCAAAGCTTATTGATTTCTTTCATAATCCATTCAGACGGGTTACAATGTGATGAATACAATGAAATAAAAACAGGTTTGATTTTATGATTCCGAAGCATGCGTGACCAAACAGCAGATCTGAATTGCGGTCCGTTATCTGAAATGGCTTTATTAACGTGTCCAACTTCACGTAAGAAATTTTTAACAAAGGCGTTGGATACAGACCGTCCAGTGGCTTTACGTAACGGAGTGAAAGAAACAAATTTTGAAGTAAGTTCAACAGCAACTAGAAAGTACGAAAATCCATTCGATGTTCTGACAAGGGGTCCCAAGAGATCAACAGCAGCAAATTCTTTTAATTTAGAAGGAATAATTGGAAACAACGGAGCACGATGTGAGATAGTAGATGGTTTCGCCTTTTGACAAAGTTTACAAATAGACAAGACTCTTCGAATTCTCTTTTCCATATTGTTAAAATAACAAGTCGTTCGAAGAATATGATAACATTTTCGTGGGCCAAAATGTGCATAGCTGAAATGAATGTACCAAATGAGCTTATTAACAAAATCGTCTGGAATGCAAAGTACCCATAGCTTGTCATCAACAGTGCAGCGTTTGAAGAGTATGTTGTTTCTAACCAGGTAATAATGCTGAATCTGAGTGTGTGTCTTTTCATGCCATTTACTTTTGATGTCTTTCCAAATCGGATCTTTATCTTGTTCATGAGCAATGTCCTTTAAAGATGTGGTGATGAAGTTTTCAAAGGCGACTTTCTGAATGTAAAGAATACTGAAAATTTTTCTCGAGGTTGCCTTCTGTGTTACTTTTCTCAAGCCCAGCCGGTGCGCGTGACAGCGCGTCCGCAACAATGTTCTCCTTGCCGGGAATGTAGACTATTGTGAAGCGGAATTCTTGCAGAAACAATGCCCAACGTTTTAACCTATCATGATTTAATTTTGAAGACATAAGAAATTGTAATGCACGATGATCACTGTATACTTTTACGTGCTTGCCAGAAAGAAAGAAACGGAATTTGTTAAATGCCCAAACGATAGCTAAAGCTTCTAATTCAGTAACGGAATAATTTTTTTCAGATTTTGTTAGCACTCGGCTAGCAAAAGCAATGGTTTTCTGAACAGTAGTGTCATTTTCTGTGGCTTCTTGAAATAAATGAGCACCAAGACCAACTTTAGAAGAATCTGTGCTAAGGCAGAAATCTTGTGACAGATCTGGATGAGCTAGTATTGGCGCGTTAAGTAGCGATTCTTTCAAAGAATTGAATTCCAACTGTGCTTGTTCGTCCCAGTTCCAAATAGTATTTTTTCCAGTGAGAGAACAAAGTTTTGGTGTAACAAGAATTTGCATATTCAGAAAACGACGGTAAAAATTTACAAGACCCAGAAAACTGCGGACTTGTTTTTTTGTGGATGGAACTGGAATGGCTCTGATTGCTTCTAACTTATCAGGATCCAGCTGAATGCCTTCAGAAGAAATAATATGTCCCAAAAACCTCACCTTTGACCTACCGAATTCAGACTTTTCCAAGTTAACTGTAATTCCAGATTCTGCAAAAATACGTAACAAACTGTTGAGGATGCGGTTATGTTGTTCCCATGAAGCTTCTGCTATTAGAATATCGTCCACATATAAGGTGATGTGACGTTTTAAGAACTCAGGTAACATGGAATTTAGCCCGCGAATGAATGCTGCTGAAGAAATGTTCAAACCAAAAGGAAGTTTCCGAAACTGATAACAAACGCCGAAACAAAGGAAAGCTGTGTATGTTCTACATTCTGGATGAAGTTCGATCTGATAAAAGCTGGATCTGAGATCAATGGAAGACAACACTTTTACACCATCAAAATTTTGAAGAAGTTCTTCCATCGTCTGCGGCCTGTCTGTTTCAGGAATAATGATAGTATTGATTTGTCTCGAATCTAAGACAAGCCTGATCGATCCATTTTTCTTCTCAACAACATGTAATGGGTTGTTGTATGAGCTTACTGCAGGCTCAATAGATTGTATTTCTGTTCTAACACGGTCCCTATAATGCGCCGGAATTACGTATGGTCTAACACAAAATTTAGTATGCTCACGAACACGAAATTGGTATTGAAATCCCTTGATTGTTCCTGTTTTGTGAGTAAAAACTGTGGAATGTGCTTGTAAAATCTCAAAAAGGTCCTGCCTAACAGTGTCATTACAATTCTCAATTGTTTGAATTTTATTCTGAATTAACTCATTAATTTCAAATATGCCGTCGATGTCATCCCTGTCAGTACTTGCAGAGTGATTGTTAGTGTCTAGTTCCGTAGAAAATTCCGAACTGTTGTCTAACAGAACGTAAAGCCGATTAATTTCCTCATCATGGTTTGAGAGCCAGTCTTCAAATTTCAAAGCTATTGACTTACCTTCTTTCTCTAAACTTATTTCAGCATCGTGAAAGCTTAAGACTGCTTTGTATTCATTCAAAAAGTCTACTCCCAGTATAATTTCCGTCGACAATAATGGAACAATAAGAAAGTTCATAGAGAAGCTGTGGCTTTGGCAAAAGAATTCTAAATTGGTTTGTTGGCGTACATCTACACTTTTTCCAAAGATTGCACCTTGTAATTTAATCTTACGTAACGGAAGTGTGGGGCAATCGTTCGATTTGTTGCACTTGCTAAAAGCTGTTTCACTAATTACTGAAATGGGACTGCCAGAGTCAAGTACCGCCATAAATTTTACGTCATTTACTGTAATGTGAATCACAGGATATGCAATATTGTTACGTGTTACGTCGTGTTCCTGGAGTAAGGTGTCCCTAATGTCTTCCATTTTTACGTAATTACTAGCTACGGCAGCTGCATTGTCAGTTTCATAAGTACGTTTTGTGGCTGCCAGCGGTGTGAGTCATTGCCTATTGTCTCTTTGTTGGCGCGCGTCGTTATTGGGATTTGGAGACCTAACTTCTACAAATTCACGTTGCCCAGAGGGCCCAGCCCTGTTTAAACCCCGCCAGTTCTGATACAATTCAGGTCTGTCGTTACGATCATATCGTCTGTCGTCATGTCGGTAGATTCCATAGTTTCTTTCTTGTCAGTCACGTGGTGGAGAATTTCTCCCTGAGTCGTAACTGCACGCTGGACCGTTGCGTCTAAAGTTATTCTGTCTCCCTTGATAATAATAGTTCTGATTACCATATGGTCTGTTTCTATGGTTATCTCTGTCATATTCATTACTACGGAAATGCGATCTTTCTCTGTAACTATTACTCTGCCAGTGGTTGTCATATGGGTGGTGTCTGTTTTGGTCACGATTTGCGTTGTAAGAATAACCTTGTCGTGTCCAGTTATTATTTCTTTCATCGCGGAATTGTGACGGATGTGACCTGTAGTTGTTGTGTTCCTCATCTCGCGTCCCGCGACTGTCTGTGTCAATTTCTAATTCTTGTAACAGTCCCTGAAAAGCTTCAATGTCGTCTTTGCAACGTCCTGCTAAAATAATATGTCGTAAATGTTCAGGCAGTTTGATTAAGCAAATGCGGATGAGTTCTGAGGGGCTGTATGGGTTTGACAGGTACCGATTCTTGTGCAACTTGTCTTCAAAATATTTCACAAGACTGGAAAATTCAGATTGTTCGAAACGTTTCATCATTATGATGCCATGTTTTATTCGGTCTTGTGTGGCTTGAGACCAATATGCTGAGCGGAAGGCATGGTGAAATTCTCCTTCACTGTGGCAATCGTGAATGACTGATCGCATTCTTACAGCTGGTTCATTCTCTAGGTAGCCACACATAAATTCTAACCTGTGCTCCAATGACCAGTTGGGAGGGAAACAATGAGAGAATTGATGGAGCCACGCTTGTGGATGAATGTCGTTGGCAGAATTCTTAAACGTTTTGAATTTACGTGTAGTAATGAACAGCTTACAGTCAAAGTCATCGTGTCGGCGAGTAGCATATCGGTCATTGTTACGTCGTGTCGGCGGTTCCATCTCAAAATTCGGTCCACCTTGCCAATTCCTTTCATAATTACCGAAATGCCCTGTGTTATTATTTTGTGGCTTTTCCGTATTTCTAAGTTCCTCTTCCCGTGTTGGAGCGCGAGTGTCCTCTGAAATATGTAATTCTTGTATCACCTGCGTCAACTGATCTTGTACTTCCCGGATTTCTCTTTTGTACTGTGTATTGATTCGATTTTGATTTTGTTTGAATTTTCTTATTTGTTCATACTCTTCTGTGTCAGTGAAGGCTACGGGTCTTGTGTCATTCAGATCATCATCTACCTTTGTAGATAAGTTAGTGACCTGACCCGAAAGTTCGGATACTTTCTCCGATAGTGAACACATTTCCTCAGTGTGTTTTTCTGAACCAAGTTTCAGAGTGTCCATTTGTGTTGAAATCGAATCTACTGTGTCCTTTAAGTTTTCCTGAGTTTTTGCAAGTTGCGTAACCGAATCGGTAGATGCAACTGAGTCAATTTTAGCCCACAAGGTCTCATGATTTTCATGAACAATGGTTTGCAGTTCTTTTATGGCTGCTTCGTGATTCTGTAATGCATTTTCATGCCGCGAAAAAATAGGTTGAAAATGCTCACAAATTTGTGGTTTTACGTCATTACAGACCTTTTGAGATTTCGATTCAATGTTATGTAACTCAGTAGTTAAATCTTCACGTGTTTGTTCAAGCGTGGTGTGAAGATTTTGTTCCATTGCGTCTAACTGTTGCTGTGTTTGTCTCTGGTGTTGTTCCATTTGTTTCTGATTTTGTTCAAGCGTTGTGTCTAACTTTTGTAGCCTTTGTTCCATTTGTTGCATTAACTGTAATAACAGTGCACTGGTGTCTAAAACATGTTCCCCAGTGCTATTCGGCAACGCATTTGAACCGGCAATATTCGCAGTTTGAATAGCAGAAAATGTGTCTTGACTTATTTGAGAAAAGGGTGAGGACGCAAAACCTGAATCTACAGTATTTGCAAGATTGTGTCCTGTCATTTCGGATTCCTGAGGCGAGCTGTTGCCGACCGATCGATCGATAATGCTTCCCTGTTCATTAATTGTTTCACTGCCTACGCCATTGTTTGCCGCCCGCTTCATTTCCCTATGCACAATTACCAAATTACTATGTTGAACATTAGTTAATTCATTACATCGTGGCGCTAACACACTGCTTTCGTCTTCACTGTCATTTCTCAGTTTACTTTGGAGCCTAGTATTACGTTTTTCACACGCCATTATTGTCACAATATTTCACACGATAACACAGAAAAGCACAATTTGAATAGCAAAAATAAGACAACACATTAACATAGAACTGAAAATAATATGTAGTTAATTGCAAGCGCAGCTGCGAAATACTTGGTGCAAATCTACATGCATGCCACAACTGTTTTACTGTACAACAATGAAAGACTGCAACTACAAAGGAGATTCTCTCTACAATTACGCAATAGCAATAAACAAAATCTACACTAATTACACAAACTACAAGAAAAAATCAGAAGATTCCAGTGAGGTATCCTAGACTAAGGGTCGACATATGAAACGTCCCCTTTGAAAAATTATATACAAGACTGTGCTTAAACTGACACAATATTTTATAGCGCAACGCAATCTGACTTTCAAAAATCCCTGCAAAAGAATGTCCCTGACTAACATTAAACTATACCTTTCAGAAATCACTTACCTCACAAAAATCTTCATTACTCGAACTACTCCAATACAGCAAGAGCCACTACTGCCAGCTAAATAAAAGATTCAAACTACAGAAGGCACTAACTACTGATAGGGATAGTTAGCAAATGAAAGATGTCAATAGAGAACAAACAATGTATTTACCTTAACAGTCATAATATATATAGCAGTTCATGACAAATTACAAAACTCCGCCATCTCTCTCCTTACATCCACCACTGCTGGCGGCTCACCTCCCACTGCGCAACGCTACGCGCTGTTCACATCCAGCTGCCGCTGCCTAACACTACAATGGCAGACAACAATGCAAACTAGCCACAGGCTGCACACAGCACAGCCAGTGATTTTCATACGGAGCGCAACGTAACGTTGCCAATAAGAAAACATAAACAGCCTACTTACATAAAGAAAATATAAACAGCCTACTTACACATTATTGGACTGAACTACAGTACGATAGTACGAATTTGATATATTCAATGTTGAAGTGCGTAAGCGTTCAAATTTGGAAGTCGGTGAAATTTTTAAGAGCGTTGAGAGGTCAGAAGATCATACTCATACAGACGATGGCGAAACATTTGAGTATTTGATGCCCGTGTCAGTACATAAGAAAAGCAGAACATCACTAAAAATGTTCGCAGCTATTTATTTGCATACTCGATTGGCGAAATGTATGAGATGATGGAGGATGTCCAGCAATGTAGCGAAAATTCAATGTTGTTAAAGAAACTGTCAAAGAACAATAACGGATTCTGTCTCGACAAAAAATACAATAATATTCTGTGTATAGTCTTTCAGTGTACAGCATGTACCTACAAGAATGTATTTCAGCTAGAAATACAGTTACAGTACTGCACTAAAATTTAACGAGGTCGAAATAATAATTTTCTTTTCCATATTCAACCTTTAACCTGAAATTATTTCAACATGAAAAAGTAATTCAGTTCTCTCAGTTTACTGTTAAACATTTTTCACTCTCTAGTGTATCCATACGGGGATATCAAGGAATAATATGCGTCATTTCAGCGAGATGTTAGCTATAATGCAGGTTGTTTCAGAAACTTTCTTCGATTTTCAAAATGTCTTCTGCATGATTAAAGACAGAAAATTCGAGGAGATCTTAACTTACACATGGCACAGCAAAGAATTTTTTAGAAAAGACCCTTATAGAAAGGTATATCTTACATACGCACACTAATAACTACGGGGTACTTTTTACAGTAAGGTTTGGGAGCAAACTCTCATTTACCTTTCAGAAATATTCAATGTGCCCTCCATCGGACACACGACAAATCTCCCGATGATAATCAAACTCGTCTCATGGTTTTGTCATCATATCGGGAGTTATTGCCCACTGGCGTTACTAAGCGATGCCTCAATTCATTCAGAAGTGTTGTACGGAGAAGGACGTAGACGGAGTCATTGGATAACGCTGACGAAAAAATGTAATTGACATATCGGACATCAGGCAACCTTTGGGGCCGACGGTGCAGCGTGAGATCTGCACGCTCCTTACGACCTATCGACAGTGGAGGCGACTCATTGTTAACAACTGGTCATACATGCCTGCGTCGGAGCGGTGAAGCTCCGTGAGCTTGAAAAATAAAATTTTCAGAATAATCTCGCAAAATGTACACAGAAACACATCACCAAGATAGCCCGGTGAATGATTGCTCCAGTTGCCTTTTCCGCAAAAGAGAAGGGCCGTAAATATTTTCCCAGGAAACGGCGCGAAGTACGTTAAACTTTCGAGAAGCGTTGTTATCGTTGAGCTCTTCGTTCCGAAGCCTGGTTTGACGCAGCTCTCCACGATGCTCAATCCTTTGAAAGCCTCATGATCGCTGCAAAACTGCTACATCCATTTGCACTTACTAGTACTAGTGAAGTCTATATCTTCCTGTACTGTTGTGTTACTGTACTGTACTGTACTGTACTGTACTGTGATGTTACTTAACGTTTTCTAACGTTTTTAGACCTTGAGAATTACCTAAGATTTTCATAAATTTTGTTACTTATTGTGAAATAACCTATTTTCTTTAGACCCCTGTATGTGGACACCAACTCATAATTCACATCTGCTAATTTCAATTTGGCCTTCGATAATGAAATACTGATACAACCGTCTCTGTGCACTGTACTGCACTGCGTGGAATATTAACTGATGAGAAATTACAAGCGACTCTTAATGACAGCAACGCGGAACAATCTGACTGGGAAGATGATGAATTCTCGTTTTTGGTTTACGATTGTTGCATGGGGGCTTAATTATATTTTTATGAAAATAATTTTACTGTCTGTGCGGTTACGCTGTCTCGTAAACGGCTGGCCCTGACTAGTATTATTACGCTATCTGACTGCTTAGAACAACAACAAAGAATGAAATGAAAATTTTCTGTTAACACAATTAATTAATTAAGTCCCCAGCAACTATAAAACCAACGCCACAACAAGCACAAGAGTAACTGTTCTGTGTGTGGAAGTGTGACTCAACGTACACATCTGGCACGGTTCTTCTCCAATAAGACAAGAAATTTCAAGTACCATTTATATTGACGTGATAAAAGAAAATTAGAAATACTATAATTAAACAAGAAAACCAGAATTACACTCTAATGCAAGAACACAAGCCAGATGCTTTGTTCACTGAACCTGTAATGATGCATTATTTGACACACAGAAATAATAAAAAGAAAAAAACAGGGAATTTGTTACCTTCATATAAATTGACGAAATGCACTCTGATCATTACAATCTCTCCATTTGAATAACATCTGCTATCTCTCCCATCAAATAGCTGCGTAAAACATGGAACAAACACTCACTACTACCACATCTCAACAACTCTCCACTACATCTGAAAGAACCACCTACCACAACTTCTCAAGAATCACTGCCAGTGGAGGCGGCGGAACAATACTCTCTGGTGCGATCTCTGGCGCTGTGGCTCAGTGTAGCCACCTTTCATTGTCTTGAGCTTGATAATACTGACTGGTGAACAAGAAAAAGTTAAGATATTGGGCCAGTACCTAGGAGAAGAGGACGTCCTAGTACAGCGAATTCCTCTGACAGTGAATTTGTAGATGATACTGAAAATGTGAATAAAAAGCTAAGAAGAGTTGTGCTCCGACCAGTTTCAGTAATTAGGTTTTACAATGTTGGCTAACTACCAAAATTGGTTTTGACAAGGAATGCCTTAAAATGCAGGAAACCTGCTTACAATTCCTAGATGAACATATTTATGTATTGTGAGAGTTTATAATAAAATACGGCGACTTATTTACTGTTGGTGTAGTATTACTTGCCGGAAATTCTTATATGATTATTTTTTGCGTTTATGAAGCTACTTAGAGATTAACAAAAACCCATTTTGGAATTTTTATATTTCAAATATTAATATTAAGAATTTTGTTTTCTATGTGGTCTCCCAAACCAATTTTACTGTTTCAAATTCTATATCTATTACTGAGTAAAATGTTTTTGTTTAAGAAAGGGGACAGAAAATACAAAGCAAAGACTAGTACAAATTAATGAATAGTGAAACTTGAGGTCCATGTATGTGGACCTCAGTTTATATCTTACTTAATCATCAAAAAATATTTCATTCGCATTTATGTCATGTGGCCGAGCGGTTCTAGGAGCTTCAGTCCGGAACCGCGCGAATGCTACGGTCGCAGATTCGCATCCTGCCTCGGGCATGGATGTGTGTGATGTCCTTAGGTTACTTAGGTTTAAGTAGTTTTAAGTCCTAGTGGACTGATGACCTCAGATGTTAAGTCCTATAGCGCTCTGAGCCATTTCAACCATATATGTCATGCTTTTTAAAACCGGCATCTAGGCAACTGTGGTACACCAGGGGCTATAGATGACAGGGACAGTTCCGGAGATGTGTACGGGCGAATATACCTGCAATTGTTGAGTAACTGACAGCCCAGGTGAACCTACAGGCTATCAACAGTGTCTCCTCAACAACCATTCACGGTTCTAGGTGCTTTCAGCCTGGAAACTCGCGACCGCTACGGTCGCAGGTTCGAATCCTGCCTCGGGCATGGATGTGTGTGATGTCCTTAGGTTAGTTAGGTTTAAGTAGTTCTAAGTTCTAGGGTACTGATGTCAGATGTTAAGTCCCATAGTGCTCAGAGCCATTGGAACCATTTTTTGAACAACCATTCAGAGAACGTTGCCGCGTATGGGCCTCTGCAGCAGGCGCCTGGTTCATGGACCAATGCTGTCCGCAGTTCATCGGCAACGAAGGCTGCAGTTCACGCACCAATACCCGACTGGACAGTGGTACTGGTAGCATTTTCGGACAAGTCGCGTTTTATGCCCCATCGGACAGATGGCCGCTGGCGTGTACGGCCTGAAATGACTGATATCAAACACCCTGCAACAATCGCCGGCAGTGTCGTAAGATGGCTATTTATTGATGATGTTATTGGATGTTTTAATATTTGTAAAGGAATATGATATATTTGAGGAATTGTGGTCAGAGTGAAAGTTGTTAGGCAACAGTATCTGTGTCTGCGATGGCAGCTCTGTGGAGTCGTACAGTCTTTGACAGTCGGTAGTGGCTAGCTGTGGTGTGCAGCAAGCGGGAATTCGTGTACAGTGCAGTGCATGGGCGCAGTGTGTGTGAGTTGCAGATTTAGTACGAGGAGGGATGATGATTCAGAACAATGGATGGATAGCACATGGACGTAAAAAAGGTTTCGACATGAAGAACAAGGTATTATTTCATGAGGTAAAAAGTTTATTTTTATTTCTGTAGACATGTACTGGTGGTCCACTTCACCCTCCTCACAGTCGACTTCTTGCTAATTATTCTATTGATTGACCTTCTGAGTTAATTGACTGTACCACGGAAGTTATTAGATTAAATGAATTTTCATATTAGAGTCTACAATTGTTTTATTTGATAAATTCCTTCCTAACTGAAATTTCAGAACTTAATGGTTGAGTCATACGTTTCATTAGCGCTCTGTGTCAATATTATGAACCCACTTTCCCTGGACCAACTGTAGTCAGTTTTTAGCAGTATTTTTTAAGTGTTGCCAAGTCTCTGTGTGATGCTGTTTCTGTCAGTACTTCATTTTGCAGGTCAGTTTCGTAATACGCGATTGTTTCGCTTCCTTTGAGCAATGTAGGGTATCTCAGTTTCTTTATTTTACCAAGGCCCTATGTCAGTGCAGAAATTTTCGTGTGTTTCAGGTTACATTCTTATAGAGGTCAACATCACAGTTTTTTTGTTTTGTTTTTATACAGTTATGTTTTCTTTTTTTCAAACAGTTTGCACTGACTAAGTCTACAGAGAGTGAAATTATTTGTTGCTTATTTATTTGCTTATTAATGAGATCGGTTTTCACATAGACAAGACTCTTTTCAGTTCCATGTAAGTGATGTAGCTTTGAACTCAGGTTCGTATTTACGATAACACACACACACACAAGTAAAGGCTACTCACTTACAAGGACCAGACTGGAAGTGGTAACGTTATGTTCTTGGGAACGTTTTGTGGCTTTCCCTGCGCGATCTCGTTTTTCTGGAAGCACAGTGCACGTCTCGCAGCGGTCCACGCTGCCCTAGGTGGTTATTCAGCCTTTTGACAGGTGATCACAGTAATGTGAGTGGACAGTGTAATTCTACCCAGTATAGGTTTGTTCGAAGGCACGGACTACTACAATACTTGTGCGGAGACACTGATTTGCCTGCAAAAAGGTGGAAGAAATCTCAACTCTAATAAATAAAGTATTTATAAAATAAAAACAAGAAATGTATTCTCAGATCAGTGCTGAAGAATGTACTTTTAACCGAGGAGAGCCTCAAGTGGCATAAAAACGTTGACAAACCTACGTATAGAAAGACCATTGACCTCTAACTACGCAAGTTCGTAGAGGGAATACTTAACCATGATAACTAAGGTATATTAATAATTTTTACTTATGGACCGTCTGACAGCAACTGAATAAGGCACTAAAATTGTGTTTTAATCTGTTGCTGTCAGACGGTCCATAAGTAAAAATTATTAATATACCGTAATATTACACGCAACTGAGGAAGACAGGACTATAAAAGTTGGAGATGATAACTAAGGTTTAGGCAACAAAAACGGTGTGGCAGCCTTCGGTGAACCTTACCGCATGTCTGCTGCTGCTCTCCAGTAGTATCGACAGAAATGGTGATCGAATACGAGCGTCGTTACTAAATTGTGCCCGAAGTATCGAACTGTTAAACTCTGCCAAAGCATGTCGGTAAGTTCCTATAGCAAAGTCGCGGGCGAGACGGCAGCTGGTGGACCTTCTAAGAAGCTGTCGCAGAAATGGGTCGCGGCGCGGCATTCAGTGGGTTTATTAGCTGGCCGGCACTTGACAGTAGTGTGGTTCAGCTGAAGAAAGTAGTTCTGGTGTCAACTTGCTAGACGGTCAAGCGGGTAGCGCTCGCCTGCTGGACCAAAGAATTGACAGATTCCTTTATGCGCCAGATGTTTATTAAATAGGCACAGCCTCTGGTTTTGGCACTGCGAGCCTTCCCGTATTCTTGCGCGTCTCCAGACCAAGAAGATGCTCAATGTAAACTTGAATCTTTTTAACAGACGTCGCCATATTTCTGTGTGTAGGGAATTATTATTGTAAGGTTACTTCTAAAGAAAATTGATACACTGAAACACGTATGTATTCAGGGTATTCATTGACAGCGATGGCGAGGCATCTCTGACCAGAGAGTTATTTATCGTTGCTAGTCTGCGCTTGACCGCGCGACAGTTCAGTTAGTTGCGTGTAGCGAGCCGGGAGGAACAGGAGTTGTGTGTGAGGAGTGGGCGGGCGTCGACATGGGTCACTGGTCACGATTTAGGACGAGGTATATTGTTAAATAAGGTAATGAAGCAGCGTTGCGCTCAGCTAATAATGTATGGTAATTGTAATTAATTTGTTCAAGAAATGCCCCAATAATAATTTCGTTTTCAAATGTGAATGATTATAAAAGAATGTGCCAGAAGTCGTCTTCCCACAAAACTGCATAATAATAAATGTGCTAAGCGTAACCTCCTTGCAAAATTAAAGAATAATAATGGCCCAAATGTAAACTCCCCACAGTAATAAAAGTCAATGATAATATAAATGTGCAAAAATGTTAAGTCCCCACAAAATTAATGCTGAAATGAACCTGATAAATTTTATAAGGGCAGCTGCGCTGACCCTCGGCCCTGTGCAATTATTAAATCTGAACAAAAAACCAAAATTCTTACTTCAGTAAACTCCATCAATATCTGCTCTTGTTTTTCGGCACAGCTCCGTGCAATGCTGGCCCATGTTTAATTTTGATTCTTGGAGGAAAAGCATAGGAAATATTGTTTCAATTGTAATGATTCTTTTCTTAAAAACGATTGCTTTGAAAACGAAATTATTATTGGGGCATTTCTTGAACAAATTAATTACAATTACCATACATTATTAGCTGAGCGCAACGCTGCTTCATTACCTTATTTAACAATATACCTCGTCCTAAATCGTGACCAGAGACCCATGTCGACGCCCGCCGACTCCTCACACACAACTCCTGTTCCTCCCGGCTCGCTACACGCAACTAACTGAACTCTCGCGCGGTCAAGCGCAGACTAGCAACGATAAATAACTCTCTGGTCAGAGATTCTGTCATGCCTCGCCATAGCTCTCAATGAATACACTGAATACATACGTGTTTGAACACAAATTATGGATACACCAGCGGTGTGTTCCTGATCATAAGGCCCCTGATTTAATATTCATTGATTTCTTCTCCATTCATCCCTCTTTTTCGCGTCTCGCAGCCGCCCACATGCTAATCACAGCACGTGGCGTTCTTAGGAGGGTTCGCAACGTGACGTCTTACAACCCCACCCTTCCCTCCATTATGAAGTTCACGGTTCGTTGATGCCTCAGGAAGTGTCCTATCGATCTCTTAGACAAGTTGTACCATACAGTTCTTTCCTCCACAGTTTGTTTCAGTACCTCCTCATTAATTATTCAGTCGACCCACCTGAATTTCAGCATTATTCTATAGCACCAAATTTGACAAGCATCGATCAGTTTCTCATGTGAACTGTATATTGTCCACGACTGACTTCCGTAGAAGGGCACGCTCCAGACAAATACTTTCAGTAAAGACTTTCCAGTATTCAAATTTGTATTAAATGTTGACGAACTTATCTTACCCAGAAAAGCTTTTCTCGGTATAGCCAGCTTGCATTTTATTTACTCGACACTTCAGCTGCCGTCAGTTACTTCGCCGTCCTGACACTTAAATCCATCATTTATTAAAAATATTTTATGGAGATGGTGTTGTACAGCTTTAACGATTGTTAAGATCTGCGTTATGCAATGCACAGCTGTGACAGCATTTTTTTATTAGAGTCGATCGATTTTGGTCTATAATCAGACCATCACTGAGTCCAACATCGTTCGTCTTTAATGAAATATTCTGCTACATGTGTGTACTGCATAATGCAGTTCTCAACATTCGTCTGTTACTTTTAGTTTTTCGTTTCGTTAGCTTCTTCTAAGAGCAGTTCCTTATTTCGACTGATTACATTCCATTATCATTGTTTTACTTCTGCTTATGTTTACCTTACAAACTTTCAAAACACTATCCGTTTCGCTCAGCTACTCTTCCAAGTCCTTGGCCTGACAGAACAGAGGCGAACTTCTCCCTGAATTTGAATCCCCTTCCCAAATTTTTCTTTGGTTTTCCTTCAAGTTTGCTCAATATTCTGATTAAATAACATGGCAGATGGCTGTAACCGTGTTTCACTCATGTCCAACGACTGTTGTAATAGTAGTGTGGTTTCTGTGCAAATTTTGGGTAATATTTCCCTGTCTGAATACCTAAAGAATTTCAAATAGTGTTTTTCAGTCAACATTGTCAAACTCCTTCCCTTGATCGACAAATACTACAATTCCACGTTGCCTTTCTTCAGTGCCACGCGGGGTAGCCGCTTTGTCGCGGTTCGCACGGCTCCCCCCGTCCGAGGTTCGAGGTTCGACTCCTCCCTCGGGCATGGGTGTGTGTATGGTATCTTAAGCGTAAGTTCGTGTATGTTAGATTAAGTAGTGTGTAACCTGAGGGACCGATGACTTCAGCGGTTTTCTCCCATAGACTTACCAAAAATTTCCAATTTTCTTTCTTCAATCTGTCTCTTAAGTATTAGGTCACCAGTCACTCTCGTGGCCTTACATTTCTCCGTAATTTAAGCTGATCTTCGTGAGATCGACTTCTACTAGTTTTTCAATTCTTTTGTAAATAATCCGTGTCAGTATTTTGCAGACATTTAATAAGTTGCTTGTGGGTAAGAGCAAGACAGTGGCAATGAAGTTGGGTAGGGAATCCACACCTTATAACCTCATACCAGACGGGAGAGAACGCTGTAAGTGTGAAAAGTTTCTGGTACCTGAGGCGAGTCATATCAAGTGATGGAAGTGCCCAACAGGAAGTTTTAAACAGAGTACTAAAAGTATACATCCTCTCCCACCAAGACAGAAACCTAATGAGACAACAAAGTCCCTTTCAGTCTAAACTGACAATATATAAAGCCTGTCTTCCCCCACTCATGACGTATGGGCTGGAGACCTGTGTCATAAATAAGAGAGTAGCGTGTGAAATGCGGTTACTTAGGTCAGCTCTACAGGAAACCAGAAGAGACAGAGACAGGATCTAATATGTAAAGAGAGACCTGCAGGTGACCTTGGCCACGGAGGAAAGAATAAACGCTGCGAGATAAAAGTAGATAGGTCATACACTGAAGAGCCAAAGAAACTGATACATCTGCCTAATATCACGTAGGTTCCCGGCGAGCACGCAGCAACACGACGTGGTATGGACTCGACTGATGTCTGAAGTAGTGCTGGAGGAAACTGACACCATGAATCCTGCAGGGCTGTCGTAAATCCGTAAGAGTACGACGGGGTGGACATCTCTTCTGAACAGCACGTTGCAAGGCATCCCAGAAATGCTCAATAATGTTCATGTCTGGGGAGTTTAAACTCAGAAGAGTGTTCCTGGAGGCGCTCTGTAGCAAATCTGGACTTGTGGGGTGTCGCATTATCGTGCTGGAATTGCCCAAGTCCGTCGGAATGCACAATTGACGTGATGAGACAGGATACTTACGTACGTGTCACATGTCAGAGTGGTATCTAGAATTGTCAGGGGTCCCACATCACTCCTAATGCACACGCCCCGCACCATTGGACTCCACCAGCTTGAACAGTCTCCTGCTGAGATGCAGGGTCCACGGATTCATGAGGTTTTTTCCGCACCCGTGCACCTCCATCTGCTCGGTAAAATTTGAAACGATACTCGTCCGACCAGGCAACATGTTTCCAAACATCAACAGCCGAGTGTCGGTGTTGACGAGCCCAGACGAGGCTTAAGGTTTTGTGTCGTGCAGTCATCAAGGCTACACGAGTGGGCCTTCGGCTCCGAAACGCCATACCGATTATGTTTCCTTGAATGGTTCGCACGCTGACACTTGTTGATGACCCAGCATAGAAATCTGCAGCAGTTTGCGGAAGGATTCCACTTCTGCCACGTTGAACGATTCTCTTCAGTCGTCGTTGGTCCCGTCATTGCAGGATCTTTTTCCGGCCGCAGCGGTGTCAGAGATTTGATGTTCTCTCGGATCCCCGATACTCACGCTACATTCGGGAAATGGTCGTATGGGAAAATCCCCACTTCATCGCTACCTCGGAGATACTGGGGCCCATCGCTGGTGCGCTGACTATAACATTACATTGAAACTTAAATCTTCATAACCTGCCCTTGTGGCTGTTCTCTACCAGAAACTTTTTGTCTTATATAGGCGTTGCCGACCGCAGGGCCGTATTCTTCCTGTCTACATATCTCAGTATTTTAATACTCATGCCTATACCAGTTTCTTTGGCGCTTCAGTGTATGAAGCGAATGTATCCGACTCCTGCGTCAATATTTGCAGGTTAAGGTATCTGAAAAAGACCGATTGGACGGCCTGGAAAGATACGAACAGACCAGATCAATGAAGATCTCAAGAGGAGGAGAGTAACGGGTGGTCAATGGAGAGAGGAATAGGACAGAAATCAATGGAGGCACTTTGAAGTTGAAATGGTTCAAATGGCTCTGAGCACTATGCGACTTAACTTCTGAGGTCATCAGTCGCCTAGAACTTAGAACTACTTAAACCTAACTAACCTAAGGACATCACACACATCAATGCCCGAGGTAGGATTCGAACCTGCGACCGTAGCGGTCACGCGGTTCCAGACTGCAGCGCCTAGAACCGCACGGCCACTCCGGCCGGCTTTTGAAGTTCCTACACGGCTCACCGGAAGGAAACCATGATGATGATGATGATGATGATGATGATGATGAGGATGATGATGAGGTACTGAACTCTCTATTCTGTAAAATTTGCACTTGTCAGCAGCTATCTAGATGTAAACTGTCGTGGTACATATCTGCCGCGCCATCTTCAGGTGCCAGAGCGATGTCCAGTCGAAAGACTTGCTTCAAGTGACGAGACGCACATCATTTAGGACTCGCATGGCGTACTACGGCTGCCTTCTTTTGCTGACGAACTGACTGTCAGAGCGGAGGTCTACAGAAGCGACCTCTGCGACCGACCTGCTCCTGGTGGACGTCGTGCAGGTGTGTTCCCGGCCTGGCGTGCCCGCATGGGTCGGAGACGTGTTCCTGCAGAGGGTGTGGACACCAGCGCGCCCTGCGAGATGGATCGGCCGCCGCGCAGCAATCAGCGGACCCTCTCCATCACTGACGTCCCAGCTCTCGCTTCCTCGGCGCACTTCCGTCGACAGTCGCTTGCGCCCCTGTAACTCTACTGCGACAGTGGTTAGTCAGGGCTGCGAGTTTGCTGCAAGACTTAGTTGCAAGCGTATGGTCTTTCAAAAATGCATTTGCTGTGTAGCGTCTTTTAATTGGCTTGTACATGTTGGACAAAATAAAACTGGCCCAGAAAGCATTTATCTACTACGGATAATCCAACATGTAGCATCCACATCGAAGATGGAATACGAGGTGCGACTATAATACAACAGGACTGATGGTGCCACAGAGTAAGTACGCGTGCGCGAAAGATGAACGACCAATAGCTGTGAACCTGTATGCGGTCTCAGTCGTATGCGGCATCTCTGGAGTCTGTGTAAAGAACAGTGTGGCCTTGGCCTCCGTTTTTGAAGGTGCTGTTCTTTAGAATTTTACCGGAAAAGTGGCAAGTGTAGTAATAGAGCAGAGAATTATCGTGAAGTTTCACATGAAACTTGGAAAAACTGATACTGAAATCTATCCTTTACTAAAACAATTGTATGGCAAAGACTGTTTATCATGTGTGACTCTTCAAGGTTTCCCGGCGGATGTGTTGTAAATAGTCTTCACGAGTTAGCCGCCGGATCACGTTGTGCAAATTCCACAATATTTCCTCTGAGCAACTGTCCGACATCTTCAGGTGGTTCAACCGTGCTGGTGGCTAGGTACGACTGACGGTATCTGCACGTCGACGCCCCGTTTCTAGAACAGGCGCGGAAATCGCGCGTGCGTAATGATTTGGAGATAGATGGTGTCATATTCAAACTCCCTCTGCCGAAAATCGTAGAACGGGTCTCCGGCGCATGCGCTGTACACTGTACACTGCGTTTGCCAACAGTGGGGCCAGACGTTACTCACCAACGGCCGTACTGGACCAATGTTATGACGGGCCTGTTATCGAAGAATCTGGATTTTCGCGTTGTGGTTTAATAGCAGCCAATGCAGGGTGCCAGGCTGTGCTCAGTTGAAATCCCGCATCCTTGCTGATGAGGTTATCGTCTGTACGAATATGTATTGCTTCCTTAACGACGCAATCCCAGAAAGATGATGCCGGGGATAAAACTTCCGTCTTTTCATGAATCATCCGATGTCCTGTATTCAGACAGTGTTCCGCAATTGCCGACTTTACCGGTCGACGAAGCCGCGTATGACGCTGATGTTCATCGCAGCGTTCTTGTATTGTGCGGCACCTCTGGCCTATGTACACTGCCCCACATCGACAAGGAATCTTGTACCGTTTAACATGTACGCGAGCTTTTGAGTGGTTGAAGCGTTTTCCAGATGGCCGAGAAGGTGACTCACGCCCGGGACGGCCTTCAACATCAAAAATGGATGAAAATATCGAAAACGTAGGTAATTTGATTCGATATGGCCGTTAGTTGAGTATTCGATCGATTGTTGAAACTGAAATGACAAAGATTACGTAAGGCAAAATTAACTTAACCAACTCAACACGAGAAAACTATGTGCGAAAGTGGTGTCGAAAATGCTCATGATCGAACAAAAAGGAGCTGGTGAAAATTTTTGTATTGACACTTTGAATACCACTGATAACGCTCCTGAGTTCTTGGAAAGTGTAGTAACTTACGACGAATCCTGATTTTTCACGTACGATCCAGAAAGAAAGAGCCAGTCCATGCACTGAAAGATCTCAACCTCACCGAGAGAGAAAAAACCTTGAATGAGCAGCCGGCCGGTGTGGCCGTGCGGTTAAAGGCGCTACAGTCTGGAACCGCGTGACCGCTACGGTCGCAGGTTCGAATCGTGCCTCGGGCATGGATGTGTGTGATGTCCTTGGGTTAGTTAGGTTTAATCAGTTCTAAGTTCTAGGCGACTGATGACCTCAGAAGTTAAGTCGCATAGTGCTCAGAACCATTTGAACCTTGAATAAGCAAATCATGGATCAAAGGGACAATGATTGTTTTTATTTTGGTATTCATGTTCGCTGACTTACTGAAGGTCTAGCTATTAATCAACATTATACCTTAAGGTTCTTGCACAACTCCTTAGACGAGAGCACTAACGTGCTGCTTCTTGTACTCGGGTAGCCACGTCGGATCCGGATCGAATCCGCCCAGCGGATTAACGACGAGGGCCGGTGTGCCGACCAGCCTGGATGTGGTTTTTAGGCGGTTTTCCACATCCCCTGAGGTGAAAACCAGGCTGGTCCCCATGTTCCGCCTCAGTTACACGGCTCACAGACATCTGAACACTTTCGCACTATTCCATGGATTCCACTCGTCGCAGACAGTTGGGGTACACTAATTCCTTCCCAGGGGGTACAGGGTGGCGGCAGGAAGGGCATCCGGCCACCCCTTCAACTAACATTGCCACATCCGATTGACCATGCTGACCCTGCGTCTCCGCGAGACACAAGGCACAAGCAAAAGAAACTTCTTGCACAACTCCGTGAGAGAGATAAAAAAAAGCCTCGTCTAGTTGAAGAACAAGTCATGGATTCTGGATCATGGCAACAAACCACATCACACCGCATTGTCTGTTAAGAGGTTTGTGGTGAAGTAGAGCAGCCCACTGATACATCACCTTTATTCGCCTGACCTGGCACCATGTGACGTTTTTCTATTGCTCAAGATCAAATATGCATTTTAAAAAAATCAGTCCGTTGAAGCAGTGAAAGGACAAATGGCACGTATTAGCAAGGAGCTCACAGAGGATGGCTTCCAGCACTGTTTCCATCAATGGAAAATTCGCATGAAGCATTTTAGGGATAGAAGATTGTTTTTATTTTGATATTTATCTTCGATGGGTTCCTGAAGGTCAAACTATTCAGGGTGACAATAACCAAATATGAATGTTTTTCAAATGAAACGTTTTACAGCAGTAGTCCCATTATTTTATAGCCATAACCGTTACGTAAGTTGGGTTAACTGCTTTCAGTGGCGTGAAGCACACTGATGAGCAAAACTTGAGGAGGAAAGTAACTTTCTTGTGCTGCGTCTCTGCTAAGTAAGATAGGTCGATGAAAGTTTGACTACTCGAGTACATAGAAAGAACTGCTACAGTGTAGTATAGAAGGTAAATGAGGGAATTACGCAATGAGATACAGCGTCCCCATATGCATTTCTAGAGTTGTTACGAATTAATGCACTGAATGACTTTAATAAAAGAAACTCTGTATAATGTAATACGAATAACTATTGGGGAAAAAATCAATAGACATGGAATCTAAGCTCGTTAATTCTATGAAATGTTTATCTGGAGAAAGCCAATGACAGTAGAGGCTTGACATAATGTGCTACGAAACAGTATATTCGTGTCTGTGACACCAATCGAAGTCCAGTAGACAGTAATAGGAATATTGTAAACTGTGGCGTGACACGTGAAAATATGTATGGTAATGAGCGCAACTTTCCGTGCGCATTCGAAGAGCAATACGCACGCACATCGAAGGGTCACAGTAAAATCAATAAACAACATTCATCAGTTGCAGGGGCAGCGCCTCCGTTTTATGACTTGATGAAAGCTTGGCTAACCAATGAGAGTTTCAGCCTTATACTGCTGAACAGAAATCTATTCATCCAGTTGGCTTCACTCGAGGTTTCAAAATACTCGTATACTACCTTGTGTTTGGAGTGAGAGGCAGAAAATTAAATTTATTTTGCCTCACATTCAAGGTGAACCATCATTATAGGCCAGACGGGTGGCAGAGACTTGTGATACACAAGAACAATTTAGAAAAGCATTTCTAGGGAAATTTTCGTCAAACGGTGTTCAAAAGCTTTTACGTAAACAAATTCATAGCTGGGAATTATACAACTCAAAACAGGGTTGTTTGAGGAAGTATTTCGAAAGTTACGTAAATGAAACGCTTCACTGGGATCAACTGATGTCCAATAGAGGAATCACTCGCTTAGTGAAGGCTAGGTTACCTCACAATATCAAAGAAAAGTTGATCGATGTATCCGAAAACGATCTTGAGCAACTTATGCCCTTGCTTGACTCTATTAACTTTAACACAGGAAGACATGAGGCATATCAGAGCATTGAAACGGTAACGCCTCTCCATCTAAGCGAGGTAAACGCAACCATTTGCCGCATAGCAACGGCAATGGAGGTGGTAGGAAGAGTGGTTACGATCACAACAACAACAGACAGCAAAACGGTCGTAGAAATCAGTCACTTAACCGAAAAAGGGACCAAGAGGAGAGAAACCACTCAATCCCTAATAACAATGCGAAATGGAGAAACACTAGGCTAGAAGGATATTGCAGAACATGGAATATAAGTCGTGTACCACTGCCTAGTAATTCGAACATGCAAAGTAATAACAGCCAATCAGTTACGCAAGGGCCAAACCCGCATACAGAACAATGACAGAATTCTAATCAAAACGTGCGTACAGTGGAGGGGACGGACAGAAACCTGCCTGGTCCGCCTGTTCCATTAAACCAGACACGGTCACAATATGCTCTCCGTTGTTGGCGGTGCAGCAACAGTGAGAGCAACATGATTCACACTAATCTACATCTACATCTACATCCATACTCCGCAAGCCACCTGACGGTGTGTGGCGGAGGGTACCTTGAGTACCTCTATCGGTTCTCCCTTCTATTCCAGTCTCGTATTGTTCGTGGAAAGAAGGATTGTCGGTATGCCTCTGTGTGGGCTCTAATCTCTCTGATTTTATCCTCATGGTCTCTTCGCGAGATATACGTAGGAGGGAGCAGTATACTGCTTGACTCCTCGGTGAAGGTATGTTCTCGAAACTTTGACAAAAGCCCGTACCGAGCTACTGAGCGTCTCTCCTGCAGAGTCTTCCACTGGAGTTTATCTATCATCTCCGTAACGCTTTCGCGATTACTAAATGATCCTGTAACGAAGCGCGCTGCTCTCCGTTGGATCTTCTCTATATCTTCTATCAACCCTATCTAGTACGGATCCCACACTGGTGAGCAATATTCAAGCAGTGGGCGAACGAGTGTACTGTAACCTACTTCCTTTGTTTTCGGATTGCATTTCCTTAGGATTCTTCCAATGAATCTCAGTCTGGCATCTGCTTTACCGACGATCAACTTTATATGATCATTCCATTTTAAATCACTCCTAATGCGTACTCCCAGATAATTTATGGAATTAACTGCTTCCAGTTGCTGACCTGCTATTTTGTAGCTAAATGATAAAGGATCTATCTTTCTGTGTATTCGCAGCACATTACACTTGTCTACATTGAGATTCAGTTCCCATTCCCTGCACCATGCGTCGACATATCAGTGTTCGGGTACAACAATGGCCTTGACATTCCGCAAGATTTGCTGAATGAAAAGCGTTCCTGTCCTAAGAGGGATAGAAAACTTGTGCGGGCTGTAGTACAAGGAACCAGATGTAGCATACCTGTCAACATAATCACAGGCACATTTGTTTCTACGAACGTCATGAGTGTAGAATTCCTTAAGAAAATTTCTTAGGGCCAAAAACTGCCGACATTACCGGTGAAAATCTGTATGGGTGAGAGGTTCTATTGGCGCCCAGTCGCAATAGATAAAATATCATGTTCAGGTGGTAATAATGGTAGAATAGGAGGGTATTAAAAGCACCATCCACGTAGTATAAGGACTTTCGATTAGTTGAGGCCTGGGTCTGCAGTCACGACGCAACACTTATGTGATGCGCTATTTGACATGCGTGAATAGAGAAGTGAAGCATGTACACCTGGTCAAAATTACAGACCTGTGTATATTATGTTTATGAAGAAAAAGTTCCTGTCCATGAGACGATCAGAAGTGAGATAAGGAAAGTAAAAGTTACTGGTTACTAACAAGAACTTTAAATCAACAGCGAGTTAGTACTTGAAACTGTGGTTAGTAATATGTGTGTAATGAAGAATGAATACTTCTTGTTAGAAAACAGTGCAATATTGAACGTTTCGTGGAAAAACCTCGACTATGTCGAAACGACGATATAAGCCTGTTATCTGGCAAAACGAAACTGTGAATTAAAGAAGTGTGTACAAAACCTCTGTGAATATGACGACGCGGCGCAGACAATGTAGGATCGCAGCTCTGCATGTTAACAGAACTCAGTGTACCCGCAACTGTACCCGTTCTACGTGTTTGTAAACGATAGAAACATCAGGCGACAACGGTGCGTAAAGCATACTGAGGCATGTTCAGTAATTGTGCAAGATATGTGAGAATAAATCGCAAACCCAAATAATCTACAGAACTTGTCCTGAATAAACAATAATAAGGCATAATCCTCATGTATTTCCTCCCGCAGCATGAAACGACTCAGATAATCAGAGCGTAATGCTGTACTTTAAACATTGTCATGACCACGCATGACGTAGTCAGACCTGGTTTTGCAGGAACGAGGCAGCGACAAGTTGGCGGCACCCGGTTAGCAGTCGTCTCCCGGGGGTTCGGAGTTCGACCCAAGATTCCTGCCGGTTGTTTCTCTACCTCGACGCCGAGATTATAACGACGCGGCAGCAAAACTTCGGCTATGTTGTCGGAGACTTCATACGACGGAGATCTCCGAAAAATTTAAAGTATTTCCTTTGTATAACTGGAAAGAGAAACTCCTCGGAGAAATTCTGTACAACTTCATGCTTGTAGCAAAAATAATTAGCCACTCATATCTTATCTGAACGTTTATAGATAGCACATAATAGCCTTCATTGAATGAAACGTGTTACAGAGCGAAACAACTATAATATCTGAGCAAAATAGGAAAGGAGGTGGGTCCTTTCCTGGTTTTTCGAGCCCTTTTCCCAGTGAATCACACCCTAATGGAAGGGCCACAAAAATTCTAACAGCTCAAGCTTATAAATATCCTCTACAAACAAAGGTAGTTTGTAGGAACAGTTGCGAAACGGTGTGCTTTCAAGCAGTTTTAAAAAGTAGACGCAAACAAAGCTGCAATAATATACAGGGTTATTACAAATGATTGAAGCGATTTCACAGCTCTACAATAACTTTATTATTTGACATATTTTCACAATGCTTTGCACACACATACAAAAACTCAAAAAGTTTTTTTAGGCATTCACAAATGTTCGATATGTGCCCCTTTAGTGATTCGGCAGACATCAAGCCGATAATCAAGTTCCTCCCACACTCGGCGCAGCATGTCCCCATCAATGAGTTCAAAAGCATCGTTGATGAGAGCTCGCAGTTCTGGCACGTTTCTTGGTAGAGGAGGTTTAAACACTGAATCTTTCACATAACCCCACAGAAAGAAATCGCATGGGGTTAAGTCGGGAGAGCGTGGAGGCCATGACATGAATTGCTGATCATGATCTCCACCACGACCGATCCATCGGTTTTCCAATCTCCTGTTTAAGAAATGCCGAACATCATGATGGAAGTGCGGTGGAACACCATCCTGTTGAAAGATGAAGTCGGCGCTGTCGGTCTCCAGTTGTGGCATGAGCCAATTTTCCAGCATGTCCAGATACACGTGTCCTGTAACGTTTTTTTCGCAGAAGAAAAAGGGGCCGTAAACTTTAAACCGTGAGATTGCACAAAACACGTTAACTTTTGGTGAATTGCGAATTTGCTGCACGAATGCGTGATGATTCTCTACCGCCCAGATTCGCACATTGTGTCTGTTCACTTCACCATTAAGAAAAAATGTTGCTTCATTACTGAAAACAAGTTTCGCATTGAACGCATCCTCTTCCATGAGCTGTTGCAACCGCGCCGAAAATTCAAAGCGTTTGACTTTGTCATCGGGTGTCAGGGCTTGTAGCAATTGTAAACGGTAAGGCTTCTGCTTTAGCCTTTTGCGTAAGATTTTCCAAACCGTCGACTGTGGCACGGTTAGCTCCCTGCTTGCTTTATTCCTTGACTTCCGCGGGCTACGCGTGAAACTTGCCCGCACGCGTTCAACCGTTTCTTCGCTCACTACAGGCCGACCCGTTGATTTCCCCTTACAGAGGCATCCAGAAGCTTTAAACTGCGCATACCATCGCCGAATGGAGTTAGCAGTTGGTGGATCTTTGTTGAACTTCGTCCTGAAGTGTCGTTGCACTGTTATGACTGACTGATGTGAGTGCATTCCAAGCACGACATACGCTTTCTCGGCTCCTGTCGCCATTTTGTCTCACTGCGCTCTCGAGCGCTCTGACGGCAGAAACCTGAAGTGCGGCTTCAGCCGAACAAAACTTTATGAGTTTTTCTACGTATCTGTAGTGTGTCGTGACCATATGTCAATGAATGGAGCTACAGTGAATTTATGAAATCGCTTCGATCATTTGTAATAGCCCTGTACATAATAACAAGCAGCAGCAAATACCAGTTATGTCTTCTGCACCACTTGTTAGCAGCAGATACAGTGGCTGCACCAAAGACTGAGACGGCGTGGAGTTTTACAATTATTTATTGAACTTTCTTTACAATTCCTCCCTCATCGTCGCTGCCCAGCCCTGCGGATCCCTCCTCCTGGCTGCTTCTGTGTAGGTTCTCCGACAATGCGCGCAACGCGCGCCGCTGATCGCACTCGGGGGCCTCCGGCCACCAGTGCTCTGCTGAAGCCAGGGTGCCCTGTGGTTGAGATGAACTCGTCGCCGCTCGGCGCCCCCAGTACTGGCACGCCCATGGAGCTGCGTCGCCGCGAGCTGGAACAGATTTCCGGAATCGTCACCTACGAAGATTGAACATTCGGACATGGACCACGTCCGTCCTCAGATCCGAACTGCTTCCTAATGGCTTATGTCTGTTGCTGCCTGCGTTCCACTACTTATATCCGGCAGGAGGACGTTATTTATGTGGTGTCACCGCCAGACACCACACTTGCTAGGTGGTAGCTTTAAATCGGCCGCGGTCCATTAGTACATGTCGGACCCGCATGTCGCCACTGTCAGTAATCGCAGACCGAGCGCCACCACACGGCAGGTCTAGAGAGGCGGACTAGCACTCGCCCCAGTTGTACGACGACTTTGCTAGCGACTACACTGACGAAGCCTTTCTCTCATTTGCCGAGAGACAGTTAGAATAGCCTTCAGCTAAGTCCATGACTACGACCTAGCAAGGCGTCATTAACCATATCTGGAGATAGTCTCACTTGTATAACCAAGAGCGATGTACCACAATGATGGAATGAAAGTTAAGTATTATAGAAGCTACGTACTTTTCTTATTATCATTCATTACGTATCCTGTTCCAGACTTCACGCCAGTCGGCGTGTGTGTACGCGTACCTTCGGTTACCCGTCACTGTGGACTGGCTGTCTTGTCAGTCCACTACAATTTACCCTCGGTGGCAGCTTCTTGTTATTACTCCCGCAGTATAGTGCAGCGTAACTTAGCGTGCTGGCCTCACTTCCCCTTACTCAGCACTCTCCAGGCTTCGCTCAGTGCTCGGTCAGCGTGCATCCTTGCGTCAGTCTGTTGGTAGACTGCTGCTGTCAGCAAGGCTACCTGTGCATGTTTATTTTGCAACGCCTCGGTCGCTGGCGTGCCTCTGTTTTGTCATTCTCCTCTGTGTGAAGCAACGCTTACTACATGTGGCCGCAACAACATAATAACAAACAGCAGCAAATACCAGTTCATAAATTTCTAAAACTTGAATTGCAACCTGTAAGAAGGTAGATATCATGAAATTCATGAAAATTTTCATAAATTGAACAATAACTAACGACTACGTAGATGTTCCGTCTAAAAGTCTGTTAACAATGATCAGTGCCGTGAACTGTTAGTGAAGGTGAACCCGAACCGTGAGATACTACTAATGTGATGCGTGTGTTGTAAAAAACAGGAACGCTAGTGGAATGGAAATTACACACAATATTCAAATGTGTGCATGACCATTCTGGGGGGCCAAATAGCGTCCACATTTGTATCTGTAAAAAACATTTATATATTTGTTGCGAATTAATGAACTGATTGACTTTAATAGAAGAAAATCTGTATACTGTAACAACTAGTGAAAAAGAAAATCAATACACATGGGATATAATGTTACTTGGGAGAAAACTAATTACAATAAAAACTTCATATAACGTGCTGCGAAACAGTATATTTATAACTGTGACTCTTACAATTTAGTGCCCGCATCTCGTGGTCGTGCGGAAGCGTTCTCGCTTCCCACGCCCGGGTTCCCGGGTTCGATTCCCGGCGGGGTCAGGGATTTTCTCTGCCTCGTGATGGCTGGGTGTTGTGTGCTGTCCTTAGGTTAGTTAGGTTTAAGCAGTTCTAAGTTCTAGGGGACTGATGACCATAGCTGTTAAGTCCCATAGTGCTCAAAGCCATTTACAATTTAGTATACATATATAAGCGCCATTGTTCAAAAATGGTTCAAATGGCTCTGAGCACTATGGGACTTAACTGCTGTGGTCATCAGTCCCATATAACTTAGAACTACTTAAACCTAACTAACCTAAGGACGCCACACACAGCCATGCCCGAGGCAGGATTCGAACCTGCGACCGAAGCGGACGCGCGGTTCCAGACTGTAGCGCCTAGAACCGCTCGGCCACTCCGGCTGGCAGCGCTATTGTCACAGGGGCTCTCTGCGTGACATTCTCTCTGCCGCTCGCTCTTTCCCTGACACTTTAATTGTTATAAGATTGCTCTGTGTCTTCCAGGTTTGAACCACTGTATAATGTGTTATTTAAACCTTTCGCTTCGTGGTTGTAATCGCCCTGTGTCAAACAACGAAGCATTTACAGCAATTCTAGCACGCTTGGCAGTCGAGACACCGTAGCATCGCAGGAGCTAAAAGATAGCCGCCACTACGCGGCTAATTTTAATAATTTTCCTTACAATCGCGCAGTTCCTCGCGCAGCTAGTACATCATTTCTATTTCACAGCAGCCTTCAAACCTGGAGGAGATTTCATTTTCATTGAAACAAGCAGGTGTGCAGTAAACGATTTTTTTCAGCTGGCTTGGCAAAGACGCAATTTAAAGTAATGCTATAGAGGAAAGGTGTGAGACTATGCACTGTTAAACCATTACAGTGAGAAATATTTACAATATTATTCATTTACAGCTGCGTAGTCGATTTCTTGATCCAAAAATACGTACTTTACATGGATGTTGTTACCGACACTTATCGTCACGAGATAATTTCCTTGGTCATTGCCGGCCGGTGTGGCCGAGCGGTTCCAAGCACTTTAGTCTGGAACCGCGCGACCGCTACGGTCGCAGGTTCGAATCCTGCCTCGGGGATGGATGTGTGTGATGTCCTTAGGTTATTTAGGTTTAAGTAGTTCTAAGTTCTAGGGGACTGATGACCTCAGATGTTAAGTCATATAGTGCTCAGAGCCATTTGAACCTTGGTCATTGCTTATAACAGCATTTACGCCACCCAGCGTAGGCTCAATTCATGATTCTTGAAGTAAATGTGACAAACAATGGTACTGTTATTACGTCGCAAACGGAAGTGCTAGGTTCAGAACCCACGCAATACTTTACGAGTTAATTTCCGAACGATATTTCAATTTATTCAAAGAAGACAATAAAAGGATTTAGTTACAAAAAACAAAAATAATTTTCGAACACGAGGCACAACAGAGACGAACAAAAATGACAGTTTTATTGAAGAACAATAATTCAGTTGGAGTAACCCTGGTTCCTCATCATGACTTTAGAAACGATGGGGACAGTGATTCTCAATAGGAACACTGTCGAGCATCGTCTTTCGGTGGTTGTATGTTGTGTGTTAACCGGGGACCTAGAAACGATGGAGAGGCTCCGTCCCCGCCGCAGCCGCAGTGGTCCACAACCCCACGACGACTACCGCAGTCCACTTCACCCCTCCACCGCCCCACACTGAACCCAGGATTATTGTGCGGCTTGGCCCCCGGTGGACCCCAGTAGGGACGAGTGTAACCCCTATGTACGCGTACGTGGAAAACTTGTTTGCGCAGCAATCGCCGACGTAGTGTAGCTGAGGCTGAATAAAGGGAGCCAGCCAGCATTCGCCGAGTCAGATGGAAAACCGCCTAAAAACCATCCACGGACTGGCCGGTTCACCGGACCTCGACACAAGTCCGCCGGGCAGATTCGTGCCGGGGACCAGGCGCTCCTTCCCGCTCCGGAAAGCCGTGCGTTAGACCGCTCGGCTAACCGGGCGGGCAAACACAATACCGGAAGTGAATAATCAGAAAAGGGCGAGTATGACCTTTGGTGGTACAGGCATTGTGGTGTGTGGAGGCATAATGTTGCATGAGCTCCAAATCTTTCAGCACGATACACTGACCAATCTACGTTATTGCGACGCCGTACGTCTTCCCCATGTGTATCTTTTCAGTGGTGCATTCAGAATTTTTATGGATAACAATGAGCGACTGCAGGGAATAACGCAAAAGCAGGAGCGTTTGGAACGGGAAAATAATCGGCGAATGAACTGACCTGTTCGTTCACCGGGCTTAAATCCCATCGAGCACTTGTGCGATTCGCTGGGGAGACGTTTTGTAGAACATGGACGTGCACCAAATACCATCCAGCACGTTCTGGTGGAGTGTTGGAAAGCCCTCCACAAGAACTACTTACCAACCTTACGACCAGCGTGGGACAACGTTGCAGAGTACGAATTTCCGTCCGTGGTGATGTCTTGCATTTCGTAATGTCCAGGGATCTATCAGAAATCAAAGTGACTTCAGCGTAATTATTGTCTTTGACTAATAGTGTAAATTCCGTTCGTCTCACGGCGGATTTATTTCAGTTACCCTCTGCATTATACTAAAGCAATTGTTTCTATGGATGGTACATGTTCCATCGAGCTTTATGACTTGACAGTGACACATTACCCGAATGTTACTTCTATCCTTAAATTTTGGACACAAGTGTATTTTCCGGACCAGTTCTCTTTTGCCCTTCCTATAATGATTGGCTTAGGTCAAAGAATTAATCCAATGATCCAATTTTTTAAATTACGAGAACTTGAATTACATTTTGCGTGAGTACAATTAATTACTGAGGCGCTTCATGGGACCTAATTGTGGAACAATTTTTTCAGAGCAGCGCTGGTGCCTTCAGGATTCTTGACGTGCAATTTGTGGCAAACAGAGATTTGTATGCTCTGAGAATTCTTACTGTATGCACATCAAATTAAATTTCATTACAGTGTAAAACGATTATTTTTCTTGATAAAAATGTGAGTTTAAAGATATAGTCCCCCAAGCAGTGGTCTATTTTCTTTCTTTTCAAACTGATCACATACGGCACCGGCATGCATTGTGTGTTAAAGAAATATTTTGTAGAATACGCCTTCCTGAGAATCTGAAGTGAGAAAAAGGTCGCATACGCTACTACCATTTAAACATGAACTGACATATTACAAATTAATTATTCTGAAGTTCAAGCCTCATTGTGTACTTTGATTAAATCAGAACTGCAGACATTATTTTTTGGAGCCCAAGGTATTTGCTGAGACATTACAGTCTCTAGTAAGGAGATATGCATATAAAATGCCAAGTTACACAATGATTTGAGCCCACGTATGCAACACAACAGTTGCATACGTTCTTTTATTCCCATGTAAAATATTGATCTACTTATGTTGATACTAATAAAACTGTTTGAACACGTTAATGCTTTTTAAACACGTTAATCTCCTAAACTGCTGGACGAATTTCCATTAAGTTTCACAGTTAACTTGAGAAAACTGACTGATTTTGTTTAATGAAAATCGGACGACGAAAAAAAAAAGAAAAGGTACTCTGATTTAAAGTTGTATCTAAAAGCGCCGTGTCTGTCTGTCCGAACACGATAATCTCCAAAACTACTCGACGAATTTTCATTGGGTTTTCACAGGTGAGTAGGTAGTAGCTTGGGACCATGAATCGACTTTATTTCACGAAAAATATCGCGATTTAAAATTTTATCAAAAACTGTCTTTCCTGTCTGTTTGGACATGTTGTAACGTCCCCTTAGAACAATTTATACGAGACTGTGCTTAACCTGACACACAATATTATTTAGCGCAACGCAATCTGACTTTCAAAAATCCCTACAAAAGAATGGCCCTGACTAACATTAACCTATACCTTTCACAAATCACTTACCTCACAAAAATCTTCGTTACTGGAACTACTGCAATACAGCGAGCGCCACTACTGCCATCTAAATAAAAGATTCAAACTACTGAAGGCACTAACTACTAATAGGGATAGTTAGCAAATGAAAGATTTTAATAGAGAACAAACACTGTATTTACCTTAATATCATCAAAAGTCATAATATATGTAATTTCAAAACTCCGCCATCTCTCTCCTCACATCCACCACTGCTGGCGGCTCACCTCTAACTGCGCAACGCTACGCGCTGTTCACATCCAGCTGCCGCTGCCCAACACTACAATGGCAGACAACAATGCAAACTAGCCACAGACTGCACACAGCACAGCCAGTGATTTTCATACAGAGCGCTATGTGGCGTTACCAATAAAAAAACCTATACACTCTACTTACATAGCCACCATGCTCCCCACAAAAAAAATTTACAAAATATTTTTGGGCAGTGGCCAACAATGATTTGAAAAAATTTTTCATAATTACAATAACAAAGATATCAAATGCGCACACTTATTTATACAATGTTGGTCAAAAGCTAAAATTTTCTCACAGTCCATAAAGACAGTCCAGATTGTTCATCACAGTAAAACTGCAGTGTTTTTCTCAAAGTCTGAGCAGTAAAAGAAAATGCACACGGAAGTAGTGGATTTCCATGCAGTCGTGAAGAAGTAGTGTTGTCCTTCCAACGGAAAGACTGTGCTGACTCTTGACATGCAGACAGGTAATGGGCCACAAAAGAGCAAACCCACAGCAGAGTCATTCGACGTTTTGAAGAAGATTGGTAGGTAGGTCATCACAGAGCAGACCCACTGTAGTCCATGAAACGTCCCCTTAGAACAATTGTATACGAGACTGTGCTTAAACTGACACACAATGTTTTTTAGCGCAACGCAATCTGACTTTCAAAAATCCCTACAAAAGAATGGCCCTGACTAACATTAACCTATACCTTTCACAAATCACTTACCTCACAAAAATCTTCGTTACTGGAACTACTGCAATACAGCGAGCGCCACTACTGCCATCTAAATAAAAGATTCAAACTACTGAAGGCACTAACTACTAATAGGGATAGTTAGCAAATGAAAGATTTTAATAGAGAACAAACACTGTATTTACCTTAATATCATCAAAAGTCATAATATATGTAATTTCAAAACTCCGCCATCTCTCTCCTCACATCCACCACTGCTGACGGCTCACCTCTAACTGCGCAACGCTACGCGCTGTTGACATCCAGCTGCCGCTGCCCAACACTACAATGGCAGACAACAATGCAAACTAGCCACAGACTGCACACAGCACAGCCAGTGATTTTCATACAGAGCGCTATGTGGCGTTACCAATAAAAAAAACCTATACACTCTACTTACAATGTTAATCTCCAAAACTAGTAGACGAAGTTTTGGGGGTTTTGTGAGGGAACTATAGCGTTGCTCCGGGCAACGTACAGGCTTTATTTAATCAACAAGGGAGCGTAGGGAAAATATATCGTAATTTAAAGTTTTATCTAAAATCGTCTGCTCTGCTTCGGATTTTCAATTATCAAGACATAGTACACATAGTTCCGTGGTAAACCAAAGAACCGACCTATGGTGCTGATAGTTTTTTTAACCAAGTGACAGATGTGCTTTCGGAAGTTTACGTCAGCGACATAATTAAGCGCCGCAATTTCATCGTTACGAATACGGACTAACATTGGAGTCATTTGGTTAGGATAATCGAATTTTCTGATTTTGCGTTGTGTATTAAAACTTAACCACATTTCTATGCTTGATTCAGTAGGTTTTATTTATATAATTTTTAGGAAAAGCGAATTTATGAGGTTTGTTATTTCTATGCCTACTCATTACATTTTGATTTCGTTTCGTTTACAAATAAAATGCCTAGTAAACAGTAGAGTTTTAGTGAAGATACCTGAGTGGCTAAAATTGAGGACTATACGGTCTTACGGATCCAGTTTGCTGCAGATCGAGAACATCAAGCTTTAGTTCGTTGTATGGAAACTCCTTGGGAAAGCGAGGTGCAAAGTAACTCTGATCGAGAGCGTAATGGATTAACACTCTCCTCAGAACCTGTCACCCACAGACGCCTGAAGTTACTCCTCTCCGACGTAACATTATAGTAGCGGAAGTTCTGAGGGCAAGTGACGCAGGCGTACCCCAAATCCCACTTATCCCTAACAACTTGCAATTTCACTTTAAACGCGCACTGTTCCCTATAACCTTATGTTAGACCATGACCGTAAACATAACAGATGGCCAGGCGCTGCGTATTTTGGACGAGGACCTTAATGTCAGTTGCCTTTCGCACGACCAGCTCTACCTGGCTCTCTACTGTGTCACTGTCTCCAGCCAGACTACTTCAGATGTTGTATACAGAGAAGCTTTCTATGTCAAATATAAATTCCACAGCTAAGAAGTCTCGGGCACAGCTATATACTCGGCCAACGCAGGGTTTCTCAGCTAGGAAGCCTAGGAAAATATTGATTTCAAACTGTTTCTGAGTGGTGGGAAAAGGGCGATAAGAGCGGAAAAAACCTTTTATTAAAAATTTTTGGGAAAAATGTTTGATGGTTACATGTAACAGTATTTGAGACGCCATCCAGCTTTACATTCTGGAGAATGCAGTACCTGGAAAAGTGTACATGCCTTGGAGTGTCTGTATTTAGTCGTCCAGCATTTACACATGCCTTCGTAACGTAATTTATGAACTACAATATGCTTACAGTCCTGCACCGAATTACAATATTCCGTACATATGTTCTTACAATAGTATACAGCATTAGAAATGTTCTTGAGCGACTCTATAGCTGAGTCCAAAGTCATTCAGTTCTCCCACATAGTCATGCACTTCACACACAAGTAAATGGTCCATTGATTGAATGTCACCGAACTCTCACTCAGGACTGTCTGATAGACTATATTTGTTCATCAGTTGCTTACATCTATATACAGGGCTGACGCCGCTCTTAGTAGCGTGTAGTCTCTCGACAGATTTAATCCGTTGCCCTACTTGTTGGGGGCGCCCACCAAACTTTGGTTCTTATGTCCACTTACCACGTAGTTCTTCCCAAGCTGTCATCGATTCAAAGCCTAGCTATTTTTCGCCGATTTTCCATGATCTGCTGGATTTAATTTTGTTTTTAGGTAGTAGATCTTGGTGTACAGATAGTTCTGAGCTGTCGACGATTTTTCTGTATGCTCTTGTTGCTAACTGTGATCACATAATTTCAGAGGGCTCTGTGTGTGATGGGACTGGGACCTAGGGCACAAGAGGTGGCCCTACGTGTTCAGGAGATTATCCTCTTAGTCTCCTTCACCTGGATGTCCATCTTAGCTACGTCCGAACTTTTCATCCAGACTGGTCAACAATATTCAGCCGCGCTGTAGACAAGGTTCAAATGGTTCAAATGGCTCTGAGCACTACGGGACTTAACATCTAAGGGCATCAGTCCCCTAGAACTTAGAACTACGTAAACCTAACCAACCTAAGGACATCACACACATCCATGCCCGAGGCAGGATTCGAACCTGCGACCGTAGCAGTTGCTGTAGACAAGGGCTAACGCTGAAATCCTTGGTGTACTCGCTCCGCAACCCGCTTCGACAGGAATTTTTGTATTTTTCAGATGTGAGATACACCTTAGAGTGTGATCTAATTTCGGCCGCCCGCGGTGGTCTAGCGGTTCTGGCGCTGCAGTCCGGAACCGCGGGACTGCTACGGTCGCAGGTTCGAATCCAGCCTCGGGCATGGGTGTGTGTGATGTCCTTAGGTTAGTTAGGTTTAAATAGTTCTAAGTTCTAGGGGACTTATGACCTAAGATGTTGAGTCCATAGTGCTCAGAGCCATTTGAACCTTTTTTTTGTGATCAAATTTCACTCTCAAGTACTTAGGCGATGACATTCATAGAAAGCTCTAGCTTTCTATTTGTACCTCTGTTGTTAAGGTGCATTATGGTGCTGGTGGTTTTGTTAAAGATTGGACGTAGATACAGCTTCGAGTAATATCTGTTGAGTACTTCCAGTGCGCTAATTTACGTGATTTGGTGTCCGGAATATCGGCATCATATAGGCTGAAAAGAGTGCGTGCTAATAACGAAACCGTTGGCAGGCCAGTCTTCAGATCTATGCTTTTGCTGTTCATACCACCACACCACCTAGAGATCACAAGTGGCCCATCAGGACCATCCGACCGCCATGGCATCCTCAGAGGAGGATGCGGTTAGGAGGGGTGTGGGGTCAGCACACCGCTCTCCCGGTCGTTATGAATGGTTTTCTCGACCGAAGCCGCTACTATTCGGTCGAGTAGCTCCTCAATTGGCATCACGAGGCTGAGTGCACCCCGAAAAATGGCAACAGCGCATGGCGGCCTGGATGGTCACCGATCCAAGTGCCGACCATGCCCGACAGCGCTTAACTTCGGTGATCTCACGGAAACCGGTGTAGCCACTTTTCTGTTCATGCCGTGAAGTGAAAACATGGTTTTCACGTCTAATGACGTGTTTTTGAACAACGTGTAAGTCTGTTTGCATTTGGAAATTGTAATTAACGTAAGGAGAAGCCAATACTGTATCGTAAGCTGATTTTATGTTCTATGAGAACGAGTCCGTTTTTCATCTTGTTTTTGAAACACTAACGTCTTCCTGTCCATACGAAGGCAAACGGAGAAAACATTGGTCTGAATGCCACAGACCCTATAACCCATTGTTCTCTCTCATAAATAAAAAAATTAAGGAAATGTAAACTCAGTAATTTGTGTTTGTTCTGGACTGACTGATACATTTGCGCCATAGTTATTTCATTTACGAGGGACGTTTGAAAAGTTTGTGCAAAAATAAAAACTACTTACGTGTTTGGGGCAAACCTTTTTTATTTTTCGACGTAGTCTCCTTTTAGACTTATACACTTCTTTCAACGCTGTTCTAATTTGTTGATCCCTTCCGAATAATAGGAATTGTTCAAGTCTACAAAATAGCTATTAGTTGCTGCAATCATCTCCTCGTTTGAATAAAATCTTTGTCCTGCCGGCCATTTCTTCACATTGGGGAACAAATATTAGTCGGAGGGAGCCATGTCTGGAGAAAAGGGGGGATGTGAAACGAGTTGGAATCCTATTTCCATTAATTTTACGACCACAACTGCTGAGGTGTGTGCTGGTGAATTGTCATGATGGAAAAGGACTTTTTGCGGTTCAATCACCGGCGTTTTTCTTGAATCTCGGTTTTCAAACGGTCCAATAACGATGAACAATATGCACCTGTAATAGTTTTACCCTTTCCCAGATAGTCTATGAGGATTATCCCTTCCGAATCCCAAAAGACAATCATCATAACCTTTCCAGCTGAAGGAATGGTCTTTGCCTTTTTTGGTGCAGATTGTCCCTTGGTAACTCATTGGTTAGATTGTTGTTTGGTCTCAGGAGTATAGTAATGTAGCCATGTTTCATCCACAGTGACGAAACGACGCTTAAAGTCCTGCGGATTCTTCCTGAACAGCTGCAAACAATGATTGCAACACTTCACACGATTGCCTTTTTTGTTCAGGTGTGAGAAATCGTGGAACCCATCTTGCGGATAGCTTTCTCATGTCCAAAAGTTCATGCAAAATATTCGAGATGCCCACAGCACTAGCAATCTCACGCACCTCAACTCTTCTGTCACCATCACCATATAATGGATTTTATCAATGATTTCGGGAGTCGTAACCTTCATAGGGCGTGCAGAATGTTCAGCATCACTTCTGCCCATATGGCCACTCCGAAAATTTTGAAACCACTTATAAACTTTCTGATCGAAGGTGCAGTCACCGTAATGTTTTTCAAGCTTCTCTTTAGTCTCCTGCAGCCCTTTGCCTTTCATAAAGTAATGTTTAATCACCACAGGAAATTCTTTTTCGTCCATTTTTTGACAATCACTCGACTTTTTTGATTCACACGAATGCCAAACACAAAGAAATAGACCAATATGGCTGAAACCTGGTGTGCGTTTCTTCCAAAGATGCTACTAACTAAACATGACTTCGATATGCGCCGGTTGTGCCATCTGTCGGACTTTGCACGTACTTTCAAACGCCCCTCGTATAACTCATTTTCTTTCAAAGAATCTTATGAAGTTATGAATTTTAGAACTTTCACGACTTTAGGAAGTTTTGACTAGGAGGCTTGTTGCCTATAATATTACTCCAAGAATATATATTCTGTTCCGTTCTCAACATTTCGTCATTTCTTTCACAAAATGAACAGAAATTAATACATTCTCATTTTGTTTCCAGTAATTAAGTGGAGTCTGCAGTCACTTTTAATTTCGGCCTAAAGCTGACACAGTTATTCGCTCTTATACTGGCTGAAGTCTGCTAATACAAGGAATAGTTAAATCGGGATCTTCACAGCGAGCCAAGTATGTTTCGAATGCGTAAGCACTATAAACAAAAATATAACAATCGTGATCGTTAGACCGTGAAGGTCGTATAATGTAGTCGATGAACGCGAGAGAGAACCAAATAACGTTTGCAAATGTTCGTCTTAGAGTCTGATGATGCGTAGAGCACTTAAGCTGTTCACTTTATGCTGACACAGAGAAGACAAGGGGTGTCGTATGGTTGGCTAGCTGGTTACATGTTCCATAGGTCATTTGAACGATTCTTTTATCGAAATGATGTGGGAAGAGTCAGTTTACAGGATGTGTATACATGATTAGTGTTAACATTAATGAATACATTATCATCTTATTTCTATTCGTGCAATTAGACACTTGAAGCCAAGTTTATTTATTGCTACCAGTTTTAAAGCTGAAATTCGTCAATGAAATAGAAGGAATTGTCAAGGAGAAATGATTTTAAATTACATTTAAAACTTGCGTCGCTTCCTGCCAGATATTTTATGTTATTGGTCAAATGATCAAATTTTTATTGCTGCGTATTGACATTCTCTCTGAGCCACTGACAGCTGTAACAATGGCTAATAAAGGTCATTTTTCCCTGTAGTGTAGGTATGTACATCACTGTTCTTCTCAAAATGCGATGGATTATTTACGACCAGTTTCATTGTTTAAAGTATGTTCTGTGACGGGGCAGTTGCAATCCCTACTGCTTGAAGAGGTTCCTACATGATGTCCGTGGGTGAGACCCACATATTATTCTTACTGCTCGCTTTCGTGAAATCAATAATTTCTTTCTAAGTGCTAAGTTACCCTAGAAAATTATTCCGTACGATATAACTGAGTGGAAATAAGCAAAGTATTTCAGGAGGTTGCCACGTTTGCTACTAAGATTAACAATTATAAGAAGACCAAAAGAAACTGAACTTAAGGGGCTCCGGAAAGGCTCAAAATCATGAAAAGTTCAATTTTTACTTTTTTGCGTTTTCTGAATCTGCAGACTATTACCTTTTAATAGATATATAATTTATTCAATTCCGAAGGCTACAACTATTTTTAAATTTTTTTTGAAATGTGTTCTACATGAGCGTGACCCACTGTGGCGCTGTTAAACTGCTGTCAAATGGTGTTATTATTAACGTCCGTGTTCATCAGGTACATTTTAGTGATGTGAGATAAAGTATGTGTTGTGGCTAACCTGTGATGGTTCAATATATATCGCTGGTGTGATTGTCGATTGTTTCATGTTTATTTACTCTGTCGTTATCTCGAAAATGTTCGTAATTAATTCTGTTTCTTGAGTCTCTGTTTTGTTGAAGTATAATAATGAGTAAAAGTAGAGTTATTAAAAATCCTCTGAAGGCTTTTAAGAAAAGGAGAAATGTTGGAAAGCGAAAGGTATGTGTTATTACTGTAAATAATAACATTCTAACATGGTACGAGCGATGCTTGCTTTAGACAAGGAACGCCTTCGGGCTGCAGACAGGGCTGTAAAGAGTCTAGAAATACAAGCAAGAGTAAACAGGAGGAGGAATAAGAGGAAGCTGGCGGAGGAGTTTGCAGAGGATGAAGATAATCCATCCTATTGACCCGGAATGCACTAAAAAGTTAATCCAATCTTTGTCGCTCGATTCCCAAAACTTTTATTTTCTCATACTAATTACATGTTTTCTAAGGATCTTCCAAACATATTTGTTTCAAACTTTCAGTAAATGTTACACAGTACCTTCTGCATAGTTTAACACAGCCTTTTTCCCAAAAAACTGTATATTTTTGAATATATAAATAAAAAATTGCAAAAAAATGTTGTGAATTTTCATTACAATTGAAAAAAATCATCTTTAATAACTGAACTAAAATTTTGTAAAATCCATGCGTTAAGTTGTAGCCCATATTCCAATAAATAATCTGTAAAAAGTTCAACTTCGTACCTCAAATACTTTGTGAGGAAAGATGTAATTTATAAGCGTTATTTTAACATTGCAAGTATAGGGCGTTCCGGAGCCCCTTAATTGTTTGAAAAGCTTCGTAGTACCCTTCTTCGAGTAAGTTTTCATCAACATGTGCAGCCAAAAATTAAGGATCATTCTTCCCTAGTTAATGACTCCTGCTCAAGTACTACATCAGCTATTGGTGTGACTCTATTTCTTATGTAGTGTGTGTGTGTGTGTGTGTGTGTGTGTGTGTGTGTGTGTTTTCTTTTAATTTAGGGAGAAACGATTTTCAGAAAACCCATAATAATTCTTCGGAAAATATCAGTTAATAATAATGTCGGTCAGCGCATGTGACGACGTGTGGTTGGCTGGTGTCCCTAGATGTGGCTCGCCCGTAGTGCGACTGCTGGCGGTAGTCTGCGTGCCCTGTGGAGGCACGCTGGTCTGCATTACGACCGCAGCCCACACTTGTGCTCATGACAGTGGCTGCGTGCGCTATGCAAGTGCGCGGCCTGAATTCGGGACAGGAAATTAGGCGTCAAGAGCCGACACCACACTGGTAACTTATACTTTCCAGGCGATTTGCATCTTAGGCGCTTTTTGTGGTGGTTCACCCACGACGATTATAACGTGAATTTTTCATGAACTTTAGCGCTCTGGGTCTGAGGAAACTTATTAAGTTTTAAATAAATTCACGCCACATTTCATTAAGAAACAGAGCCGCCATACGTTTACATGCAGGTCCCCATGATGACTCTGTGCAGAGGTCGCAGGAAAGGAACGGTATATCATCACGAATAGCATTATGATAATGGATTGATTATTTATGCTGTATAAATACGAAGGTGATCAGGGTTCGACCAATACTTGAGTCAGTTTTGGATCCTTACCCAAGAGGTGGAAAGGCTCACAGAAAAACTGCGTGAATAATATCGGCTTTCTTTAGTAAGCTTGGAGGTTCCACAGGGATGTCCAACGATGCTCAGTGGCACACAGTTTCAGAAAAACGCCGATTATTTGGAGAGTCTTACTCCCAAAATTCCAAGGGCTCACATTCTCTGACGATTATTATGTCTAAGAACAATAAGGGGTAGAAACTAGAAAAATTTTATTATACGAGTAGTTCACTGCCATAAGCAAATTCAGTTTATGCCACAAACAGAGGCGCAGCAACAAGCGAGTCAGTATGTTGCAAGTGGACCAGGTCGACGACACTGTCTTCCGAGTAAGGATACGCATGCAGGAGAAACTAGACTGCGACAGGAAGTAAATGTACCGTGTTCAGCATAATCGTTAGCTTGTGAGATATGTTGAAAGAGACAGTATGTCTATCATGAGAGCACATAGTGAGGGACCAACACAGTAGTTCACAGCCTGTCAAGTGAATATAGCGGAATAACAAAGACACATTACGTCACCACTAACCTAGACTTGCGCCACACACCCACGCTAGATCCCTGTAAACACTGCGCCGGCCGTTGTGGCCGAGCGGTTCTAGGCGCTTCAGTCCGGTACCGCGCTGCTGCCTCGGTCGCAGGTTCGAATCCTGCCTCTGGCATTGATGTTTGTGGTGTCCTTCAGTTAGTTTGATTAAAGTAATTCTAAACTAGGGCACTGATGACCTCAGATGTTAAGTCCCATAGTGCTCAGAGCCATTTGAATCATTTGTAAACAATCCGGTTTTCCAGCTCTTGTCATGAGCTCATCATTGAGATCCATGGCATTCACAGTAATAACGCTAGATTCTGAAACGTGGTACTTACTGGAATTAAGGGAAACGTGGAAGGAAGACCCATCAATCCAATTTTTTTCACAGAACCTCTTTACATAACAATATATAACCAATTTTTTTACAAAATGAACAAATTTGACAATAAACCCAAAGTTGAATAAAAATGTGCAAAAGAAATCAAAACAGCAAACAATATGACAATGATTACAAGACCGCCGGACCTGCGTTGTTTACTACTTCGCTGGACACAGTCTCTCTTACTAAATGCCCTTCTGCAACATGGGAGAACTATACAAGCGCCATTGATGGCAAGAATGATTCAGTTACTCAAAATAGATAACGTAACTCTTAATTTGAAATCTGTGTGTCGAAAGGTTCGGAGTTAAGATGCGAACCTGTGCTTAAAGGTTAAACAGATTAGGAAACAATATGACAATGATAAGGCTTACTTCAAAGTAACCAACCTCTTAATTTCAATCGGCAACCAAGATGCGACTGGATCCCTTCTGACAGTTTTATTTTGACTGAAGCCATGTTGGCTATTAATATTTGCAAAGTTCAACTAATTGTCAGTTATTAAGAACAATCTTTCAAACACAGTAACGACCAGCTTAGTACAACAGGTTGTTCAGATTATAACTAATGACTAAGAAATTTAATTACAGTAAAAGAATTGAATCGTTGGCATCTATATCTAACCACAAGTCCCCTCTTTGTTTAACGGCAACCTGTGCCTTGGTAGAATTGTTCTGGCTCTATTTGCGACCAGGAGCTGATTCATTAGAACATTAATGATAGGGTACAAACCAGAAATGAGAGGCAGTATAATAGCGGGACGAATTTTCAACGATAACTAGTGTCTTAGTATAACACTAAGGCCTATATTTAGGACCAAAGAGCCGATCGAGTAAAACTCTGAGGGTCGGGTACAGCCGGCCGCGGTGGTCTAGCGGTTCTGGCGCTGCAGTCCGGAACCGCGGGACTACTACGGTCGCAGGTTCGAATCCTGCCTCGGGCATGGGTGTGTGTGATGTCCTTAGGTTAGTTCGGTTTAAGTAGTTCTAAGTTCTAGGGGACTTATGACCTAAGATGTTGAGTCCCATAGTGCTCAGAGCCATTTTTGGTCGGGTACAAACCAGAAAATAATGAGGACAGGTAGACAATGGCGAAAATCACCACGAGGATTACAGAATGTTATTCCCCTTTATCAGCAAGTAGTTCCATTGAAACTTCCTGGCAGATTAAAACTGTGTGCCCGACCGAGACTCGAACTCGCGACCTTTGCCTTTCGCGGGCAAGTGCTCTACCATCTGAGCTACCGAAGCACGACTCACGCCCGGTCCTCACAGCTTTACTTCTACCAGTACCTCGTCTCCTACCTTCCAAACTGCAGAGTGAAAATCTCATTCTGGAAACATCCCCCAGGATGTGGCTAAGCCATGTCTCCGCAATATCCTTTCTTTCAGGAGTGCTAGTTCTGCAAGTTTCGCAGGAGAGCTTCTGTAAAGTTTGGAAGGTAGGAGACGAGATACTGGTAGAAGTAAAGCTGTGAGGACGGGGCGTGAGTCGTGCTTGGGTAGCTCAGGTGGTTAGAGCACTTCCGCGAAAGGCAAAGGTCCCGAGTTCGAGTCTCGGTCCGGCACACAGTTTTAATCGGCCAGGAAGTTTCATATCAACGCACACTCCACTGCAGAGTGAAAATCTCATTCTGGTATCGCTGGATCTTTGACAAGTGCTTATTAAAGATTTGTAAATGCTGTAAATACCATTACACGAAGCCTTGCAATACAAGGCAGATCCTGGGCAAATTTTTATAGACGGGGATCTAAGGACTAACAACAGAAACTGAGGTGAAAATCTAATTCTGGAAGTAGTTCCATTGATCCCCGTTGCGTCGCAGCGGTTACTGAGTGGTGCTGATGAAAACCGGGTAGAAGAGGGCAGCCAGGTCACGAGCGGTCGTCCGACACGAATGTTGCCAACCAGCCGACGGGATGTGGGCCTGATGCTTGTAGTCGACGCTGACCCCGGTGAAGTACTCCGGTCTCATCGCTCTGCGTAGGGCCTCCTTACGCAGCTCGTGGCTTCGGCCGCTCGGACCTCGGGACCACCTCTTGTCGCGACGCTACCGCCAATACCCAAACTTCGTGCCTCCCTCTGGGGCCAGCGAATCCCGTATATATATCGGCAAGCAAAGGCCCTCTAAGGACAGCAGCCACAGATACCACCTTCTCCTCATAGACATTGGCAATAGGGCCGCTAGAGGGATAGTCGATACTACATCAGAGAGGGTAGCGCTAGACAGAACAGTACTGATTCAATAGCGCCGCGTCTCAGATCCCATGATTACAATACTGTAATGAATCTATACCCTATATGCTCCAGCACAGTCTACGAACTAGCCGAAGATATACTCAAGATGACGACCATCACCTGATGAACTTCATGTTGCTCGCCGCCTACCACCTACTGATGAAGAAACTATCTTCTGACAAAACCACATCTCAGAGTCCTGTCAACACTGGAATTCAATTCAGAATCCAGCAAGAGACGCTTTGGGCGTACGATCCTGTTCAACACTCGGGCGACTTTGAGTATTGAAACCAGGTGTAGAGAGGAGATCCACCGACCACAGTTCTACCGACAATAGGTGCATCGCGATGGGTTATCAATGGTCATCGTACATTGGAATGGGACCGAGTACACTGCATCAGCCAGTCGGGAAAGGTCGCAACTGCTCGCCGGTAGTCCGCCACTGCGTCGGAGTCACTGACATCTTCTCCTGGTCTCAGAACCGCTGAACGACTTGACGGACGTCAGCTAGAATCCAACACGCAGCTGAACGACAAACAGGCGAAGCTTGTGCGCAAGAACGTCGACATGCAAACAGTGTGTAAAAAAACTGAAATCTGATAATATTTTACTAGTGGCGTAGACGTTTCACAGATCTCCAGTTGCTATCCTGGTGCCACGCTGGACGCTCGGTACAACTCTGGAAACCAGTTACTTTTTTCAATATACATCTTGCTCAGAGAGCGCGATGCTGAATCTGTCTAACACAGAGATTTACCGAATTTGTTGCCTGTGTCATCCAAAAATGACGCTGGAAGGGGGCAAAGTAATACTGGTACACAGTGCGTTTCTTCATGAAATAGTGTCCAGGTCCTTGCGGAGTAAAGATATACACTGCACAAGAAAATGTACCACTTGTTCGAAACCCTGTAACTATCTTACATTGCGAGGCATAACTTTCAATTTTGGCTCAAAGGTGCCTACTGACTCCCTCTACAACAGTGCAAAAGCATGGTGTGCTGTGATTCACCCTCTGGCTCAAAACTAAGCCTCTAGATGTCAGACACTAAGATCGATACCAAAAGCTTACGTAGATAGACTAACAATCAAAACTGTGATTTACTTCGTGCTATATGCTGCTATCCAGTAGAACATACGTAAACGTTAATTAAAAGTAACATGAGAACTACGGAACACAGGAAAGGAGTTTCTGATAATAACAGTTTTGCACATGTCACGTGGGTGAGTTGGTAGAGCATATGGTCGTCATGCCAGGGATCATGCGTTCAAACCCCAGTGATGAAAATTTGTTTTAACTGTTTACCAGTGAAATTGTTATACGGGAGAACATTTTCCTGATGTGCAAAATGACTTTTCGGTAGTTTGTTGCAATGTTCTTTTGGTAGTCTGTTTTCGCTTCATTAGCTGAAAGTAGCAAATCTGTGGAGTACATTCGTATATACAAGTGTGGTGTTCTGTCAGTCATGCGCAACAGAACAGGCACCATTCGTGATGAAGCAGGTAGTGCATTTGTAATTTCAAAGAGCAAACATAAATAATCGGAACAGTAGAATAAAGGAACAACTGCTTCATACGTTCTAACATTCTGCGTGGTGTCTGTTATTCTGAGTCGTGTCTCCCTACCACTTTCGCGCAACGACACTCTGAGCGTGTTTTTTAGGGAATTGACTAGTTTGAACCTGGGACCTGTTGCTGGTAAGGAGACGCCAGACCACACATGACATGCAGAGTTCAGAAGAGTTCAGTGAGACTAGCGATGATATAACCATATACTTAATGATTTCAGTGTCAGCTCCACTGCAATCCCTGTAAAAGAATCTTAATTTAGTGGAAGGGCTTTAGTTAGCTGGTAAAATAACGTCGAAAAAGCAGTTAAGTTTACCATTGGAAATTTTATTTTACTCACAAAACATTGTTTATAAATTGCACTATTGATAAAAGGAAATATTTTAATACAGGATGATAAAAACCAACTGTGTTTAACAAAAATGTGAACGAATATTCCCTGAGTGGCTTTCCAAGTTCTACAATGGATCGAAGGATGACCTATGCCATATCACATCTATAATCTAGGTTTAAGTTAAGTTTCGTAAAAAGAGAAAACTGTCAAAATAGTCTACAGTGACCCTCAATTATCTTTAACTACTTATGTAACTTCTTGTAAATTACAGTGGCTGATGTAGCTTCTCAAGAATTATATAACAGAAAAATCATCGCGTTTTAGATTTTAACTTACGTAGCAAGTGTGAATACCATGAGCTTCAATTGACGATCGACACTAGTATTACGTAAAAAGGGGATGTAACAGATGAGACTTCTGCAGTTCTGAGTGAAGCGTTATGCGCTCAAAAATGCGGCATCGCGTGCGTTCATTACCTGGTCGGTGTTCTTCAGGGGGCGGCGGGCAGCACAGCTCCGCTCACCTCGCCGTATCGGAAGCAACTCTCTTCTAACTTCTCCTTACTACAATTTACCGAAGTTGGTTTAAAAAAAACTATCTGGCTGTGTTTTCATCTGACCAATCAGGGTCTCAATGTTAACCTTAAGCTCCGCCTACAAAAATTCTGTCTATACAATGAGAAACGTTATACTTTTCTTGGTGGGGCAATGTTTTTAAAGTTTGCAACGTAACAGAGACGCGAAAAAGTCTCACGCTAAAACTTGCGGCTGGTGTGGCCCTTTTAGTGTTATCGTAAGATCTATACTGTTCTTCTGGAGGGCTCTAGCTTTTAACATTGGCTGCGGGGTGGTCCTGGTGGTTAGCTGGCGACGTGGGTGTCCGTCCCCTATCGTAGGGCCTTCTAGCTTAACACGGTTCTGCTCTCGGCTTCTGTTCTCGTTTCTCCCCTCGGAACTGCGTCTGTCTCACGGTGGGAAGGTATGACATGCATTTAGGCATTCTTGTGTTAGTCTGTGGTATTCCATTTGCTCACTCGTTACTCGTATTACTTTGATTAATTTAATGTCACGATTTATTCGGAGCTTTGTGACATACTACTGGATTTGCTTATCATGTCAGGATTTTCATGGAAGGTGTTGGATTTGCCTGACACCTTACAACGTGTGGAAGTATTAATAGTCCCATACAACACTTTCATGCATAATACAAAAAAATTGTCAACATTGGGCTATTAACCCATTACCCTTGGCACGACGATCTAACAGCTTCTCCATGGAAGCTATATATAAGAGTTTCGCACAATTACGCTTTTCCTGTGGTCTGTAGTTCTGGTGTTACTTTTAACTAACGTTTACGACCGTTCTGTAGCACGGCAGCTCATAACACGAAATAATTCGGAGTTTTTGTTGATACTCGATGACAAACACATATGAAAGAAAGACCACAGCTCAGAAGTTCATGCGAGTTGTGAGGCGGGTTAATGATGTCACATTTGCGCCAAAGTTCACCACAGTTCTACCCAGCGCCATCTTGAAGATGTCACGCGATGGTGTAGTCCTCACTGCCAAATTTAGATGTTGGCGTGCGGTAGAGAAACGTTGAACGTGGATGGAAACTGTCAGGATGCGTCGTGATGTTCAAGTGTTTTATTATTCCCAGCTACAGTGCCGCATTCCTCTCTGTTTGCAATACAGGGTCCTGCGATGCAGACAAGGGAACCTCCCCATCGCACCCCCCTCGGATTTAGTTATAAGTTGGCACAGTGGATGGACCTTGTAAAACTGAACACAGATGAATCGAGAAAACAGGAAGAAGTTGTGTGGAACTATGAAAAAAATAAGCAAAATATACAAACAGAGTAGTCCATGCACAACGTATGCAACATCAAGGAGAGTGTGCTCTCAGCAGTACCGTGGTCCCGTGGTTAGCGTGAGCAGCTGCGGAATGAGAGGTCCTTGTTTCAAGTCTCCCGTCGAGTGAAAAATTTAATTTTTTTATTTTCAGACAATTATTACCTGTCCGTCCGATGCGAGGTAACTGCGCCATAGTATGGGGAGGCTACACCTAAACAAACATCTAAACACACGACGTCAGTCAACTACAGCGCACGGAAGAGAGAGTATTTCTGCTAACGAGGCTCCCTGGCTGGCAGTTGACTGATCGCTACTTTGGACGAGAGTGCATTAAATATGTGAGATGTATTCCGTGGGCAATATGAATCCAGCAAATGTAGCTCGCGACTTCAATAACAAGGTCAATGAATATTTTCCGAACCCATACTACGGCGCAGTTACCTCGCATCGGACGGACGGACAGATAATAATTGTCTAAAAATAAAAAATTGAACTTTTCACTCGAGAGGAGACTTGAACCGAGGACCTCCAGTTCTGCAGCTGCTCACGCTAACCACGGGACTATAGCGCTCCTGAGCTCCCACTGTCCTTGATGTTGCTTATCTTTCACGGACTACTCAGTTTGTATATTTTGCTTATTTTTGTCATAGTTCCAAATAACTTCTTCCTGTTTTCTCGATTGATCTGTGTTCAGTTTTTCAAGGCCTATCCACTGTTCCAGCTTATAATTAAATCTGAGGGGGGGTGCGATGTGGAGTTTCCCTTGTGAGTACACCATTTCGCTGTCTGCAAAACAGCCTGGCGTTGAAGGGCTACCTCAGCGACCCATACAACGTACTGCCGCGTGCCGGCCGTGTACAGTTGCGGAGTTTTGACGACGTCAGGATACGCCGGCAACCGACTCAGTGGCCTTCGTCCCCGTCTCCTCAGCGCCGCGCCCTGCTGCGTGCTACTTCTCCATCATGGTTAAGATCACAGGAGACAACAAGCGCCTGCAGTCCGACAGCCAAATCTGCGGCCCTCGGTTTGGGATGCCTCTGGCGTGTGTAGGGAGTCAACAAGACTGGCCACGGTAGCGAGCCGTCGAGTGGCCCGTCGCTGGCTGGCTACGGACCCCGCGTTTGCCTCAGAGGGTCGAACCAGCGACCCGCCGTGGGCTGGAACGCTGGCACCCCATCTGCCTGCTGTGTGTAGCCAGTGGTGGGACACGCCCCGCCATCCAGGAGAGCTGCCACACTTGAATCCCCCTTGTTACCAAACTGGCACCTATTTATACGCGGCTGTGCGCCTCTGTTTTAGTAACGCGCCTCTCTGAGTCACATACTCATAACGCCTAGGTTCCGCCAGTATGCCCCTTCTGCCTGGAACTTGCACCATGCAATCTACCGCAGCGTTTACTCTTTTCAGCGGTTCGACGGCCCTGTGGCCTCTATTCTACTTTCGCAACTGCTGGTCGGCATGGCCCGCGCCTGGCTGTAGCTTATGTGCTCAGAAATACTGCACCAAATCTAACTTTCCTGTCAAACGGTGGTGCTGCTACAATGGAAAGTCGTCACCCCCATGTTAACTACATTTCGCCCCTTGATGCCTCTGTGATGGAGGCCAGAATCGCGACACTCAGCTTTCAAAAATGGTCCAAATAGCTCTGAGCACTATGGGACTCAACATCTGACGTCATCAGTCCCTTAGAATTTAGAACTACTTAAACCTAACTAACCTAAGGACATCACACACATCCATGCCCGAGGCAGGATTCGAACCTGCGACCGTAGAGGTAGCGCAGTTCCAGACTGAAGAGCCTAGAAGCGCTCAGCCACTCCAGCCGGCACTCAGCTTTGAAATCAAGCGCATTTCTTATGGCTGGCCGAGTAAAACAGACACAATGCTGCCTAGGATCGGCACGAGAATGCCTCAGGAGGTGGCATAAGGGTTGCCAGTAAAATGCCCCTTCGCATGGGGCATTGATTCCCATACATTCACGGTCGAAACAACATTTCACAGTGCGATGAGCAACAGGACGACGTTCTTGACAACTTCCGACTCTGCTGTCACCCCTCTGATGATTTAACCCTACTCTAAGGTCGTCGGGTCATGGGGTCCCAGGTTCGATTCGTAGTCGAATCGGGGGTTTTCTCCGCCAGGGGAGTCTGTATTGTCCCCACCATTTCATCATTATTCAGAAAATGGCGAGACAGAACAGTGAAAAATTGGGAACTTGTACAGGTACTGATAACCACGGCATTGCATGCCCCACAAAGCAAAACAGCAAAGGGTCCCTCTAAGACACCTCAGTTCACCTCTAAGACACCGCAGTTCAGAGATTTAAAATATCCATACATTAATGCCTTTCACTTGGAAAAAAGTTGGTTGGGACTGGGTTAACTCATGTCGCGCAGAACTGATAAAATTTTAAGCCCACAACTCATAAAATTGTAAGAGCACAGTTGTGAGCTTTGTTAGTACAACATATGTTAAAAACTGTAGCCTGTTGTACGATACTTCCTACATGTAGCAATTTTACTACTATTTGTAATGTATATTATTTCGCAAAAACTCGTGTACTCATTACTCCTTTTCTTCTCTGTTACAGGTAAGTCGCTGTCGTCCCGATCTAACAAGGAAAAGAACTGCTGATTGGTTCCTTGCATGATAGCTGCCTGATACCTAGGGTCTCTCGTCACATGAAGTGTTCAGTGAGGTATAGTCTGATGTTTACGAAGACTGAGCAACAGTAGTCCTTTGGTGTGGTAGGATTTGTTTGTTTACTAAATTTTGTATTGTACGTTAAAACCAATCTTTTCTGTGCTGCCCACTTTAAACATGATGGGGTGGTTAAACAGTACCACCCATCATGTAGTAACGGCTATAGAACAAACTGTAACGATGTAATAAGTTTCTAGCTTCGCTGTAAATGTTCTGATCATCTTCTTTATTTGTCAAAGACATCATAATGTTTCTCCCCTCAGGAGAAAAAGATATATAAAATGACCGATTAGGCAAATGGGGTGGGACTTCGAAGGTGAAACTCCAATTTCCTTTCATGGACGGCTGAAGGATGAATGTGATGCTTCATAAAGCATATCACACACTTTGACGATGCTTCTGGCGTTATAAGAGCGGTGTAGGGTGTGAGTCATTGGCTAACCAAACGTAGAGGAGTTGACACAGTTCATTCCTGAAACTTAGTCTCACCTGACGTCAGCTGACCAAAAAAGTTGTATGTCATTCATGGAGCAAAAACTTCTAATGGGCAATCACTTTCGAATTGCTGTTGATTTGTTTTTCGTTTCTTTCTTTTACCTTAATTTCTAAACGCCATGTCAGATTGTTTATGAGCACGGCTGTGCCACTTTTGTCGGAAGTGATTTTCTGTAGAGAAATTTTAATAATATTAGTCACTACACAATTCAGCAACTGACGGTCACAATTTTAGAAACTACAAGGTGGAAAACCGAGCTGAATTAGCAAAGGTTTGTTCCTATTAAAGCATAGAATTTTGTTTATCATGCACAAGTTTTTTTAAGCCACTCTACTACGTTACATCAACTGTTTATCTGTTGCCATTATTCGCAAATTCTTAAGAAAAGAACTGAAAGCCATAGACCTCCCAAACAAAGAACTGAAAATATTACTACCACTCTAGCACCTGAGGACAGGCAGCCCCACACAAGAGGTATCAAAGGGGTTGCCAGACCTCAGGCGCTAGAGCACCACTCAGCTAAAAGGGTGTCGAACTCTTTGTCATGTACATTCTTAACATGCTCAACAAAGGTGTGAAAGTGGTTCTGAGGATGTGTGCCGAACTGTGAGGTCTGAGAGGGAACATTTGCCGTCTTGTGCACTCATGTATCGATGTTGCAGCCCTCCGTGATCACGAAACGGGAGGGCGCAAAACTGTAGGACTGAAAAAGCATAAACACACTTTGCTGCCCTGGATCACGTTCAGATTTCGTGAAATGGTTTTCAACGACCCCTAGTGGTTCCACTCCGTAAGCCAAAGGCAAGAGCTGCAACCGCACTACACTTCATAGGGGTCAGATCACCTTCATAGTGTTTGCAGCCCCAAAATGCCTGTAGATTAGGGGGAGGGGGATATCAGCAGCGTAGGACGTTGTCAAGAATTTCGTCCTGGTGATCACCGCTCTGCGAACTGTGGTTTTTGACCGTGAAATGTATGGGAATCAACGCCCCAAGCTAAGGTGTGACTTCATTGGCGTTCTTTACGCCGATTCCTGGGGTTTTTTCGTGTGTGGTGGTGCGCCTGAAATGTTTTCCCCTGTCACTTGTAAGAAAAGCGCGTGATTTCAACGATGGGTGTCGCGGTTCTGACCTCCCTCACAGAGGCGTCAAAAGAAGAGGTGAAATGTAAATAATATGAGCTGTGACGATCTTCTCATGGTATGCCACGTCCACGATGGCGATGGGTAGAATTGTGGTGAAATTTGGTGCCAGTGCGGCATCATTAACTCTCCTTATACCTCACATTATTTTCGGAGCTGCGACCTTTTTTCCGAATCTGTCGACAGCTTGCTATTTGAAGCTTATCTGAGTCCGATGGTCATGTCGTAGTGCGCCACGCTTTCGTATTATTACAGAAGAAGGTTGTAGGCACCTTTGACCCAAATTTCGAACTTATGCATGATAATTGGAGACAACTACAGGGTTTCGATAAAGTAATTCCTTTTTTTTTTTTTTTTGCATTGGAGATATTACAGTGACCTGGAAGACCTACTCGTACACTCCTGGAAATTGAAATAAGAACACCGTGAATTCATTGTCCCAGGAAGGGGAAACTTTATTGACACATTCCTGGGGTCAGATACATCACATGATCACACTGACAGAACCACAGGCACATAGACACAGGCAACAGAGCATGCACAATATCGGCACTAGTACAATGTATATCCACCTTTCGCAGCAATGCAGGCTGCTATTCTCCCATGGAGACGATCGTAGAGATGCTGGATGTAGTCCTGTGGAACGGCTTGTCATGCCATTTCCACCTGGCACCTCAGTTGGACCAGCGTTCGTGCTGGACGTGCAGACCGCGTGAGACGACGCTTCATCCAGTCCCAAACATGCTCAATGGGGGACAGATCCGGAGATCTTGCTGGCCAGGGTAGTTGACTTACACCTTCTAGAGCACGTTGGGTGGCACGGGATACATGCGGACGTGCATTGTCCTGTTGGAACAGCAAGTTCCCTTGCCGGTCTAGGAATGGTAGAACGATGGGTTAGATGACGGTTTGGATGTACCGTGCACTATTCAGTGTCCCCTCGACGATCACCAGTGGTGTACGGCCAGTGTAGGAGATCGCTCCCCACACCATGATGCCGGCTGTTGGCCCTGTGTGCCTCGGTCGTACGCAGTTCTGATTGTGGCGCTCACCTGCACGGCGCCAAACACGCATACGACCATCATTGGCACCAAGGCAGAAGCGACTCTCATCGCTGAAGACGACACGTCTCCATTCGTCCCTCCATTCACGCCTGTCGCGACACCACTGGAGGCTGGCTGCACGATGTTGGGGTGTGAGCGGAAGACGGCCTAACGGTGTGCGGGACCGTAGCCCAGCTTCATGGAGACGGTTGCGAATGGTCCTCGCCGATACCCCAGGAGCAACAGTGTCCCTAATTTGCTGGGAAGTGGCGGTGCGGTCCCCTACGGCACTGCGTAGGATCCTACGGTCTTGGCGTGCATCCGTGCGTCGCTGCGGTCCGGTCCCAGGTCGACGGGCACGTTCACCTTCCGCCGACCACTGGCGACAACATCGATGTACTGTGGAGACCTCACGCCCCAAGTGTTGAGCAATTCGGCGGTACGCCCACCCGGCCTCCCGCCTGCCCACTATACGCCCTCGCTCAAAGTCCGTCAACTGCACATACGGTTCACGTCCACGCTGTCGCGGCATGCTACCAGTGTTAAAGACTGCGATGGAGCTCCGTATGCCACGGCAAACTGGCTGACACTGACGGCGGCGGTGCACAAATGCTGCGCAGCTAGCGCCATTCGACGGCCAACACCGCGGTTCCTGGTGTGTCCGCTGTGCCGTGCGTATGATCATTGCTTGTACAGGCCTCTCGCAGTGTCCGGAGCAAGTATGGTGGGTCTGACACACCGGTGTCAATGTGTTCTTTTTTCCATTTCCAGGAGTGTATTTGTTTGTAAGCGCACGAGAAACGGCTGATTATGATGGACTGAAATACAGTTTGCCCGTAATTAAAGTTGCAGTTTATCGAAGCTGTAGAAAGGGAACCTCTGCTCAAAATGATGTCAGATTCAAACAGCAAATTACTGGCGCAGGGGTAAATGTCACAGAATGAAAAAACAAGTAACGAAAATTTTACCAATTTATGATATGATGCGGTCGGCTAAAAATGACCGATGAATCTCAATACGACAGCTATCTAGTTACAGTATCCTTACTTTTCAATGTACATGATTTCATAAGTTCGGCCGTAAACAATTGTGGCACTGTTAGGAAAGCCCATGGACCACGAGAAGGTAGTACCAAGTCAAATGGGAAGTGGTGGTTTTTAATTGTTCTGGGGCCAAAAACACATTAAAAGAAAAAAATAATGTCGGTTTTTTATTTTCCTGGGGCCAAAACAGCATTAAAGGCAAAAAGGACATCGGTTTTTTAACTTTCGTGAGACTGGTGCAAGACATGTTCTATGTGGTGTCCACCGTTTGCTGCCACAAGTTGACATTGAGAAACAGCACGTTCCACAACAGATCGAAGTGACTCGGGGATCACGTTTAGAGTGCGTTGCGCAATACGTGCCTACAGTAATTCAGCTATGGAGCACTGAACACAACATATTTCAGATAACCCCACACCCGAAAGTCATACGGATTGAGATCTGGCTATAGGAAAGTGACTGCTGATAGTTCTACAAGTTCCGAAATGCCTCTGCAGCAGACTCTTCACTGACTGTGCATTGTACGGAGGAGCGCCATCTTACATAAAAATGGTCCTACGTACACAGCGATGATGTTAAGGGGTTGGAATCATGTTGGTGCGCAAAAGGCTCACATAGCGTTTACCAGTGATGGTACAGGTAACATGATTCGCAGGACTCAACTCCTCAAAAAAATACGACCCTACGATAAACGGTGCCGTCAACCAGCACGACACAGTTAACTTTTCATAATGAAACGGTACCGATCAACGTGCGATCGGCTTTTCCGTTGCCCATATTTTTGCTATTCTGCGTTTTGGTATGTCATTGGAAATGGGCTTCGTCTGTCCACAAAATGTTCCATGAGCATTCACTGTCCACTTCCATGCTAGCAAGAAAATCCAGAGCAAACGTTTGCCTTGCTGGCAGATCAGCAGGCAGCAACCCCTGAATTTGGGTAATTTTATATGGCTAGCAATGCAGAATGTTTTGTAGGATTTTATGCACGGCGTTCGCAGGCATGTCCAACGTTCGGGCGATTCCCCGTGCACTGCACGTGGGCACATCACCGCTCGATTCCTCCTGCAGTGCTGCGCCCACACCTTCTTCAGACGGATCGACTGCTTTCCTCCCTCAGCCACTCTGCACTTTAAAAGAATCTGCCATTCCAGATCTGTAATCATTTTCTCCAGGTCCTTACCAGACATCGGAACAATTACTTTTTTTAATATCCTTGGGCGTCTGGAACTTCTGCAGGGCTATTGGCTCACAGTCTCCGTTGTAGTAAAAGAGCTTTACCATCAGCGCATGATCCTTCATAGAGAGAGTAATGTTGGGTGTCTCAAACTCAGTCTGACGTACAGGCGTGTGCCTCGCGTCTGTTGGTGTGAATATTCTGACTCTTTCGCCGCCATGTACTAGTCAAATTGTTTTTGTTCTATGACGTTTTCCTCTGCGTCAATAATATGCGGATCAAATCTGAGGTAATTTTGAGCAGTGTTTCTCTTTCTACAACATTTTGAAACTGGAATTTTAGTTGTAGACACCCTGTAGAAGGCATATAGAGAATGTTGGCTTTCACGACGAATTTCATTGATGAATTCTAATCGGGTTATCAGCCGCGTCCTGGCATCATGCCGTCACTACGTTTCGACATGTTTTTTATTAGTCGATTTCAGGATAAGTACCAGTATGATGTCCATTTCGTTGCTTTATTGACGCTGAACAGCAGACTCTTCTACCGAGGGCTCAACGTGTGGGTCAGTCGCCTCGGCCAGACCGACAATCCTGCAGAGGCAGGCGCACCCCCCACTAAGGACACGTGGTTGTTTTTAAACAGATAAAAGTATTATATCGAGCCAACAGGTTTTGGGACCCCGCCATCAACGAGGCAGTAGAAATGCGAGTATATGACACTCTTGTCGTCCGGAACAACGGCTTCCAACTGAGCTCTGCATGAGATGTTGCATTAGCAAATACGCGCCAGGGACGCTGTGATGCGAAAGCGGAGGAGGTAGCGGGCAGCATAGACAAGCAGCTCCAGGACTCGATGCCATCTACCCAACCCTCTGAGTCCCCTCTCCACCGCGCCGGTGAACCTCCCCCAACACTGGTCGCAAAGTCTCTTCCGGAGGCACACGAAAGGCCTCTCCCTCGACATAGGAGTTTGTGTCCAGCGGCTATAAAGGATCGAACACTACACTTCGCCTGAAGATAACGGATAGGAAACTCGTTGAAACGTTGAAACAACACGACTCGGGAGAAGACAAGAGAAGGTTTCATCAGATAAAACGTAGGCGTCTTTCATAATTAATAGCGGATACTGGCGTGAATGAAATAATACGATGTAAACAAAAACGATACGGTAAATGAGAGACCGGAAACGAGAAATTTGCGTGATAATTTAGAATTTGCCGTTATGAGCCGCCGCTGACTTCAGTATGAAGTATTCATAGTTAGAATAAATGTATCTGACATGTTAACTTTTCGATCAAGTCTCCATCTAATTGGACTCAAATTTCACTTATGTCTAACTGAACACTGCTTCACGATGTTAGACGGTGCAATTTATGGTACATCCGTGCTGTTAAAGGAGATGTTCCACTTCTCGACTACACACTTGGATGCAATGCTCTCATCTCTGCAATTACAAATTCTTACAAACGTCTGCGAATCATCTCTTAAATCTAGCTGCTGGTTTCACTGAAGAATGGCCTGTGTGGAAAATTCTGAACAGGCCCAGAACTGCGGTCACAAGGACAAGAGATGATTCACAGAAATGAGGTTGTCCAACATAATAAAGTCTTTGTGACTGTGGACCTCAACAAATTACAGAGCACTTTTACCAATGTACATTATGCACTATAAGATGTACCACTGAAGACCTCATGTCCACAAGCTCTGAAACCGTTGTCATTGCCAAATATTGAGCTAAAGTTGCTTAGATTCTCATCATTGTATTTATATCTTTAACATTCTTTTAAAGTATACCATTGTAGAATATGATCTGCAAGACGTAATATTGTCTTCAATTATTTTTAAATTATCATTTAGTTTATAAATTATATTATGTAGCCATATTTATGTATCTCGTGTGCTGAAGTTTGATGTTTTGGAACAGATAAATAAATATATAAATTTCTGAAATCTTGAAAAACCTGTGCTACTCATTGCTCCACTTCTTGAACCCTAGGCAGATTAATCCAGAGGAACGTCAGATGATATTTAAGGCCAAAGTATAGGTCCTGCTGTACCCCTCCAACTCAGTCCATATGGGGCATTAGATGACGTCTTAAATCAGCCACAAAATGAGCCATTGTCCCATCATGCTTATACAAAATTTCCTAGTGTTGCACGTGGGAACTGTTGAGCAGCGTATGGGTTTCTTTCAAATTTGAGCCCAGTTAGATGGGGACTTGAACGAAAAATGTACATTTGAAATAGATTTTGAGAACAAAAGAAAATATTTGGTACTCAAGTTGAAAGCTAAGCGTTGTGTACGAATTTTATTTACCCAAACCAAAATTCTGTAACAACTTGTAACTGATTTATAGCCATTTTCCGGGGAAGTCTTAGTGATCAAATACACTTAGTGACAACAGTTAACATTCCCGATGCATCGTAAAATTTATTTATGTAGTTCAATAGGGAACAGATCGGTTAATATTACAAGAGGAGATCTTCAAAAGGAGCATACTCTGTCTAAAGATGCTCGTGTAATAGACAAACACTTATGCAGCGCTTATGTTCACGCAGTCGCTGAGATCTAAAACAATACTGATATCTGACTTTCACCGAAAAAATTAACCTCTGATCACTAATGAGTTTAAAGAAACTTTCTGTGGGAAGTGTTCTTAAAAGAGAGCTGTCAGCGGAGCTGCGTTCATCACCGAACTGCGACAAAACATTCGCAGTGAAACTGAAAAATTATATAAAATATTACGGTAACATGAGGTGCTACGAACTGAATTCAATAGTGATTCAAGCGGAGCCGCTAAATAGGACAAGGAATTATGGTATCATCAAATCAGGTAGTGAACATGCATATCACGTGTTCCCAGGTGCAAACAGAGGTAGTTTCGACATAATTAACAGATGAATACTGGATCCACTTACGAATGTAATCTAATTCTAACGACATCAGAAACAGAAAAGCCGGTAGTGTACCGGCGCCTTCAAACAGCCCAAGATATTACACAGAAGACAATGATATTCAGCATTTTCACAGAAATAAGAAAATTATATTAACAAAGGCGGCCTAGCTATTTTTTCAGATTTAATAGAAACAGCCATTAGAGAAACAAAGTTGCTTAAAGAACAACCTGAAAGATTAGGCTTACAAATCTTCGTTGAGGAAACCGTATTTATGACAAATATTAAGGCAGCCGCAAGCGTAATGAAAACTATATAAGGAAAAACTGAAAGGACTAATAGGTTAAATTATCTATGAGAGATAACTGAACAAGATATTTCGGAGGGAGAAGCCATTAAAGCAGTAGTTAACAAAATGAAAAAAGCATACTACCTCCCTGATGATGTATACAACAACAACTGAATATCCATCAACGCTGAACTTACACAATAATATAGTGTAGTTCGGCCAGAGACACTTTATGCAGCAGAATGTTTAACCATGATCAAAAATGCGACGATGGAAGCACCGAAAATCACAGAGTGAAAAATGCGGAGGAAAATTGTGGGATCATTAACGAACAAACACTGCAGAAGACGTTATAAAAGTGAACTTTATACAGGGTGGTCCATTTATAGTGACCGAGCCAAATCTCTCACAAAATAAGCATCAAACGAAAAAGCTACAAAGGACGAAACTCGTCTAACTTGAAGGGTGAAACCAGATGGCGCTATGGTTGGCCCGCTAGATGGTGCTGCCATAGGTCAGACGGATATCAATTGCGTTTTTTTTTTTTAAATAGGTACTCCCACTTTTATTACATATTTGTGTAGTACGTAAAGAAATATGAATGTTTTAGTTGGACCACTTTTTTAGCTTTGTGATTGATGGCGCTGTAATAGTCACAAGCGTATAAGTATGTGGGCTCAAGAAAAATTCCGCCATTGCGGACGGTATTTGCTTCGTGATACATTACCCGTGTTAAAATGAACCGTTCTCCATTTGCGGGAAAGGTCGATATCGTGTTAATGTATGGCTATTGTGATCAAAATGCCCAACGGGCGTGTGCTGTGTATGCTGCTCGGTATCCCGGACGACATCATCCAAGTGTCCATACCGTTCGCCGGATAGTTACGTTATTTAAGGAAACAGGACGTGTTCAGCCACATGTGAAACGTCAACCACGACCTGCAACAAATGATGATGCCCAAGTAGGTGTTTTAGCGGCTGTCGTGGCTAATCCGCACATCAGTAGCAAACGAATTGCGCGAAAATCGGGAATCTCAAAACTACTTTCCATTTCAGATGGAATATGCAGCTAGCGTGAAGTTTTACCTCACCTAACCGTAACACAGAAAAACAAAATGGTACTACAGGAACGTAGCCAAATACCCTCGTAAAGCATTGCTTAACCCAAGAGCTTGTAGCGATCTAAATCTAAGGTGGAATAGTACAAAATTGCTGCAAGCGTTTAACCATCTGAACAGAACTTAATTTCCTTCCGCTCCATGCATGTACAAACCAAAAGTTCACGGCTAAATGCTCAATTGGGTCGCGCTAGTCAAAGAGCCTATCCCACACCGGATATGTTACACGTGCATCATGCAAGGAGGCGGACAGGCTGCAGCGATACCAGAATATCTGAATTACGTGCGTCTTTGGAGAACACAAGTTACATATTAACCCTAACAGCGGGCACGTCCGTGTGGGGTTGAGACGCTCCAAACGGCAGCGCCCGCCGTGCTGGGCACGAATGGCTGTGAGCACCGACTCGTCATCATCGCAAGAGCTCCTGTATTTGATTTTAGCAATAAGTTCGTAAGGAAAATAGTACTTTGAATATTCTGTACTGCTGAAGTTCCTAAGACTGGATAATGTTACAAAGAAGCACGTTTCAGAAACGCACAACACAGAATCCCACTTCAGGTCATTGACAGTAGTAACGCGATCCCTTTCGTATCTTGTTTTTTCTGCATATGATGTATCTCCTTACAGGTCCATTCTATTTTAATGCCTATTCAACAGTGCTTGGAATGCGCCATTCTCAAAGCCACAGTGGATGATCCCTATAAGATCGACGACTTTGATGTTTTCCTGCCTTGGTAGCATGTCTGTAAAATCTCACGAAGGAGGCTGAGAAGAATTCTATGTACGAAGCATTCTTTCCAGTACGAACTTTCTAAATAACGTGGCAGTTTAGCACGTATATATCTAAGGAGTTGTTCGTATCGTTTCAGTGTTCCGCCAGCACATTACATTAAACAAAGAAGCATGTTGTATGTGTCCACTACACCCAAAAGCTATTTAGTTGACGGTCAATTTTCTCATCTGATTTCATTGCAGCTATATGGCATGTCGTCAAATACATACGTCCCTGTTGTCATAGACATCTCAGTGTCTGTTTACCTAAATTCAATCTCTCTTCTTTGCAATTTGATTTCAAGTTATTTCATTTTTTGAATTGTACCTACCGCATTTGTTCGTCTCTCACGCAAGTAGTGGAAGAGAGATGGACTCCTTCATCAAGTGTCTACATACAGCGTGTGTTTTATTTCGTGCATTTTCTATGAAAACCTTGAAACGCATACGGGATGAGGCAGCTAAGATTGACTTCCACACATATATCCAGAATGAAAAAATTAATTGAGTTGCGGTTTTCACCAAGCCATAATGGACTATATGTAAAATTTCATGATGTTCGCAAGCAATTTTTATCATTTATAGTTGCAGAATTACGGCGCTAACTTTGTTTTCTTCTAGTGGAACTATATACTTTATTCTGTGGCATTTGAAAGAAGCTTCTAGGAGAACTTGAATGACGTGACATGTATGGGACTTGATCAAATAGTATCAAGATAACAGCGCCGCAAATCACTGTCCCACCATCAGGGGAAGAGGTTTCAGAAACGTCTGTCCTGTTATATCAGATGTAAGCGACAGGGAACAGTGACGCAGGTCTTGAAAAGCACGTACCAATCATTGATAGACCAAGAGCGTAGTTTTCATCTATTTTCTTGAATCAGCGTGGATTTTCAACCGACGGTTAGTATATATTGCGAAGACTGAATTGTCCAGGGTTTGTAAACGATCCTTCTTCCTCAAGGAAAATTTTGCATAGATATACCGCATCACTTTGTACATCCGGAGAACTAGGACCAAATTTGGAAGTCATTGCCATGAAGTTGTAGATGCAGCGAGATGTGTAGAGGACGAAATACGATGGAATGTAGTGTTCGCACAACACTCCCTTGGTTGCTCCATCGCGTACATCAGAAATAGCGACATTTGCGCTGTGTGTTACTGCTCCTAAAAATTTAGTTTCATTTCTTCCGTAAGTTTTGTTGCACTTCAGGACAAGTCATCCTGTGATTAGATTTCAGCAAGATAATGCACGTCCATACACGACGAGAGTTTACTGCTTGTCTTCGTGTTTGCCAAACCCTACCTTGAGCAACTTGATCGCTGGATCTCTCCACAATTGAGAACATTCGAACATTTCGGGCCTTCTAGCCAGCTCGCGATTCTGACGATCTAACGCCCCAGTGGGACAGAATTTGACACGATATACCTCAGGAGGACATCGAACAACTCTGTCAATCAATTCCGAGGCGAATAACTGCTTTTATAAAGACTGGCGGTATGCCAGCTGTGAACGGATACATACGTGGGTAGCAGTTCAAGGGATAATATGGAACGAGTTCGACGCCAACAGGGGAAGAGCTAAAACGCTCCACACTCCATAGCTGATCGTACCAACATTGTCTCACAAACGGATAGTTCCCAGAACTTGGTTCACTGGAATGTTTCGCTTCGTATAGACTAAGAAACCAAAACATTGTGACCACCACCCACAACGACGTTGGATGTCGACTGGTGGCGTTCCGGCCGTATCACGCGGTAACAAAAGTGTGTAAGCGGAGCAGATATGGACGGGGTATCACCCTTGGAAAGATATGGGCTGCAAATGGAGAAACTCACTGAGATAAGAGACTTTGACCGAGGACAGACTATTATTACACAGAGCCTGTTAACTAGTATCTCGATAACCGCGAAGCTGGTCGAATGCTCACACGCTACTGTGGTGAGTATCTCCCAAGAGGGAGAATGACAGTGAAACTACCGCTAGGCGCTAAATGGTTGGACGACCACGACTCTCCACAGAACGTGTCGTCCGGAGGCTTGTCTGCTCTGTAAAGTAGAATAGATGGTGATCTGTGGCAAGTACGCCAAAAGAGCACAAAGCTGGTGCACGCATAAGTGTTTAAGAGCACACCGTTCATCGTATATAGTTGAACATAGAGCCCCGCAGCAGATCACCCCTACGTGTTCATATGTTGACCCAAAAACATCGTCAATTATTATTGCGGAGGTCACAGGACCATTGGGATTCGATCGTAGATCAATGGAAACATGTCGGCTCTTTGGGTGGATCAAATTTTTGCTACTCTAGAACGATGGCCGTCTCTACAAACGCCGTCATCGAGGTCAATGGCAGCTCTAAACGTGCAACCCGCCAAGGACGTAGGCTGGTGAGAGCAGTATTATGCTGTGGGAGACAGTCTCCTACGCTGCCATGGCACCTGTTGTACTAATCTAAGCTGTAAACCACCTGCATCCCTTCATGCTTGATGTTTTCGCCGACAGTGGTGTCATCTTTCAGCAGTATAATTGACGTGTCTCGTACCCAGAATCGTGCTACAGTGGTTTGAGGAGCATTATAGTGAATTTGCGTTGATGCCTCTGCTGCCAAATTCGCCTGTTGTAAGTGGTATGGAACCCATCGTAGTCGCTGTAGAGCACCATCACCGCGTACACCAGTCAGCGGCCCATTGTTTACGTGAATTACACTACTGTCCATTAAAATTGCTACACGAAGAATAAATGCAGATGATAAACGGGTATTCGTTGGACAAATATACTAGAACTGACATGTTATTACATTTTCACGCAATTTGGGTGCATAGACCCTGAGAAATCAGTACCCAGAACAACCATCTCTGGCCGTAATAACGGCCTTGATACGCCTGGGCATTGAGTCAAACAGAGCTTGGATGGCGTTTACAGATACAGCTGCCCATGCAGCTTCAACACCATATCACAGTTCATCAAGAGTAATGACTGGCGTATTGTGACGAGCCAGTTGCTAGGCCACCATTGACCATACGTTTTCAGTTGGTGAGAGATATGAAGAATGTGATGGCCAGGGCAGCAGTCGAACATTTTCTGTATCCGGCAAGGCCCGTACAAGAGCTCCAACCTGCGGTCGTGCATTATCCTGCTGAAATGTAGGGTTTCGCAGGGATCGAATGAAGGGTAGAGCCACGGGTCGTAACACATCTGAAATGTAACGTCCACTGTTCAAAGTGCCGTCAATGCAAACAAGAGGCGACCGAGACGTGTAACCAGTGGCACCCCATACCATCACGCCGGGTGATACGACAGTATAGCGATGAGGAATACACGCTTTCAATGTGCGTTCACCGCGATCTCGCCAAACACGGATGCGACCATCATGATGCTGTAAACAGAACCTGGATTCATCCGAAAAAGTGACGTTTTGCCATTCGTGCACCCAGTTTCGTCGTTGTGTATACCATTGCAGGCGCTCCTGTCTGTGATGCAGCGTCAAGGGTAACCCGCAGCCATGGTCTCCGAGCTGATCTGTTGACTCAGGGATCGAGACATGGATGCACGATCCGTTACAGCCATGGGGATAAGATGCCTGTCATCTCGACTGCTAGTGATTCGAGGCCATTGGGATTCAGCACGGCGTTCCGTATTACCCTCCTGAACCCACCGATTCCATATTCTGCTAACAGTCATTGAATATCGACCAACGAGCTTTATCAAAGTCGGAAATGTGATGGTACGCATTTCTCCTCCTTACACGAGGCGTCACAACAACGTTTCAATAGGCAACGCCGGTCAAATGCTGTTTGTGTATGAGGAATCGGTTGGAAACTTTCCTCATGTCAGCACGTTGTAGGTGTCGCCACCGGCGCCAACCTTGTCTGAATGCTCTGAAAAGCTAGTCATTTGCATATCACAGCATCTTCTTCCTGTTGGTTCAATTTGGCGTATGTAGCTCGTCACCTTCGTGATGTAGCAATTTTAATGGCCAGTAGTGAAAGGGGCTTGTGCGAAGACATCTAGTACCACGTACCAACCAAATACGTGTCGGATCCCTGATACGCAGAAGCAGTGATGCATTCCGTCTCAAAGACGGATAAACAAGGTGTTAAGCAGTGATCATAATGTTTTGGCTCAACAGTGGATGTATCGTATAGTTTAACCCGCTCATAATCCATGATGTACTGTTGGGAATGTAACACGGTTTTGAATCGACTGGAAGTCATTTGTATGTGCGGGGCACAAAGACAGGTAACACGTAGTGATTATCGGTCACAAAGCGAGACGCATTAGTGTGGGTGTAGCAGCTGTCCGTCCATCCGTAATGGCAGTGACGTGAGTGGTGCACGGTGGAGTCCGCGTCCGCAGCCATCTTGATACGCCGGCGGGAGGACGTGATAGAATCGCCTAATGGAGGAGAGCAATCGGCCGGCGTAATCCTGGCGCGTCGCAGGCCGCCACGTAATGGTGCGGCCGCGATGCCTGCGCCGGGGATCGAGCGGCGGCGCGGCGAGTATGCGGCGTGCGCCGCGGTGGCAGAATGTAAATTGGGCCATGAATGGACAAGCAGCGGCGGTGGCGGCAGCGAGGGCGGCGGGGGCGGCCGTGTTTTTGGCCACCAGGAAGGCGCGCCGTGACGGCCATGAATCAGCGGCGAAGCGCGGGCGCTGCCCGGTGGACGTGCCGCTGACCGGCGCTGGTCTGAATTATAAAGTGCGCCGAGCCGCGCGCCGTGATGGACGACGCACGCGCCGGCACGGACGCTGCGTCCCCTGCGACGCGTCGCTGCCCGCCGCGGGACGAGCGCAGGCGTTAAAGCCGCATAACCGAATGAGCGCGCAGCGCGGCCGTCTCGGAACCGTAGTTAAACGAAGCTGGAACGTGGGAAACAATCACATCCTCAACAAGTTTTGCAATCAAGAGCTGGATGGAGGAGGTGTTGAGGGAAGAAAGGAAACGGAGACGAGACAGCGGGGAAGGGACGGAGCATATATACAGGGTGTTACAAAAAGGTACGGCCAAACTTTCAGGAAACATTCCTCACACACAAATAAAGAAAAGATGTTATGTGGACATGTGTCCGGAAACGCTGAATTTCCATGTTAGAGCTCATTTTAGTTTCGTCAGTATGTACTGTACTTCCTCGATTCACCGCCGGTTGGTCCAATTGAAGGAAGGTAATGTTGACTTCGGTGCTTGTGTTGACATGCGACTCATTGCTCTACAGTACTAGCATCAAGCACATCAGTACGTAGCATCAATAGGTTAGTGTTCATCACGAACGTGGTTTTGCAGTCAGTGCAATGTTTACAAATGCAGAGTTGGCAGATGCCCATTGGATGTATAGATTAGCACGGGGCAATAGCCGTGGTGCAGTACGTTTGTATCGAGACAGATTTCCAGAACGAAGGTGTCCCGACGGGAAGAGTATCGATGCAATAGATCGGCGTCTTAGGGAGCACGGAACATTCCAGCCTATGACTCGCGACTGGGGAAGACCTAGAACGACGAGGACACGTGCAATGGATGAGGCAATTCTTCGCGCAGTTTACGATAACCCTAATGTCAGCGTCAGAGAAGTTGCTGCTGTACAAGGTAACGTTGACCACGTCACTGTATGGAGAGTGCTACGGAGAACCAGTTGTTTCCGTACCATGCACAGCGTGTGCAGGCACTATCAGCAGCTGATTGGCCTCCACGGGTACACTTCTGCGAATGGTTCATCCAACAATGTGTCAGTCCTCATTTGAGTGCAAATGTTCTCTTTACGGATGAGGCTTCATTCCAACGTGATCAAATTGCAAATTATCACAATCAACGTGTTTGGGCTGACGAGAATTTGCACGCAATCGTGCCACCACGTCATCAACACAGATTTTCAGTGAACGTTTGGGCAGGCATTGTTGGTGGTGTCTCGACTGGGCCCCATGTTCTTCCACCTACGCTGAATGGAGCACGTTATCATGATTTCGTACGGGATACTCTACCTGTGCTGCTAGAACATGTGCCTTCACAAGTACGACACAACATGTGGTTCATGCACGATGGAGCTCCTGCACATTTAAGTCGAAGTGTTCGTACGCTCCTCAACAACAGATTCGGTGACCGATGGATTGCTAGAGGTGGACCAATTCCATGGCCTCCACGCTTTCCTGACCTCTAACCTCTTGACTTTCATTTATGGGGGCATTTGAAGGCTCTTGTCTACGCAACCACGGTACCAAACGTAGAGACTCTTCGTGCTCGTATTGTGGACGGCTGTGATGCAATACGCCATTCTCCAGGGCTGCATCAGCACATCAGGGATTCCATGCGACGGGGTGTGGATGCATGTATCCTCGTTAACGGAGGACATTTTGAACATTTCCTGTAACAAAGTGTTTGAAGTCACGCTGGTACGTTCTGTTGCTGTGTGTTTCCATTCCATGATTAATGTGATTTGAAGAGAAGTAATAAAATGAGCTCTAACATGGTAAGTAAGCGTTTCCGGACACATGTCCACATAACATATTTTCTTTCTTTGTGTGTGAGGAATGTTTCCTGAAAGTTTGGCCGTACCTTTGTGTAACACCCTGTATACATACCGGGTGATCAAAAAGTCAGTATAAATTTGAAAACTGAATAAATCACGGAATAATGTAGATAGAGAGGTACAAATTGACACATATGCTTGGGATGACATGGGGTTTTATTAGAACCAAAAAAATACAAAAGTTCAAAAAATGTCCGACAGATGGCGCTTCATCTGATCAGAATAGCAATAATTAGCATAACAAAGTGAGACAAAGCAAAGATGATGTTCTTTACAGGAAATGCTCAATATGTCCACCATCATTCCTCAACAATAGCTGTAGTCGAGGAATAATGTTGTCAACAGCACTGTAAAGCATGTCCGGAGTTATGTTGAGGCATTGGCGTCAAATGTTGTCTTTGAGCACCCCTAAAGATGTCGGTCGATTACGATACACTTGCGACTTGAGGTAACCCCAAAGCCAATAATCGCACGGACTGAGGTTTGGGGACCTGGGAGGCCAAGCATGACGAAAGTGGCGGCTGAGCACACGACTATCACCAAACGACGCGCGCAAGAGGTCTTTCACGCGTCTAGTAATATGGGGTGGAGCGCCATCCAGTATAAAGATCGTACGTTCCAGCAGGTGTTTATCAGCCAGGCTGGGGATGATGCGATTCTGTAACATATCGGCGTACCTCTCACCCGTCTCGGTAGCAGTTACAAAACCAGAATCACCCATTTCCTCGAAGAAAGAAGGCCCGATAACTGTAGATGTGGTAAATCCAACCCATACCGTGACTTTCTCGTCGTGCAATGGAGTTTCCACGACTGCTCTAGGATTTTCGATAACGCAAATTCTGCAGGTGTAGGCGTTGACAGACCCTCGGAGCGTGAAATGAGCTTATTCGGTCCACAACACGTTACTCAGCCAATCGTCATCTGCCGCCATCTTTTGAAACGCCCACACCTCAAATACCCTCCGCTTCACTAAATCGCCAGGTAACAGTTCATGATGCCGATGGATTTTACACGGATAGCATCGGAGGGTACGCCTCAACTAAACAGTAGTGTATGGAATGCCTGTGCGACGTGCTACTGCACGAGCGCTGACTTCCCCGTGCATAGACGAACCGCTACTGTCTCCATTTCTTCCTGAACTGTCTCAGCAGCATTACGCCTTGTGCTCGGTCGGCCACTACGGGGTCTATCGGCTACACAACGCGTGGCTTCGAACTTCGAAATCATTCTCGCCACAGCTACATTTGTCAACGTACCTTTACCCGTTCGAATCCCTTTCCTATGCCGATAGGATCGTAACGCTGAACTAGCACATTCCCCACTCTGATAATACAGCTTCACTAAAAGCGCCTTTTCAGGTAACGTCAACATGCTGCGACTGCTGGCACATCTGATTCTCTCTCTCATTACAGCTCTTTTATACACGATTGTCATGCGCAGTCACTGACCCTTTGCTGTCCAGCGCCATCTGTCGACATTTTGTAACCTTTGTTTTTTTTTTTTTGGTTCTAATAAAACCCCATGTCATTGCAAGCATGTGTGTCAATTTTTACCTCTTTGTCTACATTATTCTGTGGTTTATCAAGTTTTCAAATTTATACTGACTTTTTGATCACCTGGTGTATATGAAGCGCCAAAGGAACTGATACACTTGCCTAATATTGTGTACGGCCCCCGCGAGCACGCAAAAGTGCCGCAACACGATGTGGCATGGACTCGACTACTGTCTGATATAGTGCTGGAGGGAACTGACACCATGAATCTTGCAGGCCTGTCCATAAATCCATAAGAGTACGAGGGGGTGGAGATTTCTTCTGAACAGCACGTTGCAAGGCAACCCAGATATGCTCGATAATGTTAATGTCTGAGGGGTTTGGTGGCCAGCGGAAGTGCTTAAACTCAGAAGGGTGCTCCTGGAACCACTCTGTAGCAATTCCGGTCGTGTCGCATTGTCATGCTGGAATTGCCCGAGTCCGTCGTAATGCACAATGGACATGAATAGATGCATGTGATCAGACGGGATGCTTACGTATGTGTCACCAGTCAAAGTCGTGTCTGAACGTATCAGGGGTGCCATATCACTCCAACTTCACACGCCCAATACCATCGCAGAGCCTCCACCAGCTTCAAGAGTCCCCCGCTGACATGCAGAGATCATGGGTTCATGAGGTTGTCTCCACAGCCGTGCACGTCCATCCTCTTGTCTTTTTCTGCGGGCAATACGCGAACAATAGACATACACTACACTTAGACTACACAGATACAGACATTGATATATACACAGCAATAAGAGACGAAGAACAATTGGCACAATTAAACGCACTGACAAACAGTATTTCAAAAACAACTCATGAAGAGTACATGCGGATACGACATCACAGACATCCCTGTGTGCAGCCTAACAACAATCTCCAGAGGGTGGACAGCGATACCCACAGTGACAGCGAAAACAGTGACAATGAGGAGGAACAGGAGGAGGAAGCTAAGATGTGACAGTAAATAAGCATAAGGTGCTGGCGACCTAGCCAAGAAATTCCCAAATGCTGTACATGGATGGTCACCTAAAGTAGTTAATACATAGTATTAGTAATAAATAGGATAAGCAATATTATTTCTCTACTAATAACCTTTTGTGTGTGTGTGTGTGTGTGTGTGTGTGTGTGTGTGTGTGTGTTTCTGGATGTGTGCGACTGGCGGTCAACGGCTCGAAGAAACCATTCCGAGGTATTCACCGTCAGTCACATTCGTTCCAGCAGGTGTTTATCAGCCAGGCTGGGGATGATGCGATTCTGTAACATATCGGCGTACCTCTCACCCGTCACGGTAACAGTTACAAAACCAGAATCACACATTTCCTCGAAGAAAGAAGGCCCGATAACGGTAGATGTGGTAAATCCAACCCATACCGTGACTTTTGAAAAGTATCATTCTTTGTAAATTCTGTAGATAAAAGAAGAGAAAACAAAACTGTAAAAGATGAGAAACGAAAATTGTAAGATGTACGATCTGTTTTAAACATCAGGTAGCAGGTCTATAATTTGGCAATAAATAAATAAAATAAAATAAATCCGTTTGATACAATATGAACTGAGACTCGTCCGGCCAAGTAACATGTTTCCAATCGTCAATAGTCCAGCGTCGGTATTGACGGGCGCAGGCGATGCGTAAAGCTTTGTGTCGCACAGTCATCAATGGAACACGAATGGGCCTTCGGCTCAGAAAGGCCATATCGATGATGTTTCGTTGAATGGTTCGTACTCTGACACTTATTTATGGCTCAGCATCGAAATCCGCTCAATTTGCCGAAGGGTTGCACTTCCGTCACGTTATACGATTCTCTTCAGTCATCGTTGGTCCCGTTCTTGCAAGACCTTTCTCCGGCCGCAGCATTGCCGGAGATTTTGATGTTTTACCGGACTCCTGATATTCACGGTACACTCGTGAAATGGTCGTACGGGAAAATCCCCACTTCATCGCTACCTCGGAAATGCTGTGTCCCATCGCTGGTGCACCGACTTTAGCGCCACGTTCACATTCGCTTAAATCTGGAACCTGAAATTGTAGCAGCAGAAACCGATCTAACAATAGTGCCAGACACGTGTTGTCTTACATAGGCGTTGCCGACCGCAGCGCCGTCTTCTCCCTGTTCACATTTCTCTGTATTTGAAGTCGTATGCCTATGCCAGTTTCTTTGGCGGTTCAGTGTATATAAGTTACAGCATATCCATTGCGTTTTTTTATTTGATTCCTATGAAATTAGAGCAAAAATTGTCTCTCAGTATTTGTACATACAGAAATTCAGTTTTAACAACAGAATTCAGAAACCGGAAACAATATGCTTTGCATCTTGTTAGCATACGTTGTGGTTTCTACATCTTTCCGTGTTTTGCAGTTTGTCATTTGCGACCACAGAGAGTTTTATACACAAGACTTAATTATATAGAAAATTACGCGTTGAATGTTAGACTCCTTTTCTTTACACTATTTTACTCTATGTGAAAGATTGTGTGTGTCTGTGTGACGTTTTTATGTGTATATGCAATTTGTTTTTACACTTAGTTTTACAGGTCTGCACACTGCCCCCGCTGTGCAACTGCTGCACATGCAACCTGCGCTCTCTCACTTTATAAAGACATGAAAACATGACGGTGAACGGATTAGTTCTATTCTTCGTGGGAATTTTCGATCTTATTTTCTCTTTTTCTTTGAGAGGTGTATCTCTCTGCTCTTTTTTTCTCCCTCCCGTTCCTTCTCTCTCTCTCTCTCTCTCTCTCTCTCTCTCTCTCTCTCTCTTTGAGAGGTGTATCTCTCTGTCTCTTTTTTTTCTCCTTCCCGTTCCTTCTGTCGCTCTCCCTCTCTCTCTCTCTCTCTCTCTCTCTCTCTCTCTCTCTCTCTCTCTCAGGGCTATTACAAATGATTGAAGCGATTTCATAAATTCACTGTAGCTCCATTCATTGACATATGGTCACGACGCACTACAGATACGTAGAAAAACTCATAAAGTTTTGATCGGCTGAAGCCGCACTTCAGGTTTCTGCCGCCAGAGCGCTCGAGAGCGCAGTGAGACAAAATGGCGACAGGAGCCGAGAAAGCGTATGTCGTGCTTGAAATGCACTCACATCAGTCAGTCATAACAGTGCAACGACACTTCAGGACCAAGTTCAACAAAGATCCACCAACTGCTAACTCCATTCGGCGATGGTATGCGCAGTTCAAAGCTTCTGGATGCCTCTGTAAGGGGAAATCAACGGGTCGGCCTGCAGTGAGCGAAGAAACGGTTGAACGCATGCGGGCAAGTTTCACGCATAGCCCGCGGAAGTTGACGAATAAAGCAAGCAGGGAGCTAAACGTACCACAGCCGGCGGTTTGGAAAATCTTACGGAAAAGGCTAAAGCAGAAGCCTTACCGTTTACAATTGCTACAAGCCCTCACACCCGATGACAAAGTCAAACGTGGTGGAGATCATGATCAGCAATTCATGTCATGGCCTCCACGCTCTCCCGACTTAGCCCCATTCGATTTCTTTCTGTGGGGTTATGTGAAAGATTCAGTGTTTAAACCTCCTCTACCAAGAAACGTGCCATAACTGCGAGCTCGCATCAACGATGCTTTCGAACTCATTGATGGGGACATACTGCGCCGAGTGTGGGAGGAACTTGATTATCGGCTTGATGTCTGTCGAATCACTAAAGGGGCACATATCGAACATTTGTGAATGCCTAAAAAAACTTTTTGAGTTTTTGTATGTGTGTGCAAAGCATTGTGAAAATATCTCAAATAATAAAGTTATTGTAGAGCTGTGAAATCGCTTCAATCATTTGTAATAACCCTGTATATATATATATATATGTGTGTGTGTGTGTGTGTGTGTGTGTGTGTGTGTGTGTGTGTGGAGGGAGGTAGGCCTATAGGTGGGTATCTGAGTGGGTGGTTGTGTTACGCTAGTTACACTAGCTGAGTGTGTTAATAAGAGTGTGTGACAATCAGTGTGTGGAGAGAGAGAGAGAGAGAGAGAGAGAGATGTGTGTGTGTGTGTGTGTGTGTGTGTTTTTATGGATTCGAGTCATCTGACATCTCTTCCATCAGTGAATAGTGCCTGTGCGAAGCTATTACCGCAGTTCAGAATTCTGAGGTCAGTGTTGATGACTGTTGGTCTGTGGCCCATATTCAAGAGATACTCTGCGAATGTAGAATGACAGCTGTCACTTCTGAGATCTTCTGTGCTGCTCTATGTTCTGCGTACAAAATATTGTGATTTATGATTATCTGCCAAACATAAACTAAATTTTTGCCCTGACATGTGAGCTGATAAATATCGTATGTACTGTGATTGTCTACGTCGGTAGTGGTTGTCCAAAGTTTTCTCTTTGTTTCGCTACGTGAACACTTCAGTTGAAAGCTGAAATGCTGATTGCGCTATTTTCTCCGTTATTTACTGGTAAAATAAAAGAACCCATTAGAATGCTGTCACTTCGACGAAACATATCAGCTTAAAACAGAAAATAAACGTTTTATGAAGCTGAAGCCTATGAAAAACAAATTTATTAGTAAACAGAAACAGTCACAAGGGAGAGATTCAAAATCAAGATGAACATATGAGATGTTTAATGTTTTACGTTTGGTAAAGCAGTAAACTACACGGTCCAGTAACACTGATGTGAACACCTTGTATGTTGGACGGCAACGAGTAGCTACCACTCACAGACGTCAGATGGCAGCACTAGCAATGGCGAGTATTTGGAGTGTGTCCTGGGGACGCGGAAAACAGTGCAGTCGTTGACGTATTGTCGAAACGGAGAAATTTATCAGACGTCCAGAAGAGCATGATAATTCCGAAACAGGTGAATTCGTAAACTGTCCGTGTGCCGCCACTGTTAACGTATACTGTGCATGGAAAAATGGCGCTATTCAAAACTGGCGCCGAGGCAACAGTGGTGGATCACGGGCCACAGATGACACAGCTGAATAACGGCTGCAAAGATGTGAACGGGCGAATAGACGTGCAGTTGTTGAGCAACTGATCGCCCAAATGAACTTAGGGGCTGTCAACAGTGTCTCCTCAACGGCCGTTCAATGAACGTTGCTGTGTATGGGCATAGGCAATGGGTACCTTGTTCATGCACCCACAATGATTGCTGATCATCGGCAACCGAAGCTGGAATTCGTTCGTCAGTATCACAACTAGACGTCCACTAAGTGGCGAAAGGTGGCTTTTCAGATGAATCACATTTTATGGTCCGTGGCCTGTATGCCCCTGCAACAATCGTCAGAAGGGTGCAGTCTGGAAACGAGAACGTTAAGTTATGGGGAATGTTTTCGTGATATTCCCTGGAATGCCCAATGGATCATTAGGTACTATGTTACCCGCTATATGACATTTGTATTTGCACGACACGATGGCATCTACCAAGAGAACAATGCAAGGTGTCACATAGCTCCCAGTGTACATGGGGACTTCTAAGAGCACTTCATCTGTATCTCAGTATCGTGCCCGCCCGGATAGCCGCTCTGTCTAACGCGCTGCTTCCCGGACGGGAAGGCGTACTGGTCCCCGGCACGAATCCGCGTAGCAAATTAGTGTCGAGGTCTGGTGTGCCGGCAAGCCTGTGGATGGTTTTTAAGGCGGTTTTCCATCTGCCTCAGTGGTTCGCCTTATTCCGTTTCAGTTACACTATGTCGGCGATTGCTGGCCAAACACTGTCTCCACGTAAGCATGCACCATAATTACTCTACCATGGAAATATTGGGGTTACCCTCGCCTGGTATGAAACGTTCCACTGGGGGTCGAACCGCACAGAACCCTGGGTTCGGTGTGGGGCGGCCGTGAGGTGGATGGACTGCTGCGGCCTGTTGTGGGTTTGTGAACCGCTGCCGGCCGAAGTGGCCGTGCGGTTCTGGGCGCTGCAGTCTGGAACTGCGAGACCGCTACGGTCGCAGGTTCGAATCCTGCCTCGGGCATGGATGTGTGTGATGTCCTTAGGTTAGTTAAGTTTAACTAGTTCTAAGTTCTAGGGGACTCAAAACCTCAGAAGTTGAGTCACTTAGTGCTCAGAGCCATTTGAACCATTTTTTTGTGAACCGCTGAGGGCTCTGGCGGGATGAAGCCTCTCTGTCGTTTCTAGGTCCCACACAAGGTGTATCGGGATTGATGCTTTCCATGCTACAAATTAATAACCTCCCATAAAATATGAATAATAACTTCTGATTTTTCGCAGGCGCTGTCTTTATCTACTATAACGGTCTGGAAACAAAGCTGCAAAAATATACTAGCTCGTTTAGTTCAACATTCACGGTTACCAACTGTTGACATTTCTTATAGATTTTCATCATGACTATTCTGTGGACACTTCTGCCTCCCAAAATGACAACAGCCCTGTTCATAGGCCTGTAGATGTAGGTTCCTAGTTCGGCTAACATCCAGACACACTGCTGCATCTAGACCGGCTCGCTAAATCACTCGATCTTAATCTCACAGAGCTTGTCTAGCACAACTAGGAACACCGCCTGAAACTTAGCAGTGAACAGACTCTCCATGTGGTATTGAGCGAGGCGAAGCAGTGGTTAGCACACTAGATTCGCATTCGGGAGGACGACGATTCGAACCCGCGTCCGGCCATGCTGTTTTGGATTTCCCGTGATTTCCCTATATCGCTTTAGGCCGGGATGGTTCCTCTGAAAGGCCACGCTGACTACATTCCCAATCCTTCCTAAATCCGATGGGATCGCCGATCTTGCTTTTTGGTCCCTTCCCCTATATCAACCAACCAACCTTGTGGTATGTCTATGGTATCCAGTCATCAATGACTGGTTTCCGTTCGGAATGCTATACCCAGACTCTCTTCCTCGCCGAATTAAGGCCACTATCAAAGCTAGAGGAGATTTTACACGGTAATGGTGTGACGCATATTAGGCATGCCCAATTTTACGTATGTACACTACTGGCCATTAAAATTGCTACACCACGAAGATGACGTGCTACAGACGCGAAATTTAACCGACAGGAAGACGTTGCTGTGATATGCAAATGATTAGCTTTTCAGAGCATTCACACGAGGTTGGTGGCGGTGGCGACACCTACAACGCGCTGACATGAGGAAAGTTTCCAACCGATTTCTCATACACAAACAGCAGTTAACCGGCGTTGCCTGGTGAAACGTTGTTCTGATGCTTCGTGTAAGGAGGTGAAATGGGTACCATCACGTTTCTGACTTTGATAAGGGTGGGATTGTAGCCTATCGCGATTGCGGTTTATCGTATCGCGACATTGCTGCTCGCGTTGGTCGAGATCCAATGACTGTTAGCTGAATATGGAATCGATGGGTTCAGGGGGGTAATACGGAACGCCGTGCTGGATACCAACGGCCTCGTATCACTAGCAGTCGAGATGACAGGCATCTTATCCTCATGGCTGTAACGGATCGTGCAACCACGTCTCGATCCCTGAGTCAACAGATGGGGACGTTTGCAAGACAACCATCTGCACGAACAGTTCGACGACGTTTGCAGCAGCATGAACTATCAGCTCGGAGACCACGGCTGCGGTTACCCTTGATGTTGCATTCGGATGAATCCAGGTTCTGTTTACAGCATCGTGATGGTCGCATCCGTGTTTGGCGACATCGTGGTGAACGCACATTGGAAGCGTGTATTCGTCATCACCATACTGGCGTATCACCCGGCGTGATGGTATGGGGTGCCACTGGTTACACGTCTCGGTCACCTCTTGTTCGCATTGACGGCACTTTGAACAGTGGACGTTACATTTCCTATGTGTTACCACCCGTGGCTCTACCCCTCATTCGATCCCTGCAAAACCCTACGTTTCAGCAGGGTAATGCACGACCACATGTTGCAGGTCCTGTACGGGCCTTTCTTGATACAAAAAATGTTCGACTGCTGCCCTGGCCAGCACATTGCCGAGATATCTCATCAACTGAAAACGTCTGGTCAATGGTGGCCGAGTATCTGACTCGTCACAATACGCCAGTCACTACTCTTGATGAACTGTGGTATCGTGTTGAAGCTGCATGGGCAGCTGTACCTGTACACGCCATCCAAGCTCTGTTTGACTCAATGCCCAGGCCTATCAAGGTCGTTATTACGGCCAGAGGTGGTTGTTCTGGGTACTGATTTCTCAGGATCTATGCACTCAAATTGCGTGAAAATGTACTCACATGTCAGTTCTAGTATAATATATTTGTCCAATGAATACCCGTTTATCATCTGCATTTCTTCTTGGTGTAGCAATTTTAATGGCCAGTAGTGTATTACACTGTCTAGTTACAGTAATGTGACCAGCTGTCAAAAGCCTGAATAACCACGTTATGCAGCGTGGTATGCTGTGAGATTCACAGGAAGAGAGTCTTTCACAATCTGATACTGACAGGTATGTGAAGCCTTGCCGACTCCAGTACGGTGGCCAGCTGCTCCAGGTTTCGCGGTTGAGGATCCATGTCGCTAACAACCCGATCGAGATGGCCTGAAAGATTCACGAATGCGTTAAAATCCGGGGAATTTGGTGGCCAGGGGAGTATGGTAAACTCATCCTGCTGCTCTGAGAACCGTGTCCATACACTGCGAGCTGTGTGACAAATGGCATTGTCCTGCCTGTAGATGCCATTGTGCTGAGGAAAAACAAACTGTATGCAGGGGTTCAAATGCTACTCAAGAACAGGCACAGACTTAATGTTGACCCACTGTGTCTTCCAGAACGATGACATCACCCAGGGAATGCCATGAAAACTTTCCCCAGAACATAACGCTTCCTCCTTGTTTGCTATCAGACGTTTCATGCCGTACACACAAACGACCGTCTGTCTGATGCAGAATAAAACACGAATAAACTGAAAACGCCACCTTTCGCTACTAACTGGTCGTCTTGATGCGGTATTGACGTGCAAATTCCAGCCTTCGTTGCCGAGGAATGGCAATCAGATTGGATGCGTTGAAACGTCCCCTTTGAACAATTATACACGACTGTGCTTAACCTGACACACAATATTATTTAGCGCAACGCAATCTGACTATCAAAGATCCCTGCAAAAGAATGGCCCTGAGTAACATTAAACTATACCTTTCACAAATAACTTACCTCACAAAAATCTCCGTTACTCGAACTACTGCAATACGGCGAGCGCCACTACTGCCAGCTAAATAACAGATTCAAACTACGGAAGGCACTAACTACTGATAGGGATAGTTAGCAAATGAAAGATATTAATAGAGAACAAACAATGTATTTACCTTAATGTTCATAATTGACATCCAGTATTACAAATTATCAAAACTCCGCCATCTCTCTCCCCACATCCACCACTGCTGGCGGCTCACCTCCAATTGTGCAACGCTACGCGCTGTTCACATCCAGCTGCCGCTGCCTAACACTACAATGGCAGACAACAATGCAAACTAGCAACAGACTGCACACAGCACAGCCAGTGATTTTCATACAGAGCGCTACGTAACGTTGCCAATAAGAAAACATAAACAGCAAACTTACATAAAGAAAACATATACAGCCTACTTACATAGAGAAAACATAAACAGCCTACTTACATAAAGAAAACATAAACAGCCTACTTACATAGCCCCCATGCTCCCCACAAAAAATTTTACAAATTTTTTTGGCCAGTGGCCAATACAGATTTGAAAAATTTTTTCTTAATTACAGTAAGAAAGATATCAAATGCACACACTTATTAATACAATGTTGGTCAAAAGCTAAAATTTTCTCACAGTCCATAAAGACAGTCCAGATCATTCATCATAATAGTAATTACAGTTTTTTTTCACAAAGTCTCATTAGTAAAAAAAATTGCACACAGAAGTAGTGGATTTCCATGCAGTCTTGAAGAAGTGGAGTTCTCCTTCCAACAGAAAGACAGTGCAGTGAAATGAATGCTTACAAGTTACATAATTTTATGAACTGCTGTCAATTACAATTTTATGACGTAAGAATACAATTACAAAGGTGCAAAATACATCATTAAAAACATAACAATACAGATAACATTTGTAGTAATATAGGCTCTACAAAACAATAGAAATAAACATATACATCAGTGTTACAAGAATTATGACATAAGTAAATACATAAAAGATCAGAATAACTTGCGAAACATCAACTTCACACATGAGCATTAAAACAGAATAAATAATGTCTAACATCTTTACAAAGTAAATAACATATTATTAATGCCAATTATATTTGAGGATAACAGTATTCCTCATCATAGTGAATGTAGCTTAATATTAAAAGAAGAAAAAATTCTATGAAACTACACAGAGACAGGAAGAAAACAACTACACAAGGGTACACAAACACATAGTGGGATAACACAAAAGGAAAGGACAGGGTTTGTTTTCAGTGTAACATTTGGTACTGCAGTCCACCCCAAAACTTCATTCCATATATCTTTCCTCGTATTTCATCCTTTGTTTCCACCAAAAACATTCTATCTAAGCATGCTTTCTGTATTTATATGTTCACACATTGCTTACCTCATCATTTATTTCCAAGAAAATCCTACCTAAACCTGTTTTCTGTACTTATTTTCGTATAACTTCTCAATGCATTTCTTCCAATTCATCGCAACTCATTCTCTTATATAGTCTACCCCCTCTTAAGCTAACTTAAATCTACTGAGCTCAGATGCTAAACTAAGGGACGAGGCAATGAAGCATCACATAAAACAATTAATACAAACATCAATGACAAAAAATTTAAATAGGTAAAGCAATTGCAGCACTACAACTAATATGAGCCAATGTGCAGCAACTAAAAATAAATCAGTAGTAAAACTAGCTTAACAGAGTAATACAAAGTGAAATTCAGTAACACTATGCCTGGCAAACAGCAGCAACTTATACCTAAACTTGACATAGCTCAAGCAGAAAAAGATTACACTAAAGACAACAATGCAGATAAGGGAAATGTATATTCACATCTTAATGTCTATATGTCTATGTAATTAAAGTGGTGCACCATAAAAACTAATGCTACAAAAGAAATTACCAAGTACTTGAAAAGAAAATTATGTATGCAAGTCCTGTGAAGGGAAATGTCTTTTTGTGCTCCTTCGTTTTTTTTTTAAGTTATTGTTTACTGGATCTGTAGGCATAAAATATCTATATTAGTACATTCATCAAATTTTATTTTAAACAATGCTGCAGTGCAGCTAGAAACTTGATATTAAATAAATACATAAAGCAAGCCATATGGCATTTTTCTCAACTAGCAAGACAATAGCCGTGAAATGTTTCTCATCGTTTCATTAGGCATTTCAGTAAATATCATAAATTACGAGCACCACAGTATGCTTTCAACAAGGAAATGTCAGTAGCGCGGACAATGGCCTCCCCTTTCTTTTTTTCTACCTGTGCTTCTGACGAGGCACTCACACTAATGGCTTGTTCTCCAGGCGTCTGACACACCTGGGTGCCCACGACGCATTATGTGCAGGTGGTCACTTAACTTTCTTACGGAAATATTTACGACAGCTGTTTCCGCTACAGTGACAGTCTCATAAAAAATGTCACAGGTCGAGAATTTACGTTGCTAATGTGTAGGAACAAAATCCTATGAATATAACAGTGTCCAAAAAAATTTTCGCCAGCATTGTGATACATTCACGCATCTACACACACATTTCATAACTCTTAAAGTACGATTCTTGGTTTCCAACATCCTTTTTCACAAGTCAAGAGTCCCTAAACACTACTCATTATTCCTTCCCTTATTCGTCAACACTTCTTCAATATTTCATCATAACATACGTAGCATAATCAAGTAACTCATATAGCATTAGCTTATTGATCATAAACATACCTCAGCAGCATAATACACATCGTCGTCGTAATAATAACATCATAACACCTCAGTCAAGTCTCAAAAACGTCGTAGCTTTCTGCAATAATTTCAAAACCTAAAGAAAATTCTCTGCTCATTTCAGTAGTGTCATCTACCTCAAATGTACTTTAAAAATCATGATCCCATACCAAATACATCATTCAAAGCTCTCATTGTATCACAATGGTTCCGAAAAAATATGAAGAGTTCACACAGTACAGACAAAATACAATTTCATAAGTGTGAAGTTACCCAACTGTGTAATTGCGTAAACATCTGTCACTGACGTAGTAAAAAGGTTTGTCTCTCTCAGTTAAATGATCAGATAGCTGTGTAATTTATGTATTAGAGAAATATGGTACCGATGTGTAAAGTTGTATAAGCAAATACCATATTAGCTAGGGCTCCTTGTGCTTACCAAACACATGGTACACAAAGGAGGCGTGTACCCCCCTGAGGTTTAATGTAATTATACCCTTAGGTGTTACAGATTACAGCAATGGAATGAAATGTATCACGGAAAACTTTCTTTGTAATTCAAAAATCTGTAAAAATAAATGTTTTAAGTACAAAATTAATCACTCAAATACGTGTCCTGTAGCGCTAGATGTGCGTCTTGCTGTAAGATGATCTCTGTGGAAGTGTCGTAGTTATCGTCCTCCAAAAGCTAAGTTCTGCAGAAGTCAATGTACATACCTCATGATAAACAAAAGTGAAATGCTTTGCGTATAGATTTCTTACTTATTACGCTTATTGTTGTGATGAAGAAATTACTGTGCTGTAACGTATTGTTGTGCTATGGAAAAGGCTGTCTCATTGTAGCTATACCACAAAAGTTACTACTAAAACATGTTTTACTTTCCAGAAGAATTCAGAAAAACTGTGCAGATATAAAACAGAAACACCGCAAAAGCAACATTGTAAATTGTCACTCATTAGTAGCGTCGTGATATAATCGTGTAGCTGTCACATAAACTAACCATTGTCTCATCTGGTATCTCACAGAAAGTACTTTAAATCCGGAATGTATTATCAAGTAAACCAAAATGGTGCATTAGAATCTCATTAGCAGTACTGGTAAATGTTCTAAGTATGTGAGCCTTATAGTCGTTACGTAATCGTGCAACTAACAAGCAAGAATGTACACACACAATAACACTGTGTCGTCTGTTCGCAACAACAATGCAGTCGTAATTTCTGTTTAAATAAGTTCTCTTGGTTCTTGACTGGATATTTAACTTCAAACATTGTTGCATGTTAACAGTTTCTCAGTGTGACAAATTGTACAAGTAGCGTGAAGTGAAAATTGCAAAGACTAAGTTAAAAAGCAGATTATCTGTCAATAAATGGTTTTACATGTGAAATGTGGTGTAAACCTTTACTCTTCCTAGTACGCAGAGTTTCAACTTCAACGCAATTATCATGTGGTATACGTCGGATTCTGTAAGGTACATTGTAAACTAGAAAGAATTTGTGACTCAAGTGTTTCTTCTTATGTGACAATGAATGAGCTTTAGTGAGAACTTTCTGACCAATACATAATTTCTTTGCATTTGCTTTCCCGTGTAGTTTTCTCCTTTTGTCTGCTGCAGATTTTATATTTTTAAGAGCCAAATCAATTATGTCTTTGTGTCGAAGTTTACGTGTATTCGGGAAAGGTACAAGCTCTCTGATTCTGTTCGGAGGTTCTACATTCTTCAGTACAAGAGTAGGTGGTAAAGCAGTGGAGTCATGAGGCATTTCATTCAGCACGTTTTGAAATAAGTGCCATATGAAACGTCCCCTTTGAACAATTATACACGACTGTGCTTAACCTGACACACAATATTATTTAGCGCAACGCAATCTGACTATCAAAGATCCCTGCAAAAGAGTGGCCCTGAGTAACATTAAACTATACCTTTCACAAATAACTTACCTCACAAAAATCTCCGTTACTCGAACTACTGCAATACGGCGAGCGCCACTACTGCCAGCTAAATAACAGATTCAAACTACGGAAGGCACTAACTACTGATAAGGATAGTTAGCAAATGAAAGATATTAATAGAGAACAAACAATGTATTTACCTTAATGTTCATAATTGACATCCAGTATTACAAATTATCAAAACTCCACCATCTCTCTCCCCACATCCACCACTGCTGGCGGCTCACCTCCAACTCTGCAACGCTACGCGCTGTTCATATCCAGCTGCCGCTGCCTAACACTACAATGGCAGACAACAATGCAAACTAGCAACAGACTGCACACAGCACAGCCAGTGATTTTCATACAGAGCGCTACGTAACGTTGCCAATAAGAAAACATAAACAGCAAACTTACATAAAGAAAACATATACAGCCTACTTACATAGAGAAAACATAAACAGCCTACTTACATAAAGAAAACATAAACAGCCTACTTACATAGCCCCCATGCTCCCCACAAAAAATTTTACAAATTTTTTTGGCCAGTGGCCAATACAGATTTGAAAAATTTTTTCTTAATTACAGTAAGAAAGATATCAAATGCACACACTTATTAATACAATGTTGGTCAAAAGCTAAAATTTTCTCACAGTCCATAAAGACAGTCCAGATCATTCATCATAATAGTAATTACAGTTTTTTTTCACAAAGTCTCATTAGTAAAAAAAATTGCACACAGAAGTAGTGGATTTCCATGCAGTCTTGAAGAAGTGGAGTTCTCCTTCCAACAGAAAGACAGTGCAGTGAAATGAATGCTTACAAGTTACATAATTTTATGAACTGCTGTCAATTACAATTTTATGACGTAAGAATACAATTACAAAGGTGCAAAATACATCATTAAAAACATAACAATACAGATAACATTTGTAGTAATATAGGCTCTACAAAACAATAGAAATAAACATATACATCAGTGTTACAAGAATTATGACATAAGTAAATACATAAAAGATCAGAATAACTTGCGAAACATCAACTTCACACATGAGCATTAAAACAGAATAAATAATGTCTAACATCTTTACAAAGTAAATAACATATTATTAATGCCAATTATATTTGAGGATAACAGTATTCCTCATCATAGTGAATGTAGCTTAATATTAAAAGAAGAAAAAATTCTATGAAACTACACAGAGACAGGAAGAAAACAACTACACAAGGGTACACAAACACATAGTGGGATAACACAAAAGGAAAGGACAGGGTTTGTTTTCAGTGTAACATTTGGTACTGCAGTCCACCCCAAAACTTCATTCCATATATCTTTCCTCGTATTTCATCCTTTGTTTCCACCAAAAACATTCTATCTAAGCATGCTTTCTGTATTTATATGTTCACACATTGCTTACCTCATCATTTATTTCCAAGAAAATCCTACCTAAACCTGTTTTCTGTACTTATTTTCGTATAACTTCTCAATGCATTTCTTCCAATTCATCGCAACTCATTCTCTTATATAGTCTACCCCCTCTTAAGCTAACTTAAATCTACTGAGCTCAGATGCTAAACTAAGGGACGAGGCAATGAAGCATCACATAAAACAATTAATACAAACATCAATGACAAAAAATTTAAATAGGTAAAGCAATTGCAGCACTACAACTAATATGAGCCAATGTGCAGCAACTAAAAATAAATCAGTAGTAAAACTAGCTTAACAGAGTAATACAAAGTGAAATTCAGTAACACTATGCCTGGCAAACAGCAGCAACTTATACCTAAACTTGACATAGCTCAAGCAGAAAAAGATTACACTAAAGACAACAATGCAGATAAGGGAAATGTATATTCACATCTTAATGTCTATATGTCTATGTAATTAAAGTGGTGCACCATAAAAACTAATGCTACAAAAGAAATTACCAAGTACTTGAAAAGAAAATTATGTATGCAAGTCCTGTGAAGGGAAATGTCTTTTTGTGCTCCTTCGTTTTTTTTTTAAGTTATTGTTTACTGGATCTGTAGGCATAAAATATCTATATTAGTACATTCATCAAATTTTATTTTAAACAATGCTGCAGTGCAGCTAGAAACTTGATATTAAATAAATACATAAAGCAAGCCATATGGCATTTTTCTCAACTAGCAAGACAATAGCCGTGAAATGTTTCTCATCGTTTCATTAGGCATTTCAGTAAATATCATAAATTACGAGCACCACAGTATGCTTTCAACAAGGAAATGTCAGTAGCGCGGACAATGGCCTCCCCTTTCTTTTTTTCTACCTGTGCTTCTGACGAGGCACTCACACTAATGGCTTGTTCTCCAGGCGTCTGACACACCTGGGTGCCCACGACGCATTATGTGCAGGTGGTCACTTAACTTTCTTACGGAAATATTTACGACAGCTGTTTCCGCTACAGTGACAGTCTCATAAAAAATGTCACAGGTCGAGAATTTACGTTGCTAATGTGTAGGAACAAAATCCTATGAATATAACAGTGTCCAAAAAAATTTTCGCCAGCATTGTGATACATTCACGCATCTACACACACATTTCATAACTCTTAAAGTACGATTCTTGGTTTCCAACATCCTTTTTCACAAGTCAAGAGTCCCTAAACACTACTCATTATTCCTTCCCTTATTCGTCAACACTTCTTCAATATTTCATCATAACATACGTAGCATAATCAAGTAACTCATATAGCATTAGCTTATTGATCATAAACATACCTCAGCAGCATAATACACATCGTCGTCGTAATAATAACATCATAACACCTCAGTCAAGTCTCAAAAACGTCGTAGCTTTCTGCAATAATTTCAAAACCTAAAGAAAATTCTCTGCTCATTTCAGTAGTGTCATCTACCTCAAATGTACTTTAAAAATCATGATCCCATACCAAATACATCATTCAAAGCTCTCATTGTATCACAATGGTTCCGAAAAAATATGAAGAGTTCACACAGTACAGACAAAATACAATTTCATAAGTGTGAAGTTACCCAACTGTGTAATTGCGTAAACATCTGTCACTGACGTAGTAAAAAGGTTTGTCTCTCTCAGTTAAATGATCAGATAGCTGTGTAATTTATGTATTAGAGAAATATGGTACCGATGTGTAAAGTTGTATAAGCAAATACCATATTAGCTAGGGCTCCTTGTGCTTGCCAAACACATGGTACACAAAGGAGGCGTGTACCCCCCTGAGGTTTAATGTAATTATACCCTTAGGTGTTACAGATTACAGCAATGGAATGAAATGTATCACGGAAAACTTTCTTTGTAATTCAAAAATCTGTAAAAATAAATGTTTTAAGTACAAAATTAATCACTCAAATACGTGTCCTGTAGCGCTAGATGTGCGTCTTGCTGTAAGATGATCTCTGTGGAAGTGTCGTAGTTATCGTCCTCCAAAAGCTAAGTTCTGCAGAAGTCAATGTACATACCTCATGATAAACAAAAGTGAAATGCTTTGCGTATAGATTTCTTACTTATTACGCTTATTGTTGTGATGAAGAAATTACTGTGCTGTAACGTATTGTTGTGCTATGGAAAAGGCTGTCTCATTGTAGCTATACCACAAAAGTTACTACTAAAACATGTTTTACTTTCCAGAAGAATTCAGAAAAACTGTGCAGATATAAAACAGAAACACCGCAAAAGCAACATTGTAAATTGTCACTCATTAGTAGCGTCGTGATATAATCGTGTAGCTGTCACATAAACTAACCATTGTCTCATCTGGTATCTCACAGAAAGTACTTTAAATCCGGAATGTATTATCAAGTAAACCAAAATGGTGCATTAGAATCTCATTAGCAGTACTGGTAAATGTTCTAAGTATGTGAGCCTTATAGTCGTTACGTAATCGTGCAACTAACAAGCAAGAATGTACACACACAATAACACTGTGTCGTCTGTTCGCAACAACAATGCAGTCGTAATTTCTGTTTAAATAAGTTCTCTTGGTTCTTGACTGGATATTTAACTTCAAACATTGTTGCATGTTAACAGTTTCTCAGTGTGACAAATTGTACAAGTAGCGTGAAGTGAAAATTGCAAAGACTAAGTTAAAAAGCAGATTATCTGTCAATAAATGGTTTTACATGTGAAATGTGGTGTAAACCTTTACTCTTCCTAGTACGCAGAGTTTCAACTTCAACGCAATTATCATGTGGTATACGTCGGATTCTGTAAGGTACATTGTAAACTAGAAAGAATTTGTGACTCAAGTGTTTCTTCTTATGTGACAATGAATGAGCTTTAGTGAGAACTTTCTGACCAATACATAATTTCTTTGCATTTGCTTTCCCGTGTAGTTTTCTCCTTTTGTCTGCTGCAGATTTTATATTTTTAAGAGCCAAATCAATTATGTCTTTGTGTCGAAGTTTACGTGTATTCGGGAAAGGTACAAGCTCTCTGATTCTGTTCGGAGGTTCTACATTCTTCAGTACAAGAGTAGGTGGTAAAGCAGTGGAGTCATGAGGCATTTCATTCAGCACGTTTTGAAATAAGTGCCATATGAAACGTCCCCTTTGAACAATTATACACGACTGTGCTTAACCTGACACACAATATTATTTAGCGCAACGCAATCTGACTATCAAAGATCCCTGCAAAAGAGTGGCCCTGAGTAACATTAAACTATACCTTTCACAAATAACTTACCTCACAAAAATCTCCGTTACTCGAACTACTGCAATACGGCGAGCACCACTACTGCCAGCAAAATAACAGATTCAAACTACGGAAGGCACTAACTACTGATAGGGATAGTTAGCAAATGAAAGATATTAATAGAGAACAAACAATGTATTTACCTTAATATTCATAATTGACATCCAGTATTACAAATTATCAAAACTCCACCATCTCTCTCCCCACATCCACCACTGCTGGCGGCTCACCTCCAACTCTGCAACGCTACGCGCTGTTCACATCCAGCTGCCGCTGCCTAACACTACAATGGCAGACAACAATGCAAACTAGCAACAGACTGCACACAGCACAGCCAGTGATTTTCATACAGAGCGCTACGTAACGTTGCCAATAAGAAAACATAAACAGCAAACTTACATAAAGAAAACATATACAGCCTACTTACATAGAGAAAACATAAACAGCCTACTTACATAAAGAAAACATAAACAGCCTACTTACAGCGTGAACTAGGCGCCTATTGCAGAGGCTCATACGCAGCAGCGGATACTAAACAGTCGTTGAGGAGACACTTTGTTCAACTGAGTAGTCAGTTGCTCAGCAGATGCAGGTCTGTTGGCCCGCAAACATCTGTGCATCAGTCGTTCACCCCCGACATCTATGTTTCGTGCTGCATTACCGTTGCTTCGATGCCGGTTCTGGATAGCACCACATTGCCACAGAGCGTATGCTTTAACCATGACAGCACGCCAACAGTCTAAAAACTTACTGTTTCCGAAATACTTACAGCCTTGACGTGAAACCTAATGAGCATGCCCTTTTTGACGTCAGATTATTCGCTCCGTTTTCACATTACGGCGACCATTGCATTTATTTTCTGCATAACCCCGACACGCTTTATATACCCTACTATTGTTGCGTCGTGCCGTTTTGCAGTCGTTTTAGCACGGTTAAGTCTAAAATACACGGTGGCCGCCTGTAGTTCAATATTTATGCTTTTGTTTTGCTGCCCTGCCGGTTTCTGTGTCATCCATGATGGTGGCTCACCATAAAACGCTTCTTTAATAACTCATTCCGAGAATCTGATGTCCGTGCTGAATGTTTGTAGCGGTGTATTCGACTGATACATTGAGTCATAGGTTGTGTTCACCGATAACAAACAGGTTGTCTCAGAGGTGTGTGGTGTTCAGTCTCCTGGCATCGGATCCCAACTGTTCTAGATCTTTAACTGTTATACGACACACGTCATTGACACAGAACGCTGTAAATTTCGTTCACTCTCCAATACCTGAATCTACTGTTGTAAAATAAAACAGGTAGCTATTATCCTGTCAACCAGTTAGTCTTCAGTTTGTATTAGGGTACTCGGAAAATCTCATGTGAAGCTCAGAGGATTGAAGAAAAAAATGAAACGCTCCTACAAGCGCTTTGGCCGTGGGGTACTATCATCTCTTAAAAAACAATGATAATGTGTGTTCAGATGCTCGAAGACGTTAGCCACACAGGCCGGCTACACCGTTTTGTACAGGTTGGTAAAAATGAAACTTGACCGTAAAATAGTTCATCCATACTAAGATAGGTAACTCAGCTTACATTATCCACACCTTGGGCTGATAATGTAAGTTGAGTGGCCTGTCTTAAGGTTCATGAAATATTTTATTGGCGGGTTTTATTTCTCACACACTGTACAATCAGCATCCTCTGACAGACAACAAGAACCAGTGTCTACAATAAATATGACAGGACATTTCGTATGGGCACCACATAACATACACCATTCTAACAGGATGGCAGCAAATAAAGTGTTATTACTAAACCCAATTCAAAGCCTACCTGGAATTGATGGGGAATTGTTGCTGGCTGGCTGAAACTGGATATTAAATTGCAACAAAAACTTTTCTCAAAAATTTTTCTGAAAATATTTATCTAGGATGTAGTTGGTTCATACAGATATTAAATGTGGCTCAGAAACAGAACACGTAAGATATGAAAAGAGGCTTGTGAAATGTGATGCTGCAAAAGAATGTTAAAGAGAGGACAGGTAGTTCGACTAACTAAGAAAGTGACACTGATTCGAACCTCGAAGGGACGTTAAACACTGATCTTTTTTCCTTACTGAACAGAATCGGAGGAAAAATGAAATGACGGTACAGTTTGATTAATATGAGGGATCGACTGATAGGACATATTCCGAGGCGTCAAGATATTGCCAGTTTTATGAAAGAGGGAAATGTGGGGAGGGTGGGTAGTGAAGAAGCTACAGGCTTTAAGGGGCAATCAAGACTTGACCACAGCAAGCATTTCCAAGGGGTTGTAGTGTGCAATAGTTACAGAGTTGAAGAGATTTCATATTACAGACTGGCATGGAGAGTCACATCATATCAGTTTTCGAACTGAACGAAACTACAACAGAACACAAAGAACCACCGAAAAATCAGGAATGATTTGAGACACCTATTTGGATACGACTGTGCAAACCCCTCTGCTAGATCTTTTCCATTTTCCTTTCTGTTTTCAAACTTAAAACATCTTTTGATATTTTACTGTAGGTTTTAGCCTTTCAAATCAATACATATCTCTACACTTAAGTTTTCAGTGTATATTAATTCTTTTGTTAAATTTTCCAACAACAGACAGAAACCGCTCATATTTTTGTATTCTCTGTGGAGAACAATGGAAAACGCTAAATTGATTGTCATTTCACATCTTGGTCACTATTAATGTGAATATATAACATGCGTGGAAGAGTATCGATAAGTAAACAAAAATCCGCTGTCAGTGTTAGAAATTTGATTTAATCTGCACTTTACGAGGATGGAGATAACTCTGTCATAATTCTTGCTGCCGGGGAGAAAATTTTACACACATTGGGCTAATTTGTGCTCAACATTGTAACAAGGTGGAATAACAGAAGTGTTTCCATTGCTTACTATTTACAGAATAACCGTACACAAAGGGAAAATGATCATGTAGCTAGAAACATTGCAAGTGCGCAGTGTCAGGAGTCAGTCGCAGATGGCTCACCAAGATTCCTTGACAAATTTCGTTTCCCGCAGTTTTTGAACAAATTTGGTATTACTAGCGAAGATTGTTACAGATGATCTGCTAAATCACGTGTTTCACCTACACTCAGTACTTGTTTGTCTTTCTTCATAACTCATTCCCTTATACTACCAGTTTTTCTTATCAAGTCGCTTTCTTTTCCGTTGGCCTTTTGTGTACAAATTTTACAATTGATTTTAAACTATTCCCAATGAGCTAGCCTTGAAATTTTAAACACAGCTCAGAACTGGATGACAATAAAGTACTAACTAGCTTTCTAGTCGATCTGCCCTGTAAGAGCGGAGGTAGCAGTGAAAAAGTTTGGTAAACAGACAAATAGGATGCCCTGAATGACCTGCATGTTATGAAGCTATAATCAGAATACTTTTCAGGGGTATTTGTGTGGACCTGCATGACTGAGCAGAGAGAGGGGTGGAGGAGATGGATAGTGAGAAGGGGTAGGATGAAATGGACAGGGGGGGGGAGGAAGAGATAGAAAGAGAGAGGGCAAGGAGGAGATGGACAGAAAGATGGGGTAGGAGAAATTGGACAGAGAAAGGGAGGAAGAGGTGATAGAGATGGGCGATTGGAAGACATGAAGAGAGGGACAGAGAGTAGGAGGGAGGAAATGGTCAGAGAGAGGGAGAAGATGATGAAGTGAGAAGGGGAAGGAGACGATCGAAAGAGAGTAGGGGAAGAGAAGATGGACAGAGAGTGAGGGAGAAACAGATAGACAGAAAGAGAGGGGAGAATGAGTTGGTGAGAGAGAGAGTGGATGGTTATGAGAGGAGATGGACATGGTCAGGGTAAGGGGGGAGTGGGAGATACGTGCACTCTATGTGACATATACGTAGAAGAGCGAAGCTGTCGGTATAAAACTATTAGTATTGAAATAAACATTTTTGATGATCATAGAAAATCAATTTCTCTTGCTTCTTCATTTTATTTTTTAGAAAAATAACAATTAAACATATTGATATATTATTAGTAAATAGTTACAAAACTATTCTATTTCAGATGTTATCAAATGGAAGTTTGCTGATATGAATCAGAAATCTAACTCATGTATCTCTTATAATCTCATCAATACGCTTAAAATCCATTAAAAATTTTCACGCATAGAAGACTAGAATGCGGAAAATAATTACGTAAATAAAAATAAATGTTTAATACAACACATCCTTAAAAAGTATACAATAATTTCTACTGCCCACATACAAATTTCTGACACCACACAGTCAGTTCTGAAACTTCGTGAGTGTGTGTTTTCAACAGCTGTGAAATACACATCAATTTTATAACGAAAAAGAGGTGCGCATGCATTCACCTCTTAACTGTTAAATATTTTGTTTTAAATCTTAGAAGTATTTTCAGAACTACTAAAAATTCACCGTCACCAATTTTCAGAGCTATTTGTGTGGGATTAGATATCTGTATGGGGCTACGAGAAATTATTTTATACTTTTTAGTCCGATTTAAAACGTGTTAGATTAAATATTTACTTTTATTTATGTAGTTGTTTGAGTGTTTAACCGTTCATATTGATGTACACTAGAAGTAAATAATTAAGAAAGTAATACCTTAAACCGAATACAAGCTTTTTAGAAAAGAAGCAAAGTAACTATTGCTGTAGGGAGACAGTTTACAAATTCCTATCTACTCCAGATAAGTGCATATTACAGAACGTGCTGAAATAGTGCAGTTTATCTTCTTCATCCTTTGCTTTGACTGAATGATGCACTGGAACGACACGGTAAATGCCGCGCTCGCTGTTGCAGCCATAGGTTATTTGTCAGCTGTCTTCGCAACACGCACTACCCATGTATCACATACGTGTCACCTAACATGGGGACAGCTATGTTTCATTGTTTTTCCGAACAGTAAATATCACCACAGTACTGACGCGAGAGCACACATTACAGTCTCGTGTCAGAAACGGAATACAATGTGCGCATACACTAAAGCCCCTGTTACACTGCAGCGTACTCGAACGACCGTGCAACAGCGAACTAGAATCACGCTGGTGTAAACGCTAAACATCTTATCTTGTTTGTTTTGTATTCGTCTGTGTTTGTTGAAAGGTAGTTCGTGTCGTCTCCGCTTCGGCGCTAGCAGTACAAAAGCTGTTCTTTGCTACCTTGTCTTCTCCGGTTGTTGCTGATATGAGCTGCATCAACGATGGAGCGCTTCGAAGAAAATTTACCTTGTAAGGAAGGTAGAAGCGACATGCCTGACGTAGAGGTGAAATGCAAGACCTTGCTAGAACATAATGTTATCACAAGGACAAAAGTAAACTCTCCAAATCTGACGGAAATCCTTACAAATTCTCTTACCCTTGAAAGCCCCTTAGCACCTGATACCGCTGGAAAAATACGGTCAAAACTTAGCTTCTTGAGAATGGCTGAGTAAGTCGGAACGATAAAACGTGCACTCCAAGGAAATGGTACGGCCACATGCAAAAGACTTTCCAAAGAGTACCCTGGATTGAAGTCTGGAAAATTATTAGTAGCCGTCAGCTGATAACGGATACTAGATCGTTGACGTATAACGTTTACAAAGAAACCATTCTGGTAGTGACTAAGCTATATGCTTTTCGCTTAACCGAAGCGCCTAAAGTGTCATATGTCACGAAGAAGACACGTTAACACGCCGATCTTTATGTTTTACGGTCAACTATGTATGGAAGTGGGTTCGAGGAGGATTTGCTGTCATAACAAGAACGGCGATACAACACGTTCACATAGAACTTGTATTATGTCCAGATTAAAGCGATTTGCAATCCAAACACACAAGGGTTATCTGATCAGTTTGTCCACTATGTAATGAGCGTCACAACCCAGAGCTGTTGGAATTCAAGTATAGACTCGTAACACTGCATGATGAACTCCGGAAGAAACGAAAATAAAAAAAAGATATTTGCTAACTATACAGTGTTACGGTATTCTTGTATTTAGTACTGCAACCATTCATTTCCTAGTTGTTTCGATGTGCTTCAGAAATGTAATATTCAGCCATAAAGTAACAGTGAGAAAACATACATAACTTTGTAAAAGAAATTTCATACAATGAAATGTAAAAGAAAAGATTAAATTGTTGGTACTGGAATGGAAATTAAGTCCCATGCTTCTTGACAAAGTGTAATGTAATGATGCCGGAGACCCGAACCGCCATACTAGGCAAGGTCCTAATGGAGGTGGTTTGCCGTTGTCTTCCTCCGACCGTAATCGGGATGAATGACTATGCTTAAGACACAACAACACCCAGCTGTCTCGGGGCAGGTGAAAATCCCTGACCCCGTCGGCAATCGAACCTAGGACCTCGTGCTCGGGAAGCGAGAAGGCTAGCGCGAGACCACAAGCTGCGGACTTGTCGATATCAAAAAGCAGAAAATGAAATATTCTTTATTTACCAAAATTTTTGTGAATCAGAAATTGCGTTTTTAAACTGAACTTTGTGATTTTGTTCATGAAAATAAAGTTTTGTCAGAAAAGAGAGAGAGAATGTACTAAACCTCACAGAAGAATACAGGTATCGCACGTGCTTCTGGGATCCAAGAGACCCATCGCACAGATGACAAAGGAAAATAAATATGATTGATTATATAGAAATGGAGACACTTAAATTCTTCATCTACTACGCCATTTTGCTAGCTTCGTCAAAAACCGTGTCCACTCGCATTGCAAAATAATCTTCTCTCAAGGCGAAAGCTTTATACCGTGGTTCTAACTATATGCTGTTGTATCCTTTGCGCTGATTATTAGCGCCAGAAAACAATGATGCAGCGTTCATAGTCTGTGTTAGTGATGTCGTTTTCTCTTCGTTCCCTCTAATGTAAACCCTTGCTCACAGACGCAAGTGAATGGTAGTGAACGCTGGCGAAATGTCTGCGAACGCACATTCTCTTGCATTCACTTGTATTCGTTCTGATGTGAAAGGGAGCTTCAGATTCTAATTTCGCAATAAAAACTAGAATGTTTTTATGGGGACAGGGTGCAACAGCAAGTTTACTGTTAAATTGCTACTCAGTACACGAGCTGCGTCTAATAGCGAAGAGGGAAATGAAGAAGTCAGTATAAAGAAATTCTACTATACGACACGATAAGTTATGTCCTCTGTCAGTAGATGGTAAACCTGTGTATGAACTCGGACTTCTACTATGTACCTGTGCTGGTCGTGTCGTGAGATGCATCTGTGGGAGAATGTAATATGTTGCGCAGATGTAATATGCTGACGTGAATTATTGTTGTTCACTGGGTGCACCCAAGTAAACTGTCGTTACTAGAATACAGTGTTAACAGTGTGTTACTATTTGTAGTTAGCGCAATCGGCGCTCTCAGGTCAACCGATATGGTGCGAAGCCACCAGTTACCGAATGCGGGGTATGAAAATCGTTTCAAAGTACAGGGCTATTACAAATGATTGAAGCGATTTCATAAATTCACTGTAGCTCCATTCTTTGACATATGGTCACGAAGAAAAACTCATAAAGTTTTGTTCGGCTGAAGCCGCACTTCAGGTTTCTGCCGTGAGAGCGCTCGAGAGCGCAGTGAGACACAATGGCGACAGGAGCCGAGAAAGCGTATGTCGTGCTTGAAATGCACTCACATCAGTCAGTCATAACAGTGCAGCGACACTTCATGACGAAGTTCAACACAGATCCACCAACTGCTAACTCCATTCGGCGATGGTATGCGCAGTTTAAAGTTTCTGGATGCCTCTGTAAGGGGAAATCAACGGGTCGGCCTGCAGTGAGCGAAGAAACGGTTGAACGCGTGCGGGCAAGTTTCACGCGTAGCCCGCGGAAAATTGGCTCATGCCACAACTGGAGACCGACAGCGCCGACTTCATCTTTCAACAGGATGGTGTTCCACCGCACTTCCATCATGATGTTCGGCATTACTTAAACAGGAGATTGGAAAACCGATGGATCGGTCGTGGTGGAGATCATGATCAGCAATTCATGTCATGGCCTCCACGCTCTCCCGACTTAACCCCATGCGATTTCTTTCTGTGGGGTTATGTGAAAGATTCAGTGTTTAAACCTCCTCTACCAAGAAACGTGCCAGAACTGCGAGCTCGCTTCAACGATCCTTTCGAACTCATTGATGGGAACATGCTGCGTCGAGTGTGGGAGGAACTTGATTATCGGCTTGATGTCTGCCAAATCACTAAAGGGGCACATATCGAACATTTGTGAATGCCTAAAAAAAGTTTTTGAGTTTTTGTATGTGTGTGCAAAGCATTGTGAAAATATCTCAAATAATAAAGTTATCGTAGAGCTGTGAAATCGCTTCAATCATTTGTAATAACCCTGTATAGTTTATATTCTCTGCCTCTTCCTAAGTGTTGTCAGGCGCAGTTTTTCTGGTGTTTCGGCAGATATTTGCAATTCTGTTCTTGAAATGTGTTGTCGGATTCAGCCCATATACACTGAGGCGACAAAAGTCATGGGGTAGCGACGTGCATATATACTGATGGCGGTAGTATCGCGTACACAAGGCAAAAAAGTGCAGTAGATTTGCGGACCTGTCATTTGTACTCAGGTGATTCGTGCGAAAGAGGCTCCAACGTGATTATGACCGCACGAAGGGAACTAATAGAATTTGAACGCGGAATGGTAGTTGGAGCTAGACGCGTTCGGAAATCGCTAGGGAATTCAGTATTCCCAGATCCACAGTGTCAGTAGTGTGCCGAGGATACCACATATCAGTCATGACGTCTCACCACGGTCAATGCAGCGCCCGACTTAAACGACCGAGAACAGCGGCGTTTGTGTATAGTTGTCAGTGCTAACAGACAAGCAACACTCCTCTAAATAACCGCAGAAATCAGAATGGAACGTACGCTGCATGGGGGCTTAATTAAAATAAATATGAATGCAAATATTTTTAGTAGCTGTATGTCCGATTACGCAAGTCTCGTAAACGGCTGGCCCTGACAACTAATTGTTACGCTATCTGACTGCATAGAATGACAACAAAGAATGTAAGAAAATTTCTGTTAACACAATTAACTAATTAAGTCCCCAGCAACTATAAAATCTACGAATCCAACAAAGCACAAGTGTAGCTGTTGTGTATGTGGTAGTATGACTCAACGCACATCTGGCACGGTTCTTCTTCAACAAGACAAGAATTTTTAAATATCATTTATACTGACGTGATAAAAGAAAATTAGAAATACTATAATTGTGCAAGAAACCCAGAATTACACTCTAATACAAGAACACAAGCCAGATGCTTTGTTGACTGAACCTGTAATGACACATTATTCAGGACACACAAATAAATAGACAACATAATATTTATTACCTTCATATATATATACGAAAAGCACTCTGACCATTACAATATCTCCATTGGAATAACATCTGCTACCTCTCCCATCACATAGCTGCATAAAACATCGAACAAACACTCACTACTACCCCATCTCATTCCAACTTCAGCTACAAGCAGTGTCCACCACAACTTCTCGGCAAGAACTGCCTGTCGCTGCGTCTCAATAATCACTGCCAGTGGAAGCGGCGGAACAATACTCTCTGGCGCGATTTCTGGCGCTGTGGCTCAGTGTAGCCACCTTTCAACGCTAACGAGTCCGTTACGACAATGGGGCAAAATTTGGGGTTCGTTTGGACCCTAGACGAGTGAAAAACCGTTTTCTGGTCAGATGAATCCCGATTTCAGTTGGTAAAGCTGATGGTAGGGCTCCAGTGTGGTGCAGACCCCACGAAGCCACGGACGCAAGTTGTCAACAAGGCACTGTGGAAGATGACCGTGGCTCCAGAATGGTGTGGGCCGTGTTCACATGGAATGGACTGGGTCTTGTGGTCCAACTGAACCGACCATTAACTGGAAATGGTTATGTGCGGCTACTTGGAGACAATTTGTAGCCATTCATGGACATCATGTTCTCATACAACGATGGAATTTTTATGAATGCGCCACGTCACCGGTCCACAATTTTTCGTGACTGGTCTGCAGAATATTTTGGGCAGTTCGAGTGCATGATTTGGCCACCCAGATCGCCAGACATGTATCAATTCTGGGACATAATTGAGAGGTCAGTTCGGGCACAACATCCTGCACCGGCAACACTTTCGCAAATATCGTTGACTGTAGTTTCTGCAGGGGACCTTCAACGACTTGATGAGTCTATGCCACGCCGAGTTGCTGCACCACGCCGGACAGGAGAAGGTCAGACACGATACTATGACGTATCCCATGACTTCGTCACTTCCCTGTGTAATGCACAGCGCATTGCTTCTACCGTCGCTCTTCTTTGCATCTCATCGATATCTCCTCTGAATCCATCCTAGTACGAGTCCACAGCCAAAGAACAATACTCAAGAATCGGCTGAGTGGATGTTTTGCAAGAAACTTAGGATTCTCTCAACGAGAACGAGGATTATATCAAAATTTTAAATAACTAGTTGTAGGGATCCTTTCCGCTTTAGATTTATCCAGGCGGATACTGCTGTATGTTTTATGGTATTTTTAATAAGTAAAGCTATTCTTGCTCATTTTCTACTTGAATTACATTTATCATGTAGATAAGAGTAAATGCTATCCGTCTTTTGCAAATGAATGTTTTTTTTTTTTTTTTTTTTTTTTCTTTTCAACCAAACGTTTGTCAGCTCCCCCCGCCGGCCGGTGTGGCCGTGCGGTCTAGGCGCTTCAGTCTGGAACCGCGTGACCGCTCCGGTCGCAGGTTCGAATCCTGCCTCGGGCATGGATGGATGTGTGTGATGTCCTTAGGTTAGTTAGGTTTAAGTAGTGCTAAGTTCTAGGGGACTAATGACCACAGATGTTAAGTCCCATAGTGCTCAGAGCCATTTCAACCAAGCTCCCCCCGACGGGGGTTCGAATCCTCCCTCGGGTATGGGTGTGTGTGTTGTCCATAGCGTGAGTTCGTTTAAGTTAGATTAAGGAGTGTGTAAGCCTAGGGTCCACAGGAACTTACCACCACCACCACCATCATCACCAAACTTTTGTGACCAACTCGCACCAGCCATCATCATTGGCTTTATGTTTCTTTTCTATTCTGCCATGTGCCCATACCATAGACTTTTGTGTGTGCACTAGATAAACACAAAACAAGTTTACTATAAACTGTTGTGACCGGAGAGCTGATGCTGCGTTGTGAACAGTAGCCGAGCATGGAGTGTGGGTGAGCGACCCAGTTTACGTCCGGAGACATCGTACTATGGGATGGATCTGATTCGCCGAAGTGGTCACGTAATCCTTGGTAGTAGCGCAACCTTGCAGTGAAACCATGGGGCCCATTGAATGCCACAACGTGACTGCCTGAATCATCCCCCCTCCCCTCCCCATCCCCTCATGTTTCATTCTTGGCACGTTAACACTGCTAGAAGTTTGAAACAATGTGAAACTAGACTCATGCGTCCACATGACTTTCTCCCACTGCACCACAGTGTACGTTTTATGGATACGGCACCGTGTTTTGCATGATTTGCATTATTGATGGGTGGTTTTACAATTCCATCTCTCCCCACAGTTCACTGCTTACGGAGCTCCCTTTGTGTTGCTTTGGTCCTGGCAGGGTTCGCGTGTGCGACATTCAGTTCAGCAGTGACTTTTGCAGCTGCCTTTCCGTTATTTTTCGTCACAGTCCTCTTCAGTCACCGTCTGTCACGAGCACTCAAAATACACGCTCGCCCATTTGGTGACTTAGGGGATGATGTGTTTCTGCTTTCCCTGTATGTAGTGTAAATATTCATTTGTGGTTTGGTGTATGTAACGTGAAGACTTACGGTGTGATTGAAGATTTAAAGTTTAAGATGATGGACAGCTTTCAAGAGAAAATAATTACCAGAAATAATGGAAGCAGCATACTCCTTGGATTTTATACAATCCCTGTGGGGATTTGAAACATTTGTAGATCGTGTGCAGTGACGAAAGTTAATTTCATGCTCTCAGATGATAGGTTAAATCAGTTTGGAAACCGTAACCTGTTATGTGGCAGGCTATACCCAAACTGTCACACACCATATTTCATAATGTTATGCATCCTGATAGTCGATGTAGTCGATCCTTAAATGCTGCATCACAACTGTAGACAACACCCAACACTGCCAGTGACTGCTCAGCTATGTTCTTGTTCTCTTCCTTCCTTTGTTTTACGGTGTGAGTGACTTGTTATTTTCTGTAGACTTGAAGAGCTCTTTACAGCTAGCTTGCACAACCTGGAAGTTTACTTAGAAGGAGCAGGAGGAGTCATTACCGTGTTCAGAGCTGAAACCTTCCTCCAGAGCAGGTAGCAGACGGATAATTCTACACGTGTCATCTTGGGACAACAGTCGACTTGGGGGAAATCTGCCCGCCATAAAACTCTATAGTGCGAGATGCTAGAAGCCTTGCTGGGAAAGTGTGAAACTGGCCATTTTTCAGTAGTCACTCACCGAAAGAATGTTCATTTAAAATCCCATCAACAGGCAGTCTGATTGACCCACAATGATTATTGATTTAGAATGCATGCTTTCCTGCATATGTATTTCGTGTAAGCCCTTCGATTTCCCGTGGTTGGAAATATGTCATGGAGTGGGAGGGATTTTCTGCCTCCCTCCCTACGTCAGACCATCATTGGTTAGTAATAAGAAAACCCGTGAGAGTAGGAGCTTGTTAAACTTATTTATTAAATTTTTATTAGTTAAAACCCACTAGCTCCTTTTGTGGTTTAGGTGAGACCATTTATAAATACACCCATGTGTGATGTGGTACCTATACTTCTTTGTTTCCTTAGGCCACCCATAGTAGTTTTACTTCAATAGGAATCTTCTGTCACTCAGCATTGTTTATCTTAAACTTGCATTATGATACGGGCTGCTTTCCCTCCCTTTAGGTCACCAGGTAACTGACTTTGAGGCTCTTAGAGGCGTGCTGAACAGCTAAAACAATACCTCAGTGTATATTTTAGGCCGCTTTTTGCTGGTAATCGCGGCTGCCCTTGCGCTTATAGGGCCGGGAGCGTGTTAAGTTGCGCTGTGAATCGAAGGATGTTGTAACATTCATCGCCTTACAGGCAGACAACCACAACCTCTACTGCTAACGACTACACGCTGATAAGAATAACTGATAAGAATATTTTAAAAAAACATAAAAAGTATTAAATGTGCAGCCATTCAAACAGCTTTAATCCATTACAAACACTTTAACTCTTATACATATACCTTTAGTTAAATAAAAAAAAACTGCCTGTAACATACAAATAGAAATAACATAACAGATCACCTGAAATTTATTCTTGTAGTAGTTTATTATTATTTTCTCTAGTGCTCTCATGCTATCAACATTCTAATGAAAAAACTTGCCCATATCGACTTTAACACATGTAAAGAACAACAAATTACATCTCTGTACAAAGTAGGCTTATGCCATATCTCTCTGTCAAGATCTTTGTTATAAGCAACAGTTGTAAAGCGCATGCTGGATGCTGGTAAAGTGTCACTGTTAAAGTGTGAACTAATATAGCTCGTGTGAAAGTGTTCTGGACATCAAAATGGAGGCAGACAGATACGAAAAAAGCCGCTTATACTGTCGCAGTAAGTAAAAACTAAATTTACATCGATATCGAAAGATAAGGTATAGTCATGGTGATACATTGAAGTGTGACCCATCTTTCTGCCATAGAACCAGCACCCAGCATTATGCTACTACCAGTAATGATGTAACTTCCCGGATTCTGCCGAAATCATCTGAAGATGAACCTGAAAGGGTTCGAAAACCGGTTAATGTAATAAAGCATTATTGATGAAAAAGTGACTGGTTGCAGTTTTGTATAATTTATTTACATTAATATACAGTCACGGTTCTAAAATATCCGTAATGGATAAGCATAAAAACTATCTCTGTTTAATCTCTTTGCGTATTGAAAGCTTTTCTCAAGGATCTTTTGAATATGTGGAATAGGAGAATTTTAGTAATTTTTAATTATAGCTCTGTAAGTACAATAGAACATTCATGCATAATTCCAAGCAATTTGCCCCACATCTCATCTTACACTCAGAATTTCAAAATTTCCAACTTTTATTGCGTTTGTAGGAATAATAAAAATATAATAATTCCAATCCCAAAGAAAGCAGGTGTTGAAAGGTGTGAAAATTACCGAACTATCAGTTTAATAAGTCACGGCTGGAAAGTACTTACACGAATTCCTTACAGACGAATGGAAAAACAGGTCGAAGCCGACCTAGGGGAAGATCAGTTCGGATTTCGTAGAAATGTTGGAAAACGTGAGGCAGTACTGACCCTACAACTTGCCTTAGAAGATAGGTTAAGGAAAGGCAAACCTATATTTCTAGCATTTGTAGACTTAGAGAAAGCTTTTGACAAGATTGACTGGAATACTCTCTTTCAAATTATGAAGGTGGCAGGGTTAAAATACAGGTAGCGAAAGGCTATTTACAATATGTACAAGAACCAGGTGGCAGTTATAATAATTGAGGGACATGAAAGGCAAGCAGTGGTTGGGAAGGGAGTGAGACAGGGTTGTAGCCTCTCCCCGATGTTATTCAATCTGTATATTGAGCAAGCAGTAAAGGAAACAAAAGAAAAATTTGGAGTAGGAATTAAAATCCATGGAGAACAAACAAGAACTTTGAGGTTTGCCGCCGGCCGCAGTGGCCGAGCGGTTCTAGGCGCTTCAGTCTGGAACCGCGCGACCGCTGCGGTCGCAGGTTCGAATCCTGCCTCGGGCATGAATGTGTGTTTTGTCCTTAGGTTAGTTAGGTTTAAGTAGTTCTAAGTTCTAGGGGACTGATGACCTCAGAAGTTAAGTCCCATAGTGCTCAGAGCCATTTGAACCATTTGTTGAGGTTTGCCGATGACATTGTAATTCTGTCTGAGACAGCAAAGGACCTCCAAGTGCAGTTGAACGGAATGGACAGTGTATTGAAAGGCGGATATAAAATGAACATCAACAAAAGCAAAACGAGGTTAATGGAATGTAGACGAATTAAGTCGGGTGGTGCTGAGGGAATGAGATTGGGAAATGAGAAACTTAAACTAGTAGATGCATTTTGCTATCTGGGAAGCAAAGTAACTGATAATGGTCGAAGTAGGGAGGATATAAAATTTAGACTGGCTATGGCAAGGAAAGCGTTTCTGAAGAAGAGAAATTTGTTAACATCGAGTATAGATTTAAGTGTCAGGATGTGTTTTCTAAAAGTATTTGTATGGAGTGTAGCCATGTATGGATGTGAAACATGGACAATAAATAGTTTAGACAAGAAGAGAATAGAAGCTATCGAAATGTGGTGCTACAAAAGAATGCTGAAGATTAGATGGGTAGAATACGTAACTAATGAGGAGGTACTGAATAGAATCGGGGAGAAGAGGAATTTGTGGCACAACGACTAGAAGAAGGGATCCGTTAGTAGGACACGCTCTGCGGCATCAAGGGATCACCAGTTTAGTGATAGATGGAAGCGTGGAGGGTAAAAATCGTAGAGGGAGACCAAGAGATGAATAGACTAAGCAGATTCAGAAGGATGTAGGTTGTAGTAAGTACTGGGAGATGAAGAAGCTTGCACAGGATAGAGTACCATGGAGAGCTCCATCAAACCAGTCTGTGGACTGAAGACCACAACAACGACAGGAATAAGTGAACAAAATTTCATAATCTTAGTCGTCATAGATTCTGAGAAAAAGGTATACAAAGTTTAAAAAACATTATTTTCAGGAAATGCAATTTAAAGGTCAACCTAATGTTTTTTCTTATGTCAGCTCTTCAGAATGCCCGAAATTTGTACTCAAGGCACTCTTTCCGTTCAAGGCTGCTCTTCTGGTTTATTGTTTACTGTCTTCTTTGTTTTACCACCTTTTCAACTGATTTTTCAGTTGCAGAGAGGTGCTGTAAATACATTTTTATCAAGATCGCTTGAACGAAATTTCCTATCTTAAAGTCCATTCCCTCTAATATCTTTATCCTCCCAATGTTCCCCCATTAAATACAATAATTAAATCCTGAGTTGCAATTCTGGGTAATGTCCATCAGCAGCACAAGGCAGAAAATGAATTGCTTCTTCATAAGCAAAGTAGTTGGTTTGTTACTGTTTCTAAGGTACGGAACAAAGTCACAGTTGACATGTATAACCAAAGAGTGTACATATCACAGCCTTCTGGACATATCCCGTGCAAGTTTGCTTGAAAGTAATCCAAAAAATCGTTCGCCGAGCTATTATTAAAGTGTTGCTTCAAAAAGTTGGCGTGGCAGGAAGGTCGCGTCCGACACATAATTATTTTTCAGGCTTCGAAAGCGATTTCATCATCGAAACTTTGGGAACTTATTGTCCATGAGTTGTACCAATAAGCAAAAAATAAATTGGAAATTTACATTTTTGTTCAATGTCATTAACGTCCTTTTTAAGAATTAAGTGATTCCCTGAAAGCCACGTGGTAATCTTACTGGCTACCCTATTACCACTGACATAAATGAAGAGAAGCAGCGGACCTGGAACACAACCCTGTGGCACCCCTCACTTTACTTGATCTAGGCCACATTCCAGCTGCTGTTGACAGTGGAAGACAAAGTGCTGTTTCCACCGTTCGAGACATGAAATGTTGTTGAGCTATTTTGAAAATCTCACTATGTTCCTACTTACAGAAAAGTATTGCGTGGTTTGCATAACCAAGTGATTTTGGAAAACCACAGGAAATATTCACTGCCCTCAACCTGCCTTCTCATTTCTTTGTTTTGCGGGTATTTTACAGTGAGTATTAGAGAGCTGCCTTCTACACTGACGTGAAGAAGTCGCAAACCAAAAAATTATTAATGTAGAGAAATGAAATTTCGAGAATTCATTTGTCTAGATTACGTATGTAAGTGATCAACAATGATAGATTACAGGTTAATAAAAGCGCGAGATAACCCATTGCAAATGTGAAATGCTGGTAAATTAATTATCAGTTGAACCGCTAAAACGTTGAATGGAAGCCTGCAAACGTGCATGTATTGTTTTGTACAGGTGCCAGATGTCAATATGTGGGATGGAGTTCCATGCCTGTTGCACTCGGTCGGTCAACATCGGGAGAGTTAATGCTGTTTGTGGATGCTGTTCCACATGTACTGGAATGGAGACAGATCTAGTGATCGGCCGGCCGCTGTGGTCGAGCGCTTCTAGGCTCTTCAGTCCGGAACCACGCGGCTGCTACGGTCGCAGTTTCGAATCCTGCCTCGGGCATGGATGTGTGTGATGTCCTTAGGTTCGTTAGGTTTAAGTAGTTCTAAGTGTAGGGGACTGATGACCTCAGATGTTAAGTCCCATATTGCTTAGAGCCATTTGAACCATTTGAATATCTAGTGATCGAGGTGGCCAAGACAACATATCGACAGTCCGTGGAGCATGTTGGGTCGCAACGGTGGTATCCGCAAGCGTTATCTTGTTGGAAAACACCACATGAAATGCTGTTCATGAATGGCAGCACAACAAGTCGAATCACGAGACTGACGTATAGACTTGCAGTCACGGAGCGTGGGATAACCTCGAGAGTGCACCAGAGCATAACTCTAGCTGTAGGTACACTGTGTCTAGCATGCAGAGAGGTTGGTTGCAGGCATGTAACTGCTCTGCTTCTGACCAACACATGACCATCACTGGTACCGAGGCAGAGCCCGATTTCATCAGACAAAAACAACAGACCTCCACCCATCCTATTTTAAGTATGTACCATCGTTTTATCGTTATTTATACACATGGATCCCAGCAGGGAAATGCTCTCGGTTGTTCTGTGGTTTTCCCTGATAGGGTTTCTGAAGTGCGTCTTCCAGAACAATTTACAAATTATGATGCGGAGTTATATGGCATTCTAATGGCACTGGAGAGGGTTCACAGACATGATCATACGAGTTTTCTTGTCTGTTCCGACTCTCTTAATGCACTGCAAGCGCTTCACCAAATGTATCCGGTAGACCCGCTGATTCAGCTCATCCACGACTGCTTACAGCGGTTCCAACGCCGTGGCAAGGAGGTGATCTTTTGCTGGGTACCTGGCCACGTTGGGATACAGGGTAACGACATGGCTGATAAAGCTGCCAAAGAAGCATGTTGGGATGGTGCTGTCCATCAGTATCCCATTCCGTTGCATGCCATTATCTCATTTTCTGACAGATGCACCATGCGTCAGTGGGAGACCGAATGGTTGCAGGTGTCGGACAACAAACTGCGGTCACTCAAACCGACCACAAAAGCTCGGCGGACTTCGTGCCAGCCTCGTCGCTGGAAGGAGGTTTTGGTTACCAGACTGCGCATCGGGCATAGCCCTTTCACACTGGGCTTCCTCCTCCAGGGGGAGGATCCACCTTCTGTGAAGTTTGTGGCGTGCCGCTTTCAGTTCAGCATATTGTGGCCACGTGTGTCCTGTATACTGATAATAGGGCAGCCCTTGGTCTCGCTGGAGATCTGCCTACCGTCCTCGCAGATACCGATACCAGTGTTCACAGAGTGGTGAAATTTTGTGAACTATCAAGCCTCATCCCTAAACTGGTGGGGAAGGGCGGCGGCCTTTAGTACGTTATAAACTGCCCTGCATGTGGGGACAGCATTGGACTCCACCCATGAGGTTTCCTGTTGATTTTTCGTCAGGGCGCTGATGACCGTGATGTCGAGAACCCCCTCAACCCAACTGATAATCATCATCATCCACCATCCCTCTAGCGGGCTGTCACTTGACACCATCGAGCCGCAAATAGCGGTGGTTTGGGGTCATTCGAATGCAAGCTACTGGGCATCTGACTCGGAGCTGTCCTCGAAGCAACCGATCTGTCGTTCGTTTGTCACTGTGGTGTCAACTGCTGCTCATATTTGCTGCTGCAGATGCAATACGAAGCGCCAGAACCAAACGCATCTCACAATGGCCTTCTCTCTCGGTAACACTACGTGGCTGTCCGGAGCCCGGTCTTCCTGCTGACATACATTCTCGTGATCACCGGTATCGGCAGTCATGTAGAGTGGCTACATTGTTGCCAAGTCCTTCTACAGTATCGCGGAAGGAACATCCAGCTTCTCGTAGGCCTATTATACGGCCTTGCTCAAACTCAGCGACGTGTTTATAATGGTCCATTTTTCGCCTCAAATGCATTCTTGACTAACATCAACTGACCAAGTCCAATCTCCGTTACAGCGTTCAGCAAACCTGATTTGCATCCTCATAGTGGCACTACTAGTGCCGCTCTTGTGTGACTGGAGCCGAATGTTAATAGGTATTATCATTTTGATGTAGGAACAGGCCTAAAAACATTTATCTTGCACAACTCTACATCTATATACACACTTCGCTAGCCACCAAGCGGTGTGTGACGGAGGGTACAATTAGCGCCAACGTGATATTTCCTCTCCTCTGTTCCACTAGCGGATCGCGCGAGGGAAAAATGACTGTCTGAACGCCTCAGTACGAGCTCTTATTTCCCTTATCTTTCAGTGTTGATCATTACGCGATTTGAAAGTTGGTGGTAATAATATATACTCTACATCCTCGGTGAAGATTGGATTTCGGAATTTAGTGAGCAGCCCCTTCTGTTTAGCGGGTCGTCTATCTGCAAGTGTGTCACACTTCAAACTTTCTGTGAGATTTGTAACGCTCTCGCGATAGCTAAATGTACCGGTCACGAACCTTACCGTTCTTCTTTGGATCTTCTCAATCTCTTGAATCAGGCCCAACTGGTAAGGGGCCGAAACAGACGAACAATACACCAAGACTGGACGAACTAACGTATTGTAAGCTATTTCCTTTGGTGAAGGACTGCATCGCTTCAGAATTCTACTAGTAAACCGCAATCTAGAGTTCGCCTTACCCGTTACTTGTGTAATCTGATCATTCCATTTGAGGTCATTTCGAATAGTCACACCCGGATACTTGATGGACGTTACCGCTTCCAAAGACTGGGCATTTATTTTGTACTCGTACATTAATGGGGATTTTCGCCTTGTTACACGAAGTAGGTTACACTTACTAATATTGAGAGATAACTGCCAGTCATTACACCACGCATTTAATTTTCTGCAAATCCTCATTGATTTGTTCACAACATTCGTGTGATACTACCTTCCTGTAGACTTCAGCATCATCGGCAAACAGTCTAAGGCCACTGTCAGTACCATCAACCAGATCGTTTATGTAAATCGTAAAAAGCAAAGGACCTGTTACGCTGCCCTGGGGCACACCTGAAGTTATTCTTGTTTCTGTTGAAGTTACCCCGTTCAGGACGATATACTGCTCTCTACATGTTAGAAATCCTTCTATCCAACCGCATATGTCGCTGGATAGAACGTAAACGCGCACTTTTTGTAGCAAGCGACAGTGCGGAACTGAGTCGAACGCTTTTCGAAAGTCAAGAAATGTGGTATCAACCTAGGAACCGGTATCTAGAGTCCGTTGTATATCGTGCACAAAGAGCTGTGTCTCGCATGACCGCTGTTTCCTAAAACCGTGCTGGTTTCTGCAGATGAGCTTCTCAGAGTCTAGAAAGGTCATTATGTCTGAACACAAAAGATGTTCCATGATTCCACAAGAAATCGATGTCAGTGAAATTGGCCGGTAATTACGTGCATCCGATTTTCTACCCTTTTTATAGATTGCTATGACCTGGGCCTTCTTCCAGTCCCGTGGAACTTTCCGCCGTTCCAATGATCTCTGATACATGATGGATAAGAATGGTGAGGATCGTACAAACATACCCCCGTTTGAGTCTCGTAAGGATTCCCGTATGGAGGACATAGTGATAGACACCCCTGCGGTTGTGAAGCAGCTGAATGGGTTGAAAATAAATAAATCGCCAGCTCTTGATGGGATTCCAATTCGGTTTTACAGAGAGTACTCTACTGGATTGGCTCCTTACTTAGCTTGCATTTATCGCGAATCTCTTGCCCAACGTAAAGTCCCGAGCGACTGGAAAAAAGCGCAGGTGAGGGTAGAAGGACGGATCCTCAAAATTACAGACCAAAATCGTTAACATCGGTTTGTTGCGGGATTCTCGAACATATTCTCAGTTCGAATATAATGAATTTCCTTGAGACAGAGAAGCTGCTCTCCATGCATCAGCACGGCTTTAGAAAACATAGCTCCTGCGAAACGCAACTCGCCCTCTTTTCACATGATATCTTGCGTACAGTGGATGAAGGGTATCAGAGGGATGCCATATTCCTTGACTTCCGGAAAGCGTTTGACTCGGTGCCCCACTGCAGACTCCTAAGGTACGAGCATATGGGATCGGTTCCCAAATATGTGAATGGGGCGAAGACTTCTTAAGTAATAGAACCCAGTACATTGTCCTCGATGGTGAGTGTTCATCGGAGGTGAGGGTATCATCTGCAGTGCCCCAGGGAAGAGTGGCAGGTCCGCTGTTGTTTTCTATCTACATAAATGATCTTTTGGATAGGGTGGATAGCAATGTGCGGCTGTTTGCTGATGATGCTGTGGTGTACGGGAAGGTGTCGTCGTTGAGTGACTGTAGGAGGATACAAGATGACTGGGACAGGATTTGTGATTGATGTAAAAAATGGCATCTAACTCTAAATATTGATAAATGTAAATTAATGCAGATGAATAGGAAAAAGAATCCCGTAATTTTGGAATACTCCATTAGTAGTGTAGCGCTTGACACAGTCACGGCCGGCGGGTGTGGCCGAGCGGTTCTAGGCGCTACAGTCTGGAACCGCGCGACCGCTGCGATCGCAGGTTCGAATCCTGCCTCGGGCATGGATATGTGTGATGTCCTTAGGTTAGTTAGGTTTAAGTATTTCTAAGTTCTAGGGGACTGATGACCTCAGAAGTTAAGTCCCATAGTGCTCAGAGCCATTTGAACCATTTGACACAGTCACGTCGATTAAATATTTGGGCGTAACATTGCAGAGAGATATGAAGTGGGACAAGCATGTAATGGCAGTTGTGGGGAAGGCGGATAGTCGTCTTCGGTTCATTGGTATAATTTTGGGAAGATGTGGTTCATCTGTAAAGGAGACCGCTTATAAAACACTAATACGGCCTATTCTTGAGTACTGCTCGAGCGTTTGGGATCCCTATCAGGTCGGATTGAGAAAGGACATAGAAGCAATTCAGAGGCGGGCTGCTAGATTTGTTACTGGTAGGTTCGATCATCACGCGAGTGTTACGGAGATGCTTCAGGAACTCGGGTGGGAGTCTCTGGAGGAAAGGAGGGGCTCTTTTCGTGAATCGCTACTGAGGAAATTTAGAGAACCAGCATTTGAGGCTGACTGTAGTACAATTTTACTGCCGCCAACTTATATTTCGCGGAAAGACCACAAAGATAAGATAACAAAGATTAGGGCTCATACAGAGGCATATAGGCATTCACTTTTCCCTCGTTCTGTTTGAGAGTGGAACAGGGAGAGAAGATGCTAGTTGTGGTACGAGGTACCCTCCGCAACGCATCGTATGGTGGATTGCGAAGTATGTATGTAGATGTAGTTGTAGATGCTATACATTGTGTTAAAAAAGGTACGGCCAAACTTTCAGGAAACATTCCTCACACACAAAGAAAGAAAATAAGTTATCTTGACATGTGTCCGGAAACGCTTACTTTCCATGTTAGAGCTCATTTTATTACTTCTCTTCAAATCACATTAATCATGGAATGGGAACACACAGCAACAGAACGTATCAGCGTGACTTCAATCACTTTGTTACAGGAAATGTTCAAAATGTCCTCCATTAGCGAGGATACATGCATCCACCCTCCGTCGCATGATCCACCCTGATGCGCTGATGCAGCCCTGGAGAATGGCGTATTGTATCACAGCCGTCCTCAATACAAGCACGAAGAGTCTCTACATTTGGTACCGGGGTTGCATAGACAAGAGCTTTCAAATGTCCCCATAAATGAAAGTCAAGAGGGTTGAGGTCAGGAGAGCGTGCAGGCCATGGAATTGGTCCGCCTCTACCAATCCATCGGTCACCGAATCTGTTGTTGAGAAGCGTACGAACACTTCGACTGAAATGTGCAGGAGCTCCATCGTGCATGAACCACATGTTGTGTCGTAAAGGCACATGTTCTAGCAGCACAGGTAGAGTATCCCGTATGAAATCATGATAACGTGCTCCATTGAGCGTAGGTGGAAGAACATGGGGCCCAATCAAGAGATCACCAACAATGCCTGCCCAAACGTTCACAGAAAATCTGTGTTGATGACGTGATTGTACAATTGCGCGCGGATTCGCGTCAGCCCACACATGTTGATTGTGAAAATTTACAATTTGATCACGTTGTAATGAAACGTCATCCGTAAAGAGAACATTTGCAGTGAAATGAAGATTGACACATTGCTGGATGAACCATTCGCAGAAGTGTACCCGTGGAGGCCAATCAGCTGCTGATAGTGCTGCACACGCTGTACATGGTACGGAAGCAACTGGTTCTCCCGTAGCACTCTCCATACAGTGACGTGGTCAACGTTACCTTGTACAGCAGCAACGTCTCTGACGCTGACATCAGGGTTATCGTAAACTGCGCGAAGAATTGCCTCGTCCATTGCACGTGTCCTCGTCGTTCTAGGTCTTCCCCAGTCGCGAGTCATAGGCTGGAATGTTCCGTGCTCCCTAAGACGCAGACCAATTGCTTCGATCGTCTTCGTGTCGGGACACCTTCGTTCTGGAATTCTGTCTCGATACAAACGTACCGCGCCACGGCTATTGCCCCGTGCTAATCCATACATCAAGAAAAAAAAAAGAAAAGGTTCAAATGGCTGTGAGCACTATGGGACTTAACATCTATGGTTATCAGTTCCCTAGAATTTAGAACTAATTAAACCTAACTAACCTAAGGACATGACACAACACCCAGTCAATCCATATATCAAATGGGCATCTGCCAACTCCGCATTTGTAAACATTGCACTGACTGCAAAACCACGTTCGTGATGAACACTAACCTGTTGATGCTACGCACTGATGTGCTTGATGTTAGTACTGTAGAGCAATGAGTCGCATGTCAACATAAGCAACATTACCTTCCTTCAATTGGGCCAAATGGCGGTGAATCGAGGAAGTACAGTACATACTGACGAAACTAAAATGAGCTCTAACATGGAAATTAAACGTTTCCGGACACATGTCCACGTAACATCTTTTCTTTATTTGTGTGTGAGGAATGTTTCCTGAAAGTTTGGCCGTACCTTTTTGTAACACCCTGTATTTGTAGCATAGTCAACATCAAATCTTACGGGGCCAGACGCCTTTCTGGCGTCTAAGGATCTTAACTTTTTTAGAATCCCAGATACACTAAACACTGTGTCAGTCATCTTTCCTTCTTGGTGCTGCAGTTTTTTTCCGTCAGTGTATTTTGGGAGATGGGATCAACTTTCGCTGGAGAGGGAACTTTTCAGGAAAGTTTCGCAGCACGAGGGGGGCGCACGTGTCGGCGCGTCCAACAGTCGTGTAATTGCACGCAGGTCGGCGGCAGGCAGTCGGCAGCGCGGACAGCGGACGTCGGGCGCACGCGTCTCGCGCTACGTGCCGGACGCGCCGATTGGCCTAGTTGCGAGCCGTTCACGTCCGCGTCATTCGGCCGGCGCCGCCGGATTTGTGACGACAGTCCGGAGCAGCAGCGGCGGCGGCGGTGCCGGTCCAGCGCTGATTGCGACTGACAGCCGCTGGCCGCGTCACGTTTGCAGCGGCGCCAACTAGCGCGCTGCCCGGCGCTGCGCTGCGCCCCGCCCGGCACACTCCGGTAGCCGTACCCGTGCCGCCTACTTTGCAGGCCGGCGATCCTAGCATCCGGCCCGCTGCCGTGTCAGGCCGTGGAGATTACAGTGACAGTAATGTTTTACATGAGCTGCTGTTGTCGTATTGGTTATCGACGCTTTTGTTGCTCTGCCGCAATTATTCACCACTGCCGCTTGCCACGTATCATCTGTGTTTCAGCACAACTGCTGTAGCCCAGCGTTGTATAATTTGTTTATTGAATATCAACTGTTACAATGAAAATATATACAATAAATACAATTAGAACATTAACGATGAGTATCTTTATTTAAATCCTCTATTTCTATACTTTCCACATCTCCATTCTCGTGTGTTTGCCTCTTCTTCCTTGCTACATCTAATACAATATTGGCAGTACGACTTGTACCTGCATTTATAGCAGTTCAAAATCCTGTACCAGAGTCAAATGATATACCACTATAAATTGAGGTTATACTTTCACTGTCGCCTTTCATATAAAGCTCTCCAGAATGGTCTAATGTTTCTACTAAAGTATTGTACGTTTCTATAGAGAATCCTATTTCAATTGCTGTAGTAATTTTTACAGTCATTTTACAATTGACATAACTATTTGAATCTGCTGGTGCATTATTAGGAACTGGATTAATACCCAATGTAAACGAAGGAATAAATTTAACACTTGTAGGTCTATTCAGATGACCAACAAGATGATCATAATTAAAATAATCCAAATGAATAGACAAGGGCTTTGCGGTTTGTTGTGCAACTTTTTTTAATACTTTATCATCAGTATTACAAAAACGTCCAGGATAACCATGTGTTCCTAAATAGTATTGTGTTCCATTACCAGCAAATCCATGAGCACGTTTCCTACTTTTAAATATACCAATAGTTGGTTCATATTCATAAGTAAATGATACATTTTGATCAACAGCTCTTGAAGCAATACATACTTCATACAATTTATGAAATGATGAATTCCAAATACTTCATCTGTAGCAAATAAATTTCCATTATCGACAGATTTACCATGTGGTATTACAAAAGAATCATTAAAAGGGCAGTTACGTGGGACAGTTAAACATGTAGGATAACCATTCATTGAACTGGAACCCCATAAAGTATTTTGTATATGGCCTTTTGCTGCAATACCACTAGTACACATAGGTTTAGTTGGTTCAGTCGCAACGTTAACTGGTTCATGAGCAATTGCAAGATTCGCACCTTTATTATAAATTAACATTGGAACATGAGTAATACTTCCGCTTGCACTTAATGTACTTCCAGTTTGAAAACTGGCTTCTAAACCAACAGGAGTTAACGATATCCATAATTTCTTTACAAATGAATTATGTGGTAATGAATCAAATTGTGCTTTACTCATAAACTGACTTAATTCGTTAGTCATAAATTGAGCTCCAGATGGTGTCAACAGCGTTGATTTGTCCAGAGTTTATTCTTGAAATACTGTCCAGTCAATAACAGTAAATAGACCGCACAGGTCTGTCGAGACGGCTATAGTGACGCTTTGATCACCACTGTAGGTGCGGGTTTTGTACATAGGCTATCGCATGTACAACCTGATCAAAAAGTCAGTATAAATTTGAAAACTGAATAAATCACGGAATAATGTAGATAGAGAGGTACAAATTGACACACATGCTTCGAATGACATGGGGTTTTCTTAGCACAAAAAAATACAAAAGTACAAAAAATGTCCTACACATGGCGCTTCATCTGATCAGAATAGCAATAATTAGCATAACAAAGTAAGACAAAGCAAACATGATGTTCTTTACAGGAAATGCTCAATATGTCCACCAACATTCCTCAACAATAGCTGTAGTAGAGGAATAATGTTGTGAACAGCACTGTAAAGCATGTCCGGAGTTATGGTAAGGCATTGGCGTCGGATGTTGTCTTTCAGCATCCCTAGAGATGTCTGTCGATCACGATACATTGCGACTACAGGTAGCCCCAAAGGCAATAATCGCGCGTAACCCCAAACGCAATAATCGCGCGAACTGAGGTCTGCGGACCTGGGAGGCCAAGCATGACCAAAGTGGCGGCTGAACACACGATCATCACCAAGCGACGCGCGCAAGTGATCTTTCACGCGTCAAGCTACACTTGTTTTTGTTCTAATAAAACCCCATGTCATTCCAAGCATTTGTGTCAAAGTTTACCTCTTTATCTACATTATTCCGAGGTTTATTAAGTTTTCAAATTTATACTGACTTCTTCATCACCCGGTATTTGTCACGACAAGGATGGTTTAATAATTGACACAGGTGTCCGAATCCAACACTATCAAAAAATAAAAGAAAAACATACTTCTCAATGCAACTTATGACGAAGCTACAGTAATTTATTTGAATTATAAAACAAGTTATGGATCTATTTTTCACCTACAGCATGCCGCAGGTTCACAAAATTTCTTCCATATAATTTTTTTGCTTCGGACTTGCATGTAGCGACTTTTGGTGTTGTTGTTGTTGTTGTTGTTGTCTTCACTCCTAAGACTGGTTTCATGCAGCTCTCCATGCTACTCTATCCTGTGCAAGCCCGTTCATCTCCCAGTACCTACTGCTACCTACATCCTTCTGAATCTGCTTAGTGTATTCATCTCTTGGTCTCCCTTTACGATTTTTACCCTTCACGCTACCCTCCAATACTAAATTGGTGATCCCTTTACGGCTCAGAACATGTCCTACTAACCGATCCGTTCTTCTAGTCAAGTTGTCCCACAAACCTCTCCTCAATCCTATTCAATATCTCCTCATTAGTTATGTGATCTACCCATCTAATCATCAGCGTTCTTCTGTAGCACCACATTTCGAAAGCTTCTATTCTCTTCTTGTCTAAACTATTTATCGTCCATGTTTCACTTCAATACATGGCTACACTCCACACAAATACTTTCAGAAACGACTTCCTGACACTTAAATCTTTACTCGATATTAACATATTTCTCTTCTTCAGAAACACTTTCCTTGCCATTGCCAGTCTACGTTTTATATCCTCTCTACTTCGACCATCCTCAGTTATTTTGCACCCCAAATAGCAAAACTCCTTTACTACTTTAAGTGTCTCATTTCCTAATCTAATTCCCTCAGCATCACCCGTCTTAATCCGACTACATTTCATTATCCTCGTTTTTCTTTTGTTGATGTTCATATTATATCCTCCTTTCAAAACACTGTCTATTTCGTTCAACTACTTTTCCGAGTCCTTTGCTGTCTCTGACAGAATTACCATATCCTCAAAGTTTTTATTTTTTCTCCATGGATTTTAATAGCTACTCCGAATTTTTCTTTTGTTTCCTTTACTGATTGCTCAATATACAGATTGAATAACGTTGGGGAGAGGCTACAACCCTGCCTCACTCCCTTCCCAACAGCTGCTTCCCTTTCATGCCCATCAACTCTTATAACTGCCATCTGGTTCTTGTACAAATTGTAAATAGCCCTTCGCTCCCTGTATTTTACCCTTGCCACCTTCAGAATTTGAATGAGAGTATTCCAGTCAACATTGTCAAAAGCTTTCTCTAAGTCTAAAAATGCTAGAAACGTAGGTTTGCCTTTCCTTAATCTATTTTCTAAGATAAGTAGTAGGGTCAGTATTGCTCCACGTGTTCCAACATCTCTGCGGGATCCAAACTGATGGACCAGTTTTTCCATTCGTCTGTAAAGAATTCGCGTTAGTATCGTAGCGACTATAGCCATTATGAAACACAGGAAATCTACGAGTATTCCAAGTTGCGAATACGAACAACAATCAGCTATATAACTACATGAAAACAATGAAAATTTGTGCCAGATCAGGACTCTAACCCAGAATTCCGATTGGGCTATTCATGTAGGTCTCACGACCAGGACCAAGCTTCCATATATCGTCATTGTTGCATCGCAACCTGCACTCGTACATACATTGTGTAATTCCCTTGGAGGGGAGGACATTTTAATTGAAAGTCGCTGCCTGATATTAGTGGATACCAGGAAACTCCCGATCCTTTACAGAATAGAGCTCCCATTTCAGCTTGAATGGCGGGAAGCCCTTAGGACTGCCTGTCGTTCACTTGACTTATTCAGTTCATTCGGACACATGAAATTTGGGCACATGTACCCAGTTAGGATGACACTGTGACAGAAATGGTGTTTGTTAAAGAGGGCTGACAGAGGTTGGTTGCTGGGTTCATTGGTACCTAACTGCATGAAGTAATTTTGAAGCGATTTATGTTTTGCCGAGCAGTTAAGACGGCAGCTGAGCGAAGGGATGGTTGTTAGAGATAGATGGCGAAAAGGCCGCTTTATTGGCATCAGTTCGGAGAATTAGGAAGGGATGTGGGCGGTCGTACGAGTACTGCCTCCACATTCCATGCAGAAGAACTCAGGCTGGCGTACACGGCCTGAGAAGCAGGAGGCCCAATAGCCACGGGAAATAAGTGTTCTCAGCGTTCCACAGTATATTATCACAGAGGTTTGCGGCAAGGTTTTTCCACAACTTCTTTAGCCGGGTCGTGACGAACCGCTACCCAGTCGAGGAGAGTACGTTATTCAGCCACTTTGGTAAAACCAGTACTCCCTCTCCCCCCCCCCCCCCTCCGATCACCAAAATTAAGCAGTGTGGGGCCCTGCTAGTATCTGGATGGGGAACCATCCGGAGAAAATCGGGTGCCGTTGGTATTTCGGACACGCAAGTTGCCGAATTAGAAGCCCAGATACTAGCGGGCCGTGGTACCACACGACATTTGTTTATCTACTACGTGAGGATTTTTGAGGCCTTTTTGCGAGATTCATATCTATTAGGATTGTGAAAACATTTTGCCATGTTGGCTGAAATGGACTGACATCGCAGGGCGCCTGACACAGTGCTACAGGGAGAGCCGTGTCAAGCTGCTTCCCGCGCGAGTGGAGAAACAGCATCCGAATTGGGATGTTGACGGTATCATCATAAGACGCACCAGTGGGTGGCTGTTCTATGTCACGGTTAGCGATAGGATTGGAGGAACTGAATTCGCCAGTCTTCTGGAGGAAGACTGTACTGGGAGTGGAGAACTATGCAATTGAGGTACAGAAGCGTTACTGCATTGCGACTGATTGCTTTAGCAGTTTGAGAGTATCCAATGTGGAGTGTTTTTGGAAATGATGGTGGAGAGACGGAGAAGTGAGCGGATAGATTTGGGCACTGGCCTTCAGTAGACCGGTTCAAGCTTTTATTCGGTGTATTTTTATTCGTTCTGATGTTGCCCACATGGCGAGTTTTAGTGTATATTTGGGTTTCAACTGGAGACACCGACGTGGGTCCTGGAATGGGAGAAGGAGAGCCATAGCTTCAGTCGCTTCGCTGCAGACCCCACAGTGGATGGTGTGCATTTAACAGCTCCGCCGTATTAGAAACTTTCATGGTGAAGTTTCTCCGTTCACGATGTGCTCTTTCAAACAGCAGCAGTTACTGCCCAATTTATGCATACCGCAATATCTTGCAACTTCGCAGTTCACAATCGCTACCAGACTAAGTAGTCCGTTAGATAGCATCATCCGTAGTTAAAATCGGAGTCGAAGTTAATTTTGCACCACTCCCCAACTTTGTCAACCGTACATCAGCACATAATTCAGAAAAATGGCTCTGAGCACTATGGGACTTAATATCTGACGTCATCAGTCCCCTAGAACTTAGAACTACTTAAACGTAACTAACCTAAGGACATCACACACATCCATGCCCGAGGCAGGATTCGGACCTGCGACCGGAGCGGTCCCGCGGTCCCAGACTGAAGCGTCTAGAACCACTCGGCCACACCGGCCGGCAGCACATAATTCATTTCATTAAACAGGAGCTTGTATATAACAAAGGTTGTTTGTGTCTATTCATGTATAGTGTTAACTGTCGTTAACTTGAATGTTATCTGTTGCTTCAAAAGATACCATTCCTTGGTCACTTATTAATTTGATTCATTCATGTTGGAGACAGAAGGATATACACTCCTGGAAATTGAAATAAGAACACCGTGAATTCATTGTCCCAGGAAGGGGAAACTTTATTGACACATTCCTGGGGTCAGATACATCACATGATCACACTGACAGAACCACAGGCACATAGACACAGGCAACAGAGCATGCACAATGTCGGCACTAGTACAGTGTATATCCACCTTTCGCAGCAATGCAGGCTGCTATTCTCCCATGGAGATGATCGTAGAGATGCTGGATGTAGTCCTGTGGAACGGCTTGCCATGCCATTTCCACCTGGCGCCTCAGTTGGACCAGCGTTCGTGCTGGACGTGCAGACCGCGTGAGACGACGCTTCATCCAGTCCCAAACATGCTCAATGGGGGACAGATCCGGAGATCTTGCTGGCCAGGGTAGTTGACTTACACCTTCTAGAGCACGTTGGGTGGCACGGGATACATGCGGACGTGCATTGTCCTGTTGGAACAGCAAGTTCCCTTGCCGGTCTAGGAATGGTAGAACGATGGGTTCGATGACGGTTTGGATGTACCGTGCACTATTCAGTGTCCCCTCGACGATCACCAGTGGTGTACGGCCAGTGTAGGAGATCGCTCCCCACACCATGATGCCGGGTGTTGGCCCTGTGTGCCTCGGTCGTATGCAGTCCTGATTGTGGCGCTCACCTGCACGGCGCCAAACACGCATACGACCATCATTGGCACCAAGGCAGAAGCGACTCTCATCGCTGAAGACGACACGTCTCCATTCGTCCCTCCATTCACGCCTATCGCGACACCACTGGAGGCGGGCTGCACGATGTTGGGGCGTGAGCGGAAGACGGCCTAACGGTGTGCGGGACCGTAGCCCAGCTTCATGGAGACGGTTGCGAATGGTCCTCGCCGATACCCCAGGAGCAACAGTGTCCCTAATTTGCTGGGAAGTGGCGGTGCGGTCCCCTACGGCACTGCGTAGGATCCTACGGTCTTGGCGTGCATCCGTGCGTCGCTGCGGTCCGGTCCCAGGTCGACGGGCACGTGCACCTTCCGCCGACCACTGGCGACAACATCGATGTACTGTGGAGACCTCACGCCCCACGTGTTGAGCAATTCGGCGGTACGTCCACCCGGCCTCCCGCATGCCCACTATACGCCCTCGCTCAAAGTCCGTCAACTGTGCATACGGTTCACGTCCACGCTGTCGCGGCATGCTACCAGTGTTAAAGACTGCAATGGAGCTCCGTATGCCATGGCAAACTGGCTGACACTGACGGCGGCGGTGCACAAATGCTGCGCAGCTAGCGCCATTCGACGGCCAACACCGCGGTTCCTGGTGTGTCCGCTGTGCCGTGCGTGTGATCATTGCTTGTACAGCCCTCTCGCGGTGTCCGGAGCAAGTATGGTGGGTCTGACACACCGGTGTCAATGTGTTCTTTTTTCCATTTCCCGGAGTGTATTTTAGAATATTATATACTGCGCTAACTTTAGTTTCACTCCTAGCGGTTCAAATTATTCATCTGTGTATAAATGTCCTGTTGCGTTTAATGCCACAGCAGTGTAACTGAAGGGTGGATCTGTTGCCGCAGACTATTCCGAGGCAGAAATTCAGTAGAGGTACCGCACATACCGTCCCTCAAGACGATACAGTGTAAGCTTACCGGGCAAAAAAACTAGTCATCCTGGAGAAGTCATTACCAGCATCATTTAATACGGTATATTTCCATCTCTTGAATTGATAATAAGCTCGATTGGGTTAGGAAGCGAGTCCGCAAAGGTGTACGGGTACGTCGCATCCAGATTAACACACTCGCTGAGGACTTGGCTGGGCAGTTTCACAAAATTGCGGGGATGCTGATCTCGGTGTTTCACTCGCTGTTCCAAGATATCTCACAGATCCTCTATGATTTTGTGGGCCAGTCGAGATAATATAGGTTACGGGAGTATTCAAAAACAAGTTAAATATTCATCAGGCACGATGAGCTTTGGTGTTGTCGTTTTTATATGCTTGTGTCAGCAATAGCCTCTTGCGAGGTGATCGACTCCAAATGTTCCCTGCATGCAGTTACCTCTGCAGTGTTCTCTCGCTAACAGGTTCAGATGGATCTTCATTCACTGTCTGCAGCGATTACTGTCGGGCTTTGAAGCAGTTTTTATTCATAAGCCGCGAAACGCTTCTTCAGTCGCTTTCAGTAAGGATATTTTTCCGACCATCTTTCCGACGTCGTTATTCGTGGCCACGTGTGTTATACCACTGCTTGCAGAGACGTTGAACAGTCCACCGCAAAACACCAACAACTCCAGCAGCATCACACAATGAATGGCAAATGGTAAGGCCAAACACGATTGCCCGTTTTCGCCACTCTGTCGCGTCCTTACATTTAGCCACATTTGCGTACAGTGTATGCTTGAAACATACGTGTCTCACTGTTCGCTACTACCTTACACTCACACAGAGTGCGCGCAGTCCACAACGTGACTCGATCGCTGCGCCCCGTTCGTAGGCTTAACGATTCACCTGCGCATGCGCACTGGGGTGACTAGCTTTTTGTCCGGTGAGCGTATAAAACAGCCTTAAACATCTATTTGCTTTACAAATGAGCAAGTGTGTTAAATATTTGACTTTGAGCATGCCGGCCGGTGTGGCCGTGCGGTTCTAGGCGCTGCAGTCTGGAACCGCGTGACCGCTACCGTCGCAGGTTCGAATCCTGTCTCGGGCATGGATGTGTGTGATGTCCTTAGGTTAGTTAGGTTTAAGTAGTTCTACGTTCTAGGGGACTGATGACCACGGATGTTAAGTCCCATAGTGCTCAGAGCCATTTGAACCAATTTGACTTTGAGCATGTAAGCAAGAAAAAGTTTACGAAAGATTAGAAATAATGTTTAAAGTTTGTTCGAAGTCACTAAATGCCCTCATTATAAAAAACTGGATGAGCAAAGTCTTCATAACTTGAGCCCTATTTTAAACAAAAGCTAGTTTTCCACGCTCCTCAATGTTTATAGCGTTATGTCTCCTGAACCGTGTGTCGTATAATGATATAATTTTCCAGGTACATTCAATGACCTGTGTACATACTGTCTGCAAAGCTGTGTTGCAAAAGTAGTTAGCAGTGAAGAAGCAATAAACTAAAACTTCATGCTTAGTGCCGAAGGCCGACGGCATGGATAGCAAAAATTGGAAAAACGTTTTTCATTTCATCATTTGCGACGGGCGTTTGTGAAGAAAAGTTTCTTGAACGTTTGAAGTTATGTGTGAAGATTGTTGTATGTCACCAAGTGTTGTCATTTGGTATAAGGAATGGCCACCAGTGCGTAGCCCGATTGTCTTTTGCTGTTACACCAACTTCCACCCAACAGACGTTGATTGTCTGTGGTACTGCAGGTGAATTTACCTCTAGAAAGAGTTTCTTTGTATTGAACCACAGTTTAATTCCAAAAGCTTCTATGTAGTGCTGTGAAACAGCATACACCTTCAAACGGGCCTTCAGAGACTCATATGTATATTGTTATTTAACTATGTGATGTTAATTTACGAGGGTTGGGGGAGTGGCGGAGGGGTGTCGTCTTGGAGAGACAGGGGTTAGCCGCACAATGACGGCCAGGCAGCTCCCGGAGCGATTGAAACCCGGGGCGCGCCATTGTACATTGTATCTACGGGGATGGGGGGGACTGCCTGCCATTGTCTGCGGTAGTGTATAATGTATGAGCCTGAGTACTAAACAGGACACAGGGTTTGTGAATTCTGGGACACTTATCGGCAAACTAAGCCGTACTTGGGAATACTTTCAGAAGGAGCATCTGTTGGCAAGTGTTTGGTTTCTGGCATGGGAAAGGGGGGCCACCACACAAGGGCAATGTAAGTTAGTAAGAGATAATTTGGTGCGTAGGTTCAAGAACATAACCATTGACATTAATATGGATGGGACATGCACATGGCGAATTTTACAGAACGCCAGTGGAGGGAGGACAATCCCATAGTGAGTCACTTTGACGTGAGATCTGATTTGGGGCGCAGTTTGACTTCCGACCCAAGGTTCTGAGCATAAGCACCTGTCCAGCGCCTTTGCTCGTTGATGTCTAACCGGTTCGACTGGCTAGCACCAGGAAATCAACGCCCCAAGGTCCATCTGACAACAATCTGTTTAACAAAGAGTCGTATCTAATATATTCTTTTTGAACTTAGAGTGTCGTGGAAAATTGTTAACTATTTCACAATAAATTATTGAGTCCAAAACAGATCGTAGACATTGGAAAGGAGTGATGAGGCACAGCACACTTTAGCCCAAGCCAGTGACAGGCTCTGCGGACATTTAAAAATATGGTGATGCATTCCACTTATCAGCTGCCCACCGTTCAGGCTGACAGTGGAGGTATTAACGTGTTGACCAGTGGTTCCCAACCTGGGGGTAATTAACCCCTGACGAGTGAAATGAAATTTTTTGAGGGGTAAAAACTAAACGGTACGTTTCCGTTTGATTAAAGAAACTAAATTATTTTCAAAATATCAGTACTATTATCACAATTTTGTAAGACTAATACATACATAGTACACCCACTACACACACATGTTGTGCTTTGTCCCGTATATCCCTAATGAAAAAAATGAGACATATACGTAACAAATGCTAAATATCTCAAGAAAATATCTTCCTCCAAGTTGTAGATAGTACCTGCAGTAGTCCAGAGATTGCTCCATTACTCACTTCGAAACACATAAATGAATTAATTGACAGCACGACACAGCAGTAACTGCGTAAGGGCTGTTATAGTGCTGTGCACAGTGTTATTATTATTACAATTGCTGTAATTGGCTGTGGTCAGCCACAGAGCATTAACAGCCTGAAGCCTGAAGTCTACCAATTTCTGCCAGGAAGGAGAGCAGCAATAAAGTCATGTACCAACAGTACGTACAGTGCACACATTTTACCTTTGTTGATTTTAAATGGGTTTGCAGTGTGCAGGTCACGCAAGTGCCGCAATGGAGAGGAGTAATGCTGGGGAAGTTTGCTTTGTAACAAATATCCAGCCCCATTATGGATAGTTAGCTTTCTTATCTGAAAATGAGTTGCGGATAGCAGTTGCGATGCGCCATGAATTCTTTTGTCATTCATTCTAAACAACACACGCACTCACACACACACACACACACACACACACACACACACACCATATATCACTCATTTCTTATCATTTAAAAAATATAAGTGTTCCAAGAAAAGTCTTTCATTCTACAGTTCAGTTAGGTCTAAAAGTTGATGATAATGGGGAGGGTAGAGCGACAGACGGCAGGAGGGGGGAGGGCGGGGAGGACGGGGTACTACCTATTCTCTAATTGCATTCAGGGGTAATGGTCTAAGGAAAGTTGGGAACTACTAATGTAGATGAGCCTAAGTGGGACAAAATGAGGCTGCTTGTTAATCAGCCATTGTGTCTCTCGGGCAGACGCTACTGGAAGCCATTATTCGACAAGAAGCGTCCGTTTGTTGGTGTGCAGCACACCAAATGGAAAATGCACCTTCAGTAAGTCAACGGTACTCTTCATCATTCCCGAATTTATTCATTTGTTGCTTATTTAGCAGGACCAGATTAAGGTCCCAAGGTCCTCTCTTACATCCGCCCAGAATCACAATAATAAGAGTTTGCAATGTTAAAGAAAATAATAACTAGTAGTAATAATAACAAAAATAATAATGGCTTCAGCTGCCAGAGACTATTGTCACGCGTGTGTGTGTGTGTGTGTGTGTGTGTGTGTGTGTGTGTGTGTGTGTGTTTCTGTTGTCCGTTTTTGACAAAGCCCTTGTTAGCCGAAAGCTTATTTTGGTACAGTCTTTTTGTTGTGCCTAACGGTGACACAGCATCTTCGCTATATGGTGGATAGCAACTATCCTTTTCATGATGTTGTAATAATAATAATAATAATAATAATAATAATAATAATAACACCAACAAAAATAATGATAAAATAATGGACAAATTAAGAATGATATTGGTTGTTATTGTCCGGATTATAAGAAATGGTAAGACTGAAATGAATGTGACAGCGGTTCGAAGGAAAGAAGATAATTTCAATAGAGAACTGTATAAACAGGACGAAGGAATAATTTTGGGGATGAAGGGATGACAAAGGTGAGCTGCAGACAAACATATGGAAAAAATGCTATTGTGATAGAAGGTGGAGCATTAGCTGTCTTTTGAAGTCTGAAAGGATTTTAATTTCTCCAATAATTTGAAGAATATTGCCCTCAAGTTGTGTTCATGATACAGAAAATGATTTAGAGAACATAACAGTGTTCTGTAGAGGTACGGTGAGGATTTTAATTTGTCAAGAACGCGCATTTCTGCTGTGATGTTGACGTATTAGTGTAAGGGTTTGACATGAATGAGGGGTACTGCAATTATTGAGAATTCAATGGGGAAGAAAAAGTATATTATAATCTCAGCGCTTATCGGCACGTAGCCATAATAATGGTTCGTAGGCAGGACTGATATTGTCGAAATAGCATATGACACAACTGCATTGCACTCAAGCATTCATTGCAGTTCCAGTCGGCGTGAAGTCTCAGCCTAATCTACGATGGTGAGTGTTAGTGACTCAACGAGTTTTTTTAAGCTCGAGAGGAAATCCTTTTCTGTATTTCTTACACACTACATTTGTGTTTTCAGTCCAGTCTAAATGGTCGTCTATAAATATCCTCTAGTTCTTTGCAGAAAAAGAAGAGTTTACTTCTGTGCTTTTTAGGGGATAGTAAGCCTTTGTGAACGACTAAGAGGGCTTACGTTTTGAGTGGGTTAACTTTCATACGTAATTTGTGTTCCTGCTCTCATAAAGCAAGTAAGCCAGCATTTACGTACTGGACAGCTGCGTTCAGGGTTATCAGACCTGCACACAGAAGGTCGTCAGCGTATAAATAATGGCTGCAGTGGGAGATAATAGTCGACATTTAATGAACATACAATAATGAGAAAGTAACTGATCCAACATTGATCTTTGTAGGGCCATTGATACAACATTCCTCCATTATGATCTCTCTGTTCTGATCATTACACACTGTTGGCGGGACGTAAGGTATGAGTGGATCCGTTGTTCAGCGCTTTATGAATAATTTTGACTTTTCAGTTTAGCAAGTAGAATGTCAGAGCTGACACTGTTGAAAGCTAAAATCCAAAAAGCACATAATTGTCACTACTTGTCTTTCGGCAGTTCCTTTCAGTCCGCCAGTCACTTTTATAATAGTAGTTGTCGCGCTGCAATTTTTCCGCAAACCAGGATGTTATTCGTCTAAAATAGTGGTTGCCAAGCTTATTTTGGTCGACAGCCAGTACGGACTATGGTATTATAATAACGTGATGAACTGTTGATAGTTTTACTATGTTTGCGATTGACTTTCATTAATAATAGTATTTGTACTTATATGAAAATGTCCTACCATTACAAAAACTTTGATAAGTGATTCAAACGCCAGTCTTCTTCTACTTATTGCACGACATACTGGAAGCATTCCATCAATGCAGTCAGGTAGATGCAGTTTTTCTTTATTACCGAAAAAAAAATTGACTGAGTACGGAATTCACGGTTATTATCAAAATTAGGATCATATAGGGTATCAAGCGATATTAGTGACTCGATTGAGGACTTTTTTGGATGGAGAGGCATCGGCAGATGGGGAAGTGATTTCTGGTGTGCCCCACATAAGTGTATTGGGAGCCTTGCCGTTCATTTTGTCCATTAATGACTTTGCGGACAGTACTAATAGTAACCTTGGACTTTTCACTGTTCGTGCAGTTGTATCTAATGCAGTACTGCTTGAAAGACGCTGCACAGATATTCAATCAGATTTTGATGAGATATAAAAGTGGTGCAAAGACTGGCAACTTGCTTTAAATGTTCAGGAATGTAAAATTGAGCACTACACAGAACGGAAAGTCGTAGTATCCTATGACTATAATATCAATGCGCCAAAGTTGGAATCGGTTAATTCGTATAAACACCGGTGTGTAACACTGTAGGGATGTGAAATGGAATCAGCGCGCATCCTTATCGTTGGTAAAGCACGTGGGATACTTCGGTTTATGTGTATAACACTGATGAAACACAAACACTTCACAAAGGAGATTGATAACAAATCACATGTACGACCCATCCTAGAACATTGCTGAACTGTTTGCGACCCATACCAATTAGGACTCACAGAAGAGACTGAACGTATACAGAGAAGGGCATCACGAATGGTCACAGGTTTGTGCGATCCGTGGAAGAGTGTGTCATGGATAGGCTGAAAAGAAAAAAACAACCAGAATTGGCAGATTCTTAAACATTGTAAACTACCCGAGAAACCCTACTCACATGGTTTCAAGAACCGGCTTTAAATGATGATTCAAGTAACGTACTATAACCCCCTACGTAGTTTCTCCCGTAGGGATCGTGACGACAAGGTCAACTTAATTACAACACGCACGGAGGTATTTAAACATCCATTTCTCCCGTGCTCCACGTGTGGATGGAACGGGGAGAAACCCTAATGCCTGGTACAGCGGCTCTTACCCTTTGGCACTCACTTCTGAATCAGATGCAGACCGTAAATGTAGATGCAGATGTATTACAGCAGTCGTAATTGAAATGATGTTCATTGCTACTGTAAGTACTGTATTTGAAGACTACAGTCTCTGCGACGCGCTTTCGGGAGTCTATGTTACATCTGTAGTGGACTGACAAGACAGCCAGTCCACAGTGACGGGTAACCGAAAGTCACGCGTACACACACGCCGACTGGCGTGAAGTCTGGAACAGGATACGTTATTAATGCACTAAAGAAAAGTACGTAGCGTCTGTTTACTTAACTTTTAATTCCATCATTGTGGTACATCGCTCTTGGTTATACAAGTGAGACTCTCTCCAGAAATGGTTAATGGCGCCTTGCTAGGTCGTAGTCATGGACTTAGCTGAAGGCTATTCTAACTGTCTCTCGGCAAATGAGAGAAAGGCTTCGTCAGTGTAGTCGCTAGCAAAGTCGTCGTACAACTGGGGGCGAGTGCTAGTCCGTCTCTCTAGACCTGCAAAGTGGTGGCACTAGGTCTGCAAATACTGATAGTGGCGACACGCGGGTCCGACATGTACTAATGGACCGCGGCCGATGTAAAGCTACCACCTAGCAAGTGTGGTGTCTGGCGGTGACACCACAACATCCGTGTCAAAATTTGTATTATAGCAGCTAATCGGTATGACTCGTAAACGCCCGTAAGTTGTCAGTGTTGGAAGACAAGCAAGTACTGCCCCTGTGTTACCCTCTAACCCCACAGTGACCGTGCTACTTACCCCTCTGCCTTGAGGTAGGCGGCCAGCTTAGTTCGTTGCCGAATTCATCAACAATTAAAACTGAGCACATCTTAAAGTATTATGATCCCTGTAAGTAATCTTGTTTCTTAGTGAGCGGGTAAACTACACTCTTGAGAAGCTCTTAACGTTAATTGATGTTTCAATATTCGGATTTTAGTTACTGGGTTCTTATTATTTTGAAATACGGATGAGAACTGCGGGTCGCACTAATGCTTGATTCGTGCTGCATGCGGCCCGCGGATCACAGTTTGCAGACCACTGATCTAGAAGATTATTTGGTGTTAAGTAATTTGTAAGCCGATCGAGCACTGCGCATTCTAGAGCCTTATAAAATGGCGGTAGAATAGTAATGGGCCTGAAGTCAGTGGCTTCTTTGACAAGTCAGAGCAAGGTTAAAATGCCCGTTACTATGGGCAATAGTGGATCGACAAAGAAATAGGTCATTTGTATTACTGTCGTGACGTGCAGCACCACATTAAGGGGCTCCGGAACGCCCTATACTTGTAACGTTAAAATAACGCTTATAAATTACATCTTTCCTCACAAAGTATTTGAGGTAGGAAGTTGAACTTTTTACAGATTATTTGGCTTTCCAACATTTCTCCTTTTCTTAAAAGCCTTCAGAGGATTTCTAATAACTTTACTTTTACTCATTATTATACTTCAACAAAACAGAGACTCAAGAAACAGAATTAATTACGAATATTTTCGAGATAACGAAAGAGTAAATAAACATGAAACAATCGACAATCACACCAGCGATATACACTCCTGGAAATTGAAATAAGAACACCGTGAATTCATTGTCCCAGGAAGGGGAAACTTTATTGACACATTCCTGGGGTCAGATACATCACATGATCACACTGACAGAACCACAGGCACATAGACACAGGGAACAGAGCATGCACAATGTCGGCACTAGTACAGTGTATATCCACCTTTCGCAGCAATGCAGGCTGCTATTCTCCCATGGAGACGATCGTAGAGATGCTGGATGTAGTCCTGTGGAACGGCTTGCCATGCCATTTCCACCTGGCGCCTCAGTTGGACCAGCGTTCGTGCTGGACGTGCAGACCGCGTGAGACGACACTTCATCCAGTCCCAAACATGCTCAATGGGGGACAGATTCGGAGATCTTGCTGGCCAGGGTAGTTGACTTACATCTTCTAGAGCACGTTGGATGGCACGGGATACATGTGGACGTGCATTGTCCTGTTGGAACAGCAAGTTCCCTTGCCGGTCTAGGAATGGTAGAACGATGGGTTCGATGACGGTTTGGATGTACCGTGCACTATTCAGTGTCCCCTCGACGATCACCAGTGGTGTACGGCCAGTGTAGGAGATCGCTCCCCACACCAGGATGCCGGGTGTTGGCCCTGTGTGCCTCGGTCGTATGCAGTCCTGATTGTGGCGCTCACCTGCACGGCGCCAAACACGCATACGACCATCACTGGCACCAAGGCAGAAGCGACTCTCATCGCTGAAGACGACACGTCTCCATTCGTCCCTCCATTCACGACTGTCGCGACACCACTGGAGGCGGGCTGCACGATGTTGTGGCGTGAGCGGAAGACGGCCTAACGGTGTGCGGGACCGTAGCCCAGCTTCATGGAGACGGTTGCGAATGGTCCTCGCCGATACCCCAGGAGCACCAGTGTCCCTAATTTGCTGGGAAGTGGCGGTGCGGTCCCCTACGGCACTGCGTAGGATCCTACGGTCTTGGCGTGCATCTGTGCGTCGCTGCGGTCCGGTCCCAGGTCGACGGGCACGTGCACCTTCCGCCGACCACTGGCGACAACATCGATGTACTGTGGAGACCTCACACCCCACGTGTTGAGCAATTCGGCGGTACGTCCACCCGGCCTCCCGCATGCCCACTATACGCCCTCGCTCAAAGTCCGTCAACTGCACATACGGTTCACGTCCACGCTGTCGCGGCATGCTACCAGTGTTAAAGACTGCGATGGAGCTCCGTATGCCACGGCAAACTGGCTGACACTGACGGCGGCGGTGCACAAATGCTGCGCAGCTAGCGCCATTCGACGGCCAACACCGCGGTTCCTGGTGCGTCCGCTGTGCCGTGCGTGTGATCATTGCTTGTACAGCCCTCTCGCAGTGTCCGGAGCAAGTATGGTGGGTCTGACACACCGGTGTCAATGTGTTCTTTTTCCATTTCCAGGAGTGTATATTGAACCATCACAGGTTAGCCACAACACTTACTTTATCTCACATCACTAAAATGTACCTGATGAACACGGATGTTAATAATAACACCATTTGACAGCAGTTTAACAGCGCCACAGTGGGTCACGGCCATGTAGAACACATTTCAAAAAAAATTTAAAATTAGTTGTAATCTTCGGAATTGAATAAATTATATATCTATTAAAAGGTAATAGTCTGCAGATTCTGAAAACGCAAAAAAGTAAAAATTGAACGTTTTATGATTTTGAGCCTTTCCGGAGCCCCTTAAGGGAATCAATGGTTTGCGTCTTGTCCGTTGGTCAAGTAGAGCTGCAGAAGTGACGAAAGTGTTATTTAGATCCGCAGTAGGAGCTAGAGGTTCAAATGTAGATTTGGGTTACCCTATTCTTAGAGATGGTAGATTTTTTCCACAAGTCGGAGGGCTTATGATAAGCTCTAGTTAACGAGTTTCCGTATCTGAGTTTTGCGTTTCTCACGGACTGACTAACTCGGTTGCGTGGTCGTTTGTAAGCGAGATGATTCCCAGAGGTCGGAAGCCGTTTAATTTCTTGTGTGTGGCCTCTCTGATACTCAGGAAGTGTTTGAGTTGCACCTTAGGCCTTGGTGTAGATTTCTCCTGACTCCTACAGTGTTTATGAGAGAGAGTTTATAGTATAAAGTACAGTAAAGGATAATATATACAGTAAAGTATAGTATATATAAAGTAGAATATAGTTTATATATACAGCGTGTTTCAAAAAGGACTTCACAACTTTGAAAATTCATATAAATTAATTCATAGTACCTACAAAGGTGATTGTAGTGTCAATTTGTAGGGAAATACATCAGGTTTTGTCTCGTGTAGTTCGCTAGTACCGAATCGCACCGTAAGGAACGCTAGCGGCAGTTACGATAAATAATGCTGCCTTCACTGGACCCGAGCGTGCTAGCTCCGTGTTTTGGTTTGAAGAGTCGAAGTCGGCGACAACAGTTCACCGTAATTTCCGTACCAAGTGCACCAAAGATTCTCCTATTAGGCCTACAATTTATGAATGGCATAAATGTTTTGTAGAAACAGGGTGCTCGGTAAAACAGGAAATCGTCAGATCGTCCAAGCACATCTGATGTCGTTGAGCGCGTGAGACAACATTTTGTTAACAGCCCTACGAATTCAATTCGGAGTGCATCTCGCAAACTGCAAATCCCACATACCACTGTTCGGCGTGAGTCGAGAAACCGTTTGCATTTGAAACCGTACAGATGGACGATAGTACAGGCAGTAAAAGACACTGGTGAAATTGCTCGCAAGAACTTCTGTGTGGCTTTGTTAAATCGATTACATAAGGATAAACATTTTTTGGACAAAACCATCTTTTCTGACGAGTCGACTTTTCACTTAAGTGGCGAGGTTAACACACATAACTATAGGATTTCGGGCAGTGAAAATCCACATCTAACATTGTAACATGTTCGTCATAGTCCTAAACTGAACGTTTTTTTGTGCATTGAGTAAGAACAAAGTGGACGGCTCCTTTTTTGCCATCAGAGAACCATCAGCGGGATGGTGTACCCGAATGTGTTACAACAATTTTTGATACCACAGATCGATGAGGACTACCAAGAACGAAATGCTTACTTCATGCAAGACGATGCACCACCCCACTACTTGGCTGACGTTCGGGATTTTCTCAGTGACCGCTTTCCGTTCAATGGATTGGCCGTGATGCGCCAATTGCGTGGGCCCAACGTTCCCCAGATCTGACACCACTCGATTTTTTTTATGTGAGTTCATCAAGGATGTCGTATTTGTACCTCCCGTGCTGGCTTCTCTACCTAAACTTAGAGCAAGAATTTACACCGCCACTGAGCAAGCTATACCTGCATTGCTACAGCGAGTTTGGGAAGAAATTAACTTCCGATGGATGGGATGTATGCAGGGTAACCAGCGGAAGCTACATACAACATCTTTAGCTGAAGGTAAAGAAACTTGATGTGTTTCCTTACAAAATAGCACTAAACCCAACTCTATATCTTCTTTCAATAAATTTATGAGAATTTTTAAAGTTGTAAAGTCGTTTTTGAAACACCCTTTATATAGTATAGTATAAACTATTGAGTGTCTCGGTGAAATTAGATACTTTATAATTTGTGTCAAAGCTATTTCTTGTCATTTCCAACCAGGAAATATTATGGGCGTCAGCTGTAATCTCAGACATATTCAAACGTTTAAAATCTCCTTAAGTCGACTCTTGGCGATTTTTTTCTTTGGATGTTACAACGAGTAAGACATGAATATTAAATCATGATCGGACAAGCCAGCTGGATTTTGATACGGAAGGGCCGTGAACATTTTTTTGCGGTACACTCCACAGACATGAGAGTACTTTTGCAATCCATAGGTCTCCTGACATCAGCTGTATTCGATCCAGCTGGGATTCAACCTAACGCCTTGAAACCACCTCCTTCCAGTGTCGAGGCCCACGAGAAAGACCGGCGCGTACGTCACGAAGCTAGGTGTGACTCTCTCGCTCGCTCAGTTCAGCAGACAAACTACGCCGCTGTACCTGTTAACTCGCAATTGCATGTTTATCTACAAATGAGAATTGCATCTTCTGCTGTGAACCCGCTATTATGGAGACTTACTGTTTATTATAACTACTAATAATTTGTTACAACTGTACTGGGTATAAAAAAATTTCATCGGTTGGATGAGGGACGAGATCCTGTATGAAATGAGGACTGTTAAGTTGTAGAGACTAAATGCTATAAACGACCTATTATACCATTTATGCAGAGCATAGATCTTAAATTGCAGCCACTGTACAGTCCTGTATTTTATTGTAGTACTAGTGATCAGTAAGACTCTCTAAAAGCAGATTTTAGTAGAATATGCAATTCTCGTTAGTACGTAAACACCCAGTTACGAGTTGACAAGATTAGAAACGCAGTTCGTCTGCTGAGCTGATCGAGTGAGCTAGCTCAGGCCTAGCCTCGTGACGTACGCGCCGCGGCCTGTCTTTCTCGTAGGCCTCGTTCCAATGTTGAGTGCCGGCAGAGTGGTCGCGAATGGATGTGACTCCCAGCGCTTCGCTTATCTCCTAGTCTCCATACCAAAGTGCTTCGATACCGCCATCAGAGTGAAATGAGAAGCCACATGCTATCAAATAGGGTGTCTCTGATTCAACCGACCATGAGTGTACACGAAACGGTGCAGCCGGTAATATCAGCAATGCTGTCACATCCACACTGACGACTGCACTGCATGCGACCACCGAATTTGCCACCGAACCTCATATTACAGCAGTACGTTTGGCTTCTGCACTGGAGATGGAAAGGGAGACTTGCATGATGTAATCCAGACCCGCGAAACCCATGAAGTCGCCGCGCGGCGTAGCCACACTGTCAGGGGCACCTCTTCGTGTCTCTCCTCCCGCCGGAGGTTAGAGTTCTCTGTCGGGCATGTGTGTGTGTGTGTGTGTGTGTGTGTGTGTGTGTGTGTGTGTGTGTGTGGGTGGGTGGGTGGGTGTTGTCCTTAGCGAAGTTAGATTTAGTAGTATGTAAGCCTAGGAACAGACGATCTCACTAATTTTGCCCCATAGGAACTTATGACAAATTTCCAATGAAGTCAGAGTGATATGAAAATTTTCCTGCAACGACTTGAAGCTTGCGTTTAGATCAATCGATTCTCTTAATGGTTCTACAAAAAGAGTCAAAATTGGACAGCAGATAAAAAGTTGGTCCTAAAAGAAAGAAATTATTTCCCTGTCTTTCTCTTCCTCGCGTACACATTTTTTTAACTGTGGGGAAGATTCTCGGGGAAATGGACACGTGACAGTTAAAGTGGACGTATTTTACCAATGATAACGAGGGTATATTATTAGATATAACAGCATTAAGCCCCAAGAAAAGAAACTTTCTCCTCTCTCGCACGCGAGAGCTACATTTCAGGAATTTAAATTAAATGTGTCCACTCAGATCGCGAGCGTAAGTTCTCTATTTGTACCTTCTCAATTAATAGCATTGTTGATACTGGTTAAAAAGCTTGACTTTATTGATACTGATCGACATGATGCAAATAAATTAACGCTTCTAGACAGTTAGCGTGCATTATTGATACTATGTTGCCTTAAATGCTTCTAAACTGTTAGTGCTTACTATTGATATTAAGTTTCCTAAATACGTTAATAAACTTTTCATTACCTTGCAGAATATGTTTGGAGCTCTGTACTATGTTTCTGAAATGTAAAATACGTCCAACGTGTTGCTGTGGTGAGAAGAGGTAGTTGTGCATTTTTTTCGTTCGAAAGCTCTAGGTTTCCTTCTTTATCCACTAATGCATAACGAACATTTTTAGCCATTCTCTGACTTTCAGCGTCTTTCCAACAGTCTGGATTAGGAACTCATAAAACCTCTACCCCGAAAGTTATCTGTCAAACAACCCTATTGACTACAGGACCATTTGCATTTTACCACTATTAGCTAAGGATTTAGAATAAGTAATTCACTTTCAGCTTGCGTATCACTTAACACCAAATAAACTTTTAGATGAATACCAGTTTGGTTTCCAGAAAAATGGCAGCACGACGACTGCTCTTATAAAGGAGACTGACGAACTGAGAGAAACAAAGGGCAACCAAGAGGCGAGTAGCACACGCTTTTTAGATTTCTGCAAAGTTGACATAACAATATTAGCATGCCACATGGAACAGAACTAACAAGGAAGTTCCCAGAATCTCAGGGGCGTCTTGACCACCGTGAATAAATTTAAATGACTTAGTTTTACACAAGTACCATGCTCGTCAGTACCCTGGTATGGGTATCGAAACCGTTGGCAACGAGTTTCACGTGCCCATTATGGTCCAAAAGGGGAGACGTAAGTTGGACGACATAATGGTTATTGATTCGCATTGGAATTTAGGCCCTCTTAAACATGGGAATAAGGCAAAGAGAATTTTTCACTATCTCGAACGAGAATTTTATTGAGTATTTCTGTAATGCTCAAGCACTGATAAAACAACCCCGAGACGAAAGGCTCCGATTGTATTTTAACCCACACAAACTCTTGCTTTACTCTTAGTTGATATGGATCCAGAGCGACGAATAACGCCCGAGAAATGGTCGGAAATGAAATCCGTAAGCGGTGATCTTCGAGGATGAAGTACACTTTCTTATGGTTTCTTTCGAAGTCTTTGTCGGGTATCATCCTTCCATAATGTTCGATTTAAGCCAGAATATAACGAGCAGCAGGTGGCGAAGCGCTTTTACTAGTGCGTTGTCCCTGAAGGAGGTCAGAGACACTGTGAATGACAAAGGAGTGTGAAGTATGTCATCATCTGTCATTAATATTAAATCTCACATGTTCTTTTAATCACTGGTAAACCTTCCGGGATGTAAGGTCGTGGTCCATGAAATTCTTCAGCTCCTAACGTTTCGTCCAGAGCTGCGCTGGACATCTTCAGAGGGGTGTTTCTCCTCCGGTGAGTCTTGCCGACTGACGGGTCGGACGTCTGAGAGCGACTTATATATCGTAGAAAGTGGGCGTGGCCAGAGTTACACGTGATATGCAGAGATAATCTTTGTCAGAGATAAAACTTAACTATCGACCGTAATCTCGTCACGGATAAAACTGTCTAGCAATTCTGTAGTGCTACTATCCAAATATCACTAAGTTTCATAGTCTCTTCTTTCCGATGAAAATTATCCCTATGTTTATATATTTCAATTGCTTCTCTACAAAGCCGAGGGTAATAGTTCGTCATCGTAGATAAAATTTTTGTTTCGGAAAACTTCACTTGATGATTTCCTGACTGAAAAGCATGTTCTGCTACATCCGATTTATCTGTTTTCCCTAATCGGCAAAGACTTCTGTGTTCTTTTAACCGTGTATTTACGCTTCTTTTCGTTGTTCCAATATAAACTTTACCACATGTACACGGAATTTTATATACGCCACTGGCTGATAGAGGAGCGCGTTTATCTTTTGCAGACCGGAGAACATGACAAATTTTCTTCGTTGGTCTAAAAACAGGTCTAATATCATGTTTACTTAAAATCTTTCCAAACTGATCCGTTACTTTCTTTATAAAAGGGAGAGAGACTGTATTCTTCCATCGTTTTTCGGGCTTGTCCTTAGGATTCTTGTTGTTTGGGTGCAAAATTCTGCTTACTTCTTTCTTTGAGTAGCCATTTTTCTCAAAATCGTGCTTCAGATGTTTTAATTCGCCGTCTAGATACTCCGACGTGCAAATCCGTCTGGCTCTGTCAACGAGACTTTTAATCACACCACTCTTTTGTTGTGGATGGGGGTTAGAGTTTTTATGTAAGTATCTGTCTGTGTGCGTTATTTTTCTAAAAATCTGTTATTTCAATCTTCCAACTGTCTGTCTCATAACTATAACATCCAAAAACGGTATTTTGTTGTCATTTACTCTCTCCATATTTGGACAGTAGCACTACAGAATTGCTAGACAGTTTTATCCGTGACGAGATTACGATCGATAGTTAAGTTTTATCTCTGACAAAGATTATCTCTGCACATCACGTGTAACTCTGGCCACGCCCACTTTCTACGATATATAAATCGTTCTCAGACGTCCGACCCGTCAGTCGGCAAGACTCACCGGAGGAGAAACACCCCTCTGAAGAAGTCCAGCACAGCTCTGGACGAAACGTTAGGAGCTGAAGAGTTTCATGGACCACGACCTTACATCCCGGAAGGTTTACCAGAAGATATGTCATCCGGACGTGAAAGCCTTCATACTTTTAATCACTGATGTAAAAATTACAACACATTAAATTTTTGTACAACGTATCAACTACAATGTTCTTATAGCCTGCTAGCGAAATGGTTTATAATTCTATAATATATTACAGATATTCTTTAGGCTAAGTCATAGATACCACACAAGTCCTTCAGGTCACCCTCATAGCCATGCAGCGTACACGAAAGTAAATTGTCAACTGAGTGAACTTCACAGCACATGAAGGACTGGAATGACTGTTATATACCATTTATTTATTAGTTGCTGGCATCTACTAGCACTCGTTCTTACACGATTTATAGCTGTCCACAGTTTCCTCGAGTGGTTGAATCCCTACATCTTCTTATTGTGGTCAGTGACCAAATTTCGGTTCTTATGTCAAGTTAAGCTCCTAGTTCTTTCCGAACTGTGTTTAAGACGAAGCCTTGTAGTTCTTCGTCGTCATTCCATGAAGCTGACCTGGTTTAAATCTGTTTGTAGGTACATGGTCTTGGAGTATAGGGAGTTCTGAGCTGTGTGTGATTTATCTGTAGCCTCTAGTGGCTAACTGTCATCACTTATTGCAGATGGCTCTGTGTCTGCTTGGGCGGGGAATCAGGTATATAAGGCAGTCGTGAGTATTCCAGAGATTATCTGCATTGTTAGACGTGCATATTAGCTACAGATGCACTTCTTTTCCACTCGGGAACAATTCTGTGCCACGCAATACACAATGGCTTCTGAGGAAGTCCTCAGTGTGCTCATTTCACAAACCCACGTCGTTCCAGCCAGAAGGGAGAGGATAGCATTTCGCGACTTCAGTTTCTGTTTTGTATCTTTTAGTTCTGAACTGTACGTTACAGCCGGCAGGGTGGCCGAGCGGTTCTAGGCGCTACAGTCTGGAACCGCGCGACCGCTACAGTCGCAGGTTCGAATCCTGCCTCGGGCATGGATGTGTGTGATGTCCTTAAGTTAGTTAGGTTTAAGTAGTTGTAAGTTCTAGGGGACTGATGACCTCAGAAGTTAAGTCCCATAGTGCCATTTGAACCTTTTTCGTACGTTACAGTGCGATCTAATGTCACTCCCAAACATTTATTGCTATTCTTGTACCTCATGCATTGGCGATCCATAGAGAGCTTTAATTTTCTATTTTATCTCTATTATTAAAGTGCATTGTGTTCGTCGTTCTGTTTGTGTATTGATGCAGATGCCACTTGAAGTAATAAATATTCAGTACTTTCAGGTCTACAGCCACTATTTTGTTGAGATCTTTACTTTAATATAGTATGACCAGGTCGCCGGGTACACAGTCTGACGTCAGCTGATGTCTGGCATGTCAGTATTGCATCCATTGAAAAGAATGGTTGCTAGTGTATAGCCGGGAAGCAGGCCGCTATTATGAGCTATGCTTTCGCTTTTTGTACAGTGAAGTGAAACTTTGATTTTCCTGTCCGTTGGCATGTTTTTAAGTAAGGTGTAAGTCTATTTCCATTACGTATTTCCGGTTAGCTTAAATATTAGGCCCTCATTCCTTACAGTTTCCTATGCTGACGACGGTTTTATGAGAAACTAGCCGGTTTTCGTCCTATTTTGGAAGCCCTTGCACGTGTTATGTGTTAATGAAAGACTTAAATGAAGACCGAAGCACAGGTGAAAATTATTTAAAGGTCAAGTGCAGCGTTTGAGAGAATGTGATGGACAGATGCGTAAGGGGGGAGCTGGAAAATTCTTCATCCGATGCTCATCAGCATGTGGTTCTAAAATAATTTTGATATCAGAAATAAATATTAATTTTTACCTTTATAACATTTATTCTTTCATTGCGGCATATTGATAATCTTTATTTTTTGGACTACAACTGAATGAAACACAATTTTCGTGCCATACGCGTTTCGCCTGTATTCCGTACAAGGCTTCGTCAGTGGCCTGGAATATGTACATGTTTTTGCTATTTAGTTTGCTTTTTTGGTCACAGTAGCTATAGGTTATAAACAGTTCTGGTGGTAGGTTTTTGCTGTTATGTGGTAATATTTTGAACTGTATATACAGATCGCGTGGACGATTTTCTAAATATTACGCTTCTGTTCCATTTTTGGTGTCGTTCCTCTTCTTAAAAATGCCACTTGCGGTTTTTTCCACAATTCACAGCACTAGGAACGGAATACTTGTCTTGATGCAATGTTTTGGTTTGTATTGCCGACTGTCAGATGTTATTGCCAAAGATCGAATGTTATTGCCAAGTTTCGAGTATAATTTTTTAAGTATCTGTGGTCTGTCCGTGTATGTACACACACACGCACACAGCCCACAAAAAATTATATCACACCAAAACACACACACACACACACACACACACACACACACACACACACACACACAAGACATGCATCCACGAACATGTCAGATACTTCAAAAATTATACTCGAAAGTTGGCAATAACATTAGATTTTTGGCAATAACATCTGACAGTCGTCAATACAAACCAAAACATTGCATAAAAACAAGTATTCCGTTCCTAGTGCTGTGAATTGTGGAAAAAAACCGCAAGTGGCATTTTTTAGAAGAGGAAAGACACAAAAAATGGAACAGAAGTGTAATATGTAGAAAATCGTCCACGCAACCTGTAAGTACAGTTCAAAATACTACCACATAATAGCAAAAACAAACCACCGGAACTGTTTATAACCTATAGGTACAGTGACCAAAATCTAAACTAAACAGCAAAAATATGTACATATTCCAGGCCACTGAAGATGACGTGCAGAAAATACAGGCGAAACGCGTATGGCACGAAAATTTGGTTTCCGTCGGTTGTAGTCAGACGGTCCAAAAATTAAAAATTATCAATATACCGTAATATTAGACGCAACTGAGGAAGACAGGGCTACAGAAGTTTAAGAGATTATTCTTTCATGCCTGTTCTTCTTTAATCTAATCCCATACATGTTCGCAGATATACAAATGGTGCTAACCGCTTTTTGTGCAGTTTATTTCTTTAGAGTGAAACCTGTTTTTCCATGGTAGCGTCTCGTGATCTAGCTTTTCCAGATACACACAGGATCTCACTCCTACGGGTTGTTAGGCGAATTTTCTTTGGTGTTTCGGCAAATATTTTAAATTTCGTATTTGCAACGCATAGATGAAGTCGGCTGAGACAGCTAGTGCTAATCACGTTTCATGTGACACCCGATGTGAACAGGAAGCGTCGGTTTATTTTCAGTTAAAAACAAAATAATTTCAACGAATACGAAATAGCAGTGCCTGTCTTATTAAGAAGTACTCTGCATGCATGTCCGAAGAAACATTGCATCATACTTATTCATAAATATGTCTTTCCTGGAAAGGAATATACACAACGTACGAGTGCAGGTTCCAACACATGGACGACCACATATGGAAGTTTGAACCTCTCCGTGATCGTGCACGGATAGCCGAAGCGGATAAGGCGACCTTTCGCGTAAAGCCAGATATCGGGTTTTGAGTCCTGGTCTGCTACAAATTTACATTGTCACGAGTCCAATGTGCAGCCTATGGTGCTTCATATTCGCCATTGCGAATACATTTCCTGTAAAATAATTTTTGAAGCGAAAAATTACGTGTCCATTCATTAGAGCGGTCGCAAATTAGTCAAGTACGATTTTCTGTTTACCGATGTGTATTAACAGAGACAGTAAAACACGCTGCTGCGTGGCAGTAGGAGACAGTTTACTACAGAGGAGCGCACGAGATTTTGCAGCTCGGGCAACGAAGACACGGCGAAACAATTTTGTTTTTCTTTATTTTTGAACAGGTGACAACCGATGCTTTCCATTGACACTGGGTGTTGCGTAAAAGATGTGTTGACAAAAAGTCGTGGGATACCTCCATTTTCCCCGCTTAGTGCAACAACTCGACGTGGCATGGATTCAACAAGTTGCTGGAACACCCCTGCAGAAATATTAAGCCATGCTGCCGTCCACAATTGCGAAAATGTTACCAGAACAGGATTTTGTGCACGAACTGACCTCTAGATTATGTCCCATTACATTTCAGTGGATTATGTCTTGCGATCCGGATGGCCAAAACATTCACTCGAATTATCCAGAATATTCTTCAAACCAATCGCGAATAACTGGTGCCCAGTGACATGGCATAAAAATGCATAAAAATTCAATCGTTGAATGGCTGCAAATGGTCTCCAAGTAGCCGAACATAACCATTTACAGTCAGTGATTGGTTCAGTTGGACCATAGGAGCCAGTCCATTCCAGGTAAACACAGCTCACACCATTATGGAGCCAACACCAGCCTGCACAGTGCCTTGTTGACAATTTGTGCCTGTGGCTTCGTGAGGTCTGTAGCACACTTGAACCCTACCACCAGCTTTTACCCACTGAAATCTGGACTTACCTGACTAGGCCACGGTTTTCCAATCATCTAGGCTGTTTTCCAATCATCTAGGCTCCAACCGATATAGACACGAGCCCAGGAGAGGCTCTGCAGGCGATGTCGTGCTGTTAGCAGAGGTTCAAATGGTTCAAATGGCTCTGAGCACTATGGGACTTAACTTCTGTGGTCATCAGTCCCCTAGAAGTTAGAACTACTTAAACCTAATTAACCTAAGGACATCACACACATCCATGCCCGAGGCGGGATTCGAACCTGCGACCGTAGCAGTCGCGCGGTTCCGCACTGAGCGCCTTAACCGCGAGACCACCGCGGCCGGCTGTTAGCAGAGGCACACACGTCGGTAGTCTGCTGCCGTATCCCATTAACGCCAGATTTCGTCACAGTGTCGTAACGGATACGTTAATCTTAAATCCCACTTTGATTTCTGCGGTTAGTTCACGCAGTGTTGCTTGTCTGTCAGCACTGACAAGTCTACGGAAACGTCGCTGCTCACGGTCATTAAGAGGAGGTTTACTATATTTTGCGTCAAAAACTCGATTTTTTTAAAATTGCATTTTTGGATCCATAAAAGTGTTTAGAATCCACCCCTGAAACGGTTTCTCCGAATACGGAACGGAAATGTTTGTTATTCGCTGTTGAACAAAAAAATGCACCTGCCTGACATCAGCCTTTTTCACGCTCCAGTTTTTTTTCTTTCGGGGGACGAGTTATTGTACCGGTGCTTGGGAGGAAACACACAAAATTCAAATGAAAGTTTGAACGCGTATTTCTGGAAGTTATCCCCCAAGCATAAGCATTCTGGTGCGAAGACTGTGGAGACTGGGACTTTCCTGGCAGTGAGCAGCATGAACGAAGGGTATCCAGCAATTCTGAAGACCATGAAAACGATGGACGTCACCCTGGGACTCTATTCGACGCAGTTCGCCAAGCATTCGGACGACCACCGGATTCAAGCGGCCGAAAACAGCTTGTCAACGGTCGTACGAGCGGCTCTTGAGCTGTGCAGTATGGCCCAGCAGGAAGGTCTAGTTTATGGACCCGGAATAGCAGATTGAACGTAAGTTACATAATATTGCATTTGTAGTCAAAACATCAAACGCGTTTTTCTCGAAATGCCTTTTTTTTATCTCGCGGTATGGTAACTTCAAATCTACTGAACCGAATGGCATGATTCTTTGTTTCCAACGAAGCTAACTAAATCATCTGGGAGTTGTAGCACTTTTATTGCGATCCATCAACTATAAATATTTTTACCTGGCCGACGAAGTCGAGAAATCGATGAAAGAAACACTATTTTCTTCAGTTGGCCGCCATTTTATTTCCTATGGTCTAAATAACTTAAGCGAGCTACAGCTCCTAAAGAATCTTACGTACTTCGCTAACGTCAACTCAATTTTTGATTTAGACTAGCCGGCTGACCTGTGACATACCGCGCGTGGAGTTCTACATCGAAATTTTGTTTCGTTCCGAAGGCCCTTCCGCCTTTGCTCTTCGACATTTCCGGTCGAAAAAATTCCAGTTTGTAGAGAAAATAAACATTTTCACTAAATTTGATATTGATATCTATAACACATCCCGAGAAAAAATTCTTCAAGAACATGCTTTTTTCGGGCCGAAGATAGGAAATTTCCCCTTAAGCAAAGGCCGTCGGCCACTGCTTTGTCCGTGGTGAGAGGAGTGCCTGAAATTTGGCATTCCCGGCACACTCTTGACACTGTGGATTTTGAAACATTGAATTCTCCAACGATTTCCGAAACGGAATGTCCGATCCGTCTACCTCCTACCATCATTCCGCCGTTCAACGTATGTTCTTTCCCGTCGTGCGGCAATAATCAAATGTTGTTCTAATGTGTGTGAAATCTTATGGGACTTAACTGCTAAGGTCATCAGTCCCTAAGCTTACACACTACTTAACCTAAATTATCCTAAGGACAAACACACACACCCAAGCCCGAGGGAGGACTCGAACCTCCGGCCATAATTTTTTCACATGGATCATATGAGTACAAATGACAGTTCCATCGATGCGCTGTCCTTTTATACGTTTCATATGCGATACTACCACCATATGTATATGTGCATAACCTGTTCCACGACTTTTGTCACCTCAGTGCTATAGGATTCCAGCAACACATTGCAACAACGGAACTGCAGATATCCGACGAAACACCAGAGAAAATACACCTGACGACTTTTAGGAGAGACAGACGATGTAAGCACTATTTTGAAACGATTTTCGTACACTGCAGTTGGTAACTGGTGGCTTCGCACCACTTTGGTAGAACTGAGAGCGCCGTTTACGCTAACAAAAAATAGCGACACCATGTTAACACTGTATCCTAGCAACGACAGTTTACTTGTGCGCACCCCGGGAACAATAATAATTCAGCATTAAACGATAAATATGCACAGTCAGATATATTAGTTAGTTTGCGTTTGCGCCGAAATTGTTCAATATATACACACACACTTCGGAAACGCGGTGGCGTACGAAATTTCTGATGAGCCCGTGCCGCGAAATAATTTCGCGTGTTTGTGTTGTTTTCGATTCGGCTGGCGCTTTTCTTTTTATTTGGGCGCGGTAAACATGCACACAATTGCCTAATTTAATTCTGCGGACTGGTGCGCTTGAATTTTAATAACAAAACAGGCGCGCGGTGCGCGGCCGCGGCACGCCTTGCGTTTAATGTGCCCCGCGGGCTGGCACGGCGCCGGCTGCTGCAGCTGGTAGCTCGCGGGCCGCCAGCACAAAGCCAGCACGTGGAGGCGCGGCGGCTGCGGCAACTTGCTGTGATAAACTTGCTGTGCGCCAACTAGGGGAGAGTCACCGCCAGGGCTTAATACCGGGACCAGATCCAGGGCTCCGCGCAAGTCGGCAGCGTACTCCCTCCTCCCTGCAATCTCTCAAGTTACACTCTGGCCATTAAAGTTGCTACACCAAGAAGATAAACGGGTATTCATTGGACAAATATATTATACCGCAACTGACATGTGATTACATTTTCACGCAATTTGGGTGCATAGATCCTGAGAAATCAGTACCCAGAACAACCACCTCTAGCCATAATAACGGCCTTGATACGCCTGGGCGTTGAGACAAACAGTGCTTGGATGGCGTGTACAGGTACAGCTACCCATGCAGCTTCAACACGATACCACAGTTCATCAAGAGTAGTATTGTGACGAGCCAGTCGCTCGGCCACCACTGACCACCCTGGACTCGCATTCGGGAGGACGACGGTTCAATCCCGCGTCTGGCCATCCTGATTTAGGTTTTCCGTGATTTCCCTAAATCGCTCCAGGCAAATGCCGGGATGGTTCCTTTCAAAGGGCACGGCCGACTTCCTTTTCCGTTCTTCTCTAATCCGATGAGACCGATGACCTCGCTGTTTGGTCTCCTCCCCCAAAGAACCCAAGAACCACTGACCACACGTTTTCAATTGCTGGGAGATCTGGAGAATGTGTTGGCCAGGGCAGCAGTCGAACGTTTTCTGTATCCAGAAAGACGCGTACAAGACCTCGCCCAACATGCGGTCGTGCATTATCCTGCTGAAATGTAGGATATCGCAGGGATCGAATGAAGGGTAGAGCTACGGGTCGTAACACATCTGAAATGTAACGCCCACTGTTCAAAGTGCCGTCAGTGCGAACAAGAGGTGACCGAGACGTGTAACCAATGGCACCACATACCATCACGCCGGGTGATACGCCAGTATGGCGATGACGAATACACGCTTCCAATGCGCGTTCACCATGATGTCGCCAGACACGGATGCGACCATCATGATGCTGTAAACAGAACGTGGATTCATCCGAAAAAATGACGTTTTGCCATTCGTGCACCCAGGTTCGTCGTTGAGTACACCATCGCAGGCGCTCGTGTCTGTGATGCAGCGTCAACGATAACCGCAGCCATGGTCTCCGAGCTGATAGTCATTACTGCTGCAAATGTCGTCGAAATGTTCGTGCAGATGGTTGTTGTCTTGCAAACGTCCCAATCTGCTGACTCAGGGGTCGAGACGTGGAAAAACTGGAAAAGTCTAAATACCTTAGCTGGATAACAACAGGAAATAACAGGACAGCGGCAGAAATTCAAGGAATGACAGCAACTTTAAATCGATGTTATTATTCCTTGCAGAATGTTAGAAGGAATACAAAAAACCAAATATATTTGATTAAATTAAGACGTATAATAATGTATGGATCGGAAGCCTGGGGGATGATGATAAAGGAGGAAGGCTTATTATTAAGCTGGGAAACGAAGATTTTGAGACAGTATCACCCTGCCAGTGAGGTGTTAGCGGAGCGAGGGGTTCGGCGGGGGGAGGAGGATCGGGAGTGCGCGTTTAGAAGCCATTTTTTCATGTTTTTCTTGAGTAACTCGAAAAACGTGGTTCCTAGCGAAAAGGTTTCCCAGTACCAAATAACACTGCATTAAATATCCTACAAAAAAATCCTACTTGTTTTTTCTCTAATTACTAATAGTGCCCACGCTGCAGGGGGGTCAAAAAAATCGCAGTTATTCAAAATTGTGTTTAATGGGACCAAATTAATGTTTATTGTTAAATGAAGTGGGTTAAAGCACGAATATTAAATATGTGTACCACGTGTAAATGCAGCAGAGTTATATCTCAGGATAAACTGTGTTATGGGAGTGAAATAATGTGGAGGAGGGCCTGTAGTGTAGGTGCACGAGGGAACATAGTTCACCGGATCGTGGTAATTCTGTCGGGTACTTTATAGGTCCTGCAAACTGAAAAGCGAGTACGTAATTTTTCGCGCTATCTACAGTACCTCACCACGTCACAAGAAGTAGCCACATGGTGTTTCTCATACTTATACTGACCATTCGGAATAACTGGCAGTACAATGTATCCGTTAAGTGCACTAACATTACATGGTATGTTGATATGTGTTACTAATAATACTTACGCAAGAGACCGAGCGAGGTGGCGCAGTGGTTAGCACCCTGGACTCGCATTCGGGAGGACGACGGTTCCATCCCGCGTCCGGCCATCCTGATTTAGGTTTCCCGTGATTTCCCTAAATCGCTCCAGGCAAATGCCGGGATGGTTCCTTTGAAAGGGCACGGTCGACTTCCTTCCCCATCGTTCCCTAATCCGATGAGACAGATGACCTCTTCCTCCAAAACAACCCAACCCAACCCACCTAACGTAAGAGACGCATATGGAGGGAATCTATGTAAATTTTATGTATCATGTACTACGTCATATTACCCCAGTAAGTTCAACGACTGAATGTATCAACGGTTTACCACAATGAAGAGCCTTTCCCAAGTGTAGTTTGCCGCAACGTGTATTATACAATGTCGATCTCACTGTCTCCGCTATCACTGGCTTGAGTACTTTTCACTGCGTGAGGGGTATCAAATTCACAACCTCAGCCTCACGTCTCCTAACATTTTTGCTAGAAGCTGCCGTTTCCGAGTTATTCAAGAAAAAACATCCCCTACCTCCAACCTCAGGTTCTTTAGTATATTGTTCATGACACGCCTTCCTCTTTTACATTTTTTTCATCCTCTTTCTTCTTTTAATCTCTCTCCTGTTCCAGCCTCTTCTTTTCAGAGTAGCGCTTGCAACATACGTCCTCAATTATTCGCAGGATGTACTCCAATCTCTGTTTTCCTCTACAGTTTTTACCGTCTACAGCTCCTCTAGTACCATGGAAGTTATTCTGTGGTGTCTTAACGGATGTCGTACCATTCTGTCCCTTGTTTTTGTCAGTGTTTTCCATATATTCCTTCCCTCACCGATTCTGCACTGAATCTCCTCATTCCTTACTTTACCAGCTTTTCAGAATTCGTCTGCAGCACGTCACAGATACGTTGATTCTCTTCTGTTCCGGTTCTACATCATTCTCCGCAAGCCACCTAATGGTGAGTGGTGGAGGGTACTTTTTGTACTACCAACTGAGCCCTGCAACCCTGTTTCATTGGCAAATAGAGCATGGGAAGAATGCTTGTCGGGAAGCCTCTGCCATGACTCTAATTTTTCGAATTTTCTCTTCATTGTCATTATCCGAGACGTATGTAGGTGAAAGTAACATATTGTCCGACTCTCCCCGGAAAATGCCCTCTCGAAATTTCTGTAGTAAATCTCTCCGTGATGCACAACCCTTCACTTGTAACGTCTGCCAATGGAATTTGTTCAGCATCTCCATAATGCTCTCGTGCCGACTAAAAAGTCCCGTAGCAAAACGTGCCATTCTTCGTTGGATCTTCTCTCTCTCTCTTCCATCAGTTCTATCTGGTAGGAACTCGAGATGGATGAACAATACTGAAGAATGGGTTGAACAAGCGCCTTATAAGCCACTTCCTTCGTCGATGAGTTACATTTCCTTAAGGTACTTCCTATGATTCCGAGTCTGGTATCTGCTTTTCCCCACTATTTATTTTGTATGGCCATTCCAATTACGGTCGCTCAGGATATTTTATGGCAGATACTGGTTCAAATGGCTCTGTGCGCTATGGGACTTAACTTCTGAGGTCATCAGTCCCCTAGAACTACTTAAACCTAACTACTTCTGAGGTCATCAGTCCCCTAGAACTTAGAACTACTTAAACCTAACTAAACTAAGGACATCATACACATCCATGCCCGAGGCAGGATTCGAACCTGCGACCGTAGCGGTCGCGCGGCTCCAGACTGTAGCGCCTAGAACCGCTCGGCCACAACGGCCGGCCGGCAGATACTGTTTCAAGCGGGTTCTTATCGTTAGCGTAGCTATACTGTAGTGGATTTCTTTTCCTATGTATGGGCAACACGTGACATTTATTTACGTTCAGGGTCAACTGCCAGAGACGGCACCTTTCACCAATTCTCTGAAGGTCATTCTGCAAATCGTTACCATCTTCTGGCGTTGCTACTTTGTTAGAGACAACCGCATCATCTGCGAACAGTCTTAGAGCGTCCTGCGCTTTATACTATATCGTTTATATGCCGGGTGGTTATAATTAAACTTTTCCTATTTAACACGTTGTAAAACGAAAACTAATTGCAGTACCAAACTTGGTAGTATTAATATCCATAGTATGGGATCCATGATTTTCATGCGTCACAGAGCCACCGTCCAGCTCCAACTATGGAACCAGGTGACGTGATCAGTCATCGTGATTCATAGTCCCACACACCTGCCGGTCGCAGTACACTTTTTGACGTGTCAACATGAGCTTGGACAAAAGGAGCACGGTATTATTGGTGGAGCTGTATTATAAAACAACAGTAATGCTGCAGCTGCACTTAGAGAATGTCGCTCTTTCTCCACCTGTTGTGCGGAACGTGATGAAGAAGTTCGAATCAAGTGAAGAACTGGGCGTCGCTTCGGGAAAACGCCAACGATTGGTTGCACCACAGGTGGTTGATGAAATCTCTATTGCCATGGAAGACAACATTTCAACCACAACTCCAGGGTTGCGGCAGTGGAAAGCCAAACCAGTACGTGGAAGGCATTCGTTATAGTCTCTTTTTTTCCCGAGAGTCTTATAAAAGGTCTTATGTACCTGTATATGTTCAAAAATTTTCTATTCCCACGGTTACATGCCAATGATCAAGAAGTACATATTCACTTTCAACTAGCTGGTTCACCATATCATTAGCCGAGAGAAGTGGGAGGTGCTATTTATAATGACTTCAGAGGTCGTTGCATTGGTGGAGAGGGGGACGATTACAAAACCGCCACCGCCACATTCTCCAAAGTTGAGGCACCTCGTTCTTTCTTTCTTTCTTTCTTTTTATTTTAAGGAGGGGTGAGATGCAGAATTTGAAGTGGAAGTTAAAGTGAAAGGGAATGTTTGAGATGAAACCTGAAGTGTTTAGCTACTTACAAGATGACACCTCTATTAACTGTGTAAGACTTCCCACTAACATTCTCTTTGTAAATAAAGTTCTGTTGGAATCACCGTGCACAACAGCATATAACAGAGTGCTTATTTAAGGCCGCGGAGGAAACAAAGATTAAAGAGCCAAAGAAACTGGTACACCTGCCTAATATCGTGAAAGGCCCCCAGCGAGCACACAGAAGTTCCGCAAGACGACGTGGCATGGACGCAACTGATGACTCAAGTAGTGCCGGAGGGAATTAACGCTATGAATCTTGCAGGGATGTCTATAAATCCGTAAGAGTACGAGGAGGTGGAGATCTCTACTGAGCAGCGTCCTGCAAGGCATCCCATACATGCTCAATAATTGACATGTCTGGGGAGTTTGGTGGCCAGTGGAAGTGTTTAAACTTTTAAAGCGTAGGATGCTCTCTAAGACTGTTCGCAGATGACGCGGTTGTCTATAATAAAGTAGCAACGCCAGAAGATGGTAAAAATTTGCAGAATGACCTCCAGAGAATTGGTGAAAGGTGCAGTCTCTGGCAGTTGACCCTGAACGTAAATAAATGTAACGTGTTGCCCATACACAGGAAAAGAAATCCCCTAATCATAGCTAACGATAAGAAACCGCTGTAAACAGTATCTGCCATAAAATATCCGGAGCGACCGTGATTGGATTGACCATAGAAAATAAATAGTGGGAAAAGCAGATGCCAGACTCGGATTCATAGGAAGTATCTTAAGGAAGTGGCTTATAAGGCGCTTGTTCGACCCATTCTTGAGTATTGTTGATATGTCTTGGGTCCCTAATAGATAGAACTGATGTAAGAAACAGAGAAGATCCAACGAATAATGGCACGTTTTGTTACGGGATTGTTTAGTCGGCACGAGAGCGTTACGGAGATGCTGAACAAATTCCATTGGCAGACGTTACAAGAGAGGGGTTGTGCATCACGGAGAGATCTACTACTGAAATTTCGAGAGAGTATTTTCCGGGGAGAGTCGACAATATGTTACTTCCCCCTACATACTTCTCGTATAATGACTATGAAGTGAAAATTCGAAAAATTAGAGTCATTACAGAGGCTTCCCGTCAAGCATTCTTCCCATGCTCTATTTGCGAGTGAAACAGGGTTGCAGGGCTCAGTTGGTAGTACAAAAAGTGCCCTCCACCACTCACCATTAGGTGGCTTGCGGAGTATGATGTAGAACCGGAACAGAAGAGAATCAAAGAATCTGAGATGTGGTGCTGCGGACGAATGCTGAAAATCAGGTAGCCTGGAAACATAAGTAATGAGGATGTTCTGTGCAGAAACAGGAATATATGGAAATCACTGACAAAAAGAGTGTTCCTGGTGCCACTCTGTAGCAATTTTGAACATGCTGGGTGTCGCAATGTCCTGCTGGAATTGGCCAAGTGCGTCGGAATGCTCAATGAACATGAATGGATTCAGGTGATCAGTCAGGATGCTTACGTACGTGTCACCTGCCAGAGTCGTATCTAGACGTATCATTCCATCTGCACGGGTCCCATACCATTACAGAGCCTCCACCACCATGAATGGTCCCATGCTGACAAGCGGGGTCCACGGATTCGTGAGGCTGTCTCCATAACCGTAAACATCCATCTGCTGGATAGAATCTGAAACGAGACTAGTCCGACCAGGCAACATGTTTCCAGTCATCAACAGTCCTATGTTGGTGTTGGCGGGCCCAGCTGAGGCGTAAAGCTTTATGTCGTCCAGTCATCAAGGGTACACAAGTGGGGCTTCGGCTCCGAAAGCCCATATCGATGATGTTTGGTTGAGTGGTTCGGACGCTGACACTTGTTGATGGCCCACCATTGAAATCTGCAGCAATTTGCGGAAGGGTTGCACTTCTGTCACGTTGAACGATTTTCTTCAGTCGTCGTTGGTTCCGTTCTTGCAGGATCTTTTCCCAAAATGGTTCAAATGGCTCTGAGCACTATGGGACTTAACATCTTAGGTCATCAGTCCCCTAGAACTTAGAACTACTTAAACCTAACTAACCTAAGGACATCACACAACACCCAGCCATCACGAGGCAGAGAAAATCCCTGACCCCGCCGGGAATCGAACCCGGGAACCCGGGCGTGGGAAGCGAGAACGCTACCGCACGACCACGAGATGCGGGTATCTTTTCCCAGCCGTAGCCATGTTGGACATGTGATGTTTTACCGGATTCCTGATATTCATGGTACACTAGTGGAATGGTCGTACGGAAAAATCCCCTCTTCATCGTTACCTAAAAGATGCTGTGTCCTATCGCTCGTGCCCAGACTAAAACACCACGTTGAAACTCAGGTAAATCTGGATAACCTGTCATTCAAGCAGCAGTAACTGATCTAGCAACTGAGCCAGACAATTGTTGTTTTATAGAGGTGTTGCCGACCGCTGCGCCGCATTCTGTCTGTTCACACCTCTCGTTATTTGAACACGAATGCCTATACCAGTTTCTTTGCCGCCTCAGTGTATATTCCTATGTTCTCCTCTCTACAATGATACTTCAAACTTCTTGGAAGCTTGTGCATGATAGCTGATGTCTATTCTCAAGCGTGTGCCGGTTCAGGTCATGACTGTCTCCAGTCCTGTGTATCTTCGCAATGTAATTTCCTTCAAAGATATACATTTACACACTCGCAGTCTGCAAATTATGTAAACAGTGTGTGAGTGGATAAACCGCAACTGCAGATCCCTCGAGTGGATAACAATTCACAGATGCACAGCACTGCAAATGAACGACATCATCGATCTTGCCGGTAGCGCTATACCTGAGATAGGAATGGATCGGCTATCTAATCCTCGAAAAAGCCACCGACATGCAACGAAGATAAAAACTAATATGTTTAGTGATCGCCTTCGTTGCTATTGTCTCTGTATCGCAAAGAAAATATATTCAGTTGGCGAAAACATAAACTAAACCTGAACTTTTCACGTTATTGCTGATTTTGTGTAGTTTGTGATAAAAACATTCATTCATTTGGGCTTTATCTCGTAAAGCTTTACTTTCACCATAATATTTACATTTTCTTGCGATGTAGGCTTTTCAGCATCTCCAGCGATTAGAACTGTAGTTGATTTGGTACAGCGTTTAGGCCGTCATCCTTTAACGCTGGGTTACTAAACCCTCTTACAATTTGCAATTGCGGTTGGTACCAATTCGGGGTTCCCGCCAATGTGGTATTATCAGTTTAGGATGTAATGCGCTGATTTTAATCATGACCTGCCAGTGGAGACTTCATAATTGCCGTTAACTAGTGCATATAATGTAAATTAGTCTTCCTTTGAATAAGATAAGGAGTAGTAAAATTTACGATGGTTTAGTAAAAATTTAATATCCCCCCCTCTTTTGTTTTATAAAGTTACGGTACTTATTGGCAGCTGCGAAACGCCACAGTTTTCGTGCTTCTGCGAGAAAACTGAACTGTAAACTACAACGAGACTGGCAACGCTTCTAAAATAATACTACTTCGATCGCATGCATCTAAACTGGGATTTTGCCGTATTGGGTACGGCTTAATCCGGCCGCATGTCAATACGTCGCGTCAGTGGGTTGTCACAGTGACAGGGCAGGTTCGTTGGCGTGGACGCTACGGCGAGCCGCGGTGTCCCCGCAGCGGTCATCACACACGGCGAATATTCCTCATTTCGGAGCGTAGCACAAATGCCAAGTACTTTTTGTTTGTTTGCATGCTATTTCTACTCGAAAAGGAGCAAAATCCTGCGATAATCTGTTTGTTCCTGGAATCGTGTCCCGTTTAATCCTGCAAAAAGCGAATACTGATTGGACACGCGGAACAGGAGGAAAATGCGTTCTTACTGCATGGCTCCTGCTCAACTGGCAGGCGGAAGACAAAAATAGCTCTTTTTCGGTTTCTACTCGTCATGTCGAGACAACTCCGCATGCTCATTAACCGTTTCTTTTTCTTTGTGACTGTGATGCTCTCAGTTACCTGCTGCATAATTTAGATCGCCGCCCTACCTTGCGACGTGAGATAATCCAGATACGGAACTGAATCCACATTGTGAATTAACGATCATTACTCTAGTGCAGTGATCATCTAACTTTTCTGCTAAAGAGCCAGTATTCAAAATGTGGAGCGGCACCTAACGCCGTATACACCGAGGTGACAAAAGACTTGGAGTACCTCTCAGTATTGTGCCGGAGCCCTTTTGCCCTACGTAGTGCCGCAGCTCGACGTAGAATGGACTCAAAATTTCATTGAAGTTCTCTGCAGAAATCTTAAGGCCTGCTGCCTCTATAGCCGTCCATAATTCTGAAAGTGTTGCTGGGGCAGGATTTAGTGCACGAACTGACTTCTCGATTATGTCCGTTGTCGGGCGATCTGGGAGGCCATATCATTCACTCGAATTGTTCAGAATGTTCTTCAGCAATTCGCGAAAAATTGTGCGCGCTGTCGTCCATAAAAATTCCACAGTTGTTTGGGAACATGAAGTAGCCGAAGAAAACCATTCCAGTCAATGATAGGTTCAGCTGCACTGGAGGACGCAGTCCATTTCATGTGAACACAGTGCACCCCACTACGGAGACACCACCATCCTGCACAGTGCTATGTTGACAACTTGGGTCCGCCACACTCTAACCCTACCATGAGCTCTTACTAACTGAAACAGGGACTCATCTGACCAGGCCACCATTTTTCAGTCGTCCAGGATCCAACTGCTATGGTCACGAAACCAGGAGACGGCGCTGCAAGGAATATGGCCCTGTCAGTAAAGGCACTTGCGTCGGTAATCTGCTGCCATAGCCCATTAACGCCAAATTTCCCCACATTGTCCTAACGGATACGTTCGTTGTACGTCCCAATCTAATTTCTGCGGTTGTCTGTTAGAACTGACAACTCTACGAGAGCGCCGCTGCTCTCGGTCGTTAAGTGAAGGCATTTGTCACTGCGTTATCCGTGGTGAGAGGTAATACCAGAAATTTAGTACCCTCGGCACACTCTTTATGGATCTCGGAATTCCCTAACGAATTCCAAAATGGAATGTCCCATGCTTCTATCACTCCGCGTTCAAAGTCTCTTAATTCCCGTCTTACAGTCACAGTCACGTCGGAGACCTTTTCATATGAATCAGCTGAGTACAAATGATAGCTCCGCCAATGCAATACCTTCTTATAGGTTGTGTACGGGACACTACCGCTATCTGTACACGTGCATATCGCTATCCCATGAGGCTTGTCACCTCAGTGTGTGTACCGATATTATTATTAATTGGTAACCTACATAAATTAATATATTATGACCACACAACATTTAAGGGACCGATATTTTGGCAGCCGGTTCCCAAGTACTGTTCATTCAAAGCCGGTATCATACGAAACACTTCAAGTCGACCGGTTCCAGATTTCTGCCACCATCAGGAACGTCGGTGTTTTAACACTGTAATTGTCTGACGAATTATTATTGTGTTGTTTGTGCGTGCGGATGTTTAACTGATCAGGAACAGAATATTACATTTAAATGAGTTGCCCAATATGAGGCACAAACGGTCAGGTCACTAGACTCGCCCTTCTGGCAATCCTGTTTCAAGTTTTTCGTAAATCGTTAAAAAAAATACCTGGAAAGTTCCTTTTAAGGACACGGTCGTTCTTTCCTCCCTTTCCTTAATCCGAGATTTTGCTCTGTCTGTAATGAATTCGCTGTCGACTGAATATTAAACACTTATCTTCCTTCCTATAACATGAGACACGCTCATAAATCTTTACTGAATGTTTAGAGTGTCGTATTCCTTCTGCTAGTTTCGTTGTATTATAGCAGTCTTAAATAAATGCCATATTCCTCCCTACAAATACACTGAAGAGCCAAAGAAACTGAAACTCATGCATAATATCGTGGAGCGCCCCCGCGGGCACGCAGAACTGCCGCAACACGACATGGCATAGATTCGACTAATCCCTGAAGTGGTGCTGGAAGGAAATGGAACCATGAATCCTGCAGGGCCGTCCATAAATCCGTAAGAGTTCGATGGGGTAGAGATCTCTTCTGAACAACACGCAGCAAGGTATCCCAGATGTCTGAGGAAGTTGGTGACCAGCGGAAGTGTTTAAAATTAGAAGAGTGTTCCTGGAGCAACTTTGCTGCAATTTTGGACGTGTGGGGTGCCGCATTGTCCTGCTGGAATTGCCGAACGGTTCTAGGCACCTCAGTTTGGAACCGTGCGACTACTAAGGTCGCAAGTTCGAATCCTGCCTCGGGCATGGATGTGTGTGATGTCCTTAGGTTAGTTAGGTTTATGTAGTTCTAACTTTATTGGGGCCTGATGACCTCAGATGTTAAATCCCATAGTTCTCAGAGCCATTTGAACCATTTGAACCGTCTAAATGCACAATGGACATGAATGGATGTAGGTGATGACGCAGGATGCTTCCTAACGTTTCACCTGTCAGAGTCGTATCTAGACGCATCAGGGGTCCCACATCACTCCTACTGCACATGCTCCACATCACTGCAGAGCCTCCACCAGCTTGAGTGGTCCCCTGCTGACATTCAGGGTTAATGGTTCATGAAGTTGTCTCCATACCCATACACCTCCACCCACTCGATACAATTTGAAACGAGACTCGTCTGAGCAGGCAACATTTTTTACAATCATCAACAGTCCAGTGTCGGTGTTGACGAGATCAGACGATGAGTAAAGCTTTTTGTTGTGCAGTCATCAAGGGTACAAGAGTGGGCCTTCGTATGAGAAAGCCCATTTCGATGATGTTACGTTGAACGGTTCGCAATCTGACACTTGTTGATGGCCCAGCATTGAAATCTGCAGCAATTTGCTGAAGGGTTGCACTTCTGTCACGTTGAACGATTCTCTTCAGTCGTTGTTGGGCCCGTTCTTGCAGGATCTTTTTCCGGTCGCACCGATGTCGAAGATTTAATGTTTTACAGGATTCCTGGTATTCATGGTACACTCTTGAATTGGTCGTACGGGAAAATTCCCCTTCGGAGATGCTGTGTCCCATCCCTCGCGTGACGACTATAACACCACGTTCAAACTCGCTTAAATCTTGATAACCTGCTATTGTAGCATCAGTAACCGATCTAACCACTGTGCCAGACACTCGATGTCTGTTCGGCCTGTTTATATATCTCTGTATTTGAATAAGAATGCCTATAGCAGTATCTTTGGCGCTTCAATGTATGTATCACATTTGAAGATGACCGTGTCCATAATAAGGGCTCACGAATTCTTGTTATTACCATATCATAATTTGTACCATAGCAGCTGATCAGTACGAACCGCGCATTCCCGTCAGCTGTCCGTATTGGAAGATAAAGAATGCAAGATTTCCCTCTCGCATCCTCTAACCATGCAGTGGCTCCCCAAGGTAAGCGGCCAGCATTACTTAGCTCAAGACCCAATCTACCAACATTAATGAAAACAGAGCACTTCCTAAAATATTACTGTCTCTGTGAGCTTTTTCTGTTACTAAGAAGGGAAACTACACTCTTAAGAATCTTTTAACGTTAGCTGATGGTTTTGGATTCGGCTGCTAGTTGCTAGACGTATGTTTTTCATTATTTGGTTGAGAACCCCGGGCAGCACTAATACTTGATTTGGGCAGCAAGCACCCACGGACCGCAATTTGACGACCACTGGTCTAGTACACTGGCGGTGATGTTCTTGGGTAGTTTTCCACGCTCGTTTATCCAAATGCTGGTCTGGTCTCCAATCTCATCAGAAAATACAATACACAATATATTAAAATACGAAAACAAACAGAACACAGCCTACACGCTTCATAGACAGATGGTGCAGACGATTTTGCATCATCATATTACCAGAGAACGGGGGCGGCAGGGAGGTCATCCCCCCATAAGGTTATGACAAAAATAAATTTCCGAAATTATGTAAACAGTGGGCTCTGCGCGCCAGGATGAGAGATAGGAAAGAGAGATTGCAGTGTTTGTCAGTGCTCTTGCTTCACGACCAGTTCTTCATGACGTCACCCAGTTGCTGCCATCTCATCCTCATAGACCAGATCTTACAAACTGAACTCAAGACTTCTTCTGGTGCGTAAAAACTGTAGAGTTACTTAATTCAATTTTATTTCGACCTACTTCCCACTCTGAAAGAGGGAGGTTGTCCACAAACAGCCACGTGAATATCTAGCACTACATTTCTACGCGCAGATCGACAGCTTGTGAATAGCCCTGAAAAACTGACGACTCGCTATCATATTACAGTATATATTTGATACTGTCATCCACTAACACATTGAAAAATAGTTTACGTGATTCATAAGAGATGGTTTGTCGGTAGCTGCCATTTATTGGACTAACCACGTAGTTAACTGCTTGCACAATGAAACTTTGTCCGGAAACCTGTCAGAAAATCGTGACAGCTTCTGGTCGTATGTAAAGTACACGAGGGACAAGACAAAATCAGTAGCTTCATTGTGCGTATTCAATGGTAATGTTACTGACGACAGTGCCACTAAAACAGAGTTACTAAATATGGTTTTCCGAAATTCTTTCACCAAAGAAGACGAGGTCAATTTTCCAGAATTTTAAACAAGAATTGGCGCTGACATGAGTAACTTAGAACTAGATATCCTCGGTTAGCGGAGAAACTCAAATCACTTAAAAAAGGCAAGTCTTCCGGTCGAGAATGTATACCAAGTAGATTCCATCTAGAGTATCCTATTATAATAACTCCATACTTAGCAGTCATATATAACGGCTCGTTCGATGAATGACTGGTATGGCACATGAGGACTGGAAAGGTGGACAGGTCACTCCAATACTCAAGAAAGGAAACAGGAGCAATGCCCTGAATTACAGACCCATATCGCTGATATCCATTTGCCGTAGCATGACGCAGTCACTTACAGTTTCGTAAAGACATCGCAAGGTAAAATCCAATAGCAAAATGATTTAGACAAAATACCTGGAAGGTGGGAAAAGTGGAAAATTACACTAAATAAGGAAAAATGTACTAAGCAAAATTCGTTAAATTTCGGTTACACTATGAATCACACGTAAATAATGGCAGTCAGTTCGATTGAATACCTATGGATAACTATTACAGATAACTGAAATCTAAACTATCCCATAACTGGGAAAGGTGAAGCAAATTTTGAGTTTTATTGGCAGAATGCTTAGAAGAGGCTCAAATCCACTAGACGGCCTACAGTACTCTTGTGCGTGCTTTTCTAGAGTACTGTTGTGCCGTATTGGATCCTTACCATATAGAATTGACGGAGGATATCGGAAACGTTCAGAGAAGAGCAGCTCGTTTTATACTATAGCGAAATAGGGAAGAGGATAAATATCACAGATATGACACGCGAGTTGAAGTAGCTCTAATTAAATCAAAAGCATTTTCTGTTGCTACGAGATCTTTTCAAGATATTGCAATCTCCAACATAATGCTCCAAGTGCGAAAATACTTTTCAATACGTTCACATACATGTGGAGCTATGGCCATTGTAATAAGATGAGAGAAATCAGAGCTGTCACGGAAGTTACTGAGTGCTCGCTTTTCCCACACGATGTCCGATTGTGGAACGGCTAAGAAATAGTGCGAAAATGGTTCGATGAACCCTCTGACGTGCTCGTAAGCATCATCAGTAGAGCAGTCATTCAGGTGTTGCAGCGTGATGCTGGAACTTAAAAAATGGTGGAGCGATTAGCTGAGCATATTTTTTGTAAACAGATAAATATAAAACCTTCAAATTTAAACAATAAAGATATACTGATACCCTCCTTCGAGAATCATAGCTGGACGTGAACTCGGAATAAATAGACAACGTTCACAGTTTGAAAACCGTAATGGATGGTCATTGCAATCTTCTATAATCGCACATTTGTTATGGAGTCACATCGCCTAAGCAAATTTATCTAACAGATAGGTTTACATGAGCACTAAGTTTTCAGGATGATTACACGTCACATTCATGAAAACACTGTGTACTCAGGCACATCATTCACAATCACACTCTACTTTGTTCTCCACGTGAGCACATACATTTCAAGTGAAAATGATCCCTTAAATGAAGCAAAATACTTGCTCTCTAACGCCCACCTGAGGTTCATTTCAGCACAGTCCCATAAATTTACCTTGAGAGATAGAAAGAAGAAAACAATACTTACCTCAGCAATTAACTAATGCAATTAGATGATAGATTGGCTAGTTTAGCTAAATATCAAAACATCATATCACATCGATAGCAACACGGCATGATATTTTGTTACATGACCAAAGCACAGTAAAATATGCGACATGAAACAGACTAAAATTCAGCAAAGTATGGAGAGCTCAATACATCATATTTACTGAAGACTGACACTGCCGGAAAACAGCTCAGAGCACAATCTTCACAAAAGCTTCTACTTCCGCTTATTCCACAGGGTGCAAAATAGTATCACTACCGAGCACCACCGGAGTACAGACATTCCAAAGTGTATCCGTAGAACAATCTCATACCAGGAAACCTGTTGATATAGCATACAAGCCAGCCAGGGACCCAAAACCACGTGTCGGATCGGGCGCGATTCACACACTGACGCCGTAGTCCCACGCCCACCACTCCGGTCCGTAACTGCCGCTCTTTACTTTCTACTTCGTGCTCGTTAGACAAACACCTCGATAAACACCAGCGATGTACCATGACTCGCACGATGAAGTAGTGCCAACCACGGGGCAACCTGAATTCAAAATTAATGTGAAACCGGCTAACACAGATTATAGTATACGGTATATACAGGGTGTTTCAAAAATGACCGGTATATTTGAAACGGCAATAAAAACTAAACGAGCAGCGATAGAAATACACCGTTTGTTGCAATATGCTTGGGACAACAGTACATTTTCAGGCAGACAAACTTTCGAAATTACAGTAGTTACAATTTTCAACAACAGATGGCGCTGCGGTCTGGGAAACTCTATAGTACGATATTTTCCACATATCCACCATGCGTAGCAATAATATGGCGTAGTCTCTGAATGAAATTACCCGAAACCTTTGACAACGTGTCTGGCGGATTGGCTTCACATGCAGATGAGATGTACTGCTTCAGCTGTTCAATTGTTTCTGGATTCTGGCGGTACACCTGGTCTTTCAAGTGTCCCCCCAGAAAGAAGTCACAGGGGTTCATGTCTGGCGAATAGGGAGGCCAATCCACGCCGCCTCCTGTATGTTTCGGATAGCCCAAAGCAGTCACACGATCATCGAAATATTCATTCAGGAAATTAAAGACGTCGGCCGTGCGATGTGGCCGGGCACCATCTTGCATAAACCACGAGGTGTTCGCAGTGTCGTCTAAGGCAGTTTGTACCGCCACAAATTCACGAAGAATGTCCAGATAGCGTGATGCAGTAATCGTTTCGGATCTGAAAAATGGGCCAATGATTCCTTTGGAAGAAATGGCGGCCCAGACCAGTACTTTTTGAGGATGCAGGAACGATGGGACTGCAACATGGGGCTTTTCGGTTCCCCATATGCGCCAGTTCTGTTTATTGACGAAGCCGTCCAGGTAAAAATAAGCTTCGTCAGTAAACCAAATGCTGCCCACATGCATATCGCCGTCATCAATCCTGTGCACTATATCGTTAGCGAATGTCTCTCGTGCAGCAATGGTAGCGGCGCTGAGGGGTTGCCGCGTTTGAATTTTGTATGGATAGAGGTGTAAACTCTGGCGCATGAGACGATAGGTGGACGTTGGCGTCATTTGGACCGCAGCTGCAACACGGCGAACGGAAACCCGAGGCCGCTGTTGGATCACCTGCTGCACTAGCTGCGCGTTGCCCTCTGTGGTTGCCGTACGCAGTCGCCCTACCTTTCCAGCACGTTCATCCGTCACGTTCCCAGTCCGTTGAAATTTTTCAAACAGAACCTTTATTGTATCGCTTTTCGGTCCTTTGGTTACATTAAACCTCCGTTGAAAACTTCGTCTTGTTGCAACAACACTGTGTTCTAGGCGGTGGAATTCCAACACCAGAAAAATCCTCTGTTCTAAGGAATAAACCATGTTGTCTACAGCACACTTGCACGTTGTGAACAGCACACGCTTACAGCAGAAAGACGACGTACAGAATGGCGCACCCACAGACTGCGCTGTCTTCTATATCTTTCACATCACTTGCAGCGCCATCTGTTGTTGAAAATTGTAACTACTGTAATTTCGAAAGTTTGTCCGCCTGAAAATGTACTGTTGTCCCAAGCATATTGCAACAAACGGTGTATTTCTATCGCTGCTCGTTTAGTTTTTATTGCCGTTTCAAATATACCGGTCATTTTTGAAACACCCTGTAGCTAGCTCCTCAACTCAATCTGTTTGCTGACAGTTTCGCTGCGGGTAGACATATACACATTTTATATCTTCAGCACTTCACCGAGCGAGGTGGCGCAGTGGTTACCACACTGGACTCGCATTCGTGAGGACGACAGTTCAAACCCTATCCATATTTAGGTTTCCCGTGATTTCTCTAAATCACTCCACGCAAATGCCGGGATTGTTCTTTTGAAAGGGCACCACCGGTTTCCTCCGTCATCCTTGGCACTATCCGAGCTTTTGCTCCGCTTCTAATGACCTTGATGTCGACGGGACGTTAAACCCAGTCTTCCATCCTTCTTAATGTCAACCCGGTTGTCGTGCGTTTCCTGCACCGTCCGTCCAAAAAGCTCCGAGTCTGATTTCATTCCTGGCGTATAAGCGACTATACGTAAATTAACTACGGTAGCAGCATTAACTAACAACTGTAAACAACAGATGTGTTTTCGACCAGTCAGCTGCGAGCCGTCAGTGGTCAGTAGTGGCAGAAAATCTCCTACCTGGCCGAATAATAGGACTTCACTTCAGTGTTTAGGCTGTTCACGCTGCACAGAATCATTGATCTTCTTCTGATGCCAGCACAGCCTTTAAAGAGTGTATACGGATGGATGATGTAGGAATACCTGACGACAGCATCACAATCAGAGGACAAGGCGCAGAAACTGGTTGATAAACGTTCGCAGGAATACAGTCATCAACATCGGCACAAAGTGCTCCATATCTCAAGACGCGCTCATTTCTGAACTCATTTTATAGGTCATTTTTTATTATCTCCTGTTAAAATACGGAAACCTACTTTTTAAACACTCTTATCTATGTGGTTCAGTCTCTTTGTTAACACAGACGTGGAAACAGAGGTTCCATAGTAATAACTAAGTTGAGACGCTGTAAGGAAAGAACTAGACGAACGAAACAGGTCTTTGTAACTCCGGCGGACTACTAGACATGCACCAAGTGAGAGCAACGCTGGATGCCACTGCCGCCGTTTCTTGTCGGCAAGTGGCTTTCATGTCCGCCGGCAGAGAGCGCCGCAAATAATTCAGCAACCACTGCCACTGCCACCTAGTGCTGCTCCAAGCGGCAGCGGAGCACACTACACCAACACGGTCCCGCATGTGCCGCGAACTGTCGCTGGTTGCAATAACGCCGCTGCCCGTCAACAGCGTACTTAGTTCACTGACGTCATGATATTTCCCGTAACGATCCTAAAGAATAATACTTGTATTTTCTAAGAGAAACTCCGGAGCCGACATGTGCATCGCAATGGTCCGGTTTTGTAACATTAAAACATGTGCTGCTTCCAGTTACTTTGATATTTGTTTAATTTACGTGGCGTTCTATGAACTTCACAAAGTAATGGCATAAGCTAACAGAAGAAAAACACTTTTTGACGTCTTAAATGTGATACTTGCTTTGGGTGAGCAGTCGAAATGTTCTTGTATCTTCAGAGTAACGCAAAGTTACGAACATTCGTCGTTGCTTACCCTGTAGGTACTGAGAAATGTGAAATTCGGTCTAATCGTAGTCATAGGATTTTCAATGTGCTGTTGTGCTTAAAGTTAGACATGATAATCATCACTTGCTCTGTTTTTAGTTTGAAGTCAGTTGAATGGAATAAAAGCACAAAAATAAACAAACGAACCAAACGCAGACATAAGTTGTTTTACATACAGGTTTTTAACAAGTTACAGATTTTACCTTCCGAGCTAGCGGACATTTTTAGCAACATCATTAAAATGTTCTGAATACTGCTAAAATACGATCTCACCTCTTCTGATGATGCGTAATATCGTATATTTGCGTTGATTAGGTTGATGTCACCGTTTCTGATGTGTGTACACTTCTCTGAAGAACTTAGTTTCTTCTTTTTTTTTTTCCTTAAGCACCAGCCATTGCGGCCGAGCGGTTCTAGATGGTTCAGTCCGGAACCGTGCTGCTGCTACGGTCGCAGGTTCGAATCCTGCCTCGGGCCTGGATGTGTGTGATGTCCTTAGTTTGGTTAGGTTTAAGTAGTCCTAAGTCTAGGAGACTGATGACCTCAGATGTTAAGTCCCATAGTGCTCAGAGCCATTCGAAACATTTTTTCTTAAAGAAATCGATCAGCCATCGATTAAAAAGTATACAACATAACACGAAACTGGCAAAGTAGTGAAAATTCGAAAAATTCTATCAGAAATACACGACGAACGCGCCGCACCGAAATCTGAGCCACGTATGTTGTCATCATATTACGTGCTTAATTAACCTTAAGACAATTTGATGTACGTTTGTCAGAACTTAAAAAAATCTCTCGTACGTTTATCGAATTTTGAACGAAAGAAATTTTTGTTTATCTCAGAATAAGAATCGAATAATATCGACAATACAAGGACCAAGGTCGCGCGGATTAGCCGCACAGTCTGCTCCTTGCCACGGTTGGCGCCGCTCCCCCACCCGTCAGAGGTTCGAATCCTGCCTCGGGCCTGGATGTGTGTGATGTACTTAGTGTAGTTAGGTTTAAGTAGTTCTAAGTCTATGGGACTGATGACCTCATATGTTAAGTCTCATAGTGCTCAGAGCCATTTGAACCATTTTTTTAACAACACAACCGTTCAATGCTAAGGCTTCCCGCCAACTGGAGCTGTAGAGAAGAGGCTACGGATCAAGCCCGTACCTGCCGCATACCAATGCTGCCAATTGTTGAAGAGTTACGAATGTGGAAGCATTACTTTTCAGTGAACCCTCGTACATATTTTTTGGTGACAGCAGGTCCCGTTTGAAATAGTGTTGAGAAAATTGAAGTTGATTTGACATTATAAACGTGAAGGCGCTCAGAATGGTGAATGAGACAGCAGTTGAATTACAATAATAATAATCTCAAACCAGTTCAAGAAATAAACCTTAACCGTAACGGCCTTTCTGAAATTTTTAAACTGAACAATTTTAAATAAACTAGCCAATTAAAGCAATTAAAAGAGTTCTAGATAATTTCCTTCAAAACATTAGGCAGAACCCTGAAAGGCTTACATCAAAACATTTACAATAACCTTGGAAAAAGGATACACAATGTATCAAATATTGAAGTGGAAACTTCTTGTGCGAAGCCAGTTAATCAAAGGCCTCTTGGCCAACGACAAAATTTCATTTATAGTCGGATAACTTAAGACACTCAGCTTAAGCACAAATAGCCAGGACGTGTGACTGCAAACGAACAGTAAGCCGCTCTAGGAAATGTTCGATAGCCGTGCACACGGCTGCAAGTAAGCCAGGCCCACGCGGCGAGAACACTCTCACAGCAACTCAGTGAGTTCTCTTAACAACAAGAAAGGTACGTGACTGGACTATACTACAAGTAAAGTCATGGTTTAACCGTCATTGCACCTATAGAGCGTTTCCAGTAAGATGATACGACCTGGAAAGTAAGCTTCACTAACAGAGAACTACAGACAGGAAGCTGTAATTTCTTCCAGGAAGGAATATAATAAACAACTAGGTCGGTTCTTACCATTAACTGAAGCTCACAACATGTCTAAAAGGCTGGAAAGTAGTGATACCAGAGCCCATCAGCTTCTACAACGTCGTGAAAACAAATATTCTTAGAAACAGCTGGTTTTCTTGCATAAGGATTTTAAAACAAACCCAAAAATTTTGTCAAGTCAAAAAAATTCATAAGGCGTAGGCCTATGATATAGCTATGTGTGACAACTGGGTACATTACATAACCATTACGACATCAACCATGCCATCCTTGTTTCGAAACATGACGTCCATGAATGGGTCTCGAAGTAGTCGAATATAACCATTTCGAGCCAATGTTCCTGGTAAACACAGCCCGCAACATTGCAGTTTGCATAGTGCACTGGGTTCATGGCCTCGTGGGACCTGTGGCACACTCGAACTCTAGCATTAGCTCTTACCAACTGGAATCGAGACCAGTCTGACGAGGCCACTGTTTTCCAGTAGTCTAGAGTCCAACCGAATTGGTCGTGAGTGCAGGAGAGGCGCTGCAGGAGACGTCATGTTGTTAACGAAGATATTAGCTTCGGTTGCGTACTGCTGTAGCCCACTGACGCCAGATTTCGCCACACCGTCCTAACGGATACGTTCGTCGTACGTCTCACATTGATTTCTGTGGATATTTCAGCAGTGTTGCTTGCCTGTTAGCAGTGACAACTCTACGCGTACGTCGCTGCTCTCGGTCGTTAAGTGAAGTTCGTCGTCCAATGCATTGTCCGTGGTGAGATAGTTATTTGGAATTCTCGGCACACTCATGACACTGTGGATCTCGAAATATTGAATTCCCTGACTATTTCCGAAATAAAATGTCCCATGCGTACGACTCCAGCTACCATTCCGCGTTCACCCTGGTAAATCCTGTCGAGCGGCCATAATCACGTCAGAGAACTCTTCACATGGCTCACCTGAGAAGAAATGGCAGTTTGGTCAATGCTCTGCCCTTTTGCAACTTTTCAACGTGACGCTACCGTCATCTGTAATATGTACGAAACACTATCCCACGACTTTTGTCATCTCCGTGCACTGCTATAGTGTCACATCAACAGGTCGGTAAATTACCCTTGTCCTTGAGGATGTTGCATTTTATTCGCGGCAGCGTAGTACGTAAATTACACTGCTGCCCATTAAAATTATTACACCAAGAAGAAATGCAGATGATAAACGGGTATTTATTGGACAAATACATTATACTAGAATTGACATGTGATTACATTTTCACGCAATTTGGGTGTATAGATCCTGAAAAATCAGTATCCAGAACAACCACCACTGGCCATAATAACGGCCTTGATACGCCTGGGCGTTCAGTGAAACAGAGCTCGGATGGCGTATACAGGTATAGCTGCCATGCAGGTTCAACACGATACCACCGTTCATCAAGAGTAGTGACTGGCGTATTGTGACGAGCCAGTTGCTCGGCCACCATTGACCAGACGTTTTCAATTGGTGAGAGATCTAGAGAATGTGCTGGCCAGGGCAGCAATCATACATTTTCTGTATCCAGAAAGACCCGTACAGGACCTGCAACTTCGGTCGTGCATTATCCTGCTGAAATGTAGGGTTTCGCAGGGATCGAATGAACGGTAGAACCACGTGTGGTAACGCATCTGAAATGTAACGTCCACTGTTCAAAGTGCCGTCAATGCGAACAAGACGTGACCGAGACTTGTAATCAATGACACCCCATACCATCACGCAGGGTGATACACCTGTATGGCGATGACGAATACACGCTTCCAATATGCGTTCACCGCGATGTCGCCACACACGGATGCGACCATCATGATGCTGTAAACAGAGCCTGGATTCATCCGAAAAATGACTTTTTGCCATTCGTTCACCCAGGTTCGTCGTCGAGTACACAATCGGAGGCGCTCCTGTCTGTGACGCAGCGTCAAAGGTAACCGAAGCAATGGTCTCCGAGCTGATAGTCCATGCTGCTGCAAATGTCGTCGAATTGTTCGTGCAGATGGTGGTTGTCTTGCAAACGTCCCCAACTATTGACTTAGGGATTGAGACATGGCTGCACGATCCGTTACAGCCATGTGCATAAATGCCTGTCATCTCGACTGCTAGTGATACGAGGCCGTTGGGATCCAGCACGACGTTCCGTATTACCCTCCTGAACCCACCGATTCCATATTCTTCTAACAGGCATTGGATCTCGACCAACGCGAGCAGCAGTGTCGCGATACGATAAACCGCAATCGCGATAGGCTGCAATCCGACCATTATCAAAGTCGGGAACGTGATGGTACGCATTTCTCCTCCTTACACGAGGCATCACAACAACGTTTCACCAGGCAACGCCGGTCAACTGCTGTTTGTGTATGAGAAATCGGTTGGAAACTTACCTCATGCCATGACGTTGTAGGTGTCGCCACTGGCGCCAACCTTGTGTAAATGCTCTGAAAAGCTAATAATTTTGCATATTACAGCATCTTCTTGGTTAAATTTCGCGTCTGTAGCACGTCATCTTCGTGGTGTAGCAATTTTTATGGCCAGTAGTGTAGTTTTTAAAGTCCCCCCCGGACGTACTCCTTCAAGACCAATTCACTTTTAGCGAGTTCTATGATCTTCCCTGGCCTGCCGAGTTTCCCCACTGCTCTGACAATTTCTCCACTCCAGCAGCGAGTTCCCGCCGCCTGGACGCAGCAGTAGCTCATATATCGGCTATCGGCGTCCGCCGGCGGGCGGCGGCGGCTCGTTTGTTTTTGCTGCTCGGCACGGTGAGACGGCGCCGTATTTTGGCAGCCGCCCCCGCCGGCCGCGCCCGACTGGAGGGTCCTCGGCAGCCCTCTCGCATCGCAGGCGCCGGCGCCAGCTGCAGCTGTACCAGCCCGCCCTGCCCGACGTACTCGAGGACTCCGCCGCCCCCACCGCTGCCCCCACCACCACGTTGCCAGGGACCTCCACCAGGGGCGCACAAACTACGGCGAACGGACGTGCTTGCTGCTCGAACTGCGTAGGCTGAGAAAAGTTTCACGTTCCAAGTCCACACTGAAAGCTGTCTTTTACAGCTGTGTACCATGCACAGATGTGCACTCGGACACTTGCTCACTGTCGTTGCTGTAGTCTTCAATCCGAAGACTGGTTTTATCTAACTCTCCATTCTGCTCTATCCTGTACAAGACTCTTCATCTCCTAATACACTACTGGCCATTAAAATTGCTACACCACGAACATGACTTGCTACAGGCGCGAAATTTAACCGACACTGCTGGCGACACCTATAACGTGCTGACATGAGGAAAGTTTCCAACCGATTTCTCATACACAAACAGCAGTTGACCGGCGTAGCCTGGTGAAACGTTGTTGTGATGTCTCGTGTAAGCAGGAGAAATGCGTACCATCACGTTTCCGACTTTGATAAAGGTCGTATTGTAGCCTATCCCTATTGCGGTTTATCGTATCGCGACATTGCTGCTCGCGTAGGTCGAGGTCCAATGACTTTTAGCAGAATATGGAATCAGTGGCTTCTGGAGGGTAATACGGAACGCCGTGCTGGATCCCAACGGCCTCGTATCATTAGCAGTCGAGATGACAGGCATCTTATCCGCATGGCTGTAACGGATCGGGCAGTCACGCCTCGATCCCTGAGTCAACAGATGGGGACGTTTGCAAGACAACAACCATCTGCACAAACAGTTCGACGACGTTTGCAGCAGCATGGACTATCAGCTCGGAGACCATGGCTGACCCTTGACGCTGCACCGCAGACAGGAGCGCCTGCGATGGTGTACTCAACGACGAACCTGGGTAATAGAATGGCAAAACGTCATTTTTTCGGATGAATCCTGGTTCCGTTTATAGCATCATGATGGTCGCATCCGTGTTTGGCGACATCGCAGAGAACGCACATTAGAAGCGTGTATTCGTCATCACTATACTGGCGTATCCCCCAGCGTGATGGTATGGGGGTGCCATTGGTTAAACGTCTCTGTCACCTCTTGTTCGCACAGTGGACGTTACATTTCAGATGTGTTACGACCCGTGTCTCTTCCCTTCATTCGATCCATGTGATACCCTATATTTCAGCAAGATAATACACGACCTCATGTTGCAGGTTCTGTACGGGCCTTTCTGGATACAGAAAATGTTCGACTGCTGCCCTGGCCAGCACATTCTCCAGATCTCTTACCAATTTAAAACGTCTGGTCAATGGTGGCTGAACAACGGGCTCGTCACAATACACCAGTCACTACTCTTGATGAACTGTGGTATCGTGTTGAAGCTGCATGGGCAGCTTTACCTGTGTACGCTACAAAGGCTCTGTTTGACTCAATGCCCAGGCGTATCAAGGCCGTAATTACGGCCAGAGGTGGTTGTTCTGGGAACTGATTTCTCAGGATCTATGCACCCAAATTGCGTGAAAATGTAGTCATATGTCATTTCTAGTATAATACCCGTTTATCATCTGCATTTCTTCTTGGTTTAGCAATTGTAATGACCAGTAGTGTAACTGCTGCAATTTACATCCTTCTGAATTCTTCTGTATTCATCTCTTGATCTCCCTCTACAATTTTTATCGCCCGACTTTCCTCCAGTACCAAACTGGTGATCCCTTGATATCTCAGGATGTGTCTCATCAACTGATCCCTTCTACTAGTTATGCTGTGCCACAAATTTCTTTTCTCCCCAGTTCTGTTCAGTACCTGCTCATTAGTTACGTTATCTGCCCATGTGATCTTCAGCATTCTTCTGTTGCACCACATTTCAAAAGCTTCTATTCTTCTCTTGTCTAAACTGTTTATCGTCCATGTTTTACTTCCGTACATACAAATACTTTCAGAAAAGACTCCGTAACACTTAAGTCGCTCTCCTTGCCATTGTCAGTCTACATTTGATATCCTCGCTACTTTGGCCAACATCGATTACTTTGCAGCCCAGATGGCGAAACTCTTCTACCATTCGCACTGTATCGTTTCCGGCAGGTCTTGTCACGGGGGAAGCCCCGTCAGAGAGGTTCACCGTATGAGTGTCTAGGGAAGTGATTCCACTGGTGGTTTCCCGTTGCCTTCCACTGATGATGATGAAATGATAATGAGGACAACACAGCACCTAGCCGCTGAGAGGAGAAAATCTCCGACCCAGCCTGGAATCGAACCCGGGTCCCTTGGCGTGACAGACCGCCGCACTGACCACTCAGCTGTCGGGGCGGACATTCCCTTATCATCACCTATTTAATTTGACTATATTCCGTTATCATCGTTTTGCTTTTGGTGATATTCATCTTGTATACTCCTGTCCATTTCGTCCAGCTGCTCTTCCAAGTATTTAGCTGTCTGCGACAGAACTACAATGTCATCGGCAAACCTCAAAATTGTGTTTCTTCTCCTTGGACTTTAATTCCTAATCTCAATTTCCCTTTGGTTTCCTTTACCGCTTGCTCAGTGTTCAGATTGAATAAGATCGGGGACAGGCTAGAATCCTGTCTCACTCCCTTCTCAACCACTGCTCCCCTTTCGTGCTCCTCAACTCTTAATACAGTCGTCTAGTTCCTCTATAACTTGTAAATGGCATATCGCTACCCGTATTTTACACCTGCTTCTTTCACATATCCAAAGAGGGCATTCCAGTCAACATTGTCAAAAGCTTTCTCAAAGTCCACAAATGCTATTAGCACACGTTGGCCTTTCCTTAACATGTCTTCTAAGATAAGTCGTGGGGTCAGTATTGACTCGCTGTGTTCCTAAAATTCTCCCGAATAGATACTGACCTACCTCGTGTTCGTCTTCTACTAGCTTCTCCATTCTTCTACAAAGAACTCGTGTTGATATTTTTCAACCAAGACCTATTAAACTGAGTGTTCGGTAATATTCACACCTGTCAGCACCTGCATTCTTTGGAATTGGTATTGTTACAATTCTTCTTAAAGTTTGAGGTTATTTCGCATGTCTAATACAACCTGCACACCAGATAGAAGAGGTTTGTCATGGCTGGCTCTCCTAAGGCTGTGAGTAGTTCTGATGGAATGTCGTCTACTCCCAGGGTTTTGTTTCGACTCAGGTCTTTCAGCGCCCTCTCAAATTCTTCTCGTAGTATCGTATCACCTTTCTCATCTTCATCTACGTCCTCTTCCATTTATCTAATATTGCCTTCAAGTTTACTATCAACTGCACTGTGCATGTGTGCATTTACTCATGAATAGTGATTTACCAAGAATAAACCACTATTGTCAATATTACTGCAATATAAATAAGTACACATGTGCAAGTTTGTGGTAAAAGTACAAAATACGGATCGTTTACTTATATTTTTCTTGTTCATTGGATGCATTCAGACGACAGTAGATGAACCCAGGGGGAAACTGGGAGCTATAGGAGGAATTAAAATTAATCGTAAGAAAACACACATGCTGAGATTTGCTGAGGATGTCGCAGTGTTAACTGAGGATGCAGAACAATAAGAAGCGATGCTGGTGCAAATGGAAACCACTCTCAGCTCTTCCTATTATATGAAAGTTAATAAAGGTAAAGCAATAATCTTTGTGGTGAACAGATAAAACACCATTATTCAATATTCACTTAACAATGAGTGACTGGAGAGTGTCGAATCCTTTGCCTGCATAGGGAATAAAATTACACCAGACAGAAGGTCAAGGAAGGCTGCTCCAAGCCGAATCCACCAGGCAAAAGCTGTTTTTAACAAGAGAGGAAACCTTCTCACATCCAGCAGTACAGACAACCGCCTTTATAAAGTTTTTCCTGAGATGCTACTGTACGGAAGTGAAACATAGGCACTCGCAGAAGCAGGAAAACATTAAACACGGGCCTGGGAGATGTGGTGCCAGCGCAGAATGCTCAAGATTTCTTGGGTAGACAAGATATCAAACGATGAGACGCTCCACAGAGAGTGGGAATAAAAGCTCGTCTCCTGAAGGTAATCGAACAGAGAAGGGACAGATGGGTCGGCCATCTGCGGAGACGTGATGGTATCCTTAAAAGTATCGTTTAAGGCTCAGATGATGGGAAAAATTGAAGAGGCAGATTCTGGGTAGAATGCATCAACCAGATTATGGAGGATACCAGCTGTACCACCTATAGTGCTCTCAAGAGCAAGGCAGTAGACAGAAATAAATGGCAAACTGCTGCTAACCGAGCTGATGGCTTGAAGTCTCAAGATTTACACAAAATGAAGAAAAAGTTATGTTATGTTAAATTATGTTAACCGGGGACATAGAAATGACGGAAGGCTCCGTCCCCGCCGCAGCCACAGTGGTTAGCAACCCAACGAAGACTACCGCAGTTCACTTCACCTCTCCGCCGCCCCACACCGAACCCAGGGTTATTGTGCGGTTCGGCCCCCAGGGAACGTCTCACACCAGACGAGTGTAACCCCTATGTTTGCGTGGTAGATTAATGGTGGTGTACGCGTACGTGGAGAACTTGTTTGCGCAGCAATCGCCGACATAGTGTAGCTGAGGCGGAATAAGGGGAACCAGCCCGCATTCGCCGAGGCAGATGGAAAACCGCCTAAAACCATCCGCAGACTGGCCGGCTCACCGGACCTCGACACAAATCCGCCGGGCGGATTCGTGCCGGGGACCGGCGCTCCTTCCCGCCCGGAAAGCCGTGGGTTAGACCGCACGGCCAACCGGGCGGGGAAGAAAAAGTTACTGGTATAAATATTCTGAAACATACAGGTGTTGTACAAAAATATAGAAAAACAGCGAGAGATGCGTGATTAAACGTAAATGCAGATGCTAACAAAGCCCACAGGTTGTGCTTTTGTATTTGATCACAAACGACACCTGAGCAATGTTCTCAGTACGATGTATGTGTCAGTCGAGATCAGAACAGTATTCTGTTTAGCTGTGAGTGCATTTTGATTGAGCTCGAACGTGGGCAAACTGTTGTTACTCGCCGGCCGGTGTGGCCGCGCGGTTAAAGGCGCTTCAATCTGGAACCGCGTGACCGCTATGGTCGCAGGTTCGAATCCTGCCTCGGGCATAGATGTGTGTGATGTCCTTAGTTAGGTTTAAGTAGTTCTAAGTTCTAGGGGACTGATGACCTCAGATGTTAAGTCCCAAAGTGCTCAGAGCCATTGCAACCATTTTTGAACAAAGGCCTAAAAGGGGATTCATTTCCTTTTTGGTCATCAGCAATATCTGTTCTGTTTAACCAGTTGACTTGTTCTGGCCAGGAACGCCATCTTTTCCTCTCGTAGTCTGCTTAGTCTGCTTTATATGCGCTTCTGGTTTCGCATGTCATGTGTTAATTTCGAACAAAGCAGAACTTCTTAACTTTATCTATTTCGCGACATCAATTTTGATGTTAAGTTTATCGCTTGTCTCATTACCCATGTCGTTCTTTGGTTTACTCTCAGTCCATATTATCCACTCATTAGTAATTCCCACCTCTCATGATATTTCATAGAACTGAAGTCCCTTGTATGCAACAGCTTCAAAACTTGAAACTATGTTTAATGTTTCTTCTAGGCCGATAAGTGCTCTCATTATGAAACGCTGGATTAGTGTTCTACGGGTAATTTGTGTTGCGCTAAACGTAGTTTCCAGAACTACGTGACGTATAATGATATACAAGGGCTGCTCGGAAGGTAAGGTCCGATATGTCGCGAAATGGAAACGACACTGAAAATCCGATGGAGCTTTGCAAATATGTGTTGTGCAGGATCTCTAATGTGCCTGTCGATCGCGCCGCTCCACTCTTTTCAGTTCTAAGCACACAACGAGCACTTAAAGATGCTTAGAACTGTAGTGTCTCCGGCGAAGTATAGGTACCTGCGGAGGGGTTTCACCTGATTTTGTGCAACCGCACATAACGCACCTGTCATGCGTTTCCGTTTGGAAAGTAGTGGGAAGATCCTATGGGACCAAACTACTGAGGTCATCGGTCCCTAAGCTTACACACTACTTAATCCAATTTAAACTAACTTACGACGGGAGCAGCGCGGACCGTGACAAGGTGCCTGAGACCGCGCGGTTACGCCGCGCTGCCTATGCGTTTCCTTCTTCATGACAATTCTTGGCCGCTTACTGCAGGGACAATGAGGACGTCCCTGCAGCGTTTCCGTGGGGAAAGGTTTAGTTACTCACCATACAGTCTGGACTTGGTTTCTTCTGATTCTCATGTCTGCCCACATGAACCACTGAAAAGCTTTTTGACACAGACAACGATCTGCAGAACGACGTAGGGAGCTGGCAGAAGACAAGGGCGGTTGCCTTCTATGATAAGGGAATTGGAAAATTGGTACAACGCTATGCCAAATGCGTAAGTCGGAGCAGCGGCTATGTAGAGAAGTAGCTGGAAGGCGTAGCAAACTATTGCAAATAAAACATTTTTTATTTTTCCTGTGGTTTCCGTTTCTCGTCGGGTCAGACCTTACTCTCCGAACAGCCATCATAATTTTGCGGGCATATTCAGTGGTATATATGGATACTGCAAGCAAAAATTTATAGCAAACCGAGTTAGTAGTAAAGAAGCAATAAATTAAAACGTCGTGCCTAATGCTGAAGCTTTATTTCGTGAACAGAGGAAGTGTGGTAAGCGATTATTTTGTGGGTGATGTCGGAGAAAAGTATCGAAAAGGTTTGAAATACATGCGTAATTTTTTTTTGTATCGCTAAGTGCTCTCATTCTCAAACACTGAATGAATATAATCAGGGTAATCTGAACGACGTGAGTTGCGCTGTCTCAATACACGTACACAGTTTCCAACTTTAATATAAGAAAAACTCATAAAGAAATTTTTTGTCTCTGGGAGTGGTTAGACAGACAACCCACAACTGAAATTTTTGGTGACACTTTTAGCAGGTTAGTAATATAGCTGCATTATTAGCAACTACCGGTTACACGTCAGTAAGACACATCTTCAGGTTTACCTGCCAAGACTACAAACCACTGACTGAAATTTTATGAAATGGTAGAAGTGCAGAGCCATAGATAATGTTGCCATTCAACGAAAAACAGCGACAAGTACTGACCGTGGTCTAATTTTCGTAATATAGATGGACAGTTACGAAGCCCCAGAATTCGGGACACCAACGTTAAGATACAAACCCAAATGGTCGGTTGTCACTATAAAGTGGTCTATACCCATAAGATGTCTGACATAAGCAAACAAAGCGTTACTGCTGAGTGAGCCTAGAAAATAGCGGAGAGAAAACAAACAATGAATGAGACACTAATGCAAACAGCGATAAAATAACTAAAAACTGACTGATGGCTAGGGTTGGAGTTGTTTTGTGGGAAGAAACCAGACAGAGAATATGAAGATGGTATTTGTTCTTTCGGACATGTCCATAAGAAGAGATACCATCATCACATATGTACAATACACTGTTACAGATCGGATACTTCAAGGATAGCTCCTAGCCAGACGCCCTGTATCGTGCATTCCATTGACTCAAAAGGACCGCCATTTGCGGCTTCAGTAGGGTCAAGCGAAATCTCATTGGAAGGGCGGGTGGAAATCTGTTGATTTCTGATGAAAGCTGGTTTAGCCTTCGTGCCAGCAAAGGCCGTGTGTTGGTTAGAGATAGACACACTGGGGCTACACCTCGAATATGGTTCAAATGGCTCTGAGCACTATGGGACTTAACATTTGTGATCATCAGTCCCCTGGAACTTAGAACTACTTAAACCTAACTAACCTAAGGACAGCACACACATCCATGCCCAAGGCAGGATTCGAACCTGCGACCGTAGCGGTCACGCGGTTCCAGATTGAAGCGCCTAGAACCGCGCGGCCACACCGGCCGGCCTCGAATATGGTCTGCGGTGCCATTTCGTATGACAGCGGAAGCACTCTCGTGGTTATCTCACGCACCCTGACTGAAAATTTGTGCCTCGATGTAGTAATGGACCTCTTCTGCTGCCGTTCTTGAACAGTATTCAAAATGGTTCAAAGGGCTGTGAGCACTATGCGACTTAATTTCTGAGGTCATCAGTCCCCTAGAACTTAGAACTACTTAAACCGAACTAACCTAAGGACATCGCACATATCCATGCTCGAGGCAGGATTCGAACCTGCGACCTTAGAAGTAGCGCGGTTCTAGACTGTAGCGCCTAGAACCGCTCGGCCACTCCGGCCGGCCAACAGTATTCCAGGAAATGTTTTCCAACTGGGTAACGCTCGCCCACATACCGCTGTTTTAACCCAACATGCTTTATAGAGTGTTGACATATTATCTTGGTCTGCTCGATCAATATTATCTTGGTCTGCTCGATCACCAGATCTGTATCCAGGCGAACACATATGGCACATCATCCGGTGACTACTCCACCGTCATCATCCACAACCATCATTAACCGTCCCTATTTTGACCGACCAAGTGCAACAGGCATGGAACTCTATCCCACAAATTGACATACGCCACGTTTACAACATAATGCATGCACTTTGCATGCTGGCATTCAACATCCTGGCTGTTACACCTGTTGTTAATGTACCAGTATTTCAATTTTGCAACGGTTTATATCGCACTTACATTACCCTGTAATCTTGCAATGTTAATCACTTCTGTATGTTACCTTGACAAACTTATGCCCGAGATTTCTTTACCATACGTTAATTATTTTTTGGTGCGGCAATTGTTTTCGCCAGTGTACAATGGTATGGAACCGGAACGTCGAGAATGAAAGAAAGATGAAAAATAGCTAACTGGATAATATCCCACAGGATATATTACAGGACCGGTAGACAATATCCGTAAAAACTGATGTAAGTAAAACTTAAAATCTCTAGACGCTTCAGTTCGGAGCCACGCTGCTGCTACGGTCGCATCCTGCCTCGGGCATGGATGTGTGTGATGTCCTTAGGTTAGTTACGTTTAAGTAGGTCAAGTCTATGGGACCGATGACGTCGGATGTTAAGTCCCATAATGCTCAGAGCCATTTGAACCATTTTTGAAAACTTAAAATCACGTATGATGTGCGTACATGTACCATACTGCTAACACACCGACGTGGTGTAAGCAGCCTGTGGATGCTGGCAATACTGTGCACTGGGAGGCAACGATACCGAAGAGGAAAACAAAGTAAACACATGAATAGCTGCATGGAGGAAATCATAACCAGAAAGGTTGGGATCCGCATTACATAACTTTAAAAGGCCGTAGTTTATTGTAGATTTAAATAAAGGAAAAACATAATCTGGTTTACATTAGCACCGTAATAGTATACAATTATCGAAGGAGTTGTAATTCCGAATTTTATAGTTGCTAGATTAACGTGAAAACCATCCTAGAAACGACCGACGGGAATGTGGATACCGAAAATTCGATAGGGTACCGCAGTGTCTCATTTCAGTCTCGTTATTCAAAGTTGGACCTGGCGGTCGTTTTAATGCCTTTATATGTACTGCCTGCAAATGCTTTCCAGTTTTGGAAATAGAGCGATACGTTTCTTTTAGATGAACTGAGGTAGCTAATTTGGAGCAGGATAGGTCTACCTGCTGGGAACAGTCATTGCGGGCGGCTTTCTCGTAAACTCTAGAGCCCTTATATTTTTTGTATTCAACCTTTTCATTATTCCTGTTTCTACTACCATTATTTCTTGGAGTAAAGAATGTTAAAATATACATTCAGGGTAGAAAAATTCATATGGGTGAGATATGGTCATGATATACTTCAATCAAAAAGTTCGAAAAATTGTTACGCAAACGTCGACTCAAGCTCTCATGACAAAAGCCAACAACCAATATGGTTCAGATGGCTCTAAGCACTATGGGACTTAACATCTGAGGTCATCAATCCCCTAGACCTAGAACTACTTAAACGTAACTAACCTAACACTCATCCATGTCCGAGGCAGGACTCGAACCAGCGACCGTAGCAGCAGCGCGGTTGCGGAATGAAGCGTCTAGAACAGCTCGCCGGCCAACAACCAATACATAAAAAAGTTAAACGTCTCCTTAAAGCAGTTATCAGCCTGTTAATACTTTATAAAATGCGTTGCACGCAAATGATGACTTGATCTATATTTCATTCTCATCATTTTCGATCGTAAGCCATGCTCAGGGTTGTATAAGAAACAAAAACCAAAAATCACGTCCAAATCCGGAAAGGAAATGACCTAGAAGGTTCTAAGATTATTTAGAATATAAAAAAAGAAAAAAATTATTTACATCGAGAAACTAATCTGCAGCTAACATGACATATCTCTGCTAAAAGTATCGTTCTTTTCAAATATTACAAGTATGAGATCAGTGTGAAGTGCAACTAACTGAAGAGAACCAACACGAGACATACGCCACCTGGCCACCAGAAATAGTAAACCATTCAAAGGTCAAGGACTACGAAGATATTACACTCGTAACCAGGATGAATCATGTATCTCGTTACATAACTGAATCCCAATCAGACATTTCCAAGAAGACAAAGCAATAAATATTTAAAATTACATTCCATTAAGCATTTTTAATTTTTGATTTTTTTTTTGCTCTATGTTAACAAACTTCTGTAGGAAAAAAGTTGCGTCCACTAACATAGTAACTATTAAACTCAGTACAATGAATTTAGTTTTATGTCTTCTTAGTCCTTGGTCTTTGAACTGTTTACGATTAGTGCTGGCCAAGTAATGCCATTGTATGTCTCGTGTGGTTCTCTTCAGTTACTAGCGCTTCAGACAGATAACATACTTGAAATGTTCGAAGTGAACGATGCTCAGCTCCGATATGTACTGTTGGATGCAAATTAATTATTCGACGTAAGTAATTTTTCTATTTTTACATTCGAAATAATCTTATAACCTTGTACGTAATTTCCTGTCAGGATGTTGACATCAATTTTGTTTCGTATGTCGCACAGGACTGTGACATGGTTTATGTCCGAGACCGGTCGGAATAAAATATAAATAACGTCATCATTTGTGAGTTATGCATTTTATAAACGTCAACAAATGCCCGCTAAAACCTCCGCTGTTTTGTGCTACACCTCTACGAGGAGGAGATATCATGACAGAACCGACTCCTTGACGGCGACGGAAGAAGAAAGCCCGACTGCGGACTTCTTTTACCTTTGTATCGTGGTGCCGGGATGAGTGGGTTACACTGACGCTCTTGAAATGTAAGCGCTCATTCACAACCGCCCAGGCACATCGTATCTACGGCAAGATGAAACGAGCTCGTGTTGGTGAGCGAATTCGTGCAACACGGCTGCACCTGGCAAGGACTGATGAACTACAGTTTTACGTTTTCTGTCCACTCACAAGATAGTCGAATGTAATGAGAAGTAGCAGGAATGAGAACAGCGAGAGACTTAATATCAGGATTGCTGACCACGAAGTAGATGAAGTTCAGGAAATCTGATATCTAGACAGCAAAATAATCCATTACGGAAAGAGCAGGGAGACATAATAAGCAGACTAACACTGGCAAAAAAAGGCATTTCTGGCTAAGAGAAGTCTACTACTAACAAACATAGGAAGAAATTTCTTAGGGTGTACTGTTGCAGCACCGCGTTATATGGTTGTGGATCATGGATTGTGGAAAAACTGGAACAGAAGATAATCGAAGCACTGGAGATGTGATGCGCAGAATCATCGAGGAAAATAACATATGGAAAACAGTAACCAGAAGAAGGGAGAGGGTGGTAGGATATCTGTTAAGACATCACGGAGTAACTTTCATGCTACTGGAGGGAGCTGTAGAGGGTAAAAATTGTGGGCGAAGACAGAGATCGGAATATATTCAGCAAATAACTGAGAACGTAGATTGCAGGTGCTATTCTGAGATGAGGAGGTTGGCACAGCCAGAGGAATTAATGGCGCGCCGCATCAAACCAATCAGAGATCTGATGATACCCTCCCTCCCCCCCGCCCCCCCCCCCCAAAGAAATCCACACAGTGGCAGCATGCATAACTCACAGAAGCGTGTGGAACGAACTCGACCGCAGCACCGGGCGACAGAAGAATAAGCTGGATGACGCAGAAAGCAGATGGACAAGTCAATTCCCGACACGTCGCTCATAGTGGTCGACCTAAGCGAGCGCCCCCTCACCTCAGCCCAACTGTGCTGGAGTGCAGGAAACGCGTACGCAAAGCAAAAAAACTTCACAGCATCTCAAGAAGACGGGCGGTTCGGTCGTCGAAATATTGTGCCGCAAATAGAAACTGTGGTATCAACGTTCGATACCACACTTGTTCGGGGTTGCAGTTATGGACCGCGGTCCGTATTAGTATCGTTAGACCCGTGGGTCGCGACCAGCGCCTCTCCGCGGCTTGTATCAAGTTTCTAGCGAGCTCTCGTCCATTCTTGCTCGGAACGTCGAGTAGTTAAGCAGCATAGCCTATAGCTGATAGGAAGCAACCTCTAACAAGGCGCCTGGTAACGTATGGCCCAAATGAGGCTTCAACAGGTATCTGTTTATAATCATATGTATGCAGCCAAGAAGAATCCTGTACAACCTGTTAAGAACAATATATATTATTTTTCACCAACGACTTCTAATTACTTTAGTCGTTGCAGATCCAGACCACGATACTGACAAACCTGCTGTGATTTATACTGGGTCTACAACTTTGCTTCTGCCGTTTTTTCTCGAATTTCGGAGCTTTATTGTGAAAAACTTACAAAAAAATTATTATTCATAGTATTTCCCATCTCTGGCCACTACATTCTCCCATCTTTCGGATAGCACACGAATCCCATGGTGGAAGAACTGGGCGTCTTTTGTGGGGATCCATGAATCGATTTAATTTTGCACTTGTTGATATGATCGGAAGTGCTGGTCAGCCACACTGTATGCCATATATCGGAAAAGGGGGTAGTCAGATAGAGCAATGTATGGAGAATGCAGCGGGAGGGATAGGACTTCTTATTTCAATGTTTCCATGTATATTTTGACAGGTTTTGCGACTTGGAGTCGAGCACTCACCTGATGCAAAATTACCTTTACGTGTCTATCGCTGTGTTGTGGCCGTTTGTGTTTCAGTGCTGGGCTCGAATGCATCATTTGCTTTCGATAATGATGTCCTGTTGTAAGTAGACTGTTTAGGTTTTTATATCGGTAACGCCACGTAGCGCTCTGTATGAAAATCACTGACTGTGCTGTGTGCAGCCTGTGGCTGGTTTGCAATGTTGGAATTTGCTATTGTAGTGTTGGGCAGTTGGCTGTTAACAGCGCGTATCGTTGTTCAGTTGGAGGTGAGCCACCAGCAGTGGTGGATGTGGGGAGAGAGAGGGTGGAGTTTTGAGAGCGGATGATCTGGACGTGTGTCCATCAGAGACAGTAAATTTGTAAGACTGGATGTCATGAACTGATGTATATATTATGACTTTTGAACACTATTAAGGTAAATGCATTGTTTGTTCTTTATCAAAATCTTTCATTTGCTAACTATGCCTATCAGTAGTTAGTGACTTCAGTAGTTAGAATCTTTTATTTAGCTGGCAATAGTGGCGCTCGCTGTACTGCAGTAGTTTGAGTAACGAAGATTTTTGTGCGGTAAGTGATTCGTGAAAGGCATGGCTTGTTGTTAGTCACGGCCATTCCTTTGTAGGGTTTATTAAAAATCAGATTGCGTTGCGCTAAAAATATTGTGTGTCAGTTTAGTGTTGATCAGAATAAGTAAAGAGAGTAATGTCTGAGTACGTTCAGTTTCCATATGAAACGTCCCCTTAAAAAAATTAATGAATTACTGTGCTGATAAACCTCTTACATTATTTGCTTTTCAAACGGTTGAGCAAAATTGAACGCACTCAGACATTACTCTCTTTACTTATTATGATCAACACTAAACTGACACACAATATTTTTAGCGCAACGCAATCCGAATTTTAAAAATCCCTACAAAAGAATGGCCCTGACTAACAATAACCTATAGCTTTCGTGCATCACTTACCTCACAAAAATCTTCGTTACTCAAACTCCTGCAATACAGCGAGCGCCAATACTGCCAGCTAAATAAAAGATTCTAACTGCTGAAGTCACTAACTACTGATAGGCATAGTTAGCAAATGAAAGATTTTGATAAAGAACAAACAGTGTATTTACCTTAATAATGTTCAAAAGTTATAATATATATATATCAGTTCATGACATCCAGTCTTACAAATTTACTGTCTCTGATGGACACACGTCCAGATCATCCGCTCTCAAAACTCCGCCATCTCTCTCCCCACATCCACCACTGCTGTTGGCTCACCTCCAACTGAACAACGATACGCGCTGTTAACAGCCAACTGCCCAACACTACAACAGCAAATTCCAACAATGCAAACCAGCCTCAGGCTGCACACAGCACAGTCAGTGATTTTCATACAGCGTGCTACGTGGAGTTACCGATATAAAAACCTAAACAGCCTACTTACACTGTGACTGTCTTCGTCTGTTTCAGTAGCTACGAAAACATTCTGTCTACCATCGCCATGCCGGTCTTCGACATCAAAATCACCGTTCTTAAGGAGTAGAAAACATTCTCTACACGCTCTTCCACTAATAGTTGCCTCACCATTGGTCTAACCCAGCATTTTAAGAGCCAGCTGCAGATTTCTTCATGTTAAAGCAGAAAATTAAAACTTCCCGCAAATGGCGAGAAATGGGTGCGTAAGTTGTACTTAATAGATAATAACCTTATTATGCAATCACAAATCGACTAATATTTTTATGGCATTATGTTTACAGATGCCTAAGCTTATTGTATTACACCTATGACCAACCACCCGAACCCCATTTGCCGCTTCTCTCGTCCATTGCAAAACGGCGGAAGCAAAGTTGTAGACCTAACATATTTCTACTTAGCATTGGCCATCAGACAACATTGGTGACGACTCGTTCGTCGTCATCATAACAGAAACAACAACTCGGATGAACACACAGGAACATTGCTTTGTTATTGGGAATTAACCATTCGGTTTTATTTTTTTAATGGTTGCTAAGTTAGTATTGTAACATGGATGGAAATGAAAGAAGAAGATATGCAACAACGGCTGTTTGAACTTGGACAGCGATGTGTGTCTCGCTATCAAACAGCTGTCGTGTTACGTCCGGGTGGATGCTTTTCACACGTGCATCTGTAGGATAATACGCATTCCTCTGTCCGTGCAAGAGAAATTATCCGCGTCAGTTAGCAAAGGAAATACGTCGCGATAAAAGCTCCCACCAACATACTACCTGAAACGATACGTGCTGTCAAGACCACGGCTACAAAGCCCGATCAAACGGAATCATCCACATGCCAGCGAAGTTCACGTGGTTGCCAGTTACAGGCAGATCTGGGTCATCGCGCCAGTATTGTTTTACTGAGGGCGTCCAGGCAACTGACATAGCGTCTCGTGATCAGGGACTTCAAGCCACTACATCTCCTACACTTGCCGGGAACATAATGACTGGGACAGGATACGATCCGACGGCCTTTGGGAACTTATGTAGTTATAAATCACGAAATTACGGGGAAAATGCAGTATCAACTACTTAGGTCGATGTAACTTACTGTGAGCGAATGGACCTTACGAAAAACATAAACAGATTTCAAGGAATGTTGAGGAACTTGTGAGGCGTGTATGTTGTCTTGGTCATTACAGAACTGTTAATTACTTATTTTCATACATCGGTATGCACACATCTGAGAGCAAGTCATGTTGTTTGGCAAACTTTTATTGTGTTGTAGTTCGTCTCTGATTGGTTGCGCAGACAGGGAGAGCACTGTTACTAGTTGAGGTGTGTTGGGGAGCAGATGCGGCACTGAATCGTCAAGAAATGTTTATCTGGAATTTAATACAGATTTGCTGGAAATGATTGACTAATACAATCACGAGAGTATTTACGGATTTTGAAATGAATTTTGCGAAGAACTGAATTAAGATAAATTTGCAGCTTTGTATACTTGCACGTAGATAGCAATATTTTGTAAAATAAATTGTCGTGTCGAAATTTGGTTGAAGCATATCTCATGTATTGCTGGCAGCTAGGGAAGTTAGTTCCCCTCCACCACTTATACATAGAGTGAATAGATATAATTTTGGATAGGTTAAACTTTTGCCCAATTTTTTTGAATAATCATCCTGTTTGAATTGTTTCTAAAACCAGACATTTTTTGTATAAGGTGAACACTGTTCGCGTTCTTGACATTTAAGTTATGAAGTAATTATTTGGGGTAAAACTGTTTTAGAAAATTCATTTGAAGAACATTAGCACCCAAAATTATTCCTATGCGAAAAATACTATGTTGCTTGTGTGCGCATTGCACATGGCGGTACACACTCTTTTGAATCCATTTTCAGTTTACGATTTTAATTCAGATTTGTTGCGGCACTGTTAGCTGTGCACCACTTTCAAGAGAACCTTTACTGTACCGAGGTAAGTGCAACAATCGTTCAGTGCCATAATCATACAGTTACGCTAAACATACTGAACATTGTCATTACATAGTTAATGAATGACTAGGTCAGATAGCTTACATTCAGTCTGGAGTTATTTTCTCGTTATACAAAGGATATTTCAGTGAACAGTGAGATATACCCGTGTGTGAAACATTTTTCTTGTTCTGGATTTCATTTGCCATTTACGTATGTGAGTCAGCAGTGGACTTCAATTAAAGTAATTTGGATAATATTTTCAGGCAAAAATGAGTATTTATTTAACGTGCGATTTTTATTGATATTATTTTGGTGAATTTGCCGAAATGTTGAAAACCATCCAGTGTGACGTCAAGCAATACGGCAACAAACCACTGTTGACCAGACTGCGCGACACAGGGCTTAAATAATCGTATTTTTCAGTAATTAGTTCCCTGCGCGTGCATTCTACACCACACACACACACACACACACTCACACACGAAAACAAAAAACGCGAGCCCTCGCACACAGACATAAAGCAGAAAAATTACACATTAAGGAGTAAACCGAGAAATAAACGAAAATAAATTACATGACGCGGAATCCGCAGCTGTGATACATTATACGTGAATTGAAGGTGGGGGCGGGGGTTGGCAGAGAAAGGAATGGAAAGGGATTACTGATGCCAGCTGCATCGGGACATCACGCCGAATCAGCGGCGACGAGCGAAAAATTGTAGAGGACCAGGATACGCACCTAGGATCTCCTGCTTACTAGGTAGATGCGTTAATGACTGCGCTATCCGGGACGCAGTATTACAGCAACTGCTTCCACGGTCGTTATTCTGAGATTCATGCAGGAGGTATGATGTACTTGTGTACCTGCACCGAGGAACTTTATCCATTGCCCATCGATACGAATCACTTATATGAACGCGCAGTGACTGTTCCTTTGGACAAATGCGACGGAACAGAGACCACGCGGAATCCGCAGATGGGATGCATTATATGTAAATTGAAAGTGGAGGAGACGAGAAAGGAAAGAAACTGAAGGAATTACTAATGTCATGTGCATCGGGACATTACGCGGAATCGGCGGTGCTGAGTGAGAAAGTATTCCGGATGGCGCAGTGGTTGAAACGTGGTTGAAACTATTATACATGACTGTGCTTAAACTGACACACAATATTTTTAGCGCAACGCAATCTGACTTTCAAAAATCCCTACAAAAGAATGGCCCTGACTAACATTAACCTATACCTTTCACAAATCACTTACCTCACAAAAATCTTCGTTACTCAAGCTACAGCAATACAGCGAGCGCCACTACTGCCAGCTAAATAAAAGATTCAAACTACTGGAGGCACTAACTACTGATAGGCATAGTTAGCAAATGAAAGATTTTGATAGAGAACAAACAATGTATTTACCTTAATAGTGTTGAAAAGTCATAATATACATAGCAGTTCATGATATCCAGTATTACAAATTTCAAAACTCCGCCATCTCTCTCCCCACATCCACCACTGCTGGCGGCTCACCTCCAACTGCGCAACGCTACGCGCTGTTAACATCCAGCTGCCCAACACTACAATGGCAGACAACAATGCAAACTAGCCACAGACTGCACACAGCACAGCCAGTGATTTTCATACAGAGCGCTACGTAACGTTGCCAATAAGAACCTAAACAGCCTACTTACATGGTTAACGCCCCTGTCTAATAAGCAGGAGATCCGGGGCTCGAATCCCGGTCCGGTACATATTTTCGCTCGTCGCCGCAGATTCCACGTGATGTCCCGATGCAGATGATATGAGAAATCCCTTCCTTTACCTTTTCTTTCGCCCAACTCCCCTCCACCTTCAATTTACATATGACATAAATAAAGGTCGATAAGCTGATATCAGTCCCAATGTTAATATATGTCGGAACAGGGTAATAAACAAGCAGAACAGAGGACATTAGAGATTTTTAAAAGCGCTCCTGGATAACGATGTACAGAAGGAAATGTAAATTTTCAATATAAATAGTAGAACACATGTCAGTAAACTAAATTGAAAACTGCGTGTCCAATGAAAACCCGAGAACAGAAATCTAAAGACTGTGTTGAAACATGTGCTAAAGGAACGATGTGATTTAAGAATACCTCTCACAAAATGAAAAGAAAGTCACAAGCCCAGTTGCTTAAATCGTAATGATGGCGTTGACGTACCCAGTGAATAGAAATTCCGTTTGTATTTTGGACATGCACTACCCAGTCAGAAATGTGGTGCGGTATAAAACGTGTCAGGGTCAGTTTCCCAATAAAACTTCCAAGCGCGTCGCGGAAAACGGTCACACGGCCATGCAACAAACACAATGTGATGGAGCACTCGTTAACACATCAGCCAGAAGATGGATGTGCTGCCACGATTTAGTGATTCAGCCTTGCCGTCCTCTCTCTACGGCCACACCATGAAACATATCGTTCTGTTGATACATACCAATTTTATTGTGATGTGTGTGACGCGTAACCTGATTTCCTATAGCGCAGTAGACTGACGAAATTATCTACGGGTACAACTTTGTCCATAATATGAATTACGCTTATTTGTTGTGAAACTTGTTTCCGATTAATCTGCATACGGAAAGGTCAAGTAAATGGTTGATGGATGATTAGTATGAGTGGAAGAAATTCTTAAAGATGACGTGAATACCAAGAGTACACAGTAATGTTTCACTGGCACCCTCTGCACAACGTTCAGAACATTCTACTTGTTTGGGAAACATTTTCTGTCAGGAATAAACAGTCATTACTCTCAGTTAAACTTTCGGAGTCGTTTTATCAATCAGAGAGTGACAATCAGATTCTACATAAAACTACGTACATTTTGTCTTAAACCTTTGTTTTGATTCTTGGTAGTTGGCGCTGTAATTCAAGAAAATCCATGTTCTCGTCTTCGCGTGTTTACAAATGTTGACCGAAATATTTGGTTCAATGGCTGTGAGCACTATGCTACTAAACGTTATGACTCTGCAATAAAAAATGGGGGTTCCCATTTGAAATTTTAAAGTTGCCTACCGCCCCACCTCCAGGGGGCTGGGGTGGCGGTCTAATTTTAGCACCAGCAGTTGTCCCCCTCTAAAATAATCAACTTTGGATTCTACATATTTTTTCGTGTGAAGCTTATTTTTCGAGTTATTCTGGTTTGTCAACTTTAAATTTACACCGTGTATGTACAAATCATCAAAATCCTGCCTGTGTTATCTTCTCTTACAGGGAAAAGCTTTCGTTTCCAAAAGTGAATATACACTATCTGATCAAAAGTATGCAGACACCTGTCAGTGGACACTGACGTGGGATGTGTCCACCGTTCGTCTTTATCAAGGTTTGATCTCCGCTGGGGACACTTTCAATGAGGTATTTGTATGTCTGTGGAGGAATGGCAGCACATTATTCCTCAAGAGACGAAACTAGAGAAGGTAATGATGCTGGATCTGGAATCTGGAGCGAAGTCCTCCCAGAGATCTTGAGCTAAGGTTGGGACTCTTGACAGGCCAGTCCGTTCCAGGAATGTTATTGTGAACAAACCATTGCCTCAAGGACACAGCTTTATAAAAGAGTGTATTGCTATGCTCATACATGCAATTACCTCCGAACTGTTCTCATACTGTACGCATTACACAGTGCTGTAAAAGTTTTCATATCCGGCTGAATTAAGCGTTTGATTACGTGCAGCAAAGGGACCACACCTTAACCGTGAAAACAACAATATACCGTGACTTCACCCCCTCCGTATTCCACCATTGGAATTACGCACGACAGCAGATAACATTGTCCAGACATTCTCAAAACCAAAAACCCTTCCATCGGACTGCCACAGGGTATAGCGTGATTCATCACTGCTAATGACTCGTTTCCAACCATCCCCTGTCTTACGGCGCCGCTGTCTACACTGTGTCAACCGTTGCGTAGCACTGAATACATAAACGTGCGACTTATGACGAACTGCTCTACCTTTGTGCCACATTATTTTTAACTCCCCTATGCACAGTCATTGCTAGCTGCACTGCTGGTTGTACTTTTGAGCTAACAATTGGTTCATTCCATTGATTTCATATTTCATGCGATTTTTTACAACCATCCCCCACAATGTTCGACGGTCCCTGTCCCTCAGTACATAAGGTTTACCTGGTCTTGGTTTAGCTATATTTGTCCCTTCCCATTTTCAGTTTACGATCACATCACCAAAAGTTGACATGGACAGTTTTAGAAGGGCTAAAATCTTATGGGACCAAACTGAGGTCACCGGTTCCTAAGCTTTCACACTACTTAATCTAACTTAAACTAACTTACGCTAAGGACGACACGCACACCCACGCCCGAGGGAGGATTCGAACCTCCGGGGGGAGGAGGGGGGGGGGGGGGGACCGCACGGACCGTGACGAGGGACTTTTTGTGTTGTGTTCATAGGACATGACTGACTGCTCCGCATTCATGACCGATCCACTATGCTGATGCTGTTTTTCTACTGACAACGTAATACTCCCCTACTGCTTTTATACTGACGGATCTTCTCGCCTTTCTGACATCTATTAGCCAATTCCGGCGCATTTCAAAGTGGTGTCTCCGTACTGTTGATCACATAATTGATGTTTCTTTCATATTTTCGTCGCTTTCGAAGCGTTCCACCTTGTCGTTTCTTTAAGCTTTCATCTTTTAATTTCAGATAATATGGTAATTTCCCCTATTGTTTTTCTTTGTTTGCTAGAGTTTTCTACGTCTTCTTCAAATCCGATTTCTTCTGTGGTGCTGACTGAGACTCATGTTGGTTTGTCACTACTCATATCTGACGTTAATGGCAAAAATACTTAAGACTATGGTTAGTATCGCTGAAATGATCGCGATAGCTACATTCATTATTAAATTGATTATTATTATTACTCTTCTTGTTATTGTTACAGTTATCATTATTACCCAACTATCTGTGCTGTACATTAAAGCTCAGTGTGTCAATGTAAGGCACTGTATTTGCATAAGGGATGACGATGGTTCGACTTCCCTTTCGCCCATGCAGATTTAAGTTTCCTGTGACTTCTGTAAATTGCTGAAGGTGGAAACCGGGATGATTCATTTAAAAAATACACGGCTATTTTCCCTCCCCAATTAGTGCATATGCTCCATCTCTAAAGACCTCGTCGTTGATGGAACGTTGAGTCCTAAGCTTCCTTCCTTCCAATATCCACATTGCATTGCTGAATTTCTCATCATGTTTGGTTAGATGTAAGAGAGGATTTAAAGGTAGTAAGGCTGCCACGTACAGTAACTACGTAAATAAATGAATAACGCATATGTGACATTACTGCGAACAACGCCTTATTCAGTCCTCAAAACCTTTTATGTTTCTGCCCTGGTAGGTCTCACGTTACAACTTTATTTGTGAATCCCAGAAGTGTACGGAGTGTATGCGTATACTGAGTTATGTAAGAATTATTTTTTCCTCGCGGCTTGTAATTAAAGCATTTCAGACAAGAAAAGCACTAATGAATGAACTTTATGCTTCTGTACGCAGGCGAAATATTAAACATATGGGAGAATAAATTCGTCCTTGTCATGCACCTATTGTTCCCATTAGCCGTATAACAATTCTTAAAGTAAGGCCTGACTTGATAAAATAACTATAATACTACTACTTATTAAATGTTCTAACGTTGTCCTCAACTTTATCGCCTAGACATAGTGAAAAGATTCAACAAGAACAATAAACAATAAACGAAAACGAGTTCCCCTTCTGAAACCTTTTTCTTTCTCAAACACGTTTGTGAGTACACGAGTCGGCTGCTGGACTCACAGCCTGCCTGTAAACACATTTATATACAAATCGAAAGTTTTTGGAAATCACTATGCATTCCACGATATCTTCTAGCTGGCGTATAAGGAGTCACTCTAATTCCCAATAAACTCGAATAGTTCCTTCAACTTTGTGGCCAGGCTCGCAATCGATATGTACCTTTGCTGAATTAAATTCAAATATTTCCAACATCTCGATCGAGTTAATTATTCGAGTCCTTACTACAGTTAGCTGTAGTTGTTATTCAAACGAAAGCAGACTGCACGTAAGACATACCCAGAACATTAAACAACAGCCAACTTTTCTAATTAGACGGAGTGTCAGATAAAGTTAGAAATTTTATTTTCTTAGAAACTGAGAAAAAGTTTTGCCAGCTGAAAGAAAATGACATAGTGAGTAAAAGCCAGTTTATGATCAGAATTTTTATTTTCTTTTATTTATTACAGCAGAGTGCACTGATTGTCTAGTAATTCCAGTTCCCACTTTTTATTTAATCTGCCATTGCTATCAGTGGCAGGAGAGGATTGAAGTCGACACGGGTTTGTTTTCTTTTGTTACCTTCGCTATCCTGTTTACAACGAACATAAATTCTAGTGTAATGGACGGGAGGAGACATGTCATACGGTGTGAGACAAGCATCATGTGAAGCTCGAGATGAACTGAAATATGAGTAAAATTCATATAATCGAGTCGGGGTACGAACCTTTCCTTATAACTCTAAGCCACGAGGAAAATATAAATTGAAGAGATACCCTTACTTAAAACAGCACTTCTTGGCCCTGTCAAATACGTAAAAGGTGAAACAGTTACTGCCGCTTGGACAAAGTTTCGAGTCGTAATTTCATTCTAGTCAGTTTTTTGCACTAAAATTAAGAGAAAGAAATATAATGAATATTTATGGCCGTAAACGAGACGATGCAACCAACGATATATGGGAGAAGAAACAAACATAAAATTCCGTGATACATTGTATTTGAAGTAATTTTCTTGTTCTCTCGAAAGAAAATGAAATATTCGCCTGAATTGTATGCCCCCAATTACTACAGCTCACGCATAAACCTACCCAAGGGATACACTTCGGCTCTGATTATGTTGTACCGTAGAGGAAAATAAGATACACGTATTTTTTATATGTGCCCATACGGCTGTTAAGCGGGTGATAGAACCTGTTAAATAAACTGGGTTTAATATTTTTGAATGAATATCGTTCTAGATACAACAAACACTTCAAATGAAAGTCCTAGGTCGTTTTGAATGTACGTTAGAACGATGCACCCGGATTTGCCGAAAAAATCATTGTTTCTAAATCCCCCGTACTTGGTGCGCAAAATCATAGTGCATTCAGCATTTTTTGATCAGAATAATCCTACAAGGAAAAGCACTCTATTAGTTTAACCTTTAACGTGTTTTCACCCTGTTGCTGATACAGTCAACAAAGCTGTTAAGCGAGTAAGTGGAAATTTAATTTCGGTACGGCTAACCAGACTCTTCTAAATTCCACAGAGTTTCCTCGATTCTCTTTTTAAATTCTGTTACGAAACATACAGGAAAACTCGTGGAACTCCGGTATTTAAACCAAATAATGGATCCTTTTACCTTTTACTCTTATATAACCGTTTGCTGATGAATTGTTTTCGGCGTACTCGCTAATCATATTGTGGATAGAGAGACGTACGCTGAAATTAGCGTTTGTTTCAACATGTGGGGAAAGTACGAATGAACTTCAAACGACGAGAGCTAAGTATTTATTGTGAAATGAGCGAGTCATAATTATCAATAAATTCTCATGAAACAATATTGGATGACACGCTTTATAGAACTAATTGACCTCATTTAAAATGATTATACTTGTAACAACATATTTGTTTCGAAAACGTAATACAATTTATATTTCTTCATCCCTATCCTGAAATTTCTGATAATGCCAAATACGAGCCTAATTTCAGTAACATGCCAGCTTCAATGAGAAGAATATATATATATATATATATATATATATACCCGTACATATATTCTCTTACCGCGTTCGTGGGGTACACCCACGTAACATTTACGAAAGTGATGAAATATACACTACTGGCCATTAAAATTGCCACGCCACGAATATCACGTGCTACAGACGCGAAATTCAACCGACAGGAAGGAGATGATGTGATATGCAAATGATTAGCTTTTCGAGCATTCACACAAGGTTGGCGCCAGTGGCGACACCTACAACGTGCTGATACAAGGAATGTTTCCAACCGATATCTCATACACAAACAGCAGTTGACCGGCGTTGCCTGGTGAAATGTTGTTGTGATGCCTCGTGTAAGGAGGAGAAATGCGAACCATCACGTTTCCGACTTTGATAAAGGCCGGATTGTAGCCGATCGCGATTGCGGTTTATCGTATCGTGACATTGCTGCTTGCGTTGGTCGAGATCCAATGACTGTTAGCAGAATATGGAATCGGTGTGTTCAGGAGGGTAATACGGAACGCCGTGCTGGATCCCAACGGCCTCGTATTACTAGCAGTCGACATGACAGGCATCTTATCCGCATGGCTGTAACGGGTCATGCAGCCACGTCTCGATCCCTGAGTCAAGAGATGGGGACGTTTGCAAGACAACAACCATCTGCACGAACAGTTCGACCACGTTTGTAGCAGCCTGGACTATCAGCTCAGACACCATGGCTGCGGTTACCCTTGACGCTGCATCACAGACAGGAGCACCTGCGATGGCGTACTGAACGGCTAATGGAAAAACGTAATTTTTTTCGGATGAATCCAGGTTCTGTTTACAGCATCATGATGGTCGCATCCGTGTGTGGCGACATCGTGGTGAACGCACATTGGAAGCGTGTATTCGTCATCGCCATTCTGGCGTATCACCCGGCGTGATGGTATGGGATCCCATCAGTTACATGTCTTGGTCACCCCTTGTTCGCATTGACGGCACTGTGAACAGTGGACGTTACATTTCAGATGTGTTACGACCCGTGGCTCTACCCTTCAGTCGATCCCTGCGAAACCCTACATTCCAGCAGGATATGCACGACCGCATGTTGCAGGTCCTGTACGGGCCTTTCTGGATACAGAAAATGTTCGACTGCTGCCCTGGCCAACACATTCTCCACATCTCTCACCAACTGAAAACGTCTGGTCAATGGTGAGCGAGCAACTGGCTCGTCACAATACGCCAGTCACTACTCTTGATGAACTGTGGTATCGTGATGAAGCTGCATGGGCAGCAGCGCCTGTACACGCCATCCAAGTTCTGTTTGACTCAATGCCCAGGCGTATGAAGGCTGTTATTACGGCCAGATGTGGTTGTTCTGGGTACTGATATCTCATGATCTATGCACCCAAATTGGGGGAAAATGTAATCATATGTCAGTTCTAGTATAAGATATTTGCCCTATGAATACATGTTTATCATCTGCATTTATTCTAGGTGTAGCAATTTTAATAGCCAGTAGTGTAGTAGTGAATCAGCAGAATGAGTAAAAGAAATAGTTATTGGAAATATAATACCAGTCATGTCGTTAGGGCAGGTAAGAATTTATATATTTTGCGGAGTTTAATCAAAATAGTAATAATTAATACTCGATATTTTCCAGCCTTGGAAGTTGAAGTCCTTACAGTGCCAGATCAGTCGTTAAGATAATCGATTATCCGCATTTTGAGTGTGCTCATACAACATATTCATTAGATATTGCTGCCTCTGAATTCGAAGTACTGGGAGAGAAAGACTGAGAGAGAGAGACTGAGAGAGAGAGAGAGAGAGAGAGAGAGAGAGAGAGAGAGAGAGACAGAGAGGCAGAGAGAGGGAGAGAAAGGGAGGGGGGAGAAGAAAGAGGTATTAGTGTAAAAATGTCTGGGGATTTAGGCTGATTGCCAGACAGCAGCATGAATATGAATTACACCTTACCTCCGATTATCAAAACAGTTATGTGAAGGAGCTGCGCTTCAACATACTTTATACACCTTTAATGTTGTTTATGTGATCTTCAGTCCGATGGCTGATTGGTGCAGCTCTCCATGCCACTTTATCTTATGCAAGCCTCGTCATCTCCGAGCGACTACCGTAACCTGCATCCTTAAAATCTGCTTACTCTATTCATCTCTAGGTCTCCCGCTATGAGTTTTATCCAGCACACTTCCCTCCAATATTAAACTGGTGACCCATTGATGTGTCCTATCAACCGATCCCTTCTTTTATTCAGGTTGTGCCACAATCTTTTTCCCCAATTCTGTTTAGTATCTCATCATTAGTTACATGATATATCCACTTAATCTTCAGCATTCTTCTGTAGCACCACATTTCAGAATCTTCTCTTCGTGTCTAAACTCTAAACTATTTATCGTCCATGTTTCGCTTCGGTAGATGGCTACACTTCAAACAATACTTTCGGAAAAGATTGCCTAGGACTTAAATTTATATTCGATGTTAACAAATTTCTCTTCTCAAGAAGCGCTGTATTTAGCATTGCCCGTCTATATTCTACCTTTCTACATTAGGCGCCATCATCTGTTACTGTTCGCCGGCCGGAGTGGCCGTGCGGTTCTGGGCGCTACAGTCCGGAGCCGAGCGACCGCTACGGTCGCAGGTTCGAATCCTGCCTCGGGTATGGATGTGTGTGGTGTCCTTAGTTTAGTTAGGTTTAATTAGTTCTAAGTTCTAGGCGACTGATGACCTCAGAAGTTAAGTCGCATAGTGCTCAGAGCCATTTGAACCATTTGTTATTGTTCTGGCAAATAACAAACATCCTGTGCTACTTTAAGAGTCTCCTTTCCTAATGTGATTCCCTCAGTGTCGCCTGATTGAATTCGACTACATTCCATTATCCTTATTTTGCTTTTGTTGTGTTCATCTCATATCCTCCTTTCAACACACTGTCCATTCCGTTCAACTTCTCTTCCATGCCATTTGCTGTCTCTGACAGAATTACAGTATCATCGGCAAATCTCGAAGGTTTTATATCTTCTCCCTAACCTTTAATTCAGACTCCAAATTTTTCTTTGGTTTCCCTTACCGCTTCCACAATGTTCAAATTGAATAACATCTGTGATAGGCTACAACCCTGTCTCACTACCTACTCAACCACTGCTTTCCTTCCATGCCCCTCGACTCTTATAACTGCCATCTGGTTTATGTATTACTTGTAAACAGTCTTTTGCTCCATGTATTTTACCCCCGCTACCTTCATACTTTCAAAGAGAGTGTTGCAGTCGACATTGCCAAAGCTTTCTCTAAGTCTACAAAAGCTATAGACGTAGGTTTGCCTGTTCTTAACCTGTCTACTAAGATGAAAAAAAAAATGAAATGATCATATGACATTGTTGGTCGGGATATCGCATTCTGGTTCGGACGTCAAGGGTAAGTTTTATTTCAGTCGGCGCCATATTGGACGACTTGCAGCCAATGTTGAGGATGAAACGATAATGAGGACAACACAACACCAAGTACCCGAGCGGAGAAAATCTCCGACCCGGCCGGGAATTGAAGCCGGGCCCAGTGCGTGGGATGCAAGCACGCTACCACTTTTTGTTTTAATTAAGAAATAGTTACAACAACATTATAAAATTGCTTATTATAGTGACATAGGCATAAAGATAATCTTCTACATTACTGGAAGCCTTTGCGAAAACAAAACATTTCTTGAAAGTGATGTTCGTCGTTTGATCGTACGTGTTTTTCATAAATCAGATTTTCTCTCGTTTTTCCATGTTCTGAATCACATCATCACATGACGTTTCTCCTGAGGAAGTTGGCGTATGTATCATAGTAATTTTTGATGCGTAGTAGCTTGTGATGCTGGTCGGAGATGTATCTCCAAAAATCTCCATCGCTCCTTTCTTTACTGGACAGTAGGTAAAATACCGTGTGTCCCTTCAACCAGTTGACGGCGTTTTGCTTCGAGGCAGGGTATATTCTTCTTCCGGGTACAAAAGGCATGTTGGCGTTTTCAAATACGGCGGTTTTCTCTGCATAGTTGCTAATGTTTTTTCTGATTGACAACCATATGTCATTTGCATTGCCACAGACAAATGATGTTCATCTGTGTCAGTCAGGTTGCAAGTGGTTCACAAAGGGGAATCTGCACATGAATGGGATGTAGTCTGGAGTTCGTTGGGAATTTCCTATTCACAAAATAATACTACAATGACCGCACTTTTGTTGGTAAATGCGGGTGGTGTATGTTCCTCCAGATATCATGCCGAGAGTGACCGATGTATTTTTGTTGTATGATGTTCTTGGTCTTAAAGTTCATTAAATTTTGGTAGATTTTCTTGATTTTGATGACGTCTTTCTCGGGTGTTCCCAGTCTAATGTAGCTATATTCTACGAAGAAGTGGTTTAGGTGGTAAAGTTCATTTGGGATGTGGTCAACGTCAATTGGGGCGTCCTGGCTGTCTGGTGCTATTTCGTTTCACAGAAATGTAGCAACACTATTAACTGACCGCTTCCACACTTTATATATTTTACAGGCATACAATGCTTGTGCTTAACTGCACACGTCTGTAAGATTCAATGCACAGTAGTCAGTCGATAGAGTCAACGTTTGGTATTTGACCCTGAAGATGTGGCCGCGGCTGACGAAGTGGCTAAAAGCAACCAAAATCCTGTTCACCATTTCCCTCGGCATTGGCAGGGCTTGGGCCACGTAATTTATTTTAGAGGGTAAATAGAAGTTCACGAGATCCACTCTTTGTATCTCATCAAGAGTATAGAGATCGAGAGGAAGTATAGAGACACGGATGGTGATGAGGATTCTTCTGTAATTACCTGCAATGGTCTGCCGGATATTCCTTGTATATTCCACCCCAAGACACGTCATGGTGACGGTTTCCATTATTGGTCCATGAATGGGAACCCCTAATCCGCTTCCAATATTCATAAAGCCATCCTTATTTCTATTCAGTTTCGCAGCAGATACTAGTTCATATTTGTTTATTATGTCTTCTTTCTCTATCTCGTCGTTGTCTTTGACAATAAATGCAACGTCATCGTCATATGCCTTTCAGACAATCCTACGGCAGCGTTTAGTGAGTCCTTGGAGGTAGTGGCTCAGGTGAAAAAGTAATGGCTCGATTGCTGTTGCAAAGACATAGACATAGACATCGGACATTCTTGTTGCACCGAACTTTTCATTGCAATGGGCCTCCTGGATTGACCATTTACCATAATTGTCCACTTTGACTTCTGCAGTAGATTTGTAATAATGTCGATAAAACATTGAGGAAAGTTTATGGCACGAATGGTGTGAAAAAGGGAAGCATGATCGACTCTATCGAACACTTCTCAAATTCCATTGACACGATGGCGCACTTTATTTTACAGGCTGCAGCAATGGAAATAATATCTCTGTAGTTGCACAGTGTGTGGTAGATGGACCTGTCTTTTTCTACGTTCGATTGATACGATCCAGTGACTGTGTTCAATACTGATTTTAATCTTTCATTTATGATGCGGGCAAATATTTTATAGTCAGAGTTTAGGAGAGTGATAGGCCTGAAATTTGCTACCGAGTTTCCTACAGGATGCTTCGGGATTAGAACTATGGTTCTTTGTAGGACGTCGTGTGCGACTCCATTGGCGGGATTCATTAGTTCGTTACAGATACAAGTTAATTTAGGAATCAACTGCCTTCTGAACATTTGATAAAACTCCGCTGGAATGCCGTCAGCCCCAGGATAATTGTTTTTCGGGCTCCGTGTTATAGAGACTGCGATTTCTTCTTCTGCAGTTTGAGTTAACAGGTTGTTTGCTTCTGCCGGGTCGAGCCTGCGTGTTAATCCCGTCATGAAGTCATTGTCCGCCGGGATATCCGTTGTCGTATTTCCTAATAACTCTGTGAAGTATTTGTGAATTTCGTTCTTGATGTCACTTTGCTGCTTCAGTAATCTGCCGTCAGAAGATCTTAGTTCGGTTATCATTTTCCTACGTTGCCCCTTCCTCATCAAAAATGGTTCAAATGGCTTTAAGTACTATAGGACTTAACATCTGAGGTCATCAGTCCCCTAGACCAAGAACTACTTAAACGTAACTAACCTAAGGACATCACACACATCCATGTCCGAGGCAGGATTCGAACCTGTAACCGTAGCAGCAGCGCAGTTCCAGACTGAAGCGCCTAGAACTGCTCGGCCACAGCGGCCGGCGTCCTCTCAGCAGTCACATGATATACTGTATAGATGTTTTTCTCCTTGTACGGCATCGTTAAGTCTTGCTCTTATTTGATGACCTTCCAGCTGTTTCCGCTTCAATCCGAGACGTTTAGCCTGGATTCGTTTTATTTCCACGTAGTTGGCATTTACTGACAAATCAGATTGGTACAGGTCACGAAGGATTTGGAAGTAATATTCTACCGTCCGTTTTTACCAAACGTTTCTCTGTTTTCCGCGGGAGTAATTCATCACCGAGCGGGGTAGCCGTGCGGTCTCGGGCATCTTGTCAGGGTCCGCGCGGCTTCACCCGTCAGAGGTGCAAGTTCTCCCTCGGGCATGGGTAGTTCAACTTACATTAAGTAGTGCATAAGCTTGGGGACCGACGACCTCAGCAGTTTGGTCCCATAAAACCTTACCACCAAGTAATTAATCGGCGATTTCCTTATCGCAGGTTTCACACATTTCATCCGCCATGTCAGTGCGGAGGTATATGAAGTGAATTTGCTGTCGCACGCGTTCCGTACGATGTTGAATATTTCACGGCATTCGGGGCCTTTTAGGTGTTCACGTTCAACTTCCACAAGCCGCGTCCCCTGTACGTTTCTTGCCGTTTTAAGTTCATAGTGCATATGCGTGCAGTGTGATCCGAAAAGATAGTGGGCCATAACTCTGTTTGGAGGACGTGCGTTTTCAGGTCGACTGTTACATATATCCTGACGATGTGACTAGCGGAATGATTCGTAATATGAGTGAAACCCGGAAATGCACCGCACCGTTCTTGAGTTCCCAGGAGTCAACCAAGCGGAATTCTGTAATCATGGTTCCGAGTTCTGCACAGTTATTAAAATGTGGCGTCTGGTCTTTTGGAGACAGCACACAATTCTAGTCATCTCCAAAAATGATATGCTCGTAGTGGCCACCAAAGTGAATGGTGGCTGCTAGACCCCTGGCGTTTGTGAGTTTCTCGAGATCTTTGGAGTATCGCCTTTCCGAGGTCACGGTGGTTTCCTGGATTTATGACTGCATTATAACCTATGATGGCATCCAGTCTAACATCTGTTACTTCTTGTAACATAATAACATCAATATCGGCGGCATAGAGCATATCTTGCAATTTCTTAATGTTTAATTCGCTACGGACCTTGTTTAGATTCAACGTCCCGATACTATAAGCGTGTTATGAAGTCGTGTTTAATTAAGTATAGAAGTCGTTGTGGCCCACTGTCGACGAAGCTTAAGGTTTTCCATGTAGTGTATGAGACGACGTCTCGTCCCGCATTTCCTTGTCTTTCTGCACTGGAATTTTTCCTCCTGGTAGGTGCGACACTTCCTTTATTTCCTAATCTGCGGGAAATTCTTCAATGTCATCTGCCCAGTTTCTCGTATCACTGCGTTGAGACAACTCTATCTGTGCCCCACGTTGAGATGGAGTCCTGTTCTTCGTTTCCTTACTTGTGGACCGTTTCCTTTCGCCATCCTGTTGCGTCTGCATTTTCACTTTTCGAAAGTCGTCTTTTCCCGCTCTGTGCGGGATCTGGGGTCCTACGTCAAAGTTGACAGATGTCATACCACTGATTTTGCGACCAATTTTTTGTGCCATTTCACACAATGATTGCACATTTTGTGGAGCGTCAGGTGGAGTTATCCACCGTTTTTTATGCTTTTTGGGAGAAGATCGGCATTTCCGTCGCTCCTCATTCTCGGAAGCCGTGCTGGGATCTTGTACAACCTCGTTCTCGTCTCGCTGTACATCTTGTTCAAAAGTTCCGTCACTTTTGGAAAGACGTCCTGCTTCTGTGATGGACGCCGCTTCAGGCGACGGAACGACAATCGTTACTTCAGTAGAGTTAGTGGTCATTGACAAGCTTTGCTCATCGTGTTTTTTGACACCACTTCTCACCACTGCGAAACTCGATGTCGTGGTAGTGTGGCCACGGGTGGCCGTGGCATATGTCACTGGTAAGGTCGTCATCGTCGTGGGAGGGACTGCTTCCCCCGCTGGTACGTCTGTCACTCTCCTCTGTATACATTCAGAACGTACATGTCCATTCTGTCCACAGCCAGAGCAAAGACGCGGCTGTCCATCATACATCACAATAGCTCTATAACCGCATACGTAAACATAGGAGGGAGTGTGCTGCTGAAGATCTATTTTTATTTGCCTGACACCATTTAAAACAAGAAACTTTTGATAGGTGGTCCACTTCTCCGCAACATTACTAATGACATTCCCGTATGCTTTGAGGACGCAATTAATCTGTTCCGCAATTATTTCAAAGGGAAGTTCAAAAATTCGGACCGTTCTAATCCCGAAACCTGCATGATCTACTTTGACATAACCGACGTTTCCATCACATCCTTCAATAATCTTACCACAGCATTTAGCATTCTCCATCTTTACATAAACTGTGCTACTCATAATCGATAAGTGGATCCCAATTATATCAGTGAAACTGAGTTTTACCACATCGCGCAAGAACTGTTCTCCACTGAATGCGCTAGGTAGTGCAAAGCGTTCATCGAACGCGAACTTCAAAGTATCATTTCGAAGCTGTTGCATCATATTCATGTTCATTCATTTTCAAATATACAATTGGCGTGTAAGCCGCAAGAGCGCCCAACTCACCGCTTACTTGTCAGCACGCGGCCGACCGCAGCAACAACGTAAACAAGGCCCGTCTGCGCAGCTCACCCACTAAAACACGACTTGGCGCTGCTGAGGGATGCGTTGACACCGCAACCACACGGCAACACAATTTAGAGGTGAACAGATACTAAATTATCTATATATTTCAATGTTTTTCGAGAAATACACGAAAACTGATGGTTGTTGACGTTGCTAACCGCTCAGCTAAGCAGGCGTACGTCTAACATGATGAGTCTTAGGGTCAGTATTGCCTCGCGTGTTCCTACACTTCCCCAAAATCCAAACTGATATTCCTCGAGGTCGGCTTCGTACCAGCTTTTCCATTCTTGTGTAAGGAATTTGTGGTAGTATTTGGCAACAATGACTTATTAAAATACCTCTTCGTAAATTTTCACACCTGTCAGCATCTGCTTTCTTTAGAATTAGAATTTTATCCTTGATAGATTTTTTAAAGATTTTACAGTTGTACATGTGTGAAACTACAACAGAATCATCACCATTGAAATATTAATTATTTTTATTTTGTACATATCCGTGTTTATTAGGACTGACGAAGTAGTAGACACACTAGCAGCATCAGAGACGTAGTAGCGTGTAAAATTTTTGGAGATGACGAGTGTTAGCCCGTGAATACAGGAGTGTTGGTGGAACCGCTAGGAAGAGCGGACGGAAGGCTCGATGACTCAGCAGTGGCGGAAACGTGAGCAATAAGTCCTTTGTAATAGAGAAAGTAAAAGGAGGAAGATTAGAGTTAAATGTATCTTCGACAAACTAATAATTAGAGACGGAACACCAGCTCCAGTTAGGGAAGGACGACGAGGGAAATCGGCACTGCCGTTTCAAAGCAATCATCCTTCCATTTGCCTTGCGCTATTTAAGGGAAACCACGACAAACCAAAAGCAAGCTGGCTGGACGAGGACTTGAACTGTCGTTCTCCCGAATATGAGTCCAGTGTGCTAACTACTGCGCCACCTCACTCGGTTCGTAACTGCGAGCTGATCTGCAGGATACATTGGTCGCAGTGTATTGCCTACTAATGAGGGGACTCCAGGGTGCCTGGAAGGATGAGCACCGGTGAGTAGTAGCCACCAATTGGGCGTTACGATCACCAAAACTTAAACATCGCGAAGCGAGGTGTCAGGTTGTCGAAGGGTGGCACATTGCTGCTGATCTGATACTTCACATCTCCAGCAGTGCAACGAAAGGAAGATCAAATCACTATAGACTTCTGGCTGTGCAAAACGATTGCAAGCGTTTTTTATAATGTTAACAATATAGTTTTTTTTACGATTTGTAAATACAGATAGTGGTAAACATTTTGCTTTGTCATTACTACCTGTTACAGGATCCAAGTCCGATATTCAGAGTGTCACGCCGTAAATGATGATTTTGACAGTTAGCCAAATTTATTAACATTGTGGGAAAGTAAAGCTAAAACGTTTCTATGTTTGGAAACCGAAATTGTTTTAAGTCATTAAATACATTACTTCACATCTCAAGAACAGCATTGAAGTTTGGAAGATAATGCATACAAAAACCACTGAAACGACCATGATCTGACAAATTTCAGTAAATCATCTTCACATATATCATAACAACACTAGTATGGCTGTTGTTATTCCAAAGCTTTGTATGCTACCATTGTTTAGTTGTTCACAAGCTTAAACGAATTAGAAAATTGGATTACACTGCGAGCAGTAGTCATAAACTTTGCACATAAGAATTCGACTGTTAGAATGTGTTGCAAACTCTGACTGCGTGAAAGTAACTTGAAAGTGCCTAGTAGTTACCCTGTCTGTTTAAACGTTGGTTGTTGTTGTTGTTGTTGTTGTTGTTGTCTTCAGTCCTGAGACTGGTTTGATGCAGCTCTCCATGCTACTCTATCTGTGCAAGCTTCTTCATCTCCCAGTACCTACTGCAACCTACATCCTTCTGAATCTGCTTAGTGTATTCATCTCTTGGTCTCCCTCTACGATTTTTACCCTCCACGCTGCCTTCCAATACTAAATTGGTGATCCCTTGATGCCTCAGAACATGTCCTACCAACCGATCCCTTCTTCTGGTCAAGTTATGCCACAAACTTCTCTTCTCCCCAATCCTATTCAATACTTCCTCATTAGTTATGTGATCTACCCATCTAATCTTCAGCATTCTTCTGTAGCACCACATTTCAAAAGCTTCTATTCTCTTCTTGTCCAAACTATTTACCGTCCATGTTTCACTTCCATACATGGCTACACTCCATACAAATACTTTCAGAAATGACTTCCTGACACTTAAATCTATACTCGATGGTAACAAATTTCTCTTCTTCAGAAACGCATTCCTTGCCATTGCCAGTCTACATTTTATATCCTCTCTACTTCGACCATCATCAGTTATTGTGCTCCCCAAATAGCAAAACTCCTTTACTACTTTAAGTGTCTCATTTCCTAATCTAATACCCTCAGCATCACCCGACTTAATTCGACTACATTCCATTATCCTCGTTTTGCTTTTGTTGATGTTCATCTTATATCCTCCCTTCAAGACACCATCCATTCCGTTCAACTGCTCTTCCAAGTCCTTTGCTGTCTCTGACAGAATTACAATGTCATCGGCGAACCTCAAAGTTTTTACTTCTTCTCCATGGATTTTAATACCTACTCCAAATTTTTCTTTTGTTTCCTTTACTGCTTGCTCAATATACAGATTGAATAACATTGGGGAGAGGCTGCAACCCTGTCTCACTCCCTTCCCAACCGCTGCTTCCCTCTCATGCCCCTCGACTCTTATAACTGCCATCTGGTTTCTGTACAAATTGTAAATAGCCTTTCGCTCCCTGTATTTTACCCCTGCCACCTTTAGGATTTGAAAGACAGTATTCCAGTCAACATTGTCAAAAGCTTTCTCTAAGTCTACAAATGCTAGAAACGTAGGTTTGCCTTTCCTTAATCTTTCTTCTAAGATAAGTCATAAGGTCAGTATTGCCTCACGTGTTCCAGTATTTCTACGGAATCCAAACTGATCTTCCCCGAGGTTGGCTTCTACTAGTTTTTCCATTCGTCCGTAAAGAATTCGTGTTAGTATTTTGCAGCTGTGGCTTATTAAACTGATAGTTCGGTAATTTTCACATCTGTCAACACCTGCTTTCTTTGGGATTGGAATGATTATATTCATCTTGAAGTCTGAAGGTATTTCGGCTGTTTCATACATCTTGCTCACCAGATGGTAGAGTTTTGTCAGGACTGGCTCTCCCAAGGCCGTTAGTAGTTCTACTGGAATGTTGTCTACTCCGGGGGCCTTGTTTCGACTCAGGTCTTTCAGTTCTCTGTCAAACTCTTCACGCAGTATCGTATCTCCCATTTCATCTTCATCTACATCCTCTTCCATTTCCATAATATTGTCCTCAAGTACATCGCCCTTGTATAGACCCTCTATATACTCCTTCCACCTTTCTGCTTTCCCTTATTTGCTTAGCACTGGGTTTCCATCTGAGCTCTTGATGTTCACACACGTGGTTCTCTTATCTCCAAAGGTCTCTTTAATTTTCCTGTAGGCAGTATCTATCTTACCCCTAGTGAGATAAGCCTCTACATCCTTACATTTGTTCTCTAGCCATCCCTGCTTAGCCATTCTGCACTTCCTGTCGATCACATTTTTGAGACGTTTGTATTCCTTTTTGCCTGCTTCATTTACTGCATTTTTATATTTTCTCCTTTCATCAATTAAATTCCATATTTCTTCTGTTACCCAAGGATTTCTACTAGCCCTCGTCTTTTTACCTACTTGATCCTCTGCTGCCTTCACTACTTCATCCCTCAAAGCTACCCATTCTTCTTCTACTGTATTTCTTTCCCCCATTCCTGTCAATTGTTCCCTTATGCTCTCCCTGAAACTCTGTACAACCTCTGGCTCTTTCAGTTTATCCAGGTCCCATCTCCTTAAACTCCCACCTTTTTGCAGTTTCTTCAGTTTTAATCTACAGGTCATAACCAATAGATTGTGGTCAGAGTCCACATCTGCCCCTGGAAATGTCTTACAATTTAAAACCTGGTTCCTAAATCTCTGTTTTACCATTATATAATCTATCTGATATCTTTTAGTATCTCCAGGGTTCTTCCATGTATACAACCTTCTATCATGATTCTTAAACCAAGTGTTAGCTATGATTAAGTTGTGCTCTGTGCAAAATTCTACCAGGCGGCTTGCTCTTTCATTTCTTAGCCCCAATCCATATTCACCTACTACGTTTCCTTCTCTCCCTTTTCCTACACTCGAATTCCAGTCACCCATGACTATTAAATTTTCGTCTCCCTTCACTATCTGAATAATTTCTTTTATTTCATCATACATTTCTTCAATTTCTTCGTCATCTGCAGAGCTAGTTGGCATATAAACTTGTACTACTGTAGTAGGTGTGGGCTTCGTATCTATCTTGGCCACAATAATGCGTTCACTATGCTGTTTGTAGTAGCTTACCCGCATTCTTATTTTCCTATTCATTATTAAACCTACTCCTGCATTACCCCTAATTGACTTTGCGTTTATAACCCTGTAGTCACCTGACCAGAAGTCTTGTTCCTCCTGCCACCGAACTTCACTAATTCCCACTATATCTAACTTTAACCTATCCATTTCCCTTTTTACATTTTCTAACCTACCGGCCCGATTAAGGGATCTGACATTCCACGCTCCGATCCGTAGAACGCCAGTTTTCTTTCTCCTGATAACGAAATCCTCTTGAGTAGTCCCCGCCCGGAGATCCGAATGGGGGACTATTTTACCTCCGGAATATTTTACCCAAGAAGACGCCATCATCATTTAATCATACAGTAAAGCTGCATGCCCTCGGGAAAAATTACGGCCGTAGTTTCCCCTTGCTTTCAGCCGTTCGCAGTACCAGCACAGCAAGGCCGTTTTGGTTATTGTTACAAGGCCAGATCAGTCAATCATCCAGACTGTTGCCCCTGCAACTACTGAAAAGGCTGCTGCCCCTCTTCAGGAACCACACGTTTGTCTGGCCTCTCAACAGATACCCCTCCGTTGTGGTTGTACCTACGGTACGGCTATCTGTATCGCTGAGGCACGCAAGCCTCCCCACCAACGGCAAGGTCCATGGTTCATGAGGGGGGGGGGGGGGTAAAATAAAAGTTGGTAATGTTTCTTAATTCAACACTATGAATCGTTAAACTTTTAATCTGTTGAGGTGGTACTGGTAAAACTCTGTGTTCCCCTTTATTATTATTTAATTTTGGCTTACCTGTTGCAAAGTGGAAACACCTTGACAATGCTCCTGCATTTGCTGAGCTGCAACGAAATACTGAGATGCGCCTCAGGAAACGTGCCCTCTTTTTTTTTTTTAAAAAAAAAAAAAAGAACACTCTTACACTGAGCCTAAACACTGTCTGACCCAGACAGCCTGACAGCGGAATTAGAACATCTACAAAGAGTGTTCACAGACAACGGATACTCCACCAGGGACATCCGCAAAGCGCTCCATCCCACCAGACACCCTTAGGCAACAGGAGAGGAGCAGGAAAAAGAGACCAGGAAAGTAGTCTTTCTACGGTATGCTGGGCCTATACCTGCCACAATCAGCAGAATCTTGAAGAAACACAATATCAAGAGTGTGTTCTGCCCACCTAACAAGATAATGGCGCTCCTATGAACTGTCAAGAATGATTTGGGGTTAAGGAAACCTGTTGTCTACAATATACTATGTGAATGTGGGATGTCTTACATCGGTCAAACTACCAGAACAGTTGAAATAAGATGCAAAGAACACCAGAGACATACCAGGCTACGACAGTTAACTAATAATGCAATAGCAGAACTTGAACTTGAACTTGATGGATTATGACAAAACCAGGATCCTGGCTCAGATCCCCAGATTCTGGGCTAGTGTCATTAATGAATCGATTGAAATCAAGATGGCGGAGAGTTTGATCAACCGGGAAGCAGGATATCAGCTTAGTACTGTGTGGAATCCTGCTTTGGAACTACTACAGAAACAACGGAAGAAACTTCCCTCCTCCAGGAATGAACTACAGACGTCCAAGGGCTTAAGTAACGGAACAGAACGGCATACGCAATACCAGGCGGCAGCAAGCTCCATGGAGGATGGCCATCATAATATGCAGCTCCAACAGCAGCCGGATGCCGCAGGAAGCGCGCCTCACAGGCGCATACCGGGTTCAAAGGCCGGGAGAATGGCTCGGCCACGAGAGAAACTCGCCGCGGTCGCGGACAGCATAAGGAACTTCAACAGAGCCGTGATAGTGCTAGGATCGCGCCTATTGGATCCGCGCCCGATAGGGAACACCTGGGATGTCCGCTACCTCAGAAGACAGCCGCAACGGACGCGGGCCGAAGATGGAGCGCCTAGAGACTGATACCACTGCCAGAAATGGCCAAAATGGGCGCGGACGGCGTAGGGAGCGCCACACACCGCCCAAACATAAATATGGGACAAGGTCAGCTCGTCAACCAGTCGCAGGTAACACCTGATGAAGTCGCCTAGTTACGAAGTCGAAATATTTTGTTGGGAAGACGCGGACCACCGGCAGTACATCCGATCCTACGAGATGACGAGTACAGACTTAGTGGGAAAAAGTGTCACATTCATTCAGTAAGGTGCGGCTGTGGTATCCTTAGTAAGCTAGTTAATTTAAAAACAAACTGTCCACTTTTGGACTGGCGACTCCAAGTTGCTCGTGAATCAGTGTTTCTGTTAGTGAAAACCTTATCAACATCTCTACAGTAATTCCTGTGATCAGCAGAAAAATACAGATGGAAGCGAGCAGGAAAATTTATGTATAGGGTGTTAATGGTATAAGAGCAGATGTTTTTATTTATGACTGAGTGCAGTGAACTGAACACGTTATATCAGTTTTTACTTAATTTGCAGACCAATAATTATAGCTTTTACGAGTAGCATACTTTTTGGCTGGTTAGTACCTCCAAGTACTTGTGGCAGAAGTGAGCTATCAGTGTTTATTTTCTCCAGGGCAGTGGGTGGTGTATTCACTTGTGGATGCGTGGACGCAAAATGGATAGTTCTTAATGACAGGAGTAATCCACTTCACAGTGTAGTTATGGCCATGCAGAAAACATTGGGTAGTAAATTATGTGATGTGTTTGCACAATTTTTTTCATTATCCTTAACACCATGTAAACTGTTTGTAAAAAGTGAAACTCTCGGAAACGATGGCCTGCAACACGCCACAGTAAAAGGTCGTGGAGAATAGCAGTACTAAAATAAGTGATTTCAATGGCATACATATGGCTTGTATGTAAGCTCAACAGCGCTCACTTTTGTGTGACCAGACAGGTCAGTAATGAGCAACGCTCAGTCGGTGTGTAGCCGACATATGAAGTGGAAACATGTAGCCGAGGCGTCACTGTGCTTCGCCGACATCACAGGGTGTTGTATTGGAACATCAGTGTATTCGAATGGGGCAGAATAATTGTTGTCAGGGAGGCTGGTATGGCGGTCCGTGATATTGCAGCTCGTACAGCCACATTAAGCCGTAAGTGAGACCTGTGGAGAGAATAGGTACCTGATAGGGAACTGGGCGACACAATGTGATCACAGCGCGAGATGACCGCCATCTTGTCTGCTTGGCCGTAAGGGACGGAACAGCTCCGACCACAATGTTGGCGGGACGTTGGAACACCGCAGCAGATGTGGACATGTCTGTGTCGTTTGCTCGACGCCGTCTTCGGTGGGCTGGTCTGGTGGCACGCATGCCATTGTGTCGGCTTTCCATTGACCGGAACCCGCCAACTTCGCAGACTGCATTGGGCACTTGTACGCGTCACTGGCGTCCTGCGTGGCACAGTGTAGTGCTTTTCGACGAGTCCCACTTCAGCTCGTCTTGTCCTACGGTGGTGGCCACGTACGTGTTCCACTCGCTCTTTATTGTCGAGCTGCGTAGTAGACAAACGCCAATTGTGATAGTTTGGGGAGCCATTTCTATAACGGGTGATTTCACCTTCTATGTCCTGAGGGAAATCTAAACAGCAACAGCTATACCAGGGAGGCTTTAAAACCCAAGGCACTACCCCTACTGCAGGCAGTTTCATGAGCCGTACTCCATCAGGACAATGTTCGACTACGTGTGGCAAGGTATGTGCAAGTCTCCGTCGGAAAATGACGGGTACCACTTCCCCGGCCTGTCCGTGCACCTCATATGTCGCCTATTTTACATGTCTGGAATTTGGCTGGTCAGCAAATTGTTTCTTCAGGCCCTCCTGCAGCCATAGTTGAGGCTTTGTAGATGCGCCCACAAACAGCGTGGCAGAGTATTCCCCAGCAGCATATTCACGTTCTCCTCTTGGTTCCATGCCATGACGTCTTGCGGCTCTGATTGCAGCAATTCGTGGCGCTACTCTGTGCCGAATTTCCAATCACGGTGCGTAAACCGGCCTGTAATGATGATTATTTGTGTAGTGTCATGTCCCCTAATCGGCAGGAAAAACTCCATTGTAATCACATCTCTCGACCGGGCTTGATCTTCCACTTTTGTGATATATATATATGAGGAGAGGACTGTCAAGTATATCTGGTGAATACAACATAAAAATCACAGTAAAGGATTTTATATACAGGGTGGAGAAAACTTGTCTCACGAAATTATATCCCTGGATAGCTGATGTCAGTAGGAAACAAAATTGCCAATGTTGGGTAGGTCGACAACGCACCATTCTTAAACTATGGAAACTTGGCTCCAAGCGCTCCGTTTGGCCGCGGGATTGCCGTGTTGCCGGATACTCTGGACAACGCATGACCGCGAATGTTTTGTCTGCCAGAGATCGTGATATATCCAAGGCGGCCAGCACGCTCGGTGATAGTGCGACAGCCTTCCTCTCTGGGTTTCATGATGAGACGTACCAGAAACAAACCCGTCAACAGCTGTTAGTTCGCGTACAGAAAATCCTTTACAAATTGTGTCGGCCCTGAAAAGGGCCTTCTTTGTAGCAAGGACATTGTTTACTTAAAGCAGGTGTTCGAACTGGCGACACACTGACGCGACGCAAGCCTGGTAACGTCGAACGGTATTTTGCCAAACTCTTTCAAAAACTCCTGGCATTGCCCTAATGTGATACGCGGCGTTTTGAATACGATCCATTAATTCCTCTTCGTTTCTAGGTTGTTCGCGTCTCGGTGGGTGAACTAGAATCTTGAAGAACCCCACAAGAAAACGTCCGATGGCGTGAGGTCTAGGCCATGTCCTATGAGCCCCTCTGCTGTTACCTGGCCACCGAAGAGTTCATTTAAATATCCACGCACAGCACGACTGTTATGTGCGGGCACCCCATAATGCTGCAACCACATGCGTAGCCGTATGTCCAGGGGAACCTCTTCCAGCAGGCAAAGGTAGAGATTCTTGCAAAAAGTGAAGGTAATTTGCGACGGCAAGTGGACGAGGTTGACGGACCGACCCAGTCAGATGGTCACCCACAGTGCGAACCCGAATGTTGAGGGAAAATCGTTCCTGGTGTCCGTGGACGTACGTGACGTGAAGATTTCCCCTGACCCAGTAATGAACGTCTCGAGTGTTGTAACGGCCGTCCCGATGGAAAATTGGAGGGAAAGTCGGGATCTCGTGCAACACGTCGCAGAAGTCACCGGCAAAACCTTAGCCTGTATTCATAGCCCGCCACAGGATTTTGGTTTTGGACAGGGTGAAAACTAAATGGATGCTGGCCGTCATCCGTCAAAACCTCACAGACTAACAAAAGAGTGACCTCCCATGTTTTGCCCAAACGATCGAGTACTCGTCTTAGGTGCTGCCTCTATATCTACATCTACATGAAAAGTCTGCAAATCACATTTAAGTGCTTGGCAGAGGGTTCATCAAACTACCTTCACGATTATCTATGATTCCAATCTCGTATAGCACGCGGAAAGAACGAACACCTATATCTTTCCGTACGAGCTCTGATTTCCCTTATTTTATCGTGGTGGTCGTTCCTCCCTGTCTAGGTCGGTGTCAACAAATTATTTTCACATTCGAAGGAGAAAGGTGGTGATTGGAATTTCATGAGAAGATTCCGTCGCAACGAAAAACACCTTTCTTTTAACGATTTCCAGCCCAAAACCTGTATCATTTCTGTGACACTCTCTTCCATATTTCGCGATAATACAAAACGTGCTGCCTTTCTTCTCGAAGCGGTCGAGAACAGTCTCTTCAAATGCAACATCCCGTCGTGTTCGTTGCCACTGTGGGTGGCGTCTTGCTGGGAACTGTTTCTCATACAACCTTCGAGCTTCATGCGCATTACCGTCGGCTAGTGCATAAACAAAAGTCATATCTCGCTGTTATTCAAACGAATACTGTGCCGCCGTGCTTACTGTATGACTACATCGCAGTTGACGTGTGTGTGCTCCGAAACGAAGCTTGTTTGTGAATGCCTCTGACTTGTGCGTATCACGTTGGGGCAGTGACAGGGCGTGGGACGTTTGTATGTGTAAACCGACAACCATAGAATTGCCTGTCAACCGACGAACGGTAACAGGGCAAACCGACGGCGCCAAGTTTCCGCAGTTTAAAAATGGTGCGTTGACGACCTACACAACATTAGTAATTTTGGTTCCTATTTGCATCAGCTATCCTGGGTAAAAATTTCATGACACAATTTTTCTCCACCCTGTATTTTATTGTTGTACGGCCACTAACATCTACATCGACGACATATTCTGGAAGTCACTATATGGTGTATGACGATGGGTACCAAGTACCAGTACTGAACATTTCCTTTCCTATTCCACTCGCAATTGAAGCGAGGGAAAAATAACTGTCTCCGTGCCTTCTTACGAGCCCAAATTTCTCTACAACTACACTACTGGCCATTAAAATTGCTACACCACGAAGATGACGTGCTACAGACGCGAAATTTAACCGACAGGAAGAAGATGCTGTGATTTGCAAAAGATTAGCTTTTCAGAGCATTTACACAAGACTGGGGCCGATGGCGACACCTACAACGTGCTGACATGAGGAAAGTTTCCAACCGATTTCTCATACACAAACAGCAGTTGACCGGCGTTGCCTGGTGAAGCATTGTTGTGATGCCTCGTGTAAGAAGGAGAAATGCGTACCGTCAGGTTTCCGACTTTAATAACGGTCGAATCGTAGCCTATCGCGATTGCGGTTTATCGTATTGCTGCTCGCGTTGGTCGAGATCCAATGACTGTTAGCAGATTATGGAATAGGTGGGTTCAGGAGGGTAATACGGAACGCCGTGCTGGATCCCAACAGGCTCGTATCACTAGCAGTCGAGATGACAGGCATCTTATCCGCATGGCTGTAACGGATCGTGCAGCCACGTCTCGATCCCTGAGTCAACAGATGGGGACGTTTGCAAGACAACAACCATCTGCACGAACAGTTCGATAACGTTTGCAGCAGCATGGACTATCAGCTCGGAGACCATGGCTGCGGTTACCCTTGACGCTGCATCACAGCTAGGAGCGCCTGCGCTGGTGTACTCAACGACGAACCTGGGTGCACGAATGGCAAAACGTCATTTTTTCGGATGAATCCAGATTCTGTTTACAGCATCATGATGGTCGCATCCGTGTTTGGCGACATCGCGGTGAACGCACATTGGAAGCGCGTATTCGTGATCGCCATAGCGGCGTATGGTATGGTATGGGGTGCCATTGGTTACACGTGTCGGTTCCCTCTTGTTCGCATTGACGGCACTTCGAACAGTAGACGTTACGTTTCAGATGTGTTACAACCCGTGGCTCTACCCTTCATTCGATCCCTGCGAAACCGTACATTTCAGCAGGATAATGCACGAACGCATGTTGCAGGTCCTGTACAGCCTTTCTGGATACAGAAAATGTTCGACTGCTGCCCTGGCCAGGACATTCTCCAGATCTCTCGTCAATTGAAAACGTCTGGTCAATGGTGTCCGAACAACTGGCTCGTCACAATACGCCAGTCACTACTGGTGATGAGCCGGCCGGTGTGGCCGTGCGGTTTAGACGCTTCAGTCTGGAACCGCGTGACCGCAACGGTCGCAGGTTCGAATCCTGCCTCGGACATGGATGAAGGTGATGTCCTTAGGTTAGTTAGGTTTAATTAGTTCTAAGTTCTAGGCGACTGATGACCTCAGAAGTTAAGCCGCATAGTGCTCAGAACCATTTGAACTACTGGTGATGAACTGTGGTATCGTGTTGAAACTGCATGGGCATCTGTACCTGTACACGCCATCCAAGCTCTGTTTCACTCAATGCCCAGACGTATCAAGGCCGTTATTACGGCCAGAGGTGGTTGTTCTGGATACTGATTTCTCAGGATCTATGCACCCAAATTGCGTGAAAATGTAATCACATGTCAGTTCTAGTATAATATATCTGTCCAATGAATACCCGTTTATCATCTGCATTTCTTCTTGGTGTAGCAATTTTAATGGCCGGTAGAGTATAAACCCGCATCTGATAGCATCGCTTGGATCCACGCCCAGTTTCTACGTCTGTGGAGGGTGGAGAGGAAGTTCGGTGTTCGGGTTGCGTCCGGAGAGGGGGCAGACCGCACGCAGATCGCAAGGCGCCCTCCAGTGCGTCACGCTCCGGCCGGAAGCAGCTGCCGCCCGCTTCCGGCACGGCCGCCACAACGCGCGCCTCGTGCGTCACGGCTACGTCACGCGGCACGCAGTCGATGCGCACGCGGCCCACCACGCACGCGCACTCGCTTCTGTTGGTCTGACGCCTAATACTGCACGTCATGCTCTCACTAAACCTTCAGATACAGGCATATCGTAATTAACAGAGAAAAGTGAGATAATTCAATTCAGTTTATTGCTACGACCTGTTATCTGCAATCTCGAAAACAAGAGACGTACTGTGATATGCATTATGTGTAATGTAATAATTGGTAATACTATTATACGAATAAAACCGAATACCGAAAATAAGAATCAACTGAAAATAACATAAAATAAAACTAATTAACTCAAGATTCAAGTGAATAACTTCCAGCTTATACGGGGTGTTACAAAAAGGTACAGCCAAACTTTCAGGAGACATTACTCACAGACAAATAAAAAAAAGATGTTATGTGGACATGCCTCCGGAAACGATTAATTTCCATGTTAGTGCTCATTTTAGTTTCGTCAGTATGTATTGTACTTCATCGATTCACCGCCAGTTGGCCCAATTGAAGGAAGGTAATATTGACTTCAGTGCTTGTTTTGACATGCGTCTCATTACTCTACAGTACTAGCATCAAGCACATCAGTACGTAGTATCAACAGGTTAGTGTTCATCACGAACGTTCAAATGGTTCAAGTCGTTCTGAGTACTATGGGACTTAACATCTGAGGTAATCAGTCCCCTAGAACTTAAACTACTTAAGCCTAACTAACCTAAGGACATCACACACATCCACGCCCCAGGCAGGATTCGAACCTGCGACCGTAGCGGTCACGCGGTTCCAGACTGAAGCGCCTAGAACCGCACGGCCACACCGGCCAGCTATCACGAACGTGGTTTTGCAGTCAGTGATATGTTTACCAATGCGGAGTTGGCAAATGCCCATTTGATGTATGGATTAGCACGGGGAAGTAGCTGTGGCGCAGTACGTTTGTATCGAGACAGATTTCCAGAACGAAGGTGTCCCGATAGGAAGACGTTCGAAGCAACTGATCGGCGTCTTACGGAGCACGGAACATTCCAGCCTATGACTCGCGACTGGGGAACACCTAGAACGACGAGGACACCTGCAATGGACGAGGCAATTCTTCGTGCAGTTGACAATAACCCTAATGTCAGCGTCAGAGAAGTTGCTGCTGTACAAGGTAACGTTGACCACGTCACTGTATGGAGAGTGCTACGGAGAACCAGTTGTTTCCGTACCATGTACAGCGTGTGCAGGCACTATCAGCATCTGATTGGCCTCCACGGGTACACTTCTGCGAATGGTTCATCCAACAATGTGTCAATCCTCATTTCAGTGCAGATGTTCTCTTTACGGATGAGGCTTCATTCCAACGTGATCAAATTGCACATTTTCACAATCAACGTGTTTGGGCTGACGAGAATCCGCACGCAATTGTGCCACCACGTCATCAACACAGATTTTCATCAGGGATTCCATGCGACGGGGTTGGATGCATGTATCCTCGCTAACGGACGACATTTTGAACATTTCCTGTAACAAAGTGTTTGAAGTCACGCTGGTACGTTCTGTTGCTGTGTGTTTCCATTCCATGATTAATGTGATTTGAAGACAAGTAATAAAATGAGCTCTAACATGGAAAGTAAGCGTTTCCGGACACATATCCACATAACATATTTTCTTTCTTTGTGTGTGAGGAATGTTTCCTGAAAGTTTGGCCGTACCTTTTGGTAACACCCTGTATTACTAGATATGTTACCGGCAGCCTTGGAATGACTAGAGGTTTTCCGACTAATTATAACTGTTTCTATTTATAAACATATTGATGCTACACTATTCCACATCGACCACATTTTTATGTGCATGCCGATGCAATCCTCCATTCTAAAGATACCCGTGTGGGCGGCGATTACGCTCTACATTTCTTCCCTGTTTTAAAATATTTCTTAAAATTTCTCTTAGTTAAATTTATATGTGGCTTTCATTATCTGTTATGAAGGAAACGCTTCTTGTCATCTGGTGGCGTTGTTTTGGCATTCAGAGTGTCTACGTCGTCTTACAGACCGAAAGTTAAATACTGCCCCTTTAGATATACGATGTACAATCACATGAATGTAGTCCGTAAGTTTTGGTCACATACAATTTTTTGCAGATAGCGGTCTAATCGTCTGCATCCTCTTTCTACCTGAAAAATGCAGGCAGTTGAAAACGACATGATCGGTGGAACCCTCCTCTCCACATTCAGGAGTTGATATGTTACTACATCCCACTAGATGGAAATCTTTGGAATATGGACCGTGACCTGTTAGCAGGTGCACCATACTTCTAGTCGGAGTAGTTTGAACCTGTTCCTGATGTTTTGGAATATGCTGAAAACCCACTTTCCAGTGCTTCTAGTGTTCGAGTCAGACAGCCGTCAATCTCACATCCTGCCTCGTGTATGAAATTTATCAGTAATATGAGTTACTGTGATTTCGTACACACTGTCATATTGTTCACTCCTCACTGCCCTGTAACGTACCACGGTATCCATCGGACACATCCCGAGAATCACCAGTAAACCATCGACATGGAGTGCGAAGGGCACCAGTGAGTCCCTGTAGTACACTCTGCTGAATTCGTGACACTGCTGTTTTGTAGCTGCGTTGTCGAAGACGATGCCCAGACGTAGGCATCGAAGCCCACAATGGCGTTAAAGATAGCTTCATGGTATGGTACTTTATAGTCAGCAATGAGAGTACGAGCAGTCTCATGCACAATTTTAGCCGCTTTCTGAGTAACATATTTTATACACTCCTGGAAATGGAAAAAAGAACACATTGACACCGGTGTGTCAGACCCACCATACTTGCTCCGGACACTGCGAGAGGGCTGTAAAAGCAATGATTACATGCACGGCACAGCGGACACACCAGGAACCGCGGTGTTGGCCGTCGAATGGCGCTAGCTGCGCAGCATTTGTGCACCGCCGCCGTCAGTGTCAGCCAGTTTGCCGTGGCATACGGAGCTCCATCGCAGTCTTTAACACTGGTAGCATGCCGCGACAGCGTGGACGTGAACCGTATGTGCAGTTGACGGACTTTGAGCGAGGGCGTATAGTGGGCATGCGGGAGGCCGGGTGGACGTACCGCCGAATTGCTCAACACGTGGGGCGTGAGGTCTCCACAGTACATCGATGTTGTCGCCAGTGGTCGGCGGAAGGTGCACGTGCCCGTCGACCTGGGACCGGACCGCAGCGACGCACGGATGCACGCCAAGACCGTAGGATCCTACACAGTGCCGTAGGGGACCGCACCGCCACTTCCCAGCAAACTAGGGACACTGTTGCTCCTGGGGTATCGGCGAGGACCATTCGCAACCGTCTCCATGAAGCTGGGCTACGGTCCCGCACACCGTTAGGCCGTCTTCCGCTCACGCCCCAACATCGTGCAGCCCGCCTCCAGTGGTGTCGCGACAGGCGTGAATGGAGGGACGAATGGAGACGTGTCGTCTTCAGCGATGAGAGTCGCTTCTGCCTTGGTGCAAATGATGGTCGTATGCGTGTTTGGCGCCGTGCAGGTGAGCGCCACAATCAGGACTGCATACGACCGAGGCACACAGGGCCAACACCCGGCATCATGGTGTGGGGAGCGATCTCCTACACTGGCCGTACACCACTGGTGATCGTCGAGGGGACACTGAATAGTGCACGGTACATCCAAACCGTCATCGAACCCATCGTTCTACCATTCCTAGACCGGCAAGGGAACTTGCTGTTCCAACAGGACAATGCACGTCCGCATGTATCCCGTGCCACCCAACGTGCTCTAGAAGGTGTAAGTCAACTACCCTGGCCAGCAAGATCTCCGGATCTGTCCCCCATTGAGCTTGTTTAGGACTGGATGAAGCGTCGTCTCACGCGGTCTGCACGTCCAGCACGAACGCTGGTCCAACTGAGGCGCCAGGTGGAAATGGTATGGCAAGCCGTTCCACAGGACTACATCCAGCATCTCTACGATCGTCTCCATGGGAGAATAGCAGCCTGCACTGCTGCGAAAGGTGGATATACACTGTACTAGTGCCGACATTGTGCATGCTCTGTTGCCTGTGTCTATGTGCCTGTGGTTCTGTCAGTGTGATCATGTGATGTATCTGACCCCAGGAATGTGTCAATAAAGTTTCCCCTTCCTGGGACAATGAATTCACGGTGTTCTTATTTCAATTTCCAGGAGTGTATTTTCTAGAGCGTTTGCTGTCTAGTCTAGAATAATGCCTAAATAAGTACAAACAGTCCTGTGTTTTACTGGGATTACGTCAAGCCACAGGAAGGATTTCAGGCAAGAGAAAGTCTTCCCTTCATAAGTATGCATGTGGTTTTATGAACAGCTACAGTCAGTTTTTTGCCCTTGCACAAATGCTGCAGCTGAAAAAGCACACCATTAGTCTTTTCCTCAAGTCTCACCCTGGATTCTGCAGACAAAAGTACTAGGATGTCATCTGCGTATGAAGCAACATCTTCAATAGCATCTGCCTCGTCTAACGCACGTAACAGGGGTTCAATATTAAGAACCCAGAACAATAGGCTACTTGCCTCCAGGACAGCCCTTGGTAATCTTTTTGATAACCTCGCTCTGCCCCGCAAGCCACAGGACGCTACGTACACTACAGTAATCTACAAAGCTCTTATACAGACATGTCGGGATCTCGGAGAAGTGCGAACATCGCAAGCCACCAAAGGTTATCGAATGCGCCTGCAGTGTCAGTTATGAGCAGGACTGAATACTTCGTTTGTCGAACATTCTACAAGCTGAACAGCTCTACTAACCGCATCATCTACAGACTTCCCTTTTCTGAATCCATATTGACTTTGGTTTAGACCCAAGACCTTCCTGTGCGGCTACAACAGGTCACAGAGCAGACCCTCCTGAACTTTTACCTACACAATTAGTAAGCAGTTCGACTGCTTTTCGTTGGTTCCGGGTCTATATCCGTTCTATTTTTAATCACTACTGCTCTAGCTGTTTAACGTATCACCAGGATTCTACCTATTCGCAACGCCTCTTTTAGTAATGCTGTTAAGTAGGGCACTATTAGTTGACCTACCTTGTGCAGGGCCTCGGCATAGACGCCATCCGGACCATGTGCCTTCCCAGTTTCGAGCTGGGAAATTGCGATAGCTACTACTTCTTGGGCAAAAGTATCACCAACATCTGACTGTCATAGTCGTTATCTAGTTCACTTCTAAGTTACGCGTGTATGTCAGTATCTGTGTTTGTGTTACCATCAGGAAGCAAGGCGGTTAGCAGGTATCCTACTCACTCCCTCCATCGAGCTGTACCGTCATTGAGCCGACTTTACGAATTACAGACAAGACAGGAACTCTCTGAATAATTTCAACGTATACGGTCTTCCCCATACGTCAAGTTTCAGCTGACTTCGTAGTTTCCTGTAGCAATGTTTTGTAGCGCATTTTAATTGCCCTGTATTCACGGAGCCTCGCAGTGGGCTCCGATTCCCGGAAGCACGTTAATTTTCTGGGGTTTAAGGGATTTTATCCTCACTTTTACCATTTTCTTAGGGATATAAATGTCCTGCGCTCTTTTCAAGGGCTCAGTTGCTAGCTGTGCACACAACCCTACATGCACCGGAAGCGATTCCATTGGAAATGCAGCAATATAGCCAGCTAAGCCAACCCAATCCGTATTCCTGATATCTAACACCACCATACTTTCCTCTGCTAATTTCCCTCTATTATTGTCACTTTCTCCTTGGATGACAATTGCATTATGCTCACTGGGTGTTAGGTACTGGAATACTTTCCAACTGTTAACCGTTTGCTGATGCTGTGCATCTATGCTATTGGATGCACCTGCCCGCCCTTCGAATGTACTCGCTTGGACTTCTGCCTACGGTGCCAGAGACAATTCTGCATTCGCATCTGTTGCCAGCTGTCCTTCGAAGTTTATTTTTATATAAGGTAACGCTGGATGAAAATATCGGACCTATGCGCATACTACAATCAACTTTGCGCATCCTTCACTTCTACTCTGACGATGTGCTTGCCACATAGCTGTGCCATCTTATTCACAGTGAATTTCCTACATGTAATGAGAGTGGCAGACATTTACTCATCACAGCCAGTAACTGTTAACACATCCGCAGGAAAATGTGGGAGCCTATTATTCATAAAGTATGGTTCTAGCAAACAGACTGCATCAACGCTCAGCTCGTCAATTACTTTTCATATTTCCACCATATCCAGTTTACTTCGTCCAGTATTTATCTGCAGTATCTTTATACTTTCATGTGTCTAGAGTGTTAACAAAGCACTTCGGAGAGAGGGTGGCTGGGCCAAAGAAAAACGCTTTTATTTGCTTTTACAAAATCCACGTATAAATGCTCAATATCCAATGGTTCATTGCTTCTCGTGAACCCCTACCGAAGGAGGTCATATAATGGTTTAAACTCTGTTGCCAAATTATTTATTCTCTGAAGAATTCTGTCTGTGACCTATGGTCCGTTTCAGAACTGAAGTAAATAATCAAATTAATTACTTTAATACGATTGAATCTTAAATTACTCGTGTACGCATAAACCACCACAATAAAATAAACACAGTGAATAGCTGAGGGAGTATGAATGAGAACAGTGGCGTATTTAAGTTTACAAAATAATGACAAGTTTTATTAATTCTTTTATAACTGCAACGAGCCGATAAATCTTACACAAATGGCAAACACAAATCAGAAAAGGGATGGTGTTTGATTGGTAAAGCATACATTGGGGTGGAAGCTATACAAATTCTCCACTGAATTAATCCCTTCTACAAAGCAATCTGACATTGTTTACATTAATCCACGGCCCGACTCTATTCAAATGAAATGAACTTCAACCAAGTACACCACAAACTACAATTTACCTGAGAACAGGGAGCTGTGAAGATCATTTAACAACCGTATGCCAGTGCAGCAGTATTTTACCCTTTGACCTTGATTCAGGCTGCAGCAGAAACCGGCGCATGTGGGCTATGAATGCCGCACTGTGACAGCTGTAATGTTCTGACGCGTCCACGAAAATCTGCAAACACGCGGACTGGCGTTCTGATTATCCTCACGGATTTCAGTGTGACGTGCACCCGTCCGCTGGTCTGGCCAAACAAATCTGACTCATCGGCACAACGGTGCATGCTGGAATTGTCAAACGTCAGACGGCCGATTTAGGACGAGTAAGTTCCCCCTCGTGACACATGATACGTCCGAGATGATAAACCGTGTAATCAAAAGTATCTGGACACCCCCAAAACCATATATTTTTCATATAAGATGCACTGTGCTGCCGCCTATTAGCAGGCACTCCATATCAGCGAGCTCAGTAGTCATTAGACATCGTGAGAGAGCAGAATGGGGCGATCCGCGGAACTCACGGGCTTTGAACGTGGTCAGGTGATTGGGTGTCACTTGTGTCGTACGTCTGTAGGTAAGATTTCGACAATCCTAAGCTTCCCTAGGTCCATTGTTTCCGAAATGATAGTGATCTGGAAACTTGAAAGGCCACGTACAGCACAATAACGTACAGGCCGCCCTCGTCTGTTAACTGACAGAGACCGTCGACATTTGAAGAGGGTCGTAGTGTGTAATAGGCAGACATCGATCCAGACCATCACACAAGAATTCCAAATCAGGGTCCACTGCAAGTACTATGACAGGCAGGAGGTAAGAAAACTTGGATTTTATGGCCGAGGGCTGCACATTAGCCACACATCATGCCGATAAATGCCAAACGACGCCTCTCTTGGTGTAAAGAGAGTAAACATAGGGCGATTGAGCAGTGCAAAAACTTTGTGTGGAGTGACGAATGACGGTGCACAATGTGGAGTTCCGATGACGGGGTGTGGATATGGCGAACGCCCGGTGAACATGATCTGCCAGCGTGTGAAGCGACAACAGTAAAATTCGGAGGCGGTGGTGTTATGGTTTTTTCGTGTTTTTCATGGAGGGGGTTTGCACCCATTGTTGCTTTGCGTGGCACTATCACAGCAGAGGCCTACGTAGATGTTTTAAGCACCTTCTTGCTTCCCACTGTTCAAGAGCAATTCGGGGGTGGCGATTGCATCTTTCAACACGATTGACGACTAATATTCTGGCTTGCACAGAGTCCTGACCTGAATCCTATAGAACACCGTTGGGATGTTTTGGAACGCCAACTCCGTGCCAGGCTTCACCGACCGACATCGATACCTCTCCTCAGTGCAGCACTCCGTGAAGAATGGGCTGCCGTTCGCCAAGAAACCTTCCAGCAGCTGACTGAACGTATGCCTGCGAGGGTGTAAGCTGTTACCAAGGCTAAGGGTGGGCCAATACCATAATGAATTCCAGCATTACCCATGGAAGGCGCAACGCACTTGTAAGTCATTTTCAGCCAGATGTTCGGATACTTTTGATCACACATTGTATTTGGTTCCATTGCTGATACAGTTAGAAACTGCCACTGGCTCTTAGTCCACCACAAGATACAGACCACAATTCTCACCCACTAGGGAAAGACCTGAAGTTCTCCACCAGGGGAGGATCAAAAGACGAAAGTAGCAAAAAATCACCATGACTTTCCACCAACCTCAGTACGGGAGCCGAATTAGCAAAAACGAAAGCGCCCCACAATGCATAATCCATTCGAACTATCCTCTACTCATTGAACTTCCTCTGTTGACTGTTCAGTTGTCCTGGTAGCCAACCCAGAGACAGCACCGGGCTTTCCCCACTGGGGGAGCAAGCCTTCACTTTGCATATCCTGAGGGAGGCCAACCAGCGACTTAAAATCTCTCTTGTCTGAAAAAAAGAGATTTTCGGGTAGGGAGGCGTCGTTCTTACAGTAAGCATGGCCATGTTTTTGGCAAAGAAAAGTACCTGGAGGAGACCACAGAGAGATCTAATCTTTTGGAGGAGGAGAGTGCATGGCCAGAAGTACCTGTGTAGGTACGATCCACTGAGTGCTGCTTCCCAGAATCACTCACGCAGTCTGGTCGCCGCACTCAGACTTCATGGCCCCCAGTCCATCTCTCTCTTCCCGTTCTCCACCACCTCCACTATAGCCCCTTGGTACAAGTTCTCTACAGTAGTTATAAGAAAATTCTGATTTAAAAATATGATAAACCATACATACCAAATGTAGTACTACGGAACACCGAGATCATGACGTAAAATATGAACGTTAATATAACTGACAATGTTGTTAAAATGAGGGAGTGGCGTCTGAACTTAACTGGACATTAACTTCTTAATTATTATCAAGTTTGTCTTCGTGAAATTGTATATAATTTTTAGTAGGGCTCGAAATGCTAGAAATATTTTTGTTTTGTATTTGATATAAAGAGCTGATTTTCTCTGCACTTAACGGTTTTGTTATTTTATAGTCATCAGTATTACCACAGTTCACATCATCCGAAAACAGGAGAGGATCTGGAGGTGATGTCGAAGCTGCATGCATGTCTCCTGCTACTGCAAATGCGGTGTCGATGTTTTCATGATCATTACCATCTTTATCATCCCCCACGACAGGAGCTCCATATAAATACGGCATCTGGTTGGACAGCTGACATATCGGGAAGCCTCCCATTGCAGACATTGCTGCACCAGGAATATCTGTTCTGTCAGCAGCTCCCACAGTTTTGGTTGATGTAGGCGTTGCCCTCATGTTTCTCATTGAACAAACTATAGGAATTTCATCTGGGGGGGTTTCGTGGGTGATGTGGACGTGCCTTCTTGTCTTGTGGACACGTCATTATGAATTATACTGAGATATGTGAAATTACAGCGTCTCAGAATCTAAGATATTCCGGTAAACAGGTGTCTGCAACCGAGCCGTTTGCGAGAATGCGATTAAGACCTGCCACTCAGTTCATTACGAAAAATTATCCTAGTTAGTACAAACGAACAAAATGTATATGAAATACAGAAATTATTTCTAAGGAACTATGCTAGAAACCGTTATTCTGTTTGTAGCAAATGGTAACTTAATTCATAAAGCTTTTTTATGGATGCACTTCCTGAAGTCTTCCGTTTGTTGCCCTTAGAACGTCTAGGTGATACTAAATACTGTGCATTTCTTTTCAACATCTGTTTCATCACCCTCTCTATATCATATCGTAATTGAGCCGTAAGGGTTTACAAATCTTGAGTTAGTGAACTAAGTACTTTTCCCTTAACGTACCTCCACTAAAAAAAGTGAAGAGTAGTTATGTGTGGTGAACGTAGTGTCCATGATGTTAGACCGACTCTACAGGTCCATCTGCTTGGAAAGGTTCCATCCAAGAACTGACGAACAGTTAACCCTCACAGTGGCTGTGCATCATCTTGAAGTAGTTCCCATGGTTAAAATTCTTGTAAATGATATACAACGTGAAAGTCCATCACGTCCACGGTAACTGTTGCCCCAATGGTAGGCTTATTAAAAAGAATAGTCCAATACTAGCCTTGTGAATTAAGCTAATATATACACTCGCTTTCGAGCTATCCCGTCATTTGCTGTGCCATTGTACTTGGGTTTTCCGATCCGTAAGGCATGACTTTATTCCTGTTTACTTTTCTGGAGATGTGTAAAATCTTTTCACCGAAAAAACAAATTTTTAAGAATTGTTTGCATCAATTGGTTTTAGCATGTTCCCACCTACCTCAATAGTGTGGGTCTATCATCTTGCTACAAATCTTGCAAGAGTTGCACTTTTTATGCTAGAAAATGCATCCGTTTGCGTAACATCTTCATCAGCTTGCTCTGAAGGATGCCTTTTTCCCCCAGAAACACGACGAGGAGAAATGCCAGAACACAATAGTTTGTAACAACGTGCATTATTGAGAACTTCCCGGAATATTTCCATATTGATACAGACACCTCCAAACCCTCAGATAATGGCAGAGTGCGTTGCAGGTTCCTATGCGCAACCACAGGTTACAAAGAATTGATTTCATTTCCCGGCAAACTTTCTAGTTTCTCACCAGAAGATAGAGCTTTACTCTCAGCTTTAAAATATTCACAGAACCTCCAAAATAGAAAGGTTTCCAGCGGTTTTTAGAAGCTTTGTCCAAGATATTCAGACACCAACCATTATCAAGGACACTAATCCACTACTGGCGGTTTAGAGTAAGGTGATTCCTGACAGCTGACAACACTTTTGCCAGCTTTTATCAGCGAAGAGTAGACTGCTCCAACGAAAGTATTAGCTGAATGAGATTTTCACTCTGCAGCGGAGTGTGCGCTGATGTGAAACTTCCTGGCAAATTAAAATTGTGTGCCGGACCGAGACTCGAACTCGGGACCTTACATTTCGCGGGCAAGTGCTCTACCAACTTTTTTTTTTTTTTTTACCAACTGAGCCACCCAAGCACAATGCACGCCCCGTCCTTACAGCTTTACTTCTGCCAGTACCTCGTCTCCTACCTTCCAAACTTTACAGAAGCTCTCCTGCGAACCTTGCAGAACTAGCACTCCTGAAAGAAAGGAAGGAGCCGCGCGAACCGTGACAAGACGCCTCATACCGCACGGCTACCCAGCGTGGCTCAACAATAGTAATGGATGTCTTGAGATTTATCAAGGGAAACGAGTATTTCGGAAAGAAAATAACATCATGTGACTCAAAGGACGTGATAACATTAAGTATAATGAAATATAATGAAATGGTTCCCCTCCCATGAACCATGGACCTTGCCGTTGGTGGGGAGGCTTGCGTGCCTCAGCGATACAGATGGCCGTATCGTAGGTGCAACCACAACGGAGGGGTATCAGTTGAGAGGCCAGACAAACGTGTGGTTCCTAAAGAGGGGCAGCAGCCTTTTCAGTAGTTGCAGGGGCAACAGTCTGGATGATTGATCTGGCCTTGTAACACTAACCAAAACGGCCTTGCTGAGCAAGTACAGCGAACGGCTGAAAGCAAGGGAAAACTACGGCCGTCATTTTTCCCGAGGGCATGCAGCTTTACTGTAAGGTTAATGATGATGGCGTCCGCTTGGGTAAAATATTCCGGAGGTAAAATAGTCCCCCATTCGGATTTCCGGGCGGGGACTACTCAAGAGGACGTCGTTATCAGGAGAAAGAAAACTGGCGTTCTACGGAACGGAGCGTGGAATGTCAGATCCCTTAATCGGGCAGGTAGGTTAGAAAATTTAAAAAGGGAAATGGATGGGTTAAAGTTAGATATACTGGCAATTAGCTCGGTGGCAGGAGGAACAATACTTCTGGTCAGGTGAATACAGGGTTATAAATACAAAATCAAATAGGGGTAATGCAGGAGTAGGTTTAATAATGAATAGGAAAATAGGAATGCGGGTAAGATACTACAAACAGCACAGTGAGCGCATTATTCTGGTCAAGATAGATACGAAGCTCACACCTACCACAATAGCACAAGTTTATATGCCAACTAGCTCCGCAGATGAAACGAGAAAATACAAAAATGCAGTAAATGAAGCAGGAAAAAAGGTATACAAACGTCTCAAAAATGAGGTCGACAGGAAGTGCAAAATGGCTAAGCAGAGATGGCTAGAGGACAAATTTAAGGATGTGGGGGCCCATATCACTAAGGGTAAGATAGATACTGCCTACATGAAAATTAAAGAGACCTTTGGAGAAAAGAGGACAATTTGCATGAATATCAAGAGCACAGTTGGAAACCCAGTACTAAGCAAAGAAGGGAAACCAGAAAGGTGGAAGGAGTATATAGATGGTCTATACAAAGGCGATGTTCTTGAGGACAATAATATAGAAATGGAAGAGAATGTAGATGAAGATGAAATGGGAGATATGATACTGCGTGAAGAGTTTGACAGAGCACTGAAAGATCTAAGTCGAAAGAAGGACCCGGGAGTAGACAACATCCCGTTAGAACTAATGACAGCCTTGGAAGAGCCAGGCCTAACTAAACTCTACTATTTAGTGAGCAAGATGTATGAGACAGGCGAAATACCTTCAGACTTCAAGAAGAATATAGTAATTCCAATCCCAAAGAAAGCAGGTGTTGACAGATGTGAAAAGTACCGAACTATCAGTTTAATAACCCACGGCTGCAAAATAATAACACGAGTTCTTTATAGACGAATGGAAAAACTGGTAGAAGCCGACCTTGGGGAAGATCAGTTTGGTTTCCCCACAAATGTTGGAACACGTGAGGCAATACTGGCCCAACGATTTATCTTAGAAAATATTTTAAGGAAAGGCAAACCTACGTTTCTATCATTTGTAGACTCAGAGAAAGCTTTTGAGAATGTTGAGTGGAATAATCTCTTTCAAATTCTGAAGGTGGCAGGGGTAAAATACAGGGAGCGAAAGGCTATTTACAATTTGTACAGATACCAGATGGCAGTTACAAGAGTCGAGGGGCATGACAGTGAAGCAGAGGTTGGGAAGGGAGTAAGACAGGGTTGTAGCCTACCCCCGATGTTATTCAATCTGTATATTGAGCAAGGAGTAAAGGAAACAACAGAAAAATACGGATTAGGTATTAAAATCCATGGAGAAGAAATGAAAACATTGAGGTTCGCCGATGACATTGTAATTCTGTCAGAGACAGCAAAGGACCTGGAAGAGCAGTTGACCGGAATGGACAGTGTCTTGAGAGGACGATATAAGATGAACATCAACAAAAGCAAAACGAGGATAATGGAATGTAGTCGAATGAAATCGGGTGATGCTGCCGGAATTAGATTAGGAAATGAGACACTTAAAGTAGTAAAGGAGTTTTGCTATTTGGGGAGCAAAGCAACTGATGATGGTCGAAGTAGAGAGGATATAAAATGTAGACTGGCAATGGCAAAGAAAGCGTTTCTGAAGAAGAGAAATTTGTTAACGTCGAGTTTAGATTTAAATGTCAGGAAGTCGTTTCTGAAAGTATTTGTATGGAGTGTAACCATGTATGGAAGTGAAACGTGGATGATAAATATTTTAGACAAGAAGAGAATAGAAGCTTTCGAAATGTGGTGCTACAGAGGAATGCTGAAGATTAGATGGCTAGATCACATACCTAATGAGGAGGTATTGAATAGAATTGGAGAGAAGAGAAATTTGTGGCACAACTTGACTAGAAGAAGGGATCGGTTGGTAGGGCATATTCTGAGGCATCAAGGGATCACCAATTTAGTATTGGAGGGCAGTGTGGAGGGTAAAAATCTTAGAGGGAGACCAAGGGATGAGTACACTAAGCAGATTCAGAAGGATGTAGGTTGCAGTAGGTACTGGGAGATGAAGAAGCTTGTACAGGATAGAGTAGCATGGAGAGCTGCATCAAACCAGTCTCTGGACTGAAGACCACAACAACAACAACAACAATGAAATGGTCGAGTTTGTGAAGGCCCCACCTCAAAAAGGCACCTTTACAAACATGTTATTACCATCATCTGTCCTGAAGACTACACAGTACAGAAGAATATGACGTCAGTGGGAAGAAGAATATCAACTATCAATACACGTCAAACAGAAATGTTATTGACAAATGGAGCCAAACGCTCTCTCTAAGTCGTCGTCCCATACAACATTTGACTTAGAAAAAAATTTTTTATGAAGTCCCATAATTCGTATAAGATTTAATTATGAATTATTCCTTAGCCATCCGCACCGAATCACCGTTCGAGATAACCTTTATTGTGAATGTGATTGAATAGCAGTAGGGGATACCAATTTTGTTTAATGTAAACTGTATGCAAGCCATCAAGTTGACTTCATACAACATTCCATAGTCACACCAACCTAATCCGATATCATACCAATCCTCCCTTAAAAAAAGTGTCAGTTTTCAAACTAATTATGAAATTCTTTGATACTGTTTTTATACTGTCTTACTCTTCTCATGGCGTTACAATCCTGCCTGGGTCTTAGCCTCTTCAACAATTTTCCTGCAATCCGCCCTCTCCAGCGCAGTTCTCCGTCATGCTCCAACTCCTAGAGATTTTATACCTTCTTCCACATCATCTGTCCTCCGCTTTCGTAACCTGGACCTCTGTCTTCTTCCCGTTGACTTCCATTCAAAACCTTTCCAGTTGTTCGTCTAGTATCCATGCTAAGGACACGTCCAAGCCAGGCTATTCACCTGTTCTTGCAAATTCAGCTCCTCGTATGAGGCGATCCAGCTCAGTGTTCGTTGCAGGTCTCCAGCAAACCATTGTTATCCCGAACTGCCCCGTACATCTCGCATAGAACTCTGCGTTCAAATATCCTGAGCTGCTGTTCGTTAATATTCGTTAGTATACGTGTTTCAGGTCCCTAGGTTACAGCCGGCCCCTGTGGACGAGCGGTTCTGGGTGCTTCAGTCCGGAAACGCGCGCCTGCTACGGTCGCAGGTTCTCATCCTGCCTCGGGCATGGATGTGTGTGATGTCCTTAGATTAGTTAGGTTTAAGTAGTTCTAAGTTCTAGGGGACCTCAGATGTTAAATCCCATAGTGCTCAGAGCCATTTGAACCATTTTGCCATTTTGAACCTAGGTTACTACTGCCTGATTATGACCTTATAAACTGAAGTTTCAGTTATTTATTTAATAACACGGAGACCAACAATTTCTTAAACGTGTGGAAGCATCTTTTACTACTTCGGATGCGCTGTTTTATTTCAGTTAATATGGGATTTGTCCTATTAATATTAGATCCTAGACAGTCAAAGTTCTGCACATGTTCAAAAGTGAAACCAGCTACTGATAGTATATCCCAGTTACTATTTTCCTTCCTAATAAAATTCGTTTACTTCATCTTCATCTCATTAATAGCAAGGCCTGTAGATAGTGTGGCTACTTTCAGCTAACCTATTGTTTTATCTAGCGAAACTCTTCTTCTACTAATAATTCCTACGTCATCAGCATATGCACGTATCTGGGTTGACTTTTTGCCTGTGTAGTCAGTTGTTTGAAGCTTTGGGATGGCTGCTGCAAGAGTCAGATTAAAAAGCATTGTAGAGAGGGCGACTTCTTAATTAATGCTAAGCCATTAGCTGAGTTCTCCATCCACTCGCAGTTGGAGCTTTCGAACCAGTTCATGTTGCTTGAATAAGTGAAACATACTTACAAGGATAAGTCGTAACACTATGACCACCTACTTGTAAGTAGGCTGTTTATATTTTCTTATTGGCAACGCCACGTAGCGCTCTGTATGAAAATCACTGGCTGTGCTGTGTGCAGTCTGTGGCTAGTTTGCATTGTTGTCTGCCATTATAGTGTTGGGCAGCTGGATGTGAACAGCGCGTAGCGTTGCGCAGTTGGAGGTGAGCCGCCAGCAGTGGTGGATGTGGGGAGAGAGATGGCGGAGTTTTGAAATTTGTAAAACTGGATGTCATGAACTACTATATATATTATGATTATTAAGGTAAATACATTGTTTGTTCTCTATTAACATCTTTCAATTGCTAACTATGCCTATCAGTAGTTAGTGCCTTCTGTAGTTTGAATCTTTTATTTAGCTGGCAGTAGTGGCGCTCGCTGTATTGTAGTAGCTTGAGTAACGAAGATTTTGGTGAGTTAAGTGATTTGTGAAAGGTACAGGTTAATGTTAGTCAGGGCCATTCCTTTGTAGGGATTTCTGAAAGTCAGATTGCGTTGCGCTAAAAAAATATTGTGTGTCAGTTTAAGCACAGTCATGTATAAATGTTCAAATAATAGTTTGTTTGTCCACGAAAATCGAAATAAGACACTTATTCTGTGTATCAGGGATTCGACAATTTGTTGCTAGGTTTGTGGAGGTACGGGGCATCAGATGTCACACACAGGTCATATAATTTGCGTATATACCAGGCCGCTCATTTGCGTACGAGGTGATGGCACGCGATGGTGACCCAGATAGGTTCCTTAGGATTTACACTAAGTGATCAGAAGTATCCGGACACCTGGCTGAAAATAATTTACAAGTTCGTGGCGCCCTCCATCGGTAATGCTAGAATTCAATATGGTGTTGGCCCACCCTTAGCCTTCATGACAGCTTCCACTTTCGCAGGTATACGTTCAATCATGTGCTGAAAGGTTTCTAGGGGAATGGCAGCTCATTCTTCACGGAGTGCTGCACTGAGGAGAGGTATCGATGTCGGTCGGTGAGACCTGGCACGAAGTCGGCGTTCCAAAACATCCCAAAGGTGTTCCACAGGATTCACCAGAGGACTATGTGCAGGCCAGTCCAGTACAGGGATGTTATTGTCGTGTAATAACTCCGCCACAGGTGCTCGAACTTGTTGAAAGATGCAATCGCTATCCCCGTATTGCTGTTCAACAGTGGAAAGCAAGAAGGTGCTTAAAACATCAATGTAGGCCTGTGCTGTATCGGTGCCACGCAAAACAACAAGGAGTGCAAGCACTTCCATGAAAAGCACGACAACACCATAACACCACCGCCTCCGAATTTTACTATTGGCGCTACACACGCTGGCAGATGATGTTCACCGGGCATTCGCCATACCCACACCATGCCATCGGATTGCAACATTGTGGACCGTGATTCATAACTCCACACAAAGTTTTTCCACTGTTCAATCGTCCGATGTTTACGCTGCTTACACCAAGCGAGGCGTCGTTTGGCATTTATCGGCATGATGTGTGACTTAAGAGCAGCCTTCGGCCATGAAATCCTAGTTTTCTCACCCCCCGCCTAACTGTCATACTACTTTGAGTGGATCCTGATGCAATTTAGAATTCCTGTGAGATGGTCTGGATAGATGTCTACCTATTGCACATTACGACCCTACTCAACTGTCGGCGGTCTGTGTCAGTCAACAGACGAGGCCGGCCTGTACGCTTTTGTGCTGTACGTGGCCCTTCACGTTTCCACTTCACTATCACATCGGAAACAGCGGATCTAGGGAAGTTTAGGATTGTGGAAATATCACGTACAGACGTATGACACAAATGACACCTGACCACGTTGAAAGTCCGTGAGCCCCTCGGAGCGCCCCATTCTGCTCTCTAACGATATCTAATGGCTACTGAGGTCGCTGATATGGAGAACCTGGCAGTAAGTGGCAGCACAGTGCACCTAATGTGAAAAACGTATATTTTTGTGGTGTCCGGATACTTTTGATCACATGCACACTGTTTTCTTCTTGTATGGCAGAGTTAATAGTCCCTCTTTCACTTTCTTCAATGCCATTTTCCTTGGAAAGGGGATGATTTGTGGGGAAACAATTTTCTCTTACAATGCTAGCACTCGTAAAACCTTGTTCTCTAAGGAATGTTATAACAGGAAAATGCATAACAGAATACACATAAAAATTATTAAAGTGCTCTCATTAGTGCTTAGCATCACTTTTATGTAACGGTGAAAAAGTGGCATGGGTTTCTGTGACACAAAAATGTCGGATAAGTTTAAATCAATTCGTTGGTTTATTAAGGAGCTATTTACAGTTTTTGAATCTGAATGAAAAATTATTTTAATGGAAATGTTTACTACATATCTATGGTGTGATGAAATTCAGGCCCTATAAAAAAATGCGTAAATTCAGTTGCCAGTTGTTGAAAATAGCGGACTGCTTGTCACAACTACAAGCAAAAGAATGAAAGCGTAGTTGTTCAATATTTATAAAGCAAGTATAACAAGGTAATAGATGTTGCCCGAAAAATAATTAAAAGTCTAGTCCTGTATCATGTACCATTGATGTAACGCTGAGCGCTAATATGGGCTAAGGCAGTGAGGCGAAACACAACGAAACACAACAACGAGGGTGATTGGATCACATGACGCGCTAGACAACAGCGTCGTTCTGCCGCGTCTGCCTATCGGGGCACACATAGAACATTTATCTTTGATTTTCATGTTAATTTACATATGGTGAGGGAATTTATGCATTTCGGTGTTCGTTATAGCTGGTGTAATGCAAACACAAGTATTACACTGAAAACGAGAGTATATATAGGGTGTTACAAAAAGGTACGGCCAAACTTTCAGGAAACATTCCTCACACACAAATAAAGAAAAGATGTTATGTAAACATGTGTCCGGAAACGCATAATTTCTATGTTACAGTTCATTTTAGTTTCGTCAGTATATACTGTACTTCCTCGATTCATCGCCAGTTAGCCCAATTGAAGGAAGGTAATGTTGAGTTCGGTGCTTGTGTTGACATGCGACTCACTGCTCTACAGTACTAGCATCAAGCACATCAGCTTCTCAACAACAGATTCGGTGGCCGATGGATTGGTAGAGGCGGACCAATTCCATGGCCTCCACGCTCTCCTGACCTCAACCCTCTTGACTTTCATTTATGGGGGCATTTGAAGGCTCTTGTCTACGCAACCCCGGTACCAAATGTAGAGACTCTTCGAGCTCGTATTGTGGACGGCTGTGACACAATACGCCATTCTCCAGGGCTGCATCAGCGCATCAGGGATTCCATGCGACGGAGGGTGGATGCATGTATCCTCGCTAACGGAGGACGTTTTGAACATTTCCTGTAACAAAGAGTTTGAAGTCACGCTGGTACGTTCTGTTGCTGTGTGTTTCCATTCCATGATTAATGTGATTTGAAGAGAAGTAATAAAATGAGCTCTAACATGGAAAGAAAGCGTTTCCGGACACATGTCCACATAACATTTTTTTTTTTTCTTTGTGTGTGAGGAATGTTTCCTGAAAGTTTGGCTGTACCTTTTTGTTACACCCTGTATAAACTACGTAGAGACTTCAGAAAGTAAGTTACCCATGCCGCCCTATGCATTGTCGAAACAGAGTACTTGTTTGTGCAGCTGCGGCATAGATAATAGCTGGATCTCAGTGTGGGATTGGAAAGGTGAAGGAACTGGAAATGTACTCTGAAGTTCAAGAACGCAGGACAGTTCGATTCTTGTGAGTAAAATGTCCACATCGCACTCCTATTGAACATGAAATTCATGCACTACTCACACAACATGCGGTGTCGCATCCACCTATAGTTAAATGGTGCCAACAATCCGACCGCGGCCACACAGTAGTCCGTGATACTGATTGGAAGAAGGGTCGTCGACATCACCCACAGAGGACACAGTCCACTCAGTCGGAGAAGAATATCTGGGATGAAGCAGATTTTCCAACAGTGAGGATGTGAGACCCAACTCTTATTTGTTCATGAGACCCAGAAAATATTAGATACAGGCTCCCAGGTAAATGCTATTTTTCTTGACTTCCGGAAGGCGTTCGATACAGTTCCGCACTGTCGCCTGATAAACAAAGTAAGAGCCTACGGAATATCAGACCAGCTGTGTGGCTGGATTGAAGAGTTTTTAGCAAACAGAACACAGCATGTTGTTATCAGCGGAGAGACGTCTACAGACGTTAAATTACCTCTGGCGTGCCACAGGGGAGTGTTATGGGACCATTGCTTTTCACAATATATATAAATGACCTAGTAGGTAGTGTCGGAAGTTCCATGCGGCTTTTCGCGGATGATGCTGTAGTATACAGAGAAGTTGCAGCATTAGAAAATTGTAGCGAAATGCAGGAAGATCTGCAGCGGATAGGCACTTGGTGCAGGGAGTGGCAACTGACCCTTAACATAGACAAATGTAATGTATTGCGAATACATAGAAAGAAGGATCCTTTATTGTATGATTATATGATAGCGGAACAAACACTGGTAGCAGTTACTTCTGTAAAGTATCTGGGAGTATGCGTGCGGAACGATTTGAAGTGGAATGATCATACAAAATTAATTGTCGGTAAGGCGGGTACCAGGTTGAGATTCATTGGGAGAGTCCTTAGAAAACGTAGTCCATCAACAAAGAAGGCGGCGTACAAAACACTCGTTCGACCTATACATGAGTATTGCTCATCAGTGTGGGATCCGTACCAGATCGGGTTGACGGAGGAGATAGAGAAGATCCAAAGAAGAGCGGCGCGTTTCGTCACAGGGTTATTTGGTAACCGTGATAGCGTTACGGAGATGTTTAACAAACTCAAGTGGCAGACTCTGCAAGAGAGGCGCTCTGCATCGCGGCGTAGCTTGCTCGCCAGGTTTCGAGAGGGTGCGTTTCTGGATGAGGTATCGAATATATTGCTTCCCCCTACTTATACCTCCCGAGAAGATCACGAATGTAAAATTAGAGAGATTAGAGCGCGCACGGAGGCTTTCAGACAGTCGTTCTTCCCGCGAACCATACGCGACTGGAACACGGAAGGAAGGTAATGACAGTGGCACGTAGAGTGCCCTCCGCCACACACCGTTGGGTGGCTTGCGGAGTGTAGATGTAGATGTAGATGTTCCTGCAGCGGTTCTAGAATGGATCTGTGGCCAAGGAGCGGACTGCTGTCGTCGAGGAACTTAACGATTGGCAGAACGTTCGGGCAGTTGTTTATAGAGACGCGCTCACTATGACCTAAAGATGTGTCACATTGGTGCAGATTTTGAAGCCCTTATTGGAAGCAGTGGCCTTATGTGGCGCTCACCCCAGCGTTTCCAGTCACCAGGTTAGATAACGGCTGGATACTGTGCTGTGGGGCGGGGGCACGGAGCTCAGTGGCGACGATCAGTGCAAACCCATATAAGAAATAACCTCCATCACACGAAAAATACCAGCGGATAATGCGACCGTCTTCTTACTTGCCCACATCTGTAACAACTGGCCGTAGCAAGCGTACATCGACCAGCCAGAATGAAGGAACTGTTAAATCAAGCTTCGAATAAGATGCGTCCACGCGTTGCCTTTTTTGCATCCAACTCCATGCACGTGGATAAATTTGCAACAGCGCCCTACGCATGCACATTTGTGCATTCGTAATTTCCTGGAAATGGAGGCCAAGCGTAAGACGCAGTCCTTCCCGGCTTCGATAGGAATTTTTGCGCTGTTTGGTAGACGACAAGCAGCTGCGACCCATGTGTGTTTGACTGCGTAGCGTGTTGAGGGTCTGTGAAGCGATTTATGTGGAATAATGTCCGTTGACTCCAAATGAAGCACATTAAATTTATACATGATTACACAAAAATAAAAGTTGTATAGAATGCTGCTCCTAAATGGCTCTGAGCACTATGCGACTTAACTTCTGAGGTCATCAGTCGCCTAGAATTTAGAACTAATTAAACCTAACTAACCTAAGGACATCACACACATCCATGCCCGAGGCAGGATTCGAACCTGCGACCGTAGCGGTCGCTCGGCTCCAGACTGTAGCGCCTAGAACCGCTCGGTCATTGGGGCCGGCTGCTCCTAAAGGTTATCTGAATAAAAGTTTGAGGTGTGATGCATTGAGCGTCAGGTATTAGATAACAATTCTCTGCTCATATTACTGTAGAGAAAAAGTAACTGTACGTTTCGAAACAGTAAAAGAGCGAATCCAGAACTTACAAGGAGCGTAGTGTAGGAAAACTGCGAACGAATATTCATGCTATGGTGACTTAAAAACGCAACAACTGAGAAGCCTGACATCTGAACAAAAGAAATGATGGAGTATACGCAGCTCCTCCACAAACTACCAGAAATGAAATTGAACGGCTTTGACGATGCAAAAAATAGAAAACTGGAAAACACAGTCTCCCTTATAGTGGGTTCTGATGTTTACGAAATTCCCAAGTCTGAGGATGTTAATCTACATATAATCTCTCATGATGAAAGGTGTGTAAACAACTTTTTTCATGAAATACAAATGATGCAATTAAAGTTAGTTATGTTTATATAACGACGAAGTACTTTAACTACTTTTTTATTTTCAGGAATAATCGTTGGATTGCTTTGTTTCCAAATACAGGTAAATGAACATGTCGACGGTTACTAGATAACGAAATGTGTGCTGTCACCGCCAGACACCATACTTCCTAGCAGCTAGGTGGTAGCCTTTAAATCGGCCGCGGTCCGTTAGTATACGTCGGAACCGCGTGTCGCCACTATCAGTGATTGCAGACCGAGCGCCGCCACACGGCAGGTCTAGTCTAGAGAGACTCCCTAGCACTCGCCCCAGTTGGACAGCCGACTTTGCTAGCGATGGTTCACTGTCTACATACGCTCTCATTTGCCGTGACGACAGTTTAGCATAATCTTCAGCTACGTCATTTGTTACGACCTAAAAATGGTTCAAATGGCTCTGAGCACTATGGGACTCAACTTCTGAGATCATTAGGCACCTAGAACTTAGAACTAGTTAAACCTAACTAACCTAAGGACATCACACACATCCATGCCCGAGGCAGGATTCGAACTTGCGACCGTAGGCTACGACCTAGCAAGGCGCCATATTCAATTACTAACAGATAATATTGTGAAGCATGTACCGTCAAGAGCGACGTTAATCATTAATGGATTAAAGCTAAGTATCTAACTAATTATATCCGCTTTCTGAATTCTCATTCCTTGTCATGTTCCAGACCTCACGTCAGAATGGTTCTTCCCTCTTCACGCCAGCCTGCGTGAGCTGAAACGCGTGCATTTCGGCCTCCCCTCGTAACGCGGTGTTGGCTCTTCTGCCAACACAACATTACAACAAACTGTTTATGCCAGCCTTATAGCTGCAATTTACCAAGCAAAAAATGTACAGTGTCCTCCTGAAATTTGCAAATAAGACGTAGTCACTTTGTATTTCTCGTACCTCTGTTATTTAGATACTTCCTTATATTTAGTTACTTTTGTCTTCTCTTTTTCTGTCGCGTTTTCGTGACAATAAACGAAGTATAAGCTCCCCAGCGAAGAAGGGAATCCATTACAGACAGCTTGCGCAGTGAAGCAACGAGTGGATTTGAGAATGCCCTTGCATACATGCGTTCTCTCTACGAATTTTTGTGCGTGCCCTTTTATTGTCGCTCGTCTGCGGTTGCACACAAAGAAAGAGACATCGTGTGGACATGCCTTTAGGGTAGGCGCAAATTGAGACGCGCATAGCGTGTGTGGCGCGGCGCTGCGCAGCAAGCGTTTTTGTAACTTTATAGGTTCAAATGGGACCGCGCAAATCGCAGCGCGACGCGACTGGGACGCGACACGCGCCTGATCCAGGTCGCGCGGCGTTGTGGTTGCGGCACAGTTTCTCGCGCCGCTCGTCGCGCGAGCACCGTGGGAGGGTGAGGCGAGGAGTGGAATGTAGTCCTGCCATATGCTCACTTCGGCATGCCGCATATGGGCACCGGAAGTATTCCCCATCCGAAAAATCAGCCTTACGGTATACTGTGTTTCATTGTCCAAGGGTAGTGTTTCGTTTTTCGCCGTTTAACCGCTTCATATCTTTTCGTTAGTTCATAACATTTCTCAGTTACATATATCTATATACGTTTTGTTTCGCTTATTCTTTTGTCAAGAACAATGCATAGTTCAATAACTGGTGAGGCATTAGCCATTGTAAGTATATCTTCTGCCTCCACAATGTTTTCATATCTTGAGAAGGGACAGACGACTCATAGAGAGGGTACTGAATATGGAGGTAAGGAATATTATAAAATCATGTGATCTAGAAGCAAGGCAGGAAAGTAAAAAGAGGTTATCCACTTTGCTGCCTGTTAAGCTGACGCATTTCTACGATCTGTTACAAAGAGTCGAATAGGCGTAATTTCCACAGGTAGACCCCTTTGTCCTCCTGGTGAAAAGCGTCTGAATTATGAAGTACATAAGTTTCAATATGATTATGTGGATATGAGTCTAATAAGAGACATTATACCTCGTACATGTGGACATCACATTTCCACTATAAGCTAGAAACAATTGAGAAGCCCTCACGAATAACGATGTTTAATCGATTCGTCGTGATGAGAAAAAGCATTTCAGTGGTTGCATACACGCTATCAGCATTAATAAACTAATTACACAACATGCAACACAAATGAAGTAGTGGACGGTATTATTCCAAAAGTGTGAGTATCCTGAAAGAGTGTGGTGATCTGACATATTTATTTTGTTGAAATGTATTGCTGACAAAGCCAAATCTACTTTCATGACAATGTTTTTGGAACGAAGTGAACTCTTTCTCTCCCAAAGTATTCCTGTCGCGCGCATTGTTCTCACCTCCTGACGACACACTTACCATTGTGTTGCGCCACGTATTAATTGTTTACTTTTATCAATAACAACTAGTTTCATCGCGAATCATGAATTGTCAGTTTGGCAACGCGTAGGTGAGTAACCAGCATCAGCCATGTGCGTCCCCTTTGATACTGCTCAGATGAAGAAAAGGAATAAAATCCTTTGGTAAGTTTCCATTCCAGTCGCTGAGTGTTAAAAATACAATGGGTTTAGGATTCAATCAAAATTTCAACCGAATTGCAGATTTACTTTTGTGTGAATTGTTAACCTTTTCTTATTGGAAGAAGCATCACCATTTACGAGTGACGACCACATTTCTCTTGTTGACAGGTTTGAGAGTACTTCTTTTGCCAAAACACAATATAATTAGCACATTCTCATTTTTGCAGCAGCTATTGAGACAGAATTCTGAAACGGAGTGTCTCATTAAACAAGTAATTGGAGACCAGAGAGCTCAATAGCTTGTGTCGGTTTGTCGTAACATAAGAGAAGAAATTTCATGTTTATTTTCATCCTAGGAAACTCTTGTCTCACTAGCTGGCGATAACTCTTAGAGAATTACAGTCACTGGAATGAAAAAATTAAATAGGAAGTACAACTTCTGATATATCGTCATAGATAAAAGTTCAGTGTGTTTACGACATGGCAAAGTTCTCTCCTCCTTGTGTGCCGTCATTCGCCAAAAGTTCGTTTCCATATCTCGAGCGGTTTAGGAGATATGAGGGATGTAAAAATATTTCATTCCCGTGGGCGTGAATCGGGAGTGGATGCGCTTCATAGGATCCATTTTCTCGAGATCGGAGGTAGATAGAGACCTCCTCCCAAGTCTAAACAAAAATTCAATATGTTAGCTAAATTTCTACATCTACATCTACACTCCGCAAGCCACCCAACTGTGTGTGGCGGAGGGCACTTTACGTGCCATTGTCATTACCTCCCTTTCCTGGTCCAGTCGCGTATGGTTCGCGGGAAGAACGACTGTCTGAAAGCCTCCGTGCGCGCACTAATCTCTCTAATTTTACATTCGTGATCTCCTCGGGAGGTATAAATAGGGGGAAGCAATATATTCGATACCTTATCCAGAAACGCACCCTCTCGAAACCTGGCGAGCAAGCTACACCGCGATGCAGAGCGCCTCTCTGGCAGAGTCTGCCACTTGAGTTTGTTAAACATCTCCGTAACTCTATCACGGTTACCAAATAACCCTGTGACGAAACGCGCCGCTCTTCTTTGGATCTTCTCTATCTCCTCCGTCAACCCGATCTGGTACGGATCCCACACTGATGCGCAATACTCAAGTATAGATCGAACGAGTGTTTTGTAAGCCACCTCCTTTGTTGATGGACTACATTTTCTAAGGACTCTCCCAATGAATCTCAACCTGGTACCCGCCTTACCAACAATTAATTTTATATGATCATTCCACTTCAAATCGTTCCGCACGCATACTCCCAGATATTTTACAGAAGTAACTGCTATCAGTGTTTGTTCTGCTATCATATAATCATACAATAAAGGATCCTTCTTTCTATGTATTCGCAATACATTACATTTGTCTGTGTTAAGGGTCAGTTGCCACTCCCTGCACCAAGTGCCTATCCGCTGCAGATCTTCCTGCATTTCGCTACAATTTTCTAATGCTGCAACTTCTCTGTATATTACAGCATCATCCGCGAAAAGCCGCATGGAACTTCCGACACTATCTACTAGGTCATTTATATATATTGTGAAAACAATGGTCCCATAACACTCTCCTATGGCACGCCAGAGGTTACTTTAACGTCTGTAGACGTCTCTCCATTGATAACAACATGCTGTGTTCTGTTTGCTAAAAACTCTTCAATCCAGCCACACAGCTGGTCTGATGTTCCGTAGGCTCTTACTTCGTTTATCAGGCGACAGTGCGGAACTGTATCGAACGCCTTCCGGAAGTCAAGGTAAATAGCATCTACCTGGGAGCCTGTATCTAATATTTTCTGGGTCTCATGAACAAATAAAGCGAGTTGGGTCTCACAGGATCGCTGTTTCTGGAATCCATGTTGATTCCTACATAGTAGATTCTGCGTTTCCAAAAACGACATGATACTCGAGCAACATATACGCAGCAACATATGATGTAATACGCACCAAACGCAAAATCATAGAGACCACTATTTTTCACTGCATACTTTTTGAATTTTGCGTAGTGTCTTGCTAAAGTGTGCCTATCACAATAGGCATGGCCATTAGCGAGATAATGGGCACTTAGCCACGAAGCTGTCAAGTAACGCTACAAATAAGGCAAAAATCAAATATTTTTAGTGAATAGCTGTAAAATCATTTGAGAATGGTGCGTGCACTTTGGTTCTGTCTGCGCAGAGCGTCGCCAGTTGGCGCGTGCGAAGTACGTGTACGCTTCGCAGTATGCGTTGCTCCAGCGCGACGTGTGGGAACGTGCGCGCCGCGCTGTAGTGTCGTGTCACGTCACGCGTGCTGTACGCGTCTCAATTTGGGCTTAGCCTATTAGAGTGACTTCACAGTGTCGGAGACGCGATGCCGCGTTGATATGGCGTGACACTGGCAGATGGGCTTAACAGAGGGACAGCATGGTGGCCGTTTGGAGTGCATGCCGAGCCGAGCGGTGCGTGCAATGGCGCCAGTGCCATCGCCAGTGATATTGTGTTTCCTACTATCAGCCCGCATCTCGTGGTCGTGCGGTAGCGTTCTCGCTTCCCACGCCCGGGTTCGATTCCCGGCGAGGTCAGGGATTTTCTCTGCCTCGTGATGGCTGGGTGTTGTGTGCTGTCCTTAGGTTAGTTAGGTTTAAGGAGTTCTAAGTTCTAGGAGACTGATGACCATAGATGTTAAGTCCCATAGTGCTCAGAGCCATTTCCTCCTATCGTTTGGAGCGGTTTCTCGCGATGGACGTAAAGAGGCTCATTAACAACATACGTAAACACCACTGTTGTAGGCTCGGCATAACACTCTGAAACGTCCCCTTGGGAAAATTAGTGAATTACTGTGCTGATAAACCTCTTAAATTATTTGATTTTCAAACATCTGAGCAGAACTGAACGTACTCAGACATTTCGCTCTTTACCTATTCTGATCAACACTAAACTGACAGCCAATATTTTTAGCGCAACGCAATCTGACTTTCAATAATCCCTACAAGAGAATGGCCCTGACTTACATTAACTTATACCTTTCATGAATCACTTACCTCATAAAAATCTTCGTTACTCGAACTACTGCAATACAGCGAGCGCCACTACTGCCAGCTAAATAAAAGATTTAAACTATTGAAGGCACTAACTACTGATAGGCATAGTTAGCAAATGAAAGATTTTGATAGAGAACAAGCAATGCATTTACCTTAATAGTGTTCAAAAGTCATAATATATACATCAGTTCATGACATCCAATCTTACAAATTTACTGTCTCTGATGGACACACGTCCAGATTATCCGCTCTCAAAACTCCGCCATTTCTCTCCCCACATCCACCACTGCTGGCGGCTCTCCTCCAACTGCGCAACGCTACGCGCTGTTCATATCCAACTGCCCAACACTACAATGGCGAATATTCCAACAATGCAAACCAACCACAGCCTTTACACAGCACAGTCTGTGATTTTCATATAGAGCGCTACGTGGCATTAACAATATAAAAACCTAAACAGCCTACTTACAACTGTACTACAAAAAGAGTCTAGTACGTCAACCTTGGAGTTAAGTATCTCAAGATTGGATTGTGAAACAGGAAGTAAGTACAAAAATGTAAAATAAATAACTTCAAAAAATATTACAAATAAGTGACACAGAGAGATTTGTATAGTATCACAACCGAATTGTGTACAAATTTTATTATGCAAATGATAAACGATGATCATTATTCAATAAACTGATCGTAAGTTTACATTCGTGACTGTTGGTATAGTTTGGAACGCCTCTCTGACATTCCCTGCTCTGCCTGAAGCACCACCACTTGTTCAATCATTTTGAAAGCATTCTGCTTAATCTTTTTTTTTTTTTTTTTCATTATGTCCTGATCAATGCGCAGTTGAAGGGAGACATCGGGATCATCTTTATTACTATGCTGTGGAAGACGCGGATGCTCTAAATAATATTGTCTGCATGTTTACTGATATTTCTATTTCCTTTCGGAGAAGACGCTACTTGATGGTCATCTTTCCAAACGTGTGATCCGCCACCGTTACAACCTGCGATAACCTCTTGCTAAACAGTCTTTCTTCCGAATTCATTCACAGTCCAGGAGAAAGCCGCATTAAATTTTCGAAGAGGGAAAGGTCTCATCTTTGGTAAATGCTAATGGGAATTTTATTGAAGTAGCCGGTAGTTCTACCTGTTGTGGCCAATTTAGGGGAACTTCCAAAATATTATTGTGCAGATCACTTGCCCTATATATCCCGCTATGTGATTCGCCATATCCTCCATCATCAATTTCTGTTAATTTGCAATTAGCATTACCTACCGCTAGTAAAGCAACAGAAAAAATTCGTATAATTTTAGCGCAAAGTCCCAGAATGATGGTGGACTGAACAGGGAAGTGCCTACCGCCAGTGGCCCACACACACACAATTCGGATGATTCCAGTTGGCATAAAAGTGTTGTGCAGCTGTTTGAATGAGTATAGTAGGACTATAATAAGAGGAGTCAGGTGTACAGGTTTCAAAATTTACGATATTGCAGCACACATTTCATGCAAACGTTTTGCGACTGTTGTAGACCCATCAGGAATTTCTGTCGCAGAACATGGAAAGACATACCCGAAAGAGAATGAAATGAATGGAATCGAACGGTGCGAAGGATTGTAGGGTGCGTTAAGGGCAAAAAAATATATTCGTACTAAGTCCGTATAGTTATTTCTGCATATATTAATGTCTGTATTGCCAGGCCAGGCAGTGAAGACTACGTGGAAATATTGGCGCGACAAGTTCTGCTCAACTCTAAAAAGGCTCTTATGTAAAGCTCCGGAAACGAAGGTGGCTCTCAAGCGTTTAAATCGCACTGATCTTCTTACGAAGTACTGACGTTTATGACAGACATTATGACTCCACGGCAGACGAAAATTAATATACATGGCAGAAATAGAACCCAATCTGAACACGACGAGGCACAATTGTCAACGACTGTTGTTACAGATACAACACGTGTTTTAGATAACTAAGAGAGTCTATGTTCATTTGAAGCCGGCTCTTCAAGACTGTCAGAAAATTCAGGCAATAATTTTTCAATGTCACCATTCTCAGTCTCCCAACACTCAGACAACTATGAGACATAAAGAAAAAATTACGGAGTTGCAGAACGGAGATAAACTAAAGCTGAAGCTCAATGAGAATCAAGCGTCAGACCCAGAGACACAAGCTGACAGTTATGATTTTGTACTTAGTTTGCTGCCCAGCATACGGAAACTATCACGAGTAGCTCATCTGAGAGCTGGAATTGAAAAACAACAGACTGTACTGAAAAAATTGGAACAGTCTCCAGCCTCTTCCAGTGCACATTCCTTCTTTTCTTGTTATGGATCTGAAAATCCTTAAACTGAAAGCGTCATTTAAAACCTCCAAGCTTACGGAAACGCAGCTCGTGGTCTCGCGGTGGCGTTCTCGCTTCCCGAGCACGGGGTCCCGGGTTCGATTACCGGCGGGGTCAGGGATTTTTCCTGCCTCGAGATGACTGGGTGTTGTTGTGTCGTCTTCATCATCATCATTCATCCCCATTACGGTCGGAGGAAGGCAATGGAAAACCACCTCCACTAGGACCTTGCCTAGTAAGGCGGCGCGGGTCTTCCGCGTAGCTCCCCTACGCTCTGTAAAGAAGTATGGGGACTCATCATCATCATCATCATCATGAACATCTATGTGCTAAGCAAACTGATGAACACCAACACACAGCCATGGGCGCACAGACCATAAACACACACAACACATCTGAAGAAGAAGCATCAACGACAACAAACAAATGGCACACACTAATCTATAACAGTAAAGCAGATCACAGGATAGCCAATATATGCAAGAGACAAAGACTGAAATCTTCCTACAGACAGACAACTCTATACAACAGAAACTGAGTCAAACTAGTGCTAAAACATACAAACACAGCACATCTGTGATCAACAAACTCATGTGTCAAGACTGCAATTCAGTTTACATTCTACAAACAAGTAGAAATGTCAACATCAGATACAGTGAACACAGAATGGCACTGAAGAGTAACAGAAGTACCTCCACATTGGAGATCATCTCATGGACAAGAAGCACAGACCAATAGACATAAACACAGACTTACAAATTCTTAAATGCTGAAGGAAGAAAAGTGATGAATGAATACAGAGCACTGTGTAATAGAACTTTGCTCTCAGCTCTAAAGAAAATCAGGAAACCAAGACTCACTCATACACACACACACACACACACACACACACATAAACAAACAAACCCTCACAGCCTTTGCAAAATTCAAAATTTCCGCCCAGAACAAGGTGGAGGAACAAATCAACATCACGCAAACAGTGAAGCAGGAAAACGCGAGAACTACAAAAAGTTGGTAAATAGACAAATCATCACAATCAGTGTTCATTTCAACAAATTTTTCGAAAAATCGTACTACAACCCAGAAAAATGATAGCCAAAGAGCAAAGAGTGGAATAGCGAATCTTTGCTTACAAAACAACATAAACTAAGGGCCGTAGTGTTATGAGCAAAAAAGATAATATCATATTACGCAAAAAATTGTGAGAAATTACGTTACAAAACAATGATAAACTTTTATTAATTGCAGATAACATACTGCAAGATAGTAGTTGTTGCAGTGCTGCAAATACCGAACAGACTTGTGAACACCAGTATGTAAAATGATGTGCATATTTATTCTCCGTGTTAATATTTCTGTCACTTCTTATAGTAATGTAAAGATCTGTGATCTAAATAACTGGTAAGTGGCAACGTGCATAAATTCTTTGTACATTATTCAACAGGTAATAAATGAAACCCACTGAAGATTGAGAAACTTCTTCGAAATATATATGAGCATTAAAGCAAGAAAAATTGTGTATGCTCAAAGCTTAACCACATACCCTTATTAATATAAGGAAGGAAAGACAGCGAAGGAAAGAGCTTCGACCACGAAATGGATACCACGAACATTATTACGACTCCCTGTCAGCTGTATCGTGAATTATTAGCTATGGTGAATATGTAACGAATTGTAAATTACTGATAGGAAAAAGAATGTTGTAAATTTAATAATGTGTACTTTCCTGGTTGCTCTTTAATGATACCAGAGTTTTACTTTAGTGATGTACTTGAAAGAGACAACACTTCATAATCGAATGTTGCTCAAGTCATTCGGAAGTAATTCCCAAATTTTTCGTGATCTTTTCTCTGATCACTGTACAAATGGTGCAACTCTCCTGCAGTAATCCTCTCCTTGTTGACATGAAGCAGCCATTCACGACTGCTTTGAATTCTCAGAGCACGTTTTCTACTAAATACGAATGTGCTAAGTTGAGGAAAAATGACCACGTACCAAGACTGCACGACCATCGCGTGCAGTGACACTGTTCATTAATTCGCAGCGCTTTTGGGGATCTAATTCGCATCGCGTCATGTCGCAGGCAGTGTAAATTCTGGCTTACAGAAATGCGAGCCGGCATAAAAGGGCAGGAGAAAAGGGAAACAATAAGAAGAGGAATTTCAACAGAGCAGACAATACTTTGAAAACGACTTTGTTACAGAAACATGTTTGTTCGTTTACCAACTGACGTACTATTTTTTTAACCAACAAAATTCCATTTAAGAACTCAGTGACAGATATCACGTCTAAACTGCTCACGGTTCTAGGCTGCGCAAAGAAGCATCACTTTTTCGGAGGCGTTCAATAGTATCACACTGCGACGCAAAAGTTTGAAATTTGGATCAAAGGTGCCTACAACCTTCCTCTGTCATGATACAATAGAGTGACAACCCAACTAGTTGAAGTGTCGTAGTGTCCGAGGGTGACGCAGCAGGGCGCTAAGCTTTTGCGCCTTCACAGCGGAAGGTTGTAGGCAGCTCTGAGACAAATTTTAAACTTATGGCTCGCAATGGGAGACAATTACGGGACTTCAAGAAATGATATTTTTGCATTGTATTTGTATGGCCCGAGACTCAGAAATGTAATAAAAAAATTTCGGGTAGGCACTCGAAAGTTGAGGGTTGGTACTTCGTGCACCAACTACTACTCGTACAAACGCGCCAGAAGACACCGCAGCTTACAGGCGTGTCAGATGGAGCTTACACTACAGTCTGAAGTACCAACATTAACGAGTGAGGTGGCGCAGTAGTTTAGCACATGGGACTCGCATTCGGGAGGCTGACGGTTCAAACCCTCGTGCAGCCATCCTTTTTACGTTTTCCGTTCCATCCTTAAGTCGCTTCTGGCAAATGCCGGGATGGTTCCTTTAAAAGGGCACAACCGGCTTCCTTCCTCATCCTTACCTAATGCTATGAGACCAATGACCTCGCTGTTTGGTTCCGTCCCCCGAATCAACATCCAACCAACTTACACGATCACAATGAAACAGATATGTTTGGCACTAGGACCTCGTTACGCGTGTTAAGCCGCATAAATACTGCCACTGGAAACATGTTTCTGTTTAAAACTGTGTGCCGGACCGAGACTCGAACTCGAGGCCTTTGCCTTTCGAGGGCAAGTGCTCTACCAACTGATCTACCTAAGCACGACCCCTACTCACAGCTTTACTTCCGCCAGCACCTCTTTACCTTCCAAACTTCACAGAAGTTCTCCTGAGAACTTGAAGACGAAGCACTCCTGGAAGAAAGGATATGGCGCAGAAATGGCTTTGCCACAACGTGGGGGACGTTTCCAGAATGAAATTTTCACTCAGCAGCGGAGTGTGCGCTGATATGCAACTTCCTGGTAGATTGAAACCGTATGCGGGACCGAGACTCGAACTTGGGAAGTACTGGCGGAAGTAAAGCTGTGAGGAGGGGTCGTGAGTCGTGCTTGGGTAGCTCGGTTGGCGCCGGCACTGTAGCTCAGCGTGTTCGGTTAGAGGGTTGAAACGTCCCCTTAGAACAATTTATACAAGACTGTGCTTAAACTGACACGCAATATTTTTAGCGCAACGCAATCTGACTTTCAGAAATCCCTACAAAAGAATGGCCCTGACTAACATTAACCTATACCTTTCACAAATCACTTACCTCACAAAAATCTTCGTTACTCGAACTACTGCAATACAGCGAGCGCCACTACTGCCAGCTAAATAAAAGATTCAAACTACGGAAGGCACTAACTACTGATGGGCTCAGTTAGCAAATGAAAGATTTTAATAGAGAACAAACAATGTATTTACCTTAATATCATCAAAAGTCATAATATATGTAATTTCAAAACTCCGCCATTTCCTTCCACACATCCACCACTGCAGGCGGCTCACCTCCAACTGCGCAACGCTACGCGCTGTTCACGTCCAGCTGCCCAACACTACAATGGTAGACAACAATGCAAACTACCCACAGACTGCACACAGCACAGCCAGTGATTTTCATACAGAGCGCTACGTGGCGTTACCAATATAAAAACCTATACAGTCTACTTACAGGGTTAACTGCCTTCTGTAATAAAACACTGAGTGAACTTATCAACGAAGCAACAGGCATCATGGGACAGCCGCATCTAACAAATGCAACGAACATTAACGAACAAAATGTAATCAGAAAAAAAACCTTGGTTGAGCCCTTTCCTCCGAAAGGCGAAGGTTCCGACTTAGAGTCTCGGTCCGGCACACAGTTTTAATCTTCCAGGAAGTTTCATATCAGCGCACACTCCGCTGCAGAGTGAAAATTTCGTTATGTTTCTGTTTGTTTCGCATTATGTTCCCGACACTGTTTCTTGTCTCTGCCCCGTAGTGTGTTCGCATCGTCACCAACTCTACACTTCGTATTGTTTTCGTATCGTCTGCAACGTTATGTCAAAAGACAAGGTGGCTGTAATGATACGTGGTGCTGCATTATTAATACACGGAGGTTCACGTAGACAAAATGAAAGGCTTTGTAGTCGTTGTTTTTAGACGTAAACATCCTATAGAAGAAATGGCGACAATGATAGAAGAACTGGCGCCAATAACTTGCTCCGGATTTCCGTAACTTCGGTCGAAGGTCATCCACAGACTTTAAATTTCTGCCATATATGGTAGCACCATTTGTTTAAAAAGGACACAAATATCAGAACAGCAGTTACATTCGTTAACTGTTACTCTTAGTGTTTTTTGGTAGTGGGAGACTTTTTTCAGGGTCTTACATACTTGTTTCACATTTCGAAGCAAGCTATATCTCTAATAGAAGTTGAAATTTTTAGAGCACTACTGGACGTTCTGAAGGATTATGTAGAGGCAAGTAAATGAAAAACATCGTTAGACACGCATATTATCGAATTTTTATTCATTCGGTAAGCTTTCACAAGTCGTCGAAAATTATCCCCTCGCCAGTGTCGTTAGTTTTGGGTTGCTTGAGGACGTGACAGTCTGTTGCCCATTGCACTCCATATTTTTAGGAAAAAGTTAACAAAGGAAGTGAAAACGCAACGCGAAACAACTCTATGCAGCAGATGACTCAAAGCGACATACACACATATGCTAGCACTGTGCAGCGGTGACATGTAGGAGCTGACTGATATATTGTTTCTTTTGATGTGTACCGACACAGCTACTGACAGCTGTTGGCGTGTTTCGAAACATGTTTCCAAACGGCGTCCACAATTAGTAGTCGGAAACATGTTTAGAAAACACGTTTCAGGCTCAGCGTGTGCGCTGTCTTACACGTGTGTGCAGAGGACATTTCTCTCTTCGTGTCCCTCATTCCTCCCAAGGCCAGAGGTGGTGGATGTTGTATGCGTTCGCTGATTAGTTTCGAATGTGCTACGAGATTCTTAGTACCGATTTGTTACTGCCTCAAACGTCTCGTTTCTCGCATATTTCCTTTCCCGCCTCGGGCAAATCTGCAGTTTTAGTACTGCTCCAACTTGTTATCCTGACGAGGACAGATGGATACATTTCAGTACTCTCCTATTTTCTTCTTCACATTTATTCCGACTTGGTAGCTTTTGAATTCCCCCAATTTGTTATTCTCAGCAGGGCAAGTCAGTAGTGAGGCGGAATACCGAATACATTTCGCCACAAGCTATGTTTTGTTTCTCACGTGCAGTTTACGAACGTCTCCGTCACTGTGAGCAGTGTTCTTAAGCCTCTAGTCCTTTCTTCTCAGATACGTTTCGTTAGTCTCGACAATTCTAACGCCGAGCGCGAGTGGTACATAGTGTGAGTGACTTGCTCGGGAACTGTATTTATCTGACATCTCTAAATGGATTCCAAGACTGCGAATACGGTTTGACATCAGCTGTACATTTTATTAATAACACATAAAAATTTGTGCTGGACCGGAAGTCGAACCCTGAGTTCCCGCTTATCGCTAGCGATCGTCGTATATACACTCCTGGAAATTGAAATAAGAACACCGTGAATTCATTGTCCCAGGAAAGGGAAACTTTATTGACACATTCCTGGGGTCAGATACATCACTTGATCACACTAACAGAACCACAGGCACATAGACACAGGCAACAGAGCATGCACAATGTCGGCACTAGTACAGTGTATATCCACCTTTCGCAGCAATGCAGGCTGCTATTCTCCCATGGAGACGATCGTAGAGATGCTGGATGTAGTCCTGTGGAACGGCTTGCCATGCCATTTCCACCTGGCGCCTCAGTTGGACCAGCGTTCGTGCTGGACGTGCAGACCGCGTGAGACGACGCTTCATCCACTCCCAAACATGCTCAATGGGGGACAGATCCGGAGATCTTGCTGGCCAGGGTAGTTGACTTACACCTTCTAGAGCACGTTGGGCGGCACGGGATACATGCGGACGTGCATTGTCCTGTTGGAACAGCAAGTTCCCTTGCCGGTCTAGGAATGGTAGAACGATGGGTTCGATGACGGTTTGGATGTACCGTGCACTATTCAGTGTCCCCTCGACGATCACCAGTGGTGTACGGCCAGTGTAGGAGATCGCTCCCCACACCATGATGCCGGGTGTTGGCCCTGTGTGCCTCGGTCGTATGCAGTCCTGATTGTGGCGCTCACCTGCACGGCGCCAAACACGCATACGACCATCATTGGCACCAAGGCAGAAGCGACTCTCATCGCTGAAGACGACACGTCTCCATTCGTCCCTCCATTCACGCCTGTCGCGACACCACTGGAGGCGGGCTGCACGATGTTGGGGCGTGAGCGGAAGACGGCCTAACGGTGTGCGGGACCGTAGCCCAGCTTCATGGAGACGGTTGCGAATGGTCCTCGCCGATACCCCAGGAGCAACAGTGTCCCTAATTTGCTGGGAAGTGGCGGTGCGGTCCCCTACGGCACTGCGTAGGATCCTACGGTCTTGGCGTGCATCCGTGCGTCGCTGCGGTCCGGTCCCAGGTCGACGGGCACGTGCACCTTCCGCCGACCACTGGCGACAACATCGATGTACTGTGGAGACCTCACGCCCCACGTGTTGAGCAATTCGGCGGTACGTCCACCCGGCCTCCCGCATGCCCACTATACGCCCTCGCTCAAAGTCCGTCAACTGCACATACGGTTCACGTCCACGCTGTCGCGGCATGCTACCAGTGTTAAAGACTGCGATGGAGCTCCGTATGCCATGGCAAACTGGCTGACACTGACGGCGGCGGTGCACAAATGCTGCGCAGCTAGCGCCATTCGACGGCCAACACCGGATTCCCGCGCAGGAGGAGACAATTTTTTATTATTATCGACATTTTTGCTCGTCGAGGCATGTGTACCAACGATTTACGCATCGTCTACGTTTATACAGTGCCTGTATATTACACAGTACTTGGATGCATATCTGAAGGACACCGCATAAACACAGACATTGTGTAAATCACTGGTGTGTGACAACAGTTACGTCAAACTATCAACGTTTCATATGAAGTGTTCAGTTGTATTGTAAAATTAAATTGTGATTGGATTCAACGAAGAGAGTGTTCTACTTTACAACAACTCATTGTACTATCCATATCAAGAAAGTCTAAAACTAAGCTCTGTCCGAACACGCTTCGGGAGGCGCAATGGCACCGACCGATCACCGTGTCATCTGTGGTGGTACTGGATGTCGTTATGGAGGGACATACAGTCATCACACCCCTTTCCCGGCCATTATCAGTTTTCGTGACCAGGTAGTTTTCATATCAGTTCACATTAACGTCAAAGTGTACATTCAGTAAATTTTCTCATTGAACTATGTAATCACCATAAAGTAGGAAAAAAGCCCTGCGGAGAAAGAGAGGGGTGAATTGTCACGAATGGTCGCCACGTTGAACAACTGTAAACATGTGTTTATCGCAGAAAGGATACATTTTCGGGCCCATGTTTATTGGACTTTATTTTTCTTGTTTCCCAAAGTATTCGACACTATTTTATGGACAACCTCGACAGACATGGTGCCTGTTGCTTCGGACAGGCATCCGCGAAAGAGTAGACACAGTACCTATATTGAAAAGCGTCGAAGCTCTTCACGTTTATAATTTCGGGAGATAATGGCTTTTAAAATCAGTCATTAGGTTATTGCAATATATGAAGTGTGATGGAGGTGAATTATTTTGTCATTAAGCATCAGTAAAGGGCTATGATTCTTCTCTTTGCAAACTCGGTACACTTTGTACATGAAAGGAATTCTTCTGATGCGTTCCTAGCTGGGAAGCCCGGCGACCAGGTGGACACAGGTAGTGCGCCCACGGGCGAGCGGCGGTCGCGCGCCCATGTCGGCACGCTTCACACAGGGCAGGCCCCTAGAGGATTAGCGACAGGCGAAGACGCTGCGTACACCAACAAGCTGCCAAGGGAAGCTGTGGACATTCGCACGTGTGCCTCGAGGCAGCGGAAACTACAAACTTAGAGCGAAAAACAGTTTTGTCACGATTCTACGTACCGCGGACAGAGCGGCGAGTTGAATAGCAACAGAACGACTTGGGTATCCAAGAATCTCAAGTGGCCCGGGGAATTTTGGCCGTTTCCCGCGAGCAGAACACCTGGGAACGTAGCGGCAATACTCAAAGGGAGAAGTCTTGGTTTATCTGTATAATCTGTTTCACACAGAGTATCGGTCTCCTTTCCTCGTGGAATACGACGACAAGGAGGGAGGAAATTTTGAAAGGGATTTCTTCATTGGCAAGAATCTAATGTTCACTTTGTAAAATAGTACGAGCTACGTAATTTGCGGAAGGGCGCAGACAAGACGCTAGAGGGGAGCGGCTCTCTCTCTCTCTCTCTCTCTCTCTCTCTCTCTCTCTCTAGGTGCGAGGAGCGCACTAGTATTGGATTCCGAATATTGCGTCTGAGGAGGCAGGAGTTCACTCTTGACTGCTTCCGATAAGTCGCAAAGATTCTATTATCGCTTATTATGAGACGATGCACTTTGCATTCGTCGCAAAAATCGTAGAGAGGAAAGTTTGTTAGATCCAAGTAGGCGAGCTTCACACTCTGTGTGTGTTATCAAGAGCTTAACTCAGGATCACATTTTGATTTACTACATGTCCGATGACGGTAGTACTGTTAGAACAGTTTTGAGCTTTGTTTATTGCAGTTTCACGTAGGTTTGCACTTGCAGATGGACGCATACCGTCGTCCAGTAATGATAACTTCCAGTAGCAGGTTTAGGTCACTATTTTCAGCGTAGGGCATGTTAGACGCTATCAACTACGTCGCCGGCAGAGTCTTGATGGAGCCGCACGCAATCAGCCGACTCCACCGCCACGCCGACCACGCTGTGAACATGGTAATACAGAAAACGCCCACTTTCCTAGCTGCGCATTCTTCTTTCGCTTTCTTCAATATCCTTGCAATGCGCTGGATGCTCATAAAGACGCAAGGCACAGTATTCACCGTTTTTCCGCTAAGAGAGTCATATGCTCAGCTGTGTTTTTTTTTTTATTCCTTCCTCATTTATTACACCAGGTCAACCCGTCTTGTGTAAATTATTTATACGTTAAATTAGAATGAAGTCATACAATGCTCATGTTAAAAGGCAAATACTAGGGCAGGCACCTTATATAATTCACTTGTTGTGAGCTGTTGGTGCCAATTCAGCTATGTTTGTTGTTTTTTTATGATACTTTCTACAGTATCTGGCGACCAAAATTTTTTACTTTCGTTTATCATTGTTTGAACAATTTGTGAGTGAATGTCTAATGAATTTGACAAAATTTCAATCATTATTGCATATGCAGTTTAATGCTGGTTCACTGAATAAACCACGTATACAGGGTGTTACAAAAAGGTACGGCCAAACTTTCAGGAAACATTCCTCACACACAAATACAGAAAAGATGTTATGTGGACATGTGTCCAGAAACGCTTAATTTCCGTGTTAGAGCTCATTTTAGTTCCTTCCACCTACGCTCAATGGAGTACGTTATCATGATTTCATACGGGATACTCTACCTGTGCTGCTAGAACATGTGCCTTTACAAGTACGACACAACATGTGGTTCACGCACGATGGAGCTCCTGCACATTTCAGTCGAAGTGTTCGTACGCTTCTCAACAACAGATTCGGTGACCGATGGATTGGTAGAGGCGGACCAATTCCATGGCCTCCACGCTCTCCTGACCTCAAACCTCTTGACTTTCATTTATGGGGGCATTTGAAAGCTCTTGTCTACGCAACCCCGGTACCAAATGTAGAGACTCTTCGTGCTCGTATTCTGGACGGCTGTGATACAATACGCCATTCTCCAGGGCTGCATCCGCGCATCAAGGATTCCATGCGACGGAGGGTTGATGCATGTATCCTCGCTAACGGAGGACATTTTGAACATTTCCTGTAACAAAGTGTTTGAAGTCACGCTGGTACGTTCTGTTGCTGTGTGTTTCCATTCCATGATTAATGTGATTTGAAGAGAAGTAATAAAATGAGCTCAAACATGGAAAGTAAGCGTTTCCGGACACATGTCCACATAACATATTTTCTTTCTTTGAGTGTGAGGAGGAAGTTATTGTCTGTTCTACAAGATTATGGAATAGGAGGCAAACTTTTGCAAGCAATTAAAGGTCTTTACATGGATAGTCAGGCAGCAGTTAGAGTTAACGGTAAATTGAGTTCATGGTTCAGAGTAGTTTCAGGGGTAAGACAAGGCTGCAACCTGTCTCCACTGTTGTTCATATTATTTATAGATCATATGTTGAAAACAGTAGACTGGCTGGGTGAGATTAAGATATGTGAACACAAAACAAGCAGTCTTGCATATGCGGATGACTTAGTTGTGATGGAAGATTCGATTGAAAGTTTGCAAAGTAACATTTCAGAGCTAGATCAGAAATGTAAGGACTATGGTATGAAGATTAGCATCTCCAAAACGAAAGTAATGTCAGTGGGAAAGAAATATAAACGGATTGAGTGCCAAATAGGAGGAACAAAGTTAGAACAGGTGGACGGTTTCAAGTACTTAGGATGCATATTCTCACAGGATGTCAACATAGTGAAAGAACTGGAAGCGAGGTGTAGCAAAGCTAATGCAGTGAGCGCTCAGCTACGATCTACTCTCTTCTGCAAGAAGGAAGTCAGTACCAAGACTAAGTTATCTGTGCACCGTTCAGTCTTTCGACCAACTTTGTTGTATGGGAGCGAAAGCTGGGTGGATTCAGGTTACCTTATCAACAAGGTTTAGGTTACGGATATGAAAGTAGCTAGGATGATTGTAGGTAGTAGTAGATGGGAACAATGGCAGGAGGGTGTCCACAATGAGGAAATCAAAGAAAAACTGGGAATGAACTCTATAGATGTAGCAGTCAGGGCGAACAGGCTTAGATGGTGGGGTCATGTTACACGCATGAGAGAAGCAAGGTTACCCAAGAGACTCATGGATTCAGCAGTAGAGGGTAGAAGGAGTCGGGGCAGACCGAGGAGAAGGTACCTGGATTCGGTTAAGAATGATTTTGAAGTAATAGGTTTAACATCAGAAGAGGCACCAAAGTTAGCACTGAATAGGGGATCATGGAGGAACTGTATAAGGGGCATAATCAGTCTTAAATGATGATGATGATGAGGTGTGTGAGGAATGTTTCCTGAAAGTTTGGCCGTACTTTATGTAACACCCTGTATGTTGAACAGCGCTCCTTGCATTTCATTTATTAAGTCTAAATGAAATCCACACCTCTTTCTCCCTCCCAGACGAGGTATCTTGCAATATAACAGCAATATCGCCCGGCCTTAACGCAGATTTGGTTGGTATCGCTGCCACTTTGCAGCCGTGTTGACGGCATTCCCATCGCGAGCAAATGTTGTCGTAAAACACGGCGCGTGCAGCTAGACGCACCTTGCCTTGCTGTCGCCCCTGCGCAGAGGCGCAGCCAGTGGGCGGTATACGGCAGAAAAGACAGGCGCGGCGAGTCAAGTCGGCAGTGGCCGGCCATTAAAGTGAAATCAGCGGGGCGGGCCCACTCGTCCTCGCTGAGGTGCGCCGAGCCCGAAACAATAACGGCAGCGAGGGTCGCTCCGGAGACGAGACAAAGGCGAGGCGGCGCGGGCGGGGGGCGCTTCCAGCTCCGCCTCCACTTCCACCTCCACCTCCCAGCCAGTTCACTGTCGTCGCACGGAGATTGCAATTTTCCGCGGACTGACTGAAATTTAATATGACGCCCGCGCGGCCCAGGAAGACGCCGGGGGCTGCGCGTCGCCTGCGCCGCCTCCGCCACGCCTCCTCGCGCCCGCGTAATGTATTCATCCGCGCGCCGAGCAGGGCGGGCCCCGCTTCTTGTGTCGGCGGCGTTTTGTTTCAGCTTCTTCAGTGCCGGCGCTGCCGCCGCCGCCGCCGCCTACCCCACACCCATTACAAGGCGCCATAAATAACGGCTCCTTGTCTTGGCGTCGCGTGCGAAACCTTTTTGCTCGCGGTTATTGCTATTATTTCCGAGCCCGCCCCCGCCAGAAACTCTATCTGGCTCCTCCAGCGAGGCGCGTGCCTGCGCCCTCTCGAGAGGCGCAACGTACCGCCACCGCCGCCACGACGCTAAATCACACCTCTCGTAGCGGAGGCATGCGAGCCTCCGCTCTAGCCCACGTCGTCCTACGCCGCAACGAGCCCTACATTGTCTCGTAGCTCTATTTCGACCCGAGCATCGAAATACGGTCTCAGCTCCTTTCATCTCAGCGTTACAGATAAAAGGCATGTCGAGGTCGAGGAAACTAACGCACGAACGTGATTTAATAATTCTCTCCTGAGAACAAAGGCTCTTTTTTACATCCGATACTATCTCAATAAATAAGTCGCGACCATTTAACACTTGTCCCATCGTTTAACATGGTGCTAAAAAATTTGAGGGGCCAGGTGGCAGATAAAACTATCAAATATTGCTAAATCTGAGAAAAACGAACATTTTCAAGATATTATTTTAGTCCAAAACCCGTATACATTTTTTTCATTATGTTCTCCACACATGGTACGTAAGTGAAAAATAGTCTGCCCGGTTGGCCGTGCGGTCTAACGCACGCCTTTGCGGGCGGGAAGGAGCGCCTGGTCCCCGGCGCGAATCCGCCCGGCGGTTTTGTGTCGAGGTCCGGTGAACCGGCCAGTCTGTGGTTGGTTTTCAGACGGTTTTCCATCTGCCTCGGCGAATGCGGGATGGTTCTTCTTATTCCGCCTCAGCTACACTATGTCGGCGATTGATGTGCTAACAACCTCTCCACGTAAGCGTACACCACCATTACTCAACCACGTAAACATAGGTGTTACACTCATCTGGTGAGAGGCGTTCCCTCTTGGAGTGGGGGGGGGGGCTGGTGGAGTAGGTCCACTGGGAGCCAAATCGCAAAAGAACCCTGGATTCGGTGTAGGGTGACGGAGGGGTGAAGTGGACTGCAGTAGCCGTCGAGGGGTTGTGGACCACTGCGGCTGCGGCGGGGACGGAGCCTCTCCGTCGTTTCTGGGCCCCCGGTTAACATACAATACAATACAATACAAAATGAAAATTACAAGAAACTGAAAAACAATAATTTTCGTTTTCCTTTTTCCGTAACAAACTTAATCTTTAAGAAAACGATTCAGTGTTACTAACTTACAGTTTCAAGGGATAATCATTAATAGATTGCATAATTTACAAGTATAAGAGCTTTTCTTCCAACCTCCAATCTGTCGCAAAATTAAAAGCGCAGCGAAAAATCGGTGAAGTTTTGCGCTGACGTGCTGCGCAGAGTCAATAGACTGTCAGTCAATTGCATCAAGCTACATTTTTCAGTGACTAGGGCCTCCCATTAGGTACACTGTTCGGAGTGTTGTGACAGTAGAAAATTTTAATTTTTATTCTTGCTTTTGTGACCATAATAAGAGTCCAGGCTCCATAGGCAAACAGCCAGCCGACATTAAGAAATAGTCCACCAGGATGTCGGGACAAGATAAGTGGCGGAGGCTGCCAAGCATGGCTTGTTGATCAAATAACTTAGTGTTTGACTTCTTGCCAGAGAAAGCAGCATGAATCAAACATACGCAATGGTAGACGCAAACACTACGGCGATAAAACAGCAAGAGAGAGTGTCAGTCACCTACGGAAAAGACTCGTGTGGAACAAAATTAAGTTGTGTGCAGCTATAAACGAATGTGTCGTGTGGAACCGAAGGCATTCTTGCGCAAGCCGACCAATTAGAAACGAGAGTGTCGTGTGGAACCATAGGCATTCTTGTGTAATCTGATCACTTAGGAATGAAAGGGTCGTGTGAAACAAATTAACTTGTGTACACCCAATTACATGAGAAACGAAATAAAAGGCCAGGCAGCGGAAGAGCTAGAAGCAGAAATTCAGATGCAGATTCAGAGCCAGTGCTGGCACTTTGGAACTTTCGCAGCGAGACGCCAGCGCGGCCGAGCAGGCCCATAGCAGCCGATACAACTGATAAAGACTTCAACTACGAGAAGACGGTGGTAGACTCTGGTGGACACTCAGGGACTGCAGGTCAAGTAGGATTTTTAGAGTTTCATTAGAATAGTATTGAACAGAGGCTGTCAGTCTTCGTCTCAATTACTTCGAGAAATTTCAGTGCTAACCGAGAACAAGTGATTGCTTTGTACTTGTTTCTTATATGTACCGGCAATTAGCTTTGAAGTAGAAAGTCCGAATAAATTGACTGAATCTTACTAAGGAGTTTATGGTCCAGCACCTCATGTGAGTATATGTGAGAATTGAAACGTCCCCTTTGAACAATAGTTTGCAGTTCTTTTATGGCTGCTTCATGATTCTGTAATGCATTTTCATGACGCGAAAAAATAGGTTGGAAATGCTCACAAATTTGTGTTTTTACGTCATTACAGACTTTCTGACATTTCGATTCAATCTTATGTAACTCAGCAGTTAAATCTTCATGTGTTTGTTCGAGAGTTTGTTCCAATGAGTCTAACTTTTGAAGCTTTTGCTGTGTTTGTCTCTGATTTTGTTCCATTGTGTGTAACTGTTGCTGTGTTTGTCTCTGGTGTTGTTCCATTGAGTCTAACTGTTGCTGTGTTTGTCTCTGATTTTGTTCCATTGTGTCTAACTTTTGAAGATTTTGTTCCATTGTGTCTAACTTTTGAAGATTTTGTTCCATTGTGTCTAACTTTTGAAGATTTTGTCCCATTTGTTGCATTAATTGTAATAACAATGCATTAGTGTCTGGAATCTGTTCCTCTACGCTTTTCGGCAGTGCATTTGCACCAGCAACATTCACATTTTGACAAGCGGAAAATGTGTCTTGACTCATTTGAGAAAACGGTGAGAACCCAAAACCTGAGTCTACAGTATTTGCAATATTGTGTTCTGTCATTCCCAATTCCTGAGGCGAGCTGTTGCCGACCGATCGATCGATAATGCTTCCCTGTTTACTACCTGTTTCACTGTCTACACCATTATTTGATGCCCGCTCCATTTCCCTATGCACAGTTACCAAATTACTACTTTGAATATTAGTTAATTCATTACATGGTGGCGTTAACACACTGCTTTCGTCTTCACTGTCATTTCTCAGTTTACTTTGGAGCCTAGTGTTAGCAAATGAAAGATTTTAATAGAGAACAAACAATGTATTTACCTTAATAGTGTTGAAAAACCATAATATACATAGCAGTTCATAATGTCCAGTATTAGAAATTTCAAGACTCCGCCATCTCTCTCCCCACATCCACCACTGCTGGCGGCTCACCGCCAACTGCGCAATGCTACGCGCTGTTCACATCCAGCTGCCGCTGCCCAACACTACAATGGCAGACAACAATGCAAACTAGCCACAGACTGCACACAGCACAGCCAGTGATTTTCATACAGAGCGCTATGTAACGTTGCCAATAAGAAAACATAAACAGCCTACATACAGAATAAACTTGACAGAAACTAACCAATCTTTTCTGCTTATTGCAATTCTGTAACCGATATTCAGGAAACTTATTTGCTTCAAAACAAGGAGATTCTCTCCCGCTCATCCCCGATATAAAGGTTGACAGCAATTTATAATTAACCCATTATCGTTAACGTCCCGATTGCGCTACGCAGTTCACACTTACTTCATTCTGCAATAGTGAGGCTGTGCTGGGACGCGACAGCAGGGTGCAAGTCTTTCGATATGAAGCCCCTTCGGCGACTTGCGTGTCGATGGGGATGAAATGGTGATGATTAGGACAACACAACACTCAGTCCCTGAGCGGAGAAAATCTCCGACCCAACAGGGAATCGTACCAGGGCCCTTAGGATTGACATTCCGTCGCACTGACCACTCAGCTATCGGGGACGGACACATTTTTCAATTATGAGGGCACAGTGCGCACGTGAAGATGCGTAGAAAATAGTGTCTCCCGCCGAGTATGGGTGCCTGCTAAGAGATTTCGCCTGATTTCATGCAACCCCGCATAACGTAACATTCGAGACAATTCTTGGCTGGAGGGTCGAACGAAGACGCCCCTGCGGCGTTTTCAGGGGGATATATTTGATCACCGACAGTACACACTGAATTTGGCTCTCTCTCATTTTCGCCTCTTTGCTCACATGAACCGCTGGCTATGAAGACAGCGTTTTGGCACTCAAATCACAGACGGCCGGTTTCTGTGATGAGGGTACTCGAAAGACTGTACCTCGCTGGGACATATGTCTAAGTCGGAGCAGAGACTGTGTAGAGAAATAGCTGGAAGGCGTAGCTAAATGTTGTAAATAAAACATTTTTGAGTTTCACTGTGGTTACCATTTCGATTGGAGGCTGAAAATAAAATAGTCATATGTCATGCGATGCTACGTACCCTGCCCAACAGAGGGTTCTTTTTCTTTGACGTAAGTTGCTCACTCACTGTACTTACAATATTTTATTTCACTGTGAGACCAACAACTGACGCATCTCAGCTGATTCTGCATAAAAGAAGGCAACATAATTTTTATAATGTGTTTATCGCTAGCGAATACTATTTACTATGAGCTGAAGTGACTTATCGTCACATAATTATCATAATTTTACTTGCTTCATAAACAGGGTGGTCCATTTATTGGGAATCTCAAAAACGTCGGTGTTGGGAATGCTACATCAACATCGATTGCACCCGTACCATATTTCTATGCACCAGGAATGGCATGACGACGACTTCGAACGTCGTGTACAGTTCTGCCACTGGGCACAGGAGAAATTACGGAACGATGACAGATTGTTTGCACGCGTTCTATTTAACGACGAAGCGTCATTTACCAACAGCGGTAACGTAAACCGGCGTAATATGCACTATTGGGCAACGGAAAATCCACGATGGCTGAGACAGGTGGAACATCAGCGACCTTGGCTGGTACAGGTTAATGTATGGTGCATCATTATGGGAGGAAGGATAATTGGTCCCCATTTTAGCGATGGCAATCTAAATGGTGCAATGTATGCTGATTTCCTACGTAATGTCCTACTGATGCTACTACAAGATGTTTCTCTGCACGACAGAATGGTGATGAACTTACAACTTGATGGATGTCCGGCACATAGCTCGCGTGCGGTTGAAGCGGTATTGAATAGCATATTTCATGACTGGTGGATTGGTCGTCGAAGCCATGTTCACCGGATCTGATGTCCCCGGATTTCTTTCTGTGGGGAAAGTTGAAGGATATTTGCTATCGTGATCCAGCGACAACGCCTGACAACATGCGTCAGCGCATTGTCAATGCATGTGCGAACATTACGGAAGGTGAACTACTCGCTGTTGAGAGGAATGTCGTTACACGTATTGCCAAATGCATTGAGGTTGACGGGCATCATTTTGAGCATTTATTGCATTAATGTGGTATTTACAGGTAATCACGCTATAACAGCATGCGTTCTCAGAAATGATAAGTTCACAAAGGTACATGTATCACATTGGAACAACCGAAATAAAATGTTCAAACGTACCTACGGTCTGTATTTTAATTTAAAAAACCTACCTGTTACCAACTATTCGTCTAAAATTGTGAGCCATATGTTTGTGACTATTACAGCGCCATCTATCATGAAGCGAAAAAAATGGTCCAACTAAAATATTCATATTTCTTTACGTACTACACGAATATGTAATAAAAAATGGGGGTTCCTATTTAAAAAACGCATTTGATACCTGTTTGACCTATGGCAGCGCCATCTAGCGGGAGAACCATAGCGCCATCTGGTTTCCCCCTTCAAGCTAGACGAGTTTCGTTCTTTGTAGTTTTTTCCTTTGACGCTTATTTCGTGAGATACTTGGGCCGGTCACTATCAATGGACCACCCTGTATACTGTTTCTTTAGCATAAGACAAAGATTTTTGGTAATAATATTTATGTAATTACCAAGTTATATGACCGTGGAAATCACTAATTAAATTTTGATGTTGTGCACTTGCCAAGATCGATGGGCTTTACATCCTTAGATTGTAAAGGAGTTTTTGGTATCAGAGATAATACAGATTCATTACTAATTTGTTTTCTATGCGTTATCGAACTATGTAGAACGAAGGAATGCACTTAGTGTTCAAGGGCTTAAAGAATATTGGTGAAATTATAGATAGTTTTATTTTTGTTTTAGATCGATCTATTCGTTCCAAAGTAACATCAGGGTGTTAGTCAAATATAGCGTGTAATCACTATAAGTGCTGAAATTTTTAGACGTGCTATCTCGATACGTACACACATTAGTGTGTTGGTTATGTTTTCTCTGCATCGAACAGTCTTACCGCAAACACGTCACATGATTTAGTATCTGATGTTCTCTGCCTGCTCGTAACTGCACCACCAACTGAACTACGCCAGTCGGTAAAGACTAACCGTTTTACATCTACGCGACCAAATTTCAGCACATGACCCGCTGCCAGGTGAAAAGAAGGATTAATGGCTTGCTCTTGCCACATGTTATTGGACATATTATCCGACATAAAAACATAGCCATAATTATTAGTCTGCAAATGACGTAAATACTGATGTAATGTTGTTGCGTACACCATCCTCAGTCACGAACAGAAATAAATGCTCTCATACCCGTTATACCCTGGATGCGAAAAATCCTCTTTATTCTCTTATACTGAGCAGGCTGTCTTTTTGGCGTTGTGTAGAACTAAAAGACCACGTTACGTCACTGGTTGTGTGTTTTTGATCTTTTAGATGTGAACTAAATGAAGATAGTTTCATATACGTGGTATTCATATCTTCTCTGAATTTTTGTTTTGAATTTCTTTTCCTGTCTGTCCTGCGCATCTTATATGAGAATTTAAACTTATAATCAGCAGTATGAGCAAATCTGTTATTCTATGAAGCGGCAAATTTGTGACTAATTCATACAGAACACCATACGTTCAAGGCAAATATATTGCAAAACGTCTTCTGCAATGCACTTGTAGCTGAAGACTGGTATATGATCGAATTTAGTCACCCAATACAACAAAAGCTACACTCTATTTGGCAGTACACATAAGAAACTGCGACATATTTTCAATATTCGCAAATTTTGGAGCACCAGACGTGCGACACATTTGAAAAATTTTGAAAGTAAAAGTAACGTCTCCCATGCTGAATACCTTCATCATGTTCATTTACATCTACGGTGCTTGTTGCTGTAAAAACATTACAAGACGCATGAAGTACCTTTCTGGGATGAAAGTTATACAGTTTCTGGGCAGTAATGTTTCTTCCTTTGTTAATCAGTGATGGTAGCCGAGCATCATTATCACATTTACTATTTCTTTTTTTTCACATTGACTGTCGCTCTTATCTCTGTTTTTGATTCACGTGCGATCAATTTCATACTTCCAATAGTCAGAATATTCTGTCATTCATTATATGATGAAAGACGAGATTATACTAATTTCTTATTATAAAAGCTATAACTCTAGCAAATTCAGTTGCAGTGGCACTCATACTGAACCCCTTGAGTGCGAGATCACCATTTCAGTCTTTAGTAATGCTCACTTTACAGTGTTAGTAATTATGACAGGAAAAAAATTTAGCTGCTCATGACCCGCTATGTGCATCAGGAGGGTGACAGAAAGTAAGGGTCCAGGAGGTCCAGAGACCAACCATCTATGGGATGTATCTATTACACTTCACAAAATGGACATAATCGACATTCAAGAAATGGTAAAAACAAACCATTAACTTGCGCCATGAACACCGGATGAAAAATGGCGCGCCACAGTGGTCACAAAGGTTTGCACCCTCAAGATCGAAGGGAAAGTCCTTGGGAGTTACAAATCGTGCAGGGCGTTCAGCTAGGCATCCACTCTTAAAGAGTGGATGTAGAATCATGTTAATGTCACAGGTGATAAGAAGTAATGGAATGTGACGGTATGTTACCGAATGCGAAACAGTTTATCGTGGAGCTTATCGTGATACTGAATATCCTTCAAAGCGTAGTTGCAGATGGTGCGAAAATACATTTTATACCCACGGAAAAGACAAACATCCAACGTCTGAATTTTTCCAGTGGTTCCAGGTGGTAAGAATTCAAATGTCATCCATTTTTCACGCGGATGGTTTTTTCTAAAGGAGTATGGTTTTTATACGCAGACCAAGAATCAAGCAAAATCAAATTTTTTGACTAGTAATTTGCCAAAAGCAGAGCTCATAATACAGTTGTAGTACTCTTACTTCCATTTTACCAATCTTCCTTGCTGCGACACAAATATTCCCTGCTTCCCTCGTAAGATCACGCACACGGGAAAGAATCGTATGGAGCGGACCACCTCCAACTTCTCGCAGCACGATGAAGAACTTTCCAGCCAATTTACCTTGCAGATTAACAGTCGGCATAATAGCATACGAATTCGTTAAGGCATTGATGTTAGTAAATCTTGATACAACTCTCTTGGTGCCTCTAATTTCCATGGTTCCTTCCATATTCATTTTCTCTTCAAATCCGTAATTGTTAAATTGTGGTAAGATCTTATGATACCAAACTACTGAGGTCATCGGTCCCCAAGCATACACACAGCTTAATCTAAGTTAAACTAACTTACGCTATGGACAAGACACACACACCCATGCCCGAGGCAGGACTCGAACCTCCGACGGGGGGAGCCAGGCGGACCGTGACAAGAGCTTCGGACAGCTCGGCTACCCGGCGCGGCTGCAAATCCCTATTGGTCGCAGTCAAAAACAAATTCCTTACTGAACGGTGGAGTAGGTTTATGTCATCTACAAATTTTCGGGCCAATTCAGCAGTTTGCTGTGCATCGTCAAGTTGACACTTTGCTTGAAGTTTCATATCGTACGTCTTTCATTTCTGTAGCACTGTTTAAAGTTATGCAACCATCCACTGCTTCCCTTGAGATCACAGTAATCTATGTCGCGTACAATTTAATATGCATTACGTAGTAGGTCACTATCATGCACATTTAGTACATTATATCGAGCATCCTTGAAAAGCGCAAACACACGTTCTTGTAACAAGTGCACCTTGTCCCCTTTGAATATCCGTAGTTTTTCTTATGTACTACACGGTCATATTGTTGCAGATTTATTCGAAATATGTTCATATTTTTTTTACTATGCTCCGGATGATCTTCCATGTACGTAATTAAATTTAGTACCCGCTCCTTGGACAACAATTGTCCTTTACTATGTTCACTGGAGACATGATTTGTGGCTACTTGTCCGACAAGGACGATGTATTACATGGCGCAAGACCAGTTTCAGTATCACTTTCACTTGTTAAGTACGTATCGTCATCACTGTACTCCTAATGGTCATTGTCCGGACAGTCGATTGTATACGACACCACACATTCCACTATCTCATCTTGCATAAACACAGATATTTCACCTGCCACTTCTTTCTTTCTCTGCGAAGGTCCTCGGGCTCCTTTCTGGCGAAATGTCAACTTCGACAACGGTGGTTGTAGACATTATGTAATGTTTGCTTTGTTTATCGTTGCTATTGCACTGCTTCGTATCATCACCACTAGCACCCTTGTGTCCTCATACTCAAGGAGTTCCTACTCAGACTGAAGCGAGCCGGTTTTAATCGCAGTGGTGGCATAAATTTTCCTCGCAGACTAGGTTTTCATAGACGTAAGTTTTTTAAAGTTTATTAAAAATTCGTCTGCCTGTCACGCCGTGATCGGACGAACTTTCTACATAAACTAAAGTTTTCCTCACCATCTTCGAAGGACATCTTCGGTGAAGTGGGTGGCTTTTATTATACTTACGCAGTGTATTGGTGCAGACTGAACTGAAATTTCATTGCGTACCGTTCCTGCAAAGGGTCGTTGCGAGACACACTTCGGAATTCGAGTGCAGTTGACCGTCTTCTGTTGTCGTCCACTGCCCATAGCGTTTGTCAGTGAGAGTCTGGTGCACTTCCCCTTCAATTCTAGAAATAGAAATAGGCTAAACTCTCCTATTAAATTAAGAGTAGTAGGTTACAACGTTCTAGCCCAACCATGTAACACGTTCTAGCAACCCATTAATTATTTAGCCGGCCGGTGTGGCCGAGCGGTTCTAGGCGCTTCAGTCTGGAACCGCGCGACCGCTACGGTCGCAGGCTCGAATCCTGCCTTGGGCATGGATGTGTGTGATGTCCTTAGGTTAGTTAGGTTTAAGTAGTTCTAAGTTCTAGGGGACTCATGACCTCAGATGTTAAGTCCCATAGTGCTCAGAACCATTTCAACCATTATTAATTATTTAATATGTTCCACGTAGACTCAGAGGTACATTAAAACCAAAGAAATAGTTCGCATTACTCTACCAATATTTTCTGTGTTTTGTGTGTGGTGCAGTATCTTTAAGATTCTGACCAATGTATTCCCGCTTTTCTCGACAAACATCAAATCGCATTTCAAAAACGGTACCTATTCCTCATGATTACCAGTTTTCTGGTCAACTCATTATGCACACAACTTTTTGGTTATACACGCCCATAATCAGTGAGTACTTTTATCAGTTGTGTAAATATGTGTTAAGTAATAATTATTCTAACAAAATATGGCCTATTAATAGTTTTTATCTGTTGTTGTTAGTATCTTAAATTTTCTACATCGTTGGGTTATGAAGGACTTTATATTAATGTATATTTTAGCTTGTCATCTCAAATTAAATTATGTTACTGTGAGTTTGATCTGTGCGTTAACAGATCACTCTACTTACTAATTACGTTGCGCTAAAATATTTTGCGAAAATATTTTGCGAGTACTTACAGTTACTTCCCAAATATCAGTTAACTTCTGCATTCTCATCTATTCTTGAAATGTACACCAAAACACAGTAGATGATACTGGAAGAGAAACTGATATTGGAAAATTAGCTCAAAGTAATCAGAAAACACAGTCGTGAAACAAATTGCCAACAAAAAGACAAGCTATGTGTGGTAGTCTTGTAACAAGCAATGGAATTTGGGCAACCCGCTATTTTGGGTTACGCGGAAAGCTGCCTTCTTGCTGTAGAAGAAGACAGATACAGGGTGTCCGAAGAAGAATGGTCAGTATTCATCAATAAAACAAGATCGATCAATCGAAGCAAAAAGAATTGCTCGTAGCTCTTAACGTACGAACCATAGAGGCCATGTTTACTGTACATGTTTTTATTGTTTTGGATTGTTTTTGTCCATATTACCACCTCTGAAAATATGTAAAACTAAGTGCTTGCAGTAGAAGAGATTTGTTTCACATTATCGAATATGAAGAAGTGCTCATAGCTCTTAAGGTATCGATTTTAGAGCCCTTGTGTACTAGGCTTTTTGCTTGGAATGATCGGTCATATCCCTCAGTATACGGCACAAGTAAAACATTGAGGAACAAATGAAAAAGAGCGATAATTCGTCCAGTAGAGAGAGAGAGATAATCCGAAATATTGAGATGTATTCTGAGAAATGAGCAGACTTACAATACGAACACATAGACAGGAACAGCGCGACAAAACTTATCGCGTTAGCTTAAATAAAATCATAAAGCACATTATCCATTAAATGACAGACCTTGAGTTTCGGGCATGGCAGGAAATTATTCAAGATGAAATTCGCAAGCTGTTTGCTCATATGCCTCAACGATTACAAGAGTCTTTTCCACAGCTGATTAATCTGGATGTTACCTCGGTGCCATTATTAAGCCATGATCTAACTTCTTTTGTGACAGAAAATTGCGGATGTCATAATTTAAAATATTGAAAGGTGTGTTTTGGAGTAGGACAAATACAACGTTCCTCTTCGTTGTGTATGCAGCCCGCAGTACTCGCTGGGTAGTGTGTTGCACTGCATTTTTCTCTCTATCCATCACCCACTGCTGGCTGTATATAAAGCACAGTCAACGGAGTGAAACACTGTACTTTCCGTATTCCAAAATATATCTTTCAACTTTTAATGGGGGATGGAGTATTTCAAATCATGACACTGGCAAATTCAAGAACTTTGTTACCTGAGGATGTTTGTGCACAATAAAAAGGGGTCATGGTTTAATATATGCATGGAAACCTTTCATGCCGTAATACTCGTACATGCATTAAAAATGACAGGTATGGTGGCCTTTTGAACGTTGGTATACAAGAGTGTCTTATTCACTAATGTTGATGATCAGTTCTGGACCAGTAGCCTCTCCACCAGTGTTATCAGACGCTGGATAAGTATAGTATGGATAATTTGCGCTCCGTTTTAAGAAAAAAATAGTTTTCCATCCTTTTCAGTCTGTATAGAGTCTGTAAGTAGGCTGAAGTAGGCTGTTTAGGTTTTTATATTGGTAACGCCACGTAGCGCTCTGTATGAAAATCACTGGATGTGCTGTGTGCAGTCTGAGGCTGGTTGGCATTGTTGTAATATTCGCTATTGTAGTGTTGGGCAGTTGGCTGTTAATAGCGCGTAACGTTGCGCAGTTGAAGGTGAGCCGCCAGCAGTGGTGGATGTGGGGAGAGAGATGGCGGAGTTTTGAAATTTGTAAGACTGGATGTCATGAACTGCTATATATATTATGACTTTTGAACACTAGTAAGGTAAATACATTGTTTGTTCTCTATCAAAATCTTTCATTTGCTAACTATGCCTATCAGTAGTTAGTGCCTTCAGTAGTTTGAATCTTTTATTTAGCTGGCAGTAGAGGCGCTCGCTATATTGCAGTAGTTCGAGTAACGAAGATTTTTGTGAGGTAAGTGATTTGTGAAAGGTGTAGCTTAATGTTATTCAGGGCCGATCTCTTGTAGGCATTATTGAAAGTCAGATTGCGTTGCGCTAAAAATATTGTGTGTCAGTTTAGTGTTGATCAGAATAGCTAAAGAGCAAAATGTCTGAGTACGTTCAGTTCTGCTCAGCTGTTTGAAAATCAAATAATGTAAGAGGTTTATCAGCACAGTAATTCATTAATTTTTCTAACGGGATGTTTCAAGTCATGTTTCCTGAACTATGTGTCCTCCAATGATGAACTTTCACAAGTACATTCAATAGTGTATGTGAATACTGTTTGAAAATTGTGTTGTGAATTGATTTATTAGTAAAGAAGTCATAAATTAAGAAGTCATGTCTGATGAAAAAATTTTAAGCCATGAATAGCGAAACTGAAGTACACAATAAAGTTTTTTCATTTCGTTGTTTTGTATATGTCTGTAAGTAATCCGTCTTTCTCAAATAATGGATAAATATTTTTTTAATTTTTTTAAGTCATCAGTCTTCTGACTGGTTTGATGCTTCATCTCAGAGTAGCACTTGCAACCTACGTCCTCAATTATTTGCTGGATGTATTCCAATCTCTGTGTTCCTCTACAGGTTTTGCCCTCTACAGCCACCTCTAGTTCCATGGAAGTCATTCCCTGATGCCTTAACAGACGTCCTACCATCCTGTCCCTTGTTATTGCTAGTGTTTTTCACATATTCCTCTCCTCTCTGATTCTGCGCAGAACCTCCTCATTCCTTACCTTATCTCCACCCAATTTTCATCATTCGTCTCTAGCACATATCTCAAATGCTTCGATTCTCTTCTGTTCCGGTTTTCCCACAGTCCATGTTTCACTATTATACAATACTGTGATCCAAACGAACATTCACAGAAATTTCTTCCTCAAATTAAGGCCTATGTTTGATATTAGTAGAAAGTCCTTTTTGCTAGTGCCAGGCTGCTTGTGATGTCCTCCTTGATGTGTCCGTCATTGGTTACTTTGCTGCCTAGGTAGGAGAATTACTTAACTTCATTACTTCGTGACCCTCGATCATGATGTTAAGTTTCTAACTGTTTCTGTTTCTGCTACTTATCATTACTTTTGTCTTTCTTCGATTTACTATCAATCCATATCCTGTATTCATTGGACTGTTCGTTCCAGTCAGCAGGTTACTTAATTCTTCTTCACTTTCACTCAGGATAGCAATATCATCAGCGGATCCTATCACTGATATCCCTTCACCTTGAATTTTATTCCCACTACTGAATCTTCCTGTTATTTCCGTCACTGCTTCTTCGACATACAGATTGAATAGTAGGGGTGAAAGACTACATTCCTGTCTTACACCTTTTTTAATCCGAGCACTTCATTCTTAGTCATCCACTCTTATTATTCCCTCTTGGCTCTTGTACGTATTGCGTATTACCCGTCTCTCCCTACAGCTTACCCCTATTTTCTCAGGATTTCGAACATCTTGCACTATTTTACACTGTCGAACTTTTTTTCAGGTCGACAAACCCAGTGAATGTCTCTTGATTTTTCTTTAGCCTTGCTTCCATTATTAATCGCAATGTCAGAATTGCCCCTCTGGTGCTCTTACCTTTCCGAAAGCCAAACTGCTCGTCATCTAGCACATTCTCAATTTTCTTGTACACTCTCCTGTGTATTAATCTTGTCAGCAACTTGGATGCATGAGCTGTTAAGCTGATTGTGCAATAACTCTCGCACTTGTCTCCGTAATTTGTGCTCTGAGAGTTTCGCTGGCAGAAGACATATACACAGTGTCTTACCTTCACTTGTCAGCGAGGGAGGCAGAGCAGTGGTTAGCGTACAGGACTCGCATGCGGGAGGACGACGGTTCAAACCCGCGTCCGGCCTGCCAGATTTAGGGTTTAACTGATTTTCCTAAATCGCTCCATTTAAATGCCGCTATGGTTCATTTGAAAGGGCATGGCCGATATCTTTCTCCATCCTTGACCCAATCAGAGGCTGTGATCCATCTCTTATGACTTTGATGTCGACGGGACGCTAAATCCTATCTCCCTTCCTTCCTAACCTTAACACCTAACTTATTGTGTTAAGCTATGTACGTAAGATTATACATCTTAATGAATAGACTATGACAGACCTCACAGTTTTTATATGGAGCAGCAGAGAGTGTTGTACGTTGGTACACTTGTCAGACTTTCGGATCCAGCCAGCTCTGTAATAGAAGTTTAGTATATTTTCTTTTTCCATTTATAAATGTTGGTATTCGCTTTGTATGAGAAACAAACTTTCTCTGAAACTATGTACAAAAATGACTCGTGGAAATTAAAAGTTTTTCCAAATGTGAAACCATATTCCACGGTACAACAGTAAAAAAAAATCTTGTCATCCGCAATTTACGTTATAGCTCTGTTACACACCAACAATCAGTAAGTGAAATAAAATTAAGCAGAAGTATTCTAACACGTCAGTTACAAGTTAAACTCATTTTAAAATAGAATTCTTTGGAAAGTAACACAACTTTCCATGTTCAAGACAGGTAAAATTTTTAAAACATTGAAGATACTCGATTCAGTAGCAAATATCGCTTTTTCCGCGGTAAAAATATCTTCTTCTGTTTGTGGTGTAATATTGCTCACAACCTAAGAAGTATAGCTATCCATATATTAAATAAATAGGTCTAAAAATATACAGAATTTCACTCATCACAAATTTCTATACCTGAAGTACTAGCAATATATTCCAAGTAGGTTTTGGTATGATACACCACTTAAATTTGAGTAACGCAAAATGTTTATGAATGCTGTGCATGACAAAACCTCATGCCAAACAACAACAAAAACGGTAGTAAATGGCGGCAACTGCTTATAGCTGTTGATTCAAATGGCTCTGAGCACTCTGGGACTTAACTTCTGAGATCATCAGTCCCCGAGAACTTTGTTGTTGTGGTCTTCAGTCCTGAGACTGGTTTGATGCAGCTCTCCATGCTACTCTATCCTTTGAAAGCTTCTTCATCTTCCAGTACCTACTGCAACCTACATCCTTCTGAATCTGCTTAGTGTATTCATCTCTTGGTCTCCCTCTACGATTTTTACCCTCCACGCTGCTCTCCGGAACTAAATTGGTGGTCCCTCGATGTTTCAGAACATTTTCTACCAACCGATCCCTTCTTCTAGTCAAGTTGTGCCATAAGCTCCTTTTCTCCCCAATTCTATTCAATACTTCCTCATTAATTATGTGATCTAGCCATCTAATCTTCAGCATTCTTCTGTAGCACCACATTTCGAAAGCTTCTATTCTCTTCTTGTCCAAACTAGTTATCTTCGATGTTTCACTTCCATACATGGCTATACTCCATACAAATATATTCAGAAATGACTTTCTGACACTTAAATCAATACTCGATGTTAACAAATTTCTCTTCTTCAGAAACGCTTTCCTTGCCATTGCCAGTCTACATTTTATATCCTCTCTACTTCAATCATCATCAGTTATTTTGCTACCCAAATAGCAAAACTCCTTTGCTACTTTAAGTGTCTCCTTTCGTAATCTAATTCCCTCAGCATCACCCGACTTAATTTGACTACATTCCATTATCCTCGTTTTGCTTTTGTTGATGTTCATCTTATACTCTCCTTTCAAGACATTGTCCATTCCGTTCGAACTTAGAACTACTTAAACCTAACTAACCTAAGGACATCGCACACATCCATGCCCGAGGCAGGATTCGAACCTGCGACCGTAGCGGTTGCACGGGTCTAGATTGTAGTGCCTAGAACCGCTCGGCCACTCCGGCCGGCGCTTATAGCTGTCTCCAGTGCTTATTCCCTCATGTAATTCTAAAATCAGTCACTGCAATGAGGTACTGGCACCGCCCAAAAAACATCGTTTGTTCCTTGGTCTCTCATCCTTTACGTACAGCACTCTCCTCTACTGGATATCTGGCTTTTGTTACCTCTAGAAGTCGTTAGATAGGAAGCCTGCAACTGGAACTAGGGAACCGTTTTAAGAGTTTACAGGTGAAATGGAAATGGAGTCATACAAAAGTCTTCGTGTGAAGAAACGTGGGATTTTTTTTTTTTATATAAGTATCTGAATGGTGTTCCGTACCGTGGCACTTGGCGTCCCCTTCAGAGTGTGCACATCCCAGATTAAAAGTTATCGTCTTCAGCGCTGTCCTTTACACCACACTTGCATCAGGAACCCCCACCCTCACCCTCTCGGTGGCGCTCTTCCGGCTGAACGCGTCGTTTGTCGTCAGCTTGATGGAATGCGGCGGCGATGCAGACGAGGTAGAAGGCGGCGGGGTGCCGGGTAAAGGGCAGGAGTGGGCGCGGGGTTTGCCCAGATTAGCGTCCTTGACTCTCGACGGTGAGGCGTCGCCCCCGCTGCCGCCCCCCGCAGTGATTCACCGCGGGCGAGCCAACTTAACGCGACAGTGGCGCCGCGATAAAAGTTGGCGGAAGGGCGGAGGAGCGGCCCGGGATAGGCTGACTGGCTGGCTGGCTGGGTATCCGAGTTTTTGGGTCAGCGGCAGCCGCTGGCTGGCTCAGTGAGCCGAGTTAGCGGCTCCCAGATAGCGCAACTTAGCCCCTCCCGGCTGCTCGGAAAGAGTTGCGAATGAGCGCCCACACCACACCGCCACTCGCGAAGATCTAGCCCGACAGCGAGAAGACAAAGAAGCGGTGTGGGGCCATCGCAGTCCAGTCTTACACGAGGTGTCATTGCGTCGTTTCTTCTCAATATGCACCTCGCGATGCTTCATAACTAAACGCAACCTGTGGCCTCATTCTGAGGTAAAATTTTCCTTCTCCAGGTGTACCCGTTTGAAAGTTGCGTCATAGCATTATTTAACGGCTGTTCAAGAACTGTTCATTATTTTATCGTTCTCTGAATCATTTGTCGGACAAAATATTAGTCAAACCGTTGAAAGAGCACAGTGGACGCTGTAAGGCGCTCTAAATGCTGTAGCCCAGGTGGTCACGCGACCTTACACCGCTGACTTGAATCAAAGTAGTTGAGTGAACTATCTTCCAAGATGGAAACACACACACACACACACGCAAGCACTCCTGCTTTGGTGGACACTCGGGGGCCCTGTCGCACCACGACTGGCCCACTATTGCAACCAATCTTAATCCAACCGAAAATACCTGGGACTAGGAAAGATGAAACGTAGCTATGAACACTGAAAATTGGACGCAAGTTTTTTTTTTTTGAAACCTGCATTTTTATTCAGCTGTTGTGTGCAAACTCAAACTCTGAGTCTGCGACATTACTGTGGCGAGTAGTAGCGAGCGAACAGTTGTTGAGAGTAGTCGGACGCAGCCTCGCGTGGAGAGAAGCCGCGCGTCAGGAGATGGCGCAGCCTGCGCAGACGGTGCTGGTAGTGCCAGGGGAGATTTCTGTATTAATGGAGGATTTTTGATAATTTGCCACTTTTCTGCGCTTAGTTGTTGCTTGCTTGCGCACTGGAGGGATTCGGTTAGATTTGTGTATGTATACATTCAAAGTAATATTTTTATCTTTGTTTTGAGCTGACTCCTGATGATTGATTAAAGACATTGGGTAATAATTAAAGTTTTTAATCAAACTATCCAAGGATAATAAAGGTCTGAGTAAAGTTCGTCAGTGTGTGAAACGTCAATTTTCCGAACATAGCAAATTAAAACTTTTTATAGATTCTTTTCACTTTTTTACACTGCTTGAGTCTTGTTGACGAAACCACTCCAGACCATTTAATTTCTATTAAAAAAATGAAAAAGTGCAGTACTTGCATCAGTACTTGTGACCATGCATTGCACTCTGCATGGATCGCATTATGTCCTATGAATTATTTTAGCGTGTTGCTGGATGCTGAATGTTCTTGGAGTTATAGCGTCAAGAAGATGTAAGTTGTATGCTGTTGCATTACAGTATAATTGTAAGGAGATGTTAGAGAATATTTTAAAAATCGCAGTCGGAAACAACAGAATTGATTTTTCATGACTTATAGGAAGAGTAATTAATTTTTATTTCTGTCAGGAGACTGGCATGTCCGATACTAGGAAGTTCCAGAAAATTTTTGAATGCTGAGATGTCGGAGTAAGGGTTTTCTTATTACCAGTTGTACGGTTAATTATCAGATTTTATGATACTGATGATAAAGTTTCACTAGACAGCGTAGTAATTTTTGAGAAAAACTGTAGATAACGATAACATTGTCAAAGATAGAGCTTCACACTTTTCCGCACGTCTGTTGCCCTAATAATAATTTTTGATAATACAACTTTCACGAGGCTAATCATAATAAGAATTTCTTATAATAAAACTTTGAGCACTCCTGCAGTTCGGCAGCTCCACGCGAACCAAACAACGACGAGTGGCTTCAGCTAAGGACGCCTTTCGTGAGGAAACGTATGGACTATCTCCCTTGCCGACCTGCGTTCATTACCATCTGACGTTACGCAATATTAGAGCTATGTCTCCTGAAGATGTATAATGCTTATATGGTAAGCTTATAACAGTAAATCGCGTAAAGTAGAGACGCTCCTGTGATATGTCTGCATAATAGTAACAACTGCGTAACTTTACTCAAGAATTCCTTTTCTAGCGGGCCCGCAGCATGCATGGGTTCGAAGAAGACGTATTTTTCTGTGGTACATGATTCTGCTTTATCTGCTCGTAGTAGTTAAGCGACGAGCTCGTTTTGGCTTTTTGCCATTGTCAAGCGTACTTGTGCAGATTGTAGAATACTGAACGTATAATACGGCTCCTGACGTCTACGTTAGTTAGTGTGTTTCCACACCGCACATTATCACACACTACTTCTAGCAGCCGTCGATGAAAAGGGTATGGAAATGATCCATCAGCAACTAAACAGCTTGTATCCTAAAATGAAATTTAATTTTAAAATTAATTATTAATAACACTACAAACATAGCACAATGAAATGTCTTCAGCCTCGTAATAGTGCTCAAGGTATATGAACAGCATGTGAAACTGAAAACAGGCGGCGTACGAAAATATATAACATTAAAAACAGAAGGAAAAAATCATGAATAAACCTGCTTAAGTCATAGCACTATACATAGCCCACATAACGAAGAAAATGTACGACTTGTTCAATGAAAACAAAAATAAAATTAGCATCTCGTACGGTTAACAACTTGAAGGCCAAACTAAACTACGACCATTAAGAAATAATATCTCCATTTTTTCGCATACAGGCGTTTACAAACTTTCTTGCGACAGTTTTAACAAATATTATATCAAACAAAAAGACAGGAATTTCGGAATAAGCTTTTAAAAAATACACGAAACTGCGAAAGGAAACAATCCAAATTTTACTTGCATGTAAGAAGCCAAAAACATAAGGCAGAAAAATATTGAAATTTGCCTAAAAATTCCGCACATAGAAACTGAAGGACATTCTTAAAGAAAAAACAGATCTTATACGTAAAAAATACTTAGGAAATATTTTGACATTATAAAACAAAAAGAGAGGAAAAACGCAACACAACAGGATAATTATTATTTACGTAAGACCACGAAATGCTATATTTAAAAATTAAACGTAACCACTGACTTTCCACGAAATATAATTTTCATTGTGAACATGTGACATCGCTGGAGCTAAAGCGGTCAAATAGCTGTCAGAAATAACTTTACCGAGATCAGCTAATTAAACTAACAGGAGGACAACGGGTACCTGCACTGCAAGAAGCAATAGAGACCGCGTGACGCCCGCTAAGGCGTAAGTATCATGTGCAGTTTGTAAACATAGTAATAAACATAGACGTAAGGAACGATATTATACCTGATAAACCATCTGCACAGGTATTCTTGACAATGGAAAAACGCCCAAAAGAGCTCGTCGTGCATCCTTGTAACTGCTATGAGTAAATAAAGCAATAGTGCAGAAGAAGCCTGTGGTAAAAGTAAAATAAATGTATAATGTAACATAAACAGTTCTCGTAGGAGTTTAGTGAAATACAGATGATGAAACAGCTATACTGTAATTACTGAAATTAGTTTCACACACGACAAGGTCATGGCAGTGCGATACATTAAGGTTTACTTTCCAAGGTTGCAATACTCGGAAAACCCGTTTAAATATTCATGTTGTGTCAATATTCATAACTAAAGATACAAAATACATGCAAAACATTTCTGAAGCATACAAGAAGAAAATATTTTATATGGACGTTGATGCAGAATCGCTGTTTTTCCACTTTCTCTAAGTCTTCATAGTACAGATAACTGACGGGAAACAAACAGGAACAGAACGTATAAGGAAACCCCGTGAATCTCATTCACACATGGAAAGTTTAATACGTCCTTCTTTAGCTCTGACACATCCAAAAAGATACCATCGCATTCAAATTCGAATGCGCTGACACATTCTTTAACAGCAACCCGTAATATTTCCCTAAGTTGTGCAGGTAGAGACGGAAAACCCATGTATACATTGTAAAAAGGTCTATATGCAATAGACGTGTTAATGCTCGCAGGTGCATTTTGCACGCTTCATGTCAAAATGAGATTCAACTGCCCAGGGTTGGCAGACCGGTGATGCTGCATTGTAACATATCACCCCGGACTACAAGTCCATTTGAAAAATAATAAAAAACCAGAGGGTGGTAGAGGACTATGCTGTATTGTAACATATCACAAAACAAAATGAAAGGTATCAATCACAACGTGTCGTAAACGAGTCAGAAGTGGAAGTAATAAAACAGCTGATCTTCCTATAACATGCTTATTTCTTACGTATCTAACCGATAGAGCCAGAAAGTTTGGTTGTAACTTTATGTTACTATCTGCGGATTAAACATGATAAGTTTCTCAGCCGTATTTCCGTATCAGGTGCAGATCGGGGATTTCAGCTCTTTAGCATAGTGCAGCCCCGTTATACTTTATTCATAGTGCCACACCAGGTAGAGTTCTGCAAAAAAAGTGGTGCAAATCGAAGAGAGACCAACTGATAGCACAAAGAAATGCAGATGGATGCGTAAAGCGTGTCAAATCAGTCACAATTTCTTCTCGACGAAATCTTCCCAAAGATAAGATAGTATAAATATTTGTTTTTATTTACAACAATCGGTTTCGACAGACTTTACTGTCATCTTCAGGTCAGGTGTACAAGGTACTTTTTGATTTTGAATGTTTTTATGTATGTCAAACCTTCGTTATAATATGCTGCATTTTATCCACTAACACAGTGGTTCACGACCTTTCTTAGACTACTACTCCTGAGTGCAATCAGATGTGACCTGCTGCCCCTCCCCCCTGTACACCACTTCTACCACTCAACCGCTTCCCTCACCATCATCAACTATAGCGCGTAACTAAACTTTAAACTGGAAAGTAATTTCCTTTGAAAATCTTTGTCTGATGAAAGATAAATGATATTTAATTGTGTGTGTGTGTGTATGTGTGTGTCTGTGTGTGTGTTTGTGTTTGTGTTTGGGTGTGTCTGTTTGCGCTATAACGAATAATAAAGCAATTACCGGTGAACAGCAAGTGATACGAAACCTAACTACTCACAGTCAGGGTAGGTTCTTGCAAAACGTGCGTTCTCTGCACTACTCGTCTACCTAGCGGTGTTTACTTCACCAAAACCATGCCTCCATATTTAAAATCCATCTGGTTAAAACATGTGCGCTGTTGTTACCGTCTGTAAATCACTTGACTGCTGGACTCCTTACTTCTGAAGTGGCAGACACTGCAAGACTTCAGGCTGTTAAAGCTTTGTGTCTTACCACTATAGTAACAACAAAAAGGTTCATAATTCTGTGTATAGCACTATAGTATTGTGCTGCCAATTACATCATATATTTGTTTCAAGCCGCGCGGTTTGAGGCGTCATGTAACGGACTGCGCGGCCCCTTCCGTCGGAGGTTCGAGTCCTCCCTCGGGCATGGGTGTGTGTGTGTTGTAGTTAGGATAATTTAGTTTAAGTAGTGTGTAAGTCTAGGGCTCGATGACTTAAGCAGTTTGGTCCCTTAGGAATTCACACACATTTGAACATTTGTTGTTTCAAATTAATTATTGAAGCAGTTTCTGGTCTATCGCAGGAACAATCTACAACTTGCAGAAGACATTTTGTGAGATATTTAGCGTTTGTTACGTATGTTTTACTTTTGCTTTCATAAATGTGCAGTTCAAAGTACAAAGTACGGGTGTAATCGGTGGTCTATGTGGGGTGCTTGTGACTTTCACCGCATGGTGTCGTGCGTTAATGCTAGCAATTTAGGAAAAAAGTTATTATTGATAAAATTCTTACAATATTGTGTTAATAGTACTGATGTTTTAAAAGTAATTTAGTTTCATGACTGAAATACAGTCACAACCTTTTGGCTTTTTACCCCTTAGAAAATCTCATTTTTACCCCTCAGAGGGATATTACCACAAGGTTGGGAACCACCGCACTAACATGACAATCTGATGTGGGGTTCCAACTTAAAATAAACATGCTTTATAACAAAAATACTTAAAGAGGACAGCGAAATGTATCTAAATCGATTGCTGTAAATAAAGAAATATTTATGCCATCTTCGCGTCAGAAAGTTTTTACCTAATAAAACATATCGCTCCGTCCGATTTCTCAACATGAGAAAACTCAAACTATTTCTTCTATCATCAGTGCTCAATTCGAGTGATCCAACTGAACAACGGAAAACACGCAAAAAGTATCTGCTGAAACATGTAGTCGAAACGTGAGTCCTACCAACTTTTGAGGTCTGTATTTCTGAAAATGCATTTCTTAATTCTTCGAAAGGGCATAATCACTGTTGCAAGAAAAACAGAATCGAGGGAACACACACTAAGCGAACAACGGTTAGTGACGATATATTTTTGCTGCGAACAGATGGAGAAGTACTGACATCGGTTCTGCTGACCCCATTACGAAAGCAGTGAAACTAATGGACTGCTGCTGAAAATTTGCATTTCCATTTCAACGTTTGATGACAGCAGCACGCTTTGTAAACCACACAGGGACACGTAACTGGAATAATCCATCTCGCTGTGTCCTGTGACCCTTAATTTGGCTGCGGTAATGACAATATGACTTGACTTTTTGTCGTTATGTCACGTAGTACCTGTATCAATGGTTAAGAGATGATGTATGTAAAACATTTAATAAGAGCTCTCTGAGTCTTGTAGAAAGTGAAGAATGGGTTGCAATGTAATACCGATGCCGTCCCTCAAACGCCACGTCTTACGCGCTAGTTATTCGGGACGCTACTGTACATCTCGAAGAAGGAATCACTTAACAAAAATAAACACAAAAATTCTGTGAGTATGTTTGTGAGTTAAGGACGCTCAACACCGAGGTTATTTGCTCCTGTACTGAAATAGTGAGACACGAATGTAATTATCACAGTTAAAACTAAAAATGCATAAAACATAATTTCACTTGAAATTACACCACTCTCCCCGTCCTTATTCACTTTATCCACGTAGCCCTATCCAATGACGAAGAAATTAAGGTTTTGAAATTTTACCAATGTTAAGCTGTGTTATTAGATTACTAACTAAACTATAGAATAAACGAGAAAAATAGCTTACGTAAAGGCGACTGACGGATCACTTCCAGAAACTCAGGATGGTTCAGCAACCATAATACATTTACACATTGTCTCCAATAGTTTAAAAAGCAAGTCTAGTATAAGTTGTCCTTCATTTACCTCATAGCCTTCTAAAACACACATAAGGTGATAAAGTAACTTCCTGTATGAATCTATAATAATCCACAAATCTTGAAAGGTTCTTGACCGGTTTACTTCCAATTTATAACCTGTGTATTAGGTAAGTTGTATTAATGGATTGTCGTCAGCTAATGATTACATTACAACTATGCAATCTTAATCATCCGAAAGTTTGTAACGCCACCCATTCGCACATTAAAACTATGTGAAATAATGTCATTGAAGCTACTATTCTCTCAGATACTCCATACAAATGATCCCAATCGGTTTACCCACTCATTGAAACCGACTTCCATTCCAAACCATGGTTTCGTTTGTAGTAATAATAAACAAGGCACAAAAAGACGTTAAAAACACGTTGGAATTGATTTAGGATCGGTATATCTTCCGCATAGTGGATTACATGTTGGCCTTCCGAAAACCAGTAGTTCCCAAAACCACTATAATTTACTACTCAGTATTCGGAGCCCGAAGAGTGTTTTTAATTCTGAAATTTTGTAACTAAATTGCGCCCATTAACTTTAAAAGAGTTAGCAATAATAAAAACACTCTTCACTGAAAACAAAATTGACTTTCTCATTCTTATTCGACACAATTCAAAAGCTTTTTTTTTTGTGGACTTGTAGTCCGGGGTGATATGTTACAATACAGCATCACCGAAGGGAAGAGGACGTATATGAAGATCAGATGGAAGACATGAACCTGCGAGAAGAATTTTGCAGAGTACTGAAAGACCTGCGTCGAAACAAGGCCCGTGGAGTAAACGACATTCCGTCAGTATTGACAACCTTGAGATAGAGCCATCCATGACAAAACCATTTCATCTGGTGTGCAAGATGTACGTGACAGGCGAAATATCCTCAGGCTTCAATAAGAATGAAATAATTCCAAATTCAAAGAAAGAGGGCGCTGACAGTTGCGAATATTACTGAACTATCAGTGGTGGCTCGTGAGTACACGTTCTGGCTGTTCACTAATTTTTAGATTCAGATAAATTTGATAGTATAAAACTAATAGCCGGTGCTGTATAACGGTTATGCCTACCAACAAGTTTATACAACTGCAGCCTCTGCCAGTAATAATAACAACAACAGCAATAGTAATAATAATAAAAATAATAACATGATGCATAACTTATTCGACAAAAGAAAGAATTATTAATATGGAATTTCGCTATTTTGTACAAATTAAGTAATTCCGAAATAATGTGTAATCTTTCCCAACTCTTCGTTTCGCATTTTTGTGTAAGTGGGAGTTTTCGTGTTTTTTCCATTTTTTCGGACAAATTTACATGTTCCCTAACAGATATATCAATTCACGAATTTACTTTCAGGCTGAAAATCAAATATTCTTACGCTGCAACCCACACAACAACTTATGCTAACTGAATGTTGTGTATTGAACTGGAAACCTAGAAACGACGGAAAGGCTTCGTCCCCGCCGTATCCAGGCCTCCAGTGGAGATGTCCGAAAAAACAGATACCATCTTCATATAGTTAAGGCTTACCTTCCATTGACCTTCTTCCTCTGTGCTGGATTCACTCAGATTGCCCGAATTATTAGGGTACTCGGTAAGATTTTCTGCCGCGAGTAATTAGTGTAATGGGCAGGGGCACTACGAATGTAGTGTGTGGACACTACGTTAGCCGGCCTTTGTGACCGAGCGGTTCTAGGCGCTTCACTCCGGAACCGCGCTGCTGCTACGGTCGCAGGTTCGAATCCTGCCTCGGGCGTGGATATGTGTGCTGTCCTTAAGTTAGTTAGGTTTAAGTAGTTCTGAGTCTAGGGGACTGATGACCTCAGCTGTTCAGTCCCATAATGCTCAGAGCCATTTCGTTTGACATTACGTTGGGAATGTGGATCTCACTGGGAGCGTGCAATGGATAAATCCCTGCAGTCGCACTATTCTCTGTACCCTCGGTGGCTCAGATGGATTACCGGCACGGTAGCTCAGTGTGTTCGTTCAGAGGGCTGCTCGATCTCTGTAATAAAAAACTGAGTGAAGGAATCAACGATCAACTTGAACGGATGTCTTGTGACGTCCTCCCAGACCAAACGCAAAACGAACAATACAGAACAAAATGAAAAAAAAGAGAAAAATAAGATACATAGAGCGTCTGCCATGTAAGCAGGAGATCCCAGGTTCGAGTCTTGGTCGGTGCAAACACTTTTAACTGTCCCCGTTGATGTATGTCAGCACCCGTCGACAGCTTAGGGTCTCGATTAAATTATTATTTCGTTTTATTATAGTGTTGACATCAGTGCAGGTTGGGCTCATTCGTCGTTGGTTGATTGACTTGCCTGATGACTTAGCTAGAACTAAAATAAATGCGATCAGTCTTATTGTAAACCTCAAGGGGTCTCTTCCCTTACAGCATCAGAGCTCGGATATCCATTGGATTTCGAAGGCCACGTAATTAGCTGTAGAATTATTATTATATTGTTGTAGCCCTCTGTCCAGAGACTGGTTTGATGCAGCTCTCCATGCTACTCTATCCTGTGCAAGCTTCTTCATTTCCCAGTAACTACTACAGCCTACATCCTTCTGAATCTGCTTAGTCTATCATGCGTTGGTCTCCCTCTATTGTTTTTACCCTCCCCGCTTCTCTCCCAATACTAAACTGACGATCCCCTGATGCCTCAGAACGTGTTCTACAAACTGATCCCTTCTTATGGTCAAACTGTGCCACAAATTCCTCTTCTCCCCAATTCTGTTCAGTACCTCCTCATTAGTTACGTGATCTACCCATATAATCTTCAGCATTCTTCTATAGCACCACATTTCGAAAGCTTCTATTCTCTTGTCTAAATTATTTATCGTCCATATTTCACTTCCATACATGGCTACACTCCACACAAATACTTTCAGAAAAGACGAAAAGACTTCCTGACACTTAAATCTATACTGTATGTTAACAAATATCTCTTCTTCAGAACGTGGTCTGAGGCGCCTTGTCACGGTCCGTGCGGCCTCCCCCCGTCGGTGGTTTGAGTCCTCCCTCGGGCATGGATGTGTGTGTTGTCCATAGCGTAAGTTAGTTCAAGTTAGATTAAGCTGTGTGCAGGCTTAGGAACCGATGACCTAATTAGTTTCGTCCCATAAGACCTTACCACAAATTTCCAATTTTTTCCTCTCTACTTCGACCATAATCAGTTATTTTGCTCCCCAAATAGCAAGAATCGTCTACTACTTTAAGTGACTAATTTCCTAATCTAATTTCCTCTGCATCACCTGATTTAATTCGATTACGTTGCATTATCCTCTTTTTAACTTGATGTTCATGTAGATGTTCATCTTATATCCTCCTTTCAAGACATTATCCATTCCGTTAAACTGCTCTTCCAGGACCATTGCTGTCTCTGACAGAATTACAATGGCATGGGGAAACCTCAAAGTTTTTATTTATTCTCCATGGATTTTAATTCCTACTCCATTTTTTTTCCTTTACTGCTTGCTCATTATACAGATTGTGTAACCCAGTCTCACTCCCTTCTCAACCACTGCTCCCCTTTTGTGCCCTCAGCTCTTATAACTGTAGTGTGGTATATGTGCAAACTGTAAACAACCTTTCGCTCCCTGTATTTGAACCCTGCCACCTTCAGAATTCGAAAGAGAGTATTTCATTTAACATTGTCAAAAGCTTTCTCTAGGTCTACAAATGGTAGGAACGTAGGTTTGCCTTTCCTTCATCTATCTCCTAAGATAAGTCGTAGGGTCAGTATTGCCTCACGTACAATATTGCCTCACGTGTTCCGGGATTTCTACGGAATCCAAACAAATTTTCCCCGAGGTCGGCTTCTACCAGTTTTTCCTTTCGTCTGCAAAGAATTCGTGCCAGTTTATTGCAACCGTGACTTATTAAATGAATAGTATGGTAATTTTCACACCTGTCAACACTTGCGTTCTTTGGGATTGGAATTATTGCATTCTTCTTGAAGTCTGAGGGTTTTTCGCCTGTTTCATAAATCTTGCTCACTAGATGGTAGAGTTTTGTTAGGGCTGGCTCTCCCAACGCTATCAGTAGTTGTAATGGAATGTTGTCTACTAGCCGGCCGCGGTGGCCAAGCGGTTCTAGGCGCTTCAGTCCGGAACCGCGCGACTGCTACGGTCGCAGGTTCAAATCCTGCATCGGGCATGGATGTCTGTGATGTCCTTAGGTTAGTTAGGTTTAAGTAGCTCTAAGTTCTAGGGGACTGATAACCTTAGATTTTAAGTCCCATAGTGCTCAGAGGTATTTGAACCATTTGTTGTTGTCTACTCCCGGGGCCGTGTTTCGACTTAGGTCTTTCAGTGCTCTGTCAAACTCTTCACACAGTATCATACCTCTCATTTCATCTTCATCTGCGTCCTCTTCCATTTCCATGTTATTTCCCTCAAGCACATCGTCCTTGTATAGATCCTCTATGTACGCCTTACACCTTTTTACCTTCCCTTCTCTGCTTAGAACTAGTTTTCCATCTGAGATCTTGATATTCATACAATTGGTTTCTTTTCTCCAAAGGTCTCTTTAATTTTCCTGTAGGCAGTATCTATCTTACCCCTAGTGAGATAAGCCTCAACATCCTTACATTTGTCCTCTAGCCATCCCTGCTTAGCCATTTTGCACTTCCTGTCGATATCACTTTTGAGACGTTTGTATTTCTTTTTGCCTGCTTCATTTATTGCGTTTTTATATTTTCTCCTTTCATTAATTAAATTCAATACTTCTTCTGTTCCCCAAGGATTTCTACTAGCCCTCGTCTTTTTGCCTTCTTCATCCTCTGCTGCATTCACTATTTCATCTCTCAAAGCTACCCATTCTTCTTCTGTTGTATTTCTTTCCCTCGTTCTTGTCAATCGTTCCCTAATGCTCTCTCTGAAATTCTCTACAACCTATGGTTCTTTCATTTTATCCAGATTCCATCTCCTTAAATTCTTACCTTTTTCCAGTTTCTTCAGTTTTAATATGCAGTTCATAACTAATAGATTGTGGTCAGTGTCTCCATCTGCGCATGGAAATGTCTCACAATTCAAAACCTGGTTCGTAAATCTCTGTCAATCATTATATAATTTATCTGAAACCTTCCAGATTCTCCAGGCCTCTTCCACGTATACAAACTTCTTTCGTGGTTCTTAATCCATGTGTTAGCTACGATTAAGTTTTGCTCTACCAGACGGCTTTGTCTTTCATTCCTTAACCCCAGCCCATATTCACCTACTGCTTATCCTTCTCTTCCTTTTCCTACTATCGAATTCCAGTCCCCCATCACTATTAAATTTTCGTCTCGCTTCACTATCTGAATAACTTCTTTTTTCTCATCATACATTGGTTCAATCTCTTCGTCATCTGCGGAGCTTGTTTGCATGTAAACTTGTACGTCTGTGGTAGGTGTGGGCTTCGTATCTATCTTTGTTACAATAATGCGTTCACTATGTTGTTCGAAGTAGCTTACCTGCGTTCCTATTTTTTATTCATTTTTAAAGTTACTCCTGCATTATCCCTATTTGACTTTGTATTTATTGCCTTGTATTCAGCTGACCAGTAGTCTTCTTCCTCCTGCCACCAAAGTTCGCTGATTCCAACTGTATCTAGCTTTAACTTATCGGTTTCCTTTTTAAAATTTTCTAACCTATCTGCCCGTTTAAGGGATCTGACATTCCACCCTCCGGTTCGTAGAACGCCAGTTATCTATCTCCTGATAACGACGTCCTCTGGAGCAGTCCCCGCTCGGAGTTCTGAATGGGGGTCTATTTTACCTCCGGAATATTTTACTCAGGAGGACGCCATTATCATTTAACCATACAGTAAATCTGCATGTCCTCGGGAAAAACTATGGCTGTAGTTTCCTCTTGTTTTCAGCCGTTCGCTGTACCAGCAAGGCTGTTTTGTTTAATGTTATAAGGCCAGATCAGTCAATCAACCAGATTGTTGCCCATGCAACTATTCAAAAGGCTGCTGCCCTCTTCAGGAACCACACGTATGTCTGGCCTCTTAACAGATACTCTTCCGTTGTGGCTGCACCTACGGTGCGGATATCTGTATCGCTGAATCATACAAGCCTTCCCACCAACGGCGAGGTACATGGTTCATGGGAGAAGGTTATTATTATTATCATTATTATTATTATGCTTTCAATGATCAATGTAAGTTCCGAGTTCTCCTAGGGGTGCCTATACACATATGTCGACCTAGTTTATGTGATTCATACCTGTGTGTGTGTTTGTGTGTGTGTGTGTGTGTGTGTGTGTGTGTGTGAAATCTTTTGGGACTTAAATTCATACCAGCAGTGAAGTTTGTAGTTAGTGATCATCGAAATGGAACTCCAACATATCTTATATTCCTCTGCCGTTAGCAGTGCAAGATTCTTCCCACATCTGTCTCCTCTGGCATCTCAAATAGAAGTAATTTATTTTGTTAGCTCATTCTGCGACTTCGAGCAGCACGGAATACTCATGCACACATCACTGGTTATTAAAGTTCACACTTTCTAAAGAATGTAATCGTCTTTTTACGCAGTTGTAATACGAAAAAGCAGTTTCGGTTAGTGATTAGTCTCTTTCTCTCCCATGGGACGCAAACTCTCTTTCACAAGCAATCTCATGATATGCAACACTCTCTCTCCTTCTAACTCTTCCTACACCACCTTGCTGTTCATGTCCTGCACTCTGTCTCTATCCATCTCCTCCTCCCCCTTTTCAGTCTTCCCATCTCGTCCTTCGCTCTCTCTCCATCCATCTCATCCAAAACACATTTATCTGCCCATCACCTTCACCCCTCTCTCTGTCTCTTCATCACCTGCTCCATGCAGTACCTATCCATCCCACCCTCTCCATCTCTTCTTTCCCCTCTCTCTGGTCAGCTGTGCCCATTCTCACATATACCCTCTGCAAAACATTCAAAACGTGCCAGCTGTGCACAGCAGCCTAGAAGTCAGGCATGACCAACTCTTTTTCACCTCCATACACACTGCTACTTCTTTCCACACATAACTACACTCCTGGAAATGGAAAAAAGAACACATTGACACCGGTGTGTCAGACCCACCATACTTGCTCCGGACACTGCGAGAGGGCTGTACAAGCAATGATCACACGCACGGCACAGCGGACACACCAGGAACCGCGGTGTTGGCCGTCGAATGGCGCTAGCTGCGCAGCATTTGTGCACCGCCGCCGTCAGTGTCAGCCAGTTTGCCGTGGCATACGGAGCTCCATCGCAGTCTTTAACACTGGTAGCATGCCGCGACAGCGTGGACGTGAACCGTATGTGCAGTTGACGGACTTTGAGCGAGGGCGTATAGTGGGCATGCGGGAGGCCGGGTGGACGTACCGCCGAGTTGCTCAACACGTGGGGCGTGAGGTCTCCACAGTACATCGATGTTGTCGCCAGTGGTCGGCGGAAGGTGCACGTGCCCGTCGACCTGGGACCGCACCGCAGCGACGCACGGATGCACGCCAAGACCGTAGGATCCTACGCAGTGCCGTAGGGGACCGCACCGCCACTTCCCAGCAAATTAGGGACACTGTTGCTCCTGGGGTATCGGCGAGGACCATTCGCAACCGTCTCCATGTAGCTGGGCTACGGTTCCGCACACCGTTAGGCCGTCTTCCGCTCACGCCCCAACATCGTGCAGCCCGCCTCCAGTGGTGTCGCGACAGGCGTGAATGGAGGGACGAATGGAGACGTGTCGTCTTCAGCGATGAGAGTCGCTTCTGCCTTGGTGCCAATGATGGTCGTATGCGTGTTTGGCGCCGTGCAGGTGAGCGCCACAATCAGGACTGCATACGACCGAGGCACACAGGACCAACACCCGGCATCATGGTGTGGGGAGCGATCTCCTACACTGGCCGTACACCACTGGTGATCGTCGAGGGGACACTGAATAGTGCACGGTACATCCAAACCGTCATCGAACCCATCGTTCTACCATTCCTAGACCGGCAAGGGAACTTGCTGTTCCAACAGGACAGTGCACGTCCGCATGTATCCCGTGCCACCCAACGTGCTCTAGAAGGTGTAAGTCAACTACCCTGGCCAGCAAGATCTCCGGATCTGTCCCCCATTGAGCTTGTTTGGGACTGGATGAAGCGTCGTCTCACGCGGTCTGCACGTCCAGCACGAACGCTGGTCCAACTGAGGCGCCAGGTGGAAATGGCATGGCAAGCCGTTCCACAGGACTACATCCAGCATCTCTACGATCGTCTCCATGGGAGAATAGCAGCGTGCATTGCTGCGAAAGGTGGATATACACTGTACTAGTGCCGACATTGTGCATGCTCTGTTGCCTGTGTCTATGTGCCTGTGGTTCTGTCAGTGTGATCATGTGATGTATCTGACCCCAGGAATATGTCAATAAAGTTTCCCCTTCCTGGGACAATGAATTCACGGTGTTCTTATTTCAATTTCCAGTAGTGTAGTATGTGTACTACATTTGGTTGAAACCGATCTGTTGGTTTAGGAAGAGATGTGATATGGATGATGATGATGATGGTACTACAATGATGAGCTAAAATTACTACATCTGTCCACAGTCTGCCTGATGATGTTGAAAGCATGCCACGCTTCAAGGGAAGGGCCTAAGTGGAGCAGAAACGAATGGGGAATCACGTTAACGATGCTATGGGCCGCAAATGCGGAAATCTGCCGACAGAAGAGACTTCGACAGAGGATAGTCTGTTATGGCCCAATACTTGAGAACGGGCATCTCGTAATCGGCGAAGGCTGTCAGCTGTTCGTAAGCTGTTCTCGTGAGCATATATGAAAAGTGGTCAAAGGATGGTGAAACATCTGTAATCCGTTCATCACAGGAATAAACCTGATGCAAACAAACACAAACTCGATGATTGGTCCGAAGCCGTAGCACACGTACAATGGTGTTGTTACGCACTTGGAAGTAGGTCCTACTTATGTATTAGATACATTATTACTAAGTTAAACTAAATGAAACTTGAAGATATTCAAATGTATTAACAACCATCAACGTTTCTCTTAATCACGCTTTATCTACGTAGTTTTTATTTCAAAATAGTGTACAGTCACAGCCTCTGCAGCGTTGTGCTCTGATTATCGCGCTTTTAATGCGCACTATGAAAATGGCTGAGGCTGCTTTCTGTTCCGCAGTGAAACACACGTGTGGAAGACGGTTAAAAAAGTGCCGAGAAATAGGCTGTTCTCAATGTTTGTTATAAATTTAACGAGATAATCGGCTTTGAAGTTTTCCCAGTGTTGTGTATTCTGCAGTTAATAAACAAATCTACGTTAAACGTGTAGCGTAGTTGGTAGTGTAATGCACCCCCAGCGATTTGCGGTTATTCGTGAGTTAGTTCAAAAATCTCCTGTATCATTTTTTTATGTTCAATTTCAAATACCTGCATCTCGTTAAACCATAATCATTTTTTATGAATAATACACGTCGTCTTGTTTCTAATTACATATTGGACGCGAAATTGCTGTTTACATTTCAAATACAGATTCTTAATTACCGATGTTTTATGAAAGACTGTTCATAAAAGTTATCTAAATTAAGAAATCATAACAATTTAATTTTCAAGGGAAAAATGAAAAACCAAAACCTCTATGTCTGGACTATGTCCATCGTTTTATAACACAGAGGTAGATAAGTATCATAGGAACACGAAAAACAATCATTTTCACAGCATCGAGCACATTATGTTTACGTTTGCTACTGTACCATTACAATATGAACCTAAAAGAACTGATCTGGAGCCGCATTGCGCGATTTGGCCCGAGAAGTAACAAGAGTGTTAAGCTGCCATACATACTGGAACTAATGCTCGCAGCTTTTTCATCCGTCACTGCCGAACGATGGCGCGATATAGAACGGCTCGTCATAAAAGAGGAGAAAATGCTGCAACTGATTGGCTTCGTAGATTCTGTTGTTGATAGGCTCATTATCAACGTAGCAAGTGACACTTCGAGAACTGAAATGTTCAAATGGTTCAAACGGCTCTAAGCACTATGGGACTTAACATCTGAGATCATCAGTCCCCCAGACTTAAAACTGCTTAAACCTAACTAACCTAAGGTCGTCACACACATCCATGCCCGAGGCAGGATTCGAACCTGCAACCGTAGCAGGAGCGCGGTTCCGGACTGAAACGCGTAGAACCGCTCGGCCACAGCGGCCGGCAACTGAAATGTATTTCTCGGATTCGGATAAGGAAGGAGCTAAGAGGCTACCTGACGACTGACTGTAAGTAATACCTTCAGTGGCTTCAATATTTAATTATACGGTGAAGTCCTTCAATATCCTCTTACGTTACACACAGCTTATGCAGAAAAATTACCCTGCACTTAAGTCAGGAATTTTCATCATTCTCGTTTTTAATTACAACATTATGTTAGCTAAAACTGATAACAGCGTTGCGGTTTTCGTCTAGTCGTCTAAGGAACGTATTGTGGGAGATCTGCAGTGTATTATTTCATTCTGTTTAAAAATTAAATGACAATCGAAGCTCTATTGCTCCTCTGCTCGTCTCTTTTTAAGTGTGAACTGTAGGCTAGCTGTACCAGCTGACCAGCCATTGCTGTTCATATTAAATGCGCCGGTAAATCTGTTGTCCCGTATCATCGCCAACTCGATGTGCGCGTAACGTACAGCACGAAAGTACCCTTTTTATCGTACCTGACAGTACTCGAGACAACTTGGCTGCAGTCCCATGTGAAACGGAAATCAAAAGAGGTTCCAGCAAACGCGGAAGAATACATAGTGCAATGTTTACATCATGTTTATTCTTATGATGAACGGATTAAAGTAATCGACAAGGTATTGGACACCCGTGCCTCATCGCAGAACATGATAGTTGAAGGCTTGCCCACTCTGCAAAGCAGGTTCAAAAATGGCTCTGAGCACTATGGGACTCAACATCTTAGGTCATAAGTCCGCTAGAACTTAGAACTACTTAAACCTAACTAACCTAAGGACATCACACACACCCATGCCCGAGGCAGGATTCGAACCTGCGACCGTACCAGTCCTGCTGCAAAGCAGGGTTATGCGGCGAACGGTGGTACATTTGATGACAGAGTAAGATGCACTGTCAGCCTCTGGGGTCATACGAGAATCAGAAGGCTATAGCTCCACTTGGAGAAAAAAGGATTAATGCATGCAATCAAATTTTTTTTGCAGTTTGCTTGGAAAGACAAGTTCGGAATTGGCATCTCGTTGGCGACGAGGTTGGTATGAACTTTGTACACCACTGCCCATTAAAATTGCTACACCACGAAGATGACGTGCTACAGAAGCGAAACTTAACCGACAGGAAGAAGATGCTGTAATATGCATATGATTAGCTTTTCAGAGCATTCACACATGGTTGACACCGATGGCGGCACCTAAAACGTGCTGACATGAGGAGAGGTTCCAACCGATTTCTCATACACAAACAGCAGTTGACCGGCGTGGCCTGGTGAAACGTTGTTGTGATGCCTCGTGTAGGGAGTAGAAATGCGTACCATCACGTTTCAGACTTTGATAAAGGTCGGATTGTAGCCTATCGCGATTGCGGTTTATCGTATCGTGACAATGCTGCTCACGATGGTAAAGATTCAATGACTGTTAGTAGAATATGGAATCTGTGGGTTCAGGAGGGTAGTACGGAACGCCGTGCTGCATCCCAACGGCGTCGTGTCACTAGCAGTCGAGATGACAGCCATCTTACCCGCATGGCTGTAACAGATCGCGCAGCCACGTCTCGATCCCTGAGTCAACAGTTGGGGACATTTGCAAGACAATAACCATCTGCACGAACAGTTCGACGACGTTTGCAGCAGCGTGGACTATCAGCTCGGAGACCATGGCTGCGGTTACCATTGACGCTGCATCACAGACAAGAGCGCCTGCGATGGTGTACTCAACGACGAACCTGGGTGCACGAATGGCAAAACGTCATTTTTTCGGATGAATCCAGGTTCTGTTTACAGCATCATGATGGTCGCACCTAGGAAGCGTTTATTCGTCATCGCCATATTGGCGTATCACCCGGCGTGGTGGTGTGGGGTGCCATTGGTTACACGTCTCGGTCACCTCTTGTTCGCATTGACGGCACTTGGAACAGTGGACGTTACATTTCAGATGTGTTACGACCCGTGACTCTACCCTTTATTCGATCCGTGTGAAACCCGCAGGATAATGCACGACCGCATGTTGCAAGTCCGGCACGGGCCTTTCTGGATACAGAAAATGTTCGACTGCTGCCCTGGCCAGCACATTCTCCAGCTCTCACCAATTGAAAACGTCTGGACAATGGTGGCCGAGCCACTGGCTCGTCACAATACGCCAGTCACTACTCTTGATGAACTGTGGTATCGTTTTGAAGCTGCATGGGCAGCTGTACCTGTACACGCCATCCAAGCTCTGTTTGACTCAATGCCCAGGTGTATCAAGGCCGTTATTACGGCCAGAGGTGGTTGTTCTGGGTACTGATTTGTCCAATGAATACCCGTTTATCATCTGCATTTCTTCTTGGTGTAGCAATTTTAATGACAAGTAGTGTACTATGAATGGAGTGCAAGCTGGAAATGGATAACAGCAGGATAATTTTCCGTGACATTTCAATGCTACACACAATGAAGTATACTACGCTGACAAAATCTTAATTTCGGAATTAGAAACCTTGTTTCCGATCTCCTTCGCTAGGTTTGAAATTTCTTTTGCTTATTTTAAAATGTCTAAATTTTGACAGTTAATTAAGCGAAACCAACAGTGGACCAATCCCCTGAACCTGGCCGTGGAAGGAATTAGACTCTTGCCCGTGAGACACACCCTCTACTAAGTTTCATATGTTTTCTTATATTGCCATTTACGATTCTTCCTCCATCCCTAGTTAACTAATGCAACATACAGATTTTTCTGTTTCTTCACAGAGAAGGCCATAATAGTCTGCTACAGCTATGCCACTGCATACTGAATTACCTTTGAGATAAAACTCGGCGCGATGACACTGACAGAGCTTCCTCTCTGGTAGAGGTATATAACACTGTGCAGGCTTCACGTAATTGCTATGGGAACATGTCTGTCTGCAATATATTAGAATTTTTTTCTCTGATATTGTTTGTGGACGTTATGGTCGCTTTGACGCAGTTAGTTTCCGATATCATATAGGATGATTTTCACAAAATTACTGTCCATGTGGAAACTGAAAGCAAGTCTCTCAGCCTAAATAAAGGAAATGAACATGTAGCGACAAATGAAAATTTCTGTCGCACCCTGATTCGAACGCAGATCTCTATCTCACCAGAAGTCGCCTTAACTGATTGCCACAATATAATCGCCACCACATCCATTAGTTTTGTTAGAGTGAGTTTAGTAAAATCATTCTAGCAAGGGAAACTTCCAGTCGCAGCCCCCCCCCCCCCTTTCAGATATAGTGGTAAAATGGTCGAATGGATAGCCCGTCAAAAAAACAAAAAGGAGGTGTACTGAACTGTGAAGGAAACACTGGAAGGTCCAAGCTCAAGATGTACAACAACGAGCAAACTGCAAGGGTCAGGGCGTCGTATCTGCGTGGTTGCGGCGCTGGACTGTAATACGGAAGATCCGTGTTCTAATATTCCTTCTCCCCCTTTGTTTCACAAATAGTTCAAATGGCTCTGAGCACCATGAGACTTAACATATGCGGTCATCAGTCCCCTAGACTTAGCTGACCTAAGGACATGACACACATCCATGCCCGAGGCAGGACTGATGACCATAGATGTTAAGTCCCATGTGCTCAGAGCCATTTGAACCATGCCCGAGGCAGGATTCGAACCTGCGACCGCAGCGGCAACACGGTTCTGGACTGAATCTCCTAGAACCGCTCGGTCACAGCGGCCGGCTTTGTTTCACAATAGTATGAACTTTCAATCCGGTCACTGAAGTGTCTGTTCTCCTCCTGTAGTCTTGGCAATTGTCATGCAATACATTAGTTACAGAATTTGAGTCAGTGGTAAAAACTATTTCCGTCGCAAGTAAATTTGATGAATAGTGAGAGCAGGCGAGATGCCGCATAGATCTCTCACAGAAATAAAAACAACAAATAAATGGGCGTAAAACATGTCACGACAAAGATATTCAAGAGTCAAAGCTTCCAAATCGGAACGCAAGAGTCGTAACATGTGGTAAATGTGTACAATAAATAGGACGTATGTAAGTCTAGAGGTTCTTTCCTTGCACCTCACTGTTGCAAACAGACGGACCACCACGACATCATCATCATCATCATCATCATTTAAGACTGATTATGCCTTTCAGCGTTCAGTCTGGAGCATAGCCCCCCTTATACAGCTCCTCCATGTTCCCCTGTCAGTGCTAACATTGGTGCCTTTTCTGATGTTAAACCTATTACTTCAAAATCATTCTTAACCGAATCCAGGTACCTTCTCCTCGGTCTTCCCCGACTCCTCCTACCCTCTACTGCTGAATCCATGAGTCTCTTGGGTAACCTTGCTTCTCTCATGCGGGTAACATGACCCCACCATCTAAGCCTGTTAGCCCTGACTGCTACATCTATAGAGTTCATTCCCAGTTTTTCTTTGATTTCCTCACTGTGGACACCCTCCTGCCATTGTTCCCATCTACTAGTACCTGCAATCATCCTAGCTACTTTCATATCCGTAACCTCAACCTTGTTGATAAGGTAACCTGAATCCACCCAGCTTTCGCTCCCATACAACAAAGTTGGTCGAAAGATCGAACGGTGCACAGATAACTTAGTCTTGGTCCTGACTTCCTTCTTGCAGAAGAGAGTAGATCGTAGCTAAGCGCTCACTGCATTAGCTTTGCTACACCTCGCTTCCAGTTCTTTCACTATGTTGCCATCCTGTAAGAATATGCATCCTAAGTACTTGAAACCGTCCACCTGTTCTAACTTTATTCCTCCTATTTGGCACTCAATCCGTTTATATTTCTTTCCCACTGACATTACTTTCGTTTTGGAGATGCTAATCTTCATACCATAGTCCTTACATTTCTGATCTAGCTCTGAAATATTACTTTGAAAACTTTCAATCGAATCTGCCATCACAACTAAGTCATCCGCATATGCAAGACTGCTTATTTTGTGTTCACATATCTTAATCTCACCCAGCCAGTCTATTGTTTTCAACATATGATCCATAAATAATATGAACAACAGTGGAGACAGGTTGCAGCCTTGTCTTACCCCTGAAACTACTCTGAACCATGAACTCAATTTACCGTCAACTCTAACTGCTGCCTGACTATCCATGTAAAGACCTTTAATTGCTTGCAAAAGTTTGCCTCCTATTCCATAATCTTGTAGAACAGACAATAACTTCCTCCTAGGAACCCGGTCATATGCCTTTACTAGATCTATAAAGCATAGATGCAATTCCCTGTTCCACTCGTAACACTTCTCCATTATTTGCCGTAAGCTAAAGATCCGGTCCTGACAACCTCTAAGCGCCTAAACCCACAATGATTTTCATCCAACCACCACGACACAGACACAAATTTGAATACAGCGAACAGACACGTCAATGACCGGACGGATAGTTCATAATTTTGTGAAACAAAGTTATACAGGGCACGAGGAAGTTTTGAACATGGATCTTCCCCTTCGCAATTTAGCACCGTGACCACATGACCACTATTCAGATTTGCTCGATGTTGCTCGTCTTTAGCTTGGACCGTCCATTGTTTCGATTTTGCTTCTATTTTCAGAGTTCAGTGCACCTTCATCCTGTTTTCACGCTTGACCTGTGTTCAGTTTTTGGCAGACCATCCGTTGAACTATCTTACTACTAAATATGACGGCGTTGCGATTGGAAGCTTAGCTTGTAAGTAAGTGCAATAAGACAAGCACAGGTAGACGAATAAATACTATATAAATAATTGTTTAACTCGAAGAACAACGAATTAAAGTCGATGTACTGGTCAGGTACTTTTCTGTGGTAACTGAAAGAGATATAAAACTACATAATACTATGCATCACAGAGTGTCGAGGTCAATGTCGCGCTGAGAAGAACTAGGTAACTTCGGGGAATTTGAACTTTTGTACAAGAGAGATGCTCAACAACGTAGTTTTGCAATATTCCCCGAAGCGTTGCTTCTCTTTCATAGTCGAGTGGTTCTATTTGTCCTATGTCTGATGTGCTAGAATGCACTGCGGTGGAACTTATTGAGTTGCAACAGGAAACCCGTACAGAGAGACGCAGAGAGTCATATGAACGACTTCTTTAGCCTTCTGGGAATCTGAAGCGACAGGGGATTCTACGAATACGCTCTTGCTTCTACAAACTTAAATTACGCACACCGCGAGATGAAATTGGAGAGAGTCAGCCGGATGCAGACACGTAAAATTAGTCCTTTGCCTCTTGTACCATCCTTGAATACGAAACGGTGTTGGCAAAACCAATGGTGGGCGACAGGAGCACCAGGTTATATAACATACCCTCTGCAAGTTACGATGCTGGTACTTACATATTATGGCCATAGATCCTATGTAAATGCCACGAGTTGTAAAAATACGTACACTCTAATACTATCCTTGACAGTAATAGAAAACATAAGCACAATGGATAAAATTTAATCACCCTCCAGAATAAATTTGTGTGATACTGTATAATATCGCCTCTGGTCTTGATAATGGCCTCATTTCACTGAGGAGCAGAGTCCGCAAGTTCTTTGACGAAAAATATAAGCTCAACAGGGTATATGATTGAAGGACAATGAGAAGCACGTGCGATTGTTCGTCTCGTACTGCAGCACACATAGGCCAACTTTTCTTACACTACAATTTATTGGTTAAATCAGTTCTAAAGATAGTGTGGCTAACAGAGTCAATTATTAACAGTGCAAGTCGCAATCTAACATTCTGACCGCGACACATTTTGTTGCAAGAGAACGTCGATACTTGCCACTAAGAATAGCTGTGGAATGATGAATCGCATTGCATATACAGGGTGCGTCAAAAAAATGTATACACACTTTGAAGCGTCATAGAAAATTTATTTCCCGTTTTACAATGTTAAATTTCTGGAAATGGAAAGCTTAAAGTCCAATTGGAAAAATAAATGCACTTTGCAAATGTGATTAATGTTCAAACTGGTGGCCTTCAGCATCAATACATTCCTGACCACATCGTACCAACGTGTCCAATGAGATTTCTGCCCACACCACCTGAATCTCATTCCAAAGTGTGTCCAGGTTACGTGGTTTACGTTTGTACACCTCATATTTCACTGTGCCCCATAAGAAGAAACCCAGCGGCGTGAGGTCTGGAGAGCGTGCAAGAAACTCGATTGGTCCCCTGTGTCCTATCCACTGGCCTGGCAGATTGTGATCCAGGTATGCTCGTACGTCCCTATGATAGTGCGGCGGGGTGCCGTCTTGTTGGAAATAAAACTCATCATTACCGTATAATGCACGAATGGCAGGGAATATGGAGTCAGCAAGCATTGTTAGGGACGTTTCTCCAGTAACAGTACCTTCAAAGCGGAAAGGCCCAATGAGTCCCCTTGCAGAAAAACCACACCACACATTTACACCAGGCAAATTCACAGCCTTTTCAACTGTAATGTGAGGATTATCTTCAGCCCAATACACACAATTGTGCCTGTTGAGAGTTCCATTGAGTTTGAATTGAGCTTCATCCGACCAAATTATGCTACCCATAAATCCCGGTTCATGTCTCACCATCTCCTGAACCCATTCACAAAATTCTAACCTTTGATCTGGATCGTTGTCACTTAGCTGCAGCCTTGGAATGTACACACGAAACTTGCCTTTCTTCAGAATGCGTAGCACACTACTAGCACTTGCATTACTCTCACGTGCCGCTTGCCTTGAAGATTTTTGAGACGAACGCTGAAACAGTTCCCAGACCGCAGTTGTGGAATCATCACTTGTAGCTGTACGAGGTCGCCCTGATCGACCTTTATGTACATCACACACCGTTCCACGAATTTCGAATTTGTCTCGTAGACGTGTAATTGTTGACCTTGAAGGTGGTTCTGTACCACACTCACTTCTCCACTGTCTTCGAACCGCAGCTACATTCTCAAACTTCCAGTACCACTTAATTATCTGCTTCTGCTTTTCAAAGCTCAAACGCACGTCCGCCATGTTGCAGTTACCTTCTTGCCACTGCTGCCACCTGTTGAAGAAACATAACATTACTTTCTCACAGATATTTAACCTTGTAGAACGGGAAATAAATTGTCTATGACAATTCAAAGTGTGTATACATTTTTTTGACGCACCCTGTACATTTATCTACATCTCCATGATTATTTTGCAATTCACAATTAAGTGCCTGGCAGAGGGTGTATCGAGACACCTTCAAGCCGTTTCTCTAAAGTTGCTTTGTTGAACAGCGTGCAGGGAAAGCAAACACTTAAATCTTTCCGTGCGACTTCTGATTCCCCTTATTTTATTACGAAGATCATTTCTCCCTATGTCTGCGGGCGCCAACAAAGTACTTCCACACTTTGAGGAGAAAGTAGGTGAAAAACCTTTCGTGAGAAGATCCTACTGCAACGAAAAACGTCTTTGTTTCAGTGATTGTCACCCCAATTCACGTATTATAGTAAAAATGAGCTCCCCTTGTTTTATCTTTACCGATGTCTTCCGTCAGTTCTATTTGATGCGAATCTCATACCACACAGCAATACTTCTGAAGAGGGCGGACAAATGTAGTGTAAGAGTCTCTTTAGCAGAACTACTCCATTTTCTAAGTGTTCTGCCAATAAATCACAGTCTTTGCCTTCCTGGCAATGTTATATATGTGATCGTTGCAATTTAAGTTATTCGTAATTGTAATCGCTAAGTATGCAGTTGAGCTTACGGCTTTTAGATTTCCGTCTTTTATCCTGATTCCCAATTTAGAGGAATCCTTTTAGTATTCCTGTGGAAGACTATACACTCATTTGAAGTCAGTTGACACTTATCGCACCACACAAATGCCTTGTGTAAATCATTTTGGATCATATGATGACTTTACAAGACCGCAAATGATGGCGTCATCTGCAAAGAAACTGAATCGTTTATGTAGATCGGCGACAGCAGATGGCCTATAACACTTCCTTGGGGAACGCCAGATCACTTTCGTTTTACGCGATGAGTTTCTATCATTTACTACGAACTGTGACCCTTTTGACAAGAAATCACGAATCCAGTCGCACAACTGAGACGGTATTCCATAGACAAGCAATTTTATTAGATGTTGCTTGTGGGGCATGGTGTCAAAAGTGCAAATCGACGTCAATGATAACGGTCTGTAATTCAGTGGACTCTTCTATTTCCTTTCTTGGGTATAGCTGTGACTTATGTAATTTCGTCTTTGAGTGCAGATCTTTCGATGGGTGAACAGTTGCGTATCATTGCTAAGTATGGACCTATTGTACCAGCATACTCTGTAAGTAACCTGACTGGTATACAATCTGGACCAGAGGCCTTGTCTTTATTAAGTAATTTAAGCTGCTTTGATATACCGAGGATACCCTTTTGTATGATACCCATGCTGGCAACTGGACTTGATTCAAATTCGGGGATATTTACTTCGTCTTATTTGATGAAGGAATTTCGGAAAATGTGTATAGTGATCCTGCTTTAGTGGTACCGTCATATGTATCAACACAGTTGTCATCGCGCACTGAGGCTATTGATTATGTCTTTACGTTGGAGTAATTCATATTAATTATTATTAATCAATTAATTATCCCTCCCCTCTGAGAAATCCCCAGCCCTCCCCTCCCTATCCATATTAGTGAGAAAATCAAAAGTTGGTAGAAAATTCAAATTTTGTGGTAAATTCGAATTTTGGCAGTAAACTTAAATGCTAATTACATTGCATTGCCAAGGACAGAATAATAATAATAATAATAGCAATTGACTCTAATAATAATAATTAATAATAATAATAATAATACATCCTTTATTTCTAAAATTTCAGTTTGTATATATCTGGTGTAGAAGGATATATGGAATTCTCTTCATTTCATTGTCTTTGCAATAATGACACAGTCTAATTATGACATCATAATGCAAGATGACCAGCCCAGAATACTGGTGCAGTCTAGCTCTCCCGTCATATTGGCATGGAATTAAAGAAAAGATGTTCAAAAATCGGCGGGAAAATTGTAACTTTTTTTCCTCTGGCTGTGTAACATGAGAGTTGGGGACGGTGGTTGTCACTGATCCAGAGCAAGACAGTAGCTCTTGCCAGTCTTGTCAGTAACTGCTGGATGAAGAGAGCATATTTTCACTATTAGTCTAGCACTAGAGTTTTTTCAGCCAGTCTAGACAATAACCTACGTGGGAGGGATGGGTACTAATAATAGGACAGCAAACTATCAGTGAAGTGCAGGGAAGTAGCATACTGCTAGTCTACTAATAAGTAGATGCTGGGAGAAAGAGATAAGGATGAGTAATAATATTCTGAAATATTGGGAGAGCAACACACTGTTCAAGTGCTGCTATAAATGGTTCAAAATGGTTCAAATGGCTCTAAGCACTATGGGACTTAACATCTGAGGCCATCAGTCTCCTAGACTTAGAACTACTTAAACCTAACTAACCTAAGGACGTCACACACATCCATGCCCGAGGTAGGGTTCGAACTTGCGACTGTAGCAGCAGCGCGGTTCCGGACTGAAGCGCCTAGAACCGCTTGGCCACAGTGGCCGGCTTCTATAAATCTCTGCCCCTATATAGAAGAGTCAAGCAGCAGTGGCATTGGGAAGTGAAACATATTTATACCTATTTATGAGTATGAAGTTACATGCTAGCTAACAGAAATACGTAAAATACATATTACGGTATTTTGTATGAGTAACCTGCTCATTGTCTTAGATGAACACAATATAAGAAGACGAAATAACTGGTAAGTCACCTCCAGCTCAGCCCAGCATTACTTACTGAGTGTATTGTGTTCCTGAAGGGCCGACCAGCCAGTATTTTTCTTTGTACCTGCCGGTCACGACTAACTAAGCCACGACTTCAGGACAGCTGACCCGTCGTAACCGCACCTGCCGTTACCTTGTAAGTAGACTGTTTATGTTTTCTTATTGGCAACGTTACATAGCGCTCTGTATGAAAATCACTGGCTGTGCTGTGTGCAGTCTGTGGCTAGTTTGCATTGTTGTCTGCCATTGTAGTGTTGGACAGCGGCAACTGGATGTGAACAGCGCGTAGCATTGCGCAGTTGGAGGTGAGCTGCCAGCAGTGGTGGATGTGGGGAGAGAGATGGCGGAGTTTTGAAATTTGTAACACTGGATGTCATGAACTACTATATATATTATGACTGTTAAGGTAAATACATTGTTTGTTCTCTATTAACATCTTTCAATTGCTAACTATGCCATCAGTAGTTAGTGCCTTCTGTAGTTTGAATCTTTTATTTAGCTGGCAGTAGTGGCGCTCGCTTTACTGCAGTAGTTTGAGTAACGAAGATTTTTGTGTGGTAAGTGATTTGTGAAAGGTATAGGTTAATGTTAGTCAGGGTTATTCTTTTGTAGGGATTTTTGAAAGTCAGATTGCGTTGCGCTAAAAAATATTGTGTGTCAGGTTAAGCACAGTCTTGTATAAATTTTTCTAAGTGGACGTTTCATAACCTGCAGACAGGCCAAACTGTGAGACAATCAGTATGTCAAGTCCTAACTGCAATTCCATCCTGACATAGACTTCCCAATTAAAAGAAAAAAGTCCTCTTTAACCTATCCGAGATGGGCTGTTGTTATCCACACACCTCGAATGTCTCACGCAAAATTCATCCCTTTTACATGCTTTATTTTCGAAGACAGAAGAAATCGGAACATACACGCACTTTCGTATCTCTAAAGTATCATTCTTAGTGTGAAAATCCTGTAAAACACTATACCATAGGCTGTATTTCTTTAAAGCATTCTCTCATCCGGTCAAAAAAATCTGTTCTTACTAGCTTAATATCCGTTATTCCCTGCATCACAGGACTAGAATATTAAACTCATTTTTGGCTCATGATGGAGTGCTAAGCGTATGCTCTTCTTCTGTCACAGGATGCCTCCTCACTTTCGCACTTTCTAAAGGGGGTCAAACGTCTCGCCACCTATGAATTCTTTTAAGGTAGTCAAATAGCAGCACAAAGGCGACTTAAACATCAGTTGAATACTACATATCAATTTATAAATTCTTGAATATATGTGATTTTATTACGACGGCAATTTCTGCCTGCGTAGGTGGGAGATTGAAATTTCGTTAAAAGATTTTCGTTAAAAGATCTCTTAGCAACAAAACAAATGCATCATTATCACTCCAGCATGTGAATCATATCCGTGGCACTCTCGCCCTCGCTTCTGCATGTTTGGCGTCACGCCATTGATATCAAATTGATTAATTAATTAATTAAATTGATGGAGGGAGCGTCTTTGCATGGTGAGTAATATTTTTCCTCCAGTCGGATTACACTCATCAGGTAACTCAAATGGGAACTCCTGGAGGAAAATGATATTCTCTTCGAGGAATACTATTGATAACATTTCTAAATTCACAACTTATGTCATGATCACATTAGCTGAAGTGTCAGCACGGTGAATCTTTAGTTTAGGCTACATATAAAGGGAGCTTTGAAAGTGGGTCGCTCTGTAACATGGTGGATGTCTGAGGGTGCTGTGGCGGTATATCGGAGGATCAAACTGTTTGTCTTGTACGATACTTGGAACCTATGCAGAATGGATACATCCACATTCATTTCCAGAATCAGCATCGCTTAGCAGTTCAACATGTGGTGTGTAGGAAATTAGGTTAGCTCACTTATACAATTCAAAGATGGCATCTCTCAAAGATTGGTCTTTAACTATTAAACAATGTCCTGAGAAACTAAATCGAGCTGGATTCTTTTACAATGATAACAGAGATGAAATCGTTTGTTTCCACTCTGGCAGAGAGTTGAAATACTGGGGTGAAACGAATAGCCCATGGCTTGAACATACTATGTAGTTTTCCAAGTGCTTGTTTATCCTTCTTTCAAGGGGTACGAATTTTGTGGGTAATATTTGCCAGAACAGAGATCCAAAAGTTACTGCAAAGGTTGCAGCTATGTTAAATCTCCATCAAATCTTCCGAAAACAGAACAGAACACTATGTGACTGTGAGAGTTTCTGACAATGCTCACCTGTGGAAAATCCGTTTCCTGGAAGACGAGGGAGTACTGTTCTTTCCCAGAAAACATAATCCAGCTTACGTTAAATATGGACCTACCCTTTCCTCTTGTGCTGTGTGTCAGAAGAGAGGAGGAGATTAGTGTTTTTCATCCTGTCGAGAACAGGTCGTTAGAGATGGAGCACAAGCTCGGGTTAGGGAAGGATAGAGAAGGAAAGTGGTCGTAGCTTTTCAAAGGAATGATCCGGGTATTTGCGTTAAACAGGTTAGGGAAATTACGATAAACCTTAACGAGGACGGCCAGACACGGGGTTGAACTGTCATCCTTCCGAATGCGAGTCCAGTGCACAAGTCTATGTGAGAGACCTGTCTTGGCTACAATAAGAGAATTTTTGATTAAGGAATAGATGTTGTATGAGATACTACTGATTTATGATGTACTTTTTATAATTTGTTAATACACGTTGTGAAGAATAAAGCATTATTGTTAAAATGCGTTCTTTTCTTTTTTCCTACATCAGTCACACTTACTTCTGTTCTTAATATGATAGATATGATTACACTGCGATCTTAACACTTCTTGAGCTGTGCTGAAGAATCATCAGTTTCTGTAGTGTCTAAGCAGGGAATTGACATACAATACCACTGCTCCGTCAACGTATGCAGTCTTGTATGGTGTTAAAAAATGTCATTTCACCCTCCAGAAGAGTAGTACTGTTGAGATTTTTTGCTAAAGAGCTTCATATGATGCTGTAACAAGTGTTTTGGGAAATGTGCACTGCACTAATCTAGAAGCAACTAGATTCTGTATTGGTGTGCACTGCAGGAGATCAAAATGTCTGAGAGCTGTCTACGGCCAAGTGTCATGTTAATGTAGTATACAGCATTAAACAGCAAATGTTATCGGAACTGGCACTTGAAGGTGCTTGGTTTCTTAATATGCGCTCTACATGCCGGAAGGAAGGAAGATGTGATATATCAGTACTTTAATAGTGGGGTGTCCATGCACTCAAGAGACATCATACCATATTCCAGAGTCAGCAGCATTGTGTATATTAGGAGAAATTGATATGGATATAGAGGGAATATAAAAAATCCATCTAAAGCACAACTTGTTGACGTTTAGTGGAACATCAGCCTGAACTATTGATATGGCCTTCTACAGATTACTACTAGCTTATGGATTTGGATAATGACAATGGATATGTGCGAGTACATAACGTTTGGGGTCTGATCTTGTCTAATTGCTAGAAATACCGAAGAGCATTTCAAAAATCATAATGGAATTATAAGGTACTGAAGACACTAGTTTTGATGGAATTTTTGTTAATAAAGGAAGGGAATACACTTCACAGCATTACTGTACTTAAACTGTAGGCGAAGACAAGGATTGGAAATCATCTAGTCTGAGATAAAGTGGTTTGTGCAGCAGAGGTAGTCGTGGCAGGTCTCATTGACAGAGTCACGCAACTTGTTAAAAAAAGTGACAGATCATATTAAATACTATAAATAACGAAAAAATCACTGATTAGATTATTTTCGTCTTTAATAGACTCTAAAATTATTTACTTACAATTTTCAAATACGGCTATCTTCAAAAAATGTTGAAATCTGTGTGAAATCTTGAGGGACTTAACTGCTAAGGCCATCAGTCCCTAAGCTTACACACTGCTTAACGTAAATTATCTTAAGGACATACACACACACCCATGCCCGAGGGAGGACTCGAACCTCCGCCGGGATCAGCCGACGACAATCTTTCAACGTTTCAATCGGTAGAAGACACAACTTAGTCATATGCACCCCTATGGAATATGAACATACACCGACAAGATCGCCGGCAGTGGTGGCCGAGTGGTTCTAGGCGCTACGGTCTGGAACCGCGCGACCGCTACGGTCGCAGGTTCGAATCCTGCCTCGGGCATGGATGTGTGTGATGTCCTTTGGTTAGTTAGGTTTAAGTAGTTCTAAGTTCTAGGGGACTGATGACCTCAGGAGTTAAGTCTCATAGTGCTCAAAGCCATTTTTGAACTGACAAGATCAGATATCTCCCCTCACAAACGAAATCACTCCGTCGATTCCTCAGAAACATTTATTAGGTTTCTTCAGAATATTTGGATATGTCGACCCAAATACGTGATTCGTCACTGATAAAATCAGTTTATCAGCTGTCTTGGGGCATTGTAACTTCCCCAAATCGTTAGAAAAACGTCCTCATGGTCTATTTAACTACGAAACGTAAAATATTCACTTCGTAGTTTCCACAGTGTATAGCTTATTAGTGTGTCCGCTCGCACAGGTATATTAGTAAAAGAAGAAATTTGTTTATTATTTAAGGGGAAATCGAAAAGTTTCCGTTTGAGGGCCTTGTTGTAGCATATACGCAGAGTATCGCCACTCCAGTGCGGGTATAGAACCACCTACATGTAGGCAAGGGTTTGGGGTGGCATACACGTCTTTCCCACGTACGTGCGGTAACGGCCTTCGAATGTAAACTTTTTGATCGCCCATATATGGGGATGGCTGAGGAAGGCGGTTGAGCCATTCGTTTCGAAATTACTGTTTTGTGCATTCAAACACTTTAAGCTGGTGGACCAACAATTCACAAAATTTTGAGAAATAATTGTTACGTTGTTGCCATTGTAAGCTAGGATGGCGGACAAGTCGCCAGCCAGCCAGAGGTTGGCCTTTATGTCAGCATACGAACCACACATACGTGAAAGGCGTAGTATCGAAAGTGGTATTCCACAATATGCATTTAGAGGCGGGTCACTCCGATGGGATTGTCAATGGACGGTATACTATTCTTAAGACTCTCCTCTCTAACATTGAAATTATGCTTACACTGAGGTAACGTAAGTCATCGGTAGCTCCTAATACCGTGTCTGACCTCCTGGACCTCCTTTTGCCCAGCCTACTACAGCAACTCGAAGTGGCATTAACTCATTGGGCGATGGAAGTTCAAAATAGTTCAAATGGCTCTGAGCACTATGGGACTTAACTGCTGAGTTCATCAGTCCCCTAGAACTTAGAACTATTTAAACCTAACTAACCTAACGACATCACACACATCCATGCCCGAGGCAGGATTCGAACCTGCAATCGTAGCGGTCGCGCGGCTCTAGACTGTAGCGCCTAGAACCGCTCGTCCACCTCGCGATGGAAGTCTCCTGCAAAAATACTGAGCCATGATGCCTCTGGAGCCGTCCTTAATTGCGAAAGTGTTACTGACGCCGGATTTTGTGCGCGAACTGACCTCTCGATTATGTACCGTAAATGTTCGACGAGATTCACGTCGGGCGGTGAGGGGTGACTAAATCACTCGCTCGAACTCTCCAGAATGCTTTTCAAACCAGTTGTGAATAACTGGCCATCGCCAGTGGCATGGCGCATTATCATCCATAAAAATTCCATCGCTGTTTGCGACCTTGAAGTCCAGCAGTCTCCAAGTTGCCACACATAACCATTCCCAGTCAACGATCAGTTCAGTTGGAGCGGAGAACCCAGTCCATTCCAAGTAAACACAGCCCACATGAGTATGGAGCCACCACCTTCTTCCACAGTGCCTTGTTGACAAACGAGTACCGAGCGAGTTGGCGCAGTGGTTAGCACACCGGTTTCGCATTCGGAAGGACGACGGTTCAATCCCCTGTCCGGGCCATCCTGATTTAGATTTTCCGTGATTTTACTAATTTGCTCCAGACAATTGCCTGGATGGTTCCTTCGAAAGGGCATGGCCGACTTCCTTCCCCATCCTTTCCTAATCCGATGACACCGATGACCTCGCTGTCTGGTCTGCCCCCTCACAACAAGCCAACCAACCCGACAAACTGAGTTCAAGGCTTCGTGTGGTTGCGCCACATTCGAACCCTACCATCAGCTCTTATCAACTGAAATCGGGACTCGTCTGACCAGGCCACGGTTTTCCAGTCGTCCAGGGTCCAACCGATACGGTTACGATCCCAGGAGAGACGCAGCAGGCGATGTCGTGCTGTTAGCAAAGGCACTCGCGTCGGTCGTCTGCTGCCGTAGCCGATTAATGCCGAATCCCATCGTACTGTTCTAACGGATACGTTCGGCCTACTCTGCGTTTATTTCATGCATTGCTGCTTATCTATTAGCACTGACAACTCCACGCAGCCACCGCTGCTCTCGGTCGTTAAGTGAAGACCGTCTGCCACTACGCTGTCTGCGGTGAGAGGTAACGGCTGAAATTTGGTATTCTCGTCACGCTCTTGACAGTGTGGGTCTCGGAATATATCATTCCCTTACGATTTCCGAAATGTAATTTCCCGTAGGTCTGGCTCCAACTACCATTCGAAGTCTGTTAATTTCCGTCGTGCGGGCATAATCACGTCGAAAGCCTTCCCACATGAATCACCTGAGCGCAAATGACTGCTCCGCCAATGCACTGCCCTTTTATGCCTTGTGTACGCGGTAGTACCGCCATCTGTGCACGTGCATGTCGCTTCCCCAGGACTTTTTGTCACGTCAGTGTACAGTTCCGCAGCACATCGAACCAGCACGCTCCCTATAGTGATCGGTGGCCAGCGTATGCCAATATGCCCTGGACCGAGCAGAATACCACTACGAATACAGAAACGACGTTCGTAGTCAGTTGCTGATTCGACGAATGACCCAGGACTACCTGGAGATTTCAGTTGTTACATCTCGGCTTGCACAGTTAATATTGTAACAGCACTTGTTAAGGCGAAGGCCGTACCTAACCGCTGGCGAAATATGCCCCTGCCAAGTGCTCAGGCAAGTATGGGGTGCAAAAACTGGTCAAGAAAAAGGAGGAAGATGGTTCGGAAATTAACCTGGAATGGTAGGTACCGCTTGTGCTTCTGTCTTCATTCGACGCGAAAAAGTCACCTTCTCGGCTCGCGACTGTAAATACAGGCTGTGGTTGTAAGACGTCTACACTTCTATTGTCTATTGTGAAACCACAGTTTATGAAAGATGTTTATATTTTATTAATGGGATTAAGTAGGAATAATTCATATTTGTCATGTTGGAAATAATTGTGGTAGCAGGGAATGTCTGTACCAAAGTATTGTTGGCGGGAGAGACCGCACATTGATATAATTTTAAAAAGGGCGGGAGAGACCGCGTACGGATACATTTTAAGAAAAGAGCGGGAAAGACCGCGCAACGATACATTTTGTAATGGTAGAAGGGATTGTCTGCACCAGAAAGCATTGTTGGCGGGAGAGACCGCACTTTAGCGTTCGTAGGAAGTCAGTAGTAAGCGAGATGTGAAGCGAGTCGGTAGCAGGTCTGAATCGAGAGGTTGAGAGGAGCGGTGTGCCTGCCAGCCACCAACTGTGATTATAAACGGATGTAGAGAGACACAGCTAACTATTATCATAAGAGGAACTAATATTATTGAATTATTTTTTTGAGAAACTCAGGACTACTGATGGTATGTTTGTGCAATGCTAGTTGTAAGATTATTGTAAAAAGTAAGTCCGATTTGAACGTCTGTAAAATAATTTCATTCAGAATATAATTAATTTTTGCCAACAATATAGCATTACTGACTATAATCCATCCCAAAAACCATTAACCTAAAACTTTGCAAAATTTTATTGTTGTCAAGAAAAAGTTTAACTATGAATTACGTAACTTCAGTCAAATTAATTACAGAATAACGTCAGCTTTGCTATTAAAGAATAACGTCAACTTTGGTAATAAATACAGCCACTTATTATACAGCCCACCAGCAGCTAATAGAGTATAGTAAAAAAGAGTAAGTATATTCATATCGCAGTTCGATGTAGCAGTCAGATGGCGATGCAGTAACAGTAAAAAAGGCAAGGAACAGTTTTGGGTTATTGCAGGTAACGACTGAGGGCCACGACGACGACCATTCTATGTTTCGTCGAAATAATCATAAAACCACTTTTAATAAACAGCATTTAAATTTGTATGCGAAGATTGACAAGGAGAATTAATTTCAAAGGGAAGATTTAATTTGTTATTATTAAAGCAAGAGATAGAAATCCTAAGGGAAGGTTTCATAGGTTATTTTAGAAGCGAAGGTTGTGTAACAAAAGAGATATAGAGGAGACGGGAAGGTTTCATGGTCACAGTGTAATTTGGTCCAAATAGCTTCGTAAAGGAACGACGGCTGCCAGACGTCTACCGCTAACATGATTTATGTGGCAACAGTGTACTCAGTTCACACAGCTGGCGCCTACACAGCTCGCTCATATTCAACAGTGGACTATTGCTGCTTCTCCGCTGTGGTATTAAGGGATCGACGAGCGTGTGATAAAGTAAATATGCTATTTGACCAAAGGCTTCCGATTTTTTCCGATTTTAGCCGACTGAATAGACGAGCAAGAAGCGACGGTACAGGAAAGAAGCATGCATCTACATTTACATTTATACTCCGCAAGCCCCCCAACGGTGTGTGGCGGAGGGCACTTTACGTGCCACTGTCATTACCTCCCTTTCCTGTTCCAGTCGCGTACGGTTAGCGAGAAGAACGACTGCCGGAAAGCCTCCGTGCGCGCTCGAATCTCTCTAATTTTACATTAGTGATATCCTCGGGAGGTATAAGTGGGGGGAAGCAATATATTCGATACCTCATCCAGAAACGCACCCTCTCGAAACCTGGACAGCAAGCTACACCGCGATGCAGAGCGCCTCTCTTGCAGAGTCTGCCACTTGAGTTTGCTAAATATCTCCGTAACGCTATCACGGTTACCAAATAACCCTGTGACGAAATGCGCCGCTCTTCTTTGGATCTTCTCTATCTCCTCCGTCAACCCGATCTGATACGGATCCCACACTGATGAGCAATACTCAGGTATAAGTCGAACGAATTTTTTGTAAGCCACCTCCTTTGTTGATGGACTGCATTTTCTAAGGACCCTCCCAATGAATCTCAGCCTGGTACCCGCCTTACCAACAATTAATTTTATATGATCATTCCACTTCAAATTGTTCCGCACGCATACTCCCAGATATTTTACAGAAGTAACTGTTACCAGTGCTTGTTCCGCTATCATATAATAATACAATAAAGGATCCTTCTTTCTATGTATTCGCAATACATTACATTTATCTATGTTAAGGATCAGTAGCCACTCACTGCACCAAGTGCCTATCCGCTGCAGATACCAATGTGCCCTGGACCGAACAGAATACCACTATGAATACAGAAACGAACAAGATCGTCGGATACAGCGGCGGCTCACGTATAGACACTGTGGAAAGTTTCATAAAATTTTTATTTTATTTTCAATATTAGTTTAGTTTTGTGCCAAAACTGGTTACATTCCTATTCTAGTGTAAGAGTTACGTTGTCGGAGGGATTAGAAACCACAGACGTAGTACATTTCTATCTGTAATCTAGCACTGCTGGCATTACAGTCATTTTTCTTCTGGAAAAAGAAAGGCGAAACAAGAAGAAAAGATGAACAGACATTTGTACAAGGTATCGTTAGCGGTGCCGCACCGCCCCACTTTGCTCTCTCTCCATTCGACGCGTCCGCAGGCAGCAGGAACGCTGGTGCAGCGCGAACTGGGACGGCTAATTGAATTTTATGTGCTCGGATCGGCTGCGGTCGCAGTGGAGGGGGCGGTGGCTCGCGGGGCCTCAGGGGGGAAGGGGGCGAATGGGGCAGTGGGGGCGTCCTAGCCGCGCACCACGCACGCTCTGCTTTACGGCAGCTGGTGGCTAATTTTTGCCGGTCGGTTGGCAGCGCTGGGCGGTGATTCCCGGTAGCGCTAATGTCGCAGACCTGTGTCTCTGGGCTGGCGCCACCGCCGCCGCTGCTGGCGCGGCGGGTTCGGTTAGCAATAATATCATTAGCAGCGATAATTGCCGGCCTTTTGTGCAGTCGTTAGGCACGCCACAGCGACCGCCGGCCATAAACAGTATTGCGGTAATGGCAGTGTCATAACAGGGGCGGTGGCGCGGTCGCTGTGATACACGACTGTCCCGAAACCGCACGCTGCTCCACTGCGCGGGCGCGCGCACTACACCCCCGCTGCCACACTAACGGGGACCGCTTTCACCGTGAGCCGCCCCTTCTAGCAAATGTAAAATACACTGCGTGTGGTGTTACGGACTAAAATAAAATACAGCCGACGAACTCATTTGGTGGACGGGGGCACAAACGGAACCTTGATTATTCGTGGCTAATACTTTTACCAGATGCGTTATTCCGTCACTATTGAGACTATAAGGTTTCGCTCATCTTTTCCGCATGCTGCACTACGGTCCTACCTGGTCGTGTTACCTCATTACTAGTCTCATTATAAGATGCCCTTTAATAAGTGTTCAAGTTTACAATAATACTGGTTTACCGCAAAGAATTCGCCACTTGCTAATACGATTATACTCGTACACCTGCACAAATGGTTAAAGACAGGCCAAAGTTTGTACTTGACCGGTGCTCGAACTCGGATCTCCCACTCAATATTAGCCATCACCTCTACCACTTTGGTTACTCGTGCACGCCTCCCAGACCGACCTAAGCTTCACTTCCACATGTCACAGTGTCTGCGTCCTATGCTCGTACACATGGCAATGTTTGTGTTGTTCAGTTGTCGTGTAGTGTGAGGCACTGTTTTCCAGACGTTCATGCATGTCTGAAGAAACACAAACATCTGACGATCTACTGCCCTATTAAAGGACCGAAATGTATACACAAACTGCGAATCGGTATGCATGCGACAGCATTCACAACCCATTACGTTCCAAAACACGTGCACATAAAAACAGGGTTTTTCGGAGGCTCATACGTCGGGTTTTGTTGGCTACAGAAAATTGGGGTCAAGCGTTTTCAATAATCCATGGAGTAGGGGCCATTTTCACCCCAACATAAGGATCGTCTTACTATTACTATTCTAGGCTACAGGGTCAAAATTTGAATGTCACCTACTTCGTTCTGCTTAGGCAAATTGAGTGGCTCTTTTTGCGTTATATATGGTCTATTGGGGGGGGGGGGGCTTAAGAGACCCATAAAGGCACAATTCAGTTAATGGGCAATTCAAAAACCATGTGTGGTGTCACCGCCAGACACCACACTTGCTAGGTGGTAGCTTTAAATCGGCCGCGGTCCATTAGTACATGTCGGACCCGCGTGTCGCCACTGTCAGTAATTGCAGACCGAGCGCCACCACACGGCAGGTCTAGAGAGACGTACTAGCACTCGCCCCAGTTGTACGACGACTTTGGCTAGCGACTACACTGACGAAGCCTTTCTCTCATTAGCCGAGAGATAGTTAGAATAGCCTTCAGCTAAGTCCATGGCTACGACCTAGCAAGGCGCCATTAACCATTTCTATAGAGAGTCTGACTTGTATCATCAAGAATGCTGTATACAAATGATGGGGTAAAGTTAAGTATTCTAGCAGCTACGTACTTTTCTTTATAGCATTCATTCCGTGTCCTGTTTCAGACTTAAGCAAGCCTGCGTGAATTAAACGCGTGCCTTTCGGTTACCCGTCACTGTGGACTGGCTGTCTTGTCAGTCCACAACACCATGTCTTTTGTGCATCAAAACCGAGCCACGGATTCCTAAATTGGGTGAGCACAGGAAATAGGTGAAAGTTTTACGATATATTCCCAAGATTCAGATCTCAAATAATCTTGAAAATTATCTTGATATCTTTATCTGTTTTCGTGATACAGTCGTCCAAGTAAAATACGCACGTAAAATCCGATGTAAGGCGAAATCTAAAACAATAAACAGCTACAAAAAGTTGCTCCAAATTTAACTGTATATTCTCTAGACATTTATCAGGAAGTACCATCACTTCCTTTTCAAAAAGATTTGTCTCTTATTGGGAAAGACCCCAAAAATTATTTTTGATTACCAAAACCGAGCCGGAGATTCCAAGATGGCTACACACAGCATATGGCTGTAATTTTTACGATATATTCTGTAACGTCCCCTTAGAAAAATTTATGAAGTACTGTGCTGGCAAACCTCTTACGTTATTTGATTTTCAAACAGCTGAGCAAAACTGACCGTACTCCTAAGGTCTCGATCTCGAACAACTTTGAACATTTTCTTCATATCTTTATCCGTTTCCTGGGTACAAAATTCGAAATTACTGTGCTTGCACGTGTAAAATACACACGTAATATCTTGTGTGAGGCGAAAACGTAGTTCATGAAGTGTTCTGGGACCCCAAGTTGCATTACTGAAGCGCATGCAAGATTTTTGTGTATGTAAAACCCGATCTGAGGTGTAAAATTAGTTTCGCATTATTTCAGTTTCACATCGAATATCAAAACCTTGTTGTGAAGGGAACCAACAGAAAGGCTAGTATGCTTACGTTTTAACAGACTGTGCCTGAAAAGTGGAATACCAGCTGCCTCATTCTACCTTCCTAAATACGTTTAAAGATTTTCCGAAAAATTTTGGCACGTAAACATATTCGCGTTTTTTTTTATTCTGTGGCGGGAGGAGACAGTGGCACTTGGAAAGAGACACAAAAGTAATAAATACTGGAGGATAGTATACATGAATGTGGCAAGGAAAGAGAGGAGATAATGGCAGTGTGAGACAAGGATGGGGACACACTGGCAGAGGGACATAGAATAGAGCTGGAATAGTGTAAAGAAGACAGTGTAGTGAGAGAGGAATAGAGACAAGGAGGAAGTGGAAGTGGATGAGGACCAGTGATAATGGGAGACAGAGTCTACGAGAATGATAATGAGGAATAAAGGAACAGTGACAACAAGAAGAGGCAGCAGCATTGAGAAGGAATGAATGAGATAATAGCTGTAAGAGAGCAAGAGGTACAGAGTGACGGTGAGAGGAGACAGTAGAAGTAAGATAGAGTGAAGGCGACTGTAGATGTGATGTAAGACACAGTTACAGTTAGAAAGACGCACAAAGAGATAAGGACAATGAGTTGAGCTGAATAAAAGAATGGCAGCTGGCAAGTCGGAGTGTATGGGTATGGACGACTTACAGTGAAGAATCAGTAAATGTGAGCGAATTACAGTTAGGGGAGCTTGTAAGAGTGAGATGAGAGCTGTATGTTAAGAAGGGCACAAATATTTTTGCATGCCCAAAATTTATGGATTTTTTAAAAAAGAGCTGATGAAGGTAGAATGAGGGAGCTAGTACCACACTTTTTGAGCCTTGACTTCCCGCCGTGCTCTTGGCTGGGTAGTTTCTCTGTCGAAGTTACGCGCTTTGCGGCTTCCTGGTTGGCTAGCGCCCTCTATTTAGGGCAGCCGCGGCTCGCGAGGTGACGCGGTCGGGGCAGTGATGGAGACGCGGTCGGCAGCAGTGACAGAGGGAAGACAGCGCACGGAGCATCGCGAGTGATCAGTCGGTGCTTGGTCTACTGCGAGGACACACAGTGTTGACATTCCGGCTCCTGGGTCTGGCGGCGAGCGGAAGTGGAGTGCGGATGCAGTCACCGGTCAACATAAGCTCTGTTTAAGAGTCGTGTCTGTCTCTAACCCTGAAGAGAACGCGGTAGATTACCCTGGTGCGCATGTGATCAGCGAGTCCCTGGACTAACTTTAAATGGTGAGCCATTTTGTGGTGGAACTTTTGGATGTGATTGCTCCGCGTAGCCACTTTGATTTTCGGTAGTCACTCCTTAAACCATTTGTGCGTGAGTCCATGTAATTGCGCTGTACCCTGGTTCCGTTGCATTTATCTTGAATTACAGATGTGGCCGATATTCGGCGATTTCTTTTTTATTATCTTTGTTAATATGTTAAGTGGTAAATTTTATGAATCAAAGTGTATGCTCTGTATTAAACTTCAGCCGTTAATTTAAACTGGAATTGCAAATTTCTTCGCTGTGGCCGAGCAGTTGTAGGCGCTTCAGTCCAGAACCGCGCAGCTGCTACGGTCGCTGGGTCGAAACCTGCCTCAGGATTGGATGTGTGTGATGTCTTAGGTTAGTTAGATTTAATTAGTACTAAGTCTAGGGGACTGATGACCTCAGATGTTAAGTCCCATAGTTCTTAGAGCCATTTGAACCATTTGATTTTTGAAAATTTCTTCCTTTTAGTCAACTATAATAGTAACAATTCTGCGGCGTCGAACGGTGATATGATATTTAAGGTTGTGTGCGGATTGCTTCAAATGGCTCTGAGCACTATGAGACTTAACGTCTGAGGTCATCAGTCCCCTAGAACTTAGAACTACTTAAACCTAACTAAGCTAAGGACATCACACACATCCATGCCCGAGGCAGGATTCGAACCTGCGACCGTAGCGGTCGCGCGGTTCCAGACTGAAGCGCCTAAAACCGCTCGGCCACACTGGCCGGCGTGTGCGGATTGTCTTGTTCACTATCACCTTGAGCTAGTTGTGGTTTATAAATTTATGAATTGAAATTTCACGTCATTGGGTATTGTTTAATGAACTATTGCTTTAATAAGTACCTCCGCTTGTCACACTATAACGTTTAACATCTCTTCCTGCATTTGGCGCTACCCAGTGGTTTGCTTCAGTATTTTAGTGAACTGTGTATTAATACTGAGCTTGTGTGTTCTAGAAGCCGTTATTGGTGTGCGCAGGCCCTCCTGCCTATTGTCATTTGAGCTCTCTAGCACGAAATTCAGACTCGCGGCCGATGTGAACACCAAACGTCGTGAATGTGCTGATTGCTGTGTAGATCCTTCAGGCTATCATAACATCATACTGCCGAATGTTTTCCATACTAGTTAATTCACGTAATTATGAGATCTTGCTGCTTGAATAGTTTTGAAACCTAATAGCTTTTACAAATTGTTGTTTTTCTTTTTCACAAGGCCTGATAATTGACTTAATTTCCCAAATAGTGAGCTCATATTTACAGTTATGTTAAAATTACATTGGTGCAAAGTAATTTTTTACGAATTTAAAGTTGGGGCCATAAGGCTGTTTTTCTTTTAAAAGTTTTCGAATTATTTTCTTTGCTTTTATACAATTCCATTATAGGTGTAGATCACTGAAATTTGCAAGTGCTAATTAATCTTTGTGTTGTTACCAGTGCTCTGTTTTAATTAACGTGGTGAAAATAAATTTTTGTATCCTCAAGTGGGGTCAGCATGCCCAGCTTACCAATACCATACGTTACCACTTTTCGGTTAGAGTCTTTTAAAACAGCAGCATTTTAGACCTTAGTGTTACACACTAGCTGTACAAATGATTAGTGACATACGAAAACATCGGCAGAAATGGGTCTCACTTCCAGATTTTCCATCTAAAGCAGTGTGTTGCCCGAAATACTTTCGCTCTGTATCTACGATCATAAAGACAGCATGGTTTTTGTCAAAGAATGTTCTTATGTGACATTCAAAAGAGCTTCATTAAAGAATCTTGAAGATTAATAACTACCCAGCGATTAGAAGACTCAGGAAAAGGTGTAATGGACACACAAGTGATCATCTGCTCTTATGTGCTACTGAACGTAGTTTTAAGTTGGGTTATCAGTATATTCTTTTAAAACATTTTTTTAATTCATTCACATCCTCCTTGTGAAGGATTCAGGTAACTATTCATTAAATGCTGCCTATATGGTTCTCTGAGGATTGGCTCTGTAATACTAGAAGCCTCTTTAATATTCTTTTGGAAGTGCCACCTGCATTCAGAGGCCCTTGTGGGCCACTTTTTAGACAGTAAATGGCCAGTCATTTAATACGTGAAGAGAGGTACACACCTCAAGTGGAACGTACATCATCATTGGGATGTCTATAAAATTCTTTTTATATACAGACACATGTAAACAAAGCATGCTACGGCAAATGTTTACATTGAGTTGATTTGCTTCCCGTCAGCAGAGAGCCACTACCACAGCAGCGTGGCCCCGCTGTTATCTGCAGTGGCGGCCATGTCCGTCGAGATGGCCAGCTATGACTAACATTGCTTAGCGGTAAGTGTGGCATGGACAGAGTTCTACAAAAAATGTCCAAATATGTGAGGACTCCTAAGGGACCAAACTGCTGAGGTCATCGGTCCCTAGACTTACACACTATTAAACTTCATCTAACATATCTCAAGAACAACACACACACCACTACCCGAGGGAGGACTCGAGCCTCCGGCGGCAGGGACTGCGCAATGTGTGACATAGCCCCTCTAACCGCTCTGCTGACAGAGTTCTACAGATAATAGTCCATTGGTGATGGCCACTAGTGACCATATCCATCACACACCTGGCAAAATTTTAAGCGATTGACGTGGAGCCCCGCTGATTGTTACAAAGCATCGGTAGAGTATTCTTCTCTTTCATCACTGAATGTGCAACAGTCCACGTGTGAACTCAGAAATGACACAGCACACACTTGCACTGACATATAACAACATGGCATGATAGCGCTGCCATGAGCTGGCAACTGCCAAGCATCGCGTAAAAGTACTTCCCTTTTTTGTGGTGAATTACACTGCCGCATACATGATGGACTAGTGCGAACACAAGCATCATAGCGGACAGATTGTGGCTCGTCAACACCTACGCATGCACTCTATGCAATGATAAGCACAGTCGATTCCTGTTACCTGAAATAAACAATGCAATGCCGCTCTCGCCAATAAAAAAGGGTTACTTTGGTACTGAAGTTCATTCTGGTCTGAACGCTGTCAGGGGTCACTTATCTTAATGGCTTCTGAGTAGGGTGGCTAAAGAAACTTTCTGGTGCTTCTTAATAGCAGCTGTACTATCCTGTACTGAGCAGACTGGCTGGAGTAATCTCCAGTGCTTCTCAGTGGGAACGACCTTTCCTCTATTCTTTTTTATCTTCGTGGGCTTGATCAGCGTTCTGTGTGTTCAAGGATCACGAAGCAGTGTACTGCCAGCGATGATGATGCCGCTAAAAAGTGTCGCATATTGAACTCCATTGATTCTGCAGGTATATGATGATGATGGTTACGTTATTGCTGTTTTCATTTTGGTTGCAATCTGCTGGCTGAGTTCTAGTTATGTTACCGATGGGAATGAATGAATGACAGTGCACTGAATAACAGTACCCTGGGATATATATGGGAACTTGGTGCTCCTGAGAATGGCTCATGAATAACTGGCTAATCTTGTAAATGTAAGTACGCATTTTCTCCTCTCTGTCGCCAGGTCTGTGAATAATGCATGTAGTTTTCTAACCGTATGATTTTTTCTGTTTTTTGTTGAATTCTTCAATAACCCCGTGACAATGGGTACTAATGATGTGCCACGAAGTCCAGTAACAATTAACTCCATGCTACAGCCTGTAAATGAAATTGAGCTAGTGTGTAGTCTGGTCATCTCCATTTTGCAGTCTGTTATCGAGCCAAAAGCTAGGATGCTCATATCAGAAATGCCAACATTTCAGTCAACTGCGTTCTCTGGTATAATCTCATGGGGAATGACACCAGCCATTGAGGAGTGAACACGTGGGTAGTAGATTTTTTCTTTTTTACAATAATATTTGTGTTACACAGAACTACATGCATTACTAACATGATTTGTTCTTATTTGTTTGTACAAGCATTCGATGGTAGCATTGCGAGATAACATACACATATTCAGATATGATCATTTTTTACACATGGTACTTATCGGTACCCTTTTCTTTCTATGCAAATGGCGTGGAGAATACATTTGGGCATGGGCTTGCACCTGCAAGTATGCTACCATATGTTGCAATGGTTATGCAGCCTTTTCTGTTGATAATGATGCCTCTTACTCCAATCCAGTCCATCAGTGATGATGCATTCACGCCATGCTGCTCTGTCATCAAGGCGCAGATTCACAACCCTGGCTCGCTCCCTGAAATCTGGGCTACACTCCCTGAAGTCTGGACCATCTCACCGTCATCGTCATCAGATATTACCACAACAGCACACTGGGCCCAGCAGCACCTCTCCCCCGCTCCCCCACTCTGTCGTGGATCACCAGGTAAATCGTGCAGCCACATTCTACTGCTCTGTGGTTGCTGGTGCATTTGGGGGCAGGATCTCAGAAGTCCACGCTGACAACAGAAAAGTGGACTTATCCCAACACTTCTCTTATTCTTGCGAAACTGATTTTGAAGCGAAGCTTGCAAGATCTGTCAATGACCCTCTGTATCCACCATTTAGTGCAAAGCAATTGAGTGCTGGAATTCTCTCACACACACAGTAATACTGTTTGAGGAAAAGAGCATTGGCAAAATTTGGGGGAGAAATGGTGTGATATTTTGCAGAAGGTCAATCAGAGAATGGTTCAGAACTTTTAACAAGATCATCATATTGCATCATTTTGCCTAAATGCTGAAAAGAAGGCCGTATAAGGCTTCACCTTGATGTATATTTACATGTCTTTCCGCTACTAAGTGGGGAGGGGGGGGGGTACAGTTTCCTCTATCTTCCGGAAGATATTGTTGCCAAAAAGCATGCATTATTCTCCATCACGTCGATAAGAGGGATGGATTTATTTTCCAAGATCGCTTTTGGCTTGTGATAGAAATCACCTTGAATATGCTTGAGAGACTGGAACATACCAACCATCAAAGGTCTGCCGACATTATAACGTCCAAGACATCTCATTCCTGGTTTAGCTCTAAGACCTATCAAAATTTCAGGAGTACAACACTTCTTGTATACAATTGGAAGTAGATAACAGCAAACGAAAAGTAGAAGAAGATGACCATGAGCACAATGTTAGGAAGAAGTCAAGCTTAATGTAATTGGACCCATCCACTTTTCCAGATTAGCTGGTCAGTGCTCTCAGAGGACAGAAGTAACACTATGTGTGAATCAAAAGCTTGATACGCTTGATTTCCTCCCAATCGTCAAAAAATAATGGAGCAAGGTATTTTTACTGTACATGCCTCACCTCTTTCGCCAAGGATGAGTATCTTTAAATATACCTCACTGAGCCAAGAACTGGCTTGTCCCTCCACAGTATACACTGTTTTCAAGTGTTTGCTAGCTCCTTTTGCACATTGTGAAGGCGACCCCACTACCCCTCATGCTACCTTCACCGAAAGTCATGTACCAGATGCGGCAGGGTATCAATTTTTATGCTCATATGACTCTGAGCACAACTCGAATCATACACTATGGATAATTAACCTTTCGAGATGGTTCCTCTCTGAGCTCAAAAAAACTTGGGTGGGAGGTTGATCGCATTTATTGCAACAATGTTCCCATTATCTGGCAAGAGAATGATGCCTTACATGAGCAGGCAGTTAAACGTCATATTTTTGTGCTGTCGGTGGATAGAAAAGCACAAACTCCAACTCTTGCCTGTTTTAAATACATTGGAAATTTTCCTAATGTGAAGCATTCCTTTAGTATATTTGTTAATAGAGCTTGTACTCTCTCTATGCATTATTTGAATAAACTCATTGTTACTTCGTTTAAGCCCACCAAAGTTTTAATTTTTTAGTTTTTGTACAATTTTATTGGTTTTATGCTGAGTGGTTGATAGCAACATCATTGTATTTAGTGTGTAATTGTGTACAGGTAATATATTTATGCCTTTGTTTCTCTCGCTGTTTCCTTCTTTATGACATTCCAGACTGTGTTGCTTTTATTTTCTGCATCGTACATTATTTTGTCATTAAATTACTTTTTTACAGCAGTCGGCAACTTCCTATAAATCGCTATGTACCTGTGATAGAAAATCAAGAACTCTTGTTCATTATGATTCTTTTTCGTGGTAGTGAGATAGTTAAGACTTTGGAAGAACTTCTTAATACCTGCTGTTATCCATTTGTTTTTGTGAGACATTGATACTGATGTGGGTACTTTTGTGACTATCTTTTTTGAAGTTAAGCTTAAATAACGTTGGTAACTGAGGGAGTTTCACACACACACACACACACACACACACACACACACACACACTGAGAGAGAGAGAGAGAGAGAGAGAGAGAGAGAGAGAGAGAGAGTGAGATATTTATCAGAAATAAAAATACAAGTTTTTACAATAGAATAGCAAACCAAATTTGGGCTGAAGTGTCTGTATATATGTGTGAGTGGGTGTGTTTCTCTATACATTCCATCCCAATTTTAGTTTGCTATTTTATTGTAAAATCTTATATTTTTATTTCTGATGAATCTCTTTTTAAGTTTGCAGTTTAGGTACTTTTCCTATACCAATTTACTGTAATTGTCGCCATAAATAGCCTGATAATCCAAGACCTTTTGCAGGTAAATCGCAGTTTCTCTGTTTATATTTGTGACCAAACGGACTATTACTAATGCAGTCATCGTTGCAACACTTGTTACACAATTGACTAACAGGAACATGCTAAAACTATCCAGGGTGCAAATACGCTTCTCGGGTTTGCCGCCGGATCGTATTGTGTAAATCGCACAATATTTCTTCGATGCAACTGCTCGACATCATCAGGTGGTGGAAGCTGCTGCTGTCACTGCTGCAAGGCGCGACTGATGGTAATCGCGCGGCTGCGTCGGAATTTATCATGACGGGAGCAGGCAATACGCGTGCGCGGCAAGACGCTCATAGTTGGAGAAAGCGGCATTCCTGGTGCCCCCTGCTGGGAGCCGCAGAAAGGCCACCCGCGCGTGCGCTATGGGCAATAACTGTGCTGCCGGACGCTCCTGCGGTTAAAGTCTGAACTAAATCTCAGCTACGGGTGGCGTCACTTGAGGAAACGGAAGTTCTTGTTTTCTCTGTTTTTGATTTAATGGCAGTCAGTGCTGGATTCCACGCGGCGCTCAGTTGAAAACCTGCATCCCTGTTGATAAGATTGTCCCAGAAAGACGACGCTGGGGATAAAATTTCCGTCTGTTCGTAAAGCATACGATGTCCCGTGTCTAGGCAATGTTCCGCTACCGCTGATTTATCAGGTTGCCCCAGGCGTGTATGACGATGATGTTCGACGCAACGTTCTTGCACGGTTCGGCATGTCTGTCCAATATAAGATTTTCCACATTGGCATGGGATTTTGTACACGCCACGTTTACTGAGGCCAATGTCGTCTTTGACAGAGCACAGTAAATTCTTCAGTTTTGCTGGTGGCCGAAAAACACACTTAACGTCGTGCTTTCTGAGGATTATTTCTATTCTCGAAGACATGCCGCCAAAATAGGGCAAGAACGCTGTTGCAGTGGGTGCCTCGGCATCTTCATTTACATCCCTGCTTCGAGTTTGCTGAGAACGGAATGCATGGCATATCTGCCTTTCGGAATAGCCATTCTGTTGGAATACCGTTCTCAGGTGATGTAGCTCACCAGGTAGGCTGTCGGCATCTGAGACTACATGTGCTCTATGCACCAAAGAGCATAGGACACTACCGCGCTGCGCAGGATGATGGCAACTGGTGGCCTGCAAATACAGCTCTGTATGAGTTGATTTGCGATAGACGCTGTGTCCCAGTGTACCGTCAGCTCTCCTTCTGACTAAGACGTCCAGGAATGGTAAGATGCCATCCTTTTCCACTTCCATAGTGACCTGTATATTGGGATGTAGCGAGTTCAGATGTCGGAGAAACGCAGGTAATGTCTCTACTCCGTCGGGCCACACCACAAAAGGATCGTCTACATACCGCCAAAAATAAGAAGGTTTGAGACTTGCCGACTGAGTGCTCTTTCCTCAAAGTCTTCCATAAAATAGTTGGCCACCATGGGAGGCAGAGGACTTCCCATGGCGACACCGTCCACTTGTTCAAAATACTGGTCATTAAATCAGAAATAAGTTGAGATAAGCACATGTTTAAATAACGCCACAATGTCTGTCTCAAACTGGCTGCTGATAAGCTCTAACGAGTCGTGCAGAGGTACTTTCGTAAACAAAGATATAACGTCAAAACTAACTAAAATATCCAACGCTTGTAACTTAAGTGTCTTCAGGCGTCCTAGGAAGTCCTCTGAATTCCGGATATGGTGATCACACTTGCTTGTGAGAGGTCCCAACAGTGTAGTAAGATATTTGGCCAGAAAATAAGTAGGAACTCCGATGTTACTCACTATTGGGCGAAGAGGTGTCCCATCCTTGTGAATCTTGGGCAGGCCGTACAGTCTTGGGGGAACTGCAGCCTGTTGGCGTAGGCCTTTGGGATGCAGGTCTTCAACTGAGCGCCGCGTGGAATCCAACACTGACGGCCATTAAATCAAAAACAGAGAAAACAAGAACTTGCGTTTCCTCAAGTGATTTAATTCAGACTTTAACCGCAGGAGCGTCCGGCAGCACAGTTATTGCCCATAGCGCACGCGCGGATGGCCTTTCTGCAGCTCCCAGTAGGGGGCACCACGAGCGCCGCTTCCTCCAATTATGAGCGTCTTGCCGCGCACGCGTATTGCCTGCTCCAGTCATGATAAATTCCGACGCCGCCGCGCGATTATCATCCTTGAGCGTCATGCACTCCGCCTCGCCTTCCGTATACGCCTCCCGTCCCCCACGCGGATCCTCTATGATCTCATTCCTTTCCCCCATCTGCTCCTATTCCTCGAACATATCCGCATCCTCTACACCTCCCGCCGTCTTGAACCCCCTCACCCCCTGGTTGCTCCTCTCCTCTCCCATCCCCGCCCCCTGCCACGTCTTCACCATTGTGTCCCCCCTACCCTCCATCTCTACACCCTACATCTCCTTTCCCAAGGTGGCTTCCATCAACTCCCCCTCCCGGACGATGCCCTCTCTCCCTCCATTTATCCCTCCTATCAACTTTGATCCTCACTCCCCCTCCTTTCCTCTGTCCTTTCCCTGGGCTCCCTCTTCCCCCTTCCGTCCTGTTTTCTCCCCACTAAACCTCTCCCTACCTCCCTTCTCCCCCCCCCCAAGTCCTTTTGTATTCCCCTCCTCTGCCTACCCCACTCCCTGTCGCTTCTGCCCCCCACCCCTCTTATGGGTCCTCATCCTCCATCAGCTTCTTTCCCGGTTCCCCCCTTCGCTTTTACCCTCCTTTCCCCCCTTTTTTGTTTTCCCATCATCTGTCCAGTTTCCCCCCACCTGCTCTCGGCTGTGGTATGTCACATTTGCCAACTTTTTAGTGCAGTGTTCCAGTGACTATTCAGTGTTGTTCGTCTTTCTCGTGTTGCGAACAGAAACCATGCTGTCGCTAGGTGTGAATTTTATGTCTTTTGCGAACAGAATCCAGACTGTCGCCGTGTTTTTTAATTGTCTGTCTATTGTTTTACCTGTCTACTTCGTATGTATTTTATTAGCATCATCATCCCTCTGTTCTTTGTTTTAAGTTCCACGATTTCTTTTCGCCATGTTACTCTTTAAGTCTCCGATTTTATCGCCTGTTTTTATTATTTATTCTCTTCATCTTTCTCACAATGTCTGTAGGCTGAAGAGCGGCATACTAAGCTGCTGCCAGCCCGACCCCCTTCGGGAGCGAATTGAAATTCAATAAAGAAAAAAAAAAAAAAAAGAAACACGATTACCATCAGTCGCGCCTTGCAGCAGTGACAGCAGCAGCTACCACCACCTGATGATGTCGAGCAGTTGCATCGAAGAAATATTGTGCGATTTACACAATACAATCCGGCGGCAAACCCGAGAAGCGTATTTGCAACAGATCCGTGGGGAAAGCATGAAAGGTCACAACTATCCAGGGTAATTATGACGATGCTAGTAGTTTCATTTAAGAGATTTGTGTTTATGTTTATGTCTCCACTCAAAATTATGTTGACTTCTGTACTAGTAATGTTATCAAAAGCGTCTGTCAATTTATTGAAAAGGGTGTCCACACTAGTGCTGGAAGATCGATACACACATAGAATGAGTAATTTCTTGGTGTTATCAAGCCCTATTAATTCAACAGCAGTTATTTCAAGCTGTTTGTAATCACTTACTGTGCTAATGTTATATCTTTGTTTGAGCATTCACACATTGTTAATACTACATTTTGAATTCCTGTGTCTCTGCACCAGTGTTCAGTGACACAGGCTACTGTGCAGTTCGAAGATTGGAGCTCAACTTCACATTGTTTAATTTTATTTTGTATTGATTGCATGTTTTGATGAAAGATCGTTAAGTCTGTGAAATGTCCCATGTTGCTTTATCCAGCTTTTTTTTTTTTTACAACATATAGTTTTTGTGTGTTTTTATCTTGTGAGTTATTCTTTCAGAATTTTTTAAACAGTTGGAGATACTTCTTAAAAAGGGGAACCTGTTGTCTGTATTATGCATGCCTGATTGCACACAATGTGTGCATGTGTATTGCGTACTATGTATGACTGTGCCAAAATAATATATATATTTGTGTGTGTGTATGTATGTGATGTGTGTGTTTTCAGTGTTCCTTCACCAGCTGCTGCTAGTCCCCATCTCCCATACATAGAGAAAAGTGCATGTATGTCAGATAAAAATAGATTTTCAAGATTTTCCTTATCAGAAAAAAGTAGCATTGTTAATAAATCAACAAAAAATTGTAAAAAAACTAGTGTATATACGTCATCTGAAAAAACAGCCTTGTAAATATAAACCAACAGAAAAAATTGTTAATAGAAAGTCAGATAATGTATTAACTAATTGTATTGCAGTAATTGTTATGAAAATTTGGATTGAAATAATTGTTATGCAAAACTGTATTTCAATAATTGTTATTAATAAATCATCAGATAATTCGTTCCACTATTGTTGTTATTTGCAAACCCTTTCACTATAGAGTTACTGTTAATAGCAATTTGTTTACAACAAACCTTAATCTCTCCCCATGATGCACAGACCTCGAACGAAGATGCCAATGCAATGGAACTTGTTATAAAGGATAATGAGTGGGAAGCAGCGCTTGTATCTTATTTGGTCAGAGGGGCACAGTAGAGATTTGCAACAATTTTAGTTCCTATTGGTGAAGGAATGGGAGAAGTTTCCCCCCAATTTCATATCTTAAAAACACCACAAGACCAGCATCAAGTTAGGTCACAACCTTCAAATAACTAGTCCAAATGCCTATGTTGCATGTGTAGGACAGGGGTTCCCTTGTATTCAATTATATAATTAAACAACTAAGCCAAGTGTGTAACTTGATACTGGAGGTGTACCTTGATACAAATTTCTCGTATCGGTGACCTTGACTAGAACACACAGTAGATAACTACTAAGATTTTGTAATATTGTTTTTGCTTGCTTTAATTTTATTGTAAATGATACTTCCTTAAAAAACGTAAATCTTAGTTTTAGTAGATTCTGAGCTTCATGTTGGGTAGTTAGTCGGTGATCGGCCCATGTTAGGTTTTGATCGAATACTAGTGAAAGATGTTTTAATATTTTAGCAAAGTGGATTGGACATCTGGGGATTGTTAGGTGAAGTTGAGGGAAGGAATTGGCGGGTGACCTTTCCTGTAAGTATTGGTTAGGTTTTTGCAGAATTATTGGAAACTTAACCCTGGTTACTCCAGTGTGCGTAGTTGACGAAATGGAGTTACAAGGCTCACTGAGATGAATGGAGATAGGTTGGACTGTATAGAGGTCGTTGTCGATTATCGCCTATTGCTTTGTCGTCCTTTTAATTTGAGTTTTAGGCGCATAAGTGGGGAGATGCTGCCGTAAATTTGAAGTATTTTACGCCATACCCGAGGTCAGTTACTGCACTCACTCGTGAGTTAGCGGACCCTGCGCTCGTTCCTCATACGAGAATGGCGCGGGCAGCCGGCGTCCTTGCAGAATGGAGCATTTCGTATGCAGGTCCGTTGGCTGCCGGCCAGAGCAGTGCATTGGCAGCAGACCAAGCGGCTCGAATCGCTGTCGAATACCGCCCGTAAAAGCGACCAGCCAGCCATATCGCTTGGCCCGGTCGCTTTCTTTCTTCTTCCTGTACATAACTTAAAAGCTTTTCCTCGCCAGACATCGGCTTCCTTTCAAATTACAGGCTTGGGCGCTCCTCTGTCATATAACTTACGCAGAGGTGCCTGTGAGAGCTACGTGAATAGGATTATAAGTTTTTAGAAACGGTAATGTATAATTAACAAAACTCAGCAGTTTCATATTAGTTGCTTCCTGTTTCCAATACACTGGCATTAGCGCAAACGTTTATTAGGCAGGTAGGGCTGGTAAAGGAAATAAAATGCTAACTTCATTTAAAAACATTTTTTTGCGCAATTATAATTATATTTCACTTCTTAAGTTACAAAACCTTTTAAACCCTTGGAGAAATGCTGTAATAATTGTTTTTTGGAGTGTGGGGACTATTTTCCAACAGCTACAGTTACTTCTCATTTAGTAAAGCGGAACTGGTGTCCGAACTCCACTTGCTTTTAGTTTGGAGGATGGAGGGTGTCGTCGGATGTACTCAAACTGGAGTTTCGCAAATGCCAGTAGAGTGTTGCGTCTATTGTGCGAGTACCAGGCGTTACGCATAAAAGTTTTGTTGAATGTGTTGGTAAGCTGGAATCCATGGAAAATTCCCAAAATTGCACACTGATGTAGCTAAAACACCTACTGCATTATGTCAATACTATGAACGTTGTTGTTCGCTCATATGGATCTTTACACCACAATAGTACACTAAACGAGTCAGATATGATCAGGATCTAGTTCTGTTCTAATAGCCTGTCCATATGGAAAATATGGGAATCGCAGACGCATGTCCGGTGAAGATGACTGGGGCCGTAATGGGGGCGAATCCATTTCATGACATCAGACCCGACTGCCACAGGCCCAAAACGTCTCCCCGTGTAGACAAACAAGAAAAACACCACCTTCACGTATTTACTTTCCGTCGATCGTTTCCTCGAAAGAGTCAGACTTGAAGTTTAAAATGTGCACGTGAACCACGTTGTAGAAACCACTTCTGTTCAAAATTCTTCCAGAGCTCGTCTTCAAAGAACTCAACTAGTGCTGCTCGCATGATAAATCAATTCTGGACAATTTGGTGGGGACGAAGAATTACAGTCATGCCATCATGCATAACCCAAACGATCAAGCAAACTCTGCCCAGATAACCATGCGTGTTACAGCACCGTTTCTGGGTCGGGGAGGTGCGACGTCTCCCGTTGGAATACGCCTGGCAGATTATAGTCGAATGCAGTTTTTTGGAGGTTTCCCTCATTCAATTAGATGAATGCCGTGCTGGTACCCCAGTCCTCCCTCATTTACACTGTTCGCAAACATTCAGAATACCTGCACTCAGTTTCACATGAGTGTCAATACACGCAAGCAATTGGGGTACAAATATTCCATCCCGGGGCCTAACGGGCACCGGTGCAGGACAAAGCCACAACACAAAGAAGAAAAAACAAGAATCTAACCATTATGCATGACATCTGAGATAAGGTAATCTTAGTAATTCATCATCGTCAGCCTTTTATAATCGGCTACTGCGTAAGTGCCTCTTCCAGATTTCTTCATACATTACGACCTCGAACTCTTTGCCTTGAAGTTTATTCTGCTTGTTTCTTTATGAAGTTAGTCCATTAGGTTACTCTCCTTATCTTGAGTAATTCACGTAGAATATCTTTAGCCCATCTTCCATTGTTTCGTCTTGAAAAATGCCGAGCCGGTCACCATTAAAGTCGAGGTTTATTGGGAGCTACTGTCACTGATTTGTTGTTCTTGTTGATGTTGTGCTCAGCCCGAAGACCGATTTGAAGCAGCTCTCCGTGCTACTCTACCCTGCGCAAGCCTCTTCATCTCCGAAGAGCTACTGCAACCTGCATCCTTCTGACGCTGTTTATTGTCTTCATCTCGTGGTCTCCCTATACAGTTTTTACACTTCCCTCCAACACTAAAGCGGCGATCCCTTAATGCCTCAGAATGTGTCCTGTCAATCGATCCCTTCTTGCAGTTAATTTGTGCTCCAAATTTTTTTTCTCCCCGATTGTGTTCAGTGTCTCTTTATTAGTTACACCATCTACCCACCTAATCTTCAACATTCTTTTGTAGCACCATAATTGAAAAGCTTCTATTTTCTTCTTTTCAAAACTGTTTATCGTCCACATTTCAAAAGCTTGTACTCTCTTCTTGTCTAAACTCTTATCATCCATGTTTCACTTGCATACAAGGCCATGCTCCATACAAATACTTTGAGAAAACAATTCTTAAAACTTAAATCTTTATTCGATGTTAACAAATGTAGTTTGTTCAGAAACGCTTTTCTTACCACTGCCAGTGTACATTTTATATCCTCTCTGTTTCGGCCTTCATGAGTTTGTTTGCTGCCCAAATAGAAAATCGATCTATTAATTTAAGTGTTCAGTTTCCTAATCTATTTTCCTCAGAATCATCTGATTTCATTCGACTGAATTCCATTATCTTGTGTTTGTTGATGTTCATCTCATATGCTCCTTTAAAGATGGTGTCTATTTCGTTCAGCTGCTCTGCCAAGTCCTTTGCTGTCTCTGACAGAATACATTGTCATCCGTTAACTTCGAAATTCTTATATCTTCTCGATGAACTTGAATTCCTTCAGCAGATGTCTGTTTGGTTTCCCTTACTGCGTGCTCAGCGTACAGATTGAATAACTAGGGGATAGGCTACAACTCTGTCTCACTCCCTTCTCAACCACTGCATCCCTTTCATGACCATCGACTCTTTTAACCACCGTTTTATTTCTGTGCAAGTTGTAAGTAGCCTTTCGCTCGCTGAATTATCCATGCTACATTCAGAATTTCAAAGAGAGTATGACAGTCAACTTTGTCAAAAGCTTTCTCCAATTTCTCTGATTTTTATCTTCAGTAGTTTTGTAGATACTTCGCACTTGCCATTAACAAAATCTCAAGTTCATTAGAGTGGATAGTTACAAACCAGAAACAGCTTATAGACAGCGCAGCAACCAGAAAACATGAGATACAAAGGTACGTTTGAAGCCAGGATAGAAAGTACCCCAAATGTGTGATATTCAATACACAGTGCTGAAAGTGGTTATAACGCCACTGCTAAGCCAGGTGGTCGACTTAAGGAAGATTATTTTGGCCAGTAACCAGTGGTAAACAAATTATCAACTAATTATAAAACTGAGTTTCCCACGCCGTATAAAGTGTTAAAACTAGTTACGGGAATGCTGCCGGGTGGCGTCTTCGACAATTACTGATGTTTCGACAGGTAAACACCCCTTCATTTTCAAGACGGAAGTGCAACGGGATAGTCCTCTGGAAGGAACTTTGAACCCTCGGTAGCCAGAGCTACGCCAATCACTAACCATAGTACAGTGTATGCAGAGAGACAGCACACACGTCTTAAGGAATTGCTGCTAGCATGCAACCAAACATAACCAGTGTCAGAAGTTATCGATGGTGAATATTAATTACCAACTACTGAAGTGGCATTTAGTCTGTCCTATTGTTTGACCAGGAAGAGAACAAAAAAAATGGCTCTGAGAACTATGGGACTTAACATCTGAGGTCATCAGTCCCCTAGAACTTAGAACTACTTAAACCTAACTAACCTAAGGACATCACACACATCCATGCCCGAGGCAGGATTCGAACATGCGACCGTAGCGGTCGCACGGTTTCAGACTGAAGCGCCTAGAACCGCTCAGCCACACTGGCCGGCAGAAAGAGAACAGGATTCCAGTTACTTTAAGCAAGGTTTAGAGAATCACTTGCTAATTTAGTCTCAACTGCTTCCCATTCAGTAGATGGATGTGCTAGCCGTAATCTATGTGTCGTTATATTCAATAGAATAACCGACCCCAAGACAATGTTCTGCAATAGCAGTTTTGCCCAGCTGCTGTAAACGTGTTCGACGCTTTTGATATGTACTTCAGTTTTATAAACGGAATGTCCCAACGTACCAGCAGCTTGCTGTTTATAGGAACCGAAGTGACACCGTTTTGCATCTTCATTCTAATATTTGTCACAATCCGGCTTCGTTCGTAAGCCTCACGTCATCCCTGAGCCCGAAATTTAGTCCGCTGAGTTAGCCCACCTCGAAGTCACGTCTCGCCAAAATGGTAAAAGACGGATGAGACGAGCGTTATGACACGGAGCAACCGACTCTCGTTGTATTTGTGCCTTGAAAACGGCGAGGCGTTCACGTGGAAGACGTCATCCGACCTCATTCCCGTAATTTGTCTGAACACATTAACTAACTGCTTTGCCTCTTATAGAGGTACTGGTCCGGAAATGAAGTAGCACTTAATATTGATTTACTCACAATAGAAATCCACTCTGCTCCACCGCCAGCTCATTTACTAATTGGCTGAAAAGAAGCGCGACTGAAGAATGGTCCGGATCTCGAAGTAACCGCTTAATTACATGGAGCAGAGAATAAATAATACAGAAAAGTATCGAAACTGTAGACGAAGGTGGTAGTTACATTTGAGATACGTAAACAAATAATAAACATTGCAAGTAGCGTAAGTATTTTGTCAATGCGAAGAAAAAAGCTCTTACAAAATCCTAGAAATAAATCGAGGCAGAAGCTGACAGAATGGCTACTCGTTGACCAGAGGGAACGGGAGGTTCTTAGATGCGAGGCCCTCTGCTGTAATGCTGTCCAGGGAACGCTGACAAATTATGTGGCCGCTATGGCACTCGTCTCCCATAAAAAGCGCAGCCGGCGCTCCGTCTCTTGAGTGTCCCATAACTGGACAAAGTGCCGGTCTTTCCTCAACAGGTCGGTGCTTGCTGTGCACGAGTTTACGGCTAAGAAGTGAAACGAAAGAGGCCGTATTCTTGGCCCCAGATCCCAGACGTACCCTTCATCACTGGCCCGTGTTTCTTGTGTGGACGTCTCAGGGTGACATGGCCGCAATCATATCTTCCATGAAGACGTAATGTATGAATGCAAGGTGTACAGAAACATCTCATTCAAACACTGAATGAAACTAATGTTGCCCTCGCTGGGAGAATGTCCTGAAACACCTAGCAGTACTAAAATTGTGATTGACCTATTGAAACCTCAGCATTTAATATTAAATATGGAGCAATAATCGGTTACTTAACGAAAAACTTGCGTTGTCCAGGAACTCATTTTGCGAATTTTCTATTACAACAAAAAAAAATGGACTGTATTTATAATGGAGTATCGAAAAACTTTTATTTCGTATTCGTGAAAACGCGTTTCAAATTTTGTAACATTCTTACAAAGAAATACGCATAATGTACAAATGTGTAAGTACATTATCCCAATTAAGAAACAAGATCCCAGACAATTTCTTCACGTATCTACAACGGGGTTTTGAAAACGCCTCTATCGTTTTCGTCTACAGCCGTTTGAGCTTTTCCGTTGAAAGCTGTCAAACGTGCTGCTAGATGTCAGGGATTTCCTTAAGTTGAATCGACGGTGGGAGTGTCTTAGAAGTACTGAATAAATGTGTTACGACTTTCTGTATTTGTCATGTATCTCCGTTTTTATGACGTTACATCTCTTGAACTATGTTTCGTACAATGATATATTTGTGTAGGTATATTAATCGTCATTGTGGATACTAACCAGCGAACTATGTGACGAATATTGCGAGCAAAGAAGTAATAAATTTATACTTCATTCGTGATGAGACAGTTTTTCAGGCACATCACTGTTCATGACGTTATATCTACTGAACTATGATACGTACGTGGTTTTCAGTAGCAGTAATTCAACCAATAAAATCCAGGGACATAATTCTGACTGGAGAGATATCACGTATCGGGTTCCCCAAGACTCAATCTTAGGTCCACTACTGTTTCTCATATATGTAAATGATCTACTGTCTAATGTACAACAAGCAGAAATAATTCTTTTTGCAAATGACACCAGTATTGTAATCACTCCCAGCATACATACAGAAATGGAAGAAATGGTGAACAAAGTTCTCAAAAGTATCTTTAATTTTCTGCGAATGGTCTCACTTGAATTTCATAAAGACACATCATATACAGTTCGGCACCACCAGGGATACTGCCCCAGTGATAAGTGCAACACAATGTGTTGAAATAATATATACGGTGGAAACTTCAAAATTCTAAGGTGTGTGTGTATTGACGAGAATTGAAATTGGAAGAAACACATTTTGGAACTCCTAAAACAACTTGGTTCAGCCGCATTTGCGCTTAGGATCACAGCAAATTTAGGGAGAGAGAAATCATGTTTTCCTTATTTTCATTCAGTAATGTCATATGGAATAATGTTCTGGGTAAGTCATCTTTAAGAAATAAGGTCTTCATTGCACAAAAACGTGCTGTAAGGATAATACGTGGTGCTCGTCTGCGATCATCTTGCAGAAATCTGTTTAAGGAGTTGGGCATTCTGACTACTGCTTCACAGTATATTTATTCCCTCATGAAGTTTATTGCAAATAATCCACTACAGTTCAAAAGGAACAATGAGATACATAATTACAATACTAGAAATAATACATAGGGTGGCAACTCCAGAATTCTTAGGTGTCCATATTGATGTCTAGCAGACATCTCTTTCTATTCTGTAGAACAACTACTATGTTTGTAAAGTGTAAAAGGTGGTGGGTAGGAATTGCTAACTCAATCTGTATATCTTGTTTTCATTTCGTGGAGAGGGGGGGGGGGGAAGAAATAATTGTATTGTAGTGTTTAGAGTACAAATAGGGGTAAAAATTAATTTGCAATATGAATGTAAAATTACTCGTTCCACATCATGACGATTTATCATGCAAAAAGATCGATGGAACATGAACGTAACTAACTAACCAACCTCACAACGGTTGTTACCTGACAGTAACGGATATGTGTAACAAGCTTGGTAGAAACTGGTCCACTGGCTTAGGAGATGTGGAACACACTCGCGCGCGCACGCGCGCGCGCACACACACACACACACACACACACACATATATATATATATATATATATATATATACTCCATGATGTGTATACATCTTTTTAATGTGGAAACCCTCACGGAAAGTCTCTCAAAAAAACAGAAAATGCAAATTTTAACACTGAAAATAAAATCCCTTTGGCACACAAGACATTCCTTCACTACATCTTTCAAGAGTGGTACCGTGGTCGAGAAGGCAGGCTACATATTAAATAGCGTTATCAATTCGATGTCTGTTGTCAACTGTCACAAGTCTTTTGCTATTCCAGATTTCCTCCACAACTATTTTGCGAGAAATATGTATGCCACACTTGTTTCACTCGATACATGTCCTTAGTCAGGCAATATGTTGTTTTCATCTTAATACCTTTTCCTTTAATAGCTTCTTTCTCTGAAATGTCTTGTTCAGTTACTTTCCTAGAGAACAGAACTTGCTCATTCTTTCAGTTCTCACATATTTAGTCTTCATTGTGTTTGTCGGTGCTTTAATGTTTGCCATATATTTTGTTTTCTCAAAGCAGATTTGTAAGCCTCTGTCTTCAGCTGGTTTTTTGAATAATTCTATTTGTCTAGTGGCTGTTTCCATTGAGTCTGAAAATATAGCTAATTCAACAGCAAACGCTACACCGTATACTTGTAAATTCGCCATTTTTGTCACCTGAGTTAACTCCCTCAGTGGTTTGGCTTTCTCCTAACGGCATTCTACATTCCCTTATGATTTTTTATAGGACGTAATAAAAGAGCAGCGGAGGGAGACCGACTTTCTGTCTCATTCCAGTTCTGCTCTCAAAACTTCTAGAAATTTCTTCTCTGAATTTCGTTTTAGAATTGCTGTTTGTTAGCATTTGTTTTATTAAATGTGTGATTTTGCTATCGACGCCGAGTTGACTGAATGTTTCAAAAAGTGAATTCCTATCAACTGAATCATAGGCTTTGCTGAAGTCAACAAAAATGATAACGAAATACTCATATTTTCAGATAACATGACTTAATCTTCTTTTCAGATATTAGGTCTACAACTTTGCTCCCGCCATTTTTTCTCTAAGGTCGAGGCTTTACTGTGATAAACTTAATTTACTATTTAACGTACCAGCCATCGCTGGCCGCTACTTACCCCCATCTTTTTGGCAGCATAAAAGTTCCGCGGCGGAAGAAGTGGGCGTCATTTTAGAAGATTCATGAATTGATCCCATTTTGCACTTGTTCATACGACCGGAAGTTCTGATGAGCCAGCCCATGTTCATTGACTGAAAAAGGAGTAGTCAGAGGAACCAACGTCTGGAGAAAATGGCGGGTGGCGTAGGAGTTCCCAGTTCAGTGTTTCCAAGATTGTTTCACGGGTGTTGCTACATGGGGTCGAGCACTGTCGTGCTGCAAAATCTCCTTTTTATGTCTATCACTGTACTGTGACCGTTTGTCTTTCAATACTCGTCTCATACGCATCAACTAATTTCGATAACGATTTCCTTGTGATTGTTTCCTTCGGTTTCAGTAGCTTCGAAAACCTTCATTCTTCCACCACCAAGTCGATCTTAGAAATCAAAATCAACGTTCTTGAAGCATTAAAACTATTATTTCCTGAATGTTCTTTCACTAACAGATCCCTCACAGTAGGTCTTACCTAGCATGTTATGAGCCTCAGCCGCAGATTTCTTCAAGTTAAAGCAGAAAATTAAAACTTCCAGCAAATGAAGAGAACTGAGTATTCAATCGAGAATAGTTTTATGATGCAATTACATATCGACTTATGTTTTGGTGGTGTTACGTTTAGTAATGCCTAAGCTTATTGTATAACACATACGACCTGCTAGCTGCACCATCACTTGCCGCTGCTGCCATCTACTGCAAAAAGGTGGAAGCAAAGTTGAAGACCTAATACATTGTTATTCGCACTGAACATAGTCTATTCTTTCTAAGACCACTTTGGTATTCAACAATGATTCTACTGTCCCGGTTTTGTCGGCACACGTTATAGTTGTATTTTGACAGTAGCTATATTCTGACATCACTTTTTTAAAAATCACCGAGAAAAATATCAACAGAGATATTTGCTCGAACCTCTTGTTATCTACCACCGCTATCAGTACCTCGGCGTTGATCACTACTGTGATGGTATAAATGCTGCTACTACTAGTACTACTAATACTGCTACTATAGCTAGCACTGTTGCCAAATACCACCACCACTGCTACGGGTATTGTATTGTATTGCATTGTATGTTAACCGGGGACCTAGAAACGACGAAGAGGCTCCGTCCCCGCCGCAGCCGCAGTGTTCCACAACCCCACGACGACTACCGCAGTCCACTTCACCCCTCCGCCGCCCCACACCGAAAACAGGGTTATAGTGTGGTTCGGCCCCCGGTGGACCACCCCAGGTAACGTCTCACACCAGACGACTGTAACCCCTATGTTTGCGTGGTAGGGTAACGGTGGTGTACGCGTACGTGGAGAACTTGTTTGCGCAGCAATCGCCGAAATAGTGTAACTGATGCGGAATAAGGGGAACCAGCCCGCATTCGCCGAGGCAGATGGAAAACCGCCTAAAAACCATTCACATAATGGCCGGTTCAAACCTCGACACAAATCCGCCGGGCAGATTCGTGTCGGGGACCAGGCGCTCCTTCCCGCCCGGAAAGCCGTGTGCTAGACCACACGGCCAACCGGGCGGGCCACTGCTCGGGTAAATCGTCACTTCTTTCACTCACTGCGTACAGGTATTCCACACTTCATGCCTAGAATGTGTCCGGGTGCTATAATTTCCTTCTGTTCAAGTGGATCTCCTTCATATACTTTGTTTTGTACAAGTAGGCCATAACATAAAATTATCTGCTACTACCGACACGATCTTTGGAAATCTGCGATGCCACAGATGTATTTGCTTATTCTAATATGTTTGTGGGAGTCGTGATGAAATTTGACTCGAAGCTGGAAGCATAGTGTCCCGAGTTGACAGAAACCGGAAATCGGAAAAAGTATTTGAACTTCGTTCCTTCTCATTCTAGAATAAATGTCCGTTGCCTTTGTTTTAATCAATCAGATTGGATCAAATATACTAACAAGGCGAAAGTAATTAATGACCTATGAAAACTATAAAACAAGTTCACTGAATAAGAATTGTTTCTAATACCGAAACTCGAGAGAAAAGTTCATTGTCTATCTACACCTACATCTAATCCTACATGATTCCTCTCAAATTCACAATTAAGTACCATGCAGAGGTTTAATCGAACCACCTTCAACCTATGTCTCTGCCGTTCCACCCTCGAATAGCACGCAGCAAAGACGAACACTTAAACTTTTCTGTGCGAGCTCTGATTTCTCTTGTTTTATTATGAAGATCATTCCTCCCTATGTAGGTGGGCGCCAACAAAATATTTTCACACTCTGAGAAGAAAGTTGGTGATTGAAGTTTTATGACAAGACCCTGCCACAACGAAAACCGCCTTTGTTTTAATGATTGCCACCCTTGTTGACGTATCATACCCGTGGCACTCTTTCCCATATTTCGCGATAATACAAATTAGGGACACTTCTTTGAACTTTTTTCGATATTCTCTGTCGATCCCGCCTGATGCAGATCCAGTGCCGCACAGCAATATTCCATAAGATGCCATACAATACAAGTGTAGTGTAGGTAGTCTCTTCAATATACAAGTTGCGTTTCTCAGTGTTGTGCCAATAAATTCCAGGAAATTATCTGTGTGATCGTGCAGCTACGGTTATTCGTAATTGAAGTGCTTAAGCATTTAATTAAATTTACAGTCTTTAGATTCTGTCATTTATTGTGTAACCGAAATTTTACAGATTCCTTTTTGTACTTAAGTGGATGATTTTACACTTTTCATTACTTTGATACAATTGCCACTTTTCGAACCATACACATATCTTGTCTAAATCGTTTTTCAGTTTGTTTTAGACCACGTTAAATCACACCATGATCTGCAAAACGATCTAACAATGCTACTCAGATTGTCTCCTAAATCGTTCATGTGTATCAGGAACAGCAGAGGTCCTGTAACATTTCCTTGGGGAACGCCAGATATTATTCCTGTTTCCCTCGATGACTTTCCATAAATTACTACGACGTGTAAACTTTTTCATAGGAAACCGAGAATACAGTCGCACAGTGGAGACGATAATGCACAGTCAGCCAATTTGGTTCGAAATGGCTTGCGAGATACGGTGTCAAAAGCCTTCAGGAAATAAAAAAAATATGGAACCAGTTTGACATTCCCTGTGAATATGAGTCATTACTTCGTGAGAATGAAGAGCTAGTTGTGTTCCAGAAAAACGATATTTTCTGAATCAGTTTTGGCTGTTTGTCAATGAGTCATTTTCTTCGAGATAGCACATAATATTCGAACGCACTATATGTTCCAAAATCCTACTGCAAATCGGCGTTAGCGATACGCCTCTGTAATAAGCGGATTCTCCTATTTCCTTTCTTGGTTATTGGTGCAAGTTTCCAGCCTATAGGCTCGGGTCTTTCAACGAGCGATCGGTTGTATGTGACTGCTGAATGTGGACATATTGTATCTATTCTATGTAAGTCAAGATGCAAGTATAGAGCTATAACATACTGAACCTGTGAAGCCGGACAGACTGCGTCATTTGTCTTGGCTGCTGCTGTCAGATCCACGCCTGAGTGAAACGCAGCGGTCTTTCCGTGCTTAGAAAGCTTCGCACCAGCGGCGCACGATCGCGTGACCGTCTAATAAAACAAGCGTCCCGATCTGGAGGTCCGGCAGCGATCTCAGAGCACCAACAATAGGCAGCTCGGCTGTAGGCGTTACCGTGGCAACCGTTTGCTTCATAAGAGTCGCGTTGTGTTTCTGTCACTACGGCTTTACAATCTCAAGTTACCAACCCGAAGCGTGGTGGAGAAGTGTGCGGCATGTGACAAGCAACGCTTCAGCAAAGAGGTGAGTGCCCATGATTTACTCTCGACCCCAGAAACTGGCATTCAGTGAACGAAAAAAAGCTCAGGAAGCTTTGTGTAGTGTCGTATAAGAAACAACTATTCAGTATTGTACGAGGTGCATTCAAGTTCTAAGGCCTCCGATTTTTTTCTCTGAACTGGAAAGAGATAGAAACATGCGCGTTGTTTTAAAATGAGGCCGCATTCATTGTCAATACGTCCCAGAGATGGCAGCACCGTACGGCAGATGGAATTTTACCGCCAGCGGCGAGAATGAGAACTGTTTTAAATACTTAAAATGGCAACGTTTTCCTTACTTGAACAGCGTGCAATCATTCGTTTTCTGAATTTGCGTGGTGTGAAACCAATTGAAATTCATCGACAGTTGAAGGAGACATGTGGTGATGGAGTTATGGATGTGTCGAAAGTGCGTTCGTGGGTGCGACAGTTTAATGAAGGCAGATCATCGTGTGACAACAAACCGAAACAACCTCGGGCTCGCACAAGCCGGTCTGACGACATGATCGAGAAAGTGGAGAGAATTGTTTTGGGGGATCGCCGAATGACTGTTGAACAGATCGCCTCCAGAGTTGGCATTTCTGTGGGTTCTGTGCACACAATCCTGCATGACGACCTGAAAATGCGAAAAGTGTCATCCAGGTGGGTGCCACGAATGCTGACGGACGACCACATGGCTGCCCGTGTGGCATGTTGCCAAGCAATGTTGACGCGCAACGACTGCATGAATGGGACTTTCTTTTCGTCGGTTGTGACAATGGATGAGTCATGGATGCCATTTTTCAATCCAGAAACAAAGCGCCAGTCAGCTCAATGGAAGCACACAGATTCACTGCCACCAAAAAAATTTCGGGTAACCGCCAGTGCTGAAAAAATGATGGTGCCCATGTTCTGGGACAGCGGGGGCGTGATCCTTACCCATTGCGTTCCAAAGGGCACTACGGTAACAGGTGCATCCTACGAAAATGTTTTGAAGAACAAATTCCTTCCTGCACTGCAACAAAAACGTCCGGGAAGGGCTGCGCGTGTGCTGTTTCACCAAGACAACGCACCCGCACATCTAGCTAACGTTACGCAACAGTTTCTTCGTGATAACAACTTTGAAGTGATTCCTCATGCTCCCTACTCACCTGACCTGGCTCCTAGTGACTTTTGGCTTTTTCCAACAATGAAAGACACTCAGCGATTTTCCAGTGGTTAAAACAGACTCCTAAAGAAGCCTTCGCCGATGCCATGGAATCATGGCGTCAGCGTTGTGAAAAATGTGTACGTCTGCAGGGCGATTACATCGAGAAGTAACGCCAGTTTCATCGATTTCGGATGAGTAGTTAATTAGAAAAAAAATCGGAGGCCTTAGAACTTGACTGCACCTCGTAGAAATTACTTCCGCTTTCAGTGTAGGTTTAGCGTCTGAAAATTTGGTAATATCCAAGAAAGATCGCCTATCGAAGTCGAGGGGTCCAAACGATAAATATCAAGCGTGAGATCGTAAATCGATCATGCGACTCTGGTAGCAGGCGTTATGAGTACGTTTACGTTGGTCACTACTGTAACGACAAAAAGAAAAGCGTTACAAAAATAATTGTCACTGCAAAGGAGACGACTTACCTTACTCGTCGTCGGTGTTGTCGTCATGTGAAAGTCCATTACGGTGGTCTGGATGGATAATTTGGATGAGTTGAACTACGTTTTCTTCCTGAAACTCTTTCGTTTTCCGCACTGTCCGCAATGAAAGTGTAACGGTATTTCAGCATCGAAACTGTTCTTACGAAGTTTTACACACTTCTTACCACCACAGTCTACACAGTCTCTTCTTTCCTCGTCTGGTAGTACTCCATATTTGCGACAAAAAGTCGAACAATTTTCTACGCTGGATAAACATGGAATTACATTCTTTCATGTGAGAGAATGCACCGAAGAAACGGCAAGTACACCAGACATCCAACTCACTTACGACATAAATCGTCTGGGTTTCCCTAGCAACTAACGAATAATTAGCGGAGGTAAGTAATTCAGAGCAACTAAGGGAACGATGCAAAACAGATAAACATGAAGATCACAAATAACTAATCAGAACTCCCGCCAGCGGAGTCCCATGATGGATTTACGATCGCACGCTCGATATGTATCGTTTGGACCCCTCGACTTCGATAGGCAATCATTCTTGTAACCGAAATTTTTTTTTCCATTTCTATTGCGCCTCACTCCGCCAAAAATCAAAGATATTCAGACTATACCGGTTGATTCAACGAAGTTGCTCATCTCAAATAATTCTAGAAACGATTAAGATAATGTAATTCTTTTTTCACACAGATGAATTGTGAGAAAATCTTCACTAAATGACGTAAACTCCCTTTTCATAGTTACGTTTATTACAGTGATATCAGTATCAGATATCAGTATTAATCTTGCTCTCTGAAATGGAACAGAAATAATTTCGGTTACCAGCATCGTAGTTCTAAGACAGACAAACGCAAAAGCGTTTCACTCTTCAAAATAACATCACGCATTCAGGAAAAATTACCATGCTTAAAACTTGGGATATATCTGTTAGAATTCCGTACTTCAATCTGTAAAAACGAAACGCTTATAGGATCACTTTGTTGCCTGTTTGCCCAACTTTTAATATCCCAGGAACGGGTAGACTTATCAAATTGAAATTTATGTCCCATACTAAGTTCTACGGTGCCTGGGCGGTGCTCAAAACTGAGCTTCTAACTCAGTGCAGCCCAAAGATGTGGCCATTTACGTCACATATTTTGAAACACGCAAAATGACTCATCGAAACCTATAGTGTACTTCCCGTTAGCCTTCAGTCATGAAATTTTGCAAGAAGCAAGGGTTCACAGTACAAGAAACGAAAAAAAAAAGAATATGAAAATTGTTATTCTGTAATTAGCTCACTCGAACAAAACTTTTTTTCGTTGTTTTTTATCCGACTGCCTGTCTTTCCGTACGTCTGAACGACTTCTTTTTCTCGGAGGCCGGTGGGCTTATGTAGTTGAAATATGTGTCAGATACTAATGTCTATAACCCCTTGGCGGTGTAGTAAATATAAGGTTTTAAATCAATGGAAACAAAGGATACGGTCATTTTGATACATCTACATTTACATGATTACTCTGCTATTCACAATGAAGTGCCTGGCAGAGGGTTCATCGAATCACCTTCAAGCTATTTCTCTACCGTTTCACTCTCGAACGACGCCCACGGAAAATGGGAAATTAAATCTTCCTGTGCGTGCTCTAATTTTTCTTTTTTTGTCATGATGATCATTTCTCGCTATGTAGGTCGGTGTCGAGAGAATATTTTGGCAATCGCAGGAGAAAACTGCTGATTGAAATTTCATGAGAAGATCCTACCGCAACGAAAGACGCCACTGTTTTAATTATTGCCACACCAATTGAAGTATCATATCCGTGGCAATCTCTCCCCTGTTTCACGATAGTACAAATGAGCTACCCTTCTTTGAACGTTTTCTATGACCTCCGTCGATCGTATCTGATACAGTTCCCATACCGCACAGCATTACTCCAGAAGGCGACGTAAAATCGTAGAGTATGCAGTCTCTTTAGTAGATCTGTTGCACTTTCCAAGTACTCTGCCAGTAAATCGCACTCTTTGGTTTGCTTTACACACAATATTATCTATGAGGTTGTTCCAGATTAAGTTATTCGTAATTATGATCCCTAAGAATTGAACTCAATTTACAGTCTTTAGAGTTGTGTAATTTATCGTGTAACCGAAATTCAGCGGATTATTGTGGATGGCTTTACACTTTTCATTATTTAGAGACAATTGACACTTTTTGCACATACAGATACCCTGTGCAAATCGTTTTGCAATGTCATTTGATCATATTATGACTTTATAAGACACTAAATGGATGCATCGTCTGCAAACAATTTAAGAGGACTGCTCAGATTGTCACTAGCGTAGTGTATGTAGATCAGGAACAGCAAAGGGTCAGTTTCACTTTCTTGGTGAACGCCTTTATTACTTTTGTTTTAGTCGATGACGTCCCGTCAGTTACTACGAACTGTGACCTTTCTGACAGGAAATCACGAATTACTTGTAGTTCATATAACTGAAGGCATGCAATTTGGCTGAAATAAGCTTGTCAGGAATGGTGTCGAAAGCCTTCTGGAAATTCTAAAATATGGAATCAATTTGACTTGCCTTTCGGTGTCATTCATTACTTCGTGCAAATAAAATCTGTTTGTTTGTACAAGAACTATATTTTATGAATCCGTGCTCACTATTTCTCAATATATCGCTTTCTTTGAGGTAATTATACATTAATGCTTGCAAATTCAGTTATCAAAACCTATGGGATACCTCCCGTTGGCCTAAAATCATGAAATTTGGCAAGAAGCAAGGTGCACAATACAAGTAGAGGGAAAATTCCAATCATTGCTGATTTATAATTACGTCATGCGAAAAAAATTATTTTTTTGTTATGCTCGAAAGTCTTAGAAATCCTCGACCGATATCCTGCCAGTATCGATATCGATAACAGCCAAAAATCCTCCAGATTCTTGATTCCTGGATTCGATGAGCTATCTATTTACCTCATTAAATATGCACCGGCCATTGGTGCCCGTGTCTTATTCGCAATTACCGGACTTTTTAACATGAAAGCAATCCCTGTCTTGGTCGAAAGTTCATGATTTCATACACACATACAGAAATACGTCACGTCGGATAAGAGAGGAACTGAGTGTTGCAGCAACACTATACCGGTATAAACTGCACGAAAGGGAAATGTACCTTTCGTTCTGTCTATGTCATTCTCGTGTGTCGAGTGTTTGTTAGCGAAAACAAAAAAGTCTTCCAGGTTCCATGAGAAGCTACGTATACAACATCCTTACGGAGAATTCATAGGGAACGTGAATGCAGCAGTTTGTGTTGTACGCGCAAAGGTATCCCGACAAACGATGTACAACATGGATGTGATTTCAGAGAATGTGCAAAAATTGTTATTGGTTTAGCAGTAAGGCTAAAGCAAACAGAGTGAATAAAATTGATAATTCCGGCAACTGTTTCTCCTAATCATCGTGAAATCAGACGATAAATTGCAACTGCCTCTCGCATTTTACGTACGAACAGTTTCGATCCATATCATGTGTCAATTCACAAATAGATTATACTTCAAGACTGCAGGAGACGAGTGGAATTTTGTCGCTCGGTTGTGATGCTACTTCAGGACAGTAGGATTGGTTCAAATGGTTCAAATGGCTCTGAGCACTATGGGACTCAACATCTGAGGTCATCAGTCCCCTAGAACGTAGAACTACTTAAACCTAACTAACCTAACGACTTCACACACATCCATGCCCGAGGCAGGATTCGAACCTGCGACCGTAGCGGTCACGCGGTTCCAAACTGAAGCGCCTATAACCGCACGGCCACACCGGCCGGCGACAATAGGATTCTTCAAACAATTGGCTTTACCTATTAAGCTACCTTTACAAATCATAGGAAGCTGACTGTAAGTAATATACTTTACTGGGCGGCTGAGAATCCTCAATGGCAGATAGGGGGGGGGGGGGGGGGGGACTTTGTTGGCAGTGGAGTGTGAACGTCTGATTTGGTACTATTGGTGACTACGTGACTGCATCTTGCTAATGTAAGAAACCTTAATGGGTAAAAGATACCATAATATCTTACCAAAATGCGACCAGCTCTCCTAGAGGAAATACAATATGTTCTGCGCTCGGTCAGATCATCCCTGGTCGCATGACAGAACGTCAAGGAGTTATCAGCTGGCCTGCACGTTCGTCTGATTTGATACCACTAGACTTTATTCTCTCTGTGGTAAAAGATAAAGTTTCCTGTCCCCAACCGCGCTGACTGCTAGCATCATGAAGCAGCGATGCTCGGTCGCTACTGAAGTAATGGTTATTTTTGCCGTTTTAGTGTCTCTGTTAATACGAGTACATATGACTGAAACGAACACTGCGCTATGCTAATTTGGGACCGCTTTATCGAATGGGCGCGTAAAATTCCTCATTAAAGGCCAGTTCGTTTGCAAATGGAAACAAGCAGATGCTGTCTGTCAAATCTGGTTGTCGCGTAATAGACGCTGTGGACCGTATTTTTTGAGGTTGACTTCAGCTACACAATGCAAAAATTGAACTGCAAGTATATTTCGAATCATCGCAGAAAATGTGCCTGAAGACTCATAGTAGAGACTCCTTGTATATACTGTAGTAATGGACATTTCCTATTTATTATTTTAAGCATGAAAGTCTGTAAAATGATGACGAACTGATTGTCGCACAACGCAGTTAAGTGGCAAATTTTTGCTGTACGCTGCTGTTTTTATACAGAGATAAAGAAACGTGTTCACGGCAGAGTAGCGTGGAGATCTGCACCAAATTTCTAAATAAACTTTGGTATCTCGAGCTCCTAAGATATGCTGCTGCCGCTGTTATTGGAGTACATAATGCCGTCAGTGGTGTACAAATATGACGTCCCTCCCATTCCGCACATGTAGTAACAGACTCTCTTAATGCAACATTTGGTGAGCGTTGGAATGATCGTTCAGGAAACGCAAAATAGTCTGCACTCCCACCAAACTTAAACCTTCCATACTTTTATCTGAAGCGAAAATTAAAACAAGAGGTCTATTAAAAAACACCGACGATTCTCGAAAGTATGACGTGCCTCACTAAAATATGAAATTAAACTTATGTTTTTGTTTCTGTAGAATCATTTTATGGCGTGTAGTAGTGCTCAAGATCAATATTTTGAGCACTTGGTATGACAGCCGTGATAATAGCTACACGAACCGCAGGTGAGTTACGTGCAGGTTTACATTTTGTGTAACAGGACAGACGTATGTGGAACCTCTTCTCCTGAAGGTGGGACAGTGGTTTGCGGCGCTGTTACGTTGATACTGTTTGATGAAGTCCCATACATGTTACGTCGTTGATGTTGTCTTATATACAGAAAAATGCATACAGTTCCAGCAGAAAAAAGAGCTTTTCGTAAATCAGCGACTATAAACGATAAAAATTACTTGCGAACGTCAGAAAATTCGCCATGTTGTCCGCTATAACTTGGCGAAAACTTCACCTAGATATATTTATTCATTCTGGATGCGTTAGGGGTGGCCTGTCTTAGCTTCCTCAGCTTCCTCAGGCTGTATATCCTCGTTATAATTACTTCATTAATGGAAGTCTATGGCTGATTTAATGCATGGCTCCCTCTCTCTCTCTCAGTATATGTTAATTCAACCAAACTCATTAGGGCATCATATCGCTCACGAGCAAAACACACCTTCACACCAGAGCAGCCCCAACGGAGTAGACTGAAGCAGAACGCTCTGCTTTTCTTCAGAGCGAGCAAGCCATATGAGGCCACAAAGCCCTCGGTAGACATCGGCCACAGCCGACACGCCTCAAGGTCCTTATCTACTGTGCAGTCCAGGCAGCCGAGAATATGTGGAAGTCTATCAATTATGCCACAGATATAGCAGCAAATATTCGTCTCGAGATGAAGGGACATAAAGACAGAATATAAGGACAATGGCCGATTATAATAAACACCTGTCAAGACAACCACTGCTACTGCTACCTCTCATGTATCGGTTGACCTTCTCTAATTGAAATGATTGTGAAGTGTGAAACGTCCCCTTTGAAAAATTATGCACAGTCGTGTTTAATTTTTCAAAGGGGACGTTATATTGGTAATGCCACGTAGCGCTCTGTATGAAAATTACTGGCTGTGCTGTGTGCAGTCTGTAGCTAGTTTGCATTGTTGTCTGCTATTGTAGTGTTGGGCAGCGGCAGCTGGATGTGAACAGCGCGTAGCGTTGCGCAGTTGGAGGTGAGCCGCCAGCAGTGGTGGATGTGGGGAGAGAGATGGCGGAGTTTTGAAATTTGCTATACTGGATATTATGAACTGCTATGTATATTATGATTTTTCAACACTATTAAGGTAAATACATTGTTTGTTCTCTATTAAAATCTTTCATTTGCTAACTATGCCTATCAGTAGTTAGTGCCTCCAGTAGTTTGAATCTTTTATTTAGCTGGCAGTAGTGGCGCTCGCCGTATTGCAGTAGCTTGAGTAACGAAGATTTTTGTGAGGTAAGTGATTTGTGAAAGGTACAGGTTAATGTTAGTCAGGGCCATTCCTTTGTAGGGAATTCTGAAAGTCAGATTGCGTTGCGCTAAAAAAATATTGTGTGTCAGTTTAAGCACAGTCATGTATAATTTTTCAAAGGGGACGTTTCAAGTGGCAACACTGTCTCGAAAGGTGGGTGCACTGCATTTTTACCGAAAAGTTGTCCGCCTCAATAGCGTGACACGAGGCCGCGAGAGGGTCCTGTGTTCGGTTTCGGTTCCCGGCTGGGTCGGAGGTTATCTCCGTTCAGGGACTGGGTGTTGTGGTGTCTTCATCATCATATCATCCTCACCGACAAGCAAGTCGCCGAATTGACGTCAACTAATCCCGACGGGAGGTTCTAGACACTCGACATTTCATTTCATCGGAAAGTTGAGTGCAGCTGTGAGTTTGTACGTCAGCTGTGAGAAGCTCGAATTGTTCAGTTATTAAAGAAATCGGACAATTTGTATTATAAAAGGGAATTAATACTGTGGAGTGTTACATAAAGACAGCTCTGCCAATGAATGTAAAGAAATTTTTAATTCGAAGTATCCTGGTATGTAACTCGCCATGACCAGCACTGTTCTAGATCTGTACAACAAATAGAGGGTTGTAGGATCTGTTCTGAATGTGCAGAGGAGTAGGCGATCGACACTGGGGACCCATGAAACTGTAGACAGAATTCACATGAACATTACGAGAAATTCCCGCAAGTCGGTAAGGAGGTTGCCGCAGCAGGGTGGTGTATCTCGTACCTCATGCAATCGTGTACTAAAAGAGACAAAATTAAAAGCCTATAATGTGTGTGTGGTGCAAGAGTTAAAATCTGAGAATGAGGAGAAAAGAGTTCAGTATTATAACTAGCTGTAAACATCGATTGCTCATATTACTACGACCGCATGCTAAATTTCACGTCAGATGAGGCCTGGTGTAATTTGTCATATTATGTAAACTCCCAGAACTGCAGATGCTGGCCGCAGGACAACCCACATATTTAACCTAAACAACGTCTCCATTCAGGGAAGCTAGGCGTTTGGTATGCGTAGTCCAGCATGTGCATCAACTGGCCCAGTATTTTTCAATTTCATCTTAAACAGCGCCAGAGATCTAGAGATCTTTGATTCTTTCTGCGCCCAGTTAACAAGTGCAGACAAGCGGTGTGCAGTATTTCAACAAGATGAAGCAAACACTCAGAAATCCAACCAAAGTATGGCCCACATCACCAATGTGTTCGCTGAAGACAGACTTGTCAGTAGGGGCCCTAGGTCCCCGGACTTAACATCGAGTGATTTTTATTCATGGAGTACAGTAAACGGCAAAGTATTTGCTGATAATCCTCGCACAACAGACGATGATAAACGGAACATTACGATTGGAAATTAACAACATCAAGCCTGCAAAATTACAGCGTGTCGCTGGTAACTCCATCACGCGAAGTTGGCGATGCCTGGATCTTCACGGTCACCACTTCCAGCATCTCTTATAAAGAGGTAACTACATGTTTTTAATGTTACTTTTATCCATTCTCTTTTAGTTAGTCCACTGTTAGTTGAATCTCGGGTGTGAGGCCCACCGTGGGACACCATGTATAGGCTGTACGAAAAGTTCCATTACCCGCCATCTAACACTATACTATTTACTTTTTCTTGTTGCAGGTAATGTAGATTAGTGAGAATAATGGTTGATGAATCCAATTACATCCTGGAACAACGAATTCTCATGGGTACGTGGGTTCATGAACGATCTGACACTGGGAAAACACGGAGTGAGATTCGAAAGATTTCATCATTAGATTTAATAAGGCTGTTCTACAGAAACCAACAATATAATGTTAGGAGAAGAAGCTACTTGAAACTAGTTTCGTAAAAGACAAAGCAAGCTCTGGAATATCGAGAAGAAGAGCAGACACATGTGCGGAAGTCGCAGCATCAGTGGATCGTTGGCAGAAAAAGTCGCTACGCAAGCGATAATGGAAAATGAACATCCCATTGACGACTTTATGGCGACATATGCGACATACTTAAAACCAAAACCGTTCAGGTCCTCGTTTGGTGATGAACTGAGTGACAAATACTTGGAGAATCTACGTGACGCCTATGCGCGGTTACTGGAGGTATTCGACACAATTTCCGAATGTGGAAAAGTTATGTTCTCAGAAGAATGTGCCGCGTACCGTAGTGCAAAAGACATACATTGTTAAATTTCTGTAATAAGGAGAATTGAAGAATGAGACATGAACCCGCCCCATGTCATGGTATGGGCTGCAGTGTGTGCCACGAATTTGACTGTTTTGACTGGTCCATATTTCTTCGAAAACTCCTAAACTCCTGCTGTCACGCCAGTAAATCAAGGAACGTATCACTCCATGCTATTTGACTGGTTTGTACCGCAACTGGAACATCTGAGACTTATTGGTGGAATATGATTACAACAAAATGGTGCACCAGCGCAATTTGCATGTGTAAGGAAGTACCTTACCGATGTATTCAGAGACGGATGGATTGGAAGAGCCGGCCTGTGTGGCCGAGCGGTTCTAGGCGCTACGGTCTGGAACTGCGTGACCGTTACGGTCGCAGGTTCGAATCCTGCCTCGGGCATGGCTGTATGTGATGTCCTTAGGTTAGTTAGGTTTAAGTAGTTCTATGTTCTAGGGCACTGATGACCTCAGATGCCAAGTCCCATAGTGCTCAGAGCCATTTGAACAATTTTTGATTGGGAGAGGAACCCCAGCGTTACCGGCACATCTGAAATCGCCTCCCAGAAGTCCCGATCTGACATCGTGTGATAATGCATTGTGGGGCACATCAGACAGAATGTCGCCCACAATCGTAATCAGACGACAGAGGACCTCAAAGACGCCGTTCGGAGCGCATTTCCTTCCATCACGCCAGCAATGTTTCGGCGAATATCACACAGCACCTGAAGGCAAATAATTATGTACCATGAAAATAACGTATTGCACACAGATCACCTGGAATAAACGGTGATAATCTGATGGTCATCCTCCTCTCATCGAATCCATGCTAGTGAAAGAAAATTTCTCACGTACGTAAGCAGTCTGGAGGGGGTAACGGGTCTTTTGGAACAGCCTGTACTGCTACTCTGTTAGTTTTACCCGCGACGGTGAGCAGACGGAGACGTCAACGTCATTCCAAAGGCCGCGAAGAAGTGGGAGGTGTGAGGAGCAGCAGCAGACGTGGCGCTTCGCAGGCAGAGGCGTTTGCAGGAGCCGGCGGCGGGTGGTGGGGCACTCGCCCGTCGACGATTAATCACGCGGGCATTACGAGGAATTACGGCCGGCAGCGGCGCGCCGCTATTGTGCCGCTGGCAATCAGTTTCTCGCCGGGTTTCAATCTAAACTTGCGTGGCTCGGCGCGGCATCTGTAATCACTTTTCTCGTCAGCGGGCCCCTCCCGACCCAGTCTTGCTTTTGTTTCGGCCGCCGACCCCCTCATCAGCCACTGCAAACCCTCACTAGCCTCATTAAATCGCCTTTTGTTATTTACATTGCCTCAGTTTGCAACTCTCTTTCATCGTCCGAGATGTAGCCCTGTGGCCGCTCCGTCTTTTCCGCCCTTCTTAATATCATTTCGCTGGCAGGAACTTTAGCTCGCTCAGAAAAGTATTTTCTTTTTCTTTCTTGTAAGACGCGCTACCGATGTTCATTCCGGCAGTGATCAGAGAGATATTTTCTCGCCCCAAAATGAGGACAGTTTTGACAAACGGGGTGGAGAGAATTTCATCTCGAATCGCGCTGAAAAAAGGAACGAGAACGAATGTTTCATCTGATAAAGAGTCGTTCACATTTCTAACCTCCCAACCGTATTTGTTTTTGTCTGAAATGTAGCCCAGCTTTTACCTCCCACTCTATAAAAATCTACGTCTTACGTATTATCGAACTTAAACTCGTACACTAATCTTTAACTAAACAGAACCTGATTTGAATTGAACTGTAACTGATCTGAATATAACTCGTCTACATATTACTCGAAACCGAAGTAAAACAATTATCTGACCCTAATTAAAATTTTCGCTTACCTCGCGTCTTGACAATAATGTTGCAAATTTGTCGAAAGCACAACAGCAAACAGCAAGCAGGAAGCGGCTAAGCATGATTCTTATTTCTAACTAAAATTTCCTAACTATATTCAAGCTGTTGCATGTGGTTGGAATGTGGTAATGCGTAATGGTAAACAGTAGGATAGGGAGACTAAGTATTCCTATGTCATGATATTCCAAGACAACGATTTTGTAATGAAGTTTGTATTCTAAAAGACAGAGTAAAACTTCCCCTGATCTTCACACATAACACTGGTCTAAGCAATACTGTGCTACCCTCCCCACTGCATCTCTTTCTGTCTGAAATTTAGCCCAGCTTTTACCTACCACTCTATAAAATCGAAGTATTACGTATTATCCAACTTAAACTCGTGTACTAACCTTTAACGAAACAAAATCTAATATGAATTGACCTGTAACTAATCTGAAAACTACTCGTCTACATATTAAACTCGAAACTGAAGTAAAACAATTATCTGGTCCTAATTAAAATTTTCACTTACTTCGCGTCTTGACAACAATGTTGTAAATATCTCAAAAGCACAACAGGAGACAGCAAACAGGCAGCGGCTGACCTAGATTTCTATTTCTAACTAAAATTTCCAATTTATATTTAAGCTGTTGCATACCACATGGTGCAATGTGGTAATGCGTAGTGACAAACAGTGGGATGGGGAGAGTAACTATTCCTAAGAAATGATATTAGAAGACAACGATTTTACAATGAAGTTTGTATTCAAAACGACCGAATAAAACTTCGCATGATCTTCACACATAACATTGTCTAAGCAATACTGTGCTTAAAAAGTGAACAATCATGAAAAAGGTTACAATGTTAACAAAGAATTTCTACAAAAATCAAACAGCTTAATCCGTATGTTAATGCTTGACTTAAGAAATTGGGGTTCTTCTATCAGAGCTCTGAGCAAGTGAACAAAGTTAACTAGCTGACAATAGTCATCCGATAGACTAGCTGCGCAGTATTGCAGTCTTACCTCAAACTACTTCTCTAAAAAAAATTCATCATTCAAAGTTTATATTCTTTTCGCCTTTCTTTATATACATCATATTCATCCTTGCTGTCCTTTACAATGAATCTTTCTTCATCTAACAGATTCAATCACAAGTCAACACAGCACTACTAAATATGTCGATCACCCACCACGCTTCAGCTAAGAATGTATCAGACTGCGCCGGGTCAAAGACTGTGCCACGACAAAACCAAAGATTGTCTAACTGTAACATAACGTGCTATCTCTCTGATGTGCACAACGACATGACCACCTTACACATTGACTTAGTGACAACGACATTGAATACCATTTGATGTATTTCTGGCAGGAAGTAGTAACATATACTAATGCCAAACCGTGATAATTATGCTCATTAATTAATAATTTTTTGGCTCTCTTTATTATTTCATCAGTGTTCCCTATTTCTGAAATGTGCATGTCCACCAGAGCACATATAACAACGCTCAAAGACTTGTCTTATGAGACATGGAGGTGATGCAGCGCCGGGTGAAAGCCATTGCTAGATTAATTAATTTCGATCGGGCGCAAAGCCCAACCTAAGTTTGGTTTGTATCAAGTTTTTCGCACTTGTCTAAAAAACGACGATTCGCTGTCATACAGTGCATAGACAGAACAAGAATACACTTGTAGCAAAGCTTACAAGATTTTAAGACAGATGATGCACAGGTATTTTCTCCCTAACGGCAAGCCCGCATCTCGTGGTCGTGCGGTAGCGTTCTCGCTTCCCACGCCCGGGTTCCCGGGTTCGATTCCCGGCGGGGTCAGGGATTTTCTCTGCCTCATGATGGCTGGGTGTTGTGTGATGTCCTTAGGTTAGTTAGGTTTAAGTAGTTCTAAGTTCTAGGGGACTGATGACCATAGATGTTAAGTCCCATAGTGCTCAGAGCCATTTTGAACCTAACGGCAACTTTTTCTGTGGTGGCTGCAAGTGCATCCACCCACAGAATATAAATGAAAATAATATCAAGTAGTGGAAGGGCGGATTAATGATTTCTACCATAGTAAATATTAAAATTTTTACGCCAACACAGAAGAATAAGAAGAACAACAAAGTCTGAGATTTTCAGCAAGTCACCGACAAAGTTTGAGGAACGATAAACCAGACCCACTGCTCCGTATTTTGTAAAGGAACTTATCTGATTTAATCCCCTACTTAAGCGATCGTGTCTTCAATTATCGTTCGGCAGATTTAAATAACATCCGTCTGTAGTCGCTGAATGTTATTGTTTTAATCATAGTTACGGTCGTTAATAGACTTGTCATGGAGAAAATAAAATATAGCTATGGATTATCTTGTTATTTACGTGTGATAACTACACGACTCCCATGCAGTCTGATGGATAAGTAGCCATCTGTTGAGCTGCCGCTAAGCGATATTAGTAATAGGTAATTGTTTTCTGCGTTTTATTAGGGTTCAGGTACTGGTAGAGATCTGTCAACGGCCGCTCCTGTGCCGATTGCTGTTTGTGAGATATTACGCTACGTCAGTCAGCATTACTATGTTTTGTAGGAAGGAGAGTCAAGATTTAAAGCTTCACGGTAATAACTAAATATTTGTTTCTGTATACCTAATGTATGTTTATACATATGAGCGGACAATCTATGTGCACAGATGGAAGCTTAAAGAAGAAAGCTAACATATTTTCAATGAAATACACAACAAAGCTTTCACTTAAAACCTCGCCTTTTTTCCGACATTTGAGGGATAAAGTGTGTCCACAAGTTTCTTCTGGTGTGTCATAAACACTCATTACGAGGACGTTCTGAAAAGTAATCCCTCCGAATTTTTTAAATCAAACAAACTCTATTAACACACTACGTCTTTATGCTTTATGTCTACCTATTTCAAAATAGTCGCCCTGGCAACGAACACGTTTCTCCAAAGGAGAGCTCAGTTTGTTATCGTCACGGTAGAATGTTTGACATTGTTGACGGAACCACAACACCTCTACTTGCACCGCTTGAACACTATCAAAGTGAAGTCCTTAAAGGTGTTCTTCAAGTTTTAAAAGGAGATGAAAATCGGATGGAGCCAAGCGCGGACTGGATGGAGGATGATCGAGAAACCAAGTCGCCGGATTATTCTAGGTTTCGCACATTATGTATGTCCATACAATCATCAGTGGAGGCAAGTTTCCTGGGTTAGACTCTCGATAACAGCACGCTGTCTCTTACGCGCCAACATAGTTACGTTACAGACCGCCATATTACACGCAACAATTAGGGGTCCTCTGTTGGCAGAGGGTTGCAACTTGCGTCAAGGAAGGGCGAAAGTCGAGTGAGTAAAATGCATGGCGTTTAATACCTCAACCGATACTGAGAACAGAATTAAAAAATTCAGCGAACTCTCATATTTATCGGGTGCTGCAGAGCTACTAAATTGAGAGGATATCGATTATTACGAATCACCGCTGTTCCAGATAGTTCTGTTGATGTTGATTAAGGTCGCTGAGTTCCCTGCACGTCTCTAGATGGTTGTCCAGCTTCTAAGTAATTTGCCACATTGAAGACGTGCAGCGTTATGCTCCGCCGTAAAAAAAAAAAAAAAAAAAAAAAAAAAAAAAATCTTTTGCGGGTTTCAAAACTTGCAGTATACAGGGCGGTTATAACTAAAATTTGCGCTATTTGAGAGGGCCCTCAGGGCAAACGAGTGATCGCAGGACGATGAGATTTTGTAGAAACAGCTGCAAGTAAACGTGGAAGATAAATAACGAATAAACCATTGAAAGAAAAATATTTTAATTTCCACACGAGAAATTGCGTATGACGTATACGTTCCAGGTAACAAATGTTGCTCAACGAGACGACCATCTGCATCCACGACAGACTGGAACCGCACTAGAGATAGCTCTACTCTTGCCCAAAACAACGGTGGACCGTGGAATGTTCGGATGTCGTGTCACAGCTCCTGCACTGCTTGAGGATCGAAAATTTCGTCTAGCATTCTCTGCCATGGCAAGAGTAAATTCTTCAACAATTGGTGGCGCAATTGGCCGTCGGCCTCTTCCGGGAGGGAATCTCAAATCGCCATTTAATTGTAACTTCAGCATCATGTTCTTCAACCCCGGTGCGGAAAGAGGACGTCTCCGTATTCCTCTAACGTGTCGGTACTCGCGGAGAGCACCAGCACTGTTTTTGTTGTTTTGATGAAAGCTCCTAACGAGTGAAGCCGTGCTCAGCTCGACCAGACCCATGTTGATTGTTTGCAGCTATAACTGAGACTGATACTTGTGTTTCAACTACGTCACCGTACTAATATCGACACCGAACTGCAAGTCGGGCCACTAACACTACTACCAATAAAAAGCCTGGAATGAGATTTTCACTCTGCAGCGGAGTGTCCGCTGATATGAAACTTCCTGGCAGATTAAAACTGTGTGCCGGACCGCACAATCTGAACATTATTCCTGTAAAGTTGGACACTCTGTAAGGTGGGCACGTCAATTTGATTTTTGTAAGTTATCGATGTACACGCTAGTGAAAGAGCAAGTTATGTTACTGTTAAACAATCTTTGGTCTTGTTGTGGCACTATCTTTGCATGGTTCTGGCGCTGCAGTCCGGAACCGCGGGACTGCTACGGTCGCAGGTTCGAATCCTGCCTCGGGCATGGGTGTGTGTGATGTCCTTAGATTAGTTAGGTTTAAGTAAGTTCTAAGTTCTAGGGGACTTATGACCTAAGATGTTGAGTCCCATAGTTCTCAGAGCCATTTGGACCATACCTTTGCATCTGAGCAATTTGATACGTTCTCTTGGACGTATTCAGTAGTGCTGTGTTTTCTTGTGATAATGTCGATTACTCGAAGAAAGATTTATGGTAAATGGGAGCAAGTATGCTTATGACTCGCCTATGTTGGACGGAGAAAAGGTCATAAATTTTGAATGGCAAGACTGCAGCAGTAGGCAGCTACTTTGTCAGATAGGTTATTGTTTGCTAGTTAACTTTGTTCACTCGCTCAGAGCTGAGAGAAAGACTACTCCAGTTTGCTGAGTCATGCGTTAACATACCAGGTGATTAAGCTGTTTGGTTTTTATAGGAATTCTCTGTTGACATTAGGCACTTTTTAAATCAGTGTTCACTTCGTTAAGCGTAGTATTTCTCAGACCAGTGTCATACGTGAAGATCATACGAAGTTTTACTCTGTATTTTTGAATATACACTTCGTTCTAAAATCATTGTCTTGGAATATCGTATCACAAGAATAGTTACTTTCCCCATACCACTGTTTAAAGATAGTTTATCATTACGCACTACCACATTGCACCATATGGTATTCAACACTTTGGATACTGTTTGGAAATTTTATTTAAAAATACAAATCGAGATTAGCCGCTGCCGTTCGCTGTTGAGCCTTCGAGAAATCTGCAACACTGTGGTCAAGATGCGAGGTAATTGGAAATATTGATTAAGCCCAGATAATTGTTTTATTTCAGTTCTGTGGTGTCACCGCCAGACACCACACTTGCTAGGTGGTAGCATTTAAATCGGCCGCGGTCCGCTAGTATACGTCGGACCCGCGTGTCACCACTGTCAGTGATTGCAGACCGAGCGCCGCCACACGGCAGGTCTAGAGACACTTCCTAGCACTCGCCCCAGTTGTACAGCCGACTTTGCTAACGATGGTTCACTGACAAATTACGCTCTCATTTGCCGAGACGATAGTTAGCATAGCCTTCAGCTACGTCATTTGCTACGACCTAGCAAGGCGCCATTATCATTTGCTATTTATCTTGTGATGCATGTACCGTTAGACCGATGTTCACCAATTATGGATTAAAGTTAAGTATTCCAACAGCTACGACCTTTTTTGCTAAAGCCTAACTTCCTTTTATGTTCCAGACCTCACGCCAGCCTGCGTGAGCTTAACGCGTGCCTTTCGGCTACCAATCATAGTGGCTTGGCTGTCTTGCAAAGTCACAACAAGTTCAGCATTTAATACAAAGACAAGTTGTATTCAGATCAATTACAGTTCAATTTAAATTAGATCATGTTTAGTCAAAGGTTAGCATAGGAGCTTAAGTTGGATAATAGTTTGTGGGCACATACTTTTGGTAAGACTTAGTTTTTTTTTTCTTCTAGAGCGAGAGGTTAATTTGGCCTAATTTTCATATAGTGGGCAACGTACAACGCATACAGTAAACAATTTTCCATCTACACTGACTCAAGTAGTGAAAGTTTAATTATAACCACCATGTGCATTGCATGCAGTTCTCCTTGCAACGTTCACTCGCGAATTGGTTGAGATGGGCATGCTACAGCTGTTATTGTCGTATATGAAACCAGTTTTCGACGACACGGTGCGACACTCGTTCGGGTGTTGTCGGTTACGATCTTCCCACGATCTCTGTTCTCGCTCCTTGGTACAAGGCTGCGAGCTCTACACCATTTCTGGTTCACACCTTGGAAAGTTCACTTTGGCACAGGAACAAACCGGGCAAATTCATTCACTATGTGGTCATGGAAACGTCCAAACACGGGAGCTAGTTATTCAGCCGCGTATCCACGCTGACTTATCTTACAGCACCATGCCACGCAGCCGACTGGCACATGCGTATCACTTTACTGCTACAGCACCCACATAAAGGAAAGACCTTCCCCCCCCCCCCCCGGCCACGAACTTGTGACGTCATACTAGTTGCCTTGCCCAGCACAAATTGCGTATGCTCGGCTGGGTCTGGGGCTAGGTGGGAAATCAGTACACCAATGAAAAGGTACCGAATAAAGTTCTTAACTTCGTCATATGTTATCGAGAGCGTGAGCCTATTTGGTGGTCTAAAATAGTAATTCGCTCCCCACTGGAGACGATCGCTGTAATTTGTAAGACCTGTAGTGTCACATGCTGCTACTTACGTCACATGGCCCCCATAGTAGCTCATTGGCCCCATCACTGCTGCAACACACTTCAGCAGTGAAGTGTCACATGACCACCTGGTAACAGTTATACAACATATACGGCGCTATACAGCAGCAAAAGTGTGCTTTTGAGGGGGTGACTTATATTTTGTACGATGTGCTCATAATCACACTTGTAAAAAGTAGTTCATCAGCAGACGTACCGAACAGTGGAAAGCCTGAGGCAGAAGCACATTGACGAAAGGCCTTGCTTAGATGGCCTAACGGTTAAGGGAACTACTTGCAATAAGCAAAGAACCCAGTTCAATTTCCTGTCTGGAAAGGATCATCAGTGAATTCATTCACGTCGATCTGTTAATCTCATTTCTGCCTAGAGACTTCACAGAATAAGTTACACATGTTTTCCCACGTTAAGACGATAATGCAAACAAGAGTGGACCATTGTCTGAAGAGAGAACATATCCCACGCTTCCTACAGGCACGGTTCTGTTGTGATACGAATAACAGATGCATCATGGTGTGAGGGTGAAAACGCGCGGCAACTGTAAACTTTGTACAAACTTGAATTGCGCGGGACAGCACTCCCTGTGAGTGAAACGTCTAAATTTCACTTGCATGGGGGCTTAATTAAAAATATGAATGCAAATATTTTTAGTGGCTGTAGGCCCGATTACGCAAGTCTCGTAAACGGCTGGCCCTGACTAGTATTAGTACGCAATCTGACTGCATAGAACAACAACAAAGAATGAAATGAAAATTTTCATTAACACAATTAATTAATTAAGTCCCCAGCAACTATAAAACCAACGCCACAACAAGCACAAGTGTAGCTGTTCTGTATGTGGTAGTATGACTCAACGCACATCTGGCACGGTTCTTCTTCAACAAGACAAGAATTTTTAAATATTGACGTGATAAAAGGAAATTAGAAATACTATAATTGTGCAAGAAAACCAAAATTACACTCTAATACAAGAACACAAGCCAGATGCTTTGTTGACTGAACCTGTAATGATGCATTATTTGAGACACACAAATAATAAAAGAACATAGCGTTTTATTACCTTCATATATATTGACGAAATGCACTCTGATCATTACAATATCTCCATTAGAATAACATCTGCTAACTCTCCCATCAAATAACTGCATAAAACATGGAACAACACTCTCCACTATCACATCTCACTCCGACTTCACGACAAGCAGTGTCCACCACAACTTCTCGGCAAGAACTGCCTGCCGCTACGTCTCTATAATCACTGCCAGTGGAGGCGGCGGAACAATACTCTCCGGCGCGATCTCTGGCGCTGTGGCTCAGTGTAGCCACCTTTCACACTCAGATTCACTGTGATATATTCTGGGAGTGTATGACCAAATGCAACTGTGTGTCCAGCTGCAGTGCAGAGTTCTTTGAATTTAACCAAGACCACACAGACGTCTGCAGTGTCATGGAAAAACATTTTCGTATTATGTAACAAATTGTCGCTCCTATATACAGTCTGAGCTCAGGAGTAGTACTACTTCCACTGTGTTTCGAAGAAGAGGTCCGAGCACACTGAATTGTACTGCATGGAACGAAGATTATTTTAGTAGCGAACGATGATTCACAAGCTAAAGCATGAAACAATGTTGTAAAAAGTGCCTACGAAAGACGCTATACAAGGTCCAGTCACATTGACGTGAGCACCGCCTATATTGGACGTCAACATGCAATAAAAACTCACAGACGGCAGTGGCAGTACTAGCAGTGGAGGGTATGTAAAGCGTGTGGTGGACGTGGAAAACAGTGCAGTCGTTGTCATTATGCGAAAACCGAGCGACTTATTTGACATTCACAGGGGCTTGTTCATTTGCCTTTCGGACCAAAGGTGCAAGCATTTGCGAAGCGGCTAAGTCTGCAAACTGTTCGCGTGCCGTCGTGTTTAAAGTATACCGTGCGCCGCAAAATGGCGCTTTCCAACAACCGGTGACGAGGCAATTGTAGTGCACATTGGGCCGTACAAGACAGGTGTGCACGACGGCTGCAGAGATGTGTAGGGGCGAATAGAAGTGCAACTGTTGAGCAACTCACTGCGCAGAAGAACAAAGGAGCTTCAACAACCGATCAGCGAACGTCACTGCATATGAGCCTCTGAAGCAGGAGCCCAGTTCATGCATCCATGCCCACTGCTGTTAATCGGCGACGAAGGCTGGAATTTGCACACCAGTACCACAACTACACATCTACTAAGTGGCAACAGACGTTCTTTACAGATGAATCACGTCTTATGCTCCATTGGTCAAATGGCTTTATCTGTGTAGTGCGTGAATCGTCTGGAAGCAAACATCGCGCAACAATTGTCGTAATGGTCGAGACCAGAGGGCATTTCGTGAGTGATCTCGTTATTTTGGAGGGAACACTCAAATATGTCTATCCTCGAGGACCATGTTGTTGTTGTTGTTGTTGTTGTGGTCTTCAGTCCTGAGACTGGTTTCATGCAGCTCTCCATGCTACTCTATCCTGTGCAAGCTGCTTCATCTCCCAGTACCTGCTGCAGTCTACATCCTTCTGAATCTGCTTAGTGTATTCATCTCTTCGTCTCCCTCTACGATTTTTACCCTCCACGCTGCTCTCCAGTACTAAATTGGTGATCCCTTGATGCCTCAGAACATGTCCTAACAACCGATCCCTTCCTCTGGTCAAGTTGTGCCACAAACTCCTCTTCTCCCCAATTCTATTCAATACCTTCTCATTAGTTATGTGATCTACCCATCTAATCTTCAGCATTCTTCTGTAGCGCCACATTTCGAAAGCTTCTATTCTCTGCTTGTCTAAACTATTTATCGTCCACGTTTCACTTCCATACATGGCTACACTCCATACAAATACTTTCAGAAATGACTTCCTGACACTTAAATCTATACTCGATGTTAACAAATTTCTCTTCTTCAGAAACGCTTTCCTTGCCATTGCCAGTCTACATTTTATATCCTTTCTGCTTCTACCATCATCAATTATTTTGCTCCCCAACTAGCAAAACGCCTTTACTAGTTTAAGTGTCTCATTCCCTAATCTAATTCCCACAGCATCACGCGATTTAATTCAACTACATTCCATTATCCCCTAAAAGAAGTTTGTTTTTCCTCGGCACGATGGTATCTGCCAGCAGAATAATGCAACGTACCATAGAGCTCGCAGTGTACGTGCGTAGTTCTAAGGGCACCAAAATAAAATTACCGCACTCCTCTGGTCACCAAATTCCCCTGATATTAACGTAATCGAGAACCTATGGGACCACCTCGATCGGCCTGTTCGCGCCGTGAATACTCAACCCAGAATCCTAGCGCAGCTGGCGAAGACATTGGCGCCCGGGTGGCTCCACATCCCTGTCGGTACCTTACAGGGCCTCAGTGACACATCCTGCACGTCTCGCAATGGTCCGCACTGAAAGGTGTTTATTCGGGAGTTTGACTGCTGGTCACACATTAATGTGACTGGACATTTCCTCTGCTCCAGCTGATTCTATTTTTATTTTGGGATGAGTTTTCGTAAAAGCAACTGTTTGGACAATCGCATCTTGCATGCCTAATGATCACTAATACCACTTAACAGAGTTGCAAGTACGATTTGAAATTTTATTGAAGATTACATAATAGTCCCTGGAGTTGATTATGGAGCGGTCCCAAAATAATCTAGTGCGATAACGCTTTTATTGATCTGTATTAGCAGGAACAGTAAAACATAACAAATGACCAGCACTCCAGCACGACCTTGGTCCGTGCTGAACTCCATGCAGAAGCGATGCTCGGTTTGCTGCTGGAGTCCGGGTTATCCTTAGTATTTCACTGTTGCTTTTAATACGTATCGAAGAAAACGAATATCGCACTAGATTAATTTGGGATCCCTCTATCGAAGGGGCACATAAAATTGGATTTCTTGTTGTTATTGTGGTCTTCAGTCCTGAGACTGGTTTGATGCAGCTCTCCAAGCTACTCTATCCTGTGCAAGCTGCTTCATCTCCCAGTACCTGCTGCAGCCTACAGCCTTCTGAATCTGCTTAGTGTATGCATCTCTTTGTCTCCCTCTACGAATTTTACCCTCCACGCTGCCCTCCAGTACTAAATTGGTTATCCCTTGATGCCTCAGAACATGTCCTACCAACCGATCCCTTCCTCTGGTCAAGTTGTGCCACAAACTCCTCTTCTCCCAAATTCTATTCAATACCTCCTCGTTAGTTATGTGATCTACCCATCTAATCTTCAGCATTCTTCTGTAGCACCACATTTCGAAAGCTTCTATTCTCTTCTTGTCTAAACCATTTATCGTCCATGTTTCACTTCCTTACATGGCTACACTCCATACAAATACTTTCAGAAACAACTTCCTGATACTTAAATCTATATTCGATGTTAACAAATTTCTCTTCTTCAGAAACGCTTTTCTTGCCATTGCCAGTCTACACTTTATATCCTCTCTACTTCGACCATCATCAGTTATTTTGCTCCCTAAATAGCAAAACTCCTTTACTAGTTTAAGTGTCTCTTTCCCTAATCTACATAATTCCCTCAGCATCACCCGACTTAATTCGACTACATTCCATTGTCCTCGTTTTGCTTTTGTTGATGTTCATCCTATACCCTCCTTTCAAGACCCTGTCCATTCCGTTCAACTGCTCTTCCAAGTCCTTTGCTGTCTCTGACAGAATTACAATGTCACCGACGAACCTCAAAGTTTTTATTTCTTCTCCATGGATTTTAATGGCTACTCCTAACTTTTCTTTTGTTTCTTTTACTGCTTGCTCAATATACAGATTGAATAGCATCTGGGATAGGCTAAAACCCTGTCTCACTCCCTTCCCGTCCACTGCTTCCCTTTCATGCCCCTCGACTCTTATAACTGCCATCTGCTTTCTGTACAAATTGTGAATAGCCTTTAGCTCCCAATATTTGGCCGCTGCCACCTTCAGAATTGGAAAGAGATTATTCCAGTCAACATTTTCAAAAGATTTCTCTAAATCTACAAATGCTAGAAACGTAGGATTGCCTTTCATTAATCTTTCTTCTAAGATAAGTCGTAGGGTCAGGATTGCCTCATGTGTTCCAACATTTCTATGGAATCCAAACTGATCTTCCCCGAGGTCAGCTTCTACCAGTTTTTCCATTCGTCTATAAAGAATTCGCGTTAGTATTTTGCAGCTGTGACTTATTAAACTAATAGTTCGGTAATTTTCACAACTGTCAACACCTGCTTTGTTTGGAATTGTAATTATTATATTCTTTTTGAAGTCTGAGGGAATTTCGCCTGTCTCATACATCTTGCTCACCAGATGGTAGAGTTTTGTCAGGACTAGCTCTTCCAAGGCTGTCATTAGTTCTAATGGAATGTTGTCTACTCCCGGGGCCTTGTTTCGACTTAGGTCTCTCAGTGCTCTGTCAAACTCTTCACGCAGAATCATATCTCCCATTTCATCTTCATCTACATCCTCTTCCATTTCCATTATATTGTCCTCAAGAACATCGCCCCTGTATAGACCCTCCATATACTCCTTCCACCTTTCTGCTTTCTCTTCTTTGCTTAGAACCTGTACAACCACTGGTTCTTTCAGTGTATCCAGGTCCCATCTCCTTAAATTCCCTCCTTTTTGCAGTTTCTTCAGTTTTAATCTACAGTTCATAACCAATCATTATGTTTGCAGTGGAAAAAAACTGACGCTTTCTGATGGCTCTCGATCTTCCACCATAACCGAGCCCATCAATATGAGGTAGCAAATATGTGGCAGCCAAGGAGGTGGAAACGTGGGTTCTATGCCAAGACTGCTTGGTAGCTACAACAGGAAAACACCAGGAGTACAAAATAAGAAAGTATTATTACTTAACTTTGTTTTAGTCCATGATCTATTGGTTGACATTTATAGAAGACGCGACTCGACTAAGCGTCTGTAGAATGACATAATTTACAAGTCACAAATCTTGCAGTGACGAATTAATCTCTCGTAACCTCGAATGTCGAATGCGATGAATTTGAAGACTAACTTGGCTGTCGACATGACAGAACGTATAATTGTTTATAACTGCCAACTTTGTACTGTTGACTTTACTGTAGCACTGTTAACGAACATTAGGCAACGGCCTTGCCGTAGTGGATACACCGGTTCCCGTCAGATCACCGAAGTTAAGCGCTGTCGGTCGTGGCCGGCACTTGGATGAGTGACTATTCAGGTCGCCGTGCGCTGTTGCCATTTTTCGTGGTGCACTCAGCCTCGTGATGCAAGTTGAGGAGCTACTCGGCCGAATAGTAGCGGCTTCGGTCAAAGAAATCCTTCGTAACGACTGGGAGAGTGGTGTGGTGACCACACGTCCCTCCTATCCGCATCCTCAGCTGAGGATGACACGGCGGTCGGATGGTCCCGATGGGCCACTTCTGTCCTGAAGACGGAGTGCGTTACGGAACTTTACAACTGGGCTACAAAGACTTGATGGCAGCAATGACTGAGCTGCAGACGATGACTGACTAACATCGGCGCTGGCTGACGACTGAGCGCGGCTACGAACTGTAGACTGGCACAACTGCTCTACACTCCTGCTACATATGAAGTGGCCTAGCGGCGCCTCGCGGCGAGCTTAAGTACTGCGACTGGCTGTGTACTCTTTGGCTAGCACGGCCGTTCTTCTGTTCCGTTTATCGAAAGAATCGCATCCGGCAGATCGATCTCTGAGGCGGCGGCGTGGTCGTTTGACTGACGATATCACACTTCTAGTCGACGCTGACCGTCGTGTGAAAGACATGATGGGGATAATTTCTTTGAACTTACTTCGGCTACAAGTTACAAAAACGAAATTGCGAATATCTGCCAAAACACCAGTGAAAATTCGTCTGACGATGCATAGGATAGACACCCGATATACGAGTACATAATACTATTGTGCCTTTGCATGTGTTCATCTTCGATAGCATAAAAGAGATCTCTTTTACTTCAAACTCTTTGTTTTCGATATTTTTAGAGGAGATAGTGTGGACCAGAACAAGCAAACAAGTCCAGTAAACATGGTCATGCTTACGTTAACAGCTGTGAACAATTGTTCCTCTTCGATACTGCGAAACACATCTATTGCACTGAACAAGTGTCCGAAGGTCTTATGGTACGCATTTTAGAGCACATGTTTACTGGAATTCCTTTCTGGTTTTGTTGAGTTCGTCTGACGATCCATAGGATAGACAGCCGATATACGAGTACATAATACTATTGTGCCTTTGCATGTGTTCATCTTCGATGCTATAAAAGAGATCTCTTTTACTGCAAGCTCTTTGTTTTCTATATTTTTAGAGGAGATAGTGCGGACCAGAACAAGCAATCACCTCTCAAAATATTGGCGAATTTTTTCACACCCTACATATAGGTTGTATATTCTACTCCTCATTATTTGTCATGAATAGTGTCTGTGCTTGACTATCAATATTGATTTATCTCGCCAAAATAACTGATTATAAGTTAAAACCTTATAAATATTGATTTTCGGAACCAAAATTGTAGTAAGAAGGTGGGTCTATATCCTTCAGTACATCGTTGACTGTCATGTAACAAAATCATGTTAAGCAGTCAATAAAATGTTTAAAAACTATACTAAATTCACTCCGAATTGACTGTTGCATTATAATGTATCATTCATTCATTTGTAGTGACTGGTTTTGGACATTGTCCATTTTAAAACCATCTGTTTTCGCCGTTAATTAAAATACAGTCAAATATGATGCTTGGAAATAGCTGCAGCAGATAATACGTAATGAGAAGCTCTCCATTTATTTAGTGTTTACAAATCTGATTCTGTGGATGAAACATTTTATTTGATGCCTTATGGGAATAAACTTAATTGTTATAATGACATCTAGCTTCCTTGTGGATGAAACATTTTATTTGATGCCTTATGGTAATAAACTTAATTGTTATAATGATATCTAGCTTCCTTTTGTAGTCAGGTGTGTCCCTTCATTAATACAGTATAATCATGTGAGGTGCAGCATCCACACTGTGAAGTTTAATTCGGCCACCCCTTGGAATTTTTCGTTTGCTAAGACATTGTTCATTGTTTGACTTTGTGTCTCTTAATTTATGTGATGCTTCGCTTTCCTGTAGGTCACTGGGAATCCGATTTGTAGCATCTTAGGGGTCAGCTGATCAGCTCACCTGTCACTTCACAGCAACACTGCTTTCAAAAAATGAATTTCGCATCTCGTTGTAAATGTGTAACGCGAGCTTTATGGATGAGAAGAGATTCACACAAACTGAGATAGTAAATTACCACAAGGAACAACATTTGTCTGGATGTAAATTCACAAGCGACCATAAAAAAAACATTAAGTCTACTGCAGTATCTATATATTGTCTAGACTTGTTAGTACCAAAATTACAATGTGTAGCAGTTCACCGGAAAAAGTAACAGGTGGTGTTTATCGCGAATTTCTACTTGACGAATTACTCGCGCTAGTGGAGAAGGTTATGACAAATGAAGTTTAGGCATGATTTGTCACCATTTCATATTGGCTACTCATGCAACTTAATGAATGATGGATTTATCATGGAGGTCCATTATCAACGCCTGCCTGTTCACCTGACTGTTGCCTCTTAGCTTTCAGCCTGTGACGTCATACAAAGATATGTGTGCGTTCTACAACCGTCAACAAGTTACACACAATATATACATACAAAGCGATTCGGCTGCCCATACGGATGAGTTTTATGCAACTTGCAGTGTCTTCCAATATCACGTAAAAATTGTCCATATTATCTCGCTCCCTATATGCAAACTATTAGTCCTACAGAAAAAAAATCAGCAGGACTTATTTGTAAAAGATATACCGCAGTTCAATTTTGTACTCCGGTACATTTTCGCCAGAGGCTGTAGTTTTCGAATTATTCAACAAAAACTTCTAAAGGGACCTTCAAACATGTTTTTCTCGAGCAATTAGAAAACGTAGCCTCCAGCCTACATATACGTACTTTGGCTTACACCACGCTGGCGGCCATCTTGCCTGGAGCTTGTACTAGGATTCATCTCAGTACCCTGTAGAAATCGGTCCTCCAAATCTAGAATACGCACAGTCCACCGCCTCCCTGTACGTTCGTCTTTCTGAAAGGAACCACGATTACACAAACGCCTAAAAAGGGCTTAAAATGTTGTGTGAGGTGGTTTGTGTCTGTGACGGTGCTTGTTTTGGTGAAGCCATGCTGCCTTCCTACCCTTCCCATCTGCTTGGCCGTTGACAAACACCATTTAGGTTTGTTTCCGATATGAGTATCGGACCATTCTGCTGCTTATAGTACTCAACGTCAATTACACAGCGTGCAACACGCAAAGAACACAGGGCACGTGGTTAGAGGAACTTCTACCGTGGCATTTCCGGACGTATGTTCATAGGACCTGTCTTCCTCCATTTCCAGTCAGTAACCCGTCCCTGTAGTTTATCGGTTTTACTAATGTTCACTCCATGTGTGTGTGTGTGTGTGTGTGTGTGTGTTTCTTGGGAAGGATGTCTCAAACGAAGCGGTAATCACAATGAGCATCTCCAGTATTATCGAGAGATTGATGGCTATGACTGAACAGAATGACCCATATCTCAAGACATGTTGGCTCCGAACCATTCTTTCATAGGATATTTTTTGTACTTTTGATCTGTAAGAATATGGGACATACTTCTTTAACGCACAGCAAGCACCGAATACCTAAATATTCGAAATACATTGCAAAGCTCTACATACAACCCGAGTACCCTAAGGGACTCGTTATTCTGAGTGTGAAAATTATATTGTATTCACTGGAGTAAAGCCAGCGACGACCGACTTAGAAGAGCCTTCGGAACTACGTTACCAACAAGTCCTCATGTTGCCCCGTGTCAGTTGGTAGCTGGTAGTAATCACTCTAACGTCTATATGATTTTGCGTGCGCCATGACGACTGCGACAAACATTTCCCTCCATCGATGTCATGCATAGGCTATTGCTGTTCTGCACCGTTCTTACAGAACTACGAATCACAGTAATGACAAGGAACAAAGTAAATGGTTCAAATGGCTCTGAGCACTATGGGACTCAACTACTGTGGTCATAAGTCCCCTAGAACTTAGAACTACTTAAACCTAACTAACCTAAGGACAGCACACAACACCCAGCCATCACGAGGCAGAGAAAATCCCTGACCCCGCCGGGAATCGAACCCGGGAACCCGGGCGTGGGAAGCGAGAACGCTACCGCACGACCACGAGATGCAGGCGAACAAAGTAAAAAACCGGTCACTTGCGAGGAGTGCATTGTATCGAATGAACGGCCGAAACTGGACACGGGGACTTCGTCGAACGAGAAGCGAAACTGCGTCGTGTGCGGGAAACTGACAGCTTCGACGTCGTGTTGTCTAGTTTCTCGGAGGGCGAGCATAGTTCCCGCAGTCTGTCCAGGGTACGGCGGTCTCGGTTTGCATTATTCCGCGCCGGAGCAGATGGACACGTGTCCGCAGTGTGGGAACGCTGTAGCGTCCAGCGCATCCCCCCTGGGCGCCGGTATCGGCCCGAGCATCGCACGCTTCCCGCCGCCCCCACCGCCCCCGTACTGGGCCCCTTCACGCGGATATTGCTATGCCGCGAACAAAACCAGATTGCGCCCGCGCTGCCCGTCATTAATTGAAACGGAATGCGTTGCATGGCGCACCAATGACAACCGGTCGAAGCGGCCGCAGATAAGTTTTTGCATGTCCGTAATTTGTCGCCCGCCCCCGCGTCCTGTTCCCGCTGCCGCCTCCGTTGCCGCCGCCGCTGCCACCACCACCACCACCACTCGCGGTCGCTTCGCCAATACGGACAATTCCGACAACCGGCAACCCTTTGTCTGGGCACTCTTTTTAGCCCTTTCCCTCCACGTGCGCAGTCGTTATATTCTCGCCGCTGTGCTTGTGTACGTGTGCGTGTGTTCGTGTGTCCGTGCCCCTCCGCGAATGCGTGTGGTCTGCGCACCGCCCCCGGTCGGAGACAAAAAGGTCTATTGTTGCTGCTAAATTAATGCCCTGATGTATACTAATTTCAGCGATTTAGATATGTGCTGCGTGTGTATTATCGTATTATTGTTGGCGTACTCTCAGGACTCTGATAACAATGTGCCGGCGCCGTGGATTATATTGCTCCGTTGTGTTTTGTCCCGTTCCGGCAGAGCAACCAGCCGGCGCTTTGTGTTCCGGCCGCTTTTGGCGCGTTCTGTACAGAACACAGCGAACGCGTATGCAGGAACAAGCATTGAATTCCCTCTGTGGGACTGTATAAAGCCCGGCGCACATTATCAGCAGAAATAAAACATTAACTTCTCTACGCCGTATTCCCGCTGGGAATCCAGAGCGCAATCTTATATCTTTATTTGAGTGCTCGAGAAATGCGACGTTTCAAAAGCTCCCGACGAGCCACGATGGACGAATTTATAGATTTAGCTGAAATCTAGAGAAGTAGTACATTTGGCACCACACTGATCAAATGGTTCAAATGGCTCCGAGCACTATGGGACTTAACTTCTGAGTTCATCAGTCCCCTAGAACTTAGAACTACTTAAACCGAAATAACCTAAGGACATCACACACTTCCATGTGCGAGGCAGGATTCGAACCTCCGACCGTAGCGGCTGCGCGGTTCCAAACTGTAGCGCCTAGAACCGCTCGGCCACTCCTGCCGGCCGACACTGATCAGCCAGAATATTATGAACTCCAACGTGCCATCTACGTAAACCCGTTCAGGCGATATCAGCGTCATGTGACGAATGACTGCTAGTCAGACACATCTACATCGACATACATACTCCGCAATCCACCATACAGTGCGTGGCGGAGGGTACCTCGTACCACAACTAGCATCTTCTCTCCCTATTCCATTCTCAAAAAGAACGAGGGAAAAATGACTGCCTATATGCCTCTGTACGAGCCCTAATCTCTCTTATCTTATCTTTGTGGTCTTTCCGCGAAATGTAAGTTGGCGGCAGTAAAATTGTACTGCAATCAGCCTCAAATGCTGGTTCTCTAAATTCCCTCAGTAGCGATTCACGAAGAGAACGCCTCCTTTCCTCTAGAGACTCCCACCCGAGTTCCTGAAGCATTTCAATAACACTCGCGTGATGATAAAACCTACCAGTAACAAATCTAACAGCCCGCCTCTGAATTGCTTCTACGAGGGTCGGTCAAAAAGTAATGCCTCCCATTTTTTTTCTACTTAAAGAAATTAAGTTAAGTGAAAAATTTGAATTTGGCGCCATTCCTCAAACCTTCTTCTGCAATCCACTGCAGTAGTAACTTTCTGTGTCAACAGGTGGCAGCACAGCAGAAGTTTGTAAGATGGCCGACATCGATGTTCGTTTGAGACAGCGTTGTGTGATTGAATTCTTGAATGCAGAAGGTGAAACGCCCATACGCATTCATGAAAGACTGAAGAAGGTGTATGGTGTTGTGACAGTGGATGTCAGCACTGTTAGACGATGGGTTCGTCGTTGTAAGGAAGCTGAAGGGCAAACACCGTTGACTGACGAAAAGCGGAGCGGCAGGCCGGTGAGTGCAGTGACTCCACACAACATTCAGCAAGTTGATGACATCATTCGTGGTGACCGTCGGGTGACTGCAGATGAAGTGTGTCGCATTATTTCTCTTAGTAAAGGCAGTGTGATCACGATTATTAAACAATTGGGGTACTCAAAAGTTTGTGCACGGTGGGTTCCAAGAATGTTAACCGATCAGAATAAAGAGGCAAGGAAAACAATAGCCTCCCAACACTTGCAGCGCTTCCGTTTGGAGGGAGATGAGTTTCTGAAAAAAATTGTGACCGGGGACGAAACATGGGTGCATTTTTTTGAACCCGAATCAAAGAGGCAGTCAATGGAGTGGCGTCACACAAGCTCGCCGAGGAAGAAAAAATTCAAAACTGTGCGATCGGCAGGGAAAGTTATGGCAACAGTTTTCTGGGATACAGAGGGTGTGATTCTGGTTGATTTTTTGGAGCAGGGATGCACAATAAATTCTGTTCAATACGTCACAACCCTCAACAAACTTAAAGCACGTCTTCAGCGAGTTCGCCCAACAAAATCAATGGCAGATGTTCTTCTTTTGCATGACAATGCAAGACCACACACCAGTCGTCACACCTCTGACGAGATTGTCAAAATTGGATGGGAAGTTTTGCCTCATCCCCCATACAGCCCTGACCTGGCACCATCAGACTTCCATCTGTTCGGGCCACTAAAAGAAGCTCATCGTGGGATTCATTTTGAAGATGAGGAGGCCGTCAAAACATCCGTGCGTCAATGGCTTAGGAAGCAGAGCTGTGATTTTTACCGTGCTGGGATACATGCCCTTGTTCAAAGATGGACCAAAACTGTAGAGATGGGCGGAGATTACATTGAAAAATGACAAAATGATCCTCAATGTTGTGGTTTTCAACCTATGTAATTGCATTTAAATTTCCTGACAATTAAACGTAGAAAAAAAAATAGGAGGCATTACTTTTTGACTGACCCTCGTATGTCCTCCCTCAATCCGACCTGATAGGGATCCCAAACGCTCGAGCAGTACTCAAGAATAGGTCGTATTAGTGTTTTATAAGCGGTCTCCTTTACAGATGAACCACATCTTCCCAAAATTCTACCAATGAACCGAAGACGACAATCCGCCTTCCCCACAACTGCCATTACATGCTTGTCGCACTTCATATCGCTCTGCAATGTTACGCCCAAATATTTAATCGACGTGACTGTGTCAAACGCTACACTACTAATGGAGTATCCAAACATTACGGGATTCTTTTTCCTATTCATCTGCATTAATTTACATTTATCTATATTTAGAGTTAGCTGCCATTCTTTACACCAATCACAAATCCTGTCCAAGTCATCTTGTATCCTCCTGCAGTCACTCAGCGACGACACCTTCCCGTACACCACAGCATCATCAGAAACAGCCGCCCATTGCTATCTACCATATCCAAAAGATCATTTATGTAGATAAAAAACAACAGAGGACCTTCCACACTTCCCTGGGGCACTCCAGATTATACCCTCACCTCCGATGAACACTCACAATCGAGGACAACGTACTGGGTTCTATTACTTAAGAAGTCTTCGAGCCACTGACATACTTGGGAACCAATCCCGTATGGTCGTGCCTTAGTTAGGAGTCTGCAGTGGGGCACCGAGTCAAACGCTATCCGGAAGTCAAGGAATATGGCATCCGTCTGATACCCTTCATCCACGGATCGCAAGATATCATGTGAAAAAAGGGCGAGTTGCGTTTCGCAGGAGCGATGCTAAAAGCCGTGCCGATGCATGGACAGCAACTTCTCTGTCTCAAGGAATTTCATTATATTCTAACTGAGAGTATGTTCGAGAATCCTGCAACAAACCGATGTTAAGGATATTGGTCTGTAATTTTGAGGATCCGTCCACCTTGCGTATAGCATCAGTGAGCGTGCTGTCAGTGTGTAGTATAGGCAAGGCGCGCAATCTGAGTTGGACCGAGGGAGATTGTGATGGCATGGATGCTCGGCAAGAGCATTTCTGAAACTGTACGAACCGTCGGGTGTTCGAGAAGTGCTGTGGTGAATGTTTCGAACATGTGGCGAAATTAAGGTGATACCACGTCCAGACGTCGTAGGATTGGACGCCCACCCCTCATTACGGATGTCTGACGTCGTAGGCTGGACAGAACGGGAAAACAGGAGAGTCGGCGAACTGTCGCAGAACTAACATCAGACTTTCAGTGCTGGGCAGAGTAATGCACCGAACACTCCTAACGATGGGTCACCTCAGCCGACGACCCATGCATGTGCCAAAATTCTAAACCTAGTTTTCAAAAACTCGTTTACGCTAGAGGACTGCAGCACCATTCCCCCTCTCAATTATCCAACAAACGAAAGGATGGCTGACATAGTGTCCAGTGTATCTGGGATTGTAAAACAGTTAAGGTCCTTAGACGCCAGGAAGGCATCTGGCCCAGACGGTATCCCTGTAAGATTATATGTTGACTATGCTACAAATATAGAACGATTCTTATCCATCATCGATCAGAGATCTTTGGAACAGCGGAAAGTTCCACAGGACTGGAAGAGGTCCCAGGTCATATCAATTTATAAAAAGTGTAAAAAATCGGATGCACATAATTATCGGCCAATTTCACTGGCATCGATTTGTTGTAGAGTCATAGAATATATTTTGTGTTCAGACATAATGTAAGTAGGCTGTTTAGGTTTTTATATTGATAACGCCACGTAGCGTTCTGTATGAAAAATGACTGGCTGTGCTGTGTGCCGTCTGTGGCTAGTTTGCATTGTTGTCTGCCATTGTAGTGTTGGGCAGTTGGCTGTTAACAGCGCGTAGCGTTGCGCAGTTGGAGGTGAGCCGCCAGCAGTGGTGGATGTGGGGAGAGAAATGGCGGAGTTTTGAAATTTGTAAGACTGGATGTCATGAACTGCTATGTATATTATGCTGTTTCAACACTATTAAGGTAAATACATTGCTTGTTCTCTATTAAAATCTTTCATTTGCTAACTATGCCTATCAGTAGTTAGTGCCTTCCGTAGTTTGGATCTTTTATTTAGCTGGCAGTAGTGGCGCTCGCTGTATTGCAGTAGTTCGAGTAACCAAGATTTTTGTGAGGTAAGTGATTTGTGAAACGTATAGGTTAATGTTAGTCAGGGCCATTCTTTTGTAGGGATTTTTGAAAGTCAGATTGCGTTGCACTAAAAATATTGTGTGTCAGTTTAAGCACAGTCGTATACAATTTTTCAAAAGGGGGACATTTCAATAATGACCTGACTCTGAGAATCTCATCTGCAGAAACCACCACGGTTTTAGGAAACAGCGGTCATGCGAGACACAGCAGTCACTCTTTGTGCATCATACACAACAGGCTCTAGATACCGGCTGCCCGATTATTGCCATATTTCTCGACTTTAGAAAGGCGTTCGACTCGGTTCCGCACTGTCGCTTGCTCCAAAAAGTGAGTGCTCACGGTGTATCCGATGACATATGCGGTTGGATAGAACGTTTTCTAACAGATAGAGAGCAGTGTGTCGTCCTGAATCGGGTGACTTCAACAGAAACAAGCGTATCTTCAGGTGTGCCCAGGGCAGCGTAATACGCCCGCTGCTTTTTACAATTTACATAAACGATCTGGTTGATGTTATTGACAGCGACATGAGACTGTTTGCCGATGATGCTGTAGTCTACAGCAAAGTAGTATCACACGAAAGTTGTGAACAAATCAATGAGGATTTGCAGAAAATAAATGCTTGGTGTAATGACTGGCAGTTATCTCTCAATATTAGTAAGTGTAGCCTACTGCGTATAACAAGGCGAAAATCCCCGTTAATGTACCAGTAAATTATAAATGCCCAGTCTTTGGAAGCGGTAACGTCCGTCAAGTATCTGGGTATGACTATTCGAAATAATCTCAATTGGAATGACCGGACTACACAAATAACGGGTAAGACGAACTCTAGATTGCGGTTTATTGGTAGAATCCTGAAGTGATGCAGCCCTTCAACAAAGGAGATTGCTTACAATACGTTTGTTTTCAGTCTTAGAGTATTGTTCGTCTGTATCGGACTCTTGCCAGTTGGGTCTGATTCAAGGGATTGAGAAGGTCCAAAGAAAAGCAGCATGATTCGTGACTGATACATTTAGCCATAGCGAGTGCGTTACAAATATCATAGAAAGTTTGAAGTGTGACACACTTGCAGATAGTCGACGCGCTAAACGGAAGGGGTTGCTCACTAAATTCCGAAATCCGGTCTTCACCTAGGATGTAGAGCATATATTATTACCACCAACTCTCAAATCGCGCAGTGATCACCATTCAAAGATAAGAGAAATTAGAGCTCGTACTGAGGCGTTCAGACAGTCATTTTTCCGTCTCGCGATCCGCGAGTGTAACGGATGGGAGGGCGGTGGGTGGGGGGGGGGGGGAGGAGAGGGGGGGGAATTATGACTTTCGAGCGAATTATGCCCTCCACCACTAGCGGAGAATATATGTAGATGTAGATGTAAATGCCAATGCCAATGTTAACACGACGACATCGGCAAGTATTACTCAAATTGGCACGTGAGTACCGACACTGTACATTGGGGCAGTGGCAGGTCGTTGCATCGTCTGATGAGTCCCGATACCTTCTTCATGATGCCGATGGGAGGGTGCGAATCCGTCGTCTTCCAGGGGAACCGCTCTTTGATACATGTACAGCGCGTAACACCATAGCTCTAATGCTCTACTGATTTATTTTGCCTTTTGTTTTATTTAATGTTACATCGTTGAACTTCTGTAAATGTGTTTGAATCGGTAACACAAAACTGTATACTCCTTTCTTTGTTAAAACTTTGATGTCATGATTTGATTCTATGCAATGTAGTGTATCTGTCATTTAAATTCTTTGTCCCAATTGGAGGGAGACAAAACTTACTGTATATATTTGGAATTTGTTTAAATAATTTTTTATAGAAATGTCAATATGTGCAAAGGTTCTGTTTTATTTAAAATGTTTGGCTGTTGTTATGTAATTGCTGATCCTAACTTAGGGTTCTTAATTATTTCATATGCAAAAGATGTTGTGGTTCCCCTCGGGAACGGAACTGTGTAGCGCTCGCAAATTGTGGTTTGCCCAGGTAGAAAAGGTGGAACAAGAGTCAGTCGGGGACGAGCTACCAAACTGTGAACTGCCCATGTAAAAGTTGTATATTGTGCTGCTTCCAAGAGAGGCTCTTACTGACGTTTTCCAATGCCTCGGATGGATGGACAAAGAGCTGGAATTGTTCTGAAATTGGTATCTATCATCGCCACCAAGAAATGACAAGTCCAGCAATTCTACCTGCAAATCGATCTACCAACATGCAATTGCCGCTACATTGCGCAATCACTGTAATGGAACGTTATAATAAGATACAGTGAAGGATCAGCTTATCGGATGTGTTAGTGTGCTAAAATATAAGATAATTTATAACTGAATTTATGCACCTACCTTGATTTTTTTCCTTATCATAACACTTCTCAGGTTCCTCTCCGTTTGAACTAAAGTGATTACCGAGTGTCCTTACTGAAAGAACATTAAAGCCCAGTGTTTTACTAATTAATGCCTCTTGAACATAGTAAAAAGAAAGTTAAAGTTAATGTGGCAAGAGAGTGAACTAAAGTAAATGATGCTTGCTGAAAATAATTTTTCTATTAAAACTGCTTATTAATATGTTGTTGCCACCTTCAAAATTAAAAGTTCTTAAAACTGAGGCTTATAAAGTTTTACTTAGTAAATGATAACATTGCTGCCTGTTGTAAATCGCAGAAGGTGAGTCAGTATCTTACAAATATATTAATTTTGTGTCTCACTGTAGTAAAAGTGAAAAACAGCAGTTGTGGAAAGTTATATACTCATGTTTGCTAAGCACTGGTTCCTTTTGTGTATTGAAACTGCATATTAGTAGAGTAATAGCATCCACAGTTTATCCTTTATGCTCATGATAAGTAACAAGTAATAGAAAGACCACTATTTATGAAAACAATAATTTCTTTATTCAAAAGACACTGAGAAGTAACCTGTTAGTGAATCCCCATTAACTTTCATTCTAAATAGAACAGAATTTAGTTGAGAGAGAGACGTAACCTGTGATCAGTTCATAATTTGGCAGTGAATTACATTTACAATTTTATGTCAGCTAGGAAAATGTGTGAAAAGTAATACTGAACCTATGTCCAATTTATGATTCTACAGCGAATATTAACAGAAATGTTATAAAGACCATTCAGTTTGAATAAGCCCTGATAGGAATAGTATGTATTGTTATCTGTTATATTTATGCAAATAATTTGTTCTACTCTGTCAACTCCAGCCTTAACGTGAACACACTGTATTCTGGCGCCAGAGTTCATTGCACTTGCGTGTGGCAAAGTATAGCTTGTGTTTGTTCGTTAAAGTTACTGATAACTATTTTCATGAACAAGAATGTTAATCATTCTCTTGCCTAAGTAGGCTGGCGACCGTTTTCTTTATCCTTTAAACTGTGTGGATAGGTTAAATATTGAAACTCCCTGGCAGATTAAAACTGTGTGCCCGACCGAGACTCGAACTCGGGACCTTTGCCTTCCGCGGGCAAGCGCTCTACCATCTGAGCTACCGAAGCACGACTCACGCCCGGTCCTCACAGCTTTACTTCTGCCAGTACCTCGTCTCCTACCTTCCAAACTTTACAGAAGCTCTCCTGCGAACCTTGCAGAACTAGCACTCCTGAAAGAAAGGATATTGCGGAGACATGGCTTAGCCACAGCCTGGGGGATGTTTCCAGAATGAGATTTTCATTCTGCAGCGGAGTGTGCGCTGATATGAAACTTCCTGGCAGATTAAAACTGTTTTAATCTGCCAGGAAGTTTCATATCAGCGCACACTCCGCTGCAGAGTGGAAATCTCATTCTAGGTTAAATATTATTTATTACTGTTTAAATATTTACGTATTTCTGACTTTCGCTTCCGATACGCCACCTCCGTTAGGTATATCACGGTCAACATAACAAAATTCCTCTCAGAGGGTAACACTGCTCTGTTGCTTTATACCATATTTACTCTAACAAAATAGTTCCATTTTACAAACTGCCTCCAACTTTGAGGTTAAGGAATAGCGGTAGCAGACAGGAGTGTTATACGTGGCTTTTCCGTAACAGGACTACTTGTTCTGTTGGGGCATTATATGTAACAGACCAAATTTGATATTTGATTGCACAAGCTACGTAAATGCAGTTGCAGTGTTATAAGCGGAACAGAGACAATCTGGTGGCGGCTCCGTTATGTTCTGGGAACATTCACGTGGGCGTCCATGCGTCCAGTGGAGCTCGCGCAAGGCACCATGACGGCCAAGAAGTGTCGTACACTGGTTGTAGACCACGTACACCTCTTCATGACGATCATGTTTTCCGACGGCAGTAGCATTTTTCAACAAGATAATTCGCCATGTCACATGGCCAGGAGTGCAATGGTGCGGTTCGAGGAACACAGTGACGAGTTCCAATTGATGCACTGCCCCCCCCCCCCCCCCCAACTCGCCAGATCTGAGCCCAGTTGAACACATCTGGGTTGTGATGGAACGTGGCTTCAGAGATGATAGCCACCCCTCTCCAGAATTTACGGGCATCAGGTGTGCCACAAGTGGACATACGGGGTATTAGGTAGGTGGTGGTAATGTTCTGGTTGATCATTGTGTATCGCATGTGATGATTATGCTTTATTCGTTGAAGGTTGTAGTACTCTCTTTTCCACCGGCCGTTGTGACCGAGCGGTTCTAGGCGCTTCAGTCCGGAACCAGGCGACTGCTACGGTCGCAGGTTCGAATCCTGTCTCGAGCATGGATGTGCGTGATGTCCTTAGGTTAGTTAGGTTTAGATAGTTCTAAGTGTAGGGGACTGATGATCTCATGTTAAGTCCGATAGTGCTCAGAGCCATTTGAACCATTTGAACAGGGAATAGGAGACACGTTGTGACCTTGGAGTACATCATCAATGAATCACCACGGGAGTCGATTATGTCATTTATATTGTTACGATGCTGTTGGCTGCTCTCTCTATCTGTAATCATCGACTCACTGTGTATTACATAAACTGTTTTACAAGTTGTTTTGTATGTTAAAATATGTGTATGTTATGTCACTAAGGAAATTATATTTTTCTCTTTTCCCTTTTCTCATTTGATGACTGTCATAAGCTGTAATGATTCAAAGGCCAGCGTCACTCAGAGCAAAGATCACATATTGGTCCAGGTCTTTCTTCGTGAGATAGGCGTCTTAATTTCTGCGAGGGAGGCTTTATTTGCAATTGGTGCGAGTGGACTTTAGTTTCCCCAGAATGTCTTGTTCATTCTATTGCACAAGGCTTTTGTCTTCAAAGTTACAAGCAAACAACATTAAAGCCTTAAAGCTAGGGAAACGTTGGCCTTGATTTGTATATATTGAGTCTAGTGGGGGATAGAGAAATTTTGTCAGAAGAACACAGAATTTATATTACACTTGATAAAATGTTAGTGATTGACATAGACGTTCTAAGACAACTTTAAAAGAGAATAGTTTAATTTTATGGTTTTGAACTCTGTTTAGAAGTTTTGTGTAGCTAATGATGACAGAGAAGTACGAAGTTCATTACAGTACTCATCCCTGCTCTACGAATTCTGTTATCTTTCCCTTCTCACGCCTTATAAGGGCCAGCCTGCAAACGAATTCAGATTATCAGTCAACGAAGCAACGCCGCATATAGAAATATTCGAATGTGAGCGATCGCACACGCTCTGTTGTAAGTGAAGGTGCTGACAGACTTTGATTCATTGGCAGGGTTCTGGAAAGAAAAAGCAGTGGTAGTGCATATACTTGATTTTTGGTCAAGTGCCAGGCATGTAAGAGATATTAATTTGCAGAACATTTTGTGAGGTATCACTCAAATTCTGAAGCCAAAAGAAGACTCAGTGCCTCATGGAGAAAGTTTGAAATTAGTAGATTTAACACGATGAGAAGCGTTAATCCTCTATTAATCGTTATCGAACAGATTGGTACTATAAAATTAATCTAGTAACATTTCCGCACTCCATATGTCTGTGGGATAGGAATAATCCTTAATATAAGACACGATAAAATATCAGCCCCTCCCAAAAAATCATTTAACGGGCAGAGTACATAAGAAAACGTAGATTTCACTAGCTGATGGAAAGAGAGACATGTTAGACAAATATTTCCAGGCTGTGGGTGTGTAAGACTTAGTTACAGGAAATTCAATTACAAGCAACCAAATTCAGTTAATTCCAACTAATGCTGCACTTATAGAATACTCAATACACGACGATAAGAATTACCTCCCATTCCCGACTTCTGAGCGTCAAACTCTTCTGCACTTTCGAAACGCTCGTCTCGTTGAGCATGGTGGCATGCACTGTTCCACTTGCGTCAGGTCACTCAAAAGGTATCGTTACTGTTTTCAGTGGCTCTGAGCACTATGGGACTTAACATCTATGGTCATCAGTCCCCTAGAACTTAGAACTACTTAAACCTAACTAACGTAAGGACAACACACAACACGTTACTGTTTTCACCTCACTGTGAAACCAACATATGATCTGTTAAAAAAAAGGGAAGCGGGATACTAAAATAGTAAGAGGCTAAATTACAAATGTAGCTTCTCTACACAACTGTATGTACGTAAATATGGTTCAGAGTAACTCAGCAACCAAACGTATCAGTGATCTGATTGTTGGCACTCGCAGTTACATACAACTGCTTAATACATGGTCCATTTACATTAATGTGACCAACGCCTATGTACGAAGCCACAGACGACAGTTGGCAGCACTAGCAGTTGGGGCATGTGGAAAACAGTGCAGTCGTCTCGTAATGCGGAAGCAGAGCGATTTATCTGACGTCCAAAAGGGCGTGATGATTGGTTTTCGGGCCAAGGGTGGCAGTCTTTCCGAAAGGGCTAAGTTTGTAAAGGGGTTCGGATGCTGGCACGGTTAAAGTATATCGTATATGGTAAAACGGCGCTATCCACAACCGGTTCAAATGGTTCAAATGGCTATGAGCACTATAGGACTTAACATCTGAGGTCATCAGTCCCCTAGAACTTAGAACTACTTAAACCTAACTAACCTAAGGACATCACACACATCCATGCCCGAGGCAGGATTCGAACCTGCGACCGTAGCGGTCGCGCGGTTCCTGACTGTAGCGCCTAGAACCGCTCGGCCACACCGGCCGGCTATCCATAACCGGCGCGGGGGCAACTGTTGTGCACAATGGACCATAGGTGGCAGGGATGAACAACAGTTATGGAGATATGTAAGGGTGAATAGACGTGCACCTGTCGAGCAAAGGACCACACAGACGAACCAAGGAGGGGCTACCAACAATTTCTGCTCAACGATCGTTCAGTGAACGTGGCTTCGTGTAGGACTCTGCAGCAGATCCCTCGGTCATGCACCCATGATCACAACTGTTCATCGGCAACGAAGGCTGGAATTTGTACGCCAAAACTGTAATTGAACATCCACTGAGTGGCTGCAGGTGGACGTTACAGACGAATCACGTTTTAGTTCCATCGGATAGATGGCAATTGGCGTGTACAAAGTGAAACGTATGAAAGCAAACATCCTGCAACAAATGTCGGTTGGGTCCAGGCCGGAAAAGGGAGCGTTATTGTCTGGGGCCCGTTTTCGTGGCATTCCATAGGTGATCTCATCGGTCTAGCAGGTACAACGAATCGATACAAGTATGCATCCATCTTTGTGAGCCATATCTCTACTCCTGCATGTAGTTTGTTCTTCCTCGGTACAATGGCATCTACCCACAGCACAATGCAATGTCTATCGCAGGTCGCAGTGTACGTGCGTGGTTCGAAGTGCAACACGGTGAGTTTACCGTACTCCCGTGGCCACCAAACTTACCGAATTTATACCCAATCGAGAATCTATGCAACCAATTCGGTCGGGCTCTTCGAGCCATGGATCCTCAGCTGAGACCCATGGTGCAGTTGGTCACGGCGTTGGAGTTGGCATGGCTCCACATCCCTGTCGATACCTTTCAAAATCTCATTGGCTGTCTTCCTCCACATTTCACAGTGGCCCGCCCTGCAAAAGTTGGCTATCCTGGCTTTTGGCAGGTGGTGTTATTAATGTGACTGGACAATATAGTACGTAAAGCTGGTAAATCTAAAAAGATTAAAACTGTTTGCATTGCGAAACTGATGATGAAGTCATGCCTTTCTAAGTGATAACAGGTAGACGATTACTTTATTATTGGCATAGAGTAGCTAAATAGCAGGGTAGATGATGTTGTGAACCAGTAAGTGGCTGTTAGATGTGTAAGCTAAGCAGACACAATGAAGCAATTGTTAAGGAAAATACTATTAGGCAAGAGCGAGCCACCAGAAGAAGAAACGTCAACAAAGAAGTGGCAAGAAATCAGGAAGCTGAGACATCATAACATATCAGAAAATAATTCGAAACTGGCTTTGTCACTAAAAGAATTCCACGCCTGAAACTTTCTATTAATGAAAGCGAGTGGGAACGTATTTTAACACAAGCAGTATGGGTAAATTTTGATTTAGGAACAGGGTCCTGGGAAGTACAGAAATACAAGGAGGGTCTAGGTAATTTTTTTACTTAATTGTGAAATTTATCAGGCTAGAGCCACCTGCTGGTTTCATTCTCAATAAGAATACTGGTTACACAGTTGAGAACTAAAGATATCTTTTTGTTGTTGTTGGTATAATACATATGTTTATTTGCAAACGAATGTACACGAATACTGAGGTTACCATTTTCCTATAACACAATATTTTCCATTAATGGCATGTTGGATAGCATGTGAGACTGGCTGATACTTTCTTTTGAGTCTCGGTGCAGCACCGAGCGAGGTGGCACAGTGGTTAGCACACTGGACTCGCATTCGGGAGGACGACGGTTCAATCCCGCGTCCGGCCATCCTGAGTTAGGTTTTCCGTGATTTCCCTAGATCACTTCAGGCAAATACCGGGATGGTTCCTTTGAAAGGGCACGACCGATTTCCTTCCCCATCCTTCCCTAATCCGAGCTTGTGCTCCGTCTTTAATGACCTCGTTGTCGACGGGACGTTAAAACACTAATTTCCTCCTCCTCTCGGTGCAGCACCCGGCCAGCCATGGGTGGCGAAGCGGTGCTGGAGTGCAGAGTGTCTGGCAACATCGGCATACCTCGCTCCTTCTCATAGCCTGGATGGTCCAGCGTCTCAGCCCCCTTATTCGGTCACCCTTGGTGTTCGATGTCCAGGCGCCCTCGTTATTGAATGAGGCACCTCGTCACCAAGCACTGACCGTGCGATAATATTCTTCGCAATAGCGCCAGCTGCAGGTAAATTTTTTTGAAGATAGTGATTGTTATCGAAAGAACATATACCATTAATGACCGTGCACCTTCTCTAGAATAAATGAAAATTAACTGAAACCCTCAGCTGCCGACAGGTGTTGTTAATATACTTCGATGGGGACAGCTGAAAATGTATGCCCCGAACGGGACCCGAACCCGGGATCTCCTGCTTACATGGCAGACGCTCTATCCATCTGAGCCACTGAGGACACAGAGGAGTAGCGCGACTGCAGGGACTTATCCCAGTCGCGCTCTTTATCTGTGTCCTCGGTGGCTCAGATGGATAGAGCGTCTGCCATGTAAGCAGGAGATCCCGGGTTCGGTTGAAATGGTTCAAATGGCTCTGAGCACTATGGGACTTAACATCTGAGGTCATCAGTCCCCTAGAACTTAGAACTACTTAAACCTAACTAACCTAAGGACATCACACACATCCATGCCCGATGCAGGATTCGAACCTGCGACCGTAGCGGTCGCGGGGTTCCTGACTGATGCGCCTAGAACCGCACGACCATCGCGGCCGGCCCCCGGGTTATGGTCCCTTTCGTGGCACACATTTTCAGCTGTCCCCATCGAGGTATATCAACAACACCTACCGGCAGCTGAGGGTTTCAATTAATTATCATTTAGGTAAAATTTTACTGAAGCTGTAGATGGGCAGCCTTGACCCTATTAGGCCTGGCTAGGAATCTGTCGATATCTTGGCTGGCGCCGGGCCGATGAGCAAATAGGGCGCATCTGTGAATTGCAGGTAGCAGTTTGAATTCTACGTGAGATCTTCCAGGTTACTTCACTACATGCGTTTGACCCACTACTGAGTTCCACGACCACCACCGCGGCGCTGACGCTGACTGAGGTTCTCGACCCGAGCATTTGATGCGGGCACTTGGTTATGCGGTGTCCTAAAAATTACAGAGTGACAGAACTGGCAACGGCTGAAGTGGTGGAAGTTCGAGTTCTTTCGGAGTAGCCAGGGCTTGCACAATTTTCCCGGGCGGGGGTTCAGTTGCAAATCGTTGAAAATTTGTGGAGGTATGTTCCGTCTATGCAACCAATTGAAGGCTGTTTGCTTATCGTCATAAACGTTTCGCTTATTCTATTTGGGAAGCATCTTCAGTGGCGATTTCCAGCGCTGTTAACTCACGCGTGTGGTCCTGGAGACGCATTCGTTAGTTTCCACGCTCCATATGGCCGATTTCTGGCGTTTTTTCACTCACATTTGTCACATCGCATGTATCGCTTGCACTCAGGGGCAAGTGCAAGTGATATATGCGATGTGACAAATGTGGGTGAAAATACGCCAGAAACTGGCGATCTGGAGAATGGAAACTAACGAATACATCTCCAGGACCACACTCATGAGTTAAACAGCCCTAGAAATCGCCACTGAACGTAAAACAGAAAAATGACGATGTTATAAATTTGTTTAAACTGAAATATTAGGCAACAGGCCCGAGTAATAAAAAAATTTTCGGAAGAAAGAGGAAAGTGTTTGCTACGTGGCCTCACATTTTATGTTCCTAACGTTCCATTTGATTAGGCAACCAGTAATTTGTGGTAGCCTTTCCGTGGAGAGCTCAATGGAGCGTTTTAATTTGATTCTTGGTGAGGAGACGAAGTAGTAAAGTATTCGTGGGCAGGTCGCGAAGTTAGTACGTGAACAGCCGTAGGTGTTCTCTCCAGATAGACAAGGGCCGAGGCGGTAAATTTATCCTCTATGTGGACCGTGACAGTTTTTGCAGCATAGATGCCAAATGTAGTTGCTGAAGTCGCAGCTCGTCTTTTCCCCTCGTCAAGTTGATAACTTCTGGCGCCAAAGCTAGGCGACATGTTAGTGACAAGACAGAAGTAAACTTGTTTTCAGCTAAAGTACGGAGGATCTCGTTTTAAACCAGGCTCTGGTATTTGATGGACTAGCCATGATGCAGTTATTTGGACAACCGCATGTATTTTCCTGATTCTACCGGAACAGCACAATTATCATGTCCGAAGCGAAACTGTGAAACCGTCTATTACTTTCCTTAAGAGCCCTCGTGAGTAAGATACCAGACTATAGTCTTACCTCTCCCGTGGGCTTTACCGCTCAGTTTCTGGCAACTGTTTTATCATATGGATTTACTATTGGGTTTTCTGCTCATCTGTGTGCGAGTAAGTTGACTATTGCGTATGTTTCTCACCTGCTGTTCCTCCTGTCGAATATTTTGTCTATGATTATGGTCTCAGTGATGACTGGGTGTTGTGTGCTGTCATTAGGTTAGTTAGGTTTAAGTAGTTCTAAGTTCTAGGGGACTGATGACCATAGATGTTAAGTCCCATAGTGCTCAGAGCCATTTGAACCATTTGATTATGGTCTCAGTTACTGCTCTTTGATTTCAGCATTTAGAGATGAAACCCTTGATCCATATTAGCATTACTAACTTTAACAAGAATCATACCCTTGACTCATTTGTTAGGGTCGCCCCGTATCTTTCCGTTTCCATTGCGCGAGGTTGATTAAATATATTTGAGACGCAGGGGTGCCTTCTGCCTGTCGAATGGGTTCATTCGACTGAGATCAAAGGCACTGAGGTGGCAAAAGTCATAGGATATTTCCTAATATCATGTCGGACCTCCTTTTGCCCGGCAGAGTGCTGTATCTCGACGTCGTATGGACCCAACGGGTCGTTCGAATTCCTCTGCAGAAATATTGAGGCATGCTGCCTGTATAGCCAACCAAACTGCCAAAGTGGTGACCTGTAAAGGATTTTGTGCACGAATGACCTCTTGATTACGTCCCATCAATGTTCGATGAGACTATTGTCTAGCGATCTGGGTGGCCAAATGGTTCAAATGGTTCAAATGGCTCTGAGCACTATGGGACTTAACTGCTGAGGTCATCAGTCCCCTAGAACTTAGAACTACGTAAATCTAACTAACCTAAGAACATCACACACATCCAAGCCCGAGGCAGAATACGAACCTGCGTCCGCAGCGGTCACGCGGTTCCAGACTGTAGTGCCTAGAACCGCTCGGCCACTCCGGCCGGCGGTGGCCAAATCTTTCGCTTGAATTATACGGAATGTTCTTCGAACCAATCGCGAACAATCGTGGCCAATGTTATGGCGCATTGTCATCCATAAAAATTGCATCGTTGTTTAGGAACAAGAAGTCCATGAATGGCAGCAAAAGGTCTCCATGTAGCCGAATGTAAACACATGTAGTCAATGATAGATTCAGTTGGAATAGAGGACGCAGTCCATTCCATGTAAACACAGCCCACACTGTTACGGAACCACCACCAGCTTGCACAGTGCGTTGTTGACAACTTGTGTCCGTGGCTTCGTTCGGACTGTGCCACACTGTAATCCTAGCATTAGCTCTAAACCGCTGAAGTCGGGACTCTTCTAACCAGGCCACGGTTTCCCGGTCGTCTAGGGTCCAACCGATATGGTCACGAGCCGAGGAGAGGCGCTGTTCCGCGTGGGATTAGCCGAGCGGTCTAGGGCGCTGCAGTCATGGACTGTGCGGCTGGTCCAGGCGGAGGTTGGAGTCCTCCCTCGGGCATGGGTGTGTGTGTTTGTCCTCAGGCTAATTTAGGTTAAGTGGTGTGTAAGCTTAGGGACTGATGACCTGACGCTGCAGGCGATGTCGTGCTGTTAGCAAAGAGGCATTCACGTCGGTCGTCCGCTGCCGTAGCCCATTAACGCCAAATTTCACCGCATTGTCCCAAAGGATACATTCGTCGTGCTTCCCAAACTGATTTCTGCGGTAATTTCCCGCAGTGTTACTTTTTTGTTAGGACTGATAACTCCACGCAAAAGCCGCTGCCTTCCCTCGTTAAGTGAAGTCCGTCGACCTCTGCGTTTCTCATGAAATTTAATATTCTTGATACTCTCTTGACACTGTGGATCTCGAAATATTGAATTTCCGCGCGTCCAGCTCCACCTACCACGCCACATTCAAAGTCTGTTAATTTCCGTCTTGCTGCCACAATCACGTCGGGAACCTTTTCACATTAACCACGTGAGTTCAAATGACAGCTCCGACAATGCATAAGCCTTTTATACCTTGTGTACGCGATACGACCACCATCTGTTGGTGTGCATATCGCTGTCACATTATTTTTATTATGTCAATGTAAAGATAGCCATAGTCCAGAAGCGTCTTGCAGGTGGATAACTGATTTGGAACCTATTTTAGGTATTCCTCAGAACCACACACTCGGCACGGTACGGGACTACAAGCCTCACCGCCACACCTCCAAAGTGAATTGCAGTGACGCAGTCACTGCCCTGTGGAAATTTACTGCCTCACGAACACAGTTAGACCGCAATAGACCGGTGATGCTGTATTGTACATATCACCCCGGACTACAAGTCCTTTATAAAAAAAAAAAAAAACACACACTCGGGTGGTTGGCTCTGAGGGCTAATTGTATATTTGACGATATCAATAAAGCGCATTCGCATTTCACCCAGAATTGCTTCAGTGATACATTAACAGGAAGCTCTCGCCCCTTATCCAAACAGAATCCAGATAGCAGGCGACCAGTCGGATACTCTGCACGAGAGCTCGCTCTCAATTTGAACAGCGCCGGCCCAGTGGTTCGCGAGTGTCACAAACTGCAGGTCTTGTCTTGCTTCTGCTTGATCACATGGTTGCTGTTCAACTTCATGATGCTACATTCCATTGACTTGAAAAACGCATTGTAAATGTGAGCCCCTGCGTTCATGTAGGACATTCTTATCTTTCCGATGTTTCGTTTGGACGCTGTAAATTTCTTGCCAGTGCTTGGCATTCCGATTGAAAACTTAATTCATTATGAATGGGTTCAACCCTCGTACCGAGATGGACTGTGTAAGCCACATAGAATAGCCATTCACGGTCTTGCTACATACTGAAACGCGCCTGATTCCGTAGAAAGTCAATTCGATTCTTTGATACCACTGTTCTTATGTATCATGTGCAGTAAGTTGTTTCCTTTCGATGATCACCTGGGACTTCGATGTGAATAAGGAAGTTCATTGTACCTCAGCATTTTTGTAAACGGAGTAGTTATCTAATACAGCAAGTTACTAACAAATCTGGTGTCGACGTGCCCGTTATTTCAAATTCTTCGTTGCATTTTGTTCGTAGCCAGGTACTTATTTAACATGGAATGTCTGTGGGGGAAGTTGGTACCACGGCCGTGGAGCGGGAAGCCAGCGGAAGGAACGAGCATTCCCAAGAGTCAGTAGCTCGCCGATTAGTGTTGTTTTGACTGTTAGAAATGAGCGTTCTCATTCCGAATACCGCCAAGTGCAAAGTATGCGCTGTAATTCGCTACCTAAATGGTAAGAACATAGACGCCTCTGCGAATTATCGCAAAATTGTTTCAGTTTACGGAGAGGACGTAATGTCAAGGCAGCATGTGACAAAATGCGTAAGGAATTTCAGTTTTGAAAGGACGGAAATTCGCGACGAAGACAAAAGCGGAAGGCTGTCGCCTGGCCACGAAGAGCTGTTGCATAACTATTTGATTCACGGATCCAGTTCTATGGCTCCGTCCGTGTATAGGGTTTTTACGACTATAACGTGTGGGGCCTGCAGATGCCGAAACTGGCAACACATAAGAAGTTTATAAAATAAATTTCTTCAATACATACGGCTGTTGGTAAATTATTGCATCAAGAAGCGGAAGGCCGTCTGCTGTGACTGATGATGTAGTGCAGAAAATTCAAGATCATCTTCGGGGACGTGGATGCAGTTTGTCCAAACATTTCACGAAAGGAAATCATAACTGATGGAATAAATTATCGCAAGTTGTATGCGTGATGGGTGCCCTTTCTGCTTACCGAAGCACACAAAATGAACGGTCAGTGCCGGTCGCAAATTTGTTGACCATTTAGAAACTGAAGGCGAAGCTTTCTCAGCCCTAAAGTGACAGGAGATGAAACTTGGGCTTACCATCGTACACCAGAGAGCAAACGACAGTCAGTACAGTGGCACCATACTCATTCTCCTTCAGCTAAGAAATTCAGAACTCAGCAAACAGCGAGGAAAATCATGGTGTCATTGTTTTGGAAAGGGGGCTCTGCTAGTTGATTTTTTTGAAAGAGGTGAAACAATAAATAATGTAAGAGATTGTGAGACCATGAAGTAACTTCGTAGATCCATACGAAACAAACGTCGCGGGATGCTGATAACAAAACTCTGTCTCCATAACAACGCGCGCCTGCAGACCACCCATGTAATACAGGAGGTGTTGACCTTATTTGATTGGAATGTTTTAAGCCACCCCTCTCACAGCACCGATATTGCACGTTGTGATTATAATCTGTTCAATAAATTGAAGAACACCTTCGAGAAAATCACTTTTCCAACGACGACCAGGTGAAACTGAAGAGAAAAACTGGCTGGAAAGGCGACGGGAGACATCTATGGCACAGAAAACAAAAAACTCGTCCCATGGATGTCAAAATGTATTGAGGTATATGGTGATTCTGTGGAAAAATAAAGCAAGACCTATAAAACACACATCAAAAAAAGTTTTGCATCACCTCAATTCCCAGAAATCCTGAAGATAGACGTTCACAGTGGATATTGTATCACAGACACAGTCCCTCTGACTGTTCAGAGATGTCACTAAACCCTCCCAAAGCTGTAAACGACCATGCATGAGCAGCGCCAGCCATTCCACCAGGAAGGAGGTACACGACTCGTGTTGCCTGTAGTTGCCATGCCTTGACGGTCAATACAACGGTTCAATCGCGTCCGCATTGTTACTTTGTGCCGGGAAGGGCTTTCAACAAGGGAAGTATCCAGGCGTCTCAGAGTGAAATAAAGCGATGTTGTTCGTAAATGGAGGAGATACAGATAGACTGTTGATGACTTACCTCGCACGGGCCGCCCAAGGGCTACTACTGTAGTGGATGACCGCACCCTACGGATTACGACTCGGAGGACCCTGACAGTAACGCCACCATGTTGACTAATGCTTCTCGTGCAGCCATAGGACGTCGTGTTACTACTCAAACTGTGCGCAGTAGGCTGTATAATGTTTAACATCACTCCCGACGTCCATAGCGAGGTCCATCTTTGCAACCATGACACTAAGCACTATGCCCAACAACATGCCGAATGGACCGCTCAGGATTGGCATCACGTTCTCGTCACCGATGAGTGTAGCATATGCCTTCAACCAGACAATAGTCGGAGAAGTATTTGGAGGAAACTCGATCGGGCTGAACGCCTTAGAAACACTGCCCAATGAGTGCAGCAAGGTGGAGGTTCCCTGATGTTTTGGGGTGGCATTATGTGGGGCCGACGTACACCGCTGGTGGTCATAAAGGCGCCGTAACGGCTGTACGATAGGTGAATACCAACCTCCGACCGATAGTGCAACCACATCTACAGCATATTGGCGGGGCATTCTTTTTCAGGGACGACAATTCGCGCCCCATCGTGCACATCTTGTGAACGACTTCCTTCAGGATAACGGCATCGCTCAACTAGAGTGGCCATCATGTTCTCCAAACATGAACCCACCGAAAATGCCTGGAATAGATCGAAAAGGGCTGTTTAAGGACGACTGATCCACCAACCACTCTGAGGGATCTACGCCGAATCGCCGTTGAGGAGTGGGACAATCCGGACCACCAGCGCCTTGATGAATTTTTGGATAGTATGCCAGAACGAATACACGCATGAATCAATGCAAGAGGACGTGCTACTGAGTATTAGAGGTACCGGTGTGTACAGCAATCTGAACCACCACCTCTGAAGGTCTAACTGTATGGTGGTACAAAATGCAATGTGTGGGTTTCATGAGCAACAAAAAGGGCGGAAATGATGTTTATGTTGATCTGTATTCCAATTTTCTGTACAGGTTCCGGAACTCCGGGAACCGAGGTGATACAAAATTTTTTTGGATGTGTGTACAATGCAAGTAAATTTTATTAAAATACATTCATTTTTTTGAACTTCAGAAATCCTTTTAACTTTATTTTCCAGATTATCCTCTTACCTTGCCCACCTGACTTTGCTAAGAACATAATGCTACCAATATTACTATGTATCACGTGATTTTTTTTTTAATTTTTTGCAAGTACTAGTTGAGGAGGCTGATGGTAAGTGCAGCGGTGTAGCCAGTACACACTGGAGATCAACACTTATCAATTATTCAGAGGAAATACGTTTCTTGCGTTCAGTGCTCGGAGTTCCTTTTAAGATCTTCCGTAAGATGGTAAGAATTTCATAATCTTTGCACCCCCTTAGTTCCACTAACCATTTTTGTCCCCCGAGAGTCAAGGGTCTGTTTTCCGTTGAGACTGCGAAAGTCAACTGTTCTTTTTTTCATCTTCTTCTTTTTCTTCTCCTTCTTCTTAGTATGCTATTTCTTCCTTGGATTTTCCCGTTTCCCTACAGGGTCGACATTGTGATGAGAGGTTTCGGGAGTGTTATGCGAAAGTTAACTATTGTGACCACATAAAGCAGCTGATATATTTTTGCTAGGGCAGGCCGGAGAATAGGCCGTAATCATATGTAATTCGCAGTTTAATTTTGTTTGATTACTAAATATAAAAGACAACAATTATCTTTCACCAGTTATCAAATGAAATAAAAAAGTGACCTACACGATGTTTCTCTATGTGTACGTGGTGGTTTTAATTAAACCTTCGCTTCTTCAGAGAACAGAAATGAGAAATGAGTAATCATAGGACAAGTGGAAATAATTTTAAGGAACATAAGGTATAAGTTATAGAAATAAACACATTTCAAGTTTCCACATGAGACAGCAACATTTGTCAGTTGCGTACGATACTTATGTTCCAGGTTACAAATGTTACTCAGTGAGACGGTCATGTGCATAAACGGCAAGCTGAATCTCACTAGAGATTCCTCCACCGCTGCCCAAAACATCGGTGGGCCACTGTATTGCTTGAAGATCGCACACTGCGCCCACTCTACTCAGCCGTGGCAACAGTAACCTCCTCAGTAATTTGTGCCGCAATTGGCAGTCGATCCTTCCCAGGAGCAATTACCAAATCGCTAGTTGATTCGAACTTCCGAATCATGTTCTTCAACCCCGGTGCGGAAAGAAGACTTCTCCGTATTTCTGTAATGCGACGGTACTCGGGAAGAGCAGCAGCACTATTGTTGTTGTTTTCATAAAAAAAACTTAACCAGTAGAGCGTTGCCCATTTCGTCCACATCCATGTTGACTGTCAGCAACTATAATGCACACTGGTGTTTGTGTTGCAACACTACGTCGCTGTAGCAGTACCGTCACCCAACGCATGTCATAACTCTATCACTATAAACAACGCAAATCCTGGAGCACACTATCTGGACATCATTCGCACACAGACTCTAAGTGGAAAAAAGACACGCACAGGATGCACCACGCAGTAATTATCAAAGTGGGACGGAAATTGGTAAATGTGATGTACATGTACGGCAAACGATTGATCTCAATTTCAAAGAAATTGGATGATTTATTGAAGAGGAAAGGCTTCACAAACTGAGCAAATCAACTGCGTGTTCGTCCATCTCTGGACCTTATCTAAGCACGTTATCTGGCTTATCATTGGTGGTCAGAGTTGTTGGATGTCTTCCTGAGTGATATCTTGCCAAATTGTGACCAAATGGCTCTGTAGGCCGTCAAAATCGCGAGTTGGTTTGAGGGCCTTGCCCACAATGGTCTAAACGTCTCAGCTGGTGAGATATCTGGTGTACTGAGTAACCTCTTTTGATGCTAGTCAGTTGTCAGGATGAGCATTACTCCAAAGGCCATTTGATTCTAAAGCATTATGTCAGGGTGAAAAACACTTTTTCTCTCTTAACATGTGGGCATGATGGGTTCTTCCTTGGCTGGTATGAGGTAGAACGAAACAGCATTTTTACATAAGACAACTTTTATTGAAAGATTTGTACAATGGTTTCATTACTGGATTGTTCTGTCCAGGAGAGTGGCAGCTGTGTCGTTCGCGAAGCCTTCTGCTGCGTGAGCGGCGGCGTCTGATTACGCCTGGCGGTGTGTATCTCGTGTCGCTGTTTCGCCCAGTTGACTGGAGACGCGCATCGTGAATCGGATGGTGATACCTTGGATGTGGCGTCCCAGTGTTTCTCTTCTCTACGCGGGCGCGTGTGTCAGTGTTGTGCGTCGCCCAGCGGAGCGACGCGGCGGAGGAAGGCCAGTGTCCCGGACTCAAACAACGGACTCCAGCTTGCCAGTCTTCGGCTGTCAGATCTTCATCACCAGCTCACACGTGACCGCTGATGTGAGGCCGTCTCCTTCCCGTCCTCACGAGTCACCCTGGTACTTAAAAATCAGTCTTTAAATACCTTCTAACTTCTGTCTTCTGGCGGCGAGGCTGCTGGTTGCTATTGCATTACAGTGGCAGACTTGGTGCTTCTGTGTACAATGTAGTCTCTTCCTGCATGACGGTCTTCAGCACCGACTGAACTGTACTGGAACTGAACTCGAACCGAAACTGAACTGAAAACTACTGTCGGGCCCACTGCGTCTCGCGCATTTATTTACGTCAGTTCACTGGAGGTGAACGACTTCACGGTCATTGCCTCTTCAGCCACGTTTAAAAGCTTCTCAGAGAATCTTCTTAACGTCGGTCATTGGCTCTTGGAATGTAGGTAAGGGCCTTTGATCACATGTGCCAATTGAGAAACACATGAGCCGGTCGGGCAATGCCCTGACGGCTGAATCGACAGCTTCCGCTTAGGTGGGGAGAGCGATGGCTTCTCCTGAAAGTGCTGACTTGCAAGTGCCAGTCGTTGCCACTGCTGCTCTACCCGCTGTTTGCCAATATGTAACTCTTCTAAACTAAACTAAGTTTTTCATTTATTTTCTAATTTCTACTTCACTTCACATTGATTTCACTCATTTATTTACCTATCTTCAGTAGCATTCAACAATGGTGACCGTGTGACTATGGTAGGGTTTAGCAAGCATGAAGACGAGCATTAGAAACTTGCACCGTGTGCGGACGGGCATTAACCTGATGAAATGTACGCCCAGGGTGGCTTGGCATAAAGTGCAACAAAACAGCCGGCCGAGGTGGCCAAGCGGTTAAAGGCGCTACAGTCTGGAACCGCTTGACCGTTACGGTCGCAGGTTCGAATCCTGCCTCGGGCGTGGATGTGTGTGATGTCCTTAGGTTAGTTAGGTTTAAGTAGTTCTAAGTTCTAGGGGACTGATGACCTCAGAAGTTAAGTCCCATAGTGCTCAGAGCCATTTGAACCATTTTTTTGCAACAAAACAGGACGTAGAATATCGTCGACGTAACGCTGTGCCGTAAGGTTGCTGTGAAAAGAAATGGCACACCAGATAATCACTGCATGTTATCGGGCTACAAGCGGGCAAGAGACACTTTGGTATCCAACCACTCTCCAGGGGGGTCTCTAGATATTCTCATTGACTGGAGTGGAATTGCCTTCAGTGAAAAGTCCCGGTTTGAGCTGACTCCCTGTCAGTACTGAATATGCACCTGGAGACAACTCGGAGAACAATGGGACACCAGCCTCACGAGAGATTCTACCGCTTGTCTTCGTGGTTGGGAAATCCTACCTGGACAAACCCCAGCTGAGAACGTTTGGAGCATTATTGGCAGAACTCCCAACCAGAATTTTGCACGATATCCCTGAACAGGATGCCCAAAAACTCCATCAGTCAGTGCCAAGCCGAATAACTTCCTGCGTAAGGATCAGAGATGGACGAACGAGTTAGTGACTTGCTCAACTTGTGAAGCTCTCTCTCTTGAATGATTCGTCCAATTTTTCTGAAATTGTAATCATTTATTTGTTTGTGCATGTACACCATATCTACCAATTTCCGTCTCATCTGAATAATTCCTTTGTGAAGCGTCTTCTTTCTTCTTTCTTAGAGTTTAGTTGGGTACCATTTGGTAAATAGTTTTCCGTCGACACTGGCTCAAGTAAAATAAATGTAAATGTCGTGTGACTAGGACCTCCCGTCTGGTAGACCGTTCGCTGGGTGCAAGTCTTTCGATTCTGACGCCACTTCGGCGACTTGCGCGTCGATGGGGATGAAATGATGATGATTAGGACAACACAACACCCAGTCCCTGAGCGGAGAAAGTCTCCCACCCAGCCGGGGATCGAACCCGGGCCTTTAGGATTGGCATTCTGTCGCGCTGACCACTCAGCTACCGAGGGCGGAAGTACCGAAACTTTAACTATTAACCATCTGGTGCACTAGACATGATCGCGATGTTATGAGATGTTCTGAAACGAATAAAAATATATTGGTGCAAAATAAATGATTTTTAGAGTTTCTAAAGCCTTCCTAAAATTCGCTGTAGGTGGGAGGTAGTGTCTCATGAGATCGTCGAGATATTTATGATCGCCATTGCCTGAGTGAGCTACGTGATCACTTATCCGCGCTCTCGAGTAATCTGGGAGGCTGTTCGCACACAGACGCCGCTGCCACTGAAAGACCTGACCGCAGGGCCCCTACTGTGCGCGGCTGCGGCGGTCGCTGCCGCGAGGAGGCGCCGCCCGCGGGCTGCACTGCGTGGGAGTGTTTGAAGCCGGCCGCTAATTGAGGACTGCGCGCGCGTCCCCGCCTCATTGCGTCCAATTACCGGGGCAGCCGCGGGCGCGTTTGTTGTGGCCTTTAAGCTGCCGTGAATAACGAGCCCTGCCCGCTGCCGTCAAAAGGCACCGGCCACCCCTGACCCCAGCCCCGGGCTCGTAGCCCGAAGGCCGCGGTCCTGTTCCAGGCAGGATCTCTTCTCCTGCGCTGAGGGAAGTCGGCGGACCGAGTGGTCCCTCTGTGGGGCGTGCCCTTAGCGAACCACAACAGCCGGCAGTGACCACAGCCACTCCTCTACTGGCGTGTCCGCAGTTTGCAGTGCCGCCAAAATGGCATACTTACGCTGACGCGTGGAAAGCAAATTTCCGACGATGTGTCGCTGGAAAGTGACTTACCTCGATGAAAGTTGGATCGTAGACACACACTGCGCAGCACGATTAAGCGGTCACTTTTTCGAAAACCTCTAACTGTCTCCCACTGCAGAGCACATACAATATTGGCCATTAAAATTGCTACACCAAGAAGAAATGCAGGTGGTAAACGGATATTCATTGGACAAATATATTATACTAGAACTGACATGAGATTATATTTTCACGCAGTTTGGGTGCATAGATCCTGAGAAATCAGTACCCAGAACAACCACCTCTGGCCTTAATAACGGCCTTGATACGCCTGGGCATTGCGTCAAACAGAGCTTAGATGGCGTGTACAGGTACAGCTGCCCATGCAGCTTCAACACGATACCACAGTTCATCAAGAGTAGTGGCATATTGTGACGAGCCAGTTGCTCGGCCACCATTGACCAGACATTTTCAATTGGTGAGAGATCTGGAGAATGTGCTGGCCAGGTCAGCAGTCGAACATTTTCTGTATACAGAAAGGCCCGTACAGGACCTGCAACATACGGTCGTGCATTATTCTGCTGAAATGTATGGTTCCGCAGGGATCGAATAAAGGGTAGAGCCACGCGTTTTAACACATCTGAAATGCAACGTCCACTGTTCAATGTGCCGTCAATGCGAACAAGATTTGACCTAGACGTGTAACCAATGGCACACCATACCATCACGCCGGGTAATACGCCAGCATGGCGATGACGAATACACGCTTCCAATGTTTGTTTACCGCTATGTCGCCAAACACAGATGCGACCATCATGATGCTGTAAACAGAACCTGGATTCATCCGAAAAAATGACGTTTTGCCTTTCGTGCACCCAGGTTCGTCGTTCAGTACACCATTGCAAGCGCTCCTGTCTGTGATGCAGTGTCAAGGGTAACCGCAGCCATGGTTTACAAGCTGATAGTCCATGCTGCTGCAAACGCCGTCGAACTGTTCGTGCAGATGGTTGTTGTCTTGCAAACGTCCTCATCTGTTGACTCAGGGATCGAGACGTGGCTGCACGATCCGTTACAGCTATGCGGATAAGATGCCTGTCATTTCGACTTCTAGTGATACGAGGCCGTTGGGATCCAGCACGGCGTTCCGTATTACTCTCCTGAACCCATCGATTCCATATTCTGCTAACAGTTATTGGATCTCGACAAACGTGAGCAGCAATGTCGCGATACGATAAACCGCAATCGCGATAGGCTACAATCTGACCTTTATCAAAGTCGGGAACGTGATGGTACGCATTTTTCCTCCTTACACCAGGCATCACAACAACGTTTGCCGGTCGGTGTGGCCGAGCGGTTCCAGGCGCTTCAGTTTGGAACCGCGTGACCGCTACTGTCGCAGGTTCGAATCCTGCCTCGGGCATGGATGTGTGTGATGTCGTTAGGTTAGTTAGGTTTAAGTAGTTCTGAGTTATAGGGGACTAATGACCTCAGATGTTAAGTTCAAATGGTTCAAATGGCTCTGAGCACTATGGGACAACTGCTGTGGTCATAAGTCCCCTAGAACTTAGAACTACTTAAACCTAACTAACCTAAGGACAGCACACAACACCCAGCCATCACGAGGCAGAGAAAATCCCTGACCCCGCCGGGAATCGAACCCGGGAACCCGGGCGTGGGAAGCGAGAACGCTACCGCACGAAGATGTTAAGTCCCATAGTGCTCAGAGCCATTTGAACCATTTTTGAAGAACAACGTTTCACCAGGCAACGCCGGTCAACTGCTGTTTGTGTATGAGAAATCGGTTGGAAACTTTCCTCATGTCAGCACGTTGTAGGTGTCACCACCTGCGCCAACCTTGTGTGAATGCTCTGAAAAACTAATCATTTGCATATCACAGCATCTTCTTCCTGTCGGTTAAATTTCGCGTCTGTAGCACGTCATCTTCGTGGTGTAGCAATTTTAATCGCCAGTAGTGTATTTGAAATTTGTCTCTAGGCGCCCACAATCTTTCTGACAGTGGAAACTCCCGTTTGGGGCCCCCTCATATTTAGTAATACAGTGGTGCAGTGGTTAGCCCGTCAAAAACTTAACATAGATGTAGCATGAAAACAGGAAAAAAGTATAATGAACTGTGAAAAAAGAAATTAAATAGAAACAGTGAACGGTCCAAGCTCAAGATATGCAACACCGAGCAAACTGCAAGAATCACGGCGTCGTGGCCATGTGGTCGCGGTGTTGGACTGCAGAGCTCGAGATCCGTGTCCTATCTCCTTCGTGCTCCACTTTTTTCACAAAATTCTTAACTTTCCATCTGGTCACCGACGTGTCTGCTCTCCTTCTGTAGTCTTGGATATTGGTTACAGAGTGTGTGTCATGTGGTAAGAATACATTACCGTCGCAAGTAAATGTGATTAATGATGAGTGCAGGCGAGATACCGCATAAAATTTCCACGGAAATGAGAACAACAAGTAAACGAGTAAGAAATACGTTAATGAAAGGAATTCAGGATGCAAAACTTACAAAACGGAACGCAAGAATCATAAGATATGGTACTTCCGTAGAACAAATAGGGGTATGTACGTCTGGAGGTCCCTTCCTTACACCACACTGTAGCAAACAGACTTTACACCACGGCAAAGACACAAATGTGTATACAGCTAATAGATTTCTCAATGACCTGACGGACAGTTCAGATCATAATTTTGTAAAAGAAATGGGCTACGAGGGAGATTGAACTCGGTTCTCACCCTTCGTGATCCAACACCGTGACCTCATAACCACGACACCATGGGTTTTTAAATGCGCTCGATGTTGCTCATCTTGAGCTTGGACCGTTCACTGATGAGATTTCGCTTCCTGTTTCACGGGTTGTTTTGACTAGCCCATCTTACCAATAAATCTGAGATGGGGAGGGGGTGCGTGGGGAGCTTTCCATGTCCGTAACGCTGCAAAAAGCCTGGAGCCCGGCGACGTCAGCCTCGGGCTCAACAACGCTTCAGACAGCAAAGTGTCGACACATGCGAAGAAGAGGCCACAGCTCAAAAGTTCATGTGACGTGTAAGGTGGAATATCGATGACACCTCGGCACCAGGTTCCACCACAATTCTGCTCAACGCCACTGTGCACGTGACATAAGGTGTGGTGCTCATCATATCCCCTCTTTCTCACAATTCAGCCTTTCTTTTGACGACTCTGCGATGGAGGTCAGAGCCACGACGTCCAGCATTGAAATAACCCCGTTTTATTATAGGTAGCCGAGGAAACCGTTTCAGACACACCGATACTCAGAGTCGACACTAAAAGGTCTCAGGAGTGGTATAAAGGGGATCAATGACAACCCCTTTCTTTAGGGCATTGATTTCGAGACATATCGCTGACAAAAAAAAAAAAAAATACAGATCGTAGTGCGATGAGCAGTAGGACGACGTTCTTGACAGCCTTTGACACTGCTGATGCTCCGAAACGTTTTAACCCTTTTTTATGACACTGCGAGGCTGCGACACCATTGAATGTGATTTCACCACTTTTGAGTGCCGTGCGACCACTTTTTTTCTCGTGTGAGCAGGTTGGGACGATTAATTAACCTTCCCAACAATTCGACAATATCTGAACGTGATCCAAACAGCATAGGCTGTTTATATTTGTCAGTTCTGTTTCGCATACTCCTGTGGGGTGATCGTAGAGGGCTACAACGTTTACATGTATGTGAGAAAACAAGGAAGGATCCCTATAAGATACGCCCAGTCCAGTAGCACCATTAGTCGTATCTGCCCACTTTTATTGAAAACTTCAAAACTCTACATGTACCGAGACAACCTGTGCAGTAGTCCTAGGCGCCCATAGGCAGGCAACGCCTCGACACCCCTCCATTCCCAGATGTCTGTTAGCAGGCGCCAAGGATTACATGACACTTTGTCTCGGTACATGTACATTTTTAAAGTTTCCAATAAAAGTAGGCAGATTCCACCGAAGGTACCTGAACTGGGGGATGGGGGCCTCTTAAAGAGATCCTTTGCCATTTTATTCACACTTGTGTAACGTCACCTCCCCCTCCACCAGCTGATCACACCACAGGAAGGCGCGAACCAGGGGGGCTGAAAAAGCATGAACACCCTTTGCTGCTTCGGATCACGTTCAAATTCCTTCGGATAGTTTTGACCGCTGCCTAGGGGTTCCACCCTATATAACAGAGCAAAACTTGCGGTCGCGCTACACTCAAATGGGTCGGACCACGTTCAGTGGAGTAGCAGCCCATACTGAGCGGAGGTGTGTCTGAAATGTTTTCCTCGGCCACTCATAAGAAAACCGAGTTATTTCAACGCTGGGAGTCACGGTTCTGATCTTTGTCACAAACGCGTCAAAAGAAGAGTTAAAATGTGAGTAAGAAGAGCTGTGATGACCATCCCATCGTGCGACACGTACACGGTGACGCTGAGCAGAATTCTGGTCAAATTTAGTGCCACCTTACACGAAACATGAACTTGAGGTCTGGTCATTTTGTGACGTGTATCGACACCTTGCAGACTGAAGCGTCGTCGAACTCCAGTGTGACGTCGTAGGGTTCCAGACTCTTTCACAGTTACGAAGGAAGCTTGTAGGCATCTCTGAGCCAAATTTCAAACTTTTGTGCCGCAACAAGAGAGAATTCCGTGATTTCGAAGAAGTGATCCTTTAATTTTGTTGCCACAATATAATACAGTAGGTAACAGAAAGGAATACCACCTGAGAAGATTTAAAATTACATTTTTAATGAAACATATAATTATACTGATGTCACTGCAATTTACGCAATTTCTGGTGGTCCTCTGGACATTCTTAATACGATATGTTCTGCAACGTGCTGACCACAAGGTTGATAGGAAGTTGTTGTGGTAGGCAGTTCCATACCTCCAGCAACCCTGCTGAGAACCGCCGGACGGTCGTTGGTGCACGTGGACGTGCTGCGACACGTCTTCCTAACGCAACCCACACGTGCTCGATAGCATCCAAGTCGGTTTTTAGGGGTGTAGGGGAGGGAGAAAAACTGTCAGGTCAGTCAATGCTCCGAATTGCTCTCGTTCCAAGTGTTCTTCTCATGTGCAGTCCGATGCGATCACGAATTCTCTTCCACAAAAATGAAGTCAGGGCCCAATAGAGCGCTGAAAAAAAGCGTTTTTGGAAGTAGGAGAAAGTCATAATAATGTTGACCGGTGAGGGTACCGCGTTCAAAGAATTGGAGGTGAGTATGCACACACAATTTTATGTTTCGCTACACCGTAACACCTGGACCACCAAAACGACAATTTTCGACAGTTTTCCGAGCCTTCGCCATTTCAGGATACTTCAGAACTGACTACTCATACTGAATCTGCTTTCATCCGATAAGAGCATGCAACGCCACTCTTCGTTTGCCCAGTCCTTATGCTCTTGATACACTATGTGGTCAAAACTATCCGGACACCTGGCTGAAAATGATTTACAAATTCGTGTTCGCCCTCCATCGGTGATGCTGGAATTCAGTATGGTGTTGGCCTACACTTAGCCGTAATGACAGCTTCCACTCTCGCAGGCATACGTTCAATCAGGTGCTGGAAGGTTTCTTGGAAAATGGCAGGGCATTATTCACAGAGAGCTGAACTGAGGAGAGGAATCGGTGTAGGTCGGTGAGGCCTTGTACGAAGTCGACGTTCCAAAACATCTCAAAGATGTTCTTTAGGCTTCATGTAAGGACTCTGTGAGGCCAGTTCAGGGATGTCACTGTCATGTAACCACTCCGCCATAGACCATGCGGTTTGAACCGTTGCTCGATCGTGTTGAAAGATGCAATCGCTATCCCCGAATTACTCTTCAATGTAGGCCTGTGCTGTGGTAGTGCCACGCAAAACAACAAGGGGTGCAAGTACTCTCCATTAAAAACACGACCACACCATAACACCACCGCCTCCGAATTTTACTGTTGGCACTACACATGCTGGCAGATGACGTTCACCGGGCATTCGCCATACCCACACCCTGCCATCGGATCGCCACATTGTGTACCGTGATTCGTCACTGTACACAATGTTTTTCCACTGTTCAGTCGTCCAATGTTTACGTTCCTTACACCAAGCGAGCCGTCGTTTGGCATTTAGCGGCGTGATGTGTGGCCTATGAGCAGCTGCTCGACCATGAAATCCAAGTCTTCTCACTTCGCGCCTAATTTTCATAGTACTTGCAGTGGATCCTGATGCAGTTTGGAATTCCTGTGTGCTGGTGTGTACAGATGTCTGCCTATTACACATTACGACCCTCTTCAACTGTCGGCGGTCTCTGTCAGTCAACAGGCGGGGTCGGCCTGTACGCTTTTGTGCTGTACATGTCCCTTCACGTTTCCACTTCACTATCACATCAGAAACAATGGACCTAGGGATGTTTATGAGCGTGGAAATCTCGCATACAGGCGTATGACACAGGTGACATCCAATCACCTGACCACATTCGAAGTCTGTGAGTTCCGCGTGTAACACTACCGCCCGCTCGCAGTTACGTAGCATGCCCCACTAGACACTTATAACGTCCCCGCTCGGGCGTGCGTTAGCCCTTTAAAGCCTGTACTGTAATAAGTTCACGGGCTTCACCTTATAAACAAGGATTTTAGTACATAAGTTGGCCGCGTGTACCTAAGGGAAGCAAGATCGGACCTATACTCAGTCAGTAACTACAGTGATGCGTCAAGCAAATGTAAAGTATAATTACTCGTTCGCATGGACAAGAAGTACACACAGTAGATACTACCAATGATTAATAATTCGGTCGCCAGCCTAATTAGGCATTGAGTGAGTTTTTCCTTGTACAAGTGGGTGCATGTACAAGCATAATGACACGTAGTAATGTTGCGTTTTATGGCAAAATTTGGAACCAGAAAGAATCTACTGAACTAAGGTTTTCTTCTTTTGTACTAATTTGGACGAGCTGAAATTACACAACACCACACAGCAATGATTACTACGGACTGCATTTTGTATATTGATCAGACTGATATCGGGCATAGATTACCCTAGAATTAGCAATTTTGAAAGCACACATACAATGTCACTATTAAAATTAAAAAAAACACTAATACACTTAGGTTTGATATAGAAATTAACTTTACTGTTCAAATCTGATCAGTACACTTCAAGATGTGAAATAAGGGACAAGAAAAGGGGGGGGGGGCCTGAAACTGTTATGGTCGTTATACTGAGACTATTACGTCCTGAAGGTAAATTAACACTCAAATTTATCAATCTATGGATAATTACTCTTTCCTCTTATTTCTGAATTATTTGACTGTCTCACATTAATTAAATAACATTACTAACTCATTTAAAAAAACTCTCTTTCAATATAGTCATACTTTTGTTCTTTATCAACATTTACAATAACACACATAAATTTTAACTGCTTTATAGCATAGCTTTGTCTACTGATATTTCGCGTTAATACTATCTTTAAACTTTCAGTTCGGGATACTCGGGTTGCACAATATGTGGTAAGGACCCTGTCTAGGTCAATGATAAGGATAAGTGATGGCTAAGGCAATTCTGGTAAAAGTCACGTTATTATTGAACAATTAAAACAGTTTCGACACTGGTCCACACAGATACAATTCTAAAGATGAATTAAATGGTTGACCTGTGCACGTCGGTGCGGCGGATGGCGGGCAGCGAGATAGCGAGAAGCACAGCACACATACAAGCACGGCTAAGGCTCTCACTGCATCGGCACTTTCCTTCTTCTTAGCGTCGTAATCTTTCCAATTTTGTGCCTAAGAATATAGCCATGCCATGTAGTCGTCGGAATCGGCCCATTCGAGGCTCAATGGAATCCACTTTTCCTGGATAGCCTCCTCGGTACAGTACATGTTTCTCTGACCGATGCCCAACTCCGACTGTCTTTACTGAGTCCGTTGTGCCGAACCGCGCCAGTGTGCGTTTTCCCGCGCTCGCCTATCTCCACCTTTTCCCGCTCCCCTACAGGTAGGGTATTCACCACAGGTTTTCTACTACACATATCCTAATGCATTACCTACGTATGGACCAAGTGTATAAATTACAAGTTTCACATCTTACAATAGTTTTAACATTCAATACACTTTCTTTCGATTGTCACATGACTTAAAATCTAACATAAATAATAACATTCATTTTAAAAGTTGCTCACAGTTTCTTTAACATGACACGAAAAGAAAAAGAAATTCAAAACATTGCTTACATTAATTTATCTAAATTCATAAAGAAAAAAATTATTATATGTACAGTTGTCGTTACACGCGGAGCACCCCATTCTGCTCTCTCACGATGTCTAATGGCTACTGAGGTCGCTGATATGGAATACCTGTCAGTAGGTGGCAGCAGCACAGTGCACCTAATACGGGAAACGTATGTTTTGGGGTGTCCGGATACTTTTGATCTCATAGTGTACCACCGCAAACGGGGCCGATGATGTGCGGGTGTCAATGGAACACAATGTACTGCTCGTTGGGCAAAGAGACTACAACTATGCAGTCGCTGTGTCACTGTGGAGTGTCAGATTCGAGCACTGCATTCCCGTTAAATGTGGTTGCAATTGCACTCGCTGTTTGAAGTGGGTCACTTCTTGCTTGTTATTCATCATCTGCTGTTGCATCTGACCGTGGTCCAGCACCTCCTTACCTCCGGGCAGCAGTTACTGTGGTTCGGAACATTCGATACGCTCGTGAAACAATGTAGTGTGCAACACCAAACTCCTGGGCTACACTCGTCACACTTCGTCCTTATTCCCCGTGCGAAGTGACACACATGTTGTCTCCGGGACATTTTGCAATCGAGAACACAACCATGGTACCGTAACTGATCGCTGCTTCACAAACATTGTCTTTTCCCGTTTCTTCAACTGTTTCGTATTGCGAGGCCGGCCCTGTTTGTCGCTATGACGTCAAACTATCTGTGCACGACTGCGAGACATTTGGTAACCCACACCCGCACATCCATTCATTTTCACCGAGTTGTTAGAGTGGTATGTTACTTTATTCATCTCGTCCTTAAGTTTTGCAGAGCACTGTACAAAAAACGGAAAAACCGTCAGTCAATCCCAGTTACAGGTTGCCTATTGAACTGCTAACAGGGGCAACCAAATTCGGATTTTCAGTACTTCATACAATTACTCACCTAATTAAAAAAACTGTCATATCATGAACGACTCACTAGAAAGTGTAATGTTACGTTAAAGGGTTAACACAGTAAGACAAGTTTTGCAGTTAGGAACTTCGAATATGTCCTGAGTCTGCACAATGCAGAGGGCAGAAACCACCAAGACTATATTCATCTTGAGTTTGATAATGAGACCACTTCCAACAAACTTTACACATAATGTCAAACCCTTACCAAACTCGCTAACAACCCCACAAAAAATTTGCGCATCGGGCATGACATTTTATTATTTTCTAACTACGAACTGTACTCGCATCACATTGTGCAGATAGTACTCACATATGCCATTGAATGTACCTCCAAAATTATAACATTGTACGACTCATAAGTCATGAGACGTAACGTTTTATATACGCTAGTTTGATTGTTTAAAGAATCTAGGATCGCAGATGCACAGTGCTCATCACACAACACCCTACAAGCAGCTAAGAGGGGGCCACGTTCACCTATCTATAGTGAAGTGTATGGAGAAAACAACTGCCATGATGAAAAAAATATATACAGATAGTGGAAAAGGAGTGAGATAGTGAAGATGTGAAAGGTATTTTTATAAATTACTTTCTACATGGAAGGAGCATGGACAAAGGCTAAATAATTGTTGTACTCAACACCACAAATCGTAAGGAGGTATGTGGGTGTTACAAACCTATTTTACGGTATAGTCCTTGTACTGTCTGGGAATAGCTGGTGTGTAGAATGATATCTGTTGTAAACTGTACGGGGAATGCAGGTATTAATTAGCAATACGGGGAATGCAGGTACTAATTAGCAATCAGTGTAGTTTTGAGTGATTTATTCCTCTTGCTGTGATATCAGTCTACATAGGGAGAGATGTAATGGTGGCAGAGAAGGCTTTTTAGCTAATGGAATGTCGATGTTGCGTCGTGATGGGAGTCACCTACTAATGGCGAAACAATTAAAATGCGTACAACACCATTTATAATACAGAGATGAGGAGCCAGCCCGGAACTGCATGTACTGGATATAAAAATCACATAATAGGAAATAAGCCGAAGTCGCTCAGTAGTGGCAAGATTGTACCTTTTGTTGTACTATACACGGTGTTTGGGATTTAAGTGCAGATATTTCTAGTAATGTCTGATAACACTGTATGGAAGAACATATCATCAGTATTTGCTTCATTTGAAGATTAATAATTATAGTTCATAGGAGAAGAATATTTTTGGTTGGCTAGTACGTGTAGCTGAAGCAAGCCATTTAAGTCTATTTTCTCCAGAGCAGCCGGTCGGATATTGAAGGGTGCACGTGTAAAGGCCAAAGGATAGGCTGTACTGGTAGTCATAGGTCACTTCGCGGTGCAATTACCACCGCGTAGAAAACATCAGGTAGTATATTAAGTGGTATGTTTGCGGGAAGACTGTGAGAAACAGAGAGAAAGCTACTTACACACTGAAGCCGGTACAGATTAAGGTACCAAGAATCATATTACCTGTACCTATACCTCTAACAGCGTACCGAGCAGATGGAAAATATCACACGTCACTCCCATTTTAAAGAATGGATGTCGAACAGATGCATGGAAGTATAGGCCTATGTCGCTGACGTCAGGCTGTTGTAGAATTATCGAACATCTTCAATCGTCACGCATTAAGACCTTTCTTGAGATCTTGCTTTCTCCGTTGATCCATGGTATCCAGAGCACTATAGAGAAACGCCCTGGGTTGAAATCGTGTTCCTTGACATCCGAACGGCATTTAACACACCTCGACTCAGACGTTTAATGGACCAAACACGAGCTTCCGATGGCCAAATTTGTGACTGGATCAAGCTTTCTAAGACACAGAACTCAGTATGTAACACTTCCCTGGAGGAAATCGACAGATGCAAGGGTAATATTTGGAGTACCACAAGGCAGTGTTATAAGGTCATTACTGTTAACATTACACGTAAGTGATCTATTGGATAACATAGGAAGATCTATGAGGCCTTTTTACAAACGATGTTTGATGCCTTCAGTAAAGTTTCAACGACAAAAGGCAGTTGGGAATTGCAGATAACTCTGCAGAGGATCAGTGACTGGTGCACAGACAGATATTTGTTCTGAAAGTAAGTAAAAGTAATCAATTCCACGGAAATAGGCGAAGATATCCATTACTTTTAGACTATGCTATAGGTGAAAAATTACTGGAAAAAGTAAGAACTGTAAAATAGCTAGGGGCCATTGCGCAACGAGAATGACACGAGTGTATTTTCACAGTTTACTGCAGACTGCTCTGCTGTGGTACCGATAACAGGTGCATAACGAGTGAAATGGCGCAACAACTGTAAATGTACTGCAGAACTGCAGTACACCGGACTATACGATTTTGTGTGCAAAGTGTCAAACTTACTCTCAGATCGACCGTGAATTGTGGCAGTATACGGACGAATTGCAATGTCGTGTCCAGCTGTATTGAAATGATGCCAACTATTTGACCAAAGCCGCCCATACATGAGCGATGCTTATCCAGAAGTCTAAATCTTGCTGCACACGATTCTCATCTTTTCGGCAAAGATGAAAGAGCATCCTGAGGTAAAGAGATTTTCTATCGATGAGGATGTTCACACAGATGTTATCGAATGAATCAGGTGGGAATTTCTGTAGTCGAGAAGTGAAACAATTGGTAGAAAGTTCCGACTGCGGTTTACAGAGAATTCGTCACTAGTCTGGAAACTAATGTTATGGATCTTTGTCACCTTGACGTTCTGAGCAAAAAGTTGCTTGCTCTACCATAGTAATGTGTAACTTACTTTTCGAAGTCGCGTCATGGTTGAACCGTTATACACAGAGCGAATAATCAAGATGTAAATGTCATAAAATGGTATTAGTTCTACCGCCTTAGGCTTGTTACGTCACATAATAGTAAGGGGCTGAAAATTTGAAAAAAATATAAAAACTCATTCACCTTGCTGCAAGTAAAGTGCGATCACGCCAGTGGCAGAGACAGAACCAGCAAGTAAAAGGTATGTCACAAGTGTCTCAGGCCTGGGAACATTTAAACACCGCACCGAGAGGGAGAGGACGAGCTCAACACAAACTAGCATGGGGCAGAAAACCAATGGAAACGTGACACTCATATTCGTTAGGTTGTAAGAGATGTTGAAAGAAAATATACCTAGAATGAGATTTTCACCCAGCAGCGGAGAGTGTGCTGATATGAGACTTCCTGGCAGATTAAAACTGTGTGCTGGATCGAGACTCGAACTCGGGACCTTTGCCTACCGTGGGCAAGTGCTCTACCATCTTTTTTTTTCATTTTGTTCGTTGTTGATCGTTGTGTTTGGTCGTTGCGGACGTCACATGACATCCGTTCAAGTTCGTTGTTCATCATCTCACTCAGTCTTTTATTACAGAGGCCAACCAGCTCTGTGACCGAACACGCTGAGCTACCGTGCCGGCAACCATCTGAGCTACCGAAGCACGCCCCGTCCTCACAGCTTTACTTCCGCCAGTACCTCGTCTCCTACTTTCCAAACTTCACAGAAGCTCTCCTGCGAACCTTGCAGAACTAACACTCCTGGAAGAAAGGATATTGCGGAGACATGGATTAGCCACAGCCTCATTCTGGAAACATCCCCCAGGCTGTGGCTAAACCATGTCTCCGCAATATCCTTTCTTCCAGGAGTGCTAGTTCTGCAAGGTTCGCAGGAGAGCTTCTGTGAAGTTTGGAAAGTCGGAGATGAGGTACTGGCGGAAGTAAAGCTGTGAGGACGGGGCGTGAGTCGTGTTTGGGTAGGTCAGATGGTAGAGCACTTGCCCGTGAAAGGCAAAGGTCCCGAGTTCTAGTCTCGGTCCGGTACACAGTTTTAATTTGCCAGGAAGTTTCAAAATGTATCTCTTTCATAAGAACTAGTATCAAAGAACCTACACAGCAGTTGAGAACCTGTTAAGCTAAAATAGCAGAATCAGAACGACACATGCGGTCATTAGGACCCGAGCATCGCGTTATAGCCTCACGTTGGCTTCCAATAAGTACTCGAAATCACCAGCTCTCGTGGTGTTGATCACTAGGATCGATGGCGTTCACAGTAGCAGCACTCGATTCTATGTCTACGATGCTGTAGCGAATCTATGTCCTAGATACTCTGGAACATTCTGAGAACCATCAGAAGATGTACCTGAGATGATGGTCTTCGCCTGATAAATTTCATACTGTTCGCTGTCTGTCATTTCTGATGGAGAAGCTGACTGTCTTCCGACAACACATCGACGAGTGCTGACAGCACCGAACGTCAGCCCAGAAACCGGCAGCAGGGCTTTGTGGGGTCCATGTTCCTGTTCAACACTCAGGCGCCTCCAAGTGCTGAACCCTTACTGGCCTGTAGGAAGTAGATGGACCGTACGACTTCCGACAACACCACGTCATGGATGCGCCATCAAGGATCGACATGGAATTCGGAGTGCGATCGAGCAAACTCCAGCTGCTAGTACGAGACCGTTCGAGCTGGATCATAGCTGCACTGGCACCGCGCCGCGGCGCGAGGTCACACTCTCATCGCCTGAGCCTGCAGACGAGGAACTGACTCGGCAGTGTCAGTGGGAATCCAAAAAGGATCTGAATGAAGCATCGGCTACAAGGCCAGTGTGGAACAAAACGACTGTAAATGTGGTTAGTAAATAACTGAACTTTGACAATGTTTTACTAGCGTCAGAGACGCATCACATGTACCCAACTGCTATCCTGCCTCCATGCAGATGTATCTTCGCTCGGCCCCTATGTACACAGTTACGTTATGATGGTGCCCTCACCCTGCAAGTTGATAAACGACACCACAAGTGGTCTCACTCTGCTGTTCCACTTTTATTCTTCCGCAGCGCTGTTCTCGATTACACTGCACCACTCCTCAAGCAGGTTTGGTAATCCAGGGTTGGGTTGACGCATAAATAACGGCAGTCATAACTTCTGATAAATATCGTACGTGTATGCTCATATTAAAACACACGTTTGTCACTGCGGTACGCGAAGTTTACGAGCCTCTGTGAGCTTTTTACGCAGTTGATTAATTACTGTTGCACGTTACAGCTAGATTAATGAAGTCTACCTACAGATAGCCGACGTGCCAACGAAAGTCCGCAATGTTTCAGAGCACTTAGATTAATTGTAATGTCGCCGTAATTAATGCTGTCGTAGTTTTGGACAGTACTTTCACGTATTTAATCACAAGGCTCGAAAATTACTCGTTTCTCGTGTAAATAACTACCGACGTGGTTGATTGTTAAATATGCGAGTCAGGACTTATAACACAGAAACTTCAGTTCATTGCTATCCATTTCTTTACACTGACGCACTGCCAACAAGCCAATGAGCATACGTAATAATTACCACAGCCTATAACAGACGGCCATTGGTTAAACTGATGTGCATACTCGTGCGCTCGCAAACCGTATACTCAGTATTGCAAACGCTTAGAGCCAAAATGGAGAATCTTAGACGTACGATGGAGATTTTTAAACTCAGGATTTTTGAGATGCAGGGCCAAAGATCAGAAACTAAAACATCCGTTAGTAAGCGGTCTAAACAAGCATCCCTGTGAGTTACATGTGTGTTAACTGCTTGTTACATTTAAACGATGGGACCACTTTAACCACCGTAGGTTGTTGGTTTTAATCCTTTAATGTACCATACACGCAAATTACGTTATTGGACAGTTTCGGTGATAGATCTCAGTTCCTTATCACATTTCTTTTAATGTGTCACATACTTCATCACTGTCATATATTTGATAATAGCCTAAGGCAGGAACTGGCCTGTAACGTAATTTAAATGCATGGTGTGTTAAAGGGATAAAACTAACAACCCGCGATGATTAGAATGAGTCCATCATTTAACCGATACACTAAGGCTGTTGACCTCTACATGAAGAAATTGTTGTTTGTTCCTTAAATAACAGCTACGTCTCGCATCGACTTTGGTGGCTCTTCCTTAGAAACTGTACAAATTAATGTATGAAGTGCCCACGGTGATGTTTACAGCCGACTACGGTTCATAACTGGTTGTCGAAGATTGAGTGTTTCTCAGGAGAGAGATATCGCCTGAGCCGCCTTTTGGGAATGTAGGTGGCTGTTTTATTATTCTTTTCTCTCCTTCCCATAGCCCCTGATGGGAACATCGTCCACGGTAAGAATTTTTTTTCTTTTTTTAATCCCATATGAGTTAGTATTATTTTTGAAGTTCGTATTATGTAATGTATTCGCAATATAGTCTCAACTCACATGTTCTGCACCCATATACTCTGAGGTTACATATTCTGAAGTCACATATCCCGAAGTCGCCATTAATTTGTTCGGTTGTAGAATTACTGTTAATGGTGGAAGAAAATCATTGTTTAAGTTAAGAACTGTTACATCTAAACTGCAGTACCTAGTTGTAGAAAGGACAAAAGCAAATCATTCTTTCAGAAAAATAATGACTGAAATTGCTGTGGTTTGCGATGCCACATTTTCAAGGTATGACTCTACCATTTGGTGAGGAAGATGTATGAGAGTGGCGAAATAGCCTCAGACTTCAAGAAGAATACAATAATCCCAATCCCGAAGAAAGCAGGTGTTGACAGTGTAGCGTTCGCTGTGTCACTCAGTGGTTTGGTATTTAACTAATTTGTAAATGAAAATGATAATGTTATTTTATTACAGTGACTAATTACTAAATAATTTTTCTCCCGGCTAAAGATTTGGTCAAGTTGCTAAAGAACTCCAAGTTAACGTTGTGTTAAAGTGTTGTCTGTAAGTTGTGTAAGTGTCACTAAGTCACAGTTCATACAACAGATTCTATACAACTATTGATTATGATGGAAACAGTTATCTTCAGCAAAATGATCATTAAAACCGCCGAATATCAGCAGCGCACAACACTGACGTATGTTACCTGAAACAATATTCTTCGCAACTCGTGCGTAATTAATTTCGGCTCCATACATCAGCTAGAAAAGTTCGTTATATGGATGGTGCTATGAGCACTGATTTAAAGAACCAATCTGATTCGAATTATTTTCATTAAAATGAGTTCGGGAACACCGGTGCACATTTTTACTACCTTCGGAATTTATATCTGCAAGAGTTGCGTAATTTGAATTTGCCACTGAGATAATTGTTAAGATGGCGGCAGACAAGTGATAGAGACTTTCTATTGTTAGAGCTAATTTCCTTTCAACAGGATAAGTATTTGAAATGCTTATTAGACTTTACTTTCATATTGTGCACTATTTAGACTAATTTTCATCAAGCAAACCTTTGACATTTTCGTAAGAAAAACAGATAAAAACGCGATACAAATCGCTATCATCAATGGCTCGCTCCTTGCAGCGGAAAGAAATAATTAACACAGATAATGTTATTGAGAGAGGAATTAAAGTTACAAATAATTATCCACTCATATTTATAATAATAATGAACTCTATTCTCAAGTTATAATTAACAAATAATTACAATTTCTTAACAGATCTCAGTTTGATATGCATCTTGCGTCCGCAACCTACAAAAGCCAACCAACAAAAGGTAAAAACAAAGGAAGACAAAAGCAGATCATGAAAGGAATTTACAATTATCATTGTCTTTGTATGATACACATCGATATGCCCAATTACATCATAAAATATTACATAAATAATTAATATTTATCATCGTTTTCACTGTTTTTTCATATGTCTTATGGATAATGTTTATAACTGTTAGAGGCATAATTTCCTCTCGTCGCACTGTAGCTAAAATTTCTCTCTTGGATGTTACAACAGGTGTTAAAATTACTGAACTATGAGTTTAATAAGTCGGCTGTAAAACACTAACACAAATTCTTTACAGACGAATGGAAAAACTGGTAGAAGCCGACCTCGGGGAAGATCAGTTTGGATTCCGTAGAAATGTTGGAACACGTAAGGCAATATTGGCCCTACGACCTATCTTACGTGAGAGATTAAGGAAAGGAAAGCCTAAGTTTCTAGCATTTGTAGACTTAGAGAAATTTTTTGACAGTTTTGACTGTAATACTCTCTTTCAAATTCTGAAGTTGGCTGAGGTCAAATACACTCAGCGAAAGGCTATTTACAGTTTCTACAGATACCAGATGGCAGTTATAAGAGTCGAGGGGCATGAAAGGGAAGCAGTGTTTGGGAAGGGAGTGAGACAGGGTTGTAGCCTCTCCCCGATGTTATTCAATCTGTATATCGAGCAAGCACTAAAGGAAACAAAAGAAAAAAGAGGGGAATATAAAAAAGGATATAAAAAGGAGGATATAAGATGAAGATCAACAAAAGCAAAACGAGGATAATGGAATGTAGTCGAATTAAATCTGAAAATGCTGAGATAATTAGATTAGGAAATGAGACACTTAAAGTAGTAGATGAGTTTTGCTATTTGGGGAGCAACATGACTGACGATGATTAAATAGAGAGGACATAAAATATAGACTGGTGATGGAAAGGAAAATTTTTCTGAAGAAGAGAAATTTGTTAACATCGAGTATAAATTTAAGTGTCAGGAAGCTTTTTCTGAAGGTATTTGTGTGAAGTGTAGCCATGTATGGAAGTGAAAATGGACGATAAAGAGTTTAGACCAGAAGAGAATTGAAGGCCTCGCAATGTGACACTACAGAAGAATGCTGAGGATTAGGTGGGTAGATCTGGTAACTACTGAGGAGGTACTCAGTCAAATTTGGGAGAAGAGAAATTTGTGGCACAACTTGACAAGAAGAAGGGATCGGTTCGTAGGACATATTCACCGGAATCAAGGGATCACCAATTTACTACTGGAGGGCAGCGTTGAGGGTGAGAGGCGTAGAGGGACACCAAGAGATGAATGTACTAAGCAGATTCAAAAGGATGTAGGTTGCAGTAGTTACTTGAAGATGAAGAGGCTTGCACAGGATAGAGTAGGATGGAGAGCTGCATCAGGACTACGGCAACGACAACAACAACGACAGTATTTTATTCAATAATTGTGCAGAGTTTATTGACAGAGGTTATTCAAGGTAAGAACTGATAAAAAATCATTAATATTCAATGAATGCAAAAACTTTAATACTAATTTGATGTTTGGTTGGCGGGTGTCCGAGACTTTATAATAACATAATGGTGTTCCACAGGTATACGAGTATTTTTCCACGATTTTTACGAGACGATACATAATGACATTAATAAGTTACAATTATTGCCAAGATGACGATGTTCATTAAAACCAGGCAGACTTTCTTCTGGTGAAACCAAGATTAAGCAGAAGTCGCAACAGGCTGAGAAATATGGGCAGCCTACTTTTCCAAATGGTTCAAATGGCTCTGAGCACTACGGAACTTAACTGCTGAGGTCATCAGTCTCCTACAACTTAGAACTACTTAAACCTAACTAATCTAAGGATATCACACACATCCATGCCCGTAGCAGGATTCGAACCTGCAACAATAGCGGTCGTGCGGTTCCAGACTGTAGCGCCTAGAAGCGCTCTGCCACATCGTCCGGCTACTTTTCAACAAACTACCCCTATCAATCGGAAACAAAAGCAATACCTTCAGGAAGAAAGTTAAGGGTTTACCAATGAAATATACTTTTTATTATATTGATGAGTAACTGAAGATAAACTTGAATGAACTACCTGATATTCCCTCTCCGTTTCAATGCTCAATATTGCTTATAATAACTTTTAATGCTTGCCTCTCACTTAAGGCAGAATTTCTACTCGTGACTGTTTCGTAGAATTGTATAGAAATGATAGGCTTGCACTCATATGTAAGAAGATCTGCTAAGATATTTCCACGTGTTTTCCATCTTTTAGTATATTAAAGTAGACGCTGAATATTTTGCATCCGCTATAGTAATTCGTACAGTATGTATGCTGAATTTTCATGTATATTTTCATCTATTTAGTTGCTTAAGATAAATATTATGTTATTGAAGTTATTGCAAAATAACTGTTAAATACCAATATAGTGTGTAAAAATATAATTAACGTCAACCCGAAATTTTTGTGGTTGCACAGTACAAGATTTCTGGGTTTCAAATAAACAAAAATCTTTGTGGATGAAAGTTGTCCTTCACACACAGGAACACTCCTGCAAGGTGAAGTTGGTAGTGAAAAGTGGCCAGAACCTGCTAACCTTACTCCTCAGATGGTCTTTTCAGAACGTAGTGCCATCTCGGTCAGTCGACAGTTTTTATGGGACAATAGGTTTCAAATAGGACCCAAGAAGCGCATTAGCTCTTACTGTATAGGTGGTCTTCAAGGGAACGAGAGTTACTTTCATTGTATTGCTGATCTTCATGGGGACAACAGGTGTACTCACTCGATAGCTTGTCCTCAAGAGAACAGCAGATGCCCTCACTGTACAACCGGTGTTTCAGGGAAACAACAGGCGCTTTCACTGAATAGCTGGTCTTCCAGGGAAACAGCAGATGTTCTTGCTTTATAGCTAGTCTTCGAGGGAACAACAAACGCTGCCACTATATAGCTTACCTTCAGGGGAATAAGAGAAGCTCTTACTGTGTAGCCGATCTTCAAGGGAACAACGGAGACACTCACTGTACGTTGGTCTGCAAAGGAGCAAACAGACATTCACACTGTTTAGCTGGTCTGCAAAGGTATTCACGGGAACAACAGGCACTTCCGCAGTGTGTGTAGTCAGCCATCCACATCTCGTGGACCAACAGCTTAGCCGCCAAGACTACAAAGGTTGCCTGAGTGCTGAATTATTCGAGGAATGGGCAGTAACTTTAATCTTCTAACAGCTCGCTAGTTGCAGTATCTCTATTAGCTGAAATAAGAACCATAGCTCTATAAAGCACAACCGTCACTAAGCCTCGACGTCCTACGTTCTGCTGTTCAAATCACGCTAAGTTTTCTATCCCACTATATCATTATTTTTAACGTATCTCTCTCTATCGTTTCATTGCTCAGTGTTTCTTTCTTATCTCATGAGATACGGTTTCTGAAGCTAACATGGAAATAACAACCAGCCTTATTATACATGCATGTTGAACAACTGAAGCACTCTCGGCTACCTACTGCAGTGCGATAACTTACATGAAGAAATCAGTTTCTTTTTATTTGTAATTTAATACTTCAGTATACACTGCGTTACAAGTAAGTTAAGCACCCAGAAAGAGAGAGGGAAACAAAATGAAATATCACTGGTTTGAAAGGCCATGTGAGATTGTTTCTTTGAACACAAAACTAGCCAAATTTACAAAAAACTTGGGAGTATGAGAACACTTATTATTAGTATGACGTCACACACCTTCTGGTCTGTATGCGAGCACTGATTCGGTGGAGAAGTGTGTCACAGAGCCGTTGCATCCTCTCCTGTTACCTCTGCTCCTTGATATCATGGATATTGGCACCGGAACAGAGTTGATGTTCCCACACATCCTCTATCGGGAGACATCTGGGATTCCTGCTGGCTATTGGAGTACCTCAGCATTGTGCAGGCTGTTCATAGAGACTCGGTCCATGCGTGGTGGAGCGTTATCCTGCTGAAGAATGACACCACAATACTGCCGCGTGAAAAGGAGCACATGAGGATAGAGGTTGTCTGTCACGTACCATTATACCAGCCAGAGTTCCTTCAAATACTACCAGCGTTGACCTGAAGACATACCCAATGTCTTCCCACACCATGATAGCAGGAGTAACACGGCTGTGCCTCTCTAAAATATTGGAAAGAATGGACCTCTCACCAGAACGCAGCCATACTCGCCGACAGTGATCATCCTTGGTAATGCAGGACTGCGATTCGTCACTGAACACAATCCGAAGCCATTCACCAGACCTCCATGCTTCCTGATTGTGACACCATTCCAAACGCAGCTATTTGTGATGTGATGTTTAGGGCAAAATTGCTAAAAAAAATTCGAATATTTTATTGCGTAATTTATTAGACTGATTCTTTAAGAAAAACATCGCAAAGTTTTATAATCGAATTCTGGCTAGAAATATGCTTTAGAAAAAATTTTTTGGGCGTCTGCACTTGCCATGCACACTCTTTCTATGCTATGATCCACACCTTCTTTACGCTAGTATTTTTTTGGGCGTTAATTTTTCTTTCACACGATCGAAACGAACTAGAAGGCTGTGAGAAGGATTGTCTTTGCTTGCTCCTTTGTTTACATCATAGTTTTTTTTAATAGTATGCGCTAGAAACTTATTTCAGTTTTGCATATATCTACCTCTTTGCTTTACAGAAACTATGGTAATTACAAATTCAAATCCAAAATGTAGGTCGATGCTCATTTTCAAGCAAAAGACTGGACACATATTTAAAAAAGTGAGGAATCGTCGAGTTTCATGTGTAAAAGTTGAAGAAATTTAAATAACAGTCTTACTGATGCTGCTCCTAAGTGTGAAGAACAATTTATGACAAAGTCACTGAGTTCATAGAAGAAGAAAATTAGTGGAAAGCCACACACCCAGAAACGTGGTTTGGCAGTTGCTGTTTTAGATATTGCAAAACCAATATTCAGGTACATAGCAATCCTAAACTACTGAGAAAATGTGTACGTGGGAAAACACAGAATGGAAATGAGAACTGCAATGACATTACATGGATGCGTTGCTCAAAAACAGACTTTCTATCCTCAGTTGTCGTGAGGATAGCTGCATGTGATGCCTGTCGAGTGTTCAGTAGTAGAAATGTTGGTACGATTAAGTGCCTGCACATACTGGACTTCCATCCAGGTGCTTCACAATGAAGGTTCTCAGAAACATCGATGAAGCGCGACTGGAGAAAGCTCAGGAAGCAGAAGAAGAAATGTAAAAGTAGGCTAGGCACAGGAGGGGGAAGAGACTACGCCAGGGAGACGAAGAAGAGAATAAAGATTATGGATGCGGCCAAAATTAGTCACTAGATGTATGGCGATATTGTCAAAAATTGAAATAAAAACTTGAAATGCGAGTTGCCGTAAACTGGAGTTTTAGAGCTGTAATATACCTTTCCTGAGGAACTATAAAAGCTAACCTCCTGAAATTTTGAGTAGTTCTTAAGAATTACTTACTGAGTGATCCTCTGCAATCCTTTTCCGCTATATTTTCTCTGAGAAAAGTTTCTTAAAATTTCAGAAAACGAGAGCAGTCCCGGGTAACACGAAACTGAAAAATTATCGCTTGATTAGTTTACGGCAAAAGTACTTTTCAGAAACAATGGTAATTAAAAATTCAAATCCAAAATGTATGTCGATGGTCATTTTCAAACAAAATTAGCACAGAATATCAAATGGCTCTGAGCACTATGGGACTCAACATCTTAGGTCATAAGTCCCCTAGAACTTAGAACTACTTAAACGTAACTAACCTAAGGACATCACACACACCCATGCCCGAGGCAGGATTCGAACCTGCGACCGTAGCAGTCCCGCGGTTCCGGACTGCAGCGCCAGAACCGCTAGACCACCGCGGCCGGCACAGAATATCAAGCATTATGTTGTACACAATAGTCTCACTCTTTACTAGTTTAGACGTAATATTTTGGGAGATATACATGGATGTTTAGATACAAGAAAGCATTTTGCTCTACGTCTATCCTTCACAAAAGCATACCCATGGGACGGTGATTCTCAAGTCCGGCTGCAGCTAGCTTCCGAACAATGCTACGAGATGACAAACAATTTCGCAGGGAATCCATTTCTTGCTCACAGACGGCACGTGCGAAAGTGAAATAACGTTTCTGGTGCACAATACATTGACTCTCCATGCCGGTTGACTCGTGTCATCGACCGGATCCTTGAAGACGAGTACGCCAGGCTTTATGTTCCCATTCAGTTCAATATAGGGCCAGTACTACATGATCAGCGAATAAAATAATGAGGGACGAAATTTCTGTAATTCATACAAATCACTTACTGGTTCTCTGTCTTGGTATATGATCTGTGTACTTAAGAATACATTAATTTTGTGGGTCTGAGTTACATCGTTCTATTTGCCACAAAGAATTCAGCTGTAATCATTTATATACCTTCCGATGGAGTGAAAGTGCAACACGTTACATTGACATCCGACCACGTCTTCTGGGTGGTTCACTTTTTTTGTTCTAGTAGGGTAAAATTTTTATTTGGGTCTGGCTACGACTATTGAGTAGTATTATAAGATTGTCAGCTGTCCTTTATTTAGTGTAGTAGCTTTGATCACCTTAACTGTCGTTAACCAATAGTCTGAAGTAGTTACGGCCTGTCAGTAGGAAATGAAAAACAAAAGAGGTTTTTACACGGCGGCCTCCGTCGGAGGTTCGAGTCCTCCCTCGGGCATGGGTGTGTGTGTGTTGTCCATAGCGTAAGTTAGGTTAAGTTACATTAAGTAGTGTGTAAGCGTAGGCACCGATGACCTAAGCAGTTTGGTCCCATAAGCACTTACCACAAATTTAGAAAAATTTATACACATTTTACAGGAACGATGTATTGGTCGAGAAGATTAAGTAGCATGGCTTCAGACATTAATCCTTTAGATTTTTGGCTGTGGGGACGTTTAAGGGCATTAGTGTATAGGACATCCATCGCCAGTGTGCCCACGTTACAGCAGCGTCTGTCCTATGCCTGTGAACAAATCTGAGGGAGCCATCTCTTTTCGCATGTGTTCGTTACTCTTTAAGGAAAAAGCGTGAAGGAGACAAAACTGTAGTGTCAGTGACTACCGTAGGAAAGATTGGCCAATATGACAAGAAATAGCCGGCCGAAGTGACCGAGCGGTTAAAGGCGCTACAGTCTGGAACCGCACAACCGCTACGGTCGCAGGTTCGAATCCTGCCTCGGGCATGGATGTGTGTGATGCCCTTAGGTTAGTTAGGTTTAAGTAGTTCTAAGTTCTAGGGGACTTATGACCACAGCAGTTGAGTCCCATAGTGCTCAGAGCCATTTGAACCATTTTTGACAAGAAATATTTGTTACTGGATGTATATTTACAGTAAATTGTTTCTAATTTTGATCAGTACCATCTGCTGTAAGAATAAGTCATTTTTAAAATATCGTATTGTTGATTCTGATGGTTCCATAACACTCTCGTCGCCTTGTGGAGTCATGTAATGTAGCGTTAGTGTCATCACCGAGGTGAAAGCAAGTGCCACACTATACTGTGTGTATGTTCATGAGTGAAGTAAGTCACATGCCAACGGGCTTGCCGCAGTGGTAACACCGGTTCCCGTCAGATCACCGAAGTTAAGCGCTGTCGGGCTGGGCTAGCACTTGGATGGGTGACCATTCCGTCTGCCGAGCGCTGTTGGCAAGCGGGATGCACGCAGCCCTTGTGAGGCAAACAGAGGAGCTACTTGATTGGGAAGTAGCGGCTCCGGTCTCGTAAACAGACGTAAGGCTGAGAGAATCGTGTGTTGACCACATGCCCCTCCACATTCGCATCCAGTGACGCCTGCGGGCTGAGAATGACACGGCGGTCGGTCGGTGCTGTTGGGCGTTCTAAGGCCTGTCCGGACGGAGAGAGAGAGAGAGAGAAGTAAGTCACTTAAATAATGACTGATTTTTGCATTTTTAATTACTTGTTTGTTACTTCCACAAATACGCCATTATAACGAAGGCTATAGTACCATTTAGCTAAACCGTAGATTTGTCAATGGTAGGTTAAAGCTTCGCGAGACGACGAATGTTTGTATTTCATCTACTGTCTGTAAATGCGTAGCAGTTTGCACAAAAATGTAGATAATATGCCGCAGATAAAAAGTTGGCGTGACCCTTACTCTAAAGCCGAAATAAGTGCCTATTGTTAAAACAACAATTTCCTGTCACATAAATAATGAATATTTGTGTCACTTGAAGGTAATTATACGACTCAGTACCAGCTTGTATTGCATAATACAGTATACACAGAATTTGACGTCCTGAAGCTGCGTACAACCTAGTATCGGACTATAATTTGGTCCGTGCTCACTTAGTCAAAGGTGTCTGCCACACTACTGCTATTACATGCAGTGAAGATTTAAGTGCTGTGCTTATTTAGAGCATGGCTGTGTGAATATGAGAGAGAGAGAGAGAGAGAGAGAGAGAGAGAGAGAGAGAGAGAGAGAGAACGAACGTAAAGGAACGCCTCTACGCCTCTGCCTTTCATGTAATAAACTAGAAACTTGGGTGGGATATTCACACAGCAGTTTGGGCCTTTTCGTCGTGTGTGTATATAACTCAAGGTTAAAGACAATATTTACAGACAACAAGACAAAGTGGATGCTACAAGCGTGATATATTGGCATATATTAGACTGTCTACAAACGCTCTTACACTCGGCTGTGAGTTCTCAGCAGGTCCTACGATGTATTAATATTACTTTCGATTCAAACCACATTAGGCTGAGACCTTTGATATTGTATGTTAAGTTCTGTTGTTTCGACAACTGTAAATGTAGTGCCATGCTAATTATCATTTGGTTTAGGAGATGGTAAAATGTTAGCACTTTTACTCCGTTGTTGGATTAAGTCCTTCTCTGTAACTTCCCTTATATTACGACCTACAGCGATACGAATCCACGCTGCCCGAGGATTGTTTTTGAAATGTCATTGATGGATGTTTCATTAGTTCATCATTTTGTTCTGACATCCATTAGCCATGCTAGTGTCCTAGAGTAACTCCAGTTAATTTTCATTACGGTCATAATTATGTGCCGGCTGCTGTGGCCGAGCGGTTCTAGGCGCTTCAGTCCGGAACCGCGCTGCTGCTACGGTCGCAGGTTCGAATCCTGCCTCAGGCATGGATGTGTGTGATGTCCTTAGGGTAGTTAGATTTAAGTAGTTCTAAGTCTAGGGAACTGATGACCTCTGATGTTAAGTCCTATAGTGCTTAGAGCCATATGAACCATTTTAACCATCTGAATCATAATTATGTCTTCTTGTCCAGTGACTTCCATAATCCCTATGCTTGTATTGCTATTTAGCGAAGGGATTCCCGGTAAGCATCTCTTCATATACTGCTGAGAAACATTCAGTTTATGAGTGATTGTGGCATTAAAAGTCCATGTCTCAGTCATTTATATCAATATCGTTAATGCACACCGATTATAAATATGCCATGTCGAACACGTGACACATTGCAAGATTAGTTCTGAAAATTGTGTTAAATGTACCAAAACAACCTCCTATCTTATTTAGTTACTTCCCTACCTATCCAGTCATTGTAATCAAGTGCTCTAAAAGTCTCTAATTTCATTACTAATATGTACTATTTTTTTTATTTTACGCATATTATGACTGATTTTTCAGCTATACTTCCAGATTTGACCTATGAAGACTGTAGTGAACAACTTTGTCATTAGCAATATACTTCCTGAGTTTGGACTTTAATAAGAGATGATTTCTTATGCAGTTTCTCTTTAAAAGCTAATTTATGTTAATCACATTTATTTTGAAAATTTGCACTTCACTCTGGCTGTTACAGTCACAAATAGAAAAAAATTGATACATCAGCTGTAGGAGTTTGTATATTGTTCCTTATATAATTGCTTTTACTTTCACAAAATTTATTATGTTATGTACTGCAACTAAAGTGATTGCAGTTACCATTTACAAAGTTTATCCAAAAACAGTTAACATATTTCTGATACACACTAAGATTAAAAATGTAGTAATACAGTTGATAATAACCTGCAGATCAAGTTCTTGAGTACTAGCTACTTCTTCAGAGCAAATGAAATACTGGTGGGAGGACATTAATTTCATTTCCAGACGGTACATTGATAACGTGTAATGTTAATGGGTTAGAGACACCATTTTTCTGAAAGCATTTTCCGGACTGAAATGTATTAGCCATCTACCAACTACGACTCTTACTGAAAGGTTTTGTATTACTCTTAGAGCCAGTCTTTAGTGATCTTTATCAGAATTCAAGGTGGCTCCCTCTACACTTCACAACACAGAATCCCACGGTAGGAGTATCTCTCTCTCCTGGCATTCTGAAAATTTTTTTTCTGTTCATGTATTTACATCTGTTTTATCGACTTGGGTCCTTCATTACACGAATGAAATGTTATGTTAGCCACGCGTTGTTATAGTGAAAAGCTTTCCTTACAGCATTGAAAAAAAGCAGACCGAAAGACTGTGCATTTCTAAAAGCATTCCTTTCATGAACAATGCTTGGCGTGGGATGTCTGCAACTGCATGTCCTGTAGAGTTATAAATCTTGTCACTTACCTTCGTTTGTCCTCTCTACTGCACTATAATCGTCGTAACCGACCTGTAGTACAGGGAGGGTACACTACTGGCCATTAAAATTGCTGCACCACGAAGATGACGTGCTATAGACGCGAATTTTAACCGACTGGAAGAAGATAATTTGATATGTAAGTGATTAGCTTTGCAGAGCATTCACACTCGGTTGGCGCCGGTGGCGACACCTACAACGTGTTGACATGAGGAAAGTTTCCAACCGATTTCTCATACACAAACAGCAGTTGACCGGCGTTGCCTGGTGAAACGTTGTTGTGATGCCTCGTTTGAGGAGGAGAAATGCGTACCATCACGTTTCCGACTTTGATAAAGGTCGGATTGTAGCCTATCGCGATTGCGGTTTATCGTATCGCGACATTCCTGCACGCGTTGGTCGAGATCCAATGACTGTTAGCAGAATATGAAATCGGTGGTTTCAGGAGGATAATACGGAACGCCTCGTATCACTAGCAGTCGAGATGACAGGCATCTTATCCGCATGGGTGTAACGGATGGTGCAGCCACGTCTCGATCCCTGAGTCAACAGATGGGATCATTTGCAAGACAACAACCATCTGCACGAACAGTTCGACGACGTTTGCAGCAGCATGGACTATCAGCTCAGAGACCATGGCTGCGGTTACCCTTGAGCTGCATCACAGACAGGAGCGCCTGCGGTGGTGTACTCAACGACGAACCTGTATGCACGAATGGCAAAACGTCATTTTTTCGGATGAATCCAGGTTATGTTTACAGCATCACGATGATCGCATCCGTGTTTGGCGACATCGCTGTGAACGCACATTGGAAGCGTGTACTCGTCATCGCCATACTGGCGTATCACCCGGCGTGATGGCATGGGGTTCCATTGGTTACACGTCTCGGTCACCTCTTGTTCGCATTGACGGCACTTTGAACGGTGGACGTTACATTTCAGATGTGTTACGACCCGTGGCTCTACCCTTCATTCGATCCCTGCGAAACCCTACATTTCAGCAGGATAATGCATGACCGCATGTTGCAGGTCCTGTACGGGCCTTTCTGGATACAGAAAAATTTTCGACTTTGCCCTGGCCAGCACATTTTCCAGATCTCTCACCAACTGAAAACATCTGGTCAATGGTGGCCGAGCAACTGGCTCGTGACAATGCGCCAGTCACTACTCCTGATGAACTGTGGTATCGTGTTGAAGCTGCATGGGCAGCTGTACCTGTACACGCCATCCAAGCCTTGTTTGACTCAATGCACAGGCATATCAAGACAGTTATTACGGCCAGAGGTGGTTGTTCTGGGTACTGATTTCTCAGGATCTATGCACCCAAATTGCGTGAAAATGTACTCACATGTTAGCTTTAGTATAATATATTTGTCCAATGAATACCCGTTTGTCATCTGCATTTCTTCTTGGTGTAGCAATTTTAAAGGCCAGTAGTGGCGTTTTCGGACAGTTCGTATGCATTATCTTATTTAAAGTATCGGGATTCCTATCAGTGGACATAAAGACAAGGTGCGTCCATCTTTCGGCTTTATGACGGTCTTAAATCTGGTGGGAACACTTTCAGTGAGGTGCCTGAATGTCTGTGCTGGAAAAGTGGCCCATTATTCTGCCTCAAAAACCGAAACTGGAGAAGACGGTGTTGTGGGACATTGGGGTCTGGGGCGACGTCGACTTCATAGCGCATCTCCAAAGTTTACCATTGGGATCAAGTCGGGATGCTAGCCAGGCCAGTCTATTCCAGGTATGTTGTTCCCACTAACCGTTACCTGAAAGATGCTGCTTTGTGAAATGGTGTACTGACATGCTGATACAAAGTCATCATGTCCGGAAAGTCTCTATATTACACGTAACGCTGTAAAATTTTTTCACATCATTCCGCATTTAGCGTTTTCCTGAGCGCAATAAGGATACCAGACCCTACTAAGGAAAATCACTCCCATACCTTAATACCACCTCCTCCGAAAAAGACTATAGTTTTTACACACGACAGCAAGTAACGTTCTAGAGGTGTTCGCCAAACCCAAATCGGTCATCGAATTTCCACGGGATATAGCGTGATTCATCACTCAGAATCACTTTTTCCATCCATTGTCTACTCATATATGTCGATTATAAGGAGGCCGTGGTGTTCTAGGCGCTACAGCCTGGAACCGAGCGACCGCTACGGCCGCAGGTTCGAATCCTGCCTCGGGCATGGATGTGTGTGATGTCCTTAGGTTAGTTAGGTTTAATTAGTTCTGAGTTCTAGGCGACTGATGACCTCAGAAGTTAAGTCGCATAGTGCTCAGAGCCATTTGAACCATTTGATTATAAGGAGCTGCTCGGCTATTGTACCTAATTACATACAGCTTTCTAAGCACAGTTACTATGTTAGCTGGACTACCGGTAACAGTTTGTAATTCGCCAGTGATGTCATTCCGCTGATCCATGCGATTTCTTACATCCACTCTCCACCACGTTCAACAGCCCCTGTCCGTCAGTGTATGAGGCTTGTCTGTTCATTGTTTATCTGTGCCTGTTCCTTCGCATTTATGACTAACATTCTCATCACCAGCTGAAGACTTAAGCATTTTAGAGGGGTTGAAAAGTCCCTCGCGGATTCTGTAGTCAGGTGACGAGTTTTGTTGCGGCTGGAAGCAACCTGCGCGTAGACGGCAGCTCCAGTTCGCTCTTTAATAATATACACAAAGGTGACAAAAGTCACCAGATAGCTACGTCTACTCAAACAGAGGGCGGAACTGTCGCGTACATGTGGTATAAAATGGCAGTGCATTGGTGGATCTGTCACATGTACTCAGATGATGTCGTTTTTGGAAACCCAGAATCTACTATGTAGGAATCAACATGGATTCCGGAAACAGCGATCGTGTGAGACCCAACTCGCTTTATTTGTTCTAGAGACCCAGAAAATATTAGATACAGGCTCCCCGGTAAATGCTATTTTTCTTGACTTCCGGAAGGCGTTCGATACAGTTCCACACTGTCGCCTGATAAACGAAGTAAGAGCCTACGGAATACCAGACCAGCTCTGTGGCTGGATTGAAGAGTTTTTAGCAAACAGAACACAGCATGTTGTTATCAATGGAGAGACGTCTACAGACGTTAAAGTAACCTCTGGCGTGCCACAGGAGAGTGTTATGGGACCATTGCTTTTCACAATATATATAAATGACCTAGTAGATAGTGTCGGAAGTTCCATGCGGCTTTTCGCGGATGATGCAGTAGTATACAGAGAAGTTGTAGCATTAGAAAATTGCAGCGAAATGCAGGAAAATTTGCAGCGGAAAGCACTTGGTGCAGGGAGTGGCAACTGACTTTTAACATAGACAAATGTAATGTATTGCGAATACATAGAAAGAAGGATCCTTTATTGTATGATTATATGATAGCGGAACAAACACTGGTAGCAGTTACTTCTGTAAAATATCTGGGAGTATGCGTGCGGAACGATTTGAAGTGGAATGATCATATAAAATTAATTGTTGGTAAGGCGGGTACCAGGTTGAGATTCATTGGGAGAATCCTTAGAAAATGTAGTCCATCAACAAAGGAGGTGGCTTACAAAACACTCGTTCGACCTATACTTGAGTATTGCTCATCAGTGTAGGATCCGTACCAGATCGGGTTGACGGAGGAGTTAGAGAAGATCCAAAGAAGAGCGGCGCGTTTCGTCACAGGGTTATTTGGTAACCGTGATAGCGTTACGGAGATGTTTAACAAACTCAAGTGGCAGACTCTGCAAGAGAGGCGCTCTGCATCGCGGTGTAGCTTACTCGCCAGAGGAGATCACGAATGTAAAATTAGAGAGATTAGAGCGCGCACGGAGGCTTTCAGACAGTTGTTCTTCCCGCGAACCATACGCGACTGGAACAGGAAAGGGAGTTAATGACAGTGGCACGTAAAGTGCCCTCCGCCACACACCGTTGGGTGGCTTGCGGAGTATAAATGTAGATGTAGATGTAGATGTAGATGATTCATGCGAAAAGGCATCTGATGTGATCAGGGGCGCACGAAGGGAAGTAACAAACTTTGAACGAGGAGCGGTAGTTGGAGGTAGACGCATAGGACTTTTCATTACGGAAATCGGTAAGGAATTCAGACCACAATGTCAAGAGTGTGCCGAGAATGCCAAATTTAAGGCAGTACCTCTCACCACGGACAACGCAGCGTCCGACGGCCTTCACTTAACGAAAGCAGCAGTGTTTGCGTTTAGTTGTCAGTGTTAACAGACAAGCAATACTGAGTGAAATAACCTCAGTAATCAATGTGGTACGTACGACGATTGTATCCGTTAGGCCAGTGTGGCGAAATATGACGTTAAATGTCTTCACTTAAAACTTCCGGGCTGGTAGGCCGTGGTCGAAGTATGAAACTCTCCCCTGACGTTGCGTCTCCGATTGCGGGAGACATCCTCGGGGGTACAGCGGCGAACTGCGAAGAGAACCCGAGGAAGCGCTGATTATAAAGGCAGTACAGAGGGCGCCACTGTCTATCACGTGGCGGTGGCTAGGAGATTGTCTCTGGTAACGCCAACATTCTCGATTGAAAGTAATCCATCGTCACACTTGCGGTGCAACGCTGACATCCAAATTTTATCCAGTTTAACACCTCCGTCTTTCCTGTTAAAATTACTGCGGTGTTTATCAATCTCTATAGCCTCTCTATACATGCATGCATAATAATGCGAGGTTTTTATGACGCTCGTCTCTCTGAATTTTATTCTATGATCACCTTCATGGTGAACATGATCGGCTACGGACGATTTATTCGTGTGACCAAGGCGGCAATTCCTCTTACGCTCAACAAGACGGGTGTTCACACTTCTCTTTGTGGTACCGATATAAACCTGTCCACAACTACAAGGTGTAGCCAAAGGGTGTCGTGCAGCTTTTGCTGATCTAAAATATTCATTTATTTTCCTGGTGGGTCTGAAAACAGTTTCCACCCCATACTTGCTTAAAACTTTCCCAACGCGATCTGTGACCTTACTAATGAACGGAAGAAAAACTTTGCCCTTTGGCGACTGTTGCTCGTCGCTGCTCCTGATTCTCTGCCTAGAGCGAAGTGCTCGACCTATATCCTTGCTAGAATAGCCATTCTTCACGATAGTTGACCGTAGATGTTCAATCTCATCTTTTAAATGAACAGGTTCACAAATTTTGTACGCCCTGTCTGCCAAGGTTTTCATTACACTTCTTTTTTGTCTAGGGTGGTGGTTTGAATATTTATGCCGATAACGATCAGTATGTGTGGCCTTTCTATTCACCTTATGGCCCAACGTTCCGTACCGTCGTTTAAGCACAGACACATCCAGTAAATTCAATTGGCCATTCCTTTCCGTATCCATAGTAAATTGGATTTTCCGATTAATGCTGTTTAAATGTGTCAGGAAGGCATCCAACTCCTCTGCTCCGTGTGTCCATACTACGAACGTGTCATCGACATAGGGATACCATTTGGCTGGTCTCTTACTGGCAGTCTGCTACGCCCGTTGTTCAAAAGTCTCCATAAATAAGTACTGTACTACCTATATAATCAGCGCTTCCTCGAGGTCTCTTCGCAGTTCGCCGCTGTACCTCCGAGGATGTATCCCGCAGTCAGAGACGAAACGTCAGGGGAGAGTTTTATACTTCGACCACGGCCTATCAGCCCGGAAGTTATATTTGAAGATAATACCGGCCGTGAAAGCCTACATTGTATGATAATGACGTTAAATGGTTACGACAGCAGACGATCGACGCGAGTGCCTTTGCTAACAGTACGACATTGCCTGCAAGGCCTCTCCTGGGCCCGTGACCATGTACGAGGTTGAATGAAAAGTAACGCCTCCACCTTCGTTAATTGGGTTTGGATGGGAGTATTTTAATAAATCAAACGCAGAAATAATCCTTAGACTGTGATCTTGAATGACCAATATTCACTTTTCCACATAATGGTCAGCCAATTGGATACATTTCTGCCAATGATGAACAAGTTTTCTGAAGCCGTCACGGAAGAAGTCGACACTCTGTTTCCGCATCCACTGTCTCACAATTCTCTCAAAGTTGAAGCATAATGAAGTCCCCGCAGGTCAGACGGTGCTAAATCTGGACTGTATGGAAGATGCCGTACGGTGGTGAAATTCAGTCTCTAAAGTTCTGCTGTGGCGGAACATGAAGTGTGTGGTTTGGCATTGTCATGCTGCAGGAAAACATTTCCCTTTTCCTTTTGGACCTTTGTTAGCCATCGTTTCAGAGTTCGCAGTGTTGAGAATTGTTGTTGTTCCACGATCAAGGAAATCAACATGGTTAACACCATCTGCGTCCCAGAACACTGTGGCCATGATTTTTCCAGTTGAGGGCTGCGTCTCGAATATCTTTTTCCGGGGCGAGTCATTGTCTCGATATTCCAAAGACTGGCGTTTCGCCTCGGGTCGTAACGGTGTACCCACGTTTCGTCTCCTGTCATAACTGAAAGGAGAAAGGCGTCACCTGCATTCTCATAACGCGAGAGCAGTTCCTGGCAAATTTCAGGTCTGTGCGCTTTCATTTCAGGAGCAGCATGCGGGGTACCCATCGCGCACAGATCTTCCGATAGCCAAGCAAATTAATTATCTGACCCACACATTCTTGTGAAATGTCGATGGTGCTTACAATTTTTCTCTGAGTGATACGACGATCGTGCTGAATCAGTCTGTCAACATCTTGCTTGTGAAACTCGGTGTTTGCTGTCACAGGACGTCCAACTATTTGTTTGTCAGGCAGGTCAGATGTTCCCGCCTCAACATCTTTAAACTTACTCGCCCAACGACGCACAGCACTCACATCAACACAATCACCATAAATTGATTTCATTCTCTGATGAATCTCCTTTGGGGTGACACTTTCTGCTGTCAAGAATTCAATGACAGCACGTTGTTTAAACCGTATTGAACGACCGTCTGCGCAGGGTTCGATACTTTACATTTTAGCAACATAACCGTTCAATGCTAAGGCTTCCCGCCAACTGGAGCTGTGGAGAAGAGGCTACGGACCAAGCCAGTACCTGCCGCATACCAATGCTGCCAACTGTTGAAGAGTTACAAACGTGGAGGCATTACTTTTCAGTCAATCCTCGTAGATTAGAGCCTAGACGACTGGAAAACCGGGGCCTGGTCATGAGTCCCGATTTCAGTTGGTAAGAGCAGATGAGAGGAATCGAGTGTGGGCGCAGACCCCACGAAGCCGCGAACCCAAGATGTCAGCAAGGCATTGTGCAAGCTGGTGGTGGCTCTGTAATGATGTAGGTTGTGTTTACGTGGAATGAACTGGGTACTCCGGTCCTACTGAGCATATCATTGACTGTAAATAATTATGTTCGGCTACTTGGAGACCATTTCCAGACATTCGTGGACTTCATGTTCCCAAACAATGATGGAATTTTTATGGATAATAATGGGCCTATCAGCGGGTCACAGTTGTTCGCGACTGGTCTGAAGAACGTTCTGAACAATAATTTGGCTACTTGACATGAATGCAATGGGACGTTTATGGAATATACAAGGTGCGTTCCATAACTAATGCGACCAAATTCATAAAAAATCATTTATTAAATATATTCGTACAAATAATCAAAAATTTTCAAAATAGCACCCTCTTGCGTCGATACACTTCTGGAGGCGGTGTTTCCCTGCCTGAAAAGCATCCTGGAATGCCTTTTCCGGAATGTCCTTTAGAGCTGATGTAACATGCGCCTGGATGCTTTCGATCGTGTCCCAACGTTTTCCTTTCATGACTCCGTTTAACCGAGGAAACAAAACAGTCAGCAGGAGCCAGGTTAGGACTCTAGGGAGGCTGGGGAACCAATGGGGTCTTGGTCCTGGCCAGGAAGGCGCTGTAACTCGGAGCGTTGTCGTGGTGAACTTTCTAGCCGGCTGTGGTGGCCGAGCTGTTCTAGGAGCTTCAGTCCGGAACCGCGTGACTGCTACGGTCGCAGGTTTGAATCCTGCCTCGGGCATGGATGTGTGTGATGTCCTTAGGTTAGTTACGTTTAAGTAGTTCTAAGTTCTAGGGGACTGATGACCTCAGATGTTAAGTCCCATAGTCCTCAGAGCCATTTGAATCATTTTGAACTTTCCACGTGTCCTTGATGTCGCTTCGGCAGAGTGAGACTATCCTTTTCAGCCTTTTGAGCACTTCCAAGTAGAAAGCTGAGTTCGCTCTAGTCCCGGTAGGTACGAATTAGTGGAGGACAATGCCTCTGACGTCAAACAAGACAATGAGCATGGTTTTGATCCTGGACTTGCTTATGCGTGCCTTTTTGGGACGGGGCGACGATGGGGTGTGCCACTCTGAACTCTGCCTTTTTGTCTCATGGTCGTACTCAAAAGTTCACACGACTCATCACCAGTGATAACTGAGTTAAAAAAATGAGGATCATTTTCACACATTTCCAACAATTCTCGGCACCGAAGCACTCGCATGTGCTTGTATTCGTCGGTCAACACTTTTGGGACGAGTTTGGCGCACACCTTTCTCATGTTCAAAGCTTCGGTCAAAATGCGGAAAACGGTTGTTTTTGACATGGTTAGAGTTTGTGCTATCAATTGAAGGCTCAGAGTTCAAACAATCGAGCACACGCGTCACATTTTCGTCGACTTGTGCGGTTGATGGCCGTCCACTGCGAGGTTCGTTGGTGATCTCCTCTCGGCCCTCCATGAACGACTTGTGCCATCGGAAAACTTGTGATTAGGACAAGAAATCAGTCCCAAAGGCATGCTGAAGTAATGGAAACGTTTCTGTGGCGGACTTCGCAAGTTTAACGCAAAATGTGATAGGGTACCGTTGCTCTACAGAATGATCCATTGTGTCGTGTTACGTAAACTCAAAACGGGGTTAACAGAAATGCACGTCCTGACTCTCCGGCAGCTCGCAGCCGAATGAGACAAAGAGCGTTTTGAAGCTAACACCCCCCTCCACTTAGCCCAGCCAGTTACAACACGCTACATCTACATCTACATACATACTCCGCAATCCACCATACGGTGCGTGGTGGAACGTACCGCGTACCACAACTAGTATCTTCTCTCACTGTTCCACTCCAAACTGAACGAAGGGAAAAATAACTGCCTATATGTGTCTGTACGAGCCCTAATCTCTCTTATCTTATCTTTGTGGTCCTTCTGCGAAATATAAGTTGGCGGCAATAAAATTGTACTGCAGTCAGCCTCAAATGCTGGTTCTCTAAATTTTCTCCGTAGCGATTCACGAAGAGAACGCCTCCTTTCCTCTAGAGACTCCCACCCGAGTTCCTGAAGCATTTCCGTAACACTCGCGTGATGATTAAACCTACCAGTGACAAATCTAGCAACTCGCTTCTGAATTGCTTCTATGTCATCCCTCAATCCGACTTCATAGGGATCCCATACGCTCGAGCAGTACTCAAGAATAGGTCGTATTAGTGTTTTATAAGCGGTCTCCTTCACGGATGAACCACATTTTCCCAAAATTCTACCAATGAACCGAAGACGATTATCCGCCTTCCCCGCAACTGCCATTACATGCTTGTCCCACTTAATATCGCTCTGCAATGTTACGCCCAAATATTTAATCGACGTGACTGTGTCAAGCGCTACACTACTAATGGAGTATTCAAACATTACGGGGTTCTTTTTCCTATTCGTTTGCATTAATTTACATTTATCTATATTTAGAGTTAGCTGCCATTCTTTACACCAATCACAAATCCTGTCCAAGTCATCTTGTATCCTCCAACAGTCATTCAACGACGACACCTTCCCGTACACCAGAGCATCATCAGCAAACAGCCGCACATTGCTATCCACCCTATCCAAAAGATCATTTATGTAGATAGAAAACAACAGTGGACCTACCACACTTCCCTGGGGCACTCCAGATCATACCCTCACCTCCGATGAACACTTACCATCGAGGACAACGTACTAGGTTCTATTACTTAAGAAGTCTTCGAGCCACTAACATATTTGGGAACCAATCCCATATACTCGTACCTTAGTTAGGAGTCTGTAATGGGGCACCGAGTCAAACGCTTTCCGTAAGTCAAGGAATATGGCATCCGTCTGATACCCTTCATCCATGGTTCACAAGATATCATGTGAAAAAAGGGCGAGTTGCGTTTCGCAGGATCGATGCTTTCTAAAGCCGTGCCGATGCATGGACAGCAACTTCTCTGTCTCAAGGAATTTCATTATATTCGAACTGAGAGTATGTTCGAGAATCCTGCAACAAACCGATGTTAAGGATATTGGGCTGTGGTGTACCGTTGCCTCAGGCAAAAATTGGTCGCATTACTTATGAAACGCACTCTGTAATCGAGAGTTTAGTTCATGCACGAAGTTCTGCAGTGGCAACACTCTCGCAATTATGGACGGCTATAGAGGCATCATGGTTCAGTATTTCTGCAGGGAACGTTCAACGACTTGCACTACGCTGGGTCCGACACGATATTAGGGAGTATCCTATACCTGCAAACGGTGTGAGTGGTCGTGTGTATGTATCTAGAAACTGATCTTCGCACTGAGCCCTTTCGGCCTCGAGACTAGGTGAGGGGTGGAAATGGAATGCCTTCGAATTAGTTGCGAGATGAGGCGGGAATAGCGGGCGTAGCGCGGTGCGACAGTGAGGGAGAGCAGAGTGTGCAGTACATGGAGTAGAGTGAAGAGATGCGAGGCGGCAGCTGGCAGGGGTCAGGTCTCGTCGGCGGGCTTGTTGGCTTCGCCTCGCCTCCCTGCCGGCGTCACGAGAGCTGCTACCCTTCTCGACCTGCCCCGGCCGCCGCTGTAAGTACGACGAAAGTTCTGGAATTGAATCCCAACTATGCCGGCGGGCCTTGACTAAATTATCCCTAACTGGGGGAGATATGTGTAGCTGCGCCGCGCTGCGCCGCTCGAATAATTATCCGCGTTTTGCCAAGTTTGAGTGGCGGCTCGGCTCTTCGTGGCTCATCCCGCAGGCGACCCCGCCCTCACTCCGCTGTCACTCGTGTTTGTTTCTGTGTGCAGGTAAGTCGGCGCCTCGCCTCGCCTGCGCAGAAGCACCCTCCGCCGCTCGCCTCGCCTCGTCAGAAGCACCGCCGGCATCTCCTCGAGCACCTGCAATGAGACGCTGGAGCTCTACCAGTACTGCAGCTATGAGCGAGAGCTGATCACAGGTCTGAGTGTGCTACGTTTACACATGAAAAACAGGTAAAACGCAATGACCTTCTTTCGTGGCCAAATAAATTGTAGTATTGACGTAACAACTATTACACTCTTACGATTCAATCATACATTCAGTACACCCTTTCCGCAAGGTCTGCAGGAACCTCGAATACGTAATTTGTGCAGAGTAGGTGTAATGAATAATTATTTATTTCAAGTTTCTGCAACCAGTCAGTTTTTATTTTATGCTTAATCTAACATAATGCAACGCGTTTCGAACATGTTCTGTTCATCTTCAGGCGTTAAACATATATACATACATATAGAGAAATGTTACTTAAAAATAATCAGTCTTAAACTTGATTAATCTAGAACTATTTGTTCATTGTTTTTACTGTAGCTGCTGGTGTGGCATTTGGGGGGAAGGAGGGGGGCAGAGTATGACTAGAAATCAAAATCAGTGATGTCTTAAGCTGGTTTTCTTCCTTGTGGTTGACTATATGTATCACAGCATGTATAGGATGCAGATAGATTTGCATCAGTTATGTGTTACCAAAATAGTGTGAAAGGCATTTATGTGACAGTTGATCACTTACAATTTCGTCGTCTTGCTGCTTCATTTGCATCACTGATTTCGATTTCTAGCCATACACTGCCCACCTCTTTCCCCCAAATGCCACACCCGCAGCTACAGTAAAAAACAATGGACAAAGAGTTCTACTAGTATAAGACTTTATTTTTAAGTAACATTTCTCCGTATGTATGTATGTATGTATGTATGTATAAACGTCTGAAGATAAACAGAACATGTTCGAAACGCATTGCATTATGTTAGATTAAGCATAAAATAAAAAGTGACTGGTAGCAGAAACTTGAAATAAATAATTATCCCACACACTCACGGTGCACATATATAGCCATTATGGTTGAAAATAAATAGGTGTAATGAAACTGGGCCAGAAAATGGAATTTGTATGAAAATACTGTGAGACGAAGCTGTCATTTGGATGCCCTTTAATACCTTTCCTTATGACTTAATCACACTTATTTTATTTCCAAAAACACTTTATGCGTTTCGACATGTGTCGTTTTCAACGGCTACAAAATACAAGACATAACCGGCATCAGAAGACATTAAAATATTTTACATTTCATCATTGGTAGGAGACATAGCACAACGCCTACAATATGGCTCCCTAGCTTGCAAATGTTATGTCAATCACACAAAATTGTTCATTAGATTCATTGCATCACGCCAACATTCTCAAATGCGAGACAAGTTCAAGCTGCTACCAAGGGAAAATTCTGGATGCTAAGTAGACTGAAGCTCTAGGCGGCGCTGGATACGTGGTACACGCTGCCTTTTGTTTTGTTTACAACTACGATTTTCATCGTTACATCGTATAAAATAGTTTCATCAATAAACATGGAAATCACTTTACAATGTATTACACAACGTATTTCTTTTAAAAACAATGTGTAACAGACCTTTTTATTGGTCGAAATTAAGATATATGAAGAACGCTCTGAATGGCGCTGGGACTAGATGTCTGATAACAAATAATTTTTTTGTACAACTGACAGCATATAAATTGACAGCATCAGTATAAGCTCATAAATATCATTTTTACAAAAATTAACAAAGTCTAGAAATACCAGCTGAGGAATGTAGCATTCACTTATAAGGAACAGGTGGCGCCCTTGCATTGCTATTTCCGCCCATGGGAACAATTCCCTTTCAACACTTTAGTAATCTCCATAATCTTTAATTTTTCATTTGTCTTCCGTACAATCAGGGCTTTTAATTGTGATATAGGTATACCTATTTCTGTAGGAATTTTCCTTGAGTCATGGGGAAAAAAGAAAAAAAGAAAATTGTGACACGTAACATAAGTAACAAGTGAACAAGCTATGTAAGGTAAAGATGGTGTTTTAAGTTGATGGTTACGGATAAGGTGTTCAAATCAAGTAAGGCAATCGGCGATGGTTACTGTATATTATTGATGGAACTGATGTACGGGGTTCGAAGACTGCACCTCTCAAATCTTTGGATTTTCCTGTATAAAGACGCATTTGCTTACATTGGCGGAAATACTAACGCATGGTTGACGTGACAGTGGTAAGCTAGAAAGCCATATTCCAGTCGTTGTACTACGTCTCTTACCAGTGGTGAAATGTAATATATTTTCATAACTTCTGATATCAGTTTTGCGTTGTGTTTTTTGTACCCACTGAAAGTGACGGAATGTCGAAAGCGTAAGGTGTATTTGGAAACAAAAAAAATTTGGTCAAGACATAAGAGAAGCTTTTCAAAATACTTGCAATAAGACTGAAGCTGGACTGGCGCTTCTCAGTACACATCAGAGATGACGCTGGAAGTGGTTTCCTCTGACGTCGATCCTGCGTTGTGCTCGATTTATCGAACTGTGACAGCCGTTGCCGCTCTGATTTACGGACAGTAGAAATAGCTATTCTAGAATTCTCCTGTAGCTCTTTCATATTGTCAGTGTTATTTGACTGCACATGATCATTCAGTTTGCCCCACAGGGAAAAATCACAGGGAGAGAGATCAAGCAGTCTAGATAGCCAGGAGATATCACTGCCTGTGATCACTTTCCTGTGCTTGCTGAACAACTCGTGCACTCGTCATAAAGTTATCCAGGCGGTGTTTGCTATTGCTCCGACTTGTTAAAAATAGCCATACAATCGTTTACCATTTGTGAGTTGATCTACATACGGACTGAACGGTTTCTGGACATACCGTTAAGCATTAACAGTTTTCTGAAAGAATCGTTTTACGATGCAGACACCGATTACAGACCTTCCAATACCAATCGCCAGGTCTTGCAACGGGTGTTCCAAGTATCGATGAAGATTTTATGATAAATGGTGGCGCGTTTCCTGTGGGTTCACGTACGCTAATAGCTGAACCAAGTCTCATGTGTAGACATGAAAAACAGAGGAGCCAAAAATTCACTTTCCACGTCACTCAAGAACCACCGGCAAGTATGTAACAACAACCGATTGGCGCTCGAAATCACGGTTTCCAACATTTTCTGTGGTGGGCAGTTCTCCTGTTCCTTAACAAGGATGAATGCCGCGTCAGTCTTACATTCCACATGCCGGCTTAGTTTTTACCACTCAGTGCAATGAAGACCACAAGACGAATCGTCTAATATTTTCATGCAGTAGGTACAACAAAAATCTTTAATTCACCATTCCTCAAAACAGACGACCTCCTCCCAACATCCAATGAAGTTCCGCTATCATCCAGTGAGAGTGGATATCTATTATCAAGATGGTGTAATCACTTTAAGATATATCATTTAGCTGAAGATACTGTTTTGGCGACGTGTCGATAGTTAACAGGTTATTCTAAAAATATCAACTACAATTCTGCTATCATGCCATGAGAGCGCGCATGATTACTCACTCACAGAAGTCTTATCTACCGAGAGACACTGTTTCCGCTATACATAGGTATTTCGTGATCATAGATCTTGGTGTGCTGTGTTTGGAGAAACGAAAAGAACGTCTATAGCTACTAATATTTGATGGTGATATAACTGCCACGACCTAACGATCAGAACGGATACAAGGCTATACATAAAAAGGATTACAGTCTTGCTATTCAATCACAGTGAGTTTCCAAAATACCTGTTCCATATAAAACCAAGGAGTCCCCAGTAAGCGCTTTGTGCATGTGTCAGATAATATTTTCATGCCGTAGGTCGAACAAAAATCTTTAATCAACGTAACTTAAGGCAGAGGATAAATGCGATGTTTAATGACTTAAACATGTGAGTCATCTATCTAGAGTCACTTGTTTTGGGATATGTAGATGTTCGAAACATCGACTGTGGCTATGCTGTAATCTCATGAGACGGAGTATGTACAGTCACTTACAGAAGTCTCATTAACCACGACACACTCTTTTCTGAGAAGGCATTACGTATGATAATTTTCGTTGTGGTTTTGTTTTTCAGTTTTGTTTATGATTTAACTTTTATATGTTGCCCTCGTCTTTAGTGGCGGTATTTGTGAATCTTTTTTTTAAAATATACATCCTTTGAGAATATTACTGAAAGAAATTATGAGTCTCGCATTTTTTATGCGAGTGGACAGCCAGCCATTAATATATATAAAAAGGTTTAAAATGATTCTACTTCATTTTTTCTGTTTTAATATGTCACCAACTGACCACTCTTCTTAAACAATTTCTCCCTCCCCCTCTCTCTCTCTCTCTCTCTCTCTCTGTGTGTGTGTGTGTGTGTGTGTGTGTGTGTGTGTGTGTGTGGTATAATTAAGTGACACACACATAGATGTCTAATATCCAGCAGAATGACTCGTTATTGGCTACTTTATCAGTTAATGATCCACCAGCCGCAAGCTCAAAAATTTCTCTCTCGTTATTAGATTTTTATATGAAGAATTATTTTTTCTTGAAACAATTCAGTTACTTTTAACACATTCAGAGGGAAGGTTCCGTTATTTTTAAAGCTGGTCTATCAAGAATTTTTTATGGGTGGAAAGAGCCGCGATGTTCAGCAACCTAAACACAAACAACAACATATCAAAATTTAGGTTTTCGGTGTTTTCCTTAAGCCGATTACTGTGAGTTGTGAAATTTTACTCTAGAACGGCGCGACCGATTTCCTTGCCAAATCTTATCTTACACGAATTTCTACTCCATCTTCGAAGAGCAATTAATTTTTTTCCTTTGAAGAATACTGAAATAGGTAATAGGATATTACTTAAAATGATACCATGCAGATATGTTTCGCTGCTACATGACAGTGAAAAAATACTAAAAGAATGGGAAAATTAACGATAGAAACTTTGACAAAGCATACAATTTTCGACGTTCTCCCAACGAACTGTTCACGAAGGCATCGGGTAAAGGAATGAGGTGAGCTGACCGAGCATTGAAGTAGCCTCTGCTAGACTCCGTAATTAGGCTTGTAGTTTATAAAAATAGCTGTAAACGTTGCACTTAAAGATTTGTTCCCTTCTTGTAACAGAGCTCGATATTCCTCACGCTCTACATGTATGCTTTCTACCTTTAGTTTTGTGGTTGTTTCGTTGATCATGTGGATGTTCATCAAATTAAAAAAAGAGTAAAGACCCAGGAATTTGAAGAAGTTCTTCCTAAAAGCGAAGATACGACAGTGAAAAAAGATAGGCATCAAAGTTATTAACCAAGCTTTAGATGTTAAGACCACATTCTTCAGCGAGCAACAGTCGACATAGGTACATCGAAAGAGAAATGTATAGCCGAGAGAAAGGAAGAGAGTCGCATCTTTCAATTCGCGCTAATTCCATCTGCTATTATTTCACATTCTCAGCTAGTATCCCGTCATATCATGGTAGTATAGACAAAGGATATCGAAGCGAAGATTATACCTTGGAAGCCGGCACTCATTCAATTACTCTAACGTAGCGTTCATATGAGATTATGCCCTTGCTGTTTACGCCCTGAAATGTAATCCCTTCACGTCAAACGTCACCCAGAGGTAACTTACCCAGTCTGACTAAATGATTATTAAGTTTCGGAACTGAAGAAAGAGGGCTTAACCCAGTGGCGGATACAGAAAAGCCTCAAGCAGGGGGCGCTAAAGATATCTTGAGCTATCTTTACTTTTACCGTAATAAAAAATAATCAAATCACATGCAAAGTTTAAGAAAGTTTTCTTTAAACTGATTATGCACATATACAAGAAAATGCCATCTTACGATGTAAAAAGTTACTATTGTGGTTCGCTTCCTTAAAAGATGAATTCTATGCGCCTGTTCTTCCCGGAAAATTGGTTAATTACATCGTCAATAGGACAATCAATGTCAGGGTGAGTGTTCAACTCAGTTAAGCCATTAAGTCGATCCTCCTTCATTGTTGACCTCAGCCATGTCTTTGTACGCCGCAATGTTGAAAAACTTCTTTTTACTGTATCAGTAAATGCATGTAGACAAGAAAATATGTTGTATAGCGTGTGCAAAGTACAGTCAGATCTAGGATAAATGACAACACTTGCATAACAGAATCACGATCATTAAGGACGTTTATGCTCGATTGTTTGTATTGAAGAACCTCTCCCATTAGTATATTTTTAATCGCAAAGAGTGAATTTTCTTCAAAGGACCGTAGTTCAGTTAAGCACTGATTCAATTTATGTGAGGGTAAAAGTATATTGAATACTAAATGATAAATATTTTCTTCAGCAAAACATTCTCTCATGTCAGTCGTAAAATGGTCCACTGTTGGAATAAAAACAGTTCTTTTCCAATATGTCATAGCATCATCATCATGATTTCAGATTACCCTGTGTCGTTGTTTGCCTGTAAGACGAGGACCACTCATCTCCACGTCTAACTCTTCCATAACTACCTTCGCTTCTTCAACAATAAGAGCAAAGTGGCTATCAGCATTAGCTTTCAAGCCGTCGTACACCTTGATCATCGAATCTAATTTTGCTTTTGCTATCGTGACGTCCAAGCTAGGATCTTGTAAGATTTTGCTGACTGGTTATGTTATTCTCATAATGTCACTTATTCTAAACAGAGTGATGATAAAGTCCCAATTAGAGAGGTCTCGAAGGAGAATATTGGCTTTGGCAGCCGTTGTTCTATCCCTCCAGCACCGTATTTCTTTAATATCTTTGCAAATTGTTCCGAGATCAGCTGCGAATTGAATAACAGCATCATGTCGCTCAACCCATCTCTGTTGACAATGTGACTGCAGCGTGTGTTTTAGATGACTCTTCAATGTTGCGAACCGCTTGCTAGACGCTATAAAGAACGATACTACTTCTTCAATAGTACCAAGTGAGTTTCTCACACTTGTAACTTTGCAGCTGTGAGAGACAGCGAGGTTGAGCTGATGACTTCGACACGATGCTACCTGCGCGGTTATATCTTTGTTATATATTGTAGCCACAGCTCCTTTCAATTCTGACATATTAACTGAGTAACCATCACAGCCGAACAACGTGCGGGCTGACTAACGGGGGATAGCGCGGGTGGCAATGGGGGCGACACCGCAAGGAGGGGTGGGGAGGGGGGGGAGGGGGGAGGGAGCGCCACGCTCGCCACCTCGAGTTAACCGAGACAAAATTGAAAAACAAATCTACACTTAGACTTTATACATATACTGGATGTATATGCAAATAAAGCGCATGTTACAGATACAATTTGTGCAATGCAAATGCCTTTTCCCATCTGTGGCACGCGATAAACTGAGAAACCCTGAGTTTGAGTAGCTGCGGAAATAATCTCAATTACTGGCCATTAAAATTGCTACACCACAAAGATGACCTGCTATAGATGCGAAATTTAACCGACACGAAAAAGATGCTGTGATATGCAAATGAATTAGCTTTTCAGAGCATTCACACAAGGTTGGCGCCGGTGGCGACACCTACAACGTACTGACACGAGGAAAGTTTCCAACCGATTTCTCATACACAAACAGCAGTTGACCGGCGTTACCTGGTGAAACCTTGTTGTGATGCCTCGCGTAAGGAGGAGAAATGCGTACCATCACGTTTCCGACTTTGATAAAGGTCGGATTGTATCCTATCGCGATTGCGGTTTATCGTAACGCGACACTGCTGCTCGCGTTGGTCGAGATCCAACGACTGTTAGCAGAGTATGGAATCGGTGGGTTCAGGAGGGTAATACGGAACGCCGTGCTGGATCCCACTAGCAGTCGAGATGGCAGGCATCTTATCCGCATGGCTGTAACGAATCGTGCAGCCACGTCTCGATCCCTGAGCCAACAGATGGGGACGTTTGCAATACAACAACCATCTGCACGACGTTTGCAGCAGCATGGACTATCAGCTCGGAGACCATGGCTGCGGTTACCCTTGAAGCTGCATCACAGACAGGAGCGCCTGCGATGGTGTACTCAACGACGAACCTGGGTGCACGAATGGCATAACGTCATTTTCTCGGATGAATCCAGATTCTCTTTACAGTATCATGATGGTCGCATCCGTGTTTGGCGACATAGCGGTCAACGCACATTGGAAGCGTGTACTCGTCATCGCCATACTGGCGTATCACCTGGCGTGATGGTATGGGGTGACATTGGATACACGTGTCGGACACCTCTTGTTCGCATTGACGGCACTTTGAACAGTGGACGTTACATTTCAGATGTGTTACGCGCCGTGGCTCTACCCTTCATTCGATCCCTGCGAAACCCTACATTTCAGCAGGATAACGTACGACCGCATCTTGCAGTTCCTGTACGGGCCATTCCGGAAAAAGTTCGACTGCTGCCCTGGCCAGCACATTGTCCAGATCTGTCACCAATTGAAAACGTCTGGTCAATGGTGGCCGAGCAACTGGCTCGTCACAATACGCCAGTCACTACTCTTGATGAACTGTGGAATCGAAGCTGCATGGGCATCTGTACCTGTACACGCCATCCAAGTTCTGTTTGGGTCAATGCTCAGGCGTGTCAAGGCCGTTATTACGGCCAGAGGTGGTTGTTCTGAGTACTGATTTCTCAGGATCTATGCACCCAAATTGTGTGAAAATGTAATCACATGTCAGTTCTAGTATAATATATTGTCCAATGAATACCCGTTTGTCGTCTGCATTTCTTCAGGTGTAGCAATTTTAATGGCCAGTAGTGTAAATTAGTGAAATCCCAGTTGTACTCAAATCAATGAAGGCGTGCTGAAACGTAATGCCTCCGAATTTTTTATTTTGTTCTCAATGTCGGCATTACGTGTAACGCATATTACCCGATCGACTGTCCCTCTTCGCTGACGAAAGTTGCAATCCTCTGCCGGTAGAGGGCTCCGACGTGTAGCGTGAAATTTGGCGGTTTGTAATGTAACTACTGTACGTGAGAAATAGAGTGCTGCAAGCCACCAGAAAACTGAAAGCACGAATTCGAAGAGTTCGTACACATATTGAGCACGCTCTCCTTCAGCATGACAATGCACGGCAATACAGGAGCCCTGCGACTTCTGCAACAATCCGACGCCTCAGATTCACTGCCATCAATCATCCTTCATACAATCCCAACTTGGCTGTATCAAAAACTTAAAGAAAACTTTCGAAGACGTCACTTTGACATGGTGATGCGGTGTAAGTAAAGACGAAGTTGTGGCGCCTTTAACCGGGTGCAACATTTTACCTGTGACGGTATCGACGAAGTGATCTCTTGTTAGGAGAAATCCGCTCGTCACCAGGGTGACTGTGCTGACAAATAAATATGTAAAATAAGAATGAAAATGTAGAATATTGACGAAGTTTGCTTTATTTAAGAGCTTTAAGAGTTTTCACATAAAAAATTCGGAGGCATTAATTTTCAGCCAGCCCTCGTAAAGGTGTTCAAGTACAGGATAACGTCCTTCGTGAGTAAATATAGTACAAAAGACCATGTGCTTTTACATCCCACGGGGTACGAAGACAAAAGAAGATTACTAAAATCCTTTATTAGTTGCTGATATATCGTCTTGTGAGTGGAAGAGCACTGAGATAAGACACTTGAAACTTTGGATGATTAAATTAGAAATGTATATGTGTTCTAAAGACCCAGAAAGTACGAAGAAAAACCTAACATCCCCCACGTCAAACACGACTGCGAAGGATATTGGGGAAAGAAACTAAATTCCCCATAATTCTAAAAACCACGTAATTCACAGTGACGTAAATGGAAATAAAATGTGCATAACCAGCAACAAACTCACAATAATCGAGAACTCCTGTAGGGTGAATGTGTCCATTTCGCTGTAACAAAACAAAGAATCTACACTACTGGCCATTAAAATTGCTACACCAAGAGGAATTGCAGATGATAAACTGATATTCATTGGACAAATATATTATACTAGAACAGACATGTGATTACATTTTCACGCAACTTGGGTGCATAGATCCTGAGAAATCAGTACCCAGAACAACTACCTCTGACCGTAATAACGGCCTTGATACGCCTGGGCATTGAGTCAAACAGAGCTTGGATGGCGTGTACGGGTACAGCTGCCCATGCAACTTCAACACGATACCACAGTTCATCAAGAGTAGTGACTGGCGTATTGTGGCGAGCCAGTTGCTCAGCCAGCACGTTGTAGGTGTCACCACCGGCGCCAACCATGTGTGAATGCTCTGAAAAGCTAATCATTTACATATCACGACATCTTTTTTCTGTCGGTTAAATTTCGCGTCTGTAGCACGTCATCTTCGCGGTGTAGCAATTTTAATGGCTGGTACTGTATATCACTAGGCAAATCGGCACGTCCAGCCATATAATCAGCAGCAGAGCGTCCCTCAGTGCTGTCACCACGAATCTACCAAACAAAATACGCCGAAGAGCCAAAGAAACTGGTACACCTGCGTAATATCGTTTAGGGCCCCCCACGGGCACGCAGAAATGCCGTCACACGACGTGCCAAGCACTCGACTAATATCTGAAGCAGTGCTGAGGGAATTGACACCACAAATCCCGCAGGGCTCTCCGTAGATCCGTATGGGTACGAGGGGGTGGAGATCTCTTCTGGACAACACGTCAACTTCATCCCAGATATGCTCAATAATGTTCATGTCAGAGGAGTCTGGTGGCCAGAGAAAATGTTTAAACTAATTAGAATGTTCCTGGAGCCATTCTCTAGTAATTCTCTACGTTTGGGGTTTCGCATTATCCTGCTGGTATTGCCCAAGTCCGTGGAAATGCACAATGGATATAATTGGATGCAGGTGATGAGACAGGATGCATACGTACGTGTCACCTGTCTGAGTCGTGTCTAGAGGTATCAGGCGTCCCAAATCACTCCAACTGCACACGCCCTACACCATTACAGAGCCTCTACCAGCTTGAACAGTCCCCTGCTGACATGCAATATTCATGACTTCATGAGGTTGTACCAGTACCCGTGCATATCCATCCGCTCGATACAATTTGAAACGAGACTCGTTCGAAGATGCAACTTTTTTCCAGTAATCAACAGCCGCTGTTGACGGACCCCAGCGAAGCGTAAAGCTTTGTGTCGTGCGGTAATCAGGAGTACAGCGAGTGGGTCCTCTGCTGCAAAATCCCATATCGGCGATGTTTCGTTGAATGGTTCACACGCTGACGCTTGTTGATGGCCCAGCACTGAAACCTGCAACAATTTTCGAAGGGTTCCACATTTGTCACGCTGAACGATTCTCTACAATCGTAGTTGGTCCCGTTCTTGCAGGATCTTCATCCGGCTGCAGTGATGTCAGAGATTTGATGTTTTATCGGTTTTCTCATATTCAGTGTACCCTCGCGAAGCGGTCGTACGGGAAAATCCCGACTTCATCGCTCCTTCGGAGATGCCGTGTGCCTTCGCTCATTTACCGACTATAACACCACGTCCAAACGCACTTAAATTTTGATAACCTGCCATCGTAGCAGCATTAACCGATCTAACAACTGTTGTCATTTGTAGGCGTTGCTGATTGTAGCGCCGTATTTGGCTCTTTACATATCTCTGTATTTAAATACGGATGCCTACACCTGTTTCTTCGGCGCTTCGTTGTATATCACCTAGCATTCTCATTGGCAGAATCTTTACAAAGGTCACTCGTCAAAAGAAAATACTGTACTCTTCCAAAGTAGGTCCAGACGTTCCTAGTTTAATTTTACCTTTGTAACAATAGACAATTTTCTTCTTCAGGTTGAGCAGTGTGTGCAAAGATCAGAACATTTGCATAGTCAGTTATCCTTTTACATAATAATGCTTATACTGTTATAGATGAAACTAACCAATTTCAGTCTTACGTAATTACTTTACAGAGCCCAAAAAATTCGTATGATACCACATAACATCGTGTCGTACCGGTGTAGTGAAGCATATCGACGTGGCATGGAGTCAACAAATCAGTGGGCATCCCATGCAGAAATATTGAGCCTTCCTGCCGCTATAGCCGCCCATAATTACGAATGTGTTGGCGGTGCAGGATTTTGCGCACGAACTGATCTTTCGGTTATGTCCCATTAATGTTCGATGGGATTCATGTCGGGTGATCTGGATGACCAAAGCATTCGCTCAAATAGCCCAAAATGTTTTTCAGACCAATCGCCAACAACTGTGGCCCGTTGACATGGTGCTTTGTCATCCATAAAAGTTGCATCGTTATTTGGGAACTTGAAGTCCGTGAATGACTGAAAATGGACTCCAAGTAGTGGAATATAACCATTTCCAGTCAGAGGAGAGAGTAATTTCCATGTAAATACAGCCCTCATTATAATGGAGTCCCCAACAGCGTTCACAGTGCCTTGTGGACAACTTGGGTCCATTAGTTCGTGGAGTCTGCACCACACACGAACCTTACCATCTGCCCTTACTAAATGAAATCGCGGGCGGGTTATCTGACCGGGTCACGTTTTCTAGTCGTCTGGCTCAGGAAAGGAACTGCATGCGATATCGTGCTGGTATCATAGGAACTCGCGTCGGTCGTCTGCTGATACAGCCCATTAACGCCCTATTTGGCAACACTGTTCTAACGAATACTGTCCTTGTGCGTACCACATTGATATCTGCGGTTATTTCATACAGTGCTACTTGCCTCTTAGCACTGACAACTCTAGGCAGACGCTGCTGTTTTCGGTCGTTAAGTGAGGATAGTCGGCCACTCCGTTATCCGTGCTGAGAAGTTCAAAATGGTTCAAATGGCTCTGAGCACTATGGGACTTAACATCTGAGGTCATCAGTCCCCTAGAACTTATAAATACTTAAACCTAACGATATCACACACATCCATGCCAGAGGCAGGATTGGAACCTGCGACCGTAGCCGTCGCGCGGATCCAGACTGAAGCGTCTAGAACCGCTCGGCCACCACGGCCGGCTGCTGAGAAGTAATGTCCGAAATCTGGTATACTCGGCACACTCTTGACGCTGTGGATCTCGGAATACTGAACTAAAGCCGAAATGGATAGTCCCACGCGTCTAGCTCCAACTAGCATATCGCGCTCGAAGTCTGTTAAGGCGTGAGGCCATATTCACTTCGGAAACCTTTTCACATCAGCTGGATAAAATGCACTGTCCTTTTAATCCTTGCCTTTTTATACCTTATGTAAGCGGTACTATGTCATATGTATATGTGCATATCGCTATCCCGTGACTTTTATCCCCTCAGTGTATACACGTTCGTATAAAGTAACTAAAAAAATTGATCGTACAAGCTTGTTGTATAAAATGAAATCGTGACGGGCGTGATTACGGCCAGCTAAGCGGAATCTCTCACTTTGTTACTATTAAATATTTATACACTTATGATTAAAATTTAGCCTTGCTTCGTTTAAAAGTATTTTAAATAGCGTATGGGTCTGTAGTGGTAATTAACTCTCTCCTTTAGAAATTTATAGTATCTACAGTACATAAGCATTTTTCTAAAACTTATTCCTTTTCTGTTAAGCGTAAGAAAGTAACAGATGTAATGGCCCCGTAGTCAAAGGTACCATGCTACGGTAATCATCTATTTATTACGATATTCATCTGATATCGTGAGAAAAGTAATGTTCAAGCACTTTTATTGGCATCACGTCTAAATTAATATCTGACTCCTTACTGGTTGCCTAAATTTTTTCTCTTTATAGGATTAAGACCTTACTTGCAGCTATTGGATTCTTATTGGTTAAATAGCTCTTTGAATCTTATTAATATTTCCTTATTACTGCCGGCCGAGGTGGCCGAGCGGTTCTAAGCGCTACAGTCTGGACCCGCGCGACCGCTACGGTCGCAGGTTCGAATCCTGGCTCGGGAATGGATGTGTGCGACGTCCTTGGGTTAGTTAGATTTAAGTAGTTCTAAGTTCTAGTGGACTGATGACCTCAGCAGTTAAGTCCCATAGTGCTCAGAGCCATTTGAACCTTATTACTTTTCTTTATGAAGGTATCCCAATTTTGTGAATATTATTTTATTTTCTTCTTTCTCTTAACTGTTATCAAATCAGACCTTAAATACAAATATCAGAATTTCTATTTTTACCTTATAATGCAAGTTGAAATTTATTTCTCTTTAGTTGAGAACACCTACATTGGTCAAATTCCTGTGTTACCTTCCATTCTAACTTGGCGCTTCCTATAAACAACTGTTAAAGCCACGGCCACTTTATTACTGCCAAGTAACAAATGCGAAACCGTTCTCTTTCTCCTCAGTCATTGGAGTGTAGCTAAATTACTTCTCTCAATTTCAGGTTCCAAGAATATTTGGAAACACGATCCAGCACACGAAACAAGTAACTAATAACGCTGTACTTTGGTTTTAACGTTTCCGTAATTCCACGAAGGTAGAAAATTTGCCTAAACAATAATTTGATTAGAGATAAAACAGTCCATCAGCAACTCAGACTGTCCAGTGACTCGACAGTTCTCCAGAAAACACTACCAACTATGCACATGCATCTTCCATCAGTTATCAAAATCCTTCCACGTTTGTTAATTCAGATTTGAGTTGCTCCATATGAAATGATCATGACATGATGGCTACAGAAGTCTATCATATTAGTCGAAATTTGATGACTTACAACTCCGTCAGTTAACATAACGATCATCTGAACCGCGTTCAGTTTATAGCATCGTGAATTTTGTAGAGCCGAGCTGATCACTTCTCTATTACGAATTTAAGAAAAACTGTAAATTCGACTCACTCATGTGGCGATCAGTTGTCAGTGACCTCTGGACCAAAATATCTGTAGAACTGCCATTAAGCGAACAAAAAATTTCGAGTCAGTTAAAGATCGACAAGCGAACAGCGCTATTAATCCTTTGTAACAACAGTTATATTTCAGCTGATGGCTTTGTTGCTGCACTTGACCTTTTGCAGTCATGGAAATTCCTCACTGCTGGCTCCCGTCAGCATTCATAGAACCTTCTCTCCTTTTTCTACAACACAATTTATGCAGAAGACTTAATATAAAAACAAAATACATAAACAAATGATCATATTAACTTATTGTTAGCCACTTACTGCTGATCTGTAACTAAATTTGTGCAACTATTTCCGGTGTGACACCAATCACAATATTCCTCGCAGTTCCTGCCCAGATACACTTCACGGTAAGAGACAGACAGGTGATTGGACACCTTTGCGGCTGACTAGTGACTGGCCTAACGCGAGCGAATACTCTGAATGAAAGTTGTTTGTACTGAGCCGACCGGAGTGGCCGTGCGGTTCTAGGTGCTACAGTCTGGAACCGAGCGACCGCTCCGGTCTCAGGTTCGAATCCTGCCTCGGGCATGGATGTGTGTGGTGTCCTTAGGTTAGTTAGGCTTAATTAGTTCTAAGTTCTAGGCGACTGATGACCTCAGAAGTTAAGTCGCATAGTGCTCAGAGCCATTTGAGCCATTTGTTTATGCTGAAGTGGACGCCTTTCAACCTAATCAGTCTATCGTAATGACAGCTAACAATTGTAACAGACGCAGATTTTGGAAAGGGGAAAAAAAACATAACAAGTGTTGTATGACAGTTCTCGTAGTAATGTTGTCTTTTCTTTCTTTCAGTTCGTATTGTTCCGGATTTCGTATTTCTTCTGCCTTGAAACTATTCTAAATTTAGTATTTTATTCTTAAAAAAGTTCCTTTCTCTTATTTACGATTATTTGATATCGTTTCATTTTAGTTGTTACGTGCATTAGGGACTTTAAGATTAAACGGAGGAGTCGAATGATTGTGTTTGGGTTAACAGTACAACATCTGTACATTTACTGAACACTCGGAGAGAAAATACTGATTTATTTCATCAAACAACCTGCCCATATAATTAAATACGTAATTTAGCACAGGAATGAATTGCTAATAAAACTGAAATGCAATATAATTGAAATAAATTTAGTACCATAATAAAGCAACCACAGACAAGCTGGAACAATCCACTTCTAATTAATACTGAGTTTAAAAATATTGTATTAGAAATATACTGTAATGAAGTTCATTGAAATGTCAAGCAGTTACTTCAACCAAGACTCAGCTTAATAACAGTTTAAATAAAAATGATTAAGTATTACTAATTGCTTCCACGTAAATCTCTTGAAATGACCACGACGAAAAAATTACAGAAATTAGAACTGATGCAGAGGGTTGCCGACAGCTATTTTTGTCATGCGCCATTCGCAAGGGGAACTGGGGAAGGGGGATCAGTTAGTGGTGCAAGAAGTACCCTCCGCCACACACAATTAGGTGGCTTGTGAAGCATGATATAGATATAGATTTTGATGTACATGTAAGAAAAACGTCAATGAAAGGAAGTTCATCAAAATCTGCATTATTATAAACTGGAATGATCCGGACAACTGCAGCTTTCCTTCTGTAGTCCATGGTCTCAGCATTTACATTCCCCATGTGTTTTGGCGTCTGAAAATCAGTTCACCTTGTCATATATGCATATAAGGACATACCCCAGATTAATATGAAACAGTTCAGTATTAGAAACAGGAAACAACCCTGTCTTATTCTCTTCGCTAACAAACGTTACTTCTGCGGCGCAGGGAAACACTGTTAACTAATGGCTGTCGGCGAATGGCCGAATTAGCAAGAAGCGGACTACATTAGCTGTTCACAAGAGAACGTTCATTAGCACAGATACTCACATTCACAACGTACGTCCAATATTCTCAGTGTGTGTGACACAACAAGAGCGTTGACACTCGTTCCAAGGGCTCAAGTCTGCTTATACGAGCACTGCTGGATGGACGGCGACCACAAACAAAAATACCCAGCACTTAGTTTGGGGGCACGCTGCAGTCTTCGACTAGCACCTAAATGGCTGCAAGCACTATGGGACTTAACATCGGAGGTCATCAGTCCCCTAGACTTAGAACTACATAACCTAACTAACCTAAGGACATCACACACATCCATGCCCGAGGCTGGATTCGAACGTGCGACCGTAGCAGCAACGCTGTTCCGGACTGAAGCGCCTAGAACCGCTCGGCCACAGTGGCCGGCTCGACCAGCACCTTGCCTCTGCTTCCTCCCCTAATCGTATTCTTTTCCTCCTTGCTGTCCATGCGTGCCACCACATCAGCACTGTCCCAAAAAGAGAATTCCTGCACACTAGACAGTGGAAAGTATTGCCTACCTAGCAACCTACGCCGGGTGGTGCCACGCTTGGGACAAATTTATTTTCATATTTATATGGTCTCTGCTACTGTCGATTTGTTTTCCCGAAGTAGGGCAATATTTGTATCGTTACCCTGTTCTCATTCATTCAGTGGAGGTGTCCAAACAAGTTTATTCACCACTTTGCCTATAACCCTAGAACATAAACGGGAGGGAAGGCATGTTACATTACTGCTAAACCATCGTAAAGTTTACTACTCCAGATTTTATTGAAATGAGGTCATAATTTCTAGGTTATACATTAGATAATTACCATCATTAGATCTTAAATGGTATGTTATAGAACAAATTAAGTACAAAATGTTCCGTTTTATTCCCTGGTGCAATCGTTAATTTTACGAGGGTTTAGTAATCTGAGGTTAATTCTGATATACGAGGTGCATTCAAGTTCTAAGGCCTCAGTTTTTTTTCTCCGGCTGGAAAGAGATAGAAACATGTGCATTGTTTTAAAATGAGGCCGCGTTCATTGTCAATACGTCCCAGAGATGGCAGCACCGTACAGCAGATGGAATTTTACCGCCAGCGGCGAGAATGAGAACTGTTTTAAATACTTAAAATGGCGACGTTTTCCTTACTTGAACAGCGTGCAATCGTTTTCTGAATTTGCGTGGTGTGAAACCAATTGAAATTCATCGACAGTTGAAGGAGACATGTGGTGATGGAGTTATGGATGTGTCGAAAGTGCGTTCGTGGGTGCGACAGTTTAATGAAGGCAGAACATCATGTGACAACAAACCGAAACAACCTCGGGCTCGCACAAGCCGGTCTGACGACACAATCGAGAAAGTGGAGAGAATTGTTTTGGAGGATCGCCGAATGACTGTTGAACAGATCGCCACCAGAGTTGGCATTTCTGTAGGTTCTGTGCACACAATCCTGCATGACGACCTGAAAATGCGAAAAGTGTCATCCAGGTGGGTGCTACGAATGCTGACGGACGACCACATGGCAGCCCGTGTGGCATGTTGCCAAGCAATGTTGACGTGCAACGACACCATGAATGGGACTTTCTTTTCATCGGTTGTGACAATGGATGAGACGTGGATGCCATTTTTCAATCCAGAAACAAATCCCCAGTCAGCTCAATGGAAGCACACAGATTCACCGCCACCAAAAAAATTTCGGGTAACCGCCAGTGCTGAAAAAATGGTGTCCATGTTCTGGGACAGCGAGGGCGTAACCCTTACCCATTGCGTTCTAAAGGGCATTACGGTAACAGGTGCATCCTACGAAAATGTTTTGAAGAACAAATTCCTTCCTACACTGCAACGAAAACGTCCGGGTAGGGCTGTGCGTGTGCTGTTTCACCAAGACAAAGCACCCACACATCGAGCTAACGTTACGGAACAGTTTCTTCGTGATAACAACTTTGAGGTGATTCCTCATGCTCCCTACTGACCTGACCTGGCTCCTAGTGACTTTTGGCTTTTTCTAACAATGAAAGACACTCTCCGTGGCCGCACATTCACCAGTCGTGCTGCAATTGCCTCAGCGATTTTCCAGTGGTCAAAACAGACTCCTAAAGAAGCCTTCACCGCTGCCATGGAATCATGGCGTCAGCGTTGTGAAAAATGTGTACGTCTGCAGGGCGATTACGTCGAGAAGTAACGCCAGTTTCATCGATTTCGGGTGAGTAGTTAATTAGAAAAAAAATCGGAGGCCTTAGAACTTGAATGCACCTCGTAAAAATGTGTGAATGTAGGTATGTATGTACGTATGTACGTATGTATGTATGTATGTATGTGCGTGTGCATGAGTGTGTGTGTGTGTGTGTGTGTGTGTGTGTGTGTGTGTGTGTGTGTGAGTGAGTGAGTGTGTGTATTAGTTCCACATCTCCTTCTGACCACTGAACTGATTTCAACCGGACTTGGAACACATAGCACTTAGTGTCAGGCAACAATCGCTATGGTGGTAAGAATCACCTACATGACATATTCTGGGAGATATGACGTCATAAGCAATGAGATACATGAAAAACTGTAGCATCACGCATGGCGTTTAAATTTCTTACTTCTCTGCTGCTAGATCTGTTCGCAACACACATCATTGCACGGCACAACTTTCAGGAGACATGGCGTCATAAACAGTGAGATACGCGAAAAAATGCTGCATGATGCATAACGTTTTAATACATGTATTCCTTACTGCTGTGAATCTCCTACAGTTCAGTCTTCTTATGGAAATCTCTGACGTCTGGCAGTGGTTTTGGCAGCATTCAACTGCGAAGCGAAAACGGTGTAGGCGTAAACGATAGCCATCTATAGAGCTATGTGGAGGTGTTGCCATAGAGATGTTTACTTTGGATACTGTTTTAATACATTTGTACATTACGCATATTTATTTGTGCGACTGTTTCATGATTTCGAAGGTGTTTTCACCCATGCAAGGAAATTATTTTTTACCGGTGTTAAACTACAAACACAGTTCATTTTTTTTTTCGTTTCTGATAGAAAATTGGCAAACTTAATATCGGGGCAATGCCAGTTGGTCAGCTGGTCTTTTTCTGTATTTTCGTAGATCTTCCCGGTACTTCTCATTTTCCAACAATATATGGTCTGTATTCCATCCATTATTTTCATAAATAATCAGTTTCTCTAGCACCACTGTTCTGTCCATCTTTAGTTCAGCGCTAAACATTACCGTACATATAAACATTCTGATCCTACCACTATCGTGTACTGTTCTAATTCTGTTCCGCTGAATAAAAGTTATTTGTAGACATTTTTTGTGAAGCCACATAATCTTTCCATTTTATTAACTATTGCATCTATTGTATCTTTTTCTAGTCCATTGTGCAGTACCGTTCCTTTAAGATATTCAACTTCACTAACTCACTTTCATTTGCCCATTTGTGTTTCCGCATATTTTGCTGCATTTTTTTGTATTTATTAAGAATTCTGATTTTTGAGCGGAAATTTTGAGACCAGTTCTATTCGCATTTTGGCACAAGATTTATTTCTCTAACGGATTCTGCAAGACTGTCTTTTCCTGTGTCCATTTACTTCGCTGTTTCTTATCTCTTCCGCCTTGACAGCCGTCCGCAAACACAAGTCAGTTTACTTTAATTTCATTTTTTAGCATTTCCGTAATTACTGTTTCAGTTCTGTAACTTTTAGCCCTAAAATACATATCCGTACAGTTTTTTTTTTTTTTTTTTTTTTTTTTTTTTGCTTAAACCCAGTCCCATGTGACGGATTGGGCAGCCCCTCCCGCCGGAGGTTCGAGTCCTCCCTCGGGCGTGTGTGTGTGTGTGTGTGTGTGAGTGTATGTTCTTCTTAGCTTAAGTTGGTTTAAATATTGTGCAAGTCTAGGGATCGATGACCTCAGCAGTTTGATCCATTAGGAATTCACACACATGTGAACATAAAACACAGTGAAACAGTCAAAGTGATTAGCCGTTCCGTTGTCAGAGACTAGTTTTGATTTCAAATGGCTGACTTACTTCTCCGATAAAGTGTTTTTTTACAGTCAGTGCAGCTCCTATATTGCACAGTGTCTGCACAGTTGGATGCAAATGTCCTTAGATATTCATGCATGTACTGACGATATACAGCGGTATTAATCTATGAAATGTACTTGCAGATTGCGAATACAATATCACAGCAGCCATTTGGTTTACAACAGACACATTATAATTTTTGGCAGTCCGGTAATCGGGCCCATATTTCCCGCTTATTACGAGCGGTCGTCTTTACCACATCGGCTCTCCGTGTTCACTTCCGAGAGCGATCCAGACTTTCATATGTTTTAGTGTAAACGTCGTTTAGTGCTCACAAACCGTTCATGTAATTTCCGCGTAGGGAGGGTTCAAATGGTTCAAATGGCTGTGAGCACTATGGGACTTAACATCTAAGGTCATCAGTCCCCTAGAACCTAACTAACCCAAGGACATCACACACATCCATGCCCGAGGCAGGATTCGAACCTGTGACCGTAGCAGTCGCGCGGTTCCGGACTGAGAACCTAGAACCGCCCGGCCACGGCGGCAGGCCGTAGGGAGGGAGTATGTTCTTCTTGACAGTCTGCCTTGCATTGGAATGAAATACAATTACTGCACTGCCTCTATTTGAAAATGGCAGCATAGTTCGATGAAAATGTCCTTCATGCATGCGTGTCTGAAGGGCATATGCGTCAAACTATACAGACACTGTCTATTACAGACACTGCACTAACTGTATTTCATGCCAAAGAAAGGCAAACCGACGAGAAAATCGCTATCTCTCCATACACGAGAATCACACCATGGGATGTAGACACTATGACATACGAAAGTTTAGATCGGTCTGCGACACGTGCACGGATAGCCGAAGTGGTTAAGGTAACCGCTGGCGGTAAGTGGGAGATCCGGATTAGAGTCCCGGTCAGTCACAAACGTCCATGTATCTATAGTAAACTATGCATGTAAAGCGTTCATTCGAAACCCCGTCGCAATAGTAAGACTAGAAGACGGAGGCAGACTGCGGAACGCTGGCAGGGTTGTGGGGTGCCGTGGTGCGGAAGGATGCGGGGGCCAATATGGCGTGTGTGCCCCAGGGGGATTGGCGGGGTAATGTGCACAGAGTGCCCGCTAATGGACGCCACGGACAGGACCGCAACGCCTGACGCCCTCCCTCTTTATGCAGCACATAGCTTTTCCCCCTCTGAATATCAACTGCACATTTCCGCTGGTCATAAAAAATGAGCGGCGCTAATGATGCTCGTTAATTTTTACTTCCCAAATTTTGCGACCCCAAATATGAAACAGAATGGTTGCTACGCCCGCATATATTTCTATCACTCTTTTCATCTGCAGCTGCTTCGAAATTGTTGGTCAGTGTTCACGTAAACAGAATGCTTGTTCCTCAAGGCTCTGTTCCCTGTCCATTACTGTATTTTCTGTACGCTGTTGACATGTCACAACCACTCCTCCACCCCATATCTTCCAGTAGGCAGATTACATCGCCTTACTCACCCAATCCTCCAGAAATCCCAACGATCTCTTAATCTGCATCTAACCTGCTTTACCTTCTAATTGTCTCTTCATACTAAACAACTCTTGTTACACCGGACTCGAAACAGTAATTCGTAGGGTGGGCGGATTCCGCATCAACAAAGAAAGTAAAGTTAAAGGAAGCAACTTCATCCCGAAAACTGATCTGCACTCTGGTTTTGGACAGACTGGGCATGCCTCTGGCATGGATGTGTTTCATGTCCTTAGGTTAGTTAGGTTTAAGTAGTTCTAAGTTCTAGGGGACTGATGACCTGAGATGTTAAGTCCCATAGGGCTGAATTTTTGAAACAATGTTAGTAGCATTTATTGACTGGGGAGAAATCATAATTTATTGACTGGGGAGAAATCATAGAGGGTGTCGCAAAGGATTCAGTTTTGGTTCCACTCCTACTCCTTACACAGTGTGTTCAACAAAGAAGTGTCGAGTACTTTGAGAGGTGGTGGGATTCATCGAAACAAGAAAAGTAAGTTCAGTAAATATGGATCCGAAAATGTATACTTCCTGCGATAAACTCATGTTTACGTGACGTTCATTCATGACAATGCACTACTCTGCTTTCTGGCGTAAGCAATGACGCAACCTTTGAAGTATTCCCGGCTTTGTTGTATCTGCTGGCACGCGTTGAAGACGCGGCACTGCAGCGTCCGCACATCGTTAATTGGTGTGGTATGGACCAATTGCTGCATATGTTCCCATAACCAAAAGTCTAGGACACTGAGGTCTAGCGAACGGGCAGGCCAAGGTGTGCCCCTCCCCTCTCCCACTCCCGCCCCCCACCCCCCATCGACCAATCCAGCGGTCCTGAAATGTGTCCCTCACATGTTCACGCACATTGTGATGAAAGTGTGCTGGTGCGCCATCACGCATGTACCAAGTTTGTATTCGTTGCTGCACTGGTACAGACTCTAGAAAGGTAGGCGATACATTAATGAGAAAGTCCAAGTAGCGCGCCCCAGGTAGCCTTTGTGTTAGAACGTGTGGCAGTATTAATCTATCGTCAAGTTCGCCCGCCCATGCGTTGAATGAGAATCGGTGTGGATGCCTTTTTTCCTGAATTGCTTAGGGATTTACATCTACCCATACATTCTGGTTATGCAAATTCACCACACCATCTCTTGCAAACCCTGCCTCATCGGTAAATAAATTCTTAGATGTGGACAGCGGATCTGCGACACACTTCTGCACCAGCCATTAACGAAACCGCCGTCTGCCATGGTGATCCTGTGGTCTTATGGCCTGAACACGCTGTAGATGATATGGATACAGAAGTTGTTCACAAGCACCCCCCCCCCCCCCCCTCCAGATAAAAGAGCGAGTCACGCCTTCTTCTGCTGCTAATGGTCGCCGGTCGCACACTGGTCCCAGGGGTTTCTTCCACCGAACTTAGCACGCGCTCCTCCATGTCTGGCGTGCGGAATGTGCGAGGCCTACCACTGTCATTCTTCATAGGTACAAGGGTAGCTGTGTCCCTCAGAAGCTGGAAAAGTCTTCCGAACAGCTTATCAGAAGGCACTCTGCGATGCGTAGATTTTTCAGCATAGAGGGCACGGGCTCGGAGGCTACGTCCACTTGCTAAACCATAGCAGAATATTGTATCCTCCATTTCTCTTGTAGAGTAGAAGTCTTCCATTGCTAACAAGTGGTGGAAGAGAGAAAATTTGAATGTACTACACGATGCGTACGTACAAACAGCGCAATAACTGTAAACACATCAGTGAATCCGCGTTTGGAAGAAGGTAAGACACAATGATACGTACCCGGGGTTGACAGTTCTGTACAGCGAGGCACACAAACGTGACGAAAACCAGCATAGCGAACAACACGACTCGAACCACACAACCGACTGTAGACCGCCTGATGGTAGGTAGAGTACTGTGAGTAAGACATCGTAATACCCTGCCGACCTATTTGTCGGAGCGCCGATGCAACGACTCGGCTAGTATCCGCAATCAAGCGACGCGCAGTCTTCCTATAAACACTTGTTTGTCTCGGAAGGTATGCGTTTCCGGTTCTATGTTTATTGGGTTTATTATTCTTGTTTCGATGAGTAGTACCACCTCTCAAAGTATTCGACACTGTTTTTGATCACCCTGTACATGTGAATGACCTTTCACTTAAGATTCAACAAACAGAACTGATACTTTTTGGCGTGAAATCGAAAGACTTGCTCCTGGCGAACGGTCTACCCGATAGGAGGCCCTAGTCACACGACATTTACGTGTTATTTATTATGTTGAAGGCTTACAGAAATCGAGTAGTTAACTCGGAAACTGCACATATGCCTCGAGGTAGAGCAACACACTATATTCATCCAGTATTTGCAAATGAGAACACTTAGTGATTTACAACTACTTACCCACGTAAATTCAAACAGTTTCTCTGTTTTTCCTCACTGACTCCATCACCCCTCCCCGCTCACCCTTACACACACACACACACACACACACACACACACAAAATAATAATAAAAGAAAAAAAATCTGTTACTTGTTTTTCGCAGTTCATACACTAAAACTTCAGCGTCAGGGATGGCGTTTTAATTTGCATGGGTCGGATAAAAAGTAGTGGCAACACTGTTATAATTAGAAATAACTCAAAAGCCAAGATTACTTACATACAGTTTACTGGATAACGGGTTTCAACATACTAAAGGTGCCATCATCGGATCTGCAGATTAACATTTATAAACTATTTTGATATAACGATACATGAGGCAGACCAGCTGATATAAAATCATTGTCACAAAAATTAAGAAAAAATTGCTCCCCTCGTCATTCTTTTCCATAAGATATGTAAACCCGAAGTCACAAAATAAAACTATTTGGTACATGACCACTGCTCGACTAACAGCGGTCGGCGGTTATCCAGTAAACAGTATTTAAGTGATCTTGGCTTTTGAATCATTTCTACAACAGACTGATCGCCCCACTACGCACTATGTGTTCACTGCAAAAAAACTGTTATAATTCATATCAAAACTTTATTGACAGATGTTCACAATCTTACATGCCCTCAATATAATCGCCACGCATCAAGATCATTTTCCCTCACATACACGAAAGCCGTCGTACACCGTCGGTGCGGGCATTTCTGTCGATAACTCTCAAGGATCGCCCTACGGCACGGATGATATCTTCTCTTGTGCTGTAGTGCGTGCCACTAAGAGGCTCCTTGATTTTGGCGAACAAGCCATAATCACACGTACCCATATCGGGTGAATACGGTGGATGTTCCAGAATCTCCCCACCCCTATCCCTCCCCTACGTATGCTGGAGTTCTTGGGTTGGGTTCACAGCGTGTCATCGCGCATTGTCAAGAAGGTTAATGGGATGCAGTGCCAGAAGTAGCCGTCGCTTACTTCTCAATGCGGGACGAACGTGATGTTGCAAGAAACTGTGGTAGTAGGCGGCAGTGACAGTCTGCCCCTGCAGTACAACGCGATGCAGGATTAGCCCATGGATATCGCAAGCCACAACAATCATCACTTTGATAGCAGCTGGTTCACGGCACACGTTCTGTGGGCAAGGAGAACCAGGGCGTTCCCATCCAGGGGACTGCCGATGGTGAGTGACATCCCAACCATCCTGAAATACTTTCACTCTTCTCGTCAATCTACGGTATGGAAATGCTACATTGCCGGCCGCTGTGGTATAATCTTTCTAGGCGCTTCAGTCCGGAACCACGCGGCTGCTACGGTCGCAGGTTCGAATCCTGCCTCGGGCATGGCTGTGTGTGATGTCGTTAGGTTAGTTAGGTTTAAGTAATTCTAAGTATAGGGAACTGATGACCTCAGATGTTAAGTCCCATAGTGCTTAGAGCCATTTTGAATGAATGCTGCATCACCAAACTCCTCATTCAGTCCCTGAAAACACTGATCACGCGTGACTTCAGTCTTCATCCACGCACATTTATCGTGTTTGCTAAAAATACTTTAGGGCGCTTGAATTGGGCTCCCGCAATTTCAGACAGTACGCATTGCAACAGGCTCGAACACAGCCGTCGTCGTTCTCTTTTTCAACTGACTTTCTGCAATCAGCTACAGACAGCGCGCATGCCACAGGACACACATCGTTCATGTTACGGCAGTGTTGCCACTACTTTTCATACAACCCAAATATTACTACATAGACTACTGAACATACCAGCAAAATTATATCACCGTAAGACAAATAGCTCAGGAGATATGACAACATAAACATTGAAATGTGTGAGAAACTAGCAGTCTCATAAATGGGACCTCGATTATGGAGAAGAAGTTGTTGGCGTAATACTAATAAAGAAACAGTACATAAGCGACAATGGCTGGCTCAAATGGCTCTGAGCACTATGGGACTTAACATCTATGGTCATCAGTCCCCTTGAACTTAGAACTACTTAAACCTAACTAACCTAAGGACAGCACACAACACCCAACCACCACGAGGCAGAGAAAATCCCTGACCCCGCCGGGAATCGAACCCGGGAACCCGGGCGTGGGAAGCGAGAAAGCTACCGCACGACCACGAGATGCGGGCAAGCGACAATGAGATGAGTAATCATCAATGAAGCGAACCAGTAAAGGAGTTCGCAAGTATCAAGTTCTGGAACAAGCGGTTGCTTTATTACTACGGTTACCACTTAAATCTGGACCTTGTATCAAATTTGTTTCCGATTGATGGCCGAAAGACGCCATTGAAGCTATTAAGTTAAATTAATTATTTTTACTAACAATCTTCAACAGTGTTAAGGATACGGTCAGAAAATAGTTATGGTTTGCCATGTTAACATATGGTATTCATCCATGTGATTCTCCAAACGTTTCTTTAATTTTCCTCTAGGCAGCCTCTATCGCTTTGATGCACAAGTACGTAGCGCTTTTCCATAAGTTTATAAACACAACATATACACACATCAGAGACTTTAGTCATTAATAATACATTCACCTTCGCTATTCACAACAGTCTGCCAACGATGATGTAACTTTTCGATTCCGCGACTGGCCGGCCGCGGTGGTCTAGCGGTTCTGGCGCTGCAGTCCGGAACCGCGGGACTGCTACGGTCGCAGGTTCGAATCCTGCCTCGGGCATGGGTGTGTGTGATGTCCTTAGGTTAGTTAGGTTTAAGTAGTTCTAAGTTCTAGGGGACTTATGACCTAAGATGTTGAGTCCCATAGTGCTCAGAGCCATTTGAGCCATTCCGCGACTGTAGAAATCACGTGGTTTTAAGGCGAGAAACTTGTCGAGCCGTGTTCGGAGACCATTTTCATCCGGAAAGGAAGTTCGATAGAAAACGGGAAAGGTAAAAATCTGAGGCCGCAAGATCAGGTGAATAAAGTTGGTATGGAATGTCTTCCAAACCCAACTCCTGTGTAGTGTTTTTCGTCAGTCTGGCGGAATGCGGTCGGACGTTATCTTGGAGTAGCATCACTTCACACTGTCTTCATGATGGCTGTTCTTAGATTGCTCCTGCAAGACGCCTCAGTTGTTGACAACTAATGTCAGCGGTGATGGTTACACTTCGGCGATGCAATTTCTAGCATACCACGCCGTCGCTGTTCCACCAGATGCATAGCATTATCGCCGCGCGGGATTAGCCGAGCGGCCTGAGGCACTGCAAAAAAAAAAATGGTTCAAATGGCTCTGAGCACTATGGGACTTAACATCTACGGTCATCAGTCCCCTAGAACTTAGAACTACTTAAACCTAACTAACCTAAGGACATCACACAACACCCAGTCATCACGAGGCAGAGAAAATCCCTGACCCCGCCGGGAATCGAACCCGGGCGTGAGAAGCGAGAACGCTACCGCACGACCACGAGCGAGGCACTGCAGTCATGGACTGTGCGGCTGGTCCCGGCGGAGGTTCGAGTCCTCCCTCGGGCATGGGTGTGTGTGTTTGTCCTTAGGATAATTTGGTTAAGTAGTGTGTAAGCTTAGGGACCTTAACAGTTAAGTCCCATAAGATTTCACACACATTTGAACAGTTTTTTGAACATAGCATTATCTTTTCTCAATGCGCGCAAGCATTTCTACGGAGGGTTTCTGCATTGTTTGGGCTCCGCCATTTCCTTCTTTTCCTTACGTCAGCATAAAGACACCATTTATCGCCACCAGTAACGATACATGATTAGAATGGTCGCTGTTGTTCTCGAGCTAGTTCATGACGAGCAAGCACAGATGCGCCTGCTAATTTTTGTGATTTTGGCTTAGGGTATGCGATACCCAAGCACGCTATTTTTGAACCTTCCCACTAAATGAAAATTCAGCAGGATTGTTGAATGATTACAGTTCATCAAATTTCCCAGTTCTAGAGTACACTGGCGTGGATCATTGCGGATTAATGGGTTTAAATGACCTTAATCGGATCACGACAGTTATCCAGAATGTTAAGAGTCACTAATGTCAAAACGATCTTCCTTAAAACGAAAAAAACATTTTATTTCCGTGATTTGTCCAATGACATTATCCCCATACACGGTGCAAATGTTCCTGGCTGCCTCCGCTGCTATCAGCCCTCTATTGAACTCAATTAGAAGATTATGTGAGTAATTTTTCGAGTTCTCCACTTGGCACTCCATTTTCTAGTGTCCACAGCTCCACTCACAATTTTAAAAGGACTATATACTGGGTGATCAAAAAGTCAGTATAAAATTGAAAACTAAGTAAATCACGGAATAATGTAGATAGAGAGGTACAAATTGACACACATGCTTAGAATGACATGGGGTTTTAGTAGAACCAAAAAAAATACACAAGTTCAAAAAATTTCCGTCAGATGGCGCTTCATCTGATCAGAATAGCAATAATTAGCATAACAAAGTAAGACAAAGCAAAGATGATTTTCTTTACAGGAAATGCTCATTTGTCAGCTATTGCTGTAGTCGAGGAATAATGTCGTGAACAGCACTGTAAAGCATGTCCGGAGTTATGGTGAGGCATTGGCGTCGGATGTTGTCTTTCAGCATCCCTAGAGATGTCGGTCGATCACTATACAGTTGCGACTTCAGGTAACCCCAAAGCCAATAATCGCACGGACTGAGATCTGGGGACCTGGGAGGCCAAGTATGACGAAAGTGGCGGCTGAGCACACGATCATCACCAAACGACTCGCGCAAGAGATCTTTCACGCGTCTAGCAATACTTTGTTTTCTTTTTGGTTCTAATAAAACCCCATGTCATTCTAAGCATGTGTGTAAATTTTTACCTCTCTATCTACATTATTCCGTGGTTTGCCGGCCGGAGTGGCCGAGCGGTTGAAGGCGCTACAGTCTGAAACCGCACGACCGCTACGGTCGCAGGTTCGAATCCTGCCTCGGGCATGGATGTGTGTGATGTCCTTAGGTTAGTTAGGTTTAAGTAGTTCTAAGTTCTAGGGGACTTAAGACCACAGCAGTTAAGTCCCATAGTGCTCAGAGCCAATTGAACCATATTCCGTGGTTTATTAAGTTTTCAAATTTATACTGACTTTTTGATCACCCGGTATAAACTCGAATATCAAGAATGAACTACAAATAAAAAATGACAATTGAGAAATAAACCGATAGGAAACCGAATACCAAGATGTAAAGCAAAAACGCTACGAACTTAGGGTATGCATGAATTTTTCTGGACTCATGCAGGCTTCTGCAGCTAGGCGTTTCTCCTCTAGCCATTGGTGGTTTGCCATTTTACACTCTGACTCTTTTATGTTGCGGGCTGAAGAATTTAATTCAGTCTTGAGAGGTTGAAATCGCTCTCGGAGTACCCTGTTACCTCGATTCTCACTTTCCTTGACGGCGAGGTACGGAAGTGCGAGAATTTGGAGGTGGGAAGGCAGTTCGGGAGGAGAATAGGGCAGGTCAAGGTTATCAGCGTTGGGGGAGGCAATGACGCCGCGGCGTCAGCAGGTCAGCGGGCCCCTGGGCGTGCTGCGAGCAGATAAGGAGCGCCGACGTTTCTTTATACGCGCGATAAGGAGGCGGTACTGGATCCTTGGATTAACACTGGCCCCTCTGCCTCCGCCACTGGGAGGCTGCGAATGGCCGTTTGTCAGCGCGGCCCTAGGGGGAGGGGGGAGGGGAACGGAGGGGTGGGGGCGAGAGAGGAGCAGGAAGGGGGAGTTCGCGATTACGCTACGGGCCACGGCGCCAGGCCGGCCTCCTCGTAATTGGAGAGCGCTTTCTCGCCGGAAATGCGTTATGTTTGTAAAGTAGCTGCTTGCTGGCAAGAGGTCGGACGCTAGCGGAGGCGGCGCCTGCATCTTCAGCAGAGACGACGCTACCGACCTGCTAGCAGCGTCTCAGGGCACGCGCCCGAAGTACAGTGGAGGAAGCGAAGATTGTAAAGGGAGCGATTAAATGGGGACCTTCTCTCTGGCTTTAACGCCGACATTGCAGGAGGAGAGCCAACGGCGTTGCCCCTACGGGCACCTACACACAGACCTCACCAGTGTTTAAGTCTGTTGCTATCTCCGGCATCACAGCTACTTGCTGAAAACACCTTGCTGCAGGGGTACCCGAAATACAGCCACAAAATTCCAGTGGAATCACCGGTCGGAGTGGCCGAGCGGTTCTAGGCGTTACGGTCCTGACCCGCGCGACCGCTACGGACGCAGGCTCGAATCCTGCCTCGGGCATGGATGGGTGTGATGTTCTTAGTTAGGTTTAAGTAGCTCTGAGTTCTAGGGGACTGATGACCTCAGCAGTTAAGACCCATAGTGCTCAGAGCCATTTGAACCATTTGAACCAGAGGAATCTGTAGTCGCCGGTGGCCCCGTAGGGAATCATTGCATTTCGTATGATTTATTACCCCCCCCCCCCTCCCCTCAAATATGTGTGTGTGTTTGCACTGCACTGAAAACAACCGCACATAAGTGTTTATCTCGGGGGTAAGCACAGTGTGTTTTGTTAGAAACAAACTTGTCTCATTCTGTTCAAATGCTTCAAATGGCTCTGAGCACTGTGGGACTTACCAGCTGTGGTCATCAGTCCCGTAGAACTACTTAAACCTAACTAACCTATGGACATCATACACATCCATGCCCGAGGCAGGATTCGAATCTGCGACCGTAGCGGTCGCGCGGTTCCGGACTGTAGCGCCTAGAACCGCTCGGCCACCCAGGCCGGCTCTCATTCTGTCACTGTAGTTGTTGTTGACAACAGAGATTCTGTCGTATGTAAAGTATACCTGCGCCAAGATGAAATCAATACCTTCACTGTGCGATAGCAATGGCGATGTCACTGCTGACAGGGCCACTAAAGCAGAGTTACTAAACATTGTTCTCCGAAATTCCTTCGCCAAAGAAGAGGAAGTAAGTAATCCAGATTACGAATCTAGAACAATTGCCAACATGGGTCAGTCTGGAAGTAGATGTCCTCGCTGTAGTGAAGCAGCTGAAATCAATAAGGGCAGGGTCTCTGGGCCATATTGGGTACCAGTTAGCTTTCTTTCGGAGTATGCTAATAAAATAGCTCCATACTTAGCAATCGTACACAACCGCTAGTTCGTAGAAAGATCCATACCTAAGAACTGGGAAGTTGCACAAGAGACACCCAATACCCAAGAAAGGTAATGGAATCAATCCACTGAATTACAGACCCTTATCGCCAGCGTCGATTTACAATAGGAATTTGGAACGTATACTGAGTTTAAACATCATGAGTTATCTCGAAGAAAACGATTTATTGACGAGAAGCCAACATGGATTCAGAAAATATGTAAAACACGACTATCTTTTTATTCTCGCGAGGTAATGAGTGCTATTGATAGAAGACGTCTAATTGATTCCATTTTTTGTTTTTGTTTTGTTTTTATGTTTCCAGGAGGCTTTTAATACCGAACGTCACAAGCGACTTCTAATCAAATTGGTTTCCTATGGGGTATCGTCTCAGTCGTGCGACTGGATTCGTGATTTCTGTCAGAAAGGTTGCACTTCGTGCTGCCTGATGGAAAGTCATGGAGTGAAATGGAAGTGGTATCTGGCGTTCCCCAAGGAAGTGTTGCAGCCCTGCTGCTGTTCCCAGTCTATAAAAATGATTTAGGACACTGAGCAGCCATAATAGACTGTCTGCAGATGATCATCTGATTTACCGTCTCGTAAAATCATTAGAAGTCCAAAAAACATTGCAATACCATTTAGACAAGATAACTATAAGCTGCGGAAAGTGGCAGTGTATTCTAAACAATGAAAAGTGTGAAGCAATCTATACGAGTACTAGAGGGAATACGATAAATTGAGGTTACAGGATAGAACAGACAAATCTAAAGGGCGCAAAATCAACTAAATATTTAGGGATTACCATTAAGAATGACTTAAATTGGAACGAGAAAATAGATAATGTTGTGGGGAAAGCAAACCAAGGACTGTGATTTATTGCCAGAAAACTTAGAAAATGCAACAGGTCTACTAAAGAGACTTCTTGCTTACACTTGTCCCCCCCCCCCCCCTCCTCTGGAGTATTAATATTCGGTGTGGGACCTGCGTCAAGTAGGACTAACGGAGAATATCGTAAAAGTCCAAAGAAGGGCAGCTCGTTTTGCATTATCGTGAAACAGGGGAGAGAGTGCTACGGCTACGATACGTGAATTGGGGTGGGTATCATTAAAAGAAAAGAATTTTTTGTTGCGTCATGCTCTTCTCACGAAATTTAAACCACCAGTTTTCTCCACGAGTGTGAAAATATTTTGTTGGCGCCCACCTACGTAGGGAGGAATGGTAATCAAAATAAGAGAAATCAGATCTCGCACAGGGAAATTTAAGTGTTCATTTTCCCCACACAGTGTTCCAGAGCGAAACGTTAGGGAAACGGCTTGAAGGTGGTTCGACGAACCCTTTGGCAGGCACTTAATTGTGAAGTGCAAAGTAAGCATGTAGATGTAGATGAACGCTCATTTCACTCTTGTCCCTCAAGTTAGCATTCAATACTTTCTGTTTATGTCATGGTTTGTTTATCCGCCCGTGTCAGTTGCACTTTTACAGTGGTACAGCATTGTGGATAGTTATCTCGATGCAGGGTTGGTCGATTTGCATCTCGTGTAAAGAAAAAAGTATCACCGAATGCAACAGAAGAGCGACACAACGCCGCTACGCTGAGGTGTTGCCATAGCGACGGCACCCACGTCACAGTATTTCTAGATCTATGTGAGAGCTGTTGAACTACTTTGTGTTTTGTGTTGTACGTTTTGTCGTTTCTCTATAACAGACTTCTTCAGTGTTGTGAAGGTATTTTCACAGATAACTGGGGCAGAAAATCGAATAAAACGTAACGTTGGTAGAGCACTTGCCCGCGAAAGGCAAAGGTCCCGAGTTCGAGTCTCGGTCGGACACACAGTTTTAATCTGCCAGGAAGTTTCATATCAGCGCACATTCCGCTGCAGAGTGAAAATCTCATTCTGGAAACATCCCCCAGGCTGTGGCTAAGCCATGTCTCTGCAATATCTTTTCTTTCAGGAGTGCTGGTTCTGCAAGGTTCGCAGGAGAGCTACTGTAAAGTCTGGAAAGTAGGAGACGAGATACCGAAAAATAAAAAAGAACATCTTTAACCGTGACGACAGAAAAATAAACCAACGTTTGCTGACCTGAAAAAGTTAAAAACGTTCTTCCTTGTTTGTTCGGTAAGTTTTTCAGTGTTTTTGCCACTGTTCCTCACATGCTTTCCACACTCGATTCACGAAACATGTAACCTTCTCATAACAGGAAAACTCATTTCACCTCACTCAAGAGCAAATGTAAATTAGGTGTACACCTGAAGATGGATCCGCAGGACCCGAAATGCATCGTGTAATTTAATAAACCACGAGAAAATTGTGACTGACGGCGTTATTATTCAAACTTCCTGTGAATAGAACATTATATGCTATACTATTCAGTTCCAATATTCAGTATCGTTTATGTTTGCATCAACCGATAGCAAAACATTTTCAGCTAGTGGTGATTGAGTAGCACTTTCAGTCCATTTCAGAAATAACTTAACGTGTATTCCACATGGACGATGATTTGAAATCCTGGAACTGCGCACAGGCGCACTGGCAGTGGAACCGACATCCCCGGCACTCGACGTACAGACCGGAAATCATATGCGCCATAATCCGCCATTAGAGAGCAGAGGAAGCTCGCAAATTGCTTTGCGGTTCGGCGCAGTGTTATCGCGGTGCGCCCGTAATAAGATTATAAGTGGACTAAAATGCTATCTTCTCATCCCATTAAACGAATTAATTCGATATTTGCTGTGAGCATAATAGAAAAGCGGACTGTTTGTAACACCCACTGTGCTCGTGTGGGCGTACCGATACCTTATTTCTGTTCAGCGACACAATGGGCAGAGGTAGTGTGTGTGTGTGTGTGCGTGCGTGCGTGCGTGTGTGTGTGTGTGTGTGTGTGTGTGTGTGTGTGTGTGTGTGTGTGTTGTGACTGCTCCCTTTTCTAAAATGTGTGAATAAGAATTGCAACGCCTAGTCTAAGTTCAAATTTTTATATCGTCTGACTCGGGTAGACCACCGCTATTAGGGACATAAAATAAAAATCGCCCAGAAATACTGATTTACCAGTATGAAAATCATTATTAGGGGCCTAGAATACGCATCTGACTTCAGTTAATAACTTCTCACAACTACAAGCGTCGCTAAGCTTCGAAGAACACTAAATGATAAAACATGGAGAAACAGACCGTCTCAATTCCATGCAGCGACTAATAAAACAAACATCTATACTCCCTACTAAGTTACAAATTAGAAAGCAAGAAGCAACTATGTCCGTTACGTTTTCATGGTTAAACCGCTAAACCGAATTTGATTAAATTTGGTATGGATCACAGCAGGAAGAACATTGGCTACTTTGGAAAGTAAAATAAAATTTTAAAAAATATTCTCGAAACCTGAAAGAGTAACATAGGGAACTGAACATTTAATTTACATCAGTGAACATAAAACATCTCAAAAAATTATTGAATTTGTTGTATAATGTACACGTTGTATAATGTATAGATACACCAATCCGCAAACACCACTCCGCAGTGACGGTTGGTCCGTGCGAGGGGACGATAGTAACGCTTGGTTTGTGATTGGGGAGGTGGGGTGTGAGTGGGGGAGGGGAGGGGGTAGAGCCGCACATCACATGGCATTATGCATTCCCGAACAATGAGACACGTTATTGCATACAGTAGCTTACCAACCAACTCGCTATCACCCATCATAACAAAACTACTGATTTGCGAAAGCATTGATCTTTAACAAATGGTTCAAATGGTTCTGAGCACTATGGGACTTAACATCTGAGGTCATCAGTCCCCTAGAGGTTAGAACTACTTAAACCTAACTAACCTAAGGACATCACACACACCCATGCCTGAGGCAGGATTCGAACCTGCGACCGTAGCAGTCGCGCAGCTCCGGACTGAAGCGCCTACAGCCGCTCGGCCACGGCATCTGGCTGACCTTTAACAGATCGTATTATGCAGGGCTACTATAAATGATTCATTCGTTTTGGAAACCCTATATTTTCGAAAGTACCACTTTTAGAGATGTAACGGATCCATTAATAGAACGTTAAACTCATCAAGTTGTCATTTAGCACTCTACAAATATTCTGTGAATGCCTCTCTGGTCACACGACACACGTCCATGCTGTAAACAAGTTTGTTCCCCACTTTAAGTAGCATCATTCTGTCAATAGTCATCACAGCAGCAGTTATGAGCTTTCTGAGCTTTTTCGATGTCCTTAATGCATCCACAAAAGAAAAAAGTCACGAATCGTTAGGTCAGGCCACCTGGGTGGCCAAGGGAAAAGAGCCACATCATCTTCACCACTACTCCTAGTCCAACGATGTGGAAGTCGGTCGTTTAGGTAGCGACGAATATCGACACTCCAATGAGTGGGTGTCCGAATCGGCGTGGAAGCAACAACGACTGCAAATTATCGCCGGCCGCTGTGGCCGAGCGGTTCTAGGAGCTTCACTCTGGAACCGCGCGACCACTACGGTCGCAGGTTCAAATCATGTCTCGGGCATGGAAGTGTGTGATGTCCTTAGGTTAGTTAGGTTTAAGTAGTTCTAAGTTGTAGGGGACTGATGACCTCAGATGTTAAGTCCCATAGTGCCCAGAGCCTTTCACTTTTTTGCAGCTTATCAACATAACACATCAACACCTCGCATATTCTAAAACACAAAAGCTTTGTCGCCATTTTCTCACGACACTGGACTCGGAAAGCCAAGCGATAGGCACAATGCAGATTCGTTGAGTTCACTCTTCTCTTCAAGCATCAATCAGTCTTGTACATGTAATACTTTGGAATACATAGAACTTTGAAAACGAATGATTCACTAGTAGTAACCATTCAATTTCTTCAGAGAAAATTACAGGCACTGGGCCTTTTCCTAATAACTTCGTAATCGCTTTTGTATCACTGTTGTAACAGTAGCAGAAGCGATAGCCAGGTGCACGCATAAATTTCATCAGTTCTACATGGATACAAAAATGTAGACTGACGAATACACAGTGCAAAATTTCAGATAACGTTCCTTCTTTTCCATAAAAGTGGCACATCGTGGATGCCGCTTCTTTATTGATGGTCCACAAAAAATGGTTCAAATGGCTCTGAGCACTATGGGACTTAACATCTGAGGTCATCAGTCCCCTAGAACTTAGAACTACTTAAACCTAACTAACCTAAGGACATCACACACATCCATACCCGAGGCAGGATTCGAACCTGCAACAGTAGCAGCCCCGCGGTTCCGGACTGCAGCGCTAGAACCGCACGGCCACCGCGGCCGGCTGATGGTCCACAACCCACATCCATTCATATCAGCCATCCGCATACTGGATTCCACGGAACTCCAAGGTGGACGGCGGCACG